>NC_092352.1:73989043-76490407 GCF_963676685.1 Mytilus edulis
TTAAGTGTGGAGAATGTGGTAAAGATTTCGGTAGAGTTGAAGCATTACAGGTACACATGAGCAAACATGCCATCACCACACCTTACAAATGTGATATGTGTGGTAAATGTTTCTGTGAACCTGAAATTTTACAAAAACATATGAAAATACATACAGAGGAAAGACCATACAAAATGTGATGTTTGTAGTCAAAGATTTCGGGCCGAGAATATTTTGGAAAAACACAAGAAAATACATGATGAAAAGCCTTATAAATGTAAATGTGAAATGTGTGGCAAAGAGGTGCAGCGTGGTTACTTAGAAGTACACTTGAGAACACATACAGGTGAAAACCATTTGAGTGTAATCTCTGCGGTAAAAAGTTTAAAAGGAAGTCCCTTGTGCAATGGCATATGAAATATGGACATACAGACAATAAACCATATTCATGTGATGTTTGCGGCAGGGGTTTTTGTCAGAGTAAGTGACATGAGAAAGCACATGATAGTCCATACTGGCGAAAAAGCTTATAAATGTATGGTGTGCGGGAAAAGATTCGGTCAGAATAGTGCTTTAAAAATGCACATGAGAATACACAATAGTGAAAGAGCGTTTAAATGTAGTTTGTGTGGTAAAAGTTTCAAACATAATAGTACTTTGAAAGGACATTTAAGAACACACACTAAGGATTTACTACCTTAATTTTGGGAGTTGTTTTGATTATTATTTTTAGATAATAAAAAAAAAGGATTTAGCCGAATATTATTAAAATAGTTTTATATATATATCTTTTGATAACTTTTTATGAAAGTGTGTTTTTTTTTGGTAAATGAAATATTATATAAAGATAAGTCTTTATTATCATAAACCATTTTGCTAGCCAAGGGTTAATTAAGATACAGTCCCTGCCTCCTGCCTCTCCAATGTAGAGGTGAGGGACTGGATCATAACACTTGGCTATATAAGATGCATATTAGGAAACATATTTGTAATAATAATTTTGTCAAATCATTAAAAAAAAAAATTAATACATATATTAAAAAAGCAAAATAACTATATCAGTGAGTCTGCAGCTCTAAAGACTGATTTAACTTATAATTGAACTTTTATATTTCAACTTTGTTAAATTTTGAGAGAGTAGAAAGATCATGTATTTTTTCAGTACCCGATAAGTTTGGAATCATAAAATTATATTTATAAGTGTTACTGTGTATCCATAGAAACTTGATCATAACAAATATTTACATATATAAATTGTAGTTATTTTGAGTTCATTGTTTATGGTTTTACAGATTTGCCAATATAAAAAGATGTGGTATGGTTGCCAATGAGACAACTTACTGCAATAGACAAAATGACATAGAAATTAAAAACTATAGGTCAATGTACAGCCTTTAACAATGAGCAAAGCCCTTACAGCATAGTCAGCTATTTAAGTTCCTGAAATGACAAATGTAAAACACTTCAAATGTGGAAACTAATGACCTAATTTATGTAGAAAATATTCAACAAAAGTTCATCAATAAATTAATACAGTGTATAATCAAACATAGAATCTAAAATTTAAAGTATTGCTACATCATTTGTACATTAAAGAAGATGAGTTATCTCCCATGTTTGTGATGAATTGTCCTTTTTGGTAGGTACATGTATTTACAGTGGAAATCATCTATTTTGTAGTTTTATGACAAATTTTTGTTTAAATTCCATGTTTTGGGACACTATTATATGTACTGTAGTACTATCAGTTGACAATTTCTGGAAAACTTTCAACACATGTATACCATTTATGAGTTGTGCTCCTTTAAAATTTACTTGCATTTACAAGAGCACACAGATGATGACAAAAGAAACAGAAAATTCACAATGAAAAAGCTAAAATCAACTTTTGCTATTAATTTAAATCTCAACCAACGATCAGTGGCGGATTCGGAAATTTTCATAAGTGGGGGCCCACTGACTGCCTTAGAGGGAGCCACCTCCGGTTATGCTTCAGTGATTCCCTATATTATCAACCAAATTTTTGCCCCTTCTAAATCCGCCTCTGACTATAATTGCCATTTTCTAAAATGAGTCAGAAATGAAGCCGACTCCAGTTTAATGGGATACATTGGCTAAACAAAGTTACAAAACTTGGAATAAGTAAGATGATCATCTATTTATAGGTGAATATTAAGTTGAAGGATTATACAAGCTTCATTTCGTTCTCTTTAGGAAACTTTTATATAAAGTCTGTCTCATAAGGGTAGAGGAACATGACTGCAAGAGGAGGGCACAATAGTTCCTATTGAAAGCAGATTTTCTGTTTGAAAAGCATGTACTCTAGTAGTCACAAAAGAATTGGCGAAAAAATATTTTTGCATTTTCATAACTTCAGTTTCTGAGAACATTTTGCTGAATCTTAAGTCTGTTTTTTGTAGCCTGCGACTTTTAACACAGAAAGATCGATATAGGTCACATAGGCGTAGTGATCCGGCGGTTGCGGCAGCATTAGCTTATGTCTTAAAAGCTTTGTATTTTAGAAGATGGAAGACCTGGATGATTCATACTTTATAATTTGTATATAGATGTTTTATGTTACAAAATTTCCATCTGTCACAGGTCCATTGTCCTTGACCTCATTTTCATGGTTCATTGACTACTTGAAGAAAAAGATTTTTTGTAACGTAAATTTCTCTCTTATGAGTAATAGGAAAACTATATTTGGTAAGTGTGTATACCTTGCAAAGTCCATATGCTAATCAGACTGTTTCACTTGACTTCGACCTCATTTCATGGATCAGTGAACAAGGTTAAGTTTTGGTGGTCAATCTTAAAAAAATATTTATAGATTTTTAATTTTGGGCCCTGTTGGTCCAAAAGTAAACTTTGTTTTATTTCAACAAGGAGGTCAGTATAACCTCCTGGATTTCAACAACAATAATTTTATACACTTGGTTCAGTTTGATATGCTAAATCGAATCTAACTGAATTTAGAGAATGGATTTTGGAACATTTTTCAACAATTTGGTCCACATTCACGTCCAAAAGATAGAAAAATAAAGGGTTTTTTTAATCATAAAAATTTAAATTATTAGAGATCTTTGATATGCTGCATTTTACTATATATTCAAAGTTTTAATATAACATAAAAGCTGGTAAAAGACGAATTTCCAAGTTTTTCACCATTCGTTCTGTGTCAGAAACCTAGCTATTTTGTTTCAAATATTGAAGCACAATCCAAATTCAAAACTTTATCAAGCTCGAATGTAGTGTCCAAATATGACGGTGCAGGGTTTGATCCCTGCGGTCACATCAAGCTGTGCCCTACGGAGCATTTTATCTTTATAGGAATCACGAGCACACAACATAATAATATCTTCCGTAGTAATAGCCGGTACTTTCTATAGAGTGTGAAGATCTTATATGATATTAATTAATACTTCCAACAGACAGATATTAATATATTGTATGCATAAAAATTGTGATATTTCTTTAAAAAACGCTGGAAAAAAAATGAAATACACATAATATATATAAAATCTGCGATTTCAAAAAGACACACTGCAGAGATAAACTGAAAAAAAAACACTGAAAATTGAAAGACTGATAAGAATGGTGTTTATACTTACTTACTTGCTTAATAGTCCTTGCTATGCCTTATGGCATACAGGAAAATTATTTGAGAAAAGTTTCTGTGTAATATACAATAAATCTTAATGGTTCTAAAAAATCTACACTTTGGGTGCGTGCAAGCATCATTGGTCGATACAGTAAAAATATTATTGTAAAAAATCGAGTTAACGCTCTTTTAATGTTAATACACCATCAACTTGCCACTATACATCATGTACTGCACGTGTACCAAGCCTTAGATAAAGCCGGCGAGGAAGGATATTTTCATGATGCAGCCGTGTTGGTCGAGTGGTCCAGGGCGGTGGCCGAGTGTTGTTCCAATGTCACGGAAGCAAAGGTTCCAGTCCCGCTGAGAGAAGAACAAAGCAAATTTGAAGATCTTAGTACATTTATGATCTAAATTTGAGACGAATTATAGAATATATCATGCTGTTAGCCTCAGAGGCGGATTTAAGGGGTTGTGGTTGATTACATATAGTATTATCAGGATTATGGCTTCTAGGTGTCCCCCTTTAAACTAGTAAAAATATGATGAATTTGAATTTGGGACACTGTGGCAAATATTACATGAATATCAGGACGCGAACATGTTGATTTACCGACATAAATATGAGCCTGGATGATTTTAACTAGGCCATGCATATCTTAGCCGAATTTTTAACGTGAAAATTCGCAAGATACTAGTCCCCCGAAAGACATTCCACCGCACTTGGACACACTGATGATTTGCTGACTCCAACCTATATTGCTCCTAAAGGCCGCCTGTTGAGCTGATCGAGAAGAAGCAAATGTTATTTTTCAAGTCTGGCTTCACCCCTGGCCATGGTTAATGGAATCGAGCAAGTTATTTTCGATATATTATTGTATTTCTAATTTCATACAACAAGGAAAATAATGGAAAAAGTATTGGCCAATCGAAAACAAAAATATTGTATTGGAATAAACATGATAATGTCCATGCAACATTGAACTATCGCTATAACAAAATGCATGAATATTTTTTTATATAGAGTCTATGTACATTTAAATGGAACGACATGATAAAAACAACAATACGACATTGAACAGCCTAAGTATCATCAATATATGATAATATAGTCAGGCTTCAAATTACATTGGCAAAATCTAGGTATAGGGGGCGGGTTGATATCTTAAAAAAAAAACCATCACACCCGCCATACTTTTGCGCCTGTCCCAAGTCAGGAGCTTAGTCGTTGTTAGTCTTGTATGATTTTTAATTTATACATTTCAGAGTTAAGTATACGTATGGCGTCCATTATTACTGAACTAGTATACACATTTTTGTTAAGGGGCCATGGCCAGCTGAAGCACGCCCACTCCGGGTGCGGGGTTACCACGCTGTATTGAAGATCCATTGGTGACCTTCGGTTATTTGTCTCTTTGACACATTCCCCATTTCCATTCTTTATTTTATTAAAAAAAACTTTATTTTTTTATTTTAGTGCAGTTACTTTAAGACTCAATATACATTCTAAAATTGACTGACAGAGCCATTTTGATGTTGTTGTTTTTTGTGGGAGGGGGTTCTGATTTAATTCAATGCCATACCCGAACAGATATTTCAAATAACAGTAATATACAATGTATCTATATCATAGTGCTTTTTGTCGAGCCTGCAACTTTTGTTGCAGAAAGCTCGACATATGGATAGTGATCCGGCGGCGGCGGCGGCGTTAGCTTACTTCTTAGAAGCTTTATATTTTAGAAGGTGGAAGACCTGGATGCTTCATACTTTGTATATAGATGCCTCATGTTACGAACTTTCCGTCAGTCACATGTCAAATGCCCTTGACCTCATTTTCATGGTTCAGTGACGTCTTGAAGATAAAGATTTTTTGTAATGTTAAATTCTCTCTTATTATAAGTAATAGGATAACTATATTTGGTGTGTGTGTACGTTGCAAGGTCCTCATGCCCGTCAGACAGTTTTCACTTAACATCGACCAGTGAACCGGCAAGGTTAAGTTTTGGTGGTAAAGTCCATATCTCAAATACTATAAGCAATAGGTCTTGTATATTGATGTATGGAAGGACCGTAAGGTGTACATGCCCAACTGGCAGGTGTCATCTGACCTTGACCTCATTTTCATGGTTCAGTGGTTATAGTTAAGTTTTTGTGTTTTGGTCTGGGTTTTTTTCATACTATATGCCATAGGTCTACTATAATTTATGTATGGAATGATTGTAAGGTGTACATGTCTAGCTGACAGGTGTCATCTGACCTTGATCTCATTTTCATGGTTCATTGGTCAAAGTTAAATTTTTGAGTTTTGGTCCATTTTTTTTAATACTATATAATATTCAATAGATCAACCATATTTGGTGTATGGAAATATTTTATGATCTATATGTAAGTCGCGCAGGTTTATTTGACCTTGACCTCATTTTCACGGTTCATTGCTAAGTGTTAAGTATTTGTGTTTTGGTCTGTTTTTCTTAATCTATAAGTAATAGGTCAACTATATTTGTTGTATGGAATAATTGTTAGCTGTACCTGTCTGCCTGGCATGGTTCATCTGACCTTGACCTCATTTTCATGGTTCATTGATCAATGTTTAGTTTTCTTGGTTAATGTTGAGTTTATGTGACAGTTGTAATAAAGCTTTATATTTAGGACTATCAACATAATATCACTGTGATTAGTAAAGAAGGCGAGACATTTCAGCGTGTGCACTCTTGTTGAGTAAATATGTTATTTTGCATATATTTAAATGCCATCCGTTTAAAGACCCAAAGCAATATGGATGGATAACACAATTCCATTGTAAAAATATTGATTTCTAACAAATATGTGTTAAACATGGTATTGTTGTTATTTGATATACATTTATTTATTATACACTGTGATATATTCGAATTTAATTGACTAAAATGGGGCTCTATCTGTCCTTCTACCATACTTCGTACATATTGCACCGTTTTTATTCTGTTATTTTAAAATATATATATAATGTTGTTGTTTTTTTTTTTTGTTCTAAGCATTTTCCTTACGTTGATACATGAATATTTCGAGACGGAGAGCTATAGTTTATTTTTCTTTGTACCTGATTCATGCCACTGATAGAGCTAAACACGAGCGGGTTCATGCTGATGTATCCAGAGTTCCCAAACCATGAAGTCGGAAAGATAACACAAGACCACCGAAAGCTGAATTTTTTAGTACCGTCTAGGTGGTCTAGAGAGCTGGACACAGTGCAGGCGGTGATGTCATAATATCCCAATAGCACGTGACAAGTTCGAATAACGGCGATGGACGAATAAGAATAAAACTTAAACACGCTGATTGATACATTAAAAGTTCTATTAGATTTTAAATAGATGTACGCAATATTTCGCTAACTAGCTTCATCAGGCGTTCAGGGGCGTAACTATAAAGAAACGATGTGCAAGCAAGTACCGCCGAGCGGAGCGTGGCGAAAATTTTTTTGGACCCTTTTATGCAGAAAAATGTGGGGTTTTTTTTTCGGTTTTCAGTCATAGGACGGTTAAAAGAGGAGCTCATATGTAGATAGGAATTATAAAAAATTTATGAATGTAAAACTATTAATAAATCTTCTGAATAGAGTAATACATAAACAACACATATTTCGATACAGAATTTACTCAAAATTGTCCAAAATCTGCTCTTCGGGTCTAGGCAGAAACAAACTTCTCAGGTTAGGGGGAGGGTTGGGATCCCGCTAACTTGTTTAACCCCGCCACATTATTTATGTATGTGCCTGTCCCAAGTCAGGAGCCTGTAATTCAGTGGTTGTCGTTTGTTTATGTGTTACATATTTGTTTTTCGTTCATTTTTTTATATAAATAAGGCCGTTAGTTTTCTCGTTTGAATTGTTTTACATTGTCTTTATATCGGGGCCTTTCATAGCTGACTATGCGGTATGGGCTTTGCTCATTGTTGAAGGCCGTACGGTGACCTATAGTTGTTAATGTCTGTGTTATTTTGGTCTCTTGTGGACAGTTGTCTCATTGGCAATCATACCACATCTTCTTTTATATATTCTCTATTACTTTGTCAATATTCACACTGAAATCCCGATGAATATGCAGTAATGCTAGTAACTGTCGTTGTTTATTGTTGATCGTACATTTGTTTTCAACATACGTAGTACACTGATAGATCCCCATGGTAGCACTCGCGAGATGTTATAAACCATCGTACGTGTTCGGCATCGAGCGACCTCCCAATTGAATTCGTTAAAATTACATGCCAGGTCAGTTTCGTATGTCTCAGACAATGTTGAGATTTGTTCGTTTGTTATATTTCTTACCTATTGCCTACAACAATAAGAAGCAGATACAGCGCAAAGAAGCAATTTTCTGATAATACTAGTCGCGACTCCACTCTCCAGTTCCGTTATCATATGGTCTATGAACGCAAAAATTAATGAGACTTTCCAATACTGTTTTGGCGTGTTTGCAGGGTGATTGGCTCCAGTAGTCTGTTAAAATTGACCACATCGCCTCGGTATATTTTCAACGATATCGAAGGGTTCTGATAATTCTAATGCCGATTGGTACATCTCATTCCAAACTGATGAACCGTACACTGTAAAATGTGCTCCAAAACTACATGTCTATTACAAATTCAAATCTTGTAAAAGATACAATTTACTGTCCGATTTTGTCATAATCTCCAAAAAAACTTTTATTTTGTAATCAAATGCCGTTAGTTAATGATATTTCATCAATTAAAAAAGTGACAACAAAGGTGTTTCCTTTAACATTCAATTTATAAATTTTTATTTTGCCATTTTTATTTTTTTTGCATGTCGAATCGATGTGCACGCAACTGCGTGTTAGCATATAGGGAGCTACGCGCCTGGGCGTTTGCGTCTATCAAGGTGAAAACGGATGCATGACAAAAATAGGTTTGTATCTTAAACTACACACAGTTGATATACAAGTTTTACATATATATTGATGGTTTTTTTTGTTTTTTTTTAAATTGTATGAATTTCAAGACTATTGTTTTTGGTTTGTTTTTAAATCTGTTCTTTTTTCTTAAGACGCCATGCGGTGTTTGTGGGCAATACATTAAATATTTGTCAGACAGGCCGGTCAGGATGAAAGCTGACAACAAACGGAATGTTGTTTGTCTGTGCCGTCTTTTCTTTGTTTGCAAGGTGGTTTGTTTGGTCGCATTTCCGAAAGCATCTGAAATGTCTTTTTTCTTACAACCTCTAGATATACAATATAAGTTGCTGCCTGAGTTGTCCAAAGCAGCGGTTTAATTTTGATTCCGATGAGCAAATCCGCTTCACACTCATGGTTCAGCGACTGCTGGAAAACAAATTTAATTTTTTTCCTATGTAAATTTTCCAATTATTAGGAGTATACTATAAGATAAGATAAGATAAGAATTTTATTAATCTAATCAAGAACCCAGAAAGGGCATCATTTTACAACACAATATGATTGGAAAAAGCAAAACAGAAAACTAATACCATACTATAACGTTATCGACAGGATCAGAGCCAATCTAATTAAAATATTGATCTCTGATTACGTTATACTGCATAAGCCAATAAAATATTGATCTCTGATTACGTTATACTGCATATGAGCTCATATGCAGTATAACGTAATATAAGATCTAATCTATGCATTATAAAAAATATGCAGTATAACGTAATCAGAGATCAATATTTTAATTAGATTGGATCAGAGCCTAACACAACATGTGTTTTGTATAACTATTATATTAAATCTTATAACAATAAAATATTATATTATTTCATATATTTTGTTTACATCTGGCCTTTAATAATGTAATTTCCTAGGCACATGAGAGTTGGTAAATGCTCATTTGGGAACAGCCAGAAATATTTCTTATCATTAGGTAGTTCTTTAAAATTAGTACAAAAAAAGTGATAACTTTATCAAATAATAATTTCCTCTGTTCATTATATAATGGACAATTTACTGTAAAATGGGACTCCTCTTCAATAGAATTTGATCCATGTGATAAGCAGTGATGACATAGACGTTGAGTTCTCTCTATGTATTTTTTACTATATCTATCTTTTTCAATTCTAAGATCATGGGCCCTTATTCTCATTTTACATATAGCTTTATATATAACTTTATTTGGTACAAGGTTTCCGTGTAAGATCTTTACGTCCGTCAAACAAGGTTCATATGACCTTTATTTTTTGTTTTTAGTTCAATTTCTTATATACTATGAGTAATCGGGCACCTGTATTTGTTATATAAAGAATTACTGAATGTCTGCTGCATGTAAGGTGTTCATGTCTGTCTGGCAGGTTTCATACGACCTTGGTCCAGTTTCATGGTTCGTTGGTCAATGTTTAGTTCTTGTAGTATGTTCTGTTTCTCTCATGCAAGTTCTGCTAAGAAATAGGAACACAATATTTGGTGTATGGAATAATTGTAAGATGTAAATGCCTGTCAGGTATGATTCATTTAATTTTAGGGTTCATTAATATAAAAAAATGATGTCAGTGACTAGTATGTAATACTTGTGATTATATATAATTAAATTGAGAATGGAAATGGGGAATGTGTCAAAGAGACAACAACCCGACCATAGAGCAGACAACAGCAGAAGGTCATCAACATGTCTTCAATGCAGCGAGAAATTCCCGCACCCGGAGGCGTCCTTCAGCTGGCCCCTAAACAAATATATATATACTAGTTCAGTGATAATGAACGCCATACTAAACTCCAAATTGTACACAAGAAACTAAAAAATAAAATAATACAAGATTAACAAAGGCCTTTATTTACAGGCTTTCAATATAAATTAAATGAAGATAAACAAAACAGGCAAGACATATCAGCGTGTGCACTCCTGCGTCTTAAGATAAGATATTATATAAAATATTTTCCAATTAAAGGGCCAATGATGGCGACAATTACAGTAATTTATTACAATGATTTAAATAAATAATTGACACACTAATTTTGATAATTATAGATATGACGTCTCTTATTTGGAATAAAAGAACATTTATTTATAGTATTTGAGAACAATAGTTACCGTTAACCTTGCACAAAAAAAGTCAATCCATCCGCATTTCATGAATTTATTACAACCGTATTTTCGTCATTTCATTTCCGTCATCGACTTCTTGATTACACAGTGATGCAAAACTTTCCTGCGATGGCTACTCGAGGACTGTCTTTGGTTGTCAGGCGAGTTTTTCTGCACCACAAGAAACTAGTAAAATCATCATCATTGCACAGAATTGTACAGGTATATCCTCAATTTTTACATTTTGCCACGCGCATTACAAAGCTCCATGCAGGTGCCATTTTAGCCTTGTTTCTTGATCCGGTCTATTTTCCTCCCAATAACATGACTATGTGGAAGGAAAAGTTATGATAAAAGTTTCTTTTATCTATCGTTGACTCGATCATTGTTGTGTATGCATCAGTAAATGTTGCATTTAAGCACCCTGTTAGTAGTTGTTGAATTGTCATAACTTGCAAAACAGCAATAGGCATAGTTGAAGTTCTTGTCTTGTTCATGTTATTTTTATGAGGTTTAAATCTGTATCTCTTGAAATACCATGTGAATACACATAATTGCAACTGTGTGTCCAACTCCCTAGCAACAATTAGTGTAAGAATCATTCTCTCAACATGAGGGAACATGAAATAATTTATTTTTATTTCAAAAGAATAATGTTGTTTTTTATTTAAAACAGAACTACTACACCTAAAAATACCACAATTGTACACCATTACTTGAAGTCACTAAAGTTTCTGTAAAATTTTGACATCATATAAATAGAAAATATCAGACGCCACAACCATGACAACGGAAAAGTGATTGTTGTATGACATCAAAAGTTCAAGCGGGACAGATTTCCAAAATAGCGTTAAGGTGTGTTATATGCAATATATATGTTACGTACACCTTATGATATCCCTATTTGTCCGCCATTACTGGACATCTCATCCTGTAAAATTTGAAGCTGGATTGTTATCTTGTTTTCTTGTATTTAAAGTACCTTCATTCAATATTATTTTAGTGAAATGGACCAGGTTACGTGTACAAATTAAACAGGTTGGAAAATTGCTAAAATTTAATCCCAGCTCACATTGTGTACATAAATTGGTTAAAAAAATCCACCAAATTATCTCCCTTTTACATTTTCTGGATATACTGCAAAATATTTTAAGGGACTACATTTACAAATTGAACAGGTTGGCAAATTTTTAAAATTTAATCCCAGCTCACATTGTGTACCTATATATACATGACTTGGTTGAAAAAAACACCAAATTATCTCCCTTTTACATTTTTAAGAAGAAAAGCACATCAAATTTCTTCATTTATATTTGAAAGGGCAGTATGAAATTTTCAAGGCATAAGAAAGAATGATAAAACATAGGATTAGCTGAATTTTTCTAGGTATTTTTTAAACCTGGTAGTTCTCACAGTAAAACTAAAACATGTAAAAGTAAGAAAAAATAATTGCTTTAAAAAAATTTTGCAGTACGTCATAAAGTAATGCATTTCCAAATAATAAAACAGAAATTTCATTGAAAATTGCACAAGTAATTTTGTTTAACTGATTGAGCGCTTGAGGCCAAATTAATCTATAAACATGTAAGTTAAAAT
This sequence comes from Mytilus edulis, assembly GCF_963676685.1. Lineage (NCBI taxonomy): Eukaryota > Metazoa > Mollusca > Bivalvia > Mytilida > Mytilidae > Mytilus > Mytilus edulis. Next base: position 74,001,252 of record NC_092352.1, read on the forward strand.
TTGCTGAAAAAAGCTGAAACTTGAGAAAATCTCTTTTACATAATTAAAACAACTTAGAAATTTGTATTACAAGTCATGTGTTTAATCTGCTTATTTTAAGAGAAAAAAATGTGTTGCCTAATATTGTGCAGCTTTATCATGAATTTCAAGATATCGTTTTGAAAGGCAATAACTGTGATAATGAAGAATGTACAGTGAACCATGGCAAAATAAAAAAAAAATTTCAACAAAAAACTACAATTTTATTTCAAATATATTGCTATTTCCAAGTATTCATTTCCAATTTCCAAAAACCTTTTTCCTGTCAGATTTGATGTGTATTACAAAATTGAGAAAAGGAAATGGGGAATGTGTCAAAGCGACAACAATCCGACCATAAAGCAGACAACAGCCGAAGGCCACCAATTGGTCTTCAATGTAGCGAGAAACTCCCGCATCCGTATGCATGTTTATATATCATGTTTATAAAGAAAAAAATCTTTATCATGTTAAATGTAATTGCAACTAAGAAAACTTAAAACAGTAGGACATTGAATGTTTGTACATATACAAATGTACAGTAATCTACATGTACCTTGAAACTTCTTTGCAATAATCCATTGACCCAGAATTGTTTCTTAGACTTTCATTTATATATTTTTAATATTTTGAGTATTACATGTACTATTTTACAAGAGAAAACATTGGTGAAGAATTTGACAATTTTCCATATTTGTAATTAGAGATTTGGAACTTCAGTAACTAAAGTTTATCGTGTTTACATGTACCTTAACGGATCTACTTAAAAAATATTTGATTTATGAGGACAAGGTCTCTTTTGAGTATGCTGATTAAAGATTTATTGATGTTTCAGTTTACCACAGGTTTATGTGTACTGTAAGCATGATTTTGAATCCTGCAGCAAAAATTGGAGTGTTTCACTGGGGTGTTAAGGGTTTCTTTACCATCTCTTATTTGAGCTCCAGTACTGGCTCAAGGGTTTTTTAAGATTTCTTCCAAAACGATTTATCAACATATATCAGTTGTTGTTATTTATTCCCTTAATTTAAACTTAATATAAAAATATGGACCATAATTTGCTATTGGGCTCCGTTTCCTATAACTATAGAAAAGTGATAAAATTTGAATTACTGTAAGAAAAGTTGTAACTACATCTAAAGATGCCATTATTTTTATTAACATACAAGTGTATGCTACTCTTCCCTAGAAAAAAAATTGAAATATACGAATTTCAAAGATTCTACAACCGTAATTTTGTGTCGTTTCTCGCGTTACTTTTTGCTTCCGAAGAGCATAACGCTGACTGATTTATAGATAATCGTCACCGGCAAATTCGTAACTTTTGCTTTCAAATAACAAAGAACATCGACCAATAAGAATAGTGAGAAGAAAATGCCGAGAACTATAAGTATTTATGTAGCAGATGTAAGAACAGTGGCGTGATTTTTGTGTCCGATTTCGTAACGCAAATTTTAGATGATGTAATCTGCTTTGTTGTAATAGAATTCTTAAAAACAATATGCAAATATGAACTCTCGCGAGATGTTCAAACAGGTAAATCAGAGATGATTTACATTCTTGTTTTGATCTTCGTAATAATTAAGTAAGAAAATGACGTTATCGTTATGCGTTACATTTCACACGAAACAGAAGTCCAGTTATTTATTAAAATTGTTTTTGTCCTTAAGTTCTAATCATTTCCGGTCATACGTGAAACATGTGACTAACATGTGATCACGCCCTTACAGCCGGACATACGATATACTAGTTCTAAACATTGTTTTTGTTTCCAACGGGATGTTAGCAAACATTATCTGTAGACTTCTTTCGACTTGTTTAAAAAAGGAAAATACAATTTTCAAAGAGATTGCGCCGGGGGTCTATTATTATTCCTATGTGCATAATGTTACATACGATCTTGTGTGAAAATAAATGCCCAATGACTTGACAAAATCGATTTCAAATTTGACCGACGTTTAAACACACTACGTTTCCCAATAACGATGTAAAGGGTCCTTGGAAAATTCAATCGAAATTACGTCTCTTATCATGGTGCCGATGTTCGTTGGATTGATTTTGCTTCAGCAGTAAATATTACTGGATATTTCAGGTGAATAAAGATAATTAAATGAAAAATGCATGTTAATATACCGTTACGCTAGGAATGTACAAAGTTGGTAACTTTGTCACAATTTTTAATTATTTTTTTTTATTCATGTTCTGCAAACACTTTTCAGAAACGCAATAAACTTGTCAAAGGAAAAGTAAACTTTTACCAGGCATGACTTGAAAGGAAGTACTTTACTGATTTTAGCCCACTAAAGTAGGTTAAAATGTGGAAACCATGTAGATGGTGTACAGGTCACAAATATCACATGGTGCCTATAATAAAGATTTTAATTCCAAGTTAAAAGTTTTTTTCTTTACTGGATTTAAAGAATTTTACATTGCCAATGATTTGGAATAAATTTTATATAACTGGAATTTCAAAACCAAATATAAATATATTTTTTTGGCCAAAACATCAAGATACAACGATTATGGTATCCTGTATCAATGAAGAAAATATGGAAAATTCTGAATAAATTGTACTAATTGTTTTCAAAACAAGCACACATTTAGGAGTTTTATAATACTGTTACATTTAAGATGGATTTTAAGAAAAAGTATATATACTGTTCAGATTATTTTAAGCAGATTTTGCAATAAAATAAAACTAAAAAAATGCTTTCGGTTTCTTATGGTTTCCTGTCACGTTTAAAAAAAACTTTAATATAACATTGAAAATAGATTTTAAATATTAACATGAAGCAAGTAACACTAGTAATGGTGTTTATTTATGCCTTTTGAATTATATTGTGCAAAATAAAGAAAATAAAGATTGGTTTCCTGTTTGGTTTCCTGTCACGTAAACGGTGAATCAAAATGTATTAATTTTTTCTCGAAAAACTCAATTGTTCCATTCATACTATTCTAACACCAACACAACCCACAAAATAAAAGTTAAAATTTTAGAACTTATAAAAAAGGATACAAAAAGAAACCAAAGGCCGAATACCAAATTATGGTCCATATGTGACATAATTTATGAAATTTATGAAAACCTTGTTTAACAATCTCATTTTGTTGTTGACGATTTGAAATGATGTACTCCAGGAAATGCTAAAATTATAATAATATGTACATAAAAAATGTACATGTTAATATGTTTGTATACATGTTCATGTACATGTGCATAAAAGCAGGACCTACATGTTATGTAAGTTCAAATTTTTTAGCTACATAAATGTACATGTACAACATCTTACCCTATAATTTGAGGTAAAAAAAACCTGAAGTTGTGCTAAACAACATGAACAAGGCTAGAATAGTATTAACAAGGAGAGATTATTTTTAACTATATAGATCAGTCTATAAATATAACAAGTATACATGTACAATTAAAAAAAATGAGAAAACAATGAATTGAGAGTTGGCAAGACAGTCATACATGTATCACTCATTTTGCAAAATAATTATGTCTGCCTCTCTCAAAATTATTTCATGAAAGACATTATACATTCATGACAAGGTTACTTGTTGTTTGTCATGTAAAAAAATGACAAATTATTGTCAAGCATTGTTTATACAATAATGAATGCAAAAGTAACATGATATATGTTGTTTAAGCTATGTATTTAATTGCTTGTAATTGATTACAATAGTCCATTTAGACCATTAATTGGAATCATTTAAATATTGCTTCTAAATTTGTATTAAATATGATTTGATAATTAATTGAACTGGAAATATTAAATTTGAGTATTAAATTTATTATTGAACATGTTGAACACCATTTGAAATACAAACATGTATGATGTAGGTTCTTACAACTAATTTCCCTCAAGGCTTGATGTCCATAAAATACATGCAAATATAGATATTGCACAAGGGTACTAAATTACTACTAATATAAGATGTTAATATATGAAGATATTGTTTAAATCGTGATTAACACGATTAAATAACAACATCTTTGTTGTGCAAATTTTTAGACTTATATAATTTTGCAAATAATTTTTTGCACCTATTTCATTGTCCATTGCATTACACCTTGTTTCCCTGACACTATCATCTTAGTAGTATCGGACTCATCCCACAGAGGAAATTGTACTTTGAGTCAAAATAAATGGTCCTATCAGATCTGTTGAGCACTATGTGTAAAATGGAGTACACGATTATTTTTTTTTATTATTGCAAATAGCTGCAAATCATAAAGGTCTAAATTTTTTGATAAAATTAGCAAATTTGATGCAAACATGAAATTCAATTGTTGACTTTTCTTCAAAATGGAATAAAATGTCATCAATGTTTCTTATGGCAACATCTTTTTTTACCTAAGAAGAAAAGTAAATGCTTACACCATGTTCACTTCTTCAACATTTAGAGAGAAAAAAAGATTGATATGTCAAGGGAGATAACTGAAACAAAATATTTTCTCTAAGGTAATGTTGATAAATTTATTAATTTTGTTACATACATGTACATGCACATGAAACAAGAATTGAAATATGGTGAAAAGAGGGGGGCAAGACCCCTTTCAGGACGTTGGGATAGGATGTTTTTAAGCTCTGGATTTCTGAATTGATCCTTTTGGGATCCAGTAATTATTTTTTTCGAATTTCAGTATGTCAGGTTTTTAATTTCTTTAAATTCATGACCTCTGAGATTTTGGGATCAGGACCCCTCCAACCCCCGCTGAAAAACTTACTGTCAAATGACTGTATAACATACTTTTTTTTAGTGGTGTATACTTTTTTCAAGTATTTTGCAATGGGTCCCCCCCATATATCTTCACTCAAATAACATATGTATATAAAACCGTTGAATTAATTTCACCAACATGTAAAACTGGTTACTGCACACGCATGTTCACCTTGTTTACCTTACATAACCTCTTGATTGAACTGTTAAACTGTGAAACAACTACAGAAAACTAATTAAAAATATAAGGACAAAAAGGTAATGAATAATGCCACAAGCCAAAATGCTTTATTGTGTAACTAACGACTTAATCGACCTAATCACGTAATAACATCAATCTAACAGACCACTGATCTGTTAATTAAATAATCTTTTTTTATTTTGTTTCATATTGTTTAACAATAAAGACCTACTTAATAAACATTTAAATATTTTTATAAGTCTGTTTTTTTAGGCTTTGGTAAATTTCGGAAATACTCTTGATACTAAATACACTTAAATTCAGAATCTTTATATAAAACAAGAACTTAAAAAAAATATTATATTTCTTCTTATGCCGGCTGTAGCACAGGGGGTTTAAGTTTTGGTCTTATCCTTCTGTTAAGGAGTAGGTCCGGTAAGGGCCGGTTTGGCCTCAAATTTCAAGTTTATCTGACGAATGATTGTGGACACTTTTTAAACACTTAAATGTCAATTTAATTGATTCGATTATTTTTTGTGAAAGATTTTAACTGATTCACTCATTAAAAACGCTCCGATTCTAGCTAAAATATGAGAAATCTGTCAAATATGCCAAAAACTGTCACTTTTCAGATGCTTTTTGTCAAAAATGAAAGTGGCCGCATCCGTGTTCATCCTCGACCTTTATATATGTTATGTATTATCATTAAACACAACTTACATTTCAATATAAAGAATGAACACGAATGCGGCCACTTCCGTTAAAGACGGAAACCGTCTAAAATTTAACTAAAATGCTGAAATTGTGAAGATTTCAGTAATTTAGCATGACGTTATGATGCAAGTACCCGATATATGTGCATTGCAATGCCAAAAACAGCCCATATTTATGTAGCAGAGATATTATACTTTCCAAAAAATAACTAACATTTTACATTTAAACAATTTTGTTTAACTGCTATATTTTGGGGCCAAAAAAGGGTCTTACTGAACCTACTCCTTTGTCTATCTGTATATCCTAAAATTGGTTTCCTTTCTCTTACTTAAGGTTGCCTTAACCAAATGCTATGAATCATATAAATAATGCTTCTAGCCAAAATACACAGATAAATTGTGAATTTTGATGGCATAACTTTTACCTTATGCCCATTTTCAGTCTCTAACTTTATCCTGCCTCAACAAAATGTTATAAAACTTACACTTAAGGCTTATTAACACAAACACATGATCAAGTTTGAATTTGGATGGTGTCACTTAAAACTAAAGTTACTCACTTTAATGTTCAAAGAGTTATGTCCCTATAAACTAATGAAAAAATTGCAGAATTTTTTGTTTCAGTTCTATCTTGTACTCGAGTCAAGTTTGCCTCAACACAATTTAATGAAATTTGTACACAATGCTAATTATCACAAAACTCAGATCGGGTACAAATTTGGGTAGCACCACTTTTGCTGTTTTTGAGTTATGTCCCTTTATAATGTTATATGCAAGCGGTGGTATAATTTGTGTCCACAGGACACATTCCCATGCATTTACTATTTTTTGTAAGCATATTTTGCACAACTTGTAGCTTAAAACTAAATTATCATTTTATCTTTAACTTTTGATTGTATTTCGAAAAAATAGCATGATCATTGATGTCCAAACTACAAAATTGTAGTTGCTTCACTGTGACTGATCATGAAATATCTGTGTGAACGAATACAGGATATCTGAGATAATCTGTTTTCCTGGGTAGGATCTCATTTTACACTGGTACCTGTCATACAAAATGTAGGATTATGCCAGAAATTATTTAGCATGTTTAGGGATCAACAACACCTGTAGTTCTGCATGAAACATCAACTGATGGCTAATGTTACTTAATAATTTTACATTACTAAGGATGAGAGGGGTCAAATTTAAACATGTTAAAGTGAAAATCTTTAAAACTTCGATCCAGGCACTTACTTGATTTTATCTTGCATCAGACAAAGATTGGTTTTGGAACATTAAAAAAACGATATAAAAGATGAATTCTGAACTTTTTAATAAAAAGGTTTTTATATCAACTAAATTTCTTAACAGTTACAGACTTTGTATGCAGATTTTTTTTCAAACTTAAATAAGTTAACAGTTGCAGTTGAGTTATTTCTAAAAACTATAACCAAGAGCAGAGTGTAAATGAAACTTTTGCTGAATAATTTTTTGTGATGAAGGAATATAACTGTAATAAACCAAAAAACAAAATGGAGCGTATGGAATATTATATATATGCCATATATTTTATAAATTGTTATTTGGATGGAGAGTTGTCTCATTGGCACTAACACCACATCTTCCAGTGATATTGTTTGCCTTAAATTAGTGGAGAATAAAGGCTTTTTCCCCTGGAAAAGAATCCCAATTTGAAAAAAAATGGCTTAAAATTATTCCCAAAAAGACAACTTTTTTCCCAAACAGTGCAATCTCAGTAGTAATTGTACAAACTGAAAAACTCATTTAAAAAAATTTCATGCCTCAAATGACTTTATGTGCAGATTTGATGGTCTATTTATATATCATCACTGACAACATGGGGTCTTATTTTAAGCAGGGTTTGACTCTTGAAAATGGGTCTGTAAATTGAAGTTTCAGTCAAATTCATGGTTTATTTTAAATTTCCCAATTTGATGAAAATGATGCATATTTTCCCAATAAAAAAGGGTAGAGGTAGTTTTGAAAAAAGCCAACAATATCACTGTCTTCCTATATCTTTGTATTTCAAAACTTTTGGTCTGGTCTCAGGATGACTATTTTGTCTAGACAGGACTTGTATCTTAAAAGACATGGTACATACATACATATAGATTTCTAATATCTAAGTTTAAATTTTACAGCATGCCATTTATTTTTTATTTACCTTACTATTTAACGGTGACCTATGTGTAGGAGTATATATAAATAAGGACATACTTCAATACGCATTCTAAATAACTGTATGTAAATAGAACACGTCACAATAAAACTTCAAACAGTGATGTAATTTTGAAAACATAAATCATTGATCTTTAACTGCATGAACAATAATTTAAATTAGGACGAAAATTTTACTAAGTAAATTGTACTTCGGTATTAAATTGTAACAAATTACTTCTTTCTGTCATGTTAGCTATAACTTCATAAACTTTATTAGTGAAAATCTGCATACGGAAGAAAACTAATAATGGATTCCTTGAAATGAAAATAAGAAGTTTATAAATGGTTGAGAATGTTAACTTTTATAGTTCACTTTTCTTTTGGTGGAAAGAATAAATTTACATACATTTACTTTATATACAAGTACATGTTATATGAAGCTAAAGGACTTTTTTGAAAAAAAATATATTAACATGTTGAACATGATAAGACATTTAAGATAAGGACTATATAAACTGTTGACACAGAGATATGTCTCATCTGCAAGATATTTTGATATTAAAATGCAAATGTAAACATTAAAATGTTGATACTTTTACATGTATGCAGGTCCAAATAATCTCTGTGAAAATGAGTACTTCCACTATCAATACCACTCCTTACAAATGCAAATGACATACATATATATATATGATTAGCAGTTTACCTTTAACGGACATAAACACACTTTAACATGTAAACTAAAACTAATCTTCATGGAATTGAGAAGTGTCTATGCCCAATAGGCATGATAGGAATAAAGTGAGAATGCCAATACCACTGCAAACCGAATTTCATTGACCTACCACTAGTGGTTCCCCATAAAATGACCTTATCATGACCTTATATTGTCACAAACTCAAACATTACCTGATAAGCAGCATGCCTGATTCTGGATTCCAAGACTCAGTCCAGACAAAATTCGCAGAGTAATAAGTCAACTGTACTTGCATGTTTACTGTAAGTTTATAAATTCATTCTAAAATTGAAATTTATATTCAGGCCCGTAGCCAGGAATTTGAAAGGGGGGATTCGTTGGACTCATGAACTCGACTTTAACAGTCACAATTTGAACAAGACGTTGACTTTAACAGTGCTTATTTGATTTCAAGGTGGGGGGGGGGGGGGGGTTTGTCCGAACCCCCCTGGCTACGGGTATAATATTATATAATAGTTTTTTAGTTATAAAATCGTAATTATTAATCTTGCATATTTATTTGTTGTTCAATAAAAGCAATATTATAAAATGAAGCAACAAATTCTTAATTTACAACTTTGTAGAAATGTAGTCTGCACTGCCCCAAAACATGAATATCACTCTTGAGAGCATGCATGACCCAAATGATTACCAGTATGTGTGTTTTAGATATTATGGTCAATGCTTAGGCCAGATAAAAATATATGTGTGGTTCCAGTAACCCATTAGCTAACTACCTTACTTTTTAGTCTTAATAAAAGCCTACCCTAAAGATTTTTTTTTCATTTTTTATTAAGCACCGTTATTAAAGGTCTGAATGTTGCTCACATAGACTCAATGTAAATAAACAAAAAACCCTCTCTACCTTCCCTTACTTTTTTTTATTAGAAACTGGAACCACATGTACACATACTATTTTATTTGGCCTTAATATTAGGGTTCAACAATTAAGGGAAGGCAGGGCAGGACGTCTGTCATCAATTTGATTTTTTTTAATTGGTAAAGCATAATAAATGCAAGATATCAAATTACATTTAATGACCTCTTTGTGCTAATATATTTATATATTGATATGAATAGATGTTAGAGGTCTGATTGCACTGTGACCATGTGTAAATATTAGTATAGATAAATGTATGTTAGACCATGTGGTATGTTTACAAACAAATCAATATCATGTCTGTTTCTGTCATTAAATTATCAATGGAATGCCAACAGCTGAACTTATATCAAATAATGAGTATTGTACATCATTTTATAGGGCACCAAATAAAAATACTTGAGGTATCTTTATTAGATATACAGATATATATATCAATGTACATGTATATTCATTTTTTGCTTGCCATAAAGTTGCAGATCTAGAATTCTTTTATGATTATTTGTTTGAATACTGTGGATTTATTTATCATGTTTATATTACTACCTACCTACCTAGTCCTTAATTATTATGCCTGGAGGCACATAGGACAAGGATCTTTCCACTCATTTCTGTTCTGTGCTTTCTTTTCTATTACACCCCAGCTGATTCCATGTCCTTTCAACTGTTCCAAGTTGTTTTGGGGCGTCCTTTCTTCCTTTTCCCCTCAGGTGTCCATCTTAGGGCTACTCTGGTCAAGTCCTCTGCTGGTCTTCTTAGAACATGGCCAATCCATCTCCATCTTTTCTGCTTCAATAAAGTCTCCATGTTGTTGGATCCTGTTGTTTCATGGAGGTCTTAATGTTGGTGATCTTACGCGGCCAGAATATCCTTAAGATCTTTCTAAGGCAACCGTTGTGAAAACTGTTTATATTAGGGAGCTACCATTTGATTTTTATGGGGGGGGGCTAGGATGAAATTTGAAAAAAATAGGCAGGACAGGAGTTTTGAGTTAAAAAAAAAAAAGGCAGGATGAGACACTTGCAAAAAAAAAGTCAGGAAGACAATTTAGGTAAAAAAAAGTCAGGATAACTAAAAAAAAAAAGGCAGGACCGAACAGAGTGAAAAATAAAAAGGCAGGACAGAGATAATGATTACAGCTAAAAAAAATGCAGGACAAAATTTTTCATCCCAGCCCCCCCCCATAAAAATCAAATGGTAGCTCCCTTACTGGATGTAGAAATATTGTAATTTGGTGGATATTTGATTTCAGGGTTTGACAAAGTCTACAAACATGTCAAGCCTGCAGGAAATTAGCACTCCATTGCAAACTTTTTATAAGTGGTTCATGGGCCTATACACCCAGGATGTACTGCACATGTAAATACAAACAATAATGCTATCAAAATATTAGAATAAAAAAAATCATTTATTTTAGTTTTGCAACAGTTTTCCTGTTGCAAATTTCAATGTAGTAAGACTGTTGCAAAAATTTCTTAATTTACAGTTATTTTTTACCTACACATTTTTTGTTTTAAAAATCCAATAAATGTTTTGTATTGGATTAACAGAGGCGGATTTAGAAGGCTCCCTTTCATGGGGAAAAAAATATGGTTGATTATATAATAGGGAATGACTAAAGAATGACTGACACTGCGGCCCCCTCTTAGACAGTCAATGGCCCTCTTATGAAAATTTCTGGATCTGCGTCGGCAAAATTATGCACAATTTGTTAAAACCACAGAAAAACTTTTTTCCTACATCTAAAGACATAAATAAAACCACAGTATGTTAACATAATTTAGTACCTTGCATTTCTTGTTTATTTAATTTTCAAAATCTTAGTACTTATCTTTAAATAAGTAATTTGTATATATATATGTGTGAAAGTTATTATTTTAAACCGTAATTCTTGGAACTGAAAATAATAAATATTTCTTTGTAAAGTTTCATAAGGAAGACAATATATAATTGGCCAAGCAAGTAAAAAGAGTGGATTTAATATATAATTGTACAATTAAATTTTGTCTAAATTTTTAGAATTGCTTGCAAGCTTTAGGCTTAAATACAAAAAGTGATTTTGTTTGCATCAATAATTGCCATTGTTGAAGAATTGGGAGAAATACAAGATTATTGTTTTTGATTTCAAGAATTTCTGCATACAAATATTATGCTACATGTATCACAAAATTTCAAATGTGAGTTTTTATTTTTGCAAAATCCCCCTGTTGCCTTTTTTGTCAAAATCTCTATAAAAAAACATTTCAATTGATAAATTTATCAAAATTCCACTTAAAAAGATAACACCTTAAGGGCGTCAAGAAGATCATTCAGACAGTTACACTACTGATAATCTTTATATAAATATTTTAAAATTGTAACCATTTGTATACCTGTTTTATTTGTAATCGATGGGCCCTCAGTACTTAGTGACCGTAAATTTAATCGAATTTAACTATAGTAATGAGTTTTGACAAAGTTGATGATAAATTAATACATGTACTCTGGCTTTAAATATAGTGTTTTTATGCCCCCATTGTAGCGGAGGGGGCATTAAGTTTTACCCTTGACGTCTTGTCCGTGTGTATGTACATCCTTAATTGGTTTCCATTCTCTAACATTAGTTTGCCTCACCCAAATAGTGTGAAACTTATACACAATGCTTACTACCACAAAACATAGATCAAATTAGAATTTTGATAGCATCACTTTTACCATTCTAGAGTTATGCCCCTCTACAAATGGAAAATCTCCGTTCTCTAACTTAAGTTTGCCTCAAGCAAATGTTATGAAACTTGTACACAATTCTTCTTACTTCAAAACACAGATAAAGTATACAAACTTGGGAAGTGTCAATTTTACAGTTCTGCAGTTATATCTCTTTATAATCTTATATGCATTGAAAGCAGGGGCATCATCTGTGTCCCATGGACACATTACCCATTTATTTTGTAAGTGATTAAACAGATTCTACGATGTATAAATACCACGACAAATTGTAGTATACAGTTGACATGACTATGTATCTGGTCAATACCAACCTAGATGGTATTTAGCAAGTCCTTTATCTACAATTGTTATGACTGTACAAAAAGGAGATGGGGTATGTTTGTTAAAGAGTCAGCTAGATCCACCAGAGATCATAGGATCACGAGGATTAAGTGAAACAATTACAGGTTATCAATGAGCTGATCCCATCAATGGTAGGAAGAGATATATAAAAGAAATAAAATATTATGTATAATTCAAGAATACAAAAATTGAAGACCCAACATCTTAGATAGGGATGAAAGCTAGGTCTCAACATGAACCTGTTATTTCTTAACAAAAGACTTGATTAGTCTAGAACTATGGTAGACATGCCATGGCAGACACTATACATGCTATATTTTTCACTTTCTGTCTTTCTATAGGTGAGATATAAGTAATCTGACAAGGTCATCTCTCCCTTTAAGATTGATCAGTAAATAGGTATTTTCTGCACTGATAAGAAAGCTTATTGTTTCACCTTTAATCAGGAAAGACTGTAGTTGAATTATTAATTATCTTGGTGTTTGCTATAATTGTCATGTTACTTGTTACTTCATAAAGCTTTGATTGAGTATGATTAGTTACAAGTTTATAAATTACTGATGATCTTTTCATGCTCCTGAAGTGTTATATATAACACATGTCCTATTAACTTCATTATTTAACTGGCTGGATTTAATGAGAGAAATTGGTATTAGCTGATAGTAGCTGGAGCAATAGCCATCTGCAAAATAGGCACAGCCATAAAGGAAACACATATCAAAAACTCATTCTTACTTTGAATGGTTTTACACTAGTCATTTTTGGGGCCCAGGTGGCTGTTCTGTGTGTGACTCAGCAAAGGCTCTGTGTTGAGGCGTACTTTGACCTATAATGGTTTACTTCTACAGTTTGTGACTTTGATGGCGAGTTGTCTCATTGGCACTCATACCACATCTTCTTATATCTATACTAACAATAACTAGCACATAATAGATTTGGAGAAAAAAAGACATGTAAAATCTAGATTTTATAATTGCGGTTAAATTATTTCTGAAATCAGATACATCAATACAATTTCCAAATTTTCTTCATCAATATCAAATTTGAAAAAGTAAAATGAAAATGCTTCAAACAAACTAGATATTACTGATGATTTATTTTCAAGACTTTTCAGTGTAGAAAAATAAGTTAATTTAAGTAAATCTTTGCAAACATATGAAACTTTGTTGTTCAAATCTCCACTTGCTATGTTGTGTGAATTTTTAGAGCGTAATATACAACAATATCCCATCCGGAGCACCTCAGACAGCACCCCTAGTTTTTGGTGTGGTTAGTGTTACTCAGTCATTTTTTTTCTATGTTGTGTTATATGTATTCTGTGTTTTGTCTTTTTGTCTTTAAGTGTTTTGCCATGCATGATGTTGTCAGTTTATTTCAACTAATGAGTTTGAATGCCCCTTAGGTATCCTTGACAGGGGCAGATCCAGCCATTTGAAAAAGGGGGTGTTCCAACTATATGCTCCAATTCAAATGCATTGATCGGCAAAAAAAAGGGGGGGTTCCAACCTCCAGAACCCCCCCCCCCCCCCTTGGATCTGCCAATGCTTGACCTGTCTTGAAGTAGACAAAATATAACAACATGTGAAACAACTGACCAATAAATCCTCTATTTTGTGACCTTAGAAAAGATATAATAATTCTTTCCTCTATTTCAGTTTGAACCTGTGTGTCCATGTAGCTATTACTGTACGACAGCATTGTTTAAAGATGGTGAGTATATATATATTAACTTTTATGGAAAATAAGAAGATGTGGTATGATTGCCAATGCGACATCTTAGCACAAGTCACAAGAGAGAGAAAGAAATGACACAGAAATAAACAACTACTAAGGTCATGGCCTTCAAGTTCATAATGAATCATAATATTAAAGCAAGTACACATATACAAAATTAAAAACAATATATGTATTAATTCTGTGATTCTGTTATGGTCCCCTTTAATATCTTTCGTCAAACTCAAATATATGTGATTTATACATTGCTTGGTTAATTCCAGGGTTCTTGCTTTAGAATTAGTCTAGCATCTATTTCATATTTACTCAAGAACTCAAATCTTTAGTTTATAGCTTTTGAGTATGTTGATATCGATTTTTTCCAAATGAACTTGAATTGTAATGAACAATAATCAGGAGTCATGTGATGAAAAACATATCTTATTTATCTATAAGGGACAACATCAAAAGATAGATGTAGGATAAAAAACTTAAATCAAATAGTTTGGGGGGGGGGGGGTAAAATTCTGCAAGTTTTGTATATCTAAAATTGATTTGTGTATCATGTATTGTACATTTTACCTGAAACATGATTTATTGTAAATTCAGAACTTTTGCATGCATTTATTATTGTCATTTTTAGCTCACCTGGCCCGAAGGGCCAACTGAGCTTTTCTCATCACTTGGCGTCTGTCGTCCGGCATCGTTAACTTTTACAAAAATCTTCTCCTCTGAAACTACTGGGCCAAATTAAACCAAACTTTTTCACAATCATCATTTGGGTATCTAGTTTTAAGAATGTGTGGCATGACCCAGCCAACCAACCAAGATGGCCGCCATGGCTAAAAATAGAACATAGGAGTAAAATTCAGTTTTTGGCTTATAACTCAAAAACCAAAGCATTTAAAGCAAATCTGACATGGAGTAAAATTGTTTATCAGGTCAAGATCTATCTGCCCTGAAATTTTCAGATGAATCGGACAACCTGTTGTTGGGTTGCTGCCCCTGAATTGGTAATTTTATGGAAATTTTGCTGTTTTTGGTTATTATCTTGAATATTATTATAGATAGAGATAAACTGTAAAAAGCAATAAATGTCAGCAAAGTAAGATCTACGAATAAGTCAACATGACCGAAATGGTTAGTTGACCCCTTTAGGAGTTATTGCCCTTTATAGTCAATTTTTAACCATTTTTCGTAAATCTTAGTAATCCTTTACAAAAATCTTCTCCTCTGAAACTACGTGGCCAAGTTAATTGTAGATAGAAATAATTGTAAGCAGCAAGAATGTTCAGTAAAGTCAGATGTACAAACACATCACCATCACACAATTTTGTCATGAATCCATCTGCGTCCTGTGTTTAATATTCACATAGACCAAGGTGAGCGACACAGGCTCTTAAGTTATGAATTGACAAAACTGTAAGATTCATTATTGCCATTTCAGCAAATGGTGCATTCAAAATTTTTAGATAAAAGTATTTATTTTTGTGAAACAATCCATTCACAATTTTTGTACAATAAATGTACCATTTAATACAGAAAGCTGCATTTTATAAATTTCATTCAATTTAAGGTCAGAAAGAAGGTAATTATTGTTTGAAACTTAATTGTGCAGAACATTTGTGTTTAAACTGAAGCTTTATTATTCACTCTCTAATTCCTAACAGAATTTATCCCTTTTCTAAACAACGCACATTATTTCTAAACATATATGTTGAATAGGAAAAAAAAATGTCTTTGCACTTAATGTTATTTGAAGAATTACATGTATAATGGTAGCAACATCAGATTCTGTAATCCTTTTGAAATTTTGCATATCAAAAATCATGTTATTACAATATGATAAGTATCAGTTATCTGAACTAAAATAAAATAACTCATTTTTTGGTACCTCAATTTTAGGCCAAAAGAAGCCCTTAGCTTCTGCTTTCTCACCTACAAATCATACTCATTCCATTAAATCGAGTGCAAAACCCTTTCTGTCAACTTAACATAACATATGAAACTTATACACAATGCTTATAACCACCAAACACAGATCAAATTCTAATTTGGGTGACATGCGTCACAACACATTTCTCAGTTTATGCTTTATAAATGGGAAAAAATAGCAGATTTGTTTTTGCTGCAACTCAATGTTGTGAAACTTTTACAAATGCTTATTACCACCAAACACAGATCCAGTTAGAATTAGGGTTATGTCATTTTCATAGCTCTTGAGTTATGTCCCTTTATTTATGGAATAATTGCTGAATTTGTGAAATATATCGTTATACAAGCAAGGACTAATCTCTGTAATGAGACCACCATGGCAGTTAACATTATTTGAAGCAGCCTAACAAACGTGTGTTTTCAATGTAATTAACTAATGTACTGTTAGAATGATTTCACTAAATTACTTTCTACAGCATTAAACCATTGCCTTATCTAATATAGAGTTGCTACAGATTTGTTTGATGCAACAAACAAACAAATCATGGAGTAACTTTTAACGAAGAATTATGAGCTTACTTTACAAACTAATCTTCATGGCTTTCTTTCTTAACTTTTTTTGCTGAATTACGGCTTTATATGGGATTAAAAGAGTGGGAGGGAAGCTCAGTAAGCCATTACAAGAGATATGTTTTAATGATGATGTAATAGAAATATTTCTGGTATTACATAACCTGATATTGTCTGGTATTGAATCCATACAAACAGCATTATTACAGTGTTATTGAACTTTATCGATTTTACCTTAAAACTTTGATAAATGATCAGGGATAAAAAAAAAAACGAAAGGAAATATGATAAGTTTTGATAAGTACTTTGTAAGATAAGGATTTCAGTTCTGACGGCTTGTAATTGGATTCAAGTGGAATCAGGTATTGATGGCATATCATTTGTACTTATATTCTCAACTTGTTTCCATTCAGAGTGATCTAGAATTTGGCTTAAATTAAACTATTTTATGGAAAAAGATAAGCTGGGTTTTGCAGCCCATTTTGGACAGCTATGGTCAATTAATTTTAGAAGAAAATGTCTGTAGTGTCAATCTTTAAAACTGTTGCAGGTTGTGTCCTTAGATGAAAACAGTTTGTTTTACATGTTCATATAGAAACTTTTCTTGAAAACTATTGCTGATTTATCTCTTAAACGTCCGTTTGGTTTAATTGAGTTGTAAAGTTGATATTTGAATATTAATGTAAAATTTTTACTATGCATTACCCATACCAAGAATTTTGCAAATTCCCAGGTAATTTTTTTTTAATGTATAAAAAAACATTATAAAGAAATGAAAGGGAAATGAATTGTGCAGGCGCGGATCCAGAGGGGGGGTTCCGGGGGTTGGAACCACCCCTTTTTTTTGGCCGATCAATGCATTTGAATGGGAGCATATAGCTGGAACCCCCCCCCTTTTACTCTGGGTTGGGAACCCCCCCTTTTTAAAATGGCTGGATCCGCCCCTGTTGTGGTCTGTGGCCATATATTGTCTGTCCACCTCCTTTTGTTAGTTTTCCAGGTTTTATGTATATTTAATGGTCGATGCCTTGATTTAAAAAATTTACAAAAATATGTAAAACTTGCAATATTGTATTAGAATGTCTTGTACAGCAACATGTGACACTGTATAACATATTGATTTTATGGAAATATTTCAGAAATGTTAAAAAAATATATTTAAAGTTTATGTTTAGGACTCATTAATATTCAAAGTCGAGTTGGATCTGACAAGTTTTGACCTTGTACACAGCTACTTTTGCGTAGGTACTAATTCTGTACTAAAAATGCAGTACTGGAAATTTACTTTTAATATTTAGTACTATTTCTTTACTTTAAAACTATTGTAATATTTAGGTACTTGTATTTTACAGTACTTGATTTGTACTAAATATTTTGGTACAGAAATAATACAATATTCTATGTTTGAAAATCATAACTTTAAGAGATTTGAAATAGAAAAACTTTCAAAATGCTGAAAATGTAACAGTAAGTAACCAAAAATCTGTAGTATCTAAATTTCAAGTACAAATTAAGTACTGTTAAATACAGGTACCTAAATATTACAATAATTTTAGAGTAACAAAATAGTACTGAATATTAAAAATAGATTTCCAGTACTACAAATTTTTAGTACAGAAATAGTACCTATGCAAAAGTAGCTGTGTACTAGTAAAAGAAAGCCAAGAGAGAAATTGTTTTTTTTTAATTTAGCTTCATGCACTATTAATTATACTGAAACCATTTCTATATGTTTTATTTGAAAATAATAACCTGCAAGTTATTGATTTTTATAGATGAATTATTAATTGCTTAGTCAATTATATAAAATAATTGTTTGTTTTAGCCTTGAGGTATAATGACTCTGCTCAATCATAATGGTTTCCATTGAGATGATTCAATTTTCCAACAATTTTTTTTCTCAAGAAAAGTGAGATGTATATATATAAAAACCAGTAGTTTTTATTGACTTATCAATCAGTGGTTTTGGAATATTCTCAGTTACTTAGTATGGAATTTTCAATTGAAATTTTTATAAATTTTGTTTGCAAGTCCGGCAGTATATATGCAAAATTGTCCAATATTTAAGCTTGAATAGTCTTGTATTACTAATTTTCAATTAGAAGTATAAAAAGATAAAATAAGAATGGATATGGGAAATATGTCAAAGAGACAACAACCCAACCAAAGAGCAGATAACAGCTGGACTGCAACCAATTAGGTCTTCAATGTTGCTTTTAGTGTGGGCCTCAGCTAGCCCTTAAATAAAAATGTGGACTAGTACAGTGATAAAAGATGTCATGCTATACTCAAAAACATATAAAGGAACTAAAATACAAAAAAATACAAGTTTAACAAAGGCCAGAGACTCCTGACTTGGGACAGGCACAAAAAATATGGCGTTTATAAGCATGCAACAGCTATCATTGAATCAAGAAGGTCAATGACAATGAAAACAGGTGGGCCCAGCAGTCACAAATCAGTAAATAATATATTCCCAAAAAACTCACAAATGTTTTCAGTCATGAAGGGGTTGCATTTTGGAAGTTTTCACTTTAAAAACTATAAGACTCCTTCAGGTGTTGTCTGCTCTATGGTCGGGTTGTTCTTGCTTTGACACATTCCCCATTTCCATTCTCAATTTTATAATATCAATAAAGCGCAAACATTTCTAACCACACCACATTCTTGTTTGTCTTTAGTCAGGATTTGTAATTCAGTGTTTACACTATCTTTCATATTTTTTTCCATGATTTTTTTTGTCATAAGTAATTGTTTTTCTGGTTTCACATTTTTCATGTAATATTTTTTAGATAAGTTGTAGTGTGATTAAAATGATTAAACATGAAAAAAGGAGATCTGCATATAGGACATTTACCAAAAACTTCTCAAATCTAAGTTTCAGGATTCTGATAGTGGCAGTGTGTTTACAGGATTTAGGGGGAGGGGGAGGGGTACAGGTACAGGGGAAACACTAAAGCATGACTGGAGCTGGCCCCCTCTTAGGCAGTCAGTGGGCCCCACACTTATGAAAATTTCTGGTTTAGATATACCTTCATGTACCAAAGACATAGAACTTTACTAAGAGGCATTTTAGTTCACATTTATCATAATTGCAATAATGAGCTGGCAATATAAACATTGGCAGGGATACAGCTCAATATTGTTTACATAAAATGCCAATTTGTGAATGAACCCGGCAATGCATGATGATTAAAGGATAGATTTCATCATGTTGCATAACTTGATAAACATAAAGGAAAGATTCTCTGTATTTGTCATGATAAAGTGCATGCAGCAAGATTGATATTCTTTGATGAAAAACAAACAGGTTCTTGATTACTTCACATAAATTTAACATAACAACCTGCACTGATTAAGTTTTCCCTAAGAATGATGACTTTGACATTTTAAGTTTCTGCAGTTTTCGACAATTAAATTTTAAAAAGAAAAAATTATAAAAAGATGCTACATTCTGTAGATGAAAAATAAATGAATAGATTTAAGAAGATGTGGTATGAGTGCCAATGAGACAATTCAAATGTTACTCTCTCATCCAAGTCACAATTTGTAAAAGAAAAACCATTATTAGTCAAAGTACAGTCTTCAACACAGAGCCTCAGCTTACACAGAAACAGCAAGCTTATAAAGGGCCCCAGAAATGACATGTCAAATCATTCAAACAGGAAAACCAACAGTCTAAACTACATAAAAAACAAGAAACTAGAAATACTTATGAACCACATCAACAAAGGGCAACTACTGAACATCAGATTCCTGACTTAGGACAGGTGCAAACAAATGCAGCGGGTTTCAACGTTTTAATAGGAACCAGCCTTCACCCTTATCTAAAACTAACAATAGTGTAACATCACAACAATAAGAAAGACACACTATAAAATATCAACTGAAGGAATGAATTTGATCTTTGATACAATATAAATACAAAATCAATGAAATAAGGGGTGAATAAATAAGTTCATTTTTAAAAGGGAAAGTTATTAATAGATACTACATTCTGTAGATAAAAAATAAATGAATAGTAAGGCACACTTAAAGCAAATAATAAACTGAAATCTGACATTTACATCAGACTGATCAATTAAAAAAAAAGGTCACAAATTAACAAACTACAGGTAGACATGTCTTATAGCTGTAGATGTCATCTGCACATGTTTGTTCCATGGTTATATACTATGTCTTGTTTAATTTTGTCACAAATCATGTTACAGTTACTCGATTTAAACACATATGCGGATCCAGGGGGCCCTTTGGGTTGGGGGGGGGGGGGGGGGGGGGGGTGGGGGTTTGGAGCTGAGGTGGGGCCCCACTTTCCTGATAAATTTGGTTGATTACATAGGGAATCACTGAAGCATGACTGGAGGGGGCCCCCTTAGGTCAGTCATCAGGCCCCCCCCCCCCCCCCCTATGAAAAGTTCTGGATCCACAACTGAAACATGCAGTCCATATAGTTTTGATCACAATGGTAGACAATGTACCAGTTTAAACTCTTTTTTTGGGATATCTAGATACTATACTTTTCCTGTATCATATCACACAACATTATCTGCAGAAATGTACAATAGGATTTGTCAATATCGCTTCCCATTATTTCCTATTACAGTTAGTAAATGTGGACATAAATAGACATTGTGTTGTCATTGTTAGATGTATATTGTTATACTCATTAAGAAATAATTGGGAAAGTTCAATAGACCTTTAAAAGTCAGTGTAAGGCAGTGACAATGTGAGCTGGATAGTAGATATAGAAGAGTAAGAAAGATCAGTGCAAGCGGGATATTGGAGTCAAGAGCATTGCTATTAGAATAGTGGAGTAAAAAAAAGAAGTGTTATTTGGATAGTGGAGTAAAAAGGGGCATTGAATGTCATTTGGAAAAGGGTATTTAAGGAAAGAATTTCATGATATATTTGGTATTGGGTAGGCATCCTGGATAGTCGACTCATTGAGTTTCCTGTAATCTATACAGTTGCATTTAATAACTCAATAAATTACACCTTTATTCTGTAGTCCTCTGCTCTTTAAATCAGCACATATGACTAAGCTCAGTTACTTATGGTGCAAAATTGAATCATGTCCTGGTAACAAAACTGCTTTGAATATTTTGTTAACCTTATTTTTTAGCTCTTCAGTTTCAGAACCAGCCATCTCATATGTAGTTAAAGGTCACCATACAGGCTTCAATAAGACTAGTGTAATATTACAGTACAAAATGTCAAGTTCTAAATCTACACCATAGCTAGTTGTGATTGAACTGACGGTAGAATCAAATTGAATATCTGCAGTACAAAGTTTTCTAAATTACTCTATAATATTTTTTACAGAAGCTACAGTTGTATATAGAGATGGATTGCCGGTGTTTTCAGTGCCTTTACCGTCCAGACGACAAAGTTGTGAATTTACCATGAAACCAGTTACACATACAGTTGGTAAATTCCTGTCATTTCTGAAAGAAGAGGATGGTGGGATTGATAGAGCAGCTATATTTACAGAGGGTAAGAGAATGATCTGTAGTTTTGGTCGAGCCTGCGATAGTGATCCGGCGGCAGTGGCTATGGGCGGCTGCATTAGCTAACTTCTTAAAAGCTTTATATTTTAGAAGGTGGAAGGCCTGGATGCTTCATACTTTGTATATGGATGCCTCATGTTAGGAAGTTTCTGTCAGTTACATGTCCAATGTCCTTGACCCAATTTTCATGGTTCAGTGACTACTTGAAAAAAAAGATTTTTTGTAATGTTAAATTCTCTCTTATTATAAATAGTAGGATAACTATATTTGGTATGTGCGTACCTTGCAAGGTCCTTGTGCCCGTCAGACAGTTTTCACTTGACCTCGACCTCATTTTATGGATTAGTGAACAAGGTTAAGTTTTGGTGATCAAGTCCATATCTCCGATACTATAAGCAATAGGTATAGTATATTCGGTGTATGGAAGGACTGTAAGGTGTACATGTCAAACTGGCAGGTGTCATCTGACCTTGATCTCATTTTCATGGTTCAGTGGTTATAGTTAAGTTTTTGTGATTTGGTCTGTTTTTTTTTATACTGTATGCAATAAGTCTACTATATTTGGTGTATTGAATGATTGTAAGGTGTACATGTCTAGCTGGCTGGTGTCATCTTACCTTGACCTCTTTTTCATGGTTCAGTGGTCAAAGTTAAGTTTTTGAGTTTTGGTCTTTTTTTCTAATACTATATATGCAATAGGTCAACTATATTTGGTGTATGGAAATATTTTATGATCTATATGTCAGTCGTGCAGTTTTTATTTGACCATGACCTCATTTTCATGGTTCATTGCTCAGTGTTTAGTTTTTGTGTTTTTGGTCTATTTTCTTAAACTATAAGCAATAGGTCAACTATATTTGTTGTATGGAAAGATTGTTAGCTGTACATGCATTCCTTGCATGGTTCAACTGACCTTGACCTCATTTTCTTGGTTCATTGGTCAATGTTTAGTTTTCTTGGTTTATGTTAAGTTTATGTGACAGTTGTAATAAAGCTTTGTGTTTATGACTATCAACATAATATCAATGATTAGTAAAGAAGGCGAGACATTTCAGCGTGTGCACTCTTGTATAAAATTGTGCAGGAATTGGTGAATATTATATATAAGAATTTCTTACCATGATATATTTTTTTTTCTAAATAAAAAATGTAATTAACTGATAATAAAAATAGAGTTACTGCCCCGTGTTAGTAATAGATTAAATTTCAGATGAAAACAAATGGGATATATTACAAATTTTCAATGTTGATAATATTCATCAATCAATATTGATGAATATTTTCTGGCCAATGATTAAGAAGAAATGAGAAAATATATAGGTACAGTAATGGAGTTATTGCCCCTTAATTGTACACTGTTTAGTAGATTTATTGTCGGATGGAAACAGAACAGGATATATTACAATTTTGATATGATGATTAATATTTTTAGATAAATATTTTCTAGCTATTGATTGAGAAGAAATGAGACAATATATATAATTTGAGAAAAGTTACTTAAATGATTTATTGAGTTTCAGATGAAAACATCTCAGGATATATTACAATATAGAAATAATGCAATCTAGATTGATGAATATTTGCTTGACCGAGAATGAGAAGAAATGAGAAATGGAGTTACTGCCCCTTAATTGTGCACTGTTTAGTAGAAATACTGTCAGTGGGAAACACAACAGGACGTATTACAATGTTGGTATAATGATCAATATAGATTGATGAATATTTTCTTGCCTGTTATAGAGAAGAAAGACAATATATAGTTGCAGCAATGGAGTTACTGCCCCTTAATTGTACACCGTTTAGTAGATTTATTGTCAGATGGAAACAAAACAGGATGTATTACAATAGTGATATATTGAAGATTATTGATAGATTTTAAAGCTGGTTATTAAGAGGGAAATGAGATGTCATTATGGGAATGTATTACATTTGATTGTTTCATCCATCAAGCCTGTCTTGTCACATGGCTTACATAAATAGTTTATTCCATAACTATAGTATTAATGAATTCTTTGCTGGAAATGCTAGTCACATGCAACATAAATCCCATGAGATTGGTGAAAAAACAATACATGTTTATATAACAACCATGTTTCTAAATTAAAATTGTAGGGTTGGGAAGGTGTTCACGGAATTTAAATGGCCTGAATATTTATCTGATTGAAATTAAAAAGATATAAAGTAATTTTGGATGTAACGCATCTTCTGATTGGCTGACTTTTTTTGTTATGAGCCCATAGACATAATTTAGTCTTGTGACCGTGACGTCATCAACGTTTTTTCATGGTTTTCTACGGTTTAAAATGGAATTTAGAATTAAATTATAAGAAATGACTGTAATATTTTTTCTGTCTATTCGAAATAACATAAAAAATGTGGTGCACACTGTTAAATAACCTGCTACGCGCGTTATTCAGTGTGCACTAAATTTTTAATGTTATTTCTTCATAGACAGAAAAAATATTACAGTCATTCCTTAAATAAAGTAAATTCTGATGTATAAATATATCTATATCAATTAAATAAACTCATCATAGATACCAGGATGGAAATTTTGAAAATGTGCAGGATGCACATTTCATCATCAAAAGACTCATCAGAGAGGCTCGAATCAGAAAGGTTAAAAAGGCCAAATAAGGAACGAACGTTAAAGAGCATTGAAGATCAAAAATAAAAGACTATAAATATTTTTTTCCTGATAATTTCTATCATTTGCGCTAGATATAACAACCTTTCCTAAAGGTTTAATTGATTGATTGATTGTTGCATAACATCCAGTGGCAAATATTTCATGCCTGTTCAGGATAATTTTCCTAAAGGTATAAAATCATTAACTCTGTCTGACTAGAAAGAACATACAAGAAAGTAGTACATATTTAAAACATAGCTGTAACTTTGTCACCAAGTAAAATATTTGGATAATTTTGTTATCAAATGAATGCTGTAATATATAGAGACTTGGGATCAATATTGAACCCTTATTGAAAGTTTCTTGCGAATAATGAAAAGAATAACATATCAATTGTAATTGGAGGGCAAATTTGACATGTAATTCTGATCAGAAATACCTATTTTATATATACTTTCAAACTTTAGTGCAATCTAATATGCAATTGAAGGTATGTTAAATTTTTCAGAGAAACATAGAAAGCAATGGGGCCATCAATAAGTGGTTGTATACCTAAAGGAAAAGTATGTGAAAAAGACAACCCATGCAAAGGGAGACAATTTTGATAAAGTTTTTGAAAAGAGATTAACTTATACTTAATAAGATTTATCAATTCATCAATGTGCTGATTTTTGAAGCTCTAAAAGCAAAGATATGGTTTAAAAGCTTCATCAGTATACTACACTAACAAATCTAAGGATGTCTGAAAACATTCTATAATCCTTACATGACGACTTACAAATTGAAATGAAAGTCATTTTGATAAATCTAATTTGAAATTACTTGAATTTAATTACATGGAAAGTGCACAATTTCTTACAGGGAAATTGAAGTTTGATCGAGAATAGTATAGAAACCTTATTTAGTAAAATAAAAATCCAATTACATGGCAGATATTTGGTTGAAAGGAGTAATTTCAGTAGTAATTTTACAAAATGTAGTTTGTTAGGAGAAAATTTAAGCAGTCCGGTTTGAAATTCTGGTTGTTTAAACCATTTCTGTATAACATGCAACTCTTTACACTGGATTTATGAAAAAGTATATGGTTTAAAAAGCTATTTTTCCCTCTAGATAGAGTGAAACTAAATTAAATAACCTTGATATGAAATAATGGAGAGGTTGATTATTGAAGAGACAACTATCCACATAAAAATCATAATACTCTGATAATGAAAGTTAAACTATGGTTTGAAATTCAGCAAAAACTCCCTCCAAACAGATTCTTAGTTGTTTTGAAGTTAAAGGGATTGATTAATTTTTTGTTGTTCTGGAAACCCATTTTCAGCACTATTGTGTTTTTTTGTTGCGATAAGTTTATATTGATGGAGGAAGCCAAATGCACAGAAAGAGCCATGACCTTCGGCTGGAAAGCAGACAATCCTAGGCAATTAGGATTGAAGTTGGGGGCACCTGCCATTTTGGGGTGAAGCTATAGGGAGTTGTGTGCTTAATATGATCAAGGATGAAGGTCCTATTTTGACTTCCAGCTAAAGAGCCACTTAGTTTATCAATGAGATCAAATGTTTCATGCAAATATAGATTTAGCAAATCTTATATTATAAAGTTATATTTGAAATTTTACTGGAGAAGAAATGAGCCAATTTTGTTGAATTACATTTTAAATTGAACCAATGTTACAGTCTTTTAGCTAGTAGTTTATCATACATAATCTTCATGACTTCCTAATACTAAAAAACCCGTTAATCAAATTGATCCAGGCTT
The DNA here is from genome assembly GCF_963676685.1 of Mytilus edulis. Lineage (NCBI taxonomy): Eukaryota > Metazoa > Mollusca > Bivalvia > Mytilida > Mytilidae > Mytilus > Mytilus edulis. Next base: position 74,027,834 of record NC_092352.1, read on the forward strand.
TATCATCTTTTCTTCATCTTAACAATTCTACTGATTTCTTCCTAGATGGTGATAGATGGCTTTAACAATAGAAGATAAAATCTTCTTTGTAAACCTATAACAGGGAGTGTGACAAGCCTACGAAAACAGTAATCAAATTCTGGTCTCTTACCTAAAGTAGCCAATCTTGATTCCGCTACGGAACCAGTCTCATTAGGACAGAAGTGTTTATTACGGGAGAACAATGATCTATTTCTATTCAGGAGAAATTGTAACATAAAGTTAATTTGATTTTCATGGTAGATGTTGGTATTAATATTTATGTATGAAGAAACTAAGAGTTTATATATAGTCAGTTTCTTTGCACACTTATTATAATGCCACCTTTTAGACTTATGATATCTTTGGCAATAAATTGGGTTGCAACAAATCTAGGGAAACTTTTTATGCAATAACAATAAACCTGTTAAAACCTGGTATGGGAATAAATGTCATTTAGCAAGGGATGGCAATACTAAAGGGCATATTATAATTAGGGAAGTAGAAATACATCATGGCAACAGAAATGTGATCCCTTAAATTATTGTTAATGACATCCTTTGGATCTATGGTATCTTTGGCAATAAGTTGAGTGACAATATACATGAAATATTGATTGATTGATTGATTGTTGTTTAACACCACTTTCAACATTATTGTGCTATTTAGTGGCAGTCAGTTTATATTGGTGGAGAAGCTAGAGAACTACCGACCTTAGGTAGTAAAATGGATCCTAGTCATTTCAAACATGTTTCTAACCTTTTAATGTGGGATAGTTCAATTTTGGTCAGGCCAAATTTGACATCTAAGATGAACACATTTTAATTTGAACTACCGGTATGTCTTTAAAATTTTTGATCTAATAACCAAATAACAAAATGAAACCAAAATGGATACTATAGATGTGAAGCATCTTTTAACAACAAAAATTCTTTACAATCAAATATGAAAATTTTGTGTTATTTTTTTTATTTTTACAACAGACACATTGAAATGTTACTTTTTTCAAGCTTGTAGATTTTGTTTTTATATGAGAAAAAATGTTTCATTGTATTGACCTCTGTGATATTTTAAATGCAACATTCTTCGTTAGTCCTGTCATGTGTAAATTTCTATGAAAAATCAACTGTATAATTCACAATCTACCTATTTTCTCTTTCTGCTGATTAAGCACATTTTGAAGCTTTTACAATCCCTGTTAAATGTGTTATATTTGTTATTAGAGCCTTCATGTAGAAAATCACAGAGAGTTTTTTTCAGTGAGATATTAAGATCAAATTAACGTAAGTGGAGATGTTTTTGTCTAATTGAGAAATCAACGTGAGAGATACTTTCAACTACTCATTAGTTTTATTTACGAATCTTGGAATAGTGCTGCTCTAGTATAAAATGTCACCAGGGGGTTAAGATAAATTGTTTAAAAAGAAATTTATAGAAAATCAAATATGAAACATAAAATTGTCATCACTATATCTAATTGCTTATGGGAGAACACTACTCAATTCTATATACTTCCAAAAAAGAGCCTTTTATAAAAAAAAAAGTTGAACTAAGGCATCAATAATCTAAAGAGCTCACATCTAGAAGTCCAAATAGTATAAACATATAATAGACTCTTTTATAGCAATGCCAATAAAAGTGAAAACCTAATGACTTTTTGGTAAAAGTAAGATTATGTTGGAGAAAATACAAGGGAACCAAAAACCAAAATTGAAGTACAAATAAACAACACAATCACAAAAAGAAATAGGAGAGACAACAAACCATAGAATACTTAAAAAGATTAACTAAGACATGAATCCCACTAAAACAGATTAACAGAAGCGAAATCAGTCCTTTGAAAAGGTTCAGCAGTATCGGGCCCACCAGTGATACTATAATACACTGAGCTTTAATAATTAGCTGGGTCCTCCACCATGTACCGGGTAATATTATTTGACAATTTTGCAATCTTCACTATGAATCACTAGCCAAACATGTCTTAAGCCAATGAAATTTTCTGTTAAGTCTTAGGCCTCACAAGCCATACATATTTAAAGAAACTTTTTTAACGATTGATTGTAAGGCTGTTATTTTGTTATTTTATTTTTTTTTTGGGGGGGGGGGGGGGGGAGGAAGTTAAATGAAAATGAAAAAAAATAAAAACTTGTTCAATTTAAATCCTTTACAACAGCTGCACTTGTACAAACAGAAACAGAAACAAACAAAAAACATCAATTACAGCATGGGATCTTTAATGAGTTTTTTACAGACATAGAAATAAAAAAATTCCATGAAACCTTTAGGAAAAGTTGTGCTTCAATCGTACATTCTTCATTGTCATGAATGTGACAAGCTTAGTGAATCATTAACATAATTAATGCAGCATGTTTAATTATCTCATTACCTCAGGTTTTCTCATTAAGACTTTAACCTCTAACCCATAGTTTGATGAGCTGTACAGTACATCACTAATTAGATATAATAATTACTACATGTACAATGACTTTTTTGTACCCTAAGAATCTACATGTATTATTTCAAAGTTGCCAAGCTGTACATGAAATCATGTTAACATCCTTATTCTTTCTTGGTCTGTTTTTGATTACATAGTGTTATCATTGGCAATTGTAAAAGGGGTTCAAATTAGTGTGGGTGGGTTCCAGGATCCATGCTAGGACTTTAGATTTGTAATTTCACTATCACTCTTAACCCTGCAATGCTTTATACACAACCATTGATTTCTTATGGAAAACATTTAAATTTCAAATTTCAAATTGTCCTGGACCTTTAATTGTTTTAAAGAAAATTTGAACTACGCTGTTATACCAAATCTGTTTATTCTTATATTATGGATTTTTTTTAACCATTCTTCATGGTATGATAAAAGAATTCATCCCTAATGAAAATTACTGTAAATTCAGAAGTTATTGCTTACATTTATTAGTTTGTCTTTTGAGGAATGGACATCAATACATGTTAACTATTGTGATTTCAGGAAAATCTGCATACAGATAAAAATATCGGACATCAGAATGAGAGTTCTTATTATTTCTATACTAACCCAGTAGTAACATTACTGATTTATAATAAAATATGAATTTTTTATTTGACATTCTTTTGTATATATTAATTAGTAGCTGAGCTACAATTTATAAAGAAATGCAAAGTACATACAGTATTAATGTTAAAAGAGTTAGATTGAAGATGTTAGATTTATCACTAGTCTTAGAATAGTTTGCAGCTTTGTGGTTTGCATTTAATTATTTATTGAAAAATACCACACAGTTAAATCTTATTCTAGTCACATGGCAATTTATCATTGGCGGATCCCTTTACTCTGGGTTGGGAACCCCCCCTTTTTAAAATGGCTGGATCCGCCCCTGAATTTATTGACCTTTGATTATTTTCATAGTTGTGATTTAGTTGTACGTGCTTTTGGCGTATGCCATATTTAAACTGCTAAGTTTTGTGTTTAATTTTCTTATTGATTAATGATTTTTTGTACAACATTTTCACATGTTTAAGTAGAAAACATATTACTGTGCTTATCCAGTGACCTTTGGGGTATCACAATAGCAATGGCCAAAACAGTTTACCAAATTGCAGTTAGATTTCTTCTCCAACTAACTGATCAACTGGTAAAATGTTTTAGCAGATTGCTCAAGTGAAATGTTGTTAGTATGAAGTGAGTGCTGTGAAATCAAAAGTAATATTTACCATCCAGATCCAGTTAGTTGATATCTTTGTCAATTGTTTCAAACACAAAAATGACTTACTATAGTATGAGTCACTGAATAAGAAGGTCTAATTTTGACATGGAAACTTCTATCATAAATAGATTTTATAAATAAATAGTTCAAACCATTGTTTTGTAGATGTATATTTTATAGCTTTGTCTTCTAAGACAAAGTTATTGTGTAATTATGACTCGTATAATATTTTCTATACAAATTACTGATCTGCTGGCATTAAAGGGAAATAATTTTTATTGAGTTATTGTAGACTAAAAAATTATGATACCTGGCTTCTGATTTTGCCTACAATTTTTTTCAAAATTTTAATTATCTTAAAAATAAATTTCATTGATTCTTTTCAAAACAGAGGATAAAAGTTTAATAATCATAAAAGTAATGTTACAAACAAATTAAATGAGGAAAGTTGATATTTGTCAGACAAAAATTGTGACAACATTTTGCCGATTTTCAGTAATGTAAATTATTTCCCTTTAATGGTAGCAGATAAGTAATTGCTTTAGAAAAAAAATCCAAATTACAATTATGCACTAACTTGTTGTTGGAAAACGGAGCTATAAATTATAGACTTACAAAACAATGTTTTCAACTATTTATTTATAAAATCTATTTATGATAGAAGTTTCCATGTCAAAATTAGACCTTCTTATTCAGTGACTCATACTATAGTAAGTCATTTTTGTGTTTGAAACAAATGACAAAGATATCAACCAACTGGATCTGGATGGTAAGTATTACTTTTGATTTTACAGCACTCACTTCATACTAACAACATTTCACTTGAGCAATCTGCTAAAACATTTTACCAGTTGATCAGTTAGTTGGAGAAGAAATCTAACTGCAATTTGGTAAACTGTTTTGGCCATTGCTATTGTGATACCCCAAAGGTCACTGGATAAGCACTGTAAAGGATGTTAATGAAACAACTTTATAACCAAGGTCTCTGATGTTCCTTCATTTAGTATAGAGCTAATTGAAATTCCCATATCAACACATATATAAATATATAACTCATATACCATGAGAATTTATGGTTTCTTTGTACTAACAAGAAAACAGAATTCCATTATTGTATGATATAAAATTAAGGAGATATGGTATGATTGTTTTGTTAATAAGGATGATGAATTCACCAGAGTTCACATGACATGGATATAAGCAATCATACTATAAAGGTCACTGTAATGAGAACGGCTAGTACAAATGCACTGTATCAGTCATCAATAAAAGGCCAGTGACCTGAAAAATGTGAAACAATGCAAGCTTAAAGAATCCTTAGTTTAATTTATAACAAATCAATTTACTAAAAAAAAACAAATATCACAGACATGAGCCAATGAAAACCATTGAATTAAATGCATTGGTTTGCGGAGTCAGGCACATAAAGAATGTCACAATTTTGGGAAATAAACTTGTGTTATATTCAATTTATGAGGGGGGATAGGACCTTTATCGGGACTCCGGGATCAGGTGTTTTTAAGCTCGGGATTTCGGGATTGACCCTTTCGGGATCCGGGAATCCTTTTTTTTGGATTTCGGGATGTCGGGATTTGCTTTATTTAAATTCGGGACCTCGGGATTTCGTTTTTTCAAGTCCGGGATTTCGGGATCAAGACCCCTCCTATCCCCCCTCATTTATTCATGTATTTCTCTTTTAGTAACCTTTGTAGTGGGATTGTTTTGATGTTTCAAAATTATGACAATATACCCAGGTATATAAAAATAATTTACTTATGAAATTCAGAAGTTAGCTCTTGTCAAAGAAATGTAAATGTTAAGTTGATTTTGTTATAATTTATTTAATTTGAAATTTGAGAGAAAGCTTGAATCATTTATCCCCATTTTATATTGAAAGTCAGAAATTTTGCGATGTTTTCATTATTTGTGAAAAATTGGGACACTGGTATGTAAAGGTGTTAAAAAATAAAAAAAATACCTATTTTATTTGGATGCTACATTTCCTGTTATCATAAATCTCACATTTTTGTCCATTTTTCAACATAATGTCAATAATAAATGCACTTTCTGAATTTACAGATTATAAATCAACTTCAATAGAAAAAGCATGCATCTCTAAGCTTTTGAGTGTATTCTTAGTGCGTCTATAAGTTTACTAAATAAAAGAACTTTATCAGACAAATTTCTCATTTGTTCCCCATATAAATCCTCGTTTTTCATCAATAGCTGAAAGTTATCCATGAAATATTTAATGAAGTGTAAATTTCGTTTTCATTTTCACCCTATGTTTGTCGTTTAACTGCAGTCTTGATGAGAAATCTATATACTTTAATAGAATTTTGTCAATCTATATTATAGTGAGTTATTTAAGTTACTAGAGCTGTTAAATTGATGATTTTGAATTTGTTTTGGTGAAATGAAGCCTTTTATGACTTCATATAGGAGATTCACGATCGTCTGGCGATAAAATCATTATTTTTTACGCCACTTTCAGGAAATGATATTTGACAAGAGAATTATTTTTTGTCAGGTGACTTGTTATACTTATTGTTTTTGTCTGATTCATATTTCTTTGTCTGTAATGTTTAATTCATATTCTAACACAATTGATTATAAGGCATGACTACAAGTAATTTTAGACTGTGCAGTATGTAGCAATGATGGCCTAACTGATAAAATCACTATAAACATTTTTTTTTCCATCTTCACTTTTGAAAGATAAAAGATAGCTTAAATTTACTATCATAATGACTCATTTGACCTTGACCTCATTTTCATGGTTCATTGGTCAATGTTAATTTTAAGTTTTCAGAGTCTGATTTGATTCTTTGATATTGTAAGCAAAAGGTCAACTCTATTTAATTTGGTTCATGGGAATAGTTGTAAGGTGTGTATTGCTGTCTGGCAGGATTCATCTGACCTTGACCTTTTTTTCATGGCTCATTGCATTGGTCAATGTTACATTTTCATGGTTTGATTGATTTGCTTCTTTGATACTTTAAGCAAAAGGTCAACCCTAGTTGGTACATGGAATGGTTGTAAGGTGTAAATGTCTGGCTGGTAGGATTATCTGACCTTGACCTTATTTTGGTTGTCCCACGAACCGTCACGTGAGTGTTCTATTTTATTAGCTCACCTGGCCTAAAAGGCCATGTGAGCTTTTCTCATCACTTGGCGTCCGTCGTCGTCGTCGTCGTCGACGTCGTCGTCGTCGTCTGTCGTCGTTAACAATTTTTCAAACATCTTCTCCTCTGAAACTACTGAATGGATTTGAATGAAACTTAACATGATTGTTCCTTAGTATATCCTGCACAAAATGTGCGCTTCGATTTTTGATCCGTCAAAAAACATGGCCGCCGTTACTTAAAATAGAACATAGGGGTCAAATGCAGTTTTTGGCTTATATCTCAAAAACGAAAGCATTTAGAGCAAATCTGACATGGGGTAAAAATGTTCATTAGGTCAAGATCTATCAGCCCTGAAATTTTCAGATGAATCAAACAAACCATTGTTGGGTTGCTGCCACTTAATTGGTAATTTTAAGGAAATTTTGCAGTTTTTGGTCATTATCTTGAATATTATTATAGATAAAGATAAACTGTAAACAGCAAAAAAGATCAGCAAAGTAAGATCTACAAATAAGTTAATATGACCAAAATTGTCAATTGACCCCTTAAGGGGTTATTGTCCTTTAATGACAATTTTTCACAATTTGTTCATCATATTTGCTAACTTTAAAAAATCTTCTCCTCTGAAACTACTGAATGGATTTGGTTAAAACTTAGCATGGTTGTTCCTTAGATTATCCTGCACAAAGTGTGTGCTTTGATTTTTGATCCGTCAAAAAACATGGCCGCCGTTACTTAAAATAGAACATAGGGGTCAAATGCATTTTTTGGCTTATATCTCAAAAACGAAAGCATTAAGAGCAAATCTGACATGGAGTAAAAATGTTCATTAGGTCAATATCTATCAGCCCTGAAATTTTCAGATGAATCAAACATCCAATTGTTGGGTTGCTGCCACTTAATTGGTAATTTTAAGGAAATTTTGCAGTTTTTGGTCATTATCTTGAATATTATTATAGATAAAGATAAACTGTAAACAGCAAATATGATCAGCAAAGTAAGATCTACAAATAAGTCAATTTGACCAAAATTGTCAATTGACCTCTTTAGGAGTTATTGCCCTTTAAAGACTTTTTTCACAATTTGTTCATCATGTTGACTTACTTTAAAAAATCTTCTCTTATGAAACTGCTGTATCAATTTCAGCCAAACTTAGGCTAAATGAGTTTCAGAGTATCTAGTATAAATTTTATATTTCATTTCCTTGTATGTCAAGAAACATAGCTCCTATGGCTAAAATAGAACATAGGAGAAAATGATTTTTTTTTGCTTTTGAAGAAAATAGGACGATTCAAAGAACATTTAAATAAATTGAAAAGCCAAAATAATCATTGATGAGAGATTAAACCAAAAAAATTCAGGTGAGCGATTCAGGCTCTTGAGAGCCTCTTGTTAGAATTGAGAATGGAAACAGGGAAGTTAAGTTTTGTGTTAAGGTCTGTTTCTCTGAGTTGATAGGATATTTTGGGTATGCACAGAATGATAATAAGGTGAACATGTCGGTCTGACAGTGACCTAATTTTTTATGGTTCATTGCAACATTATTTTGTTTATTTTCACATCTTAGTTAGATTTTGGTTGACCAGCCTATCCAATTGATATATATATATGTTTTAGTAAATCTTTACTTAATAAAAAAATGCAATATTGACAATAATAGTCTTTCTTTTAATGTAATATAAAACTATTCAGTAAAAACAAGTTGCAAATTATCCCCTGAACAGAACATTGCTTGTCAATATAAAAGCTTTTTAGAAGGTCTATGAGAATATATATCAACTTAGAAGTAACTTTATTATTATGACACAAATCTCGGCAAAAAACCAATTGATAAAATGCATTATGGGAATTATTACTTTGGTGACAACTTGCAAAATCAAAGAATATGATTAAGGATGCATTAGTGCTGATTCGTCAAACAATATAGAAATCATCAAATGGGTTGTTTTCCATCTACGTAATCATGCATCCTGAGTAGGTTGAATATTGCTTCATTAGGGAATTCTGTTTTTATTGATAACTTGTGTTTTGGAAAAAAGCTTAGGTAGCTTACAAAATTGATATGAATATAAATAGAGAGCGGCATTTTTAGAATTCTATTTTTTAAAATGAGGTAAACTGAGGTCACTGAAAAATGGCCTAACAAAATTGAGAATGGAAATTTGGAATGTGTCAATAGACAACAACCCGACCAAAGAGTAAGATATAGCTAAAGGCCACCAATGGGTCTTTAACACAACGAGAAAATCCCACACCTGGAGCCTTGATCTGCGTGCCACTTAACAAAAATGTGTACTTAGTTCAGTGATAATGGAAGTCTTACTAAAGTCCAAAATATATATAAATGAACTAGAATAAAAAATAAAACAAAGACTAACAAAGTCCAAAGGCTCCTGACTCGATACATGTGCAAAAATGCTGTGAGGTTAAACATGTTTCATGAGATCTCAACCCTCTAGCCAAATAAGAAAAAATAAACACACAGCAATATGCACAGTAAAACTCAGTTTTAAGGGGCATGTACTAGCTAGGTTTTCAAAAGCCAGTATGGTTCAATTTTATATCAAATTAAGCTAAGTAACATTAATGATGAATTATTCACTTGCAAGTGAATAATTCAACTTCAATAGGGATGGATAATACATGAATAGTGTGTTTTTGGTTATTAAGGAAAGAAATGTAAACACATTTATATCTATATTTATGTTTATATCACTTATATGATTATTTGAGGTTTCTGGAGGTCACTCGATGGTCAGTCAAGACTAAAATACACACGAAATGAAGCTACATATTATCAAGCTATGATGCTCTGTAAATTGTTTATTTTAGACTTTTCATAATTTGGATAAATGTTTCACATGGTTATAAATCAAATATATAATTTAAGAATTTGAGCAATTTCTGTGAACCTGAATTTGACAGCTTATTTAGTGCCCCTTTAAAAGAAGTCAAGAGTCTGATGTTCAGACAGGTAGCAAAAGAAATTTAAGTAAAATAACAATGATACATAAATAAACGAAGGACCACTAGCAATTACTGACATATTGCCAGCTCCAGACCTCAATTAACTTATTGAAAGGTTATGTCTTCATCATATGAAAATCAAGTACAATCCCACCTGTTAGGGGTTTAGTATCTTTCTAACATAAAAATATATGAGAATATTTAACCTGTATTATAAATGACAACAACTGGTTTTAGAATAAATGTGGTTATTTCTGATGCAAAGACCCTATATAGCAAATACAAGCCATTTGGTATATGTACTGTACTTCGAAATGTCTGAGTCAGCCTTTTCCCCACATTTTTAACAAATTAAATATCTTGAGAAGGAGCTTGGCCTTAAATAACCTATCAATATTTCATAGCTCATGCTTTCTGACATAATTGATTTTCAGATGTATTGCTGAAAAATTTGATTACACATGTACTACAAATTTTAGACCTGCTAAGTTAATATTTCAATTGAACTAATTAAAACCAAATTTAACCTTTCCATATCCAGATACAAATTGGAAGAAGCAGATTTTAAATTAGTTTTGTACTCTTGTTGCAGTTTAAGTTTTCTTCTTGATGATGTAATTTCCAGAAATCTTAACATGATTTGTGAATTTCCATGTCAATTAAAACTATGAGGCTTGTTTCTACATAAATGCCTAAAATGAACTGCATATTTAATAAAAGCCAAATTTAACCATGGTAAAATTTTCAATCCCAAATACAAATTGTTAGAAGCAGATTTGAATAGACAACTTTCGAGTTTGATGCATTTCCGTCAAAAACTCTGGTTTTAGTGAACATCATTCGTGCGTTTAGGGGCATCGTCACTTCCATTCCAATGTTGAGCGAGTGGTTGGAAAATTATAATACTAAAGTACCTACGAAACAAAAAATATTTCTAGTTTATCCTGCACAATGACAATCACTCAGACGCTTGATGAACGTTGATAGTGCAGGGATACAGGCGACCCCCTCTATCTGGTAAATGACGTCACAAAGGCGCTCTTAATTGACAAGTTTTTTACGGTGACGGATGAACTCGAAAGTGGTCTATTAGTTTTGTACTCTTGTTGCAGTTTGTTTTCTTTGTGATGATGTAATTTTATAAAATCTTATTATAATTTTGTCAATTTCCATGTCACAACTGTGAGGCTTGTTTCAATCATGTCAATTTCATTTGTACATTTCTTGCTTCCATTGGGATTGTAAACAAAGTAATGGACCAGGGTTAGATATTTAATCAAACAACCTTAGAGTTCTGTCTGACATAATGTGATGATAAGAATTGAATATATATAAAAATTACTTTGAGTTGTATACTTTTTTGGGGTGAAAATGTTTAATTTAGTGATGATTAAATATATACCATTGGTCTATAAAAACAATTAAAGTAATGATTTGGTTAGAAAATAAATCTAACAAGATAAATATTTCTCTCTGACATATTAGTGAAGATAAGAACTTTTCCATTGGTGGTTTACATGACTGGGATGTATGGTTCGGTTGACTATGATATTCAATAAAGTGATGAAGCAATTGATTTCAGTCCACCTTTGATTTGCTATAATCATACTAATATGTTACCTAAACAAATTATGAACTTTTAAGTATATGTTTCACTGAAGTCTGGGTTTACGAATTATGTGAGAAAGAAATTTATTAAAAAAGTTAATCATCCAAAATTCCTATGGACATTAGAAATTTTTAAAGCAAAAATAACTAAAAATAGATATAGGAAGATGTGTGAGAGTGCCAATGAGACAACTCTCCATCCAAATAACAATTTAAAAAAAAGTTAAACCATTATAGGTCAATGTACGGCCTTCAACATGGAGCCTTGACTCACACCGAATAACAAGCTATAAAGGGCCCCAAAATTACTAGTGTAAAACCAACGGTCTAATCTATATAAAAAAAAAAAAAAAAAACAGAAATGAGAAACACGTAAAATTACATAAACAAACGACAACTACTGTACTCAAATTCCTGACTTAGGACAGGTGCAAACATTTGCAGCGGGATTAAACGTTTTAATGGAGCCAAACCTCCCTTTTTCTGAAACAATAGCATAATATCACAAAAGGAAATAAGAGAATAATACAATTTATTTAATAAAAGCCAAACTTAACCTCTGTAAAATTGTTTAATCACAAAATACAAACTGGAAGAAGCAGATTTGAATTAGTTTGGTACATTTGTTTCTTTGGGATGATGCAATTTTCAGAAACTTTGGTATTATCACGTCAATTTCCATGTCACATCTCTTGGGTTTGTTTTGATGTCAGTTTCATTTGTTAGTTTCTTGCTTATATACCATTGGGATCAAACAAAATAATGGTTAGGTTAGAAAATAAATCAAACAAGATAACTAGTTCTGTCTGACATATTAGTGATGATAAGAACTTAAACATTGTGGGTTTGCATGCCTTTGGGTTGTACTTTTTTGTCTAATGTTTAATTAAGTGATGAAACAATTGATTTCAGATAATCTCTGAACTACTGTGTTAGGTTGTGTTAAGATTACATTTAATTATGCAAAAGTGGTCAAAATGTGGAAGTATTTTCTCTGGGGATAAATTTGTTTGCAGGGGCTTTAAACTCACTATTTTAAGGTTAATATGATTTCGATTTGGCTAGATCAATACTAATTTTATGTTGGGTACTGAATTTCATTATTGTAGGGAACCCAAGAAGCCAAGAAAATAGTTCCTTCAAAAAAATTGATGGATGAATATTGGGGTGCTCATTTCCGAATCATGTTTTATTGTATAATTATTGCCACTTCCCACTTTTTTCCCTGATTATTTCCACCTTTTATCCCACATCAAAACTATTTTACCCCTCTACTAAAAATACTGACAGCTGCAAACACTAAAAAAATTATTTCCCAAAAATAAACTTCATGATCTTGTTTTACAGCTTGCTAAATGCTAAATTTTATAAAATAAAATTAAGAGTTTGTTAAACCTAAGGTTATCTATACAAATAAAACTATTCCCTATTGGGTAAGGTTTCCATAATGTTGTTAGCCTGTTGTGAGGTGAATTCTATTTTAAGATGGAAGACAACTTATCAATAGAAATGTATGAAATTAATAAGCCTTATCAGTAGGGCATGTTTGCATCCTTTAAAAAAAGTAAAACAAGTGTACTAAAATAAGAAAGTTTGGTTGACACTGAATAATGTAATTGGACAATTGCAGTTTACTTTCTGATGTGTTACATCAATAAAGCCTGGCCAAAATATATTTTATTATAAAAGCCAAAAGTGCTAAAAGTGGCATTTATCAATCATCTAATCAATCAAGCAGTCAGTGCTAATATTTCCTCTCTAATGTTTGTAGGCAATTTTCTCTCCTGCTCTGAATAGATGGGTAAACAAACTTCTATAAAACTGTTTCTGGCAGATCTTAATTTTACCATGCACCTGTCCCAAGTCAATGAGTGTTTGATAATATTTTGAATGTGTTTTGTAATTTTGTACTGATCTATAACAGCTTTTACTCTTTTTTATGCCTCATTTATGGGCATTATGTTTTCTGCTCTGTGGGTCCATTCATTCGTCTGTTTATCTGTCCTGCTTCAGGTTAAAATTTTTGGTCAGATAGTTTTTGATGAAGTTGAAGTCCAATCAACTTGAAATTTAGTACACATGTACCCTGTGATATGATCTTTCTAATTTTAATGCCAAATTAGGGATTTTACTCCATTTCGACGGTCCACTGAACATAGAAAATGGTAGTGCTGATGGGGCATTCATGTACTATGGACTCATTCTTGTTTGAATTTATATTTGCAACTTAGTAGACCAGTTATGATTTAAGGCTTGACAGTTATTTAAGGTGGTACCCAACACCTTGACTAAAATTTATTTGGCTCGTTTAATTTTCATAAAATTTTGACAAAATATTTACTTTGACCCTTTGACAAAAATATAAAAATTTAAAAAAAATTGAACCAACCAATTTATCAGAAAAATTACACTGGTTTTATAGCAGTTTGACAAACACTAATTTTGATCATCGAGAAGCTTAATATTCCCTTAACAACACAACGCAATTAAAACGTTTAGCTGATTTTACAGAGTTATCTCCCTGTAGTCTTAGGTACCACCTTAATTCAATATAGTGACTACAGTGTATTTTAGTCAGTCATAATTAGCATTGTTATCTTTTCTATTTTCAGAAGGAGCAAGAGTTGCCCAGTCAACCACTATAGATACACTGCTGAGATATAACAGTTTCCAGCTGGTCCTCAACGATCAAAAGTACCAGGTAGTGCCACCTAGTGTAGGTTAGTATCACTATAATATAGAGCTTCATCTACGATCAAAAGTACCAGGTAGTGCCACCTAGTGTAGGTTAGAATCACTATAATATAGAGCTTCATCAACGATCAAAAGTACCAGGTAGTGCCACCTAGTGTAGGTTAGTATCACTATAATATAGAGCTTCATCTATGATCAAAAGTACCAGGTAGTGCCACCTACTGTAGGTTAGTATCACTATAATATAGAGCTTCATCTATGATCAAAAGTACCAGGTAGTGCCACCTAGTGTAGGTTAGTATCACTTTAATATAGAGCTTCATCAACGATCAAAAGTACCAGGTAGTGCCACCTAGTGTAGGTTAGTATCACTATAATATAGAGCTTCATCTATGATCAAAAGTACCAGGTAGTGCCACCTAGTGTAGGTTAGTATTACTATAATATAGAGCTTCATCTATGATCAAAAGTACCAGGTAGTGCCACCTAGTGTAGGTTAGTATCACTATAATATAGAGCTTTATCAACGATCAAAAGTACCAGGTAGTGCCACCTAGTGTAGGTTAGTATTACTATAATATAGAGCTTCATTAACGATCAAAAGTACCAGGTAGTGCCACCTAGTGTAGGTTAGTATCACTATAATATAGAGCTTCATCAACGATCAAAAGTACCAGGTAGTGCCACCTAGTGTAGGTTAGTATCACTATAATATAGAGCTTCATCAATGATCAAAAGTACCAGGTAGTGCCACCTAGTGTAGGTTAGTATCACTATAATATAGAGCTTCATCAACGATCAAAAGTACCAGGTAGTGCCACCTAGTGTAGGTTAGTATCACTATAATATAGAGCTTTATCAACGATCAAAAGTACCAGGTAGTGCCACCTAGTGTAGGTTAGTATCACTATAATATAGAGCTTCATCAATGATCAAAAGTACCAGGTAGTGCCACCTAGTGTAGGTTAGTATCACTATAATATAGAGCTTTATCAACGATCAAAAGTACCAGGTAGTGCCACCTAGTGTAGGTTAGTATCACTATAATATAGAGCTTCATCAATGATCAAAAGTACCAGGTAGTGCCACCTAGTGTAGGTTAGTATCACTATAATATAGAGCTTCATCTATGATCAAAAGTACCAGGTAGTGCAACCTAGTGTAGGTTAGTATCACTATAATATAGAGCTTCATCAATGATCAAAAGTACCAGGTAGTGCCACCTAGTGTAGGTTAGTATCACTATAATATAGAGCTTCATCTATGATCAAAAGTACCAGGTAGTGCCACCTAGTGTAGGTTAGTATTACTATAATATAGAGCTTCATCAACGATCAAAAGTACCAGGTAGTGCCACCTAGTGTAGGTTAGTATCACTATAATATAGAGCTTCATCTATGATCAAAAGTACCAGGTAGTGCAACCTAGTGTAGGTTAGTATCACTATAATATAGAGCTTCATCAATGATCAAAAGTACCAGGTAGTGCCACCTAGTGTAGGTTAGTATCACTATAATATAGAGCTTCATCTATGATCAAAAGTACCAGGTAGTGCCACCTAGTGTAGGTTAGTATTACTATAATATAGAGCTTCATCAATGATCAAAAGTACCAGGTAGTGCCACCTAGTGTAGGTTAGTATCACTATAATATAGAGCTTCATCAATGATCAAAAGTACCAGGTAGTGCCACCTAGTGTAGGTTAGTATTACTATAATATAGAGCTTCATCAACGATCAAAAGTACCAGGTAGTGCCACCTAGTGTAGGTTAGTATCACTATAATATAGAGCTTCATCTATGATCAAAAGTACCAGGTAGTGCCACCTAGTGTAGGTTAGTATTACTATAATATAGAGCACCATCTGCTTGGGGGTTTTAAAGCCATGAGAAAGTGCCACTCAATGGTGGTTACTCTTTATGTTTTTATACGAACGCAAACATTCTTTGGGGTTTGTATAATGCTATAACAAATGCTGTCATTGTCGTAAATAAATAAATAAATAAAACTTTAGTTAAAGTTAATGGATCTCTATGAAATTTTACAAGAAGGTTCAATATCACAAAATAAAGGTTGGGATTAAATTCGGGGGTTATGGTACTAACATTTTAGGAATTAGGGGCCAAAAAAGGACCAAACACATTTTATTATGAACCGTTTTGTGGACTTTGTATCTACAATCTCTCGTTTTTTTGGCCATGGGGTTGTCTTCCACTTAAAAAGATTTGAATGGTTCCCTTAGTATCTTCTCTGCCTTATTTTAATCTTTCAAATAGCTTCATCAACATATATTTTTACATTGAAATATCATTTATGTACTATAAAATATTATTAGAAAAATTAATTTACCCACAGTGCAAGCAGAAAACTAAATAAAAGGAAGACCAAAATTATGTAATATTATTGTTGAGCCTGCAACTTTTGTTGCAGAAAGCTCGACATAGGGATAGTGAATCGGTGGCGGCGTTAGCTCACTTTTTAAAAACTTTATATTTTAGAAGGTGGAAGACCTGAATGCTTCATACTTTGTATATAGATGCTTCATGTTACGAAGTTTCCGTCAGTCACATGTCCAATGTCCTTGACCTCATTTTCATGGTTCAGTGACCACTTGGAAAAAAAGTTCAAATTTTTTGTAATGTTGAATTCTCTCTTATTATAAGTAATACGATAACTATATTTGATATGTGCGTACCTTGCAAGGTCCTTATGTCTGTCAGACAGTTTCACTTGACCTCGACCTCATTTAATGGATCAGTGAACAAGGTTAAGTTTTGGTGGTCAAGTCCATATCTCAGATACTATAAGCAATAGGGCTAGTATATTCGGTGTATGGAAGGACTGTAAGGTGTACATGTCCAACTGGCATGTGTCATCTGACCTTGACCTCATTTTCATGGTTCAGTGGTTATAGTTAATTTTTTGTGTTTTGGTCTGTTTTTCTCATACTATATGCAATAGGTCTACTATATTTGTTGTATGGAATGATTGTAAGGTGTACATGTCTATCGGGCAGATGTCATGTTACCTTGACCTCATTTTCATGGTTCAGTGGTCAAAGTTAAGTTTTTGAGTTTTGGTCTTTTTATCTAATACTATATGCCATAGGTCAACTATATTTGGTGTATGGAATTATTTTATGATCTTTTCAGTTGCCCAGGTTTTATTTGACCTTGACCTCATTTTCACGGTTCATTGCACAGTGTTAAGTTTTTGTGTTTTGGGCTATTTTTCTTAAACTATAAGTAATGGGTCAACTATATATGTTGTATAGAAGCATTGTTAGCTGTACATTTTTGTCTGGCATGGTTCATCTGACCTTGACCTCATTTTCAAGGTTCGTTGGTCTTTGTTTAGTTATCTTGGTTAATGTTAAGTTTATGTGACAGTTGTAATAAAGCTTAGCTTTATACTTAGGACTATCAACATAATATCAATGATTAGTATAGAAGGCGAGACATTTCAGCGTGTGCACTCTTGTAAATTCTTTAAATGAATTCACAAGACTATATAATCTAAAAATCTGATAACCATAGATTCTTTTCAATAATAAGGCACACATTTATGAAGACAGAAAGGGGATATGAGTGATTACAATTTTTATCAATCTCTTTTCATGAAAACAATTGTGGTAATTAGAGTTCTGTTTTTTAGAACTAAACATTGCATGTCATGTGGCCTGAATATTCAATAAACTGAATTTAATAAAGTTTCCCGCTGAACCGTTTAAGTTCTACATTGCATGTCATGTGGCCTGAATATTCAATAAACTGAATTTAATAAAGTTTCCCACTGAACAGTTTAAGTTCTACATTGTTATACATCACTAATCACAATGCACAGAATTTGATATGACATTAAAATAAAAAACAACATACAGGCTCATACTGATTCGCACCATGATATAGAATTAAATATTTATAAAGCTTCCATTAGATTATCAATATTTCTTGCATATTTTTAAGATTCAATATAAAAGTGTTTTATAATGTTACCGTACTGGGGTACCACAAAGGTGTATTTTGCTGTTAACAGGCTATTATTTGAACTTGGAATATTTTTAATTATGGAATTTGCTTGATTTCTTGTTATTGATATTTTTAATAACTTCCATGTTTATTCTGTACTGAAATGTTCTGTGCTGCACACAACACTTTTGATTACAAAGAAAATAGTATATTTTCAATAGAATGTACTGTGCCGTGCACAACACTATCTAACCAAAATACATTGTATGGAAGTGTTATTAACCGCTCAAAAGATTATAATACCAAATAAACATGGAATTTATCAAAAAATTTAAACACAAGAAATTATGCAAATTCCATAATTAGAAATAATTCCAAATTCAAATAATAGCCTGTTTGTTTTAGATTCTCAAAAGCAATGTTCATGATGTTTGTGTTCTTATATGATAAATGGTAATTTGTTAAACTACAGACAAATATGTCTGATTAATAATGGGACAACTTATGTAACATGCCATATGTTTTGAGATGAACATAAGTCTTTGTAAATACACCACTGTCTAGGCAGTTTGTCATGCTCTTATTAAGCTTCTTAGTCTAGAAAAGACGAGACAGAAGAAATTGATCAGACAATAAAAAATCATAAGTTGAAGAAAAACTGAGCTTAGATATATAAAAAAAAATGTGGACGACATGAAAGGACATTTACAAGTTATAAGTGTTACATGTCAAAATATGAAAAAGAGGAAGAAGACATCAAACAGCAAATTAGTCAAATAAAAACAGACAATTATATGACAAAATATGAAATATAGGCAGGAGACATCAAAATTCAAAGAAATCCAACAATAACATGGCAAAAAATGAAAAAGTCAAAAAGTTTAAAATGAAGTTAGCAGAGCTATATGTTCTTAAAGGGAAGATTTTGTTCCTACCTCCCAAATATGATGAATATTATTTTTTCTCTTCCCAGAAACAATGACAAATGAAGACCTAGCTACATTATCTGATGTGAAGACATTGATAGGTCAGCTTTACTCTCAGCTTAATGTTGACCAGCATCAGTTTGAACAAGAGAAAGTACTTGTCCAGAAACTAGAGGAGCTTAAACTTCAAGTGCAGCCTTATGAAAAAGTATGCAGATTTTTTTTTTTACTAGAGAGTGAAAAAAGCATGGAACATTTATGAGATGTCAAATTGCAATTTAGCTATTTCCAAATTTATTTAAAAAATTAGATTTCATTGCATTTGTAGTTTTATAATTTACAAAATTTTGTGTACTTCAAAACACAACAATTATTTTTTTTTTTAGTAAAAAAACAACAACTTAGGACTAGAGAACTTACCTAATGATATTTTAAAGAATATTTAAAGCCAATGATTCACTCAGGTGCTTGGATTTTTTATTTTCAAAACATGACGTATTACTAATAGTTTCTTAAAATGGAAATTACTTTTTTTTCATGAATATTTATTTCAAAACATTAAAACTTTTGAATGAATCAAAATTTAACCAAAAAAATTGCAATTTTGAAATCCTTTCATATGGCAATGAATTTATAAGGAAAAATTCAAATATTTTTTTGCACAGTATATGTATTGAAATTTGTGAAAAAGACCTGAAAACTGATATCAGGAGAAAGGGAATATCCAAATAATATGTCAACCTCTGATATATATACTGCATTGTAAATTTGTCCAAACATTTCAAATATTCACAATTATTTTTTTATATGGTATATACCAGCAAAACTAGTTTCATTGCAAGAAAACTATAAAAAATAATCTCCTTTTTTAAAACTGTTTTTAAAAGCATCTATGGTTGCTGTCTACTCTATGTTATTTCTATAGGCAAAGGGGAACAACTTCATTTTTCTTTTAGAAAATGCAATGGTAGTTGGATTCTAAATGGATGAATACTCTATTGCAAAAGCATAGACACAGTGATTTTGCTAGCGTTCGTCACTTTCGTAATTTAGGAAAAGATTTTCGAATTGACGAAAGTATTTCAAACAAATTTCGTCACTTAAATTTTGAAAGTGTAAAAATATTTTTCCATTAAAATACTATTAATGTATCTGTCTTTATGTTTTTGACAAGTGTATTACCCCCTGCAGGTAATTAACATTTACAACAGGTGTTACAAGTTATGATTACAACTAATCCGCTTATCGCCATCCGATGGGTCACTAATCATTTAATTATTAATAAACCTCATAATTGACCATCATAATTATTTTCCCAAGGAAAATCAGTCAGTCTGCATTTTAACAACATCCAGGAGTATCGTTTCGTCATATGATCAAAATTGTTTCCCCCGGACAGTTCGCATTTGAATTTCAATATTTCTCAAACGATTACAAATTGAAATTCGTTTGTTGTAGATTCGTCATATTTATTTGATATAAATTTTCATCAAAAGCTTTCAACAATTTCCGTTTAAAATACAGAACTATATTCAAAACGTTCAATGTTTTCACGAATCAAACAGGTGCTTCCTGTACTGTGTGCTACGCACGCATGAAAGTATTCCTATGGCTATTTATAGACACCAAAAATGTAAAATACGAAATTATTCAGTATCAATTACACGAGAGACAAATATATATCTGTTATTAAAGGAATTTAAATCGAAAAATGATAATTTCCTGATGAATCCAGACTCGTTTTGAATTTAGTATCCACTTGTCACTTCCCGATTTCATTTCATTTTATAACCGAAAGTAGAAAACGTGATTTATTGACTATTCTTGATTTGTTAACAACCTCCATACAGTCATTAAAATGGTTTTAAAAAGGATTTTATACAGTTCCAACTTCATAGAAATGTTATCCAAATATCGACTTGGACGTTTTATAAGGATAATGATTATGCCGTGAGATATTCATTGCAAGCTAATTTCTGCTGTGATTCCTTGTTTAAAAAATATGGAATCCAACTTTTGTTGATCAGGGATGTCCCCTGGAACAAACTGAAGAGAAATTGTAAACTAAATTTCAGGACCCCATGTCAGAAACTATCATAATAAGGGCCAATACAGTCAAATCATACAATAACTGCCAATCATGCCTAAGTCCTTTAAAATCTGACAAAGTCAAAGATGAAGCTTAGGTAATATACATCATTGGTCCCTTGCTGTTACACAAAAATAGGTTGAATTTAATACTGTGCAAAAGTGACTAAAGCCCTCAAAATCCTAGCTAAAACCGTGTAGACATGCTGTGGCAAAATTAACAACATATATTACATATTATTGCATAGCAATATAATATTTCCCACAGAAAGTAACCAAAAGTTAGCGTGCAATAAATTCCAATATTGCACTAGTGCAATAAATCTTCAAAATTCATGACGTCATCAACAACAAAATCTTAGTTTAAACCAATTTTTACTTTCAAATATTATATTGCTATACAATAAAAGGGTTATTTCATGAATATTGGTGAATATTGTCCCTCGTAGAACATACATTGCACTCGCAAGCTCGTGCAATATAAAATTCTACTCGGGACAATATTCCCCAATATTCATGCAATAACCCTATAATATGAAACATAAAGGTTGCACTAAATAAATACAGACAATTCATATCACAATAGGAATTTCTTTTATGCTTAAAAATGTGCCATTCAAAAATTCAACCCTGACATGAATACAATGTAAATAATATATGTTTATAATACAAAAAAACAAAGATGAGAGATTAAAATTATACAGATTTCAGGAAAATCATGTATCTGATATCAGAATACGATTTATTATTATTTCTACACTCACCCAGTCCCATTATTCACATTCAAAAAAAAAAAAAACTTTCTGGATGTACAGTTATGAGTTTCTTTAAAGTTAAAAAAGAAAGTCTGTTTTGTCTCTAAAATAATACATGACATTATTTTTTCCAGGTGAAAGTAGATATAGAAGGTAAAGCTCTGAAAAGGACAACTGGATTGGCATGGGTAGGACTGGGTTTGATGAGTCTACAGTTTGGTGTCCTGGCTCGTCTAACTTGGTGGGAGTACTCCTGGGATATCATGGAACCAGTGACCTATTTCATCACCTATGGTACCTCAGTAGCCATGTTTGCCTACTTCGTCCTCACCAGACAGGTATTTTATGCAATCTTTATCAGATCTTAAATTATTGAAGATGTAACAAACTCAGTGAATCAAAAATAAATGTAGACTTAATATTCTCCTAAGACATTTTAGATGTGTTTGAATATCGTGGTGAGAAATCTCCTCATGCATTCCTCTTGGGCCTTCAAATTTTTAATGTTTAGTTTTTCTAATAAAGTTTTTTCCAGAAAAGTCCTATATATTAAAGTGGGTCTTTTTTCTGGATTTTTTTTTGATTGGGAAACCTGAATATATAATGGCTACATACCAGTGTCTAAAAGAAACCTAAGAAGAACAGCAAAATCAATTTAGTCAACTTTGCCTGAGGGAGTTGGAACATTTGAAGGTTTTTATGCCCCTATGTGATGAAGGGACATTAATTGTTGTCCTCATATGGCCGTATGTCCCAAAATTAAGTTTCATTTTTCTAACTTTAGTTTGCCTACACCAAATAATATGAAACTTATACAAATACTTATTACCAAAATATACAGATCAACTTTGAATTTGGGTGGTGTCAATTTGACCATTCTAGAGTTTTGCCACCTTTCAATCTGAAAAAATGCTAAAAATTTTGTGTCTTGCTTTATTTGCTTCAACCAAATTTCAGGACACTTATACACAATGCTCATTACCATAAAACACAGATCTAGTTCAAATTTGGGTGGTATCCAGTGTTCTCCCCAGAAATTGCATGTAGTATCATGGTAAACAGGGAAATTTGAAATACCATCTTGCTTCTAAAGATTATAGTTAGAATTGGTTATAAGGTCAGCCATGTAGTTGTGAGGAAAAATAAAGAACTGAAGAAGGCCAATGGCCGAAACGTCTCAAAAAGTTGGTTTATTGATACAATAATATATAGTATTTTCCCTATTGAAATTTTGAAAACAAGGATCTAAAAATTATAAGCATCACATCTGTAACATAATCTATAAGAAAACCAATTCAGATAGCATCACATTCAAAAATATAGTATTACATTACCCTGATGCTAAAAGGCCCTGGGGAGAACACTGGACTATCCCTCTATTCTGTTTAATGTCCCTTTTTAAATTATTTTTATTTTATTTCTTATTTTATCAACTGAGAATTTAAGAAAGGTATATTGTCATGGTTATAAATCTTGATGTCAAATTTAAAAAAAAAAAGAAAAATCTGAATTTTAAATTTCTTTCTTGTTTTATTTCAGGAATACAACTACGAAACATTACGTGATAGACAATATTTAATAGGACTTCATAAAAACGCAAAGAAGTCAAAGATGAGCGTAGAAACATACAACAAACTAAAGGAAGAAATCGCTAAAGTAGAATATGATATCAAACGATTACGAGACCCCCTACAGCTTAGAGTTCCATTGAGAGAAGTTGAATACAAACCAGAGCAATGAAGATATTATATTAGAAATATGTTTTATTATAGTTTATAAAATTTATAGCACTATGTAGAGGTATATTAAGCTACAGATCTTCTGTGCAGATCTTCTGTTGGTGGGTGTAAAAGGTTTATGTATTCTTTTATCTGTTTTCTGATTGAAGGTACTTGCAGTATTCAAATACTTTTCGTCATCAGTGCTTTCAGCCATAAATCATCTTTATTTGTAATACATACAAAAATTGGTGAAAATAGCATCGAATACATGTTTCCATTGGTTTTTGGTTATATATCAAATATTGAATTTTAAGTCCTCCAACATATATAAATGTAAAAGAACATTAATAAAAAAAAAACAAGCCATATTCAGTTTTCTCATATAAAAAAATATTGTTTGTAAAGACATAAAATAAGAAATACTGGGAAGCATGTATTTTGTAGTGTTCATCTGTCATTAAAAAAATATTATAATTACAAATGTTTTGCTTGAAACCCTTACCCAAATTTTTTTCATTAATATATCATAAGAATTAGCAACATAAATAAAGCACCAAATCTAACTACAGCATGAGTGATCAACAAGTTTTCCACCAGTTCTTCATATTGCCAGAATAAACATTCATCTATGAAAGAGTACATTTAATCAGGATCAATAAAAGAATACATATGACTAAGATGACATAGACTTTTCTTCATATTTATAGTCAACCATATCATTATTGTTATTTTTTCCACTTTTTTAGAGATTATTTATATCTTTAGTTTCCATGGTTACAATGGAGTAGGTTCAGTAAGACCCCTTTTTGGCCCCAAAATTAAGCAGTTTTGTAAAATTGTAAAAATGTAATCTTTTAGCTATTTTTTGGAAAGTAGAATGCTTCTGCTACATAGATATGTGCTGTTTTTGATGCACAATGCACATATATCGTGTACTAGGATCATAAAGTCATGCTAAATTACTGAAATCTTCACAATTATAGCATTTTAGTTAAATTTTTAGACGGTTTCCGTCCTAAATGAAAGTGGCCGCATTCGCGTTCATTCATAATATTGAAATGTAAGTTGTATTTGATGATAATACATCATAAAAACATATATAAAGGTTGAGGATGAACAACTATGCGGCCACTTTCATTTTTGACGAAAACCATCTGAAAAGTGACGTTTTTTGGCATATTTGAAAGATTTTTCATATTTAAGCTTCAATCGGAGCGTTTTTAATGACTGAATCAGTTAAAATCATTAACAGAAACTAATCGAATCAATTGAAATAGACACTTAAGTGTATAAATAGTGTCCTAAATATCTCGTTAGATGAAACTGAAACTTGGGGCCAAAATCGGCCCTTACCGGACCTACTCCTTTGTTTTCCTTTATGTTATTTGAAGGTTCTCTATGTAATTTATTATAGAAAAATTTTAATGTAGTGCTTTTTGTTCTCCCTTTTTTTTTGTAATAGTAGAAAATACAATGAGTGTAAGAACAAATCATAGAAAACTACTTGCAGTATTCAAATATACATTAGGAACAAATAAATGGACTGTACACCCTTCAGAAAGTTGTGTTTTATACTCAAATAACTGATCTTTCTCAACTCTTCTTTGAATGATGGCTATTGTATTCACTGTCCAGGACTGGGTTGTATTAATGAATGGATTGATGATAGCTCTTTACGGTCAAGGTCGACATTGATGAACTCTTTCTTTTTATGTTTTGAAATGTCAGGTTTTTGTTCATGGTGATAAGAAGTATACAAAAAAGCAACATATATATTGAGAAATATGTGTATCCTTGTGATTTAGTAATAATTTATTACATGTATTATCATTTGCAAATATCTATAGATAATTACTTTGGATTCATTTAGTATTTGTGGATTGAAGAAGAATTGTATTTTCATTGATAGGATTTTTGTGTTTTGAAACCAATTTTTGTAGATTGAGAACAAAATATAGATTATGGATACATGTACCAATTTTAATGGATTGAGTAAAATCATATTTTGTGTTTTCATGGTACAAATGTATTGTCAAAGTCTGCATGCAAGGCATATTTGTATTTTGTTGAATTTGTAGTTAACCTATACCTATAAAATCTACAATGAAATTGGAAACCCACGAATAAAAATGAATCGCATTACTTTGTTGGTTATTGTATTAACAGTGAAACTTGTGTGTTATTTTAATTCACTTTTATTTTCTGCTAATTTAATGTTGATGATGATCATTGCTATCAATGATAATGAATGAAATCAATTCTGCTTAAAATCTCAGAATTTTAATACTGAAATATTGTAATTAAATGTATACAAGGGTATATTTTGTCTGTACAAGGGTATAAATCTAAATTATATTTTTATTTGACATTAAGAATGAAATTTTAGAATAACATAATGAGATGTGATATGATTGCCAATGGGATATCTATACAACTGAGTCCAAATAACATAGATTCAAGCAATTATAGGTCAATTTACAACCTTTAACTGTAAGCAAAAACCATACAGTAAAGTTTGCAAAATATGAAACAACAAAAAACACAAATTTTAATAGACAGATCTTGTATTGGCAAATTGCTAAAGGAATAAATATATTCCAAATTGCTGGCATTTTAACATGAATTTGTTTATCAGCCCTCACATATATTTAATAGCAGCAAATACATACTCTCAAAATCTTTTGAATCTCATTTAAAAGTATCTGTTTGCTGGGCATTATATTTGTTTGACCTAGCAAACATTTTTAAAGATGTAAGGTTTATAAGTGAAAATATCTATATTTGAGATTAAGAGTAATCTTTTATTGTTTTTTACTTTTTTTTAATTTATTTTTATGATTGTTCAAAGATGATTGTATCTAAAACATGTATGTGTTAAAAGTTTCATGTTCCTTTCTGGAATTGAAATCACCAACATTTCATTGCTTTAAACTTATACAAGCTTATTCAAAATTTGTTAAAATCATCATAAATGCTGCCAAATTTTATTTTAATGATTCATATTCATTTCATTGCCTACCAAGCTTTTTAAGACACGTCATAAAGTCTATCCAGCATGTTGCTTAATTCCCCCATATAGTCCCTCCTTTTATTGTCCCTTGCTTTCGGTTAATGGTACAAATTTAAAGGAGGGAGAACGATCCTGGGTCAAATCAACCATAAGATTAAGGGGGTAAATTAGAAAAAATAAAGGACTTGAAATTGGGCCTAATTGATAAATAAATAAAGAGACCAAAATTATGTACAAAGTACGGTTACATATATTTCTGCCTTTTCACTAAAATAAGTGATCAGTTATTTGGTGGTAGACTTTTTGAGAAATCTGAATACATCCAAACCATATAAATAAACTGATTGACAGATATGAAGTATAAGTTTTTGCCAATTTATTCAAAACAATGATTAAAGAGTAAATGTCTATTTTGGATTACAGGATGAACAAATAATGAAAAATCGTAAGTTTGTGATAACCCCTATGAAATGCCTTGTAAGGGTGAATTATTGTTAGTAAACCACAAAACTGTGTAAGAATGCTTATTTTGTTTTGTTGTTTGGTGTTCTTGTTTTAATGGTATTGATGTCTAAATTTTGAATCTGTTCTTAACTCCCCATCTCACCAAAGTGTTGTAAATGTACTTAATTTACCAAAAGCCAGGCTACCTCGTATTTGCTTACTATCATTGCCTTATTCAAATGTCACGCTTTGCTTAGGGACAACATCAAAAGTTCAATGTAGGATAAAAAACTTAATTCACATAGTTTTATCACTGACACACCCCCCCCCCCCCCCTCTCTTAACTTAGTTTGGGAAAAAAAATAATTTACCTTTATGGATATATGTAAAATCGATTTTGGATTAACAAAACTTGCAGCAATGTTGACCCCACCCCCACCCCCAAACTATTTGATTTAAGTTTTTTATCCTACATCAATCTTTTGATGTCGTCCCTTATGATCAGATTTTTATATCCATGAAAGTGAAAAACATTTTGAAGAAGATATCAAAAAAAGGTCACAATATTTGGTAAAATCAGTCTTGTTTCTTTCTGTTGGTACATAAGAAGGGAAGCAACTCACAGGCTTCTAATAATTTATTTCTAGATGTTGCCTTCCTTGCATACTTGTAAGATTTGTTTTCTTTTATTAAAAGAGAAAGGTTTAACTGCTGTAATAAAGAATTTAGAAAATAAGGATAATTTGAAAATCAATAAATTAACAGTAATGAAAATTTCGGTAAAGCTTATCTATCAAAATACTAAAAGTATGTTCCCTATTGGAATTTTGAAAACAAGGAAAAATACTAGCCATTAAGGAAAATAACTCTTGCTTTACATGAACTAAGGGAAACAAATAATAGTGCTTTTTCGTGAAGATTAACTAGTGCTTCTTGTTGTGCAATTGCTTTTAAATAGAAAAAGATCAGAAAATGTGAAGTAAATAAATGTAGATGTTTTGTCTAAAACATATCAGACAAGTAATGTTAATGAATCTAAGCACCAATTTGCTTATTTACCATAAGTTTGCTCAAGTTGTAAAAAAGTTTTGACTAGTCTTTTCCAAGTTAATTTTTTTTTAAATGTTGAAACATTTAAACAATTAAAATAAACATTCTAATTTGCGATAATAACTTCTGTAAATAATGTATATTTTTAGTTCTTTCACTCTGTATTAATTCATTCTATTTGGGAGTTATCAATTTGTCATTTAATAACTTTGTATATGCCAAGGAAACATATGAATCTTGTTTTTTGTTGTTGTGTGCAGTAAACAAACTAAAATATATCAGAGGAAATAACTATTTTCAAGTTGCACATTGTTATTTAGTTTTCATTATTATGTGTATTATACATATGAACAGTTCTTACTTTGTCCCTGTACTTCTGTCTGTAATTCCTAGGGAAAAGTTAAGGTTATTATTTTTTGTGAAGTTAAACAAAAGTAAACCACATAATTTCACTGAATGTTTTTCTGGGATCACATTATCATATAAAGGCCTCGTTGGTTATAAAGAGGTATAAGGTAGTTTATCTACAGAATCACTAGCATCTCAACACTGAAGTTGTGGGTTCCAAACACTGCACAAACTGCACATGGCACACTGTGTGTTCAACTAACATCTAAATTGGCCAGTATGTTGGTATGATGTAATGAAAAACAATGTAGAATGACAATTTCAAAATAATTGATTTTAAAATGCTTGTAAATTTTTTTTGAAGAATAGGCTTACACAAGTAAACTTGCTTTGTAATAGAAAACGTATATCTAGTTTGTTATATGTTAAAAATTAGTTTTCATTTTAGAGTGCTTATAGATAATTATAGAGAGCTTAAATGCACTTGAGAAAAATGGGTTGGTGATGTTTTTTTCTAAAGAAAATTCTGAATAGGAAATAATCAATTTAAATGTAATGCATGGTTCAGATTCTCCACATACATCCTTACCCCACTCCCTATCCCATCAACTAGCATTTACAATTCTTCTTTGTTTCTTTGATATAAATAGTGTAAAATGTGAGAGCATTTATTACATTTTATTTAGAAATACATTTAGTCTTCTTTTAAGGACAAAGCAACATTTTCTTGTCAGCAATTTGTTAGACTTCATAATGCTGCCATTTCAAGTTTCATTTCCATTGATTTCCAGTCAAGAAAAATTGAAAGAATTGTCACAAGTTCTTCTTTCCAAATTGACACTATAACTCTTATATATGTCCTCTATTTGTATGCAGGATATGATTTATTTAAAAAAAAAAAAAACTATGGAAAAGGGTTTGGTGTAGAGAAATTATACTATAATAGCAGTTTTATTTATTTAACTGATATATGATTTAGTAGAATCTATGAAGTACATATATATTTTCATAGGACGCTTATAAGAAAGTTATTACTAATTATGATATGTTATATTGCTGTAAATGCTTTCCTGCTTATTTTTATCATAAGTTATAAAAAATTACCACCGCTATCACAAAGATATGTTTATCAGTCACCAGTTAAAAATATACGACTCCATGGTAATGCATTTTTAAAAGGGTACACCAAATTGAGATTTGATAAAAAGGTCTTAAACAATGAATAAGACTATTGGCATACAGTGTAGATTCTGATACTTAAAATTGAGCCACATGTTTGGTAAACATCCATCTACAACACAGAAAAGTATAGGTAAAAACAAAAATATTTCTAGTTAGAAACTAACCTGAGAATAGTAAGCAAGTTCTTTTTGACTCTTAAATTGTTTTTTTTTAATAAGTAAAATATAATTCATGTATAAGTATTTAATTTAAAGTTTGTATTTCTGCATGTATTTCTGTTTTAAGAATAATTTAAGGAATGTTTTCCATACTATAATTGAAGTTAAATGGTTAAGAAAAGCCTAGCATTGTTATGTGAATATATGTTAAAGTTGGCTTATTTTTGTGTAACAGTTTTTGGATTTTTTTGGTGTAATTAAGACAATTATTTTCCAATTTTATTTTGATGAACATTGTTACCTGTTTATCTCAGGTCTTTAAATATATAGTTCTTATTTATAAAATTGTAATTTTAAAAGAATTAGTCATGGTTTAAAATTTTCTGTATTTTTTCTTTGGATAATTCAATAGTAAAATTAAAATATTTTTGCTCACTGTTGATTGAAATTGACAAATTTGTTCACTGTTACTTCATTATTTATATCTGTTACGTTCTGTTAGTAATCTTTATTCTGTGTGATTTAAACAAATCTATCATTAAATAATATTTTGTAAATATTCTGTTTATAATTAAAATACCATACCTCATGATTACTTGCAGCACAGAATAGAGACACAAGAAAACGCAAAAAAAAAACAACTTCTGAAGCATTTGAATGATTTTAATTTGCATATAGCATTACAAATCAGATAAAATTGAGAAAGGAAATGGTGAATATGTCAAAGCGACAACCACCCGACCATAGAGCAAACAACAGCCGAAGGCAACCAATGGGTCTTCAATGTAGCGAGAATTCCCGCACCCGTAGGTGTCCTTCAGCTGGCCCCTAAAATATGCATAATAGTACAGTGATAATGGACGTCATACTAAACTCCGAATTATACACAAGAAACTAAAATTTAAAATCATACAAGACTAACAAAGGCCAGAGGCTCCTGACTTGGGACAGGCGCAAAATTGATACAGATATACATGAAAACATAACAACAATCAAGTAATTGCTCATTTTTGTTCTCCTCCTGACTACCTTGTCTATTGGTCAAATTCGGACCTAAAACCAGAGTCAAAAGAACTAAGAACTAATATGGTGCTACTAACCCCCTTTTCAAAAATCGATCCCAGGGTAATTGCACACAGTTCGCACCAAAAGATGATGTATTGCGATCTGTAGTCATAATTGAACATTTGCAAATATGGACTGCACAACTTAAGACTTTACCTAATAGAATTGGTTCTCGTTAAATGTAAGCATGCTTTCATACTCTCTTGGACTGTGAGGTGTATCTAAGTTATATGATTGAATAAGAGTTTCTGTAAAGTACACTTACCAAGATAAAACATCGGATATAGAAGGGTAATTTTCAAGGTAAAGTGTAACTTAGGACATCCTGAATTGTCTTTGAACATGATGTGTTTGGTTCCTGGTGGTACCATCCAATTATAATTTTCTTGGAGGAAAGTTATGCTTTATCCCCAATAAACGAAGAATTGTGTATGCAGGGATCTGAGACAAATAAAACACTAAATTTATTAAAACTTTTTGCGACAACATACAAATGTATATTATCAAACTTTATGTATTCCCGTGTATATAATAGCCATAAGCATTGGTCAAGCACCAAAGAATTGTACACACTAACAGTTATCATAAACCATGAAAAAATGGATAGTTCTGGTCACCTGCCTGATGACTTGATGATGATATATGATTTCTGATCAAGCAATCTCCAACTATTTTTTATACGACCGCAAAAATATTTTTGTGGTCGTATATAGAAGAGGGACGAAAGATACCAAAGGGACAGTCAAACTCATAAATCTAAAACAAACTGACAACGCCATGGCTAAAAATGAAAAAGACAAACAGAAAAACAATAGTACACATGACACAACATAGAAAACTAAAGAATAAACAACACGAACCCCACCAAAAACTAGGGGTGATCTCAGGTGCTCCGGAAGGGTAAGCAGATCCTGCTCCACATGCGGCACCCGTCGTGTTGCTTATGTGATTACAAATCCGGTAAATAGTCTAATTCGGTAGGTCAAATTCATGAAAGGGAAGGGGATTGTAGTTACGACGTGAGGAACATATCCGATATCATTTGTGAAATGGTTATTCCATAACGGTCAACCAACTCGTGATGGCGTCCGTAAAATTTACGAAGGGATGATTTCAACTTCACCATTTGGAACTCTTGATTTAATAGCTGCCTTGTGAGCAGTAACCCTCTATCAAGAAAATCATGATAGGAAATGCAAGCACGGGAATATCGTATCAATTGAGAGATATATACCCCGTATGCAGGTGCTGCTGGAATGTTGCTACTTAGAAATGGAAAGTTCACAATTGGAAAGCTGAAATCATCTCTTTTGTCGTAAAGTTTTGTCTTCAACCGACCCTCATTGTCAATTTCTAGATGTAAGTCAAGATATGAAGCTGACTTAACTGTATCTGTAGTATCCTTTATCTCCAATTCGATGGGATAGATGCGTTCCACATAGTCACCAAATTTTGAATTGTTTAGTGAAAGAACGTCATCTATATAGCGGAAAGTAGTTATGACGTTGGCGTCGTCATCCGAAGACATTTGGTTTTCGAACTATAAATTTAGTTTAAGTAAATAGAAATCTATGAAATTAAACACAAGGTTTATGACCACAAAAGGAAGGTTGGGATTGATTTGGGAAGTTTTGATCTTAACAGTTTAGGAATTAGGGGCCAAAAAAGGGCCCAATAAGTATTATTCTTGGTTTTCGCACAATAACTTTAGTATAAGAAAATAGAAATCTATGAAATTTTAAAAAAAATTGAATTATTGGGGTTCTTTGATATGCCGATTCTAACCGTGTATTTAGATTCTTAATTTTTGGTCCCATTTTCAAATCGGTCTACATTAAGGTCCAAAGGGTCCAAAATTAAACTTAGTTTGATTTTAACAAAAATTGAATTCTTGGGGTTCTTTGACATGCTGAATCTAAACATGTACTTAGATTTTTGATTATGGGCTCAGTTTTCAAGTTGGTCCAAATTGAGGTCCAAAATTAAAGTTTGTTTGATTTCAACACTAATTGAATATATGGGTTTCTTCGATATGCTGAATCTAACCATATATTTAGATTTTTGATATTTGGGCCCGGTTATCAAATAGGTCCACATTGAGGTCTAAAGGGTCCAAAATTGAACTTTGTTTGATTCATCAAAAAATGAATTCTTGGGGTTCTTTGATATGCTGAATCTAACCATGTATTTAGATTTTGGATATTGGACCATAATAGGTAAATGCCCAATTTGAAATTTTTAAGTTTTTAAGTTTAAGTTCTTAGACCACATTCATTATGTGTCAGAAACCTATGTTGTGTCAACTATTAAATCACAATTCAATGTCAGGGCTGTATCAAGCTTGAATTGTGTCCATACTTGTCCCAAATGTTCCGGGTTCGACCTCTGCGGTCGTATAAAGCTGCGCCCTGTGGAGCATCTGGTTAAAAATTAGAACCAAAAGAAAAAACGATCTCCAAGGAAATTAAAATTCAAAAAGAGGAAGTCAATGGAAACTGAGCAAGTCAAACTCTTCCAATAGAAGGAGGAAGTGATGAAGCAGCTGCAATGCATATTCCTGACTTGATACAGGTATTATACTTTCCATATAAATGACTTTCCATAGGCATTTAACTATACCTTAATTTATGTACTGGTTTTTTTCCCCTTAAGTTACCACATAGCAATAAATGTAGATTTAGGATACGATCCGATGAAAAAACAACCGAACGACACCAAAAATAACAAACAATTACTTCGCGAGTGTTTTGCCATGTTTCATTTGGTTATTCCCGTTTCGTTTACAAAAGTACTAAATGGCCGAAAAGTTCTTATCTATTATGCTTATGTAACTTGTACGTACATTTAATCTTGAATTTAGGGTCTTTATTGGATTGAATTTGAAATACACAAGCATGAATTTAGGTTTGTATTTTCAACATGTTCAATAACCACCTCGGTGGTCGTGGTTTCAAATCGCGACCAGGTCTAAGCAAAAACCTTTAAATTTAAAATATTGTGTTCGGATGAGTTTACATGTTTTCCTGAAAACTGTTACCTTGTTCAGAGTGTGTGAATAGTGACAAAGCATATGATTATTATATATTAAATTTACATGTTGTTGTACTGTATATGCATAATTGTGTGCTGTTGGACATTTAGCAATAATTCATCATAATCGTCATCAAGTGTTCAAACATATCCGATTCATGTGATTTTTGTTCTTCATTGAAAAGCTATTACGACAAACTGTCGCTAGGTTTTTTCATGTAAATATGATCGTGGTTTCCTTTCAGATGAACAAATTTGACGATGGGTTTTAAAGAAAAATTACAGGCCTCAGAAATGTAAAATACTATTAAAGCAAATCAAAGATAAAATCAAGAAATGTAATTTGACAGCCAATGTGGCATGCTGCTGCAGAGTTAATTTTGTACTGTTTCCGTAATGATCATAAAATATAAAATAATGTTAAACGCACGTTTTCAGATTTGTTCAAGTTCTACACAAATTCGATAGCCTGATTAAATATTGATTCCAGCATAGACAATTTTTGCCAGTGTTTTTATAACGCTACATTTTGTAGCTAGCTGTTGAGACAGTTATCATCATCATTTCGATCAGATGTCGAATTAGTTAACTAGGACGAAGGTTTGCTATCTTATTGTTTTTTTGTTGTTTTTTTTGCTCCCGTTTATGTCAGTATCTCATCAAATGTCAAATGATGTAATACAAGGACGTTTTAAAATTGAATTGTGTACACGTTCGATAGCCTGAGTAGAATCATAGATTTCCTCATAAACCAGCTTACTGATGTGACATAAATCGTTCCTTTTTAGACCTGTTGGTTTTCATCTGATTGACGCTTTGTCATTTCGGTATTTACTCTTTTTGTAATTACAGTTGATAAGATAGAAACTGAAGATTGGACCATTGAAGCGACCAGTCTGGTCTAAGACGTGATTTTATTTGATTTGTATCATTTTTATTGTTTCCATCGCTATTCCATTGTCCTTCTTTTCAAAAAGTTACAGTTGCAGAATTGCTACCGATTATTCTTGTTCTCAGCTGATTAACTTTTGATACGGGATTTAAACAAATCTGTTTGATTGCTACTAGTAGTCAATATATTCTCGTCCTCCACCGCTTCTTCTAATATGTTTAAACAAGAGCATTGTAAAATGGTAGAGAAGAGTAGATTGATAGGCAAAATTGGCATTAGAAGGATTTGACCATTACTATTTTAGGTAATTTTTTATCGAGCCTTCGACTTTTGTCAAAAACGCAAGTCATAGCGATCCTACATTCTGTCGTCTGTGTCGTTGGCGGCGGCCACAAATATACATTCCGTGGTTAAATTTTTGAATTTTCAATAACTTTCTTAAACTATCCTGGATTTTTACCAAACTTGAACAGAAGCTTGTTTATGGTCATAAGATAGTATCCAGAAATAAATTTTTTAAAAAAACCTATTTTTCCGTATTTTACTTTTAAATCTTAGTTTTTCTGCCAGTTAATATTACATTTACTCTGTGCTTAATGTTTTTGTCGAGCCTGCAACTTTTGTTGCAGAAAGCTCGACATAGGGATAGTGATCCGGCGGCGGCGGCGGCTACGGCGGCGGTGTTAGCTAACTTCTTAAAAGCTTTATATTTTAGAAGGTGGAAGACCTGGATGCTTCATACTTTGTATATAGATGCCTCTTGTTACGAAGTTTCCGTCAGTCACATGTCCAATGTCCTTGACCTCATTTTCATGGTTCAGTGACCACTTGAAAAAAACGTTCAGATTTTTTGTAATGTTGAATTCTCTCTTATTATAAGTAATAGGATAACTATATTTGATATGTGCGTACCTTGCAAGGTCCTCATGTCTGTCAGACAGTTTTCACTTGACCTCGACCTCATTTCATGGATCAGTAAACAAGGTTAAGTTTTGGTGGTCAAGTCCGTATCTCAGATACTATAAGCAATAGGGCTTGTATATTCGGTGTATGGAAGGACTGTAAGGTGTACATGTCCAACTGGCAGGTGTCATCTGACCTTGACCTCATTTTCATGGTTCAGTGGTTATAGTTAAATTTTTGTGTTTTGGTCTGTTTTTTTCATACTATATGCAATAGGTCTACTGTATTTGTTGTATGGAATGATTGTAAGGTGTACATGTCTAGCGGGCAGATGTCATGTGACCTTGACCTCATTTTCATGGTTCAGTGGTTATAGTTAAATTTTTGTGTTTTGGTCTGTTTTTTTCATACTATATGCAATAGGTCTACTATATTTGTTGTATGGAATGATTGTAAGGTGTACATGTCTAGCGGGCAGATGTCATGTGACCTTGACCTCATTTTCATGGTTCAGTGGTCAAAGTTAAGTTTTTGAGTTTTGGTCTATTTATCTAATACTATATGCCATAGGTCAACTATATTTGGTGTATGGAAATATTTTATGATCTTTATGTCAGTAGGGCAGGTTTCTTTTGACCATGACCTCATTTTCACGGTTCATTGCACAGTGTTAATTTTTTGTGTTTTGGTCAATTTTTCTTAAACTATAAGTAATAGGTCAACTATATATGTTGTATAGAAGCATTGTTAGCTGTACATGTCTGCCTGGCATGGTTCATCTGACCTTGACCTCATTTTCATGGTTCATTGGTCTTTGTTTAGTTATTTTGGTTAATGTTAAGTTAATGAGACAGTTGTAATAAAGCTTTATACTTAGGACTATCAACATAATATCAATGATTAATATAGAAGGCGAGACATTTCAGCGTGTGCACTCTTGTTATAATTTTAATAACTTTCTTTAACTATCCTGGATTTCTACCAAACTTGGACAGAAGCTTGTTAATGATCAACAGCTAGTATTTAGAAGGAAACTTTGTGAAAATTGTATACCTGTTTTTTGAATTTTACTTATAAATCGACTTAGTTGTCTTCAAGTTAACATTACGTACAGTTTGCATTTAAAGTTTTTATAGCATTTTTTAGATTCATAAACTATCCTGAATTTTTACCAAACTTGAATAGAAGCTCCCTTCAATCAAAAGATAGTATTGAGAGGAATATTTTTAATTATTGTTTGCGATTAAAAACTATTCAGATTCTTAATTTTTGGTCCCGTTTTCAAATCGGTCTACATTAAGGTCCAAAGGGTCCAAAATTAAACTTAGTTTGATTTTAACAAAAATTGAATTCTTGGGGTTCTTTGACATGCTGAATCTAAACATGTACTTAGATTTTTGATTATGGTCCCAGTTTTCAAGTTGGTCTAAATTGAGGTCCAAAATTAAACTTTGTTTGATTTCAACACTAATTGAATATATGGGGTTCTTCGATATGCTGAATCTAACCATGTATTTAGATTTTTTATATTTGGGCCCGGTTATCAAATTGGTCCACATTGAGGTCTAAAGGGTCCAAAATTGAACTTTGTTTGATTCATCAAAAAATGAATTCTTGGGGTTCTTTGATATGCCGAATCTAACCATGTATTTAGATTTTGGATATTGGACCATAATAGGTAAATGCCCAATTTAAAATTTTTAAGTTTTTAAGTTTTAGTTCTTAGACCACATTCATTATGTGTCAGAAACCTATGTTGTGTCAACTATTAAATCACAATCCAATGTCAGAGCTGTATCAAGCTTGAATTGTGTCCATACTTGTCCCAAATGTTCCGGGTTCGACCTCTGCGGTCGTATAAAGCTGCACCCTGCGGAGCATTTGGTTAAAAATTAGAACCAAAAGAAAAAACGATCTCCAAGGAAATTAAAATTCAAAAAGAGGAAGTCAATGGAAACTGAGCAAGTCAAACTCTTCCAATAGAAGGAGGAAGTGATGAAGCAGCTGCAATGCATATTCCTGACTTGATACAGGTATTATACTTTCCATATAAATGACTTTCCATAGGCATTTAACTATACCTAAATTTAGGTACTGTTTTTTTTTCCTTAAGTTACCACATAGCAATAAATGTAGATTTAGGATACGATCCGATGAAAAAACAACCGAACGACACCAAAAATAACAAACAATTACTTCGTGAGTGTTATGCCATGTTTCATTTGGTTATTCCCGTTTCGTTTACAAAAGTACTAAATGGCCGAAAAGCTCTTATCTATTATGCTTATGTAACTTGTACGTACATTTAATCTTGAATTTAGGTCTTTATTGGATTGAATTTGAAATACACAAGCATGAATTTAGGTTTGTATTTTCAACATGTTCAACAACCACCTCGGTGGTCGTGGTTTCAAATCGCGGCCAGGTCTAAGCAAAAACTTTAAATTTAAAATATTGTGTTCGGATGAGTTTACATGTTTTCCTGAAAACTGTTACCTTGTTCAGAGTGTGTGAATAGTCACAAAGCATATTATTATCATATATTAAATTTACATGTTGTCGTCCTGTATATGCATAATTGTGTGCTGCTGGACATTAAGCAATAATTCATCATAATCGTCATCACGTGTTCAAACATATCCGATTCATGTGATTTTTGTTCTTTATTGAAATGCTATTACGACAAACTGTCGCTAGGTTTTTTGATGAAAATATGATCGTGGTTTCCTTTCAGATGAACAAATCTGACGATGGGTTTTAAAGAAAAATTACAGGCCTCAGAAATGTAAAATACAAATGTACTATTAAAGCAAATCAAAGATAAAATCAAGAAATGTAATTTGACAGCCAATGTGGCATGCTACTGCAGAGTTAATTTTGTACCGTTTCCGTAATGATCATAAAATATAAAATAATGTTAAACGCACGTTTTCAGATTTGTTCAAGTTCTACACAAATTCGATAGCCTGATTAAATATTGATTCCAGCATAGACAATTTTTGCCAGTGTTTTTATAACGCTACATTTTGTAGCTAGCTGTTGTGACAGTTATCATCATCATGACGATCAGATGTCGAATTGTTAACTTGGACGAAGGTTTGCTATCTTGTGGTTGTTATTTTGTTTTTGTTTTTTTTTTTACTCCCGTTTATGTCAGTATCTCATCAAATGTCAAATGATGTAATACAAGGACGTTTTAAAATTGAATTGTGTACAAGTTCGATAGCCTGAGAAGAATAGATTTCCTCATAAACTGATGTGACATAAATCGTTCCTTTTTAGACCTGTTGGTTTTCATCTGATTGACGCTTTTTCATGTCGGTATTTACTCTTTTTTTAATTACAGTTGATAAGATAGAAACTAAAGATTGAACCATTAAAGCGACCAGTCTGGTCTAAGACGTGATTTGATTTGATTTGTATTATTTTTATTGTTTCCATCGCTATTCCATTGTCCTTCTTTTCAAAAAGTTACAGTTGCAGAATTGCTACCGATTATTCTTGTTCTCAGCTGATTAACTTTTGATACGGGATTTAAACAAATCTGTTTGATTGCTACTAGTAGTCAATATATTCTCGTCCTCCACCGCTTCTTCTAATATGTTTAAACAAGAGCATTGTAAAATGGTAGAGAAGAGAAGATTGAAAGGCAAAATTGGCATTAGAAGGATTTGGCAATTACTATTATAGGTCATTTTTTATCGAGCGTCAAAAACGCGAGTCATAGCGATCTTAC
This sequence comes from Mytilus edulis, assembly GCF_963676685.1. Taxonomy (NCBI): domain Eukaryota; kingdom Metazoa; phylum Mollusca; class Bivalvia; order Mytilida; family Mytilidae; genus Mytilus; species Mytilus edulis. Next base: position 74,067,217 of record NC_092352.1, read on the forward strand.
ATTCCGTCGTCTGTGTCGTTGGCGGCGGCGCCGTCCACAAATATACACTCCGTGGTTAAATTTTTGAAATTTTAATAACTATCTTAAATTATCCTTGATTTCTACCAAACTTGAACAGAAACTTGTTTATGGTCATAAGATAGTATCCAGAAATAAATTTGTTAAAAAAAACCTGTTTTTCCGTATTTTACTTTTAAATAGACTTAGTTTTTCTGCCAGTTAACATTACACTCACTCTGTGGTTAATGTTTTTGAAATTTTAATAACTTTAATTTCTTTAACTATCCTGGATTTCTACCAAACTTGGACAGAAGCTTGTTAATGATCAAAAGCTAGTATTTAGAAGGAAACTTTGTGAAAATTGTATACCTGTTTTTTGTATTTTACTTATAAATCGACTTAGATGTCTTTAAGTTAACATTACGTACAGTTTGCATTTAAAGTTTTTATAGCATTTTTTAGATTCATAAACTATCCTGGATTTTTACCAAACTTGAATAGAAGCTCCCTTCAATCAAAAGATAGTATCGAGAGGAATATTTTTAATTATTGCTTGCGATTAACAGCAAAAGTAGGCGAGACATTGGGTTCCACGGAACCCTTACATTTTTTCTATTACATAGCTCTTCAACTGTAATTATGGTTTCATACTTGGCTTTCAAATATTCGGCTTTGAATGTTCCTGGTGAAAGTTAATCTAGAAAAGCTCTTCGGGCGCATTAAATTTATACGTGTCATTGTGTAAATTGTACATTTTTGTATTGTTACCTTTCATTTTTGCTGTTATGCTTTGTCTACATGCCTTTTTGTGCTTCTCAGTTAAATATTTGTTTGTTTTTATAGAAATTAAGATTATAAAATAATGTTGACAGCTGTACCCAATTTTTTTACATTTTTACCTATCATGTCTGTTTCACACATCGTTGTCAATATAATGGAACTTAATGCGACTATAATACAAGTGAGAGGTTAATCTAGCTATAAAACCAGATTTAATCCACCATTTCTACATACAAAAAAATGCCTGTACCAAGTCAGAAATATGAAAGTTGTTATCCATTCGTTGGCTTTTGGTTTTGCCATTTGATTAGGGACTTTCAGTTTCAGTTCAGTATTTTTGGGATTATTTTTTACATATTAAGGTCTAATAATCTATGTCCAAAGATAACTTTTAATTTTAATCTTTTTTTTTTTTACAGTTTACCTTTTATTAATTGTTCTCCTTAATGTGAAACCAACTCAAAGTTTAGTTACTTCCCAGGTTTGTCTGAAGTGTGACAATGTTGAAAGTGTCAGCATGTGTGCTGTTACTGAAATCTGTAACAAAGATGAGGTAATTTATAAAATAAGTTATTTTCCCTTGTATAAGAAGGAATAATAATGCTTCAAAATAATATACTAATTGATTGCATGTTACTGTGTCTGAAGTTTGACAATGTGCAAGTGTCGGCATATGTGATATTGCTGAAAATTGTCTTAAAGATGTGATAATTTATAAAATAATTAATTTACCTTTGTATATAGAGAGAATAATAATGCGTCATAATATAATAGCTCATTGAATGTTGGTGATATATGCAACGTTCCGTAATCTTAACTATGTCAAGCTGACAGTTTCCAAAAGAGATGATTTCAGCTTTCCAATTGTGAGCGTTCCATTTCTAAGTAGCAACATTCAAGCAGCACCTGCATACGGTGTATATATCTCCCAATTGATACGATATTCCCGTGCTTGCATTTCCTATCATGATTTTCTTGATAGAGGGTTGTTGCTCACAAGGAATCTATTAAATCAAGAGTTCCAAATGGTGAAGTGGAAATCATCACTTCATAAATTTTACGGACGCCATCACGAGTTGGTTGACCTTTATGGAATAACCGTTTCACAAATGATATCGGATATGTTCCTTACGTCGTAACTACAATCCTCTTCCCTTTTATAAATGTGACCTAAAGAATTAGACTATTTTACGGATTTGTTATCTCATAAACAACACGACGGGTGCCACATGTGAAGCAGGATCTGCTTACCCTTCCGGAGCACCTGAAACCACCCCTAGTTTTTGGTTGGGTTCGCGTTGTTAATTTAGTTTTCTATATTGTGTCATGTGTACTATTGTTTGTCTGTTTGTCCGTTTCATTTTTAGCCATGGCGTTGTCAGTTTATTTTAGATTTATGATTTTGACTTCCCTCTGGTATCTTTCGTCCCTCTTTCCATTGATGAAGAAAGCCATAGTACTCAGATATGAATTTATTTGATAATCTTGGACTGTATATATTTGATTATTTGATTATCTTGTTTAAAAAATAATTAATGATTATGTGATTACATAAATGTTGCTATGCCAGCATATATATCGCGACTAAGCCTAACAAAATTTGCAATCGTCAAATTAAGAGACTGAACTATCAATCAATGACCAAAGGACGTATAGATATTTTTAACAAAATTATATTTAAGAAATAATTCATGGAAGCCATAGATTTGTTGGAAATTCTAACATGACGTATTCAAACGCTTTGAGTACACACCCGTGGTAAAATATGAATATATTGCCAGTGCTGTTCCGATTGTACTCCCACGTCATATGCTTTTTTATGAATGAGATACCCGACGTCATAGAACAATGACGTTAGAATGTAAGCATTTTACGGAAAAATACACGCTTGTGAATCCGAAAATCATCACAAGGAAACATACACAAATGATGCTAAAATGTGGCAAAAGCCCTTTATTGTACATCATATAAGACATATAAATAAATTATCATTCAAATTCATCCAAAACTGTCTAAAATCATTATTTTAAATAGTTTAAGCATGTCACTAATGCAGTTTGCTCCGTTCTTTTACGCTAGTTTATTAGTGCGTTTATTTATGGGAACGGCAAATATTTGCCTACACCTTGTGTCCTATCAGAATCGAAATAATTCATGAGGGCTTGAATATATCTAGATTTCTTAATTTACACATGGCCTGGGCCGTGATATTCGAATTTTATCCTGAGCGTTACAACAAATCTATGGCTTCCATGAATTATTTCGATTCTAATAGGACAAATACGATCATTAAAAAACTGAAGCGATGATGGGTATACCGTGTGTGTGGCTGTTCCATTTTACCCACTGTTCGATAAATATAAAACAAATCTAATAAACCTGCATGAATGATTTCTTAACTAACCGCTAGAAAAACATGTGATTACTTTATTTACTTCTCAGTAAACCCAACATTTGCAATTTTAAATTTACATTTTTTATCGTAAGCTACCGTCAAATTCACTGTTGACATGTTGTAACCCAACATCCGAAGCAAGGTTGTCGGCTCTCCGGACATTCCCGAAGTCCTGCGTTTATGAGCTTCGGTCCTTGCTTGGAAGTTGGTTGTAACCAAGGAGCCGCCATGTTGACTTGCTGAAATCAGTAAATGCGCGAATAATGCAATACAACAGAAAACAAGCAACACCTACCTCAAAACTTTATTCTAATGCAATTGTATCCGCAAAACGCAATAAAAAAAACCTTCAGCTTGACGTTTTCATTCGTATGACGTCATGTTTTGAAATGACGTTAATGCGCCAAAATCATTACTGGAATTTCGCGGAATTTTGATTTTTTTTGTTTTTGTCCATTTTTCCGTTCTCTAATGTGTAAATTCTTTTTGTTATGCGTCAGAATCAGAATAAATGTTCTGTAAGGTTTTATTCAATTGTAATTGTTAACACAGCGAAATCCACAACCGTTTATTCACGGGTTACGATACATGTGGATTTACGTGGGAGGCATATTTAAACAGCCATTTGTTTACATCTTGGAGTCTGCGCTAAGTATAGATATATCGAGAATTTTATCACGGTGTTGTTTACAAAGCGAAAGAAGCACGTCATATTAGAATGCGTTTTATGAGACAGAATGTTCGTTTACGCATGCCTTGGGCAACATTTTCATTTATCATCAGGTTAGCACATTCTGCCCTACTCCATGGAAATCAAAGGGTCATCCCCTTATTGTTTATTTATTCCATAACTAAATCTTAGTTCTTTTTACAGGTCTGCTACATGCATCATTACATCGATGATATGTTTCAAGAACGTTTTGACTTAGGATGTGTGCACCCTTCGGTAGGTAAATATATGTTCGAGAGTAACATTTATGTTATGGTGTTTCAAAATTAAGTCATCGTTTAATGTGACCTACCGAATTAGACTATTTACCGGATTTGTAATCACATAAGCAACACGACGGGTGCCACATGTGGAGCAGGATCTGCTTACCCTTCCGGAGCACCTGAGATCACCCCTAGTTTTTGTTGGGGTTCGTGTTGTTTATTCTTTAGTTTTCTATGTTGTGTTATGTGTACTATTGTTTTTCTGTTTGTCTTTTTCATTTTTAGCCATGGCGTTGTCAGTTTGTTTTAGATTTATGAGTTTGACTGTCCCTTTGGTATTTTTCGTCCCTCTTTTAAGTTAGTTCCATATTATTTCCCTTAGGCGCCATGTCAATTGTCACATAGATCGCTATGTATGCCCCGTCGCAGTGGCGGATCCAGAAAAAAATTTGGGGGTGGTCCCAAATGAATATTGAATGGTATGAAAAAGGTTAAAAAATACCTTCGACATTAGGGAAGATCATGAATTTGGACAACACCATGCAATGCACATATTCCTAGGTAAAGGAATTTAAAGACATGTAAAACTGATTTTTATTTAAGACTCTATACAATATCTTGCAATCAAAAATAGCACAACATACAACTGTCATCTGAATTAATAGGCAAACTGTAAAACAAGTTTAGCTAAAATGTTCCGAATCGGTAAAAATAGTTCTACGTAAAATTGTTCAAAATTTACTAATTTAACAAAGAGTTGTTTATCAGGCCATTCAACATCATGCGTCGCGGGTGTTTCCTTGCAAAGTTATCTATAATTTGATTATGTTTAGTTCCAAACTGTAGTGCACATGCATCAATGCATTAGTCCGTTTAAACGTGATTGTCCCATAGTTGTTCTCAGGTTGGTTTTTAAAAGTGATAACTCAATGTTGGATCTCTCACATTCGCAACTCGTCACCCCCATGGTAGCTATGATTTTTAAGATAACAGAAATATTTGGAAAGTCTGTTTTGCAAAATACTTTCAGAGCACCGACTACAGTTTCTGGTTTTGAAAGCATTGACCTCGCAAGTGTTTTGCCACAAACGCAGTTTGAACGGCATTGTAGATGGACTCGGCAAATCAGTATGGTAAAAGTATACAAAATGTTTAATTTCATCAAATGTTGCGCTTTGTACAAATGCCGGTACCAACTTCAGTGCTTGAATTGCTGTTGATGTTGGGGAGTGGGGGGGGGGGGGGGGGGCTCAAAGAGATACATAAACAAATTTAATTTAATTCATTCATAATGATTGTTTTTTTCAAAATGTACATAAATGAAATTTAAAACCGAGACTCTGTTAGTTGGACAATGCAATTATATATGGAAATTTCACTTAAAAATACAAAAATAGTTTGTATTTACCTTTCAAAATAAGAAGTCAACTTCTTCATATTGACTAGATGTTTTGACAATTTAATTACATGTATACAGGTGAAACGCATTGATCCGTATTCTATCATTGTGACACCTCCAGGTATCCAGGTAATCCATAACCAATTAGTGCGTTGAAAGGATTAATCTTACAGTAATCTGTAAGTGTTAATTTGTTAATTAGCTAGTTATTGAAAAAATAGACACTTTAAAAAAAGTTGAGGTTCGTCATGGGGGTGGTCCGGTGCGCCGTGGGACCACCCCCTGGATCCGCCACTGCGTCGCAGGGTAGAGGGCATTACGTGTACACATCGTATGTCTTTGTGAACGGACGTCTCGAAATGATTTCGATTCTCTAACTGTAGTTTTGACGTTAATAATCAATTAATCAATCTAACTTTAGTTTGTCTCAACCAAAATTATAAACAATGTGTATTACCTCAAAACACAGATAAAGTTTATATTAAGACGGGTCGCTTTTACCGTTCTAGGATTATGACCTTTGGCTATACAAATGGAAAATTGCTGAATTTCTCGTTTCCGTTTTCATGGTTTTTGCACTTACGTTTGCCTCAACAAAGTTTTATGAAACATATACACAATGATTATTACCACTTAAACTATTATCAAGATCAAAATTTGGTGGCGTCACTTTAATCGTTTCTGAGTTATGTTCCTTTATAACGTTATATTGAAGCGGGGGCATCATCTGTGTCCCATGAACACATTTTCCCATTATTATTTTTTTTGCATTGACTATTTGACACACGCAAGTCTGATAATATACAATTACTGTCTTTTGATGAGGTAAATGTGAGGTTTTATTGACTTTTGAAAAACTGATAATCACTGAGGCCGACGGCCGAAGTGAATATTATTCAGTTTTTCAAAAGTCAATAAAACCACATATTTACCGAAACAAAAGACAGTAATTGTTTTTTCCATATTCCGAGAGAAATGTATGTAATGGAAAATATTAATTAATATCAATTGTACATCAAACGTTTTTATTACCAAAATTATACACGTAAAAACACGCGAAGTTTTGCGCGGTAAATATTCTTTTCCGCAGCTAGGTAAATATGTTTATTTATTCAAAATCCCATTCATATAGAAAATCCTATTAAAGTTTTAGCAATATGGAATAATATAAGTTATATGGTTTGCTAATGATCCCCTACGGATCCATAGAGGGTGAGAAAAATCCATAGGGGGTGAGGCCGTAGGCCGAGTCCCCTACGGATTTTATTCACCCTCTATGGATTTGTAGGGGGTCAGTAGTGAACCGTATAACGAATTTATCGCACGCAGGACATTTCCAGCTGTGTTTTGTAGAAAATTAAACAATGAAATACAACACGAATAGACGACGTCACCATTAACAGTAAACGTGACGTCATGACCATCTATGCAATTTACTAACCCCAACCCTGGATGCATAGGGGGTCACCACATGACGGCGTTAAACCAATCACAATATCAGCGGTGCGATAAAAGATCACAGTCAGTCAGTCATCGTTTAAAACATTACATGCAATATCACTTTAGATTCAAAGGAAACAGCTTTGATTCTGAAAACGTTTTGATAATAACATGTACCCTTTATTAATACAACAAAAATGAACTAGAGTTAAATGGAAGATACTTCTATATATATACAAGTTTGGAACGTAAACTCGTGTTGTCTGGTCGGCTTATCTTGTTGATAACGTGTAAATTCCACTCAATGCTGATGTATTTTCTATTTGAGTAATGATGTAAACATTGTTTCGTTATCGAATAGTCCGTTTCTATGTATGTTGGTGTTTATTTTTGTAGCGGTTCTGTGTTTCTGTTATTCAGTTGTTTTCCTCTTGTAGTTGATGTTTTTCCCTCCATTCTGGTTTGTTACCTGGGTTTGTTTTTGCTTAAGGTTTATGTACCCTTCTGTAGCCATTTTTGTACGAACTTTTCAAACTTCAATTGTATCAAAACTACAGATATAATGAATAATAGAGATAGGCCATTTTGTACATATTCCAAGGGGAAACTTGATGCAAAGCATTATTTTTTACTGTTCCATTGCATTTAATAGAAAAAGAGGACTTTGTGGATTTTCTATAAAAATCTTGATTTATTTGCCACAAAGTCCTTTTTTTCTATCAAATGCAATGAAACAGTAAAAAGTAATGCTTTGCATCAAGTTTCCCCTTGGAACATGTACTAAATGGCCTATCTCTATTATTTATTATATCATTAGTTTTGATACAATTGAGGTTTGAAAAATTCGTACAAAAATGGCTACAGAAGGGTACATAAACCTTAATCAATTTATACAATAACTGTTGAACAGCAGTGGCGTAGCTAGGTGATTTTCAGGTGTACGCCCGAACCTCGGCCAGAGGTCTGTGGGTCCAGGTCATAGCACCTGTATGTAGTTTGTCCAACGGAGCGAAGCCCCCATAATCTAATAGATTATCGAGAGTGAAGTTCCATTCCCGTTATTATAAATTTTCATCAATAGCAACATACTTAAAGAATCAAAAAGGTTTGTCTTTTATGTTTAGTTTATTCATTGTACAGAAAATGTCCAAACCAGATACTTTAAAATATGTTTAAAAGGAGCCATGGGTGTCGTTAAAGTTAAAATGAAATAATAAATGTTCAGAGACTAGCAGGCACAATTCAAAAATGCATGAAGTGCTCTGCTCTGTTCTGTTCTCGTCTGGGATTTCGCCCCTAAAAAAGTGAATGCATTTATCAGTCTTTTACAGGATTAAAAAAATCAAAATATTTTCTTTAGATATTTTTACTTGTGCCAGGTTTTGGAGTTTCTGCACAACTTTCACGACAGATCTACAAAGGATTATCACATAAAAAACAATTCGACTGTCATATTGCATAACTTGAAGATAAGTCCTTCTGTCAGTACTGAAAGAATGAAAAAAAATGCTTTCAAAATTTTGATTCAAACATTAATTAGAAAAAAGCTTCTTTTAAAGTATCATACAAAATCCAATTAAGGTTTGACAAAGTAATTGATGTGTAACAAACCCCAGGCTGTATCATCTTGTGCAAACAGAAAATTTTAATTCTAAATATGGGAAAATTCAACATTTAATTTCATTATAATGCTCTGTATACTCTTTTTGACATTAATAGTTTCTATCAAAATATTTACTAAATTTTATCATCGGTATAAAGACATCATTCGTAAATATAGCTCAACATGCAGACTTCTAATACGTTCAGGTATTTCACATCCAATTTTTTATGGAAATATTCTTTATAAAGCACAAAGGTGTCAGTATTCACCTCAGAAACTTACAAAACCTTTGAATAGACTTATTAAGAAGGGATATAATTACGATACTGTTGTCAAGTCATTAAAGATTGCATATTTTGGCGTTAATATTGACTCACTGATAAGGTCTTTGCATCGGAACTAAACACATTTATTCTAAAAACAGTTGTTGTCATGACACGGGTTATGTTCTTCTCATATATGTTATGATGGTATGATACTAAACCCCTAACGGGAAGGATTGTGCCTGATGTTCATATGATGAAATCATAATCTTTCAGTCAGTTTAATTGAAGTCTGGAGCTGGCATGTCGGTTAACTGCTAGTAGTCTGTTGTTATTTATGTATTATTGTCATTTTGTTTATTTTCTTTGGTTACATCTTTTGACATCAGACTCGGACTTCTCTTGAACTGAATTTTAATGTGCGTATTGTTATGCGTTTACTTTTCTACATTGGTTAGAGGTATAGGGGGAGGGTTGAGATCTCACAAACATGTTTAACCCCGCCGCATTTTTGCGTCTGTCCCAAGTCAGGAGCCTCTGGCCTTTGTTAGTCTTGTGTACAATTTGGAAATTAGTATGGCGTTCATTATCACTGGACTAGTATATATTTGTTTAGGGGCCAGCTGAAGGACGCCTCCGGGTGCGGGAATTTCTCGCTACATTGAAGACCTGTTGGTGACCCTCTGCTGTTGTTTTTTTATTTGGTCGGGTTGTTGTCTCTTTGACACATTCCCCATTTCCATTCTCAATTTTATCTGTCCAACTTCTATAATAAGGTTTGAAAAAGTTATTGATATCTAAAAAAATATTTAATAACATATTGAATCTAAAAACTAACGTCGCCGACGAAATGTAGGATCACTATGTCTTGCTTTCGCGACATATAAAAATGTCACATATCGAATCTCCAAAGATAAATAATTGCTTTAAACAAAAAGAAAGTTGGCAGAATTCTCAGTAGAAAAGACTTTAAAAGACAATGAACAAATCTATATAATATGATAACATTTGGTTGAAAAGTAAATTTCGTCTCTTTTATTCGAAATTACAAGCAATTAAAAAAAGAATTAGAAGGCTGATGTACTCTTAATAAGTTCTTTGTATTCTATTTTCATTAAAAAAATATTTTTGTTTATCCAAATTCAAGTGTACGCCCGGGCGTTTTGACGTAAACGTAGCTACGCGCATGAACAGTGGTATACTACTTTTTATTAATAATAATGTAATAGTTGTTCTTGTACAGATATATGTGGTGCTCTAGGAATACGAGGAAGTCACATAACACTTAAAATGAAAGAAAATCCGAGGAAAACACTTGAAAATTACCATGACTGCTGTGGCTCAGTCTTTTTCAATGCTTAGACTCCCAAAACCAAATTAAAATGTTCTGGATTAAGATAAAAAATAAATTTGATCGAGAATTCCTTCAACTTCGTATTTGATTTTTTCTTCCAATATTTATCAGCCGAGCGCCACATGCAAGTCGAATGTACACAACATTAAGCCTCTATGTATCTTTGACTTGTTTTGACACCCCTGTCTTACAAATCCTCATAATAATACTGTAAAAGAACTTGTAAGACCGTAAAGTGCATGAAATGTTTTATATTTCAGATGTGTTCTCATTTAAATAACCTCACTACGCACCTTATTGGTAAAAGAACATATACTGATACAATATTAATATCAATATGTGAGTCATGCTGTAACGGAAGATCTCAATGCAATCGTCATTTAGACTGTAAACATCAAAGTTTGTCGTGAGTTTACCATTAATATTCATTTGTGTACCTTGAGTTTAATTTCTAGTAAAAACATTAACAATAAAATAGGGTTGAAATAATGTACTGAACTGTTAGCCATTCATGCTCGTAGTATGATTTCCTGAAAAGACGGACGAAGGATACCAAAGGGAGAGTCAAACTCATAAATAGAAAATAAACTGACAACGCCATGGCTAAAAAATAAAAGACAAACAGACAAATTATAGTGCAGAAGACAGAACATAGATAACTAAAGACTAAGCAACACGAACCCCATCCAAAACTGGGGGGGGGGGGGTGATTTCATGTACTCTGCTCCACATGTGGCACCCGTCGTGTTGCTTATGTTATTACAAGTCCGGTAAATATTCTAATTCGTTATGTCAAATTGGTTAAAAGGGAAGGGTATTGTAGTTACGACAAAAAGAACATATCCAATATCATCTGTGAAACGGTTATTCCATAACGGTCAACCAGCTCGTGGGTAATGATTTGTATTATCCATTTTTTATACAAATAACGAGTAATTCCTTTTCCGACTTGTCTACAGTTTTGATTCTTTTTCGTTTTATCAGCTGTCCAACATTTTTATTAGATTCAGGATTTCCAATTGAATATATGTTAGTATCGATTGGAAGACTTAATATTATGTTTTTATTCTATACTTTACACATCAAGTATCTTTTTACCCAGATGGCAATGCCAAAGTAAACATTAGCGTCACAGTCTTTTTCGTGCTTCATAGTTTAGCTATGCCAATGAGAACGGAACCAGGCATTACCAAGACAAGTATGATGAGTTGCAGGGTTAAACATATATATAATTTGTATGATGTAACGTCTATCATATATCCATTGTCCTTGACCTCTACAAATAGTAAAGTTTTTTTGTAATATTAATTTCTTTTTCATCATAAATAATTGGAAATTTCTTTCTTATCATAAATAATAGGACAACTATATTTAGTATGTGTGTACTTCACATCCTCATGCCCACCAGACATTTTTCATTTGACCTCGACCTCAATTCATGGATCAGTGAACAAGGTTAAGTTTTGGTGGCCAGGTTCATATGCCAGATACTATAACCAATAGGTGTTCAATATTTTGTGTATGGGATGGTTGTGATGCGTTCATGTCCTATTGGTAGGTGTCATTTGACTATGACATGATTTTCATGGTTCAGTGGTCAAAGTTAAGTTTTTGAGTTTTTGTCTTTTATCTTAATACTATATGTAATAGGTCAACTATATTTGGTGTATGGAAATATTTTATTATGAACATGCCAGTCTCGCAGGCTTTATTTGACCGTGACTACTTTTTCAGGATACATTGTTCAGTGTTAAATATTTTTGATTTGGTCTGTTTTTTTCTTAAACTATAAGCAAAATGTCAACTATATTTGTTGGATTGAATGATTGTAAAGTGTACATGTCTGTCTGGTAAGGTTCATCTGACCTGAACCTCATTTTTATGGTTCATTGGTCTATGTACAGTGTTCTTGGTTAAATCTTTTTCTATAAAGCAAACTATAAGCAATAGGTCAACTATATTTGATATATTGAGTGATTGTAACATGTGGAAGGTGTACATGTATTTTTTATTTCGTTTATCAAATCTTGGCCTCATTTTCTTCAATCATGATAAGTTAAAGGGATACTTGTAGTACAGCTTTATATTTAGGACTATCAACATTAAACCAATGACTAGTAAAGTAGTGAAGCCAACTCAAAGTTTAGTAACTTCCCAGATTTGTAAGAAGTGTGACAATGTTGCAAGTGTCAGCCTGTGTGATGTTGTTGAAATCTGCAACAAAGATGAGGTAAATATGCCATTTGCCATTGTATAAGAAGGAATAATAATGTGTTATAACATACTAATTGATTGAATGTTGGTGTTAGTGAGCAACCATTTATCTCAAAAGGGGTGGGGGGGGGGGGGTATGTTTTTTTTCTCTCAGAAAAAAATTATTCAACGCTATCAATAAAATTATTTTTCTATAGGTATGGGGAAAATCTGGACTCCGAAAAAACAGATTGTCATCTGCTTGACCAGAATATACCAATTTTTCATCAAATGGGGGATCATAATATTTTTTTAGAAACAAATCTAATCCCCACTTTTTTATTCTAAATGTAATTCCCTTATTTGCAATGTTTGGCAATCTTAACTTTTTTCATGATAGCTAGTTTCTATTGGTGGAGAACAGCCAGTTTCTATTTGTGGAGAACAGTAACAAGAGAGAACAGCCGACCAGGAAATCAAGCAATTCTATCGAATTAATGTAGTAGAATGAGGGTCTACAAGGGGTTACAGTATAGAGTATTATGGAAGAAAACGGACAAAGATAAAGGACAAAAAAAAAGGGGATAGAGGAAAATGGGCAAAACAATAAAGTATAGCGAATAATGGATTAATAAAATATAAAGAATTGAGTATTATTGGCCAAGTTGTAAATCATAAAGAAAATTGCTTAGAACATTATCATGATTATAGAATACAGGATCGAGGGACCCTATTGATAATTAAATTATATCTTGTATTTTATGGGACAGAATGTTAGTATACTCATGCCTTGCACTATATTATTTGTTCATTTATCACTTAGTTAGAATATTCTCCCCTACTGTATGGAAATTAATAGGTCAGCCCTCAATTTTAAAGATATTCTATGACTATAAATCATTTTTTATTTTAACAGGTATGCTACATGCGAAAATACATCAACGACATGTTTAATGAACGTGTTGACCTAGGATGTGTAGACGCTTCGGTAGGTAATTTTGTAATGTTGCGTAACATTTATGTTATTTTTTTCACAATTAAGTATAATTTTGTTGGGATTCAATTACCTTAGTCACCTTTACAAAGATCACAGCGATCGATTGATATGGCCTCGCCGCAGCGTATGAGGCATTAAAAGTGTAAACATTGTACCTCTTTACGTCCAGAAAACTATTTCCGTTCTCTAACTTTAGTTTGCCTCGACCAAATGTTATGAAACTTATACATTAGAACACACTTTTTTTGTACATGTATATTACAATTTTAGACGCAGCCTCATGTTGACAACTCGGCTAATATTGATAATGACGTGTGCATTGGCGAATTCTAGTGGGTGCCACCAGGTCATATCCCACTAAAAAATGTTATATTATGTTGTATTTTTCATTGGGTGAATGTTGTGAACAGTGTTTTATACTAATGTAATAGTAATTTTATACAGATACATGTTGTGATTCAGGAAGTCACAAAACACTTAAAATGAAGGGAAACTCTGAGGAGAAACACATTAAAGAGGGGTAAACCATACCATAGGGACAGCCAAACTCATAGATCGAAAATAAACTGACAACGCTCAAAAAGAAAAAGACAACAAACAAACAACAGGAACACTGAAGTGCAACAAAAACTAACACTTATGAATACCCAGAAACGAACTATTTGACAATCTGACAACTAATAGTACACGAGACATAACATAGAAAACTAAAGACTAAGCAACACGAACCCCTTCCAAAAATGGGGGTGATCTCAGGTGCTCTAGAAGGGTACGCAGATCCTGCTCCACATGTGGTACCCGTCGTGTTGCTGATGTAAGTAAAAACCCGGTAAATAGTCTAATTCGGCAGGTCACATTCGTGAAAAAGGAATAGGATTGTAGTTATGACATAAAGAAAATCCGATATCATCTGTGAAACGGATATACCATAACGGGCAACCAACTCGTGAAGCCCTTCGACAGTAAAATTTACGAAGGGATCAATGATTTCAACCATTTGAAACTCTTGGTTTAATAGCTTCCTTGTGAGCTGCAACCCTTTATCAAGGAAATCATGATAGGAAATACAAGCCCGGGTATATTGAATAAATTGGGTAATATATACTCCGTATGCAGGCGCTGTTGATATGTTGCTACATAGAAATGAAAGTTCACAATTGGGAAGCTGAAATATCTCTTTTGTTGTAAAGCTTTGGAATTTTGGGTCAGCAATGCTTCTCAAAATAATACTGTAAAAGCGCTTTAACTGTTTAATATTTCAGATGTGTTCTCACTCAAACACCCTCACTTCGCACCTAATTGGTAAAAGAACAAATTCTAATATAGATACATTCATATTATGTGAGGCATGCTGTAATGGAAGTTCTCAATGCAATAGTCATCTAGACTGTAAACATCAAAGTTTGTCGTGAGTTTACCATTGATATTCATTTGTGTACATTGAGTTTAATTTCTAGTAAAAACATTAACAATAAAATAGGGTTGAAAGATACCAGAGGGAAATGGCTAAAAAGTAAAACGACCAATAAACATTAGAAAACAAAACACAACAAAGAAACTAAAGGCAGCAATGCAAACAAATAAAAAAAAACTAGGGAGAGTGATATCAGGTGAAATAATCTACTGAACTGTTAGCCATTCATTCTCGTAGTATGATTTCTTGAAAAGAGGGATGAAGGATCCCAAAGGGAGAGTCAAACAAATAGATAGAAAATAAACTGACCACGCCATGGCTAAAAAAATTAAAGACAATAATAGTGCAAAAGACAGAACATAGATAACTAAAGACTAAGCAACACGAACCCCATCCAAAACTGGGGTTGATTTCATGTGCTCTGAAAATGTAAGAATATCCTGCTCCACATGTGGCACCCGTCGTGTTGCTTATGTTATTACAAGTTCGGAAAATATTCTAATTCGTTATGTCAAATTCGTGAAAAGGGAAGGGTATTGTAGTTAAGACAAAAGTAACATATCCGATATCATTTGTGAAATGGTTATTCCATAACGGTCAACCAACTCGTGGTTAATAATTTGTAATATCCATTTTTTATACAAATAACGAGTAATTCCTTTTCCGACTTGTCTACAGTTTTGTTTGTTTCTTTCGTTTTATCAACTGTCCAACATTTTTATTAGATTCAGGATTTCCAATTGAATATATGTTAGTATCGATTGGAAGACTTAATATTATGTTTTTTTTTATTCTATACTTTACACATCAAATATCTTTTTACCCATGTAGACCAGATAGCAATGCCAAAGTAAACATAGCGTCACAGCCTTTTTCGTGGTTAATAGTTTAGCTATGCCAATGAGAACGGAACTAAGACGTTATGAGGAGTTGCAGGGTTAAACATATATTATATGTATGATGTTACGTCTATCATATATCCATTGTCCTTGACCTCTACAAATAGCTAAGTTTTTTGTAATGTTAAGTTCTTTTTCAACATAAATAATTGGAAATTTCTTTCTTATCAAAAATAATAGGATAACCATATTTAGTATGTGCGTACCTCACATTGTCCTCATGCCCACCAGACAGTTTTCATTTGACCTAGACCTTAATTCATGGATCAGTGAACAAGGTTAAGTGTTGGTGACCAGGTTCATATGCCAGATACTGTAACCAATAGGTCTTCTATATTTGGTGTATGGGACGATTGTGATGTGTTCATGTCCTACTGGTAGGTGTCATCTGACTTAGACGTGATTTTCATGGTTCAGTGGTCAAACTTAAGTTTTTGAGTTTGGTCTTTTATTTTAATACTATATGTAATAGGGCAACTATATTTGGTGTATGGAAATATTTTATAATGTACATGCCATTCTCGCAGGTTTTATTTGGCCTTGACTTTATTTTTAGGATACATTGTTCAGTGTTAAATATTTTTGATTTGGTCTGTTTTTTTCTTAAACTATAAGCAAAATGTCAACTATATTTGTTGGATTGAATGATTGTAAAGTGTACATGTCTGTCTGGTAAGGTTCATCTGACCTGAACCTCATTTTTATGGTTCATTGGTCTATGTACAGTGTTCTTGGTTAAATCTTTTTCTATAAAGCAAACTATAAGCAATAGGTCAACTATATTTGATATATTGAATGATTGTAACATGTGGAAGGTGTACATGTATTTTGGTTTGGTTTTTCAAACCTTGGCCTCATTTTCTTCAATCATGTTAAGTTAATGAGATACTTGTAGTAAAGCTTTATATTTAGGACTATCAACATTAAACCAATGACTAGTAAAGTAGTGAAGCCAACTCAAAGTTTAGTAACTTCCCAGATTTGTAAGAAGTGTGACAATGTTGCAAGTGTCAGCATGTGTGATGTTGTTGAAATTTGCAACAAAGATGAGGTAAATATGTCATTTGCCATTGTATAAGAAGGAATAATAATGTGGTATAACATACTAATTGATTGAATGTATGCTGTTAGTGAGCCACCATTAATCTCACGGGGGTCGGGGGTGGTGGTGGTCTGGGGGTTGGGGGGTTTGGTGGGGGGATGTTTTTTTTCTCTCTGCTTCACCAAAATATACCAATTTTTCATCAAATGGGAGATGATAATATTTTTTAAGGAAAAAATCTAATCCCCCTTTCTTATTCCAAATGTCGTTCCTTAATTGCAACGTTTGGCAATCTTAACATTTTCATGCTAGCCAGTTTCTATTGGTTGAGAAAGCCACAATAACAAGAGAGAACAATCGACCAGGAAATCAAGCAATTCTATCAAATTAAGAACGTAGTAGAATGAGGGTCTACAAGGTGTTACAGAATAGAATATTATGGAGATAAAGGACAAAGATAAAGGACAAAAAATAAAGAAATAGAGGAAAATGGGCAAAACAATAAAGTATAGCGAATAATGGATTAATAAAATATAAAGAATTGAGTATAATTGGCCAAGTTGTAAATCATAAAGAAAAATTGCTTAAAACATTATGGAATACAAAATCGAAGGACCCTATTAATAATTCAATTATATCTTGTATTTTATGGGACAGAATGTTAGTATACTCATGCCTTGCGCTATATTATTTGCTCATTTATCTCGAAATTAGAATATTCTCTACTGTATGGAAATTATTAGGTCATCTCCTAATAAGAAAGTTATTCTATGACTAAATCATTTTTATTTTAACAGGTATGCTACATGCGAAAATACATCAATGACATGTTTAATGAACGTTTTGAGCTAGGATGTGTAGAAGCTTCGGTAGGTAATTTTGTAATGTTGAGTAACATTTATGTTATTTTTTTACAATTAAGTATAATTTTGTTGGGATTCAATTCCCTTAGTCACCATTACAAAGATCACAGCGATCGATTGTTATGGCCCCGCCGCAGCGTATGAGGCATTAAAAGTGTAAACATTGTACCTCTTTACGTCCAGAAAACTATTTCCGTTCTCTAACTTTAGTTTGCCTCGACCAAATGTTATGAAACTTATACATTAGAACACACTTTTTTTGTACATGTGTATATTACAATTTTAGACGCAGCCTCATGTTAACAACTCGGCTAATATTGATAATGACGTGTGCATTGGCGAATTCTAGTGGGTGCCACCAGGTCATATCCCACTAAAAAATGTTATATTATGTTGTATTTTTTATTGGGTGAATGTTGTGAACAGTGTTTTATAATGTATACTAATGTAATAATATTTTATACAGATCCATGTTGTGCTCCAGGAAGTCACAAAACACTTAAAATGAAGGGACACTCTGGGGAGAAACACATAAAAGAGGGGTAAAAGATACCATAGGGACAGCCAAACTCATAGATTGAAAATAAACTGACAACGCCATTGCTCAAAAAGAAAAAGACAATCTGACAAATAATAGTACACGAGACACAACATAGAAAACTTAAGACTAAGCAACACGAACCCCTTCCAAAACTGGGGGTGATCTCAGGTGTTCCAGAAGGGTTAGCAGATCCTGCTCCACATGTGGTACCCGTCGGGTTGCTGATGTAAGTACAAACCCGGTAAATAGTCTAATTCGGCAGGTCACATTCGTGAAAAAGGAATAAAATTGTAGTTATGATATAAAGAAAATATCCGATATCATCTGTGAAGCGGATATACCATAACGGGCAACCAACTCGTGAAGCCCTTCGACAGTAAAATTTACGAAGGGATCAATGATTTCAACCATTTGAAACTCTTGGTTTGATAGCTTCCTTGTGAGCTGCAACCCTCTATCAGGGAAATCATGATAGGAAATACAAGCCCGGGTATATTGAATAAATTGGGTAATATATACTCCGTATGCAGGCGCTGCTGATAGTTCACAATTGGGAAGCTGAAATATCTCTTTTGTCGTAAAGGTTTGGAATTTTGGGTCAGCAATGCTCCTCAAAATAATACTGTAAAAGCGCTTTAACTGTTTAATATTTCAGATGTGTTCTCACTCAAACACCCTCACTTCGCACCTAATTGGTAAAAGAACAAATTCTAATATAGATAAATTCATATTATGTGAAGCATGCTGTAATGGAAGTTCTCAATGCAATAGTCATCTAGACTGTAAACATCAAAGTTCGTCGTGAGTTAACCACTAATATTTATTTGTGTACATTGAGTTTAATGTTCTTGTAATAACATCAACAATAAAAAAAAAAAGGATCGAAAGATACCAGAGGGACATTCCAACTCATATGCCGAAAAAAAATAGAAAACGCCATTGCTAAAAAAAAAAGACCATTAGACAAACAAAGTACACAAAACACAACATAAAAGACAGAAGATAACATCACAAAAAAAGTCGGGTGGGGTGGGGGGATAATCGATTGAACGGTAATCACTCAATCTGTACTAGAACATGTTCCATTAATGATGCGTGTCATTATTTGTTCTGTATTATTCAATTTTTATACTAAAAATAAAGTCTGTATTCATATTCTGCAGGTCAACGCATATATCAAATGTTAACAGTATGTTCAAAATATAAGACATTAACATTTAGGGCTAACCTATAGACTGCTATAAAGCTAATGTATATTTTCGCACACCTAGCATAATAGTTATCACAGGTACCAGGATTATAATTTAATACGCCAGACGAGCGATTCGTCTACATAAGACTCTTCAGTGACGCTCAGATCAAAATAGTTATAAAGCCAAACAATCACAAAGTTGAAGAGCATAAATAAGCAACTAGTATTTTAGGCATGGAACAGTGAAGATGAACACATCCGTCTTAATCGCAACTTCACTGTAATGTATGAATGTAAATAACAACACAGTATTTGTTCAGCACGCCTTTACCGTTACCGCTATATATGTTGCATAGATAGTTGGATTAGTGGCACGATCCTTTGGGTGTTAGTATGAGTATAATGGGTGTGGGTGTATATTTGTATATAGCGCATTAGCCATCCTACTATGTAGGAGTGTGCCGATCTAGAACGCCGATTCATACCAGTCCTGTAGAATAAAAGAGTTTCAAATAAATATATGTTGGTTTCGATTGCACATGGTAGACTTGATGTTTATATATAACCAAACAAATTTATTCTGTATATAGATATAACTCTCCGTTTAGGTCACAATTTGTAAAAGAAAACCCATTTATATATGTATACTTTACACATTAAGTATCTTTTCACCCTGCTTCAATGTAGACCAAATGGAAATGCCAAAGTAAAGGTTGGTGTCACAGTCGTCTTCGCTGTCAATGTTTTGGCCATGCAGACTTCTATAAAACTATGATCAACGAGAACGTAAAAATGCATTACCAAAAACTAGGAGGTCGAATTGCAGGCCGGTAAAAAATATACTACAATGTCTGATATTATAAAATAATTTGTTGTATTGGCTACGAAACAAGTGGAAAGATCTGTCAGCTTCGCGTTTAAATCTGGTTCTTAATATCTAATCGACTGTTTAACATAATGTTGGTGCCCGGGCAGTTTGTTGAATATGTGATAACTAGATAGGATATGAGTCGAGTACTACTAGTAGTTACAATTTGAGACAACTGGTGAGGTTCTGAGATAACAAGTTGGAATCCTAGATCACTAGTTACGATCTGAGATAACCGGTTATGATCTGAGATAACTAGTTAAGATCTGGTATAACTGCTTAGAGTTTAACTAGTTATGTTCTGGGGTAACTGCTTAATGGTTTAACGGTTTAACTAGTTAGGATCTGGGATAACTGCTTAGAGTTTGGGAAAACTGATTAGTGGTTATGATATAAAAACACAGGTTAGCATATGAGATAACTGGCTAGGATCTGTGAAAATGTAGGAAACATAGATAAGAACTTGTGTGGGTGGGGGGATTGGTGATTGCACTAATGATTGAATAACACTTGGGTCTATTTTGAATAGTTTTGACTTATATTTTTTTTCACTTTCAGGAGTAATTGAAATGACGAAACGCCGACTTGATATAAGATATTATTTTGGAAAATTCAACAACTAAACATGTAAAAAGGATGTCTGAAGAAAGTTACATTTAATGCTGGTTTACTTTAATATATAGAGAATACATGCAAGCCAAATATATATATTTTTTCAAGTAATATCCGTTTTAGATTTGACTAAGTACCAATTTTACGATACCGTAAGGTAAAAATAATAGATATCAGAATATAATAAAATGTTGGATTTTTATTTTAAATTAATTCCACGTCTTAGCTGTCGGATTAAGACAAAAAGACATAATTATGTTAATTATTACATTTGTTTTGAAACATCGTCTTATTTCAATAGCTTCTTTGCAATTCGGTTTTTCATCCTCCATAGAATTTGGCTGTTTGTGGTAAGTAGACGAACCCTTTATCATTACAACTTCTTTTTTATCTACTGAGAGACCATTATCATTTAAATGGATCTACTTAGTTTAAGCATAATTTTTTTTTAAAGTGCACAAGTTACAATTATGCAATAGAAGTACAGGGATTCGGAAAAAAAAGAACTTATATGAAAATCAATTTCCCTACTTCGTCTTATATATAAAAATGACTATTATCCAGTTTTGTGGAGACATGTTACATATATTAGCTGTCATCAGTTTGTTGATATATTTGTGGAAATATGAATCCCTTATTGGTAAGTCTCTAATTGCACCCGGCTTTTTTAAAATGTATTTTCAAACAAAATAATCCATATCTTACATTGCACTTGAGTCCTGTTTACCGTCGGTGTAAGATAATTATTGTTGCTATAATATAGTCACTTCATATCTCTAACTTTTTTGTGAATCTTTCTGATGTAGGTGAACAGTGATGGATATAAACATCGGTTAGCTATTATCTATCCCAAGCAAACAAACCCCACACAAATGATTGTACACCTTTATTTATCAAAAGGGGGCACTTATTTGTGATAAGTGTTAGGGATGAGCCGCTAGAACCATGGAAGTAATATTATGCTGGAACATATCACAATTTTGATATTCGTGATATAAGTTAGGTCAACAAATTGAGATGAAATATATAACTGAATTATGAGCCTTTTCATGTTTGTTTTTGTATTATGTGATAATATCACCGTTGATTGCGATTACCAGACAAAATATTTCATGATTATTTGATTATTTGATAATCTATGACTGTATTTTTGATTACTAGTATTTTATGATCTTGTTTAAAAAATAGTTTATGTTTAATTGATATTACTGGCAAGCAATTTGTGGTTATGTGATAATTTTGACAACCTCACACGGGTCCCCAATTATGGTAGTATCCTTGTCACTGTCCCATGGGGGACTTTAAGTGGAATAAACAAATATTCTGCAGGGGAATCGTCAATAACATCTCATAAATAGTCGTTTCACTTTTCATTTATTACAGTTACCTTTTATTTATAGTAGGTTTATGTACGTCTCAGTCATTTTAAAATTCTTATCTAAATATCAATAAGGTATTAAACATCGAATCAGGATGTTATGCAGTGTTATTTTGATTGGTCAAAACGAAGTTGACAGGTATAGTTTATTTCATTTTCTCTTTGGTGACAACCTTTTTATGAGACTTTTAAGATCGGATAAACTCAGATGAAAATGAAAACACAGAAAGATGGAAAAAATCAATTTTCTAAAAATTAACCATGTAAAAATAAAGTGTGGTGCCATTAATGATGAGTAAAATTTCCACAAGGGACACATATGATGCAGGAGTCAGCAAGTATGACGGATTGTGTTAGTGAAGACCCATAAAACAATAAACAAAACCAAAACCTCATAGCATGCTATAAGAAACCCAAACATGATGAATGTAAAAAAGTTAAAACGAGAAAACTAACAACCCTATTTATCTAAAAGAAACAACAAACGGAAAACAAATGTTATAAGCCACAAGCAACATCCACTGAATTACAAGTCCCTGACTAGGGACATGCAAATATAGAATTTAACGAGGATTAATGTGTTTGCAGACGCTCAACCCATCCTATAACCTGAGACGGTGATGTAACAAAACAACATAAGAACAGACTATAAAAATCCGTTAACAAAAGACTTGATGCATCAGATCAACACAAATGACACATAAAAAACTAAAGATTTAAGACACAAAGTATCGATCTTAGAGTACTCTCATTTACTAAAACAGGTTCAAAGCCAATAACAACTAATGAAAAGATCATGGATCGAAGACAAACAAAAATGAACCAAAACACATCCAATGGATTGGGAGTAAAGACATCATAAACAGTCAGAGAAAAACGTAATCGCATACAATGTCAAGTTATAGGTAGTATTAACAGAATATAGGACCTTAATGTTTATAGGTGTAGCCGATAATATTTATTTGGATTTATATTCATTGATATCAAAATCAATATTTAAACCGATAACAACAATTTTAAAAAATATATAGTTTAGAAATGTCCTGACGATAACGGTAAGATTTGTTGAATTTGTCCATTAAACATGTTAAATAAAATTAATACAGTTTAATCATCTCATCACACACTCGGACAGTATATTTACCTTTCTCTTTATAAAAGGTTTGACAAAAGTTGCAGCAAATTAATTTCCAATTAGATTTTTCAAAGGGGATCTTCAAACGATGAACACTTGTATTTGATAAGATTGTGTGGAACTAGATGACACTCTATGCGCACGAACCCGAATGTAGACGAATTTATGATTTTATTCTTGAGAACTGTCGTCTAGTATTTACGTATTGATACCACCGGTAACAACATAAACAGCTTCGCGAGAACACGATTTTTTTTATGTCTATTAGTATTATGAATCTTTTTATTAACATATAAACTGATTACTGAAATTAAGGCGACAGAGATTTACAGTTGTTCAAATCTCGTAAATCGATTTGGAAGAGATAAAATAAAGTCAGAAAACAAAAACTTGACAAGTGGAAAGGTGCTATCATCATGTTTGACATAAATATTGACAATAAAAGTTTGAAGTCGTCCATCTGTGTCAATATCTAGGAAAAAATCAAATGTTTGTCTGTTTGTTCGTCAGTCTTATTCTTTTTTACTCATGGCTGCATTTTTTTTTTCGACTTATGAGTTTGAATGTCCCTCTGGCATATGACGCCTCTCTTTGATAGTATGATCGTCACACACACACACACACACACACACACACACACACACACACACACACACACACACACACACACACACACACACACACACACACACACACACACGTGTAGTAGTTTCTGTGTTTTCATAAGCTTATTATACATGCATTAACGATTTTGATATTGAAAGTGTATTTTCTTAGGAATGTGATATGTATCCGTTGTTTTATATCATTTACATTTTGGTAGTCTACGCAAGACTTTTCTAAATAACAAAATTACTTTATAATACATGTATATTCCATTGCAGAAAAAGATAAACAAAGAATTAACATTTTGTGCACAATATTTTATTACAATCAATTAACCAAAAAATTAAACGAAAGATGTAAAAAAAAAAACCTATGACAATAACTTATTCCAAAAAAGGAATAACAAATTTATTTGTTTTGCTATAATTTGGCGAATGACTGATAATAAGATATTTGTATGTTTCTTAAAATGTTGATAAATTCTGACATTCTCATACCTTAAGTATTTTTTTCCAGGTATTTCTGGTAAAAGTCAGATTATGTATGCCTTAGTTTTCACCACAAGATACATGGATCTGTTCATCTGGCCTACCGTCTACCGAACAATTGTGAAAGTAACTTTCATCATTTCTTCATATTTAACCGTATATTTGATTTACGTCAAATTCAAACATACCAACGATAATACTAATGACACATTTCGTGTAAAGCTGTTAGTCATACCGGCTTGTGTACTAGCTTTCTTTGTTAATAATCAGTTTTCTATCATTGAGGTGAGTTTATAAATGCATAGGAATATATCTGACCATTATCTTGAATTATGTTGTGCTTGCCTCATTTATTTGTTTACCAAGGTTTTTAAAGGCATAGCTTAAGGACAATCAAGTCTAACACAAGAATAAAATAAAAGATAAACAACAGTCTACAAAACACAAAAACTGAAAATAAACAAACGTCCAAACAAACACTTGAGGTGACCTCAAATCTACTTTGGTCAAAGGTTACTGGTCGGTATCGTCTGTATATGTGGAAAGGCTTCAATAACGGGTGCTCCTCTGTTTAAAAATAACAAAAAAAATTTAAAACAACTGTTAGAAATTGATAGTATATAAATAGTAGAATTAAAAAAGCTTCAATTGTTTTTGAGATATAAACCATTAACAATTCTGCTTGAAATGATTCTTGCTTAAATTTTCCTACATTTACATTTGCACCTTTTTCAAAAATATTGGAAAAAGTATACCCAGTCATTTATAAAATTTTCAAAAAATGGTTTTAAAAACTCGATGTAATAATATTATCAAAAGAAAGTAGATGTGAGATGAAAATGTGTTTTAATGGCACTAAAAAGTCCAGAGGATTCCGAATATATGACAAATATCAGCGGACTTAGTAAGATGCGACTTTAAGTTTTACTAAACGAAAGGTTATATGAAGTTTGGACTTAACACTAAACCGCACTTTTAACATGGGTGAACTTCGGATATACACAAACATGTAGTATATATCTCGAAAACAGGAAATATATTCCCCCTCCCACACCTTTTTTAGATTTCATTTATAAATACATTTTTATTATTATTCCAAATTATCAGTCAAAATGTGTTCTACAAGGATAACCAGTCCTTAATCTTTCATTTGATACCTAAATCATTAATATATGTTCTACATTATTTGATATTTACACCTATCCGTAAGAACTATTTTGTATTAAATATGTACTATTGTGTTCATTTTGACTGGGCCCGAGTTAAAGGGGGTACATCTTACAAAGAATCCTACCTGACTTATTTGATCCAATCAGACAGAGCCGTCTTGAACTTGCAGTTAGATTAGTGTTTACTCCGTGTTATACGCCTTACTGTGACTTTGAGACGAAGAGCATCAATTAAGCGTTGTTTCTTTGCTTTCTGGGTATTTTATGTTGTACATGTAATGATTTCGTGTCATAGGTGTATACCCCAAATCCTTACTTTTCTATTATGAATACCAAGGATGCATAGCGGCTTGAATACGAGAGGAATTGTTTGACCGAAAAAGGTTACTGAGGTTCTAGATGGTGTTCCTTTATTTCTGTATTCTTTTTTTATGGTATTCATCTCTTTTGTTTATACTTTTTGCCCATTATTCTCTATTCCTTATACTTTTTGCCCATTATTCTCTATTCCTTATATTTAAGCACCTCATTATTTTTTATTCTTTACTTTTCTGTCTATTTTTCTCTATTATTCTCTCATTAATCTCTATTTGGTAAACCTCCATCCGAACTATGGAGCTGGGATATTAGTTTCTTAATAATGGTTGAATTAAGAATTGCTTAAACAAATCAGTACCAAAGCACTGCCTATTGTAATTATTGTAATTATACCGCACAATTATGTGGTTGTATTCTTTCCAGTTATACATGTTATATTTGCAGAGAACTCCGCTAAAAACCGGAGCTAGGGGCCGTCTTAAACTTGATGTGAGTTGAGATGAAGACCAGCAATAAAAGCGCTGTTCCTTTGCTTTTTGTGTGTGTTATGTCTTTTTGCTGTGCAGGAACTGATTTTGTGTCATGGATGGAACCCGATATTCTCTTTTTTCTATGGTTAAATGATCCTGTTTCTACTAGCTTACATCTTTATTTTTTCAGATTCTATGGACATTTTCTATATACTTGGAGTGCGTGGCAATGCTTCCACAATTTTGGATGATGATCTGGAACGGTGAAGCAGGAAGATTTGTCTGTTTTTACCTTTGTGCAATGGGATCTTATCGTGTTTTTTATATTATGCACTGGATCTACATAGAAAACTCAAACGGGGGAAATTTGAACTTAATTTCGTTTATCTCGGGAAACTTACAGAGTTGCTTATACTGGGTATTTTTGACAGTGTATATAAATAAACTGCGTGAATCAAGGTACGTATATAAAAGAGTGAATCAGTAAGTAAATGTCACTGGTATACTTGTGGCTAATTACTAAAAATACCAACACATGTGGCT
Organism: Mytilus edulis; assembly: GCF_963676685.1. Classification (NCBI taxonomy): domain Eukaryota; kingdom Metazoa; phylum Mollusca; class Bivalvia; order Mytilida; family Mytilidae; genus Mytilus; species Mytilus edulis. Next base: position 74,094,112 of record NC_092352.1, read on the forward strand.
GTTATCCATTGGTGATGGTGATTGTTCGTCTCATTTTTTTTTCAATGAATAGTTTAAAACAGAAGTTAACGGAAATATTTAGATTATCCCAAAATCAGATTATGGAGGTCCTCATTGATGGGTATCCTAAATTTAAATATTGGTGTGTCTGAAATATTTCTGGACCTCCTTAATTTTGACTTGATTGCCTTATATATATAGTAACCGTAAAATAAAAATATAGCAAGGGAAAGGCTGAAAATACCCATGAATGAGCATCTCCATGTAGAAAGTCACTGAAGAGAACCTAAGGTTCTCAGAAGGGATATCAAAGTTACCAACTAGTATACTATATTCATTCACTTCATTTGAATTCTGGTAAATAGTAGGCATTGTTGGTTTGGGGAAGGGAATTTATAAACAAAATATATACAATGAAAATTGCATTTTTGGAAAAAGCATACATAGTACTTGAATACTTTCATTTTTCAAATTCTAAAAATATATGTTTGTATATGCAATATGCAGTTAACTTTACCAGCAACTTAAGTTCATTTGATAATTTGTTTTGAAATATTTTTTAGGAAACAGAAAATAAAACCTTCGTCAACACTTCAAGATGGGCTTATAATGACGTTATCACCACGATGGCCAGGATTTGGAGTTCAGAGAGATTTGTAAAAAGTTACTTGTTACCCATACATGAATAATATGGTTCGAAACTTTTCAGCTAATCCGGTGTAATTTTACATAGAAGTGTATTTAGTTATGAAGGATCAAATCATCATGTTCATGAACACAACAAGCATTGTAGTCAAAGAGCTGTTGTAGACTTCCTATAGCGCTCCAGATGTCTTGTGTGTACCGTTTGATTTAATGACGCCATACCGCAATTTTTGATACAATAACTAAATATTCTATTATGACGACCTATATATGACATATATCATCTGCAACCAGAATAATCACAGTATATCTACTTTTTAGTGAAAGCGCAAAAATACTCAAAACTGGCTGTTCCACGTAACTTATAAATACGGCCGGTTATCTCAATTTGATACATCAAATTCCGTATTGTACGTAGGCCAAGTTACAGATACAATATACCTATTTCTATTCTAAAGCAAAATAAGCAATTTAGTACATTTCAATTTATTTTTTGGTGTAAAATTCCATAAAACAAAAATTCCGCGAAATGATGTTATCGTCTTTGCATGGCAACTATAAACCAGGTGACGTTAAATGCTTTCATACTTCTGATCTTCCTCATCAAAATTAGAAATAATGTAAACACCGGGCGTTGTAAGGCTAGCTTCTTGTATGCCATATAATGCAATTAAATTACATAAAAAGAGCATTTATATAATTAGTTGAATATGTAATTATTTTTTAAAATTTATTATTGAATAATCTAATAGTACTAATATTATCAATAGGGTAAAAACGTTATAGCAGTATCGTTTGTATAGGGCTTTCACGGTTAACAAACTTGCCGAATTTGTCCTTTAAGGTTCGAAATAATTATTTTCGTTTAACCATGTGTTGTGCATTAAAATTTGTATTTTACCCCTTGCTGTCGCTCGGAATAAAATTAAATCTTACAAAATGTCAAACCCATGCTTAAATAAAAACAAGTCTACGGCTGCCATGAATTATTTCTAGAATAGTCTTAGATATTTGGATAATATTTTGACTCTCAATATTGACGACTTCGGTTTTGTACACTGCAAACTTTATATATGTATTCTGTTGAACTTAACTTAAATAAAGCTAATATTAAAATTTTTGTATCTTAATATCTATAACGGGAAGCTTTAGTCTTACATTTTACAATAAAACGATTTTTTTTTCATTTCATTAAATGAAATATTTGTTTCAATCTAATTAAAATAAAGATCTCAGATTACGCTATACTTCATGTGTACTCACCGTCTAAAAGCGAATACAATTTAATTAAAATATAGATCTCCGATTACGTTATACTACATATGTAATAACAATCTAAAAACGAATATAATCTAAATAAAATATAGATCTCTGATTACGTTATACTACATATGTAGATTGTATTCGTTTTTAAATGGTGAGGTTCCCTTGGTATCATAGTATGGGGTTTATATATCTCAATGTGTACGATTCGCTTTGCTCGTGTATATGTAAATAAAGGCAATAGTGGTAAACCGCCGTTCAACGTATTTGATTTTAACGAAAGAAATGTCTGTTTTACTGATAAATTATTACACCAGGGTTACATTGATATCACAAACTTTTCAAAACTGTTTGACTAAATTGTATCGTCGGCAGAAGTACATCATTTGTAAATATGAATTAAGGTGCAGACATCACATATGCGTTTTTCACATCCTATCTTTTGTGCTTGTATTCTATACAAAGCACATAAAAGTAGTCATTCACATCAAAAGCAAACCAAACCTTTAAACAGACTTAATTGCAAGTGATAAAGTTACGATAAAGTTATCAAGTCATTAAAGATGGCAATCTTTATTAATTAAAATTGATTCACTTATAGGTCTTTACATCGGAAATTAGCACATATATTTTAATAACCAGTTGTTGGCATGGTAAAGCCTATGTTCTTATTGTAAAATTTATAATGACATGATATCATAAACCTAACGGGAGGAATTGTGGTTGATATGATTTTTCTCGCTGCTTTGAAGACCCATCTGTGGTCTTTGGTTAGGTTGTTGTCTTTTACAAATTCACCTTTTCCATTCCCTAGCATACTCAGTATCTATGCCATACGAACTTTCTCTTTGAAAATAAGAGCACCTCTTAAATTATTTTTTAATATTTTTGATAAATAAATGTATTGCATTTCGCAGGTTGACACTATGTTTTGCTCTATTTATTTTTAATTTGAAAGAAATTATGTAAAAAAAATCAGGGAATCAGAGCTGCGTTTCCTTTCAGTGAAGTCACTACATGAAGAACAGTTGAATTTTAATTCTGTTTTTTTACAACTGTTTCTAAACATTAATTTATCATATTTTTTTAAAAGAATTAAGTTAGTTGCTGTATTTTGTCTGTTGTTTTGTTTATATTTTATGAATTATATTTCCCATAAAAACGTTGTAATCTGTTTTTGTTTTTAATTTGCTTGTTTTTTTTCTACAACCTTATGTTGTTTCTGTACATTGTTTGGCATATATATGTTTGGAGATCTTTGGATGTATAATTGATTTTAGTTATAAAGGTTTAAGCACATGCTCGGAACTGTCTGAAGGGCAGTGAATACCGTATCCGGCACATTCTTCATGTTTTGTCAAGCAGAGTACAAAAATAAATACTTTCATCTTCAAATCTATGAACTCAATTTTAACACACAAATGGGAAACCACATTACATAATACCATTTAGTAGTTTTTGAAGATTTGCGGCTTATTGAACCAATTTCTACCGTCATGGTAATATATACGGCTTATACCAAACCTTAGCACTTTTTTGTCATGCTTTTTTTTTTTTTTATCACTAATGGTTTTTTACACCGAGTGCTGTTTATATCTATATATCATATATATCAACAAATTTTAAGCAGGATGTTTACTACAAAATTTAACACGGTATCACTGCAGTATTCTACACATTAATTCGTGTACATTCTTTTTTTGGTCGTTGGTAGATTTTATTCCGACTCTCGGTATGTGCCGTTTATTTCCTTGTTCGTTTTTTTTATCATTATAATTTGGGTTTTATTACGGCATATAATTATTGCGAACCCAATGATAGTTTTCCAAATAGTTATCTCCTCTTCGTCAATCAATTTTACCTTTTGTAAGTTCACCTGTTCTATTGAATGAATACAATAGCTATTGTTCTCCGTGTAGTTGATTCACTGGAACCTTTAAATTTCTTACAAGAGAAATCTATCCCTCATTGGTTAATTTACCTGAATAAAAAAATTCTCTTTCAAATAAATGAAAATACACTTGTACTTATTCAATATACCCTGGTTGTTGTTTTTTTATTCTTCATTCAAAACGGAGCTCTTTTTTGTTTTCATGACATGATGTCAATGGTGTATTTATTAGGACATAAATCATTATAATAGATGCCCAAGGTGTATGAATGTGTGTTTTTGTTTAATTTTTCAAATTCTGTAAACCAACTTCTTTTCACAGATAGTTATTCATGTTATCTTATTCCTGTTATGTTGATTTTAAGAAGATACATAGCTCAGAAATCAACATAACATTGTGATTTGAAGATAGATTTCTAATGTTCTTTTATAAGGGAAGACCAACAATTAACATTTGTACAATGATTTATTTGTACTCTTATAATAAGACCCAACAACACAACATTGCTTGTAAAAAATAGTAGGTTTACATATTTGCATAATTTTTTTCTATCTGTATTTCTTTCAGCTGGATAGCATTAAATAAATAGGGGTAAATGCAGTGTAAAATTAGGAATCTTTTAAGTGATTTCAAATCTTCAAACACTTTATGGAAGTTTTGCCATCATAATAATGAATTTTGCATTTCTTGTGAAGTTATGAATTGTAGAAGCAGTTTGGCCATAATTCAGCAGAGTTATGTTAGTTTTTTTTCCAGTTTTGTTGAATTGGATATTGTCTCGTGTGTTTTTGTTCCATATGCTTTCATTTACATTCACCTCTTATTAATAGTTTAATCAAAGAAAATATATGAATATAAAACCAATAGAGCAAACCAATTTATTAACTTTATAATAACTGTTTCTGTGTAATTGAGTTTTGAATGCATGTCACTAAGACTACTGTTGTATACGGTTTATACATCAAACTTTTTACTTTATCACTTAAACTTCCTAATTATTTTCCATTGAAATTTTCATCAGAATCACTGAAGCTAAATATGTAGGGTTTCAAGTTACTACACTCCAGAGGTATCTACGATTTTTTTAGTATATCCACTAAGTGCAAATTAGCAATTAATCTGAATATTGTACATCTACACCATCTAAACCTTACAAACTAATGAATATATCTTCGTTTGTTGCCAGCTAACAAGTACTAGTTTAACAAAATGACTTAAGAGTTATCTCCACTTTGAAATTATCACTAACATTTTAAACATCAAAACTTTTTATAAAACAAATAAAAGTTACATAGGTGGTGATCCTTTTGGTAGTGGTGGATTGGTAGATTGTAGTAGTACATTTGAGGATATCCGTATGGCATAAATGGGTACATATAATTTGGTTGATATAAACTTGACTGTGCAGACATTGCTTGACCAGATGAAACTGGACGGGTTATGGTACAAGTGGTAACTAGAATTTTTAAAGCAGTTGTTGTTTTCCTAGGACTTGCACTTCTGGTTTTAGCAGATTCATGTGTGACATTACTGTTATCATCAAAAATGTTTAATGACGACTTTCTTTTAAATGTGCTGACAATTCCAAGTGCTTCAGGGAGTTCCACATTACCCTGTTTTTTGGTCATGTTGTGGGATCTTGCAGTTGTAGAATTCCTTAAGTGTTATCAAATCTCTCATCAATAAGTTTGTGCACAATGAATATTTCATTGGATTGATTGCTATTGGATTGATTGCTTTCAATCTAAGTTTTATTAGGCTCATGAATGAGGACTGCGACCTCTCTGCAAATGTATCCATTTGTTCTTTTTCACTTTTGACCGCTGTTATGTCACGGTTCAAATCTCTGATTTCTTTTCCGTCTCCTTTTTCTTTCTACTAACCTCTGGTTTGTGTTTGTCTCTCCTACCAAAATATACCCATGAGGTACATATTTCTTTCATACAATGGGATCTTTCCTAATTTCCATCCGACGTATGGCCTCGAACATGAAAAATTGAACATGTCTGGGTTTTATAAGGCCCTTCAGGCTCGGGTTAGGGAATGAACTTTTCAATATCTTTCTGAGCTGCAAGAGTTTTCCCAAATTTGTCATTTGATTCTTTCAGTTTATCTGCCTGTTTCTCTTGGATCTTTGGTAGACTTCCTTTGTCTTCATCTCCTCTGCTTGGTTATTTGTTATAATTATAGCTAATCACAGGGTTTTGTGCTGGTAGCAGTTTTCAAATTTTTAACTGCAACTTCAATCTTTGTCCTATGACCTAGGGGCATACTCTCATGTGGGAACATGGTTAACAGGTCTTCCATTGTCCAGTGTGCAGATAGTTTCAACATGTGTAAATCCATGTTCATTAAATGTGGCAGAGTACTTCTTACAGTCTGGACCAAGTTGTAAGAAAACGTCTTCAGATGTCATTTCGAAACTCATTATTGCCAAAAATGGGTCTTACTTTCCATGAGAACAAATTTTCTAATGCCAATTTTTTTTTAGACTTGGTTTATTAGAAATTAACAGGACGACTCAAATTTAAGATGGAGGTGTTTTCATAGTATGTGTATCTTATGAAGGTAAATGTTTTTACCTATCTTCACCTGTAAAATGGAACAAACACTAGAACAGGTGGACAATACCATCATCAGTTAAAATAAATGCTAGTTGCATGAATTTTAAGAATGGATTTTAAGGAAAAACAAGACAGGCCATATGTAGGGGAAAAAATACCTCAAATTGAAATAACTATATATATATTATTAAAAACAATTGTGGTGTTGAAAATGACTATAAAGTAAAGCAGCCTTAAAGGGACGTCATGACCGATGAAGTGTTAACAAGTGTGGAATTATTTTTATTAAAAGTCATCCAAACCATCTTTAATTTATCCTGAAATAAGGAGAAAACTTGTTGTAAATGGTGTTTGCCATCAACAGATTGTTCCATCTGCCATCAACAGAATGTTTCATCTGACATCAACAGAATGTTCAATCTGCCATCAACAGAATGTTCAATCTGCCATCAACAGAATGTTCAATCTGCCATCAACATAATGTTCCATCTGCCATCAACAGAATGTTCCATCTTCCAAATATCTCATATTCTTGTGTATGTGAACTAGGATACTCATATAAAAAAAATGGTGATATATTATCACCATAATTTCTATTGCCAGATGTTTTTATTACAACACTTTCATAAAAAAAAATGAAAAGTACTTGGATTTTTCAGTCAAAGGTTCTAGAATAACAAAGATATCTTCAAATGCAAAGTATAAAATTAATCTGTTGCATTCAAGATTTGGTGTGGACCATCTTATATTTGGAACTGATTGGTTTGTTTTTTTTGCTGAGGCTATTGATATCCATAACGATAAACTAGCCAATGAACATCAGCCCATTTTTGTATCTGGAGACACAATCATTATGGACAATTGTGTTTTTCATCATTCACGTATAGTCAACACTGACTTACCTCATCTGCTAAGACCTTCTGAAATTACCTTGAAATATCAACCCCCTTATCACTCTCAACTTAATGCTTGTGAATTTTGCTTTCACGTAATAAAGCAAATATTAAGATCAAACAGTGATTTCAGTTTTACTTCAATTTAGATAAGGAAAATATTTTAGGAATTATATTATTAATTTGATTAAAAAACACTTTAATTTTGAATCTTGAATAATTTTTGAAATCTTGAAAATTACTTCGAAATTCATTTTGTAAACTAACCCAACTAAATACGGTTAGCCATGCAAACTTGGCTGAGGTTCATTTTACTATAATGAATAATAAAGTATGAACTAACTTATCCCCCCTTAGCCAAGCTAACCCTCCTTAATTAGGTTAGTTTCCATCAAGTATTTCTTATCTATTTTCGAGAATTCAAAATTATTCCAGTTTTTCAAGATTACTTGTTTTTATAGGATTTTATTTGTATTTCCTGACTTATAATAATAGGGTAAATTTAAAACAACTGTTACGCCAAGAAGATTTCCATTTTTAACGCTCGGGAATTCGGGATTTTTATCTATCGAGATTTGTATTTAAGACAACAACAAAAAATAGCATGCGTTGTTTGATAAAAGTTTGATCGGGTATGTAGTCTTTGCAAGAATGATCAAGTATCTTTAACATTTATATGCACAAAACAAATTACATTCAATATGAAAATAAGATAAAGTATGAACAACAATGACAACATATTTTATGAAAATTAAACTACTGTAACATTGTGTAAGAAAATCAGTGTTAAAAAGGATATCGGACTTGACTGTTTTCATAATATCTAATATTGGTTTCTGGTTGACTTTATTGAAAATCAAAACGGGTGCCGATAAAAGAGCAGGGACTGCTTATCCTTCTAGTTAGAGAACTTGCATTAATTCCTGGTTATATAAGATATGTGTTTGTGTTCTTCAAGGGTTTTGGTTTGCAGTTTCCTTTGTTGTGTTCAAGTTGTTTGTTTATCAAGAACCCAGGTTTTTATGCGGAGCAAACACTACTTACCCTTCCGGAGCACATTGGTTTACTCCTGTTATAATCTGTTTTAAACTAAAATCACAAGATTGTATAAATCAAATACAAGGAACAACAGAATGACTAGTTGCACTAAACAGTTTACAATTATTAATTAATGTACCATATCTTCTTTTTTATATTAACCAAAGAAGCATCTTTTATTTTATCGGAATTTTAAGATATTGTGAAATAAAGGACGGGAAATCGGGATTAAAGTCAAGGGAAACGAGCTACAGGTGAAAAATAATGTTTATCCAATTCTTAAACCAATGCATGTACTTATCATAAAACTTTGTCTTCTGTGCACGATTTTATCATTTCTGACGCAAAAATATCGTATAATCGTCATTTTTTTGTGTGTCTCTGTCTGATTTAACAAATATGACAGTTCATTAATTGCCGTGTTTTGAAGTTTACCGATTGTCACATCATAGTAAATAATCAACAAAGAAGCATGGATATTTAGCACGTCTATATCATGTACAATAAGAAATAAGGTTATTTAAATTACAGATCCATGCGTAATGCGATCACCCGATTTTTACGGGAAGGGTCACGCTAAGGTCACTTGCATACGGAAAATATTTCTGCGATTTGCTTCCTGGAAGCAAGGAAGCAAACAATTAAAAAAAAGTAAACTTCTTCTAAATGTGGACAAATTATAAAGAATATTCTTCATAAAAAAGTATATGAACATAATTTTTATAATAAAAAGTATCCATTTAGTTATAAAAAAACACATGCATCAATTTTATTTAATTTGGGGTTTCATATGACTTTAAATAATTGAAATTAAAAACACTCTTAAAAAGTTCTTGGGTTCACGTATTGCATTTTTTACACTCTGTTTACATTCTACCTGGATAATTATTATTGATCATTATTATCTAAAAATAACTTTCACAATATTTAAAATGGATCCGGCTTCTTCCTTAATTTGAAACATGATAGCTTTAATCGGAAATGTGAATATTTTCCGGTTTTGTGGGGACATGCTGCATGTAGTAGCTATCATCATTTTGTTGAGCTATATATGGAAATCTCAATCCGTTTTCGGTAAGTCAAACCTTTGCCCCCTCAATGTCCTCATTGTGTATCTTTTCGTTTACTCGTTTTCTTATGTTTATCGTTAATGTACAGTAAAATAATTATCAATATGATTTAACATATGTTCAGGAAATCTGAGCAGGTAATAGCTGAACAAATGGAATCAGATTATAGTAGGCTATATAAAACATACGAAATTTACAATGTACAATATAAATTTATATATATATGTAATATTATAATCTGTTTATATTCTAAAATCGACTTATCAATGCATGGTCAACGTTATTCAAGAGCAAGGACCTTGCTTCACTTAATAAAATGCAGACAATACATCTTATAAGATATATCACGTTAGAAAAGCCACTCTTACATCGAGAAAAACGAAAGTCTATAAATAAAATCAAGGGAGCTAACTCAACTTATATAACTTCAGTATAAATAATCAATTATTAGTATTAATGTCATTAATACTTAACATTTCTTCCAATGTAATTTGAGGTATTGACGCAGAGCCAGATATAGTACTACATGCTCCCTCTTCCATTCATTATGTTTTGTGATTAAATGTCCCATGAACTACATCTTGACATTCCCTTTTATTCATAATATAACGATAGCATATAGATATAAACCAGAATTTAAAAAAGCTTTTCGTTACTGAAATTTCACAAGATTTTGAACTTTAAAAAAAACCACATCTACATTTATACAACACACACAAGACAATCATGCATTTAAAACACAATTTAAAGATCAATAAAACTGAAGTTATAAAAACTAGTCTATGTTAGCCTTAGCAATACGTTTTTAGAAAACAATTTAGAAATTTTGAAGTGATCTAAAAATGGTTTGGTAACTCGTTTCATATTTTACATTCGCATATCTTAATGAATTTAATCCATGCATTGTAGTTCTTATCGAGGATCAGGGACTTTCTATACTACTATAGTAATTTAAGTCTCTGCGAGGATATAACTCCAAATTTTGATTTCTCTTACTTTTAGTCAGTCATGTTAAGTATTTGTGGACTGATGTACATGTATTTCTTTTCTAGCTTTTACCAATGGCTGTGTCCATATTCTGCGGCTTGTGATTTGTTTGTGTCCTCTTGGTATCTTATTACATTTTGGTTAAAATTTGCTATCAAACTTAAATGATTATCACGACCGAAAACACTCACACCATCTCCAAAGTAAGGGATTGGATATGAGTCTATCATTATAGATAATTTATCCTTCGGTAATCGACTTGAAGCAAGTCGCCTTTCCTATCGTCTAATCGCAAAAAAGTTTAATACAGTCGTGACTTTGAAATATAAAATTCTATCGACCTTAATTCAAAAATTTTAAAAACAAAATGATTGATACATTTTCATAATTAAAGAGCCATTTGGGATGCTTTTTAAACTGTCAATAACATCGAAAATATGTCTATATATAATCTTTTTCAGGTATTTCTGGTAAAAGTCAGATTTTGTTTGCCTTAGTCTTCACCACAAGATATGTGGATCTGTTCACTTCGTTTATTTCTGTATACACCAACAGTTTAAAAGTAGTTTACATCATAACATCATATGTCACCCTATATTTGATATACATCAAGTTCAGATATACCTACGACAAAAGTAATGATACATTTCGTGCAGAAATACTCATCATGTCTTCTGGAGTACTGGCTGTTTTCGTAAATCATTATTTTTCACCATTTGAGGTTAGTCTTTAAATGCATTAAGCAAAATTAATTTCATATTTTATATAATCAGACAATTCTTTAAAATCCACATGTTCTCACATAAAACGTTTATCCCGTTATTTGAACTAAAGACAACTGATTTATGAATGCTCAAAGTTGCAAAATTAAACGCGTTGAAAGTATGTTAAAGGATGAAATAGAGGTGTTAACTGAACAACTAAAGCAAGTCCAAAACAACAAACTATCAAGGGTTTCTTATGATTCGAATTCGACATTATAAATCAGTACAGAACAAGCTCACATATATGTCTATAAATTGCAAACGTATCAACATCATATTACAACCACAGGAACCGTCTAATAAGTATGACGAAACAAGACCGTACAGATATGACTAAAATTATGTCAGATATTTGATCATAACCTACTCATTATTTACCTTTAAACATTTATTTTGACATTGTTAGTAAATAATACTTGTTTATGTTTCGATTGTTAGTATATTTACCAATGTTCGTCAGAATGTATAATATTGTTGTTTGTCACTAAAAACTTATTTAATTTTACAGTTCTGTTGGACTTTTTCAATATATTTAGAGTCTGTCGCTATCCTACCACAATTTTTCATGATCATCAAGAACGGCGATGTAGAGAGAATGATTGGTTATTATTTGACTGCCATGGGATCATATCGTGCACTGTATATTATGAACTGGATGTATAGATACAAAAATGAGGGATTTTATGACTCTATAGCAGCAAACTCAGGATTACTACAGAGCATCTTATACATTATGTTTTTGATATTGTATTCAAAGCGAAATGACTTCCGCTTACGCGTAGTAAGGTATGTATAACCAAATGAATGCAGTAACATTATTTTATGTTACGAATATCTTTTATATTATAATTTGTCATAAAAAAAAAGATAGTGAGTCAAAACGTAAGAGACTAGTTGACACTGTAGACAGAGCTCCACAAAGTAAACCCTGTCAGTTGTATAGAAATCGAAAGATTTATTTCCATATTGGGAACTAAGAACACTCAGTATATATGACCCTTTTATCATATCAAATTCATTGAACAATATTACCTTGCATATCCTAAATTACGTTAGTCCGACCACTAAAAAGTTTCCAAAGATACCAATAATAAAATAGTATACGTACTTTATACACCCTTATTGGGTATCCTATTTCAAGTCTCATCGATAAGCACGGCTCGCGCAACCTCAATATCTTATATAATTTAAGAGGAACACTACTACAGGGCACATGTATACCCTTCCGGAGCACATGCATGATGTGCTCAGTCTTATGTTTTGTTATTGTCGTCTGCCGTTTCGAGTTTTGACGAGTATTCATAGCTTATAATCGTAGAATTGAAACCAAAGCATGTTGAAATTTAATAGAAGGAAGACATTATTTTAAAAATGTTTTAATATAGTTGAAATGTAAAGGCTACATTTTAGTACGTATACATGCATGCTTTTGCTTTTAAGAAGCCACGATAATTTAAGAAAAGAAAAATTCACTATTGAAAACGTATTTAAACATTATTCGTGTTTTTTAATTCGTAAAAAGCTTATACTTTCACTTGAGCATCTTTTTATTACTATTATTACAGCAACATACATGATATACCAGTTAAATATCTAACTTAATTAGAACTACTCGTTTCTATATACATATCTATTTTTCAGAAATCAACAGAAAAATACACTTTTATCAGAACCGACATTACTGCCTCAACCATCACGATGGCCGGGAATAAGTATGAAAGTGTGATTTGTAAAGAATGTATCTTGCCAGGATCGTAATCATCAGATCGTTGGTGATTACTTCGACAACAGTTAAAGCTAGCTTCACAGATGTTTCAATGTATATAACAACATACACCATATGTGCTGAAGAGACAAGACTATTTTCATTGTTGAGACCATGCGTTGACCTATAGTAACTTACTACCACATTGCTTGGTCTAATAATGGTTTCATTGGAAATAAAATCACATATCATATTTCATTGGCGGATCCAGAAGTTTTCATAAAAGTGGGGTAAGGGCATTGGCTGTCTAATAGGGGGAACGCTTCAGTCATAATTCAGTGATTGCCTATGTAACTCAATGATTTTTTTCCCACAAAAGAGTGGCGGGCACCCTGCTCCACCTAAATCTGCCTCTGAATCTGTATTGCAATCAGATTAGTCTGAACCATGCTTGAAATTAAACCGATCATCTAACACAATTTGACACAAGCAATCTTACTCAAGAATGCCGAGACGTTAGAATGGCATGCATAAAATAAATAAACTCATCATATTAGATGCCAGGTTTAAATGTTGTATTTACGCCAGACGCGCGTTTCGTCTACAAAAAACTCATCAGTGACGCCGCTCGAATCACCGAAAGTTAAAAAGGCCAAATAAAGTACGAAGTTGAAGAGCATTGAGAACCAAAATTCCTAAAAGTTTTGCTAAATACAGCTAAGGTAATCTATTCCTGAGGTAGAAAAGCCTTAGCATTTCAAAGTTTTGCTTTAAAAATTAATTTGTTATTATGAAAATATCAATGATAACTCAAGTCAACACAGAAGTGCTGACTACTGGGCTGGTGATACATTCGGGGAAACAAATCTCCACCAGCAGTGTCATTGACCCTGTGGTTGTAAATAAACTCATCATAGATACCAGGATTAAAATTTTATATATCCTTAGTATTTCAAAAATTCAAAAGTTATGTAAACAAATAATTTATAAATATGACCATATCAATGATAATTCATGTCAGTACAGAAGTGCTGACTATTGGGCTTGTGATACTCTCTTGGAATTAAAATTCCACCAGCAGTGGCATCGAACCAGTGGTTGTAAATAAACCCATCATAGATACCAGGATTAAATTTTGTATTTACGCCAGACGAGCGTTTCGTCTACAAATGACTCATTAGTGACGCTTGAATCACAAAAAGTTAAAAAGGTCAAATAAAATACGAAGTTGTAGAGCATTGAGAACCAAAATTCTTAAATGTTTTGCCAATGCCAATCATGTCAAAGGTGTCTTTAAATAAGGGTAAAATTGTAAAATCATACTGCTTATCTCGGATAGATACACCTTGCTATTTAATGCAATTTTAAAATAATTCAGAATGTATACTATACTATACCTCTTTAAGGAGATTTAATGGAAACCAAGATGAACTAATGTCCCTCCGAAAGGCAATTCATTGTACATTGAATATCTTTTCCGAACCATAACAATCAACTAGTGGTCGGTGAAAGATTTTCAGCAATGGTGCAAAATTTCGATCGGACGGTGATTTGAGTGGGGAAAACCATGGTGATTGATTGGCAGTTCGCCAAACCGCACCTGTTCGATTATCGTAAATAATTAGAGGTACTTAATCGATCAGTAGACGATTAAATCTCTTTATAATCTATATGTCGTGTTATATGTTTTTTTCTAAAGGTAGATTTTTCATCATTTATACTAAATTAGGTAAGTGTGTGTTTTTTTTTTTTTATTGTAATGGTTCTTTTAAGATGAAAACAATAAACAAGTTAAAACTACGGTACTAAATTATTATCTGAAACATTTTAAAGCATAATCGATTATTACGCCGTACGGTCACCTATAGTTGTTAATTTCTGTGTCATTTTGGTCTCTTGTGGAGAGTTGTCTCATTGGCAACCATACCACATCTGCTTTATAGTAGCATCGACAACCTTTAAAAGATATCGACCATCGACCATCGTAGATTATAGTTACAGTAATGCGGACATGTCAAACTCGATTGAAAAGACCCTATAGAAAAAGGAGAAAATCTTTGCAACAGCTGAACAATAATAGTAACAAAAGGAAAGCAACTCAACAACGAAAACGGCAAATGACAATTGACCTTCATGAGGCTTGAGATATCGATTGAAACAACCATCTTACACAATTTGGCACAAGCAATCTTCCACAAGAATGTCTATACGTTATATTGACATAGAAACGCAACACCATTTAAAACAAAACATAGCTGTTGCGTAAAAGGTAATTAAAATATTTAGAAGTCAGTCAACAATGAAACGCAATACATTGTACATTAATTTACTTTTTTTAACAAAAGCAAACTTGGTGGTCGGTTCAAGATTCTAAGCAATGATACAAAATTACAATTGTACAGTGATCTGGGTGAGGAAAGACATGGGTTACATTCAATATTGTAGCGGCTACATAAGGCGCCGTAGATTTAGGACTATTGAATCAATAGTCATAAATCTACGTAGCCCTTCGTAGCCGCTACGATATTGAACGCAACCCTGGTGTTAGGCAATTGGCCAATAAGAAACCTACTCGGAAAGTCCCTAATCAAATGGCAAAATCAAAAGATAAAACACATCAATCGAATAGACAACAACTGTCATACTCCTGACATGGTACAGGCATTTTCAAATGTAGAAAATGGTAGCTTGAACCTGGTTTTATAGCGCTAAACCTCTCGATCACTTGTAAGACAGTCGCATCAAGTTCCGTTATATTTACAACGATGCGTGAACAAAACAGAAATAATCGGTAAAATAGTCAAAATATGGTTACATCAGTCATCACTGTGTTACAATATAAAACAAACAAACATTTACAAAAAAGCACAAAAAGCATCTATCAAATTAAAAAAAAACACTAATTGTTTCGCGTGTTTAACGACAGAAAGTATAAACGTCATATATGACGAAATTTTGACGTTCGTTCAATGTATATTCAAAACAATTATAATTTCACAGGTTACAATGTACCAAATGAAATTACATGGGCGCAACATGACATAGAGATAAAAATAGATGGTTCTCTGTGATTGGTTGTTATATCATTTATATATTTTTATTCTGGAAAGCATTATGAATGAAGTTTCATGCAAGCACAAATTTGTCCTTAAATGTATATGATGAAGGGCCGCTGCGAAATCGTAATGTATCGTGAAAACCCCCAAAATTCACAAAGAAAAGCCATATGGGACCATATATATTTGAGTGCGGTAAAATCACAAATAGATATCGAGCTTCAATTAGACAACAGCAGTTTTTCCATAATTAGTTTATTGAAAACGCCTTTTAAGGAGATAATTGCTAAAAATAGCATTGCCGGCCATGGGGTCACCATTTAGAACTTTATATTCCACAATACCACTACGCGAGTAAAATAATTTTGTCGTTTGTCGTACAAAGTATTATCAAATTTATAATAGAACGGGATCTTTAAAAGAAAAAAAAGTCACGTTATAAGAACCAAAGAAACACAAAAAGTCGCATACACAAAACAGACCAGCAAAAGTGAAAGATACATGAATTGACGGGATGTATAAGTACCGAGCCACGTCAAATGGATATCACATAAAACAGACCAAACAGCAAAAGTAATATTAATCATTGAACAAAGACAAATAAAAGAACAATATAACACGTAGTAAAGACGACAAACAACGTCAGTACGCAGAATCTATATAGCAAGACCATCATATATCATTTGTGAAGTTGATACGGAATATTTATTAACAAGGTCTTGGTACCTACAGACGAACTTCTTTTTGAAAAAGGACGAGACATTCTTTGAAATACTCCTGGTTCATCAACTTTCTGCTCAGACACTGATGACGTTTTACAAAGTCTGAGTTGAAGCTGCAAGCTCTTGAATATCGAATAAGTTTGGAAATGTATATCTTTTGGTGGTCGGTTCAAGATTCTAAGCAATGATACAAAATTCCAATCGTACAGTGATCTGGGTGAGCAAAGACATGGGTTGCATTCAATATTATAGCGGCTAAAATAATGACACTCAATAATGATTTGAAGGAGTTTGAGTAAATTTATCGTGTGTACACCAAAGTTAAAATAGAATAGCAACCATTTGTTGAATATCCATTGTTTACCGTAGATATAATCAGTCATTTAATTTGTGTAACATTTTGGTGTAAATTTTAGAAATTACTTCCCAGAATGTATTAGATTCTGAAACGGCGTGGATTTGTCGTTTGTTGATACCACGACCAATATGTGATTGGGCAAGAGATAAATTAGTCCTGGCAAAATGTGGTCTGGTCAGTGGACACATATTACTAGTATAAAAAGTCCATGCCGGTTACACAATTTTCTAGAATGTTTCCAGTCCAATGTCAGTGATAGTTTATGTCCGAAGACTTATTTTCGTAGGAAATCATGTCCATGTCATTAATATTCCTTGTTAAAAAAAGTCTATATCCTTTATTTTAATAGGAAATTAGTTTTGAAAGAAATCTTATTCTTTGTTTTCTTGTCTTTTCATTATCATGATTATTGTAATATGCTTTTTCTGTGTGCCCTTTTGTGCTTCTTGGCTACATATATCTGTACTTATATATCCAGTCATTGTATTATTGTTATATGGTAATTTCGATATTCTCGTCTTTCGTTTTTGCTAATGTGCTTCGTCTGTGTGCCTTTTTTTTTTTTTTTTTTCTTTTTCTTGCATGTGACGTGGCTCTGTACTTATACATCCCGTAACGTTGTTGTGTCGTGGTATTTGTTTGTTTATATATCTGTATCAGACTGTATGTTTTAAAGCGATTAAAATAATAACACAACGTTGACTGCTGTACTCCTATTTTTGACATGTTTACCTATTATGTCGGTTTGGTTTGTTCACACATCGTTATCGATATAAAGGAATTGTATACGACTGTCATAAAAGTGAGAGGTTCAGTTGGCTATAAAACCAGGTTTAATCCACCATTTTCAACATGGGAAAATGCCTGTACCATGCAAGTCAGCCGGAATATGACAGGTGTTGTCCATTCGTTTGAGGTGTTTGCTTCGCATCCCGGTGCGGAGCTATTAGTTTCAGTCGACATACACGCTATCTTGAATTAAGTGCTTATAGATTCTGATTGGTTGCATTATTATGTGGCTGAGATAGAGTAACAGCTATAGGTCCGAGAACACAATTAATTCGTAGTGCATTTCTTTTAGAACATAAATGAAAATAAAAAAAATCCCACCTGCGCTTTCTCAAAGAAACTTTTACAGTGTGTTGTACTACTTTTGGGACAAATTATATCAAATTTATAGAAAACTTCATCGCCTCTAACTCAAAATATGGCCAATTTTATGTTTAGGGCGTCTTGAAATCTTTTGACAGCTTCCGAAGTGCTCATTTTCAACCTTTTTCAGCTGGACCAAATCACTACTTTCCTTTAAAATTCTGGACCCAAATTTTTTTACAGTGTAATTTCAACCCCCTTCTTGCAATTTGAGGCAGTGAACATGGAGAAATAAATTTGGAAGGGGTATAAAAATTAATGGCAAGTAACCCACTGTCAACACTAGGGACTATATTTGTGAACAACGAAAATCAAGGGACGACAATGGTGGTCTCGGACCTATTGGGCTTAAATAAGACATCAAATGCTGCAAAATTAACTATATTTTCTTCAGATCCCATCAACTGTCATTATAATTCATGTTCGTTTTATTATCCTTTTCATATCAATCAATATCTATCTAAAAATACCACATGCATTTCCAATACTAATTCAACAACCACATGCACCACACATATTACTTAAATTTTGTCTATTTTTAAAATTGCGTTATTTAAAATTCTATGTACTAGTTAAAATTTAAAAATAATAGTAACAGAGTTAGAATAGGATAAAACTAAAAATTAGTTAAAAACATGAACTTGTATGTACGCTATATATTTTAAAATTTTAAAATGGATAAAAATACTAACTTATCAGCTGTTTAAATTTCTCTTAGCAAAAGGAAAATGATTTGAATTACTAATCCGTATTAGCAATGGGTAAATTTATGCACTAGTGTGGTTTCATAATTAGTTTATATGTACTTAAAATCTAAAATGGTAAAAGATAAGAATAAAAAACTATAAACATTAGTTTTAAATAAAACAGTAGAGTTTGTCAATACAATTTTGGGTCTACAAGATTATTTCCAGGGGTAATTTATATTCATATGCTCTAGTTATGATTTTAACTATTAAGTACTTTGCTATATCACTTAGTATTTAATTAAGTATATACACATAAGTAGCATAATACTTGTTACATGTTACATTCGCACGACTGACAGCCACTTGCAAGTTAAGCACAGAACTCAACTGATTGTTCATTTGTTTTCCAAAAGTTGGGCTCTTTTAGCATGCAATGCATAGATCCAGTCTTTGCAGATTCTTTCTAAGTCTCTCTGCTGAGACACAGTTATAAGATTGTTCCTAGAACAGTCTATCAAGAATTCGAGAAGGTCCTCATCAGAATTAATTATACTGCAATGAGGGATATGATTATCCTCCAGTAGGGATTTTAGTCTATTGTGATGAATTTTTCTCACACAATTCAGACTTTCACACCTGACTAGGAAGTGTTTATAATCCTCAGGTCCTACCATGCACAATTTGCATTCAGCAGATTTTGTTTCGTCAAATCGGTTGGTAATACTTTGGGTTTTGTAAGTTCCTGTAAGTATCCTGGATTTTATTATCTCTTTGCTAACATCTCTTTTATGATCTCTGACACTGCTCCAACAGAAGTTTGGTTTTTTAAAGTTCCAGTTGTTAATTCCATGTATTTGAGTGTTGTTTTGCTTCTAGCAATTTCGGTCCATCTATTTTTCCAGGTTTTGTCTATGACGTCGTGAGTCAATCGTTTCCAATTTTTCTCTGGATTTAGTATAATCTCATGTGCGGATGGAAGATCATAAGATTTGAGGGGTTTGTCCACGTTTATGTACCAACTATTTGATTTATCGTCTTTTGTTGCTAGTAGCTGTCTAATTCCAATTTTACACTCAATTGAGTTGGGATCTTTTGGTATTCTTAGAAATAGGGAAATGACAGCTTTATGTACGAGTTGCTCAATAGTTTCTGCTCCGAGCAAGATATAGATAGCAGCATCGGCAGTTCTTTGTGGTAAGGATAGAATTTGGTTATATGTTTTTTTCTGAAAAGCTTCTAGTTTTTGGATATCAGTTTTAGTAATGTTGAGAATTTCAATTCCATAGAGCATTCTCTGTATAACGTATGTCCGCCATAGTTTATACGATAATAGTGGATTTATACCATTTATTCCATGTAATCCAGCACCTAATAGTGAATACATTGTAGCTCGATCTTGCAGCAGAGATTCTTTTCTCTACGTTTGGATTATTTTTCTCTTGTCTTTCAATACCTAAATCTTTGATGGTTTGCTTTTCATCTATTTTTTCATTAAAAAGTTGAAGATTTATATCTTTATTCTTCTGGTTATATGGTTCAATAAATGTTGTTTTTAAAATACTTGGTATTGACTATACAAATGCCATAAATGCTCCATTTTGTGAATCCTTATACAAATTTAAGAAATATATACAAACCAAGCTATCAATATTGTTTATTAGCTGTTGGAAAAAACAAATAGATAAATTTTCAGACAGTAAACTGAAAACCTACCTTTTATATAAAACAAATTTTGGTTTTGAAAAATATCTAACATTGATCAAGAATTTTGAACTTAGAAGAAGTTTTACTAAATTACGTGTATCTTCTCATAGATTACAAATAGAATTAGGTAGATATCAGGGTATTCCCCGAATTAACAGAATATGTAATAAATGTTCTTCCAATACTGTCGAAGATGAGGCTCATTTTCTATTTGATTGTAACAAATTTGAGGATGATAGAAATTGTATGTTAGCTAATATTGCACAATATAATTCTTATTTTAATCATATGAACAGTCAAAGCAAAATTATCTGGTTATTTAGTGTAGAAAATGTTGAGTTACTTAAAATAATATGTAATTTTATATACAAACATCTTCCTTAGTGAAGATTAGTTAAAGGAAATCTATGTGTGTATATACATTTGATTGGACATAGAAAATTATATTCATCTGAATATCACAAACATACTAGCCGATTAGGAAAAAAAAATAATTGTTAAGATATATTATTTATTCAAATGTTCTCTTATATCCTTGAGGCATCGTCCCCTGGTATCAACTGCATTCAAGTTACCTATGATGCTTCCTTGTTTGCTTTTGATACAGGTAGGAAAGAGACATTTACACACATTTTACATGCCTATGGCCCATAAGGTATCGTCCCCTGGTGTCAGCTGCCTTTAGGAAACCATAATGCTTTCCTATTTGCTGCTGACACAGGATGAGTCATGGACATGTTTAATTTCTACTTTCTTTTTGGCTAATTATTATATATTTAATTGATCCAACTTTTTGTGTACTATACATATGTGGATATCTATTTTTCTTTTTTTTTCTTTTTGGGCTGCTTGTTTGTTATCTATATCAACCACACTTGTAATAAAATGCATTAGTATTAAAAAAAAAACCAACATACTATAATAGATTCTTTATCTACGTATTCTTTAAGAACTTAAATAGTTCTCGTTTAACTTTTTTTTTTTTTTTACCTCATTGTTTGTATTGTATTATGAAAAAATTATTGATGTTGTAATGTTTATGCCCTTTGGGGCCCATAATTGGAAATAAAAATATCTTATCTTATCTTATCTTATCTGTTAATCAGTAGAACTTCAGTTTTTTGCTGTTTATCTTTACCCGATCGTTTTTGGTACAGTTTTCAATGATGCGGAGTTGAGTTGAGCCATCATGTTCTGAACCAGCACATAGCATTGTGTCATCTGCGCGCACGTTGGGCAGCCCCACGTAATTAGTTCCAATTTTAATTCCAATGTTTGTGGATTCAAGAGTATGTAGGATATTTTTATTATAAGCCTTGTAAAAATTGGCAGAGAGAATTCCACCTTGTTTGACTCCCTGCTCATTTACAAATGTTTCTGAGATGTATCCTTGAGATTTAACTTGTGTAGTTGTTTTGTTATATATAAAAAAAAAATGTAGTTCCTTAAATAGTAACCATGATGCTCCATTAATTCCTTAATAAATTGGTGATATAATTTTCCAAATAGGTGGATATGGTCAACCATGTCAAATGCTTTTTCTGCATCCAGAGTTATTAGAATGAGACACTCGTTTTTATCTTTGGCTTCGTTAATTGCTTCAGAGAGGAGAAGAGCAATATGAATCGAGGATGCACCTTTAGTGAAACCTTTCTGAAGCTTGTTTTGATGTTTATTTAGTGTATCCTCGATTCTAGCTCTAATACAAAGCTCCAAAATCTTACATATGATGGAAATAACTGTGATGCCTCTATAGTTGGATGGCATAGTAGGGTCTTTGTCTTTTTTGTGGACTGGGGTCAGCAGGCCTTTTTTGATGAATCTTTGTCCCTCAACCGGATTTGAACAAAAACACTTTTGATACACTAACATCACCAACCGTTTAGCTACTTGGCCTGTACTCTAGACATTAACTTTTAAGTATCAGTATGTTTTCAATTCATATTGTTTCTTTTCGTTCCGCTTTTATTTCCTTTCGCTTTTTACAGGTACCCCTCTTTTTGCCCCTTTTCTATTTTTGATATCTTAATCAAAAATTTAAAAAATCAAACTTTCAAAAAGTGAAATAATCAAAATTACACGTAAAGTTTAGTATTTTAAAAGTTTGATCAATTTTAATTTCCTAAACTATCAAATTTGTAAACGATATTTAGAATTTTAATATTTTAATAATTTGGTTAAAATTTCTAAATTTCAAAACTTTTACACACATGATTTGAAATTTTGATATTTTAAAACTCTGATCAAAATTTCAAAACTTTTTAAAACTTTGAATTGATAAGTGTTACACGGACCCAATCATCAATCCTCGAGGATCAATCAATCATGCAATCATATTGATGTCAGACGATGTCTTCCTGGTTTTAAGACTTAGAATAGTTAGAGTTGCTTCCCTTTTGTTGTCAAATATTTCCCACAAGTCATTGCAGGCCACGTCCGCAGCCGCCATAGAATTTGGTTTTGAACGTGGAACACGTACTTAGCAGCCAAAATGAATATTTTCAGACTATGTGGGGATATGTCCCATTTGGCTGCAATCATAATTTTGTTATTGAAGATGTGGAAGACTCGTTCTGTCGCAGGTGAGTTCCTGCTTTCTTTGAAAAATCGTCTGTAAACCTTGCCAACCTTACCGGTTTGTTGACTGTTGACGGTTTTCAATGACGTGGTCTTTGCAAAAACAAAGAAATAGATCATGAATCATTTTCCATTGCAAACAGTGAAAGAATAAATGCATCTTCCCTATAGCATCAGTGTGTGATTTAAATAAAATGATCGCTAGAGCGATAGCTGTTGCATTGTTACGTGGCCAGATGTTCATGATTGATATTTAATTTACAAATATGTACACATACAAAATGTACAGGTAGTCATATGCCTATTGACATCATTGCATGACTTTGATACAGTTGCATCTCGGCAGTGCTTTGAATCATAAGTAACATGACTCTTTTCTTCTCATTTTCAAACATGAAGTCCAAATAATTATGACATCTTGAAAGGCTATTATATTTTTTTTCTTTGACGCCTTACATTGTACATCGACGCAGGAAGGCGTCAGAGCAAAAATTTAAAATAGCCTTCCAGACGTCAAAATTATTTGGACTACATTGGTTACGTCAACATGTTGCTCTGGTAGACTGCAACATGAGGACAATTTTCAAAAGCGTACATCTAAAGGTTATATTTGTTTTCAAAGGTTTTTATCTAAGAAAATTCAACCAATAACAAAATTTATTTTTTTTGGTTTGTAAGATTACCCATACATTGGGTTTAAAGTCGCAATGCGTTTTGTTCAGGGTGACAAAAGTAATCAAAAGTGAAAGTAGAAAGTTATATAAATAGATTACTTTCAAATTAGTTTGATATATCCCTACATTTGTACCACTTCACAAGACTTCTTTTCTCATCCAGTGTTAGACCTGAAGGGTACTGAATCCAAACAATTGGAAACAATGTGAAGGTTCTGATTGCCACTTATAGGAAATAAAATTGTCAGAACCAACACTGACCAAAGACTAGGAAGTTTTAATTAACAAGTGGATTACACTTGTGCATATCAAACATGTACATGTTTATAATATACAAGTGTATACATGTAGTCTTATACTATATATATGACTCAGCAATTTTGTTTCATTTTTCAATGTCAGAATGTTGTTGTTTTGTGTAACATTGAAATGCAAAAGTTTTTACAACATACTCTATTTTACCTTAAAATAAACTATTTTTTTTCGTCTTTTTTGTCTTTTTTTAGGTATTTCTGGTAAAAGTCAGATTTTGTTTGCCACAGTCTTTACAGCAAGATACTTGGATCTCTTCACATCTTTCATTTCTATTTATAACACCTGTATGAAGGTGTTTTTCATCGGAACAGTATATTTCACCATTTATTTGATTTACATGAAGTTCAAAGCTACCTATGACAGCAATCACGACTCCTTTCGTGTGGAGTTCCTCATTGTACCCGTTGGCGGTCTAGCCTTTCTTGTAAATCATGAGTTTGCCCCACTTGAGGTGAGTATGAGTTTTATGTGGGAATATAACTTCCTTCAAATTGTTTTACATTTTAAAGCTATTTTAAAAACTACATTGAAAACAAAATATTGTCCAATGATATAGTGCCAAAGACAAAAATTAATGATTATTCCATTGTTATAATGATTTTTTTCCAATCTTTGACATGAAATGTTTATTAATAACAATGATTTAAGAGAGAAAACTTCTTCATTTACAGTATCCAGAAGTTAAATATTGGCAAAGATAAATCATTAAAAATATGAGGTATTTACATGTAATGTTGTACATGTACATTTGTAAAAATGTATGTCTCTAAAAATTAATGAATATTTTTATAGTTTTGCAGATTGTCAGAAAATGGTATTTTTATTTTCGAATCAAGATATTATAAAACTATGTGCCAAAATCTGTAATTTTATTCTTAAAAGACGTCAAGAAGTTTTATATTGTAAATAATAATTGAATACTTTTGTTGTATAATTTTACCATTCAAGTTTAATATTATTATGTACATATACATATTGTTTTAGTTGATTATCGTCTCTCATAAATTTGTACAGATTGGCTCATGTATACAAAATGTATCCTTTATAAATGTATTGTGTAATTTTATACATAAGGTGAGACATAAATAAAATATTGAATTGAATTGTATGATTCAGGAGTGTTCATTGTATTACAAATGTACCCCCTTTTTCCAAAAGTGAGAACAAAACATGCCAAATGTCCACAACTTTTCATCTTTTTTTCCAGATTATATGGACATTTTCCATCTACTTGGAATCAGTTGCCATCTTGCCTCAGCTATTTATGATCAGTAAAACTGGAGAGGCAGAAACAATTACCAGCCACTACCTGTTTGCCTTGGGATCTTACCGTGCCCTGTATTTGTGTAACTGGATCTACCGATATTACGCTGAGGGATTCTTCGATCTTATCGCAGTGGTAGCTGGTGTAGTACAGACAATATTGTATTGTGACTTCTTTTATCTTTATATTACAAAGGGTTGGTATTTTTTGTTATCTATCAAGGATTTGTTTAAATATCATGGGTGTGACCATTTTTGTGGTTGGGACATAAAAAATATGGTTAGATATTGTGTTCATTTAGAAAAAGTACATGTATAATTTTGGTGGAACAAAGTTTTAGTCTATGATAAATTCCAACAAATTGATTAAAATATGATTTGATGTGCAGTCACTTCCTATTTTGCTACACATTACTATGATTTTTGTTATACCCACTAAGCGTGGAATTGTTTTGTTGCATATTATTCAGCTTCATTATGATATCAGACATTGAAATATTGTGTGAAAGTGAATTTCAGATCGTTTTTCTACAGTATCTTGCAAATTACAGAGTTTGTTATTACATGTACTTCCATTTGATAATCTGTGTTGCTTTACCATGTTTACAACTGATGGTTTGTCAAATAACTAGATTAACATTTTTGAGTTGTTCGTTAGCAGATACATGTAACAAATGTAAGTTTTCCTCATACTGAAATGAGATATTACAAAATGTGAACTTTTTAAGTATCTTTTGTAATAAAAGATGATATCTAGACTAAATTTTAAGTCCAGAAGATGAAAAAAATGGTTAACTTATTATACCAACCCATTGGCATTATAAACTTTTGTAATGCACTCTCATTGTTTAAGTTTCAAACATTAAAAAAAAATGTGTGTATGAGTTATCTCCCATGATAATGTAACACTACAATTTTTTCAAAGAGAAGAATATATATATATAATTGAATTGAATACAGCACCTTATTCAGATATTCACTACTAGAAGAAATATTTGCAGGACAGAAAGTTGTCTGGTTTGCACCTTTAATTCACAAAATTCAATGAATTAAAAATTATGTTTTCTCATAGATTAGCTTTACTGTATTTGGCTAACCCTTTGGGATTTTTTTTATAAGCTATGCTCTCCAACTTAATATTTTATTTGGCCTTTTAAATTTTTTATTCATATGTCATTGACCAGTCTTTTTTAGAATAGATGTCTGGTGTACAAAAATTTCTTTTTTTATGAGTTTGTCAGGGCTTTCCATTGAAATTGAAGTAGAAGGCTGAATTAAAATTATAGGCGGCTGTAACATGCGTTCGGCAAAGCCGAACGTCCACCAAGCTGTAAGCTTGGTGCCTTACGGCAGGGGGTCTGGGGGCCGCTCAAGGCCCCCAGAAGCTCTGCCATAAATAGAGCAAAATCCTGCATTCTCGCAATCTCCTGGCACCTAATTTCATCTTTCAAATGTCCATTTTTTATGTATGAAATTAAAGAAAAAAAAATCTCAAAGAATTTTTTTTTTATGTTATAGTTTTTTATTTTCATTTATTTATGCTTAAAATTCATTTACTTCTAAAAGAGATTTATTTATATAATAATCCGGTTTGTTAAAAATCTTGATTGATTTATTTTGCAGAACTACGTGAATTTGTAAACAAATGACCCCCCTTTTCTCTCTAAAGACTGGTACGCGTAACTAAAATTATACAATTATTTTTCAAGCATTGACAGAAAATTGATATATCCTCTGATTTTCTCTTTTTTTTGTAAACTGTTCAATAAGTCGGATACATAAATCATTTGGAAATGTTATTTATTTGAGGTCGAGTCGACAATATTCTACTTTCGTTTTTGACCTTGATTCTCTGAACACCACGTGGGCTTTGAAAAATGAACTTCAAAAGATACTGTTTTCCAGATTCTGAACAATATGATCTACAACACTTTCTTTAATTTGACTGATATTATTCCATAACATAAGATAGTCATCCTATATGATTGTCTTCACGTTTTAAAAGTAAAAAAAGCCAACGAGTTAATGACCCTCGGAACGTCTCTATTGTTATCATTCAATGACCACCGGAACGTCTCTCTTGTTATCTTTGAAAAGAAACGATGCATTCTGACTTTAAATAGACAACCAATCAGTGACCTGAATTCATGTGATCTATATTTAGCCCAAGGTAAATACTGACTTTTCATCCTTGTTTATCGTGACCGCGACTTTGCGAAAATACGTCTCTCGACTGCCTGTAAACATTTGAAAAAGATATTATTTTCTTTTTGAATTTATATTTTTGTCAGTGAAGTAGCCGGCACTTGAAGCCACCGCAAACGGCGGATTTCCGCCGGCTACCGGCTTCAATGGAAAGCCCTGGTTTGTTTTTTTAATCTTCAATTTGCAGCAAGCTTTTCTACATACAAAATGTATGATTTACACCAAAGGTTCTTCTGACAATTGTGGAGGTCCAGTGAAAATTGGTTTGATTAAATGCAATCTCAAATGACTGTATTGGACCATCTTTTCAGGGAAAAAATTGAAAGTCCAGTAAAAACAAATTAAGGTTGCGGTAAAAGATGAAAATCTTAATTAGCTGAAAAAATTATATAAGATTTATGAAGACTGACTTTCCATGCAAAGGGGATATAAACTTCTGCAACAAAATAACTTTCTAAAAGAATTTGGATGTACACGTTCGCAACATTATTGACATGGCAAAATCTGCTTTTTTCAGGAAAGGGCTCTCTGCTGTTTACAAATAATGAGATTGTTTTCAAGGAATCCCCTTTGCTGGAAGTTTAAACAGTCACACTTGTACGTAAACAACATCAAACATTTCTGTTTGTATTTTCATTGCATTTGGAACGCTTGTTTTTGTTCTGTCATTTAATTAGCATGGTGGTAGCTCACTAACCCCACATTTTACCTTTGGTTGAGAGTGTAAGGGAGTTAATAATACAGAAGAAGAAAAATTGTGTTTCTGGTTTTCTGACTGACCATTTTATAGTTCGTCCCTGGCACAATTAATTATTGTAGCTATATCAAATTTTCTTATAAATGCTGTTCAGGCATTTAATTTAACTTAATTGCAATGCCTGTATCAAATGCAACTGTAATGAAAGAGACATATATATAAAAACATTATAAAATATAGATCACCCCCAACTTTTTTCTCAAAATATTAAAACCAGAAACACATGGTTTTTTTTGCCTAGTCCTGAAATCTTCAAATCTTTTATTTTTAGTTTGCACATGTACATTGTATGTTTTTTTTGTTTTGTGTCTGTTGTTTTGTCATTCATGTACCATTTTCATCATTCTGTAACATTCTGGTAATTGTGCATATTCTCTTGCTATTAAAACTAACTTAAGTAATTTTATGAAACAACATTTTTATAACATTATATTATACATGTAATAACAAGTGTATTTTTGAATTTTCAATATATACATATACATGTTTAATACTAGGAATTAATGTGTTAGTAATTTAGTATTATCTATTTAAAACTCAGAATAATTTGATACATAATTTTCCCTTCTTTTAAGTACTATAACATACATGTATAAAGGGCTTGTTAAAGCACAATCTCATAGTTGAGTGAGGTCTAAAATATGTTGTTCAAAGATCTTTGACTTATCATTTGAATTTTCACACAATTTTACATTTGAAAGTTCGGAATATTCAGTGTAATTTAATCTGTTTGTCAGTGTTCCTCAAAGTATGTTCAACTAAAGAAACAACAATAGCAACTCACCTATAATATAATCTTTTTAACATGTTTAAAAGGCTTGGTTAACAACAATGCATGATATATTGACGTTATAAGACTGTGGAAAACTGTTTTATGATAGAACTTATGGAAGTTTGACTTTAAAAATTGAAACAGTTAAGAAATATGTGCATTTTTTTGTCCCTCCAATGACATTTCTCATTCAAAGAAACCCTAAGCATAAAATTGTTAACCAACAACAGGGTGAGGAAAGAAAAGATAGTATCATACAGTTTGAACCTGTTCGATAGTGAGTTACTTCCCCTTCTTTGTAGGTCTGTTTGCTTCAAATATACATGTAAATTGTTATATCAAAAACGATGGTTTGTTGAATATCTAACAACATTCACAACAACACATCATAAACATTTTTCAGATTCACTTCTTATCTTGGTCATATCTGTAAAAGTGTTTCATAAAGATGTTTTCGTCTTTTTCTTTTTATTGAGTTGTCTGAAACATTTGCTATCAATTGTACATGTATTAATGATTTTTTCTTTCTATTTCAGTGATGAAAGGAAAGAAGATATCTTTACCAGCCTAAATCTTAGATACTGACTGACTGAAGTCATGGACCATTATGATAATTCTGACTTTTTTATTTTGGGAAGTTAGGAACCATTTCTAATATTTTGCATGCGTGAGAAAGTGAGCGATTACTGGTGCTTTTTTTTTTGGTTGTCAATGATAAGTTGATGAACACCAGATGCATGGATAAAGAAGATTGTGCCAATTGTTTGTTGTACAGATTAAACCAGGGTTTACAAATTACAATGCTACTCGTAGAGATATAAGAAATTTGACAAATAGGAATCATGGAAGTTATTTTTTAAATTTGTAATTAATTTATTTTAATTATGAAGGCTTGTTGGCTTTATCAACTGTTTCATTTATTTATTTCCACACAACTTCACTTAGACAGAGAAAAAAAGCCTACATTTTTCAATTCGATAGATAAATTTTAGAACTATATTTTTTATTTAACATGTTTTTCATGATTAAATGTATTTAACTAGCAATTGCATTGCTGTTATCTCCAATATAGATTAACATTTTACAATTTGTCCATGCTTCATTAAGTCAATTTGCTGTTAAACAAAAGGTCATAACTTTAGAAATACATGTACATTTTAGGTAGAATAAGTCCATATTCATCAAATGAATTAAAACTGTTAACAAATTTTATTTATGATTATGAATTTAAAATGTAGAAAATGGCATAGAGTAAAAAGAGTTTAAATACATTGTTGAAAGTTTGACATCTAGTTTATATAATACATGTAGAGAGATTAATATATGTTTTAAAGGATGAAGGAAAAAGCATACTCCAATAATTAAGTGTGTTATCTATTATTGCTGTAAAACAGTGATTCCTGTTGCTTTATAGATCTTCCACCAACCAAAAATAGACCCAAAATGTTTCTGTCTCATTTTATACCCCACAAGTCTTATTTTTTTAAAAGTGCAGGTTTAAGATGTGTTCCAAAGCATGATATAAGATGATTTGATCTGATGACAAACATTGAAAGATATATTTAGACTACTTGTAAAATTTGGAATAACAAGAACTATTGTACAACTGGTTTTGAAATAGGGAAAAAGTTTATGATGGCAAAAAAGTTTTATTTATTTTTTTTATGTACATCTTGTATACATGTATTCTATGAATTATCACATGTACATGTATTGGTATGTGGAATTTTTTATTGCTTTGAATATATTGAGTAGAACTAAAAAAAAACTTGGTAACACAATATACAAATATATGATAGTACATTTTGAATTGTAATTTGAAATATACATTAGAGTTATTCATTATGAACGATTGTTTTAAATGTATGTTTTGATATATAGAATGTTAAAGAATATAAGTTTTGTTAATGCATTGTTGGTATCAAGTGTTAAAGCTATATACTTTTATCTTTTCTACTTTTCTGATTTTGATATGTGCACAGTTTAAAAATACCATTGAAATTTTTTTTTATTATTAATGAACAAAGTCATGAAAGTAGCAAGGTGACTTATGCTCACAGTAAGATGTAACAAGTATATTATGAGAACAGAAACTATTTTAAAATATTTTACTGAGCAACTTGATTTACTGTAAAAAAAACAATTGCAAGTGCATTAAAACAATAAGATATTAAAGTTCAATTGTATATTTAAACATGGTGTACCATAATTTGTATGAAATCCATTTTAATACACCTATTTGATAACATGTAAAGTTTCTTTCTAAAAAGACTATATAAAGATATTATTGAAGTATATATTAATTCAAGCATGAACATTAGAAAAATCCAAATTGTAATCCATGTCTGTTACATTTATGTGTTTATTGACATTTCAGTTTGGTTAAATGCCAAATGGACAAACTTTTTACCTGCTGAAAGATTTTTTTTTAATTGTTAAAATTAATAGGAAGATTTTGTTTTAATGAATTGATGGACCTCTATATTTCCTTTTTTCTGAATTTACCATATTGATGCATCCATGTCAGTGGCGTAATGTTATTTTCTAGGGAAATGAATCGGAAATGTAGATAGATGTATTGAAGAAATGTCTGTGTGTATACCCTTATAACTTCATTGACATAAATATCAGTATTTCATTAACATGGATCAAAACCAATGGATTTAGGGAATAATTGAATTGTATGCAAAGGCTTAAAGATGTATATCACAGATTTTATTGTTTCAAATTTGGTAACCTAGCTATTTTTGTTGGATTTCATGATTCAATATGTCAACTCTTCCAATGTAGGTCCTCAGTTGCAATTTTTTTTACACAAATGTTATTTAGCTAAATCCAATGAAAGAGATTGCATTAGAATCTGATATGTTGTATAGAGTAACTATCTGATCTTGCAATTTTATTGGTTGCTTTGACAGAGTGAATGAGGTTGTCTGTTACAATCTTCCAACAGATGTTAGATTTTAAAATATTGTCTTGCCTTATTCTAATGGCTCATCTATATGTGTTTTTTTTTTTTTTTTTTTGTTAATTAATCACGTCTTTAATTTCTTCAGATCTTGTCTTCCCTGTTTTCTTTTATACACCATGAAACCTGTCCAACCAATTTCCTCTGTAGACTGTACAGATCAAGTGTATTCCCAATTCTTAGAATAGTGTGTAATTGCCTATCTTAAACTATCAGAAAGTAATGACATCTTGCTATTGATCATGCTTTAATATATGTAAATAGTTTAATAAACAATTTTTTGGAGGAAATGAATAGAATTCACATTAAAACTTTTGAAAGAAGGTACTTATAAAAAAAAAGCTTTTCATTGATTAACACTTTTCCCTTACTGTCTGAGTCTATTTTCATCATATATGGACTGATTATTTCTTCTGTCCTCTCAGAAACAATCTTAAATTTTGAAAAATTGGCATTAAAAGTTGAAAATTTGTATTAAATTGCCATGTGTCTTTACAAAAAGTGCTATTAACTACAATGAAGTGGAGAGAATGACAACTTTTTATCGTGTTTCAAGTGCAATTGTATGAAAGAGAATGAAGTCATTATAAAGTTTGTGTAAATAGCATTGTAATGTATTAATATGTGAATAAAATATCACAAGTTTTAATTTTTCTTCAAACTTTTGTACTACTTATTGATATTGGATAAAGGTATTTCTCAGTATCCCCCTCAGTCATGGTCTATTAACCTTGGTTACATGTATTAGTTTGTGATTAGGTCAGAAAGGTATTTCTCAGTATCCTCTTCAGACATGGTCTATTAACCTTGGTTACATGTATTAGTTTGTGATTAGGTCAGAATGGTATTTCTCAGTATCCTCTTCAGACATGGTCTATTAACCTTGGTTACATGTATTAGTTTGTGATTAGGTCAGAAAGGTATTTCTCAGTATCCTCTTCAGACATGGTCTATTAACCTTGGTTACATGTATTAGTTTGTGATTAGGTCAGAATGGTATTTCTCAGTATCCTCTTCAGACATGGTCTATTAACCTTGTTTACATGTATTAGTTTGTGATTAGGTCAGAATGGTATTTCTCAGTATCCTCTTCAGACATGGTCTATTAACCTTGTTTACATGTATTAGTTTGTGATTAGGTCAGAATGGTATTTCTCTGTATCCTCTTCAGACATGGTCTATTAACCTCGTTTACATGTATTAGTTTGTGATTAGGTCAGTTCATGGGGTTCATCTGGCAAATTTCAGTGTTCAGTGAATAAACTTACATCCTCAGATCGAGGAGGTCATATAACCTCCTTGCTCAGATCAAATTACAGAATTTGATTATAGTTCACCGTACAGCCTTCAACAACAGATAATCCCATATTTTATTATAGCCCAAAGGGCCAGTTGAGCTTGGCATCCAGCCCTCAACAAAAAGCTAATCTCTAACAGTATTATAGCCCAAAGGGCCAATTGAGCTTGGCATCCAGCCCTCAACAAAAAGCTAATCCCTAACAGTATTATAGCCCAAAGGGCCAATTGAGCTTGGCATCCAGCCCTCAACAAAAAGCTAATCCCTAACAGTATTATAGCTCAAAGGGCCAATTGAGCTTGGCATCCAGCCCTCAACAAAAAGCTAATCCCTAACAGTATTATAACCCAAAGGGCCAATTGAGCTTGGCATCCAGCCCTCAACAAAAAGCTAATCCCTAACAGTATTATAGCCCAAAGGGCCAATTGAGCTTGGCATCCAGCCCTCAACAAAAAGCTAATCCCTAACAGTATTATAGCCCAAAGGGCCAATTGAGCTTGGCATCCAGCCCTCAACAAAAAGCTAATCCCTAACAGTATTATAGCCCAAAGGGCCAATTGAGCTTGGCATCCAGCCCTCAACAAAAAGCTAATCCCTAACAGTATTATAACCCAAAGGGCCAATTGAGCTTGGCATCCAGCCCTCAACAAAAAGCTAATCCCTAACAGTATTATAGCCCAAAGGGCCAATTGAGCTTGGCATCCAGCTTTGTTGTCTTCATTTGTCATTATTAACTTTTACAAAAATCTTCTCTGAAACAACACTGCCAAATTTAACCAAAGTTAGCCAAAATTATCATTTACGTATGTAATTTAAAAAATGAGGATAATCCTGCTAGCCAACTTAGAATGCAGACATGGCTCAAAATAGAACATGGGGGTAAAATGGATATAAAAAGATATGGTATGAGTGCCATGAGACAACTCTCCATCCAAGTCGCAATTTGTAAAAGTAAACCATTATATCTCAAAATTCGACTTTCAACATGTAGCATTGGCTTACAACAAACAGCAAGCTATAAAGGGCC
The DNA here is from genome assembly GCF_963676685.1 of Mytilus edulis. Lineage (NCBI taxonomy): Eukaryota > Metazoa > Mollusca > Bivalvia > Mytilida > Mytilidae > Mytilus > Mytilus edulis. Next base: position 74,128,469 of record NC_092352.1, read on the forward strand.
CAAAAAATGACTATTGTGAAACCATTCAAACAGGAAAACCAACGGTATAATCTACCTTATATAAAAACATAACCACTTATGAACCTCATCAACAAATGACAACAACTGAACATCAGGTTCCAGACTAAGGACACATAAATTGCAAAACTGTCAAACAACTTATAGCAGTTATTGCCCTTAAATGACAAAGGAGTAGGTCCGGTAAGGGCCGATTTTGGCCTCAAATTTCAGGTTCATCGAACGAAAGATTTTGGACACTTTTTAAACACTTAAGTGTCTATTTAAATTGATTCGATTAGTTAATGTAAAAGATTTCAACTGATTTAGTCATTAAAAACGCTCCGATTCAAGCTTAAATATACAAAATCTATCAAATATGCCAAAAAATGTCACTTTTCAGCTGTTTTTTTGTCAAAAATGAAAGTGGCCGCATCCGTGTTCATCCTCAACCTTTATATGTGTTATGTATTATCATCAAATACAACTTACATTTCAATATTATGAATGAACACGAATGCGGCCACTTTCATTTTAGACGGAAACCGTCTAAAATTTAACTAAAATGCTCAAATTGTGAAGATTTCAGTAATTTAGCATGACTTAATGATGCTAGTACCCGATATATGTGTGTTCCAGACCGTATGAGTATTTGGACCGTACGCGTACGGTCTGAACCGTATGCGTACTTTTTCAAAATACGCATACGGTCTGACTGATATTAAGAAGTTGGTCAAGTTTATTAGATACAAATGTATATATAACAGATCAACATGACTTTAATATATCTCCAATTAATATAAAAAGTTCAACAGCATTTGACATAAAAACTTAATATTTTAACTATTTAAAAAGATCACGCTTATTTAATCTGTTAATCTCCTGTATTTTGCAGGCCGGTAATTCATTAATTGCAGCTCAGTATGCTCATTGAAATTGAAGTTATCGGAAGTAAACACAATGTGGGAGAACAATTGTTTTAGAATATTTATGAACTTTACAAAAGAAATGCATACGCAAAGGAACATGCATTAACAAAACATGTAAATGTAAAAAATACGACGTTCTTATTAGAAGCAAGTGTCACCTTCGGCCAGAGTAACAAAATAGAATTCACGGATATACAATTAAGCACATATTTAATTTCAATTGTTCGCTTATTCACTTTATCATCGGCCATCAATCTAATTAAAAACCGATCTCTCATCGCTCCTGTAACTCATATGATCCCAAAAAGTATGATCAGCTGGACCGTACGCGTATACTCATACGGTCCGACCGTACGCGTATGGTCGGACCGTACGAGTATACGTATACGGTCCGGACCGTACGCGTACGGTCCAAATACTCATATGGTCTGGAAATGTGCATTGTATTGTCAAAAACAGCCCATATTTATGTAGCAGAAGCATTCTACTTTCCAGTAAATGGATAAAAGATTACATTTTCATACTTTTGTAAAACTGCTATATTTTGGGGCCAAAAAGAGGTCTTACTGAACCTACTCCTTTCATCATTTGTTTTTCATTTTTGCTTATTATCTTTAAAACTATGATATATTTAGAGAAACTTTTTTCTTTTTCTTCCTTATATATAGAGAAACTTTAAAGTGCAAATATGATCAGCAAAACAAGATCATACCACATCTTTTTTATATCAACAAATAAGCTGAAATTTGAAAGTTATTGCCCTTTGATGAAAGATATCTTCAAAATATTTGTCCGACATCGTGCATATTTATTAGGTGTAAGGAGTGATTGCAAGATTTGAATTTTCGTCTGACATTGTCCTAGTATTCATAGTTCATTGGTCAAGGTTTAGTTTTCATTAATAGGTTCGTTTCTCAGAAGCAATGCGCTATAAGTCAACTATATATTTAAGTATATGGTAATGCTTGCGCGCGTTTGTCTGGTAGATGCCACCAGACCTTAACCCCATTTTCATTAATCCTTGATCATGAATTAAAGAGTCGTTCTTAAAGCTTTCAAAATAAAATGCAATCATGATCAAAAACACATCACGCCATGAATTATATCATGGCTTTGTCATGATCAATAAAGTAGGCGAGACTTCTCACCTTATGCACTAATCTGGTTGTTGTTCATCTCGGATGTTAAACAAACAACACACAAACAATCATAATATTAAAAGGTAATGCAACATCAGTATGATCATTCATCATCCTATGGAGTATTTCCGCATGTTTCTTTTTTATAATACCGCCATACCGCATGTGCATGTTATGTGCTGTCAAGCTTAAAACTAAGAAACAGGTTGATGGTAGTTTTATCATGGTTACATTTAATTAATAGAGAATGTTAACCACCTTAACTACCCATGAGGCTCTCGCAGTGTTGAAATTTTAATCTAGAGCGCTGGATTTTATACTTTATGTTGATTTTAAAATGGGGTTCCGCTAACTTATACTGAGAAGTTGTTCGGGCATCAGTTAGTTAAAGAATTGCACAGTAACGCCGAGCTAGTCAGTTTGATTCACTAAGATAAATGAGAGATATAATGGACCTAAAGGGATCTTATAATGAAAACAAAAAGGTACATTAGTGATGCTCGTCATCTCAGAGTCATCTTTTGATGTGAAATAACTGAACGTATAAGATGTCTGCATGTTGATTTATATTTATATTTACGAATGATGTCCTTGTACCGATGATAACATTTAGTAAATGTTTTGACTAGTTTGTGATATCTCAAAATCGCCTGCTGTAATAATTTTTCAGTAATACAGAGATTTCTTTCGTTAAAAGGAAATATACGTTGTTTCAAACACGAGCTAATAGAACACCATAAGATGCCGGACAAATGAACTTCACCATCTAAAAATGGATAATTATAACAATTTAAAAATGAAAAATCATCTCTTTTATCATACATTTCGGTATTAAGCTTCCCGTTTAAGTTATAGATATCTAGGAAAGGACAGTGGTTATTGTTAGTTCATAAAAAAAAAAAAAAAAAAAAAAAAAAAAAAATCTGATGACTTATTATTAAAAGAGGCTTTCAACATCTCAAAATCTCTACATGATGAGCAGAAAAAGAGCTGGTATACCAGTATTCAAACTTTATTTAAATACTTTAGCATCAATGAAAATTATGCACTTAATTTAAAGACGAAGTTAAAAAACTATTTATGCAAAAAGATGCAATCAAAATATGATTTAATATGGCAAACTGAGCTTAATAATGATTTCAGAGGCAATAAACTATATGGTAACAAGCTCAGAACTTATAGACTTTTTAAAAGCAGATTTTGCTTAGAAAATTACCTTTTGCAGGAAAATTTTAGATATAGACATTATTTAACAAAATTCCGTATCAGTGCTCACGATTTAGAGATTGAGAGGGGAAGGTACAAAAATCTGACAGTGTCAGAACGTATCTGTAAATTGTGCGGTACTGAGGTTGAGGATGAAATTCATTTTCTTCTTCAGTACCACAAACTTTCAAATATGCGTTTCAACTTTTTAAATGAAATAAAACAACGGTTTAAAAATTTTAGTGGTTTAGATATTAAAGTACAATTTATTTGGCTAATGTCCTCTGAAGATACTTTCATACTCCAGAAACTCGGATAATTATTGGAAAATTTATCCTCATATAGGAAAGTTTCCTTAAATGATATATAGATATAGAAATGCCCAGTGACCCCCCTTATATTATTAAACACTGTGCTTGTTGTATTCTTGTACTTGTCTTAAGTAATAAATATTTTTTGGTTTGGTTGTTTTTTTGTTTTTTTGTTTTTTTTTTATATAACATTGTGTCTTAATCATATTGAATCACTTGTAATCATTTGTATCTAATTAATGTTGATTGTTCTGCTCCTTGTGGGCGCTTTGATTAGCAATAAAATATATTTGAATTTGAATTTGAATTTGTATTAGCTTTATTTACAACCAGTTCGGCAAGATACTTCTCTTTAGTGTTCATACTTTAAGTCGTCATCATATTGAGAGATAATATATCTTCCAAATATCTAAAACGGTATTAAATGTTTGTATCAGATGTTGTTTCTATAGGTCTTTGCTGATTTTAGTCATAAATTGTAACTTATAACAATACAGAAAAAAGTTAGCAATCAGAAGTGGTGCACAGTTTGTCCCCATTGGAATTAGCGATATACAGAATCTCCATAGCCGGAACAAAAATGTGATCTAGTAAAAATTCAAGGGCTGTTATAGTATCAAAGCAGGTGCAAATGACATAGTTCTTTTGTTTTTTTTGTTACTAAAAATTGACCTAAAAGAGTTTGAACATATATATTCGCATTCTGACTTGTGTGATTTTTTTCTTAATAAGATTATGATGCAAAGTGGTATATAGGGTAGAAAAATCAAAACTTTGAACAGATTCGAAATCACCAATATAAGCATGCATTTTATCAAGTACTTCCAACGAATTTTCAACACTACAAAAGTAATTAATTCCACTATTTTCAAAGGCCCTATTTGAACAATTTATTACCCGGTTTTTGATTGTACCAAGTGTACTAGAAAGTAGCATTTCAGAATAAAATGAGAATCTTTCTCGATGACTTTGCAGGTTTTACATGTACCATTTGTATTCATATGTTAATATGACTACAATTTTCTATTTTATGATCTTAGTCCCTTATGCAAAGCTTTAATTGTAAAATGTATTAAGTTTGAATTTAGTTCATTCAAATGCATTGGACATTTTGTTTGAATGAAATATTCAAATATTGTTGTCGGTTTTTTCTGCTAATTTTTTCAGGCTGTTGAACTTAGAAGAAAGAGGGGGAGTGGGGTCTTAGTAATTTTTTAACAAAATTTATGAGAGATTCCATGTTTTTAACTCTTATAGCTTTCAATGAAGATCCATAAGACGGCGTTGTTGTTAACATTCCATATTGATAATGTCAGTAAGAAGAGAAAATGTTTGATAAATATAAAAAAAGACTGGTGTACAAGAATTTTTTCATATAGTACTGGTTGTAAATTGAGAACATATAAACTTTTTAAACATACTTATAACACTGACCAATGTTTCTTACAGAAAATGCAGCTGCGTCATCGTAGTGCTTTTCACAATTTAGATGTGGTGTAGCACCATTAAAAATTGAAACTGGTCGATATGAAAAGTAAAATCTAGACGAAAAGAGTCTTTTAACTGCAATATTTTAGAGGACGAAAAACATTTTAAATTGTCCATTGTATGAAGATCTAAGACATGCTATGTTTATTGATTTATTGTGTCATAATGATATGTTTTTAAACTTGTCTGATACAGAAAAATTTATATATATTTTAAAAATACCAATGTGTGTAATATTGTTGCCAAAACCTGCAATAACATATTAACAAGGAGAAACAGTATTTTATATCATTAACTATTTGTAGTATAGATATGTATTTTAATAGTCTCTCATAACTCTTTTAAGAATTTGGCACATACATATATCTAATTGTTTTAATAAAATTATGTTTACTGTATATTTAATTATATAATTGTATCTTGTTTTAATTATGGTGTACATATGAGACTTAAACAATAAACTGTTGAATCTGAATCTGAATCTGAATCTTGATTAGTCACAAATGTTGCAACCCAGCTATTTGAAGGGGATGTCCATTATTTATTAATATACGACATCCATACACTCGATGAAATGAATCCTGTCCGAATTCCAATTTTTCATATAATGACAACATTTTAAATTCAAATTTAAGATCAGATGCTTTCATTTAAAACTAAAAAATGTAATCAGAGGAACCAAAGACAGGCATGTGAATTATAACAACTACATGTGTATTCATTCATCCTTTCACACATCTATCATACTGATTGAAAATGATTTATCACATGGAGATAAAGAGTTGTCTCATTAGAATTCATACCACATCTTCCAAATTTCCTGTACAAAGAGGGATAACTCTATTTTTTCTTGTACAGTAAACCAAATACAATGAAAGTTCCAACTATGAACTTTGCACTCACTGTCTTCCGAAGCTGCCAAAAAACTCCTCACAAATATGGACTTATTTCGTCAACAAGCCATTGTTCCACTACTATCTATTTTACTTACTAGTATACTTGGTAAAATCAAAAACCGGATAATAAATTGTTCAAAAAGGGCCTTTGAAAAAAGTGGAATTCATCACTTTTGGAGTGTCAAAAATTCGTTGGAAGTACTTGATAAAATGCATGCTTATATTGGTAAATTCGAGTCTGTTCGAAGTTTTGATTTGTCTACCCTATATACCACTTTGCCTCACAATCTATTTAAGAAAAATTCACACAAGTCAGAATGCGAATATATATGTTCAAACTCTTTTAGGTCCAAACAAAAGAACTATGTCAATTGCACCTGCTTTGATACTATAACAGCCCTTGATTTTTTACTAGATAACATTTTTGTTCCGGCTATGGAGATTCTGTATATCATCAATTCCAATGGGGACAAACTGTGCACCACTTATTGACAACTTGTTTCTGTATTGTTATGATTTACAATTTATGACTAAAATCAGCTAAGAACCACCAAAACAACGTCTAATTCAAAACATTAATAACACTTATAGATATTTAGATGATAGTATGTAAACTAACTTGAATTATCCTGCCGAAATTACTGTAAATAACGCTGATACTATCAATGAAAACTGCGGTTTACTAGATATCTATATCTTCAACAGGAAGCTTAATACCAAAATGTATGATAAAAGAGATGATTTTTCATTTTTGAATTGCTATAATTATTCATATTTAGATGGTGAAGTTCTTTTGTCAACATCTTATGGTGTCTATATATCTTAACTTGTTAGATTCGCTCTTGTATGAAACAACGTATTTTGCTTTTAACGAAAGAAATCTCGGTAATACTGAAACATTATTACACCAGGGTTTTCGATATCACCAACTAGTCAAAACATTTACAAAATGTTATCATCGGTACAAGGACATCATTCATAAGTATAAATCAACATGTAGACATATCTTATACGTTCAATTATTTCACATCAAAATATGATTCTGAGATGAAGAGCACCCACCACTAATGTACCTTTTTGTTTTCATTATAAGATCCCTTTAGGTCCATTATACCTCTTATTCCATCTAAATTTGTGCTTTTGAGTAAATAAAAAAAAATGAGGGTAACTATGATATCACACAGTTATGAATGAAATGTGACAATAAATAACTAATCGAGCTGAAAGCATGAACTAACCATATAAAAGTTCACCGACTTAATGGAGGTTTCCATATGGCCTAACGTAAAACTTAGTTTACGCTTCGTTCAAGAGAGGGACATACTAAACGAAGAAAAAGCTTCCCAAAGCACTGGCTTGCTCAACCTACTAATATTCATTGAAGAGCCCTATTTCAAGGCAATTTTCCTCCATCCAATGAGAATATTTCATGATAAATGTTTTGCGTGTTAAAATTTTGGCATTTTAAATAGAATTACATCTCATTTTTTAAACGTTTTTATGGGGAAATCACATTTTATAAACGTTTTTATCGGGGGGGATCAAATGAAAATAGTAAACTATTATGGGGGAATCAAGAAAATTGTATATGTTTGATTTCAAAATGACCAGCCCCCTTCCAGGTAAAAAAGTATTTTTTGGTATTATATTGATTCACACATAGGGTCTTTTCACTGGAAATAAACACATTTATTCTAAAACCAGCTGTTGTCATGATACGGGTTATGTTCTTCTCATATATTTTATGATAGTATGATACTGAACCCTTAACGGAAGGGACTGTGCTTGATTTTCATATGATGAAGACAGTTTAATTCAGGTCCGTAACTGCTATAGTAGTCTTTTGTTATTTTATGTATCATTGTCATTTTGCTAATTTTCTTTTGTTACCTATTCTGACATCGGACTCGGACTTCTTTTGAACGAGTTTTACTGTGCGCATTGCTGTGTGTTTCTTTATTCTAAATTGGCTGAAGGTATAGGGGAGAGATGAAATTTCACAAAACATGTTGAATCCCAGCGCATTTTAGCACCTGTCTCAAGTCAGGATCCTCTGGCCATTGTTAGTCTTGTATGGTTTTTTAATTTTAGTTAATCAATATGTTTGGAGTTTAGTATGATACTGAACACTAGTACACATTTTAGAGACCAGATGAGGCCCACCTCTATGTGCAGGATTTCCCCCCTGCGTTTAAGAGCAATTGATGGCTAACGACTGTTACCCGCTTTTCGGTCGGGTTGTTGTCTCTTAGACATATTCCATTCGAAATTCAGTCATAATATTTAAAATAAGATGTGGTTTGATTGCCAATAAGACAACTCTCCACAAAAGAAAAAAATGACACAAAAAATAACTACTATAATTCACCAGTACGGTCTTCAACAATGAACAAATCCCATACCGAATAGTCAGCTATAAAAGGCCCCGAATTGACAATGTAAAAAAAATCAAACGAAAAAACTATCGGCCTTATTTATATAAAAAATGAACGAAAAACAAATATGTAACACATAAACAAACGACAACCACTGAATTACAGGCACCTGACTTGGGACAGGCATATACATACATAATGTGGCGGGGTTAAACATGTTAGCGGGATCCCAACCCTCCCCCTAACCTAAGCCAGTGGTATAACAGTACAACATAAGAACGAACTATAAGAATCAGTTAAAAAAGGCTTAACTCATCAGATGAACAAAAATTCAAGTAAAATTGCCAATAAGACATATTTTCACAAAAGACCAAATGACACAGAAATTAACAACTATAGGTCACTGTACGGCTTCAGTCAACAATGAGCAAATCCAATACCGCATAGTCAGTTATAATAGACCCTGAAATAACAAATGTAAAACAATTCTAACAAGAAAACTTACAGCGTAATTTATGTACAAAAATGATCGAAAAACAAATATGTAACACAGCAACAAACGAAAACCACTGAATTACAGGCTCATGACTTTGGGTAAGCACATACACACAGAATGTGGCGGAGGTTAAACGTGTTAGCGGGATTTTGAACCTTCCTGTTAACCTGGGACAGTGGTGTAACAGTACAACATAAGAACGAACTATACAAATCAGTTCAAAAAGACTTATCTAACAAAATGGATACAACTGATGCAAACATTAATACATCTAACAAAAACACAGAGTGGATGTGGCCAGGTACTTGTACATCTTAACAACAAAGAGACAATAAGTACAGATCTAAGAGTACACACAGTTACTGTCAGCTAGTTCAAAACCCCCTAACCACCAATTAAAAAAATCATGCATCTAAAACTAAATTATCAATCAGTACACATCCAACATACAATGGATTTAGTGAAAAGAAGTCATAAACAATCATGTCTATCATCTTTCAGATAAAAATTGTTTTCTTTTGGTTCGGCCTGGGACTCATACATTGAACGCCTTCCTACAATGCAAACATTTTCTAAATCATGAAAATTGATGGTAATTTTCCAATTGTCGTTATTAACCAGTCTCCCTTTCCGCTAATAATTCCAAGAGAACTAGACTAATTACCGGGTTTGGATATACTAACTGGAACAACACGACGGGTGTCACATGTGGAGCAGATTTACTTACCTTCCGGAGCAACATCAATTTTTTGTAAGGTTTGTGCTGCTCGGTCTAGTTTTCTGTGTTTTTGTACTATTGCTTGTCTGTTTTCCTTTTTTGTTAAAGCCATGGTGTTGTCATTTTATTTGTAACTGAAGAGTTTGGATATCAATATCTTTCGTTTCTCTTTCGTATCATGAAAATGCATTCAACAGCTACATGTAGTGCTGAATAACATTTTGATTCCATAAATATGCTGTGTAGTCTACCTGTTACCTGTTGTTAATGGGTATTCACGAATTCGGAATTAAAAATGTATTATATAAATTATATACTTCTGCATAACAAAGGATTTTCATATTACTGCTTTTAAAATCATTGACTTAATAAATTATAAAGAAAGATCGAAGTGTTATCAATTTCCAGTACAAAAGAGCCGCACATCATTTGAAAAAAAAACCCTGTTGTATAACTAAATAAATGTATACGTTTTCGTATTGACAGTCATGCTATTTATCAAAGGGATGGATTGGTTATCAGGACTATAAAATAAAGAAGCGAAAAATGGGCAAACAAAAATTACAGAGAAACATGGCTAATGAAAATAAAAGAATATAAATAATGAAGATCATCCTTTTTTTTTATCGATAATGGTTATCACGGGGATATAATTTGTTTGTCCTGCTAACCGTTTGACTCTTGCAGTTTGTGATATAAAATTCTTCTTCGTACCAAGGAATTGTTTATATAATATCCTATATATATATACAACAATTGTTCGTGCAAAAGTATTTGAATGAGGTGTGAAAAATGAAAATATAGAGGGCAAATTCAAAATAATAAAGAGAATGCCCCCCCCCCCTCTTTTTTTGCTCATAAAAATATGAAAAAAGGATTGGCATGCAATAAAGAAGAATAGTTAAAATGGAAAAAAAAACAATTAATTGAGAAAAATATCCTAAAAATGAATCCAGAAATGAACAAAATCCCTTGTCCATCAAGACCCTCAGACTAACAACCTAATTCTACGTACAGTTTTGTTTTCCCATAATAATATCAGTCTTTCAAATAGTTGTAAAAATATTACGGCATCAACAAAGAAAATATCAATAAATTCCAGTTATATTACTGTGCTTACAAGTCAATTAGTTGTTTCTGCTAATCATGCTAATGTTACATGTAACCAAAAAATAATAAGCAAGTTGATTGGTTTTATTGCAGATAAATTGTATACTCCATTTATCTCCCTTTTCTTATGTATAATTATTTTTTACAATGTTATAGTTTGAATGCATATTTTTATATATTTTCCAGTCGTAATTTATGAAACACTCCTTTGTTACACATTTGTTAATAAATGGTGCCTTGGGTATTTACCCTAATCGATAGATCAAACAAAACATTGTGTATTGCAAAGTATGTCAATGATTAGTGGGTCAGTAGGTTTTCTACACACAAGGTTGACCTTTGACATAGCTTTATCAGGTTAGAATATTTTCGTATCTTCGTAAAAATGGAAACATTCTTACAGTTTAATATTGTATAAATATCATGATTTAGCCATAAGTGTTAAATAAATATTTTTAAGTGTGAAAGGCTGGAGATTTTAGATATCTCCCCACATTGATTGGTCAGCGGAAGGATATCAAATCAGGAAGCCGCCATAGCGAAATAGCGACATACAAAATGTAAACTGAAATTTGTGTCATTTATTGAATTTTGTCGTTTTGTTTACATGTAATAATGTATTGTTATCATCAATGAATTTATTTTTGTTCAGAAAATGCAGTGACAAGGATATTAACATTCGCTGATTGAGTCGAAAGACCTGTTGACAATTTTTCTTGATTTCAAGTTTCAACTGTTTTTGTGAAAATGGATTTTTTAAAAGGTCTTGTCAGTAAAAACAAGAGACGGCACAAAGTCGACGGATTCGATCTAGATCTAACATGTATCCTTTTTACAGTAAAGAGTTTGTAATAGGTATGAAGTGTATCACATAAAGTTGTGCAGCTAAATACATGTACATGTATGCTGCCCCCATTTTTTTTTAATGTATGAAAAAACGAACGAAGAGGGACAACAAACATATGCTTTTATTGTTAATGATATCTAAAGGGGCCAACTGAGAGTTATTTACACAGATTTTTAGTATCGATCAACAGAACAATATGAAGATCCTACATATCGTTATTTTGGATTCTGAGAGAAACTAACTTGACCAGGTTGATGGCGATCCTTATAATTGTCCTTTATAGTGCTTCCCTTTACCTTAAATTATCAACATGTGCAATCGCTCTGTTATTGTAGTTTTACAGCTATGATACATGTGTATAACTTATCAGTGACATCACAATGTTGGAGAAGTTATCCATGACTTTACAATCTGAGAAGAGGGTTTATAAGGAATCTTTTTGGTGGAACGCTTTCGGCCTTTCAATTTCATGTGTTTAGGCATTTTATTTCTCGTTTTCTTGTGTTTGATTCAATGTGCGTGCTTCATTTTTCCACTTATTTATTTTCCGTGTTTTTGTCTATTCAAAGTTGACAGGTACATCAAACTACATGTACTTCAAAGTTGGCCTGGATATTGTAAATATATGGTATAAAAGTCTATGAAATTACTATGAATAATCTTTTTTTCAAATCAGTTGCAACTAACAGACGCTACAAGTAAACTGGTCCGCCGTTCTATCTATAGCTTCGCACCGAAGGAACAGGTTGGAGCTATTGTCACATTGGCATTAATTGGACGAGTCGTACAAATTCAACGATTCGCTAATAAAATTGGCCAATTAAAGTGATAGGAATTGACCTCAAATGTTACTACTGCGATGCCGCAGTATACACAAGTATCTGTTAATTAACCCCATGGTGGTACTGGCAGATAAATGACCAACGAGCGTGTTAACATGTTCTTGACAAACTGAGCCGGTATCTTTCATTCCCTAAAGAACTCAGTAGGGTTATAAATGTGCTAATTTCTCTTTGATTTGCTATCAGTATAATACATAATCAAACATAGCACATGATGTACTAGTCTTGTCAAATTATTAAATCCCGTGGTCAGAATTCTGACCACGGGATTTAGGCCATACCTGTTGTCAGTGTAGCGATAAGTGAACACAACAGGGGTCCAGTTTACGCTACAAGGTGACTGCAGGGTCTTTATTTCTATAAACAATGACTGCATAATCTCCTAGAAAGGCTGAGTAATAATTTTCAATACTTTTTTCATTAATACTTACAATTTTATTTCTTGTGCTTTGTTTTTCCCCGATTTTTAATTTCTTTTCAACTTTTTTGTGATTTTTATTCCATGTTTTTCTGTATTCAAAACCCACCTTTACCATGTTTACCACCCTCCGAAAAAATGTTATGATCAACACACTTTTATCATATGAGGGTAATAGAACCTTTTTACATCAGGCTTCAAACGGTCATTTTCGGCTACGGTTTAAACAATCAAATAGGTTAAAATTTTATTGTGATTCATCAATATATCTGGATTGTGATTTGTCAGAGTTCTGAAATAATTATCACAAGTAGCATCATTTTTTGAAAAAAAAGAATGTGATGCCTTAAAATCAGTCAATTTTTATTTTATTGTTGAAAAAGAAATTGTATATTTTATCATCATGCGCAAAAAATTACTGTTAACATCAATTTTCAAGAATTTTTATTGTTATACGTTATGAAGGCACCCATATTACTATCTTGTTTTATAATGATCAAAAGGAGGGTGAAAAGACCAGAAGTAGCATGATTAACAGGTCATCAGGTTTCCAAACCAACATTATTTGGCAGTCATTCTGTATCTTCTTATTTACATTTAAAATCCACCATTTTCTACATTTGAAAATGTCTGTACCAAGTCAGGAATATGACAGTTCTTGTCCATTCGTTTTTGATGCGTTTTGTTATTTGATTTTGCCATGTGATTATGGACTTTCCTAATTGATTTTCCTCTGAGTTCAGTATTTTTGTGATTTTACCTTTTAACTATTTTTCATAAGTAAAAAATCCTTAATTTTAGTTCAACTCCTTTAGCACAATCTTGGGCGATACATGTACCCCAACCCCTATTTAACAATATAATACCCAATTCGGTACTGATTGACAGTAATAATGGTAATGAGTTTAGGAAGTCACAGGTTCAAACCACAGCTGGGTCAAACCAAACTCCAAAGACTTTAAATTGGCATTTGCTGCTATTCCGCTAAGCCATGTAAGCAGTGTGGCAGATTAAAGCATGGTCAAGTACGAAGCAGGGTTAATATTTATGTTATATTATCCAGGACTAGCATATTCTGGTCCTAAATTTGCGGCTGGATAATAAGCATATGCAGCCTTCCACCTTTATTAAAAGAGGCCTAGGCCAATACAGTTAGCTATCAAAATGAACTGAATCTATACAAATTATCTTCCCTGATAATGAAACCCTGAAGTATGGTGTATGCTCCAAAGAAATCATCAAATTATCAAGGACTGTTGGACAAGAAGGTAACTCCTTACCATTTATCATTTTTATTACCGGTAACTGAAAATTTTCCTATCAAAACTTCCAACATTATTAGCATCTGCATCTACATGTAGCTTCTTTGAATTGTCTTTTTCAGAAAAAATGTGATTTGAAAAAACATAAAAAAAAATAATCTTATTGAGCATTAAATATTCTTATACATTAATATTGTAAGGAACCACTAAAATATATATGTCAAACTTAATAGTTTCATTAATTTTCGCGATTAGGCAATCATTTGATTTTTTTTATTTAGATAAACTAGATCAAACTTGGCAGTACTTGCAATGTAATTGCAAGAAAAATATTTTTCTAAAATTGTTTAGTCTAGAATGAAGTTTTATATATATGTATGCCCAATACACTTAAGTAACCTGACTATTGATCAGCTTGATGTTCTATTGTTGTTGGTATAAATAGCTTAATCAAAGGAGTATTTCATTGACCTTTGTAGTTTATCTGATTGATTCAACATCTTATGATTAGCTATCAGAATTTCATGACCTGCCTCTGGCAAATGTCTGCTAGGAAGATGCTTAGGCATGTACTGTGTTTTTCTTCAAAAACCAAAAGTAGACTTCTTATTAGAGACCTTTTCACTTGAAGTCCAGGTCTTGCCATCATAAAACTTTAAAGTATGATAATTATACTCAGATTTCAGATAGCGTAATTTTTGTAGTCTGGAGTACATGCTTGTATAGAGTAAGGTTTTTGGACAGAATGTTTAGCATGTTTAGACAAATCATAAAAATATGAGCTTTTTTTTTCTGGAGGTGGTAGGGATTAGGCATGCAGTGGCGGATCGAGAACTTTTCATAAGGGGGTGCCTACTCCAGTCATGCTTCAGTGATTCCTTATATAATCAACAAAATTTTCTCCACCAAAGGCTGGGTTGGCCTATGGTATGTACATTTGTAAATGTACATGAATCGGTACATGATTTACTCAAGCGGAGGATGTGTATTATGAGTAATACATTTGTAATATGGGCTGTACCCAAGTACCTGATTGAAGTTATCACTTTATGATAAAACAGAAATATTCAATTATTCATGAATGTTATTGATGCGATTAAACAAATCAGATTGAGTGCAATACTTTGTACCAAAGTGAATTCAAATGTATAATGATTATGTCACAAAGCTAGTACAATTTACGTTAATGTTTTTGTTACATGTATTTTAAGAATATATGATATTGATGGCATATCCATTAATTTCTTCATTTGTGTTTATATTTATTATAATTACTCACAATAATAATTTGTATCCACCTGTCGGAATTTTTATGCCCCACCTACGATAGTAGAGGGGCATTATGTTTTCTGGTCTGTGCCTCCGTTCGTTCGTCCGCTTGAGGTTAAAGTTTTTGGTCAAGGTAGTTTTTGAAGAAGTTGAAGTCCAATCAACTTGAAATTTAGTACACTTGTTCCCCATGATATGATCTTTCTAATTTTAATGCCAAATTATAGTTTTGACCCCAATTTCATGGTCCACTGAACATAGAAAATGATAGTGCGAAGTTCAGGTTAAAGTTTTCGGTCAAGGTAGTTTTTGATGAAGTTAAAGTTACATCAACTTGAAACTTAGTACACATGTTCCCTATGATATGATCTTTCTAATTTTAATTCCAAATTAAAGTTTTGACCCCAATTTCACGGTCCACTGAACATAGAAAATGATAGTGCGAGTGGGGCATTCGTGTACTATGGACACATTCTTGTTTGGTATTGCGCTGCAGATGTGTTTTGATTTGTATCTGTGGGTTGCTATCATACACAGGTTGACATGTACAGCTCACATCTCTTTAAAATCATAACTTGGCCTTATAGTACATGTACAATGTAGCATGCTTGCCTCAAGTGCTGTGGTTTTAATCCCTGACATATATACATAACATGTACAGTTTACAGGGTATACTCAACTTGCCATTGTGTTTTGCTGTATCTCTGCTAGTAGTTAGAGCAAAAGTTAATGATGAAGAGGAATGACTGCTAAAAGTTTTTAAGTTTGCAAGATACAAATATAATTTAGATTTTGGTCTTCATGGTCTTAGCACTAACTCTCTGAGTTTAACTTTCAATATTAAACAAGGTATAGTGTGTACATAGGTTGTCTTTAATGGTGATTACTTCAGAGAAATAAGTGTAAAACCAAAAATATTTATAAAAGATGTCAAAATAATGAAAAAGATGCATAAAAGTTATATCATATTGAGTTGAGGTTTATTTCTTGTTCATAGTGGTTTGATAATGATTATAGCCATGCTGTCTTTGGTCTATGTTTGACCATTCTTGACTGTTGATGATTATACTATACTTGAAATAAAAGTTATTTTCTAGTACAGCAGTGAAGAGATATAATTTTCTGTCTGTAAAATTATTAATCTTTTTTCATAATGTTTGTTCTGAATGGCTTCTGCAGGCACATGCAATAAAGATTTCATTCATATTATCTTCAAAGATGAGAAAATGTGGTTAGCGTAAAAATAATGAACTTGATGAATGAAAATAAAAGGTTTATGTGAACACTGCTTAATTAGATCTCTCAGAAGATGTACTCATATAAATGTATAAGTTAAGAAATTTAATTTACAAAGGCAATTTAAAAATAAAGTTTTTAGAGTTCAAAAAGAAGAGAACACTGTCAAAAAAATAAATTGTAAATTATTATGAGGAAAGTCTTATGCATACATGTACAATGATGTACAAAATATAAGATATACTTTTGCAAGTTCATCATTGACAAATGATTGAAGAGGATTTAGTGATAGGTCAATTTGGGGGAAAAATATATTTTGTTATATTGGGGTTTTTGTGGATAAGTGGTCTAAGTAGTTCTACTACTGTAATCACTAGCCATTTAACACCGAGGTTTTGCGTTCAAACCCGCCTGTGTGGGTGCACTTGACTCCAATCTTAATTGACTAGAATTGTCAGTTTTCCTATCGGAGGTCATGGTTTTCTCCGGGCACTCCAGTTTCACCATCAGTAAAAACTGGCCGCCACAAAATAGCCCAAAAGTGGTGTTTAAAAGTGGCGTTGAAACACAAACAATCAATCAATCATATTTTGTTATATTTATAAGAAACAAGGGAGATTATCCTCAGCACTATAGACTTCCCCAAGGGAGATTATCCTCAGCACTATAGGCTTCTTTTTATATATTTATATATAAATGGCTGCTAATGCATGTTAAAGGTGAATGTACTGAAAATTTGTAATATTCCAACAAACAATAAACAATGATAAATTAATCCAATATACAGGTATATGTGATTTGTGATGAGTAAAGGTGAATCAAGATTGGCTTTAAACAATTCCCCCTGCCCACCCCATATAAAATATAAGTGTTTTAATATATGATCTGCGTCGGATATAAATCGACCTGATGCAAACGAAAATCAATACCTCTATTAACCTATTTTGGATTAAAATAATTTCTACGGAAAGTCTGTAATTGTTCCAAAAGTAGGTTTTCATAAGAAGACAACCCTTTTAAACGGACCAAAATGCAGCTTTTATATCTTAGTTATTCCAAAATCGATCAAAGTCTTAGATATGTATGTGCGTACATGCACTTGCATAAGGTCGATTTCTATCCGACACAGCTCATATGTAGCTTTTTTATTGGCATTTGAAAGATGCATATCATGATTACATGTTTACAGTATGATTTTGTTGATGTTATTGTATCCAAGAGCTACTAAATAGATATATTGTAGAGATGTTATTCCTTAACATGTGATTCAGACATATATCCCAACATTATAGCCATGGGCTTTCCTGCAGAAAAGCTGGAGGGAGTTTACAGAAACCATATTGACGATGTTATTGAGTGAGTACATGCAAAATTAAGACTTTTTTAGGGTGGGGGGTCTTTAATTGTCTAGCCTTCAAATTTTATGTGGCATATATTTGAAACAGCTATCTTACAATGTATTGCTGTACATGTTTATATATATTTGTTTTTTAAAAAAGATATTGTAATGTTTATACCCTCTGTTGTCCGCTGCAATGGAGTCAACATTTAGGTTCAGTCTGTGGTTCATTATTTATTAAATCAACATCTTCATATTTTACTGTTGAAGGAAGTAAACAGGTAAGGGCATCACAGCAAAAAATTAAAATAGCCTTTCAAGACGTCATTATTACATGTATTATTTATATGGATTTAGTTTTATGTAATTTACCATTAAGCTATGGTCACACCAATTTCGAAATTTAAAATTATATGGCCAAAATTATGATTATGATTTTGATCCTGATTTCTCGATCAGTTCACCAAACATGAAAGTATGAAAGTGTGAGTGGGCCATGGTGTCCTACAGGCATATATTTTTGTTTTTTTTGTAAGTTGATATTATGGAATTGCAGTTATGTTTTGATAAATATGTATACAGTGTTTTGATTTCTGTTTCAGATTTCTAGACACTAAGCATAAAGACCACTACAAAGTATATAATCTGTAAGTATGCCAAGAAAATATGTATGACTTTAATTTTCTCCCTTGTGACATTATTACCTCCCCTGTGACATGATTGTCTCCCATGTGACATGATTGTCTCCCCTGTGACATTATTGCCTTCCCTATCATATGACATTATAGCCTCCTCCACAAAGGTTTTTTTTAATAATTGCCTTGCAGAACAAAATTATGTCAATTATGTAACTACCTGTGAATTCTATTCTATGAACTTTGTGATTTATTCACCAAAATCTAGTGAGACATTGTCCATTGAAAACTTCTGTTGTGCATGTGTAAACTGATAAACATGTACATATTTTATTTTTGACTTAAAGACCACTTGTCATTTTAGGTCAAAATGCATAATTTAAAAAAAATATGTTAGAAGTTCAATGCATTTACTTTAAGAAGCATCCAAAGTGCATTGCTTCACTGTTACATGAACTTAAATATATAAGTGTTATTGACTCTTAAGTATATCTTGTAATTACCCATCGTCCTACTTCCCTCTCAGGTACAAAGTAATAATGGGGTCCTTTTCAGTCAAGTGCCTTTTGGAAAAAGTGTGGTTATACTCGGATAACTCCAATCTTGAGAGACAGTTTTCCTGCCAAAGGTTGGCCCCAGCTTCCTCAATCAATAAAAACTTATAGCCTCTATGATTTAGCCCAAGAGTGCTGAAATTGGTGTTAAACACCATCATGATGATCAATCAATCAATCAAAGTGATGTTTCTTAAAAAAACATTGTATTATATCTATTTTACTCTTTATTCAATTTATAATTTTTACAATACTGTATTGCCAGTATACCAAAGGTCAGTGGTTATCTCTGGACTCTGGCTTCCTCCACCTATACAAACTGACCACCAAAAAAAATAGTACGGTGTCAGTAGTGTTGAAAGTGGTGTTAAACATCAATCAATAAATCAATGCATTACCAGTATAATGTACTCTTTAATGTCATGTATTAATTTACCTCACAAAGGCTTATATTTTATAAGGAAATATGTATGGAAAAAAAAAGTTAAAAATAACTTTGTTTGGACTTCAGATAAACATGATAAAACTTGAAAGCTTCTATAATGGGTATAGCATTTCAAAAGAAGTTGTCAAACAGATATTGAAACAGTAAATATATAATTAAAGTAGAACAAGGAAGATCTTTTATATTTTGAAGTACTTTTATAGGAAATACAAGAGGAAGGATTACTTCCTAAAGTAACCACATGTTACTATTACACACCTTTTCAATTGAGGTCGAATTAGATTTAAAGATTTTTATTTAATTAGGAATATGAATAATTTTTTGGGGATTTGGGTTGTTTTTTACTTCCTGGTTTAAAGTCAGTGAAACATTTCTCACACTTTAAATCATCAAAGTCCTAAAGACAGAAATTAGTGCTTGGATACATATATATACATACTACAGGTCCATATATTCATGGTTAGGTGAGCTGGATGGTCTTAACTCAGAAGGTTTCATACATGTACTTTTGACAAGTGTTGGGGACTGGAAATGTTTTATACACAGCTACTTTTGTATAGGTACTATTTCTGTACTAAAAAAATGCAGTACTGGAAATTTACTTTTAATATTTAGGTACTTGTATTTTACAGTACTTGATTTATACTAAATATTTTGGTACAGAAATAATACAATAGTCCATGTTTGAAAATCAAAACTTTAAGAGATTTGAAATAGAAAAACTTTCAAAATGCTGAAAATGTAAAGGTAGTAACCAAAAATCTGTAGTACCTAAATTTCAAGTACAAATAAAGTACTGTAAAATACAGGTACCTAAATATTACAATAATTTTAGAGTAACAAAATAGTACTGACTATTAAAAGTAGATTTCCAGTACTTCAAATTTTTAGTACAGAAATAGTACCTATGCAAAAGTAGCTATGTATAAAAAAAATCCTAATTCAAAAATTATATTCACTTTTAGAATTATAAAAATATTAACAAATTATAAAAAAAAAATACATTCAATGTAAATAATTTTTGTAGGTTAAAACTTAACCTTAACACTGCAGAAATAAAATAATCTTTGTCCACAAAATTCATACCATCAACTTCAATTACAAACATATAGACCTCAGAACACTTTAATTGTATGGTGTTACTATGATGAAGTATTGGCCCACCCACATGGCATACATTATAAATTGTAACTTTTGAGAAAGTCCCTTGTAAAAGGACTAAAGTTAAAATGTTTGATTTAGTCCCCGGATCAAGATTAGAGTGTAAGACAACTTTAGGGAAATATTTTAAGTTCACCGAAATCGATATAATTTTTCTTGTTAATTGAGAGGAAATAGACGAGTGATGTGCTGAAATCAACATGAAAATTAGCACAGGATATCCTTTGATTATGTAAACGAACCATCTGATTTAAGTATTGGATAATGACATATTTGTACATTTCCACTCAAATGTAGATTTCGTATTTGTGCATTTCTATTCTAATGTAGATTTCGTATTTATACATTTCTATTTAAATGTAGATTTCGCCAATCAGTCTTCCTATGGTATGTTTAAATTACCCAATTTAAATCATGGATAATGACATATTTGTACATTTCTGTTAAATGTAGATTTTGTCAATTTGTTTTCCTATAATTAGTTTAAATAACCACCTGATTTAAGTCTTGGATAATGACATATTTGTACATATATGTAATTGTAGTCAATGGTAGTTGTTGCACTTCATTTCAATATACTTTGGTCAAGTTCCAGATATGTTAATGTTCTGACTGACCTCAGAAATAACTGGGTCATGAACTCATCAATAGAATTATACATGTATAGTGCCAAGCACTTATTGTTTTAGTAGTTATAGAATTTTATAGAAGTTATTTCCCTGTTTTGTTTCATCTAACAAAAGTTTCATAAGCCACATCAATGTTATTCAAGGTTTAAGTACTTTGTATAACCATATTTTAAATTTATAAGTTCTTTTCTCTAGGAACTTTGTGTTATTTTATCTGTTCAAATTAAAAGGGAAGTTGCAGAGCACTAATTAAATTGAGAATGGAAATGGGGAATGTGCCAAAGAGACAACAACCCGACCATAGAGCAGACAACAGCAGAAGGTCACCAACAGGTCTTCAATGCAACGAGAAATTCTCGCACCCGGAGGCATCTTTCAGCTGGCCCCTAAACAAATATATACTGGTTTAGTGATAATGAACACCATACTAAACTCCAAGTTGTACACAAGAAACTAAAAGTTAAAATAGTACAAGACATACAAAGGCCAGAGGCTCCTGACTTGGGACAGGCACAAAAATGCGGCGGGGTAAAACATGTTTGTGAGATCTCAACCCTCCTCCTATACCTCTAGCCAATGCAGAAAAGTAAACGCATAACAATATGCTAAAGTGACTATAACGTTGTTACATCTTCATAAGCATGTTTCCAGTCAGGAATCTCTACAATGGTTGCCTCTATTTCTAATTGTTTATGTCCTTTGGGGAGAAGGACTAGCTGGCACACAAGTGGCATGTGTTTTTGACTCCGATCTAATTCACTTGGATTGTCAGTTTTTCTAGCCAAAGGTTTTGGTTTTCTCATGAGGACAATCTTACTTCCTCCACCAATAAGATACAATATAGCTAACAGTGCTGAAAGAGGCCTTACATACCATCAAACAACTAGTCCAAAAGAGAGGGGGAAGATACGGGAGGGACAGTCAAACGCATAGATTGAAAGAGGGGGGAAAGATACCAGAGGGACAGTCAAACGCATAGATCGAAAAGAGGGGGGAAAGATACCAGAGGGACAGTCAAACGCATAGATCGAAAATACGGGGGGAAAGATTCCAGAGGGACAGTGAAACGCATAAATTGAAAATAGGGGGGAAAGATTCCAGAGGGACAGTGAAACGCATAGATCGAAAATAGGGGGAAAGATTCCAGAGGGAGAGTCAAACGCATAGATCGAAAATAGGGGGGAAGATACCAGAGTGACAGTCAAACACATAGATCGAAAAATAGGGGGGGGAAATTCCAGAGGGACAGTCAAACGCTTAGATCGAAAATAGGGGGGAAAGATTCCAGAGGGACAGTCAAACGCATAGATCGAAAATAGGGGGGAAAGATACCAGAGGGACAGTCAAACGCATAGATCGCAAAATAGGGGGGAAAGATTCCAGAGGAACAGTCAAACGCATAGATCGAAAATAAACTGACGACACCATGACTTAAAAAGAAAAAAAGAAACAGACAAATAATAGTACACAAGACACAAAATGGAAAACTAAAGACTAAGCAACACATTTAATTTGGTAGGTCACATTTGTAAAAAGGGAAGGGGATTGTAGTTATGACATAAGGAACATATCTGATATCATCTGTGAAACAGTTATTCCAAGGGTCCACTTTAAATTTAATGCAGCATTTCTATAAACAATAACATTTTAAAGTGTTATACTTAGGCCAAATAATAAAGAATGTGTGGTTCCAGTTACATCTGAACAAAAGTTAGGGTAGGTAGGTAGGGATTTTTTTTTATTTTTTATTTTGTTATGCCCCACCTACGATAGTAGAGGGGCATTATGTTTTCTGGTCTGTGCGTCCGTCCGTTCGTTCGTCCGTCCGTCCGTCCGTCTGTCCCGCTACAGGTTAAAGTTTTTGGTCGAGGTAGTTTTTGATGAAGTTGAAGTCCAATCGACTTCAAACTTGGTACACATGTTCCCTATGATATGATCTTTCTAATTTTAATGCCAAATTAGAGATTTTACCCCAATTTCACGGTCCACTGAACATAGAAAATGATAGTGCGAGTGGGGCATTCGTGTACTGAGGACACATTCTTGTTTTACATTGAGTCTATGGAAGCATCATTCTGACTTTAACAGTGCATAATGAAAAATGACAATAAAATCTTTAGGGTAGGCTATTTTTAAGACGAAAAAGTAGGGAAGGTAGGGTTACTGGAACCACACACATATTTTTTATTTGGCCTTATATTTATCTAATTAGGAGTTAAGGATATACTATGTAGAACTGCATTATTCATGTGTTATTAAACAGCTTTATCTTTGAACTATGAATTACATAATTTGCGTCAAACCTTTTTCTTGGAAAAAGGATGACTTTTTCCTTTTATCTCTCAGTACACATGCAGTAAATTAGAAAGGCATTTCAATGGTCACCCTACTTTATAATTTTGAGGAATAGTGACTTTCACATGAGAGCTGAGCAGGAAGAAATGAAGAGATCCAAGAAGGAGACAGAAGATTGAAAAATCTTAATTATGTTTTTCACATGATAAATTTGACACATTACAAGTTTTTTTTAATAGGAAGAGCACTTTTCCATAATGAATAATGAGATTTACCTAATTCAGTTATTGTTTGTCTTGCTTGTCTCGCACAAAAATTGAAAAAAATGTAATTAACAGGCTATTATAATTTGTTATAAGAATGAATTAAAAAAAAAGTTGATGATGTTTTTAGACATGTTAGAGGCTCTTAAAGATTGAATTAAAAGTCTTGATATATAAAGACATGGCTTAAACAGCTGTTCTTTGACAGGTGGGAACTATTTTTCAATAGATCTCAATAGATAACTACAAATCCACATGGTCTTTTGAAAACTTGATGAATACAAAATATATTTCATAACTATTAAACATCATGTGAAATGGAAATTGGGTAAATTTCACCAATCGACATATGATTTTTGATAAGATAATAATTTATATTTGGAGGCATTTAATACTTAAACATTCTTTCGACTATCGATCAAATTTTGATTATGATGAAGAGAAAATTGCTAGTCCTCGTATGACATCTTACATTTTATTAAAAAGATTCTTAATAGTTTCACTAGTGAATTTCTGTGGGAATTTCGTGTTGAAATTATAATGTATGCACGGTTTGCATTACTAGAACAGATTTTGAAATGGTTCAGCAATAGGTCTGGTTTCTTAATGTTTTGTAAAAGTAGACAAATTTTCTTGTTGATATTGGACAAATTAAAGAAAATAGGGTTATACGTCTTTTCAAATATTTTTTTTTGTAATGTACAGAGCCATATAAAGCACTAAAAATGTAAATTGTACTAAATTTATCTGATAAAAGTACAAAATAAATTGGAAACGATGCAGGGACTATTTTTGATGACCAACGGTTCAGCAGCTGAAGTAAAGAACCAGACGTTGCTAGTGATAACCATGGTAACTTGTTATATAAAAAAGATTTTTTGTTAAGTTACAATGGAACACTATGCTGTTAGTTAAGAAAACAATGCTAAGAAATTAGCTCACTTAATGTTGGGAGTTATATTAATTGTAAAAGTTAGAATAGATTAGGATCAGACATTAAATGTTGTATGCTTCATTTTCTACATTTGAAAATGCATGTACCAAGTCAGGAATATGACAGTTGTTTTTCATTCGATTGATGTGTTTTATCATTTGATTTTGCATTTTGATTAGGGACTTTCTATTTTGAATTTTCCTCACAGTTCAGTTTTTTTTGTGATTTTACTTTTTAGATGATATCAGATAATGAAACATTTAAATATGATTCATAAATAAATAATAAAAAAAAGGCATCACACAGAAAATTTCATTTCATTTTTTCACCAATCTGTGTTAAAATATTTGTGTTTAATAACTATATCAATCATATGTAGGTGTAAACAATTTGATTGACCTTGACCTAATCATTAAAATGTATATTTCTTAGAATATGCATGTTACATAATTATTAAGTTTCCTTATAGTGATTGTCGTGTTTTTCTTTGTTCTTTTTTAAGGGTTTAGTGGTACAAATATAGTTTGAATAAGGGGTTGGAATGAGCAGGGTCAAAACAAAGACTAATATAAACAGGGGCGGATGCAGGAATTTTCGAAAGGGGGGGTGCTAACCCAGGGCACCCAGGGCAAAGGGGGGGGGTGCAAAACATATGTCCTGATACAAATGCATTGATCGGCAAAAATAAAGGGGGGTGCGCACCCCCGGAACCCCCCCCCCCCCTCCCCCCTGGATCCACCACTGTATAAACCAACATTGCCTCCTCTTTGATTACCAGCTGCACAGTTTAAGTATAGATTATCAAGTTTTCTACATATTGATATCGTAAAATATCAGCCGCGAGCCACAATGTGAACCTTTATAGTGAGTGAGCACAGCGAACTAGCTAAAAAGTTTCACATTGTGTCGAGCGGCTGATATTTAATGATATTTTTACGAAGAAAACCCAATTATCTGTTTATCATTCTATTACTGGTCTTTTCCCTCTTCCTAAGACAGTTTAACGCTTGGCGAAAGGAAGCTTGATAACGTCTCCTCTCGCATTGTGACAACTTCTCCTCTCACATTGTAACGTTGCTGATAATGCCTGGTCTCGTTTTGAAGTCTTAATACGAGAATTAATGAGCGACAGAGTAAGGTGATATAGGCGTAGGGAAGGACGATAATACTAATTATTAATTAAAAGTAAAAATAAAGTATTTCCAGGTTACTTCATTTATATTTGTGTATGCAGACTGTTTCCTGAAATCCTTAAAATCATATTACATGTACTTTCATGACTACTGTGAATTCGTTTATTTTCGTGGATATCAATTTTCATGTATTGTAGAAAAACTTGCATTTTTTTGGCTATTTAATTTCGTGGTTTTGCCGAAGTCTGCATACAAAGCCTATAGAAAAAGTATAATTCGTTGAAAATATGAAATCGTGGTTGACCAGGGCTCACGCTACCAGGCGACTTGGGCGAAGAAGTCGCCCTACCGACCGTCACTTCGCTTTCCCCGACCCCCAAAAGCGAAAACAAGTCGCCCTGTTCTTGACGAAAGTCGCTTTCAGTCGCTTCCGAAGTTCCGTCATCGGACATTTTCAATTTTTACCAAGTTGATGAAACATTAATTTTTTACTGATAATTAAAGAAATTCAGACATAAACTATTCATTATCTTTAGAAAAGAGGTTGAAGCATTGTCTGCGCAGTGTGTATCAGGTTATTTGATAAAAATACAACTTTTTATCACTTCGTGAATTTTCGCAAATTCCGGTGCTTGTTACTCGAAAACGTACATCAACCTAAATTTCGGCGGCAAAATAAGTTTGTTACTTCATTTAAACGTGATAAAAGTTGCCTCCAGTAAATGTTTAATCCATTTATTGCATTAAAACCGTCATGTTCCTTTCCAAATAATCGTTTATTTTTTGTAAATTTTCTTGCATTCGTCCGCCATTGACCGATTTCTAAACTACGGATCTGAACCGGACCAGCCATGACCGAAATCCGTACTTTTACAATAATTACTACGGACGCACGGATGGAACAGCTGACAGAAGAATATTGATCCCAAAGGGGAAAATTACGCATCCCACACGCATTAAGAGACTTTTGGTTACATCTAATTGATTGGTGTATATAATTCCCTATATTTTTATGAATGTTTCAAACTATTGATTAAAGTTGCTTAACTCTGAGACTATTATACCAATATCAATATATTATGGCCCAGCTTAATAACTTTTATATTTTTTTTTATGAGAAACACTGAATTTCATACACAAGATAATTTTTAATTAAATTGTAATTGATATAATTTCTTTACATTTTTTAAAATATTTTTTTTTTAGTGCTAGATATTTAGTTGGTAGTTTCTCACAAGAACCTTAGTAAAACTTAAACAACTTTTAATTTCAAATGTTATGTTAATTGTAATTTTTTACTCATATGAATTGAACAACATAAAAAGAACATTATTTACATATGGCCCTTTATACTATTGTAAAATCCAAACATTGTAGCGCACCCGCGCGAATGAGCACTTCTCTTTCAAATCTCACCACTTCTCCCTTTCAGTTTCAAAAAGAGAAGTCACTTCTCCCTATAATTCTGAAGGAGTGTGAGCCCTGGGTTCACCTTTACCCACGAAAACCACGAAAATTGGTATCCAACGAATAATAATGAATCCACAGTATACTTTTAACTTTTCAGTTTGTTAATCAATATTGCGTTAAGTATAAAATATTTTATGGTTTTTACGATATTGAAATCTATATTATATAATTTATTTATTTCATATTGAAATACGATATTTTTGGCTGAAAAGAATATATATTATGTATAATTTGTGTATATTATTAAAAAGTGTAAACAAAAACATGTTTTTGTTGTGGTATCATCACCTGATAGAAATGGACGTGTTACCTATAAACTGTAATAAACATTCAGGTGTAAACACCTTATATGGTCATAATTGACTGCTATATATATAACGCAAAGTACTATTTTAATAGAATAGAATATATATATTAGTCACAAATTATTTTATATCACTTTTATGTAAAAGTAAATTTAGTCTTAAATTCCAAGAATTACTTGTGACATATTTCAAAAGAAAATAGTGAGGTCTAGTCCTTTTGAAAAATTGTTCATATGTTTCAAGTTCTACTTGTAGAGCAATTTGGGAAATGATAGTATATTTTTATGAAGAAAATATGGAATATTTTGTGAAGTTTTGAGTTTTGCCCCTTTTGTGGAGTTGTACTGCTAGGAAAGGGGATGTATAGTATAATGGACATATGTTCCAGTTGGACAATTATTATTTACCGATCTGCTAAAAAAAACTAGTCAAAATAATAAACTTAAAAATTTATTTAAAAAAATTTACAAGACAAATTGGCCTTTTATAAATATTTTCTTTATTGATCAGACAAGTGTTTTACAGTTTGACATGATTATCAATTATGTGATCATTTTTTATAAATTTTCTGTAACAAAACTTTGAACTTTTTGAAAAACTAAGGATTTTCTTATCCCAGGAATAGATTACCTTAGCCGTATTTTGCACAACTTTTTGGAATTTCGGGTCCTCAATGCTTTTCGGCTTTGTACTTGTTTGGCTTCACAACTTTTTTGATCTGGGCATCACTGATGAGTCTTATGTAGACAAAACGCGCATCTGGCGTAAAAAATTATAATCCTGGTACCTTTGATAACTATTTGATTTCTGAATTCTTACCTGAGTATCCTCTGTAATCTCTGGGTGGCAACAAACAAAATACAGAATATAGAAATGTGGGGGTACAACTAGCTGTATTTTGGGTTTGATGTTGGATTGCTGTCTCATACAGCGATGATTCGTTTAGGAATAAGTGTCAATGGACTTGATAAATGTTTTATTTCATCAAACACAATACTCTTTGCTTAAACAGTTACAATTGTTATTTCTTTTTCAATGTACTGTTTCAGAAAAGTTAACAAATGTGAATGAAACTTCTTATGTTTTGTTGTGGTTTACATTTTATATTCAGTCTCTGACCTTTTATACAATAATCCCATTTTGTATACACAGAAATTACCCACATTGTTACGTACATGATTGATTTATAAGGCAAAACGGAAAGACAAGACGTAAATAGTAATCAATGATCATTGTACACACTGTTAATTGATATGTACAATATGAGTCAAGGATTATGGAAAGATGGTCCAAGTCACGTAAAACAACCAAGGATGAATGGTCATCTAAAATGGATATATAAGTAACAATATTGTTTACCTATGTATAGGACAACAAGCAATATTGACATTATGCAATCAATGAATTACAATAAGGTTTTTTTATGAGGGAACTAAATAAACAATAGATTTGAACAGCAAATAATTTACACAGATTTCTTGGTTGCTGGCACGTTGGCATAGGACATGTATGTACTGATGAGAAATACATATGTTTTTCTCTTAATTTGATAATACAGAAAAAGACTTTTCACAAAATATTAGATAATACAATATGCCATACAACATTCAACAGCCAACTCCATTGAACATTGCAAAAACCCTGGTAGTTAGTTCACAAAACCTTTTGATTTTGTATGTTAATGATGAAACAGGGGTAAACTGATGTTTAAATTATTTAAATACCTATGTTCAAACAGTTGGTTATATAGGTTGAAACCCCCCTTTTTTGACGATCATTGCTTATGGGGGGGCGGGGGGGGGGGGGACATATGCTTGTAACACCCTTTTATCCTGGGTTGGAAATTTTAAAAATAGCTAGATCTGGCCCTGTTTAAATCTCCAAAATCCATTAAATATACAAATGAGGTAAAAAAAAAAACAAGAACTGAAGAAATCAATGAGGCATTTGTTTCTCAGTCTATAAATGCTTTTATTTCTGATAGTGTTAAATTTACTAAAGAACAGTCGTCATTGACAAAATACAGTTAGACACAAAACGTGCTTAAGAAAAGATAAATACCACACATGTGATAATTATACTCCATACACTATCATTATTAGATTAAATATAAGTACAAAAAGTTCAATCTAGTTTGTTTATAAATTTATATAACAATCTGATGCAACATTCAAGGCATATATGATAAAATTCAATATTGCATTGCTTTAAATGATTACATAATGTAATATCAAACACAAATTAGAAAAACAATAAGGTCTTTCTGTACCAATTTGAAAGACCTTAATTTAATAATACTGTCATTAGCATGCCATTAATTTAATCTGTAAGATTGTTCTGTTTTTCTTTCTTCTGCTTAATGAGAGAAATATAATCCCCCAGATTGCTCCGTTTATTTCTGCATGATTAGATACCTGACCTCATTCATTTCGGTCTCTTTTAAATTCATGTTTATCCTCTTCAAAACAAGCGGAAATCCCTGCAACAGCCATAAACAGTAAATATTATAATACCATAAAAGATTTATCTAGGTCAGTGAACTGTTAGTACTTAGGTATACTAATCTATATAAGTGGGATGTGTTTCAGTAATACTATGTTTATGAGCAGACGGCTTTCAAATCTATGTCAATCACTTCCATCTT
Source organism: Mytilus edulis (assembly GCF_963676685.1). Taxonomy (NCBI): domain Eukaryota; kingdom Metazoa; phylum Mollusca; class Bivalvia; order Mytilida; family Mytilidae; genus Mytilus; species Mytilus edulis. The sequence continues at coordinate 74,158,815 of NC_092352.1, forward strand.
CAATCTCCTTAATGGAAATAAAATTTAAAATTGCAGACTGTGTACAAAAGAGATGCATTTTATGATTTTTTAATGATGATTTTTTTTCATAGAAGATTTGTGACCCAAATGATATTGATTTAAAGAGAAAAGTCACCAGCCCAGAAGTCAGCACTTAAATTCTGTGTTGACATGAATTATTATTGACATGGGCCATGACCATATCAAAGAAGCTGTTTACCTACAAAAAAAATTGTAAACTAAACAAGCATCTTGGGTACAAAAATTATAATCCTGGTATCTTTGATTATTTAAAAAAATAGAAAAAAAAGAAAAGATGAAGATTTTAGAAATTGAATTTTAAACTGTTCACTCAATAAATGTGACTTCAGATGAAGTTGGTTGTTCCCTAAAAGTAAGGACTAAATTGACAGAAACAATCAAAGATCCCCTGAGGTAACAAATGACATCTAGATATGACATAAAACAAGCTCTAACAGCCAATTGACAGCCAGGATTCTTTACTTGTTTGAATATATGTAATAGTTCAAACTAGTTATTTGAGATATCAACCCTCCCCCTTTTTTATGCCCCACCTACGATAGTAGAGGGGCATTATGTTTTCTGGTCTGTGCGTCCGTTCGTTCGTTCGTCCGTCCGTCTGTTCGTTCGTTCGTTCGTTTGTCTGTTCGTTCGTCCGTCTGTCCCGCTTCAGGTTAAAGTTTTTGGTCAAGGTAGTTTTTGATGAAGTTGAAGTCCAATCAACTTGAAACTTAGTACACATGTTCCTTATGATATTATCTTTCTAATTTTAAAGCCAAATTAAACTTTTGACCCGAATTTCACGGTCCACTGAACATAGAAAATGAAAGTGCATGTTTCAGGTTAAAGTTTTTGGTCAAGGTAGTTTTTGATGAAGTTGAAGTCCAATCAACTTGAAACTTAGTACAAATGTTCCCTATGATATTATCTTTCTAATTTTAATGCCTAATTATATTTTTTATCCAATTTCACGGTCCATTGAACATGGAAAATGATAGTGGGAGTGGGGCATCCGTGTACTTTGGACACATTCTTGTTTTTATCTTGATCATTGGACTAACTAAACATAGATAGAAGAAGTCTAGACAAACTATAGAAAGATTTAACATAGATCATATTAAGATCTATACCACAACAAATAAATAAACAAAGGGTTGTACATCTAGACCAGGGACATGATTGTTGGTAATAGGTTATTACCTGTTGCAACCCTTTAACAATTTTTTCTAAACATGGCATGTTTTACTGAACAAAAGCATTTATATAATATCTGTGTTTTAATCAATAATTTTTTTTACTGTAAAATCTGAAGACAAATTATAAATTAACTTTTTTCGTGTATACATGTGAAGTAATTTGGCACGTTTCAGACCTGTTGTCATAATACCCAGTGGCGACCATGGGATTTAAAAGAATTATGAAAAATACCACAAATATTTAAATAGGTCCTTGACCATTTAGTAAATTATAGTTTTGTGTTAAATATTACATACCTACTGGTAATAGATGTGTTATCTAGTGTATATTTCCTTTACTTAATGTAAAATGTCTGACTTAAATATTACCTCTGGACATCAAATAAATACATTTTTATAAAGTCCTTATATTGACCTTAAAATGAGCGTTTAGGAGCCAGCTAAAGACTGCCTCTGACTGCAGAATTTTTTATCTGTGTTGCAGACAAATTGGTGGCTTCAGACTGTTTTCTGCTCTTTTGTCGGGTTGTAATCTCTTTTACACATTCCCCATTTCCATTCTCAATTTTTTAATGTGATTGTTGTTTTATTCGTTAAATAGTAGATTCATTGATGTAAGTCATGTATGGGTTTCCATAACAATATTTAAAGTATTATTTACTTTTTCAGATGTACAGAAAGGTCCTACGACCCTGACAGATTCCATGGGAGAGTTGTAGCCTATCCATTTGAGGACCACAATCCACCGAGATTAGAGTTAATAAAACCATTCTGTGAGGACCTGGATGAGTGGTTGAAGAAAAGCGATGAAAACATAGCAGCCATTCATTGTAAGGCAGGAAAGGTAAACAGCTGTTTTTATACTCCAATCAACCCCCTTGTTAGCCTCATGGGGGAGGTCATGGGTTTGACCTCTGGCTGGATCAAAATCAAAACTTTAAGATTGGTACAAAATTTATAAGCTACTTGCCCTCTTAGCATGCAGCATTAAAAAGTAAGAGCAAAGACTGGTAGGCTCAGAGTCAGAATAATGTGACCAGGTATGGTAACTTGTCGAAATGTAGACTATTGCCTTGCAAACCAACATGTTAAAAATCTGGCAAGGGTATTGCCCTGAATATGCTTTTAATTTGTTGCCAGGAAATAAACAGCCATCCATCATTGATTCATCATATTATTCTCCAGTCCCATGTAACATGCATCTTGTCCTCTTTTTGTTTGTCTGTTCATCAAACAATTAATCCCATCTTACTCAAACACAATGTCAACTTTGAAAAACCTGCCGTATTTTTATGCCCCACCTACAATAATAGAGGGGCATTATGTTTTCTGGTCTGTGCCTCCGTTCGTGTATCCGTTCGTCCGTGTGTCCGTTCAGGTTCAAGTTTTTGGTCAAGGTGGTTTTTGATGTAGTTGAAGTCACAGCAACTTGAAACTTAGCACACATGTTCCCTGTGATATGATCTTTCTAATTTTAATTTTAAATTAAAGTTTTGACCCCAATTTCATGTTCCACTGAACATAGAAAATTATAGTGCGAGTGGGGCATCCATGTACTATGGACACATTCTTGTTTAAGTATATACATTTGAATTCTATTTATAATTGCAGGGAAGAACTGGTGTTATGATATGTGCCTATATGTTACACAGGAACAAATTTGATAACACTAAAGAAGCACTGCGGTTCTATGGCCAGGCACGGACACAGGATGAAAAGGTTGGCTGTAGAAAATTATGTGACAAAAAACCATGATCAGTTTTCTCAAAATATTTCTCTGGAAAATTTATACTTTTTGAGTTTATACTTTTTATGCGGATCAAATATTGTGAACTTTAATCACCACCGTGTATAATTGTTTTGGGAAAATAATGAGACATCTCTAATCATCAACCTACAACCAAGTCATTTCTTAAAACAACAATTATGTTTAGATTGAAGTATACATAGATATTATGTGAATAAAACAAAGATTTTCGTTACCGTGTAAGATCAAAATCGTTAACGCCCGCTTTACACGGTGATCACACGATTCAAAATAAACTTTTACAGGGAAGCTACCGACAGGATGACTATACTTATTGGATTCAGAAAATAAAAAAATCTCATGAATTGGAAAGTAGCCCATCAGTTATCCAATCTAAAGAGAACATCCTTGCATTGTGTATAAGCAGCCATATCTAATCAGATGACCTATTTATTTATAAGGTCATGTAAAGTAAAAATCACAAAAATACTGAACTCTGAGGAAAATTCAAAACGGAAAGTCCCTAATCATATGGCAAAATCAATGAAAAAACACATCAAACAAATGGACAACAACTGTCATATTCCCGACTTGGTACAGGCATTTTCAAATGTAGAATATGGTGGATTGAACCTGGTTTTATAGTGCTAACCCTCTCACGTGTTAGTGAATGTTTGGTATCAAAATGAGTTGATAAACTCTTATTATGCCCCACCTACGATAGTAGAGGGGCATTATGTTTTCTGGTCTGTGCGTCCGTTCGTCCATATGTCTGTCCGTTCGTTCGTCCGTTCGTCCGTCTGTCCTGCTTCAGGTTAAAGTTTTTGGTCAAGGTAGTTTTTGATGAAGTTGAAGTCCAATCAACTTGAAACTTAGTATACATGTGCCCTATGATATGATCTTTCTAATTTTAATGCCAAATTAGAGAATTTATTCCAATTTCACGGTCCACTAAACATAGAAAATGATAGTGCGAGTGGGGCATCCGTGTACTGTGGACACATTCTTGTTTTATATATGTTGTGTGTACAAGTTATCATTTTGAACAAATTATAATTTTTTTGAAAAAAATTACAAATTTTAATTTGTATTTTGATGTTGTAAATAAAGGCAACAGTACAAAAGTCGTAAATCGATTGAGAGAAAACAAATCCAGGTTACTAACTTAAACCAAGGGAAACACATCAACTACAAGAGTTAAATAAGGAATCAACAGAAGCACTTAAGTGCAACAACAACAAAAAAACCAGTAATGCCACATACATAGAAACGAACTATTAGATAACAATTGCCATTTTCCAATTGCAATTTGTACAAATAAGCTTTTAATTATAGCCGACCGTGCAAGGACTGTAAAGACAGACAAGGTCATTAAAAACTCCCTTCACTCACTTTTTATTGTAAATTCATACATTTCAGGGGGTAACCATTCCTAGCCAGAGACGATATGTAGAATATTATGAATATTTAATTAGAAACAAGTTAAACTACAAGCCAGTAGCATTGTTGTTAAAAGGCATAGAATTTATAACAGTTCCCATGCACAATGGGAGTGGATGTTGTAAGTAAAGCATAAATATAGGATACATGAATATGTAAATGAGGAGGCATGGTATGATATAGGATATATAAATATGTAAATGAGGAGGTGTGGTATTATTGCCTTTGAAAACTCCCTGCCTCAGACCAAAAGGACAAGAAAACAAACAACTGTAGGTCAACAAACACAACTTAAAAACTGAAAATGAGGTATTTAGAATAAAACACTAAGAGTGATATCAATTTCTCTGGAAGAGTAATCAATTCATGCTCTACATGTGACACTGTTTGTGTTCGTGTAAGTTCTAAACATTAAAATAGAAAACTTTTTTTGTACCTGTAATGACTTAAAGTGATCAAGGTGCAAAACATATTAAATACATGATTTCTTAGGGAAATGTTTTTTTGAATTAATGTTCATAATTAAACCAGGAAAAAAAAACGCAATTTATTCAATTTCCAAAATGTATAGAGGAAATGCACAGTAACAATTAACAATGATTAAACCCACTTTGTTCTTGTCTATCAGAAATACTCATAAAATATTAAATCTTTAATACCATTTTAATCAATAAAATATATAATGTTACATTCCAATGTACAAACATCTGCCGTTCCCATATTCCCCAATTTCAGAACTACCGTGGATTTAGTAATTTTCATAAGCGGAGTTCACGAAAAGTGGTGAGTTCGTGAAAAGTGGTGGTTCTCAGGATTTTACCACCAAAATTTGGTATAGAACTGACGCAATTTTAGTATTTTTCAATAGCACTAATAGTGAGGACCAGTAGATTTTCTTCCAAGGACCACTAGGGAAAAAAGATTTCACGAACTCTGCATGATGGGTACCAACTTTTGTTGATATTTGATTTCTTAGTTATAAAAGATTGTTATACATGCCTATAGCAGATGTGTACTATAGCAAATGTGTACGTCGTTGAACATTTAAATATGTGGTATCCCGCGAATAATGATCATGAGATCACTCACAGTTATAGTATTCTGTATAATTTAAACCGAGCAACTGAGGAAGCTGGCTTGTCATGTTTTGGATTTTTTGTCAGATTTTCGGAATCCTCTGGTTTTATCTGTTTGAATGCCCTTAAAAAATTTGCCCCGTGACCCCCATTTCTTTTTTTGTAAATCTTTTACATGCATAATAATAAGCCATCTTTAAAAGTCTTATAAAATTTTAATTACTTTTTAACAGTTTTTGAAAACTTCAACTTGTCAATGATAAAGCTATGAAAAGTCAAGAGAGAATATTTTCCCGCCAAAATTTCAATGGCTAATATCTTGAAAACAAGCACGGTGACCTATATATTTTTTTTGCTCTTTGGATTCCTTTATTATTCACCTATAAAATATAAACTAGTGTTTCAAAAAGTTAATTACTTTGAAACTGAGAAGCGAACTCCCTTAAGACTAGGAGTTTTCTAAATTGTTTTATGTTTTGTTATGTTAAAGCCTTTTGTGACTTACTTTACGATATGGGTCAGGCTCATTGTACATTTTGTTATGCCAAAGCCTTTTGTGACTTACTTTACGATATGGGTCAGGCTCATTGTACATTTTGTTATGCCAAAGCCTTTTGTGACTTACTTTAGGATATGGGTAAGGCTCATTGTACATTTTGTTATGCCAAAGCCTTTTGTGACTTACTTTACAATATGGGTCAGGCTCGTTGTACATTTTGTTATGCCAAAGCCTTTTGTGACTTACTTTACGATATGGGTTAGGCTCATTTGTACATTTTGTTATGCCAAAGCCTTTTGTGACTTACTTTACGATATGGGTTCGGCTCATTTGTACATTTTGTTATGCCAAAGCCTTTTGTGACTTACTTTACAATATGGGTTAGGCTCATTTGTACATTTTGTTATGCCAAAGCCTTTTGTGACTTACTTTACGATATGGGTCAGGCTCATTGTACATTTTGTTATGCCAAAGCCTTTTGTGACTTACTTTACGATATGGGTCAGGCTCATTGTACATTTTGTTATGCCAAAGCCTTTTGTGACTTACTTTACGATATGGGTTAGGCTCATTTGTACATTTTGTTATGCCAAAGTCTTTTGTAACTTACTTTACGATATGGGTTAGGCTCATTGTACATTTTGTTATGCCAAAGCCTTTTGTAACTTACTTTACGATATGGGTTAAGCTTATTGTTGAATCTTGTATTGTGACCTATGGATACTTTCTATATTAACACTATAAACTAAAGATACTTTATATAGCAAGTAAGTTTATTTGTGTATATTTTACACATGTTTTGTTGATGTGGTTATTTCTTGGAAAGGAAAGATTATGATCAAGATGATGTATTAGTTCTTGACACAAAATACAGACACATGCTTAGCCTCAATTAGTTTAATGGGTCAAAATGCCAATAAATAAAAGCACCTGCCTGATTTTGACATTTTATTTTCTCAAATGAAGACCATTTTGAAAAACTTTTTTTGCAATTACTATTCATGATTGTAACCTTTTCAAAACTGATAAAAAAATAATTATATAAATTGATTAAAAGTGAACCTCACATTCTTTATTTTGCTACCCTTTAAAAAACATAGCAAAGACTACACAGTTACTTACTCTTAATTTCTTTGAGATAAAAACATAATTGTACTCATAATCACAAAGGAGTAGGTCTAGTAAGTGCCGATTTTGGTCTCAAAGTTCAGGTTCATCTGATGAAAGATTTTGGACACTTTTTAGACACTTAAAGTGACTACTGCAGTCTTATCAATTAGTTTATGTGAAAGATTTGAACCTGATTTTGTCATTAAAGATGCTCCGATCAAATATGCCATAATATGTATTTTTTTCAGATGTTTTTTTGTCAAAAATGAAAGTGGCCGCATCCATGTTCATCCTCAACCTTTATATATTTTATGTATTATCATCAAATACAACTTACATTTCAATATTAACAATGAACACAAATGCTGCCACTTCCATTTCAGACGGAAACTGTTTCAAAATTAATCAGAATGTTATAATTTCGAAGATTTCAGTAATTTAGCATGACTTTATGATGCTAGTACATGATACATTGTATTGTCAAAAACAGCCAATATTCATGTTGCAGAAGCATTCTACTTTCCAATAAATAGCTAAAATTTTACATGTTAATGATTTTGTAAAACTGCTATATTTTGGGGCCAAAATGGGGTCTTTACTGGGCCTACTCCTTTAATAGGGCCAGCCCCAACCCCAAAATTTTAATATGAGATTGTAGTTTTCATACTTATCTTTTAGCAAATGCATATCCAATAAGCTCATTATAATCATTGCCAGAAATTTCTAAATCTATTTTCAGCTCCATTTTTTGAAGTATATCAACTTAAGGTGCGAGTATACACATCAAAAGTTTACGAAGACATCAAAAAGGGCCAAACATCGTTTTACATGCCCATAGAACAGTCTGTACCGCTGTGTGGAGATATCAAAGTTGTATTTTATAATAAACCAAGAATGAAAAAGAAGGTAGGTTAAAATGGTTGTAGTTTTACATGCTTTTAGAATAGTTGGAACAGCTGTCACAGTGTATCAAATTGCAAATGAAGTGGTAGGTGTCGGTAGAAGAAATGACCTAAATAATTTCTAACAGTTAAATAGCAATATGATCAATATAATTGATGGTATTTAAATAAAATCCCAGTTTTCTTGTTAAATTTTTATGAATAGTTTGTGAAAGAAACAAGATCCTTCCAACCTCAATCTTCTTCCTTTTGCAATAATAAGCCTCTGGTATAGCTCTTACAGCAAGATTTAAATGAAAGGAGATGTGAGGTCGATCTCATTTGGATAGTGATTTAATGACACTAAAAAAATCAAATGACTTCCAGATGTCAACAGCCATCTTTAACAATCGACAAGTTTGTTTGCAATATTTCAATCTTCTGATCTCTCCAAGTCCCGAAAAAGATGGGAATAATTTGTCATTTTTTTCTGTAAAATTATTAAATTTATATTCCCAAAACAGGAAAATAAAACTGAATTATAGAAAAAGCTGTAATTACTTTGATGTTTAAGATATTATAAAATAGAACAGTGGCGACAACGAAATACAATTATTACCCAATTTATAAATGAAAGGCTATTTCAGGTGAGAAATAATTTCTTTATTTTCATAGTTTTGACGTCATACAACAATTGTCAATGCAGCTGCATAAATATAAGTCAAGAATGTATAGAAAAAGATATAGCACATAAGCACATATTTTCTATTTTAATTACATTAAAAGCCAATGTTTTATATTAAGAACCTGACCAAGAATGTGAATGTCAGAAAAAAACAAATTCAAATGTGTGAACAAACATGACATTCATGAGATTGATTTACTGATGTAACTTTCTGTATATTTATATTCAAAAATTGATGCTCTTGGCGAAAATAATTAAATTTATCTCTTAGTATTAGAAGCAATAATTGAAACATGTCTAATAAATATATGAATGATTGTCTTAACTACATGAAGATCTGAAGGCTATTGAATGCGATAGAAATTGGTCACATTTTTACATTTTCTGCTGTTTTTGACAGGTCACCTTTGCAAAGGTACGGAATTGCATTGTGAAATATATATACACACAAATCATATTCAAGGGTCTTGAATACCGTTTGTTCTTTTTCCGTATATAGTATGAAGATATTTATTTGAAGGGCCCACACTGTTTTTAGTTTATTTTTCTTTTGTTGACCTATGCCTACTGCTTTTAATGAACATAAATTTTACTAAATTTCTTTTGTTAGTTCTGATATAATATATATATGTTGTTTTCTTACAATGTAGAATGAACTAATGCTCTTGACGAAAATAATTAAATTTATCTCTTAGTATTAGAAACAATATTTGAAACATGTCTAGTAAATATATGAATGATTGTCTTAACAACATGTAGATCTGAAGGCTATTGAATGAGATAGAAATTGGTCACATTTAAAATATAATGATTTCCCAAGACTTTGTATATTTTAGAATCAGGCAGGTACCAGTAATTTTGAAAGACAAACTTTTTAATTAAGAATCTTTGTTTATGTTTATTTTCATCCAGTATGCACTATACCAAAAGGTTAAGAGGTCAAGTATTTGAATCTTTTATGTTAAACCTCAGTCTCTATGGTCAATAGGCTATTTGCCAATTCCCGTTTTTGACCCTGTAATTAGAGATCTCTTTTTTAGTTGTCTCCCTTATGAGGGACATTAATTATTATTTACAATGGAGAGCTAGCAGAAAGATCAAAATGACCTGTGCTCAATGTGAGTAATCTTTAAGGTTTTCAAATCTTTTAATTACATTAATTTGTTGTTAAGGTAAATACTTTTGACATCCGAAATTATTTTTCATGAAAAATTATTTAAACCACCCATACATCACTTTAAATTCATCATGCTTTAGATTGGCAAAAACCAATTTTGTTCGGTATGGAACCAGTCTAAGATTGGCAAAGGGAAGTTATTTGTTTCATAAGTGTGTAATAACATGAATAACAGAATCAAATTGGTAATTGGCAAATGGACTATTCGCCCAAATTATCTATGGACAAGATTATCCAACTGTTAATGGTTAAGTATATTTACCAGAGGAGCAGGGGATGTTTTAACAAGATAACATGCTTGATCCCTTGCAAATTTAGTTGAAATGTGCCTTCACAGGAAACATTCTTTAGTCATATTTTTAGTTAAAAACACCTTTCTAAAGTCTTCCACCAAATTTTTTTTTGCTTTTGTTTAGCATTGATCAAACCACCAACATAAATTCTTTGAGTAAATTTGTCATGTAATAAACATACAAAAATAAATGATCCACAAATCAAATAAAAATACCTCCTAACCCTCCCTTGTTCATTTTAATGGTTAGTTTGAGTGTTGAAGAGCTCTACATTAAACTAAAAATTAAAAAAAAAAAATTCAATGGTATTTTCAAGCATAGTGTGTTATCTTTACAAGCATGTATTACATAAAGACTGTTTATATTTTAATTTTCAGTTCAGTTTCACTATATTTAATATGGATTCTATTGGGGTGAATATTGTGTGCTATATTTAGTTTATATATATGTACATGTGTAATCTTAAATAAATCGGCAAAACATCACCGGTTTTGATTTTCAACTGGCACTACTAATTGGCTGACCTTGTCCTCAGTCAAAACTTAGGTCTATATAAATTTTAGATTGAGATATTATATAGATAAAAATGTAAATACTGCTAGAATTTCTCATATAATTTCTTCCTGAAATTCCTACAGAAAATTTCAGAATTTAACAAGAGATGGGAATATATAATTCCAGAATGTTAGTTCACATATGTAAACTTCAGAATTTTACAATCTTTGTACGACCGCAAAAAAAAAAAATTTTTGGTCGTATATTGGTATCACGTTGGCGTCGTCGTCTGCGTCGTCGTCGTCCGAATACTTTTTGTATTCGCACTCTAACTTTAGTAAAAGTGAATAGAAATCTAAGAAATTTTAACACAAGGTTTATGACCACAAAAGGAAGGTTGGGATTGATTTTGGGAGTTTTGGTCCCAACATTTTAGGAATTGGGGACCAAAAAGGGCCCAAATAAGCATTTTCTTGGTTTTCACACTATAACTTTAGTTTAAGTAAATAGAAATCAATGATATTTTGACACAAAGTTTATGACCACAAAAGGAAGGTTGGGATTGATTTTGGGTGTTTTGGTTTTTACTGTTTAGGAATTAGGGGCCAAAAAAGGGCCCAAATAAGCATTATTCTTGGTTTTTGCACAATTACTTTAGTATAAGTAAATAGAAATCATTGGAATTTAAACACAAGGTTTATCAATACAAAAAGAAGGTTGGGATTGTTTTTGGGAGTTGAGGTCCCAACTGTTTAGGAATTAGGGGCCAAAAAGGGGCCCAAATAAGCATTATTCTTGGTTTTCGCACCATAACTTTAGTATAAGTAAATAGAAATCTATGAAATTTAAACACAAGGTTTATGACCATAAAAAGAAGGTTGGGTCTGATTTTGGGAGTTTTGGTCCCAACAGTTTAGGAATAAGGGGCCCAAAGGGTCCAAAATTGAACTTTGTTTGATTTCATCAAAAATTGAATATTTGGGGTTTTTTAATATGCCGATTTTAACTGTGTATGTAGATTCTTAATTTTTGGTCCCCTTTTCAAATTGGTCTACATTAAGGTCCAAAGGGTCCAAAATTAAACTTAGTTTGATTTTAACAAAAAATGAATTCATGGGGTTCTTTAAAATGCTGAAATCTAAAAATGTACTTAGATTTTTGATTATTGGCCCAGTTTTTAAGTTCATTAGACCACATTCATTCTGTGTCAGAAACCTATGCTGTGTCAACTATTTAATTTTAAATTTAAATAAGTTTGAAGAAGAAATCTGTAATTGATTTGTAAGATCTTGACATTTCTTTTGTGTAAAAAACCTATATAATGTCAAAAATTTGATCACAATCCAAATTCAGAGCTAAATCAAGCTTGAATGTTTTGTCCATACTTGCCCCAACTGTTCAGGGTTCGACCTCTGCGGTCGTATAAAGCTGCGCCCTGCGAGCACCTGGTTGTAAAAGTGATAGGAATATATCATTTCATAATTTTGGTACTTTTTTGCAGAAGCTCATACCTGAACTTTTAATTGGTTGACAACATCTAAAAAAATGGATTTTCAACCAATAGTGTAACATAAATTAATTTAGTTATATGAACTATGAACTGTTAGACATTCCTATTGGACCAAATAAGTTTACAACCAATCTAAGATCATCCAAATTTGAAAGGATTATTAAGATAGAAAAGCATATAAGCTTGATACAAAACAAAAAAATCATCTCTAGATGAGTTTAGCTTATTTTCCTTGTACCTAAATCTTCAGTTTCTTTTCTGAGATTCCATGATGTGGTACTGATTTTCTATATATCTATTAAAACTGTTGTACAGTATATTTACTGTGAAATTTTTCAAAAAAAAATCAGATGGATATTTCTTGAACTCTTAATTATGGTAATGTTTACTTTTAGAAATGCAAATTCTTTGGGACTTATAGTTGAGGGGTTAAAGTTCAGGGTAGCTGTTGGACATCAAACTGCTTGTCTTTAACTAAGGACCTAAATTAATTTGTTCCCCAAAGCTTTTCAGCTTCTTCTGACAAAGATAATGGTTGCTTTTAAAACTTTGGAGCGTCACTGATGAGTCTTTTGTAGACGAAACGTGCGTCTGGTGTATATACAAAATTTAGTCGTGGTATCTATGATGAGTTTATTTACTAAAACTTGAAAGTAGCTGGTCATACCTTCTATCGTGACACTCACAGACATAAAACTATAAAGTTTAGATTGAGGACAATGACAGCTTTACACTAATCAAAAAAATAGAATGATATCTTTGATATAAGTAATTTTGTCAATATGTGTATGAACTGATATTGGCAATCATATACTGCTCATTAAAGGAACACAACACTTCCGTAAAATTATCCTTTCATAGAATTTAAATATTACTCTTCACATTTTTACTTTATTTGGCCTTTTATACTATTTTATTTGAGCGTCACCGATGAGTCTTTTGAAGATGAAACATGTCTGCCGTACAAAATTTTAAGCTTGGTACAAATGTACATGTTTCTATGAAGAGTTTAAATTCAGAATTTAAATGTTTATATGAAACTTTCAATATAGTATTATAGTATAAATACAGCTAGTAAATTTTATATAGTTTATAGGTTGTTGTTTGTTTTCCATTTATTTGTTAATTATTCCGTATATTATTAAGATATGAAAACTGTTGTGTTTCTTGCGAATATTAGTACATTGTGTCAATAAGTTGATTTTAAGGTTGAAATTTGAAGGATTAGAATGAAAGTGTGTTCCTCTTTATAGGCTTTTGAAATATGAATGTGTCCAATCAAATGCATGGCTTCATTTTGAGTTTAATGTTTATGCTAAGATCCTGGTTTTTGCTTACCGTTGTTCAACATGAATTAAAAGCTTAGTGGTAATGTTTCTGCAGTATGTAATTGAAATTTAGATTTTCGCTCAGAAATATTTTATTCCATTAAAATTGTCATTTTTGTCAAGTATATTATGATATGTTTTATGTGATGAAGCTAGATGGAGACTTTTCTTTTAAAAGAAGCCATATTAGAGTACCTGGTAGTCCTAGTAGAAAATGTACTGTTGATTTATTCAGTTATATTCTTGGGGTATCAACAATGAGCAAAACCTATCTCATGTATATACCATAGCAAGCTATGTCTTACTTAAAACAGACCTTAATGGCTATAATTTCTGGCTTGGTATGTTTGTTCAATGAATTTGAATATGTTAAGACACTGCGAAATTATTTAATGGGTATTTTTTGTACAACCAGTTCAAAGTATAGTTTGCATGAATAAGTTGAAAACAGAACACACGAAAAAACAACATAGAAAAAGTAGTTTTAACTCATTCCAAAGACAAAGGCTGATTTTATTTGCACAGTTTTGCTATGGAGAAAAATCATTAGACAACATTTCAATATTGATAGAAAATTCAAGATGGCCACCACTTTCAACAAATGCCCTGCAAAGATCAGCTAAGTTGCCATGGTGACTTTGAAGTAAACATATCAACAAATTTAAGAACATTTATTTAAGATTATAACAGAGTAAATTCCTAACCTTTTTTTTCCAGGATAAAATGTTTCAATTTTGGTTAAACACATTTTTTGTGGAAGCAGACGACAAGCCAAAAGAAAATGGTCGGAAATCTTGGGCTGGAGAGGTGCCAGGATCCAGTAATTATTACACAGTGACTATTCCTAAGTGTGAACTTGACAAAGCTAATAAAGATAAGGCTCACAAGTTATTTAGTCCTAATTTCCAGGTAGGTCCTAATGTTGTGAAGATGGAAAGACCAAAAGGTGTCATTTTATACATAGAATGAATCAGTACATTAAAAAGAATCATATTATTTTAGTCCTAATTTCTATGTAGGTCTATTTCTTACAAATCCATACAATAATAGCTTGAATTAGGTAGATATATTTCTTGTATAGAAAAATTCTAATTTAAAACTGATCTTGCTGTGCTCCAAGTTTGAATATGAAATTCATGCTATTATAACATCAAACCAAGAAATTTACCAGGAGACTGATTTAGTGTAGAGCCTTCGACTTTAGTCGAAAAAGCAAGATATAGCGATTCTACATTCTGTCGATGGTGTCGTCCACAAATATTCACTCTGTGGTTAAGTTTTTGAAATTTTAATAACTTTTTTTAAAGTATACTGGATTTCTACCAAACTTGGACAGAAATTTGTTTATGATCATAAGATAGTCATGATAGTATCCAGCAGTAAATTTTGTAAAAATAAAATTCCATTTTTTCCGTATTTTACTTATTTATAAATGGACTTAGTTTTTCTGCCCAGAAACTTTACATTCACTCCGCAGTTAAAGTTTTTAAAATTTTAATAACTTTCTTAAATTATCCAGGGTTTGTACTAAACTTGGACAGCTAGGAGCTTGTTTATGATCATCAGATAGTATCCAGAAGTAAATTTTTGTAAAAAGATAAATCCATTTTTTACGTATTTTACTTTTAAATGGACTTAGATTTTCTGCCAGGAAACAACACATTCACTCTGTGGTTGAATTTTTAAAAATTTTAATAACTTTCTTATTCTATTTTGGATTTGTACCAAACTTTGACAGAAGCTTGTTTATGATCAAAAGCTAGAATCTAGAAGGAAATTTTGCTAATGTGTTTTGTACCTGTGTATCTGTATTTTACTTATAAATGGACTTAGTTTTTTCTTCCAGTTAACTTACATACAGTCTGCAGTTAATGTTTTTAAAACATTTATTAGATTCATAAACTATCCTGGATTTTTACCCCAGAATTCAAGGAGAATTAATATAATTACATGTCTAAATGATTTATATATTTTGTAGGTCAAACTTCATTTCACCAATCCTGAAAATTGTGGATTATATAACTCCTCATTAAAAGTCCCCGATCAGCAAGGATTACGACACCGATCAAAAACATTAGAACAAATATGTGATAAAAACTCCACTACAAATCACTCGGACCATAGTGTGGACGGGATGCCACATTCTATAACGGCACTGACACTTAACTCTCGACGAGAAAATCAGTCGCCTGTGATAACACGGACGCGATCACCTAGTCACATGACTCATGAACGACCAAAATTCATGTTGCCGTCTAACGGGGAGGGCAGTAGTGACCAATTAAGTAGTGAGGCAAATAGTGACACAGACTTTCCCGAGGAGGATTTGTCAGACACGGACGATGAAGAAGAATGGAATGATCTAGAAACGACTGCTGTTTGATAAATTATCTATTTTTATAAAATTTATCATTTTTCGTCAAAACATTATAAAATCCCACATTATGTTGTTGTTGAGTTTTTTGTCATATTTTCTCCCATTGTTACATAGCCATTAATTGTTACATTTATGCTCAGCATTTTGTTTTTCATCAGTAAGGTCATTATAATGAATAGCCAAACAGAAATTCTTTACTTGAAGTCTTTCTGTATAGTTTTGTATATCTTTCAAGGCTTTTTCAATTTAACAATAAATTCTACCTGTTATGTTGCAGTATGAAATAGGCTTAATAGATTTCTCTTGTTTACTAAATTTACCGTAACATAGACTAGCCTTAATTAATTTATTTTTATCTATCATCTCTAAATTTCTGATCTCAAAAAACAATTTTTAAAATCTTAAGAATTTATTTGTAATATGAATGTGTAAGTATAAAATTTTACAGATTATAAAATAATTAGTGCTTATAATTTGTTTGTCAATTTTCATTCATTTGTTATCTCAGATTGATTTTTATGAACCAATAATGAAGAAAATCAAACCTTTGTTAATCGATCAGGCTGAGAAAAAAAATAGAGACGGGAAAAATTTTCCTTTATGAAAGACTTGAGTTGAATCCTTAATTTTCATTGTCTTTTTTGACAAATTTAAGAAATGTTTTGGAGACACTAAAAAAAAAATTGTTTTTTGTATACTTTTTTTAAACAGTGTTGTATGTCACTTGACTACATGGAAAGTGAAAGGCGAATCCTTCCTGTAGAACAATAGGATACAAAATTGCTGTGTAGTGTAATTTTTTTTTATCTTTGAAAGAGTACAGTTTTCAAATTTGTATGCTTTTCCTGTGTATTATTTTTTTATAAAGTTGAGAAATTTGAAACCTAATTTATTGAATGCATGTTCTGTCATTTTTAGAGATATCTTGAAAATCAAACTACTGACTACTGTTTTTAGATTAAATTTGAATATTTTATACTTTGGTTTATATAATGTTTCTTGAAAATGTTGAAATCACCTCTTTTAGTTGTGATCATTATTTTCAACGCTTCAAATAAAAAAATATAAAGAAGTTCAAAATATAACTTGATATTGAAGACCTTCAAGATTTTTCATTTGAAGGGGGAAAAGGGGGGGGGGGGGTCTTTCAGGGTACATTTTTCAAACGGCTGAAGTATGTCCTACTCTCAACCACCCATAGAAATATATTTGCATGTACATCTAAAGCACTGAGGATCTCCTTTTGGAACAGCACTTTTAAGATAAAAGAGGAATTTCATAAGATAGGACTATCTGTACATTGTATATATTTTTGCTTCTTTGTGAAATTTGCTTTTTTTCCAGCTTTTGTGCATGCAATATTTTTATGTGTTCACAATCTGTTTTCTTGTGTTGAATTTTTATTTGAAATTATTTTAAGTACTTGTTTGTTGAAGAATTAGGACATTGTAAAATTTTGGCGATAATTTGCATTGATTTGAATTCACAGCAAATAAGTAAAAATTTATGATATTTGTTGATTTGATAATTAATAAAAGTAGAGTGCATTGTTATTTAATTAAGGAGATGACTGAGAAAAAATACATTTTATATCATATCAAACTTATCTCACATTCCTAGGTTCTGTTATTAAAATTAAAAGACCAACAATTACAGTGTAAGATCAAATATTTGCTTCATTATTTGGGGGTTATTTTTTTGGGGGAAGGGGGATTTCTTATCTGTTCAAATTTGACTGATTCTCAGCCAGACCTGTACTTAAAAAAAAGAGCAAGGGTCATATTAAATCAAAATATAGTTTATATGCAATATTGCATGTTTTTGTTATTAAAGATTTTCATATCATAAGTTGGAACTGCCTAAAAAAGTACCCCATAGGAGTGAATTTCTGATAAAAAAAAAATTTGTGAAAATCTACACGTTGGGATTAGTTTATACAAAAGTGTAAAAGTTTCAATATGATTATTTGTACAAGTCACAAATGTGTTTTTTTTTTATTCATGTTTTCCTTAAACTCCAGTATGAGATCATAATTGCCAAAAGTTTGAATAGATGTTATATTCCTACTTAATGAAATAGAGATATACAGTCAATGTTAAATCTGCCATCTTCATCATATAGGTAATGGGAGATAACTCTTACAAATCACTGAACATTTGTGTCAACAAATTTTATAGGTGCATTCTTATCTAAGTTACACAGATTGAATGAATTCTGTTGAAGGATACATAGGCATTTAGAAATTGCAAATTACAAACATGTAACTGGTTTGTTAACTTTTTAGAATAACAGTGAAGTTTTTATAATTAGGTCAATATAACAAAAAATTATTTTCATTTTACATTGATCAACTCATGTTATTAAGTCAATAACTTTATAATAGGCCAATTTGTCTTTTAAATCATTGTTAATGTATACTTGTCTGTCTGAAAGATGACACCTGACCTTGACCTCTATTTCATGGTTCAAATTATGTATTCATTACTGTTTTGTTTAACAAACTGAATTTTAAGGTTTCTATTTATAGCAAAACATTGACTGACCAATTTATTAATATTTATCCTTATTTTATCTTCATATTTTCTAAATTAAATAGAAGCAGATATTACTAATTGAACTCGGACATAATATTTTATGTCTCTCTATTGTTCCTCTTATTTTAGTTTTAATTAGAATATTGTGTATGGTGTTTGTTTCTTTTGATAATTCAGAACTATGTTACAGGATCAGTTCCAGTTAGTAGATAGAATACAAAATTATGAGCTCAACTCTCAGCCCATTTTATTTATTTAATCAGGGTAATAAAAAAAAAAAAAATATAACGATTTTTTGTTTAATTCATATGAAAGAGATTATTTTGCATCTATTTAATTATAAGAAAATGGCTTAATGTTATGGTAGAAATAGATAAGTATATTTTTTTATGATTCTTTCATATTGTTAACTAATTTTGTTATTTTTGTAAACATCAAAATTTTAATCATATTCAACAATCATAAAAACTTATGTTAGGGTACCAGTATTTGTACTAGTACGATTTATTTCAATTTGAAAGGGAAAATGATACAAGAAGTGTTTCAAAACTAATTATTTTTATGTATAACATGAGATTCAAGATTTCAATTAGGACAAAATTAAAGAAATGGTAGTGCATGTACAGGGTTTCTAGACCAACCCAATTTTTTAGTACTAATCCATAAGCTTTTATAGGGATTTCTTTTAAAAACTTTTACCAGCATATGAATTTTTTTTCCACTAACTTATTTCATCAAAATTGTTACTGAATTGATCCAAAACATTACCAAAAGTGGTATGTATGATATCTGAACTGATTGTGACAAAAAATAACACTAAAAAGAAACCCACACATAATTGTTTTTTGACCCAAGAATTTAAACACTTTTTCTTTCGCAAATTTTGAAAGTTGCATAATCCAA
Source organism: Mytilus edulis (assembly GCF_963676685.1). Taxonomy (NCBI): domain Eukaryota; kingdom Metazoa; phylum Mollusca; class Bivalvia; order Mytilida; family Mytilidae; genus Mytilus; species Mytilus edulis. The sequence goes on from NC_092352.1 coordinate 74,178,087, forward strand.
TATTTTTATTTCAGGAACAGTCTGCCAAAAGTTTTGCCTATTTGTTTAAACCTCATTTAAAGAGATCATAGGGCCATTGTTAACATTGATTGTTATTAACATTGTTAAATCTCTGTTTTATGTTTTTTACAATGAAATCTCAGGGTAGGTAAGTTATCTCCCCTTAGATATGCTATCAAAGTAATGGAATACTGTTCACTCATCAAATATATATTTTATATGTTAGATCATATGATATAGTGGCAAAGGGAAGCTAACATGTTTACATAGATAGAACGAAATCTTTTTGACATATCCTTCATTCAGTTGTTTCACATTGGGCTTGAGCACCGTTTTAACAGCTAAATTTGGGACCATTCTATTATTAAACATTTTGAGCTTTGTCAAAGTTGCATTGCATGTTTGAAAGAATTCATTAAGTTAAAAAATCCTTCTTTTTAATTTACCATTTCGCATGATTGAGATATCTCCCTGTAGAAATCTTAAGAATTGTGGGGAAATTAATTTCATATTCACCAAAAAAAATATCACTGTATCATTCTTTATATATTCGTTGTTCAATAAATTATCATCCAATCAAATCATGATGCAAGCATTTTAAAATATTACTCACAACTAATTAGATTCAAACACAACATATAGAGGGGTAACAGAACACTTAAGGGGAGGTTACTCTTCAAAAGTCAGCTGAACGTTTTAATCACATTCTTAAAGTTAAGAGAAATCATGCTTCTAAATGATCAAAATTAGTGTTTAAATCTCATTAAATTATTCCTGCAAATTAAGCTGTTCAACTTCTAAAACTATTAATATTTATGTCAAAAAGTTAAAGTGAATATTTTGTCAAAATGTTATGAAAATTAAACAAGCAATATATATTTTAGTCAGTGTTTGGTATCCTCCTTAAATACTTAAATATAATTGCAGTCCCATTACAATTTACACAGCAATAAGGAATATCCTCTGACCTGTGTTTCCTGTATACTTAAATGGAACAGCCCTATATGGTTTCTATAGTAACACTTTGTACTATATTGTATGGTTGTGTATATAGATGTTACAAAGTTTAGCCTTTGAATGGTAGAGATATTTTTATGGAAGAATTTTGTATGACTGTTTGTTATTATTGCCTCATAAAATGCTGTTTAAAAGAAAAATGAAAGTTTTGTTGTGTTGTTTATATTATTTTTTTCTGCCTAATGGAGGTAGTAAATTGAAACTCAAAAGTTATAGAGAGATCGGTAAAATCAGGGCAAACAAAGATAAAAAAATACTATACAACGTTTCTCAAAAATGGGAAAATAAGTGATGAAACTCCAAAACTTCAAAAATACTGAACTAAAGGAAAATTCAAAGCAGAAAGTTCCTAACTAAATGACAAAATCAAAATCTCAAATTTTTAAGCAAATGTCAATGAAACAACAACCGAATGACACAAATATATAAGGAGAAGAAAATTCCTTTTCTATTTTGAAATTAGCTTGTCATTGATTAATAAGGTTAACTTTGTAGATACAAAAATAAACCAATATTATTCCAGAAAAGGGGTATCTTTAAAACCACTTGGATATATGGTTGAATAAACTGAGAGGAAACTCAAGGTCTCAGGTAATATAACAAAAAACTAAATGAATGAATGCCAAAACAGGGGTTCTGGATGATTAATCTTTAAACTCAAATTTGGTATGGAACCAAACCAGAATTTGTTGTCATGGAGATCCTTATTGAGTAAGAGTAAAATGTCAGGGTTATTGATATTGAAGAAGATTAAAATTATTGCAGAAGGCTTGAGTATGAACAGGCACAAAATTCTAATGCATGTATATGCCAAATATTGTTAGGTTTTTTTTTCATATGAGTAAGATACCATAGAACATTCAGCTTTTTAGAAGTCTATCCTGTACGATTAGGAAAACTTTGTATGCCCCACTTATGAGCATAATGTTTCGATCAGTTCGTCCGTGTGACCCGCTTCGGCTAGAAAGACATTAGGGTTTGAGTTTTGTGAGCTTGCTCACTTAGGTTCTTTAATTATTGTTTTGCTCATAGCTGGGCCTTGTTAATTATATATATTTATAGATTATCGTTGATCATCTCAACGAGATTGATTTTCTCGCTTGAGCTGGTACAGCGAAAGTGAGAAAAGCAATCGAGTTGAGATGACCAATGATAATCTGTTTATCGCTAATTTACCTATGACGACGTTGTCAATTTCATGTCAATTTCGTTAGCAACGCCGCGTGTCCTTAGTTTCTAGCGATAATTTTTCCATCTCAAGCGAGAAGCATGATATGAAAATTATCACAAAAAAAAGATCAAAAGAAAAATGCACAAAATAGCGATAAAGTATACTATTTCTAGTTTATAGATAACAAAAGCCTGTTCAACTAAGTGTGTATCACTTTCATTTTTTGTCAATCCTCTATTATTTAAGTGTGGTCCAACGCTGGAGAGATTTGCATAAAGAACATCTGATGAGTTAAGACTTTTTGCAACTGATTTTTATTTGAAAAATTTTGGTCGTATATTGGTATCATATCTTTTTTCTTTGTCATCATTGTCCAAAGATGAATGGTTTCTGGATAATAACTTTAGTATGAGCAAATAGAAATTAATAAAATTTTAATACAAGGGTTATAACCACTAAAGGAAGGTTGGGATTGATTTTTGGGGTTATGGTCTCAACTGTTTAGGAATTGGGGGCCAAAAAAAGGGCACAAATAAGCATTTTTTTGTAGTTTCCAGACAATAACTTGTGTTTCAGAGTATGAATCTCTCTGAAATTATACCACAAGTTTCCATAGAACAAAGGGCAAAGGGATGGTTAGGATTCACTTAGAAAGGGGGGGGGGGGGGGGAGTTATGGCTCAAACCATTTAGGAATTAGAGGCAAAAAGGGGGGGGAACATTTTTTTTCTGGTTATAGGACAATTCAGAGAATTTAAAAGTAGTCTAAGGGAGGCAATCCAAACCCAATTTAAAACGATGTTTGATTACCTCCCTTACACTGCTTGTAAATAATGTATTTAGAAATGATGATTGTCTTGAGCTTATTAGCTGTCAATTTATTTTTAAAAGTTACTATTAATTTATATTAATTAATTTTAGCCAAGGGTAATTATGGTTGCAAACTTTATTCGAAATTTGAATTGAGATTATGACAATATCATGAGGGAATGATTTTTTTTGGGGAATAAGGGGGAGTTGAAAAAAATGGGGGGGGGGGGGGGGGTAAATAAAAATTTGTTAGGGGGGGACTAATTACTTCATTTTGGGGGGTTAATATTCAACAGGATAGTATATTGCAAAAAAAAAGGGGTCAATTTTATTAAGAAGGGGTGGTGTTATGAAAAGAGGAATGTCCGAGCGGTGGATTCTTTTCATAAACAAATATCAAAAATAGAATTATAATGTTCAGCTACAAATATTTGAGATAACGGAGAAAGTTGTAGAAAATGATGATTTAATTAACACATATAAAATTATGATCACAAATCGGTATAAAATGTCACAGTTCCTGAATACTTAATAGTAATCTGAATAAAGTCCGTAAATATATGCTATGCTATGGAACAGTTCTTCTGACGGAAAAGTTAAGAGTATGTCCAAGGATTGCTCATTTGAATATATACGAATAATAACAAGCCAGACCGATGTATTAAATCACTGGAGCTCTATATTCTATAAACCACTTCAATACAGCATACTATAAAATCCTTTCTTTTCGTGTCCTTACTTCACCACACCCCGTGTCTAACGTCTCCAAAACAAAAGTACTCATCAACGTCATCAGCTTGCAAAATCCGGGAAACTGTACAACGTTGTTTAGAAATAATGTTCACAACACTGCCCTCCTTTTTAAAACAATTTCGTCCTCGAAATAAATAACAGTTCATCAGACCACGTATGTATAATAATCGTAATACTACAAACAACAAACTCCATGTCTCCTAATTCTATTGGCTGACTGTTTAGAATCAAGAATTTTGAATTTCTTAGTACATGCTTTCAAACGTTTTACATTAGCACAACACAATTCCTTACTAAATATATTGCCAGATGTCAGTTCTTTGTCTCTCATCTCTGGTTTGTTTATACATTTCCTCAAACGATTTCCAACAGTCACCAGGTCTATTAATTTTATTTTAGGGCATGTCCGTCTAACATGTCCTCTCTCTTTGCATTTTGAACACTTTATTTTCTTCACAGAAGTCCTCACTTTCTTAATGGACGAAACACAATGCAAATCCGTGGTTTCACACGTTCTTTTACAAAAGTCACTGTTTAAATTTTCATGTTGTTTTGAATTCCCTGTATCTTTACGAAAAGTCTCTTTACAAAGTTCCTGCCAATACATTTCCTCTATAATCTCGCCAATGTTGACAGGTTGCTTAATCATTACATTCAACGCTACGCTGGAATCAGTATATCCCGATAAAGCATATTCTGTAGTGAGCTTTACCAACAAATTATTGTCTATTCCAGGAAACGATTTCCTTACCATAATCTCAACTCTACAAACATATTCCTGAATAGATTCATCTTCCGATTTTGACACATTTCTCAGTCTAAGTCGGCACATCCCGGGTGTTTCATTATCCCCAAATCGCCATTTCATAGAAGAATACAGTTTCTCAATATTAGTACGAATATCAATAGGCAAGTGTGCTGAGTATTCTAACGCTTGGTTCCTCAATGCAATTAAAAAATAACAAACCTTGTCATAATTGTCCCAGCAATTACGTTCTGCATAAATTGAAAACTGCATCCAAAATCCCTCAAATGAACCTGTTCCATCAAATTGAAGAGAATATGAATCTGTCATTGTTTTTATATCAATTTCCTCCTCTTTTTGAAAAAATCGGTTGTCTTTTGCTTCAGTAAAATCCACACTTCATACTGCACACGGTAACTTTCTATACAGTATTCAAATACTTCAATCCAACGTTATTCTTATCTTATTTAAAAACACAATTTACTTGTCACAAAACGTAGGTAAGTTCGCTGCCACCAGTGTTATGAAAAGAGGAATGTCCGAGCGGTGGATTCTTTTCATAAACAAATATCAAAAATAGAATTATAATGTTCAGCTACAAATATTTGAGATAACGGAGAAAGTTGTAGAAAATGATGATTTAATTAACACATATAAAATTATGATCACAAATCGGTATAAAATGTCACAGTTCCTGAATACTTAATAGTAATCTGAATAAAGTCCGTAAATATATGCTATGCTATGGAACAGTTCTTCTGACGGAAAAGTTAAGAGTATGTCCAAGGATTGCTCATTTGAATATATACGAATAATAACAAGCCAGACCGATGTATTAAATCACTGGAGCTCTATATTCTATAAACCACTTCAATACAGCATACTATAAAATCCTTTCTTTTCGTGTCCTTACTTCACCACACCCCGTGTCTAACGTCTCCAAAACAAAAGTACTCATCAACGTCATCAGCTTGCAAAATCCGGGAAACTGTACAACGTTGTTTAGAAATAATGTTCACAACAGGTGGGGATCAATTCGCAACAGCATAGTGTATTGCACAAAAGCAAAAAATTGAATATAAATTCAAATCATATAACCCATTTGTAAGTTTTTTACTACAGTTATGCTGTGGCAGAAACCTATTATGTGTCAAATATTTAATTCCAATCCAAATTCAAACCTGTATCAAGCGTGAATATTGTGTCCATTTTCGCCAAACTTATCAGGGTTGGACATCTGCTGTCGTATCCAGCTGCGCTCAGCGAAGCAATTATTATAATTCGTTCTTATGTTGTACTGTTACACCACTGTCTAAGGTTAGTAGGAGGGTTGGGATCCTGCTAATATGTTTGACCTCGCCACATTCTACATGCAAATGCCTGTGACGTGTCCCAAGTTGGGAGCCTGCAGTTTAGTGGTTGTCATTTATTGATGTGTCACATGTTTGTTTTTCGTTCATTTAATGCCCCATTTATGGGCATTATGTTCTCTGGTCTGTGCGTGTGTCCGTTCGTTCGTTCGTCTGTCCGTCCGTCTGTCCCGCTTCATGTTAAAGTTTTTGGTCGAGGTAGTTTTTGATGAAGTTGATGTTTAATCAACTTGAAACTTAGTACACATGTTCCCTATGATACGATCTTTCTAATTTTAATACTAAATTAGAGATTTCCTCCCATTCCTGTCCATTGAACATAGAAAATGATAGTGCGGATGGGGCATCTGTGTACTGGGGACACATTCTTGTGTGTACATAACTTAGACAGTTCGTTTTCTCATTTATCTTGTTTTACATTTGTCATTTCGTGGCCTTTTATAGCGGTATGAGATTTGCTCATTGTTGAAGGCCGTATTGTGACCTATACTAGTAGTTGTTAATTTCTGTGTCATTTGGTCTGTTGTGGAGAGTTGTCTCATTGACAATAATACCACATCTTCTTTTTTATATCCAATAGTCCAATCTAGACTATCAATTGAAGAAATACCGACAACATCATGGCAAGAACAAACCAGCATAACTTCAAAACACTTATCAGAAATCTAAATATATAGTAACACTAAAGCAACCAAAGCGTGGGAAGAAATCGGGTGCTCTGGAGTGGTAAAAAGTTAAATCACATAAATAATAAACACAGAGGAAAATTCTAAACAGAAAGTGCCTTATCCAATGTCAAAATCAAAAGCGCAAACACATCAAACGATATATGGAACAATTTTCATATTCCTGACTTGGTACTGGCATTTTCTTGTGAAGCAAATATACTGAGCCAAAAAAGTTTAGCAACAAAATTATGAAATTTTATTTGATAACAAAAACTTAACAAAATATGATTTTAATGAAAATAAAATAAAATTTTATGAAGTCAGAAGCACGGTATCAGGTCCGTTCGCGCCCAATATACTTTCGCACCCTACACGTTCGCACCCAAGGTCCGTTCGCACTCTACACGTTCGCGCCCAATTTTAATTCAAATTCCAGTTGAATAATTGGAAAATCATCATTGATGTTTTTAATTGCTTTCGTGAAAATACTGAATGTATTTATAGCTTGGTATGAGTAAAAGATTGAAGATTATAAATGAAAAACACAAAAGATAATTGTTTTTAACAGCTTGGTCCCTTTGATCTGAAACAATGAAACAATAAAATATAGCAATACACTATTATAACCAAAACATGATAAAATTTATTCAAGACTAAAACAAAATGTAGTCAGAATCTCACTTCATTTTGAAACAAGTCAATGAAACAAAGTTATAGTAATACACTAACCAAAACATAATAAAAATAAAACGTTGACAGAATTCCACTTTATTTAGAAAGGAATATTATTTTTTTTAACAAATTACACTATCCAAAACATGATTAAGATTTATTCAACACAAAAAAATGCTGTATCACTTTATTTTGAGACAATGAAAACAATAATACTTATAAGAATACTACTTGATTACAAAGTTTAAATTGGGCGTGAACATGTAGGGTGCGAACGGACTTTGGGTGCGAACATGTAGAGTGCGAAAGTGAAAGGGGGCGAACATGAGTGGGTGCGAACGTGAATGGGCGCGAACGGACCCGGACTCCAGAAGCACTATGAATGTTTTTCACTCAAATTCACTAAGAATTTCTCGGGGTGGAGCGCAGAAGGTTCAAAGCAGTGGCGGATCCAGGGGGGGGGGGGGGGTTCCGGGGGTGCGCACCCCCCTTTATTTTTGCCGATCAATGCATTTGTATCGGGACATATGTTTTGCACCCCCCCCTGCACCCCCTTTGCCCTGGGTTAGCACCCCCCCTTTCGAAAATTTCTGCATCCGCCCCTGCAAAGCGTGTAAAAAGTTATCAAAAGTCAATATCTGGTCCATGCTCCACGTGCATCGATGACGGATTGGCAGCGTTTTCGCATTCCATTGAGTATCTTTCGAATTTGTCGTTGTGGAATCGCATTCCATTCTCTAATCAGTGCATTTTCAAGTTCTTGTAAATTTTGGAAATCACCGTGATTTTCGCGAATGCGTCGGTTCAACAGATCCCAAACATGTTCGATTGGATTGAGGTCTGGGGATCGACTTGGCCAATCAAGAACGTTAACTTGTTGTTCGTTTGGAACAGATTCATCGTCAGGCGAGCAGTATGTGGTCTTGCATTGTCATGTTGAAAATGGAATCCATTATGATTACGCTGGGCAAAGAAGGGGAGAACAACAGGTGTCAAGATGTTATCACAATATCTCCTGGCATTCAATGTCCCACGAACGATCACTAAATTTGTTTTACCACCATAATGAATTCCTCCCCAAACCATCAAACTGCCACCACCGAACCGATCCTTCTGCATCACAGTGCTTGCATGGTATCGTTCATTGTTACGACGCCATACCCGTATGCGACCATCGGCGAACTTCGGTAGCAATACACAGTTAGGAGTTTAGTTTCGCATTTTGGCCCCTGTGGATTTTTCAAATAGGAAAGTTATTGTGTAATAAAATTCATTTTTAGACAGATGAGTGCTAATTTAGCCTTCAAAGGTGGTTTATAAGTGCATCAAGACTATTTTTTACCTGTTTTATGGGCTGTTTTCTGTTTGACAATCCGTATTTTCATAGCTAGACCGGCCATCGGTCCAGAAATTAATGTACTGTTTACAAACACACTTTTTCTACACGAAGTTTTTGACGCAATTTTACAAAAAAATGAGATGAAAGACATATGATTTTCATTGGATTTGCTGAATGATATATGTACACAGTTTCAGAAAAGGTATTACTTCAAGCGATTGAAATTCTACTTTTAGCCAAATTTTGGGGAAATATGTGACATCTTTCCCCCCCTTTTTGCAATATTTTATAACAAATAAATGCAGATTGTTGCCATGGATACACCAAAAAGAAATTATATTTTACCATTTTATATACTGGATATAAAATCTATGGAAGATTCTGATTACATACATATGCCCATATATGACACAAACAGTAAGCTTGATATTGCAAGAAAGCAAAGAAAAGGGGAGGGTAAAATTCATGAGGGCAAATTTTAGAATTTTTTCCTAACTGTTTATTGCTACCTTAAATGTAAACCGGGATTCATCTGTAAGGCAGCAACCATTTGATTTTCTGGGGGGGGGGGGGGGGGGGCTATGTTTTTTTTTCTGTGCAAACTTTTTTTTTCGCCTGCGGCGAAAAACAATCTATTTTTTTCGCGACAAGTCGAAAACAATTTTTTTCTTTCAATTTTAGCATTACATATAGTGGCAACTGAGGGTGAAACAAACAATTTTTTTTTCTCAGAATCAAAAACAAATTATTTTTTTCTCCAAAAACTGGAAACAAACTTTTTTTTCCAAAAAAACCATAGCCCCCCGAGAAATTCAAATGGTTGCTGCCTAAACATCACTGTTATCCAGTCCCTGTTAAGCCAGCGTAAATGGCGGTTTGTCCAGACTAGCCTTTGGTGTTGATGGTTAGGTGTTAGCTTCATTCCTTGATGTGGTCTTCGTGCATGTATCCCTAGTCTGTGAAGGCGATTTCTAACAGTCTGAGCCGAAACACATACTCCAGTAGCTGCGCTGAGTCTATGGACAACTCGTGTGGCGGGAATAAACTTGTCACGCGTTGACGTTAACCTAACGTAGCGCTCCTCCCTTGGTGTTAGTTTTTTGGGTCTACCAGATCGCGGTCTATCCTTTGAAGTTCCAGTTTGTCGAAATCTGTTTATTAGTCGCCAAAATGTTGCCCTATGCACGTGAAATTCAGCTGCTACGTCGGCAACACTCATTCCGGCATCAACCATCCCAATAGCTCTGTGGCGGTCATTTTCGGGGAGGCCTGGTCGACGCCCCATGCAATTTTTTTAAACTTACGTGTGTTTTTCTGAAAATTGTTGTGTTTCTGAACGTCATTGAAAAATAAATTTTAAATTTCGTTTTAAAGGTACAGGTAAAAAAGATACAACATCGATTTCACGTGCAAAGCTTAAATGGCGCGAAATCAATCAACTGGAAAAAAGCACGATTGTTTAAAATTACAGGTAAAACTGAAGATTATATCAATGATATTTAAAAAAAAATTGTTGAAACGAAAAAAAAAAAAAATGAAAAAAAAAAGTGTTACTAAACTTTTTTGTCTCAGTATAGTAGATTACACCTGGTTTTATAGCTAGCTATTTAAAGCACATTTCAAGTGTGAAGTCTGTCTAATATGAAGGAAAAAAACAAGTCGAGACGAAGGTGTGTAGTGGTCCCAATATAAATCTGAAAATACGTACATCAAACGCAACAATTATGATGCCAATTCATGAAAAAAAACCCAAGTATGTTGATGGTGTACTCAATTTGAGCTTGAGCACTTTTTGTTTGAATCGGAGTTGTTGTTTTACAATGCATGTCGTGTACCTTCTTAAAACAAATGATTGGTAACTATACATTGGCCATTCTTTTTCAAATTCTTTCAATCTGTTGATCCCCATGGCCGTTGTGGTCTGGTGATAACAAGTTTGTAAAAAGCAGAACTGACGAGAAGAGAATTAAGAATCTATAAATGTCATACTGACATGTACAAGTCAACTGTGGTTACTTCGATATTTTGAACTTTTGTAGGGGTCCGACAATTTTGCTTCTAAAAGATGTACCCATTTTAATATATCATTCACTGAAATTGATGGACGAATGGTTTAAGTAGTTACTACTGTAATCTTGATCTTGATCTTGATAGGTTTACGGTGATACATCCAAGGATGTTAATACACCGCGCGTGCGTCAAGTAATTTACTTAAGTTGGGCCCCCTTACAATTTCACTTAAGGTTTTGGCTGGTTCTTCTGCTGTCTGAAGTTTGATGAAGAAATCTGGTGGTAGTGTCAACGTATATTTGTTCCGCCTAACAGAAGTTCCACTGGAAACTTTGTTATAAACAATGTCATAATACCTATTCCTATTGAAACAAATATTCTATACCATTTATTCTGTTATTCCAGAATATTTTTTCCTTTTGGAAGTTATATTATGAAGGAACTTCTATTCCGTGACACTAGTAGGTTCCAGTCTTTTATGGTATTTGGAATGAAACTGTATTTCAAAGTTTCTGTTTTCGTTTGAAGTCTGAGGAAATGTTGGCTGTGCATATTCTTGGTTGTCCGGGATGGGTTTTTTTCAGTTGGTCCGATGGTAATTTTGCTTGGCCGTGTATACTTTTACAGAAAAGGATCAGTCTGTTTTGTGTTCGGCGGTCTTTAAGTGATGGTAATTGTGGTTGACCTAAAATTGCTGTCTTACTTCCTTGGTCGTAGTTGTAGTTTGATGTTATAATCCTAGCCGCTCTTTTCTGTACATTTTCAAGTTGGTCTTGGAGATATAGTTGATGTGGGTCCCAGGCAGTGCTTGCGTATTCTAGGACAGGTCGTATGAGTCCTTAATAGGCCTGGAGTTTAACTTCAAGTGGACATGCGGATATATTTCTTTTTAGTAAACCTAATGTCCTATAAGATTTATTGCATATCGCCTCTATGTGCTTTCCCCAGTGTAGATCATTGGTGATGTTTAATACTAGATATTTTATGGATGTTGAAAATTGGAGTTCCGCATTTTTTAATGTGTATTTAAATGATGTTATTTTCTTCTTGCGACTCAAAGTCATCATGATGCATTTGACTGGTTGAAACTAATATCCCAATTAGTCGCCCAGTTACCAAGGGTATCTACATGTATATCTTTCTGTAATTCTGCACAGTCTTCTTCATTTTTAATTTCTCTATAGCATATACAGTCGTCTGCAAACAGCCTAATTTCGGATGTTACGTTTTCTGCTATGTCGTTGATATGGACCAGAAAGAGGATTGGACCGAGAACCGTTCCTTAAGGTACTCCTGATAATACTGATGATGTTTCGGATTTAACCCCATTCACTACCATACACTGAGATCTAGTAGATAGAAAGGCGTCAATCCAATTCAGGATGTTTTTGGGCACGCCATATTTGTGAAGTTTACTTTTTAAAAGCTCATGCGGTACGGTGTAAAATGCTTTTTCAAAATCCAAAATAAATATATCCGTTTGTTTCCTGTTGTCAATGGCAGTTGCCCAGTCATGTATAACGTTAATAAGTTGGGTTTCACAGCTGTGTCTTCTTCTAAATGCATGTTGTCGGCTATTTAGGATGTTGTGTTTTTCAAAGTTCTGCATTAGGTTTGAGCAAAATTAATGACATGTTCTAGTAATTTGCAAGTGATACATGTTAGGGCAACTGGTCTGTGATTACTTGGGATGGTTCTTTCGTTCTTTATGAATAGTGGGCATATGTTTGCACTTTTTCATTCATCTGGGAAGGTTCCTAGGTTGATGGATTGTTGGAAAAAGTGAGCCATAACCTCTGATATGTTAGGTGCCAATTCTTTACGTACTCTTTGGTGTATACCACCAAGGCCCATCGCTTTTGATGCATTAACATTTTTTAGTATCTTCTCTACTCCTTTGGGTGTCACTATGATGTTTCTCATTTTATCTACAGGAGGAGTTTGGTATGGGATAGATTCATATTCTGTTTCAGTATAAACGCTTTTAAACTGGGTACTCAATGCCTCAGTTTTTTTATGGTCTGTTTCGGCGGTCTTATTATCTTTAGTTTTAAGTGGTGGTATTCCCTGTTTGTCTGCTTTCTGGTTGTTGATATATTTCCAAAAGGGTTAAGAGTCTTCTTTTATATCGCCTATTAAGTTGTTAACATATAGTTGTTGTGGGCTGATTCAATTTCTTTGTAAATTTGCGTCCTTATTCTTGCCATTTTCTATTTATTCTCATGCTGTTGTTTCTTTTATAGTTGACATGTGTTCTGTTCTTTCGTGTTATCATGGTCTTGATTGTTAATTCATGGTATTGACTGTTTTCCTTTTAATATTTTAGTTGGTACGTTTGTTTTGTTGGTTCCTAGAATGAATTTTTTTATCATGTTCCAGTTTTCTTCCACATTCCTGTTGTTTTGATGGCCATTGAAGTATCTGTCCATAGGCGGATCCAGGGGGGGTCTGGGGGCCCCTGCCCCCCCCGCCCCCCCCCCTTTCGTGGGAAAAATTTGGTTGATTGTATAGGGAATCATTGAAGCATGACTGGAGCGGGCCCCCTCTTAGGTCAGTCAGCGGGCCCCCCCCCCTTAGGAAAAGTTCTGGATCCGCCACTGCTGTCTCTGGTGAAGTCCCTTGAGTCATCTCTCATCTGATTATAGTTTCCATTCGAGTATTGGCAGGAGGTCCTTTTTTGTCTTATTTTTGTTGGCATTATGCATCGCAGAGTACCCATGACAATGTCGTGGTTTCACAACCGATCAGGTGAGTGGATATCTGGGAACTGCCCTGGTAATGTTGTAATTAAAAGGTCTAGTGTATTACTTTCCCTGGTTGTAAATAGGATGAGTTGTTCAGCACTAGCTTCATTTAGTATGTCTATTAATGCTTGCCCTGGTATCATTATTTAGCTTTGTCCGCCGTCAAGGTGTGTTTTGACGAGTAACATTGTGCCTCCCCCATTGTCTGTTCTGTCGTTGCGGTATATATCACAGCCCAATGTGTCTGGAATCAATTCATTGGTTGCAATGCTATTGTTGATTTTGGTCTCTTGTAGTGCTACTATGTCGGGGATCTCAGTTTGTAAATATGCCTGTAGTTTTTTTTCTTCTTAAACTGTTTATGTTGATGGAAACCATTCTGATCTTACTGGTATACATGTGTCTGTTTTTATCTGAAGTACTACCTATGTTTGTCTTTGTTGGTTTTGAGTGTATCAAAGATATTGTTGATTTCTATGCCCGATGAAGTACTTGAATCCGATGTTGATAAGTTTGTTTCATCACATAATGGACAAATCCATGTACAATTTGTTGCTTGTATGTTTTTATATTCATCATTTGACACTATTGCACAGGAGTTATGAATCCATGTTTTACATGATCGGTCACATTCGATTCTTGGGTCACAGTTATGTATGTTGCCCGAACAAATTCCGCATGGTGCAACGCAGTTTTTGCAGAATCATTGCTCAGTTTTGTTCTGTAATTTAGTGTACCAGTGGCGGATCCAGAGGGAGATCCGGGGGTTGGAATCCCCCTTTTTTCGGCCGATCAATGCATTTGAATGGGGACATATAGTTGGAACCCCCCTTTTTAAAATGGCTGGATCCGCCCCTGTGGAGGGGACCATAAAACTAATTTTTGATTCTCCACATTTTACATAATCATATGCCGCTTCGCGGATTATGTACAATGTGAAGAGTCAAAAGCTAGTTTTATGGTTCAATAAATTCAAAATAGATAATAGCCATTCATTAAATAAAGATAAAGAAAAGAATGGTGTCTTGAATATGAATAGACCGGAATAATGGTTTCAAATCAGAGAAGGGTCTTTAAACATCCACTTCAGAAAAAAATAAGAGTAATTAAATGATTGCTGATTTAGCATAGAGCAGCCAAATGAAAAAAAAAACAATTATGATTGATTGATTTTCGTATGTATTACTTGCAAAAAATCATTAGAATAATTATTTTTGCGTTTTAAACAATCTCATTAAAATCCGATGTTCTGATACGCTACCCATCAGAACATCGGATTTTAATGAGATTGCGTTTTAAAACAACAACAATAATTTTAAATTTACCGCGTTTTAAAGTTTAGGGTAAACCGCAAAGCATGTCGGGATATTGTGATGTAAACACTTGGAATAGGGTATGTTGTTTTCCCTTGATTTGCTGCCATTTTTGTGTGCTATCGCCTCGTGATGTCTGCTGTCCCACAATCGTCAGATAACGATGCATGGGCATTGTTATCTCTAATGAAGTCTGCACCAGCAAGTCCTAAAGGCATACAATGGCAGCCGGATCCACAGAACCAGTCTATTGCCAGATTAGAAGGAAGAGACTTCGAATATTCTATGCGAAAAAATCGGATCACAATAGGGAGAAATAGTAGCAAGGGTGATGTCGACGTAAACATGGGACATTCTAGTTTTATATCTCGTGTTCATCTTGAAATTTTCTACGATCAACCTAACTTCTTCATGAAATGTGGTGGGAAGAATGGCATATTCATTGACGGCATCTTTCAGAGAAAAGGCGCACCGCCTTTACAGCTTCCAAGGACGTAAGCACGCATTTCCCCCATAAGTTGGCCCCTCGAACTTGTCGGCATTGTTTACAATCAATTACTTGAAAATACACGACGACACCGTTTTCTATCGACGAATCGGCTTCCAAGCTATCAAAATTCACAAATTTAAAATATCAAAACACGTCTTAAGTCTTTATTTTGTAAATAAAGGGTAACCATGTGCTCGTCAAATAATGGCCGCTATGTAAACAAAATGGCTGCATGTTTGTTTACGTTTTAACCTGAACCTAATCGTTTTATCTTTTGCATTTGAAATGAAGAATAAAAAGGGACATTTTGACTCTCATACTATTTAATAGAAACATCATTTCTAAAATTTGAATGTTTTGTTCAAATCTGTTTTTGTTTTAAATTTGGCGAAAAAGGGTGTTTTGTTTGTAAACAAATCTTGAAAGCTATCAAGCATGACTTATTGCCATAGGTGTGAGGACATGTCCTTTCTTATGTGAAGTAAACATTGGTATACTAAAGATGTATTTTAAGTACAGCTTTCATTTCAATAAATTCAAGAAATTTTTAATGAATGCATTCTTCAACAAATTTCAGTCGTACTAAAAACATTCATATTCATTAAATACATGAGTATATACATGGAAATAGATTATATTTATAATAAGATAAGCTCACAATTTATTTAATTTGGATTTTGGAAAATATTTCAAAGAAAAAAAGTATCTAAACAGACATATTTTATTGTTAAATACCACTTATTTATAGTTCTATTTCATTATTTCTGTTTTATGAAGTGACAATATTTTCTCATCTGCATTGCAAGAAAGAAATCAATTGTTAATAATTACTAGATTCATAGTACGGAACATCATTTACATGATTTATAAACATGTATACAAA
The DNA here is from genome assembly GCF_963676685.1 of Mytilus edulis. Taxonomy (NCBI): domain Eukaryota; kingdom Metazoa; phylum Mollusca; class Bivalvia; order Mytilida; family Mytilidae; genus Mytilus; species Mytilus edulis. The sequence goes on from NC_092352.1 coordinate 74,194,071, forward strand.
ATAAATATTTCTAGATACATGTATAGGAAGATGTGGTGTGAGTGCCAATGAGACAACTCTCCATACAAATAACAATTTAAAAAGTAAACCATTATAGGTTAAAGTACGGCCTTCAACACGGAGCCTTGGCTCACACCGAACAACAAGCTATAAAGGGCCCCAAAATTACTAGTGTAAAACCATTCAAACGGGAAAACCAACGGTCTAATCTATATAAACAAAACGAGAAACGAGAAACACGTATATATTACATAAACAAACGACAACTACTGTACATCAGATTCCTGACTTAGGACAGGTGCAAACATTTGCAGCGGGATTAAACGTTTTAATGGATCCAAACCTTCTCCCTTTTTCTGAAACAATAGCATAACATCACAACAAAGAAAAACATACGATAAAATATCAATTGGCAGACTTAACTCAATCAAAAAACGTATGATTAAACAATGAACGAATAAATTTCTGCCTATATACAAATTAAATTTTAACTCATGAAATGTATTGCGACATAAACTACAAAACAGCAGTTCCAATCAGCAAATATTGATGATGCCTAGAGTGACCCCTGGATAAAATGGAATTTTGTTTTGTCAGTACTTACAATTCAAAGCTAAAAATTTCCTGAATTATGGTGCCTTTAGCGCAGTAAACAAATACACTATCATACTGTACCATTTACTTATTTATTACGCTTTTCTGTTTTATATTTGTAGATGTGTCCTAAGATTTCCTAGTACAAATATTAAGATTGTGTTCCAGTCTTTAGTAGAAGACAATCCCCCAACAACAGCCCCACCCCCTCCACAGCTGGAAACCCCACCAAAGAAGAAGGCACCATTACCTCCATTAAAGATCAACATCCCAGAACCTGTTCAGCCGCCACGGTTTGAAAGTCCTTGTCCATCTCCAACAGGGACCATCAGGTTTGTTCAGTAATTAACACAAAGATAAGCAACCAATAATGTAAAAATACAAATGAAACATAAGACAGTTACAAATTCATGATATTTTTCAGCCATTTTAAACATCAAGCAGTTGTTTGTACTACACTAATTATTCAAAGACAAAGATGACAAGTACACATGTATCCCAAAAAAAAATGCCCCCCCCCCCCCCCCATGAAAGAAAATTAATATGAGAATAAATGAATCCTGGAAGATATCAGATGGTTTTTATTAATTCATAATTGAAAAACTAAAGAATTAATTAAACAAATCAGTCATGGCAATTAGTCAACAAACATTAAACAATGAAAATAACACAAATATATATTATGCTATGATTTTAACCATAGCTTCATGTTTGGGTCTTCATGAAATAACGTGCAACCAAGTTAAACCAATCAATGCTTGTTGCCTTTCTATCAGCAAAAAAAAATTAAATTCAGCAAACCGATATCAATGCAGATAAGGCCAAAGGGCACATTGTGTCAAATTTTCTGTTAGAAAAGGGCATGGCGTCTGTAAAAAGGGCATGCTTATTGCTTAAGATAAAACACTACATTATTTAATGTCGATACATGGCAGTTAAAAATTTCCGAGGCAAGTAAACAATTTGGACAAGTGATTTTCTCTTTCTGACAAGTAAGGTATCAGAATCACTGCCAAAAGGCAAGTTGTTTTAAAGAATTAATGTCCATCTCTATATAAAGCAATGTATTTCTGATAAAACTGTTCTGTTTTTTGTTTTTCAGTGCAGCAAATTCTTGTCCAACATCTCCAAGAGGAGGCACATCATACCGTCCTAACTTCATATCTGAGGCACAGATAGCTGCCCTGAATGCTGCTGTAACTTCAAACAGTAGTGCTAACAGTCTTACTAACAATAATAGCATTAAACACGAGGAAAAAGACAATACCCCTATGTTACAAAATAGTGAAACATCTAACGGAGCTGGGGGAAGTCCCAAAGATGATTCAAAGCCTCCTTATTCTTACGCACAGTTAATAGTTCAAGCTATATCATCAGCGCCTGATAAACAATTGACACTGAGTGGCATCTATGCTTACATAACAAAAAATTATCCTTATTACAGAACAGCTGACAAAGGTTGGCAGGTAGGTATTAGCAAATTTGAGTCACCCTAATTAGCACACTGTCTGACACACTGGATTTGCCATAGCAAAGGTGGCAAATCTATTGGATAACAGTATTGTGGATTCATTTATTTTTGTGGATTGATGAAAGCTTGCATATTCATGGATATTTAAATTTGTGTTTTGGCAAATTCTGCATAAACTCCTTTAGAAAATCTGTATTTTGTTTAACATTAAATTAGTGGTTCCTCTGTACCCACAAAATCGGCATAAATTAGTATCCAATGAATATTCATGAATCCACACTATGTTGAAATCTAGGGATTTATTACTATATGTTTGGCAGTATTTTTTACATATTTCTTGGGTAATGCAGTGTATAGGTTCAAAAACATTTATGATAATTAGTTTTCCAGCTGAGGTAAGTTTTAAAAAAAATACAATATGTTAACTCCACAGGGTTGGACCTGCATTGAAAAGGAAAATATCAGGTCAAGGGATTACAAAAAAATGTCTGAATTTGAATATTAAGTTGCATTGTTTTTGTATAAAAAACCAACATATGCCAATACCTTGAAAATATTCACAGGTGTACTTTATAAATTCACTAAATTATTTTAAAGGGTGCACAAAATCAAGTAACTCTTGTAACTCTATCTATAGTTTTACTGTCAAAGGAACACAGATTCAACTACAAATGTAATGGCAACATATATTTTTTTTACCTTTTTAACAAAATTGAGGAAGGAAATGATAATTGTGTCAAACAGACAACAACCACATGTACACCAAAGAGCAGAAAACAGCCACCAAAGGGTCTTCAACACAGCGAGAAAATCCTGTTCAAAGAGGCTGGCTTCAGCAGACCCCTTAAACAAAAATGTGTACTACTGTAGTTCAGTGAAAAAGGCTGTCACAGTTCTAAACGTTAAATAAGCCTTTCCTTTGTTCTATATATATTCAAAGTCTATATTTTTATGCCCCACCTACGATAGTAGAGGGGCATTATGTTTTCTGGTCTGTGGGTTCGTTCGTTCGTCCGTCCGTTCGTTCGTTCATCCCGCTTCAGGTTAAAGTTTTTGGTCGAGGTAGTTTTTGATGAAGTTGAAGTCCAATCAACTTGAAACTTAGTATATATGTTCCTTATTATATGATCTTTCTAATTTTAATGTCAAATTAGAGTTCTGACCCCAATTTCACGGTCCACTGAACATAGAAAATGATAGTGCGAGTGGGGCATCCGTGTACTGGGGACACATTCTTGTTAAACATGTGTAAATACTTTAAATTTAAAGCTCAAAATGTAAAAAAAATAGTTTTAGGTGGTGTGCTATAAATAGGAAGAAGATTTAGAAAGAAAAAATGTTGTACCGGTATATTTATAAATATTTACACTTCCTGTTTGGTTTGATGTGAACATGAATATGTCAAGCTTCTTCCTTTAAGTTATAAAAAAACATCAAATAAAAAATCTATTTCCTTTACTTTCAGAATTCAATACGACATAATTTATCATTGAATCGTTATTTTGTCAAAGTACCTCGATCACAAGATGAACCTGGTAAAGGATCATTCTGGAGAATAGATCCTGCCTCAGAGGCCAAATTAACAGCACAAGCATTCAGAAGACGTCGCCAGAGAGGTGTGCCGTGTTTTAGAGCACCATTTGGGGGCCTTTCCACTAGGTAAGTTGAAAAATTGAACAGAAACAAAATTAGCAAAAGGACTTTTTGTAAAGACAAAGAGGACAACGATACATATTCAAATCCATTTCTGAATATTATAATGTAATTACTTCAGTTAGCTGTGTATGTAGAATTTTGAATAGTGTTGGAAAGTGGTGAAAATTAGGTAAGTTGAAAAAATTGAACAGGAACAAAATCAGCAAAAAGATTATTTGTAAAGAAAAAGAGGACAACACCACATATTCAAATCCATTTCTGAATATTATAATGTAATTACTTCAGTTAGCTGTGTATGTAGAATTTTGACAGTGTTGGAAAGTGGAATTTATTTTAGGCTCGCCAAAATATTAAGGGAACAGTCAAAATAATATATCTGTTTAGAAACACAGAAAATGTAATATATCTACTGAGAAACATATGGTCACAGCACCATAGTACTGTAACTGAAACAAAAGTGGAACCATGAATATTTTTATTACACTAGCAACATACAAGTACAGAGTAACAACTGCAAGCAGAACAAAGTTACAATAGAAGTTCTCTAAAACAGCCACACAATGTCATGTTAAAATGTGTGTTTCTCCAAAAACAGCCACACAATGTCATGTTAAAATGTGTGTTTTTTCTAAAACAGCCACACAATGTCATGTTAAAATGTGTGTTTCTCCTAAAACAGCCACACAATGTCATGTTAAAATGTGTGTTTTTCCTAAAACAGCCACACAATGTCATGTTAAAATGTGTGTTTCTCCTAAAACAGCCACACAATATCATGTTAAAATGTGTGTTTCTCCTAAAACAGCCACACAATGTCATGTTAAAATGTGTGTTTCTCAACAATAACACTAAGAGTGACTAAATTCCTTAAAAGTTCAGACTGATTGTATGGATATTTGTGGTATAACTTTTGTTGCTTTAGGGAAAAAAATTAATTTAAATGTTCAATGATGTAAATATTGTCTATAAACTTGTGTACAAACTATTGCTAAACCACAAAAACAAAGATCCTGGTACATAAATAATAATCTTCAATCAATTTAAGTTGGTACTCACAAAAAATGAATGCACAGTCTTTGATAAAATCAAATGTAATTTAATATATTTTCAGATCTGCACCTACATCTCCTAGTCAGATGGGAGGTTCATTTACACCTGACAGTATGTCACGGGAAGGAAGTCCTATCCCGGAACATTCTGAGGAAAGCATGCCTCCAGCCCCAACCCAAAACTACATCCATCATCAACATCCACAGATTATACCTGCAAGTTCTATTGCAGAGTTTTGTAGAATAAGTCAGTCAGCGCCTGGATCTCCTGCAGGTAAATAGTCACGCCCACTAACTGTCTATCTTCATTTACCTGATTAATCTGCTACCTGTAATTCTTTAACAAAGCTTTAATTGATAAGTTTTTCAGTACTACAGTAGATTCCGGTTATTTGCATAGCCTATTTGTCAGCCAAAATTATGCAATAAAGCGGAGTATGCTTATATCCGAAATGCCAAATGACAGAGTCAAATAACATCGATAGAACAGATCAGTAAAAAAAGAAATCCCTGAAGAAAGATGAACGTCTGTATAAATCCACATACAATATACTGAATGTTGATTTATTCTAATAAAAATTTTATGTCTACTCTAGTGTCATATGAGTTATTTTATTTTGTTTCTTTAAATAAAGATTATAAACACATTTAGTTTTACATTTGCATTCAGACTTTCCTTTACCTGGGATACGAAAATAAACTGTTCTAAAAATAGATTTGTTTCTATGACCCATATGTACATTGTTAGGCTTTGATTAAAATAAACTTTTAAACAATACTTCACAGTTAATAACAATTTTAACAATAGATGTGTAATGAATTGCTGTTGATATGCAGTTAGGCACTGAAGTAACAACTTGTTAGTTTCGTATATGCAAAGCAGTAATGGTGGGGCCCTGTACGGGTTAATTGCTGGACACAAGTGTTGAAAGTGAGAAAATATAATAATTAAAAGTAAATGCTCTTTTCATAAAATATTAAAAACAAATGATTGATGTATAAAATTCTTTAACCATATGTAAATGCCCTATAATATTAACATTAATACAGATCACCCCAAGCCCAATAGAGTTCACATTGGTTATGATCGATAATTAGCAGGAGTTTATGTTTTAAAAATTAACCCCAAATGTAATCTATGGACAATTGTTTAAATCCAATCAATTATTAACACCCTTTGAAGTAGAATGGTCAGTGTTTTTACAACAATTATCTGTTTGACATTTTTATGACCTCGAGGCTTAAAATAGAACATGGGAAACTTTACCTGTGTAGACATCAAGGTTTATTTTTAAATCAAATTCCATAATATAAATAGGAAAGAAACTGTTTTAAAACTTTATTTCAATAACACAAAAGTAAATATGAAATAATAAAGAAAATAAGGATGCATTCAAGAAAAATATACTTACCAAATGACCGTTTCCGGTCAAAAATCTCGTTAGTTTTAACTAAGCATATCTAGACGGCAATAATTTTCTATGCAATAAACCGAAAGGCCACTTGTAGAGCTATGCATATAAACGGACAATTTAACATTAGATGAATGGGAAATGGTTTTGTGCAGGAGAAAACTATGCAATTAACCGAATTATGCTATTAAGCGGTATGCAATTAAGTGGAATCGACTGTATGATCTATTTCAAGAAATCATCCAAACTTGGATTCATTTTAATATCAAATTTTTGCTTGCCTTTGAACTTCATTTTCATTTGTTTCAAGAAAAATTTCCATCTGATAAATAAGGTTTTTACAGAAGGATTTGAATCTATAAACTGTCCATTTTCTTATTATCAACTATTTTCCATTTCACAATTAGTATTGTGTGATAAATATAAGCAGTTTTTTATTTCAATGAATTTTCATTGCAAAATCACCTATTTTTTTTTTCATTGAATTTTTTGTTATCATTTTTATTCCACTTGATTGATAAAGTCTTCCATAACAGTCACTTGCTTGCAAGACAAAATTTTCTAAAACTGAACTAGGATCAGTAATTTTAAAATGAACTATTTATTGATTGAGCAACTTGTTGTATCTTTCAGCATCAAGAGTTATGTCCCCTATTTCAGTTACATCAATGCAGCCATCGGTGTCGACAGTATCGGCTCTTCATCAACTTCCCACAGTCATCACTAAGCCCAAAATTATGGTAACAAATGCTGCCCAGATGGTGTTGAATGGACCATCCCACACAGTTTCTAATTCATCTTTAACTAATGGGGCCCATACAGAAATTAAAAAAGAAAACAGTTTGTCAGCTCTATCATTTGGTAAGTATTCACTAAGTCAGTTTGTCTTTTCAGAACAAAAGGTTCTAGTTTGTATTTATAAGTCAAGTATGACTTTTGTCAACAAACAAGCTTGCTTGAATTTTTTTAATTTTCACTGGCATACCATATGCAACCCACTCAATTCCAATCAAATATGAACTCAGACTTTTGTGAGACTATTTGATATTTAATTTGAACACGATTTGAATTTGTTTAGAGTCAACCGACGGCCATCCTGTCAGTTTATTAAAAGTCTATTGTTTATTGTTATTGTCATTGCGTATGATCCTGGGTGTTAATTCAGAAGTTATGCTACCATGGCTAACATATATATATCAGTTTGTTAAAAATATGGAATATAAATTCTTATTACTTTTCAGATAAGTTTCAAGGAGTTACAGTTGGTGGTCAGACTGTTAAGCCTGTTACATTAGTAAGAAATTTAATAACAAGTTTAGCCCAACAAGGCGGAATGTCAGCAACTGGCCAGCCATTTACTGTGTTGCCGACCAACTCGAGTCAGTCGAGTCAACCGACGGCTATCCTGCAACAGTCTATTAGTAGTACATTGGCAGGGTCACAGGGCTTGACCTTGTTATCTCAGCAAGGAGGCTTACAGTATGTTAATGCCGCAGGGGCAGCTTCGCGGCACTCTGATGGGCAACAATCACAGACTCAGTTTTTGGTAAGTCTGGTACTTAAAACGAGTGCTAACATCTAAATTGGAATGATTTTATTGTCACAAATTTTGATAATGTTATTTTTTGTAATTTTATTTATTTGTGTATTTATCATATGACAACACTAACAAAAAGTTAAAAAAAAAACCAGAAACATCGAACTCTGAGGAAATTTCAAAACGGAAAGTTTGTAATCAAATGGCAAAATTAAAAGCTCAAACACATCAAACAAATGGATAACAACTTTCAAATTCCTGACATAGTACAGACATTTCTATAGTAGAAAATTCAGGATGACCTAACAAGCAATAGACAATGCATAGATATGACATCATATACCTGATTGTTTCACTTTGTTCTGTATACCTTCAGGCTTGTCCTTGGGATACTGATGTAATAGACAAAAAATGTTGACTGATAAATGTTGTAGTTAACTTAGGTGTCTGTGTCAATTTATCAGAAATTTAAAAAAAAAATGTATTGTGTGCAATATTTTGAAAAGAGGGAAAGAATTCATTTGAAAAAAAGTAACTTGACAAAAAATTATCAATACATCCCTATTTCCAAAAGGGTTAATAAATAATTAAGTAAATTTATATTTTTAATATGATAGATTTAATTGTTGCACATGCTTTAAACTAGTTCATACCATAAAAAAGTTTGTAACAACCAAATGCCTACTGAAAATATAAAGCCATAAATCTTTATGTTTGGTTTATAATAATCAAAGAATCAATGTTATATTTTCATTGCATTAATTTAAAAGTTCGCGGAACTTTATTGTGTATAAATACTTTTTTCTCGTAAATATTTTAAAATAAAATATTATTTCCCATTACAGGTGACAACTGTAGGTGGTGTTCCGTTGACACTTCCTGTTACGTCAAAACGTCCGGCAGGAGACGGTGATAGTGCTATTGAAAACAAACAGATCAAACTAGAGGAACAAGTTGGAAAAGAAGAGCCAAAGGCAGAATAAAACAATATATTTTTACAGAAATTTTTACTCTTTTGTCTGTTAGTTGTTATTGGAGAGATATTTTTACACTTTTTAGCTCGGGTGGGTGATAAAACACATGAAAGGCTGTTTTTGATTGGTTATTTAGAGATGATGACTTGATTGTTTGTTATTCACGACCTGATTGTTAAAGACGATTGAAATTGACTGTGTGTGGATATATATTTCCACTTTGTATTAATACATAGCAATACTTCTCATAAGTTTATGTTGTCAGTATTTTTTATACAGAAATTCACTGTAAATTGTGTTTTAATGGTTTTGAGGGAGGTTGTTACAGTCTTGATTGAATAAGTCATTTATCCACTTCCGAATGGACCCCCAAAAAATACAATGGATTATGAGTTATTCCCCTTTCTTGGGATTTGCAATAGTTCTCAGCTTTGATGTCTTAACAATAAGCTATTCTTAACTTCTTATTTCTTGCAGTGCATTATTATTATTTTTATTGTATGTTGTATTTGCTTTGTAAAAAATTATAGTCTTTGTAGTCAAACTGAAGTATAAATCTTTTTACAAAAAATTGTAGATAAAGCAAAAAAATAGATATTTTTCTTTGTCTTTGTCTTTTGCTTTTCAATATATCTTGTAACATTGCTGAGAACAAGAACTTATCCCTGGAAAGCAGAGTAACTTTTTTCTGTATTATTTTATAGTCAATTTCTGAATTTATGACATGACTTAATGAAGTAATATATATACACTTCAACTAAAGAAGTTTTTTTCTTTTTCAACCCACCCCCAGTTGGATTATGAAGTTCAGAGGGCATGGGTTGAAAAAGGGAAATTGCTTAGAGCTGATGTGTAAATGTAATTTGTTATAGAGCAAGAGACTCTCTAAACATCTTTATTTTTAATCCTGTAAAGTAGTAATTATTGCCATGTACAAATTTAAGTTTTTAAACATTAACATTTTGTAGTTATTTAAAAAAAAAATCTGCCCTTAAAGCACATGTTTTCTGGGTGTCACAGGGGCAATATTTAAATAATTAGATAGGGTTTTGGAATATAAATAACTGGTCTTCAAATTGCATTACTGTTAACATGTTTTAATCACACAAATAAAAGGTGTGAAAATTGGCCAACAAAAAATTTGACAGCAAAATTTTCACAAACTTTATTGGAAGTTTTTTTATTTTGTAAAAAAAGTCCTCTTTTCAGAAATATAAAAGGATAATGAAAAAAGCCCATAGTCTGAGATATATATCATGTTAATAGAATAAAGTCCTGAAATTTTCATTATATCCTTTTTGACACTATTCATTGATAGTTTTCTTGTTAGAAATTTAACTTAATATTTGCTTATCTTGCAAATGATTTTTAGGGAGTTATGTCCCTTAGGTCTACTTCTTCGATATATGATTTCATGTTGATTTTCTACATGTAAGGGAATAAAATAATGCAAACATCATGTTTCTTTCACATACCATGTTGGAAAAGAAAGTTTTTCCGATGGTGGACCTCGTATTTAATAAAATGAGAAAGTTATTTTGTTTTATTAAAAAACTTAAAAAATTACTCACTCTTAAAAACATAACCCGGTAAATGGAACAAGTTTATTAAGAAGGCAGCATTTTGCTCATATTTTACATAACATACATGTTTATCTACTGATGATAAAATTTGAATGAAGTAGAAAAAAATGATAGAAATTAATTTATTGTCTGCACAAATATTTTTTGTTGTTCTTTACACATTGTAAGAATTTTCTAATGATATTGTTTATCTATGAAAACGTTAGGGAGCATCTTTTAATGTTTTGAAGGGAGGTAGGGAGTTTAGTTTAAAGAACAATGCTTTAATTTAAAAAAAAAATAAAGTGAATGTATTAACAAAAATTGAATATATGACCATAATTTGCATAAAAGATAGGAACGAAAAAAATAGAAAATATTTTTTGGACATGATCTGTAGATGTGAGAATATGCAAGTTAAAAGAGTTCAAGAAAGATACATAACTCTGGATGTTTTGTCTGCATATTTGATATAGACAAACAATAACAAATTTTATCATTTTACTGAAATGAGTATCAAAAGGACATATTGCATCTAAAAATAAACTGCAGTCCTTGGTGACGCAATGTAGCAAAAGCTTACATGTAAAGTAAAGATATATATGGATATTTTTGTAACATGATAAGTTGCAAAATAATAAGGTATTTGAGTGGACATAATCCAAGATCATTCAAAAGAATACAATCCTTTATATGTTAGGATTATCATATTAATGAACTGGTATAAAAAGAAAACTTTGTACAAGAAAATACAAGGATGATTTGTGTTGAACTTTAGAGAATTTGTTGTTGGAGATGTGATTTTATGAATTAATAATAGTGCTGATAATTTACTGTGTTAAATTGCAATTATGGATCTACGTTTTGATAGATTCTCATGATTGTTTAATTGCTTGTATGTAAAAATTAATTGTTTTTCTTTGTTGAAAAATGCAAATATAGTATCTAACTTTGTTGTGATAAAACATTAAAGCTCAGTCCGTTTATTTATCAAAATCATTTGCATTCTGGGTAATTAAGGTTAATGATAAGAGCTGTTACACTAACTATACATTGTACCCAAGGAAGGCACTTTCAAACTGAGTTATAACCCGTTTAAACAAATTTGGTATATCATTTACATTTTTGTTGTATTTTAACCTACCCACTGTGGAGATTCAAATTGCCTTTCTTGGATACACTGTATGTTTTTATGGAACAATTCAAGCCTCATTGTGATTGCAGGTTTAAAACAGCCTCTTTTTGACTGAATATTTATGGCAGCCTCATTGTGACGGAAGAAATTTAGTCAGTCGAATTATGGTGAATTTCTTTTAGTAAAATTCAACCTTCCCTTGTGGAATAAGTGAAATGCCCAGCTTTTTGTTGTTTAATACATATTTATTAGATTTATTTGAATTATTTAAAGATAGCCATGTTTTATTGGCAAGTTATGATGACTAATACTTTATTACAAATTGATACATAAATTATAATATGAATTAATAATCTACAGTTTGAACTGCTAATTCTCAGTTATTTCTTTCCAATTTCAAACAATAGTTTAACTTGATGCCCTGAATTTTACTGCAAACTCCATAACCTGCTTAGATTTTCCCTTGATTAAGAAATGATTCTTCATACTTATGACAGTTGTTTAACCTCCAAATATCATTGTTACTCAAGAATAAGATATAAAGAAATGAAAGTTCATTTTAGATTTAATAAAAATCAAATTTAGAAAAAAAAATCATTAATTTCAATTTATTGTACATCATACATAAATTCAGATTTCAACCAATTTCATAAAATGTTTGATCAAATTATTTGTCTTCAAACATTACAAAAGCATATGTTATGATTTTTACCCATAATTTTTCAAGCTAACAATAAATACTGATGATTATGGATTGAAAATGTTCATTGTAATTTATTATTTTGTATTGTCTTCATTAACATTTTTGTGGACATTGTAAATAGAAATGTAGCATTGTTGTTCTCTTCACTGGTGAACAATTATATGGTTGTTCAACACCACTGGTGAACAACTATTTTGTTGTTCCACATCATTAGTGAACAATTTTATTGTTGTTTTCATTAATGGTGATCAACCATATTGTTGTTCAACACCTCTGGTGAAAAAACTATATTGTTGTTCTACGCCACTGGTGAAAAAACTATATTGTTGTTCTACGCCACTGGTGAACAATCATATTGTTGTTCTCTTCACTGGTGAACATCTATATTGTTGTTTTCATTAATGGTGAACAACCATTTTGTTGTTCAACGCCACTGGTGAACAACCATTTTGTTGTTCAACACCACTGGTGAACAATTATATTTTGTATCATTGGTATTTAATAACTGGATAGTAAAAATGGTATGTCCCATCAGTGGGTTGTACCACTCTGATCAATAAAAATATTGTTTTACTGACACTTTATTGTTTTGTTATTGTGCCATCAATAGTACATTTTGGGGTTAATGATTGCATTCATACTTATATCAAAAGCTATTTTTTCAAACCAGGCTACTACTTTTTAGAGAACAAAGATATTGAGATGGACATTCCATCCACATTTTATAAATGAATTTCAAGCAATTCATACATGAAATAGATCTGCGTGTAGAAAATAGTTTTTTTTTTAAAATTACACTAGCCTTTCAGGAAGTATTAAAATAGGAATTATCTTCCTTTGTTTGTGCATCAACCTAAAAAATGACACATAGTTGTAGATGATTTTACTTCAAACACATAAATTTGAGTGTTAAATAATTAACCTACAAATGGTCAGTTCTATTTGAATATACCTAAAGGTATTTTAACATTGCTTATTTATTGATCTATATATCATTGGTAGACAACAAAACCAAAATTCAAACATGTTTTTATATGACCGCAAAAATTTAAAAAAAAATTGGTCGTATATTGGTATCACGTCGTCTGCATCGTCTTCGTTCGAAGACGGATTGTTTCCGGATAACTTTTGAATAATTAAAAAAAAATCAATTAAATTTTAACACAAAAGAAAGCTTGGGATTGATTTTGGGGGTTATGGTCCCAAAGGTTTAGGAAATAGGGGCTAAAAACAGCATTTATCTAGTTTCAGGACAAAAAGTTGTGTATTAGTATTTCAATTGTTCTGAAATTGTACCACAGTGTTTAATACCATAAGTAGAAGGTTGGGATTTATTTTAAGGGATTATTTGGAAAATAGTCTAGGAATTAAGGGCCAAAAAGGGGCTAAAACAAGTTTTTGTGTCCATACTTGCCCCAACTGTTCAGGGTTCAACTTCTGTGGTCGTATAAAGCTGCACCCTGCAGAGCACCTGGTTAGTTGTGAATTACTAATTGGGATGGACACAATGAAGCCGCAAGACTTCCTAGGAACTACAACAGTTGCACCAGCCAATGATTTAGGTGATCAATATGGAAAGCTGCATGAAAAAAAAAGGAGAAGGGGGTTTTAGGTGTGTGGTGGGCGTAACAAGAACTAACCCAAAATCTTCCAGTGCAAATAAACAAAATTAGAGAAAAATATGATCTTCAGCAATAGACAAGTATCTAGTCCATATTCCAGGCAATTAATTCTCCATAAGCCTAGACAATTTAAAATAAAGATATGAGGTGTGATTGCTAATCAGACACAAAATGATGAGAATGTGATTATTAAATATACTGTTTAGTCAGCTTTAAAACTATTTAAGGAATTACTGTAATATTTTTTCTGTCTATGAAGAAATAACATAAAAAATGTGGTGCACACTGAATAACCTGAGTAGCGGGTTATTTTAAAGTGTGCACCACATTTTTTATGTTATTTCGAATAGACAGAAAAAATATTAGTTATTTCTTATTAATTCTAAGTAAACCATGAAAAAAACGTTAATTACGTCACGATCTCATGACAAAATCATATCTATGGGCTGATAAACAAAACAACGTCAGCCAATCAGAAGACTTGTTTCATCAAAAATTGAAATATAGAAATAACAGACAATCTGATATACATGTATGCTTAAAACAAAAAAAATGAAAAGAAAAAAAACAAATATAACAGACAGCAACTATCAACTGATAGTCTGGTTACATGAATAGAGAATAACTAGCATAAAAAAAAAGAATAAAGAATAATTGTGAGAAAAAAAGAATCAGGTAATGAATATTGATTGCTGAAATAAATGATTTACTGTACAGAGTTCATCTAATTACAAAATAAGTTATTCATGAGAAGTTTGCACAAAAGCTTTATTTTTAAAGATAATGAAAAATGCCTTGTAAGTTTAATAGAACAGAAATTTAGGACCCCCTAATAAATCATTTAAATAAGCTCTGTTTTATAATATCATTGGAAAATTAAGACTGCCATTTAAAAGAGAAATTTTGGTAGGGAAATGGAAAATTGTAACTAATTTTACAGATAAAATTCATACCATGATTAATCTATAATAGAACTTAACATGGCTAGACTAATAATTGTGCCACCTATAGATTAAATTAGTACCTAATTATGTTTATAACTAGTTTATTTTACAGCTTAGACAATTACCATATATGTCAAATCAGGTAGAGTGTTACCTGACCAAGTTTGTTGTTCGATTACAATTGGGTTTCTGTTACATTTTTTAACCATGAATTTTTACACATTCGTGTACTTAGAAAATTCACCTTTTGTGCAAAGATAAGAATTTGTTTTTTTAAGGCAGCAACCATTTGATTTTCTGGGGGGGGGGCTATGGGTTTTTTTTCTGTACAAACTTTTTTTTTTGCCTGCGGTGAAAAACAATCTATTTTTTTCGCGACAAGTCGAAAACAATTTTTTTCTTTCAATTTTAGCATTACATATAGTGGCAGCTGAGGGTGAAACAAACAATTTTTTTTTTCTCCAAAAACTGGAAACAAACTTTTTTTTCCAAAAAAAACCATAGCCCCCCCCCAGAAAATCAAATGGTTGCTGCCTAAATAAAGCTGATATTATATGAATAAAAACTGGAAGGAACTGATATATGGATGAATTCATGATAAACATAAGATGAATAAAACAAACTCATAGTGCAAACCTATACAGCCAGTTTGTTTATTGCAGCTTAAGGGGGTTCGCGGGTCTAAATCAAATTTTTTATTTAATATAAGATTTCGCTATTTTTTTCTATAAATGAACTTTATCTTATACCTAATAGAAAAATAAAATAAAAAAGGGTGGTCACCGATCATTTACGCTCACAATCTGCCTTCGAAAGAAGCATACGTCTTTGTAAAGGTACTTTTTTTCTGTTGAACTAATAGGAGAAAAAGAGGTAATATCGAAATAAAAAAAGAACTTAATTACAGAAATCGCTTAAATTTTACAATTATTTAGTTAATGTATAGCTTATTTGAAAACAATAATAAAAAATATAGGTCACCAATGAGTAAAAAAAGATATTTCAATTTTAATGACAAAAAATAGCATTTTTGCAACAAAGGGAGAGAATTTGGAGCTTTTTTCATGATATAAACATTTTCAAAGTCACCTTGGGCCAACACGAATCAGGGGCGTAGCTAGGCAATTTTGATGTGTACGCAATGCCGGAGAAGGAAGTCTTACGACAGGGGGTCTGGGGGCCTCTCAAGAAGCTCTGGGGTAAATGGTGCAAAATCCTGCATTTTCGCAATTTCCGAGGACTTAAAATGACCTCATAGAAATCTTACTTTTAGAAAAAACAGGTCAACCTTTGAAATAAATAATCAGAGAAAAACAAAGAAACCCGTACTGTCGGCTTAACAATTTGGTTTTTTTCCCCTTATGTGTAGTTGGTTAAAATGGCTTGATTAGGTATTATGATATTTTATTTGTTACCAAATCATGCTGAACCCACTTTACATTAGAAAACAAACTAATTTCTAAGCCAACACTGTGCAACTTAAATGGTATTTTTTTTTATTGAGAAAATACATAAAAAAAAATTCGAATCACATATATCTTTATGTTTTATTTTATGAGTGATCAAGCAGTGTTTTTTTAGCTTTTCTTTTTTTCTCTCAAAGTTAATTCTGAAAAATCAATGCCCATTTCCTTTCTTTTTTTCTACTAAAGATGTCCAAAACCGTGTCTGCTTTAATTTTTTCTCTCGGTATATGTTCAAAAGACCGAGTCCAGATAAACGATTCGTTTTCATTGTACATGTATTTCTCAAGTAGGTCTTCACTCTTCTCATGGTACTGAAAGACTGTTCTGCCGTTGCCATCGAGACCGGCATACATCGAACGGACAGACAGATGCACAGACAAGAAAGCACAATGCCCATCTATTATCGTAGGTAATGCATAACAAAATAAAATCATTTTTTCTTCTTCAACAATATTAAATAAAATTCTAAAAATTTGCTAGTTAGTAAAGGTTAAAAATGGTAGTAAAGGGTGGGGTTGGGACTTCGCGAAAAAAAGTTTTTTTTAATTCAAATCAGGATTACGGAAAACCAAAACTTTAAAACTGAAAGCATGGAAAATACGCACTTTCATTTAAATTTGGGAACATGTTACTTGTTGAACGAAAAAGGCACCCGTCTTGCACTAAAATTTAAAAAGTGAAAACATGTTGCAAGAAAATTACCCTTTACCACCCCCGTTAAACTTAAGTTGGACTAGACTGTTTAAGACTTATACATACCTCACAGGAAGTTCATAAGAATGAATTGATGTCCATGGTCTCTTAAGAATGTCATATTTTATTTCATCAGTTATTTTTGAATCTTCAGAAAAGATGTCAGGGTAAAGAGGCATAGAAGACGTAACCGATTTAATGTTTGACGTCATGTAAAAATATATCGGTTGACGTCATATTCCTCGTGAATCAAATATGGCCGACTCCAGTGATTCAGAGCAGTTTTCAGACGGGGAGAGTGATGGAGATTTTGAAGTTATAAGCGGTAGCTCGGAATCTGAAGATGAGATGAATGATGTTCCAATGAATGCCAATCCTTGGTTTCGAGTTAGACCTCCTGAGATTGACTATTTACACGACCAAAGATTTGTAGAGAACAGTGGCCCTCAGAATGTCCCTGCTGCCGACGCTAAACCTATTGACTATTTCTTGCTGTTTCTGACACTTGATTTTCTACGACACATTGTCAGAGAGACAAACAGGTAAAATTTACAACTAACTGTTGCGTTATATGTTACATTTCACATATGAAAATAGTCATAAGTTTACTCAGTACGATATATTAATGCACACGTTGCGATTATGAAGACATTTGCCTTTGTTTTTTCTTACCTTTGCCCGGTCGTTTCAACACATAATATAATATAAACTATAGATATAAAATTAGTATATGATTTTGCTGATTCTATACACTAAGCAAAAGGAATAAATTATAAGAACAATGAATGGTCGGCTGGGAGTCAGAATAAAAGGTCAGAGTAAGGTGACATGTCTTCCTGCGCAATGTAAACTTCTGAACTAGTACAACGCAGAGAAATTTTTTTAACGTTAGTATGAGTATGTTCTCGTTCTACACATTTGTTTGACGCTGGGCGTTAAACAAAAAAGCACTAAAAATTACCTAATGGGCTACGAGCATTCGTGAATTAATAATTTATTAGGTCACGCGTTGAGAATGTTTTAAACATGTTTTAATTCTAAGATGATTTTTACCATTTGTATATTTCATATCAATTATAATACTGTCATTTTTTTTACAGGTATGCACAAGACTTCATCACTAGTCAGCAGAGGATAAGAAGATTTTCGCGTCTCCATTCCTGGTTTAAAGTTGGTGCTGTAACTTTAGATGAGATGAAAGGATTTATATCAGTAATACTTAACATGGGCCTTATACGTAAACCATCCATTACAGAATATTGGAACACCAAATTTCAAAGCCAGGATACTGTTTGGTTTCGTAACATGTTTTCTAGAAATCGATTACAGAGCATTTTAAAAAATTTTCATATCGTAGATAATACTACAATACCGAATCGGAACGACGATAATTATTCACCCACATCAAAATTTCAGTGCTTCGTTGATCTTTTTAATCGACAGTCGAAACAACATTACATTCCAAAACAGAACCTAAGTATTGACGAAAGCTTAATCGCATCTAAAGGCCGGTCATCCATTATACAATACATTCCTTCAAAAGCGGCGAAATTTGGAGTCAAACTTTGGGTATTAGCCGAGGCCGTCAGTGGCTATATTTGTCAAATCAGTGTTTACAAAGGCAAACAATATGACCCAACACCACAAGGAATGTTACAGGGTGCTTACGTAGTCAACAAACTGTTAGATGCCGCAGGATTGTTTAACAAAGCTTATCATTTATTTACTGACAGTTTTTTCTCCTCAATTAATCTGGCTAAAGAGCTTTTAGCAAAAGGAACATTGTTCACTGGAACATTACGCGCTAATCGGAAAATGCCAAACACAATCAAGAATCCTGTTTTGCAGGAAAAGGAGAGCATTTATATTAGACAAGGAAGAATTCTGTTATGTGCATATAAAGAACGGAATGGTCGAAAACCAGTTAGAATCATATCCTCTTTTTCTAAAGCAGCACAAGAAAATGACAAACCGGCTATGATTTGCTCGTATAATAAATTTATGGGGGGCGTAGATTTGGCTGACATGATGACAGAGAGTTACAATGATGGACGAAAAACGTTAAAGGTTTGGAAAAAGGTTGTTTTTAATCTTATGCACCGTATGGTAATAAATGCATACATTATTTATAAAGAAAACACTTCCGATAATCCGAAATTGTCAAGACTATCCTTCACACAAAGGCTGATAGAGGATCTCGCTAAAGATCACATTGTGCTAAGAAACGAAAACCAAGACGACAATAGACAAAATAAGAACAAACACGGGATCAGAAAGTTGCCCGGTCACAGAGAAAAAGATTGCGATGTATGTTCAGACAGAAATGGTTACGGGGGTCGAAGGAGGAGTAGGACTGTATGTCGAGTTTGCGGAAAAGGTGTTCACCGGATTGTAAAGACAATCATTTATGTGTTGGATCATGATTAAAGTATATTTTTTGTTTCTAATCAAATGTTTTTATTTTTTAACAGGTGTTCAGACAACCCACTACAATTACATGAAATAGTCATTTATAATGTACGAATCCTCACCCCTCACATAAAGATGTCTCTGTACCAGGAGCATGACAAGCACTTTTGAAATTACCCTATTTGACTTATTTCTTGATGGTATTTGGTTTTTTTTAATTGATTTTAATCGGTCATTCTATTTGAATTGGAATTCGCTCATTGAATGTTTTATGCCTGTTGTATTGTTTGATTTCGATTCAGCGTACTTCTGAAGAATCATTATTCCATAAAAGGTGCACATGCAGTGCATTAAAATTGGTTTCAGTAATTAAACTTTTCGACTGCTATCATAATTTAGTGAAACTGTAATATTTCTTTGATATTATTTTTTTTATACAATACAAAAAAGAAAATCAGCAGAAAATCCACACAAATTAAAACAAATTAAAAATTGCATAAAAGTATGGCCAACGCGGCTTAAATGAAAAATTTAAAGCACTTTGCATGCATCTAAGCAACGTGCTGTAGCCCCTCCCACAGTACACAAAAGAAGCGACGTCACTGAAACCTATTGTTCGACGTCAAGGAAAAAACATCGGCCGAAAATCGGCCCGTGGCAGTCAACGTAGTATATACAAATCGGCCTAAAATCGGCCCATGGCACAGAAAACGTTAAGTAAATGATACTTTACAAAATATACCCCCCTTAAACAAAAAATAGAAAACTATCAACAAAATAAATTAATAAATGTGTTTGAAATTATCAATAATGTAAAAGAACAGAAATATTATTTAGTGTGACAGTCATAATATAAAGCAAGCTTAATTATGGAAGGGTCTGGATTTGCCTTGACATTATCACCGTAATAAAAAAATATAATCCCCCCCCCCCCAAAAAAAAAAAGGAAATATAAAAGCAATACACATACTGATATTACAATAATTATCAAAAATGTGTGTGTATTTTGTATTTTGAAAAAGAGGCGTCATAAAAAGATTTTTGAAATGTAATTTTCTTTCCGTTTTTTTAAATCGTGGAAAAAATAAATTTTCCCGGACTTTTTACTTGACAAAGGGGAATAACTAAAGACCACGTGGTACAAACCGGAAACAACCACATCCATAGCGACCATAACAACGATAAGGGCTGTCGCACCAACACATTGCACAGCACTTAGCGATACTTGACAAATATCGTTAGAGATCTTTTTTCATGTAAGTAGTACAGTCGGACAACATTCGAACAAGATGGCAGCAGCTACGGCAACACTGAGGAGCACTGAAATTCCTCCTACTATGCCAGAAACTACAAGAAATATGACGGTAAATGGGATGGAAACAACATACCAGGGAAACACTGGACCTGATATGGGAATTTCTACAATGGGATTCCGGTCTCAGAAATACAACCCAGCAGAGTGGCACGAGACCAATTATTCCAAATATTATCAGTCCTTTTCTGACCGAGACAATGCCGAGAGAATCAGACACGAATCCAAAAGAACCATGAATGAAACTGAGTCAACTACAAACAAAACACAGGCTGAAGTAACCAAGAAACTTGGTGAGCGACTCCAGGACATTAACTTCTGGAAATCTGAGTTGGAAAGAGAAATTCAGGATGTTATTTCAGAAACTGACTTGCTCTTGGCACAGAAGAAACGTCTAGAGAATGGTTTGAGAGCTACTGAAATCCCACTACATATTTCCACAGATAATTTAAATTGTAGACAGAAAAGACAAGGTGTCGATTTAGTTCAAGATGATGTAGAATTATCTTTATTAAAGGTAAGTAATTTTACAGCACTTGCATTTATGACTTGTTTATTATACAAGTACATGTTATCTTTAATATTATAATATATACAATGTACATGTATATATATATATTTTTCTGAGTTCAAAGTAGAAAAATGTATAACCATTTAAATGCCATGTTTATATAACAACATTGAAAATAATTTTTAGCTGGTATTCTTATGGTTATAATTATAATAAAAATAGGTTAGAGGAAGATATACATTTCTAACATTTAATTTTTATTGTACATACAGGTCTGTGATGCTTGCAAATTAAACACAAGATAAATTGAAAAAATTCACACGCATACACAAGTTAATTAAATAAAACATTAGATAAAAATTAACTACATGTACCATTGAATTTATAAATGATAATTATGTTCATTGCTTATTGAAATTGTAGGGTTGAATTATCTTATGTTTTGCTATTTTCTTTCAGGAAGTAGAAATAATTAATAATGTTCAAGATTTGCTCAAGAAAACTATAGATCAATCTGAGAAACAAATTAAGTAAGTAAATTTCATATTGTACTTCCATGTGTCATAAATTGTCTGATGTTGCAATCTTATCAGAATATAGTTTTTAATTAACTAAATTGTCACCAATAAGCAATCAGGGTAAGAAATGTAAGCCATGATTGATCATGATTCCATACAACTTACAATGTATCACTATTTGGAAATCTGCACTGGTTGACCCTTGATTCTTGAATCTGCACCTCTTGATCTATTGACATCAAAAGATGGAGTTATATTGGTGATCATATTGAACTTTGGCATGGTTTGAAAATACATGCTTTTGTACCCAATTAGACTTCTTGAAACAAAATTTGATAATTTTTCCCTCTTACGCCCAATAAACTCTGTACATACAAACAGGGTGCCCATTGGCAGTTGAAAAGGTATAAA
Source organism: Mytilus edulis (assembly GCF_963676685.1). Lineage (NCBI taxonomy): Eukaryota > Metazoa > Mollusca > Bivalvia > Mytilida > Mytilidae > Mytilus > Mytilus edulis. The sequence goes on from NC_092352.1 coordinate 74,216,050, forward strand.
TGTAAAAACAAAAACATAAAAAACATTGGTTAAATGCATGCCATTGCAATCTGATAAAAATCACAGTTTTATATTTAATTGAGCATTAATGATACACACACTCATACCATATTAAGACAGATGAGTTTAAACATTCCAAGTAAGCTATTAACAATATAATCTGTAAAACAAAATTCACAGATGTCTGAGACAATCTTCAAATAATGAGAATTTCAGCCTTGTTAATTTACCATTTTGATCTTCAATTTTAGATTAAACAGAGAAGCTAAACAGAATTTGGAGATGGATTGGAGTGATAAGAAAGAGGCATTAGAAATAGATACCAAGTCAGGATCCCTTAGGAACCACCACACAGATAAACAATTTTATAGTGGAGCTGCTAAATTTGAAGAAATGTAAGTTTTTTTTACTGTTTTTTTAAGGAGTTGCTAAATTAAAGGAAATATAATTTAAGTTACCTTTTGGGAGTTTTACTGTTTTTTACCTGAATATTCAATCTAAAAGAATAACAAAAGACAAACAAGATTTTAACTTTTGACTTGCGTTAACTATAATTAATGATTAAACTGTTGAAATTTCATTTTTTTGTAAAAAATCCTAAATAAACAATAGTTATTTCAATGTTTTTTTTATAATTTATTATTCATATAAATATTTAGTAAATGCATCTCATTTGTTCTGAAATATCAACAAAGAAAGCAATATATTGGAATTATCTTAATTTTAGTTTTGAAAGTAAGAGAAGATAATTATATTACACACCCTGAGTTATTACCCTTTATACACTTCAAATCTTTATTGTCATTAAACCAAATTATTAAGTGTTATGTGAAAAAAAACATTGTACAATGTACAATGAACAAAAAATAAAGTGAAGACAAACTGTAAAATAAGTAATGAAATAATAGATTTAACAATTAAATGTTGCAAGTACAGACATGTTACTGTATTTAATCATTTTTAAAATTTAAGGAATCAATTGATTCAGATAAATTATTCAAACCTGAAGTAACACTTTGAGATATGTTTCTTACATGTCATAAAGACTTAGAAGTAGACAAGTAGTCCATTTTCATTGATGCATTAAATTTTTCAAAAGCTTTCTAAATTTTCAAGCATAAAAAGAAAAAAACCCACTCTGAATTGATATTTAGTCTTAATTTTATGAAGCAAAACTCTGAATAAATGACTTTTTTGTGGGTTAGTTTTTGTTGATCAATGTAAAGTTGCCTTTGTACTTTTTTTTGCGGAATGATGTTCGTCATATTTCTTTTGGTCATGTTGTTTTCCATCTCTTCCAACATTAGGGCTTTTTTGTCTCTAAAGAAACAAATAAACAAAAATGGAAAACTTTGATAGAATTAATTGCATGTTTCAAGATTTTAATAATATGATCCTCAATATTATTATTTTTATTAACTATCTTTATTCATATATTACAGCCAGTCAACACCAGAATCTTGGGCACAGTTCTCACACGATAATGTCGTGCGTGCAGAGCATGAGAGAATGGCTTCCATTCAATTACGTCAATTGATTGACAACATCCTTGAGGACTCATCACGAGATATGAGAGAACAGTGTGACACAGTAGATGTTAACTTTACAAAGAGAATTGAAGAAATGGAAGATGCTAAAACAAAGCTGGAGGAGAACCTTAACAAAGTAAGTTGAAGTTAAATAAACACACTTTACCATCCAAACTGAAAGCTAAAAATATTAAAAAAATAATTTATTAAAGTTGCTGAGATTCAAATTGAAGTTTGACTATATAAAAGTCAGAGAGCAATGACCTTACATAATAAGTCTCGGAAACATTATGCCTATTGGTTTGTTAAAAATATTATTTAAAGAGTTTCCTCTTTTACAAATTGTTGATACAACTTTCACAGATTTTGATCACACTATTAATTTTTTTCTTCTTAAAAATTTGTTGTTGTAAATGTTTAAGTTTAGTAAACAAATAGTATTTTTCTTAAAATGTACATTACTTTGGTGTGTAATTAACCAAAATCCCTGTGGAAGTGTTTTCCCATTTTAAATAAGAATTAAAAACCCAGTGAAATTTTTATTTTTGATATACATGTATTGGAAACATTTAAAAAAGAATTGATAAAAATTTTGAAATTTAAATTTCCATTTGAAATATCTCATTATTTATTAAAAAAATGTTATTTTGTTTGTTATTAGTTTTGAGGTTATTTGTTAGAGAAAAATAAAATATGTATTAAGGCAATAATAAGTAAATTGTTTAATTTGATATTTGAGTTGTCTCCCCTCATTTGTAAAAATTACAACTGAACAAACTGACTCCCTAAATTAATAGTTTAAATTTGAATGCTAAGTGTCTTAATTAATTTTTGTAGATGTTTATTCTTAACACATTAAAGTGTGAAAAGTGGACAAAATATATTAAACATAATTTTATTTTCATATTTTTTTACAGATCTGCAGAGAAATTACCCAGATGGAGAGTAACATTGATAATCTGAGAAAAGCCATTCGTGATAAGGAGAACCCAATGAAAGTATCTCAGACTCGTCTCAACAACAGAACATACAGACCAGGTGTAGAACTATGTAGAGATCCAGTGCAATACAAGTAAGTATTCAATACTTACCAAAGTGTTGATTGTAAACAAATTAGTCTTCTCTAATAAAAATATGGTGTTTGAAATAATGAAACAAAGTTCATATACATGCTTTTGATTTCAACAGTCCATAAATACTCTGTTTCTGTTTTTTTTTTTAGCTAGTTACATGCATTAGTGTAAGGTTAATACATGTAACCGAAATGTTTAAATTTTAAAAGTTTATTGTGGATTTCTTATGAAACACTGATTGGCAGATTAAGAACATGTACCAATATAATGTCTGTAATAATTTTAAAGTTTACAATGAGTTCAATTAAACAGAGCGACTTACAATCATAGCTCATTTTGAATAAATGTGCAATTGTTTTATAGCTTTATGATATAAAAGTCATTTGGATGTACTTTTTAATTATTTAACATTACAAAAAAAATTTACTTTTCAGATTGGTGGGAGAAGTAAATGAAATTGCACAATCAATAGATGCTCTTACAGAACAGCTGAACAATGCAGAGAATGCCCGAAAAGACCTCCAGGATAACCGAATGGCTCTTGAAAAAGAAATCTCTGTAAAGAAAAATAGCTTGTTTATTGATAGAGAAAAGTGTGTCACCACACGCACACGATATCCCACCACACTGAAATTGCAGGGACATCAATAAAACACTATGCTTATGGATTTAGAATGATGCAGTATTGATGATTTTTTTCTTTTTTTCTCCATGTTTTGTCGTCTGCAATCATAGAACATTCTCACCATATTTGGTCATCATGACCTTATATAGGCATGTTGACCAAATATGGCAATAGATTTGCACTGCACATGTACTTTGTCGACTGCCTCTATGTATCTTTGTTTGCTCATTCATTTTTCCAAACATCAAATGTGATAATTTTTTATATATTATATTAACTCTAAAATGAAAGTATTATTTATGTGGCGGAGAAGATCGTTGATGCTTAAAATTTAAATCAACAGTTCAATTGTTGAGTTTTATTCAGATATATTTAATGTTATGTAAATAAGTAATAAATCATTCAAAAACCTACATTTGTGTCAAATATAAATATATGAAGATGTGGTATGATTGCCAAATAGACAACCCTTCAAATAAAGGCAACAGTAGTATACCGCTGTTCAAAACTCATAAATCCATGGACAAAAAACAAAATCGGGATAACAAACTAAAACCGAGGGAAACGCATAAAATATAAGAGGAGAACAACGACATAACACTAAAATGTAACACACATAGACAAAATCCCACGAGAATAACAAATATAACATATATATATAACATCAAAACCAAATACATGAATTTGGGATAGACAAGTACCGTGACACGTCTTATCGCAATGTGAATTTACACTCAAAAATAAAAGAGACCAAAAGGCACAGAAATTAATAATTATAGGCCATCATACAGCCTTATTTCAACAATGGTTCAAACCTGTATACAGCATTGCTATACTATTTTTAGAAGTGTCAAATTTAAAACAATTCAAAAAAAAAAGTAATAGCCTGATTTATGAACAAAATAATGAACCAGGATCTAATGGACATATGAGCTGTTGGCACTAATTGATTTGGTGTCCTTTGTAAATGCGTTGTCTGTGAACTTTCTTTTTAAAATCTACCTCTTCTGAAACAATAGCCATGTTAACTATTAAGTCTGTGATTCTTCTGCAGGTTGATCAATCAAAATGGCCACTGTTTTTAAACTAGATTATAGGATGTGGTCTGGCTTATATCAATACATTTTAGCAATTCGATAAAACTACGGGTAACAAGGGTAAATACATTTAGCCTACCAAGTTTTACCCTGAGAATTTTGAAAAATCTTGTCAAAATAATGAAATTTTATGCTACTGTCATACAAGTGAGAGATAGGTTTAGCTAGCTGCAAGATCAGGTTTGATCCATCACTATCTACATAAGAATAATCCTGTATTAAGTCATGGATAAGACAGATGCTATCCATTCGTTTAATGTGTTGCAGCTTTTTTTTTTATTTTGCCATTTGATTTGGAACTTTCTGTTATGAGTAATTTTGTGATTTTACTGTCCACCTGTTTTTAAGTTATTGCCTGTGAAATGTTGATTTACTCTTGTATTTCCTTAACCACTGTAAAAACAATAGGATCTTGGTCAAAAGTATAATCTGCAAAAACTATTGTTATGACAAGTTATATTCATCTTGAGAAAACTACTTGCTTATGAGTTGTTGCCTCTTAAATATTGTATTTTTCTCTCTTGTGATGAAAGTCACAGAAAGGAGACAAGAATTGCTTTTATGTTTATTGATATTTTGTATAAAGATGCATTGATATCAGTACATCTCAGTTTGATGGCTATTTTGAGGCCCTGCCAACAAGGTCAAGGTTCCATGACTGAATAACTTAGCAATTTTTAATGTTAAGGTTTTTGCTTCAATGTTAAGGTTTTTGCTTCAATGTTCAGGTTTTTGCATCAGTTAGTTTGATATGATCTACTTGTAATAGATCAATTGTATTTTTTTTTATAAAGTTGGATCAGTAAATATCAGTTTGACAACTTATTGAGGCCCTGCCCCCTAGGACATGGTCCAGTAACAAAAAAGATAAGAAATGTTCAATATTAAGTTTTCTACTAGTCAATAACACTTTCTATGAAGTTACATTACTGTTTGTACATTTTGTGGACTTCGTTCAGACCCTGCAATTTAGATCATGGTCCAGAGTCTAGCAATGAAACAAGAAGCAACGTTGCTGTCCATCATATTGTCTTGTTCTGAATTATATGCTGACAGGCAAGACATATCTCTGTATCAACAGTTAATTCTAATAGATGTTTGCTGTTATCATGAAAACAATAAGAGCAAGGTAAAAAATGAAATTGCAAAATGGTTCAGTACTTTATAAACGTATCTACCCATTAAATATAAAACGAAGATGAGGTCAGATTGTGAATAAGACCACTCTCTGTGAAAGACCAAATTACTTAGACGTTATTAAGTGTTCAGGTTGGGAGTAAGGTGGCGGAACGACCATTCCACTTAAAAAAGTGGGAGTGGGTGGGAGTTATGTTTTTACCTAACAAAATATTCTGATGATAAAAAAAGGATTATGAATCCTATTGTGGTAAATTTTGAGAAAAAATATTAATAGCACAGAAAAACGCTAAAAAAAATGCGGTTTTTTTTCTTACCCTAACAAAAACATAAATTAACCCCCTTTTTTAAAAAGTTTTAAAAAAGTTTTAAAATGGTTGCTCTCCTTAACAATTTTTTTAATGAATCCACAGTAAAGGGACTGTTAACATGTTTTAGAGTTATAGCCCCTGACAATCAATATATTTCATCCAGTTTAAGCTATATGTAGAATATTAAAATATATAAAAGTTCAAATTCCCAACAGTTTCAGCATGACAAGATCCCGAAGAATGCTCTATAACTTTGTACTTAAATTTGACTTTTTAACTGTTTTATTAGGGTGGGATTAATGAGTCTTTTGTTGGCGAAAACCGCGTTTGACGCAAAACTCACAATTTCAATCCTGATACCCTCAGCCCAGCTAGCAGTCATCAGTTCGGTGTTGACATGACTATCAATTATATGGTCAATTTCATAAATTTACTGTATGCAAAAGTATTTGAATTATTCGAAATACTTACGATTTTCTTATCCCAGGCATAGATACCCTAACCCGTATTTGGCACAATTTTTTGGTCATCGATTGACCTTCAACTTTGTACTTGTTAGGTTTTATAACTATTTTGATGTTAGCGTCACTAATGATCGAGTCTTATGTAGACGTAACAAGTGTCTGGCGTATTACATTATAAGCACAGTACCCAAGTTAATATCTAGAACATTTGAGAGAGAAAAAACTGTCCTCCTGATTTGGAGCTTTTGTCTGTGAAATAATCTTTTTTTGCAGTTTTTGGTCTGTTATTTTGAATAATATAGTAGCTAGGTTAAATGTATATACAACAATCATCATTTAAGTAAGATCTTATTTTTTTTTTGGCTCGAAAATGTTTATATTTCACATTTTGTGCTGTTACCTTCTGCATTATTGGAGCAAGGTTAAAAGTGAAAACTACAAACCTTATTAGCATGACACTTTACACTTATATTGTTGACAACCCTTTTTAAAAGGAATTATTGTCCTAGAAGTGTTATGGCAGTTTAAGCTGTTATCTAAAAACCTATGAGCTATGTTAAACAAGTAAATCAGTAGGAACACAAACCGTAACTATTGTATTGCACAAAATAGTGCGAATTAAAATACTGGCGATTTTTTTCTGAGTGAGCAATACTGGCCCTTATATGCCGCTTGATCTTTTATAATAAGCTATCTAAGATACATACGTTTTAGAAAAAAATTGTAATTAGTTTTATCAGAAAAATATGCAAGCTTAATTACTAGTCACAAATATTATATATCTCCATGTCTTTGCCACAGTAAATTTCCATAAACTGTTTTTACCGTTATTCAAACATGATTTATCTCCCTTATACTTGATTTTTTTTTAGGACGGTTTCCAATTTTTTTAAGCTCTCTGGTGTCGAGGGCCTCAACATTATTTTACTGCGTTACAATCAAATAAAATCAATTTAAATTAATTGAATTTTAAAATCTATATAATATTCGGTGACATTACTTTATAAAAATACATTATCATTCATTTATAATGTCAAAACCTCAAACACAAAAACTCGATATTTGTTTAACAATATATTTGTTTATGAAATGTTTTACTTGTGTAGACTGTCAAAACCAAAATGAGACTCCTTTTTTTCCTTTTAAAACGGTGAAGTTGAAATCATCCCTTCGTAAATTTTACGGACGCCATCACGAGTTGGTTGACCGTTATGGAATAACCGTTTCACAAATGATATCGGATATGTTCCTTACGTCGTAACTACAATCCCCTTCCCTTTCATGAATGTGACCTACCGAATTAGACTATTTACCGGATTTGTAATCACATAAGCAACACGACGGGTGCCACATGTGGAGCAGATCTGCTTACCCTTCCGGAACACCTGAGATCACCCCTAGTTTTTGGTGGGGTTCGTGTTGTTTATTCTTTAGTTTTCTATGTTGTGTCATGTGTACTATTGTTTTTCTGTTGTCTTTTTCATTTTTAGCCATGGCGTTGTCAGTTTGTTTTAGATTTATGAGTTTGACTGTCCCTTTGGTATCTTTCGTCCCTCTTTTATAAAACTGACCACATAGAACGATCTCATTTTTTTCTTAATTGAAGAACCACTTTTTATCGATAAAGATAAGACAGTTCTTCACATATGAACGGGTACAACTCATGCTACGTAGTGGACATATTGATGAGTTTCGTAGTTGATAAAACCGTTTCGTAGTTGACACCAAACCTATTCTATGTTGATAAAAACATACTGAAAATTACGTGAAACTTAGCCTTGTAATTTGTTTTGCGTGAATATAATTGACAATAGTAAAACAACGAATGCATGGTAGTGATAGTGTCCAGTACGAAACATTTTTCTCCCATACTTGTTTAGTAGGTAACCGTTTCGTAGTGGACATATTCATATGTTTTATCACCCCCGCCCCACAATCCCTATATTGCAATAGTAACAAGAATGATTTTATTCATCAAAGCACGTACTAAGCTGCACACTGATATTTTTTCATAATTTTTAAACCAGATACTGAAGGAGATTTGAACCGTTTCGTAGTGGACATTAAGAAAAATACAATATCACTCTGGTCCATTTGATGTGGTCAATTTTGTCAGAGACACACCTTCTAAAATTAAAAATCCTTGGTCTAAAACTGTTTATTAAAATATGTTTGCTCTAAACATACTATTGAATATTTAAAGAACTTATATTAAGTGAAAATAACATTTATTTCTTCCTTTTTTCACAATATTTTAGAATATGATTGTTGAACAGGAGATCTAGGGACATGCCATTTTGGTTATGTTGAACCATTTAGGAATTAATATCTTATTAATCCCTCTAAAAATAGTATGTTTCTTTGCTTAAAAATGTTTTAAATCTGATTCAAATTTAATGTACTGACAGCACAAAAAAATACGTGGAAAGATCAAACACATTCTAAATTTTGTTTAAAGTGGCTGGGACAAGAAATCACGTTTTTATTGAAAGCTAGACGCCCTTATTCTGTAAGCTAGTAAGACAGCTACGGCTGACTGTATTGTCCCAGACAATTTGCCCTGGTTTTAAGGATTTCGAGTTGCCGTTTACAATTCGAAATATCGAATTGAATTGGTTTTTTTTAGCAATCAAAGAAAATCATTTTCCTCAATAAACTAAAGATCAATATTTTCGAATATTTAACAAATTGTTTAAGTCAAATGTTAACAACATAGTAATGTGACGTATGATGTGTAAATCTACTCATATAACCTATATTTTGTTAAACTAAATACAAAAATAATATATCGAGGTCACCGTTGGTTAACACAACAAAGCAAAGGTAATAGTTAAAAATAGAACTTGAATTTGGAAAGGGTGGCTAACAGTTTTTAAAAAGCGTTTTTATGGGATTTTACAGGTAAACTTGTTTTGTTTTAAACGATCAAATCACAAATTGAGAATATATTACATATACTGTGAAACTAGCGTGTACGGTTTAAATTACCCACCTTACAAAAAACAGTATTCTGAATAATAAACTTTTCCCCAAATAATATTTCTATTCACCAAGAGAATCGTTTATATAGTTCAAACATTATGAATAAAATGATAACACCCAATAAATTGTAAATTTTGATATCTTTTGAATTTTGATAACCTGTATTTCAAAACATTTCCTTTTATTCATCCTACTAGTACCAATATCCATTGAAAGATGGAATAAATAGCCTCATAAATCAGAGCTGTCTTTACACAAAAAGGGGTTCGAAAATACAAATTTTCTCTTTTAGGTCATGAAAAATGTTACTTTGTAAAGAAACACATTGCTTCAAAAAAGAGGTGAGAGGATCCGTTTTGAAGACCTCACTTGGACTATGAGATGAAGCACAGCAATAAAACAAGAATGTGTCCAAAGTACACGGATGCCCCACTCCCACTATCATTTTCCATGTTCAATGGACCGTGAAATTGGATAAAAAATATAATTAGGCATTAAGTACAGCTCTTTGTAAGAACCAGGCAGAGTGCGATACATGATGGTTTCAGATTTTCTCTATAATTGACCTAGTAGAAGCAATCAATGAATACTGCTCAAAAAATAATTTTGAGTGGGAAAATATGAGTGGTTGTCATGGTAACGAACACTCTATTTTTTGGTTGTTAAAGGTGGTAAAATCTTTCAAAAATCAGCTAAATCACCACAATTCAGAGCCTGCTTATGAATAAAATCGTGCATTTTTCATTAATTTTCATATGTAACATTGATAGAACTTGGTTTAAGCTTCGTTTTAGTGAAGATTGCATGTCAACCAAATTTGTAAATTTTTTGTAAAATTTTGTGAAAAAATGCATATTTTCAACTTTTCTGAAATTGGGATTTTTGCTGAATTATCAAATTTTCTCTAGTGTTTTTCAGAAAAGTGCAAATGTGTACAGAATAGCTAGCACTGTAGTTATGAAGTTTGGATACTTCTTTATCAAATTAAATAGTGAAATGCGTGGGATTTTCTCAAGTTTTATCACCATAGCAACCGTTTTTTTCCTTGGAAACGGAGTTTTTATTTGCAGAATATTGCAGTTTTAAGAGCTTAAATGTTCTGAATTTTTCATAACCGATAAGAAAATACATAAAAGCTAACGCAAACTTTAAATTACAATCGTCATGTGTTGTTGACTTCAATTGTTACCACGGAAACACATATTATCCATAGCAACACCCACTCTGAAATTGCATAAATAGAAATTTATGTAAAAAAATACATAAGTAGAGGGTGCTTATTTTCAAATTGGAATATGACTGCATGCTTTGCTTCACTTACAGTCTTTTCTGTTCTTTTCATAAGGTTCAACAAATGTAATATATAATGTAATATTGGGGTTGAAAGGTTAAAAAAAGGGGGGTAGGTTTAATTTTTAAAGATATCATACATGTGTAGATTCTTGAAAAGATTATGTTTGGTCGGAGAGCCTGGTTATAAATAGAGTCATTTTTTTCTCTCAAAAATTTCATATATAAGATCGATAATCCCTAATTTGGTTTTAGCTTCAGAGCTTAGTTAAGGTACATGTACATTGAAGTTCGCTTGTCATGTTTTGGAATTTTTGTCAGATTTTCTGAAACCTCAGGTTTTATTCATTTGAATGCCTTAAAAAAATGGCATTGACCCCCATTTATCTTTTTATAAATCTTTTACATGTATAATGATAAGCCATCTGTAAAAGTCTTATAAAATTTAAATTATTCTTTGATAGTTTTTGAGAATGTAAACTTGTCAATAATAAAGCTATGAAAAGTCAAAAGAGAATATTTTCCCGCCAAAATTTCAATGGCTCATATCTGGAAAACAAGCACATTGATCTGAATATTTTTTTACTCTTTTGATTCCTTTATTAATCCCCTATCGATATCCACTTATATTTAAATTGAAAGATCCAAAATAATGTCATACAATTGTGAAACTCCAAGTCAAATGGACAAATTTATCTTTCTGCTTTAAAATGAATTTTTAATAAGGAAACATTTTTTTTAAATCTCAGAATATGATCAAGATTCTTTGATAGAAAGTCATTGAAGTCATTGAATTTTCATTTCAATATAATGAAGTACTTTTAAGATGCTTGGGTAGCAATTTGAATAGAGAGAACATAATGTTATATATAAAACATCTTCATGATCTTCATTCTATATATTTATTGCCAACCTACTTTACACAGTTCTCAAACGAGAGGTTACTTTGGAAGTATATTTATATTCGGTTATAGCTATATTAGCAGGGTTGATTTTTGTTCTTCCTTATAAGCTCAATTTACTCAAATTTTCTATGTAATATATATACTAGTAGTAACAAGGATATCGTTTCTGGGGCCTTTGTAGTTTGTTGTTCAGTGTAAACCAATGCTCCGTGTTGAAGACCGTACTTTGGCCTATGATGGTTTACTTTTAGGAATAGTGACTTAGATAGAGAGTTTTGTTACTGGCATTCATACCACATTTTCTTATATTATTCTGCTCATTATTGAAGTCAATGATATGATCTAATCATTCAAGGATTTTACTTTGCAATGACTACAATGGTGATAAATTTTGATATATACAGCCTCCTCTATTAATAACTACTGTTTCCTTTGAATCTTAAATAAGAAATAAGATAAAACAAAGGTTGGCATTATTTCGCAAAGGTGTGCGTTGTAACGCAAACATTGGAAGAAAAATTTTTAAAAATGTGTGGCGCTAATACGCTTCCGTAGATTTTAAGAAAGGTAGTGCATATGTTAGTTAAGAATTGGTGCTCACCCATTACATTAAGAATTTAAAAATGCCAGATACAGCTGATAGAGTTGAGGATGAGCGTCATTTTTCAATCGAATGCTCACTTTACAATAATTTGAGGGAGGAACTCTTTCAGCACATTTCTAACACATCTCGATGTTAACACAAGAAAACTTGACTATTATGGGGGATACTGACGATTGTATTGTTAAACAATAGTTCTTTTGAATTATCATGATAATGTAGTACATGTCTTGATACTGACTGTTATTTGATATATATAGTTGGTTTTTTTTTCTATTTTGTTTTGGCTCCGATTGTGACTGAGGCTTATGGTGCTATAAAGATAATTATATCATATTATTATTGTTGTAAAGTCTTTATGTTGATCCAATCATTATACCGCCGCTTCATAAAATTTATATGTAATTTTATTTTTATATCTTCATGCTAAAATAATAATTGGTTAAAGTGGGGTATACTGTTTTACCTCTGTCTGTCCGTCCTTCCAACCGTCCAGTTCATCCCTCCATCCCATGAATAATTTCGTTGCATTTTTTTCATGAACTACATTACAAGGATTTCTGAAAGGTTTATTGATGTCGGCTATATCGTGTGATAAGTTTTCAGATTCATTACTCAACCACTTCTTGTTTACGGAACACTTTTCACATGACAGCCAAGTTAAAAAAAAAATCGTCATATTTTTTGAGGAACTACAATACAATGATTTCTGAAATTTGGTTTCAGGGTTTATATTAGTCAGCTATACTGTGTGATGCTTTTTCAGATTCGCAACTCAACAACGAAATATTTGGGCGTGTTATCATCAGTAGTTCGCACCATCACTGATTGTTTATATGCTCTTTATAGACCCTTTAATCTTGAAAAATGAAATATTCTGTTCTGTTTTATTCTATATACAGATTTCGAATTGAGTATATAGGAAGTATTCATATTACTGTCGGAGCAATGGATTGTCAGACTATTGGGTTGTTGGACTAATGGGTTGTCAGACCAATGGGCTGTCAGACTAATGGGCTGTCGGACCAATGGGCTGTCAGACCAATGGGCTGTCGGACTAATGGGCTGTCGGACCATTGGGCTGTCGGACTAATGGGCTGTCGGACCAATGGGCTGTCAGACCAATGGGCTGTCGGACTAATGGGCTGTCGGACCATTGGGCTGTCGGACTAATGGGCTGTCAGACTAATGGGCTGTCGGACTAATAGGCTGTCGGAATAATGGCTTGAACCGTCTCATTAACAATTATACCACATCTCCTTTTTATACAACCGCAAAAATTGAAAAAATTTTGGTCGTATATTGGTATCACATTTGCGTCGTCATCCAAAGACATTTGGTTTTCGCACTCTAACTTTAGTAAAAGTAAATAGAAATCTATGAAATTTAAACACAGAGTTAGTGACCATAAAAGAAGGGTTGGGATTGATTTTGGGTGTTTTGGTCCGTCCCAACAGTTTAGGAATTAGGGGCCAAAAAGGGCCCAAATAAACATTTTTCTTGGTTTTAGCACAATAACTTTAGTATAAGTAAACATAAATCTATGAAATTTTAACATAATGTCTATGACCACAAACGGAAAGTTGGGATTGATTTTGGGAGTTTTGGTCCCCACGAATAAGGCGCCAAAAGGGTCCAAAATTAAACTTTGTTTGATTTCATCAAAAAAATAATTATTAACGTTCTTTGATATGCCAAATCTAACCGTGTATTCACATTCTTAATTTTTGGTCCTGTTTTCAAATTGGTCTACATTAAGATCCAAAGGGTCCAAAATTAAACTTAGCTTGATTTTAACAAAAATTGAATTCTTTGGGTTATTTAATATTCTGAATCTAAACATGTACTTAGATTCTTTATTATGGGCCCAGTTTTCAAGTTGTTCCAAAACGTGGTCCAAAATTCAACTTTGTTTGATTTCACCAAAAACGAATTCTTGGGGTTCTTTGATATGCTGAATCTAAACATGAACATAGAATTTTTATTATGGGCCCAGTTTTCAAAGTGGTACAAGTCGTGGTCCAAAATTAAACTTTGTTTGATATCAACAAAAAATGAATCCTTGGGGTTCTTTGATATGCTGAATCTAAACATGTATTTAAATTTTTGATTATAGGCCCAGTTTTCAAGTTGGTCCAAATTGGTGTCCAAAATTAAACTTTGTTTGATTTCAACAAAAATTGTATAAATTGGATTTTTGATGTTTGGGCCCGGTTATCAAATTGGTCCACATTGAGGTCTAAAGGGTCCAAAATTGAACTTTATTTGATTTCATCAAAAATTGAATTCTTGGGGTTCTTTGATATGCTGAATTTGTCACTGTTAACTGTATAATTTGCCTTATATGGCCTGTTTAACTAAAGAAATTTCTAAAAGTGATCATTTGATCTTAGGAGAACCTTTCTGGAGCCCTCTTTTTGTCATACATTCAATATTATATTTTTCGACTTTCATGTAGATTTTTTTTTATCTTTTCTGTTCATTTAAACCAGATGCTCCACAGGGCACAGCTTTATACAACCGCAGAGTTCGAACCCTGAACAGTTGGGGCAAGTATGGACACAACATTCAAGCTTTATACAGCTCTGAATTTGGATTGCGATTAAATAGTTGACACAACATAGTTTTCTGACACAGAATGAATGTGGTCTAAGAACTTAAACTAAAAAAACTTAAAAATTGGACATTTACCTATTATGGTCCAATATCCAAAATCTAGATACATGGTTAGATTCAGCATATCAAAGAACCCCAAGAATTCATTTTTTGTTAAAATCAAACTAAGTTTAATTTTGGACCCTTTGGAACTTAATGTAGACCAATTTGAAAACGGGACCAAAAATTAAGAATCTACATTAGATGCGGCATTTCAAAGAACCCAATTATTCAATTTTTGATGAAATCAAACAAAGTTTAATTTTGACCCTTTGGGTCCCTAATTACTAAACTGTTGGGACCCAAACTCCCAAAATCAATCCCAACCTTCCTTTTATGGTCATAAACCTTGTGTTTAAATTTCATAGATTTCTATTTACTTATACTAAAGTTATGGTGCGAAAACCAAGAAAAATGTTTAATTGGGCCCCTTTTTGGCCCTTATTTCCTAAACTGTTGGAATCAAAGCTTTCAAAATCAATCCCAACCATTCTTTTGTGTTCATAAAAATTCTGTTTGAATTTCATAGATTTCTATTGACTTATGCAAAAGTTATTGTGTGAAAACCAAGATGCCTAAATCGGCCCTTTTTTGGCCCCTTATTTCTAAACTGTTCGGAACAAAACTCTCAAAATGAATCCCAACCTTCTTTATATAGTAATTAATCTTGTGTTAAAATTTCATAGATTTCTATTAACTTAAACTAAAGTGCGAAAACCAATGTGTCTTCGGAGCGGGACGATGAAACGCAATTATCTTTTCAAGTATCTACTTGTATGCAACATTTAAAAAAATCAACATACCCCCCCCCCCCCTTTTTCCAAGCCCCCCAACCCCAATGTTTCATTACATATTACATTTATTGAACAATCTGAAGAAAAAACCCCAGACAAGACTGTGAGTGAAGCAAAGAATGAAGTCATATTCCAATTTGAAAATAAACACCCTCTGTTTATACATATTTTTACATAAATTTCTATTTATGCAGTTTTTTAGTGGATGTTGCTATGGATAATATGTCTTTCTGTGGTAACAATTGAAGTCAACAACACTTGACGATAATAATTTAAAGTTTGCGTTAGCTTTTATGTATTTTCTTATCGGTTATAAAACAATTCAGGACATTTAAGCTCTTAAACTGCAATATTCTGCAAATGAAAACTCCGTTTCCAAGGAAAAAATCGGTTGCTATGGTGATAAAACTAAAAAAAATCCCACACATTTTTCTATTAAATTTGGTAAAGTAGTATCCAAACTTCATAACTACAGTGCTAACTATTCTGTACACATTTGCACTTTTCTTAAAAACACCAGAAAAAATTTGATAATTCAGCAAAAATCCCAATTTCAGAAAAGTTGAAAATATGCATTTTTCCGCAAAATTTTCCATACAATTTACAAATTTGGTTGACATGCAATCTTCACTAAAATGAAACTTAAACCAAGTTCTATCAATGTTACATATGAAAATTAATGAAAAATGCAAGATTCTATTCATAATCAGGCTCTGAAATGTGGTGATTTAGCTAATTTTTGAAAGATTTTACTACGCTTAACAACCAAAAAATTGTGTGTCTGTTACCATGGCAACCACTCCTATTTTCCCACTCAAAATTATTTTTTGAGCAGTATTCATTTATTGCTTCTATTAGTCCAATTATAGATAAAATCTGGAACCCCCCATATATCACATGTATATGGCACTCTGCCTGGTTCTTATAAAGAGCTGTACTAAAAAATTAGAAAGATAATATCATGGGGAACATGTGTACTAAGTTTCAAGTTCATTGGACTTCAACTTCATCAAAAACTACCTTGACCAAAAACTTTAACCTGAAACATGCACTTTCATTTTCTATGTTCAGTGGACCGTGAAATTGGGGTCAAAAGTTTAATTTGGCTTTAAAATTAGAAAAATCATATCATAAGGAACATGTATACTAAGTTTTAAGTTGATTGGACTTCAACTTCATCAAAAACTACCTTGACCAAAAACTTTAACCTGAAGCGGGACAGACGGACGAACGAACGAACGAACGGACGGACGAACGGACGCACAGACCAGAAAACATAATGCCCCCCTACTATCGTAGGTGGGGCATAAACAGAAAGCGCTCTTTTTTTGCTTTGTGTGTCTTTTTTTGGTGTGTCTGTACTGATTTTGTGTCATAGATGAATGCCCAATACCCTTTGCTTTTCCGTAAGTACAGGCAAGGGTGTGCTTCTGTGACAAAAATTGCTAAAAACAGTTGAAAGGAAGTACAACAGAAATCAACACTTCATAACATGAGTTACTGTCACCATCAAAAATTGTGTCTCAACTCACTAGCAACGTATGTTGCTGTCTTAGATCAGGTGATACCAGAACAAGATCTATGTATTATATTTAATCTGTAATTTTACTGATTGTGTTCTATTCCCGATGGTAAATTTTGATTGACTGGGGACTCGTTAAGTGGGTGATGCATGCTCTAGGCGTACCATGTCGACTCACCTGGTTTGACATATTATTTTGTTTTTATACTGTACTCGACGTTAGCTATTTAAGGAGTGGAATGCTAACATTTTAATGAAAATTTTGTTTTATTTTTAATTTTAATCATAACGTCCTTGCTAAAAAAGGACATACATTGAACAGATCAAGTTTTCAGTGTTTACGCGGAAGTTGATATTTTGTCGCTAGATTTGTCACTGGATTTGAACGCACCCCGTGCATTATGAATAATTCATGATGTTCACAACAACAGTTCACGTCCCAAAATAAACCACAACAAAGATACCAGGATTATAAAGATCAATGATGATATATGTTACTTTACAATTTTTGTTAACGCTTATCCATATTAATACAATGTCATTCGCAAATAAAGGTGTAGATGCTGTAAATATTATTTCCATAAGAAATCTGTTCAAAAAACTATACCTGATTACTTCACAAATAAAGCTACACCTGTTATTTCTTATACCTACACCAAGTCTATTGCATCCACGATTTTTAACAAAAAGAGGGTTTTAGAGGACTTCTGCTGTTGTCTGCTCTATGGTCGGGTTGTTGTCGCTTTGACACATTCCCCATTTCCTGTCTCAATTTTATTTAGAGGCCTTGAACCTGTTCAAAGATGTGAAATCCTTCCTCCGGATTGCTCAAGTTGATCGTCGCAATACAATTTTAGTCCAGCTGGTCATGTTATGATTAGTGACCTTGGCATCGTTACCTATGAACAACTGAGAGAGTTATTACCCAAAGGACCAAAACATAGAATTCCCCATCCCATCAACTGGAAAAAGAATTTCAGGTAACTGATGGATGCAGTTGAGGACTATGCAAAACAATGGGTAAAGCGCGAACCAGACGAACCAGAACTGGACACTTTGTCTGAACGGATCACGGCTATTCTATTATGCATTCAGAAGCGCATTCACAAACATTGATGTATTATGAGCACAAGAGTTACTAACCCTTTCAAGAATCCGGATGTTGTGGATGCTACATTCTCTTTGCATGACAAATATGTCGTTGTTCCAGCAGATAAAGCCTCCAATGGTATTGTCTTCATATGTAAAAATCATTATTTGCTATGTCTCATATCAGAGCTTGCAATAAATAGAACTACTGGTAATCCTAAATATTCTTTAACATCATTTACCAAGAACGAAAAATCACAAATCTGTCCTTCTTTCTTTTGGTATCAACATCAAAGAAAACGAATAAAATTTACCGTCATTATACTAGTCCATATGCTCAGTTGAAAGATTGACATCACCATCTCATTAAACAGCTTTTTCTATAAAAATGGGAATCGTAGATACAAATGTCTTGTTTTGGGTTACAATAATTCATATTTTGACCACACTGAATCTACCAGAAAAAATACTGAAATGAAATGATGTACTTTTTGATCGACAATTTATCTGTTGAGTCTGGAGGATCTTTATTTCAACAGACAGTCGATATTCCAATGGGTACTAATTGTGCACCCCTCCTGGCCGATTTGTTTTTGTACTCGTATGAAGCAGAATTTATTCAGAACCTTCTAAAAGACAAAAAAGAAAAAGCACATTGCGAAATTCTTTAATTTTACTTTGCGATATATTGATGATGTCCTATCATTGAATAACCCATATTTCAGCCCATACTTACATCTCATATGTCCCAGTGAACTTGAAATTCTGGATACTACTGATACTAGAAGGACTTCATACCTTGAAATTTTCCTCAATATTGACAAATATCAACAAAGTTGTGAGGAGGACACATTAAAAATGACACTTTCACACCATCACGAATATGTTGATCCATACGATGTGTATTTGTCTAAACTGACTAAGGACATTTTAACCACATGTTAGATTGTGTTTTTTTATTACGTAGTATGATCTCTCAATTACCGCACGTGACTTATTCCCAATTGTTACTGTTTTACTGAGTGTGAATTCGCATTGCTATAAGACGTGTCACGGTACTTTTCTATCCTAAATTTATGTACTTAGTTTCGATGTTATATTTGTTGTTCTCATCGGATTTGTCAAATGTATTATCGTTTGTAGTTGTAAATCTTATTTTTTGCTGTTGTATTCGTGTGTTTTGGTGAAGATTATTAATCACCCTGTTCATTTATTAGATTTTAGTTTGGGTGAACTAAATTTATACGATATATTTGGTTTACAGTTTGATTCAGAAGAAACACAACAACATAGCTAGATAATACAATTAATTTACTTATTAATACTACAATTTGATATTAATTAGTATTGTTATTTTCATTGTTATTAATAAATGTTATATCAGGATTACGAACCTAATCTTTAATTCTATCCTATTTTTGGGAAATTTGAATAATTCAAATGGGACGCCACTTTGTGCCTTTATCGCTTTGGCTAACTCGGCTGTGAATTGTTATGTGCCGGTTTAGGTTGTTTTGTGTATCCGTTTTTATTCTGTCGTTGGTTTTATCTATTGGATAGGCATTTTATAAACATTTACTGTTTGCAAAAGTATGAATTATTCTTAATGATAAGGATGTTCTTATCTCAGTCGGAAAACCCTAGTCGTATTAGGCACAACTTTTTGGAACTTTTGGTCCTCAATGCTCGTCAGCTTTGTACTTGTTTTGGCTTTCGAACTTTTTCATCTGAGCGTCACTGGTCAGTCTTGTGTGGAAGAAACGCGCGTCTGGCCTATTAAATTTTAAACCTGGTACCTTTTTGTAAGCTATTATTCGTGTCTTTTTCTGTCCTATATATTCTTCCATTTATTTGTATTGTAGTCCTGTCATATATTATTAATTCTGGTATTGGTGAGTTGATTTATATATTCTGCCCAAACATTTCGATATAATTCAATAATATGATATCTTCAAGGACACAGTTGGTTAACACAACAAAACATAGGTAAATGTTATAAATAGTACTTAGGTTTAAATGGGTGGTTAAGGGCATACGATACAGTTACAGGTGCTAACGTAAAATGTTATTTTCGCGACGTCAAACTATGACGTATCGGGAAAAGATGCATTTTTCGACTATTTTTTATCATTCAAACTGATTTAATTTGAAAACGAGTGCATGGACCCCTATTTTTTAAAACGACATTTTGTTTCATTTTGCAGGGAGATTATGTGGACCAAATTTGATTAAACTGTAAATAGAGGAATTTTTTTAATTTTGATAAATATACAGCAAAAAAATACTATTTTTTCTTAATTCATGACCATTTGATAAATATGAGTTATTTCTGAATAAAAAATGCATATTTTTTTAGGATACTTATAAAATACAAAAAATACAAATTATCTAACAAAAAACAATTTGTGTTTATCTTTTAAAACAAAAAAGTTATGGCTTTCTTTCGAAAGAGAAAATACGGCCACAAATCCGAATTTTAAGCAAATATACAAAATTTCGACCTCATTTAACTTAAAAAGTAGCACATGAAGGTATACTTTTTATTACATATTTGATTTAAGCAGGCAAACAATAGCCTATATGGAAATTTTCATTAAACTGTAAATACAGGATCAAAACTGTATCGTATGCCCTTAACACAAATTATACGAATCGTTATTGATGCCGTTCAAAATGTCACATAAACATATCTAAATGGGGTTTCAATTTTATGTTATTTCTGAATTTATCATGGTCTGTTTTCAGCTATCATTTTGTAATACGAGGGTCTGAATGGTGAAAATTGACAAACAAAAATGAATGTGAATAATTATGTGCAGATATATGAAGAACAGGGAATATTGGGTTGAAAAAAAAGAATATAAAAAGGTCCATTTTCTATACTAGTATGACAAGCACTAAAATGGTTAAAATGGAAAGCCGACTAAAATTTATTGAAATTAATGACCTAGGAGTATATATTGTATTCGGATTACCAGAACGATTAATAACTGTCCTCAACACACTCAATAACTTCAAAATGTTATTTCGCCCTACATTTTGCTTCATACAATAATGTTGATACTGAACTTCTAGACTCGAATTGAAATAACTGATTTAATTCAAATTGAATTTTGATCTTCCGATTTTTTTTAATTCATTTTTGAGAATTAATCACGCTTTTGCAAAAAGATTAACAATCGTCCTCCTCAACAGACTTGGGGTCAATTACATTGGAATGTAATTAATTAAATTACACATTACATTGCAAAAATGGTCAATTACACTAATTACACATTACACAGTTTTTGAAATGTAATTAATTAAATTACAATTACTTTACTAAAGTAATTAATTAAATTACACATTACATTTCATCATAATATTTGTTAACCAATATTTTACATGTATGTATAATGTATGTGTAAAATATTCATGTAAACATAGTATAAGCGTTGCATTTGATAATCATGAGTAATTTTAATGTTTTGTCATTCAGTCTGCATCTCTCTGGTCTGTACACTTTGGCAGCCATTCTCAAAAGTATTTCTATAGGAGCTAATGTGGCATATATCGCTTGATTAGAACATGGAGGTATATATACTTCCATAATCAGTAGATATGTTGATAGAAGAGGAAATTAGTTCCTATTAACTTACCAATACATTAAGGGGTATTTTGACATCTCAGAAATGAAGTTATTTAAATAAAACATAGCATGCATAAAGAAATTATAAATAAACTAAAAAAAAATCACTTAATAATTATTAAAAGGTATGCTTGTCACAACATTGAAA
Organism: Mytilus edulis; assembly: GCF_963676685.1. Lineage (NCBI taxonomy): Eukaryota > Metazoa > Mollusca > Bivalvia > Mytilida > Mytilidae > Mytilus > Mytilus edulis. Next base: position 74,237,900 of record NC_092352.1, read on the forward strand.
ATAATTTTTAGTACAAACAATGTATATAATGTCTATATCTTACCAATATTTTGCTAATTAGATAAAATACATGCAATAGTGGCATTGCCCCTGGACATTTTAATCTGATTAATTGCTGTTTGTTTTTACAGCTGTTAATTTTTATCTCTATAATCCTTTTGTGTATACTGATTTGACAAAATGATTGTGTGCAGTAAATTTAAATTCTAAATGAACTCACATAAAGATTTTTCACACATTTTTTTGTTTTTGTTTAACATGGTGATTTATTACTTTTCAATCTATTTAGTTAAAGATTTTTCTTAAAAACATATGTTTTTTTTTCAGATCATAAGACTATTCAGAAAAAAAATTTGTTGGTCAAATAAGTAATATAAAAACTATAGAATAAATTACAGAAAGTATGTGATATCAATATTTGAAAAATAAATATACTTTTACAATTTATATTATTAAACATAAATCCTTATCATTAACACCATAAAAGTACATGTAATTGAAATGTAATTCAAAAGTAATTGAGCATTACATGCTTTTTTCATTGTAATTAATTAAATTACCATTACAAGTAATTAAAAAAATGCTCAATTACACATTACATTCAATTACATGGAAAATTGTAATGCATTACACTTAATTACCATTACATTTTCAATTACCCCATCCCTGCTCCTCAACACCCATAAGTTGCTTAATTACATGAAAAAAGTATATGATAAAAATATATATTGAAATATTCCGTTGGGGGATGGAAATTGTGTTTTGACAATAATTTTAATGGTGAAGGATGACTAGTTCATTATATCACACCGTTCTACCATAAGTTTTAGCCTAATTTCAGTGGCAGATACAGAATTTGTAAAAATGAGCAACATTACAGAACAAACAAAACACGTTTCCCTCTAATAGGGGATGGGTTATTAAAATCAGTCAAGAATGCTTAAAAACGACGGATCCTTAGGTTCCGTAAGATAAACATGACTTACTCTTTGACTGGGGTAAATGGCATTTTATTTTCTTACTATTACATAAATATGAACGGGGACTTTTAAATCAGTGCTAGTATATGTTTAAAATCATACCAATACCAAAGCATTGGCTTCAGAGCTGATGAAACCCTATGGAACTACCAGATCACCAACACCAAAGAAGAACGAACGTCATCATGATGAATGTAGGTGAAATTTGGTGCTACAGGGGGATGATCAGCTACTCTGCTACCAGTTGCACCTGTCATGATACACCGTCTTACGTACATAGGTAAGGTAAGGACCAACAAACAAGCAGGATGCTAAATCCTTGCTGTGTTAATCAATGAATTAGGAAGAGTGCAAATGGAATGTTGACGATTTATTTAATCTGTTCAAAACTGTACGAAGTTGAGCAATCAATGACGTGATTTTACCAATGATTCCTAACTGCATAGATAAAGGTAATCCCTGCAAAAAATTTACGAAAGTTATTGTGAATTGGTAGGTCTTTGAAATATATGTATAGCAGATGATCTCTTTTATGTTACACATTAACCAGCGATCCTGTCCTGTATATCTAAAATTGTTTAATCAACGCATGCGACTTAACACAAACATCACACAAACTGTCACTTACAATGTTGTTGCCAAGTGCAATACGACGAAAAAGGAAAAAAACATACCTTTATTTTTTTCTTATTCTGTATATGGTATATGTACTGTTGTGTACTGTTGTTTTCTATTAGATTTATTAATATCGTGGGTACCAATTTTCATGGATTAAAAAGATTCATATCCATTGATGCATGATTTCGTAGTTGTGTCAAAGTCTGCATAATTATATCCACGAAAACCCCCCCCCCCCAAAAAAAAATGCTACCCCACGAATGATTATAAATCTACATTACTTCTATTTTTGATCGTTGTTGTCTCTTTTGGTAGGACATATGCATGTTGAATGACTGGAAATTATATAACATATGACAGAAATGTTGTTAATAAAAAAATCAAGCATTGTTATGATCGACACAATCAGCTGTAGCAATTGTGTCTCTTGATTAACTTGTGTCAGGCTTCTTAGTGTACACAAGTTTGGATCGTCTTCTACTCGTGAGGTACATTGTATCTAAATTATATAAAAATGTTACAGCTATTACTCTTAATTTTGATTTTAAAATGCTCTTCAACTTAACTTTATATGGCTTTTATAAAACATTTTTTATTGGAGCCGTCACTGATCATTAGCAAATGTGTAGAGACGAAACGTGCGTCCGACGTTAAAATTTTAAGCGATTATTGGATCATGTTTATATTTACCCTTTTCAACATTACCACATAACCGTTACGCCATTTCACCTTAAAATTCGTGACCTATTTTATTTAATTTTGTTCATAATAATAAAAGAATATTTTGGAAGGTAAATGCAAATATTTGCAAATTAAATACTTTCCACAGCAGGGACAATAGTCTTATACAACGAAAGCCAAAGGACGATAACTGTTCCTTGAACAAATAAGATTTATTTTTAGCAGGTTGGTTAACACAACTAGGACAGATCTGAAATACAATCGTTGGTTAACACAAATTTGATCATACGGGTAATCAATCATATACTTTCTTTAAGATTAAAATCATAAACCATAACCAATTTCAAATAACATATTTGTACAAAATCCTTATTTTGTCTGTCAAATGTAACTATATTTATTTTCTAATCATTGTCATATTTTCTTTTTAATTTCATATCCGTATGAAGTTTTTCAAACCTTGTGTTACCCCATATGACGTAATTGATAATATATAAGATCTGTCGCCATTTCAACAACAAACTTTGAAGAGTGTACACCAACAAAGTGAGTCTTTCGTTTTAATTTCATATGTAATAGTTGATAATTTTCAGTTTTAATAAAAAATCAATTTTACATTCGAAGTATTAAGTTCGACATGTTCGAATAAGACAATTGTACAATATTTTAAGCTCCAATAAGGATAAAAAATTATTATAGAAGGCTTTTGAAAATTTCTACATATTTCTTGCAATCATCTTGTCCATCACTATCCATCGTTTTTAAATATTGATATTTGAAAGTAGCATGTTCAACTTTTAAACATGTTAAAGGTGCATTAAAATTTTGTAAATTTGCCATGGATTTTTTACCTTTACATTATACACATTTACTTTGATGAGACGAGTCACTAGTTCAGTCGCTGCCTCTCATTTCTCATGTTTTATGTTGTATGGTGAATTCATTGTTTATGTTATAAAAGATTAAAATCAGTTATGGTCCACTTATGGATACGTTAAGTAGGAAAGATATGATAGTTTAAACTATCTTTCCTTGAAAAGACATGAAGGTGAGCCCGACGGTAGTATTTAGATGTTTTAAATCTAGTAGTATAATGTCTATAATGTGCAAAAAAGAAACAAACCATAGCTTCAGACGCTTAACAACCATGTTGAGGGAATCACTTGAACTCAGAAGGCAGCGAGACTGGGTGCATCGAAAGAGTAATACAGCTGTTTGTTTTGATATCACCATTTTTATAGTAGAGCACTATCCGGGTGGGGGAGATTCTCGCTGCATTAAAGACCTATTGGTTACCTTCCGCTGTTGTCTGTTCTATGGTCGGGTTGTTGTCTCTTTGACACATTCCCCATTTCCATTATCAATTTAACTATTGAAATCGATAATACATCTAGCAATTATAGAAGTAAACAATATTTTTTTGAATGTCGGTTATAATTATGATCTTCATTTAATGTATGAGTATAGTGCGTAAAAAATTCACAGATAATGTGTAAAATGTAAATAAATCATTTTAGGAAATTACGCTGATTTGAAAGTTCTGAACCAGTGTTAGCTTTTGAACAATTTGACGTCCGTCATCGTTGTCGTCCGTCATCGGTCATCGTTGTCGTTCGTCATCATCAGTCGTTGTCATCCGACCATCCTCCGTTGTTGTCGTCCTTCCTCGTCCGTCGTTATCCCAAGTCCTCGTTCGTCGTTGCCGTCTGTCCTCTTCCGTCGTCGTCTCGTTCATCGTTGTCCGTTAACATTTAAAAAGATCACCACCCTGATTAACCAAACCTGGCTACAATCATTGATTCGGTTTCTAGTTTCAAAGAGAAGCGAAAGATACCAAAAGAGACATTCAAACTCATAAGTCGAAAAAGAACTGACAACGCCATTATCAAAAAAGAAAAAGACAAACAGACGAGCAATATTACACGAAACATAACAAAAGCAACTAAAGACTGACCCCGTCAAGAGCTGGATGGGAGTGGTGGATGGGTTTCTCATGTTCTCCGGAATAATAAGCAGATCTTGCTTCAAATGGGGCACCCGTTGTGTTGTTCATGTAGGTACATGTAGTACAAACCCGGTAATAAGTGTAATTCGGTAGGTCACATTCGTGAAAATGTTTGAAATAATGAGATCTACATAATGCCTTCTGACATAAAAATTGCCCCATTACGACTATTTTCCCCAATTGTTGCTTATTTGCCTATCATCTTACTTTGATAGATACACTAGGAAATTTCAAACAGCAAAAATAACTAACAAGACAAAAAATGTATCAGTATGAACAAAATCTTTTCTTTAAAAGTCACCTAGCCTTTGTCGGTCATCTGTTGTCTGTCCGTTGCTCTTCAACTTCGAGCGTCACTGATGTGTCTTTTGTAGACGAAAAGCGCGTCTGGCGTATATACAAAATTTAGTCTTGGTATCTATGATGAGTTTATTTACAACCACTGGGTCGTACCACTGCTGGCGGAGATTTATTTCCACGAGGGTATCACAAGCCCAGTAGTCAGCACTTTTTGTGCTGACATGAATTATCATTGATATGGTTATATTTATAAATTAACTGTTAACAAAATGTTTGAAATTTTTGAAATACTAAGGCTTTTCTACCTCAGGCATAGATTACCTTAGCTGTATTTGGCAAAACTATTTGGAATTTTGGTCCTCAATGCTCTTCAACTTCGTACTTTATTTGGCCTTTTTAACTTGTTTGGATTCGAGCGTCACTGATGAGTCTTTTGTAGACGAAACGCGCGTCTGGCGTATATACAAATTTAGTCCTGGTATCTATGATAAGTTTATTTGTACACTGTCCGTTGTCTAATGTCTGTCGCCCGACGTCCGTCGTTTGTCGTCGTTAGCCGACATAACTAAAATTGTATATTAACTTCATTTCAAATGTAAATAAAACAAAAGATTACCATTACAACGCATATTTTAACTTGACAAATTTAGGTTAAACCTAAATGAAATCAATACGTAGAACCCAAGTAGTTCTACATGTTTCATGTATATGCAAAACATGATTTGCCGAATGCTATTACCAAGTGTTTCACGTCATTTTCACAACAACCTTATCACAGTTAACATCACCAGAGTGAGTGTATACCTTTCATTTTTGTCGAGACTGCAACTTCTTTTGCAGAAAGTAAGACAAAGGGATAGTGATCCTTTGGCGGAGTCGGCGTTAACTAACTACGTTAAAATTTAATACTTCAGAAAATAGAAGACTTGGATGCTACATCTGGCAGACTTTATTGACCTTGACCTCACTTTTACAGTTCATTGCTCAAGGTTATGTTTTTTGGCGTTTTTGGTCGTTTTTCCTTACTCTAAACCATAGGTCAAGTAATTTGGTTGAAGAAATGATTGAATGGTGTATTTGTCTGTCTGATGTTGAACTAATTTTTTTTCAACTTTAATTGCGAATGAAACCAGGGGGTTTGATTATCAAAATAGATCTTATATTTATATTCTGTGTTAGTGGCATTTTACAAAATATTCATGCTAGCACACAATACATATACATTATTCTAAACCTAGATAAACAATCATATCAGAAAGAATTAAAAAAATCCGGATTTTGTCCGTCATTTGTTTTGATATATATATAAAAATATCTAGTCGAAACTGAAAGTTGAATCTGGAATGGTGAGTAGTTTACTACAGTGATCAAGTCATCAAATGTGTAATTTTTTTAACTTAGAATAATCGAATATTTCAGGTAAGTAAAAAATCAAGTATATAAAAGAGATCAAGAAAGGGGCTATTGACCCCAGAATTTGATTGATTTGTTAAATTATTGATTGATTGATTCTTTGTTATTGAAATACTTTAGTATTTATTTTTAAAGTATAATTCTCATAAAACAATACATATAATCAAAGTTCTGATATTTTTCTCTGAAATTTTCTCAAAAATAGACTATCTGGATGATAAAACATTTGTTTCAATTTCAGTTTTAGCTCACCTGGCCGAAAGGCCAAGTGAGCTTTTCTCATCACTTGGCGTCCGGCGTCCGGCGTCCGTCGTCGTCCTGCGTTAACTTTTACAAAAATCTTCTCCTCTAAAACTACTGGGCCAAATTTAACCAATCTTGGCCATAATCATCATTGGGTATCTAGTTTAAAAAATGTGTCCGATGCCCGGCCCAACCAACCAAGATGGCCGCCATGGCTAAAAATAGAACATAGGGGTAAAATGCAGTTTTTGGCTTATAACTCAAAAACCAAAGCATTTAGAGCAAATCTGACAGAGGTAAAATTGTTCATCAGATCAAGATCTATCTGCCCTGAAATTTTCAGATGAATCGGACATTCCATTGTTGGGTTGCTGCCCCTGAAATGGTAATTTTAAGGAAACTTTGCTGTTTTTGGTTATTATCTTGAATATTATTACAGATAGAGATAAACTGTAAACAGCAATAATGTTCAGCAAAGTAAGATCTACAAATAAGTCAACATGACCAAAATGGTCAGTTGACCACTTTAGGAGTTATTGCCCTTCATAGTCAATTTTTAACAATTTTCTTAAAATTTGAAGATTTTCAATAACATATTCCACAGAAAGTACTGTTATAGATAGAGATAATTGTAAGCAGCAAGAATGTTTAGTAAAGTAAGATCTACAAACACATCACCATCACCAAAACACAATTTTGTCATGAATCCATCTGTGTCCATTGTTTAATATTCACATAGACCAAGGTGAGCGACACAGGCTCTTTAGAGTCTCTAGTTTAGAACTGACAACATATTCACAAATTTAGTTCTCTTTTCTGATAAATAAAAACAGTTACAAATCACAAAACAAATTATTGTTATAACACTATTAAGTGGATTATATCTATATTCAATATCTTCCATTTTATATCCAAGTACAAGATTTTTAAGACGGAAGACATGTTGATCAATATTCAAATACATAAATATGTCATAAATTATTGACCAATATTTTTTTACCCATTTACATTTAAAGGAAAAATGATCATATTTTTATCAAATTTGGAACAAATCACACAATATGGATTAGCAGATATTTTCCAACGGTACACATGATTAATTGTTATGCAGTAATTTCAATCCAAATATTTTCATTCTATCATCTTTTAAAAAATGGTATGTAAAAGTAAGTTTCTATTTTATAAAATAAATAACGTTTTCAAAAGTGAAATGATTTTCCCATACATAGAATCCTACTGGGAGCTCTTTATTAGATTTACTTATAATATTATATATTTCTTTAAATGAAATTTTGTCTAGATTGTAATACAATCCATGTTAGTTCATCTTTATACTTGTTGTAAATGAATTTTAGTATTTATTGACGTTTTTCCCTTTAATTTTTCTTTCCGCGATTTGGGTAAAATTCTCCGTAAAGTACATGTCTCTGCTATCCAATGATGTTTGCTTTTTAGTTTATCTATGTTTTTTTGATAATTTTTTCCTTTATCGTCATTTATGTCGTTAATAAAAAAGATATCTTCTTCTACCCAATGTTTAAACAATTATTGATAACTCCATATAACTTGTTTCCTTATATATCTATAATTTTTAGGTTTTGTTTTTCTTCCCCGCCATCATTTTTAATTGAGCATTTTAAGAATTCTGGGTATTTTTTTTTTATGTTTTCTAATGATTAATGAGAACCCAGATTCATTTTAAATATTAAGCTATTACCCCCAAACTCACGGAAATAATAGGTTGGAATAATTTTCCAGTTAGCTGAAGTTTCATCTGTTAGTCTTTTTATTTTCATTGCTTCAATGTAAGAATCAAGATCTGTCATTTCAACCCCCCTTCTAAATAATCTTTTCTTAGCACTGAGCGTTTAACTTTCTTACTACAACCCTCCCATAAAAAATATATATTATTTTCTCAAACTTAAATATAGTTTATTTGCACAGATTTATTAGTGTTGCAATATATGTTATGTTGGGTATAACAAGTGTTTTGATGATAGTGATTTTACCAATCATGCTTATTTTCCTTTTTTCCAATCGTTTTTCTACATTAAGTGTTTGACATTCTCATTTTCATGGTTCATTGGTCAATGTTAAGTTTTCCTGGATGGTTTAAAAGATACCTTATGAAAAAGTAAACTATATTTGATGACTGTCATTTTATAGATCTGTCTGGCAATGTTCATCCGACATTCATATCGTTTCTGGTGTAATTATAAAAGTCGAAAAGTGACGTTAAGCAAAATCGGTTTTTTTTCGGAAATAAAAGAGAAAAAGAAACAGCACTACAAAAGTTTTAAGATCCACCATCACAACTTGGTTGACTGATACGATAAATTTGTTTCAAATCACTAGCGCAAGTTTAGATATTTAAAAAAAATTGAGAATGGAAATGGGGAATGTGTCAAAGAGAAAACAACCCGACCTTATAACAGACAACAGCAGAAGGTCTCCCATTGGTCTTCAATGCATCAAGACATTCCCCCACCCGGAGGCATCCTTCAGCGGGCCCCTAAAAATATATGTATACTAGTTCAGTGATAATGAATTTCAGTATTTTTTCATTAGTTTTTCCTAATGTATCCTATTCTTGATAGTGACATTTGACTGAGTGTGGGTTTGCATGTCGGGCTTATGAATGTATAGCGGGAAACATTTAAGCACTCGATATTGCTTCTTTAGAGGTCATGTTATTTAATCAGTTTTTCGCTCACCTGTCCCAAAGGGCCAAGTGAGCTTTTCTCATCACTTAGCGTCCGTCGTCGTCCGTCGTCGTCCGTCGTCATCCGTCGTCCGTCGTCGTCCGTCGTCCGTCGTCGTCGTCCGGCGTCCGTCGTCGTTAACTTTTACAAAAATCTTCTCTAAAACTACTGGGCCAAATTTAACCAAACTTAGCCACACTCATCATTGGGGTATCTTGTTTAAAAAATGTGTCCGGTAACTCGGCCAACCAACCCAGATGGCTGCCATGGCTAAAAATAGAATATAGGGGTAAAATGCAGTTTTTGGCTTATAACTCCAAAACTAAAGCATTTAGAGCAAATCTGACGGAGAGTGAAATTGTTTATTAGGTAAAGATCTATCTGCCCTGGAATTTTCAGATGAATCGGATAACCAATTGTTAGGTTGATGCTCCTGCATTGGTAATTTTAAGGAAATTTTGCTGTTTTTGGTTATTTCCTTGAATACTATAATGAATAGAGATAAACTGTAAACAGCAATAATGTACAGCAAAGTATGACCTAAAAATAAGTCAACACGACCAAAATGGTCAATTGACCCCCTAAGGGGTTATTGCCCTTCATAGTCAATTTTTAACAATTTTCATAAAATTTGTAGATTTTCACTAACATTTTCCACTGAAACTACTGGGTTGGTTCATTATAGATATAGATAATTGTAAGCAGCAAGCATGTTAAGTAAAGTAAGATCTAAAAACACATCACCATCACCAAAACACAATTTTGTCATGAATCCATTTGTGTCCTTTGTTGACCAAGGTGAGCGACACAGGCTCTTTAGAGTTTTTTGTAGCTTTGATATTTTTTTCTCAATCGATGTTGAAATATTGGTAAACTGCTGTTGCCAAATTGATAACGTAAGTAACGATAATATAGCACTATTGAATAGAAATATGAAAACTATAATTGTTTTCTTATTTCAGAACCAGAATGGAACTTTCGTTAATCTCATTTAAACCACCATAGATAAATACGTCTTATGATTGCTGTTGGGACGTAGGAATACAGCACTTCAAAACTTTATATTCCATTAACATTTAAATGATGGATATATACAGTTCATATTATTTGGATGAAGACTCTTATCTCTTTGATTTGAGCGATTCTGATTCATATGATGAAAAGCATGCTACTGATTATTACCACTTGTATGCTAACGGATTGGAAAGGAAATTAATAAAACCATATATAGAAAATAAAGAGGAGCATATCCAAGGCTTAGAATTGCACAGTAAAAACACATATTCTTCGAAATTAAAATCGCACTCTGTAAGAGTAAGGTCAATTAGGGAAAGTGTGCACCAATGTAAAACTGTTCTTGCTGCAATAGTTGAAAAAGATTTCAAAGACATTCTTAATGCATTCAACAATGGTGCAGAGGAAGTTTCGTCCCCTCAATTATTCGCCGCAATGTGTTTTCACCATGTGTCATCTCTTTCATACACAGAAAAGCTGAACATAAGCAATATACTAAACAATCTCCCAGAATACATTGGTCCGAACACTACCGATGCTATGAATGCCAACTTTCTCGATTTGTTCTTTCGGAATTTAGATCCAGAACGTTGTTTTGACCTTATAAGTCGTATCTGGCATTTGTATTTGGATATAGAAAATGCTTTGAAATACAGTTTATGTAAAATAATAATAGAATCTGAAAGACCTGGAAATGAGCGGTTTCTTTGTGCTAATATAAAGAATCTAGCGTATCTGTGGAAGACAGATAACGGCAACAGAAAGGACCCGTTACTAGTATTGTCACTACTTTATCATGCTGTCACGTCTGAACAGATAGAGGATGTGAAGTTTATCAAATCAATCATAGCGACACATATGGACTGCAAAGAGCTAGTTGAAGCATTGACGATTTACAAGTTAAACTGTAATACAGCGAAGTTACTATCCTTCCAAATGTTGATACTTAATCTAGATGACATTTTAATGACTTGTCCTCAACAGAAACAATGGTTATTGTTTTCATACTTAAGTAAATTGTTTGCGCTTAAACACTATGAAGGGTTTAAGGCAACAATTATTAATTTTCAACAGTTTTTTCTGTCAGATAATTGCAGAATGATTAGAATTTTACCTTCTTCAATTGACCCAAAATCAAAACATGCATATTCTACCTTATTACTGCATTTGTTGTATTTTTGTATAACAACAAACCAACATGAAAAGGAATTATGTGCTTTATCTGAAATCTTGGCCATAGCAAATCATGTTACAGACTATAGGACCGGATCTATAGATTTCTTCTTTTCGCTCATAACACACTCAACTGATAGAAATAATCAACATTCACTAATATTTACAGAAGTCTTATTACAGCTATGGGAGAAAAGAATGGATTTGAAGTTGGCAGTGATGCTTGCTTACATTGCATATTTGCGGAAATCAAAATGTTTGGAATTGCACGGAAATTTTGTGCAATATCATTTTCAATGCAAATCTACATCATGTTTAGGTCTTTCTCAATATGGTTCAAATCTAGAGTGGGACGAGAATATTTTGTTTGTTATTCATTATATTTCGAATTTAAGTGAAATGACTAGCTTCAATATAAAAATGAATGAAACAAAATTTCTTTCGTCATTCAGAAAATATGTAACACTTTGTGATGAAACCCAGATTCTATGTGTACCAGATACCATAGAAAAAGTAGGAATCATATGTGAGTCTGACAAAATTTTGCTTGTCCATGCAATTCTAATTTACGGAACAGAGCTTTTCAAAAGGGACTGTTTTGAAAGGTACAAATGGCTGGTAATACGTTATCAGAGTTTATTGATATTTGAATTACCTAAACGATATAATCGTTTTATGTTGACAAATATATACTCAAATCAGATTTGTTTTGTGACCTGTTTAAACCTTCTGCAGCATTATACAATTTTCGATCAATGTACAAAAATGAAGAGATTGAGATCAAAGGTTTTGTTTTACTGTAAACATAGTATGGAATATATATTCAGCGATTATATGTCCACCCACAGTAAGGATCAGTTCATCAGTACGTCATTGTCATTACAGTACATTTGGAAAGGAATGCGTTATTCACACGAAAAGCTTCAATGCTTAGTTATATTCTGGAAGAAAATATTGGAATCAGGCTGTACAGATCAGTTCAAAGATTTCATTGTTGATAACAAGAATTTTATTTTATCAATGAAAAATGCAGCACTGGACTATGGTTTTAAATATAAGACAGAATACTGTGTTTTACTTTTCCACCTTCTTCGTGAATGCATTATGTCAAATAACAATAGGGATATGAATCTGGCATTAAGCGCAATTAACGATCAAAAACGCAATATGTTAAATGAGTTTGGGGATTCTCTGAAATCAAAACCTAAAGAAATAGCTGAGGAAGAACGAAGAGTTTTTAGATCAAATGTTTCGAGATTATACACAATAGACGAAGTGCTAAATGGTAATCTAGAATTACATGAATACGTACGAGCCGTAATTGACAATTATCGTGATCATAGTGAGATTAAAGATTATGTATTTAAAATATTTACTTATTACCTGCAGAATTTAACCACGGCACACCAAGAGAAGGGACTTATTGGACTTATTGCCTTTGTAGGTGATGCACCAATTGGAAAGAGATATTATGATTACATAAAATCTGAAATGTCATCTTTGATGTTTGACGTGGTTTACAGCTTTCTGGTTCTAAAACATGAAGTTGATCAAACAAAGTTGGCTACCTTTTTACTTCATTTAAACCACAAATGTCACTCAAAATTAGTAAAGAAAGTAACGGTTGAAGCAGGTAAGATATTAAAGTGGAAAACATTAGCCCCTCAAAATATTACTACTGAAGAGAATATGGTTATTTACAAATGTTTTTGTATTGTGAGACAAACAAAGAAAACATACCGAGTTCAGGAGATAAATCTCGAAGAGTATATGAGCTACTTTGATTTTATAGAAATGATAGATCAAGAGGAACAACGACAGAGGATCATTAGACAGACAATACTTTTGTTGGTTTTGTTACTTTTGCATACAAGCATAACATCAGATGATCATCACAAGTCAGCAAAACTGAAGAAGTACTTGTCATTGAAGTATGCATATGACGATCTTGCACTCTATCTTTTATGGTGTTCTGGTGACGTTGAAATAAATCCTGGACCCACTTTTTCGAAAATACGACCAATGCACGCTTCTGAGAAAGAGCGAAAATGGATAAGTGAAGTGTGTTCAGTGTTAGTCAAGCTTCTAAAGGAATTACCTGAAACATCAAAACCAAAAGCATTATGGAAAGAGAAACCCACCGATTGGCCTACAGATGAACCTTTTTTTGATCCGTACAACAAATCAAAAGTTCAGAATGATGATTTATTATCCGATGAAAGACTTTTAAAATGTCTAATGAGATGTTGCGACGAAAAGAAAATTTGTATTCCGGAAGGATACCGTTATGAAATTAACTTATTTTCAAATAATAACAAACCCCTTCTATTTGAAACATATATATTTCGAAAAGAAAAACACAATCTTTGCGAGGCTCTATCAAATCTGTTGATGTGCAAAGACCGTGAAAAAATCAACCAAGAAACGAAGAACTGTGGCTTAACTCTCAACTTTGAAATAACGCAAACATCACAGAAGTTTATGGTGACCAAGAGAAAGGGAGAAATTATAACCCGTACAAGACGTGATTTAGCAGTTATGTTATGTAAGATTATAAAAGGGCTAACTATTACTGACAAATGTGATGGAATTTGGAAAACACCTCCATCAAAATGGCCTTCAGATGAACCGTTCTACAGTCCACACAATGAAAAGAAAAGACAAGGAATCTGTCAAGATAAAGAACTTGTGGATAACCTAATCAAATACTGTAAATCAAACTTAGTAGTGATACCACCACAATACCAGGACATGGTTAGTGCTTGGAAGGAAAGGCATATGGATGAGTTGATTAACATTCATACTATTTATGCAAATATTGTAAAGTTAGAACATTCATTAAAGATACTTCAGATTGAGGGAATTTTGTCAAAACCCGATATTTTAGATTTTCTTGAGAAAGCAGGATTAACTTTGGATACTGATACATGGAGACTGGATGACGTGAAGACAGATGGAAATCAAATTGCAAGCAGAAAACGATCCCATAAGTTGTTAGTAAATCCAATAACATCAGTGGACACTGCAGTCAAAAAATTGAGTTCATGCGATAGAGGCAATAGACAGTTTCAGAAGCTAAATGTTTCCAAAAAGACAATAGAAGATTCCCGAAATACACTGTTATCAACTACTGACAAAACATCTGTTGATGCTGATTCAATTTGTCCAGAGTCAACTTACACGAGAAAAAAACCACTCAAGCTTACTGAATCAGAAGAATTTAATAGTCAGGTATATTTAGATACATGATGAACAATACGAAACTTAATATAAAGTCTCATTAATGTTTCACGAAATAATAATATCAACTTGTAAAAGATATCTAGCTGGTCTGATGATATTTAGAAAAAGTATTTTAGATTTCAAATAAATTTTACAGTGGTATTTTCATTTTGACTAAAAGCATAGATTTAACTTATAAGAAAAATGAAGTGTCTGATAAAGCATTCGATGATGTTATTTATATATTATGAATCATAGAGCAATACAAAAATCCGGAATTTTCTAAATAAAATATTCATATGACTATGCACACTTATATAAATTCAAACCTGTTTTAAGAGACCACTTAAGGGAGAGCAAAAAAGTGGTCTCTTTAGACAGATCGATCTTTTAACACCGGTTCAATCTGTATGCAATGTATTACAGAGGGATATAAATTTGGTGTTTTTTCAACACAGGCTTTTGCCTATTACATGTGTGTGGTCTCTTAAGCAGGTTTGACTGTATTACGCTATGCAATATAACGTATGGCAAACACAAAATGTTTTAAGTGACTCATATAAGTAACTTGTCTTTTTTTTAGAAGAGAAAGTTAAATACGGCTAAGTTTAATCGAGAAGAACATGAAATAACGAAGAAGCAAAAAATGAACAGCAGTTTATCTGAGGTATGTATTTAGTTTTAAGTCGGGGGGGGGGGGAGGGGAAAGGGGGGGGGGTTAAAGGTGTCAAATCGCGATTGTTATTATTCAATCATTGCTCGATAGCCATTTCTTGTGTCATTCATAAAATTGTGATGTTATTTGTTGTATTTAGTAGTTATAACAGATCGTTGATTGTTTTTGTTTGAAATTTATTTATACACTTAATAGACTTAGTGCGATTTATCAATAGAATGTTTTACATTAAGCAGACTATCGAGCGAGATTAACTGATAATATTTGAACAAGTTTTGAACAAGTTTTGATATTCGAAATTAAATTGGCCAAATCACTAACGAAAACGTTGTCATGAAATATCTCTCCACTTTAACGTTACTTGACTGATGAAAACTAGTTATGAATAATGTCAGCAGATTAAAGGTCTGAGATGTATTTCTCGTTGTAATAAAGATAGTTCACAAAGACACTCAAAATCACTTTGGTCAAAAGCTGTCGGTCGGAAAATTATCACGCAAAAACATTTTCAGGAACACGTTTGACTCAAATTCATAGTAATGGGTAATGTAACCATATGATAAGAAGGAATGATAAAAAAAAAGCTAATATAAAGTCTTAAAGATTAGAAAGGTAACATCTGAAGTTATCACAATAATTTATATGTATGAATGGATAATAAACGGATGAATTGCTATTAAATTGATTAAAATTATGCATTATCTTTTCTCACTTTCCGTTTCCACTTACTACTGTCTACAGACCAAGAAAATGTGTACATTCATGTTAGTGAAAGCTATGATCTTTTTTTAAGCAAAATGCATTGTTCTTAGTGATGGCAATTAACAGAATGTATAATGTTTCTTTATTTTCTTGTTGCAGACATATGTACCATCATCACAGGAAGAAGAGGATAAACTAAAAAAACAATTAGAAGAACCCGCTCCTCCACTGTCTGAGGCATCTCAGAAATGTTGTCCACCAGACTTTGATAACATATTAAACAGTTTGTTGAACAGTAGGGACCTAGAGAATTCTATAAACGTTGACGTATATTGAAGTTGATTAGAAAGATGCAAAATTAACATAAAACTTGCATACATTCCAATCAAAGGCATTTCTGGATAAACCTTTATCAGAACGTCCAAACCCAAAACTTTGAAAGTCAGGGAGGTACCAATGTTTATGGAATAGCATTGAAAATTTTGAAAGCTCTAGTTAGACTTTACTTGGGAATTATAGACCACCGAGCATTTTGCTGAGGGTATCGAGCTACTTCTCTGCTGTAAGCTTTTCATATTAAGATTTTGTAATTTTGAATAACATTTGTTCTTGACCACTGTACGCAAAACATCCGCCAACAATCTAAAATACCTCCAAGATCATTCTGATGAAATCAAGAAAACCGTATCGGACACACGAAGTTTATTGTGTCAATTATATTAAGGCATTTGATAGCGTCACGTACAAGAACGGTATCATGTTTTTTCCCTGGTCCGGTCAAAAAAAACCTTCAAAATTATTTCTGCCAAATGTATGGTGAATAATATAATCTATTTATGTCAATTCATTAGAATTTTGATAAGTTTGATTGTTTGACCTAATTGTTTTTAACCTTGTTTAATTATTGATTTATTCATTATTATTAATGTTATTATTGCTGTTTTCTTTTTATGTTAATGGGCACACTAGCAGTTGGCAGTTATAAGTCCCATTTGTACAAATGTATATACTTGTGTGCACTTCTTTTATTCATTAAACTTCATTGAACTGATTATACAGGATAATGTCACATTACTAATAATGAAATGTCATTTGGCACGACCAAAATTGAACTTATAATCCCACAATCAAACAAAAGGTTATAGCAACATGTTATCACAAAAATGTGGGTTCACAACCATCTTGAACTTAGGTTATATGAGGTTCAAGATGGGTTTAAATGAAATAAATTTCAATACCCCATTTACATGTATGGCTGTTTTCTGCTTCGGTCAGGTTGTTGTCTCTTTGACACTGTGTCACACATTCTCCATTTTATTATACAATGTACTGATTTCATACAAAGTCCCCAAACAGCTATATCATGTATGACTGTCTATATTGCCAAAGATACTGTAGGTCCAAAAGATGATTTTTATCAATATGTAAATGAGGGATCACATTTCTGCTCCCATAATGTAAATCTATACTTCCCCTAATTATTATTATTTGCCCCGCCCTCATTATTGCCATTCTTTTTAATGCCATTTATTTCCATATAAGATCTTTACATGTTTATAGTTTATGTATAAAATGATTCCCATATATTGCAACCATATTTATTGCCAAAGATATCACAAGTCTATAAGGTGGTATTATAATAAGCATGCACAGTACTGACTATATATATCAACTTCTTCATACATGAATAAATACCAACATCTACCAGGAAAATCAAATTAACTTTATGTTACGATTTCTCCTGAATAGAAATAGATCATTGTTCTCCCGTAATAAACACTTCTGTCCTAATGAGACTGGTTCCGTAGCGGAATCAAGATTGGCTACTTTAGGTAAGAGACCAGAAAATAAGTAAACAAGTTTTTCTTTTACCTTCTCATGAATTCTTCATGTTTCAATATACATACTGATTCTAATGAGTCATAGAGAGCAAACATATCAATTCCGTAAATAGAACGTTTTTTATACTTCTCTTTTATATTCAATTAGTCCCGAAACTTCACGTAGCGTTTTTTTTTTCATGTTTTGTATAGTATCAAAGTGGAGTTTGTATACAGATCGTGCAAACTTATTATTTTGTATCTTACAAAGTCATTGTTTGTTCCTCTGACATTGTACTTTAAAACATTTAACCACGTTTGTTTATATTCGGTCAGAAACTGATTAGTTGAATCGTGCTGCTTCTAAACAAATAAAGATACCAGTATTAACATTTTGTACGCTAGTTGAGTTTTTTGGTTTACAAAAGACGAATCAGTGACGCGCAAATAAAAAACAATTATAAACCCAAAAGAGTACGAAAATTGAGGAGCATGTAGGACTCAAACTTGTGAATGTTTTCCAAATACAGCTAGCCTATATGGCAATCTATTCCTGTAATATTGTGTATGGTAAAAAGGCGAAAGATCTCAAATGGACATGCGATCTTTAAGGTCGAAGGCGAAAGTACAATGCCACCGTCGAAAAAATAAAGAAAAAAAACCGATAAGACAAAGGTATACTAAATACAACAAAGAAAATTTAAGAATAAGTAAGACGATCCTCACCAAAACCTGGGGTAATTGCATGTGCCCAATAAGGATAAGAATGTTCCTCATTAAGTACAAACCCGGTGATGACTGCAATGTCATTTGATATAATGGACAAGTATGCGCACCATTGGTGACAATGTATGCTCAAATCCCTCGAAGTTAATCATAGAGAGAACGAGGGCAGTGGCGGATCCAGTAATTTTCATAAGTGGGGGCCCAATGACTGACCTAAGAGGGGGCCCCGCTCCAGTCACGCTTCAGTGATTCCCTATATAAGCAACCAAATTTTTTTCCCCTGCCCCCTAAATCCGCATCTGGAGGGCTTCGATCTGTTGATACGTCAACTCATATTTGTATCACCCCATGGTTAAAAAAAAAAGTAAAATCACAAAAATGGTTAAATGTTCAGGAGTGATATATTCCTATATATTCATTAGTAAAATTCGAGCAAGTTAATTTATCGGCTTAGTTCTTTCAATAAGTGATTTCAAATGTCATATTGATACCAGCTTTCCTTATTGACCTAACAAAATACATAAAGAGCAGCTGAAAAAGAAATATACTGAGTTGCCAGGACGGGAGGGAGAAATTTTGAAAAATCCACTTAACCTACAAGGGTAGTCAAATCAATGCATGTGTAACGTGTCACGGGACAAAATATTTAAGAATGTATCACATCTCTATATTATCAAATTCGTACATCTTATATATATATATATATATATATATATATACATGTACATACAAAAATAAGTAAAAAACTCCAAGGAAAATTCAAAAGGGAATGTTCTTTATCAAAATGGCAAAATCAAAAGCTCAAACCCAAAAGACTAATGGAAACAACCGTTTTATTCCTGACTTTGAACAGACATTTCTTTATGAAGAAAATTGTAAATATAAAACAAATACGATACTAGTAGATCGTATGAATAAAAAAATAAAGTTGAAGGCAACAAACAAAAAAGTTATGTCGGGAATAGCAGTCATAATTCACGAGGAAAGAAAAGATCTGACATGATTAAAGCAGAATAACGTAATTGATTTAAATGACTAGTCTGTGCACCATTGTCGAAAAACCGAAGCTCAAGTTCCTAAATAGGAAAAGCACCGACTCACATTATTCATATCACCTCAACATTAAGTTGTTCAAGAAAATGAACATTAATAAATACTAGTTCATAAAACAAACAAAAGAAGCTACCAACAGAACTTTCTGCGAGAACGCAGACAAGAGAATTCTAATTTGATCCGACGTAGAATACAGGAAAAAGAGTGTACCCTTTAATCTTGACAAATCACTCATGTGAGTCTTAACACACCAATGAGAAAGACACCCCAAAGTTTGGGAGGTAATGACTAATATTGAAACCTCAGGAAAAGAGCGAATCTTGTCAGATTATAACTGTGGACACATCGGATTCGTATCAATGCTTTGAATTAAATCAATGGTTTGCATTTTACTCAAAGTAGTTGGAACCCACTTCAATGATTTTCATGACCTGGGTAGAAACAAGCAGTTGAATATTTGGGTGATTCAATAAATAACTCTTTTTAAAACCAGCAGATGTAGGATACTCTGGTCACGGAATGGGTACCATATCTTTATTTTGCGTTTATCTTACCCTAGTAAACGATTGATAATCAGAAGAACCAATTCCTCTTGAATTTAAATTGAGTCATATGGATTATCTTATAAAACGAAAAACATGTGTTCGTAACCTATCATAGACAAAAGGTCTAAATACGAATAAAACGTAAAAATGAAACGGATGACCATCGACTGCACTGACCGATAATGTTATCTTCAACTCAATATTTTACCATATCTGTAGCTCTTCCTATTCTCGAAAAGTGGAAAGAAAAGGAAAAGAAAATATTACAAAAGCCCAAACGTTTTTGATGTAGAGAATAAAAGTGATATTTTGTTAAGATATTGCCTTACAATTATCTTAACAGTTTATTTGACACATGCACGAGTAAGAATAATGTTGTTGAATTGGACAAATGAACGTGTCTGATTGTCGTGATGCATCGTTTCTGGAACTCACAACTAACGAGAAAGGGTGTCAGCTGGAGGATTCTAATGACCTGGGATATGCTTGGTTGAATATGGCAAATTCCAAGCATGTCAAAAAACTTCCTCACCAGAGGATTGGACGATTAATAATTATAGAAACCACGCCTTGAATCTAAGTGAATTAAATCTTCTAGCTATAGTACCTAGTTAAAAGTACCTACTTGCAAGGCCGACACGCCTATGTTTATAGATCAATCTCAAAAACTGTTTTCGATACAACTTGCAAGGTCATTGAACAATTTGAAATCAGAATACGGTGCTCAGAACTTGTCAGAAATTACAGTTAAACCGTAACGGTTGCATTTCGCCAGTAAAAAATCGGATATCATGTCTTCTTTTATATCTCATGTACCTCTGGTTCTGTTATATGACGCGCAAAATGGTGCAGAAAAATGTGTACCGTTAATAATAAATAAACTCATCATAGATACCAGGACTAAATTTTTTATATAAGCCAGACGTTATTACTACCACTGTTACGGCACTGTATCGCTGCATATGCTGGTGGAGTGACAGTCCCTCGCGGGTATCACCAACCCAGTATCGAGTACTTTGGTACTGGCATGAATATACGGATTTTGTGTTATTCAAATTTACCGTTAATAAATTTTTGAAATCGTTTTTAATTAAGGAATGTATCTCTGTCATGCAATGCTCTGATTTATTATCCGGCTTTGCATACGTTTTTGTCCTTTTTGGTTTATATCTTTGCATCCTTTAAATAAGCTGTGAATTATAAAATAGTTTGGCCTCGAGCATCACTGAAGAGAATTGATTGTCGAAATGCGAAATCTTGTGCAGAAAATTGGTACAGTTTCTGTTATTGCGAGGGAATCGACGTCAAACGAATCAAGCCTGGATATACACAATTGAACATACTAATTTAGTAATTATGATACACAGAGCGGTATTTTGATTTATTTCAGTATGATAGAATTCTGATAGAATTCTGTTTTTTGCACTAAGTGTACATGTGTAATAGTCTATACCTAGGAATATCAAAACTTCAATATGTTCGTCTGTCTTTTGTTATACTTTATGATCACCTACAGTATAGTTTACAAGATTTCTGACATCTCTCCAATGTTTCATGACACTGTGAGGTGTGGGCTTCTCCGTCAAACAAAACGTCGTGAAAATAATGTGAAATACTATACTTATTGGACTTTGTTTAAGGGGGTAGACCTTGGTTCAGGGAGATAACTCTTTAAATCATCAGTACGTTTGTAAAAGTCAAGTTCATCAATGTATTTTAAGCATTTACCTGAAACAGATTGAAAATAATCTATGTAACATAGAAGCTTAGAATATATTTAAAAAAATGGTTGACACAAACGTACTGATGATTTTAAGAGTTATTTCCCTTAACCTAGGTCTACCTCCTTAAACAAACCAATGCAAAGAAGAGGAAAATGATTCTATTACTACGAATGCTAGCGACATTCGGAAAGCATTTTAAAAGGAGTATTGTAGAAAGTCAATATAATGTTGCATTTATAAAGGAGCGTGTGTTTCCAAATCATAGTCCCTGTGTCGTCTCTGCTGGAGTACAATGTATATCACCGAAATTCAGTGTTTGTCAAATAATTCATTCACCGAATTATGTAAAGGAAAGGACAAATAATGAAGCATCATTTGAATTTATTTTTTAAGGGATAACTGAAATGGGGGAAACCGAAAAATTCGAGACAGAGGTGTTGTAAGAAGTGAATCTGTTTCAAGAATTTGTGTTAGGCAATGGCATCTTTATGTCTTGAAAAGCTTCAATATGCAGCAACAATACATATATAGTTATCAAAGGTACCAGGATTATAATTTAGTACGCCAGACGCGGGTTTCGTCTACATAAGACTCATCAGTGACGCTCATAAATATTTATGAAGCCAAACAAGTACAAAGTTGAAGAGCATTGAGGATCCGAAATTCCAAATATATACGTGAACCATGGAGTAAGGGAGATAATACTAATAAATAAAATATACTGGGTCAACTTCTTTTCTCCTTTTAAGTCTATATATCTAAATTGTAAGCTTTTCATTGCTATTAGCAATGTCTGTTATCTCAAGAATATGAATAAATAAATGTGATCAATACGAATAAAATAAACACATTGGCGCATTTTAAATCGTTTTAATCCGCTTCATTTGTTTGCACCTGTCCTAAATCAAGAAGCTGTTGTTTAGTGGTTGTCGTTTGATATCATGGTTATGAGGTTCATAATAGTTCCTCGTTTTCCTTTTTAGCTCACCTGGCCGAAAGGCCAAGTGAGCTTTTCTTATTTCTTGGCGTCCGGCGTCCGTAGCCGTCGTCGTCCTGCGTTAACTTTTACAAAAATCTTCTCCTCTGAAACTACTGGGCCAAATTTAAACAAACTCGGCCACAATCATCATTGGGGTATCTAGTTAAAAAAATGTGTCCGGTGACCCGGCCAACCAACCAAGATGGCCGCCATGGCTAAAAATAGAACATAGGGGTAAAATGCAGTTTTTGGCTTATAACTCAAAAACTTGAGCATTTAGAGCAAATCTGACAGATTTATATTGTTCATCAGGTCAAGTTCTATCTGCCCTGAAATTTTCAGATGAATCGGACATTCCGTTGTTGGGTTGCTGCCCCTGAAATGGTAATTTTAAGGAAATTTTGCTGTTTTTGGTTATTATCTTGAATACAATTATAGATAGAGATAAACTGTAAACAGCAATAATGTTCAGCAAAGTAAGATCTACAAATAAGTCAGCATGACCAAAATGGTCAGTTGACCACTTTAGGAGTTATTGCCCTTTATAGTCAATTTTAACCATTTTTCGAAATCCCCAAGGGTGACTGGGGTATAGAAATATGGTCACTTGGTCTTCTCCCGACCGGCAGTAAAACGCTTGCCGAAGTGGGGCGTCCGTTTGGCTGTGCGGGATGTATCAAGTTCGCAGTCACGTCCATCAGAAGGGGACGTTAAATCCGATGCCTCGTGTAAAGAGAGTGCCACGCTCTTTGCACGTTAAGAACCCTTGCAACAACTCTTTGAGGGTTCCGTAGGTGGCCTGTTGCAAGGCAAAATTTCTGTCCCTATCCAATATACCCTCATTTTCCAGTGGCAGTCCAAATTTCCCCGACCATCATCTTAGATGGCCTCTATTACAACAACCTACCTATTGTATTTATTGTGAACTTGTTCTCGTCCTGAATATGCATGAAATATTTGCCACTGGACGTTAAGCAACCAACAATCAATCAATCAATCAAAATCAACCATTTTTCGTAAATCTTAGTAATCTTTTAGAAAATCTTCTCCTCTGAAACTACTGGGCCAAATTTAACCAAACTTGGCCATAATCATCATTGGGATATCTAGTTTAAAAAATGTTTCCGGTGACCCGGCCAACCAACCAAGATGGCCGCCATGGCTAAAAATATAACATAGGGGTAAAATGCAGTTTTTTGCTTATAACTCAAAACCCAAAGCATTTAGAGCAAATCTGACAGGGGTAATATTGTTCATCAGGTCAAGATCTATCTGCCCTGAAATTTTCAGATGAATCGGACATTCCGTTGTTGGGTGGCTGCCCCTGAAATGGAAATTTTAAGGAAATTTTGCTGTTTTTGGTTATTATCTTGAATATTGTTATAGATAACCAATTTTATTTGCTAATTGAAAATTAAGCGGAATAAAATAATTTAAGACAGCAGAGAAGATAATTCTGTTTTAATTGGTTATTACTAACCGACTTAAATAAAAGAGTGAGCTATTAATACTCTAAATGTATGATGTCTCTAGTCTGGTCAAAGGGTCAGAGTGTCCTACTTAATTAAACGATAAATTGTTGAAATTAGATAACATGGTTTCACGTGCAGAGAAATTTCACTTATGACCAATGCATGATTGGATATCATCTTTCTTATTGGTCAATGATCTTGCGGGTCAATACGAGTTCACGTAAGTGTATTGTGGTCACTTAATTCCTTCTATCATCAGCATATGATGTGTTAACTTGTGATTCTTATCAAACAATTTGTTCAAAATTATATGTGATTTTGTTTTTTGTTTTATGGATAATTCTGGACTGGAGTGATTTCATTTTAGCTATTTCAGGTAAAATCGAACTATACTTTTATTTTTAAGCTATTCTATGCTTACATTTTGAACAAACGTACAGTAAATTTTTTTTTAACCATTCTTCCATTCGGATAGAACTCATGATTTAGATTATGCCAAACATGAGCAGTTGGTCAAATTCATTTCTTTGTCAAAGAGATAAAGGGTCAAATTGATTTTCATGTGGGTGGCGACACTGTGCGTTTGCGATCAAAATGTAATTATTTATCATTTATCTGACGATTAACCTGATGCTGTAATTTTACAGGTTACTGAATCCTTTACATCATCATTATGTTTGCAGAACGTATATCCGCCTTATTTTTTTGTAAGATACATGAATCGTTTAAATTTAACTACAATCAAAAATTGAATTATTGCATAAAGATAATAATACCATATATGATAGAATGCAAAGTTATACACTTATAATTTATACGATGTTATTAACGGTTCCATACATTTTAAGTACTCTTATATGAAAGAGCAAGACAGTTTAAGTTTTAATGCTAAGCTATTGTGTTACAAACCCATTTGCCTTACTTGTTTGGGTAAGGACTTAAATAAACGTTTTAAAACGAAGCGGCGTTTTAAATTCGGAGCGCTAACGGAGTCTTTCCGCGATTTGTTCTGACAGACCAATGCTGATTTTAATATTGTTTTTGTATCTGCGCCGTATGGAATAATGCACTAAAATATCAACAAAAAGCATAAAACAAAATGATTTATAGGTTTTAAACAAAACATATTAACAAGTGAAATATGTTTTCAACAATTGCAAAAGATATAGGTTTATATGGAACGCCACAGCTGTCCTATGCGTAACTCTGATATTACTTAAGGATATTTTGTCTTTACTTATTAATATGGTTATTCCGCATAACTCCTCCAACAGTTTGAATCCTAGGAAGTTTTTCTCTTTACTGTCTGTTTGTACATATATTGAAGGTGTGCTGCATGTGGTCAGGGTTTAATTCTTATTAATATGTGATCTTTTGGGAGAAAGTTGAACTTTGTCATTTTTGGGAAATTTACTTGCATAAGTAGGGCGTTTCCAGATAACTCCTCCTACAGTTTGAATGCTAGGAATTTATCACTCTGCTAGCTGTTTGTACATGTATTGAAGGTGTGCATGTGGTCAGGGTTTTTTCTATTTATTATTTTCCTCTTTTGGGAGAAAAATTGAACTTTGTCCTTATTGGGGTCTAAGCGGTTAAATGAGTGGATTGCGGGGGCATCACTTTGTCTAGCTTATATTTTTTTCTCGTGTTGTGCTGTTACACTTCTGTAACAGTCCGATGTTCGCTCACATACATGTTAAACTCAGCCACGTGCACTTTCTTTATGTACCTGCCCCAAGTTAGGAGCATGATGTTCAATTGTTATCGTTGTATACGTATGTGTCATATTTGTTTTTTTGTAAAATAGACCGTTAGTTTTTTCGTTTGATTTTTTTTTTCACATAGTGCATGGTGGCCTTTTGTAGCTGACTATACGGAGTGTTGAAGGCTGTACGATTGCCTATATATGATCTCTTACACCCACTGCATTTAAACTCTGGTGGATAGTTGTCTCATTGGCAATCACACCACATCTAACTTTATTTCAACTCCTATGTTGCGTTTTGTATACCCGAACATTGTTTATTTCCCGGAGCCCTCTTTTCGGAAACCCGAGCAAAAGCCCTTGTTCCGCGATAGAAAATTTAATAACGAACTAACATATAAAATACCTCGAATTTTAACTCGAAATCTTAATTAATCTAAATGAGACTTAAATTCGAATCTTACTAAAACTCTACTTCAAGAAGTGACTCTGCTCTTTAAATGTGACTCAAACTCAAAGTCCAACTCGAAACTCAATGCTAACTAGCAATGATCATATTGTCGGCACAATCGTTCTGATACGGAAAAGCTACATCGAATTTTGAAGAATGGCTTTAAATGAAACAATCTCTTGAAAAAACACGTTTTTGAAACAGACTATAGTTTTTCCAAATTTGAAAATATGATAATATTACTACTTTGGCAAGAGAAACTATTCTTCGACTACAATATTCAATGCCAAGATTAATTTTTCTACTTTGCAATTTAGCTAAGTCGTTGGTGTTTGCTTAGGCACCCTTTTGGCCAATTTTCACTAAATTAGCTTTTTGCTAGAACAGCAACTGAGTCACGGTCATTATGGTTAAAAACCAAAATTTATCTTCAGATTCAAGATAAATACATGCTTTTCCCAATAAAAACAGTAGATATCACAAAAACGTTTTATTCTCTTCATACTTTGTCGACATTCGAGCCCACCCTAGATTTAGATATAGAAATGAATACAAATAGGAAACAGACTATAGCTGGAATTCACGTTGATGAACAGTCAATTTGACCCCTTTTCTGACTGTTTCAAATTTTTTCCGAGCAAAATAACTATTTTTGATATTTTTCAAAGCCTTATTAAAAAAAAATCATTTTTCTATAGGTTACAAGAGCGCAATTATTCGTAATGCATTTTCCATAGGGTACCACTGGTGATGCGTTTTTTTTTTCTCTCGTAGACTATTCAAACTAGGGAAAAACGGGTAGCAGTCCTGTTACCAGAAATGCCAGTGTTGCATTACAACCAAAAAAATATATAGGGTCATGTGGCAAAAATTGACTTAAAATGCAGTTGAAAAAGATCGTCTATTTTTTTTCGCTTAATGAAAAAGGCATATTTTTTATGGCTCGGACGTGCAGAAATGGAAGATATTTTCTATACTTCGTAAAATGAGAATATGATTGTCTGCAATTTATAAACCTAATTGGAAAAGCTTTCGATTAAATGTAATTCCAATCCTGTATCATCCAATCAGAAGCCGTATTATAGGATTCTATTGTGAGTACCATCTTTGGGTAAAAAACTTGCCGGTAAAATGTAAACAAATAATTGCGCTCTTGTAACCTTAAATGTGACTCAAACTCGAAGTCCAACTCGAAACTCAATGCTAACTAGAACTTTAATTCTAAGCATGACTTGCATTCGAAAACTAACTCAAAGTTTAACACAAACAGTAACCCGAGCTTTAATTTGAACTTTAGTTAGATGGAAGGCCACACGCTAGTCTAGTTTTATTACAGGGCATATATTATACAGAATTATGCAGATATAATATATGCCCTGTAATAAAACTAGACTCAAGCTGTCAGCCACTTTTAGCAGCCAATCAAGAAAGCATCCACTTTTTTTTCATGCAACCAATTTTGATGATATGTCTAAAAACTAAAAATCTGTATGAGAATCAAACGTTCCAAAAATCGCACAATCTAAGTTTAATATAATTCAACAGCGGAATTCGACATTTTCCCGTTTTTAATATGCATGTGAATAAACTCATCATAGATACCAGGACTAAATTTTGTATATACGCCAGACGAGCGTTTCGTCTACAAAAGACTTATCAGTGACGCTCGAATCCAAAAAAGTTAAAAAGGCCAAACAAAGTACGAAGTTGAAGAGCATTATTGACCGTAAGCGGCTGGTTCGTTATTGTATGCTCTTATAAGAATATCAAATGAATTTTACCTTTGAAGCAATCGGATATTTTTTTTAATAAAGATTTTAAGGACAATATTGCTCATAATAATAGCAATCAAACCCTCGGGAATCATCTTAACTTATAAAAGCGTTTTACGTCCTCTTTGACATAGTTGTCTAGCTTGCAGTTTGCAAAATTTATATCAAATTGAATATTATTTTAAGCAGAAGAGTTTGGTTCCATTGAAATATTGCATTTACTATTGATAAATGCATTAAACACGTGTAATAGTTAGGATCGAATGTCCGTGTCTCACTCACGTAGAACAGTCCCTAATTAGTACATGTATTACTATACACAGTTGTAGATATACAACATTCAGATCGTTAAGGTTAAGTCCATTATGATGTGTTGGTCAATTTACTTTGAAAACAAGTATCAGTTATGACTGTACAACTCAGTTTATACTTTTCATGGTCTTTAAAACGTTAATGTTGAAATGAACAATCCTGAAACATGTCTTTTAAACATGTTAAATGTAATAGAAACGAAAATTGAACATTGTCAAGTCGAATATAAAATGTCTGAATTTGTTTTTATTTCAATAGAAATCTAGACAAAACAAATCAGGTCATATTCATGATATGTTGATAATACTAACATGACTAAGGAAGTCTTTTATTCATCGTAGTTATTATGTCCCTAATTTTGCAATCAAATGTTTACTAGTATTGTTTATCTGCGTCATGAAATGTTTTCAAGTTACAAGACTGATGTTATCCTCGGGTATAGAATCGTCTGAACTTCAAAATACAGTATTTTATTTGACCCTATAACTTTTTTGATTCAAGCATCAATTTGTAAATGCATTAAGGTGTAATATACCACCATTGATTTTTCCCTATTAGTCTTTGTTAAATTGGCACTTTTAAAAAAATCGTACAGTATTTACCTTTATTTCAACCAAAGAAATACTTTGCATGTGTAAAGTTCAATCCTTTCCAGTGATACAGTGAAAATTTCACACCACATTTCATTGCATATAAGAAAGTAACCACCGCCGAGGGTAGACAACCCAATTTTTACACTGTTATTTACTGGTTACCTGCTTTGGTAACTATGTAACCTTAACGTTCCAAAATATTTTTATAAGACCATCAAATAAAAAAAGAATGATGCTTTCAGACACCCAACATACATATTTACGACTCAGAAAAATTTAAGTGCATTGAAATGCAGGGTTAATTTTCTACAACTGTCAAATTCAAGGGAATATTTTTTTAGGCCTACTTTCGTATGCAACTGGATATGACGTACCATGATTTGGTGGTATTACACCTTAATAGAAAATTTGGACCGATTACGGAATCAGCCAAACAATTAAAGTTACAACATTGATTTAATATTACTATTTGTGTTTAAGTAATTAAATAACGAATGAATATATATATATATAGTAAAAGGAAAAGTAAACACAAAAAAAAAAAAACTGTAAAGGAGGACGGATCGGAAATTTTGAAAATGGAATTCTAACTTAGAAATAAAACCAGAACACAGTAACAAAGCAATAAATACATAAGGACAACAGTAGTATACCGCTATTCAAAAGTCAGAACTGGAATGAGAGAAAAGAAACACGGGTTACCAACTATTACAGAGGGAAACAAATCAACTACTGTGGATTCATTTATTTCGTGGATACCAATTTTCGTGGATTGAGAAAAAACTTGTATATTCGTGGAAATTTAATTTCGTGGTTTTGGCAAAGTCTGCTTCAATCAATTAGAAAATATGTATTTCGTTGAACATTTAAATTCATGGTTCCCCTGTTCCCACGAAATTTACGGAACCTGATATCCAACGAATATAAATGAATATACAGTATATGAGGAAAAACACAACAGCAATAGGAAGTGTAGCAAAAACAAACGCCAACATACATACAAACTTACTAACTTTTTGATAAAAAAAACGCCATATTCCTGACTTGGTACAGGGAATTTGTAGAAAAATATATGGGTTGAACATGGTTTTCTGGCTAACCAAACCTTCCGCTTATATGACAATGTTAAACAAAACACATCGCTGAAATGACAACACTACGTGACAGATATACAACACAAACAAACGCAAGGACCCTTATCACAGACTAACGTAAAAAAAATAATAATATAATAGTCGACACAACATGCAAACCGCAGAACCATCACGACCATCATTCATTATCAACGGAGAGCACAGGACAACCAAAAACAATATAATTTATGTGAAAAATATATAATCCTTAACTTCATACAGTTATTTTCAAAAGACGAGTCCATACAATTAGCATGACAATGACGGTTTTGAAAGGCTAATTTATGATATTTGCAATACAAACGATAAGAAAGTGTTATCTGTAGGTCGAAACAAGATAAAAAATTTCCATGTTGTTAAACTTGATTTTATCATAAGATGGTTCTACTGTTATCACTGCAACACATTTCCGAATTGATTTTTGTTAATTGTTTTTAAATACAACTTATTTACATTTTTTTGTTTTTGACAAGGAAGTTACAAATGTCATTTCTTTCTATTAGTTAAACATTAAACCAATACTTTTTAGCAACATAACTTTATTCAAAGGACATTGATTATATGTTTGCACTTTTGTAACATACACATCTACGTCAATCATTGGTAAAGTACCAAAACTAATGTATATTTCCTTTTGCATTATGTTAAAATAATTCGCTTATCGTACATTTTTCTTACGTACATATCTGAATGCACTTTAGTTACAATGTCTGCAAATATTTGGATGTATAGATATTCATTATTGTAGATAAAAAAAATCATTTTTTCACATATAAAAAGCAAGCAGTTTTGATTAAAAGTCACAGGGTATACATGTATTTAATTTATGCATCCAAATCTTTCATCTGACATCGAATTGTGAAGATTGATATATCCATATTGTCGTCATTTCTTGTTAAATTCTTGAATGTCATCGAATTTTGTGTGAACAAATCTGGTTGATGGTTTAATATTGAGTTCTCTTCGATCGGTTAAGAACAAAAGTGTAGATGACTGTTTCTTCTTCTTTTTCCTAATGCCACGGCTAACACAATTGACATAAAAAAAAATACAGATATCTGGACGTTCACCAGCATGAAATCGAATAATTCTAGATCAATCAAAAATAGATTAATATTCGTATTGGTGAAGTCAGTATCAAAAAATAGATCATGAATAAATGAATGTTTTATCGGCAATTCATCTAAAAGTTTGTAGTTGCGTAAAATATGAAATTACATGAAATAGTTTAACACCCTCTTTAGGATCATACATCTTACGGTAGTGAATCGGTCGTATTGATGAAAACCTGAAGGTGAATTTCATGGATAAATGAACTGGATAGACAATCGGTTGTAATTATGTGACCAGTTGGTATACTTCCTTGATAAACGACGGGGTTAGTAAATCGATTTTTAAAATGGTAATGTAGTAAAATTAACTGTACCAATTTTCTTGCACCAGATTCGCAGGTGTATTTTATTGCTAAATGACTTGGATAGTCAATCGGTTATGGGATATACATTTCCCAACTAATTCAGTATCCAAGAGTTAACAGCTGCTACTCAGACTTTGTAAAGTATCACCAGTGTCTAAGATGAAATTTGATGAACCAGGGGTATGGCAAAGAACGTTTCGCCTATGAATGTTAGTCCGAATATAACAAGACCTTGTTGATACATATTTCGTATCAACTTCAAAAATAAAACACGATGATCTTAAAGTATGGATTCAAAATGGAAAAAAGGAAGAAAAACTGTGAAGGAGGACGCTTCGGAAGTATTGAAATGAAATCATAATAACTTAAAAAATAATAAAAACAAAAAAACTGGTGAAATATTTCAAACAAATCATATGTTTAATGATATATATGTGTGTAGTAGATAGATACATAAGGACAACGGTAGTAAACTGTTATTCAAAAGTCATAACTCAAACGAAAGAAAGGATATCCGGATAACAAACTAAAACTAATAGAAACACTTCATCTATTAGAGTAAAACAAAGGAACAATAAGAACATTGAAGCGTAACAAAAACAAATACCAATATACATGTATACAAACGAACTATTTGATAAAAACTGCCATATTTATGACTTGATTCAGGACATTTGAAAAAAAATATGTGTGTCTGAACCTGGTTTTATGGCTAGCCAAACCTCCCACTAATATGATAATGTTACAAAAAAGCATCACTAAAATGTTAACACTTCATGACAGAAATCCAACACAAACACACACAAGGATTTTTTTTACACAAAACCTATCTCAATAATTATAATGGCAATGACGGTTTTGAAATGCTATTATATATCATTTCAACTACAAACTAGATATAAGAAAGTTTTATCTGTATTTCGCAATCAGATTAAAGCAGTATGCATATTATTTTCCATGTTGTTCAATTTGATTTAATCATCGTTATTTAGTTTTTCTGTTAACACTACAACACATTTCTAATATTGATTTTTGTTTTTGAATTTTTTTTGTGTTTGACAAGGAAGTTACAAAATTACGTTAATAGTTTCTATTTGTAGATTATTAAACCAACACTTTCTAGAGACATGAATTTATTCAAAGCAAATTGATTCTATGGTTGCACTTTTGTTAACATACACATCTGAATCAACCATAAACTGATGTAAATTCCTTATTACATTTTGTAAAAATAAGTCGCTTATCTTACATGTTTCTCATGAACATATCTGAATGCACTTTGGTTACAATGTTTGCAAATATTTGAATGTATCAATATTAATTATTGTAGAAAAAAAAAAATTCATATATAAAAATCATGCAGTTCAGATTAAAAGTCACATGGTATACGTGGATTTATGTTGTGCGTCTAAGTCTATCCTCCGACATCGAATTGTCAAAGTTGATATGTTCATTTGTCGTGGTTTCTCGTTAAATTCTTGAATGTCATTGAATTTTTTGTGAACAAGTTTATACATGCTTTCAATCTGGTTGATGGTTTAATATTGAATAATCTTCGATCAATCACAAATAAAACTGTAGAAGACTTTTTCTTCCTTTTTTTCCTAATGCCATGGCTTACACAGTTGACATAAATCAAATACGGATATCTGGACGTTCACCAGCATGAAATTGAATAATAATAATAGATCAACCAAAAATAGATTAGTTTTCGTATTGAAGAAGTCTGTATAAAAAAAAAGATCGTGAATAAATGAATGGCTTATCATCGGCAATTCGTCTAAACGTTTATAGTGGCATAAAATATGAAATTACATGAAATATTTAAACACCCTCTTTAGGATCATACATCTAACGATAGTGAATTGGTTGTATTAATGGTTACTTGATGGTAAATTTCATGGATAATTGAACTGGATAGTCAATCAGTTGTAATAATGGTGACAAGTTGGTATATATCCTTGATAAATGACGTGGTTAGTAAATCGGTTGTAATAAGGGTAACATGTAGTTGCATTTTATTGCTAAATGACTTGGATAGTCAGTCGGTTATGGGAGATACATACCCCAACTAATTCGGTATCCAAGAGTTGACAGCTGCTACTCAGACTATGTAAAGTATAATCAGGTTTGAAGTATAGATTCAAGGTACTGGCGTTGTTTATCATCTTCATAGCGTGGTAGTTTGTTTTCTCTTATTTTTGAGTGTGAATTCACATTACTATAAGACGTGTCGCGGTACTTATCTATCCCAAATTCATGTATTTGGTTTTGATGTTATATTTGTTATTCTCATAGGATTTTGTCTAATGCTTAGTCCGTTTCTGTGTGTGTTACATTTTAATGTTGTGTCGTTGTTCTCCTCTTATATTTTATGCGTTTCCCTCAGTTTTAGTTTGTTCCCCCGATTTTGTTTTTTGTCCATGGATTTATGAGTTTTGAACAGCGGTATACTACTGTTGCTTTTATTTATAGTATTTTTTTTATTTGTCTTTGTAAATTATTACGTTTACTGTTTAGTCTATTTTTTGGTAGTGTCCGTTTGGTGTTACATGGCACCTTTTAATCACGGCATACTGTTGTTGTACTGTTTCTATTCTTGAAATGTTATTCGACTGCATTAAAAGTGAGATAATTAGCAAACTGTAAAACCAGGTTTAATCTACCATTTTCTACATAAGTAAATGCGTGAACAACATGGATGGACATACAGACTTGACGTTACTGCATTGTTGTGTGACATCATTGCATATTATGTTCTGATATCACATCATTGGATTGATTATTTACGGGAAAACGTTCCAAATGCGTCTGATATTTACATAACTCTTTAATTTCAAGTAGCCATATATATTACATGTTCCGTACATTCATTTAAGTTTATGTACGTCTTTGTAGGACCAAATAAATTAAATAGTTTGAACTGTGGATTCGTTATTCGTTGAATACCAATTTTTGTCGATGATATGGGTTATGGTAAACCACGAATTGAAATGTTTAACGAAATAAAAATTCCCGTTAGGTTTGTAAATACACTTGAAATCAAGTAGTCATGCAAATACAAATTTTCCTCACTACACGAAATTTGGTACTTACGAATATAAATATATCCGCAGTAAATGAAATATTCTCGGTATCCTGTATACTAGCCAAACACTGTCAATCCCTATTAAGGGCTAAGAATTTCGTCAGTGCAATAATGCATGCATTTTGTTTTTGATTGAAATGCTGTTTGCAAATATTTTCTTTTTTCATACATTCAGATGTTGTCAATACTTTAATCGATTAAGTTTAGATTTAATACTTTTTAATGACTTTTAGCATGTTTAGTGTTGCTATTGCCGCCAAGTGTCCCACGTCTGATATTATTTATTAATTTCGATTTTTATTGGGAAGGTCTCATTATTGTCCTTATAGCTTTAGGAAAGAAAACATTTGTTTATCAAAACAATTATTTTCGTTTAATCGTTGAAAAATGGATACAGCAAAGTGATTGTTAGAATAATCCAAAACACAAATAAATATGTCATTCAATACAATTTAATGAATACTTAATAGAAGTTATTTACCTTTTAAAGTACTTCAGAACCTTCCGCCTACCTATTCACCATCTGTTTCATGACAAAATTAATTTTTTTTGCAAAAGTCGTGCTTGGATCTTTTTAATGATTTTTATTTGAAAATAAGTTGTAAAAGAAAAGAAAGAATGTTTATTTACTACAGCTCTTTTCGAAGTTCCTAATACCAAAGCAATGGGTAGCAACGTAGTTGTATTGATATTAATTTTGTTCGTTCTGATCGGAGCATTTGGTAAGTAATACAGACATTTGTTATAGAATTAAAACATTCAACAATACCAATTTTACAATAAATTCCTCATGTCGTAACTACAATACCCTTCCCTTTTCACGAATGTGACTTACCGAATTAGAATATTTATCGGATTTATAATAACATAAGCAACACGACGGGTGCCACATGTGGAGCAGGATATGTTAACCCTTCCGGAGCACATAAGATCATCCCCAGTTTTTATTGGGGTTCCTGTTGTTTAGTCTTTTGTTTTCTATGTTGTGTCTTCTGTACTTTTATTTGTCTGTTTGTCTTTTTATTTTTTAATCATGGCCGTTGTCAGTTTATTTTCAATCTAGGAGTTTGACTGTCCCTTTTGTATCTTTTGCCTCTCTTTTACTGTACTAGATGAAATATTGACAATTAGTAATAGTATTGTCTATTCAGGACAAATTATTTAAAGTCCGAAACTTGTACAAACTCCGAAAAGCTGATGTTACCAAAAAAGGAACAAACGTTAACCCGCGTAATAAACCAAAGGTATGCATTAGGGAGACATTTTCCTTAATTTAAAATAACTTTGATATTGTTAATATAAAAATACAAGTATGTTAATACCAGTACTGAAGTACATGTACATGTACTTAATTACTCTCAGAATGGTGATACCCTTGAGAATAAACAGCTCACCGCAGAGGTTTCGACCTAGTGGAAGTAAAAACATTAAAAACAAGCTTTCTTTTGGAATTAATCTGATCATATCTCGGGTTTTGTTTTCGATCTATAAATATCCTTCTTACACCACGGCCGATTGCCAAGAAGTTTTAAAGATAACATGCGCAAAACATAAACAAAAATAATATTCAACAATTTCATTTTTATGATTTCAGCTAACACTTCAAGACATTCCTCATACTCAAAGTCAGAATATCCTGGATCCAAAAATTACCGTATGTTATCTTTTATTTTTGATTCTACAGACTATAGGTATTCAACCGCTAATTAGGCACCGGTAAAAAGCAGATACAAGAAAGTAGTACATATTTAGCACAAAGCAGTTCCGACGTGTAACTTTAAAATTCTAGTATGTACAATTTTATGTAATGTTTGTATCAAATGAAAGCTTGGTGACTGGTGATCATTGTACTACAGATTTTGACTAATTTTGTTTAAATAAAAGTATTGCATGAAATTAAAAAAATGGAATATATTTTGCCTGTTTGTCAGATCATAAGTACCCGTTTTGATACATCTGAAGTTCCGGTAACCAGTTTTTTCGTATATGCCATTAGAGGTACGTTTTTTTTTCAGTACAAGACACCATAAAGTGTTGATTAGACAGTAATGACTCTAATTTTATTTGAACTTAAAACAAAAGAGCTTTGTCTGCTTGAAATTGGGGAATTTAACATAGAGAGCAATGGGACCATGCATTAATGGTTTACTCCTAATAGATAGTTTTAGACAGACCCAATTTCAGTAAGAAACGATTATCTCTGCCTCATCGTTGGAGGTCATGGGTCACACATTTTTCATAATTCAGTTTAATTCAACTAGATTAAAAACAAAATATTTTCCGTGTAACACTAATTTGTGCAAACCTTACAATTAGATAACGATCTATTCATGCTATTTGGGATTTATGTTTAGATTTTCGGAGACAAACACGAATATCCACCAGGTTGTTTTTAAGATCAACTGTCATCACTTTTCAATTATGATATTTTGTAATGTAAATCCCTATCAAAGAGTAATTAGTGATAATGTCTTTCCTCATATGAAGGTGATAGTGATTATATTCTCTTTTCTTCGAATTTTATGTAAGTTATATGTAATGTTTAGGTAAGAGTTAATAGGCGTCTCTTTTAATATAAAAATAAGTTCGAATGATCACTTTTCCTTTGAATGTCAGTTACGTTGTGGTTTTTTTTTTCGTTTGTTTTAGTTTTTGTTTTCCTTTTCTACTTATTTAGTATGTTGATTTTTTTTATATATATCTACTATTGATAACTGATATGCCAATTTTTCTTCCATTTTCTGATTGTCTGGATGTTAAAGACAATTGACCAATCACATACTTTATTAAATATCTAAATAACCTAAATTGTTTACAGTATGATAATAGCATTAAACTTACGTGAATTCCACATTTTCCGAATTTGTTCTTTGCGGGCTGATATGAAATATTTATCACATGCTTCTAGCTATTATCACATGCCTTTCCGTAACGTTATTACATGGTATTCCGACGTTACAGAAGCTACAAGACAATTTCTGGAAAATGCACCTCAATGTTATATTAAAATCCATACATTAAATGCAGTTTCCACCTTAATTTATATCGTAACTGTACACATGTGGACCTTACCAAACGTTTTGTTTGTGTTTTTATCGTCTATATCAAAATATATTATACTGATGTTTATCCCTCTGTTGAGGCATATGCTGAGAAAGCTTTCATATCGGATGTTTGATATTTTGCGTCCGACGTCCGCAAACTTTATCTACTTGAGAACTACTTGAAAGGATCAATATATCAAACTTTTATTTTTCTGCATATTGATGCTTGGGATGCTAATACATATAAAAATATGAAAAATGCAACGTTATAATCTGATACAATTGATTCATAATATTACACATGAAATTAAGATAGTACTATTGTCATAAATGAGTTAATAATACGAATTTTTTAAAATTTGGAGGTTAAAAAATGTAAGTGTAAAACATGTTTTGATCTTTACTTTTCAGGAAATACTGAATTTCCTTGTAGATTTCCATGTCCATGGAGAAATAAAACTTTTACCCTCTATGCCATTAATAGTCTTAGGCCACTACTAAATTGGACTGTTGATGCTTCTGGAAAATCAGGTGCCTTCTCAAATGGAAATGTAATAGAATGTTATCAAATAACTGATAGATTTCTTATATTCAGGTAGTTTGAAAAAATAATGTTTAGAATGTTACATATTTTTATGACAATAACTGTATAATATACATAGGCCACAGCGTACCATAACGCCTGACCGAATTGTTCATATTTCTCGCGAGAAACGGGAAAAGAAACAAAGAAAACATTTCTGTTGTGTCTATCAATACGCAAATGGACACATTATGGTTGTGGATGTCCTAGAAGATAAACAAAAAGATACTCAAAAAGAACATGAACAAAAATTGAGGAGCTTACTATTGAAAATACTCGCAAAATGAAAAGCAAAAACTATTTAAGATTTTGTTGATAACTCACTTTCTATGTGTTTGCCTTTGTGTTTAATATCTAGCGCTCGTCGTATTTTTATTTTACAATGGTAAAATTGTGTTAAAATCTTTAACGAGTAAAACTCGTTTTCCTCTCTCTTCCTTTAAAAAAAAAGTTATTAAATCCGATTTTTTCTAAGGCACTGATGATATACAAAATTCTAAAAGTGAGAATAATGAATTAAAACTTTCGTTAAACATTCGTAATTTAATTTTTATATGTTTTATGTGAATGATTTTGTTTCGACTTTGAATGCATGTTTTGGCTGCGTAGCCACATGTTATTCGTTGATTTTCTGCGTTAATATTTTTTTGCAACACTGAACATGTTGCATAAAGTTTATTTCATTTACACCAGGCAAGTTGGCACTGATATGTTTGTTTGTACGTCAGTTTTCTATGATGGGAGTAAAGATCCGGTTATATTCAGTATGAACGATGGTGGTATGTTTCCACAAAAGTATTCTTATATATATACAACAATAGAAGTTTAACAATAAAGTACTAGTAGGTTACAATTACTGAAAGTGTATTGAGCAAAATATACGAACAGTTCATGAATCAAAAGAAACAGATAACTGCTAACCAAATAAAAAAGTAAAAAAGAGCCAAAAAATTGAAAAGAAAACGAAGACAAAAACTATGATCATCATTCGACATTTTACCCAATGATATAAACGAAATACGAAAAACGAAAAAGACAAGGACAGACTATATGACACGAATGACCTAAAAAATTAAAACTACAGAACAAGAACTGTCAAAAACAGAATGTGATGTCATGAAATCCGGAAGTGTCAGTAGTACCTGCTACCCAAGTGACACTTGATCAGTTACACAAGTTCAGTAAATTCCAAACAGTTTATTTTTTGAAATAATTATTTGTTTCTGGTGTATTTGTAATCCATCTAGGAATCTTCTTGTTATCTAGAAATGTCTCCGTATCTAAATAGAAAGCAAACTATACAGACAGTCCTTCTGGTTAAAAAAAAAGTAAAATGTGATAAAAAAAAATTAACGATTGTTCATATAGATATAACTACTAGGTAAATGTGTTAAAACATCATCGACGTCTTTATTTTATATTTAGATGATCTCGTGGTAGAGAATAAAATGGGTAAATTCACCGATATATGTGAAGTTTGTAGTAATCCAAAACCTGTGAATATAGTTTTTGTTGGTACGTATTACATTTATATGGACAGTTATCTTCGATTTATAAACACTCAGACAAAGGGTATATGTTAAAATGAAATCAAAAAGGTTAATATTCAATAAAAAAAATATGGATCAAGATTACTTCCCCTTCTAGAGCACCTGAGATCATCACATGATAGGATTGCTCTGTCCTTAGTTTTCGATGTTGAGTTTTTTGTACTGTTGTTTATCTGTTGGTTTGTGCTTTAGCCATAATGATGTCACATGTGTCAGTTTATTTTCGACTAATGAGTTTGGTTGTCCCTTTGGTATTTTTCAACTTTTCTCTACTATCAGATATTAGTTTTCTTTTTTTTCAGTCTGCATTTTGCATGTTCAATTTAGAAAAGACAAATTATTTGTTTTACACACTGCAAACGAATTCATATTCTGTTTCAATACACCACAATCTTGTCACCTCTTTTAGGTTAAAATTTAAGCAACCTTATGAGATTGACTGTTCTGTTTTGTTTGGACGGAGGACGATGTTAGAATGACTTCTTTGTGTGGGTCTGGTGGTGTTTACAGAGTAGAGAATAATACACATGATGTGCAGAGTAAAGAGCCGAATTATAACAAAAATAGATAAAAACAAATGCAATACAAAACAAAGCAAAGAAAGAATACAGAATTGAAAAAAAAACTTTGTGATCCTGCTCGACAGATATATTGTTTAGTTAAAGCAATGAAGTTACCTTGCATTGTTTCTTTATAACGTTCTTTTCAGAATCTGGGACACCTCGTAAGTACCAAACATTTTTATTTTATTCACATACTTAGTTGCAAATAAGTCGTCTGTACATGTGTATTTAAATGTTAAGCATGTTCTTTTCGGGCCAGATGCACATATTTAAATATGTACAAATGTAGATTTTTTCTGTCTTTACAATTATGCTACCTTGCATACACTGTCTATAAGTAAAAAGAAAACAATCATATCATTTTAAGTCATTTAAGAAACTAATTGAAATCTATGATACCCTCTTGATGTTTCCCCTAATTTTCTATAAACGCAATACAAACACTTATATGCCAAAGGAGTAGGTTCAG
The DNA here is from genome assembly GCF_963676685.1 of Mytilus edulis. Lineage (NCBI taxonomy): Eukaryota > Metazoa > Mollusca > Bivalvia > Mytilida > Mytilidae > Mytilus > Mytilus edulis. The sequence continues at coordinate 74,278,628 of NC_092352.1, forward strand.
TAAGACCCCTTTTTGGCCCCAAAATATAGCAGTTTTAGAAAATAGTGAAAATGTAATCGTTTAGATATTTATTGAAAAGTAGAATGCTTCTGCTGCATAAATATGGGCTGTTTTTGACAATACAATGCACATATATCGGGTACTAGCATCATTAAGTCATTCTAAATTACTGAAATCTTCACAATTGTAGCATTTTAGTTAAATTTTAGACGGTTTCCGTCTTAAATGAAAGTGGTCGCATTCGTGTTCATTCATAATATTGAAATGTAAGTTGTATTTGATGATAGTACATAATATATATAAAGGTGGAGGATGAACATGGATGCGGCCACTTTCATTTTTGACAAAAACCATCTGAAAAGTGACGATTTTTGGCATATTTGATAGATTTTTCATATTTAAGCTTAAATCGGAGCGTTTTTAATGACTTAATAAGTTAAAATCTTTCACATTAACTACTTGAATTAATTGAAATAGCCATTTAAGTGTTTAGAAAGTGTCTAAAATCTTTCGTTAGATGAACTTGAAAATTGAGGCCGAAATCGACCCTTACCGGACCTACTCCTTTGTCTTTTTGGTGGTTCAGCTTGACTATGACTTACATAGGGAAAAGACAATGGGGTTAGTGTTTAAAACATTTCTGATAGTTTAAGCATCTTATTTTGCCTTTTATACTCATTTCTAGAACCACTTTGAAGAATTATGATACAATAAAACAATGCTTATTATAAAAATCCTCATTTTTGTACAATAATTGTTCATTTACTATATAAACATTGAGTATTATGCCTGCAATTATTTGCACCTGTCCTAAGTCATGAATATGATGTTCAGTAGTTGTCGTTTGTTGATGTAGTTCATAAGTGTTTCTCGGTTTTTATATAGATTAGACTGCTGGTTTTTCCATTTAATTTGTTTCATACTAGTCATTTTTCGAACCCTTTATAGCTTGCTGTTCGGTGTGAGCCAAAGCTCCGTGTTAAAGACCATTCTTGACCTATAATGGTTTTCTTTTATAAATTGTAACATGGATGGAGAGTCTCATTGGCACTCATGAACATGAAATATGTCTTCAGTATGATTTGTTTCAATCCGTTAGCAATTATTGATAAGATTTATAATTTAAAATTCCTAATTATTTACCAACATACATTTAAATTGGTTTATATCATCATACTCACATTTGTATTTGTTTATATTGTCTTAAAAAAATGTTTATATACCCACATTTCTAAGTATGAAAATATTTACATGCCCACTTTTTGTTTTTGTTTTGATAAGTTTAAATAGAAATAACAGTAAATTATATAAACATGATAAAAGGAAATAAAGATAAAGATGAATCATGTATGTTGGTCAGGATTTTTAAAGCTTGTCAGGTTGTCAAGTAAATTTTAGATACAATTCAAAATGTTCAGCAAGCCATACTGCGAAAATAAAAAATGGCTTCAAGACAGTATTCAAATGTCGGGTATTTGTCAAGAAATTTTAAGACCATATTAAGAATGTAGAAAATTTGTCAAGTTAGATTTCAAACAAAATTAATGTAACATGCATAACTCCGAAATTGTAATGAAAAATTAAGACTCAAGTCATACTTTTGGAAAATGACGAGTAACTGTTCATTCAAATTGAGACAATTTTTGCCCTTTTCAGACTTATGGACATTTTTCTTTGTTGTGATGTTATGCTATTGTTTCAGAAAAAGGGAGAAGGTTTGGATCCATTAAAACGTTTAATCCCGCTGCAAATGTTTGCACCTGTCCTAAGTCAGGAATCTGATGTACAGTAGTTGTCGTTTGTTTATGTAATATATACGTGTTTCTCGTTTCTCGTTTTGTTTAAATAGATTAGACCGTTGGTTTTCCCGTTTGAATGGTTTTACACTAGTAATTTTGGGGCCCTTTATAGCTTGTTGTTCGGTGTGAGCCAAGGCTCCGTGTTGAAGGCCGTACTTTAACCTATAATGGTTTACTTTTTAAATTGTTATTTGTATGGAGAGTTGTCTCATTGGCACTCACACCACATCTTCCTATATCTATATGTAGTGTGTTGAACAACACGACAGTTATAACGGATGGAGCAGCGTCTGATAACCTTTAGGAACACATGTAATAACATGGTAAAATTCGTGTTGCTCAGTCGTCCGTTTTCCTTATAGTAAATTGTAAACTGTTGTCTGCTTTATGGTCGGGTTGTTGTCTCTTTGACACATTCCTCTTTTCCATTCTATTCTATTTTATTTGTTTTTTAATTTTCGTCATTTACAGATTGTTTAGGCCTTGTTCATGTTAGTAATATCTGCCTAAATATCTGACTGGTAATCTATTATATTGTACCTCTGCCATCTTTTTTTTTTATATCTTACTGTTTTCTTTTAGCACCTAATGGTGCCTCAGTAGACTGTAATTTACCACGTGACTGTGAATGCTGTCAGAACTGTACAGCATGCGCTGTGTGCGACATTAAAGCCAATATTCCAAAGGCATGCAATGGAAGACCTAGACAACTATATCAAACAGAAAATAACAATAAAAAAACATGGATGCGACGTTACGCAAGACCTCAGAGAATTAGAAAGATGTATGGGTTATATAGCAAGAAACGGGAATAAAGTTATTGAAATAACATTAAATCTATCAAAATAAAAATGTTTGTTTTATTTCATTTGCAAGTTTCTCATTAACTCAGTAGATTTCATTAAGGATGCACCTTTTTATCGTACTTAATTTACTAGCGTATATAGTAAAAAGGTGATCGTATATGCTTGCTACATACTGTAATTCTTTTAAGGTTAGTGTTCAAATTATCTCAAACGCCAGTAACTTACATTTAAAAACAAATGAACACTGATAAACTTTTCAATTATATTCAGTATGATATAGTCATAGTCATGATAGTTCTTTGGTACTTTACTATTTGTAAACATATCTTTTCTACCTCAGGCATAGATTACCTTAGCTGGATTTGGCAAAACTTTAAGGAATTTTGTCCTCAATGCTCTTCAACTTCGTACTTTATTTGACCCTTTTAACTTTTTTGGATTCGAACGTCACTGATGAGTCTTTTGTAGACGAAACGCGCGTTTTGCGTATATTCAAAATATAGTCCTGGTATCTATGATGAGTTTATTGTATTGCTTGTTGTACGCCAAGAGTTAGGAAAATATCCAATTTTGTGTTAGACAAAGAGAGAGATATAATATCATTAAATTATCAAGCCTAAATTTAATCGTATTCTACTGGAAAGTATTTTTTCATTGCTTTTGTTTGGCTGAAGGCGTAACATCTTTGTTTAATTTTCATTTAAGAGGTCAAATCCGCTGTGTACATAGTTATTTAAAAAAATATAGGCCTAATTATTGGACATGTTTTACCTTTCGGAACGCACTGAATGAATGTTCGGAATGCTGTGATCTGGAAACAGAGAAAGGTCATCGATGCAATGTTGATTAAATGTTTGTCATCGGTTGAGTTAAGATCATCTAGTGTCATTAATGCAAATATTAAAATTACTACATACTACCTATAGACATTGAATGAAGTTTGCCAGAAAAATTTTGCCCACCGAGTCTGTTCGCCCAGGATCCATTTACTATCCTTTTAAAATACTACATTTATATTGTTTTCAACATATGCAATTACTAAATCATTTTAAAAGTTGTTGTAATAATTGTGACGTTTATTGTGATGCTGACAATTCAATTGAAAAACAAAAAACAAAAAAAATAAACATTCAACAGTACACAATTAAGGCAACAGTAGAATACCGCTGTTCAAAAGTCATAAATCGATTGAGAGAAAACAAATCCAGGTTACAAACTAAAACTCAAGAAAACACATCAACAATGAGAGGGGAAAAAAGGTACAAAAGCAACACTGAAGTGTAACAACAAACAGAGAAACATTAATAGAAACGAATTTATTTGATAGCAACTGCGATATTCCTGATCAGGTGCAGGACATTGTAAGACAAAATGGTGAGTTGAATCTGCTTTTATAGCTAGGCAAACCTCCCGCTTTTATGACAATGTTAAAATACATCGCTTAATGACAACACTGAAATATAGCACAAATACACACAAGAACCCTCATCACAGAGAAACACAAAAACAAATATTATAATAGTCGACACAAAATGCAAACCGAAGAACAAGAACGACCATGATTCATTAACGACAAAGAACACAGGATAACATAAACAGTGAACTTCGTACAATTCAAACAATTATCATAACAATGACGGTATTGAAAGGCTATTTTATAATTAAATGGACAACAATCGACAGAAAGTGTTGACAGTTTGTACATTATTTTCCATGTTGTTCAACTTGATTTAATCGAAATCTGGTTCTACTGTTATCACTGCAACACATTTCTGTAATTGATTTTTGTTAATTGTTTTACATAAACATGATAAAACTTATTTACAACTTTTACTGTTCTTTGACAAGGAAGTTACAAATGTTGGTTTTTGTTTTTGTTACTAATTGATTGATTATGAAACCATTACTTTCTAGGGACATAATTTTATTCGAAGTAAATTGATTCTATGTTTGCACTTTTGTTAACATACACATCTGCGTCAACTATTTTTAAACTGCAAAAACTGATGTAAATTTCCAATTATATATTGGAAAAAATAAACACTCTTATACTACATGTTTCTCATGTATATATCTGAATACAATTTGGTTATAATGTCTTGCAAATATTTGAATGCATAAATATATCATCTCCTTCAGATTAAACATTATTATTCACAGATCTATTTAAATCGTGTGCAGTTCAGATGAAAAGTGACAAGCTATACGAGCATTTATTTCGTCCAAGTCTCATATCAGAACTGTTTAGGTTTACACATTGTCGAGCTCTGCCTCGTAGATAAGTCAATTCCACTGAAATTTGTAAAAAACAGGCTGTACAGTAGTTGTCGTTTGTTTATGTAATTTATACGTGTTTCTCGTTTCTCGTTTTTTATATAGATTAGGCCGTTTGTTTTCCGTTTGAATGGTTTTTCACAAGTAATTTTTGGGGCCCTTTATAGCTTTTTGTTCGGTGTGAGCCAATGCTCCGTGTTGAAGGCCATACATTGACCTATAATTGTTTACTTTTAAACATTGTTATCTGGATAGAGAGTTGTCTCATTGGCACTCACTGACTCACACCACATCTTCCTATATCTATATATTTCTATTTGAAAACATCTTTCAGTAAAATTTCAAACTGTAGGATGGCTTCGTATTCCTTTACGTAATGCCATGGCCAGTTGATTTAAAGCAAATACAGATATCTGGACCTTGACAATGGTGAAATTGAATGACGATAGAGCAAACAAAAACTGCTTCATTAGCGATTTAGAATATAACCATCTTTGTTGTGAATTAGCTGCTGCCATAGCAATATTTATAGACGGCGGCTTAGTTTTGTAAAAAGTTAAATCACAAAACTAATTGAACTCCGAGGAAACTTACAAACGGAAAACTGTCAAAAACAATAGATCAAACACATCCAACGAAGGGACAACAACCGACAAATAACTGACTTGGTACAGGCATTTTCTTAAGTCAAAAAATAGTCATAACTTAGAGCATAAAACAAATGTAATATATAAAACTAACAAATTTGACCTTCTCAGCTAGGTTAAGCATTAAATTGACAAGGTCGAGTTAATATTCGAATAGATCGGCAATGTGTTTAAACGCTTGTTAGAGCGTAAAATATATACGTCCAGTTGCCCGTACTCTACCATTGCTTGTTAGGACGTATAATATATACGTCCAGTTGCCCGTACTCTACCATTGGTTGTTAGGACGTATAATATATACGTCCAGTTGCCCGTACTCTACCATTGGTTGTTAGGACGTATAATATATACGTCCAGTTGCCCGTACAATACCATTGGTTGTTAGGACGTATAATATATACGTCCAGTTGCCCGTACTCTACCCTTAGTTGTTAGGACGTATAATATATACGTCCAGTTGCCCGTACTCTACCATTGGTTGTTAGGACGTATAATATATACGTCCAGTTGCCCGTACTCTACCATTGGTTGTTAGGACGTATACTATATACGTCCAGTTGCCCGTACTCTACCCTTGGTAATGTGCACGTCTAATATATACGTCCAGTTGCCCGTACTTTACCATTGGTAATATGCACGTATAATATATACGTCCAGTTGCCCGTACTCTACTATTGGTAATGTGCACGTATAATATATACATCCAGTTGCCCGTACTCTACCATTGGTAATGTGCAGTCATTGTTATGGCGTATAATATATACGTCCAGTTGCCCGTACTCTACCATTGGAAATGTGCACGTATAATTTATACGTCCAGTTGCCCGTAATCTACCATTGGTAATGTGCAGTCATTGTTATGGCGTATAATATATACGTCCAGTTAACCGTACTCTACCATTGGTAATGTGCAGTCATTGTTATGCCGTATAATATATACGTCCAGTTGCCCGTACTCTACCGTTGGTAATGTGCAGTCATTGTTCTGGCGTATAATATAAACGTCCAGTTGCCCATACTCTACCATTGGTGAGGTGCTGTCGTTGATGTATTAATATTTACCATTCAATATAAAAAGTCATGTTCTCGTATATTAAATTTATGTAATCTAGAAACGTCACAAGCTATAACTTGTATTATTGTATAGCAATATGATATTTCCCACAGAAAGTAATCAAAAGTTAGCGTTCAATACATTCTAATATTGCACTAGTACAATAAATCGTCAAAATTCATGACGTCATCAACGACAAAATCTTATTTTAAACCAATTTTTACTTTCAAATATTATATTGCTAGACAATAAAAGGGTTATTGCATGAATATTGGGGAATATTGTCCCTCGTAGAATATATATTGCACTCCCAGCTCGATCAATATAAAATTCTACTCGGGACAATATTCCCCAATATTCATGCAATAACCCTATATAATTTACAGTTTCTGTCTTTTATTGAGGTAAACATGTGATTATATTGACTTTAGAGTTGGTTGACCGTTATGGAATAACCGTTTCACAGATGGAATCGGATATGTTCCTTATATCGTAACTACAATACCTTTTACTTTTCACGAATGTGACCTACCGAATTAGACTATTTACCTGATTTGTAATAACATAAGCAACCCGACGGGTGCCACATGTGGAGCAGGATTTGCTTACCCTTCCGGAGCACCTTCGATCACTCCCAGTTTTTGGTGGGATTCGTGTTGCTTAGTCTTTAGTTTTCTATGTTGTGTCTTCTGTACTATTATTTGTCTGTGTTTTTTTTTAAATTTTTAGCCATGGCGTTGTCAGTTTATATTCGATCTATTTGATTGTCCCTCTGGTATCTTTCGTCCCCCTTGAACAACAGATATTCATTGAGCCCAACGTCAAACGTCAACTAAACCACATATTTATCGAAACAAAAGACAGTTATTGTTTTATTCCAATGAATTAAAGACAATTATTACATTGGTTGCAATGAATTACATTGATTTCCCAGTTAAATAAAAACCGATAATTTCACATGTGAAATAAACGTGGTTATTTCACTCTTTGACGTCATACAACATTAGGCGTTGTCAAGACGTCGATAACGGCGGATCAAAACAAATTGTGAATGCGTAGAAAAAAGATATAGTTCCTTACATGTTTTAAATTAATTTCTTTAAAAAAAGCCGTTTGCCAATGTAATAAAAAGAATAACTAATTAAAGAATTCAAAATTTTAAATGTTCAACTCAAAGATGGCTGTTTAATCTGTTTTGTTCTAACTGCCAATGTTTTAACAGTAAACATAATTTTACACAGCACAAATGCAGATATCTAGACTTAAAAATAAATGGAATTTAAATAAATTTTTGCGCCTGTCCAAAGTCAGGAGCCTCTGGTCTTTGTAAGTCTTGTATCCTTTTTAATTTTAGTTTTTTTTTGTATAATTCGGAGTAAAGTATGAATTCCATTATCACTGAACTAGTATACATATTTGTTTAGGGGCAAGCTGAAGGATGCCTCTGGATGCGGGAGTTTCTCGCTGCATTGAAGACCCATTGGTGGCCTTAGGCTGCTGTCTGCTCTATGGTCGGGTTGTTGTCTCTTTGACACATTCCCCATTTTCATTTTCAATTTAATAAAGATATATTTAGTTGTATTAACCTAGTAAGTGCGATTGCAGGTATTAAATTGATGCTCAGAGTATCCTCCAAATGAGAAGACTTACTTTGAGAATGAACTCCTGCATCACTCAAAATAAAAATAAAACACGTTATAAATTTTTAAGCGCGTTTCCAGATTTATCTTCATCAAGAACGCTCAAAGCCGAATATTTGAAATCCACGAATTTAATATACTGTGACTGTAGAAGAGCTCTTTGACTTAAATATTAGCCAATGTGTTGTATTTAAAACAAAATCACCGTCTTTCTTTTGTTACTAACATTATGCGCAAGATCATAAACTCGCAAATTTCAAAGAAAGCGAACCCGTTATGCATACAAATTCTGTCAAGCAAATACACACACAGACAAAGAGTCACAATCGGTAAATTAACAGATAAATATCATTTATTGGTATTTGAAGCTCTCAGATAAATTTATCTCATTGAAGCTATTTTAAAAACGTTATCTCAAGATAGGGTTTATCTTAAAATACAATTTGCACAAATGATTTCTATAATGCATTTTTAATACTAGGAATGTCAACTCGATGAACAATTACTAATCGAGTAACCATTGGTTTTATCGAGCGGTATTCGAGAACTTGTTCGAGAATATATCTTCGACACGAAAACATAAAAATACGCAATTAAATTATGTTATTAATGGTTAGACGAACGAAAATCTATTTATATAAATATCTGGGACAAGTAATTACACACCATGATTAATACCTTGTGTATATACATTTTTGGAAAATGACGCAGTCATTGTTCCATTACTGCCGACCTGAACTTCATTACATTTCTCTGCCTACCGCACTTGGTTTCGTATTTACGATTTCCCATACAAACTGGAATCTGCTTGTGTTATCATTATGCATGATCATTGTGTAGTAATCAACCAGGAACCAGTTTACACTCGGTTTCATATTACTATTTTACAAACTAACTGGTTTCTGCTTGTATTCCACTACACTCGAACAAAGTGTTGTAGTTTGACGGGAACCAGTTTAGAATTTGTAAACTACAAAACGTAATCGGTTATTGTTCATTCCGTTTTGGTGTTTCATACCGACTTATATGGTTTGAATAAGCTTAAGACCCTTCAAACATTAATGTGATAGGTATATTAAAGACTGTTTTACAAAAGGATTGAACTGTTTTACTTTCAAAGTCGTACTATAGTGATATCTGTCATGTACGGATTTCCACTCTCTGGGGTTAATTTCTTCTTTTACACGTGCTTTTGAAACTTCCTGTTTAAACATTGCAAGTTTTAAAATTGTTTTTTGAGTGAATTAAACTTATTTTAACAATCATGAAGCGTTCCAGAATCATTTTAAAGCAGTTTCTTCTTCTCTTTGATGATGGAAAATAGGTTTTCTCAAGAAAATACCGCAAACGATCGCAGAGGAATTGAAACGTACAAGTCAAGTCGGCACCTGGTTAAATTGGCATCTAGTCAAATCGGCACCTATTTGACGTCAATTCGGCATCCAATAATATTTGTTATAATATTTTCTATTCAATTAATTAATTACTGTTACCAAGTACATAGTGAATATGTATTTGTGTATTTAGGTAAACAACGAAACGAAAGTTAATATGTTGTTGTGTATAAAGGTAAACAACGAAGCCCTTACCAAAGCTGTTGTTAAAATAAAATGGAAAACTATGAGTCCCTTTCAATAAATCAATAAATCAAACTATCATGCCAAATAATTAGCAAATTTAAGGTGTTTTTTTTCAGTAAAGTTTAAACAGCATTAAACCAACAATCCTGTATAACATGTAAAATGCTCAACTGGTTAAAATAATGCAGAAAAATATCCAATATCTCATGTATTAGTTCAAATAATTATGACGTCTGGCAAGGCTATTTTATTTTTTTTCTGGGACGCCTTCCTTCGACGTCCCAGAAAAAAATTAACATAGCCTTGCGGTCATAGGAAGGTGTTCCAGAATAAAATTTAAAAAGCCTTGCCAGACGTAATAATTATTTGGACTACTCATATATATATATATCATTAAAAATACACTACTAGTCAGAATCTCACTTCATTTTGAAACAAAGTTATAGCAATACACTTACCAAAACATGATTAAGAGTTACTCAACACAAAATAAAACGTTGACAAAATACCACTTTATTTAGAAAGGATTATTATTATTTTTAACAATACGCTATCCAAAACATGATTAAGATTTATTCTACACAACAACAAAAATGCTGTCTCACTTTATTTTGAGACAATGACAACAATAATACTTATAAGAAAACACTTGCTTACAGAGTTATTAAACACAAAACCAATTAAGATTGGGTGCGAACATGTAGGGTGTGTAAGTGAAAGGGGGTGAACATGAGTGGGCGCAAACGTGAATGGAAGCGAACGGACCCAGATTCAGACTATGTACCAGTGAGAAACATACAAGCCTTTCTACGGTATTTATTTGTACAATTCAGGTAGTCTTGACCTATTCATTTGTCTTAAAAAACCAGCCAGTTGTCACCTTCACTTCACACACACACATATACGAATATCAATTATATGCTTACGATACATGTTGCATTGTTAAACTAATTACGGTATGTGAAAATCAAGACTTGCATAAAAACTATCCCAATATTAGAGACAGTGGCGTCATTTTTCTTCAGAGCTTTCAGCTCTTTGATTAAGAATTATAGCAAGGGAAATCAATATTAAACAATAAATAGTATTTGGTAATCGTTAAGGAAACACATTTAAGGTTTACTAAGGCGTAAGGATTTGAAATTAAACAATTCACTAAATGTCACCAGAAGATGCAACGAGTTCTCTTTATTTTGGAAGCATTTGTTTGTCAACTTTTGTAACTTTGTGAATTATAGTCTTGCATACAAAATGTTTGCTCTGGCGGTACTGATTTGACGGACATGTTAAAGTGTTAATCTTGGTATATCCAACGTATTTTCGGAGGCATTTTTAAAGACAATTTAGCATCTATCAGAGAATTCCATTCGAATTTTTTTTACTAGTATCATTAATCAGTGATGGCTTTTTAATTTCCGAAAAATTTCTAAAGAATATCAATCGTATAAAGGAGACAACAGTATTCTTACAGCGAACCAATTAGTCGAGTATCGTTTTTGTATTCAATACTCGGTACTAGTGAGCGGTACTCGAATATTCAAGTACTCGTTGACATTTGAAATAAATACACAGAACAAATTTACATCCGATGAATGTTTTTTTCTTCATTTTTATTACAACATAGAATTTGTATTGTTATAATGTACTACATGAACAACAGCCGGTATGACAACTCGGTCAAGATAAAACGGTGTATAAAACAACCCAAAAACATTAATTTTACTTTAGGTCTTACTCACATTTATCGGGCCAACCTACAGCATACCAATGGAAAGAAATATTTCATTACTCTTAATTGTCGCCTATTTTTACACAGTATTCGGTAAGTAAAATATCTGTTTTAATTTTTATATATTTACTGTTTTCAAAAGTATGAATTATTCGAAAAACTAAGGATTTTCTTATCCCAGGCATTGATTACCTTGGCAGTATTTGGTACACCATTTTGGAATTTTTGGGTCCTCAATGTTCTCATCTGAAGTTTCTTAATTTACGTTTGCTGCTATCGAAGTATATTGACGGCAAAGTCCAAGTACTTCATGATTTGGTAATAACGTTATCGTTTCCTTTTCCATTATCTTCTGCAACCATCACTCCTTGTTTACCTCTCATGAGGAACTCAACGCTAGTACCTAGTTGAAATTGGTCTGTTTACAGTACTGAAGCTAGTGATTTTTTTTTGGTGTGCGTGTGGAACTCTCTTTTTTATTTTTTTTAAATGACAAGATGTTGACGAAAATCGACGAATCACTGTATGTGGTTCCACTTGGTATCTTTTAGAGGCGACATCAAAAGTTCAATGTAGGATACAAAAAACTTAATTCACATAGTTTTTTCACTGACCCCTACCCCCCTCTTAACTTAGTTTAGGAAAAGTATATTGACCAATATGAATACATGTAAAATCGATGTAAATTAAACAAAACTTGCTGCAATTTATATCGGCATTTATACATATTTGATTCTTAATATCCCTTCTACATCAATGATGATTACCCAGACTTGTTTAAAGTTCCAACATGTGACCAGATATTCTATAAATGAAACGATTTTTCAAAACCATATCTGCTTAAGGACATTCAATTTCCTCCAAGTATGCATTAGGAGAGAAAGGTATGTCGTTTAGTAATCTATATTCACCGATTTTTATCATACTTAACCTCATTCAGAACCAAAATTAATTTGGAATTGTGCTCTCTCCTGTATGGTTCGGATATACCCTGAATAAGTGTTTCCTTTTTTCTAAATTGGAATGTATGCATGTATCATTGCTGAATCACACTTTTTATGTCAAAGAAGGTTTTCTGAAATGTTTAATACTATAATATTACTCTCTATGTCTCTTGGTTTAGACGGTGTGTTAACGTATATCAAAACGCTTAGTCAGCACTGAAACATGTTTTACATTGTTATTTCGGGTTCTATAGCTGACTATACGGTATGGGCTTTGATCATTGTTGAAGGCCGTACGGTGACCTTTAGTTATTAATTTCTGGGTCATTTTGGTCTCTTGTGGAGAGTTGTCTCATTCGGTATTTTAAAGTGTGTAGCTGCAACTCAGACATTCAGTGTCTGAGGAGAAAGCTGACGTGGCAAGGTTATTAATCATTGTACATTTTTAAATATACACTTTAGTTCATTTTTTTTGTAATATACTATTGGGGTTGCTCGTTATTTCCCGCAATTATGTTATTGTACTATGGTAAATATTGTAATATAGTCTTTAATTTTTGCTTGTGAACTTTGACCATATATTGAGTGTCTTTATTCTATTTTTTTGTCGTTGCTAAAATATTTTTGTTTTTATAATGATTAGGATTATGTTGCAATTGTGACTGCAGTATCCCATTTTTTTGAATTTTTACCTATTATGTCAGTTTTGCTCACACATTGTAGGAATTATAATGAATGTCTATGCGACTGTCATACAAGGGAGAGGTTAAGCTAACTATAAAACCAGGTTTAATCTACCATTTTCAACATAGGGAAATTACTAAACCAAATCAGGGATATAACCATTCGTTTTTAAAATGTGTTTCAGCTTTTAATTTTGTCCAAAAGGATTTTCCGTTTTGAATTTCCTTGGAGTTCTGTATTTCTCCTGTTTTACTTTTTACTGCTTTTCTTAAGCTTTTCCAAATGATTGCATATTAAAATGTTCTGTCTATCTAGATTTTCCCTATAATTGATCAACAAAATCACCCATTACTTTATACACCCCTTGAGAGAAAAACTTAGGAGATAAAAAATCGATTAGCAAATAATACGACATGTTCGTTGTTTGAGTAAAAGAAACTAACTAAAATTGTTACCTTATGCAAGTAAATATTATTCTCTCTTTTTTTTTTTTAGGAAATACTGAATTTCCGTGTAGGTTTCCATGTCCATGGAGAAGTAAAACGTTTGACCTTTATAACATTAGCTTGCTTGACGAGGGCACACCATTCCTTAATTGGACTGTTGATGCTTCTGGAAAATCAGGAGTTTTCCCAAATGGAGTTGAATTCGAGTGTTATCAAATAACTGATAGATTCATTATCTTCAGGTAGGTTTCAAAAATAATGATTTTTTATCAAAGTTGAAATTCAACGTAAAAAACAAAAACGGAAAAGTTAATAAAATTGTACAGTTACAATCAAAACAAATCAACTGACTACGTAACACAGGCGACAGCTTGAAATATCACGTGAATAAATTTGTATTTTTTGTCAAAAGTAAAACCAAAATATTTCAGCTGATTTACATAAACATGATAAAACAAGCTTTCGTTTCTTTTTATCAATTTTGAAATGAGCATTCAGTAAAGAATATTAATGTGTGTTATAATTTAATGTTTAGTACGTTCTGTTTCCGAAAAAAAAAGATGCAGAAGCATATATAACATGCTATGGTAATACATAATATATACATAATGTGACAAAAGACTGATAACAGAGAACAATACAATAATAACATACATGTTGTAGCTAACCAATAATATCAGATCTAGCTTTCCATGCACTCTTCAAATAGTTACAGAGCTTAATTGTTAAAGATCTAGAATTAGCTTTCAACAAACAAGATAGTTTAAAAATAGTAGGCCATGAACAATAATAGCGTGGCAAAAACAATATTCTAATTGCCCTATATGCTGGACATACATATTGATCTAGGATTGCTTGCTCCGGTTGTCCTATTCGTGCTGTCAACATATATTTGTTCCACCTGACAGAAGTTCCAATGGAAACTTTGTTATAAACATTGTCATAATATCTATTCCTGTTGGAACAAATATTCTATACCATTTATTCCGTTAGGAACATATACTGTAATATTTATTCCTGTGGAAATAATATTCCAGAATATATTTTCCTTTTGGTACTTATATTATGAAGGAACTTCTATTCCGTGACAGTGCATGTACAAATTGCGGTTTTGACTTTCAACAATATATTTTTTTAATTAATCAACGACACTATTAATATTTATTTTGCATTGCTTCTTCAGATATCGTGGTACTGATATTTTCTTTTGTTCACCAATATTCTATGACGGGAGTAATAATCCGGTGACATTTACTTTGAATGATGGAAGTAAGTTTCAAAAGTGTTTGTCTATATGAATTTTATTCACATATAGTCAGAGATATTCGAATGCATATACAAAAGATGGAGGTTTAGAATAAAGGAAAATTTTTATGAGTTATAATTTAGGTCACAAAATATACGTAACAGTAATTATTCACCTGAAACGGATACCTGATTACTTATGTGTATAGGTTTTAATCTAGCGTCGTACTACAGTACATGATATATAAGGCATGGAGATTTTATTGTTACAGATCAGCTCAATTATCTATAGTAAAGGATCCTACAAATTAATGCAAGATACAGTCACAGAAAATAATTACATTTATAAGTACGTCTGAGTCAGTGACAACTCTACAACAGATTTATCCATCGGATCACCAGCAATGATGGTGATACATGGCTGTGTACATTATGTATATACAACTCGTCTAAACATCAACCCAACAATGTTAGATCTGTAAATTTAATTTCGCAAATTTTTGTTCTTCTATTTATCTATATTTCGGACCTTGTTTCGTTGATTCCATATCAATTTATAAATTTATACAGGACTCATTGATAGTTTGTTGAACATGTATACATCTATTTAGACATTTGTTTATTATTTATCAACCTATTAGTTTTTCAAAAGAAATTATAATGATGAGACTACCATTTTTGTTTCAAATAACTAAAACAGAAAAACTAATTGATCTCTTGTGAAATTAAAGCATTTTTATGTAGATATAAGTTAAATGTGACTAAACATAATTGCATTGTAAATGTTTTTTATGAAGCGGATTTCGAGCGTAAAAACAAAAAGGGCAAATTCGCCGATATATGTGACCTTTGTAGTAATCCAAGTACTTTAAAGATAGTATTTGTTGGTAAGTATAATATTGACCTCAATTGTACTCTTTAATATATAGATTTTTAGAAACGTATTTAAGAATGGATTCTAGGGAAGTACATTATTAAGAATGATTGTCCCATAATTTTTGTCAGTATTCAAAATAGCCTCAAAATGAAATGAAAATATACCAGTTTAGATTTTTAAAATCAAATAAAAAACAAAGTAAATACGTAAAGAAATAAAGAAAGAAAGACTTTCTGTTTCGTAGATCTGTACTTTTATCTGTCGTCTAGAAAACAGCTGAAAAGTAAAGTCTGATTGGTCACGTTGTAACAACTTTGTATGTATGGTCGTCAGAGTAAAATTACGATGCATTCACGTAACTTTAGCGATGTTGTCTTTTGTTTTGTTATAATTTTTATTTATTGGCAATCACATCCTTTCTCTTTTTTATGTTATATAGCTCCCTAGTCGATCCCAATTCAATTATCATAATTGTGTTACTAAAGAAAGGCAACAGAAGTATACCGCTGTTGGAAATTCATAAATGAAACCATAGTTAAAAAAACTCCTTAATATTCATGGCTTCTGATTTGGTACGCCATGAACGATACTTTTAGTTTAGACTGCATATTTATAAGTGACTATAATTTCTTGTCTGTTACGTTTGTTTTAAGACAGTATCTTCTGTCCAATACAATATTTCCTGACGCATCACTGATTATCCATACGGGTTTCTCTTCAGTCTGGCGTTTACATTCTTTATTAATATAATTGTATATACATGTATCGGGGAAAAAAACTAATTGGTTTGTTAACCTATAATTTATTTGCGTTTGAAAACATCACTATTGTCTCCTCCTAAATTCTTTAATATCTTCACAACCATAGGAGATTGATAAACACTGCTTTTACATTTGGATCAGAAATGATGTCACTAGTACTTTTTATTCACCTGATCGAGAGATATGTTGTTCTGTTATCATAATGAATTCGCATCTTATTGTTTCTCTTTATTGTTCCTTCCAGAATCAGGAACACCTCGTAAGTACCGATTTTATATAAATTTCTAAAATTGTTAGTTGCAAGTATTGCCTTTATTAAATTGTAAGTTGCATTTTTTCACGTTTTTATCGGGTTAATATTAATGAGTAAACAACAATAAATAAATAACTCTGTGTAGTCAGCTTGATGATTTCGTGTACAACTCAATGTTTTTTTTAGATAGTTGAGAAACTAGTTAAAATCGTTCATCTATACTTGTGTTTCTTCTCATCTTCTATGGCAACCAGTTTTACCCTATTGCCGCCTATTTACATAAAACAGTTCATATATAATATGTTATACAGTTAAATAGAGGGTATCAGCAATGGGGTAATGTACGTCTTACGGTCGACTTCAACTTTTCGTGAACAACACAATGCTGTAACTATTGAAGCATGATATGGCTACCTTTGTGATTATTTTGATGACTCTGAAACAGGGTCAAGTTGGTGTTGCACAATCTTACGTTCTCCGTGTAGTTCTTTGTAGACACTGTTTTATTTTCGTCTTTTTCATAATACAATTGCCTAATTATTGTTTGCGTTATTGATTAATATTTTTGTTTTCTTGAGTTGTCTATCTTTAGAATGTCCGCCATATTGTTTTCAACAAGGAATTTGCATACAAGACATACAAATCGAATTTTTGAAATGAAATTGAACTTTTATTGAATAAAAACGAGTAATATCTTTGATAAATATTCTTTAATATTGTTAAAATTAGCATAACACTATAAAAAGTAGCATAACACCATAAAAATTCTTTTTCTCGGGATATATCAGTTTGTTTAGGGAATATCACATTTTTCTTATATTTCTCGGGAAATCGTGGTACCATTGATTGATTGATTTTTTCACTTTTGTTTGTTTGTTTTAGCACCCAAAGAAGCCTCAGTAGACTGTAATTTACCACGTGAATGCAAACGCTATTATACGTATAAAAATTGTCCAGCATGTGATGTGTGCAAAACTGAAGGCAGTGTTCCAAAGGCATGCAAGGGAAGACCTAGACATATATACCAAACAAACAATAACAATAAAAAGACATGGATGCGACGTTATGGAAAACCTCAGAGAAATGGAAAGGGGAATTGGTTATATGGCAAGAAACGGGCATAAAGTTATCTTAGAAATAACATTAAATTTATAAAAATAAAAATGTTTGTTTAATCTTATTTGCAAGTTTCTCATAAACTCACTAGATTTCTTTCAGTATGCACCTTTTATCATAGTCCTGTAAAAGCTTTTAGTTAATTGAAAAGCTGATCTTATTTGCTACATATACTGTACAAGTTTTACTCACTGTCAGAGTTCATTAATATCTCAAAAGGCGCAAGTCGGTCTGCATAACTTTTAGGGTAAATTGGGATGGTCTTGGTTTTATTTTGAATTTTTAAAAAATGATCTTGAGGATTAAAATCGTTAAGAGCTAATCTGAAATACACGCGTAATCAAATTTCTGGTCAATGACCCTATTGATCCAATTTTTTTCAAATAAACTCGAGACATAATTAATATACTTATGTATAATTATTGAGTTGCACTAGGTCCAATGCACAAGTTTTACCAGTGGTATTTAATACCCCGGTCAATACTCCTAAAGTGCATAATACAGGCTTAGACTACTATAACACATGAAGTCTCCGATACAGGCAAATCATGGCTGGTCAATTAAATTTGCATGATTTTTTTGACAGACCTAGCTATCAACTTTAGAAAAGAAATATTGGTTGATGGAGGAAATTGTTTTAACTTTATTCCTATGGAGTGATTTAGTGTGTAAAAGTAAATGATATTGGCATATTTTCAACCAGATTTCCAAAGGTTGCTGCCAAACAGTTATCAGTTATCGGCAAATGCTTTGTCTATGTGGTGGCTTGAAAAGATGTAGATGAAAACCGATTGAACAGTTTCATATTAAATGAGGTTATAATCTCATAAACACATTTCCTTCATAATTCCAATGTTAGGTGACATATAATAAGTAGGTCAAGATAGATTTTTGGATTTTTAACATCAGACAATAATAAAATTAACTACATCAGGCACACAGAAATAACTTCAATATCTTTATTTTATATATATCACAGATAAATAACATTGATATAATAACAGTAAACATATGTATATCTAAGATAAAATATCACTAGTGTATAGTGTTCTAATGTTTGCAGTTTAAACTTGGAAAAGTTTCTGAATTGCCTGTAATTAGCAGATCAGTTGATTTCCCATGTGGTGAAACAATAGGATGTTCAATTGCTATACCAGCCAAAAATGACTATTACATCATCATTAACATAATGTCCTAACTATTGAAAGAATATCTAAGGATCTTGTATGGCATATTAAATAGTTAAAAAGAGCTCTCAACTAATATAAGGACTATGGGAAAGTGTCAGAAAATTTCTACTTCAACACCTTCTTCTTACGGTTTAAAGAATGTCTTTTGATTTCAAAGGACATGGAAAGATAGAAAGTTTTTTACTAAGAAAAGAATCTGCACATATGTCTTTAAACACCTTTTTCCAACTGTTTAAAGATCATCTTTTGATTTTACATAACCTATTATTAGCTTAAAAGAATTTTATAGTAAGCTAATATCTCTTTAAACACTTTCTTCTAACTGATTAAAGATCGTCTTTTGATATTTCATGCATGGTATGTTAACAGCTTATAGAAGTTCTTTTGTAACAGAAAGTGTCAACTAATTTCTCCTTCAGCACCTTTTTCTTGTCAGTCTAAACAAGACTGATTTCACATGACATGCTAATGGGATTATAAGAGTTTTTAAGGAAAGTGTCAACTAATTTCCTCTTCTACACCTTCTAACTGTTTAAAGAATGTCTTTTGATTTCACATGACATGTTAAGGAGATTAAAAGAGTTCTTTACCAAGAAAAGAGTCAACTATTTCTCCCTCATCCCCTTCTTCTCGTTTGTCTAAAAAGGTTGACTTCACATGACATGCTAACAGCTTATGTCTCTACTAAGGGATGTATCAGCTGTCATCTCCTCCGATACTTTCTTCTAGTTCCTGTATAGTGTCCTGTACAATAACAGGAAATGTTCCATCACTAGTCAGCAGGGAAAATGAGGCTCTCAAAATGAGTATGAATTCACTACAAATAAAAAAGAACAATTAGATTCATTAAAACAAAGGTAAGAAAGGCTGAACAATAATATGTAATGGTACCTATGAACAACATAGTCTCAATTGTTATGTGATGGCATGCTAGTTTTAAGGAGGTAGACCTACGTTAAGGGAAATAACTCTTAAAATCATCAGTACGTTTAAGTCAACCATTTTCAAAAATATATTCTAAGCTTCTAGGTTACATAGATTATTTTCAATCTGTTTCAGGTAAATGCTTAAAATACATTGGTGAACTTCACTTTTACAAACGCTTAACTGATTTAAAGAGTTATCTCCCTGAACCAAGGTCTACCCCCTTAAAGTATGGAATGTTGACCATTTCCTCTCAACCCTGGTGAAACTTGAACTGGCTGATTCTTTACCTTGAAAGATTAGAGACTAATAGGTTGAGTTTTCATTGCTTACTGTCTGGCCAATTGTTTTACAAGATTTATTTCACAGATGCAATTTACCATTGAAAATATATATTTTAAAGGTAAATGTACCCTAGTTCCTCTTTAGTTAAATATTGTAAATATATATACCAATACCAAGTTGAATCCTAACAGTACTGTGTTGTGCAAAATTCCAATTGTGCCACGAGGCAAATACTCTTATATTTTTTTACTTATGATTCATCTGCTTTTTAGATAAACTCTCAAATGCATGCTCATTTATTTTCCCTCCTTCAGTAAGGGAGTAGGTCCGGTAAGGATCGATTTTGGCCTCAAATTTCAGATTCATCTGACAAAAGATTTTGACCACTTTTTAAACACTTAAGTGTCTACTTCATTTGATTCAATTAATTTATGTGAAAGATTTTAACTAATTTAGTCATTAAAAACGTTCCGATTAAAGCTTAAATATGACAAACCGACCAAATATGCCGAAAAATGTCACTTTTCAGATGGTTTTTGTCAAAAATGAAAGTGGCTGCATCCGTGTTCATCCTCAACCTTTATATATGTTATGTATTATTATCAAATACAACTTACATTTCAATATTTAGGATGAACACGAATGCGGCCACTTTCGTTTTACACGGAAACCGTCTAAAATTTAACTAAAATGCTAAAATTATGAAGATTTCAGTAATTTAGCATGACTTACTGGTGCTAATACCCGATATATATGCATTGTATTGTCAAAAACAGCCCATATTTATGTAGTAGAAGCATTTTACTGTCCATTAAATAACTAAAAGTTTACATTTTAACAATTTTATAAAACTGCTATATTTTGGGGCCAAAAAGGCGTCTTACTGAACCTACTCCTTTGTTTTCAATATTAGTTAAGCAGATCATAAAATTATTTGCAATACAGTTACAGTGTGATTATTAGGAAATTAATTACAGTGTTTGTTTTGTAAATTAATTTACAATATATAATATATCGACTGATTTGCATAATGATATAGATTATTATTTATTGATATTTCCTTCCAAATCTACATCAAGAAAAAAAATACTGTCAAACAATTAATAGAGGCAGTCTTGAACTTGTAGTGAGGTGAAAGTCAAATTGCATGTTAAATCTCACTTTACCTTTAAAATGAAGAAAACTTGAGCAAAAAAGGCATGCTTCCTTTTCTGTAAATTTATTCAAGCGCACAATATCCAATGTTTTGTATATTTTGAATCCTCATCATGAATACCACTTTGAATTAATAGGTTTATTTATGTATGTGCCTGTCCCAAGTCAGGAGCCTGTAATTCAGTGGTTGTAGTTTGTTTATGTGTTACATATTTGTTTTTTGTTCATTTTTTTACATAAATGAGGCCGTTAGTTTTCTCGTTTGAATTGTTTTACATTGTCTTATCGGGGCCTGTTATAGCTGACTATGCGGTATGGGCTTTGCTCATTGTTGAAGGCCGTACAATGACCTATAGTTGTTAATATCTGTGTCATTTTGGTCTTTTGTGGATAGTTGTCTCATTGGCAATCATACCACATCTTCTTTTTTTTATATTAAAGACTACATTTTAATAAATATAGAGACATACTGTGGATTTGTTAATATTCAATGGATACCAATTTTCATGAGTTTTGTTGAAGGGAACCACAATTTAAATCTTAAAGGAATTACAAATTCTCTTAAGGAATATATGCAGACTTTGCCAAACCATAAAACGAAATATCCATAAAAATTCCAAGTTTCCTAGATCAATGAAAATTGGTACCGACATATATAAATGAATCTACAGTATCATTTCATAAGTTCAGAGACTTAAATTGAGTATTCACCTAGATTTAGGATGAAGTGACTTTAGAAATGGTAGAATATCTTTGGCAAAAACCTCCTGAATATAAGACTGGAACTGACTGTATTGTAACTGGAACAGAAGTGACGTGTATCGTTCTAGCTGTCGGACAGACCTATATTGCATGATGGCTGGTGGACTTGGCAACCACATATCTGTAGATTCAATAAATAAATATATATATTCAAACTGTAAATTTACAATTTTTTGCGATCATGCACGTAGCTACGTTTACGTCAAAACGCCCGGGCGTACACTTGAATTTTGAAAATACTTTTTTTAATCTAAATATAATAAGAAAAACTGGTCAAAAGCACATCAACCTTGTGCTTCTCTCTTCAATGGATTGTAATTTTCAATAAAAAGGGACTAAATTTACTTTAATCAAATAGTTCATTTCATATATTTGTTCGAATTTCTGTAAATGTCTGAATCTACTGTGAATTCTGCGTACTTTTCTTATATTTAAAGCAATTCATTATTTGCTGAGATTCGATATGTGGTTTGCATTGTTGTCGAGCATGTGACTTGTGCCGCAAAAGCAAGACATAGCGTCGTCAGCGCAGTCAATATTTAGGTTCCGAATGTGGACAAAGTTTTTTTGAATGACTCTCTGTTAAAAAACTGTTTATGATCAAAAAAGTATCCAGTGCAATATAATAATGCAATTATTTCTTTAATTTCCCCCACATTTTACGGATAAAAAGTATTTCTTTCTGCAATTAATAAGTGGTCACAGTTTGGGCTTATTTTCTAATTTTTTCTTTCTTAATTACATTAACTACTTGTCGAACCTTCATCGAATTTTATGAAAATTTGGAAGTAGATTTTTCTATGATTAATGTCTAAAGCAAAATTTTGAAAGCGTATGTTTTCGTTTATTTTTCTGTTCTTTACTGATAGCTGGACTTTTCTTTGCGCAATTAATTGCTCGATTTATAAACCATCATAAAATGTGATTGTGGGCACATGCTAAATTCCAGATCAAGAAAATATAATAAAGAAAATTTTGATTTTTTTTTAAATTCCTGGAAAAGACTGGTAAATTGATTCACTTCTTATGGAAAGAAATCGTGTTTCAGATGTTATATTGCATCTCTAAGAAATATTTTTTTGTGTTCATTAAAAGATGCTTTTGTCGATTGTATGCTCGCTCACTCACGACTTTAAACAATTTGAAAGTAATATTGGTTTGAAATTTT
This sequence comes from Mytilus edulis, assembly GCF_963676685.1. NCBI lineage: Eukaryota > Metazoa > Mollusca > Bivalvia > Mytilida > Mytilidae > Mytilus > Mytilus edulis. Next base: position 74,301,967 of record NC_092352.1, read on the forward strand.
CTTTACAACCAATGTCCGTTAGCTTCCTATTAACACAATGAATAAGTTCTCAAAATTAAACATGAAAATATACCATTTAGATTCAAAAGTATCTTACTATCAATGATTCTTTACTGACAGGAATGGTATGTCATTCTCGATAACTCGATCGCTTTCGGGGGCTCTGTCTCCTTGGACCCACTACCAAGCAGGGGAGTTGGCATTGAGTGGTTTGTCACCCCCTCAGACCCCTCACCAAAGTTCGGGCGTACACGTGAATATGACCCAGCTACCCGACTGGCTATGTTTTTATTGATGAGAAAAATGCAGTCAGGATTGGTTTACCATAAAAAAAAAAATAATAAAAAATTTAAAAAAAATTAATTTTCAGAGCATATTTAATTTTTATGGTGCATTCTTTGAAATTGCAATAATCATTTTAACTTTTTTGCATTGTCCACTAATCACAATAATAAATGCATTAAAACATTTCTGAATTATACATACACAATTTTTTTGAACTTTTATAGCTTATAGTTATTTTTAGAAGTTGAAGTATCATTACTTAAATTTTGTCATTTGTCCTTTTACGAACAATTATCTTATTAGCAATTATACCATACCATCACATTTTTATATAAAAATGTGTAATGGTTCCGGGGAACCCAGTGTCTCGCCTACTTTTGCTGTTAATCGCAGGCTCAACCAAAATGAGGAAAAAAATCAATAAAATTATTCCTCTTGATACTATCTTTTGATTGTAAGAAACTTCTGTCCAAGTTTGGTAAAAATCCAGGATAGTTTATGATAAAAATAGAAAGATGTGGTGTGAGTGCCAATGAGACAACTCTCCATCCAAATAACAATTTATAAAAGTAAACCATTATAGGTCAATGTACGGACTTCAACATGGAGCCTTGCTCACACTGAACAATAAGCTATAAAGGGCCCCAAAATTACTAGTGTTAAACCATTCAAACGGGAAAACCAAGGGTCTAATCTATATAAATCAAAGCGCTGTAAGCGCTGAAGGCAGTTAACCAAAAACCAGGCAAACGTAAATATGTGCGATGGCGGATCCAGAAATTTTCATAAGTGGGGGCCCACTGCCTGCCTAACAGGGGACCTGCTCCAGTCATGCTTCAGTGATTCCCTATATAATCAACCAAATTTTTTCTCAAAAATGGAAAGGGGGGGGGAGGCACTGAAAAACCCTCTAAATCCGCCTCTGATGTGGCATTAAACATTCATATATTGTACGTTTATGTTTATCTAATGAATTAATTATTAAGGCAAATAATTTATATGTTACCAAGGTTTCAATAGCAATGAATATATAAATGTATATTTTTTATGGTGAGTCTGCAGTGGTACAAGTTCGCAATGATTGTAGTTGTTCTAGTTGGTAGTTAACGCTGGTTTTAGTTGACTGTTAGTAGTACGTGTTGACTTAGTACGAACATGTTATAGTATGAATGGACTTGTGTCCCTGTAAAGAAAACTGAGTATGTGTTCTATAGTACAATAGTTATGCGACACAAATCAGACAAATGTTCACTACTACAAGGATCAAAGGTGAGGTCTGACTGACCTGCCCATAGTAAATGTAAATGATTTGTTATATTGTCCCATACACGAATATATATGGTTTAGGGGTGGGGATCTCGAAGGTTTTCAAGTTCTCAAACAGGAAGGGGTAGGGTGACCCCAGGGACTTCCCCTATATTTCATTTGATTTGTTATATTGTTCCATACATGAATATATATGGTTTAGGGGTGGGGATCTAGAGGGTTTTCAAGTTCTCAAACAAGAAGGGATAGGATGACCCCAGGGACTTCCCCTATATTTCATTTAATTAGTTATATTGACCCATACATGAATATATATTGTTTAGTGGTGGGGATCTCGACCGTTTCGTAAGTTCCCAAACAGGAGGGGGTGGGTCACCCCATGGACTCCCCTTATATTTCATTTGATTAGTTATATATATAGTCCCATACATGAATGTATATGGTTGAGAGGTCATCCGATTCAAAGTTATCAAACAGGAGGGGGTAGAGTGGCCCAAAGGACGCCACCTATATATCATATGATTTGCCTACATTCAGGTAGTTATTTGTGAAAATAAAGTTAGAATCTTCCAGCTACTTTAACTGATCCTTCAAAATTGAGAAAAACAAATACCCCTTCAAAATTGCAGTAATATGTTTACACTTTAAAAGCATCTTACATGCATTATCAACATTTATCACTGATAAAGAAAATTTAAACTGTGACCAGGAACATATATATTGTTAGATATACTGTTCCCAGCTGTCACATTGTATTGGATTTTGACATTAAAATTTGTCAAAAGTAATTTTGAGTTTCTGTTTAAAATATTTTGTTTTTTCTTTCTTTTACATATATCTTTTGGTTTTCAATTCTAGTGTTTATATTCATTTACCATGCATAGATTTATTTTGTCACCTGCCTGGATTCGCCAAAAACCCGGAATTACCCCTTATCCGCTTCCGGAATCGGATCCGAAATTGTACTTGTCTTTTCACGGCAGCCATTGTCATTGTATTCCAATGTTGTTTTTGTCAGTCAGATACGATTTTACTCATATTAACACATTTTTTGTCGGCGATTTTCTGTATATAGCTAGCGATTCAACAAAATTGACATCGCTGTCATGATTAATAATGATTAAAATAAGTTTTGACATTGTTGATTTGGAGACTTTGGCGAAAAGGTTTGCAAAGCTATTTTTTATTTTCTTTCAAGTGGAACTGAGACTACTATAACTGTGATATAGTTGTCTCAGAGTGGAAGGCCCGTCGGGCGTGGCTAGTAACCAATTCGAAAGTGGAAGGTCGCGGACCTCGGACCACCGCTAATTTGAACCCCTGCCTCCAAATTGAAAAGATACGAATTTCGTCTTCTAATTTTGAAATTGCCGCCAACAGCATGAACAGTTGAACTTATTATATAATAGACTACTGACGTAGTTATACTACGTATTGACGACAAACAATATTCCTACGACTTTTGCCATTTTGGAAATCTTAACTACTTGTCTTAAAAGATTTATTTTCGGCGATTAAATATTTCGTACAATTGTTTTTTGACATCTTAGCCAAAAGCACAGGCGATTATAAACTACATAAAAATTCCTAATGAGCACTACTTCCTATGTGCAACTTCAAAACTTTTGGGAAAATCGACGACCATTCAACGTTTTTATGGTAATATTTTTTATATTCTAGAATAAAAAGTATTAAAAAAGTGTTCAATAAGTTATATATAACATAGTAGCCAGCTAGATAATAACAATGGCAAGTATTTCAGCATTTTTTGGGTAGACCACAAATCTAGGGTGCTCGCATAATGCAGATTAACTGCATAAAAACGAAAAAACGAGAAACACCTATAAATAACATAGACAAATGACAACTACTGTACATCAATTTCCTGACTTAGGACAGGTGCAAACATTTGCAGCAGGATTAAACGTTTTAATGGTATCAAACCTTCTCCCTTTTTCTGAAACAATAGTATAACATCACAACATAGAAAAACACACAATAAAATATCAATTGGAAGGCTTAACTCAATCAAAAAACATAAATTAACACACTATGAATCTATTTAATGTTTCAAAAACTTTAACTGCAGACTCTATGTAATGTTAAGTGGAAGAAAAACTAAGTCGATTTATAAGTAAAATACAGAAAAAATGGAATTTTATTTTTACAAAATTTACTTTTGGATACTGTCTTATGATCATTAACAAGCTTTTGTCCAAGTTTGGTAGAAATCCAGTATAGTTTAAGAAAGTTATACACAGGTACAAAATTTTAACCAAATTTCTTCTAGATACTAGCTTTTGATCATAAACCAGCTTCTGTCCAAGTTTGGTACAATTCTAAATACATAGCTTAAGAAAGTTATCAAAATTTCATAAACTTTAACCACAGAGTGAATGTAATGTTTCTCGGCAGAAAAACTAAGTCCATTTAAAAGTAAAATAGGGAAAAAATGGAATTTTATATTTTTAATACAAAATTTACTTCTAAATACTATCTAATGATCATAAACAAGCTTCTGTTAAAGTTTGGTAGAAATCTATGATAGTTTAAGAAAGTTATTATAATTTTAAAAACTTAAACCACAGAGTGAATGTTACTGAAAACAATTAACTATAGTATTGTTTGAACAGTGTTGAAAATAGTGGCAAGACCAGGAATATGCTTGAAAGTATAATTTTCCCAGAATCCACTACAAAAATTAATATCATTGATATCAATGATTCCAAAGAATACATATTCATTTTAATTAAGGTGGTACCTAACACTACAGGGAGATAACTCTGTAAAATCAGCTAAACGTTTAAATTACGTTGTGTTGTTAAGGGAATATTTAAGCTTTTCAATGATCAAAATAAGTGTTTGTCAAACTGCTATATAACCTGTGTAATTTTTCTGATAAAATGGTTGGTTCAAATTTTTGAAATTTTTATATTTCTGTAAAAGGGTCAAAGTAAATACTTTATCAAAATTTGAAGAAAATTAAACGAGCCAAATTAATTTTAGTTAAAGTGTTAGGTACCACCTTAAATGAATAAAGAATGTGTCAATGGGACACTGCAGGTAGTGCCCTGCCTGCATGTTTTGTTATAAAATGACAGAACTAATAACTTCATAAAGTGAGGCCTTCCAAATTTGAACTTGATGTATGTTTCAAGGTTAAAAGCATTGTGTATAAGTTTCAGTTGATTTAGGCAATCAAAAGTTTGAGAATGTAAGGATGGACAAGGATGTTGAAGGGTGGTGTGAGAAATGCCCCTATAAATATTAAATACCTTTGATAAAAGAATCCGATAACCATATACTTTGTCTGTGGAGTGGTGGTGTTGTAACATCTACATGGCAGGTACCTATATAATCTGCATTATCCAAACAGCCTAAAAATTTTAATATACATTTTCATGTAAAATTATATGTTAGTAATAAAATAGACAGTTCAAAGTGTTATGAAGTTTAAGAACCCTTGTAACAACTCCTTATAGATATTGACAAAGTCCTAACTTTATCCTCAGCCACACTGTTAATAAACATAGGATTATTACAAGAAAATAGTGTCAACTCTCATTATCTTGAAGTCAGCCAGACCAGAGAATCATCTTGAGATGACTGTAGTTTGACTCAAACGAAAACCAGACATTTAAAAGACCAAGGGACAAAACTCTTGCTTACCATAACAAGGTTAAAATAAATCCTGATGAATATGAGTAGCTAAAGGGATTTTAAAATACCCATAGGGGTTTTTACATACAAGATGGCTGTCATAGTTGTAAAAAACCTTTGAAGGAAATTCAAATTGAGCCTTAAATTTATTTTAATGTTGCTTGTTTGCTTTTCCATGCTTTTAAGGAGGCTGGAGGGTACACAAATTTCAGCAAACATTTTAAACTCTTTTTTTCATTTCTAATTTAATTACACTGTATGGTATAAAAATCAAAACATTCGATTCGTTTTGGTCCGAGATGACTTTTAAAATGTTTATATCATTGAAAAAGCTCCAAATTATCTCCCTTTGGTGCAAAAAAGCCATTTATTTGCATTAAGATTGAAGTATCTTTTTTAACTCATCTGTGACCTATATTTCTTATTACTTCTTTCAAATTAGCTGTACTAAAACTAAACAACTGTAACATTTAAGTGATTGCTGTAATTTAGTTATTTTTTTATTTCATTATTACATATTTTTCTCCTATTAGTTCAACAGAAAAATTACCTTAATAAAAATGCATGCTTCTTTTGAAGGCAGATTGTGACCTTAAGGATGTTTGCTCCTCCATTTTTTTATTTTTTGCCAGATTTTCGGAATCCTCTGGTTTTATCCATGTATTGTCATTTAAAAATTCTGCCCACTAACCCCTACATTTCTTTTCATAATTATATAACATAAAGTTTAAAAAGCTATATTTCAAAATTTTATAAAACTCTTGTTTTTTTTCATTTTCTTTGAAACAAATAGGGTGTCAATGTTAAATATATCAAAAATCTAGAGAGAATTATTTCCCGCCAAATTTTCAATGGCTTATATCTCGAAAATGAGCATACGGACCATCCATTTTTTTCTTCTTTTTTAGTTTCTTTATTTATATACTATCAATTCATAATAGTCTTTCAAAAAGCTTGTTATTTTTTAAAAGAGTAGCGAACATCCTTAAATGACCAGTGACCCCTTTTTTTTAATTTTATTTTTCTATAAAGTATATGATGAGTTCATTTTTAGAAAAAAATTAGCAAAATCCTATATTTTAAAAAATTTGATTTATACCCGCGAGTCCCTAAAATGCTATACCAATGATAAAATGGATTCGTTTTTTAAATTGTGGACAAAGTTTCTATTACAAAATTTCCAAATGGGAGCCTTTATGGTGACAGAGACAAAGATAGTTAATGTCTGATTTTGACCTCACAGTTTAAATCTGTCATACCTGTATCTAATTGGCCTCTTTGTTCTTCCACTTGTTGAAATGTTGATAGGATCATCTCCAAAGCTTTTCTGGATCTCAATATCTCATACACTGATGAAGAGTCTGTAAACATAATGTTATATTTTATTGGTTAAAATACGGTACATGGAAGCTGTTAGTAAAAAAAAATATTTCCAGCTGAAGATAGGTGGTTCAGGCTGCCTTCTACCACCAATAAAAACTGACCATAATAATATCATGAATATTGCTAATACCGCAGTTTCACTAGGCCACGATCGCACTACAATCTGTGATAAAAATTTAAAAAATTTTGATGATCGTAGTACGATCGTGTAGATTGCAGTAAGGTTGTATCACGATCGAGGTGAGGTCTTTAAGATTGTGAAGAGCGTGGCAAACTTTTGACATGTTCAAAACAATCGTGGTGCGGTCGTGGCGAAATCAGGTCGTGAGAGCGCACTAAGATCGTAGTAAGATCACAAAGGTCGCTGTTCAATTATAGCGAGAATGTGATTCTATTTGGTGAGATTGCGCTACGATCTCACAGCGACGTTATCACGACCTCATTATGACCATCGTGTTCTCATCGCGACCCAACTATGTTTCCACTGCAACTATACCATACTATTCATCTCCATAGTACGATTCTATGACGCCCTTGCCGTCCTCATGACACTCTTCTTACGACCTGACTACGTTCACACTACGACCATCATTCTCATTGTCATTTTCACATAAAATATAAAAAAAGCTCCCTAGATTTTGTTTGTTTGAATGTAATTATCCATTTGCTCTAACGGCTCAACCATACTTCTCGTTTCTATATAGATTAGACCGTTGGTTTTCCCATTTAAATGGTTTTACACTATATTTTTTGGGGCCCTTTATAGTGTGCAGTTCAGTGTGAGCCAATGCTCCGTGTTAAAGGCCGTACCTTGGCCTATAATGGTTTACTTTTATAAATTGTTACTTGGATGGAAAGTTGTCTCATTGGCACTCATACCACGTCTTCCTACACTGTATATCTATTGACACATCTGTTTCATCTCTGCTATCGTTCACTAAAATATTGTCAATTGAGCTTTATGGACCAGCAATAGGTTGTAATTTAGGTTGGATTGGTCGGTCTGACATCTCTGCTTGATCAGGATTCGTTACTTTGCTCCCTCTGCCGCTACATTAACCCCTACCACCAGGCCCATATGTTCTAGTAGATTTTGGTGGCATGACTGTATTGTTTCCGAGAAATCTACGTATTAATCAGAAATAGAAGGAATGGAACTGTATTGATATGAAACGCGATGTTGACATTGGACCATTCCAGTTAATATCTGCTAAAGGGGGATGGATGATCCTTTCTGAGGAGTGTAAAATTTATACATCTTAGGGGTGAAATTTTTGGTTTTTTCATCTGACAGGTACACTTATACGCAAAAAACTTCTGAGGGTCTTGCAGCAGTAAATAATTAAAAATAATCACATCTTAGGGGTTACAAAAATGCCTATGTCAGATCTGAGGGGTGCTTTGGAATGAAGACAGTTTCATATCATGCATTATCTGGTATTGTATTTAAAATTCTGATGAGTACAATCCTTGCAGTAAAAAATTCTGATAGGTCATGTTTTCCCATGAAAGCCCATCCACCCAACATGAACAGAAACTTTACATCTGATAGGTCTTAATTTTTTAGATCTGATAGGTAGTTTTTCATGATCTTTTTTTCTGATACGTATAAAAAAAAATCTCCCCATCCATCCCCACCTGTCAGAAATTAACTGGAATGGCCCATTATTGCTGAGAACGTAGTAAGATCGCGGTATGAACATAGTATAATCGTGGTAAGAACGTTCTATAATTGCAGTAAGATCATGTTGCAATCGGATAACTCTTGGTATGGTCGTAGTGAGAACGTGAAGAGCGTAGAAAGATTTTGATAAGCGTAGTGAGGTCGCAGAATAAGCGCGGTGAGAACGTGGTATACTGGATGCAGGATCGTTGTAGAAGCGTAATGAGGTCGTAGTAGCATCGTGAAAGCAATTAAAATTTACATTTTCATGCCGCTCATACCGCTACCTCACCATGATCTAAATTCATTTTAGATCACGGTGAGTGTGTTGGATCATGGTCTAGTGGGACTTGGGCTTAATAGAGTTAGTAGTTTCAGAAGGAAATGTTTTTTTTTATGACAGTTTATAGACTACAATGCTGGACACAGGATACCAAGAGATGAGAACAGCTAACTTCACCAAGTAAACTAATATAAAGAAAATATTTTTTTAAAGTAAATAATCCTTTTGTTTCTTTTTAACAATTTATTCAAAAAGGAGTCTTAAACTTTGAAAATGAAACATATACCTGTGGTATATCTATATTATTGTTAACATTAATTAGAGTCCCTTTGAATTTGCATTGTAACTTAATTGCAAAAGTGTGATTTTTTGCTGCATATCAATCGATTTTGGAAGTAATTTTCCCAATTCCTTCAATCTAGCGGCATACAATTATGGATAGTTCCAGTGAGATATATATATACAGCCAGTACAAAAATAAATTGAAGTTCGTACATGAGGAATGAATTCCCATTGCAGCATTTCCTAAACTCCTACAGTCAAGTTTTCTCATTGTTTGTTAATTTGTTTCAGAGGGAAATCTGAAAAAAAAATGGAGTTACCTGAAATGTTCTGCAGATCCAGTGAATTGAGGTATTTTCTTAAGTTGGTGTACATATTTGTCATGTCTGTGATATTATTCATCAACACCCATTCTTCTATATCTGTAAACTGCAATCAAATTCAATTTTCAATTGTTTAACAGAATTAGCAATATAAGAGTGAGAAACCAGTACTAAAAAAGTGACACAACTGAAGGTGAACACTCTACGTAAAAAAAAAGAATTATTCACCTGATCACATTGGTTCTTTACACACTTCAAGAGCGTGCACTGCCTCTGTTTTTTCATCTTTACACACGTCAAGAGCGTGCACTGCCTGTGTTTTTTCATCTTTACACACGTCAAGAGCGTGCACTGCCTGTGCTTTTTCATCTTTATACACGTCAAGAGCGTGCACTGCCCTTGTTTTCATAGTAATGGGCTTGTCTCAAGTGTAGGCATATATAAGGCATTCTTTTTCAGTCTTTACACCTTGGATGTCATAGTATCCTGTCTTATTCATTAGACGCCCCTCTTACCCCAGCATGTAATGCCATGTGTTAGTATTTTAAAAAGGTCACATCATTATGAACACATCATAACCTCGCTACCATAATGAACACATGTACTAAATTTCAAGTTGTCTTAGTTGATGTGACAAAAAAATCATTATAAGCTACAAATGTATCTTAGACCAAAACTTTTAACATTATACATGTTATACAGGATGGACTAAGGAATAGAGGGAGACACAGACACTTGTACATTTTGCAGGGCCTAAACTTTTAAGTGCCACATTTTGGCTATTTTGTGGTGGCAAGTTTTTATTGAGGGAGGAAGCAAGAATGCCCTGAGAACACCACCGACCGGGACCCTCAATAGAGAAACTAACAACCCTAGTCAATTAAGATTGAAGTTGAGTACACCCACATGAGCGGTGTTCGAACTCACAACCTCAGTGTTCAGTTGAATTGCTATGGATTACAGTAGTTACTACTTAGACCAATTGGCCATCGAGGCCCATGAGGGCCTAAAAACAAATATTTAAATAAAGTTTCTACTGTAACTTACAGATGATTCAATACCAGCTAAGATTTTCATGGATGAATGTTGCCCATCAACTTTCTTTGTCATTTTATACATTTCATACTTTTGTCTCAACTTTCTGTTGTGAGCAGCATACTTTTTCAGTTTAGCAGGAATTGTAAGATGGCACCTACAAATAAAAAAGTTTTAATCAGTATCTAAGCAAATAAAGGCAACAGTAGTATACGGATATTCAAAAACAGACTATAGTCTCCAAAGAACTGTCCATTGGAATACCCTAAATACTGTAATTCACAATAAAACTTCAGTAGTATGACAAATATATGAAATTGCTTAAAAGGGTAAAAATGCAAAGAAGTTTTCAAATGATTGTAAAAAAACAAAAAAATTCAAAAATATCTGTTTTTCATTTAACCTTCTTAAACTTCAAGGTTGAACTAGAACACCTCATAATTGTGAGACAAAAAAGTTTTCTAACTTTTGTGTAATAATTTCTCACACATTCAAACAGAAACTATTTGTATGAGCTTGACCAACACCCCAGGTGCCTCATAAAGAGCAGGAACTACTTTCCCTGTGGATCCCCTGAACTCACCTCTCGTTTTGGTAGGATTCATGACCTGGTGTAGCATAAAACATTACAAAGGGACATAACTAGAAAACTGTAAAAGTGACGCCACCCAAAATTTGAACTTGATTTTTGTTTTATCGTAATAAGCCTTGTAAATAAGTTTCTAAACATTTGGTTGAAGCCAACTAAAGTTAAAGAAAGGAAACTTACTTTGAGATAAACAAGGGTAAATCTTAATGCCAACTCTGCTAATGTATTGTAAAATTAATAGGCTTTAACAAATTATTTGCCTGGACTTAGAAACATCATTTTTCAATTTTCCTGTTTTCAGGCTTAATCTTGTTTTCACTGTTTATTGTTCAATCTTACCCATCTCTCAGAAGATCAAATTTCTGTTTTCCAGCTGGTTTATTTTCTGGTACATTAAGCTGAGACAAACGATTGGCTAATAAGTCTGCTGAGACTTGTCCATTATCTTGTTCCGTATAGTTGATGTCTGTACGATTATCTCCCTTTTCAGTATTCTTCACAACATGCAATTCAAAATGGTCTGTGTCTTCCTTTTCAGCTGATTTTGATATTTGACCTGATCGTGCAGACTGTACTTTTTCAATCTGACCTTCAACTTGACCTCTTTTCTGTGACACATCCTTATTTCTAGTTGAAGGCTGACTGGCAGAACTCTTTGGTACAATTTGATTGGAGGAACTTTTGTTAACTTGTTTATATCTACTAGCTGAAGTTGGACGAATTTGAGGGGCAGTTTTTGTAATAGAGGTCGATTTTTTAGGAAATGGTATGGATGAATTTGTTTGAAACGGTGCCTTGATATGAGACTGGAATGTTTTTTGAGGTTTTCTGATTTCTGTTCTTGGTTTAACCTTATTATTTACTGCATTCTTAGTTTTTTCATTTTCTATAGAAGCAGACTTTGTAACCACAGTAGCACTTGATTTAGAACCAGCTGTTTTATAATTATTGATCTTTGACTTGAGCTCTGAAGAAGTTCTTGCAGTATTGATTTTTACACTTTCTTCATCATCGTATTCTTCCTTTCCAGGTTTCAATGTTTCAGTCTGAAGATCTAGATCTTCTTCATGGTTGTGTTTAAAGAGTTTTGTAGCATCATGGATATCATTTTTAGATCTTTTTGGTTCTGCAAGCTGAAATGAATAAAATATAATTGTTTTGTTATCAGCTTTTTATTACATCAGTGACAGTGTTTTTAATTTATATGATCAATAACAAAGTGAAAATGGTCATTTATTAAACATTTATATATTTCTATTTTCCATCTTAAAACTTGATAATAATTTTTAGATTACAAAATCTTGATGATCAAAGAAAACAACACAAAATTCATATTTAACTGGAAATTCCAATTCCCTTACCTTTTCTTTTACTTTGTAAGCTTTCTCAGCTTTTGACAGAAGTTTAGTTACTAGTTCCAACTCAGCTTTTTCAACAGATGACAGTCGATCTACAATTAACAGAAGACAGGATTAACCTTTGAAACTATTTAAATTACATGCAATAATTTTACTTGGGTATCCCTGAATTTCTATATGTATTGAAGAAAAAAAGAAACTTTTCATCAAATGCATCAACCATTGACATACAAATGTATCATGACCAAGAAAATTTCTGCTTAAGCATGTTAAAGAGAAGGGCCTAAAGGATAAACATACACTGAATGAATAAATTTGATCTATGACATAATGTAGATACAAAATTAATAAAACAAGGGGGTTAGATGTAAAACAATATCAGAAAGACAACCAGTATACATTTGTACATAAGCATGTATTTTTCTATTTATGAGAGTGTCAGCTCTTTTAAATCAAAGCCTTAAAGGCTGTAAAAGCAATTGCTGTCATGTTAATGTTTGGGGACTTTTATTTTTCATCCACATATATATAATAATTAAACCTGACATGAGTGTTGTCTAGTTAGAAGTAAGAAGGTTTTAACTTTATATAAATAAAAGACTTTAGCAGAAAGTCATTTTTAATATGTTTTATATTTCACAAGGAGACAACACGTTTACCAGGCTAAAGTTGGGGTCAAATATACATGTGCTGAAACATATAACTAAAAAAGAAATCATCATGGATTATCCCCTGGTAGTGTTTGTAACTGGGCAATAATTTCCTTTATTGATTTAAATTTAACAATTTTCATTATTAATTTATATTTAACCATTAACACAAATGATTAAGTTAAAACATTTCAACTTTCCAGACGCAAATGTTAAAAAACGGGAAAGAAATAAAATATCTTACAAGACATAAACATGTAAAGAATAAATATATATTTCAGCTTAATAAAAATATTTTCATAATGGTACTTTGTCATCATTTTTAAAACTAAGTTCCAAACATTATTGCTCAGTTGATATACATGTATGTCCTTCTGATGCGGTACGAGCACAGGCACTTGTTTCTATCCAAAATAGTTTTATATGGATAGCCGACCTTCCTATGGATAGAAACAAGTGCATGTGGGTACGAGATAACTATAATTCTCATGCAATCCCGAAAAGGGGGGGGGGGGGGGTCATCACAGACAAACATGACATTAAATCGTTATCACTGATGTATTGTTTAGGGCCAGTTGAAGGACGCCTCCGGGTGCGGGAATTTTTCGCTGCATTGAAGACCTGTTGGTGACCTTCTGCTGTTGTATGTTTTTCTATCGTCGGGTTGTTGTCTCTTTGACACATTCCCCATTTCCATTCTCAATTTTATTATACGAACAAGAACAAACAGCTCTACGTTGCTTTGACATTTATCAATTTTCAGGAAACATTGCGAAAAATGATCTTCAATATTTCGAAAACATGTGAAATAAAATTGCTAACACGGTGGACCGTCGAGTGTCAACACACGTAGTAGACTTGTTCACTGAAAAGACGAGGATAATGGACATTTGTTATGCATTCCCAGTTTTGATCATGATATTTAAAAAGACGTACTTTTTTTCAATCTATGTAACTAGAAAATTCCAAATTGAAATATCTCTTCATCTGGACCGACTTGGCATCTACTACGTTTGGACGGGTCCATTTCATTAGTAAGGTGATCGATAAATATTACGGAGTTTGACAGAAAAGGGAAACAAACTTATTGTTATGTGTTTTCAACAAGGGTTTCGTTCCGCTAAATTATTTGCGCAAATAAAGTTTGTCTATTTTTAGATTACAGGTAATCATTTGACACTACGCATTAACCTGTGTAGTGATTTTGATTTTACGATAAACATGATAAATGTATGAATGAACGATAATTTTATGAATGAACAAGAGCACCTGACCTCTTAAAGAAACACAAATTAAACATATAAAACCGTATTTAATAGGAGATAATTCAGTTAAATTTTCAATACTAAATCGGCAACTGAAATGAATCCATATTTTGTTGAAACATCGTACGAACGGCGGAAAACGGAATCGCAGTTATAAAAATGTACTTTTTTTCACTCGGACTTCTATGTTATTTGATAGTCAAACGGTTGACCCTTTAAATACAAAAATACATCTACAAGAACATATTCTGAAACTTCTTAAATCCACTAACGTTTTTTTTAAAGTTTCAAGCTATGTATTGCATTAGAAAACATACATAGGTGTTAAAGAATGACAGACCAGGAGCCTGTTTAACAAAATACTATGGCTTGATATGGGCGGAGTCTCTGATCTGGGTCACAAAGATGGCCATACGCGATAACATAAAAGCAATTGCTTTAAAAATGAAAAATACTATAATTTAAATATTTTATAGAATCCAGCCTGATCATAGGCTATATTAATCCCTCAGGGACCGGTCTGGATGGGATCCCTTCTTTTCTTTCTTCTTTATGGTAATTTTTCTCTATTCTTTATACTTTTTGCCTATTATTTTCTTGTCTTCATACTATCATGATTATAGCACCTCATTATTCTCTATTCTTTCTTTCTTTTTTTTTTGGGGGGGGGGTCCATTTCCTCTATTCTTTATAATTATAACACTCTTTGATGATCATAATCATTATTCTCTATTCTGTAAACAGCCATCCACACCCACAGCCCTGATATAGACATTCAATAGTTATCTCCCTTGAAAATCATGTGACCTCTAAAAACTTTAGGGCTATTCCAGAAAAAAATGTATGGAGGGGTTGGGAGGCACATTATATTAATAATACATGGGTGATGGGTATCAGAGAAACTTTTCACACTATAATGCACTATAATTCTCAATTACAATTGTCTGGGTGACGGGTGCTGACAAAAACTGCCTTCCAACCCCTCCATACATTTTTTTTCTGGAATAGCCCTTACCTTCATCAGTCAGGGGAGCTTCTGATTTCTCTTTAGATTTAGTTTCCTCATCTTTTTCTTCATTTTTAAAAGTCCTGTTTCATAAAAAAAAATTAACATGAAAAAACACATTTGAGAGAGTGATAGAGAATAGTGTTACCCCAAGAAAGATGTGACACATTGATTTGAGAGCACTTTATCCTATTAATAGCTTATATATAGAGATTTTTGTATACCAGGGCTCACACTCAACAAAGAGGAGAGACTGGTGAATAAGTCATTGTTTGTGATGTTGTCCAGATAATTGTTTACTAGTCTTGGGTATCTGACTTATGGCTTGTGTTTGTCATTTTTGTAGCAGATTTAAAGATAACAAAATTATAAATAAAAAGAAATAATAATTTTTCAATTTAAAATACAATTTATGATAATGTTTGATATTCAAATATATGCATTATGATCCTGTTCATGGCTTCTCAGTTAAGCTGGAAATATTTCAATCAACTAAAAACAATAAATTGCAACAATGCATTAGTACCAACTTATATACTTATGTTACTAACAGGACTACAGGATTTTAATCAAATGTCTTGTATCAAATTAAAGGAATGTAACAAAATGTCTTTCTATTGATTTTGAATGTGTATTTTTTACTTTAGAAATTATTTTCTACTGTTAACTGATCCATGCATGTGTGTGTAGTTATTGTACAGAGTTTTTTTTTGTCATTGTTGGTCATCCTCCCGTTTGTTATTAATGTTGGTGATAAAAGAGAAAAGTTGTACTGAATGATTAATAAAATAAACTTTTCTTAAATTTTCTGTTGAAAAATTAAAGAAATCATCAGAAATAAAGCAAACCTTACCTTAAATGAACTTCTAGCTGACCATACAGCATGGATTTTTCTCTGATTGTTAAAGGTCGTATGGTTGCTGGACATTGCTTACATCAACTTCAATTGAACTTTGGCAAATGTTTGGTGGATAGTTGTCTCATCGGCAATCATAACGTATCTCCTTACTTTTATATTAATTATTGTTTAGGTCCATTTGAGTCACATGAGCACCCTTATGGGGGTGTCCAAGTTATCATATCATCTCAGTTTATAAGCCAATATAAATACATAATCATTAATTATTTTTTTAAATAAGATAATAAATTAATCAAAAGTACACATTGGCGGATCAAAGGGGGGGGGGGGGGGGTCCATGGGTTGGAACCCCCTTTTTTTTGGCCGATCAATGCATTTGAATAGGAACATATAGTTGGAACCTCCCCTTTGTCCTGGGTTGGGAACCCCCCTTTTTTAAATGGCTGGATCCGCCACTGGTACAGTCCTAGATCATCTAATACATTGTAATCAATTGCTAATAATCATAAAGTATTTGGTAATCAAATAATCACCATAAAAACTACCAAGAAATCACATGACCAAAAACTGTATGAGCAAGCTCTCATATAGCTCTTAGTAAAAACTACCAAGAAATCACATAACCAACTAGAGGCTCTAAAGAGCCTGTGTCGCTCACCTTGGTCTATGTGCATATTAAACAAAGGACACAGATGGATTCATGACAAAATTGTGTTTTGCTGATAGTGATGTGCTTGTAGATCTTACTTTACTGAACATTCTTGGTACTTAGAATTTTCTCTATCTATAATAAACTTGGACCTTTAGATACAGTGAAAAATATTTTGTAAAAATTTACAAAAATTTACCAAATTAGTGAAAATTGTTAAAAATTTAATAAAATGGGCAACAACTCCTTAAGGGGTCAATTGACGATTTTGGTCATGTTGACTTATTTCTAGATCTTATTTAGCTGAACATTATTGCTGTTTACAAGTTATCTCTATCTATAACAATATTCAAGATAATAACCAAAAACAGCAAAATTTCCTTAAAATTACTAATTCAGGGGCAGCAACCCAACAACAGGTTATCCGATTTATCTGAAAATTTCAAGGCAGATAGATCTTGACCTGTTACACAATTTTACCCCTTGTCAGATTTGCTCTAAATGCTTTGGTTTTTGAGTTATAAGCCAAAAACTGCATTTTACCCCTATGTTCTATTTTTAGCCATGGCTGCCATCTTGGATGGTTGGCCGGGTCACCGGACACATTTTTTAAACTAGATACCCCAATGATGATTTTGGCCAAGTAGTTTCAGAGGAGAAGATGTAAAAGATTACTAAGATTTACGAAAAATGGTTAAAAATTGACTATTAAGGGCAATAACTCCTAAAGGAGTCAACTGACCATTTCGGTCATGTTGACTTATTTGTAAATCTTTTTTTGCTGAACATTATTGCTGTTTACAGTTTATCTCTATCTGTAATAATATTCAAGATAATAACCAAAAACAGCAAAATTTCCTTAAAATTACTAATTCCGGGGCAGCAACCCAACAACAGGTTATCCGATTTATCTGAAAATTTCAAGGCAGATAGATCTTGACCTGTTACACAATTTTACCCCTTGTCAGATTTGCTCTAAATGCTTTGGTTTTTGAGTTATAAGCCAAAAACTGCATTTTACCCCTATGTTCTATTTTTAGCCATGGCGGCCATCTTGGATGGTTGGCCGGGTCACCGGACACATTTTTTAAACAAGATACCCCAATGATGATTTTGGCCAAGTAGTTTCAGAGGAGAAGATGTAAAAGATTACTAAGATTTACGAAAAATGGTTAAAAATTGACTATTAAGGGCAATAACTCCTAAAGGGGTCAACTGACCATTTCGGTCATGTTGACTTATTTGTAAATCTTTTTTTGCTGAACATTATTGCTGTTTACAGTTTATCTCTATCTATAATAATATTCAAGATAATAACCAAAAACAGCAAAATTTCATTAAAATTACTTATTCTGGGGCAGCAACCCAAAACCGGGTTGTCCAATTCATCTGAAAATTTCAGGGCAGGTAGATCTTGACCTGATAAACAAATTTACCTATGTCAGATTTACTCTAAATGCTTTGGTTTTTGAGTTATAAGCCAAAAACTGCATTTTACCCAAGGTTCTATTTTTAGCCATGGCGGCCATCTTGATTGGATGGCTGGGTCACTGGACACATTTTTCAAACTACATACCCCAAAGATGGTTGTGGCCAAGTTTGGATTGATTTGGCCAAGTAGTTTCAGAGGAGAAGATTTTTGTAAAAGATTACTAAGATTTACGAAAAATGGTTAAAAATTGACTATAAAGGGCAATAACTCCTAAAGGGGTCAACTGACCATTTCGGTCATGTTGACTTATTTGTAAATATTACTTTGCTGAACATTATTGCTGTTTACAGTTTATCTCTATCTATAATAATATTCAAGATAATAACCAAAAACAGCAAAATTTCCTTAAAATTACTAATTCAGGGGCAGCAACCCAACAACAGGTTATCCGATTTATCTGAAAATTTCAAGGCAGATAGATCTTGACCTGTTACACACAAGTTTACCCCTTGTCAGATTTGCTCTAAATGCTTTGGTTTTTGAGTTATAAGCCAAAAACTGCATTTTACCCCTATGTTCTATTTTTAGCCATGGCGGCCATCTTGGATGGTTGGCCGGGTCACCGGACATATTTTTTAAACTAGATACCCCAATGATGATTTTGGCCAAGTTTGGTGTAATTTGGCCCCGTAGTTTCAGAGGAGAAGATTTTTGTAAAAGTTAACGACGCCGGACGACGACGGACGACAGACGACGGACGACGGAGGCCAAGTGATGGGAAAAGCTCACTTGGCCCTTTGGGCCAGGTGAGCTAAAAACTGTATGAGCAAGCTCTCACATAGCTCTTAGTAAAAACTACCAAGAAATCACATAACCAAAAACTGTATGAGCAAGCTCTCATATAGCTCTTAGTAAAAACTACCAAGAAATCACATGACCAAAAACTGTATGAGCAAGCTCTCATATAGCTCTTAGTAAAAACTACCAAGAAATCACATAACCAAAAACTGTATGAGCAAGCTCTCATATAGCTCTTAGTAAAAACTACCAAGAAATCACATAACTAAAAACTGTATGAGCAAGCTCTCATATAGCTCTTAGTAAAAACTACCAAGAAATCACATAACCAAAAACTGTATGAGCAAGCTCTCTGAATATAGCTCTTTGTGTGTTTAGGTTTTCTACATCCTAAATTAGAATTTTTGGACTGGATTTGAGTTTGTTCTGTTGATTTATAAAACTGAGAATGGAAATGGGGAAATGTCAAAGAGATAACAACACGACAATAGACCAGACAACAGCAGAAGGTCACCAACAGGTTTTCAATGCAGCAAGAAATTCCAGCACCTGGAGGTGTCCTTCAGCTGGCCCCTAAACAAATATATATATTAGTTCAGTGATAACACGTATATATATAAAATGAATATTTATGATGTACTCACCATGGTTTAAACAGATCATGGTAACCTTTACAAGTTGTCTTAGTCAGTATCTTTTTCTTTTCAATATCATTCAATAATCTTAGAAGTATTTGTAAACTGTAAAAATAATATATAACAAAGTTTAAGGTGAAACTTCAAAGTGATGAAAATTTTGGAAAACTGCTGACCTGTGATGCATCTAGCTGTATATGTTTCTGATAGAACATGTAGAATTGTTTCAATACATTATAAAGTCTATCTTTATGAATATTTTCCTATTATTTGGATACTGTGGAGCTAGAAGAGTATTCTTATCTATGTTTATGAATTATAATTAATATATGTCTTTATTTTTATTCCTTATAAATATATATTTTTCATTGGGGCCGATCAGACTTTAGATATTGGCCGGATCGACGTTGGGCCCTATCGACGTGGGACGGATCGACTTGGGCCAGATCGATGTTGGGCCGGATCGACATCAAAGCACAGATAAACAAACAACCACTGGCGGTACGTCTAAACACTACCAAGGATTCCTAAGTGCACTAAGGACTATACAATGCCACTAAGGACTAGAAGGAGTGCTGTTATGTTTATTACTTTTACATATTATGTTAGAGATTAATATTTAATGCATAAATTTTAAATTTTATAGAAAAATAATCATAAATAAACAAGATATTCAACATTATGTAGGCACGTGCCCGTTTTTCTTTGATATGCCGAAAATCAATGAATCGTTTGACATAACAACTGATTAAACAATCATAATCTTTTTATTTTTAAAAGTAATAAACAATTGTATTGAATAGATTTATGCTTAATATTTATAATTAAATGTGTTATTCTTATCAAAAATGATTAAAAGGACTGTGGCAAATAATCTTGTTTTTGTTTTATTACTTTCCCAACAAAGTTATTTGCCATAGGTGCACGACTTTGATGTGTGCCAACTAAATGACTTATAAGTTGAAGGGTGGTTAGTTTGCTATGTAAGAGATACGAAGACGAAAGGAATAGATATATTTATAAGTGTTTTGATTTATTTTGATTTCAACAAAGATGCATGTGTATACAAATGGTTTCAGTAAAAATATACGATTGAATTGAGAGAAAAAAATCATGTGGCTTCCTTTGGGTTTATCAAAACAACTACAATGTAGCTTTCAACCAGTTTGATATCTGTTTACAAAAGCTGCATGCGGTACTTATTTGTTTGTATATGTTCAACTTTTTTTTTCCGAAAGTAAAAGAAGTTGAAAAAATCATTTCCAGATTTTTAGTCAGATTAAGTTCATTTTCAAATATATAACAGAGACAAATTTATGTTTTTTTTTTTTAAAATGTTACACAGTTTTTAGTGCATTATTCACGAAAAATTTTCAGTATGTGTTAATTTAGAGCTAAAATTATAATTTTGACAGAGAAAGAGAATGCTTCGTACGAATGCCTTGAAAATATGCTTTTACCCCATGATGTGTAAATAATAATTTTTGTAATACTATATAATCTGATTATTTAAACCTTAATATATCACGTGAAAAAATGAAAAAGCCGACAGAAATCTTTTTTAACTATAATTTCTTTAAATCTATTTTTCTTATGTATGTCAGAAGGAAATCCTACATGTATTTGCATTTTTTCTTCCAAATTGTCTGTTTAACATATTGTATGAAATAATTTATGAAATAATAACTATGTGGTACAGTGGTATGTGGTTTACTCACTGTTGAAGGCCTGAAATATTTTGCTCACTTTCTTCATATGATAAAAATTTTGAAAATGAACCACAGCTAACTCATAAGATAATCTCTGCCCAAACAGGTCATATATGAACTTAGTGTGGATGCATGTAGTAAAAATGTATTATTTTATTGGTTTCGTTTTGTCCAGTAATACATTGCTTAACGTCTTCATATATATATGAACATAAAATTGAAAAGTGCACCACAAGAAACAAACTAAAGAGTTCCAGTTCCATAATAAATACTGTCTATTGTTCAAACGCATGTCTGTCATCGCCTGTCATCACATTAAAGCACGCTTGCAAGAAAAAATAAACAGCATAGAGATACGTGTGCAAAACACTTCATAGATTACGTGTCCAACCACCTGATAAATAAAATTAGTTCCAATGACAAAGAACGCTACGAAATATTAGATTCAATTTTCGGTTCTACCGGACTTAAAAATTAAAATCACAAAAATACGGAACTCAGAGGAAAATCAATTCGGAAAGTCTATAATCACATGGCAAAATCAGCCCAAGATCAAGATGAGTTTAATGAAAAAGCAACAAACATCTCTGCCGGTTATCCATTCTTCAACACATACTTTCACAATATATATATATATATGTCATTAAAATAAATGTGAATTAAAATATTTTAAAAACATATATTTCAGTCACTTTTTATTATGAACATCAAATAAAAATCCGACATTAGATATATTGCTCTGGTAACAAATTTATTAAAAAATACACTTGAGAAAATACTTCTTCATTCTGAAAAAAAATATAAACAAAATTTCAACAACATTTCATTTATAAGTATCCAACTTGACCAAACTTTTCGATTAAACATAACAGATAGAAGGATACCCGTGGAATCAGTTATGTAATTTGACACGTGTCAAACGGTTCATTGATTTTCGGCTTATCAAAGAAAAACAGGCATGACAGGCACGTGTCTAAATAATGTTGAATATCTGGTTTAATTTATTTAGGCAGTGTCTGCGCGTACCCGCATGCGGGTACGAATAGCAAAATTGCCGTTCGTAGGCTACGCGTACCCACATCCGGTTCTATAATAAATTGCCATCGGATCGGGAATTAAACGTAAAATATATACAGAAATTATCGCAATTTGTGAATAAAATTGATCAACTACTTAGAAGTTTTGTAAACATTTATATATATGTAAGTGAACAGTTTTTCTTGGTTAATTAATATTCTTAAAATGGGAAAAGAGTGATATACATGTGGGGCAGACATTTCAAAGTTATCATGAATTGGAACAATTTGTTCAAAAGTATCAGTCAACAAATTTAAAATTGTTATAAGTCCTAAGTGCACTAAGAAGTCCTTAGTGCCCTGAGGATTCCTTAGCAGTGTTTAGACTGTTAGACGCACCCCTGGTCCTGAATCACAGGCACTTGTTTCTATCCATTGGAAGAACCACTATCAACGTATACGTAAATATACGTTGATAGTGGTTCTTCCAATGGATAGAAACAAGTGCCTGTGCCCTGAATAATTTTACAGGATCATAACTTGGGTTAAGAGAGACAAGTTTCCTCATTATTTGAATCACAGCTTGAACAGTATGTATTTCATCAGCAAAAAGACAACATCATTTTTACAGGGAAAATATTATTTAAAAAAATATTATTACAGCTACCTGTCAAAAGTATTATTTTTCATGGAGGCTGCCATGACAGTTTGAAAACGAGGTTACAGGGAAACAACTAAATACCTTTAATAGTTTCAATTTTTCAGATACTAAAAAGTCCGTAAATTTTGATAAAAAAATAAATATCAAACGTTAAAAGAGTAACAAGAAAACATCGCACGATTAACATATTGTCTGCATGTTTCACGTGTTTTTATGTGGGTTTTTTTGTTTGTTTTTTTTGTTTGTTTTTTTTATAGATAATCGGTTGTTAAATTGCCAGTATCTGTATCTGTGTAAGGAATTCCCTCCTTTAAAGGAGCACTTCTTTTCAGAATCGGTTTAAAAGTTCACAATATATATTTACAGGACTATATTTACAGGGAAGGATTTCAGCATTATATTTTGGTCGAAGTTATAAACCACAATATAAGAATGAACGAAAGTGAATATGCATATATATACCGTTTTGTATTGATTGAATTAAACTCCTATAAAATTATCTCTAGTAAATGTTTTTGAATAAATTTAATTAATTATTGTTGAGATTTTTTTCATAAAATATTTATTGAACATTTTTACTGATATTGAACTGAAAATATTTCAGTTCTATTTACCGTTATTGTTTTGATAATCATTTCAATGCAACTAATGTGTGAGCAGAGTGTGTATATTATTTTGTAAAGGTCACTGTATATTTCTCGGCTTGAGGTCAATTCGTTTACCTTGTAGCTATTTAGCCGCAGGTGTGAGTTCAAGCGTACACAGGTATAAATGTTGTTATTTGGAAAGGATAAATAGAAAGGATTAGAGTATATGCTGTCATGATGTTAATACACTAAGATTAAATACACGATGAGAATAAAGATACAATAATTAAATTGTGTAAATTAATTGAAAATAAAATTCAGATTCGTAATTCCGAAAGTGTATAAAAATAAAAGGAAACAATTTTTGATTACTTTCTTAGCGGCAATTGGCGTAAAGATTCAAATATGAAGCAAAAAATAGTAGTTTTAATCTTTAATAAAAACTAAATGCAATATTACCCAATTTGATATACCATTGTACATCTGTTTGATATCATTGACTTTACCGGAATTTCTTAACTTGTATCTAAAATATGGCTGTGTTTAAATGCTAATAAAACTATTGCAATTTTAAAGTTTTTAATTGACAAAAAAATACAACATACAACATGCATAATTTTTTTTAGTTTCTTTTTAACATTTTATTCTTACATAATTAAATTCATTTGACAATCATTTACACGAACTTTTTGTGAAAAGAATACTAATTATCTAAGCTAAGGCATTATATCTTTTGAGGATTTTTTTTTAAAATTCTATGATAATAGTTGTGCAATGTTGAACATGATAGCCGTCATTAATCCAAATAAGTAATACAGTAGTTGTAATAAAAGTTATACTTTAGTCATGCAATTTTTTTGCATTACAGATATTGACGAATTTATAATAGTTCGTTCATACATCGTTGTTCATGAAACAATCATTATTAGTATACATGTAAGTTTCCTGACGTATAAGAGCCATTGAGGATGAGCTCCAGAGAAATCAGACTAGTTGCGTTTCGTTCGTTTGTTTGTTGGGAAAGGAGAGGAAATGCAACCGCTTGTACAGATAAACGACAGAATTACCATACAAGCATTTATAGTCAACACAATCAGAAAGAGTTCCCATCGTTAGACGGGGAATATGAAGGCTTCCAAGAATGAACAAGTGACATGTCTAACTCTGAACAGTTAGAGAACAGACTATCGACATCGAACGCTTGTTCTTGATATTTGAAACTGTATGCATATATATACGTATACGTTTATGATATAGTGATGAGTTCTGACAAAAACTAAATTCCTTCATGGTTATATCTTGCCATACGTTTATATTGGTTTGTAAGGTGATTACTCAAAATCGTTATTTGAAAATCCTGTTTGTGAGATGTAGATTCATTTCAATACAGAAATTTCGTCTATATATTTCACAAGTGTATAACACGGAGAAGCTCTGAAGGTTCATTACTCCCATTTTGTTTGGGTGTGAACCATCGATGTTTACAGCAATATCAAGGAATAAGGTGATGATGGTAGAAAGAACTATGGGCGTCATGTGGCAAATATTACATGCATATCGGACAATGAGTTGTCAATCTGTATGAAAAGTTTTCCAATACAACCATATTATTGAGAAGGAATGTTTACATGCTATACTCTCGTACTAGTATTACAGGGTTCTTGTGGCGTTCACCTTAGACACACATCGTTTTAACGATGTTTAAAAAAAGACAGAACCAATTTAATGTCATATTTCCCTATTTTTTAAATATAACTAAAATTCTTTTATCTGACAAGAATATCCCTATTTAGCGAACAAGTAATTTATTCTTTTTTCGGTTATTGAATACCAAGAAAGAAAATAAATCCCGAAATTAATTTGAAACTTTGATACTCAAAAGTTTCCCAGCAAAATATTCACATCCCCTGGGGATAATTAGTGTTCGTCCAGTGGCATATATAACAATTGTGATGACGAATTCCTTCCTTTGTTTGAGAACAATCTTATTGAAATATAAATCTGTGATTTTCCTAGGTCCACAGCTTCAATGAACCAAAGCAAAAGTTATACATCGACCTGTATTTAAATCAAATTGGTTCTCTTCTTCTTTTGGTATACAACTGTAGTCTATCGACATTCGATGATAACATACTGTTGGCATACTTTGGCTAGTCTATTTACAACACTTTTACCCCTATTTATTCAAAATATATGTTTTTTTCTTATGTTCAATGTATACACGTATATATTTTAAATTGCGCTATAGTTCCGTAACTTTATATCCAGTCGTATAAACGAATCGTCGGCAAGTGCGTACATTTTTTTAAATCAATATTTCTGGTCTGTTCCAATCTGTCCTTCACTATTGACAATGACTATATATTACATTTTCCCAAATTCACCCTTGGAAAAAATATTTAAATAGATTTTAATTTCACCAAATCTTATTTTTTGGGTATTATTTATATATTATGAATTATATTCTTTACACCAGAAATGTTATTTATAAACAAGCGTATGAGTTTAGTAATGACAAGTAAGACAGAGTTGTATATTATACATCTGATAGTTCAAAATGGAAAGTTATAAGTTATAAGTTATCAGCCGTGTACACTGATCAATACCTGCAGAAGTGAAACGATGCATGAACTTGCAAGCCCGACAGGAAATCGCTTGAATACCTGGACGTGTCACCTCACACCCCTCACAATACCTTTGGAAGTAATACCTTTAGCCATGCTGGTGATCAGATAAGGGAAGATCAAAATATATTTGAAAAAAGTTTATTACTTTAAAGAATTATGAACAAATTAGATTTTCGAAAACAATTTTCACGGAACACTTATTTATGATTTCAACTTTGACTTTTCACCTAATTCCAATATCAACAGTTGAAAAACAACAGACCATGGTAATTTAAAAAAAGTAAGAATATTTTCCGTATCAAGTTAGTTAGTCGTATTAAACAACCGTACGATTGACGCAATTACGACTACATCGGTTACTGTAGTTTTGTTTCTTTGTGGTTTATAGACATATCGTTTTTATTCATCGGGAAAGAAGACAAGATGGCGGATCTCGGAGAATTGATACTCTAAATTTAAAATCGATGGTGATCGCTTATCTAGCGGAATAAAACTTTAATATCTATGAATTTGAACATTTTTATACAGAATGAACATAATATCAATTTTTGATTTTTTTGCGAAGTTTCCCTTTAAATTATCAAATGTTTGAATTACGTTGCTACATACATTTTGTCTGATTAATAAACGCACAATTAAACTAAAATTTAACTATATTTTACTTTTTTCTCAAAAAATGGAAGAAGAAAAAAACAACATCTAAATCCTATCATTTCAGTTAAAATTATAGATCTTATTTTCATATTCCTGCATGTTAACTGGACTGTCGTATTTGTTCTGATTATTAGGTCTTTCCAATCAAAAAGTACAAGTGCAAAATTTTTGCTTTATTATATTGTATATTTTTTTATGCAAGAATTGCACGCCGCTTAATTATGGTACTATCTGGGTATCACCAGCCCAGTAGACAGCACTTTTTGTGCTGACATGAATTTTAATTGATATGGTTATATTTATAAATGAACTGTTTACAAAATTTTGAATTTTTGAAAAACTAAGGCTTTTCTACCTCAGGCATAGATTACCTTAGCTGTATTTGGCATACATTTAGGAATTTTGGTCCTTAATGCTCTTCAACTTCGTACTTTATTTGGCCTTTTTAACATTTTTGGATTCGAGCGTCACTGATGAGTATTTTGTAGACGAAACGCACGTCTGGCGTATATACAAAATTTAGTCCTGGTATCTATGATGAGTTTATTTACTTGTTCTGACAAAATGTCTTACTCACACCATCTACAATATAATTAGATTTTGGATATACTAGAACAACATGAAGAGCATTTGATGGTTAAAATATTTTTTTTATATCAAATCATATAATTCCGTATGCATATACATTTGTCTGATCAATCAAACAACTGGAACTGACCTTGAGAAAACCGGAAGAGGCAATTTTGCACTTGTTTCAAGGTACTCAGAATTCATATTTTTTGTAATATAGATACATAAACTTCTCACTAATGACCACAAGTGACTTTTTATAAACCATAAGTGGACAATTATCTCCTGTTTTACATGCAAAAATATATAGAAACGATATATTTTCGGACTCAGTGTGAAAGAAACTATCTAATGAGACCGGAAGTAATATTTACTTCACCGGAAGATGCATATTATCTCCCTAATTTAACTCAAAAGTATATAGAAACCACTTTTTCATAGCATCAGTATGATGAAACTTTTAATTAGATGCCAATTTAAACTTTGAGCACACAGGAATAAGCATCTTTTCAAGAACTTTGCAAATTGATGTGGAAAACCTTCAATTGTTCTCTGAACAATGGGGTTTTTCTTCTTTTCTTTTTTTTTTTTTTTTTTTTTTTTAGGTCTTTCCACTTTTCCACTTTTCTGTGGAAAGACCTATTGTATTTGTTCTGATTATTTTTTTAATTCGTCCGCCTAATTTTGTTCTTGCGATAAATAGATATTAGAAGATGTGGTGTGAGTGCCAATGAGACAACTCTATTTCCAAATAACAATTTAAAAAAAAGTAAACCATTATAGTTCAATGTACGGCCTTCAACACGGAGCCTTGGCTCACAACGAACAACAAGCTATAAAGGGCACCACAATTACTAGTGTAAAGCTATTCAAACGGGAAAAACAACGGTCTAATCTGTATAAAATTTAAAAAAACGAGAACGGGAAACATGTATTATAAATTACATAAACAAACGACAACTTCTGTACATCAGATTCCTGACTTAGGACAGGTGCAAACATTTGCAGCGGGATTAAAGGTTTTAACGGACCCAAACCCTCTCCCTTTTTCTGAAACAATAGCATAACATCACCACACAGAAAAACACACGGTAAAATATCAAATGGCAGGCTTAACTCAATCAAAAAACGTACATTAATACACTATAAACGAATAAATTTGATCTGCGATATCTGAATGCAAATGAACAATTAATAAAATATTAGGGACTAACATTCAAGGCCAAAAAGCAAACAAACAAATCCAAACAAAGCCATGGCAAGTCACCACTGCAAAATATTTAACCCTTCGAAAATATTCACTTTAGAAAAAAAACGGTTTTAAAAAAATACAGGTAAATCTTGAAGTTTATACAAATGTAGTAAGATGAAGTGAAACTTAGAATATATTCCAAATAATCAAGGCTGGTATATAGACAAGATCCATATAAATATAAAATAACAAAAAGCATTATAAACAGTATCAACAGGTCGAATTAACAAGAACATACGATCTGAGAGTACTCGCAGTTACTGACAGCTAGTTAAAAGCCAAAAACAATTAATAATAAAAAAGCATGCATCAGAGACTAAAATCAACTAAAACACATCCCAGGGATTTAGTATTTTAACGTCATGAACAGTCAGAGAAGACACGACGTGCAATGCCAAAAATAAATGTATCGACAGGTAGTAGGATAATGAGGAGCGATTTCTATAGAGATAAAAATTAATGTGTCTGTGTCTCTATACATCCCGCCTCAAAAGAAGAGACAATTTAGTTATGTTTTAATTTGCTAATGAAAAAATCGATATTATAGTGCCTAACAAGATTTTGTGAGGGAATTCGATGTTTGCTATACCACTGTTTATTTCAACGCACTTTATGACAATACTTCTGTACCAATCGAAATGAAATTTTTTGCAGTGTTTTGAGAAATGATTTTACTTTGTAGAAACGTATTGTTTTGGAAACATTTTATGTTTTAAAAGGATAAATTTTCTCTATAAAGTCAATAATTATGTGGAGTTTTGAAGCCCAAACTTTGTATGGCCTTAAATACATAAATGAAAGATAAAAAAAACTGTACCAATACAGAACGACATGTAAATGAAATTAAAGCAAAACTTTTGGTTGACAAATTTTATTCGTTATCGCAAACAAATAAATTTTGAATATCTTACATTTTCTCCCTACCCAGTTTTCCCCTATTACTTATTATAATGTGGACCGGTCATTGTTATTAAATATTACGCAATTTGATTGGGTTAAATTATTATTAGTTTACCTTCAAACTGTTTAAATTCTCCCTCGCAATGCTCGTCCGAATTTAAAACATTTCTTTACTAAATCCTTGGTATAATAAATAAACCAAACTCTAAATATAGGTTTAGTTGCTCGCAGTAACTTTTTCTTTTCTTGTAAGAAATGTTTAATAACATTATAAACCAACATATCATAAGTATAAACACAGTTGTCAAATACATTTAAATGGACTGAAATAAAACAAAAAGCATAATCATATACATTCTTATGACACAATAAACTGCAAACTGTCGTAGTTACTGTAGGCACTTTCGATAAATGACACCCACAAATTTTCTTTATATAATATAACGGGACCCCACCGCCAAAGTATTTCACGTGCATATTTTACCCATTTATATTTATAACCAAAACAAGAACTCGTTATACAACTACTCTCACTAACCAGTCTTGTATAATTAGTATAACTATACCACAAGGGAAAACCCAAGTCTCAACGAAAAGAAATTTAATTAAAAACCAATTGTTCAAAGAACAATTGAAAGTCTTTCCACATCAAAGAAATTTTGATAAGATAGTTTCTTCTTACTGATGCTATAAATAAAGGTGTTATTATAATTTTGAGTGAAATAAGGGAGATAATATGCTACTTCCGGTGAAATGAATGTCACTTCCGGTCTCCTATGATAGCTTCTTTCACACTGATTCCAAAAATACATAGTTTCTATATACTTTTGCATGTAGAATGGTAGATAATTGGCCACTTCCGGTTTGTTGGAAGTCATTTTCAGTCTTCAGTAATCAGTTGATGTATCTATATGACAAAATATATGGATTCTGAGTACTTTTATATGAAAAATTTGCAAAAAAAGCTATTTCCGGTTTTCTCAAGTTCACTTCCGGTAGTCATTTTTCAAGGTCATATGTCACCTAACCTTTGTACAAGGTCAAATGGCTTTATAATGAAGTTAGTTGAAGTTATATTCAAATAACCTCATATCAAGACATTTCAGGGGCACTAACTCCTATAAGATGCCATTAAATTGTATAAGACTAAATGTAGCATATCTTCATTACAATAAAGCAGACATTTTGCATTTGTTCTTTTATATGTATCTTTCAAAGTGTCTGAGAAAATGCAAAAACAAGCAAAAGTAACAATTGAGAACTTGACCATGACCTCATTTTCTAAGTTAGGACATAGGGGCCTCAAATAAATATATCCCAGGCTTATACGGTTAACGGTTGATGAGTTGAAAACACATACCGACAAATTTATTGTGTAGGGGTAGATAACTCCTATAAAATCTGATCGAATCGCTTCGATCCAAATTAGCCAAAAATTCCTGAGGATTTAACGAACAATTTGTAAAAGGAATTTTGTCGCTATCTTTTTTTGTTACGAAGGAGATGCACACACATGATAAACAGTGAATAGGGAGATAACTCTTACAAAGAAAATGGTTTGCCTTAGCAGAGTAAAATTTAAAAGTGCATAAACTATACGATACCATATGAGAAATATCTAAGCGACATATTGCAAAACAAACATTTATCGCAAGAACAAAATTTGACGGAAGAAAAAAAAATATTCAGAAGAAAAACAATAAGTCTTTCCACAGAAAAGTGGAAAGACTTAATTATACTTTTCATACATCACTATTGATTTAATCAGAACGTGACAGTAATTAAAATTACCTTAAAACTGGACATTGGATGAGTCCATGTTATGTTTTATCAATGAAAGTATCACTACAAACCATTAAAAGTCTGAAATGGCCTATATCTGTACTCGACTGTACTGATTTTTACTCGACCAATCTGAATTCGTCTGAGATTTACTTGTTAATACACGACTGTAGTCTGAATCATACTTAACAGTCTGAATGTGTACTTTACCAGTATTTAACCGTTTAATACGAGTCTGAACCGTACCCGACCTAGTCTGAACCGTACTCGACCTAGTCTGAACCATACTCGACCATGTCTTAACCAAACTAGACATATTCTTTGTATCTATCAACTGAATTTTATCAATTTAGGATTTTGTTTTAATAAAAATGAAATTTGAACAACAACTTGAAATTAAAAATATATTCAATATTGAAATTAAAATTTCACAATAATCAATAATAATATAACTTCAACTCAATATTAATCAACACTTACATAATAATATCAACTTTTAAAATATTAATAAAACAAGCTGATTGAATAATCTAAAAAAAAAAAATTGTGACTAATATTTTCTATATTATTCAAAATTTTATGAATATTTCGAAAGTATTTTATGGTAACTGGACTATTTTCACCATTAACTTAAGCCTAGTATAGATTTATGGTGTCAGTTGAGTTCAGGTAATAATGCAGTGAATGCTTTTTTATTAAGATATATATAAAATAGTATATGAAACAACTTAATAAATTTTAAAAAAATGAGAGGTTAATGGTTTTGTTTTATTAAACCAAGATTTTTATATAATCATTAGAATAGAATTTCCATAGCAATCCTTGATAACTTTTTCAAAAAACGAAATGTATTCCAAAGTAACAGTAAAAAAAAAATTCAATTAATTTAAGTATTTTTTTGTCAAATTAACATGGCGTACATAAAGCACTTTAATATGTTCTAATTACCTCAGAACATGTCTGTTTTACAGGTAAAAAGTATAAGCCCTATTTTCTTAAATTCATATATTACTTATCTAGTATATAAATGTATATTCGAAAGGCCTTGTTATTCAATTTAAACAGGATGTTGCAATTTTGAATCAATGTTATTTAGAATTTAGTACCTCTGACCAGGTGTGATCTTATTTATGAGTTTGCCCCAAGAAGAGGTTATACTTTATATTTCAACACTAATCAGAAAAACAATTTTATTTAATTATTTAATTTTATTCCTTTTTGATAAAAGTTGTAAATAATAAAATTGAGAATGGAAATGGGGAATGTGCCAAAGAGACAACAACCCGACCAAATAAAAAACAACAGCAGAGGGTCTCCAACAGGTCTTCAATGTAGCGAGAAATTCCCGCACCCGGTGGCGTCCTTCAGCTGGCCCCTAAACAAATATATAATAGTCCAGTGATAATGAACGCCATACTAATTTCCAAATTGTACACAAGAAACTAAAATTAAAATAATACAAGACTAACAAAGGCCAGAGGCTCCTGACTTGGGACAGGCGCAAAAATGCGGCGGGGTTAAACATGTTTGTGAGATCTCAACCCTCCCCCTATACCTCTAACCAATGTAGAAAAGTAAACGCATAGCAATACGCACATTAAAATTCAGTTCAAGAGAAGTCCGAGTCTGATGTCAGAAGATGTAACCAAAGAAAATAAACAAAATGACAATAATACATAAATAACAACAGACTACTAGCAGTTAACTGTCATGCTAGCTCCAGACTTCAATTAAACTGACTGAAAGATTATGATTTCATCATATGAACATCAGGCACAATCCTTCCCGTTAGGGGTTTAGTATCATACCATCATAACATATATGAGAAGAACATAACCCGTGTCATGCCAACAACTGTTTTTAGAATAAATGTGTTTAGTTCCGATGCAAAGACCTTATCAGTGACTCAATATTAACGCCAAAAATATGCAATCTTTAATGACCTGACAACAGTATCGTAATTATATCCCTTCTTAATAAGTCTATTCAAAGGTTTTGTAAGTTTCCGAGGTGAATACTGACACCTTTGTGCTTTATAAAGAATATTTCCATAAAATATTGGATGTGAAATACCTGAACGTATAAGAAGTCTGCATGTTGAGCTATATTTACAAATGATGTCTTTATACCGATGATAAAATTTAGTAAATGTTTTGACTAGTTTGTGATATCGAAAACCCTGGTGTAATAATTTTTCAGTAATACATAAATTTCTCTCGTTAAAATCTAAAACATTGTTACATACACGAGCGAATCGTACAAGTTGAGATATATAAACACCGTAAGATGGCAACAAGGGAACGTCACCATCTAAAAACGGATAATTAACGATAGGAAATGAAAAATCATCCCTTTTATCATAAATTTTAGTATTCAGCTTTCCATTAGCGATATAGATATCAAGATCGAGAAAAGGGCAGTGGTCATTGTTAGTATTAGCTTTATTTAAAGTAAGTTCAACAGGATAAATTTCATTAATATACATACTGAAGTCGTCATTATTGAGAGCCAAAATATCATCCAAATATCTAAAAGTATTATTAAATTTGTTTATCAGATGTTGTTTCGATGGGTCTTTGCTAATTTTTGTCATAAATTGTAACTCATAACAATACAAAAACAGGTCCGCAACAAGTGGTGCACAGTTAGTCCCCATTGAAATTCCGATAATCTGACGATATACGGAATCCCCAAAGCGAACAAAAATGTTATCTAGTAAAAATTCAAGGGCATATATAGTATCAAAGCATGTCCAATTAACATAGTTTTTTTGTTTATTGCTACTAAAAAATGACCTAAAAGAGTTTGAACATATATATTCTGTTATATATTTAGATATATATTATATGTATATATGTGTAATTCAGTTTATATGTTTTACGGAACTGTACAAGTGATGTCCGGAAACGCCTTTTTGTTTTACTCTCTCTTTCATTAAATGTCGTGAACGTTAGATGTGTGTTTGTTCCTTCATGAGCTAGTCGCAACCCCAACACTAATATTATTAAGACGAGGCGATATCGTTACATGCTTGAGTGACCCTAAAAAGATTATTAGGAGACTTTTAACAATTTTATGAGAATATTTGCTGTTTTTAAAAGACATTTTAATTATTTTTGAAAATGTGACTCCCGTTGATAATACATGTAGACCCCATACACGAAGACGACACACGTGGTTGATTCGTCAACATGGATACATTATGAGAGCATTAGACTAGTGAATTATTCGAACAAATATTTATTTTAAAACTATATATCCAAACAAACATAGAGACATTTATTTTAATACATTGAATCGTCATTTATACATAGTAGATGATTCTTCCCCGTGTCAGAAAACATCATGGACGTCCGTGGGTATATTCAAATATATATGGTCTTGTATAGACGGAATAAATTGGAATAATATGAGATTGCAAAAATAAAGATTTATTATAGTATGCATTGCCTGTATTTATTTTCGTTTACGTAGAATGTGAGATTTATCTCATTTCTGTTCGTCTACTTACAGCTGAGCGTACAGTATGTGAGATTTTTCTCATTACTGATTTTTCCGTGTGATATATATAAAACATCGTATTTTTATTGGGTAAATGTCGGAATCTGACAACGAGTCTGTATTTACAGACGATTTTCTATTATATAACCAAATAACAGACGACATAGAACTCGATATTGGCTATTTATTGCAACCACCGGCTTCTCCACTACAGTTAAATACTTCGTTTAGTCTGCCAGATGTAGAGACACCAATTACCCCTGCCTGGACACAATTTGATAAATTTCAAACCTCAGATTTTACCATTTCTAGTACGCCAAATACCGTAGTTTCTTCAACACTTGACGACGAAATTCAAACTCCCATATCAAATTTCAAACATAATTCTTTTCACAAAATGGAAAAGTTAGCAAATTGCCGTAAATTTGGGGGATACCCACATGAAAATGCATTTCAGTTTTTAAGTGAGTTTGAGTCTTATGCCGTGTGACATCATATATTTCCGGAAGAGGATGCTAGAAAAATTGCCGCTTTTCATTTACACCTCTGTGGCCCAGCTCTTACTTGGTTCAATACTCTTCCAGCCGACAATAAGCAATTATGGCAAACTTTTGAACAGGTTTACAAGAAGCAATATATTGATATTGATTTTCGAAGTCCAACTATACTTCTTGAAGGTGAAATATTTGAAACATTAAAACTTTCAAAAGGGCAATCAATTGACGATTTTTATGCTCAACTACTTGAAAAAGCAACAATTTTGCACAAGAGTGATCACGAAATATTGATTAAATTTATAAAGGGTTTGCCTGATCAACTCGCATTTTTTGTTCGGGCAGGTCACCATAGTGATAGCACAAATTGCCTAGCAGCTGCCAAAATGGGCGAAGCTTACGGTTATCGAAAGGACGAAGCACCACTTGTAGCTGCTGTTACTAAATCTGCCAATAACACACCCGCTGCGGTGAAAGATTTAAACAATTTCAAAACCGATGTAGTTAGTGAATTATAAGGACAAATAAACAGTTTAACCCAAGCCGTGTCAAAACTTGCCACAAACTTTCACAGCAACTAGATAATTCTCGTGATGTAAAAGAAAACGATCGGTTTTCTCGTCCACGAAATCGAGATCGTCAAGTATATCAATATGACCGTGGACTGTGCCGTAAATGTCAAGCGCCAGGACACTTTGCACGTGCCTGCAATTGGAATGAACAGGGTAATATAGATTCCTCATTTATTTGTCATATTTGTGGCCAGACGGGCCATAAGAGTCCACAGTGTGTAAACTATTCGGGAAACCGGAGGAACCCGGGGTTCACAGGGCAGGACCCCCGGGGCGGCGACTAGATAAAATTTATGTACACGAGTCTGCCCATGTTATTAATAACATTTCTGATAAAACTGTAAATTATTCAGAATCAACTGAATGTACAAGTGACGACGATTCAACATGTGTTTGTAAATTTTTGTATATGCCTGTGCGAATTGCAAATCAGGAAATTTCAGCATTAATTGATACAGGTAGCTCAATAAATATCATGTCTTCGCAACTTTTTAATTCTATACCCGATTCCATGAAGTCCGAGTTTAGTGCTACCTGTGACAAAATTACTTTAGCGAATAATCAAACAGTGCAAATTTATGGAACTGCTAAGGTTAACATTTCTGTGCCCCAAGGAAAGCACTGGATTCCTGTATATATTTTAGCGCAAACATCGCATCCTTTAATTTTAGGAACGCATTATTTGTATTCCAAGAATATCGTTCTTGACTTTAGTGATTGTTGCATAAAATCTAAACAGTTCAAAGTTCTAACTCAAAGTCCCGCTTCTATACCTCCGAATTCAGAAGTCCTTATTTGGGGACACGTAAATGGAAAAGTGCAATATGGAATGCAAGGTATATGTAATTCAGTTTATATGTTTTACGGAACTGTACAAGTGATGTCCGGAAACGCCTTTTTGTTTTACTCTCTCTTTCATTAAATGTCGTGAACGTTAGATGTGTGTTTGTTCCTTCATGAGCTAGTCGCAACCCCAACACTAATATTATTAAGACGAGGCGATATCGTTACAATTCACATTCTGATTTTTTGAATGCCCATTTAATTAGGTGTGTGAATTTTTTCTTAATGAGAATGTGAGGCAATGTGGTATACAGGGTAGAAAAATCAAAACTTTGAACAGATTCAAAATCACCAATATAAGCATGCAATTTATCAAGTACTTCCAACGAGTTCTTGACACTCCAAAAGTAATTTATTCCACTATTTTCGAAGGCCTTATTTGAACAATTTATTATCAGGTCTTTAATTGTACCAAGTGTGCTGGTAAAATATAGACAATTTAGTAGTTGAACAATGGCTTGAAGACGAAATAAATCTATATTTGTAAGGGGTTTTGTGTAGCTTCGGAAGCCAATACATAGTTGGGACTTTCATTGTATTTGGCTCTGCTTGTAAAGCGGTGACTAAAAGTTTATGTTTGTTACAGATTTCGTTTTCTGAAAATGGAGTCAGTTGGAATGTTGGTGAATTGGTGATTTCCTTTTTCAGAACCTCAATGTAAAATTTACGTCAAACAATAATAATATTATTAGCAGCTTTATCGGCCGGGACAAAAACAAATTCCTTGGCTAGTTCTTTTAGTTTATGTTTGATACGAGAAATAGGTTTATTGTGGTTATTGTTTATAGTAAAATGTTCTTTAAAATGTTGAATACGTATATCAACTATCTTCATTACTGAATTAAAAAAAGAGTCCAAAGATTTTTTGTCAGCTTTTTCCCGTTTTATCCATTTCATACGGTAAGTATGGAGTGAGTCGTGGATGATATTACGACACTCATTCCAACTAATAATTGACGGGGGACGATATTTAGGTCCTTTACTGAGGAATGATTTTAACTCTCGGTCTTGAACGATGTTAAGATCACCTGTTATAACATGGGAAATGGGTCCATAAATATATTCGGAATTACTGCAATTACATGAAGTAGGTGTATTTTCACTGATATTAACATCTTTCCACAATTGATTATAATTAAACACAAATTTCCGGGTAGATTTCTTGTAAATATAACAAATAAGAGGTAGCTCAATATTGTCAAAATATCCAGGAATTTGTTCTTTAACAGAATGGTCGTTAAAAATGTATATATTTTTTTTATCCTAAATATAATCAAAGATATATTTCTTTTATAAGGTTAAGAATTTTTATAAATTTTGTTGGCTGTTGTTATATATGTCAGTTAATTTATTTTTTTATTTTAACAGTTAAAAAAGTAGAAGTTTTTGGTCTAGTATGGTTCAGACTGGTCGAGTATTGTTCAGACCTTTGGTTAAGTATAGTTTAGACTGGAAAAATAGGTCGAGTACATGTCGAGAATGGGTTAAGACTGTTTCAGACTGGTCGAGTAATAGTTCAGACTATTTTCAACGGTAAAGATAATGGTCAAGTACGATTCAGTACAGTCAAGTATGGTTCAGACTGGGGTCGAGTAATGTCAAGTTAAAGTCAGACCAATTCAGACTGGTCGAGTAAAAATCAGTACAGTCGAGTACAGATATAGGCCATTTCAGACTTTAATGGTTTGTAGTGTATAGGTATGAAAGGTAAGAAATGCCAATTCTCCTATTTTCACAAAATTTTCAAAATACACAGTAAATAGATTATTTTTTAATAGTCATTCGGAGAAAAACAGAAAAAGTTTACAAAGAAGACGTTTTATTCCAATCAACAAGTCATTTTCGGAGCGAAATGCCGAAATACACTCTACACACGGCTACGCCAGGTAAACTTATTAATCATCTTACAAAAAAAAATTCAGTCTCATTGGACCATGCTAATTACAATTAATCCCAAACTAAGGAAGTCATTAAAGAAAGTCATAATATGTCCGATCTACCTATTTTTGGAGCAAAAAAGTCAATACGATCGTTTTAAGGTCAATTTCGTCTGCCTCACAAAATCTTGTTAGGCACTATAGTGCCAATGTAAACTATATTCTAATTACAATATTGGTACCATAACCTTTTCTTATAATTTTGTTTAAAGGTTCGATGAGTTTACACGGATCACATAGTGAT
The DNA here is from genome assembly GCF_963676685.1 of Mytilus edulis. Taxonomy (NCBI): domain Eukaryota; kingdom Metazoa; phylum Mollusca; class Bivalvia; order Mytilida; family Mytilidae; genus Mytilus; species Mytilus edulis. Next base: position 74,340,737 of record NC_092352.1, read on the forward strand.
TTCCTCGCTTTAAGTACAATATTACCATGAAATTTAGGATTTGAAATACCATTTAAATAAGTTTTCTACAGGTATAGCCAAATTTACTAATCAAATCTTTGTATCTATGAAAGAATTTAGTAAAAGTTTTAAGTAATTTATGGTATCGAAATCCCTGACACAGCAATTTCCCAGTGATGCATTGATTACGTTAGATAAAATATATGACATCCGAACACACACGTTGTTTTGCAATATGTCGCTTAGATATTTTTCCTATTGTATCTTACAGTTCATGCGCTTTTTCACCCCGCTAAGAATAACATTTTTTTTTGTAAGAGTTATCTCCCCGAACACTGCTTTCCTTGTGACTACATCTCCTCCATAACCATGAAAGAAAGCGACAAATTTATTTGATAAAATTGCTCGTTTTATCCTTCGCATGATTTGTCATCTTTTGACTAAAGAATAAGAACACTCCATATGAGAGTTATTATCCCTTATGCATGTGATATGAGTGATATGCATTTCTATCTCGTGAACCATAAGTGATAGAGACCTAGGATCTTTTGATTTGAGGTCCTCGGTCCAAAAGTAATAAAATGAGGTCAAGGTCAGAATTCAAGGTCATATTTCCTTAAATGTAAGTTGCGACATATCAGAACACATAAGTTTTGGTTAAAAGGGTACGCTTACATTAAATTTTAGTTTTCTCCCGTCTTATATAAAAAATTAGGCATATAGTGATATAACTCATTCACCATATATAATTAAGACCTATGGTCTTTTGATTCGAAGCTTTTGGTTTATGACCTTGAAATTGAACTTAAGGTCATATGTAAAATTGACGTTCTAGGGTTTGACCGTTGCTTTACCTCATATGTATACATGATGAAGCCTTGGGACTTTTTGCATTATGTTGCAAGCCAGTTGACCATGGAAAATCTTGCCGGAATAGACAACTTTCGAGTTCGATGAATTTCCGTCAAAAACTCTGGTTTTAGTGAACGTCATTTGTGCGTTTAGGGGCGTCGTCACTTCCATTCCAATGTTGAGCGAGTGGTTGAAAAACTATAAATATGTATTGTACGAATTATTCGGCAAATTGAATTATCAAAATTGACAATTAGCATTGCTGTCATTAGGGAATTGTCATTAAGTACCAACAGAACAACCATTATTTATAGTTTATCCTGCACAATGACGATCACTAAGACGCTTGATGAACGTAAATAGTTCAGGGATACAGGCGACTCCACTCTATCTGGTAAATGACGTCATAAAGGCGCGTATAATTGACGAGTTTTTTTCATTGGTTGTAAGACCTTCAATTGTTCTCTGAACAATTGGATTTGAATTATTTATTATATATATGTCATTTCGACTGCAATTCAGTTAACAATGTCCTGTTGTTTTTAATAACCAAAATGGTTGTAATGACACAATCAATTACAGAGGTATTTAAATAGACATGTATATTCTATGTTTTACTGGTAAGTTATTAAGTCACTTAGTTCTTCAATATATATAAATATTTAGTTTTAAAGTTTGGTTGTACCAGGCAGGAATTTCGTTACTACAAATTACTTAAATCCTTTAGATACATTCTTCCATAGATATGAAGATATAAAGATTTGGTTTTCAAGTTTGGTTTACCAGTAAAAATAAAGGCAACAGTAGTTTACCGCTGTTCGAAATTCATAAATCGATTAACAAAAAAAACCAAAACAAATCAGGGTTACAAACTAAAATTTAGGGAAACACATCAAATATAATAGGAGAACTACGACACAACAGAAACACAACACTAAAATGTAATACAACACTAGAATGTAACACACACAGAAACGAACTATAATATAACAATGGCCATTTTCCTGACTTAGTATAGGACATTTGAGAAAAAGATGGTGGGTTGAACCTGGTTTTGCGGTTAGCCAAACCCCGCGCTTTTATGGCAATGTTAAATATAACATTAGAATAACAACACTACATGACAGGACTACAGTACAAATAAATATGAGAACATTCTGGACAAAGAAATACACACATAAATATTACAATAGGACATTTCGACAGGTTCATAGTTATCAAAACTTCTTCAAACTTGATAACACATCCTCATTTTACGGAGATAATGTATACCGTGCCCGAAAACTTAGAAACGATCATGGTAAAATTATCGATCTTTTAGATAAACTTATTCTAAAATGTTACCAATTCAACACTGTAACTAGATATTTGAATATTTGAATATTGTTTTTATCGGTACAAACATTGTTTTTGTTATCAGTAATTTTAAAGCAGACTGAATATTATTGTTTTATGATATACATATGCTTATTCTATGTTATGATGTTATACTATTGTTTCAGAAAAGGTGGAAGGTTTGGTACCATTAAAACGTTTATTCCCGATACTATTGTTTGCACCTGTCCCAAGTCAGGAATCCGATGTTCAGTGGTTGTCGCTTATTTATGTAGTTCATAAGTGTTTCTCGTTTCTCGTTTTTTTTATATAGATTAGACCGTTGGTTTTCCCGTTTGAATGTTTTTACACTAGTGATTTTTGGGGCCCTTTATAGCTTGCTGTTCAGTGTGAGCCAAGGCTCTGTGTTGAAGTCCATATCTTGACCTATAATGGTTTACTTTTATAAATTATGATGGAGAGTTGTCTTATTCGCTGTCATACCACATCTTCCTATATCTACTTAATTAATTCATAACTTTTTTAATAATTTTGATTAATTCATAAATTTATCAAATTATAGGAAAGTAAAGATGCGTTTTTTAATATCTTGTAATAATTTGTCATAATTTGATTTTATGCAATTATGTTCTTGCTCTTAATTCAATTATATCATTTGTTTTAGGGACCGTTCAATATTTATCAGATGGATGGGCCGGTGCAAAATGGGGCGGGGCAAGCACTTTTTTTGTGGAAATATTTGGATGGGCGAGAACTTTTTTTAAAATATTTAGTGGATGGGCCAGAACATATTTTATAGGAAAATTTTTTATCCATTTTATCGGTGTGTAAGAAATTTCTTTTGCAGGCACTCAAAAACTAGTAGCTTGGTTCATTTCTGTCAACTTTAAGGATTTAATTAAGGATTAAAAAAGCTAAAATTTTCTGTTCATACTATCTTATAAATTATTTTGACTATATGGAATACCAAGTTGTTTAATAGTTTGGTGTATTGCTGTTAAATTTATGGATTTAATTAATAGGTAAGAAAAAAAGCTCAAATTTTTAGTTAGGGATAAATTCAGATGGTCAACTTTTAATTTTTTTGTAAATTTTTCAAATCAACTTGGATTTTCAAAAACCTATACAGCTTATTCATTAATATATTGATCTTATAGGAAACCAGGTTGTTTGGTAGTTAGGTGTATTGCTGTTAAATTTATGGATTTTATTAATAGGTAAGAAAAAAAGCTCAAATTTTCATTTTAGGCTAAATTCAGATAGTCAACTTTAATTTTTTTTTATAACTTTTTCAAATCAACTTGGATTTTCATAAAACTCAAGAGCTATCTCAATTATATATTGATCTTACAGAAAGCCAGTTTGTTTGGTACTTTGGTGTATTGCTGTCATTTTTATGGATTTTATAAATAGGTAAAAAAATCTAGAATTTTAAGTTTAGGGCGGAATCTAGATAGTCATCTTTAATGTTTTTTATAACTTTTTTAAATCAACCTGGATTTTCCTAAAACTATACAGCCTTTTCATTTATATATTGAACTTACAGAATGCCACGTTGATTGGTAGTTTGGTGTATGTCTGTCATTCTTACGGATTTAATAACAAGGTTTAAGAAAAAGCGCAAATTTTCAGTTTATTCTAAATCCAGATAGTCATCTTTAATTTTTTTTATAACTTTTTCAAACCAACATGGATTTCCATAAAACTTTACAGCTATTTCATTTATATATTGATCTAAAAGAATGCCAAGTTGTTTGGTAGTTTGGTGTGCTGCTGTCATTCTTGTGGATTTAATAAAAAGGTTTAAGAAAAAGCTAAATTTTCTGTTTTAGGTTATTTCAAGATAGTCATCTTTAAATTTGTTCATAACTTTTTCAAATCAACTTGCATTTTCATAAAACTCTACTGCTAAATCATTTTTATATTTATCTTACTGAATGCCAGGCTGTTTAGTATTTTTTTAATTTTTTTTACTGTCATTTTTATGGATTTAGTTAATAGCTTTAAAAAAAGCTGCAATTTTAAGTTTGGACCAAATTTGGATGGTGACTGGTCACTTTTAAATTTTTTTTTAACTTTTTCAAATCAACTTAGATTTTTATATAACTGTACAGCTTTCTCATTTATATATCAATCTTACAGAATGCTAGGTTTTTTGATAGTTTGGTGTTTAGTTGTCAAATTCAGGGAATTAATTAATAGGCGAAAAAGGCTGCATCAAATTCAAAAACATGCCTGCCTATATTTGCTTAAAAGGACCATAATTTCTTTTTCCAAAAGTAGAGCAGATAAAAGAATATTCATATTTGAACTAAATGTATACATATATATGGAATTAACTAGCACATTTTAAATTTTGTATTAACACCAAAGTTTATTCTTTGATTTCAAGACATAAAATTTTAAAAACTTTAAAATAGAAAAAGAACCTAAATCATTTTTGATTGTCTTATAGTTTTAGAGGGGCAAGGACTTTTTTATAGATTTTTTTAGATGGGCAAGGACTTTTTTTCAGAATTTAAAAGGATGGGCGTTAGCTTTTTTAATGAAACAATATTAAGAATGCACCGGCCCATCCATCTGGTAAATATTGAACGGTCCCTTAACGATTAATACTTACTACTAACTATTTTTATTGAATGGTCTTTGATGATTTGTATTTTGTCCAATTACAGCAGCTGTTAAATTTTATTATTCATATTCACTGGTCAACCAAACACGAATTAAATAATGAATTGTTTTTTCCAAAATACAAATCTCCTATGAAACAAAGAGACAACTTTTGATACAGCAAACTTATTTCTGGGTAAAAATTGAAAAATATCTTTTCACCAAAATATCGTAATAACTACTTTGCTACATACATCTTTAATGGCAAGCAATTGTATCTCGTTTGTCTTACTTAAACTTCAAATAAAGTGACAGTCATTGCATATAAAATCATATCTTGACCCATTCTAGAAATTGACAAGGAGGGTAGGTTAAAAACTAAATTTGCACACTATCAAGAAATATAAGCATTTTGTTAATTTGACTTTTAATTTTCTTTTCAGCAAAGCAAAGACAGCATGTATAGTTATATAATAGATAATGAATATCATATTACTTTTTCGGGGTAAACTATCTAAGTATACAAAATAAATACGTCAATAGCTATTTGACTGAAAAGAGACAAATTACCCAAAATAACCTACACTTTGCCTGAGGAAACCTTAATTTCACAATCATTCTCAAATTGTAAATTATCAACGGAGATCTAAAAAAAACCTCTTTGATATCCTCGGTGACTAACAGTCCAACAGCTATGGTATGGACAAAGTGCTAGTGAATAAAACAACACTTGTCTTGTTTCGTAGGACCTAAGTGTTTTTTCCTACATATTTTAAAAAATTAATAATTTGACCTGAGGTTAAAAATAGCTCGATTTCATCACAGATTGTTGTTACAGAATAATTATTATTGCCTGTTTTACACGTACACATTACTTTAATCACTCATCAATATACAAGAAAAACAGAAAAATATCAAATAAAATATGTCATTGATTTTCATTTGCAATATCTCTTATCAATGCTTTGAAATATACATTTTTATAATGTACTCGGTATACTGTTATATCAATTTATAAGTATATAATTTGGGCGTGTCCCATCTCTTACAGGTTCACCTGTCATCAGTTCACAGTTAGGTGTTGTATCAGATTTGTACATTGCTCTCTGGCACTGTTTGTCATATGTGCACATTAGCAGGCATTCAATTTTACTTTCGGTGTCCATAGTCAGAACAACCCAACTTGCTGGGCAGCTCAGTGTAAGTCTGTATCTTGTACCAATTTGTGTGTTCTTCTGTTCCTGTTGAGTTGTTTTATAAGAGTTTGCTTTGATAGAAAGATGAAAAACATTAGTGAATAATTGGTTGTAATTAAGGTTGATGACTTGATTGAGTACCGTATAGCGGGTAATTTTTGCGGGGTGTAAATTTTGGCTTATTTTCGCGGATAGAACAACATCGCCAAAATGCACATGTAAAGGTATTGATAAAAGTTTTGAATCCACCGAAATAATAACCACCAAAATATTTCTTCTACTTTCTTCAATAAAAATGGCGAAATTTTACACTCGCGAAAATAACCCGCTATACGGTATAACAATTTGTTGTAATAACTATTCTGTATATATTTTCCCTTTAATCATGATTTGTTTCTTTGTTCTTTGTTCTTTGTGGTATACTCTAATCGTGTGTCTCGTTCAGATCAGTAAATGACCCTCTATTTTGGTGTCTCGTCCAGATCACCAAACGACCGAAACATTTTATAAATTATATATACGTCGAACATTGCATATTTTTATGTTTGAGGTTCACAATTCGTTAAATCTTAAACTCTAATTTAAATTAAAAAAAGTAAAAATCATATAAACTGCTACAAGTCAGGTTGTCTGTATGAAATATTGTTAATTGTTGCTTGTCTTTGTTTGCGCATCTGGTTTTTCCCCGAGGTATCGGTTGGCTGTCGTTTGTATGGTGAGTTGTACTGTTCGGTACGGGTTTTTTCTTTGTGTTATCCCTTTTATGTAGTATTAAACAAAGAAAATTACAAAAAAGGATAAAAATCAATGTCAGAACAGCAAAAACATGTAATCTTTATTTGAAAAAATATACTTTACTTGTATTGAAAATCCAGTGTGTAAGTACGTCGCTACCGCTTATACCGATCTGTTCTGTGTAAAAAGGACATTTTGGTTCATAAATTAGCAGAACATTCTGGTTTCTACTGCTTCCTTTTCCTACCATTAAATAGCCATCGTCCCAACTAAACCAAAACTGTTTGTAGTTGTTACAGTCCACTTGCGGGCCGAGGTTCCTCTGCAGGTCAATCCAAATTCTATTCTTGAATTCGACTAATTTTGCATTCGTATTGTAATCACTTCCAACATGAGCCTGATAAATGTTATGATTATAAACGTTAGTGTTGTAGAAATCTGTGCTTTTTGACAAAAACCAGACTATACCTTCATAGCATGACATAAGTTTAAAAGACACAAACTTCTCGTCTTTTGGTAAGGCATTGAATTTGGACAAAAGATGCCTGTCATTTTTTCCCTCAAGTTTGATGTGTATTTCTTCGCCTGAAAGACACGACACATAAATGTATATGCATGAAAAAATAAAAGAAACAATCTGTAATGATGGTTTAAAATACAAGTAATGAAGACATTATTGACTATTCAGGGGCGGATCCAGCCATTTAAAAAAAGGGGGGTCCTAACCCAGGACAAAGGGGGGGGGGTTCCAATTACATGTCCCCATTCAAATGCATTGATCGTCCAAAAAAAGGGGGGTTCCAACCCCCGAACCCCCCCCCCCCCTTCTGGATCCGCGCCTGCTATTGTAAGCCTATCATTGATAGTAGTCAGGAGAAAGCTGAAACTTTTCAAATATTTTGTCCACAAACATCACTGAAACAAGAATAAATTATCAAAATACGCATCTCGATTTTGAAAGATTGCACCGTGTATGTGATGTCTTTGGTATCTGTTGTATATCTTTTGGTTTCGGTAACGTCACGAGGACAACAAGATGAATTAAATGACTTCATGATGTAGGTATCTGAACATTTCAACAACTTTATGAATTCTTTCGGAAAGAAAAACATACCAAGGTGAAAAATAAAATTATGGACAGAACAAATGTCTTTTTAACTCTTTTTATTTGTTGGTATATTAAATTTTCTGACTACACAAGTAATGAACCAGAATGGTCATCCACACTTTTTTTCAAAGTTCCTCTTAATAAGTAAATGAATTTTGTAATATGTTTTAACAAAATGAAATGTTTGAATAATATATTTTTTTTCTCATATTTATCCAACTCACCAAGAATTTCTCTACAGCAGAAAACGAGAAGATAACTATATGTCCTCTTCAGCATTCTCAATGTTTGACGGTATTGATATATGTAGCGCACAGTATAAGAATATCTAATAAATAATTCGTGAGTTTGTTCTTTGAATCGTTATCTTTTTCCTTTTATACTAGTTTTCACCTTTACACCGGTAATGTATGGAAATACACACGTCGGTTTTCATTCTTATTATACTCGGATGTCTAATAAAAGAGGGACGAAAGATACCAAAGGGACAGTCAAACTCATAAATCTAAAACAAACTGACAACGCCATGGCTAAAAATGAAAAAGGCAAACAGAAAAACAATAGTACACATGACACAACATAGAAAACTAAAGAATAAACAACACGAACCCCACCAAAAACTAGGGGTGATCTCAGAAGTGACGATCAGCCAGCCCCTTAATTTTTCAAATTATAACGTCTTGATTTTTAATGAAACTGAGATAGTAATTTATGACAGTCGGAATAACGTAGGCGTTTTAGCTAGTTTAAATGGATAATGTCCAATACAAATAACCAAGAAGTTGGTTATTAAGAATAGTTGGTCGAAATAACCATGACGTCGTTTAAAGCTATTTTGGATTTTTTGCTGTGACCCTATACATCGAAACTATCTGACATCATGGCTTCGATGGCCGGAAATGTAAATAACCGCTCAGTCTCTGGCCAACCTTACAAATATTGTTTATGTGAAGCTTGCCTTTCAAGTTTCTTACAGGCTTACAAATAATGCATAATTAAATAATTAAATACAGGTAGAAAATACTTTTTAGTTATTAATTGATAAGGTATTAACGTTGGGTATATCCCATGCTATCCTCTCAATGTGTATGATGAGAGCTTACTTTCGAAGAGTTCGGGTTTGTAAATGACTAGTTAAATTATTCATCTCCTCTATAGAGACAATTAATACTGGCGTAGTGGTTTTGTTTGAAAATTGGTTCCTATAATCCTGACAGATTGTTTTTGTTAAAGTGGAAACTCATTCAGACTTGTGTGGCGTGTGCTGTTACCACATGCACTGTCTCAAACGACCACATGCACTGTCGCAAACGACCACATGCACTGTCTCAAACGACCACATGCACTATCTAAAACGACCACAATTTACTTGGAAGTACATTTTGTATCTGCGCCTTTCGAAAAAATATAATAGTACCGCCATTTTGATGATTTATGTTCACTTTCCTCTCATGTAAACGCAGCCGATTCCGTTGCAACAGTAGCGGATTCACTCGAGGATTGCCGATTGTTGACATTCTAATAATCATCAATCTTCAAGTGAATCCGCTAGAACGGAATCGACCGAGTTAATGCGATTGATTACCACAAAGTTCAACAGTAAAAACGTCTATTAGCAAGTAAAAGATCGCTTATAGGTAAATATATAAATTCAACCCGTGATTGTCGTGAAATCGGTTATTCATACGGAGCTGTTGGCAGCTATACCATCAGTCAGGATTCTACTTCGTCAAAATTATCTCCTCATTACGCCAGTTCATTTTCACAATCGTAGAATTGGAAGCCATTGTAGGGATGACGCGCTGCCAATTTTGCTCTTGAAAACCGATAAATTTATCCACATAGCACTATTACGATCCTTATATGTCAGTTGTATTTTAAAACAAGGATATACATTTTCATCATCCAACTTAAAAAAAGACTATCGTCAAGTACTTTTTGTAAAAAAAAAAACAGCTATTCGAACACACCTACTCTGTTTTTGTGATTCATTAGATAGGTATTTCACTTGACCTATATATTTCATCTTTTCGTACTGTGATTTTTGTATGTTATAAAGTCAACCTGTAGCTTTGATATATAAAAATGATAGAGTCTGAAGCGAGATGATATATCAAATACTCTTGCTTTGTACGTTTTAAAGACAAAATATACACCTCAAACACGCCCTAACATAAAAAGGTGCACTCGATTTTCTCTTTTCGATACATTTGTTACCCATTTTTTTGATTTTTTCACATAGTCACATGATAATGGATGGGCAGACACGAAAATTACTGAACTAATAGATTGAAATGTTCTCCGTCCATGGTAAAAAAAAAATTAAATCGGAGGTTATGCATTTTCATCATCCAACTTGATAGATACACATGTCGTCGACTTGATAACTTATTGTTCTGCATTACTATGTAATAGATAAATTGAAAACTTATGTAAATGGTGTTTTTGAAATAAAACACTTTGTAATTGAGACGAAAATTGTCGTTTTGTTTGTTTCTATTTACTTTTAAAAATATTGTTACTACAGTAAACATTACAGTAAATATTTATCGCCTTCTCTAACAAAGAGCTTCGATTCTTTTGTTCTATTTCAACTCGGTTTCCGCCTGAATTGTGACAAAATTGCCAAAATGACGATGTTGAAGGTGATAATTTCATAATATAGCCTGTTAGCATTGCTCAGGAGCATATATATATATACAGTTAGATATACTGTTCCCATGCAGCATGGCTTGAGAAATATTTTTTTCTTGACAGTTATAAGGGAGCTACCATTTGATTTTTATGGGGGGGGGGGGCTAGGATCGAATTTGAAAAAAATAGGCAGGACAGGAGTTTTGAGTAAAAAAAAAGGCAAGATGAGACACTTGCAAAAAAAAAAAAGTCAGGACGACAATTTAGGTAAAAAAAAGTCAGGATAAACTAAAAAAAAAAAAGGCAGGACCGAACAGAGTGAAAAATAAAAAGGCAGGACAGAGATTACAGCTAAAAAAAATGCAGGACAAATTTTTTCATCCTAGCACCCCCATAAAAATCAAATGGTAGCTCCCTAAGGAACAAGCAATCAAATTATATTTTTAATTGAATAACACGTATCTAAAAGTCCTTGCATAATGAGACAATAAAAAAGAACATGTGAGGGCTCTGCACACTGTTTTTTTCCCCACAGTTATTAAATTGGACATAATATAACAAGAACCCTGTCTTGAGGTGTATTAACAAATTGAAAGAAATACAAAGAGGCAAGGAAATTTTTTTTATTACATAATGAACAGTTATCATAATTAGTCATAGTGGATATAAATACGAGACCAATACAGTATTGTTTACTTACTTATTGTTCAAATGAACACAAATGATGTCTTTTATTTAAATTAGGAAAACTGTATTCAAAGACCAACTTATTAAGAGATCACTTTTGCCTTATCCCTTGAGTGGTCTCATAAAACATGTTTGACTGTATATGGAAGCCAGAAACTATAATACGAAGTCAAATATTATTTGTGAAGTTTAGTAAATTTCAATAACACAACATTCGTATTTTCATGTCAGTATCGAAATACTGGCTCTAGGGATGGTGATACCCTCTGGGACTATCAGTCCACTAGCAGAGTCATCGTCCCAGTCGTAGTAATAACATAAACGGTACAAATGTTTTTGATTGCGCATTTCGACAATCAATTCTCTTCAGTTATGCTCGAGCCAAAATATTTGAAAATCCAAATCTTATAAAGCGTTTCCTGCTATAGAAGTATCCCCCACCAGACAAATCATACATAAAACGTTATGAGTAAAAATAATAATTAAACTATAAAATAGGGTCATGTAATGACTAGTTTTATGGTTTACAGCAAAAGCTCTAATCGTAGTAGGGTATATACATCAACTGATCCACATTTTTAATTATCTTTCCTAATGTCAAGATTAAGGGTTAGATCAAACCATAAATGAATAAAATATTAAAAATGGATTGATCTTCCTTCGATTTAAACGTTAAATTATTAAATAAAGGCAACAGTAGTATACCGCTGTTCAAAACTCATAAATCCATGGACAAAAAACAAAATCGGGGTAACAAACTAAAACCGAGGGAAACGCATTAAATATAAGAGGAGAACAACGACATAACACCGAAACGGACCAAGCATCAGACAAAACACCACGAGGATAACAAATATAACATGAAAACCAAATACATGAATTTGGGATAGACAAGTACCGTGCCACGTCTTATCTCAATTTCTCAAAAATAAGAGAAAACACAAACGACTCAACGTTAAAATATTGATATGATATGATTTGTTTTAAAGATTAATTCCTACTACTAACTATTTTGATAGTATTTGTCTTTGTATTTTGTCCTATTACAGCAGCTGATAAAAAAAACATTTTTAGCTTATAAACAAAATAGCTTTTATAGCTGACTATGCGGTATGAGTTATACTCATTGTTGAAGGCTGTACGGTGACCTATAGCTGTTAATTTCCTAGTCAGTTGGTCACTTGTGGAGAGGTGTCTCATTGGCAATCATACCACATCTTTTAATGTTTATAATCATTCAAAACACTAATTGAATAATGATTTTTCTTTGCCAAAATAAATCTTCTATGACACAAAGAGCCAAATTTTAACACCGCTACCTGGTAAAAATCGAAAAATATCTTCTTTCCAAAATATCGTTTTATACCATACCGAATTGTCTTATGATTCAATGCCACTGTCATACAAGTAAGAGGTTTAGTTATCTTTAAAACCAGGCTTAATCATCCATTTTCTATATAAGAAGCTAAATTTTACCACAGCAAACTACCTTGCACCAAAATAACGTATCCTATCGCATTTTCTCACGACAATTTTTAAGAAAGAACATTTAATTTACTAATTATTTACTTATAAAAATGGGTTGATTGCCAATGAGACAACTCTCCAAATGACGCAAAAATTAACAACTATAGGTCATTGTACGGCCTTCAACAATGAGCAAATCCCATGCCGCATAGTCAACTTAAAAAGCCCCGAAATTGCAAATGTAAAACATTTCAAACGAAAAAAATAACGGCCTTATTTATGATAAAAAAAATAAATGAAAAACAAATATGTAATACATCAACTAACGACAAATACTGAATTACTGGCTCTTGACTTGAGACAGACACACACATACAGAATATCAATAAGGAACGAAAAATCTTCCCTTTTGTCGTAAGTTTTAATGTGAGGTTTGCCTGCTATACTAAATTCTTCATTTCAAGCAGTCATATCCCTTTTGTCTTAAGTTCAAATAAAGTGACAGTCATTGCAAATCAAAGCAGCACCATTATGATGTCATGTACTGAAGTAAATCAACTTACCCTTAATTGCATATAAGAGAGTAATGGTTCCAGGAATTTGAAAAGTAAAATTGAGAATGGAAATGGGGAATGTGTCAAAGAGACAACAACCCGACCAAATAAAAAAAAACAACAGCAGAGGGTCACCAACAGGTCTTCAATGTAGCGAGAACTTCCCGCACCCGGAGGCGTCCCTCAGCTGGCCCCTAAACAAATATATACTAGTCCAGTGACAATGAACGCCATACTAATTTCCAAATTGTACACAAGAAACTAAAATTAAAATAATACAAGACTAACAAAGGCCAGAGGCTCCTGACTTGGGACAGGCGCAAAAATGCGGCGGGGTTAAACATGCCTACACAGCTGGTATCTCAGATTTGAGAAACATGGAAAATTGTATTTGTACCAGCTTTTTAAATGTCTCACATTTTATTTATTATCAAAGTTAAACATGATCATCCTACAATCTACATATTTGAAAGATACAACAATGCGTAGCAGCTATTTTGTTTTAAATATGTACTACTTTCGGTTATGTTCTTACAGACCGGGCCCTTATCAGGGGTGTTATACCTTAACAGATTTAAGGAGACAAGGTCCACGAGACAGATAAAAGTGGTCCTACTAATGCTAAACGTGACACGTTTACTTGAATCATTAGGCAGCATTTATTTTTTATCTGAATAAAATTCATCCTAGGTAGGCATTAATTACAGCATAAATACCTGGTTTCAGTATAAACAGATTATTATTACATCACGTTATGGATTAGCAGGACCACTATAATATTGATGACAGAAAGAGCATAGGATTTTCTATCCATCTGAATTTTTTGAAAATTTATTTATTGATTTTATCACGCGATCATGAAATACTAGCATTTTTCAATATTACATTGAATATCATTTTCAGCAAACAATGGAAAGCATGCATACTTATAAATTATAAAGACAGATAGAGAATATCCTTTTACTTTTTCAATATCACGTACAGCCGTATCAATAAGACATAATATTATCAAGAACTCTGTTCCATTCGTTTGATGTGTTTGAGCTTTTGATTTTCCCATTTGATAATTAAGGGAATTTCCTTTTTGAATTTTCCTTTGAGTTCGGTATGTTTTTGTTATTTTACTTTTTAAATACAATGTTGTTTATATTGGTAATATCATCTGTGTTTTTTTTTTCAATATCACAGCGGTATCAACCCGACACATCAATAATCCAAAGAACTCTGTTGGTGAGATTATATTGGTTTTGGATCGATAAGGTGTTATAAATTAAAAAAAATAAGCTATGTTATGTACAATTTATAAAAATAACACTTTATTAACTACATTTGTCCGAAGTTCTTTTCAGGATTGAACTTCATCAGGAACATTCAACGCGAAATATTTGATAGCCATTGATGTATTCAATATGAATACAAGAATAGCTAGTTGACAAAAGAGACAAATAAATTACCCAGAATAATCTAAAACTTTACCTGACTGAGAACCAACCTAAATCTCTAAATACATTCGTTTCAGTCCACCATTTTCTACATAAGAGACTGCCTGTTCAAAGTCAGGAATATGACAGTTGTTGTCCATTCGTTTGATGTGTTAGTTCTTTTGATTTTGCAATTTGAGTAGGGGCTGATTTTCCTAGGAGTTCAGTTTTTTTGTGATCTAAATTTTTATCAACGGAGAAATGAAAAAAAAATCGTTAAAAATCATGTCAGTTCCGAGGCACTATCTATAAGTTTGGTGATATCCTCGTGAACTAACAGTCCAACAACTGTGGTAGGGACCAATTGCTAGTGAATAGAAATAAACATTATTAACAATATTGATGTCTGGCATATAATTTGGATGGGTTCCATCTCTTACAGGTTCAACTGTCATCGTTTCACAGTTAGGTGATATATCGGATTTGTCCATTGCTATCTCGCACTGTTTGTCATCGGTTCACAGTTGGGTTATATATCCAGTTTGTACATTGCTATCTCGCACTGTTTGTCATCGGTTCACAGTAGGTTATATATCCAGTTTGTGCATTGCTCTGTCGAAATGTTTGTCATCGGTTCACAGTTAGGTTATATATCCAGTTTGTACATTGCTATCTCGCACTGTTTGTCATCGGTTCACAGTTGGGTTATATATCCAGTTTGTACATTGCTATCTCGCACTGTTTGTCATCGGTTCACAGTTGGGTTATATATCCAGTTTGTACATTGCTATCTCGCAATGTTTGTCATCGGTTCACAGTTAGGTTATATATCCAGTTTGTACATTGCTCTCTCGCAATGTTTGTCTCAGGTTCACAGTTAGGTTATATATCCAGTTTGTACATTGCTATCTCGCAATGTTTGTCATCGGTTCACAGTTAGGTTATCTATCCAGTTTGTACATTGCTATCTCGCACTGTTTGTCATCGGTTCACAGTTAGGTTATATATCCAGTTTGTACATTGCTCTCTCGCAATGTTTGTCTCAGGTTCACAGTTAGGTTATATATCCAGTTTGTACATTGCTATCTCGCAATGTTTGTCATCGGTTCACAGTTAGGTTATATATCCAGTTTGTACATTGCTATCTCGCAATGTTTGTCATCGGTTCACAGTTAGGTTATATATCCAGTTTGTACATTGCTATCTCGCAATGTTTGTCATCGGTTCACAGTTAGGTTATATATCCAGTTTGTACATTGCTATCTCGCACTGTTTGTCATCGGTTCACAGTTAGGTTATATATCGGATTTGTCCATTGCTATCTCGCACTGTTTGTCATCGGTTCACAGTTGGGTTATATATCCAGTTTGTACATTGCTATCTCGCACTGTTTGTCATCGGTTCACAGTTAGGTTATATATCCAGTTTGTACATTGCTATCTCGCACTGTTTGTCATCGGTTCACAGTTAGGTTATATATCGGATTTGTCCATTGCTATCTCGCACTGTTTGTCATCGGTTCACAGTTGGGTTATATATCCAGTTTGTACATTGCTATCTCGCACTGTTTGTCATCGGTTCACAGTTAGGTTATATATCCAGTTTGTACATTGCTATCTCGCACTGTTTGTCATCGGTTCACAGTTAGGTTATATATCCAGTTTGTAAATTGCTATCTCGCACTGTTTGTCATCGGTTCACAGTTAGGTTATATATCCAGTTTGTACATTGCTCTCTCGCAATGTTTGTCATCGGTTCACAGTTAGGTTATATATCCAGTTTGTACATTGCTATCTCGCAATGTTTGTCATCGGTTCACAGTTAGGTTATATATCCAGTTTGTACATTGCTATCTCGCACTGTTTGTCATCGGTTTACAGTTAGGTTATATATCCAGTTTGTACATTGCTATCTCGCACTGTTTGTCATCGGTTCACAGTTAGGTTATATATCCAGTTTGTACATTGCTATCTCGCAATGTTTGTCTCAGGTTCACAGTTAGGTTATATATCCAGTTTGTACATTGCTCTCTCGCAATGTTTGTCATCGGTTTACAGGTAGGTTATATATCCAGTTTGTACATTGCTATCTCGCACTGTTTGTCATCGGTTCACAGTTAGGTTATATATCCAGTTTGTACATTGCTCTCTCGCAATGTTTGTCTCAGGTTTACAGTTAAGTTATCTATCCAGTTTGTACATTGCTATCTCGCAATGTTTGTCATCGGTTTACAGTTAGGTTATCTATCCAGTTTGTACATTGCTATCTCGCACTGTTTGTCATCGGTTCACAGTTAGGTTATATATCCAGTTTGTACATTGCTATCTCGCACTGTTTGTCATCGGTTCACAGTTGGGTTATATATCCAGTTTGTACATTGCTATCTCGCACTGTTTGTCATCGGTTCACAGTTGGGTTATATATCCAGTTTGTACATTGCTATCTCGCACTGTTTGTCATCGGTTCACAGTTGGGTTATATATCCAGTTTGTACATTGCTATCTCGCAATGTTTGTCATCGGTTCACAGGTAGGTTATATATCCAGTTTGTACATTGCTATCTCGCACTGCTTGTCATCGGTTTACAGTTAGGTTATCTATCCAGTTTGTACATTGCTATCTCGCACTGTTTGTCATCGGTTCACAGTTAGGTTATATATCCAGTTTGTATATTGCTCTCTTGCACTGTTTGTCATCGGTTCACAGTTAGGTTATATATCCAGTTTGTACATTGCTATCTCGCACTGTTTGTCATCGGTTCACAGTTAGGTTATATATCCAGTTTGTATATTGCTCTCTTGCACTGTTTGTCATCGGTTCACAGTTAGGTTATATATCCAGTTTGTACATTGCTATCTCGCACTGTTTGTCATCGGTTCACAGTTAGGTTATATATCCAGTTTGTATATTGCTCTCTTGCACTGTTTGTCATCGGTTTACAGTTAGGTTATATATCCAGTTTGTACATTGCTATCTCGCACTGTTTGTCATCGGTTCACAGTTAGGTTATATATCCAGTTTGTATATTGCTCTCTTGCACTGTTTGTCATCGGTTCACAGTTAGGTTATATATCCAGTTTGTACATTGCTATCTCGCACTGTTTGTCATCGGTTCACAGTTAGGTTATATATCCAGTTTGTACATTGCTATCTCGCACTGTTTGTCATCGGTTCACAGTTAGGTTATATATCCAGTTTGTACATTGCTATCTCGCAATGTTTGTCATCGGTTTACAGTTAGGTTATATATCCAGTTTGTACATTGCTATCTCGCAATGTTTGTCATCGGTTCACAGTTAGGTTATATATCCAGTTTGTACATTGCTATCTCGCAATGTTTGTCTCAGGTTCACAGTTAGGTTATATATCCAGTTTGTACATTGCTCTCTCGCACTGTTTGTCATCGGTTCACAGTTAGGTTATATATCCAGTTTGTACATTGCTATCTCGCAATGTTTGTCATCGGTTTACAGTTAGGTTATATATCCAGTTTGTACATTGCTATCTCGCAATGTTTGTCATCGGTTTACAGTTAGGTTATATATCCAGTTTGTACATTGCTATCTCGCAATGTTTGTCATCGGTTCACAGTTAGGTTATATATCCAGTTTGTACATTGCTATCTCGCAATGTTTGTCATCGGTTTACAGTTAGGTTATATATCCAGTTTGTACATTGCTATCTCGCACTGTTTGTCTCAGGTTCACAGTTAGGTTATATATCCAGTTTGTACACTGCTATCTCGCACTGTTTGTCTCAGGTTCACAGTTAGGTTATATATCCAGTTTGTACATTGCTCTCTCGCAATGTTTGTCATCGGTTCACAGTTAGGTTATATATCCAGTTTGTACATTGCTATCTCGCAATGTTTGTCATCGGTTCACAGTTAGGTTATATATCCAGTTTGTACATTGCTATCTCGCAATGTTTGTCTCAGGTTCACAGTTAGGTTATATATCGGATTTGTCCATTGCTATCTCGCACTGTTTGTCATCGGTTCACAGTTAGGTTATATATCCAGTTTGTACATTGCTCTCTCGCAATGTTTGTCTCAGGTTCACAGTTAGGTTATATATCCAGTTTGTACACTGCTATCTCGCACTGTTTGTCTCAGGTTCACAGTTAGGTTATATATCCAGTTTGTACATTGCTCTCTCGCAATGTTTGTCATCGGTTCACAGTTAGGTTATATATCCAGTTTGTACATTGCTATCTCGCAATGTTTGTCATCGGTTCACAGTTAGGTTATATATCCAGTTTGTACATTGCTATCTCGCAATGTTTGTCTCAGGTTCACAGTTAGGTTATATATCGGATTTGTCCATTGCTATCTCGCACTGTTTGTCATCGGTTCACAGTTAGGTTATATATCCAGTTTGTACATTGCTATCTCGCACTGTTTGTCATCGGTTCACAGTTAGGTTATATATCCAGTTTGTACATTGCTATCTCGCACTGTTTGTCATCGGTTCACAGTTGGGTTATATATCCAGTTTGTACATTGCCATCTCGCACTGTTTGTCATCGGTTCACAGGTAGGTTATATATCCAGTTTGTACATTGCTATCTCGCAATGTTTGTCATCGGTTCACAGTTAGGTTATATATCCAGTTTGTACATTGCTATCTCGCAATGTTTGTCATCGGTTTACAGTTGGGTTATATATCCAGTTTGTACATTGCTCTCTCGCACTGTTTGTCATCGGTTCACAGTTAGGTTATATATCCAGTTTGTACATTGCCATCTCGCACTGTTTGTCATCGGTTCACAGTTAGGTTATCTATCCAGTTTGTACATTGCTATCTCGCACTGTTTGTCATCGGTTCACAGTTAGGTTATATATCCAGTTTGTACATTGCCATCTCGCAATGTTTGTCATCGGTTCACAGTTAGGTTATATA
Source organism: Mytilus edulis (assembly GCF_963676685.1). Lineage (NCBI taxonomy): Eukaryota > Metazoa > Mollusca > Bivalvia > Mytilida > Mytilidae > Mytilus > Mytilus edulis. The sequence goes on from NC_092352.1 coordinate 74,360,237, forward strand.
TCCAGTTTGTACATTGCTCTGTCGCACTGTTTGTCATCGGTTCACAGTTAGGTTATATATCCAGTTTTTACATTGCTCTGTCGCACTGTTTGTCATCGGTTCACAGTTAGGTTATATATCCAGTTTGTATATTGCTCTCTCGCACTGTTTGTCATCGGTTCACAGTTAGGTTATATATCCAGTTTGTATATTGCTCTCTTGCACTGTTTGTCATCGGTTAACAGTTAGGTTATATATCCAGTTTGTACATTGTATCTCGCACTTTTTGTCATCGGTTCACAGTTAGGTTATATATCCAGTTTGTACATTGCTCTCTCGCAATGTTTGTCATCGGTTCACAGTTAGGTTATATATCCAGTTTGTATATTGCTCTCTTGCACTGTTTGTCATCGGTTAACAGTTAGGTTATATATCCAGTTTGTACATTGCTCTCTCGCAATGTTTGTCTCAGGTTCACAGTTAGGTTATATATCCAGTTTGTACATTGCTCTCTCGCACTGTTTGTCATCGGTTCACAGTTAGGTTATATATCCAGTTTTTACATTGCTCTCTCGCACTGTTTGTCATCGGTTCACAGTTAGGTTATATATCCAGTTTGTACATTGCTATCTCGCACTGTTTGTCATCGGTTCACAGTTAGGTGATATATCCAGTTTGTACATTGCTATCTCGCACTGTTTGTCATCGGTTCACAGTTAGGTTATATATCCAGTTTGTATATTGCTATCTCGCACTGTTTGTCATCGGTTCACAGTTAGGTTATATATCCAGTTTGTACATTGCTCTGTCGCACTTTTTGTCATCGGTTCACAGTTAGGTTATATATCCAGTTTGTACATTGCTATCTCGCACTGTTTGTCATCGGTTCACAGTTGGGTTATATATCCAGTTTGTACATTGCTATCTCGCACTGTTTGTCATCGGTTCACAGTTAGGTTATATATCCAGTTTGTACATTGCTCTGTCGCACTTTTTGTCATCGGTTCACAGTTAGGTTATATATCCAGTTTGTACATTGCTCTCTCGCACTGTTTGTCATCGGTTCACAGTTAGGTTATATATCCAGTTTGTACATTGCTCTGTCGCAATGTTTGTCATCGGTTCACAGTTAGGTTATATATCCAGTTTGTACATTGCTATCTCGCACTGTTTGTCATCGGTTCATAGTTAGGTTATATATCCAGTTTGTACATTGCTCTCTCGCACTGTTTGTCATCGGTTTACAGTTAGGTTATATATCCAGTTTGTACATTGCTCTGTCGCAATGTTTGTCTCAGGTTCACAGTTAGGTTATATATCCAGTTTGTACACTGCTATCTCGCACTGTTTGTCTCAGGTTCACAGTTAGGTTATATATCCAGTTTGTACATTGCTATCTCGCACTGTTTGTCATCGGTTCACAGTTAGGTTATATATCCAGTTTGTACATTGCTCTCTCGCACTGTTTGTCATCGGTTCACAGTTAGGTGATATATCCAGTTTGTACATTGCTATCTCGCACTGTTTGTCATCGGTTTACAGTTAGGTTATATATCCAGTTTGTACATTGCTATCTTGCAATGTTTGTCTCAGGTTCACAGTTAGGTTATATATCCAGTTTGTACATTGCTCTCTCGCAATGTTTGTCATCGGTTCACAGTTAGGTTATATATCCAGTTTGTACATTGCTCTCTCGCAATGTTTGTCATCGGTTCACAGTTAGGTTATATATCCAGTTTGTACATTGCTCTCTCGCACTGTTTGTCATCGGTTCACAGTTAGGTTATATATCCAGTTTTTACATTGCTCTCTCGCACTGTTTGTCATCGGTTCACAGTTAGGTTATATATCCAGTTTTTACATTGCTCTCTCGCACTGTTTGTCATCGGTTCACAGTTAGGTTATATATCCAGTTTGTACATTGCTCTCTCGCACTGTTTGTCATCGGTTCACAGTTAGGTTATATATCCAGTTTGTACATTGCTCTCTCGCACTGTTTGTCATCGGTTCACAGTTAGGTTATATATCCAGTTTGTACATTGCTCTCTCGCACTGTTTGTCATCGGTTCACAGTTAGGTTATATATCCAGTTTTTACATTGCTCTCTCGCACTGTTTGTCATCGGTTCACAGTTAGGTTATATATCCAGTTTTTACATTGCTCTCTCGCAATGTTTGTCATCGGTTCACAGTTAGGTTATATATCCAGTTTTTACATTGCTCTCTCGCACTGTTTGTCATCGGTTCACAGTTAGGTTATATATCCAGTTTTTACATTGCTCTCTCGCAATGTTTGTCTCAGGTTCTTGTTGGGTTATTGATTTTGAGTTATATTCGATAGAAAGGTGAACAAAAGAGTAATTAATTGTATGTTATTAATGATGACTTTATTGAGTATTACTGTTTGATTCAAATACCGGTACCTGTTCTCTACATATTTTTCTTTTAATCATGATTTGTTTCTTTGTTTTTTGTAAAATACTCTATTTTGATTTTGAGTTTAGATCAGAAACGACCGATACATTTTATAAACTATACGCTGATCATCGGAAACGTTAATGACTTATGTATACAGGTTCATCATTCGTTAAATTTTTTACTTAAATATAATTCAAATAAAAATAAAATACTATAGGCTATTGTAAGTCAGGTTGTCTGGATGAATTATTGGTTGTTGTTTGTCTTTGTTTGTGCGTCTGTTTTTCCTGAAGAGAAAGTTGTTGGTCGTTTGTGTGACATGTTGTGCTGTGTTGTACTTTTTGTGATGCATGTTATCAATTTTACATGTTTTACAAAAATATACAAATAAATGGCACAACAGCAAAAACATATAATCTTTATTTTTTCAACTTCTTTGTTATAAATGATTGAAAAAAACATATGTAAGAAATTTGAAAAGAAAAAAGGGATGTAGGATTTTCATGTTTCTTGTAAAATATTTTTTTGTATCCCTCACCCATTTTCTAAACATTTTGGCTAAAAAGACTGACTTGATTGGTAATAAAATTTGAAATATTGATTACTCAAAAACTACTCTTTGGAAATATCAAATTTTTTTATAGAGTTAATTATAAGTTTGATTATAATTTTTTTTAAATTTATTGATATTTTGCGCTTGTATCACATACTTTAGAAATAATACCAGAACGAGATTTCAACGAGACTGAAACGTCAGAAGAATACATCCTTAAGAGTGATCTGATTTACATAAATGATATCTTAGATGATAAAATGTCATTATCTGCAATCTACATTTTAAACAAATTAAAGTTTTAAATAAACTGGATCACTGAATTTCACAACTTAATAAAATCTATCCCAAACGAATGGATCGAAGATGTTCAAAAAAAAGTTCTGTCATATCTACAGTTTATATTCAGAGAAAGAAGATCGTATGGAAAAATCATTTTACGGAGACTACATTATTAACTAGTGTTGTCAACGGTTAACCGGTTAATCGGTCGAACGACCGAATACCGAATACCAAAAACGCTAACCGGTTAACAAGACTTTTTTCAATTTCGATAGATTTGATATAAAGTGTTGAAAATCAAATCATTAAATAGTTGTTTTATTTAAATATTGTCGTCATGGTAATTAGTTTGACAGATCAATTGTCCAGTATATTGATTGCTATTGTTAATCCTAAAAACATAAAATTAATTAGAGTTCGGGGCAGGATCTTTAAGTAACATAATTAGTAAACATGTTTTTTAACAGTAACTTTAAATCAGTAATGAGATTTAATTTTACTAATTACTTCATTATTTCGTTTTCGATCTAATATTGTGTAAACCTACATTTAAATGTGCAACCTCCGTAGTGCAAGGGTTAGTCTTACTTTAAATTAAAAAATTGTGAAATGCAAACCAATGTGGATGTACTCAATGTATACGTGAAAGTACGAGTAACATGCTTAAAGAAAAAAGCAAATACAGTGAAGAAACAGGTCGTACAGCATGTACAATGACCTATAGTTGTTAATTTCTGTGTCATTTTGGTCTCTTGTGAAGAATTGTCTCATTGGCAATCGTACCACATCTTCTTTTTTATAATTAATCATTTCAAATTGAAACACCCCCCATTATTTTCGGAGACAACAAGAGAAAAGGAAAGAATAATCGGTTTCAGACATATGACATATTCAATTCTACGAGATTAAGATTTTGTTTTTGGATTTTTTAATCTGAAGTTGGTACAAACGCTATAGTTGATACGGTGTATTTGATTATTAAAAGTCAAACTTCGCCAGGAATCCTCACAGACAAGCCTTATAATGCTAAAGGAAAAACTTCAATTCTAAAAGCGTATTTATGACTTGTTGTCAAATTGACAATCATACCACATCTTATATCTATGTGTAGGGTTCTATTGATAAGACTTTCACAACTTAAATTACCGGTTAACCGGTTAATCGGTCGAACGATTACCCGAGTAACCGGTTAGGCAAAAGTGTACGATTTGACAACACTATTATTAACAAATAAAATGGTATATTACTCTTTGATAAGTATAAAACTAGAGCCATCAATATGAATAAACAGGTGGCTTAGAATACCTAAAATACAAGAAACACTTAATATGAATTCATCGTTCCAATTTATTTTTTAATATATGATTGAAAATAAATTAAAAATATATAATATGGAAATTATTTCATTATATTGTTCCAACGAAAAATCTGTTATTGCAGTGGAAAGTAACTAAGACAGATGAGTGTAATTTTTGTAATCAAAAAGAAGATTATGTGCCACATGTGATGCAGGATCTGCTTACCCTTCCGGAGCACCTGAGATCACCGCCAGTTTTTTGGTGGGGTTAGTGTTGCTCAGCCTTTAGTTTTCTATGTTGTTTCTTGTGTACTATTGTTTGTCTGTTTGTCTTTTTCATCTCTAGCAATGGCGTTGTCAGTTTATTTTTGATTTATGAGTTTGACTGTTCCTCTGGTATCTTTTGCCCCTCTTTTATAAATGCTCACTGTATATATTTTCTGAATTGTACATAATTGACTAGATTTTGGCAAAACAACTCTGACCCCTTTAAAAGAAGTAAATAGATTTTGTTATTAAATTGCAACATCTTGTATTCGGATATAAAATCACAGATAGTAAATATTACTTTTTGAATTATCTAATAAAAGAGAGACGAAAGATACCAAATCAAAATCAAATCAAATATATTTTATTGTCAATTAAAGACGCCCATTACAGGCAGAATAATCACAAGTTAAATTTGGTACAATGATTACAAAATGATTACAATTATTTGAGTACAATTAAATCAATGATTACAACGAAGAGAAAAGAAAGACACACGAATGTATATTTATAAAATGTATCATGTTTCAACTTTGATACCAGAGGGACAGTCAAACTCATAAATCGAAAATAAACTGACAACGCCATGGCTAGAGATGAAAAAGAAAAGCTAAACAGACAAACAATAGTACACATGACACAACATAGAAAATAATAATAGTACTAAGTATTTCTATTTATAAGTCATATTTTGTATCTGAGCAGAAAACAAACATTGTTGATGTCTTTAGTATTTTTGAAAATGAATTTATTAAAAGAGTAGACACATATAGATATAAATCAAGATGCCCAATGTTATTGTCAATTATAAAGAATTTTAGAATTAATTAGTCTCTGTATATGACAATTGTACATCTTTTATATTATTGTTATAAGTTAATAAGTTGGATCAGCTGTTTATTTCACTGAATAAGCATGGGAGTGTAACAGGATAAATCAACAGAAGATTGCATGGACTCTTGGTGAAATTAGTAACAAGCAAGATTTGGTGAATAAATATTATTATGTTGTTTTAAATTTTTTATACTTTACTTGTATTGAAAACCCAATGTGTAAGTAGGTCGAGACTACTTATCTGTTTGGTGTCAAAAGGACATTTGGTTGATTGGTGATCAGCAGAACACTTCGATTTTCAATGCTTCCTTTTCCTACAATTAAATACCTTTCGTTCCAACGAAATCAGAAAAGATTGTAGTTTTTGCAGTTCACTTGCAGTCTGCACTTATATCCAAATTTCATTCTTGGTACCAATTTATTTTGAAAACGTATTGTACACCGTTCCAATAAAAGCCTCATAATCCACGGAATCGGTATCGAATCGTGCGGTGTTTTTTATTTTAAAGACCCCCCTCCCCCCCAGATAACACCTTTATATCATGACTAAAATAAAATTGAAAAGATGTGAACTCAGACAAAACATACTTACCTTTTCCCTTCAAGATTGGTCAATATTTCGTCGCCTGATAGAAACATAAATATGAGTAAGGAATATTTTAAAAATTTCGGAATCGAGCATCACTGTGAAAATAGTATAAATTGTCGAAATGATGACTGGTTCAGGCAAGTCGGTACTGTTTATGTTATTCCTTTAGTATCTTTTGTCTCTCTTTTAGTATCAGTGTTGGCATGAGTGAGGACTACAAGATAAAGTAAATACTTTCAGGACGTAGTTATCTGAACAATTCTACAACTTAATGAAATATTCGAAAACAAGAATGTGTCCTCAGTACACGAATGCCCCACTCGCACTATCATTTTCTATGTCCAGTGGACCGTGAAATTGGGGTAAAATCTCTAATTTGGCATTAAAATTAGAAATATCATATCATAGGGAACATGTGTACCAAGTTTGAAGTCGATTGGACTTCAACTTCATCAAAAACTACCTCGACCAAAAACTTTAACCTGAAGCGGGACAGACGGACGAACGAACGAACGAACGGACGGACGAACGGACGGACGGACGAACGGACGCACAGACCAGAAAACATAATGCCCCTCTACTATCGTAGGTGGGGCATAAAAAGCCATACCAAGGTGAAAATTAAAATTATTGAAGTACAATTCAACTTTAACATGAGCTGTGACAGTCCCAGACTTTCTGTCTTTTTCAAAACTGAAATTGGTTAAAAGATGTAATGGTGTTGATTTGTATAATCGACCATATGCAAATCAACACCATTACATCTTTTAACCAATTTCAGTTTTAAAAAAGACAGAAAGTCTGGGACTGTTTGCAAGTTGCATTGTTAATCGAATGCTACAAATGTGTGTCGTCTTTTACATGAACGCTCACAAACATATTTAATGCAATCATGTTTTTATATGTTTGTCCCGGCAATTCACGACGCCGGGGTGCCACGTGTGGAGCAGGGTTCGCTTACCCTGTCGGAACACCTGCGATCACCCCACATTTTTGGTTTGGTTTATGGTGCTCAGTCTTTATTTGATTAAGTTCTGTTTTTGTACTATTGTGTGTCTGTATGATTTTTTTCTTTTACAGCCATATGGCGTTAAAACTTGTCACTTTATTTTCGACTTATGAGTTTGAATGTCCCTTCGCTATCTCTCGCCTCTCTTTTTCTTTAACTGGTTTTCGACCCATTATAATTTCCTGACTGAAAAAGTGTTACGAAGTGAATAGTCTCCATATCAATTTTTTCAAAATTTCTCTCGAAAAGTTAATAATAGATTTTTGTATTGGGTTAAACTAAATTGAAATATTGAAATCATATATTTTCGTTTCATCAAAATTTTTCCACTACACCAGAAAATGAGAAGACTTTTTTTGACCTAATGAAATATTTTCGAGAAAAAAACCCCATACCAAGTGAAAATTTAAATTATTAATTTAAAAGTACAATTCTAACATGTTAAAATGTATGTCGTCTTTTACATGAAGGCTCACAAACATATTTAACCCAATAATGTTTTTATGTATAAACTCATCAAAAATACCAGGATTAAATTTTGTATTTACGCCAGCAGCGCGTTTCGTCTACAAAAGACTCATCAGTGACGCTCGAATCCAAAAAAGGTAAAAAGGTATGTTTGTCGGTGACCTATAGTTGTTAATTTCTGTGTCATTTTGGTCTCTTATGGAGAGTTAGTGTCTCATTGGCAATCATATCACATCTTTTTTAATATTTTTTTGAGTACGGTTATATTAAAACATATATCTGGCGAAGTATTCTACTTAAAACAGTTTAATTTAAGGATATTTTTTTTCAAAATGGAGGATGTGTTTGGGAAAAATTTTAAATCACAAAAATACTGAACTATATAATAGGATAACTATTCAGTTTCAACTTCACAAATGATATAAGATGGTCTTGAAGTATAAATTCGAGGGACTGATGTTGTTTGTCAGCTCAATTACTTGTTACAGTGTTCTTTTATTTGTCTTTGATATTTATAGGCATATCGAAAATACAACAAATTTGCAATAATCACGATGATTACGTTTACAAATGGTTTAGGCAAATATTATTTTACAGTTTTTTTTTTCTCAATGAAAATAAAAATCAAATTCAACAATCAAATTATAAAAAATGTGAGCCAAGAATATAGAGTTATATTTTTAGATTTAAAGAATGCTTTTGATCTGGTTAATCATATAATTTTATTGAAAAAACTTGAATGTTATAATGTTTCAAACTTTACACTAGACTGGTTTAAGCCATACTTGTTTGAACTAAGCCAACAAGTTAAGGTCAATAACGTCATGACTAATACATAATGCATAAAAACTGGTGCACCAAAAGGCTATATCCTTGGCCCTCTGTTATTTATTTCATATATTAATAATTTACTATATTCTTGGCTCACATTTTTTAAATTTTATTGTGAAAAACTTCTTGGTTAATATATTGATAAAAACCTAAATTGGAATGAGCAAATAGATAAAATGTCATGTACAATATGAAATTGAATCAATTTATTACAAAAGATAAGAAAATATTTACCTATGCATATACGTATTATTATTTTAATGCTTATATTCTGCCATTGTTTGATTATTGTTGCAATATATTGGAAAGTTGTTATGAAAGTGGAATAAATAAACTTAATAAGTTATTAAAGAAATCTGATAGGGTTATAGTAGAAGCTGACATATAGTCCATAATGACATCATTCAGTTTATTATTTAATAGTTTTAACTGGTTAAATGTGGAAAAACGCATTCAATGCCAACAGGCAATACTTGTATTTAAATCATTAAATGATATGGTTCCTAATTCTTTACAAGAAAATTTTCATTTTACTGGTAATCAAAATTATGATTTACGTTCAGCTGATGAAAAACTATTAGTCTTCCAAAACCAAAAACATTTAAAAGAAAAAACAACATATACATATTCAGGTTCTCAAATATGGAACAGTTTACTTAATGAAATAAAAATGAGTAATACACTTGTATCTTTTAAAACAAAATGTTACAAATTGTTCATCAATTGTGCAAATTAATATGCTTTTTCATTATTGTGTATCATTATAATATATGTACTTATAAATATGGTATTATTATTTTGAGGACTCTCAGGAAGATTAGTTTTAACTAATGGGACTATCCTATTTAAATAAACAATATCTATTTATTTTTTTACATTCTAAGACACTAAAATAAAATTCAGAAATTTTTAATTTTGGCATTTCAGTCCTTTGTTGAGTACTTTTGTTTTCAATCTTTTCGGTTTTTAGCTATCCATCCGGGTTATTCCAACAAAATGGCATCGCAAGTGGAAGGTGCGAAGAAATTGGTGGATTTACGCGTTGTAGATTTACGTGCAGAACTAGAAAAGCGTGGTCTCGATAAAAATGGTGTTAAAGCAGTTCTTACAGAACGTTTACAAAAGGTATAGCAATTCTCCCATTGCTTAGTTGAAAGGTTTATGTATCCGGAATCCTTATCAACCCATGTGCTTGTTCGGTCTTATCACTAGCCTGTGGTCAACTCATATCAGTTTCAAACACAACAAGTTACAACAATATACTTGATGAGCATTTTTTTTAATCGAAAAGGTTTTTGAATAACATAGATATGTATTATAAATGCAAATCGCAAATTCTCGATTTATTTGAAATTATCTCCCTTTGTTACGTTTCAAAATTATAGTGGTATTTACTGTTCATCAACAGGCATAGCTACGGAACTGTAGCTCGTAGGTCCATACAATATTTTTTGATAATTTGCAGATTCGGTAATGTATGCAAATTTCACACAATATAAGGACCTTATACTAAGAGGGTAGTCTAAAATCGGTCATCTTGTTGGTTCGTTCGGTATTTGTGTTTGTACTTATCACATTGGAAAAATCCGCATTGACGTCATTACGCTAAAACTAGTGCAGAATACATTTTTTCTACTCTTCTAAATAAAAAAAACCATCTCATTGTTATTCAAACGTATTGTACAAAAACACCATTTTTCTAATGGCCATTTGAAACCTGACTTCCGAATGCCTAAAACATTTTAGAACTTCACAAAATCCCACTTCAGGCCTCCATTGCTTTGTGTACATTCCATTCAGTGTCATCAATCTTAGTGGCAGACAAAAAAGGTCAAGCAAATGGTACTTTTATGAATTTCAAAATGACAAGCACCTTACGTCTTAGGCCGAGAAAAAAAAGATCGATGTTTCCGGTAACCCGACCGACCCTGTTTTTTAGCCCCGACCCTAACTTTTTTATTGGATCTTCAAAAAAAAAAAAAAAAAATTGTATCAACCGACTCCGTTTTTGACACAGGCTTCTGATAGATGACATAATATTTTTTCTCTCTTGCTTCTACTTGCATAGAAAGCCAGTAAAACATTTTATTAATGTCAAAAGGTATTCCAAATAGGTTAAAATCCAAGAAATTTGCACAGCAGGTGCTTCAAAAACATTGCAAATGGCACACTTCCGGTTTTTGAAACTAATTACGGATCCGGACTTGGAAAAACCATGATAATTTTCCGGATTTCATTTACGATGTCAAAAAAAAAAAAAAAAAAAAAAAAAAAAGAATTCCGACCTACCGACCCTATTTTTCAAAATGATGTTACCGGAAACGCATATCTTTTTTTTTAAGGCCTTACGTGATTTTCTAGCGAAAAAAACCCATCCAAAATGAAAGGAAAACTGCATGAAAAAACGATGTTCATGCCATAATTTTTTTCAGGAATATAGATTAGATTAATAAAAAATTCGTAAGGGTTCCACGGAACCCAATGTCTCGCCTACTTTTGCTGTTAATTGCAGACTCAACAAAAATGAGGAAAAACGTCAATAAAAATTTCCCTCTCGATACTGTCGTTTGATTGAAAGAAGCTTCCAAGTTTGGTAAAAAATCCAGGATAGTTTATGAATCTAATAAATGTTTTATAAACTTTAACTGCAGACTGTATGCAATGTTAACTGGAAGAAAAACTAAGTCCATTTATAAGTGAAATACGGAAAAAGTGATTTTTTTTTCACAAAATTTACTTCTGAATAATATCTTATGATCAGAAACAAGCTTATGTCTAAGTTTGGTAGAAATCCAGGATAGTTTAAGAACATTATAAAAATTTTAAAAACTTAAACCACAGAGTGAATGTTTTGTTTCTGGCCAAAAAAATAAGTCCATTTATAAGTAAAATACGGAAAAGTGGAAATTTATTTTTACAAAATTTTCTTCTTGATACTATCTTATGATCATAAACAAGCTTCTGTCCAAGTTTGGTACAAATCAAGGATAGTTTATGAAAGTTATTAAAATTTTAAAAACTTTAACCACAGAGTGAATGTAATGTTTCCTCTTTGAAAAACTAAGTCCATTTATAAGTAAAATACGGAAAAAATGGAATTTTATTTTTACAAAATTTACTTCTGGATACTTTCTTATGATCATAAACAAGCTTCTGTCCAAGTTTGGTAGAAATTCAGTATAGTTTAAGAAAGTTATTAAAATTTCAAAAACTTTAACCACAGAGTGAATATTTGTGGACGCCGCCGCCGACGACACCGACGACGACGGAATGTAGGATCGCTTAGTCTCGCTTTTTCGACTAAAGTCGAAGGCTCGACAAAAATGATTTACATTTATTTTTCATAGAAAAAAAATTTGATTTACAATGTAATATAAGAAGATCAATATTCTGTCCATCATGTCCGTAGGTAAATATTCATACAAAATTAAATTGATGTCGAATGTCATGACTAAAATTGAGGTTTCCTGTTGAATAAACCCTCAAATTATTGCAAACTATTTCAAAGCAATATCACACAAACAAATGATATAGACGTGATGGTTCAGTCGGTTATAAAACGCATTGTATTTGTAAAATCTATGAAACTAAGAACCCCAACTCCAAGAGACAAAAGGTTAATAAAAACTGTTTTATTTTATTCTCTTCAAAAATATTTATTGGTTAAACATTTGAACCGGCGATTTCCGTCTTTTGAAACCGCGACATTTTGCTGGGTGCGGGCTCATATTGAAAACCCTGCATTTGTGGGGATATTTCATTACTTTTAGTAGAAATAAACAAACAATCTGCAATCATTTAAATACTTTGGTCAGTAGTTTTTCTGTCTGATTCTAGTAATTTGCACTCCCTTACTGGAAATTCACCAATTTTTATATGTTTCGTTGTAAAATAATTTATAAACTGAAATAAATAAATAAAATAAATTTAAAGTTCTGAGTTAATTAGTCCCCTACCACTAAGTGGAAGGGGTCTTTAGGTTTGCACTCCGCCTGTCTGTCCATGGTGTCTTCCTTGAATGCCAACATTTTATATAATAATAATAATAATAATAATAATAGTCTTTTATTCAGAAGCAATACAGCTTATAGAATTTACATGTACATATACAAGTATAATATGTTGCCTATTCCTTGAATGCCAACAAAAATATTTCAATAGATGTTTGTATAATAGCAAAAGGTGTTTTTATAAGTATTTAACTGTTAACAATAATTAATGAACTTTATAGAATTGCAACATTTTATCACTTTCTCACAAGGAAAAATAGTAGATTTTAGGGTTAAAATTATTATGAATTTTAAAGAAATTAAAAACATTTTATTACTTTTAATCAAAAAATATATTTGGAATGAATATGTTAATAACATAATTATAAGAAATATTAAAAATTATAATGAAATTTTAGGTTAATACAATTATTTCAAACTAAATAAAGGATACAAGAGATTTGTTTAGTTCCATATTAATTTGAATATTTTATTAGTGAATATAACTATATGAAGATTTCAATTGTACAATTAAAAAATATTTAAGTTAATTTGATAACTTCTAAGCTGGAAACTACAGAAGTTTCAAGAAAATTCATGAAATAGGGTCACAAGAATTCTGATGAGTTGCAAACATGACCAGCATATGAATCACTTACAATGAAAAAGGGTGTAATTTTATAACTAAGAAAAACATCCTGAACAAACTGAACAAAACAAAATAGTAATCTAACAGGAGATACAAAGTTTCAAGAAATTTAATCAAGTAATATGGTAGGATATAACAGCACACACAACTATAGAAATATTGGAGAAAAAAAACCCTTCAAAGTCCAAAGAGTCTATTGCAGAATTTGTTCAAACTGGAATTCCTGACAAAATGCACAATATCAAAGGATAGGGAAAGCCAAATGTTATACGCATGGAATCATTCCTGATGATTTCAACTCTCCTGTCCTGGGGGATCATGGGGATGTTTTATTTCGTTGCCTACAATTTTTTTCAGTCAAAATTTGGGTTATCTTTCTTGGTACAAAGGTATAAAAAAAAAAGAAAAGAATTTCAACCAGTACAATTTGGTAAAAACTCAGGTAAAAGGAGTAAATATGTGCAACATTTTAAGATAAATTGATAATTTCAAAATATATAGTTATACTATAAAAAAATGTTTTATGAATTTTCTCGTGATACTCACATTTGTACACCTTTATCATTGGGTTTTATGAACAAAACTATGTGTAGAAAACATTTATTTACATTTACTACAACCAAAAAAAGGGGGAACACAAATTATAACCCTGTTTTCAAGAGAAGTAAATACACACCTATTTTCTTTGACACTAGTTCATTTAATCATGTATGTATGATTGATGAAATTGAAATTGCTTTCATCAATTTATTGAAAATGTCTGTTCTATTGATTGTGCTTGAAAGGGAAGGTTGTAGTCATCTACATTGTGTAAAATTATGCAGCTGAAAGTTGTAATCTTTCTTTCAGGCATTAGAAGATGAGGGACACAATCCAGAAGAATATATGTTTGAATCTCAAGATAATAATACTCCTAAGAAGACCACTCCAGCCATTAAAAAGACAAAGTCAAGTAAGTCACCTTATTCATGTCATTATATAAACATAACATTGAGAATGAATATGGGGTGATTACAACTTGACAAAAGGGAAGAAACAGCCCATAGCCACTAATGACATACCATAGAAAGGCTTGTATAGTTCACACTGGAACAAAGTCCCTTCTCCCCACGAAATTTTAGGTAAAAAAACTTTTTGTAACTGTTAGAAAAGGTCTAATGAAACTCTGGTAATTTCAAATCCTGTGCGGTCGTTTCCAGTATTTTCTTGGAAAAACCTGTTTTCCATCAAACAGAAGCTGAAACTACTTGTAAATAATTCTAGAACGCTTCATGATTGTTAAAATAAGTTTAATTCACTTAAAAGACAATTTAGAAACTTGTGTGTATGTTTAAACAGGAAGTTTAAAAAGCATGTGTATAAGAAGAAATTAACCGATGAGAGTCGATATCCGTACATAATACATGTAGATATATCACTATAATACGACTTTGAAAGTAAAACAGTTCCATCCTTTTGTAAAACAGTCTTTAATATATCTATCACATTAATGGTTGAAGGGTCTTAAGCTAATACAAACCATATTAGTCAGTATGAAACACTAAAACGGAACGAAGAATAACTGATTACGTTACGGTTTGCTTTTCACTATGTTTGTAAAAATCTTACAAATGGCCATCAAAAGGAATGTTGGTTTTCCCTGGTGGACTGTTGATGTTTGGCTATATCATGTCATCAAGTTTTGATTGTCAGAAGAAGTTGGGGTGCATGGACATAACCACGGCTTATTCTTCATGAAACCTGGTTATCCTAGTCAATTTAGATGCAGAGTTGAACACAACCCCATAAGCAAATCTTGAGAAAGACATGGAAACATTTTAAGTTTTAATTTTCCCTTTACATGTAATGTAATGTTTATTATTTTTATACGACAGCAAAAATTGAAAAAAAATTGGTCGTATATATCACGTTGTTGTCGTCGTCCGAAGACAGATGGTTTCTAGATAATAACTTTAGTAATAAATAGAAATCAATAAAATTTTAACACAAGGTTTATAACCAGTAAAGGAAGGTTGGGATTGATTCATGGAGGTTATGGTCCCAACTGTTTAGGAATAAGGGGCCAAAAAAGGGGCCCAAATAAGCATTTTTGTAGTTTCCAGACAATAACTTTGAAGTTCTTTAACTATAGTTATTCTGTCAGAAACCTATGATGTGTCAAATATTCAATTACAATCCAAATTCCGATCTGTATCAAGCATGAATATTTTGGCCCTAACTTTTCAGGGTTGGACATCTGAGGTATCCAGCTTGGCTCAGCAGAACAATTTATTAAGTTTTGACCTGTAATCTTGCTATCCAGTCATGCAAGATCCTATGTCAGTTTCTGATTTAAATTAATGTAATATTGAACGGAAAAAGGGGGGTCCTCAGAGTTACAGGGCTGTACTAAAAGCAATCCTAGAAATCCCAGAAAATAGATTTTCTTAGAAAGTGTTTGGAGTAAATCTACATAATAAATAAATATAGTGCAATGTTATATAAGTATTGTTTATATTTTCAGGATTAAGTAAAGGAAAAGGAAAGACAAATGAAGTAAGTACTAATATTAATATGTATCTCAGACGTCCCTCAAACTATAAAACGGGAGATACTGTGAATCAAATGAAGACTTATCTATAGCTAGAAGTAGAATCATGAGAATAATGTACATTTAAAGACAAGCTCTTATTTTGCCATTTAGAGTTGATCAAACTGTCAGCCCCTTTCAAAAGGTATAGGTTTTTATGCCACTTCAGCTAGGCAAAGGGGGCATTAAGGGTTACCTTTGAGTCAATGACTGTCTGTATGTGTTTGTGTTTTTCTATCTGTCTCCCATTTTTTTCCCTCCAACTATAACAAGTTTGACTCATCCAAATTTTATGAAACTCAGACACAATGATAGGATACAAAACTCACAGTGTTGTGCAGTAAGTCGCTCACCGCTCTAGAATTAGAGTTATGCCCCTTTACAACTTTATAACATAAAGTCTTTTAAACTAGCAGTGATATTACATGATGTAAATGCTCTCAAAATATATTTTTGGGTATTTTACAAGTTGTAGTGTAAGCAAGCTTGAGAAGGGCCATTCGTGTCCTCGCACATCATTCTTGTATATTTTTCTTGCAGTTAAAAAGATAGCATTTGCAATTGACATTATTACAATTGTGTGAATGATCTTCTGCAATATTATTTGACATCAGATTAATTGTACAGAAGTTTTTTGGAAGAAAATTTCATGTCGACTTAAGAATCAAGTATCAAGATATCTCTATGTCTACTTCAGTTTTTATGGCTGCTTCTTACTATGCTTATCATCTGAAATGCATTGTACAAAAATCTAAGGATTGAAATAGAAATTAAACAAGTCAGATTGATTGTGACTTGGATAGGTTATCCTCTTACTGTATATGGTTTGTTTTAATGTTTAGTTTTATTTATGTGGGGAAGATTAAGATTATTTTTGTCTGGGAAAAGTGTTTATCTTGTTTGTGAAATCAACTCCTACAGTTTTCAATTATCATGATTATAATATCCTTAAAATTTTACCACAGACATTTATTTAATTGGCTTATCTGTTGTTTTTATACGACCACAAACATTTTTGTGAAATTTTTGCAGTCGTATATTGGTATGACGTTGGCGTCATCTTTGTCATCCAAAGACATTTGGTTTTCGCACTATAATTTTAGTATAAGTAAATAGAAATCTATGAAATTTAAACAAAAGGTTTAGGCCAACTAAAATTAATAAGTAGATTTTCATCCAGATTTTTGAAAAAAATGGGGTGGGTGGGAGGATTTTATTTTTTAAATTTTATTTCTTGTGACGAGTTCTTCATACCGCGGAGGGTATAAGCAAGTGTAAACTAAGCGTATTTCATGTATATACATGCATAAGAAATCGTACATAACTTTTCAAACTCTTGAATGAATATCTCTGATTTGCAACTACTGTTATACATGTAATTGAAACTTTAGAATCCTATTTATTATAAGTTAACTTAAAAAACGTAGAGAAATGCTCTCTTCAGTTGGACTATACCTTCACCAAATTTAGTTTGCTTTCTAAGCGATGTTGTGTAGTCCCCAATTAATCAAATGTATTGGTACAAATGTATGCAACACAAGTGTTATGAGTACAGAATAAAATAAAAACTCAAACAGTATTGAAAGTAATAGTGTTGGTGCTAAACCAAGATGCAACTTGAGATAATTATGAACTTTACCAAAAAGAAGTTGTTGTTTAAATAATGAATTGAGGATATTGGGACAGAGGGTGTTTGCTGTTTGTCAACAAAAAACGACAGCCATCTAAGGTAAAACTAAGGGCTTGCTATAAAAAGCATATGTTTGTAGACTTTCTGTTTAGCTCAATATACGGTTATAAATCTAACAAGTTTGTGCTTGTGTCAATTTCTTTAAGCCAGTCATGCTTTTGTACCAGTGTGTTCCATGATTCTTGCGCTTTGGATATCATTCACAGCCCAATTTCCTGACACAAAGTCATTGTAATAAATAAAAATAAGAAAGGTTTTCTAATCTTTTGTGACATACCGCGATTTGCGTTTTTAGACACATCGTTTTACTCATAACCCAAATATTTCATGCCCTTCTCGTAATCAATCTCTATTTTCGGTAGATGTTGATGTTATCATTGAGCAGCAGAATATATGTCGACTTAATCATTTTCGTTAGATTACTCGAAGAAATACAAAACCAAAGTTTGAAACAGGAAGTTTTGAATGAAATGAAACTATCAATGGTTACCGGTAACGAACATGAACAAAATCCGGAAATAGTAATTTAAAAAAAAAAAAAAAATCGGGGCGGGACGATTTCAGAGGGGCGGGCGGGGATGAAAATCTATCAATTAATTTTAATTGGCCTTATGACCACAAAAGGAAGGTTGGGATTGATTTTGGGAGTTTGGTCCCAACAGTTTAGGAATTAGAGGCCGAAAAAGGGCCCAAATAAGCATTTTTGTTGGTTTTTGCACAGGAAATAGAAATCTATGTAATTTAAACACAAAGTTTATGACCACCAAAAGGAAGGTTGGGATTGATTTTTGGAGAACTGGACCCAACAGTTTAGGAATTAGGGGCCAAAAGGGTCCAAAATTAAACTTTGTTTTATTTCATCAAAAATTGAATTATTGGGATTCTTTGATCTGCCAAATCTAACCGTGTATTTATATTCTTAATTTTTATACGCCCGTCTTTTAGACGGGACGTATTATGGTATACCGTTGTCCGTCCTTCAGTCCATCGTCCACACTTCGGACAATAACTCAAAAACACTTTCACCAATTTCCATGAAACTTAAGTGAATTGTTTATATCTATTTACGTAAGCTCCCTTTCGTTTTTTTTTTAATTTCAGATTTTAAGTTTTGGATTTATGGGGCTTTATTCATAAAAAAGGGGGGATTTTTAACACTTCGGACAATAACTCAAAAAGGCTTTCACCAATGTCCATGAAACTTTGGTGAATTGTTTATATCTATTGATGTAACAAATAATACTTAATAAAATCTGATGAAAACATAAAATTTGTAAAATCTTTAGTTCAATTTAAAACATTAAATTTCTTGCAAAAAATAGGTTCAATGAATGTCATACGTTTGTACTATTATTGAATGGTTGCAAGGATGAAAGCACATTAGCAGTCCCTGAGATACTAACTGTTCCCTGAGGCATATATCATTTTATGATAACATTTTTACTATCTAAGCTATGAATAAAAATCAAATACTGTTTTTACATATAGGATGTTTTACTCTTGTTAAAATTGGTTGCAATTGAAATCACAAATGATACCTTAGCATTGCAGCTTTTTTATAGAGTTCGGTTTCGGTGGAAGGGTTAAGCGCAATAAAAAATGTTATAAGCCATAACTAGTCTACAATAGCACATAAGTGAACAAGTGACAACATGAAAATCCTAACATGTGACTAAATATTCCTTAAATGTTAAATGGTGTCATTTAATGAAAAAAATAAGGAAATCAAGTCTCCTAAACATTTATCAATAAGATCATCTTGTGAATATTCTAAACAATAAAAAGGTAATAATCATTATCCACCATATTAAGCACCATTTGAACAACTTTTGCATACATCTTTGTATAATTGAGTATGGATTCCTTACTGTGTTCAACAGAATCTAACTATGAGCAATATACCCCAAGAAAATTACCTTCTTTCAAACTACTATAAAATTTGGAAATCAGCCATAGAATTACTAAAACCCATAATCATATATCACTTTCCTTATATTGCATTGAAGACTTCTATGTTATATGCCAATGTTAATGATATTTGTTTTTTATGCTAAATATTGAAAAGCTGAACTAGGTTTAATCATCAGTGTCTTCTTCACTGTAATCACTGTCCTCATCATCAGAAAAATCCTCATTTTCATTCTCAGAAGAGGCCTCCTCATCATCAATGAAATCTTTATCTTCATCATCAATGAAATCCTTACTTTCATCACCTACTTCCTCATTTAGATCATAACTTTCAGTAGAGTCACTTTCACCATCTTCACTTTCCCTGTTATCTTCTTTGCTGCTCCTGATTGTCATTGTAGTCTTTTTTGCCATTTTTATAAGCCCGTCGTCTTTCAAACAACGGGCGTATCGTGCGCTAAAGCGCAGCCCTTTATTGGTCCCGTTTTCAAATTGGTCTACAATAAGGTCAAAAGGGTCCAAAATTAAACTTAGTTTGATATTAACAAAAATTGAATTCTTTGATATGCTGAATCTAAAAATGTACTTAAATTTTTTATTATGGGCCCAGTTTTCAAGTTGGTCCAAATCGGGGTTCAAAATTAAACTTTGTTTGATTTCAACAAAAATTGAATATATGGGGTTCTTCGATATGCTGAATCTAACCATGTATTTAGATTTTTGATATTTGGGCCCGGTCATGAAATTGGTCCACATTGAGGTCTAAAGGGTCCAAAATTGAACTTTATTTAATTTCATCAAAAATTGAATTCATGGGGTTCTTTGATATGCTGAATCTAACCATGTATTTAGAATTTGGATATTGGACCATAATAGGTAAATGTCCAATCTAAAATTTTAAATTTTTTAAGTTTAAGTTCTTTGACCACATTCCTTCTGTGTCAGAAACCTATGTTGTGTCAACTATTTAATCACAATCCAAATTCAGAGCTGTATCAAGCTTGAATGTTGTGTCCATACTTTCCCCAACTGTTCAGGGCTCGACCTCTGCGGTCGTATAAAGCTGCACCCTGCGGAGCAATGGTTAGTGTTTCGAATTATCCAATTCTATATTTTATGTAAATTTTAGAGAGCATTAACAAGAAAATATTTAAAAAAAAAAAAGTTGTGTTTAGATTATGTGTTGTCATGCATTTCAATGATGATTTGCAGTTTTATTTAATTTTATGATGGATAACAGTGATTTTACATAATTTGACTGACATGATTTTAAATATTTCATATTTTTGCCAAATAGACTATTCAACAGATTTAATTTTTTTTATTTTAGTTTATTGAAGTTTCATGTTTGGATAATGTACATGTACTCAACCTAATATTAAAGATTTTTTTTATGATTTAAATAGTTTTATTGTTCAACCAGGAAACTTTATATTAAAGTAATGAGAAATTACCATAATGTTTTTTCGTCGTCAAGTATTTCTAAAGGCAGAACTCACTTTAACCTATCGTTTTGTTCAGTGTTTTAAGATGAAAAGATGACATGCAACAATTGCAGTACTTGCTAGAACCTGTTGTCTCTTTAGTGCTTTTAAATGTGGAACAAATTAGTCATACATTTAACAGCTGTCATGAATTGAGAAAATGAATGTGATTTTTAAAATTTAAATAAGGAGATAAAGGTACAATGTATGATTGCCAATGAGACTTTGACCATGTTGACCTCATTTTTCATGGTTCATTGGTCAATGTTAAGATTTTGTGTTTTGGTCTGCTTTTTCAGTACTACAAATAAGCAATAGGTGAACTTTATTTGGTGCATGGAATGATTGTAATTAATGTACATGTTGGTCTAGCTGATATCATCTGATCATGACCTTGACCTCATTTTCATGATTCATTGGTTAAATTTTAGGATTTTGTGTTTGTTAGTTTTACAAATACTAATAGCTATATTTCAGCTAAAAAATGTACATGCATGACATGTATGTTAGTAATTAAGTGCCAGTCTTTGTAAGAATCAGGCAACTTAGGTAAAAATTAAAACATGATTAGAAAAAACCCACCGAGCTAATCATGCTATTTAATACTAACCATCATCCTGAGTTAAAAAGTATCAGTCTTTCGTTTGTGTGTGTCTGGTAATATCAAATAACTTGGTTAGAAAATTGGTTAGAATGATAGCAAATTACAGAGTTATCTCCCCTTATTTGTTAATTTCTAGTGCATTTCAACCAAATTGTATCTTCTATTACCAGAACAGAAAATGGAAATGAATGTTATTTTTGTGCATAACTACATATTATGAACTGAAATCAATATCAAAAAGGGTGGGTTTTTTTGGTCATGTTTTCACCACTGCCTGATTCTTAGGCAGACTGGCACTTAAAATGTACCGGACAACTGTAAGGTGTACATGTCTGTCTGGCCTTGTTCATCTATGATCTAACCATCATGATGACCTTGATCATTCTCATAGAGCACTGCTTATGATAAGAGTGTGTGATACTTGGGGTAAAACCTTCATGTAACAGGCTTTCAACACAAATTCAATGATAAGTAAGACAGGCGAGACATTTTAGCTTGTGCACTCTTGTTTAGAAAGAGGGAAATACCCACAATCACCATCATTCAATCACTGTGAACAATCACCAGCTAGGGAGATTATTCACTGAAAAGTTTGGCTGATGACGCAGCATTCAGATACCCTTTATTTCTAGTTCTCAATAGTTCTTTAAATAACAGAGCTTAATTATTGTTAGATCTATTGAATTTTTTTCTTTAATAAACGCATGTTGAATATAAATGGATCTTGTAACTTCTGAAGTCTATAAAATATTGCTTTCCTTTTTATATTGACTTGTTTTATTGGTACACAAAGAAGGAGATTCAATCCATTCATGGAAATATTATCCTCTTGCAATATACATACTCAGAGGAATTTATAATAGTTTTTTGAATTTAAGAAAATGGTCTCTTTTCATCAAAGTTAAATGTGTGACCAGTTCAATTGAACACACCCATAGGTCATGTAGTAACACTATAAGAAATATTTTCAAAATAAAAGGAATAGATTAAGATACTTTCTGATGTACATGTAAATAGAAGAAATAAAAGTTGACTAGAATTAGAATTTCCATACTTCCATGACTTCTGGTTCAAAATTAAATAATCCATTAGTACTGTATAAGATCAGGTACATATGTACTCCTTTAAGAATTAATGAGGCTAGGGAAAAGTATGGTGAAGATCCTAAGATACATGTATATTACATAATTACAAATTATATATTGCTGAGGCTAATTGAATTTTGTCAAATTGATTACCATAATTTAAATAGTCAATACTAATAAATAGAAATGATGATATTACTATGACATATATATTTATATATGCTCTTAATTGAATTTCCATAATGAAGGCAAAGAGAAACTTGTTAGGCCAAATAAAAATATATGTGTGGTTCCAGTAACCCAACCGACCCTAGTAAAAACCCCCCGACCCTAGAACTTTTTTTTTCATTTCTGAAAAATAAATTTTCAAACGATCAAATTTGAGGATTGTGAATTAAAATAATTAAATTCATAGATTTCTGTCATCTGAATTTCCATCACAAGTATCTGTTATGGCTAAAATGCAACAATTCATAACAGAATGCAACAAAATTAACTAAAAACGTATCATGACTGTTTATTTTACAACCAAACACATGTAAAAATGGTGGACTTCTGGTTGGGGTGTGTAAAATACCGGAAACAATTTCGGTAAACACACAATTTTTTTCCGGATTTTGACATTCAAAAATAAAAATAAAAAAAAAATAAAAAAATTTGCCGACCTACTGACCCTATTTTTTAAAAGTATGTAACTGGAACCACCAATATATTTTTATTTGTCCTTAGAATGAATTCAGAAACAATCACTATAGTATACCCATCCAACCCTCCTTCTATTTCCCACCACCCTTAATAAGAAGATAAGATAAGGAAAAAGTTCAAATTCTTGTATTTAAAAACAGATTTTCAACATAAAAATGCATCAGTATGTGAAGTTTAAACATTAAATTTATCAATATTTATTTTTATCGCTATTTTGTGCATTTTTCCTTTGATCTTTTTTTATGATAATTTTCATATCATGCTACTCGCTTGAGATGGAAAATTATCGCTAGAAACTAAGCATGCACATGGCGTTGCTAACGAAATTGACATGAAATTAACATGAAATTGACAACGTCTTCATAGGTAAAATAGCGATAAAAAGATTATCATTGTTCATCTCAACTCGATTGCCTTTCTCGAAAATCAATCTCGTTGAGATGATCACCGATAATCTATAAATAATTATCTATCACAATTTTGAAGATAAAGGATTGGAGGGTTTTAACCTTTGACCTGACGATAACTTATCATAGACCGCATGTTAAAACTTCTAAATAAAGGATTATAGAAAGGTTATGTTTATTTCTATAAGTTTATTCTTATAAACACATGAGAAGATCTTTTTTAAGTGGAGTCTTCAGTGAGAAGGTAAAATCACTAATCTGACTTTGTTTGTCCACTTATATAAGTTATATATGGTCATAATATGGATGGGGTCATGAGTGGCCTGGCTGGTTAGATTTCTGTAGTGTTTAACTGATCATCTTGATAGTGGGTAGTTTATTTTAAAAAGTACTTAAATTCCAACATTAAAAAGCCTCAGATTATATTTCATGTATTTCAGTCTTTGCTACATATGTATGTGCTGAATACTCATTTGTCTTGTGAATACCCTTGAAAATATTTTATTCATGTTAATTATAAGTAACTTGTGTAAGTGCAATTTGAATTTTTATTTCATCATTGTAAAATATTAGATTTAAGATCAGTGCTGGATTCATATGAGGCGCACCTGGCGAATGTCCACTCTCCCCAAACCCTCCCCTCTTCCACTTCTGGCCAATAAAAAGATATTTTTTTAGGAAATGTCCCCTCACTCTGATTTCTTAGGAGGCCCCTCCCTCTTAACCCCTTTCGTAAAATCCTGGATCTGCCCTTGGAAAATCTCAATCTGTTGATTGACTTTGTTAAAAATATATTTGTCTTGAAAAACACAGAAATACCTGATTTCTTTTTATAGTTAAAGAATTTGAGTAGATTATCCTTTATTACTGGCAAACAATTTTTTTCTTGATTGGATGTTCTGTAAAAGACATGTTGAATCACTTTATTTACCCATGATCGAAAATGTTTTGTTTAGAGATTGTAATGAAGGTAAATCCAGAAAATTATGTTGTGGGCATAGGAATTAGTACCTTGGAACTATATGCACTGGAAAATAAAAATTGAAATAAAAAGAAACAAACAATGACCTACAATTCTTTTGTTCTTTTTTTCAAGATGAACATTTAATGTTTAGATTAAACAAGAAAGTAAATTGCCAATCATTATTTTAGCATCAGTCTCCTTTGTTATAAAACTATAATTAGTTTTGATAGACCTTGGATTTGATGGGATGTAAAAATAACATCAGAAGAAGAAGTGTTATGTCATAATGACCCAGCAGACAATTACAAAGAATATTATATTATGTTGTGTTGTACTCCACAAATATTGATTTACATACTTGGCCTACTATTAAGTGTTTGTAGATTTTATGTTATAGGATATTAATAATTAATGATAACGGCTCAGTAATTTGTGACAAAAATAATTAGGTAATTCTGAGGACAAAAGTGTGTTTTACTGTCGTCACAGACAGTGGGAGTCTGCGTACTTGATTCTATTTTTGAGCATGTTTGTTTCCTGACTTAAAACAGATATTTTCATGACATTGAATTAAGATCTTCTGATGAAAAGTTCAGTTATTTAAATTACATTTTAATTATGATGTAACATGATAATCGAATAAATGAAATCCTAATTATAATGTATTCTTAGATCATCGATCTGTCCATGTATTGCACTATCAGTCTATGTTAGTCTGGGGGCACAGATGTTTATCATTATATAGAGAACAGGTTGTAATGTTTTTGTAAGGTTGGTCAATAAGCTAAGACACCTTTTACTGGTTTCGCTTTGTGATTTGATGAACATTTATTGCACATAGCATAGGAAGAGAAATTTCAGGATCTATTAGTTTTGATGATTTGAAAAAGAAAAGTGTTATTTAAACCAAAGAATATTGATGTGCACAAGCATGCAACACCTGAATAATTCTTGGAAGGAAAAAATTGCCACATTGGAATATGAACACTTTTTTGGAGAAACTTGGATAGTTATGGTAAATTCTTGGCTAGGTGCATTTTAAGATTGTCTGTAATGTTTTAAACCAGCCTGTAACCATGTTTTTTTTTATCCTAATAGCCAAAGATTCATCTGTTGGTCTATAGTCTGACCTCTTAACCATGTTAAAAGGGTGAATGAATATGTTGACCACTGCCTTAAGGGTTTGCATAAAGGGAAATATTATTGGTCTTAGATGTAAAAGGGGGTCTAAATCCTGAATATTTGACAAGGGCAGTAGTACCAAAAATGTACCTTGTAAGTGCCACTATTACTACATTCCTTGTGAATACACCTTATCACTATTTTTTGCTGAAATTACATGCGTTTTATAATTTATTCTTCCTTTTTATCATATTGGCCTTCAATTCAATCTGTATAAAGAGGAAATCTTTGGGAAAAAACAAACATCATCATTATTGATATACATGACATATATCGCACATAATCTGCTGTAAAAGTCATAAAAGGCTTTAAATTTGATTATATAAAAGATCAAGTCATTTGGATAGGTATAATTGAATTAAAGACGTCATTTCAAATATATTTGTAAAGTTATAAGCTCCAAGGCAAAATGTTCAATGATATTTAAACCATTGAAAGTTATTTGTAAGATGTAGAAATTATCAAGATTAAATGCGCTTAATTATTTAAATTTAATGTTTTATGATGTGCTTCAATTATTGATAATTCTGATTTATAGTACTCTAAAATATTTTTGCAGTACTTTGATATAATAAATGATTTCTTTACATTAATGTATCATGTGTATGTTATGTCAATATCTATTCTTTAATTATGTCATTTTCATCTTATTGATGCTACATGAAATGTGCATAAAGGGGGTGATCTATATAAAAGTACTTTTTGGCTAATATATTTGATATATTTAAAAGTTTGTTATTCTGGAAATAACAGGCTATTATTTGAACTTGGAATTATTTTTAATTATGGAATTTGCATAATTTCTTGTGTTTAAAATTTTTAATATATTCCATGTTTATTTGGTATTATAATCTTTTGAACGGTTAATAACACTTTCCATACAATGTATTTTGGTTAGATAGTGTTGTGCGCGGCACAGTACATTCTATTGAAGATATACTATTTTCTTTGTAATAGAAAGTGTTGAGCGCAGCACAGAACATTTCAGTACAGAAATTACATGGAATTTATTAAAAATTTCAATAACAAGAAATCAAGCAAATTCCATAATTAAAAATAATTCCAAGTTCAAATAATAGCCTGTTAAATGGAAAGTTTTTAAATCAAAGACCATTTTTCAATTATAATTAATTATCAGAACATCAATACCAGTACTAGTGTGTACTGTGTAATGAACAATTGTTTATATTTTCTTCTTTTTTAGCTCACCTGGCCTAAAAGGCCATGTGAGCTTTTCTCATCACTTGGCGTCCGTCGTCGTCGTCGTCGACGTCGTCGTCGTCGTCGTCGTCGTCGTCGTCGTCGTTAACAATTTTTCAAACATCTTCTCCTCTGAAACTACTGAATGGATTTGAATGAAACTTAACATGATTGTTCCTTAGTATATCCTGCACAAAATGTGAGCTTCGATTTTTGATCCGTCAAAAAACATGGCCGCCGTTACTTAAAATAGAACATAGGGGTCAAATGCAGTTTTTGGCTTATATCTCAAAAACGAAAGCATTTAGAGCAAATCTGACATGGGGTAAAAATGTTCATTAGGTCAAGATCTATCAGCCCTGAAATTTTCAGATGAATCAAACAAACCATTGTTGGGTTGCTGCCACTTAAATTGGTAATTTTAAGGAAATTTTGCAGTTTTTGGTCATTATCTTGAATATTATTATAGATAAAGATAAACTGTAAACAGCAAAAAAGATCAGCAAAGTAAGATCTACAAATAAGTTAATATGACCAAAATTGTCAATTGACCCCTTAAGGGGTTATTGTCCTTTAATGACAATTTTTCACAATTTGTTCATCATATTTGCTAACTTTAAAAAATCTTCTCCGCTGAAACTACTGAATGGATTTGGTTAAAACTTAGCATGGTTGTTCCTTAGATTATCCTGCACAAAGTGTGTGCTTTGATTTTTGATCCGTCAAAAAACATGGCCGCCGTTACTTAAAATAGAACATAGGGGTCAAATGCAGTTTTTGGCTTATATCTCAAAAACGAAAGCATTTAGAGCAAATCTGACATGGAGTAAAAATGTTCATTAGGTCAAGATCTATCAGCCCTGAAATTTTCAGATGAATCAAACAAACCATTGTTGGGTTGCTGCCACTTAATTGGTAATTTTAAGGAAATTTTGCAGTTTTTGGTCATTATCTTGAATATTATTATAGATAAAGATAAACTGTAAACAGCAAAAAAGATCAGCAAAGTAAGATCTACAAATAAGTTAATATGACCAAAATTGTCAATTGACCCCTTAAGGGGTTATTGTCCTTTAATGACAATTTTTCACAATTTGTTCATCATATTTGCTAACTTTAAAAAATCTTCTCCTCTGAAACTACTGAATGGATTTGGTTAAAACTTAGCATGGTTGTTCCTTAGATTATCCTGCACAAAGTGTGTGCTTTGATTTTTGATCCGTCAAAAAACATGGCCGCCGTTACTTAAAATAGAACATAGGGGTCAAATGCAGTTTTTGGCTTACATCTCAAAAACGAAAGCATTAAGAGCAAATCTGACATGGAATAAAAATGTTCATTAGGTCAATATCTATCAGCCCTGAAATTTTCAGATGAATCAAACATCCAATTGTTGGGTTGCTGCCACTTAATTGGTAATTTTAAGGAAATTTTGCAGTTTTTGGTCATTATCTTGAGTATTATTATAGATAAAGATAAACTGTAAACAGCAAATATGATCAGCAAAGTAAGATCTACAAATAAGTCAATTTGACCAAAATTGTCAATTGACCTCTTTAGGAGTTATTGCCCTTTAAAGACTTTTTTCACAATTTGTTCATCATGTTGACTTACTTTAAAAAATCTTCTCTTATGAAACTGCTGTATCAATTTCAGCCAAACTTAGGCTAAATGAGTTTCAGAGTTTCAGAGTATCTAGTATAAATTTTATATTTCATTTCTTTGTATGTCAAGAAACATAGCTCCTATGGCTAAAATAGAACATAGGAGAAAATGATTTTTTTTGCTTTTGAAGAAAATAGGACGATTCAAAGAACATTTAAATAAATTGAAAAGCCAAAATAATCATTGATGAGAGATTAAACAAAAAAAATTCAGGTGAGCGATTCAGGCTCTTGAGAGCCTCTTGTTTCAGTCGGTGTTATTTGTCCATCATCATGTTCATTGAACACACTTAATTTGGTGCCATTTCACTTTTTTCAAAAGTTTTTTAAAATTCAACATAAACACGATCAAAATATTAAATGTTGTCTCAATTCAAGAGTGTATATATTTTTAGTGTAATGGAAAGTGACTAAATATTTTCTAATTTAAAATTTCAGTATTCAAACCTTTGATTTACAAGGATATTGTGGACATGCTCATTACTTTTTTGTCAGTAAATCTCCACCCAAAAATTTATATGTAAACATGTTTATTTTAAATTGGGTGGATATAAATTTAATAAATATTTAATGAAAAGAAGTGTCACATTACTAGGATGAAATTAGTCTGTAATTTCCAAAGGTGAATAAATACATCAACAATATGATCAAGTGAATATATATAAAATAATTTTGATATTTGCTCAGCTTCATATAAATGTAGAAATCATCATGTTCGTGAAATGTTCTTATGTAAAGTTGACAAAAATCATTTGCAATTGATGAAAAATTAGATGTGTTGGAAGAAATCTTGAAAATTTAAACTGTTATTCCAAAGATCTATCCCTTAATTACACTGTGTTTTTAGTTAAAGTTTTCAGCTTGCTGAATATATAAAATGTACGTGGATTAAAAATCTAACATTGTTTAGTTTTCAAAGAATTTTGTGCACAAATCTACTTTTTATTTCTATGGGATACAATAAACTAAACTTTCTGGTCCATTCATCATTGTTCATAAGATTCCCAGGTTGTCTCATTGAAAATAAAACAACATCTCATTTGTATTTATTATAATTTATATAGTTTTGTTTCAGTAAAATCTGTCTGTCACCTAGGTCTTCAGATTAGATTTTCTTTTTTCGCTTAAGATAAAACATAGGAATCAGATGGAATTATTTCCCCCAAAAGTTTGTCTGTCCTGCATTGAGGCAGAATGTTCGGAAGAATCTACATTATTATGTCATATTGATAAGCTTTGCTCATTGTTGAGACATTTGGTCTCTTGTGATGATTTGTCTCATTGGCAATCATACCACATCTTCTATTTTATTTATGATTGGTCATTTGTAAAATTTCATATTAAGGAAATGGATATAAGTACAAATTACAGATATGTTATTCTACGATAAAACAAGAAATGTTGTTTTGTCATGACAGGATGGAGAAGAAGACGAAGATGAAGATGACGAGGAAACAGGTGAAGGAGATGAGACGGAAGGTGATGATAGTAAAGGTGAAGGGGAGACAACTTCTGTAAAGGAGGAAGACAAGAAAGAGGGAGATCAGCCAGAAGAGGGAAAAAATGGAGAGATAGAAAAAGAGGAGAAAATGGAAACAGAAGCAGAACAGACTGAGAAAGTAGTGGAGAAAGAAAAGGTAAATATGTTATCAGGATATGATTCAAATTTTTTTAGTTTTGGTTACTTACATTTGTTCTTTTATTTCTGATTTCAGTTTTAATCCAGTGTGTTTATTACAAACATATGTCACAAGATATATATATAATATAACTTAAATAAATATAAACCTTCCATATGTTATGGTAGTAATTGATTACTTTGAGAAATATAATAATAAATGTGTTAAGTACTAAACTATTACAAATTGTTTTGTCACATAAACAAGTCTTATGGTTTTGGCATGTTTGGGGAGGTAGGTCATTTTCATTGAACCCCAACAAAGAAAAAAACTAGATATTGCAGTATGATGAGCCAAGTAAAGAAAACTGATGGAAGAGATATAATATAGACTTGATTTTAATACATGTGATTATGTATACATTGACACTGAAGTGGTACAATTGTTAACTGTGGAATATTTGTTATACAAAAGTTTAAGCACATGTATAACTTATAATAATTCATACATAACAAATAGTCCAGTATGGGATCTAGGTTAAGCAAAAGTTTAAAAACATTTAGATAAATACATACTTGACGAAGAAGAATAAGTTAATGTTGAATATGTTGATTCAAGGATGAACAAAATCTTTTAAAGCAAGGCGATGGATGGAGTTTATAAAATTGAAAAAAAGTGGGATTAGGGTATAGAGAAAAATGGGCATAGCAATAAAGAACAATGATGGGGTGTATACCAGAAAAGAAAAGAGATAACAGGGGTGGTGTCTAAAACAAAAAGAATAGGGAATAATACTAATAGGCAGAGTTTACAGAATTTAAGATCTTTCTGTCCAAACCCTAATAAACAAAAACATCATATTTATGAGTAGTGTTAGAAGTGTGATATAATTTTGACTTTGTAGGAGCAAGAAGTTAGAGAAGAAAAGATGGAGGTAGATTCCAAATCTAATTCTTCTGAGGCCGTTGGAGAGAATATGGAATGTATAGAAATTATAGATGAACTGGAGGAGTCCAAAACTGTGGAAGAAAAAGATAAGAAAGAAGAAATCCCAGCCTCCAAAGTTGAAATGGTAAAAGATTCAGGGAGTGAAGAGAAAAAGGAAGAAGAAAAAATGGATGTTGAGGAAAAAGCAAAAGAGCCAGTAGAACCAGCCAAGGCTGAGGAAGTAAAACAAGACAAGGTACCAGAGTCAGCACCTGTTGTAGAAATACAACAAAAAGTGGTAGCTGAAAAGATTCCAGAAAAGGAGCAAGTAAAGGAAACTCCTCAGGTTTCTTCCTCTGAAGAGGTGAAAAAGGTAGAGGAATCTGAGAAAAAAGTTGAAGAGTCACCACCAGCACTTGATAAAGGTAGGTGGTTTTGTTCTTGCATGATATTGATTGGTTAATTACAACACACTTTCTCTCATGTAGAAAGACCACTCTCCTCAACAGTTAAGACAAATAACAGTTTTAGTTAAGGGCCTCTGTTCTGTCATGGACCATGGTTGGTTAACCTAACCAGACCAAGTAAAATGATTATGGCGACTTGCTGTCCAGTGATCAAATCTTAGTCCATGATGTGATGTTCATTAATTTCATTAATCCGGAAATTGTGGAAGTGAAAAGAGATTATCTTCAAAGAACAGATGAAGTGTTTTGGTGGAACACCCAAAGTGAGGAACTCGTTTAACTATATTGAGAAGAAATAAACAAGAGTTAGGATTGTAGTGTTTATCACGTATATTAGGACGCAGTTTCCAGGAATATTTTACAACTATTTACAGAAGCGTTTTGTAATGAATAAAAATACCTGACCAGATTTTGCATCAAATTGAAACAAATTCAAAGTAATTGGACCATTCAGAGACTAAGTACATATACTTCTGTATTGGACGGACCTCTTTGTTGAATGCAAATTTAGATTAATTGGAAAATTCAGAGACTCAGGACATCTACTTCCTTATTGGACAGACCTCTTTGTTGAATATGAATTCAAATTAATTGGACCATTCATAGACTAAGGACATCTACTTGACCTCTTTTTGACGATATCTGAGGATTGTGTCAAGCAATATGTGAGTAACAGTGTAAAAAATTAAGAAAAGTCATCCAATGAAGTGAATATTTGAAGCAAAGGACATCTATAATGAGGCACTAGAGGGAATACAAAATTACCCAGTACATTTTGAGTTGAGTTCAAGACTTAGTATTTTTAGGACCCCAAAATAATTAGTTTTGTCAGATTGGAATAAAACAAAAACAGACCTCACCTTATTATCATGGAGAATGATATTAAAAATGAAGTGAAGAAGACATTGGAAGAGATGGAAATCAACATTCTCAAACTAGACTGACCATCAGAGAGAATCACTTATCAGTGTTAGAAAATTAGCTTTCATTATATTTAACATATGTTTTAGTTACCGATAAAAACTAAGTTGCAGATTGATCTAGATTTTTATATGAAAAGGATTTTGGTGGAAAGTTTTAACAGAAACTTTTTGGCAGTAGTTTGAACATATTGAAGGAATGAATACTTATGCGTGTTACAGTAACCAGTACTTTTAAAGCAATATGGCAAACAGTTTTGACGTTATGTTTACTTAATGAATTCGATTTTCCAGCATGACCAGCAGTCACCAGCTATTTACATGTAGATATAAGTAAGAATTTGACATTGCAGTAAATAAAAGAATGTACAATAACATGATGGCATGGATATGGCTATGTAAAGCCTATCTCAGGTAATAGTAAACCATGGCAGACAGAGGCTTTTTTTTTCATTTAATCCTTAAGTATTCTTGATTTAGTGGTTAAGAAAACATAAATAAATGTCCCTGGTCCCTAAAATCATAAACTACAATTTATAACGTGTTAAACTAAAAGGAAGAAAACCTTGTTGTCAAGTTGTGTTTAGATTTGCCAATCAAGTTATATTTTGAATTCTTTAGCACCAGATCAGTCTGCTGAAAAATCAGCAGAGCCCACCCAAACAGTGGTTGACCTAAGTTCAGAGGAGGCTGCTCAGAAAGACAATGCCCAAACTGCAAAGGAGGTTGCTAAAACTCCTGGAGAGACCGTTCAAACGTTGGAAAAGGCTGAGAAACCTGACCCAAAGGTGGAGATGCCAGCTCCAAAAAAGCCTGTTTCTAATGAAGTTAAAAAAACTGAATCTAAGCCATCTGGTGCTGGAAAAAAGACATCTGTAAAAGTAGATACCCAGGAAATGGATAACGAATCGTTGGTTGTTCATGTTGATGATACACAGAATGATCTGGACGCTGACCTGATTTCTACTACGCAAGAAAGTAAAACTGGAGCTGATGGACAGAAACCGGCAGAAAAGAAAGATGAACCCAAACAGGAATCTGTGGCAAAAGTGGATGAGACTGCCACTTCTAAAGTGGAGACCAAGAAGGAAACTGTATCTGAGATAAAGGAGACTCCAGAGAAACCTACTGAACCAAAAACTGACAAGAAACCAGAGGATAAAAAGGACGAGAAGGATCCAAAATCAACTGCTAAGAGGTCGGTTTGGTTTGTATAAATCTACTCCCTTATAGGTCAAGAGAGTTATTTCCCTTTGCCTTGGAACAAAGAATTGTCTCCCTTGTATTTTGTTGGACCAGTAAGTCTCTTCATTGCATCCATAATGATTAGAGAACTGGTTCCATTAAAAGGCTTAGTTTGGTTCAACAATTATATCTCCATTAGTCATGTTTTTTTTTTGTTTTTTTTTTTAGAAATTGGAAAATATTTTATGTAATTAGTTTTGATTGATATAACAGTTTCTTGCTGAATCATTGCAACAAATATATTGGCAGATGACATTTAACACATAAAAAAGACAAGGAAGACAGCAAAAGAGTTCTTTTTGTATCAAACCAACTTGATACAGTTTATTGCACTAACAGTTTGTCAATTATATTATAAAAGGTTGCACCCATAATTAAAAAAATCTTATGATCAAACATGCAAAAAGACGTAGTTTGTTTTATGTGGTATAATATATTTTGT
Source organism: Mytilus edulis (assembly GCF_963676685.1). NCBI lineage: Eukaryota > Metazoa > Mollusca > Bivalvia > Mytilida > Mytilidae > Mytilus > Mytilus edulis. The sequence continues at coordinate 74,394,483 of NC_092352.1, forward strand.
AGTTTTGATCTATTTTCATACTAGTACTTTTGCTATCATTAATGACATGAAAAAAGAAAATAGAATATTTAATAACTTATCATGCTTATAGCATTATATAAACGGTTCACTGATTTTATGTCCTTTTCAAATGGAAATCGACAACAGCAATATCGGACACACCCATTTATTGTGTAGATGAAATGAATATAGATATTGTTGATCATTTAAATAAAAACTTGTTGAATAATTTATGCTCGCAATGTTCTGATATATTTTATAGTAAAAATATAAATTGAAACATGCTTAAAGTGTTTGTGATGCTATATAGAATAGAAAAAAAGTTGTGATAAAATTATGCTTTACTTGGAGGAAATGAGGATTTAACTCTCTGTGTGGTTTATGTTGACAATTTTGTGACTGAAATATTCTGAATGACGATGACAGTGAGTCAGTTTAAGTTCCACAGCTACAAATGGTGTCTTGTGCATGGACTCTTCCGTAAAAAATATGAACAATACAATAGTGTATTTAGTGTTAAGAAAAAGCGCTGTCGATCCAAACGTAAACGTTATAGACCTTTTCGCTTGGTTGATGAATATGGTGAGGAAGTGGTATTCAGAACAGTGCGCGACTTTAAAGGTGCTTAAATTATCACTTTTTAAAACATTCTGACTTAGTTTTTTCCTCATAACTTTTTTTTTTAATGTAAACGTTTGTTTCATAATTTGTTTTACTATTTTCAGTAGTTCCGGAAAAGATACTAAAAAGGATGAGAAAGGTAATCTTAAGAAGGTGCTTGTTTGTCACACTTATGAAAAATAAACTCCACACTTTTAAATTTGAAAAGTGTGATGTGTTCTGAGGTTAAGAAAACTTGTGTTTTATATATATGTTTAGTTTATGTTTTAAATGGATATTAGTTTGTTTTTCTAAAAAAATTACTTAAAATTTACTGCAAAACAAATTGATCAAAAACTAAACATATCTGTTAAATTAAAGAAAGGAGATTTTTTTTCAAAGTTTATATTAATTATTTAGGAATTTTTGTCAGATTACTTTCAATTTTTATTAAAGCACCTCATAATTAAAGAACAGACAGATTATAGAATCTCATTTGTTATGTAAAATTTGTAGATTGCATTGAAAATGCATTGCTTTTAATGTGGTTGTTATATTGACAAATATGAATATGTCTTTCTTCATTTTTGTTATATATTTTATTCAAAGTGAGCAAATATCGAAATTTAAAGAACTGAAGCAAAAAAACAAAATTGCTTCATTTTTGGTCAGAAATTTTTTTTAGTTAGTGTGGTACAACCACTTGGAGAGATTTGATGTCGATAAGTTCATGATTAGTGGCAAAACATAGCAGATTTTAGTTGGTTTTTGTTTTGTTTTTGGGAAAAGGGGCTATCAATTTATTAATTCACAGTTTCATTTGAGCAAAAATATAAAGTTCAACTCAATTGTTGCCTCTTGTTATTGTAATTTTTTGGTGAAAAGGGTTAAAGTTGGTTACTATTGAAATAACTTCTGGACTTTCCTTACATGCATTTAAGCTTGTCAATTAATCCATTCTGTTTTACAAAATGATACTTGGCCACTTCTCCATTATAATACGATAATAATATGTTATTTAAAAAAGTTAATTTACTTAAGGCTGATTCTTGAAAAAAAATCTATAGATTTTGTAAACATTTTCTTTATGACCCGTTAAATGTTTTATGAATATATATTCATCCCGTTAAATGTTTTATGAATATATATTCATCCCATTAAATGTTTTAAAAATATATATTTATCCCAACAGAAACTGAAATTCACAGTCCTAAACTACAACCAAAACAAATGAATAAGACTTTTGAATGACATCTGGATGTTTTTTAGTTTTCAGTGTTGTTTGGTTGCTGGTACCCTTGGATGTTTTCTTGTTATATATATTTTTTTGCCTTTAGAAAAATAAAACAATTCCAAGAAACAATAAAAACCCAAAATTAAATGAAAACATGTAACACCATGGTCAAAAAATAAAACGATAAAAAAAATATTATTACTGTCCCCAATTTGTCCCCTCTCCCTCGAGCTCCTGGAAATGAAAAGCAATTATTTATAAATATTTAAAAGAACAAAAACTGTGTAATTTTAAACATACTTTGTCATGTATGTGTCCTAAACTTTGTAAGCTTATAGTAGAATTTGGTGTAATAAAATTTCTAACCTTGATTTTTAATGAAATTTTTGAGATGGAAAATAGATTTAAATTGAATATTTGTGGGTATCAGAGATTTTCATTTTCATCCCATGTAATTGACGTCCTCACTGGGCTGGATAATGTACAATGTATATCCTATGTGATTCATGACCTATCTGACTCCCATCAAATCTACATAAAGATCAAAAGAAAAATAAGTAAAAATTGTATTTGACCCCTTAGTTATTAAATCAAATTCAGTTGATATTTGTGCAAACAAATGAGATTTTTAAGCCGGTTTTTTATCTTATTTTTGAAGTGACTTCTATAAAAATAAGTTATTCTCCAATTCAAATGCAATTATAAGTTTTCTTGATATGAAATTTTATAGCTGTTTTAAGCAAGTTGTCAGGAACACAAAGTTAGGGATGTAAATTGGACCTTTATATGCAAAGACTAAAAATATTCACTCAAATATACACACTGTCAACAAATGCTGAATTATTCATTGGAATGCCAACAGTGACCCCTCAATAGAGTAGACCTTTTGAAATGAGGTTATGTTCAAATTGTTTAGAATTGTACTGTATATATATATTTTAAGTCCTTTTTTTCAGGGTAATACAAATGTTCAATTTATTCATTTGCCAGCAGGTTTTCTGTAGGTCCTCAAGCAAATTTTCTGTTGTGGTTTATTGTTTGTCATTGTTTGTGTGTCTGTTTGGAGAGGAGTTGGATGTTTGTGTGTCTGTTTGGAGAGGAGTTGGATGTTTGTGTGTCTGTTTGGAGAGGAGTTGGATGTTCATGGTTTATGTGGTCTGTTGTACTGCCCAATATTTTTGGAGATAACTTTTATCCTTTAATGTATTATTTGTTAGTGAAGTCTAGATGTTTTGACCATTTTTTTTATCATTGGTATTTTATAAAATAATTTATTGGAAAATAGCTTATACACGTTAAAATTCAAAGTCTTTTGGGTTGAGGGATTATCAAATATATGAATGACTTTTACTTTTGTTATTATGGACGTCAAAGGGACAACTATTTTACACATTAATCATTTTATATTAAAATCACCATGACTGGTAAATATGAACTTACCATGACCCTTGAATAAAGGATGGCTAATATTTATATACATTTTTTTAAAACTACCATTTATAACAAATTTATCGTCTCAGATCTGTCACAGCGGAAAACATTGAAGCAGTGACTATTTGTTGTCAAAAGAAAAGACATTGATCAGGGTTATAACTGCACATGCTAAGACACACGTACTTATCACATACACTAGATTCATCAGTGGTTTTTGATTCAATACAGTTGAACAGCCAAATCAATTAGGAAGTAGAGAAGCGTTTAAACAAAATACCCAAACAGTTATTTAAAGTTTTATGCATAACAAATTTACAAGAAAATGATATTACATGTTAGTACAGAAGTACTGAATGTCAGAGCTCAGAAATAATGATGACGCCATATTTATTTGAGGTCTGAGGAATTAAAAAGTTGCATAACACTGGTTATAATGAATATCAAATTTTGGGGCCTTTTATAGCTTGCTATGAGGTATTGGTTTTGCTCATAGTTGAAGACCATACAGTGATCTTAGCTGCCAACTCCTACATCATTAGGTGTCTGGTGGAAAGTTGGTTCATTTGCCATCATATATCTGCTTATAATTATATATGGTGTCATATCCATTGTTAAAAAAAACCCAGTTGAGCACTTCAATAGACTATAGTCGTGCTATATTCATGATATTTGAAGTAAAAAATATGCATTTGAGATTAATTTGATAGTACTTTGTCATGTTCAATATATGCAAGTACTAAAAGTTTGTTAATTTACATTTATCTTTGAAAAAAACGTAATTTATTAGCTTTTAATATGAAGATTTATTTCAGTTTTTCTGTTGTAAATATTTATTACCAGATTTTGAATGTTGTAGTACAAATAAAGTAATAAATACGTTAGAAAAAGATTCCTCCCATTAATTTCAACAATATAACAGAAAAATAATTCTTCTGAAATACAGATCAATAGCTATTTATGTCAAAATTATGCTTGGAAATGAGATTTTATCTCTTCTGAATTTAAAAACACATTTCCATACCATAAAACTTTATAAGTATATGGCAATAAAAGCTTGTACCATAACAGATGTTTTATTATTTGTAATTTTTATTCATATTTCATAAATAGTACTAAATCACTGTACCTTTTGATGAAAATATTTGCTGAACATTAAATATTACTATTCTGTTATGAAAAACTTTTTTTTTTTTTTTTTTATAAAATTTCAACACGGACAAAGCTTTCTAAACATGTAAGAGGAGTTTTAAGGGAATTATAAGAAAATTATACAAGATGCTTAAAAATATACACTTTAAAAACAACATGTATCATATGAAAACCACAAAAAAATATTAAGAATATAACTAATTTATGTAATTATGTTTTTGATTTGTTTTATTTGTTGGATACCAATTTTCATGATTTTCATGGTTTTAGTTGGAACCATGAATTTAATATTTTCAACAAATTAATAATTTTCTATGTGAATGTATGCAGACTCAGGCTAAACCATGACATGAAATATCCTTGAAAAATGCAAGCTTTCCTTAATCAAATTAAATGAATCTACAGTATGTTCTAAAGAATTCTTCTTTTTAATATCATCAACAACAAAAATATATATATCCACTACTTTTTGCCAAAGTTTCTTTTTGTAACACCAAATTGACTTGTTTGTTATTTAATAGTAAACCTTTTTATTTTGCAAAATCTGGTACTGTGGATTAATTTATTTTGCGTGGAAACAAAATTTCATAGTTTTACGAAATTCTGAATACAAAATAGAAAATCTGTATTTAATTGAACATTTAAGTTTCTTTTTTACTTTTATACCCACACACAGTATCCCAATAATTGTTTGTTTTAGTTAGGCTGCTGATTCTAGTAAATGTACTTCTAATATTTTTTAATTGATTTTAAATTGATTTTTTTTGTAGCTGCCTCCACTGGTCGTAATTTATGGGTAAGTGGACTGGCATCGTCCACAAGAGCCACAGACCTAAAGTCCATTTTCAGTAAATATGGAAAGGTAAGTGTCATAATGTTCACACTCTGATAGACTGGTGCATTCTGAATGTGCTATTTATTTATCTTTGCCAAGTTCACCAATAAGACCTAAGAGTGTAGGCATCTTTAACATCTTAACCTGTGGGACTTAGGCATATAGGCCTCTTTAACATCTTAACCTGTGGGACTTAGGCATGTAGGCCTCTTTAACATGTTAACAAGTGGGACCTAATTTGTATGCATTTGAAATTAGGAAGTGTTTGATGACTTAATTCAGTATCAATTCAAATTTTCAAAAATCATTGCAAAATCATTTACTATCGTTTGTTGCATGTATAAACGTATATTTGAGATTCTAAGAAAAAACACAAGTTAACATCTTAATCTGAAATTTTCCGGATAATTTGAATGTTAAAGCCACTTTAATCTATTTAAAAATCTTTTTTTAAGAAATTACATCATATAATCATATATAAGGTAGTGATGTAGTATAACTCATTTTATGTCGATTCAGCAGATTCTAATAAATCACTGTCCATCAGAATAAATAGACACTGTAGGCAAGTTTCAGTCTTCGTTTACTTTACACTAAATGACATTTATTTATTGAATTTTTATTACGAGTGCCTCTTTTTAACCTTTAATTCAAATATATTCAATAAAGTTTATTTTTCAATTTTTGAAGGTCAGTATTTTTGGACGAATGATTTTGTCAGCAGGAGTCAATTCAAATCTAACAATAGATATAATAGAAGCTTCTTGTCCCATCTATTGAGTTGGAAATTTAATTTTTATGTGATTATATATCAAGGTGTATGTGTTAAAGGCCTGATTGAGTTTATATTGATGCAAAAACATTCTGTATTATGGGAAAAGGGTGGTTGTATTTTGTAATATAGGTCATTTATGTTAGAGCTATGGAAATGCAGCTTTTTATTACATAAACATGAAAATATCAATAAAGATTAGTGTTGACAAATTTTTCACTAGCAGATTTTATTTATTTCATAATTTCGATTACTGACAATATTTTTAGGGGTTTGAAATTTTGTTGATTCAGGGGGAAATTGTTTATTTATTTTGGGGGGAGAGAGAGGGGGGGGGCAAACATTTTTGAAATCAGCTGTATTTCATTGAAACACTTAAATTTGTGATTTACCTTAATTCTTGATTTCCTTGAATAATAAATAATGAGCTTACTGTTACAAAAATCTGTTAGATGTGAGACCTTAACGTATATATAACCAGGAATAAAAAGACTTTTACCTCCAAAAGTTTCATAGTTTGTATAAAAAGAGGTGGCAAATTTAAAAAAGAATTAAAAGGCTGTAGCTCAAATGTTTTTTTTTTTATTGTACTTTTTCTTTTCTGATGGAAAATAGATAAATTTTCCCTTTGAGACAAGGCAATGGGTACTTGTCCATCTGTCCTTACATCCTTCCTAGAACAATGTAATGCCTATTTATGCCCTGTCTGTCTTATGGCTTCAATTAGTTCACATCCAAATATACATTTCATATTTGAAACAGACAAATTAACAAGATTTAATTAGTCCGCTTTGTCACACACAAAATCCAAAGCAATAGCCATTAATTTTCTACCTCATGAAAAATGAAAATCTATTAAGATTGCAATCTTTTTTATGCTTCCAATATTTGCTGTATATAAATAGTATTTTAAGTCCTAATTGTTGTTTGATATGTTTAATTATTCATATTGAATTAACAGTTATAGTTTATGACTGACTAGTTTTGTACTTTTATTGGATCTTTTGGATTGCATATAATTTTTAAAAAAATTTTTGGAAGAATTTATTTCTTTTATATAAATAGTGAATAATGAATTATAAATTATAAATATTTAAAATTTTTTAACCTTTAAAGTGAGAGATGTGTAGAAATGAGAGGGAACCAATTGATTTTTGTACTATTTCATTTGCGTTTATATTATTTTAGAATGTTTATTCCATTATTAAAGAATCAATATTAAAACAAGAATGTTGAACTCCTCTACAATTATCAATTGTACAGAAAGAAAAACTGTTAGTGGCAATGATGCCATGCCTATTTGATATTCAGAGAGAGATTTCAAAAATTAAAAAAAAAAGATCGGGAGGCTCTAGTATTAACCGGACAGTTGTCAGCTTAGTTGGACGACAAAGTATTTATATATTGAATGCCAATAGAAACTCATACATGTATCATTTGATGTTTATACAGTTCAACAGATCTTCTTTACACACAAGATTAAGATTGATACTTATAATGATATACTGACAATATGTCAAAAACTAGACATAAAATCATTGGTCGGTCAATGTTTTTAAAATTTGCCAAGCAATAAGGTAGAGGGATTACAAATTATTAATAAATCTTAGAAAAAAAGTAGCTTGTACATCTTTACTAAAATGAAGTGTAATTGTAGGTTGTTGGAGCCAAGGTGGTCACTAATGCAAAGAGTCCAGGTTCTCGCTGCTATGGTTTTGTCACCATGTCAAGTTCTGATGAAGCGACTAAGTCCATCCAACACTTACACAAGACTGAACTTCATGGGAAGATGATTTCAGTGGAAAGAGTAAGTCAGATATATATGAAAATAAGAAGTGATTTGATTGCCAATGAATTAAATCTCTAAAATGACACAGAAATTAACAACTATAATAAGTCACTGTAAATTCTTTAATTTATTCATATTTAGAAGAAGTTTACATTATTTTAATTGCTTCCTTCCAGGAAGCAATTTCCCCGACATATTTTCCGTATGCAAAGTAACCTCAGTGTGACCCATCTTGTAAAAATCTGGTGATCACAATACGCATGAATGTCCTTAAAATAAACTATTATCTGAATTTACATGTTAGACACCTTCTCAATTTCCATGATTTTTTTGTCGATTGTAGACAAACAGGTGACAATCGTTAAACTTCGCTTCAAAACACGAACTTTAATTACCTGCCATATTTTCACAACAACACTGACCGATTGAAAAAAAAAATGACGATTATACGAAATTTACACGAAGAAAATGATAAATTCGTGCACAGACGACTAAGTAAATGATGTTTGTATGCATTGGTTCAAGAATTGGAAGAACTTTATTTTTCACTGGTCACTCGTTTCTTAAGACAATATGTGGTGTTATATCATGTAAACTGGGGAATTGATTTCTCTTTATTAGATAATGGAGTCAAGGTTGTAAATCTATTAAGCAGTGAGATTTAGTTTTAGTTTGATTACCGTACCCAAACCAAAAGATACATTGTAACATGTACACTTAATCAAAACTTAAAAGTTATTTAAATGTTATAGTTATTCCACCTTTGAAGGCACCTTCAAAGAGAATCGAAGTCTGTTTTGGCATACAAGAGCAATATTTACTTTATAACTTCTTCTTAAGGTCTTCGAAACATTTTCCTTTGCAGATTGGTCTACCAAAGAACTAATCAACAGGTTCTGACAAATGAATTTTTTTCATACAAATTATATTACTATTTTATTGTAGGCAAAGAGTGAACCGGGCATGCAATCCAAGGCCACACCTTCTAGTCGTAAAACAGATTCCAAAAGTTCCTCTGGAGATAAGAAATCTACTCCTGCCAAGAAAGATGACAAAGGTGAATTATTGTGAAGAATATGTTAAAGGTCTCACTGTAACTTAAAATATGAAGGACAGCAATAAATGGACAGTCCCTTTGGTTTTGATTTGTTGCAATTTAATATTTGGATCCTTATGAGCCTTTTTTGTTTTTGCAATTTGGCTGATGAAGTCAGTGTAAATAGATATATATAAAGTGCAATTATTCTTTTTATCAGAATTTTTTTCAAACAATAAGTTTTTTGGGTTTAACTAATGAAATACAAGAAGTAGATAGAAACACTTTAGAAAAACAAATGTAATAGTTGTTCAGTTAAATGTTTAAGTAGATATCTATGTGGTGCTTCCAATCTTATAAAATTTGTAAGACTATAGAATCCAAAGGAAAATCTACAAAAACTTCCAACACATTCATCTAATCAATGCCTATTAGAATATAAGCTTATTGATTACAGCTTCTTCACAATCAAAAGAAAAACAAACAAATTGGATGCATTTTAAAAATGTCATAAGTTATGAATATATTTTTTGTTTCCAGATCGTAAAGACAATGATAAAAAAGATGTTAAAAAAGAGTCTGATAAGAAAACCGATGACAAGAAATCGGATCGTCATCGCAAGGAAGAAAAGAAAGATTCCAAAGATGTGAAAAAGGATGATCGTAAACGGTCACATTCGCGTGATCACCATGACGACAGAAGGAAATCAGACAGACATAACAGTGCTACAAGTAATAAACATGATTCAGCTAAAAAGCCACATTCAAGTACAGGTAAGATTTTGTTCATTTATTGATCAATTGGAGTGTGTTTCAAACAGTCTGGAAGCTCACAATTTACATTAATACTTCAATGCTTGTAAACAAGGATTTTCAGTTTCCCGGCAGAAGGATTGTGGCTCTCTTGATAATTAGACTTCCTCCACCAATAAAAATGACAGCCATCATATAGTCACGGTAGATGAATGTGAAGTTGATCCTTTACCAACAAACACACACATTTTATATATGGTAAACATTAAAAATCGACTACAGTGCCATCCATTATATATGCCAAATCATTGCAGTATTGATTGTTTCAACTTAACAATAGAGTCATTTTCAGAATCTTTAATATAAAATGTCCTAATAGATTACATTATCCATAGTAAAGCATGTATTTTATTTGAATCTTGTATTAAAAGAGATGTGTGATATATATATATATAAATATATCAACGTAACTAAAACCAACACACAAATACAGCTTAGAAAATAAAAAAAGTACACATTGCATATGTAAACTTAGAACATAGTCTTTAACAGTAAAGAAGTGAATACAATATTATGGAGGATTTCAATTATAAATATATTTTGTAGATATTTATAAAAAAAAGTTTTTTTTTACAGAGAAATCAAAACCTAGTTCAACAGAAAAACCAAAAACAGATACAACAGCTAAGTCAAAAACAGAAGTGACAGCTAAGCCGAAAACAGATACAGCTGCAAAGCCAAAAACAGAAACGACAGCTAAGCCTGAAAATGAAAAAGAAGCTGAAAAAGATAAAGATGTGGTGAAAGAAAAAGAAAAAGAGAAGGAAAAAGAAAAAGTAGAGGAAAAGAAAGCAGAAAGTCCCACTAAAACACCTGTGAAATCTAGTGAAAGGAGTCAAAGCCGTGCCAAGTCAGCGACATCTACTGTTAAGGACCCGCCAAAATCTGACAAGAAAGACAAAGATGTGCTATCATTTGACAAAATAAAGGTATACATGTGCATGAATTAGATTATGTTATTGGATTGCAAGATTTGAGGGTATCAATTGGTATACAAAATAAAATTGAGAATGGAAATTGGAAATGTGTCAAAGAGACAACAACCTGACCAAAGAGCAGACAACAGCCGAATGCCACCAATTGGTCTTCAATGCCTAATAAATTAAAAAAGATACAAAAAGAAATATGTTTTTCTCACAAAAACAGAGATGTTATGTTTTAAATGTTTTGGACTGTCTCAGTCATTGGTTTTGGTTAGGGCTATTGTAAATATTCACAGTGGTTTATATAATATAACACATGGCTACTATTTGTTTACAGGAAGAAAGAGAGAGAGAAAGACAAAGGCAGAGAGAGAGAAAACAGAGGGAATTAGAAAGACAAAGAATGAGAGAGATAGAACGAGAAAAACGTCGTCAGAGAGATGTTCAGATTAAACAGAGAACTGAAGCCATTAAGCTGGCAAGAGAAAGGGAACAGTTAAGGTAAGACTCAACAGGGAACATTTCAGATTTAATGTCATGGCCACTCCAGGCAAAAATGAATTAAGGGTTGGACAACTCCAGATGCTTTTATACTTGTGCAGGGGGATATTGCCCCTTTTATCTTTTTTTCTTTGAATAGTCCTGATTCCAAAATAGGGAAAATCTCTCAGTTTTCTGAACCTTTAATGTACAAAATTTCCTTGATAATGTTTTGGTGAACATTTGCCATATATACAACCTGTTTTCTTTGTTCTTGAATTTACAATTTTTACCAATAGACAAATCACAAATTGCAATACTTGTGTATGATAGTGAAATTGAGGTAATCTCTACAATAGATGTACATGTACCATAACTGTTAAAAGACAAGAAAGAAAAAGACCATTCACTTTGATCAAGTAAAAATGATTTCATATAACATGTATTTTCCACAAATCTCTCACAATCATATATCCCAACAAATTTACAAATAATATTAGTTTATGAGTGTGAGGACGTTGTATTGAACTTAAAAGTTGGAGGTAAAGAAAAAGTGTTGATCATTTGTAGCAAAAACGTAAAAAAACTTCACATTGTGCATTTTTCATATTATATATATGTTCTTGTGAAATGAACTCCTTTAACTTTGCGTAAAAATATAATTTAACCATCTTATATAGAATTTGTATCATTGGGAAATAACAATTGTTGCTTACAGAAAAGAGAAGGAACAATTAGAACGTGAAAAGATAGAACTGCAAAGACAACAGAAGTTACGAATGGAACAGCTAGAGAGAGACAAAGTAGAACGAGAAAGAGATAAGGAAGAGAGAAGACGACTAATGGAAGAAATCAGGTTTGTGATATGAGACAATATCTGAAAATGTCTAATTTTTTGCAATAGGAAAAACAAAACAAAAAATGTCTTTCGAACCGGTATATATAGATTGTTTTAACAGTAAAAATATTAACATTGGAAAAGTATAGTCGACCTTATGAATTTAACATAGTTGGAACAAATGCTCTGAATCAAAAGTCCAAAGGCAAAAAAGTACAATTGCATTAAACTTAGTGTCGTATACAAATATTACTAGATGTTTCTAAGGCTTTTGGTTCATGTAAGGTAGATAGTTATATAGAAATAACTTCTGCTCATATTGGACAGTGCACATTATAGCTTCAAAAGTTTAAAATCAAACATTAAAAATTAAGAGAACCACATATTAACTTGATTTAATCTATGTTGTAAATTCCATAGACTGAAACAAAAATAGTAAAAATAGTTTATAAAAACAATCCGCAAACACTTTTCTTTTGTTTTTATGCAGTATTTACTACGTAAATTTACCTTGTCATACAAATAGTTCAAGAGAATAGTATTTGACTTTCTCATTCTCTACCTTGACAGGTTAGAACAGCAGGAGTTGCAAAGAAGAGCACAGAAGAGAACGTTTGACAGCAGAGGTGGTGGCAGGGATGAGTACTGGTCAGAACCAAAACGAGCTGCTACCAATGAAAATAGATTTGATGATAACAGGTATATAAAACGTTTCAGAACCTTAATCATACAGGTTACCTACTCTGTGGTAGGACATTTTGGTACTTTAAAGTAAGAGCAGGTAAAAGCAGTTATATCAACTTTACAATTGATGCAATATTATACATGATATAAGGGAAAATTTACTGTTTTCTGATGAATTTGTTGTGTAAAGAAAACATTAAAAACAGTTGACTCTTCCCCAAAATAACGCTGATTGTAATTTAAATTTGTATATTTTAATTACTCTCACTTGACAAAGTACAAGAATGTCCTACCTCCAAGTAGGTTACCTGTCAAAAAATTATAAACTCGGAAGTCAGGTGATATGACAAATAAGTCTATTTTATTTTAGTAGATTTAGGATTTTGATGACGAAATAAGGGTGTAACCGTTTCAAAAATTAAATGAGCCAAATCTTATGTAAAACATATCACATGGTGTTTATACAAGTTGTAAAAAAAAGTAATTTAAAATTATAAAATGGAATTTAATTATTTTGACAGGATGTTCTTGTTTATATTACTTAGTCTGTTATTGGTTTTAATTGTTTGATGGGTGTTACATTCTAAAAGCTATACCTATAAAAAGAAGTTGTGTTGACAAGTTTAATAGAGAAAGTAATGATCCAAAAAAGAATTTTATGGTTTATTTTTGTGGTTTACATGTGTTGAAGTCTTGTGGACTTTTAACTCACATCAACATTTTCATAATAATTAGAACCAGAACCAAATTGAATATATATTTCTAACAGGGTGAAAGTTAGTGATATTATTTTTTGAATAATTTACGTCATGTAAAAGGATTTATTTGTTTTTGTGTGTACCAATATCTTGTATTTTTGTGGCTATTTAATTTTGTTGTTTGCCAAAAATTACATCTTAGTGCTTTTCCAAAATTAATTGTATGAGGGGAATCAGAATGCACTTTTATTAGAATTTGATGGGTGGTGGTTATATTGCTTGAAAATTTAAAGGAAATGTCTAATTAAAAATGTATGCATGGTGGGGTGTCAGAAATAAAAAGTGCCTTCTGACATTTATTTTTTGAACAGCCCTTAGCAAATAGAAAAGTTAGAAAAGTTAAACTTTTGATAAATAATGGAATATTTAAATTTTTTGGCTCACTTATACCACCAAAATCCAAGAAAATTGTCATGCAAATAGTACTAACTTCACAGTATTTTAAACTGTACATTCAGAAATTATAAGGTGCATTTATTATTGCAATTTTTGAAGAATACACAAATATGAGAGATGAATTCAGGAAATCTGCATACAGATCAGGTATCAGAATGCATCAAGTTGCATTATTTGCATTAATAAAAGCCATGTTATCATTTCTGACTTTACAGTATTATTAAAGCTGTTATCTTAATGCTACAAAGTTACAGGTTTGATTTGCTAGCTTGCTTTGTTTGTATTAAAGTTTGCTCAAGCATTGTTATTAGATTGACCTCTGAAAACAATAAAATAAAAAGGAGGGTTAAACTTGCATATATTATATTTAAATTTGATTGGACATTATCAAATAATCAAATATACTTATGTACATGTTTAACTCTGCCCACTTGTATTGTTTGCAGATGTCAATCTTAATTACAATACTTGAGCAAACTTTGATACTAACAAAGCAAGCAAGCCAACCAAACCTTTAACTTGCTAGCATTAGGATAACAGCTATAAGCACTTGATTAACTTAATTATCTAAAGAACCTGTTTGAAGTGAAAGTAACAACTATATGGATTATACTTGATGTCAGAGTAACAACAACAAAATCTGTCATTATTGTACTTGTTCTAATAACCCAAGCTCTCCTTTTATTCAAATTGTGTAATCTGATCATGAATAAAAGACAGATAAGTTTTTGAAACTTATCCTCTTTTCTTTGTAGATCATTTGGTACAACTGAAAGAAAGGTAGAGCGGTATGATCGCAGGGCAGAACAGCCGAGAGGTACAGACAGCAGGGAAGCAAGAAGGTTTGATGACCGACGAGAATTTAACAGGGAAGAGAGGAGCGACAGAAGAACCGATGATAGGTTTGATAGGTTTTTATTTATTGCTTATTTGTTTTATAGATAGTATTATAGAATTTTATATGTAGCTTTTTATTGCCTGTTTATTTTATTTTGCTGGTCTTACAAATAAGAGATCCCTACAGGATAAAAACAATAAAAATGACAAAATTAGCATTTTTGTTCCTAATACACAATACTAAATTTTAATCAATTTTAAGATGTCAGGCATCTGTACTAACTTATTTGAACAATTTTCTTGTTTTGTCTTTTTTTTTAAACTGATACAAAATTTTCTAGATAAAAAACCCAGCTGCCAAATGTTGTAAGTTTGTTTGTCTGTCAGATTAGTCTGTGCATTTCATAAAATATAATGAATAATGAATGGACTTAGGGGTGAACGAAATTACTGACCTGCATCGAACAGATATTAATCATATCATTCTCTTGATCTTTAGATTTGACAGAGGATCAGGTGACCAGGCTAGTTTTGACCGAGCAGCAAGGGAAAGAAATGACAGACCAGTACTTAGGGAAGATCGACGGGAAGGGGAGTTCCATAGACGATCAAGAAGTCGAGACAGATCTGATACTCGAGTCAGCCGGGGACGTGATGAACATAGAAATGAAAGATCCCACCACACGTCACCGCCACGTCATACAGACAACAGAGATTGGAAAAATGAAAGAGGTATGCATCATTTATCATACAAATGGATTACAAATTATTTTACATGGTTTGAAATTTCTTGTGTATCTTGTTTCCAATATTTTCACACTGAGTTTCAATTTTGTCTTTTTAAAAGCATGTGTACATCTGCAAGACTTTTTTGTTTTATACTCAGTATTGTCAGCCTGCTCTAAAGGGCTGTTTCATGAAAGCATAACAGGGTACCCAGTTAAGGGTCTTCGATTACAGTAATCATCAATAAAATCAATTTTTAACTGAAAGTACAACACATTTAGTTCCACCAATAGTGGCCAATTTAACTTGCTCTAGGTCCCATGTTTGTTGAAATGGAACAGCAGGATCTAAAAGGTCAGAAAATTTAAAATAGTTTAAACATTCCTATTAAACCAAACGAAGAACAAATTCATCGGAAAAAATTTGAAATTAATACTATTAACTTCTTTTTTATGTGATCCCTTAGATATGTTTTTTTCAATGAATTTTGTTTTTGTATAGGATAGTTTTAGTTTATATGTTATATTATTGTAATGTATATGAATCCTTTATCTGTAGACTTTGTACATAAATTCTTGTCTGAAGGTAAATAGTGTTGTGAATATATAATCACTACAGCTTACATGAGTTTTCCTTCTGTTCTGTCATATTCTTTATTAAGTTTAACATGTTCAGGTAAGAGTAACTCCCCTTTGTAGCAGATATTTTCAAAAGGTGTTTGTGATCATTTTAACAAAATGGACCTAAACAGAATGGCCAATAACAAGTGTATAACATGAAAATCTTGAAAAGGATATATTTGTTTTAAGTTCCTGCCTATATTTTGTAAATATGTACTGATTGCTGGATTAGGAGTGCTTGATGAGGATTGTAAATTGTAAGAATTATTTTAAGTGGGTATTTTTATGATATAGTTAAATTCCTGGTGTTATTGAAAAATAAAAAAATACAATATATTGTTTTTAGTGTAAGGGGAGACAACTCCTACACAACTTTTGTATACGCTTCAGTTTAGATGGAATGGATCATTTTTACCTGCCCAGTGTTGGCTGCTCACTCCTGCTTGAACTAAGTAATCTCAGATCTTGTAAATTTATTAAAAATAAAACATAAAAAAAAAAAAAACACAAGACGACTTATACACAAAAATAAGAATGTAAACCTTTTGATGAAAGAATAAAAATGTCATGTTTGGCCATAATATTTAGCTACCTATTTGCCTTCTGTGTGTCCTATGTCAAAGCTTTTTACCTACTCTGTGCATAATGTCAGACTGTGTAAAGGTCTAAATAAACTGCAGTATAGAAAAATATTGTGTGCCACTTATTAAAGGCAGAATGGAAATGGAAAATTCATGTGAGCTGTAGCATGTGTGTGTTGATAACTGGTGTAATCAGATTGTAGACTTCTTCTTACTATAATTCTTATCTAGCAAATTTAACCAGAAAAAAATGCTCAATAAATGATTTAATTTTTTTTCTCAAGGGAATTTGATTCTCAAATTTGAAAGAATTTAATACAAATAGGTTTTCAAATATATTCTTCATTGGCTTTTGATAATTATATATTTACAACCATGTACATGGTGTATACTAAGCAAGATAAACTTTAGAAGATTGGGGTATTTTACGCTATAAGGACCCAATATTTGAAGGATGCTCAATTATTTTCGATTAAAAATGTTCACCATTAATTTCTACAAACAAATTAGGATTTTAAACCATAATAAGCAAAAACATGAAGTGATCCTGAATGAACTCATGCTGTTTAAAGTAAAAGTTGATTCAAGGAATGACTGTTAAAACAAACTCTTAAGATATGTTATTGATCTCAGAAAGTTGTCATCCCATAGCAGGTAATGCCACGCAGACAAATTGGACAACAAATAACGCAGCCAATCAGAGGCAACAGAATAACCGTGAGAACTTGTTGCACACACATTTTTCATTGATTTACATCTTTAGAATATGCTAATTTTGAAAAATAATCTGACTTTTTGATTCAATTTACAAATGTTCAAAAATTCATCAACTTGACTTTCTTGACCACAAACACAATTTAAAATCTAGGAACAATGTAATCTACACTGTTTTCAATCTGTCTATCATCCGTCATCCAATCATATTTTATTTGATAACCAAAACTTTGCAAAAATTACACAATGTCAGTTTCATGAAATCAAACTCAGTTTTGAAACTCTTAATGATCTGTATGAATTCAATATTTATGAGCTATTCTCTAAATCATTGTAAATGGCTTACGGTAAGCCTAAGCTCTAAGCAATTGCACCATCATTTGATCTTATCAAACTTTTAAAAAAATCTATAGCTAGTCCTATAACTTTAATAAACAAATTTTACAAGCATGTCTCTCAAAGAATTCTGACGTTTAAATGCCATATTATGGATGTATACAAGCTTTGTTTATATTTGATGACTTTCCAAATTGATATTAAATTGACCTTCGATTTTATTCTTCTGAATTATAGACATGTGTTACCTCCCTTGCAGACTTTTTTCAAACTTTGATATTCTGTAACTATGTGACTGACGGGTAAAATGAGGGAATCTTGTGCATTGCTAAACATAGTAAATCTGTTGATGATATAGTAGAACTGCACATCTCCTATTTACCATGATGCACATTCTCATTTAAACTGCATAATTAAATTGAATGAACTGCTCAGTCTCAATTCCTTGTAGTATGCTTGTCTAAAGTTCATAGGTTACAACCCTCGCCTAGCCAAATAAGACTTAAATATTGGTATTCACTGATTCTCTGTTAAACACACAGATTTGAGATGTAAGAACAAAGACTGATCAGCTCAGAGACCGATACAGTGTGAACTGGCTTTTAAAAATCTTAGGTTCTAACTCCCTCAGGCTTAAGTGACTAAGATGGAGTACGCTTTTTATATTTAGGTCATTTAGATCCTCAAATGTTTATACATTCCTTATTTGCAAAAAATCCAGATAATAAAGGGGCTTCATACACTGGACATTCATATACAATTATTTTGATTTGATGACATTGTGTGAGTTACAAAAAAAATACTTTGAATTACTTTTCTATGCAAAATTTCTAAATAAGCATAATTATTTGTATTTTTATGCAACTGCAAAGTAACAGATGAAGTACATGTAGAATCTTCAATGCCAATTTTATTAATTCATTTTATTTAGTTTTCTGAAAAATGATCTGCAATCTGCTTTTATTGAGTAATAAAAAATATGTCTTTATTGCTAAGATAATGCTAAATTTATTGTGGTTTGTTTTTAACCTATCTTTCAAAGATTATCACATATATTTGAATTGTCAAATAAGAAATCATTTTAAATGTTATGTTGCATTTGAATAGTCCAATGAGAAATCATGTTACATACTGTGTTGCATTTGAATTAATTTTTTGATATTGCACATCTTCATGATCTTATTTTACTTGTTTGCTTAATAACACCAATGCTTTATTATGTTTATTTATATTTTCATTAAAACTTATTGAAATTATCACAATTTACATGAAAGGACAATGATTTACTATTTGTTGGTAATTTCATTAAAAAAAAGCAAGGATATAAACAGTTGCTCATTAAAATTATGTGTTTGCATCTCTTCTGATAATTTACTATTTGTAATTTCGTTAAAAAAAAGCAAGAATATAAAAAGTTTCTCATTAAAATTATGTGGTTCCATCTCTTCTGATTGGTCTTAATCATTGTTCTTTTTATAACTAATATTTGTTTGTTAAATATACTGATTTTCAGCATTTGTTTATGATTTACAACTTTATTATATATATATATATGATGATAGAATGATTTTTAGTCATTTTAAAAATTATAGATTGTTTGTTGGATTAAAAACAATCATTTTATAAGTTATTTGCTCATAATTTGGATAGTTTTGTTTTTCACTAATTATACCCCCGCTTTAAAAAAGGGGGGGTATACTGTTTTACCTCTGTCTGTCAGTCCGTCCGTCCGTCCATCAGTCCGTCAGTCAGTCCGTCCCATGAAACTTTCGTCACATTTTTCTCAGGAACTACACATCCACCCTTTCTGTAATTTGGTATCAACATTTATATATGTCAGCCATACCGTGTGATGCGTTTTCAGATTCATCACTTGACAACTTCCTGTTTACCGAACACTTGTCTGATTTTACACATGATAGCCAAGTTGAAAATTTTCGTCACATTTTTCTCAGGAACTACAATACAAGGATTTCTGAAATTTGGTTTCAGGATTTATATAAGTCAGCTATACCGTGTGATGCGTTTTCAGATTCATCACTCGACAACTTCCTGTTTACCGAACACTTGTATGATTTTACACATGATAACCAAGTTGAAAATTTTCGTCACATTTTTCTCAGGAACTACAATACAAGGATTTCTGAAATTTGGTTTCAGGATTTATATAAGTCAGCTATACCGTGTGATGCGTTTTCAGATTCATCACTCGACAACTTCCTGTTTACCGAACACTTGTATGATTTTACACATGATAACCAAGTTAAAAATTTTCGTCACATTTTTCTCAGGAACTACAATACAAGGATTTCTGAAATTTGGTTTCAGGATTTTTATAAGTCAGCTATACCGTGTGATGCGTTTTCAGATTCATCACTCGACAACTTCCTGTTTACCGAACACTTGCATATTTTTACACTATTAATATTATCCACTTGCGGCGGGGGTATCATCAGTGAGCAGTAGCTCGCAGTTTCACTTGTTGTGTCTAAAACAGACATTTTGTCTACATTGCCATCACAAATACATGATAAATGAGAAAGCTTACATTATTCATTGATCATCTCAATGTGAATAGACAATTCAGAGCATGGCATGTTTACACTTTGCCTCCAGTAGCCTGAGTAGCTTTTTATGTTCCACCATAGTAAGGCACTGACTGTCATTCCTGGATATAGAGTATAGCATAAGATAAAATTGACAACAAAAGTGATGAATGCAAGGGATACAAAAAAAACAGCAGATATATATTATTTTAGCGAATAGAGTGAGTGGTGTTCTGAAATTTGGAAGTCTCTAAACTGTTGATTCCAATGGGTTTTAGCGCTCTGAGTTGGAGGATCCAATAATCCTCTCTTTTGCTCCTAAGGACGTCTGACGTGTTGTCATTAGGATCGTTCCAGAGGACTTCGATGATTTCGAAAGACATATGGTGGATGTTGTGTCCTGTCTGGTTGAAAAAGAAGAAGGTCCTTGAAGGACCGAAACCGGTCAGGCTTATTATCATCAGGCGCTATTGTCTAGTAGTAACGGCATATATTTTCCTATATTCTATATATATTATTTTAGCCTCTGGGTGAGGGATTTTCTCGCTGTATTGAAGACCTATTTGTGGCCTTCAGCTGTTTTCCACTCTTTGGTCAGGTTGTTGTCTGTTTGACACATTCCCTATCATTTCCATTCTAAATTTCATGTCTACCCTAGGCTAAGATTGCAGATCATAGAGTTTGATAAATGTTTATTCAAAAGTTGAAGTTTATCCTGTTATTGAAATTACGACAAACCATGTTTGAACAGCATACTGATTAGTACCATATCTTTTCAGACAACAGAACTCAGGCCGACACACGATTGGTTGTTAGTAGACAAAATATAGGTGGGACAGTCAGCAGTGGTGGGCGTGACAGCTGGCAGAATAATAATATACAAGATGACCGCAGTCGCAACAAAGGTTTCATAAACCAGCAACAAGGTATGTGTATGATTGACTTTTTTTCTTTGCCTCAGTTAACAATGTTTTCTCAGGGTAAGAATTTCCTTTATCACCCTATGTGTTTTTTAGCTCACCTGGCCTAAAAGGCCAAGTGAGCTTTTCTCATCACTTGGCGTCCGTCGTCGTCCGTCGTCCGTCGTCGTCGTTAACTTTTACAAAAATCTTCTCCTCTGAAACTACTGGGCCAAATTAAACCAAACTTGGCCACAATCATCATTGGGGTATCTAGTTTAAAAAATGTGTCCGGTGACCCGGCCAACCATCCAAGATGGCCGCCATGGCTAAAAATAGAACATAGGGGTAAAATGCAGTTTTTGGCTTATAACTCAAAAACCAAAGCATTTAGAGCAAATCTGACATGGGGTAGAATTGTTAAACAGGTGAAGATCTATCTGCCCTGAAATTTTCAGATGAATCGGATAACCTGTTGTTGGGTTACTGCCCCTGAATTAGTAATTTTAAGGAAATTTTGCTGTTTTTGGTTATTATCTTGAATATTATTATAGATAGAGATAAACAGTAAACAGCAATAATGTTCAGCAAAGTAAGATTTACAAATAAGTCAACATGACTGAAATGGTCAGTTGACCCCTTTAGGAGTTATTGCCCTTTATAGTCAATTTTTAACCATTTTTCGTAAATCTTAGTAATATTTTACAAAAATCTTCTCCTCTGAAACTACTGGGCCAAATTAATCCAAACTTGGCCACAATCATCTTTTAGGTTAGTAGTTTGAAAAATGTGTCCGGTGACCCGGCCATCAAACCAAGATGGCCGCCATGGCTAAAAATAGAACATGGGGTAAAATGCAGTTTTTGGCTTATAACTCAAAACCCAAAGCATTTAGAGCAAATCTGACATGGGGTAAAATTGTTTATCAGTTCAAGATCTATCTGCCCTGAAATTTTCAGATGAATCGGACAACCCGTTGTTGGGTTGCTGGCCCTGAATTAGTAATTTTAAGGAAATTTTGCTCTTTTTGGTTATTATCTTGAATATTATTATAGATAGAGATAAACTATAAACAGCAATAATGTTCACCAAAGTAAGATTTACAAATAAGTCAACATGACTGAAATGGTCAGTTGACCCCTTTAGGAGTTATTGCCCTTTATAGTCAATTTTTAACCATTTTTCGTAAATCTTAGTAATCTTTTACAAAAATCTTCTCCTCTGAAACTACTTGGCCAAATTAATCCAAACTTGGCCACAATCATCTTTTGGGTTAGTAGTTTGAAAAATGTGTCCGGTGACCCGGCCATCCAACCAAGATGGCCGCCATGGCTAAAAATAGAACATGGGGTAAAATGCAGTTTTTGGCTTATAACTCAAAACCCAAAGCATTTAGAGCAAATCTGACATGGAGTAAAATTGTTTATCAGGTCAACATTTATCTGCTCTGAAATTTTTAGATGAATCGGACAACCCGTTGTTGGGTTGCTGACCCTGGATTGTTAGTTTTAAGGAAATTTTGCTGTTTTTGGTCATTATCTTGAATATTATTATTGATAGAGATAAACTGTAAACAACAATAATGTTCAGCAAAGTAAGATTTACAAATAAGTCAACATGACCGAAATGGTCAATTGACCCCCTTAGGAGTTATTGTTCTTTATAGTCAATTTTTAACAATTTTCATAAAATTTGTAAATTTTTACTAACATTTTCCACTGAAACTAATGGGCCAAGTTCATTATAGATAGAGATAATTTTAAGCAGCAAGAATGTTCAGTAAAGTAAGATGTACAAACACATCACCATTACCAAAACACAATTTTGTCATGAATCCATCTGCTTCCTTTAATATTCACATAGACCAAGGTGAGCGACACAGGCTCTTTAGAGCCTCTAGTTTATATAAGTTGTCTAACATTTGCCTTAAATGTACATCTTCATTTCATATAAAAACTTTTGTCTTACTGACCAAGTTTTGCAAACTTCATTACATAAATAAAAAAAAAATGGAGACAGTCATAGTGAAGCCCCGGAACTCGAAAAAATGAGTGTTTACCAAAAGACACAGACTCACAGTTTGCCTCTCCATTTGATTTAATTTATAAAGACATTGTTCCTTTGCTTTTTATGTCTTTTTTTTCTCTGCATGTACAAATTTTGTGTCATGGATAGGTTCTCCAAATCCTTTGTATTTAGATATGTTTTGACACCTGTTAGATACTGCTATCACTAAATCTAAATTAGTTGAAAATAAAATAAATCTAGTTCATTCTTTATTTTTTTGCTTCATTCTAAAAGAATATGTCCCCTTGTGCAAATGATGGAAACATCAACATGACAGGAAATATGTATGTAAGTTATGTACAGAATCTTACTGTAAAAGAGGGGCAAAAAAGTACCAGAGGGACCATCAAACTCATAAATTGAAAATAAACTGACAAGCCCATGGCTAAAAAATAAAAAGACAAACAGACAAATTATAGTACAAAAGAGTTTTAAGACATGACATAGAAAACTAAAGATTAAGTAAATGTCACAGTATGCATGAAGATAATTTACGTGTGTCATTACACGTTACTATATACTGTTGTAAGAGAAGCTAATTGAACTGTTTTATGTTTTAAGGTGTTGCTACCCAGCAGGGAAGATCATGGGGAGGAGCCAGTGCTATTGACAGACAAAATATCATAGACAATCGTCCCACCATTCAACAAGAACGTTTTACCGCAGTTCAACAGGAAGCTAGAGGAACATTTGCCAACACCATCAATCCTGCTCTGGTAGGCAATGTTCAGCCAAGTATATTCGTACCCGCTGTACCCAATACAGCACAAATGATAATATCAAACCAAGGACTTGCTGCTGCTAGGCAACAGGAAGCACGGTTTGATGCGTACAAAAGTATACAGAGTGGTGGATTTCGACGATATTGATCATTACAGACAATAAGATTAAAACATTATAATTGCAAGATAAGATTTAGCCATGCTATAAGACAATTAAGGTGTAAGAAGTCATATAATTCCTAAATTAATGGAAAAGGACCATTATAAATTCATACAGCATTTTCATCGTATGTCAATCGTGATTTATTAGAATATATTTTGTGTGTGAAAGAAATCCTTTGATGTATGAGATAGATTTAGCCAATGATTTATCGTGTATGTGTGAAATTTTATATTTGTAATATGAGAAAATTTTATCATTGACATTCTCCTGAAATTTTATCATTATTGAACTATTTGTAAGTTTTACTCCCAAACGAAAATTATGTACAAAGAGTGGAATCAGAGATAATTGTAAAATGATCCATTGCTTCGTTGTAAAATGTGAAACTGCTGTTGTCATGGTAACATAAATGTTGCATCATGTAAATGTTGTCTATTTCTTAATAAGGCCTGAAGAAATATATTGGTTTGAGATTTCAGTGTTCAACAAAATACAAGTTTTCTATAGACTTGTATATAGAATTTTTCATATCTGTCAAATTTGTTATACAAGAACACAGAATGTGTTTTCCATTCGTAAAAATTAGTACAGAAGAAAAATACATTAATTCACAGATGGTAAAGGATCAGAGATGCTAATTTCTTCAGTTGTTTTATTGTTTCTTCATTGTAACTCTCTTGTGCAGGACATGATAATGGGTTTGATCCCTGGACAGTCAAACCAAAAATAAAAATTTGGTATTTGCTGCTTATCTACTCTGCACACAGCATTTTGGTGGAAGAGTAAAGACTATTGGCTCAGAATCTGGATAATGTGTCCGTGTGTAGTGACCTTGCAAATAAGCACTTTAAAAACTTGCTCAGTGTTTCATTCTTATACAAAAGGGTAAAAAGATTGGAAAGGGACATGAAAAATCATCAATCCAAGAAAAGACAAACAACAGTCTACATATCACTACATAGAAAACTAATGGCCTAACAACTCAACCCCACTCTGGAGAGGGGTAATTGCAGGTGCTCCACATGTGTCACCTAGTGTGTAGTACAGAAAAATACAAATCATGTGATGAGTCTCATTTGGAAGAAAGCACTGTTCCAATTCATATCACATTTAACAAGAGTGCATACGTTGAAATGTCTCTCCTTCTTTACTGACCATTGATCTTGTGCTAAATATAAAGCTTTACTACAAATATCACATGAAAATGATGTGAAGGTAAAAAAAAATAATGCCAGACTGACTTGTACAATATTCCATACATCAAATATAGTGGACATATTGCATATAGTATTAGAAAAAAGACCAAAATCCCCAAAAAATTGATGACACCTACAAATTAGACATGTACACTTTACAATCATTCCATACATTAAATCTAAGACCATTTGCTTATAGTATCTGATTAATGGACTTTACTACGAAACAACTTTGTTCACTGATCCATTAAATGTGGGTGAGGTCAGATGAAAACTGTCTGACAGACATGAGGACCTTGCAAGGTACAGACATACTAAATATAGTTATCCTATTACTCATTATAAGAAAGAAATTAACAACAACAAAAAATCTTAAGTTTAATTTCAAGTAGTCACTGAACCATGAAAATGAGGTCAAGGGCAATGAACAAATGAAACACAGAAACTTCATAACATACGGCATCTATACACTAAGTATGAAGCATCCAAGTCTTCCACCTAAAATATAAAGCTTTTAAGTAGTTCACGCCTTCACCACTGCCAGATCACAATCCCTATGTTGAGCTTTCCGAGACAGAAGTCACTGGCTTGACAAAATTGTTTAAATTATAGTGAAAAACATTATACAGCATAAATGATCCACAAGATAAGATCTGTAAGTAGTCACATTACCACATGACTAAAGGATCCAAGAGTTAGTGCCTTTAAAAAAAAATTATCAAAAAATTGCATTTCTATAGATGAGACTACCTGATCCACATCATCAGTCAAATGATAAAAGTTTAATATTGATCCTAAACTACACCATCTGACCGAATACTTTCATAATAAAAATAAGGAGATGTGGTATAATTGCCAAGTAGACATGGATATAAGTAAAGACCAGACAAAGTGATGCCCCTGCACTCCACTCTGAGGTGTCTGTATTATAAGAAAGTCAATGTTGGACTTTCTCTGAGATATTATTGTGTCTGGCAGAATCAATGCCTTATTTTAAAATACACAAGGTTGAGCATGGGAGCACATTGGTCCATGATTCACTGTAGGAGGAGTTCTATGGAAACGCTATACACCTCTTGTGCAAGTATATGCTCCAAAAATGAAAAAGTTCAGCTATTTCCAAAAGAGCAAACATAAATAACAAGTGTACATAATGAATTGTCTTGTTTTCTTTACATATCAATGATTGTATCTTGATAGTCCTAAATATAATGCTTTTCTACAACTACCACATAAACTGAACATGATACATGAAAATGAGGTCAAGATCATATAAACCGAACTATACACCTCACAATCATTCATACACCAACTACACTTTAAATATAGTTGCACATAGTATCTTAACACAGAAAATTTAACATTGATCAATGAACCATGAAAATTAGGTCAAGTTCAGATGAACCCTGCCAAACAGACATGCACACCCTACAATCATTACATGCATTAAATACATATAGTATCCAAGAAACAAACATAACAAGGAAACTTAATATTAACTGATGAACAAGGAAAATGATGTCATGGTCAGATGACTTTTGCCAGACAAGCATCTTACAATCATTCCATACTTCAAATATAGATGACCTATTGCTATAAGTATTAAAATAACAGATCAAAAAACAAAAACTTTGCATTGAACAATGAATTGTAAAAATGAGGTCAAGGTCAAATAAAACATGCCAAACTGACATGTACATCATTAAATATTTGCATACACCAAATATAGGGGGGTTAATATAGTTAAACCTATTGCATAAAGAATGCAGACCAAAACACAAAAATGTAACTTAAACCACTGAAAATGATTTCAAAAGTCACATGACAAATGCAAGCTGGACATGTACAAAATTCCACACTCCAAATATGGTAGACCTTTGCTGATAGTATCTGAGATATGTACTAGACTACGTAAAGTAAACCTTGTTCACTGATCAACAAAAAGAGGTCAAGGTCAAATGAAAACTGTCTGACAGGCACAAAGACGTTTGAACATACCAAATATAGTAATCCTATTACTCATAATAAAAGAGAAATTACTATAAACTTTAACTTTTTTCAAGTAGTCACCATGATAATGACTGAGGTCAAGGACAATGGACAAAAACGCATCAAAGCTGATACTGTGGATTTATTAATGTTCGTTGGATACAAATTTCTGTGGACTTTGTTAGTACAGGAAAACCACAAATTTAAGTGTTCAACAAATTACATATCGTCTAAAGGAATATATGCAGACTTTGCCAAAATCACCAACTTTAATATCCACGAAAATGCAAGTTTTCCTCAATTCTAATATGAAGCATTCAGGTCTCCCGAAATATAAAGCTTTTTCGGAAGTTTTTAATCTCCACCACCGCTACTAGATCACTATCCATATGCCAAGCTTTCTCAGACAAGTTGTGAAAATAAATCATCTTATGTCTTTGAAGAAGAAAGGATATACCCCGGTATAGTATTATATTTTAAAGATCTTGACAGAACAATAAGTAATTGAAGTCATTTTTAGTTGTTCACCTTAAATTCACAGTGATACCTTCAGCAGTTTACTCAAGCTCACAACTGACTGCAATTATAAAAGAGGGGCAAAAGATCCCAGAGAGACTTTCAAACTTGTGGATCATAAATCGAAAATAGCCTTACAAAGAAATGGCTACAAAATAAGATGCTGTTGTAGCAGTTTAAATTTTCAGTGGAATTTGATCACAATACACAATACTGTAAATTCAGAAATTATTGCTATGTTTTTATTAATGTGAAAAATGTGACTAGATACAATCGCAGTAATTTGAAATCATATTTAAAAATCATTTATATGAATTAAACAGGATTTTTCTTAATATTGCAAAAATTAAAATCGTGTTCTAGTCTAAATTGACAAAATCGCAATAATTTCCCAATTTACAGTACTCATATGCATTGACAAATCCTTGAGGTACAAACAAATTATAGACAATGAAATCAAACAAAGTCATAAATAACACAACAATTTCACACAGAAAATACATTTTTATTTTTCACAAAATTTATGAATCACAACATATCACATTTAAGTACAATCTCATATTAAAAACAGAACACATTAAATGTCATCAATAACATATGGATTACAGCAGATTTACTTATTCTTTCTGAGCCAATTTTAAAAGATGCTGGTAATTTATTCATCCTGTAATTAGACAGATAGTGTACAAACAACAGGTATAAAATTAAATTCTAACTCATCATGGTAATGTTAAAATTACTGTCAATAACAGTTTTTTGTTTTTAGTTCTCTACATTTTCAATCAAATTGACATGTATACAGATCTTGTGTTCTAGTTTAGCTTACAACGATCTGACAATGCTTCATTCTACTTTCTGTTTTAGAGATCTTTTGGGATCCTCTGTTTTTTTTAAAAATAAAACACCACTTCAAAATTTGAAAGCATAGATTTGATTGGCTGATATGATTATTACCAGAACAGAAAGTAGGACAGAGTCTCATCAAATCCTTGAATGTAAAGCATGGACACAGGATCTCTTTTAACCATGTTGATTTCTATAAAATTAAGACATAAGTTCAGAGAAAAAAAATAATAATGATAGACTGCAGGATAAAAACAATAGTTGTACATTGTTTAATATTATTTACTATTTTTTTTTTCATTTTGATCTCCCTTGTAGTTTTAACAATTTTTTGGTTTGTTTTTTGTTTACTTTTTCAATTCATGCTTCATGGAAATATCCAAAATTAATACCCTATGAGTAGAATAATATATCTGAAAATGTACTTGGAATGCATAATTATTATGTAGGACCCAGCCCCATCTATAAATCTGCTTTTCACTTGGAGGAATCTTTAAAAATACAACCACTATCATTCTGCCTTATATATATATATATATATATACAATGTAATTATAATTATACTTACTCTACTGATACATGTAGTAATATCAAAAGTCAATTTTCTACAATATCAAATAAAGTTGACATCTAGAAGGACAAAATAACTGTTATTTATAATGGTGAAGGCTATTCAAAAATCAAATTTAGGTGGGAGCTAGAAATAGAAAAGAAAGGAATGCTCTATTAAATACATGACCTCACCAAATACACAATTTTGATTAAAAATTTAATGTATCATTGTGTGAAGATATTTTGAACACCTTTATCATCAATATATATGCCTTTGAATTCTCCCCTCTTTTAATGAATTCTAGAAAAGACCTAAAATGATTGATATTCTGAAGCCACATACCAGTACATGACTACTTCCTTAAAACAAGGTTGAAAGAGCTTCTTTTATTCATTGTAATATTCATTTACTGTAAATTCAGAAATTATTGCGTGCATTTATTATTGCGATTTTGAGAAAAATCCTTTTTAATACAAATAAAATATTTCAAAATGCGAGTTTTAATTATTGCATTTACACCTCTGTCGCATTTTTCGCAATAATAAAAACCTCCCAATAATTTCTGAATTTACAGTAATAGGGTCTGGGTTGGGGTTGTACATTTCTGCATTGTTTTAGTCCATTTTTTATATTATTTATATTTTTGGTTCATTATTCACTAATTTTTTTTACCCTGACATAACTGAGTAAAAAATGTTGCCTCATTTTGTTACTTTTTAGTTCAACTAAACCAATATGTTATACTATTTAATTCAACTACTGTGGATTCATTATTATTCGTTGGATACCAATTTTCATGGGTTTCGTGGGTACAGGTGCACCACGAAATTAAATGTTCAATGAATAACAACTTTTTAACTTTTTTATAAGCTTGTATGCAAACTTCGGCAAAACCATGAATTTAAATATCCACAAACACGTAAGTTTTCCTTAATCCACGAAAATAAATGATTCCACAGTAAACCAATCTATTTTACAAGTTAAAAAATATCACAGTAAACTTTAAAAAAAAAAAAAAAAAAAAAAAAAAAAACCTTTGAAGAATGCAGGTGTTTTCTTCTCACATGAAAAATAACATCATTTTATAATGAGCTTTAATTTATCATTGAAAGCATTAAACATTCAAAGAAGATTGTTGTTGAAATTCTAGAAGATTTTTCTAATTATAGACTGCCACGTAGATGTTTTTTCTTTCTCTCAAAAGATGATCTTTAGTAAATTAAATTGTTGGACTGATAAAAAAAATAATAAAAAAAGCATGCATGGCAAATTAAAAAGGCAATTAATACTTTTACAAACCAGTACTAGTTCGATCTTCAATGGTCAAAATGAAAAAAAATTTCATTCTGTTCTCTAGTTTTGCCATTGTCATGCTTAGAAAAAATGCCTACAGACATAATAACTAAATTTACCAACCCATTTGTAAAAAAAGTTCAAATGTATAAAATCAATTAAAACGTAAATAATTATTTCCTGAGAACATGCTCATGGACATTTATATACTTAAGTTGTATACAGTATTCAAAATGTCTTCACATGTCATGTGACTACCTACATGTTACAATACTTTTTACATATACATTTTGGTTGTTGAAATTTTAGCATTCCATTTGTGAACTTTCCATTTGTATGTAGCAACAATCCAGCAGTGCCTGTATTTTGAGTTTATATCTCCCAAATAATACTATCATCCAGGTCGTGGGTTTCCTATAATAATTTTATTTCCATGATAGAGAGCTTCTCCTTACAAAGAAGGTATTAAATCAAGGGCTACCAGTGGGAAAGTTGAAGTCATCAATACAAAAAATTTAACAGAGACTGTCACTTGTTTGTTGACAGTTATGGAACAACTGTTTCACAAATAACTAAGGGTATGTTCAATTTTTGGAGCTCTAACAGGGTCCTCAACTTACATGTGCAATATTACGGACGCAACATATGAAACAGGATTTGTTTACCCTTTCGGAGCACATGTGATATCTTGGGTTTTGACAGTTTCCTTTGCTCATGCAGGCTTATGCTTTCTATCATGTCTTATGTAGACAATTGTTTGTCTTTTTGTTGTCAATTGTTTTTCACCATGGCGTTGTCAGTTTTTTGTTAGCTAATAAATTTGAATATCCTTTTAGTTTCTTTGACCTCTGTTTTAAACTCTGATTGTATGGTATTATACAAGTTTTGTGTGTCAGTTTCAATGAAATTTCTTGAAAGTTTCAATGAAATTTCTTGAAATGAGGGAAAATATCCCTGCCTGAGCAATATTGATATGAATGGTGCATCTATCTTTCTATGCCAATTGAACTGTTTATGAATTATAATTGCAATTTATAACAACCTACCAAAAAAATAAACATTTACAAAATACAGTTCTTATTTTCATCACATTGAGTATTATATTATAAAACAATATTTAGAGTGCACATATACTATACACAGAATGCACATATATTATACACAAGGCACATTTATAAAACATGCAGATGATGATGGTTAAAACAATACACCTTATGGCCATTTGTCTGTCATTCCTGGTAATCTCATAGGTTCCCATCAAATTTTGATGTCGCATTAGAAAATATCTGACACAACAATGGAAAAGAAATTGTTGTATGACCTCAATAGTTCAAGTGGCCCAGATTCTCTGGTCAAGAGGTGCAACTATCAAATAGCAATAAGGTGTATACTATTTTCCCAAAACAATTTCAATATGGTGGATAATACATCATATTTTTAAACAAATTTGTAACCATCATAATTTTCCCTGTAAAAGCCTGCAGGATATATACATGTATGGCAACATGTGGTTATGACTAGAAATATCTATCACGTTACATTTAGGAACACATAAATACACAGAAACTTTGTAGATTTAAAAGCAGTAACACAAACACTCCCTGCCAAAATTATTTAAATATTTTGAGATGTTTACAAAAACTAAAATAAGTTTCCAGAACTTCTGTTACTTTAAAAATTTCTCCTCATGGTAAATTGTTTGCATAAATTCAACTTAAGGTGGTACCTAACACTACAGGGAGACAACTCTGTAAAATCAGCTTAACTTTTTAATCACATTCTATTGTTGAGGAAATATGAAGCTTCTCAGTGATCAAAATTAGTGTTTGTCAAACTGCTATATATCCAACCAATTTTTTCCGAGAAAATGATTGGTTCAAATATTTTTTTTAATTTTTAAATTTTTTTCAAAGGGTCAAAGTAAATATTTTGTCAAAATATGAAAATTAAACGAGTCAAATTATTTTTTGTCAAGGTGTTGGGTACCACCTTAACACATCACATCTAAAAAATAATAATAACATAGTTTATAAAACATGCCAATTATACAATATATATAGCTGGAATGGTGATGAAATAGTGAAATCTATTGAACATAAAACAGTACAAAATTCTAAGCATGATATTGTTGTCAAATTTTTGAGTTGGTCATTCCAGAGTTATTTGACTATAACCATAATTTAGAAGGCTATTTTCATATGCCAAACAATATCTAAGGCAAATCTTTCCTAGCTTTGTAATGCTTTTTACTGTAGATTCATTTTTATTCCTTGGATATCAATTTTTCATAGATTTCATGGGTATACACGAAAGACTATTTAGTTAGTTAGGAATTATAAATTTACTATAGGCTTGGATACCAGTGGTAGATTCAGAACTATTCATAAGGGGGGGAGGGACCTGCTCCAGTCATGCTTCAGTAATTCCCAATATAATCAACCAAATTTATCCAACAAAGGGGATGGGGGGCTCAGTCCCCCAGGGCCCCCTGGATCATTCTATGGATACAGACTTTGGCAAATCAAAGAAGTCAAATATCAATGAAAATACAATTTTTCCTGAATCCATGCAAATACAATTTTCCTGTTTCAAATATTCTCTATCAAAGAATCAATCCTGTCATCTCTATCTCAATTAATGGCTTAATCTGCCAAGGGTGCAGAGATGGGGAATGGATCATAACCCTTAATTAGCAAAGATGCCTGAATCCATGAAAATACAATTTTCCTTAATCCATGAATATGCAATTTTTCCTTAAATCATGAAAATAAATGAATCATGATTGAAAGCCTTCTTCAATATTACATTGTATTCATGACACTATTTCAATCAATATCCATCGACTTACACAGGTGAGTTTTCATCATGCTGAGAAGTCATAAAACTGATAAAAAAAAATTAAAATACATGAAACTGATTTAAATTTTAAAATACATCAAACTGAACATTATTTTACAATATTGATTTTTCTTTGAGGAAAACAAGGTCAACGACTCATTGATGTTAACCAGAAGATATAAAATGAAAATAACATTTCATAAATTGTATGTGTCAAAAGGCCTTTCTGGATTAATATAAGAATTATATTCTTTATACATTCATTGCTTTTAAAATTCATTAAAATTAAATGATAAATATTTAAAATTGCACTTCCATTATATATATTATGCACCATATAATTCCATTGCACTATCATATGTTAGACATTTCCATTTTTGAAATATTTGTTAATAATTAAAATGAAAATGTTTACAGATGGCCAAAGGAAAACTAAGTACAGTCATTTGTAAAATATATGACAAAAGATAAATTTTTGCAGATTCAAAGCTAACAATAATTAGTTCTTTGAAAAAAGTGTTCACAGTATAACCTTTTGCTTACAATTGCTTTATATACTGCAGCTGTCCTATTTGAGCAGTCAAATTGCATTGACTGTATATTCATATGTGATATACAGTCACTGACCGTATATCACCTTGTTTATGACGTTGACAATGGGTTTCCGTAGAGTTTTATTTATGACGTCAATAAAACATACAGATTCCCGGAAATTTTACGTCTGCTTCAAATTAAAAAATGATGGTTTTTACCCTAAATACTTCATTTAGAACACTTATAAGAGTTGCAGTATATAAAGAATAACCATACATTGTCTCAAAATATCAATCGGTTATTTGTACTCGGCTCGAAACAGGTAGAAATGCTCGGCACAGCCTCGCTTTCTACCTGTTTCTAAGCCTTGTACAAATAACATTGATATTTCGAGACAATGTATGGTTATTCTATATATACATACATCTTGGAACACATTTAATTTTTAACATCAATATGACCCTATTAATGGAGTTCAATAAAAATCTATATAACAATAAAAATAAAACATAAAAACAAAAATATTTTACTTAAACTTTTAACCTCACAAAAAATTAAATCTATACTGCCATTAAAATCAGTCATCAACAACACACAGCCAATGTCTAGTATGAAGGACAGGCGCGGATCCAGAGGGGGGGTTCCCTGGGTTGGAACCCCCCTTTTTTTTGGACCATCAATGCATTTGAATGGGGACATGTAATTGGAACCCCCCCTTTTTAAAATGGCTGGATCCGCCCCTGAAGTATCAGCGTGTTTCTATATATATTACAATAACACAAAATTGATTAAAATCTCATAACTTTCATAAAAATTGTCAAATCAAAATGGTAATAATGTATGTTTAACCTCACAAGACTATAACCAATCTTATAAAGGTAAAGAGCTTTCAGTCAAACAGTCTCAGAGAAGTTGAAGACCAAAAAATAGTCAAAATAATTTTCTGTATAACCTGAAGGTATTATATATATATATTTGGTCATTTGGTCAATCATACATAAAGACGAACAACCCTTTGAAGTATGAAAGCTGTCTGACATTTATAAATGAAAATAATGCGTTTGGGTAGGTATATCATTAATAAAAACTAAGATTCAAAAACTTAAGGCAGCTTTGCCTGAAGTCACAAAAATTTATCTAGCATTTTGTCCAATAAAAAACATGCACGTTAAATAATGCACACAATAATCTATGAATTACAGTGATTTTGTTACAATGCTCCATACAATGGTCAAAGTCCCATAACTCTAATTAAAAACATTAACCTATTGGCAAGGAAAAACAATACTGTTTGTGGCCTATGAATTAACATGCTTCAAGAAAAAACTTAATACAATTTCTAACAAAAAAGAGACAGCATTATCCTGTTCAGTAATTAATTCTTTGGTTTTCTGTAACTATGTAGAACTTTTACTGTCCCTGGTTTCTGAATACACACTGTCCATTAGTTGGTCCATTAATGTATAAATCAAGTGCCTGTACAAAATAGAATAAAAGAAAAGACCCTTGTGAAAGCATAAATGAAAAGAAAAGAAGTTTTTTAGTGTATTAATTTTAAACAAAAAAATCTACAACTACTTAAAAACAAAGCAAATGAAATGTGCTTTTAAATTTGTTCTTCATCTCACAGTAGAAATGAGATCTTCTACACATCTAAATAAATACTTGAGATGATCTCGTCCAAGTTTGAATTGAATTTACTGCTAAATGTTGATAAAATAACAGTTTTGTTTTTAAAAACATGTACATAAAATGTAAAATAAAACATACAATGCTAAATAGATTTTATAGTAAAATCACTCCAACACATTTTTCTCAAATGAATATCTCCAATATTAGGAAATTTGAAAAGTTGGCAGCCTTTGAGCAGGCAACAGCAAAGTGGAAATTAAAGAAATATCATTACAAGATTATTTTTTTTAATCAAATTCTTATGAAAAGATTTTTGTATTACTGTCAGAGCTTTTCTGGTCTGAAATTAAAAACTTTTATACTCATTGCGACCATCCTAATCCTAAGGATTTAATTTTTCACGAAAATTATAGTTACCTTGTAATAAAAGGTTATTGCTGCCAAGATCTAGAGAAAAAGTAAAGATTAAGACTTAAAGTTTACCTGTTCAGCTTTTTGTATTGCAAAGATTCAATAATTTCGTTTATGCCATGGTCAAAATCTTCTTTTCCAACCAGTCTTCTTAGTGTATCTAAAAAATTAACATATCTCCATAAAAAAAAAGTGTGTTAATTCAATATTTTCAAAAATTTAGTTTCTGTTTTATTTTGTTAAACATCACTGTGTATTTGTGCTGTGTAATATTATTGATGTTTAAAATAAATGCCAGTCCAGGCATAGCACAATGTAAATACTCTTATTCAAATTCTATTTAATATCTTGTACAAATAAGTATAGTAAGTCCTTATCGGATATCATTTATCATAGTGTAAGATAGAGTTGTCTCTCATTTGCATCCTGACATTTTATCACATAGAGGATGGATGTCTCATTTTCATCAAGTAGGATTCTTGAATGGCAAAATATTGATTTTGATACAAAAGCTGTTTGCTGCAAATGTCTAGTATCATTTGAATAGGTGAGGACTTTGATGTTTTCACATGATTAAAGTATGACTGAATAGGCGGTGTTGTTAATGTTTTGACATATATGTATATGTCAAGTATCATTGAATAGGCAGTGTCATCAATGTTTTGACATATATCACATATCAATGAATGGGTGGTGTCTTTCATGGTTTACACATGCCAGTTATATTGATTTTGAGTGGACATGAAACAACATTTAAAAGTTCTATGAGGATTAAGAGGGGGTGTCATCGTGAATCCCAGAAAAATAACCATTTCATCCTGAATTCCCCTAAAAATTGTCATTCCCAGATCCACATGCTTCATCTGAAAATTTCATTGGATATATAGAAGTTTGACAAACAGTAATTTTATCATTGAGAAGCTAATTTTCACTTTTAAAACAATAGAACATGATTAAAACTTTCAGCTGATTTCTAAAGAGTTATATCCATGTAGTGTTCTGTACCACCTTAAATTAAACAGATTAACAAGCTTTCCAGATCATACTTGTCAAAATGAAGAAAATCCTGAACATTTTGGTTTTTATAAATTATTAGGTCATTGGTGCAGGTATCACACAAAGAGGGGCCTACTGTAATAGATCTGTAACCCCTTAAATTCTTACCTGGAAAAAACTGAGCCAGACATCTTCTAGCCTGTTCTTTGGTGGCAGCCTTCTGTCTGTCAGTCTTTACTGGTCTGCCACCCTCAAACAATTCTCCATCAGGCCACACGGTCCTTCGTAACAATTGGAGATACTTCACACACATCTGTTCTGATGTCAAATCTGTGATCTGGTCCCTTAACCATCTAAATTGCCAATACAAACTATAACTAGTCATTTCTATTATTATCATTATGAGGTAATAACTTCTAATATGTTTGTGTACCCATCTTAATATGCCGGTACAATATTTTTAAAAGACCGTGATCAAGTCTTTATTCAATTTATAACCTCTTTGCCCTTTTACAGTCGATTTCATTCAGTATGTAGCTAAAGGTAATATCTTTGGTTAGCTTGCTTGCTAGCTGAACTGTAAAGTCATTATTAGTTAAGGTATACTACCCTCTGTTCGAAGTAGCCTAGTCCAACAGACAGATAGATAGGATATCTGTTGGACTAGTCTACTCTTAAAGGAGGGTAGTTCACCTAACTTAATGACTTCACGGTTCAGCTAGCAAGCAAGCTAACCAGATATTACCTTAAGCTACACACTCAATGAAATCGGCTGTAACCATTTAATGCACATTATAAATTGATTGATTGATTGATGTTTGCTAAATGTCATGGGGAAATTATTTCATGCATGTTCAGGAGGAGAGCAAATTAACCAAAATACAAAAGTTAGGTCCTACAATAAAGAGTTTTAAAATCAGTATGAGGGAAGGACAATTTTGAATGACACCATAAATTATCAGAATATATTGGATAGAATTTAAGCCTTGCAAGAGGCCACTTAAAAAACAGTCATAGATTTGTTGAAATGGTTCTGAATTTGAAAAGAGTTAGGCATTCTTTTTACACAAGGTATAAGATTTAATGTCCCACCACTTTAAAGTGGACATGATTGTTAATTTAGACATCCTGCACATTAATATGGACCCCAAAATATGGCAAGGGTTATTTTGAATAAAATTGAGAATGGAAATGGGGAATGTGTCAAAGAGACAACAACCCGACCAAATGAAAAACAACAGCAGACGGTCACCAACAGGTCTTCAATGTAGCGAGAAATTCCCGCACCCGGAGGCGTCCTTCAGCTGGCCCCTAAACAAATATATACTAGTCCAGTGATAATGAACGCCATACTAATTTCCAAATTGTACACAAGAAACTAAAATTAAAATAATACAAGACTAACAAAGGCCAGAGGCTCCTGACTTGGGACAGGCGCAAAAATGCGGCGGGGTTAAACATGTTTGTGAGATCTCAACCCTCCCCCTATACCTCTAACCAATGTAGAAAAGTAAACGCATAACAATACGCACATTAAAATTCAGTTCAAGAGAAGTCCGAGTCTGATGTCAAAAGATGTAACCAAAGAAAATAAACAAAATGACAATAATACATAAATAACAACAGACTACTAGCAGTTAACTGACATACCAGCTCCAGACTTCAATTAAACTGACTGATTGAAAGATTATGATTTCATCATGTAAACATCAGGCACAATCCTTCCCGTTAGGGGTTTAGTATCATACCATCATAACATATATGAGAAGATAATAACCCGTGTCATGCCAACAACTGTTTTAGAATAAATGTGTTTAGTTCCGATGCAAAGACCTTATCAGTGACTCAATATTAACGCCAAAATATGCAATCTTTAATGACTTGACAACAGTATCGTAATTATATCCCTTCTTAATAAGTCTATTCAAAGGTTTTGTAAGTTTCTGAGGTGAATACTGACACCTTTGTGCTTTATAAAGAATATTTCCATAAAAAATTGGATGTGAAATACCTGAACGTGTTAGATGGTAGGGATGACCATATTTCTATACCCTTGTCAACCTTGGATTGAAAATTATTAATCTAAGAATCATATCTATTGGTTGCAAGTTTACGCAAATAAAATTATATAATTATAAGGGGTTACCATAATTTTTTTTTTTTTTTAAGTGTAAAAATATTGTAAGATATACATGATATATGTTGATTTAAACACTTCTGTTACTCGAATTTAGATTTTATTGATGCCATTTAAAAAATTCAGGCAATAATTAATGTAAAAAAAATATATGACTTTTACAGTAGAAAATAATGAATTTATTGCAGAGAAGATATCACAAGGTTACGATTCACCATAAGTGCTGCATGAAAATACTCAGCTAGGAAAGACTTGTAAATATTCAAAATGTAAAGGAAAAATATTGGCAAAAATTATGTGCAGATTAGTGTTAATGCAAAACACTGATACATTCTAGTAATTTCTACAAACTGCATCTGCAAACCTACCTGTCTAGAATGACCCCTATCAAACGTTTCATCACAATAATGACCCTTTCCCTGCAAACCCAGTTATCCTTCCCTTGTAAAGTTTGTACACCAATGTCAACAACGGCTTCTGCTAAAGATATATCTTCCTCAGATAATTGATCTGAAAGGGAAAAAAACATGAAGAATAAGAACAAATGCAGCTCTGTATAATATCAAAATAAGATGTTTTCTCTTATGGTTGGGGCCTGTTATCTAACTCCCACGTGAATAGATATTTTTCGTATCACACCGTACGGATTGTGATATGAAAAAGTGATATCAAAATTACGTTAATTTGATTGACTTATCTCGTAAATTTCCAATATTTTCATGGCCCTTGATCAGGTCATTATTCACTGGAAAAGGTCATGCCGGGACTACTTTTTTTCTTGACAACTGATTGTTTACTTAAGAATTGAATGCTCTTTTTTGTAAATTTATTGGGGTGTAAAAGCGTTGACCGAAGTACATTTTGTATGAAGCGCAGAAGCGCTTCATACTTAAAATGTGCGCACGGTCAACGCTCTTACAACCCTATAAAGTTACAAAAAAAAGCATTCAATACTTATAATTACATTTTTACCTATAGGATCATGAAAACACGCCTTTTATCAAGTTTTATTTCATTTACCTGTGCACTTTATTGTGGGACCTCGTGTCATCATGAATGAGAAGTTTTATTGAGTGATACAACTGCTTAAGGAATAACACATCATGTGCAGTTAGCCAATCAGAATAACGTATTGTAATGAAATATACATCTAATGTAATTATTTCCGGTTTTCGAAATTTTCGTCTGCTTTATCGTCTGCATTATCTAATATAAATCTTATCATGGACGAAGAAATAAAGAAAGGAACCCGTGCACTCGTTATGAAACCTATAAAAATATAAAAAAAAAGATATATCTGGGAGTCAATGGAACAGTATTCAGATCAGTACTCGTTGCAAAGAAAAACGGCCGTAGCAACACAACTCGCAACAAATAGGCCACGCACATACAACTTTTTGCCATAAGAGAAATAGGTTTAACAACTTGTGAGAATTAGATATCACTTGATATCAACTCTCGTTATTTAATTTCAATAATAATAAACTCGCCATAGGCTCGTTTATTATTATTGAAATTAAATAACTCAAGTTGATATCAATCGATATCTAATTCTCACTCGTTATGAAACCTATAAATATGATTGCCAATGCAACAGCTATCAAGTTCAAATGAAGTGGATGTAAGCAATTATAGGCAACTGTACGGTTTTCAAAAATGAGAAAAACCCATAATGTATAGTAAGAAATAAAAGGCTACCTTAAAAAATGTGAATCAATTCAATTGAGAAACTAACAGCCTAAAGAAGTACCATATATATTCACATGGGGTCAAACATGTCAAATGCCACATTTTCTTAAGCTTTCATTTAAAAAACAAGAATGTGTCCTAAGTACACTTATGCCCACTCGCACTATCATTTTCCATGTTCAATGGACTGTGAAATTGGGTAAAAAATCTAATTTGGCATTAAAATTAGAAAGATCATACCATATAGGAAACATTTGTACTAAGTTTCAAGTTGTTTGGACTTCTACTTCATCAAAAACTACCTTGACCAAAAAATTTAACCTGAAACTCCCACTTTCATTTTCTATGTTCATTGGACCGTGAAATTGAGGTCAAAAGTCTAATTTGGCTTTAAAATTAGAAAGATCATATCATAAGCAACAAGAGTACTAAGTTTCAAGTTGATTGGACTTTAGCTTCATCAAAAACTACCTTGACCAAAACTTTAACCTGAAGCAGGACGAACGGACGAACAGACATACGGAGGCACAGACCAGAAAACATAATGCTCCTCTACTATCGTAGGTGGGGCATAATAAGGGCTTTCTTCTAACTTGGAGAGGTGATGCAATAGATTTGACACTTAACAAAATTAGCAATAATAATTAGAAAGCTATCACTATAATTGGTTACAAGTACTTTGAGTGGTGATTTCTTTGATAATTTATATTTTTATAAACATTAAGACAACTTTTGTTATCTCAGCTCTTCATTCATGCTAGCTATATATATAAAATAATCAAAAATAATAAAATCTAAATGTTTGAATATCTTTAAATACCTGCTGTCTCCTCTAATTTGTTCTGAGGTAAATCTTCTGACGTGAAAAATGGACAATCACAACTATTAATATACTCTTGTAGCTCTTCTTCTAGGCTTTGCTGTAATGATAAGATTGACCTTACTATGAATGAAAATAAATGAACACATTCTACATTAAATGTCATGGTCAAATTTTGAAGAGACCAACAGAATCAATGGCTTTCTTTAGTGGTCACTAAGAGATTCACCTAGTGTATAGAAACTAATCTATTGTTGAACTTGATCCCATTTTGGTTGCTTTTTTCTGTGTTGTTTGTCACCTGTTTATTTACCTAAAACTCAAATACTAATTTAATTACTGTAATTTGTAAGTAAAGTTTTTGTCTTTTATGCTTAAATTTTAATTTACTTATAGTAAATTCATAGCTCTATTTACACAAATTATCTTAAATGAAATAAGAATGTGTCCATAGTACACGGACACCCCACTGGCACTATTATTTTCTATGTTCATTAGACCGTGAAATTGGGGAGAAAAATTAATTTGGCATTTAAATTAGAAAGATGATATCATAGGGAACATGTGTACTAATTTCAAGTTGGTTTTCAACTTCATCAAAAACTACCTCAACCAAAAACTTTAACCTGAAGCAGGACAAACAGAAGAACGAACAATTGTACGGAAGGACAAAAGGACGAACTGACCCACAGACCAGAAAACATAATGACACTATCGTAGGTTGGGCATAAACACTCTAACATTATTTGTTATATTTACAAGTTTTGTATTAAGGTCAAAGTCCACAGCTATTAGATCACAATCGTTCTTTTCTACTTCTTTATTGGTCTCCTTTTTGCCAGGCAGACTTGGAAAGTTGACACGACTAGGAATCTTTATTATCTCATCAAATACTCCTGACATCGTCTTCACAATCATCTGGATAAAAAAGATCAGCAGGTTATACATGACAGGCTGATTATGCTATACACTACAGGCTGATTATGCTATACACTACAGGCTGTTCAGGCGGGATTTCTTGATAAATACCGTCTTTGAACAGCTTGCGGTGTATAGCCTGATCAGCCTGTAATGAAACAATGCTCATAATTAGTTATGTTTTCAAATATCAGAAAAAGTTAAGTCAAAATTAGGTAATGATGTCATGTTAGATAAGACCAGTTGTATGTAAAGCTCTGTTATAAGAATAAAATTGAGTTTAGATAATTTGACAATTTAAATTTACTGTTCATTTTTCTTTGTGCCTTTTTTCAATTGATGGAGATAAAATAGTGGATGTGATGCTATAATTTCTAGAAACAAGAAGTTATTTGAAACTTTTTAGAAGGGTGCTTTATTAAATTTGCAGGGAAAATACTGCAATCTAGCATTTAAATTTAAATAATTTTTTGTTAGAATATAAAAATCTAATGTAGTTTTTCCCCATTGCTAAATGGGTACTTGTCTTTATTATTACCTTATCAAATCTCGGCATACTATTTTCTGGTGTTTTCCTGACAAATGCAATATGGCCATCCCCTTCATACGCCAAGAATTCATTCAGTTCAGGACCATTACATATATCATCTATCTGGATCAACGACTGAAATGGGAATTACAAAGTTATTTAGTTAGTCAAATGGTGAACATGCTAACTGGTTTTCCAAATGTCCACAAACCATAGCTTAAAGTATGTTCTGAATACTTGCATTGAATACACTATAACTTGGGTGGATATTGCTTATTATAATCGTCCACAATCCATGGTAATAAGCATGTTCATGATGTAAGTACAATGTACTTGCATTCTATTCACAAAAGCTTGAGTGGATATTCTTTACTCCAACTGTCCATAGTCTATGGCTATAAGTATATTAGTACTTTTATCTAATTCACTCCATGCAAAGTGATTCATTCAAAAATCCCTCATTAAGGTGATTTTTCACTCTGAATGCTGGTGATTCCCATCTGAACTTTTTCACTAGCATTATATGACACAGTCATTAACCAGAGTGGTATCACTAAAAATCACCAGAAATTACCCAGTTTCAATGTGATGACTGTGATTCACTCAACAGCAGCAATAAGGATTTTATAACTTGTTCATCTTAAATACATTTGTAAGATGTATTGTAATTTTACAAAATAAGTGATAAAATCAAAGGTCATGAAGGTAGGGCAAATACAGATTCAGATGAGGTTGAATTATTGAATTACAAGCTTAATAATACATTTGATCATCTGAAATGGTTTTTTAGCTTATTTTGACAAATCAAACTTAGAGCCAAAAGCGAAATATTACTACATTGTTTTGGTGTAAATCATAGCTTATGCCCCTTAAATATTGTCTAAACTTTTTCTCTTTTAAACATAAAACCTTTTTACTACATCAAATTATATAACTGCCTCAAGAACATGTCTAATCGGAATTATTGTTCTGTTTAAAAAAAAATATTCCAAATTATATGTAGCGGGTATTCGTAAAAGAATCAAAATAGTCCTTGAATGTCAAGTTCTATGCTCATTTTAAAATGGATAGGCATTATATATAATTCTTTGTGTAACGATATTGATAACTATATTAGATTACCTTTAAGTAAGTCTCTAAATTTTTTCTTCTGTCTTCAATACTTTTCTTGTTTAAATTTCCAAATGGTAGAGTTTGCCATCTCTTTGGACCTTTAACCCCTGTAAACATAAAACAGTACTGAGCATTCATTTATTTTTGTTTATGTAATTTTCATGGTTACAGAATTTGAAATATTAGCTACTTCAAGGGCAACTTATTTTTTGGTTCCATCATTCAGTATTACTATTAGCAAAATTACTAATTGTTTGTACATGTATTGGGATGTTTTTATAAATCTAGATTAAGACTAATAAATTCACATAAATATTAAAGTATCTAAGGCATATGAATAAAGAATTCAAGAACTGGA
Source organism: Mytilus edulis (assembly GCF_963676685.1). NCBI lineage: Eukaryota > Metazoa > Mollusca > Bivalvia > Mytilida > Mytilidae > Mytilus > Mytilus edulis. The sequence goes on from NC_092352.1 coordinate 74,438,800, forward strand.
AAAATATTGTAACATAATACATAAAACACTATTTTCATATACAATGATACAGATTCCTAAAATATAGTTTGTCAACAGGTAAGGCATTCTGGTATTTGGTCATGTTTGAACAACCCAAAGAAGTTAAATCAAGCTAGCAGAGTAATTTGGGGCAACAACAAACTGTTTTCAGATGATTTGTAGCCCATGTAGTAAAGAGAAAACATCAAATAGTTTTCTTCAGAAGATAAAGCAATGTTGCTAAAGATTCATGTAGATGTACTGTGGATTCATTAATATTCTTTGGATGCCAATTTTCATGGATGTCCTGGGAAAACATGGTACAGGGGAAACTAGAATTTAAATGTTCAATTACTTCAATGAAATGTATAAAGACCTTGCCATTACAACAAAGTTATGCATGTTATCTATCCAGGAAAATTATGCAAGTTTTCCTCAATCATCTGTCAACAGTGAAAATTTAAAATATATATATACCATCAAAAATAAATGAATCCACAGTATGCATGGTATGACTTTTTTATATTGAAATATTTGTCTTGGAGGCAGTCATTTTGGTACTTTACAAAGTTGATGAGGCCAATATTTACCAAGATTTGGTGCAATTGATTGATTGATTGTTAGTTGTTTAACATCCAGTGGCAAATATTTCATGCATGTTCAGGACGAGAACAATTAAGTTACCGGTAACAATATTAGTACATATAATAGGTAGGTCTTGCAAAATAGGCATTATTGGGTATACCGTTTAGAAAATTAGGACTGTCACTAGAACATAAGAGTATATTGGATAGGGACAGAAATTAAGCCACGAAGAGGCCACCTACAATCCCCTCAAAGAGTTGTTGCAAAGGTTCTTAATGTGGTACTCTCTGTACACGAGGCATCAGATTTAATGTCCTCGTTAAGACCAGACATAATTTTGAAGCAGGTCAAACAATTTTTGCTATGCAATTTAAATCTCATTGTTCACTAAATGTATATTATAATAAGCATGTGTTAATAAATTGCTTCGGTGAGGGCAGCTGGATACTATAAGCTTAAATCATTATGCTGGTTTTGGCTATATACATTTTGTTTATGAATTACCTTTCAGACTTTTTTTGTACAACGTATTATCTTCTAATCTAGAATGTAAATTAATAAATTCCCTATGTCTTCTTTTAGCCTGTCTTGTACGTAGAACTGGCTCCTTCTCTGCTTCAACCCAGTATAGAGCATCATACTGAAATCAAATAACAATATGACGAGAGGCTGTATCATTTACTTTCAATCAAAACTGATATGTATCATGTTAATATCATACTTATATTCTATTAGTCACTGTTAGTAGTCTGAGTTTGCTATAGTCCCATTTTGTGAGGGTGAATGTTACACATGGTTATAGGTCAAATTAGTTATAGTCTGATCTCATGAGTTTTTTATGGGCCTCAATATCAGGGAGTCATATAGTTTGACTATTTGAAGCATGTACACATAAAAATGGAATTAGTTTTTACTGTATTACCATGATTACACATAACTAAAGGTAGATCAAACTTCTTACATATCATGCATATCATGTATTATAATTTATCATAAAATAGAAAACGGAAATGAAGAATATGTCAAACAGTTAACAGACAACAACCCGACCATAGAGCAGACAACAGCCTAAGGCCATTCAATACAGCTAGAAACTCCTACACCCGGAGGCGTCCTTCAGCTGGCTCCTAAACAAATACATTTGTATGTATTCAGTTCAGTGATAATTGACGTCATACTTAACTCCGAATTGTACACAAGAAAACTTAAATTAAAAATCATACAAGATCATGTTCATGATGATTATCATTAGATATAGGAAGATGTGGTGTGAGTGCCAATGAGACAACTCTCCATACAAATAACAATTTAAAAAGTAAACCATTATAGGTTAAAGTACGGCCTTCAACACGGAGCCTTGGCTCACACCGAACAACAAGCTATAAAGGGCCCCAAAATTACTAGTGCAAAACCATTCAAACGGGAAAACCAACGGTCTAATCTATATAAACAAAACGAGAAACGAGAAACACGTATATATTACATAAACAAACGACAACTACTGTACATCAGATTCCTTGACTTAGGACAGGTGCAAACATTTGCAGCGGGATTAAACGTTTTAATGGATCCAAACCTTCTCCCTTTTTCTGAAACAATAGCATAACATAACAACAAATTGTTTATAATTTATATACAAAATGTAGATGTAGATTTTTTTTTCTGTTTAACTTTTTGACTAGGGGTACTATTTGTACAAGCAATCTTTATTTACTTAAAGAAGTAAATAAAATATTCATACATAAGTTAATGATAATATTTGAATAATCTCCCCTTGATTTTCTCAACAACAAAAATTGTACGTGTACATGTAAATGTATATTAAAAATATAAGTAATTTTATATTACAATCCCACAAAATTTCTCAAGTTTTTTCAAGTTGTACAAGTAGTACCCCTGACTGAAGTACAAAATGTATGCTTAGACTTCCATGTAACTGTTAACATGATGCATAGAAGGTAAATTTAATATTTTACCTGCATTACATATAACACAAACTGTGAATTACTTCTACTTTCATTTCTAATTTCACTATCAATGATGCAAACATCCAGAAATATTGCCGGCTTGGTCTCAATGATTTCTAAACTATTCATATAAGGATCAGGCATGTCAGGTTTATCGTCATCAGAACAGCTGAGGAAGAAATCTGGCTGTGATGCTTTCATTTCATTGAGCCTGTGTACTGGAGAGCCTGTTTCCATAGGTGAAGGTGGACCAGAATCAGGCACTGAGAAGGTTGCAGCTGGCTCTATGAGGGCCATTGGAATAACAGGTACAAACTTTTCATCACAGTTTATTTCCGTAGCACTGTTTTGTGATATAGGTGAAAAATTGATTGAAGAGGCAGTTTGATTTTCAATTATATCCGGTGGGTTTTCATTCCGCAATCCTAAATGTTTAGAAGTGTTATCAGAACAATCATGATAGTATTGATTATCACCAATCTGAAATGTTTCATTCACTTCCTCAACAAAATCTTCTTCATCTACAGGTATATCAAGTGCCTCATCAGACAAAATAAAAATCATTTTTTCGTAAATAAAATCTGGTTCCGATAAAAGGTCTAAAACTGGCAACAATACATTGCACGTTAAAATTTCTGATAATATATAGTTTAGCACTTGTGAATTTAAAAATATACCACTGAATGCCTTATTTAATATAATATCACAGATGCTAAACAGATAGCTATTTTCATTCTCATCATATATGCCTATATGGTAGGTTGAGATGTTCTCAAACGCTTCTTCGACTGATGCATATCTTCGGTTTAATGAAGAAAGACTTCCAGAGTCCCTTCTTCCTGAACTGAGTCTTCTTCTTGGCTGAATTTTGTATTTATCTCTAGATGTTTGAAGCGTTCGTAAATGGTGACAGCCATTTAAGCAAATTTCCTTCACTAAATCACTAGGATCTACCTTTTTCAATTTGTATGCAAAATTTATTATGCCATCTCTCAATACTTTATCATATTCTGTGAGAACATCAATGTGAGGATCGAAATCCTTTAACCATGAATGTACAAAATGTTTTTGAATCAAATCAGCAATGGTTTCAACCTCCTCAAGCCACGAAACTTGTGTGCATGTAGCAACGCTTCGATCAGACAATTGCATGCTAGAGTGGTAATTTTCTTGTTCATTGGGGAAATATGAATCATTAGCATCATAAAAACGCTCACGTTCATCTGCCTGAATTTTTTCACTGGGGTCATTTAAAACTTCTCCCTCAACAACTTCAAAAGTGAATATTTCTTGAATTTTTTGTTTCAAACTCAAACAACTGGTTATCACCTTTTCATGTTTACAAAGGTAAAAGTATATGTTCAACAGAAAGGTTTGGTTGTGTTTTGATGTTATTAAATACTGACAAACACCGATCGTTGATACTATCACCAGGACATACCACAAAAAGCTAAACATAAATTTCCATGAAAAAAGTGCTAGAACTCCTAACCCTAGGAAAAGGAAAAGTATTTTCTGAATTGAAGAAAATTTCCTGTGGTTCCCGAGAAAATCTTTAACTTCACGAAGAGACGGCATGCTGATTTACTGCTGTAAACCCCTAAGGAAACAAATCGCATATCGTTTTCAACGGTTTTGGAAAACCATTAATTTGTTAACAGTAATTTGTTGTCATGTGACTTTTTTTACACTTTTGATCTGGTCCCCCGTAATGTTCTTTCGCTATAAATTATATTGCGAAAAGAAGGCCGCTTTTTTAACAGTCTAATTATATTAATCTAACCAAACACCAACCAAAAAGAAAAAAATATAAGTACATAATAACGGACTAGTAAAAAGTAAAATCACAAAAATACTGAACTCAGAGGAAAATCAATTTGAAAAGTCCATAATCACATGGCAAAATCAAAAAACAAAACGCATCAAAAACGAATGGACAAGAACTGTCATATTCCTGACTTGGTACAAGTCAGACGCGCGTCTGTTATAATTACTTCTTGGCTTCATAAAAGACTGTAATAATAATATAAATTTATTTGGCCGAAAACATAAATCTTTACATACATGAATTACAATAATATAAAGAACAATTACCAATACATATACAAATATTAATACTTATTCAGTTAAACTAGAATAATATAAATTAAGGCGGGCCACAAAAATTAAATATCCGCCACATAAGTTACCGATGCATAAAATGCAAAAATAAAATAAAATAAATAAACTAGAAATTTGACAAAAAAAAAAAAAAAAAAAAAAGGAGAGGGCGGGTGGGTAAATTTCGATCTGATTACTCTAACGTATTCTAATGTAATGACTAGGAAAAAGAATTCACTTTAAAACTAAAGGTGGAGTGAACACAATTCGAAATCAGTTAAGCGAGAATATCAAATGATCGGCCAAAGGGGGGTAACTAGAACATATTTCGCATCGTAATTACTAGTTTTTTAGAAAAAACAAACCAATTACTTCTTGGCTTCATAAAAGACTGTAATAATAATATAAATTTATTTGGCCGAAAACATAAATCTTTACATACATGAATTACAATAATATAAAGAACAATTACCAATACATATACAAATATTAATACTTATTCAGTTAATCTAGAATAATATAAATTAAGGCGGGCCACAAAAATTAAATATCCGCCAAACTAGCCCGCCAAACAAAACCAAACAAGTTACAGATGTGGTTAAACCCAAGAGATGTAACACTCTCTTGAAAGTTCAACTCCAAGCAGGAAGAATAAAACACTTCTTCAGCTGCTAGATCTACTTAGGAGATACTCACGGAAATCTCTCCTAAAAGTAGAGTACCTTAAAGAGACATATATACACTAATGAATCCAAAGGATGAAACACTCCCTTGAAAATTCAAACACCTAAGGAATGAAACACTCCCTTTAGGCTAGCGTATAAAAACTAAATAATAATAATGACATACATGAAGACAAAATACAAAATACTAAATTATTTACATATGATTAATAGCATGCTGGAAACACTGGCGCAATTCATATTGCCCAGCTTCATTAAGGTGAAGCCCACCATCTTTAAAAGCAAATAATGACCTTACTGGAATGCCTTTATGAAAAAACCTTTTAAAAGACCTAATATAGCTTAAATTACTCTTAGAACACATCCTGCTCAATTCTAAATTAACACTTTTACACTTATTACCTGTATAAGAAAAATCAACAGGCCTTGGCAGAATAGAAGATATAAAAATTTTAATACTGGATGAATAAGATTTGATAGTAACAATAAGTTCCCTAAAATCAGCAATAATTTTGTCAACAGAGTTATTAACTATATCATTCGTACCTAAGTGAATAATAATATGAGAATAGTTAGCTAAACATATATCTCTACCCTTAATCATGTTTCTTAAAGAATGTATCCTGGCTCCTCTGACCGCGACCAAATCCATGCAAATTATGTCATCCAAATATTTCCCTATAGAATCTGTAAAAACCAAAACCTTCTTACTGGTCACAACTTCTGAAAGACAATCAAACAAATTTCGCCATATTTCTAACTACAGAAATTTTATCCTTCATATAAAATTCTAAATATATTTTATAGGCATCGCTTGCCCAGTCCCCGTGTAATTGAATAAGATCACTAGGTACATGTGAACTAAATGCAAAAGTGGCACCACCTCTCCTAAAACTATGTGATGAATATAGATTAGGATCTCTCCCTGTCTTCAGAATAACAGATTTCAGCTTTCTCTGGAACTGACCATAAGTGACTGGTGTCAACTTCGAATTCTTACTTATAACAAAGGCAGGGGAATCATGAGATGCCGGAACTTTACTACACATATGATTATACGCAGAAACCGGACAAAGGACAGAGCCAGGGATTTTAACCAACGGAATCTTTAATCTTCTTTCCCCATGTTGAATAGTCTTAGTCCATTCAAAAACAACTATAGCAATATCGTTAACAACAAAGACTTTACCTCTGGTCAATTGCTTATTCTTGTCAAATTGAGAACAAGAATCTGGAACTAAGTTAGATTTCCTGGACATCAAGAAAAAGGCAAACAAAAAAAGACACCAATATACACAATCAGAACCATTTTCTAAATTAAAATGTACCACCATCTCTAATAAAATATCTGGTGAAATGGGTAAAGCTCTACGTGGCATATGTGACTTGGTTCGTGACAATCCTTTAAGCAGTAATTTATAAACAAAACTGTCTAAGTGTGGAAAAGAGCAATCCAACATTAAATGCATAACTTTAACACCATTAATATAATTCTTAATAGATTCTACAGATTTAAAAGACCGACTGAGAAATTGTGCATAACAACAAATAGTATCCAAATTTGCAGGAATAAAACTCATATTAAAGTACGTGCAAAATAGTAAAAAAGGCTCTCCATTGGACTAATAAGTTTTTCTTCGATCCTAGCGCATATGCTGCTCTAGTAGAAACTTTAACATCCTCTTTTAACTGTAATAATTCTAAATCTGAAAAGCATTCAAAAATTTCTTTTATTGGCTGTCCAATGCTTGTTCAAATATAAACTTTATCAACGTAATTACCACTTATGCGAAAATTTAAACAAATGTTCTTCCGCACTAAACTCTTCTAATGAACCTGATACCGCATTATAGAACAATGCAGCAAATTTATCCGAAGTATGCCATCTCGATAAATAATCAGGTAACCTATTGTCAGTTCCTGCTAAATGAACAGCCCTAATCTCAAATTCGTATATAGCAGCAATGTAGCAAAGTTCTCTCAGACAACACTGTAAAAAGGTATCTCTGGACTTACCAGTGTTAATTACAGTAACAGAAGTAATGTTATCGCACAAAATACGAATTCTCTTTCCCCTGAAGCACTGCGCCCACAACTTTAAACATACTATAATAGATAATAACTCGAGACAGTTTATATGTAGATTAGACTCCATAATAAATTCTGGAAAAACTTGATGAAAGAATTTTCCACCAAACCAACCACCGCAACCCGACAAGCAAGCGTCAGAAGAAAAAACTTCGTCCGGTATCGACCATTCCTCTATCATCATCATTGATATGCCGTTGTAATGAGGTAGAAAATTGACCCACCACAATATATCATTTTGAACATAACTAGGCACTACAATATAACCAGTTTGATCGTAAGCTGATCTAAGCCAATTGAGCAACCTGCTCATAAATATACGTCCAGGTCTAACACAGCTCGCCATAAAATTTAATTTCCCTACCAACGATTGAATATCGCGTAATTTGGCAGATCTCTTGTTTGTCCAAAAAAGTAAAATTTCCTGAATATCTTTTAATTTATCGTCAGGAATTTGTAACAAAAGTTTACTAGTATCACATATTATCCCCAGAAACTCCATCCTAGTACTAGGAGAAACTGCCTTATGAGACGATTCTTCTAAACCACAGGAATCAAGTAAACGCTTTAATTCAATATATGCCTTATCGGCTCTGTCAACTGATTCCACCCCCGCAAAATCATCTAAATAGTTTACTATATCAAATCCCATTTGCCGATACATGAAAGTAACTGCATTTGTAACACGCTGGCAAATATGAGCAGCTGATCGCAAACCCATGCTGAGGACTCTATCGAAATATAAATGATCATTCCATTTGTATCCAACTAAGTGCACATCGTGTAAGTCAATGAAAATTTGTCTGTAAGCCCTACTCAAGTCCCGTTTGAAAATAAAACAGTTCCGACCATGCTTTTTAATAAGCTCTACTAATGCATCAACATTTGGATATTTTAAATGAACCTCATTTCCTAAATAGCTGTCTTTGTCAATATAACCGTTGACAGCACCCCCTCCTTTTACACTTAAGTCTAAGATGATCCTCCGTTCCTGAGAACCTTTTTTGGGAACACTATTCAGCGGCGAAATGACAATATCATGAGAAAACGGATTTACGTGAAACGGTCCTAATACTGCTTTCTTCTCGATTTCTTTTTTCAAATATTTCTCTAAATCATCCGGGAACTCGACCGCTCCCTTGTGATTTTGAACGATCTTCTCAGAAGAAAATTCAGTACAATTTTCACAACCAATAGGAAAACCGAATTCCAAAAATTGACAAATGTTCCTATCAAAATAATCTGTTAACATGAATTTGAAGAAGTCTATATTCAAATGCGAAACCACTGGGATTTTACTATCCTCAAAATTATACTTCTGCGAACTCATAATAAGTTCGTGATCCGACACAGATCTTTCTAAAAACTCAAACCAATGTTTATCTAAATTGTGTACTTCTTTGCAAACTGAACAATTTGAAAAATCTCTATTACCTTCATATACTACCGTATTGGAACTAGAAAAAATTTTACGTGCCTGATTTCGTTTCAAATATTCAGGATAAAAAATTTCAGCGTCAGGATTCATCGGAGAAAAAGATATATCTAGTCATCCAGACTTTGGAAAATTAGGACAGGAGTTAGCACATTCAGGATGACTTAGTTTGCTTTTATCTTTTTTCCAGCATACTGCACAAATGTGCTGAACTACTCTCTGCTGACCTTTAATGAAAGTTGTATGTGACCCTTTGTGCGTACAACGGTTCCTATTAAAAAGAGTACAAAACCAAACCTGGTCATCCTTATTTTCCGACGACTTAGCGGGAAAACTCTATGTTTTTGCTTTAGGCACAATATACTGAGTAAGAATAGGAACTTCGATAGACGATGGATCATCATCCCAGGACTTCTGACCTAACTCAATTTTGCGTAATCACGCAGCATAAAAAGATAGCAGACCTTTCCAAGAATAAATATTGCTATAATATGTTATCTTCTTTAGTAGATTTAAACGACCTGACCTCTCTTTTTCTGAAATGCTTTTACTTGTAATTATCTCCAGCTCACCTGCAGTAAAAAGTTTAGGATCTAAATCGTTAAAGGACACAGACTCGTTAACGAATTCATATTGAAGAGCAGATTGGGGCCAGAGCAATTGAGTTTTGACTTTGTCGGAAGCCTTTGCTTTAATTCCGGACTTGGTTTTCTTGTTTTTCTTCTTTTTCTTTTCGTCACAATCTGACTCTGAATCGGAACTATCCGAAACCCTGATACAATCTACTTTCTTTTTTCCCTTCTTAACAGTGACAGAGTGAGATTTTTCAGATGAAGTACTAGAAGACGAATCAGAATCAATTGTTTGCTCAAGAAGACCTAGCTTTGATAACTTCTTGTCTACTATTTCGTTTAATTTTTCAAATTGCCTAAGTTCATTTAGTGAAGGGTCTTTAATTGATTTTTCCCGTAAAACCTTCTCTTTACTTTTGTCGCTAGATGTCGTAGCCACTTTCTTATGTAAAGTACTTTTACTCTCACCTTTCTCTTTTTCTAACTCCTGCTGTTTTCTCTTTAACTCTTCCTTCAACTTCAACTTTTCGTTTTGTAATCTCTGTGATTTTAAATCATCTTCTGTGCTTTTTAACTCCGCCCTTAAACATCTCAACTCCTCGTCTTCAACATCATCTTCATTGCAGGATTTGTCTAGACTGAGGGCTGCCGCCAACTTCTTCTTCGCACTGCTTAGAGATTTTTTCTCGTCCCTCACGTCCAACTTCCTTTTAACACTGCTTGGATCTTCAAGTTTCTTCTCCTCTTTGGTTTCCCCCGCATCTGGGATCCCGTACTCCGATAGTGACTTATAATTCATTCCATGGACGTCTCTGCGAGGTCTGTCGGCCATCGTCAAACTTTTAACTTCAAACTTCTAACTCTAAATTTCGATCTGATTACTCTAACGTATTCTAATGTAATGACTAGGAAAAAGAATTCACTTTAAAACTAAAGGTGGAGTGAACACAATTCGAAATCAGTTAAGCGAGAATATCAAATGATCGGCCAAAGGGGGGTAACTAGAACATATTTCGCATCGTAATTACTAGTTTTTTAGAAAAAACAAACCATATAAATATGTAATGTTATGCTTCGTACCGATCTCTACTTGAGCAGTTCTGCTGAACACTATAAGCTAATCTTGTTTGCAAATTATATATTCATTCAATAAAGATTTAATCAACAATGATTTGCTGGGAAATTGATATTGGTACTTGTAGCCTGGGTTATGTTTAAATTTTAAGTTAAAACAATACTACCTGGCTAGCTACTATAGCATATACATGTACTGTAAAAGAGGGGTGAAAGATACTAGAGGGACAGTCAAACTCATAGATCGAAAATAAACTGACAACGCCATGGTTAAAAAAAAAAAAAAAATAAGACAAACAGACCAACAGAAAAATAATAGTACACATGACACAACATAGAAAATCAAGACTTGACAACACGATTGTTTCTTTATTATTATCTACTGCTCGGTACTTTTGATACCCTAGGTCACAAGAAAATTGTGATTATATAGTGAGATATTTGATGCAATATATGCAGGTAAAGGTCATATGCGTTAAAAGGAAGTGAGATTATTGTTATATGTTGATATGTATGGCAAGCTAAAGTACACTAAAAGAGCTATTTTTCAATGATAAATTTGATAAAGAGAATACATTTTTAATATAAAAATTTTACAAAAATTGTTAAAAATTAACACTAAAGGGCAATAACTCCTTAAGGTAGATGGGGTGTCTAAATTATAATCCATAGAATCTTTTAATAATTTGCCAAAATGTAGTTCATATCCTGCTTGTTTAAAAACATTAATAAAAAGAATGGGTCACCGGACTTATTTTCACACTACAGGTTGTGCAAAATTGTAAAGATTTTGTATAGATTATGCATGGAAAACCCCCTTTTCCGCCATAAAACGCAAACCACACCATAGAATTTTTGAGATAAAATATGAGAAGATAGCTCCAATATTATGCTTTCAGATAAGAAAAGCCGGGAAAAAATGGGGTCACCGGACTCGTTTTCTTGCTACGTGTAAAAATGGGTAAATTCCTAACACATTCTATTGTAAAAGTAACACCACTTTTCTGTGTTAAGGAAGGGTTGAGCGCTCTCAAACATGTTTGACCCTTCTGTGTTCATATGTGCTTGGTCGATGTCACTGAAGAGCCTGTAATTCAGGAGCTATCGTTGGTTCTTGTTTGTCATATATGCCTTTTGTAAATTTAATTGCTCCATAAAACAGATACTTAGGTTTGAACTTTTTAATATTGTTCATGTGTTTGTGTTTGTTGTATGTGTGTGTGGGGAGGGGGAGAGAGGGGTTATAGCTGACTCTACGCATTGGAGTTCATCATTAAAACCCGTACGAAGACCTATTATTTTTGTTATCTTCGCCATTTCAACTCCGTATACTCGAGTGTACTCTTACATCGGTGATTTGTGTTTATAAACTCATCATAGATACCAGGATTAAATTTAGTGTATACGTCAGACGCGCGTTTGTTATATATAAATATGTAATGTTATGCTTCGTACCGATCTCTACTTGAGCAGTTCTGCTGAACACTATAAGCTAATCTTGTTTGCAAATTATATATTCATTCAATAAAGATTTAATCAACAATGATTTGCTGGGAAATTGATATTGGTACTTGTAGCCTGGGTTATGTTTAAATTTTAAGTTAAAACAATACTACCTAGCTAGCTACTATAGCATATACATGTACTGTAAAAGAGGGGTGAAAGATACTAGAGGGACAGTCAAACTCATAGATCGAAAATAAACTGACAACGCCATGGTTAAAAAAATAAATAAATAAGACAAACAGACCAACAGAAAAATAAAAGTACACATGACACAACATAGAAAATCAAGACTTGACAACACGAATACTACTAATGATCTCTGGTGCTCCGGATGTGTAAGAATATCCTGCTTCACACGTGGCACCCGTCGTGTTGCTCATGCTATTACAAACCCGGTAAATAGTCCAATTCGGTAGGTCATATTCATGAAAAGGGAAGGAGATTTGAAGTAACCACGTAAGGAACATATCCGACATCATCTGTGAAACGGTTATTCCATATTAACGGTCAAACAATTGGCGTTCGCAAAATTTACGAAGAGATGATTTCAACTTCACCATTTTGGAACTCTTGGTTTGATAGCTTCCTAAGGCTTGTGATCAGAAACCCTCTACCAAGGAAATCATGATAGGAGTTACAAGCGCGGGAATATCTTATCAATTGGAAGATATATACTCCGTTTGCAGGCGCTGCTCGAATGTTGCTACCTAGAAATGGAAAGTTCACAATTGGGAAGCTGAAATCATCTCTTTTGCCGTTCAGTTTTGTTTTCAACCGACCCTCATTGTCAATTTCTAGATGTAAGTTAAGATATGAGGCCGACTTAATTGTATCTGTTGTATCCTTTATCTCTAGTTCGATGGGATATATGCGTTCAACATAGTCACCAAATTTTTAATTATTTAATGAGAGAACATCATCTATATAGCGGAAAATAAAGTTAAAGGATATTGCTTCTTCCTAAGAAGTTTAGTATGAAGTCAGCCTCATAATAATAAAGAAACAAGTCGACAAAAAGATGGCACAATTGGTTCCCATTGGAATGCCGACAGTCTGTTTAAAACATGTCCTCCACACGTAATAAGTATTTGGTCAATCAAGAAATCAAGCATCTTGATAATGCCAGTTTCAGAGAATTTATTGTTTGAATCATAGTGATCCTTTACAAAGTAGAATGTATCCCTCTTTAAGACAAGATACTTTTATCTACGTCGGTCATTCTTTTTTTAATGAAACAAAGCAATACCAACTCTTTCAATTTGTCATTAAGTTTGGAATAGGGAATACTTGTGTAAAGTGTAGAAAAGTCAAATGTTTTAATACTATTGCAAGATAAAATAGAGCCTGTTTAAATGCTTTTCAATGTGTATTGACGGTTAAATGATTAAAATGTTCGATATGTTTTCACAGCTCATTTAATAGCTTTATCTAATATTATGATTATTTAATGCAAGCCATGTCGTCTAACAGAGGGTATTTTTGGATATATTTATATATAAGGTTCAATCATGATTGCTTTATTGTTAACCAGTGAAAGATATACATTTCAGGCATATTCAGGACAATCAATGCAAATTTATACAACTGTTATGTGACTGTCCCAAGTCAGGAGCCTGTAATTCAGTGGTTGTCATTTGTTTATGTGTTACATATTTGTTTTTCGTTCATTTTTTTAACATAGATAAGGCCGTTAGTTTGCGTTTGAATCGTTTTACATTGTCTTATCGGGGCCTTTTATAGCTGATTATGCGGTATGAGCTTAGCTCATTGTTGAAGGCCGTACGTTGACCTATAGTTGTTAATGTCTGTGTCATTTTGGTCTTTTGTGGATAGTTGTCTCATTGGCAATCATACCACATCTTCTTTTTTTTTTTTATATATCTGCTGTGTTAATAAGTAAGATGGAAAATGCACAAAACGGATAAAATATAATGAAAATTGATCAAACAATTGAAATACACAAACTGCAGAAATAAAATATTTTGGTGTTTGTTCTGGCTAATAAACTTTTCTAAACATCATTACAGATGATTTCATTGGGTGGAATGATGTCTTCCATTCGTACCAAGTAATACCATTGATGTCATACTTCCAACGTTGAAGATACTGTCCGTTTAGATTGACATTGGTACAACGATTATACCACCAGGCTCCATTTCTAGTATTTGCACAGTTAACTGTGGAATCTCGATCGTTATCCCTGTCCTTTGTAGTAAAACTCATTCCACTATTATACCATAAACCATTTCCTGTTCAAAATAATTGAAATATATGTAATACTATTATTACATTTTTTTAATTAATATTGTAACAAACTTTCTAATTATTTATTTTCTTCCTAAAAATTCATACCACTAAGTTAAATAAAAACTTAACGACACAGCCCTTGCACGGTAGGTGATATAAACAACAATTTGCTCGTATTTAGTATTTATAATTGTTTTTATCTGACCTCCTATACATTTCTAGGAATATGCTTGATTAAAAGCAACCGCATGGAGACCGTGTATATTCCATATTAGGTGAGTAGGCGGGGCTTATTTCAATACAAGGTTAGTAGTGTTGTCATCTCCTTTTATACAAACAAAACGGTTTTGAGTAAAAATCTTGAAGTTTTAACAGACGAAGAAATTGATAATGAATGATTGAAATAAATTCATAAAGGCTGAAACGCGTTTAAAAGTAACACGTTGTTGTTGGCATTTGATTTTAACAATTATACAGACCAATGGAAAATGGTTCTTAATACATGTAATACTAACGGTATTGATGACTTGATGACTTTTTAGACCATTTAAGTCTTAAAACCACATGTTAAGAGAGTCGGTCAGATAAATTCGGGACAAAGTGTGCTAGTTGTTAATCTCTGTGTCATTTGGGCTCTTGTGAAGAGTGGTCGCATTGACAACTATACCAGATACATTTTTTTAATACGATATCTATGGGGTCAGTAAATTCGCTCTCACCCAATATGAATTTTACTGACCCCATATATATCGTATTAGGTCACTAGCACACTATGTAACTAATAATATCACGTTAATAAATTAAATTAAGTAGTGATTGTAATTTAAGAAATTCACTTGTATACATAACAAGAAGATGATTGCCAATGAGACACTCTTCGCAAGAGACCAAATGATACGGACATTTACAACTATAGGTCACCGTATAGCCTTCATCAATAATCATATGGTATTGTCAGCTGCAAAAGGACCCGAAATGACATATGTAAAACAATTCAAATTAGGAAACTAACTGTGTAATTAATGTAATTAATGTAAACGAAAATGAACGAAAAAACAAATATGCAACACAGCAACATACGACAACCACTGAATTACAGGTTCCTGACTTGGGACAAGCACATACAGAATTTTTCGGAGTTTAGATATGTTAGCAGGATCCCAACGCTCTACCTAACAGTGGTGTTTCTGTACAACATAAGAACGAACAATATAAAACAGTTGACAAAGGCTTAAACCAGTAAATGGATATACACATAGAAAAACTTCTAACAAAAACACCGAATGAACGTACCCGGGTACGTGTACATCCAAGCAACAAAAATACACTAAATGCAGACTTGAGAGTACTCGCAGTTATTGATAGCTAGTTAAAAGCCAATAACAACTATTTAAAAAATAATACATATAAGACTTATTTATCAATCATTAGACATCCAACATTAAATAAATTTAGTCTAAAGAGGTCATAAATAGTCAGCAAAAAACAAAAAAACATGACCTTGTACAATGCCAAGAAACAGGTATCGACAGTTTGAAGATCAATGAATTTGCATCTGTATTTACTGATAGTATTAAGTTTGCTATAATTTTCTGAGGAATGATAAATTTACCGACATTAAGGTTTTCGAAAGTATCTTAAGGTATGTTATAAGATATATCATGGAAAAAGAGTAAAATCACAAAAATACTGAACTCCGTGGAAAATTAAAAACGGAAAGTCCCTAATCAAATGGCAAAATCAAAGATAAAACAAATCAAACGAATGGATAACAACTGTCATATTTCTGACTTGATACATGCATTTTCTTATGTAGAAAATGGTGGATTGAACCTGGTTTTATAGCTAGCTAAATCTCTCACTTGTATGACAGTCGCATCAAATTCCATTATATTGACGCGTGAACGAAACAAACAAACATATTGGGTAAACATGTCAAAAATAGGGGTAAAAAGTCAATATTGTGTTATAATCTAAACCACTAAAAACAAACAAATTTGTAACAAAGAAGCACTAATTGCCTTACAGACAACGAATATTAGCAAAAATTAAAGACAAAAATACACAAATTTACCATAGTACAATAACTCAATGACGGGTATATAAGTACAAATCCACGTCATATATGTATCAAAGAAACATAACTAGAGGCTCTTAAGAGCCTGTGTCGCTCACCTTGGTCTATGTGCATATTAAACAAAGGATACAGATGGATTCATGACAAAATTGTGTTTTGGTGATGGTGATGTGTTTGTAGATCATACTTTACTGATCCTTCTTGCTACTTACAATTTTCTCTATCTGTAATGAACTTGACCCTTTAGTTACAGAGGAAAACATTTTGTAAAATTTTACCAAAATTTGCCAAATTAATGAAAATTGTTAAAAATTGACTATAAAGGGCAATAACTCCTTAAGGGGTCAACTGACCATTTTACATTTACATTGTATAACGACGGACGACGACGACGGACGACGACGACGACGGACGACGACGACGACGGACGACGACGACGACGGACGATGACGACGACGGACGACGACGACGACGGACGATGACGACGACGGACGACGGACGCCAAGTGATGAGAAAAGCCCACTTGGCCTTTTGGGCCAGGTGTGCTAAAAAGGCATATAACAAAGTACATAGCAAAAATGAAAGACAAACATATAAACACGTTTTACAATAGCCCAATGATGGGATGCATAATCATAAAATGTCTTAGTCATAAGTAGCTTTGAAAAACATATCTTACGAATATACGAAATGTCCTATGAGCATCATAATAAATGCCTTGAACATAAGATACGTTCAAAAACTGTTTACGTGAACCATAAAAAAAAAATGGAGATTCACACATATAGAACAGTATAACATGAACTTTACTCACCGATATTCCCATTATATCCACGAACTGTGAGTATGTAATTGGTGGACGCATTTCCTACAGAAAACGTTGAATATTTGGCAAATCCT
The DNA here is from genome assembly GCF_963676685.1 of Mytilus edulis. Classification (NCBI taxonomy): domain Eukaryota; kingdom Metazoa; phylum Mollusca; class Bivalvia; order Mytilida; family Mytilidae; genus Mytilus; species Mytilus edulis. The sequence goes on from NC_092352.1 coordinate 74,456,034, forward strand.
GTGATTCCATCGAAGTCGGTAAGATCTATACGTAATTCATATTTTCCTGTCGACGTTATATCACTGATTTTCCGATTACCTAAAATGAAATTAAATAGCTAAAGTATACCCGATGATGGTTATTGTATTGACTGTAACGAATAACACGTCAATCTCTACGTCATCAACATGTAGGTCTAGTTAATAATTAAAGTTATATGTACACACAAACAGGATAGGCTAAAATTTTTGAGACTATAAAAAGCTTGAACAGAATATTCAGTATCCAAAACAAACATGTTTATATATTGATTGTAATATCGTACTTATTGTAAGTATAGTTCTTTTAATGTTTTCATTCAAAAATGTCTAGGATAAGTTTTAAAAAGACATCAATAATTTCACTTCACGGATTGTTACGAAATTTGGACAGAAGTTTGATTGTGTTGAAGAAAATATCACATTACAGTGTTCCGTGTTTTACTGAGAAATTATCTTCCTTTTTACAATCAACATTACACGTTAAACATACAGACAGAATCACAGTGAAAGCCCAGAATTCCATAGAACTGTTTACATTTTGCTTTACGTTAAACTGTTTAAATACATTTTTATATGTCTATAAACAGTTAGCTTAAGGGGTAAATTCAGTAAATAAATATACGTCATCAGGGACCGCCCATTTGGGGGGAGAGCTTTCTGTCTAAAAGTGAAGTCATGTGCTCTTCTGATTGGTAGATAATGTTTGTAATAAATATTTTATGGTAGATGGATCAAAACTAGAGTTAAAAAATAAATAAAAAATAAATGCTGAATGTACTATTTTTTTCCCTACAGGTTTGAAAAGTAATGGGGGTCAGTATAGGAATTCAGTGCGAATCTACATTGTTTGTAAACAAGGCCATGTTAATGCCCAAAAATGCCGCATGACCCTATGTTTTTATTGTTGCAAAAGATAGGGCTACATTTGTACTTTCATGAATGATATATGAAAGTTTTTAATTTCTAAAGGTAAATCAGGTATAAATTTATTTCCACACATAGATTAGCATTAAAGTCAATGGGAGATTTTTTACTGAATTTACCCCTTAAAACCAGCATAGATTGTGCCCGCAAAGTAATACGATCTGGACTAACTGTTGCATGGTATTTGTTTGTATGTCTTTAATATTACTCATAACAGATTGAAGTTGTTCTTCGAAAAAAGAACTTATATAAAAAATTACCCAGCCAAAATTCTGCCTCCAAATTACCGAATCCATTTTCATATTCCTCCCATCCTCTGAAAAAGTCTGTGGTACCGTTTATTCTTTTCTGAAATACCTAAAAAAAGAAACTTAACAATCAGTATAATTCTTATGAATGCTGCTTAACAGTAGCAAAAATTCATGTAGAAAAAATCATAAGATAGAAACACATTAATTTAGACGTTTAAGGCAAGTTTCTGAATACTCAATGATCTGTTCAAAATACAATAAAAGAAAAATTATATTTAAATATATATCAATCATTTTAATTTTTAAGGATTTTCTTTTGGAAATTTTTGAATACACTTAAAAATACTTAGTTTTGGTAAAGACCACACAAATTATCGTTACTCATACCAAATTAGATATATTAATTTAATTATGAATTAAAAGGACTAATAAAGTCAAAAATAACACTTTATTTCATTCTTACCGTCCAATTTCCGTTATCCGTTTTAAAATCACAATACACTTCAAAACCATTGTTGTTAGAGACAGGGTATATTGTATAAATTCCGTTGCTTCTTTTCTGAATTACATCTTCACATCCCTTTGGTCTTAGTTTAGTATCTTTTGTGTTTTCTGTAAACGATTGTCACATTAATAGTATATAGATGTGGTCAGACCTTTTTATTAATATAGAAAATATAGTATACAGATGTTTCCCATTCATGTTTTTTTTTCAATTTATATAATGGAAAATTGGTAATTGTGTTGATTATAATATTTAGAAAATGACAATGTAGGTCAATAACTTCCTTATAATTATTCTCTATCTAGAAATTAATGGTACTAAACGCCTAGCTTTTCAATGGCGGCGATTGTAGCTTACTGATGTTTAAATCTCGTAAACCGATTTTTTACATAAATAAAATGAATAAGGCCGTTAGTTTTCTCGTTTGAATTGTTTTACATTTGTCATTTCGGGACCTTTTATAGCTGATTATGCTCATTGTTGAAGGCCGTACGATGACCTATAGTTGTTAATGCCTGTGTCATGTTGGTCTCTTGTGGAGAGTTGTCTCATTGACAATCATACCACATCTTCTTTTTTTATATTTAATATAGTTTCAACAGGGATCACGTCTTTTATTAGGTCTTTCCATCTTTCCGTGGAAAGACCTATTGGATTTCTTCTTCTGATTATTATTATTATTTTTTATTTTCTTCCTCCTAATTTTTTTCTTGCGTATTGTTGATGTTTCAAAAGATGTCGCTTAGATATTTGGAATATAATATCGTATAGTTTATAACAAAGGCGTAACCAAATACTTAACGTTGTAAGAGTTATCTCCCCAAACACTGGTTTTCTTGTGGCCACTACTCCTTCGCAAACATAAAAGATTACGACAAATTTATTTTACCAAATTGCTCGTATTGATTCGGACTTTAATTTTGACCGAAGCTATCCGGAGACGTCATATGAGAGTTATTAACCCTTATGTATTTTATATAAGTGAAATGCGTTTCTAACTGGTAAACCATAAGTAATAGAGACTTAAGATATTTTGATTTGTGGTCCTTGGTCCAAAATAATGAAAATTAGGTCAAGGTCAAAGGTCAAGGTCATATTATAAATTTTTGATTTTGGTTTATTTTCAGTTAATTTAAAACACTGTATAACATATCAACAAATTATTTTTACTAAATTGTTAGTTGCGACATGTCGTTACTTATATATTTTGGTTGAACGGGTACGTAGACAATTAATGGGAATTTTCACCCATCTTTTATTAAGAATTACGTGTAAAGTAATATAACTCATTAACCATACATATTAACGACCTAGGGTCTTTTGATTAAAGGTCCTTTGTTTGTGACCTTGAAATTTATGTCAAGGTCATATGCTAATTGGACGTTCTAGATTTTGACCTTTGCTTCAAATTCATATTAATACATCATAAAGCCATAAGAACTAACATTTTAAACTGATTTTTCATATTTTAATATCAAAATAGATCTTTACTAGTGGAAAGACCTTCAATTGTTCTCTGAACAATTGGTTTTTAATTTATACTTGAATTCGTTTATTAGTTGCTATTTACTATGCACTAGCTTTCAGTAGTTGTTAGTACTCTCAAATCAATTCTGTGTGTCAATGGTCTTTTTTGTTTTGCATTCATGTGATGGGTGAAACTTGTTTTCAACTGATTTTTACACTGTATTCTTGTTTTAGTGTTACACAATTATCCATAGAGGAATGTTAAGCGCCGCAAACAATTTTAACTCTGCCACATTATGAATGTGTCTAATTTATATGTAGTCATAACTTACTGTGTATGGTACCTGTTTTTATACTTTAACCATGCTTTTAACTTTTTGGGTATTTTGTTTTGATTTGCAACGTTTTACAGAATGCTACTCCGGTACCGTTTATATCTTGCTTAATGGTATACGTTTTGATAATCTAAGAAGACTGTAGGATGACCATAGTGCTTAACTTAACTGTTTTTTTGGTGACTTGTGGATAGTTTTCCCACACATTGTTTGTAACCTCGATTTGTCTCGTCTTAATCGATTAACGAGATGTAAACAAAGGTAACTATTGTCATCTGACGTTCTCATTGAAAATCATTCAACATCTTCTTATTTGAATAGGGGGTTAGACCTAATACGATTTACTTGTTAAAAATACAGAAACTGTACATGTGTTAGCTTTGAATTTGTCAATTGTAATTAATGCGTTAAATTTCTCATGTTGCCATCCACATGTCTTTATCTACTTCAATTAGTGAAATACTTTTTAATATTCACCTAATTTATTTATCCTTTATTCATACTGAAAGTAATACGTATTTAAAGGGGTAGATCTTGGTTCAGGGAGATAACTCTTTAAATCATTCAAGCGTTTGTAAAAGTCAAGTTCATCAATGTATTTTAAGCATTTACCTGAAACAGATTGAAAATAATCTATGTAACCTAGAAGCTTAGAATATGTTTTTGAAAATGGTTGACACAAACGTACTGAAGATTTTAAGAGTTATTTCCCTCAACCTAGGTCTACCTCCTTAAGGTAGTGTAATGTCAGTGAATGTCTATTCGCTATGAAATTAAGCCATTATAAATTGTAGTTAAATGTTAAATAATTGTTAATGTCAATGAAATTAAATTTCTTACCGTTGTCGTTATCGTTAGGTATCTGATAAGCATATCCATTTAAAAGATCAGTAAAATAAGCAGTCAAGTTTCTTTCAACATTAGAACTTTTCCGATTAAAATTCGCCTCTATATCTTTTATTTTCGCTTCAAGTGCATCACACATACACTCTTTTCTTTCCCATAACTCCTTTATATCTTTTATTTTCGCTTCAATAGTATCACTTACAAACTGCTTAATACGACCATTTGCTTTTGACATGTCAAAAGTAGCCATTAACGGAGAATTTTGGTTATCGAGTAAACGAACCTCTACATCACTATCAGTTTCTGATGTGGTCACTGATGTCAACCAAAACAATGCGTATCCATAAATCAACATTTGAAACATTATGAATTTGTTCTTGTTTCTGTTGTTTGTTGTATTTTGACTGAATCCTTATTATTAAAACTATTTATATTCTTTCGTTTGCTCTAATTAACCCTATGTAAGTCAGTCAAGTACTTTGTTTGTCTTGTTGTGTAAGTACAGCTAATTGCTCTTTCAACATGATATCTCCCTTCATAGAGATCGACACTTTGCATCTTCAAGTAGGTGTTGGTTTCTTTTACACCTTAATTTGTGATTATTCATTAGATACGATTTCTCATGAACAGAAGATTTTATCTAGCATCTATTGTAATAAGATACAATTTTAGTCATGCCATTCAATTCAAAGCTTTTAGAGAGAGCAATAGAATGTTTGTTCGTATTTTTGACAATAAGATACATATCAGATATGAATACTCAACTCTCCCATTAACTTGTATTTTCTGTATTAATAACTAAAATTCATAAACAACTTATCAACAGCAATATTTGTATCAGGTTTTTGATAGTTATTAACCTTCTTGATATATAGAACACAATATACATAACAGCATTTTATAGAATTTTGACATCTAATAAACGTCTTTATTTAAACAAAAGTATGCGTACGAAAATATATTGCAATAACTTTTCTTTGTCATACTTTGTTAATTTTGAACAGCGGTATACTACTGTTATTTATTGAAAGTCTAGAAATTTGCTCGTTAATTTACTTTTGTTCTAATCATAAATCATCTAGAGTATAAACGAATTACCAGACATGAATCGAAATCAAGAACTTTCGATTTTAACTCAGGATATGAGGCCAACTGTAACTGTAGTATCCTTTATCTCTAGTTCGATTGGATAGATGCGTTCAACATAGTCACCAAATTTTGAATTATTTAGTGAAAAAACATCATCTATATAGCGGAAAGTAGAGTTAAAGAATATAGCTAACTTCTTATCTTTCTTCCTCAGAAGTTTCTGTATGAAGTCAGTCTTCTAATAATAAAGAAACAAGTCGGCAAGAAGAGGGACACAATTTGTTCCCATTGGAATGCCGACAGTCTGTTGAAAAACACATCCTCCGAACGTAACATCTTGATAATGTCAGTTTCAGAGAATTTTTTGTTTGAATCAGAGTAGGATTAATCCCTTCCTAAGACAAGATACTTGTATCTACGTTGGCCATTCTTTGTTATGAAACAAAGCTAAACCAACTCTTTCAATTTGTCTTTTAGTTTGGAATGTGGAATACTTGTTTATAGTGTAGAAAAGTCAAATGTTTTAATACTATTACAAGATGAAAGAGAGTTAGATTGTATGTTCTCAAAAGATCTTTGGAATTTTTAAGTATCCACATCCGATTCACGCCACCTCTAGCATAGGCAGTTTCACAATAACTTTGAAGCCCGTCTTTGATTACTGATAAAATAGATGCTAATAATTTAGAAAGAGGTTTCGTGAACCACTTGGAAGACCCAGCAATATACCGTTGTTTGTAAGGACACTTATGTAGTTTAGGTATCCAAATAAAGGCAACAGTAGTATACCGCTGTTCAATACAGTGATGGAAGATCCAGTTCTTCATCTTTGGTTGAAATTCCAAAGGAACATAGAACAGACCTATGATTATCCAGGATTTCCTCTTTGGTAAGTGTCGTGAGGGTACATGTTGAGTTTCCAAGTGAATTGTAAATACCTAATTCGTTTATCAAGCAGTTAATGTAATGAGTTTAACACACACAAACGATGTTGTTTAAGGCTTTATATGCGGGAAAAACAACATATTTGTCATGAAGGTAGGATAAGTGTTTTGCAACATTTGGGTCTTATAAGATTGACGTAGCATGGGCACTGATGGACCCATTCAGTTTCGTAATTCTGATTTGTGTATCAACGACCCCACTGCCTTAATCCATACGGAAAGAGTGTTGAAGTCTTCCTTCACGCGCTTAGCCCATTGCCTGGCATAATCCTTGACTGAATCCATCAAAATTTTAAAGTTGTATTTCCAATTGATGGATTTAGGCTCACGATATTTCGGACCTTTCGATAAAATATTTCGTAGGGAAGTGTTAATAACAATGTTGAGGTCACTGGTAATAACGTGGCTAGCCGGATTATATGTGAATTGGGAACTAGCACAAGTGCAATCAGGAGATTTAGACTTGAAGTCGTCAATATTGAGATCCTACAAAACGTGTTTTTTAGTAGATTATACAATTTGTGTTGCTAGGTAACAGGGACAGATGATAACAAGTAGTAGATTATACAATTCTTGTGTTGCCATATGGAATATAAATAATTGATTGATTGTTGCTTCATATCAAGTGGCACACATGTATTCATGTTCTGGGCTGGAACAATGAAATATTCAATGAATTCAGTAGGTCCCATAATAGTACTATATCATGATAAAGGGAGGACACATTAGATATGGTAATACATACGGATGCCACAGAGATTGTTTCTAAATTTATTAAGTTCACAAAGAACTTAATATTCCTTATGTTCTCTCTTCACAACATATAGGAATCAACGTTTTATTATCAAATGGAGGTGGTAAGGAATCTTTAGCTACGCATCCAACAAAGTAAAACATGTTAAACGGACGCTTATTGCTGCAACGCTTTCGTGCCGGATCTGAAGAAGACCAATGGATTATACAAACTATATTCAAACCAAGTCAACCATATATATACATATTTCGAATAAAATATTCTCAATTCTGATATTTATGATGAGCTTATTGTACAAAACGAATTTTTTAAAGTCAAAGCAGACTGTCAAAATAAATATTAAATGCAGCATTACATTTGATACATCATACAAACATGACAAAGAAAACCAATATAACATCTCGTATATAATTGAATTTAGTATCTCAAATTCTTTAAAACAATTGAATTCAAGAAATTAGAAGGTCAAAACAATGTCGTGTTTTGCAATCCTAAACAATTGGATAAATTTGTGCTATTAGTCAGAAAATTATACTCATTTTATGTGACAATGAAAATGAAAAGTTTGTTATTTGTGTTTTTTTTTCAAATTCGCTCATAAACTAACCTTGAGTTATTAAAAGTTTGTTATACAAGTGCATGTCTTGTTTAAGTCACATCATGTTAATGATATCAATGTAGACCAATCGAAATGTGTGTTGTTTAATCAATTCTCTAACACTCATTATCAATGTATTCTAATAACAAGCATTCAAAATAGTATTCACAATGAAACACATAACACAACTCACTAAGCGAGCTAACATAAGTTTACGCCAACATTTGCATGTTGTTGCAATAAAAAAAAAAAAAAAAAAAAATTGAAATATTATTTCGTATTTCTAGAGTTATATGCAATGTGTGTAAGTACACCATCTGTCTAACATGTAAGCCTTAAGTCGGAACAGCCAAATATGAATAAAACAACCGAATTGGACCTGTTTTGATACATAACGACCCTTGAACTTTTACTTAATATTTTTTTTGGAAATTACGAATATCTTCAAGACATTGGAATTTCAATGGGGACAAACTGTGCACCACGTATTGCAAATCTGTTTCTGTATTGTTATGAGTTACAATTTATGACTAGAATCAGCAAAACCTACAAAAAAAATCTGATTCAAAAATTAAATAACACTTTTAGATATTTGGAAGATATACTGACTCTCAATAATAACGACTTAATCCTTCGGAACTGACTTTAAATAAAGCGAATACCAGCAATGAAGACTGCCCTTTCCTGGATCGTAATATCTATATTAAAAACGAGAAGCTTAATACGAAAATTTACGATAAAAGAGATGATTTTTCATTTTCATTAACATCCATTTAAAGATAATGACGTTCTTTCGTGGACATCTTACGGTTTTTATACTCCTCAACTTGTTCGATTCGGTCGTGTATGTAACAACGCAACAACGTTTTTGATTTTTAAACGAAAAACACCTCTAAATTACTGAAAAGTTATTATATCAGGATTTTAGGTATAGGTGGAGGGTTGAGATATCATAAAACATGTAAAACCCCGCCGCATTTTTGCGCCTCTCACAAGTCAGGAGCATCTGGCCTTTGTTTGTCTTTTATGCTTTTAGAATTTTGGTTCATTGATATGTTTTGGAATTTTCACAGAACTAATACATATTTTTTAGGGGCAAGCTGAGGCGTACCTCCGGGTACAGGATTTTCTCGCTGCGTTGAAGACCCATTACATGCTCTTTGGTCGGATTTTAGTATCTGACATTTTCACAATTTTCATTTTTATTCTCAATTTTATTTTAAAATATATTTCAAAGTTTAACCCAGTAGTCAGCACTGTTTCTTGTTTACAAAACTTTGAATTTTTCGAAAAACTGAGGATTTTCTTGCCCCAGGAATAGATTACCTTAGCCGTATTTGGCACAACGTTTTGCAATTTTGGATCCTCAATGCTCTTAACCCGACCATAAAGCAGACAACAGCCGAAGGCCACTAATGGGTCTTCAATGTAGCGAGAATTACCGTTCCCGTAGGTGTCCTTCAGCTGGCCCCTAAAAATATGTTTACTAGTACAGTGATAATGGACGTCATACTAAACTTCGAATTATACACAAGAAACTAAAATTAAAAATCATACAAGACTAACAAAGGCCAGAGGCTCCTGACTCGGGACAGGCGCAAAATTGCGGCGGGGTTCAACATGTTTATGAGATCTCAACCCTCCCCCTATACCTCTAGCCAAAGTAGAAAAGTAAACGCATAACAGATGTAACAAAAAGAAAATAAATAAAATGACAATAATACATAAATAATAACAGACTACTAGCAGTTAACTGACATGCCAGCTCCAGACCTCAATTAAACTGATTGAAAGATTATGTCTTCATCATATGCATATCAGGCACAATCCCTCCCGTTATGGGTTTAGTATCATACTATCATAAAATATATGAGAAGAACATAACCCGTGTCATGCCAATAACTGTTTTTTAAAAAATAAATGTGTTTAGTTCCGATGCAAAGACCCTATAAGTGAATCAATATAAAAGCCAAAATATACAATCTTAAATGACCTGACAACAGTATCGTAACTATATCCCTTCTTAATAAGTCTGTTTAAAGGTTTTGTAAGCTTTTGAGGTGAATACTGACATTTTTGTGCTTTGTAAAGAATATTACATAAAATATTGGATGTGAAATACCTGAACGTATAAGATGTCTGCATGTTGAGTTATATTTACGAATTATTTCCTTATACCGATGATAAAATTTAGTAAATGTTTTGACCAGGTTGTGATATCGAAAACCCTGGTGTAATAATTTTTCAGTAATACATAAATTTCTCTCGCTAAAATCAAATACGTTGTTACATACACGAGCGAATCGTACAAGTTGAGGTATATAAACACCATAAGATGGTGACAAGGGAACGTCACCATCTAAACATGGATAATCAACGATAGGAAATAAAAAATCATCTCTTTTATCATAAATTTTTGTATTAAGCTTCCCGTTAATGATATAGATATCAAGATCGAGGAAAGGGCAATGGTCATTGTTAGTATCAGCTTTATTTAAAGTAAGTTCAACAGGATAAATTTCTTCACTATACATACTGAAGTCGTCATTATTGAGAGCCAATATATCATCCAAATATCTAAAAGTATTATTAAATTTTTGTATCAAATGTTGTTTTGATGGGTCTTTGTTAATTTTAGTCATAAACTGTAACTCATAACAATACAAAAACAGGTCCGCAATAAGTGGTGAACAGTTAGTTCCCATTGGAATTCCAATCACTTGACGATATACGGAATCTAAGCGAACAAAAATGTTATCAAGTAAAAATTCAAGCGCATATATAGTATCAAAGCATGTCCAATTGACATAGTTCATGTTTCGAATCTGTGTCTTGTATTGTCTCAAATCTATGGGTTTTATTGTCTCTAATCTGTGTCTTGTATTGTCTCAAATCTATGGGTATTATTGTCTCTAATCTGTGTCTTGTATTGTCTCAAATCTATGGGTTTTATTGTCTCTAATCCGTGTCCTGTATTGTCTCAAATCTATGGGTTTTATTGTCTCTAATCTGTGTCCTGTATTGTCTCAAATCTATGGGTTTTATTGTCTCTAATCTGTGTCCTGTATTGTCTCAAATCTATGTCCTTTGTGGTTTCTGAATGTTGATATCATGGCACACTATGGATTTTAAGAATACATAGATTAAAAGCTAGAATACTTTCACCAGAATTTTTTTTTTTTGTAATAACGTGGCACAACATTTCGTTGTTTGAAATAATAAATTTTACCATAACATTGAACACAACGTATGTAAATAAGTGAATGTGTTTATAGCTTACGATACAGAATATGTTTACTTCTTTTTTGAAGGCCAAACCTGTATGTTTGATGTATTTTTTTCTCAGGTTGTTTATTAAATTTTTGTTCGTATATTTCTTATCATGACGTAATGAGTAAAGAAAAGTTACGATAATAAGTACAGAAGAATTAAACACGGGATCGAGAAAAGCAAACAATTTGAAAATGTTGTAGTATATATATATAATAATATGTAAATTATACAATAATTACTCATGCATGTAATTTTTTTTAAACACGCACATGGAGAACACATCATCCATACTTAATATTGGAAAATGAGAAATGACTTAATAAAACAAAAGTCCTATAAGGCCGTACATAAAAAGATTAAATACGGAAAGGACACAGATTTGAGGCCGTATAGTTTTTAACATACATAGATTTGCAAATGATGTCACGATTGAACACAAATGTAAAAATAGGACACAGAATTAAGTACGTATCATTTTTAATGGACACATATTAGGGATTGACGTCACGATGGGGCACACATGTGAGAAACGAACACAGACTTGAGGCTGTACATAGATCTGCGGTTTACATATATACACGATAATTGGAACGCAGGTGCTCTAACATGGCAGGTCAAGTCAGTTTTAAATCTAATTTATAACTAAATAAACTTATCATAGATACCAGATTTTAATTTTGTTATTTACACAAGACGCGCGTTTCGTCTACACAAGACTCATTAGTGACGCCCGAATCCAAAGAAGTTGACGGCTATTGCTGACGAAGATGTCATTTTATAACCATACCATTGCATACCTAACGTGATTTCCTTGATAGAGGGTTGCTGCTCACGAGAACGATATTAAACCAACAATTCCAAATCGTAAAGTTGAAATCGGCCTTTCTCAAAATTAGGTGACCATTATGTTATATCCGTTTCGCAGATGATAGCAGATATGTTCCTATAAAGTCGTAACTAAAATTCCCGTCCTCTCTTTAACGAATGGGAGACCAAATTAGACTTGTTACTGGGTTTGTACTAACATGAGCAGCAGGACCGTCACCACATGTGGAGCAGGATCTGCTTTTTATCCGGAGCACCTGCGATCATCCCCGGTTTTGGGGGGGGGGGGGGTATATGTTGCTTGTACATGTTATACCTTATAAAAGTACTCTTAAAATATCTTTAAATGCCAAATAATTGATTTGGATTATGTCACGGAGGTAATCTAGAAAACGAATGTACATTTGGGATTATTTCCGGAAACACTGTAGACATGATTTCATGTTCTGTTACACCTTTGCGAGTAATTATGTTGATTATTAATTTTCTTTGTCTGGAAATTTAGTGAAAAAGTACAACGTTTCTCTTATATTTCTTTTGTGTGATACTTTTATAGATTTTGTTATTTGAAAGTTATTTGAAAGTTTTTTAATACATGTACTTGAGATAACGACTTTTGACATAATCAAATTTTATTGTTTTTCACAAACTAGAAGATTGTATTTGTGTCTGGGTTTTTCAGCTCGTACAATAACGTTATCTTAGTTAAAAATTCACACGCCCAACGTTATGTGGCATTCCCCCCCCCCCCCCCCCCCCCGCATCATTTATTTATTGACATAACGCTTTATTACCGGTGACCTCAACATTGTTAATAATACTTCTCTACGAAATGTGTTATCGAAAGGTCCGAAATATCGTGAGCCTAAATCCATCAATTGGAAATTCAACTTTAAAATTTTGATGGATTCAGTTGAGGATTATGCCAGGCAATGGGCTAAGCGCGAGAAGGAAGACGAAGACACTCTTTCCGAATGGATTAAGGCAGTGAGGTCGTTGATACAAATCAGAATTCAGAAACTGAATGGGTCTATCAATGCCCATGCTACGTCAATCTTTAAAGACCCAAATGTTGCAAAACACCTATCCTACCTCCATGACAAATATGTTGTTGTCCCCGCAGATAAAGCCCCAAACAACATCGTTTTTGTATGTAAAACTCATTACATTAACTGCTTGATAAACGAATTAGGTATTGACAATTCACTTGGAAACTCAACATATACCCTCACGACACTTACCAAAGAGGAAATCCTGGATAATCATAGGTCTGTTTTGTGTTCCTTTGGAATTTCAATCAAAAATGAAGAACTGGATCTGCCATCACTGTATTGGATACCTAAACTACATAAGTGTCCTTACAAACAACGGTATATTGCTGGGTCTTCCAAGTGCTCCACGAAACCTCTTTCTAAATTATTAACATCTATTTTATCAGCAATCAAAGACGGGCTTCAAAGTTATTGTGAAACTGCCTATTCTAGAGGGGGCGTGAATCAGATGTGGATACTTAAAAATTCCAAAGATCTTTTAGAGCACATACAATCTCACTCTCTTTCATCTTGTAACAGTATTAAAACATTTGCCTTTTCTACTCTGCACACTAGTATTCCACATTCCAAACTAAAAGACAAATTGAAAGAGTTGGTATTGCTTTGCTTCGTAAAAAAGAATGGCCAACGTAGATACAAGTATCTTGTCTTAGGGAGGGATAAATCCTACTTTGTAAAGGATCACTCTGATTCGAACAAAAAATTCTCTGAAACTGATATTATCAAGATGCTTGATTTCTTGATTGACAACATATTTGTTACGTTCGGAGGACGTGTTTTTCAACAGACTGTCAGCATTCCAATGGGAACAAACTGTGCCCCTCTACGTGCCGACTTGTTTCTTTATTATTATGAGGCTGACTTCATGCAGGAACTCCTTAGGAAGAAAGATAAGAAGTTAGCACTATCCTTTAACTCTACTTTTCGCTATATAGATGATGTTCTCTCACACAAATAATTCAAAATTTGGTGACTATGTGGAACGCATCTATCCAATCGAGCTAGAGATAAAGGATACTACAGATACAGTTAAGTCAGCCTCATATCTTGACTTACATCTAGAAATTGACAATGAGGGTCGGTTGAAAACAAAACTTTACGATAAAAGAGATGATTTCAGCTTTCCAATTGTGAACTTTCCATTTCTAAGTAGCAACATTCCAGCAGCACTTGCATATGGGGTATATATCTCCCAATTGATACGATATTCCCGTGCTTGTATTTCCTATCATGATTTTCTTGATAGAGGGTTGCTGCTCACAAGAAAGCTATTAAACCAAGAGTTTCAAATGGTGAAGTTAAAATCATCCCTTCGTAAATTTTACGGACGCCATCACGAGTTGGTTGACCGTTATGGAATAACCGTATCACAAATGATGTCGGATATGTTCCTTACGTCGTAACTACAATCCCCTTCCCTTTCCTGAATGTGACCTACCGAATTAGACTATTTACCGGATTTGTTATCAAATAAGCAACACGACGGGTGCCTCATGTGGAGCAGGATCTGCTTACCCTTCCGGAGCACCTGAGATCACCCCTAGTTTTTTGGTGGGGTTCGTGTTGTTTATTCTTTAGTTTTCTATGTTGTGTCGTGTGTGCTGTTGTTTGTTTGTCTTTTTCATTTTTAGCCATGGCGTTGTCAGTTTGTTTTAGATTTATGAGTTTGACTGTCCCTTCGGTATCTTTCGTCCCTCTTTCAGTTATGTATGTCTTCGTTTTTTTAATATGTTTTGATATGCATACTCTTTTAAATACCCGACTGTCAGCAATTCCAAAAAAGTGCCCAAGGGGTTTGATTCTGCATATTCCCCTGGTATAGAAAAAAGTTATTTTGCAAAATAAAATGGAGTAAGCTTCTTCATATTTTATTTCCCAGAAATATCCACAATGAAATTATATTTTATATGGAAGGAAAAGTCATACATTTATTTTTCTAAAAGAACTTCACAAAAAATTTATTTCATTTGGAATACAAGTTAATATAACTGCATATGTTCAGCTGCAAATGCACAGTACGTTTAAAGTAATATGGGGACGAGGTGCCCAATAACAGTAGAAAAATCAATAAAAAAAAAAATCTGGAAAATTTTCCCGAAATTTTCATTGTACTAATGAACTCAAAATCGTTCAAAAATTTTTGTCGCGTTTTTTAAGTTCCGGATCTGCAGAGAAATCTAAAATGTACTTCCTTTTTCCGATCTCGTTTGCATGAAACTTTGAGTAAAATATATATTTGTCAGTCTAGTATAAAATAGGAAGGAACGCAATACCAATTTCATTTTTAATAATTCCTTGATATAAAAAAAACGTTACCCGATGATATCGTTTCTTTGTTAATATTGCATATGACGTCACAACTTAAATAACGTCACAACTAAAATTCCTAACAACGGAACCAAAATCGGAAACGTTACGGTATTTCCGTTTAGAAATAAAAATATGTTTGAATAAAAGAAAATATTCATACAGACTTCGTCCCCTTTTACAGGTAATGCCTGCCTCATATTATGGTGCATCAGCAAGGTACAGGGTGTATAATTCCAAAAACGTGAAATACAGTATGTTATTAAAAATGGAGACGTTAAAAAAGTCACAACCATTATTTGTTCTATTATAATAAGTTACAGGAATTAACTAACTGAAGCATAATTGAGGATGTGATGGGGAAAGGAAAGAAATGTTAATTTTTAATTACTTTAGATTATAAAAAGGAAGATGTGGTGTGATTGACAGTGAAACAACTATTCACAAGATTACTTTATTTATAGTCTGAATGGTTTTTCTGTGATTAAGTCAAAAAAATATCGTGAGACTCTTTTTGACATGTTGTACATATATATGCATATTCATGCAGTTTAATAGATTAATACTAATAGATGTTAATAATAATGATTTCCAGTACATTTACTTTATATAACATTCAAACCATGCAATTCACAGAAGACATTTTCACATAATAATTTCTTTAAAATGCATTTAACGGACAAAGTATATTTTATTTATTACCATTTACAAATAAAAGTCTTATTTTCAGTACTAAATATAAGAAAGAAGATCTGATATAATTGCCAATGAGACAACTCTCCGCAAGAGCCTAAATGACACAGAAATTAGCAACTATAGGTCGCCGTATGGCCTTCAACAATGAGCAAAGCCCAAACCGCATATTCAGCTATAAAGGCCTCCAAGAATAGCTTTAAAAATTTTCAATTTTACGATTAATTTTAGGATGTGTTAACTAACACTTCAAACTACTTGAATTCTGAAAAGACCAGAGTTTACTTGAAGAGACTCGACATATAATCTCGACAGTACTTAATTGTACTTAAATCTAAACGAATTATATCTCGATTTTACTAAATAAGCATAATTGAGCACTTGATTATCTTGTTATAGTCTGAATATGGCCTCGACAAATGCACAGTCAGTCAAGAACAGTCTCGGCTCAGTCTTGACAACTTTCGACCAGTCTCCTCGAACTGTCTCAATCAAGTCTGGACCGATGGATTTTGTCAAAAAAAGGTATTCTAAGTTGCCATGGTTTCACCCTTTTAGTGACTTATCTCCCTTAAAAGATCGATGAACCCCTATTAGAATTCTGTAAAAATAGAAAGTGAAATAGCACTCTGAAGTTAATGTGGAGCAGGATCTGCTTTCCCTTCCGGAGCACCTGAGATCACCCCCAGTTTTTGGGCTTAGTCTTAAGATTTCCATGTTGTGTCATGTGTACTTATATTTGTCTGTTTGTCTTTTTCTTTCTTAGCCATGGCGTTGTCAGTTTTCTTTTATCTATGAGTTTGACTGTCCCTCTGGTATCTTTCAACCCTCTTTAAGTGCAGGTTATATTCACTCATAAGTTCTTTCTCACCAAAAAATAAATAAATTGGATTAAGAATACGAAATATCTTTCTTTAACCATCGGTGACCAATACAATATTTTAGCTAAGCATGTTAAACTATCCTTGTGTTTCTTGTAAAACAAATATATACTTCATCTTATAAAACGCTAAAGTAAATGGTGACCCTTCTATTTTATGTCATTATTTGGATCTCAATAGCCATTGGTATTAAGCAAGAGAAAGTAGCCCCTTATCTGGATGTCTAAGTATTCACAAAGGCACAAATTCGATTTCCAATGATTTCCAATTTTTTCGTCTTAACAAGACAGTGACTTGTTGATTTTCGTTTTGAATATTTGAAAAGATTATTAACGCATCGAAAAAAAACTCGGAAACATAAAACAAGTCTTATATTTAGCATTTTTTAGTTTCATGCAAGTTTCTTTAATTAAAATAGCTTTGCATTCATTTTTCTATCATTTCAATAGTTATCTTGAACTAAAACCAAGCTTAAACTTTTCAAAAAATCTGTACGGTGAATCCATTGTGTTATGATAATAAATAAACTCATCATAGATGCCAGGATTAAATTTTATATTTACGCCAGACGCGCGTTTCGTCTTAAAAAGACACTGGAATCCAAAACAGTTAAACAGGCCAAATAAAGTACGAGGTTGAAGAGCATTGAGGACCAAAATTCTTTAAAGTTTTGCCAAATACAGATAAACTTCTTTTCATTTTTTATTTAACAAACTCATATATTGTATATTTATACCACACACTCATCTTAAATAATTTGCGCGTTCTAGCTTTTTCACCATCAAATCCCTCGTGGCCAAAAAGAATATTTTTCTGACAGTTCTAGGTAAACAGGATGTTTTTGGTTTTGAATACAGATCTAAGAAAAGTGTTTAATAAGCTACATCGGCAAAAGCAGGGTAAAAATAAACGACAAATACTGTATGTTTTTGGTTTTGAATACAGATCTAGGAAAAGTGTTTAATAAGCTACATCGGCAAAAGCAGGGTAAAAATGAACGACAGATACTGTATGTTTTTGGTTTTGAATACAGATCTAGGAAAAGTGTTTAATAAGCTACATCGGCAAAAGCAGGGTAAAAATAAACGACAAATACTGTATGTTTATAGAAATGGAGACGTTCAATGAAGTCAACACCACTATTCTTTCTATTTATAACAAGGTGAAGCAGTAATCCAGGAGTGTTGTGAAAAGGGAACGTACATTTTAGTTACTTTTTGTTTCTATAAATAAAAAAAGCAGATGTGGTACAAGAAGTAGTGGATTCGTAAAAGATAATCAACGAGCGACTTTACCGGTGTGATTACTAATAAGACAACTCTTTACAAGACAAGTTTATTTCTAGTTAAATTTGAATGATTGTATGCTGTATAAACTCTGATATCTGACGTCTTTTGTAAAAATCAAATACAAAAAGGAAAATGTTTTGCGTGTCGTACATATACATAATCACGTAGCATGATCGATTAATATCTACAAATAACAATTATAACAAGTACATGTACTTTATATAACATTCGAACCGTTAGCTGAATCCATAGAAGCCATGTACACATCAAATTATAATTTCATTAAAATATATTCAACGGACAATGTATATTTTATAAATTACCGTTTACAAATAAAATTCTTATTTTCAATACAAAGTATAGTTTGATTGAAAAAAATGTATAATTAAGTAGTACTTGATTATCTTGCTGTAGTTTGAATATGTCCTCGACACATGCTCGGTCAGCCTCGAACAGTTTCGACTAGTCTCAAACAGCTTCGAATCAGTCTTGGCGGCGAATTTAGTAATGACTGGTCTGATTAAGCATATTTTTCCTAGCTATAGATTGTCTTTACAAATTCCATATTATTTGGAAGTTTGATTCATTGCTGTCAAATTTATAAACAAAACTTGGTTAATAGCAGAAAAGAAAAAAATATCATGTATAGTATTATTATTCTCATCACTAGTGAAAAATCTGTTCTCGGCAAATGTTTGGTCGAATCTTAATTGTGACGATAAATTTTCTTGGTTTTCTTTTGATTTTTTTTATTGTGACGTCATGAAAAAAGGCGACCATGCCGGATTGAAATTCGCAAAGTTTTGCCAAATACAGCTACGGTAATCTATTCCTGAGTTAGAAAAGCCGTAGTTTTTTGAAAATTTCAAAAGTTTTGTAATTTATAAATATGACCATTTCAATGATAATTAATGACAGCACAGAAGTGCTGACTGTTGTACTGGTGATACCCTCGCGGAATTAAAACGCAAACAACAGTGGCATCGACCCAGTGGTTGTAAATAAACTCATCATAGATGCCAGGATTAAAATTTGTATTTACGCCAGATGCGCGTTTCGTCTACAAAAGACTCATCAGTGAAGCTCGAATCTAAAACTGTTAAAAAGGCCAAATAAAGAACGAAGTTGAAGAGCATTGAGGACCAAAATTCTTAAAAGTTTTGCCAAATATATAGATAAATTTCATTTCATTTTCTATTTAGCAAAATCCTGTATTTTAGTTACTTTTAGATTATATATATATAAAAGCAGATGTGGTGTGATTACCAATAAGACAACTCTTCACAAGACAAGTTTATTTCTAGTTAAGCTTTAATGATTTTCTACTGTATAAACTCAGATAATTGACGTCTTTTGTTAAAATTAAATACAAAAAGGAAAATGTTTTGCGTGTCATACATATACATAATCACGTAGCATGATCGATTAATACCTACAGCTGTTAATAATAATTATTACAGGTACATGTACTTTAGATCTGCTTACCCTTCCGGAGCACCTGAGATCACCCCTAGTTTTTTGGTGGGGTTCGTGTTGTTTATTCTTTAGTTTTCTATGTTGTGTCGTGTGTGCTGTTGTTTGTTTGTCTTTTTCATTTTTAGCCATGGCGTTGTCAGTTTGTTTTAGATTTATGAGTTTGACTGTCCCTTCGGTATCTTTCGTCCCTCTTTTATATAACATTCGAAACGTGAGCTGAATCCACAGAGAATAATAATTTCATTAAAATATATTCAACGGACAATGTATATTTTATAAATTACCGTTTACATATAAAATTCTTATTTTCAATACAAAGTATAGTTTGATTGAAAAAAATGTATAATTATCTTGCTGTAGTTTGAATATTTCCTCGACACATGCTCGGTCAGCCTCGAACAGTTTCGACTAGTGTCGAAACAGCTTCGAATTAGTCTTGGCGGCGAATTTAGTAATGACTGGTCTGATTTAGCATATTTTTCCTCGCTATATATTGTTATTACAAATTCCATATTATTTGGAAGCTTGATTCATTGCTGTCAAATTTATAAACAAAACTTGGTTAATAGCAGAAAAGAAAAAAAAATCATGTATAGTATTCTGTAAAATCAATGAAATAGCTGTAACGTTTAATGAAAATCCAAATTAAATTGAAAAAGTTATAGAAATATTAAAAGTAGAGTATTGAATTTAGTCTGAAGTGAAAATTCTACATTTTACACGGAAAGAACACCAGTATATGAAAGTTTAACTGTACAAAGCAAATGTATTGTTTATCAATATCAATATGACCTTGGTATGTCATTCGAGTAATTATCCATTCAAGTTGCTGTTGAAATCAGTTGATAGACTTTAGTTGTCATGGAGAGAATTCAGTTCATTAATAAGAATTATAATGAGTTTGAAATGAGTCGTTGTTTCAATGATGAGGTAAAAATCAGTATGTAAAACATTAAGATCTCTTTTTTTAGAATAACAGTTTTCTAAAAGTTTAAATGTCATTAATATATATTTAAAAATTCAAATTGCTGGATTTGTTAACATAAAAAAAAAAAGATCTGCTGGAACGATACTACCATTTTTATGAAATATTCGTTCAAATGGTACAACATCTGAATCATGACAACAACATATTCATTATATGAGAAAAATAATTCTCATCACTAGTGAAAAATCTGTTCTCGGCAAATGTTTGGTCGAATCTTAATTGTGACGTTAAATTTTCTTGGTTTTCTTCTGAATTTTCCTATTGTGACGTCATGAAAAAAAGGCGACCATACCGGATGACGTCACATAAAAAAATACACAACTTTCATCAAATCTTTGAAACATTAGGATAAAAATCATTAGAGAAACAGATTCCACCACTATAACTCGAAGGTGAATGTTTGAATTTAATTGAATGATATTAAATTTCACGCAGCTTTGATACTGGTAATCATTTTGATAATATATTGTATTGGACTGAAAGGTGAATAACTCTCATATCCCAATTTTTTTACAACTAGGTATATTCTTATACTTGAAGAGTGACATCAAGTTTGTATCAATAATCTTTGTTCCTTGGGAAGCTTAATGTTGATTTCGAAAGTGCCATCGCACAAGACGTATTCCATATATAAAACATATTTTCATGTATGAATAGGACTCGCAAGACCTATTTGTTTCTTTTGAAGCCATGGCGTTGTCAGTTTTTGCAACTATCAATTAACCATTCAAATTTTACAATGTTCAATATCAATAGGTTGTTTGTGTCATTTGGTCCCATTTTCCCTAACAGCATAGTGTGATTCATATTCGTCTTAGATACGAGTTAAAAAGTCCCTTTATCTCTTCAACTTCGTACCTTATTTGTCCTTTTTAACTTTTTTGGATTTGAGCGTCACTGATGAGTCTTTTGTAGACGAAACGCGCGTCTGGCGTATATACTAAATTTAGTCCTGGTATCTATGATGAGTTTATTTAGTATCTTTCGTCTTTTTTTATACACCATCGACCTTTTTTTTTTATAGGAAAACTAGGATTTTTCAAATATATGGTTTTACGGATATTTTAACCTACTTTTTTTCGATTGAATTGTTTTACATTGTCATTTCTGGACTTTTTATAGCTGACTATACGGTATGGGCTTTGTTGAAGGCCGTACGGTTACCTATACATATTAATTTCTGAGTCATTTTGGTCTCTTGTGGAGAGTTGTCTCATTGGCATTCATACCACATCTTCTTTTTTTTTTTTTTTTTTATATTAAAACGTCTTTCAGAATTTTGATTCGATCTTAAGCAAGATCAAGCGAAAGACAAAAAAAAATGCATTTCGCAAATCAAGGGAAATGATTACTTAAAAGGTTTGGTGCAAAATATGACCTTATGATCATCCTTTCAAAAACTACTAAGCATATCGATTGAATACTAAACAGAACATTTCATAACATATTAGCAAGTTATTATAAGGTATATAATTCTTTTATTTCAACTTGGGTGACATGCAACTGCCAATTGACAAATCAAAATTTATAATGTTCAAAATATATAAGATATGTATTTCGTTTGATCTAAAATTGACCCATCTCCTATATCTTATTTGTTATTCATCTTAGATATACACTTCGAATGCGTATCTAAACTTATTACTTAAATATTTAAAAAGTCTAACGATAACAAAATTGTAAATTAAATTGAAAAGCATTCACTGCTTATTTTTGTTGTCGCCGAAATGCAACATCTTTTCAATTTAATGTTTTGTCTGTTTATATCCTTTTGACGTGACTTTATACTTATGCATCTCGTCCTGGTGCATGTGATTGTTATATGATTATTTTTTGTATTCATTTCTTTCATTGTTGCTAATCTGCTTTGTCCATATGCCTTTTTGTGTTTCTCTGATACATACGAGGTGGATTTGTATTTATATATATCGTCATTGTGTAATTGTGCTATTGTAAATTTTACATTATTGTCTTTTTCGCTAATCTACTTTGTCTATATGACTTTCTGTTTTTCTTTGCTACATATTTATTAGATTTTATAGTGATTGAGATTATAACACAATGTTGACTGCTGTACCCATATTTTTGACATTTTTACCTTTCATAGAAATAAGAAGATGTGGTACGAGTGTCAATGAGACAACTCTCCATCCAAGTCATATGTATTTATAAAAGTAAACCATTATAGTTCAAAGTATGGTCTTCAAAACAGAGCCTTGGCTCACATCGCACAGCAAGCTATAAACGTCCCTAAAAATTACTAGTGGGAAACCGTTCAAAGGGGAAAACCAACGGTCTTATATATATGAAAAACAAAAGAGAAACGAGAAAGACATATGAACCACACCAACAAACGACAACTACTTAACATCCGATTCCTGATAGGGGCAAACAGTTGCAGCGGGTTTAAACGTTTTAATGCTACCAAACTTTCACTCTTATCAGAAGCAAGAGTGTAACATGACAACATAGAAAGACACACTATAAAATGTCAGTTAAAATGGCTTAACTCAATCAAAAGACATATTAACATGTGTGAACATACACTGAACAACAACAACAAAAAAAAAATCATTGGAGTCCATGTAGAAAAACAAACACAGTTATATGCAAAGTAAAACTGAGATTAAAATAGTCCGAGTTCAATGCCTGAAAAGGTAACTAAACCAAATGACAATGATACATAAATTAAGAAGGGACTACTAGCAGTTACTTTCATATCAGCTGCAGACCTCAGTTAGACTGATTGAAAATTTATGTTTTCAGCATAAGAATATCAAGCACAATCCTTCCCGCTGGTTTAGCATCATACCACGTTAGCCTATGTGTGTAATGTATAATCTGGTCAATTTTTCGATTACAAATAAATAGTTAAATTTAATGTATTAACTCGTTATTCGGAAGATACAATACAAAGAACACTTAGATAAAGACCAAAAACCATTGTTAGTTCACTGAAGTGTTTACAAAGTTAATTCCCTTTGAGATGGCACTTGTGTGTTTGTATAAAATGTCGGACGCAAAACCTAGCATGTAGAAATGATGGATTTTAAAGTCAAGTGATGTACAAAAAGCAAAATAAAAAATATTTTACGTAACCTTCTTCTCGGTTTGTTCAAGTATAAGACGTTGTAATATCTGAAGGTCATGGTATTTGTTTAAGTATAAGACGTTAATATACCTGAAAGTCATGGTATTTGTTTAAGTATAAGCCGTTATAATTTCTGAAGGTCATGGTATTTGTTCAAGTATAAGACGTTATAATACCTGAAGGTCATGGTATTTGTTTAAGTATAAGACGTTATAATATCTGAAGGTCATGGTATTTGTTTAAGTATAAGACGTTATAATATCTGAAGGTCATGGTATTTGTTTAAGTATAAGACGTTATACTATCTGAAGGTCATGGTATTTGTTTAAGTATAAGACGGTATGATATCTGAAGGTCATGGTATTTGTGGCACATTTCAGCCAAAAAATATGAGTTTACTTACTTAATCTTTTAATTCAAAGATGCGAGTTGAAGTTTTATATTACTTTGGTACTCAAGCTGTCAAATGATAACAATTCTTAGAAATACAACACTGTTTACACGTTAACCATTTTAGGAATTTTGGTCCTCAATGCTCTTCAACTTCGTACTTTATTTGGCCTTTTTTTTTTTTTTTTTTTTTAACTTTTTTGGATTCGAGCGTCCCTGATGAGTCTTTTTGTAGACGAAACGCGCGTGTCGCGTACATACAAAATTTAGTCCTGGTATCTATGATGAGTTTATTTATGAATAGATTTTGAGTGTCCCGTGATAACCACATGATAATGTCTGAATGCTTATTTCGAAAAGAACAGTTCTTTTTCTCAACATACTATCAAAAAATAAAATAAAAAAGCATAATGAACTATTTTTGTGTCAAAAGTCTTTATTTAAAGTTGAAACTTGACAATCATTTTCACATCATTTGCCCGGCACTGTCGGATCTGGTGCTGTTGCTGGGAACGTAGGTATCTTAACTACATTGAAAGTGTTATAAACATCAAAGAGATACGATGGTGAGTTCTGCATTTGTACCCAAATCTTGTCATTTACTTCCAGTTTCATGCAGACAGTTTGGGTTGCCATATCCCAGCCGTTACCAGTAAATAGCCATACATAAATACCTCCATTCTTCCTCAAAGTAGTGTGAGCCATTACCTGACCTGACATCATGGTAACAGACACCAAGTAACAACCCGCCATTCCTGGACAAACAGTATAAATGCCCGTTGCGCTATTGTAACAAGGATCATTACAAAGAAATCGACTGTATTTGATAACACCATTTGCCGCATATGGATGATAACCGGTGGTTAATGTCGCTGTTAATGAAGCTGTAATAATATTTAAAGGGATTTAAAAATATAATATACACATAAACATAACCGTACATTCTGTACTTCATGTCGAAAATTCATAACTAAATCTCTATATTTCTGTAGTCAGCAGTTTTTGTTTTTGTATTAGTTAATGGGCACTTGTTCCTTTACTGTTATGAATCACAGTGTATTGCCAAGCTCAATAAAGACAGTATCTTTTCCTTTTAATTGATTTAACAATATCTTCCGTTATCTTGTTGATATTTGAAATATTAAATACAGGTTGATATTTGAACAATTGTTTTCCAAAAATTCATGGGATTGAGAAAAAATTCTCATTTGTATTTACCGTTCAAGATCTGGCATTTTAATGAAGAGTGTTATAACGCATATGTTTAACATGAATAGGTGGTATAAATATGCAATAATAAGTTTGTATTTTAGATACATGTATGTAAAATTGGTATCGAAACTTCATAGACATTTAACGAGCTATGTAGATGGGTTAACAACAATATTATTAAAAGTCATTAATGCAACACGACGGGTGCCACATGTGGAGCAGGATCTGCTTACCCTTCCGGAGCACCTGAGATCACCCCTAGTTTTTGGTGGGGTTCGTGTTGTTTATTCTTTAGTTTCCTATGTTGTGTCATGTGTTCTATTGTTTTTCTGTTTGTCTTTTTCATTTTTAGCCATGGCGTTGTCAGTTTGTTTTAGATTTATGAGTTTGACCGTCCCTTAGGTATCTTTCGTCCCTCTTTTATTAAATAAAATCAGAACCAAAACCTTTCCAATCCCCCCTCAAAAGAGTAAACTAAAAATATATGTGGAAAGTAAGTTTAATATAACATGTTATTACTAGCGCTTTCTTCATATATAAGATAATAATCAGAAGAGAGACGAAATATACAAGAGAGACATTCAAAGTCATAAGTACAAAATAACTGACAACGCCATGGCAATAATACAATAGATTGTCCGTTCAATAGAATCACAAATAAAACATTTCCACATATGAAGAAGTTGCAATCAAACAAAAATAAATAGAATTTAAAAAAAACACATGTACAATTGAATGAATATATTTTATTTTATTTATTAATTAAAGAGGGACGAAAGATACCAAAGGGACAGTCAAATTATAACGTTGGCAGACACATGTACAGCTAAGCATTTATATTTATAGAATTAAACCTGAATTTATAAATTGTAGCAACTAGATCAATGATATAAGATGAAAAACCCCCTGAATACAAAAAAAAGAAGATGTGGAATGATTGCCAATGAGATAACTCTTCATAGGAGACCAAAAATGAAACAGAAGTTTAAAACTATAGGTCACCGTACAGCCTTCAACAATTAGCAAAGTCCATACCGCATAGTCAGCTATAAAAGGTCCCGAAATGACAATGTAAAACATGGCACATACATACGTTTTCTTTAAATAGACCCGACTAAAAAACGTGTAAAATAAATTAAATAACAAACGCTTATAAAAAAATCAAAATCACAAGGGGACATTGTGGTTTTTTTTACACAACACCGGGGACATGACAAACTGATCCTAGATCTGCTTTAAAACAAAGATATAAATAGCCACTTTGCCTTATGTGGTAAGCTTTGTTATTTAACATTTCTAAACATAATGATTGTTAAAGAGTGCATATAAAGCCTTCAATTGTTAAATAAATTTAATGATTTATAAATTCTTTAGCATACCAGTAAATAATTTTCATTATCAGAATCAATATAGCCAGTGTTGATTTATGCGGTAATAACTTTTGTTAAAAACGTCTTATTTAACAACTGACGTAAGCCATAAAGGTTACAATCCGGCCATCCTTTTGTAACTTAATTTTCAAATAAGGATTTGATTGACATTATAACTAGATATCATTGTTTAAACACTAGGAACAAAATAGGTATGTGTGTTTGAAAATATCATGCAACTCTTTTCTATATCCACAAAAGTGACGTTAATCTATTTTTTCAACCAAATTCAAAACTAAAGTGTGAATACTCTTTTTGAAGCTGAATGGCGTATTCGTAGAAAACAAATTTTTAATTTATAAACTCTTAAATCACTACCTAGTAATTAAAAGAGGGACGCAAGATACCAGAGGGAGAGTAAAACTAATAGATAGAAAATAAACTGACAACGCCATTGCTAAAAATAAAAGACAAACAGACAAATAATAGTACAGAAGACACAGCATAGAAAGTTTACCAACTTTGAATATAAGAATAAACTTTTTTCAATGAAAAATACGTATTTGGATTAACTCATTGATGCGAGTAAACATTTAAATACATAAAACACATGTTAAAAATAGACAAAAAGGATATGGAACATTCAATTTTGATTCATACACCTGCACAGCAAAAACACCTTAAAAAAGAGTAGCGTAGTCATTGATTGTTTGTTGGTTATCGTCACAATCTTATTGATTTAAAATGACAGTACAGTATATTAGCTCAGTAGTCAGTGCTTCAGTACTGACATGATTTAACAGACTTAGACTAAAATTGTCCGTTAATAAATTTTGAAATTAATATGAAACTAAGGTTTCAACTCCCTCAGGCAAAGTTGGCTTTAAATGAATTTGGCTACTTATTTTAGGTAATTTTGACATATAAATCTTCAACGATTTTCGATTCTTGTCTATCTTCGGATTTCAAATGTTTGGTTTTGAGCGTTCCTGATGAAGGTAAATCCAGAAAAGCGCTTCGGACGCAAGAAATTATTAAGTAAAGGCAACATTAGTATACCGATGTTCAAACTCATAAATCCATGGACAAAAAACAAAATCGGGGCAACAAACTAAAACTGAGGGAAACGCATCAAATACAAGAGGAGAACAACGACACAACACCACAATGCAACACACACAGAAACGGACCAAGCAACAGACAACGTGTTGTTTCAATATATTGAAGAAATGAAGGAAATGTTGGTAAATTGTACGAATATTGTTATCGTTGATTTATGCCGACAGTCATAAGCAACACGACGGGTGTCACATGTGGAGCAGGATCTGCTTACCCTTCCGGAGCACCTGAGATCACCCCTAGTTTTTGGTGGGGTTCGTGTTGTTTATTCCTTAGTTTTCCATGTTGTGTCATGTGTACTATTGTTTTTCTGTTTGTCTTTTTCATTTTTAGCCATGGCGTTGTCAGTTTGTTTTAGATTTATGAGTTTGACTGTCCCTTTGGTATCTTTCGTCCCTCTTTCATTGTCTTTATAAAAAAGGGAGACATATAAAATTATGCAATACTCTATCTATTGAAAAATGATACCAGCAAATAAATTGCTTTATAAAGTACATATAATGGAGTAAAACACATTTGATAAATGCAGACATAACCTTTTTGTTGAATAAACCATGAGGGTATATCGAAACTACGCGTTAAATTATTTTTTATATGAAATATTGGCACTTTGAATAAAAGATAAGTGTAATAGGTGTTACCTATATTGCTGCCATTGTGTATGCTTTAATCATAAAGTACCATGAGGAACCAACATTTTAATGTCATCGTCAATAAATTTCAATTAAAAATGTGCATGTGACCATTTTTAATCGATGTTATAATAAATCCAGACAAGTAATAGGGATTTCCGAATCTGATAACTTTAAATCGTAATTACTGAACAAGCTTACCATGACTTGTACCACACATCAGCACAAACAAGATACAGGTAAAAATATGAGTCATTATCATTGCAATTATTAGCTGCTAAGTGTATCTGCAAAACAAATATTTTTTACATAAATACGGTCGTTATTTTTCTCCTTTGAATTGTTTTACATTGTTATTTCGGAGCCTTTTATAACTGACTATGACGTATGAGCTTTGCTCATTGTCGAAGGCCGTACGGTGACCTATAGTTGTTTATTTATGTGTCAGTTTGTTCTCCTGTGGAAAGTTATCTCATTGGCAATCATACCACATCTTCTTTTTTTTTATAATTATATTACTATCTCATTCAGTTTAAAAAGTATCAACATAAAAATTATAAACCAAAGATAAATAAAAATAGGTCTATTAAACCGACACAAAATTAAACTCTCGACTATATCAAATAGCGAAACGTACTTGAGAAGGTGCCAATTATTCGACTTTGAGTGTTCTAAAACAAGGTAAAACCCGGATAGGCGCTTCGGGCGGAGTAAGTTTTTCTGTTTTACAATAACATCATGTTGGCTAACTAGAAATCTTTTTATGTAAAAACTGAAATAATTGATTGAGACCATGATTTGTATATTGGAAATGACAACAAGCAATATTTGATAAGCCCTTTGTTTTTAAATTCTAACACAAATTATGACTGCTTCTATGAGTCGTATTGCGGTTTGTAACAAGAGAATGTTGGGCATCCATATTATTATCTTATTTTGTTACAAATATGACTTATGTAGCTGTCTACGGTTTTAAAATGCAGGCATTCCAAGCAAATTTCGAAGTTAAAAAGCAAAAAGCAAGAGATATAGGTTTTACTAGCTATAAAACCAGGTGTAACCTTCTTTTTATTCATAAGGAAATGCATGTACCGAGTCAGGAATATGACAGGTGATTTTATTAGTTTGATGTGATTTATCATTTGCATTTGCCATTTGATAAAGAATCAGTTATTTAACATTCATTAGCAACGTATTTAATTCAGAGGCATAATAAATAGAGGTTTTTATTTGATGCATGAACAACTACAAAATTTATTGAAACCTGTGTCTTTTTCTCTAACATTATATACAATGTGTGTAAACACTGACTGTCAATCATAAAAAACATTCAGTCTTAACAGTCAGAAATGTATAAATCAAATATGCTTTATATATATATATTTCAAAGTCTGTAATATAATAATACTTTTCCCTACCTGGTCTTTACTTACTTGATGAATCTGCTTCTGTGGAAACTTGTGACGGACAGGAAACAACAGTCTTTAAATAGTCATGTTAACAGTTAATGTATTCAGATTGTGTAACATATTTATGAATACCACGTTAATATCGTAAATGCTATGTTCGCAAATTTTGTGATTATGTAGGAAGAAACATAATATGCATGATTTATTGAATAAAAGTATGAGTATATTCGGGCACATTAATCTTTGTACTGCTAATATCATTTCAAGATGACCATATTCGATAGTATGTAAATGTATGGGTCTGGTTTCAACCTCCTTGTTTGTGTTCAATATTTTTTTTATTACTACTAATATCCTTCTTTCCGGTATTGACCACTAGCACACCCTGTATTATAGAACAAGGGTATAACACCAGGTCTAATCCACTATTTTCTTCATAAGGAAATGCCTGTTCCAAGTCAGGAAGAGGACATTTGTTGTCCATTCGTTTGATGCGTGTGATCTTTTGATTTTGATTAAGGATTTTCCGAGATTTTTCTAATGATATTAACGCTTTTAACCATATCGTGAATCCATTCTGATATATATGTCTTTCCGACACGATAAAAGTGTTTATCATAATAAATATATTACTATATTGTGAAATCCATTTGACAAGAACACGAAGAAGAGTCCTTTTAAAATTATAATTGTATCATTTATGTATATATTAAAAATCTAAGAATAGCCTATCGGACGCGAAAAACATATGTATCATACTATATTGTGAAATCCATCTAATGAAAATAGTCTACTTGACATTGTAATTGTATCTATCATATATAAATTTACCATGATGTGAATCTCATCTGTTATCTAATTTATCTGACACGATAATCATGTTTATCTTATATTTGTTTATAGTGCTTTGAATCTCAGCTGTTAAGCAAAATCTACAAGGTATCTGACATAATTATTTCAACAATCATAAACATTTGTACATGTATAGACATTCTACATGACTTCGTATATATAGGTATAGGAAAATGTGGTATGATTGCCAATGAGGCAACTCTCCATCCAAATAACAATTTATAAAAGTAAACCATTATAGGTCAAGGTACGGCCTTCAATACGGAGCGTTGGATTACATCGAACAACAAGATATAAAGGGCCCCAAAATTACAAGTGTAAAACCATTCAAATAGCAAAACCAACGGTCTAATCAATATAAAAAAACGAGAAGCGAGAAACATGTATGAATTACATAAACAAACGAAAACTACTGTACATCAGATTCCTGACCTAGGACAGGTGCAAACATTTGCATTGAGATTAACGTTTTAATGGTACCAAACCTTCTCCCTTTTACTGAGAGAATAATATGACATCACAACATAGAAAAACACACGATAAAATATCAATTGGAAGGCTTAACTCAATAAAAAAGTAAATGAAAACACTATAATAAATTTGAAATGCGATACCTGAATACATATACATAGTTAATAAAGATTTTAGGGATAGATATTTAAGGTCAAAAGTAAATAACAAGTTTAAACAAGGCTATGGTAAGATATCACTGTGAAATATAAAAAATGTGAAAAAAGAAACGGTTTTCAAATTCTACACAGGTAAATACAAATAATTTTGTCGTTAAGGATACTTAATCTTCCTATTTAGAATATGAATGACATTTGGTGTCTTCATATATAAGAAGATTCTTAACTGTTGTCTCAACTTGTTATATCTATTTATCATATGTGTCTATATATACGAAATTTGGACAAAGGTCTTGGATGATAAAAACCTAAAATATAATAAACGGTCCATTCTGAGGTTTATATCATTTTATACTGTAGCTGTACCTGTTTCATTTGCTAGTAATATATGTTATTTTGATGGATTATATATGTTATTCAGACAATTATATATACAGAAAGTGCTTTCAGTATTGTATCACCATCACTGGAGATCCGATGAATACAAAATTCTGACATAGAGTTGTCACTTGCCTAAGACGTACTTATGATATAAGTATTTCAGTGACTGCATTCTTCAGCTTGCAAGACAATTTGATTCCACGATATCTCGTCAGGAGAAAAACGAAAAATTAACGCGAATATATACATATTTAACATTATTAGGGGTTTAATTTATACAATATACGAATTACTGTTAACTAGGATAGTTCTATGGTTAATATAATATTTTATTTCGTCTTTATCTGTTCCTTTTTTGGCCTGAAGAAATCACACTGTATATCGATTACCATGGATACCTTTGAGAGATTTCAAATAATTCTGCAAATAACAATACTTTAAAAAAAAATAGATGTGGTTCGATTACCATTGTAACTACACCGCAGAAAGTAGCTGTTAACTTTTAAAATTCTGCATAAACTATACTATATAGTACACTTTAAAAGTACAAGTAAAATACCTTTAAATGTCAATGAATTTATTGGAATTTTCTCACCGAAATTACATAAGAAAAATATATAAAGCTGAAATTGCTTAATTGATTATATGTTCTGTAACAAATTTGTGAATAATAACGCTGATTAATAATTTTCCTTATCGGAAAAATTTGTTGAAAGTACAAAAATATGTTTTTGTTTTAAATAATTTATATGTTGTTGTAATAACATATTACTTTTACATATTACTTTTATAGATTTTGCTATTGGAATGTTAGTCAATGCATGTACTTTTGATGACGACTAATTGACGTTATCAAATTTCATAGTTTGTGTGTGTGTACTGAATTCTACACTTCAGCTTTACTATCGCTAATACAAACAAGTGGATGGTACCTGTTTAATGTGCTTTTTCCTTACAACACGGTCTTCAACTTGAACTCTATCTATAATTCTACATGCTTAACAATATGCAACATGAACTTCAGTTTTTCGCAGATTTGTTCATTAGCATAACACTTAGATTTATTATGACTTATGTTTTATTTTAAATGTGTATTGTAATAAAATTAATTTAGGGGGATTATGATTACATTAGTTCATAATAATAAAAGTAATTGCACAATAATAGCATTGATGAACACATACCTCATAAAGATAATATATCAATGGATTTATGTTTGCACACTCTTTAATTGCCAGACTATCAGCTATCTACAGAATGTGCTGGTTTTCGTTTGAATTGATGTGTTTACTTCTGCATATATTCCCTTGTTCTAGAAACTGTTTTTTTAATAGGACGAGTAAGCTTTTTTATATCTTATTAGTCAACAATATATTTAGTTAATAAGAAAATAAAATTTGATTGACAACAGAGATTTCAAACTGTAAATGCACAAATTTACAAAGACACAGTCACCATCACACATTGGTTGGATCGATACAATATGAATATGTCTAAACTCAAAGAGTCCTTTGACATACGAAAAGGTGTCTGATATCTGGTTACCTGTTTATTTATACTAGTTACCAGTAACCAGAAAATTGTGACCAATGGAATTACACAGTTATATTAACTTCCTGAGTTTACCAGAAGTTAAGTCCTTACAAATTCAATGGTCTGGAAAAAGGTCAATAATTCTCATCTGAAGTGTGTTATTCTGTTTGAGGCGTAGTCTCAAGGTACGTGAAAGTTGTTTCATTGTAAAGATAAATCAATTACCGACAGACTGGTGTACTTTTATTTGTGAAAAAATCAAGGGAAATTAAAAAAAAATATTGGTTGAAGCGAACACATTGAAAATTTCCGTTAGCTACCTTGTGGTTTTTTTTGTGTATTGGTATGGATAGTAAACCCCACATTGACAGAAACAAGTGGCTGTGTGTAGTTACCTTTATTAAACCTAATTAGATGTTTATTTTTGTAATCTCTGAACACATTACCAAGATGTTGAATGTGGTTACCTCTGGTCACCCTCCAAAGATATTGAATATGGTTACCTCTGGTCACCCTTCACAGATATTGAATAAGGTTACCTCTGGTCACCTTACAAAGATATTGCATATGGTTATCTTTGGTCACCTAAACAGATATTAAATGTGGTAACCTCTGGTCACCCTACACATATATTGACTATGGTTACCTCTGGTCACCCTACACATATTTTGAACATGGTTACCTCTGGTCACCCATACAGAAATTGGCTATGGTTACCTCTGGTCATCCTACATAGATATTGAAAATGTTTACCTCCGGTCAACCTACAATAAATTGGCTTATGTTAACTATGGTTACAATTCATTGATAATTAATTTGGTTAGCATCGGTTATCTCGGTTCACACTTTTTGCGCTTCTTTTATAATAAATATAGTTACTTCTGGTCGCTATACACATATATTGAATTATGTTGCCATTGTCAACAAATATATAAAGCAATTGGCTTTTTTTTATGTGGTTACCTCGGGTCACCATACACAGATATTGACTATGGTTACCTTGGGTCACCATACACAGATATTGACTATGGTTACCTCTGGTCACCCTACTCATATTTTTTACATAGTTACCTTTGGTCACCCATACAGATATTGGCTATGGTTACTTTTGGTCATCCTACACAGATATTGAAAATAGTTACCTTTGGTCAACCTACAATAAATTGGCTTATATTACCTATGATTACAATTCATAAAAATGAATTTGGTTAGCATCGGTTATCTCGGTTCACACTTTTTGCGCTACTTTAATAATTAATATAGTAACTTCTGGTTGCTGTACACATATATTTAATTATGTTGCCATTGTCAACAAATATATATAGCAATTGGCTTTTTTTGAATGTGGTTACCTCGGATCACCATACACAGATATAAAATTATTTATCTTTAGACACCATGCATAAATATTGAATGAAGGTACTCTTATTAACCCTACTTATAGATGTTTGGTTTGGTAATCTCTGGTCACAATACCAATATGTTGAATGTGATAACCTCTGGTCACCCTACAAAGATATTGAATATGGTGACCCCTCTGGTCACCATACCAAAATTGTGAATATGGTTACCTCTGGTCACCCTACACAGATATTGAATAAGGTTACCTCTGGTCACCTTACACAGATATTGAATAAGGTTACCTCTGGTCACCTTACAAAGATATTGCATATGGTTATCTTTGGTCACCTTAAAAGATATTAAATATGGTTACCTCTGGTCACCCTACACAGATATTGACTATGGTTACCTCTGGTCACCCTATATATATTTTAAACATGGTAACCTCTGGTCACCCACACAAATATTGGCTATGGTTACCTCTGGTCATCCTACACAGATAATGAAAATAGTTACCTTTGGTCACCCTACAATAAATTGGCTTATGTTACCTATAGTTACAATTCATAAATAATGAATTTCTTTGGTCAACTTAAAAGATATTGAATGTGGTTACCTCTGGTCACCCTACACAGATATTAAATATGTTTACCTCTGGTCCCCCTACACAGATTTTGAATTGGGTAACCCTTTCATATTATTGAATGAGATTACCTCCGATCATCGTATACATTTATTAACTTAGGTTACTTCTGGTCACCCTTTACAGATTTGGTATGTGGTTACCTTTGGTCACCATACACAGATATTAATTTTAGTAACCTCCGGTCACCGTTCAAAAATATTGGCTTTGGTAACCTCTGGTCACAATGCATAATTAATGAATCTTTATTGGCATCGGTTATCTCGTATCACACTATACAGATGTTAAATTTGTTTAACACTTCCCGCAACATATATATTGAATATGGTTATTTCTGGTTGTGTTGTCATTGGTAAAATATATATCAGTTGGCTTTGGTTCTAACTGATCTACCGACACAGAATTTGAATGTTGTAACCTCTGACACCGTACACTTATATTTAATTGTAGAAGTAACCTGATAAAGATATTGGACTTGGTTACCTGTTGTCAGCCTACACATATATTGACTTGTGTTAACACTGGGACCCTACACATACATTGTGGTTGGTTAAATCTTGTCAATTTACTAGATATTGAATTCGGTTACCTCTGGTAATCCATACAGATATTAAATTTGGTGACCATTGCTCATCGTAAACAGATAATGATTATGGATATCTCTGGACACCCTTCCTATAATTTAGTTACTTTTGGTAATCTGACGTAGATGATGTCTTAGGCAACCTCTTATTACTCCACACTGCAATTCATTTTGGTTAAATATGTTCATCCTATATATAATTGTATAACTTTTAAGGGGTCTCATGGTTTCTTCGGTTATATGCAATTATTAAAAAAGGACTTTAAAAAACCCACTAAAACATATAGCAATGAATCTCTATTGAATTATATCAGTAAAATGATTTATATTTACAAAAAAAAAAATTACATAAGGTGCGTTAAATGCAAAAGACAAACAGAAGAAAAAAATACAAAAGAAACAACATAGAAAACTAAAGAATGCGCAATATGGATCCAACCAAAAACTTGTGGTGATAGCAGGTGCTCCAGAAGGGTAAGCAGTTTCTGCTCTGCGTAGTTGTTCCCCATGATAAAACTAATTTGTACATATATTTATTCATCTAATTTAAAGAATTGCTTCACCCGTGATATATGACTTTTGTAATCAACTGCTCCCAGTTATTATCCCATGTTTTTTGTAACATTATTGCATGACACGTTGACGTCATTAGACAAATTCCAGAAAAACACCTCTATAGTACGTTCTTTTTGAGCAAATCCTTTCAAAGTTTGATAAATAAAAAATGTGGAATCAGGAAAATATTTTATTCAAAAGAACAAAACAAAAAATACAATTTTTTAAAATTTTGAATTTAGGTTTTTGTTTTTTTGTCTCCTCCAATCGGATCTCGCGCTGATATCATGACCTAAGACTGATAAGGGCTCTTTACAACCACTGGTTCGATGCCACTGCTGGTGGAGATTTATTTCCCCAAGGGTATCACCAGCCAAGTAGTCAGCACTTTTTGTGCTGACATGAATTATAATTTATATGGTTATGTTTATGAATAAACTGTAAACAAAATTTAGAATTTTTAAATTAAAAAAGGCTTTTCTACCTCAGACATAGATTACCTTAGCTGGATTTGGCAAAACTTTTAGGAATTTTGGTCCTCAATGCTCTTCAACTTCGTACTTTATTTGGCCTTTTAACTTTTTTGGATTCGAGCGTCACTGATGGGTCTTTTGTAGACGTGTATACAAAATTTAATCCTGGTATCTATGATGAGTTTATTCCCAATCTATACAATCATTTCAGAGTTCATGAATAAGGAACAGATTCCACGTTTAAACTACTTTTTACCTAAAAGAAATGTAGTTTTTGTTAATTAGATGTCTTGGTAAATGTTTGAGTTTGAACTTGAACATCTATACAACTAGAATACTCACTTTTGCAGTATACGGAATAAAGGGAAAATAATCAGTCACTTACTAAACTTGTTTATCAAATGACATTCAAAACAAATACGAGCTTTCATCTTTTTATTTTAATCTAAAGATCTGAAAGCACAATAAAATACGGATATACACAATGAGAAAAACAAAACTATGTATATTAAGAACAAAAGAAATCAGTGATTCATAAACCCCTAACGATAACCTACTTGTCACAAATCATATTTAGGCTTAGAAAGACGTATATTTCTCTAGCTTGTTAATTATATAAGGTTACTAATGACGGTATTCTCAACTTCAAAACTTCTTTAAGTTAATGGGAAGGAAAGTTTTCTCAATATAAGAGTTTATTATTCATAACTGTTGATGTAAATGTCCTTTGGTTTTGTGAGTCTATATTTACTCCTTGGTTTTGATTGCTATTGACTCTTACCAACACAGGTATTCTAAAATTCAGAACTTCTTCTAGTTTCTTAGATGGAAAGCGGTCTCATTATAAGAGCTAACTAACAGATATATTTTCAACTTCAAAACAACTTAACGGTAATGAGGAGGAATTACTTCTATTATCTACAAGACGTTTGATCACCACCATCCTTCAAGGGTTTTAGTTTATTTTCTGTTCTTGAAGGTTTTGAGCAGTGTTTTGCTGAATACCGTTTGTCTTTCAAATTGTGTTTGCTTGGCTATGTTGTTATCTGTTTTTATTGAAATTGCAGTTTTTAATTGCTCTTTGATTTCCCAAATCTTACATTATTACCTGTTTTTTTTCGTGTTTATGTTTTTTACAAATTTATTATTAGCCTATTGATGCGGATTCATGTGACCAAATCACATTAACTTAAAAACCAGTACGCATGCACATAATAAGGTACACTGCTTAACATGTACATGATGTAGATGTCAAATTTGCATTTTGAACCAGATTTCAATGTTAAAAATAGAAATAAATGCGTGTAATAAAATTAACGGTACCAATTTTCTTGGACCAGATGCGCATTTCGACAATACATGTCTCTTCAGTGATGCTCGTGGCCAAAATATTTGAAATCCAAAGCTAATATAAAAGATGAAGCGCTATAATCCAAAAGGTCCTAAACGTATAGCCAAATCCGTGAAAGGAATCAGAGCTTTGCATGAGGGAGATACATTCCTTAATTTATAATATTTTCTATTATTTTGTAAAAGCAAATTTTGATAACACAAAACATCCGTATTTTCATGCCAGTATCGAAGTGAAGTACTGGCTACTGGGCTGGTGATACCCTCGGGGACTAATAATCCACCAGCAGAGGCATTGACCCAGTGGTAGTAATAAAATTAACGGTACCAATTTTCTTGCACCAGATGTAAGGTTATTACTAAAGTATGGTAATTTGATATCTCATCAACTCAAATTTAAAACAAAGTTCACATATGTCCATGATGAAGAGAAACACGAAATGATCCTGAATTCGTTTATAATTGTTTAATTGAGTTTAATCTTTTGCTCAGTGAAGGCAAATTCAATTGCAAGAATACGGATTGAACCTGGTTTTATAGCGCTAAACCTCTCACTTGTATGACAGTCGCATCAAATTCCGTTATATTCAGAACGATGCGTGAACAAAACAGACATATTAGGCAAAATGGTCAAAATATGCGCAATACAGTCATCATTGTGATACAATCTCTAAAAAAAAAAAAACACAAAAAATTACAAAAAAACACAAAAAAAAATAAAAAATTAATGTTTTTATTTGCCTCCTCAAATATTTCAAATAAGTCAATAATAATGTCAGTGCAGTTCAAGATAATCAGGTATTCTGAGGCTGGAATAACCATGTTCTGTAATATTTTCTCTATTTAAGTCCTGATATCGCGTCTGTTCCATTGTATTGATAGAATTCTGTGTTACACAAGACTTCAACAATTCTAATTTTGATCTGTAAACATAACTTTAACGTTAGAACATACAAAACAAAACCATTAAAAATAAAGATAACGATACCAAATATAGCAAGGTGCCTGACAATATGTGTTTGTAGCGACAAAACTGAATAGTAAGTTCCGATTACTTTTGTATATAACTTCTGAAAACTAAATCTATAGAATGTATATAGTTCATTTAAAATTTGCTGGTAAAATTAAATAACGTATTATCGAATTTTCTATACAAGCTTTTAATGAGGTTTGTGTAGGTTAGTCTTAAAAGAGGAGTGAAAGATACAAGAGGAACAGTCAAACGAAGTTTTCTATGCTGTGTTTTGTGTACTTTCGTTATTCTGCTGGTCCTTTTCTTTTTAGCCATGGCGTGGTCAGTTTATTTTCGACTTATGAATTTGAATGTCCCTCTTGTATCTTTCACCTCCCTTCCCTTTCAGTATATTGATATAACGTTCTAACTCCTTGACAACAAATTGTTAACTCGTTTCATGTGCCTACTTGACTGAAAACTATATGATGAGGTCTTCAGATGATACATTTGCTTTTAGGCAAAATTTTAAGGCACCAACACTAAGAAGACCTGATAACCTGTTTAATTTACAGTCGGAGAGGCGCAAGTAAATACTATTTTGTCTTTTCTTTTTGATCGACATTTGTTGTGATTGTTGGATTGATATTTCACCAATCAGTCGGGTTTTCTTTTGGCAAAGAACTAAAACTAAATTGCATGCAATGTAAAATTTGAAGATTAGTTTTGAAAGTGAAAAGAAGGCAAAATAAAAAAAATACTGCCATGACACCTGAACAATGTTTTCTATTATATACACGTGTCTGTGCTATAAAGTATTGTATCATGCATGTCGATTTAAACTATTTACCCTACCCAAGAGCATAAATTGTCTTTCAAATGTACTAACTCACCGAAAGTTGATAACCAGTATAACGATGGTAAAAGTCATAAACAATACTATAGCAGCCAATGTGGCTGCAAGGACTTCAACTAGAAAAAAAAACAATGTCTCATTTAGATAAGACTATCACTATTTTTTTTTAAATATCGTCCTACCAAATAACAGACAATACAGAGAGTTAAAATGAAATGTCCTGTTATTTGGTTCGACCCAAGTGACTTGAAATATCGTAACAATTGTATTAAATGGAATAGAGTTTGCTGTTCTCATCAAATTATTGGTCGTTTTAATGCTTTTCAGCATGGATTTATTTTTCTTACAATCATTTAGGCCTTGAATGTACTAACCGAAAACATCCCCTAAAAAAGCAATTAAAATGTATGCGGGAAAGAAAACCACCTTGATGAGAAAAAGACAAATCAACGAAAAGACGAATTACAGTTATCAAAACTCTATACAAAAATTAAAGACATAGAAAGACAGTCAGTTTCTTCATTTGGAAACTAATATCCACTTATCATTGATTTGCTACTGTTATGAGTTAGATACTTCATCTTCCAAAACTATAGAAAAATCTGTGAGCAGTACATCTTCGAAACTGAATGACTGATATATGTAACCTTTATATGCAGTATATTGAATACATGAATACTATTATACTTCATTTATCATTCTGCATACGATAAAAATTCATTGCTGCCTTTTCACTCAAATGTGATCTTTTAAGTAGAGGATAGAGGATATGAGTCTGTTTGTTTACTGAAAAGTTTTTTG
The DNA here is from genome assembly GCF_963676685.1 of Mytilus edulis. Taxonomy (NCBI): domain Eukaryota; kingdom Metazoa; phylum Mollusca; class Bivalvia; order Mytilida; family Mytilidae; genus Mytilus; species Mytilus edulis. Next base: position 74,496,724 of record NC_092352.1, read on the forward strand.
TTCCTGGGTAACTATACAACAGGCTCAAATCTCATTCAAGAGTCTACCCGGACTGAAATGTGTTTCATTTACCTGAAACTGAAAAGTTTGATCTATCCTCGTTGCACGTTTCAGCAAAAGAAACAATCTCAGAGGATCCTGGAAACGTTGGTGATGAAAGTTCTGTTTTTATTGGAGTTGTTAAGTCTGTTACCATTGAAGACGTAGTCTTATGAATTAAAGTTGCTGGATAAGATAAAGCTGTTGGCATTTGAGGATTGTGCTTTAACGGACCAGTTTGATCTACAAAATACAGATCAGTTAACACAGCAATTTAAAACCCCCTCATACAATTACTATCTGATTATAAAGGACTCATTAATATTTTATAAACCTATAATTGTTACATTTTTGAAATGGTGAAATTTCTAAATGATAACAATCAACGTAGTTATTACATGTTATAGTTCTGAGTTTGTCGTTGTAGTTTATGTCTTTAAAAACCAAAAGCCAATTGTCTATACATATGTCTCTGATTATTTTAACTGGTGATTTTTGTTAAGTGTGTATGTCCATGAGATACTGTGTTTTCATTGTGAACGTTTCTTTTTCTTAAGAAAATTTATGCATTTCCGGGAAACAGAATTCAAATAAGATTAATAGAACAAGCAGCCTGATGCCGAAATTATTCATCTAGTGACCGTACAACCAACATCCCAATACTGAAATTTTAACAGATTCAATAACTAGTGTTGCTACTGTGTACAGCGATTATTAGCTTGTTGTTCCGATTTACATTGTAATAGAATTGATTCGTTAATCATATGCATATCAATTGTTTATTGGTACTACTAGTTGTATCTTTATTACCTATAACATTCAATAGAGCGTAGTAACATAGCACATTAATGAATTATCACTTTAATGTCAGATATAATAAAATACATTACAATTGAAAAAAATATAATTATGGTTACTGTTACACCACTGTTCTAGGTAAGGGTGAGGAATTAAATCCCGCTAACGTGTTAGTGCAGGGCTTGTTACTCGTACTGTGTTGATGCAGTAGAATGTGTCCCCGTGCCTGTAGTGTATGCCCTTATATGTGTACAGTCAGAGTTTTTTTGCTAGTGAGAGAGCTGTCTACATAGCTATGCGATATGGGCTCTGCTCATTGTTGAAGGCCGTACGGTGACCTATAGATGTTAATGTCTGTGTCATTTGGTCTCTTGTGGATAGTTGTCTCATTGGCAATCATACCAAATCAGGAGCCTATAATTCAGTGGTTGTCGTTTTTCGGTGTATATTATACATTTATTTATTTTTCGTTCATGTTTTGTACATAAAATTGGCCGTTAGTTTTCTTGTTTTAATTGTTTTACATTTGTCATTTCGTTTCTTTTTATAGTTGACTATGCGGTTTGGGCTTTGCTCATTATTGAAGGCCGTACGTGACAATAGTTGGTAATTTCTATGTCATTTGGTCTCTTGCGAAGAGTTTTATACCACATTTCCTTTATTTACCGTATAGTGGGTTATTTTCGCGGGTTTAAAATTTCGCGATTTTCATCGATTAAGGTATACGAAATATTTTGGCGGATTCAAAACTTCATCAATACCTTTGCATGTGCACTTTTAAATTGGCGGAATTTATTTTGGCGATTTTGTTCTATCCGCGTAAATAAGCGAAAATGTATACCCCGCGAAAATAGCCCGCTATACGATATACAAGCAGATGTATTTTATAGTGGATGCTAATAGATAGTGTTGGCATAAATGATAGATTCAAGTTAAATTATGATATACAATATTCATCGAATACCTACCTACACAACGATACAGCACTTCCAGATATTTAGGCGTAGTAGTACATGGATCACCAAACAAAGTAGTTGATGGTTTTAATGTACATGTAGGTTTTCCATCACATCTATAATAATAATAACAAAACACATTATACAGCTGTTTGTTTACCATCGTATAAATTTGAAAACGATTTGCTTTAAACAAAAATAATAAATGCAATGTCAGTGTACTATTTTTACTTATACTCGCCGCTATACTATTTTTGTACTAACGCGTAACAAAATACACGCACACAAATTAAACTTTTAACAGGTGTCAAAGTAACTAAAAAAGCTGCATATCATTGTTCAAAATTCAGATGTAGTTCAGAGTTCAAAGAGATTTAAATGGATTCAAAATTTAACAGGACCTAGTCCTTTTATTACTGCGTTATTATTATTATTTGTAGTTAGAATTTAATATTGATTTGCAACTTTGCTTAAATCGTCTCTCTTTATTTGGGAATCTTAGATTAAGCCGTCTGCGGTTAGGTTTTGATTGTCATCTTCTGTCTCGTTTCGCCTTTTTCCCAAGTCTTTTTATGCTGACACCACACAGTAAAGAACTTGAAATAAAGGCTGGGTAGGATACCGTAGATAAAGCTAAGTCTGCCTCATATCTTGACTTGCATATATGTTTACTCTCGACAATGATGGCCAGTGTAGAACACACATTTTACGGCAACATGTTTCTTTTAAAGCTTAACAGTTGTGAACTTCTTGTTATTTTGATATTGCAACATTTAAGGTTGTTACGACAATTCAGGGTCTGTGTTTTTTTATTTTGATTGTTTTGATAGAATGTTGCTGCCAACACGATAGCTTATGAATAAAGAACCCAAGTGTCAAAGATGAAATCACTCCTTCGAATATTTTACGGACGACATCACGAGTTGGTAACGTAATGTTTCAATCACTGGCTTTAACTTGCATAAACCACATGACGGGTGCCGCATGTGGAGCAGGATCGGTTTAGCCTTCTGAAGTACCTGATATCACCCATCTGTGTGTAGGGTTCCTGTTGCTCACGCTTTAGATATCTATGATGTACTTGAAATACTGTTTTTGTTAGCTTTTGTTCTTTGTATTTTATTGCCATTGCGTTTTCAGATTATTTCCAACACACTAGTTTGAAAGTCCCTTTGGTAATTGTAGAATAAAAAACTGACGATGTTCTTGACAGACAAATTATATGTAATTCTTTTTAGGTTGTTTTTTTTCATAACATATGACGGGTAGAAATGGAGATCTTAGCCTTTTTATTTCGATTGGTTGATGGCTTGATTTTTATTTAGCTTTGTCGTTAATCTGAATTGGTGGAATTTGACAATTTACAAGGGTTAAACATAAATAAGTTTTTTGGTTTATTACCGGGTGTTGAGATGCTTCATTTGGTTATTCTTTATATTTCAATGTTATTTATTTAAACCATTATTTTGCACTCTTTATATTTCAAAAACCCCTCATTCTCTATGCTTACTGTTCCAGTTTGTCTATTTTTATCGATTCTGTATTTTCCTCCTTTATTTTGCACTATATTCTATATTGAGTTATCCCCACACAGACCCTCGTATCACAACTTACCTTTCTGATGCAATAGCAAATGATCCTCTAGCTGAACACTGTAAATCCCATTGTGAGGACGGCGTAGGCCATGAGTTTGGATGGCATAAAAATGAGGTAAACCGCCCATAATTGGCACCGATTATTCTGAGAATATCATTGGAAGATGAACAGTTTAGCCGCATGGTAGTGTTTCCACAAGCAATAAAAGATTTGTGTTGAATAGAATTAAAAACTGCAATGAAATGTAACAAACTTGGTAACATGAATATAGATGGATATATATTCGGATGTGCATCACTTTGTCGTTTGGGAACATGGGGAAGTTGAGAGGTAACCATAATATAGAACACAATAACACATTATTCGAATCTGTTATGTCAATACGTATAAGTTTGCGTATTGATGTATGAAGATCGAAATAAAATATAGTGCAATATGTTTTGTTTCTAATGCACTGTACACGTTATAAATTGATTAAAGCGTCTTAAAAATTAATGCTGCAATAATTTACGGATGTTAAAAATCGTACATGATGAAGAAAATTCCAGGATTATAACGTAGTATTGAATCTACATTCTGAATACGGAAATGCAGATTGAGAAAGTTATGTTCTTTTGGCAGAGAATAATATAGGCCTATAGAATAGAAACTACATATTAACTTAAAGAGTTTTTGAAAATAAGCACAATGCAATTTTTATACAATGGTGAAAACAAGCATATTCTGCCACTCAGAGCAAATGAGTGTTCTGTAGAAAAAATGTGTTTGGCGTAATAGATCATCAACCTGACAGATTTGATATTACCCCTGTATGGGAAACGTAAGTAAGACATACCTTCTGCTGCTGATGTGTTAATCATAAATATCAAAATAAATGGGAACAACGTCGCGTGATGCATTCTTATTGAGGAACATAGAGTAATGCAAATATATAGTACTTGGTTTATTTGTGTAAAAATTATTAAGTGACACTTAAAAACAGGATACCAAAATATCATTTAGAGCATCTTGTGTTGGGCTTAATCGGTGTTTACAAATGTTTAGTTAGTAATCAATTCAATATTTTAATATCTATTTTAATCATTGATTTGTATTAATGTGTGCATGTGTTATTCCTTTCTTAAACCCGATACATATATATACATGCATTCTGTCAAGTTTTTACTAGTTTTCATCTAATGCGTAAGACCATAATTTTATAGGGCAGAGATTAATAAGTGCATTTTAATCTACAGCTGTCGGAATAGGTCGCATTTAAATTTTACCCTAAACTACAAAATCCAACAAGTATCACCAAACTAGGAGTTTTAGTTCGAATCTTCCTAAGAAAGTGGATTTTTAAGCATCCTGTCGCGTCCGAAATATAGTCCGCAAACACCAAATGTTTGCTAAAATGAGAAATAAGAATAAAAAAAAAAAAACGTTTCTTCATTTCTTTATATAAAACCTCCGAAGCATCTACCCGTTTATATTGTATCTAATAAATTAAAAGAACATTTATAGTGTATCTTATAAGTAAAAAAAAATAGATTAAAAGAACATTTATAGTGTATCTATAATAAATTAAAAGAACATTAAAATAAAACTATAAAAGGGTTTGGCCATTTTTAGCAAAGGCCATACTCTCTTTTGTCAAACCTATCTGTTAAATGATGGAATTTTTCAATAGACATGCACACGATGACTACAAAAGCGCATCCAATTTTCCTAAACAAATAATGTTATCCTATGGTTTCTATGTTTTTATCAACATTCAATGATTTTCAACTTCGTATTTTATTAACCTTTTTACTGTATTTTTTTATTTTTCGAGAGTTATTTATGAGTATTTTTGTAAACAAAACGCCCAACTAGAGTTTAATTTTGTTTAGTGCAGGTATCTATGATAAGTTTAATACTTGGACCATCATTTATGTTAAGTGCAATATCCTTTTCTATTTTAGCAATACTGATAACTTCCTTATTTATTACTTCCTTATTATAATGACAGGAGAAGTCATCTCACAATTCAGTTATCTATTTTTACGATCCACTTGTATTTTATTCATGACTGTAAACTTTAATTATTGACAAGTCTTTATAACATTTTGTTAAGATTAAACTAACTTATTTTTTTGCAGATTGGTTGAAGGAAGATAACTCAAATTCAAACTGACATACATATTTTAAAAAGTAAGGCAAAATATTATTAATAAGTCCAAATTATATTGGATTTAGCCAGATAAGACAACTTGACCGAATTTCTGTAGCTCATCAAACATAATTCAGTTGTCAGAAACTTATTTGATGATTCAAAATATTAAGGATGACTTTGTGTTCTTCTGACGTTCCAGTATCGTTGAAATATCGTTCTGGAATTATTTCCTAAACATGTGATACAAGTAAAAAATATCAATGAATTAAAAATATGATTATGATCAAATTAAACTCTGTGAAAAAAATGTGTATTTACAATGAGTAGTTTTTGAGTAATAAATATTTTAAATTTTATTATCAATCAAGTCAGTCTCTATTTTAAGAATATGGGTGAGGGATGATTTTACCAGAAGCATGTACATCCAATATAACTGTTTCCTTTTCAAATTTCTTATTTTTTTTATTTTTGGTTGGTTAACCCTACTTATAAGCACTGTATAAAGGCTATTTCGTGGCAGCCAGTTTTTATTCGTGGCGGATTGATTGATTGTTGGTTGCTTAACGTCCAGTGGCAAATATTTCATGCATGTTCAGGACGAGAACCAGTTAACAATAAATACAATAGGTAGTTCTTGTAATAGAGGCCGTCCGGGATGATGGTCGGGAACATTTTGAATGCCACTGGAAAATAAGAATATAGTGGATAGGGACAGAAATTTTACCTTGCAACAGACCACAAATGAACCCCTCAATGAGTTGTTGCAAGGGTTCTTAACGTTCAAAGAGCGTGGAACTCTCTTTACACGAGGCATCGGATTTAACGATCCCATTCTTACCGCACATGGCTGCAAGCTTGATACTTGATATTCGTGGAGGAAGCCGGAGTGCTAACAGAAAACCACCGACCTTCATTAGGAAAACTGACAATTCTTGTAAATTAAGATTGGAGTCGAGTGTCGAGAACGAGCGGGGTTCGAACTCACAACCTCAGTTTTATTGGCTTGTGATTACAGAAGTAACTTCTAAGACCATCGTACGCCTATTTTCTCAATCATTTATAACAAAGGAGTTAATTCATGTGCATTTTTTTTTAAAAAGAGAAACAAAATTCACAAGTTTACAAAATTTACAGCATTTTTGAACAACCAAATTTGATAAATTTTCTTATATTAACACCTTTAAGCATTCCCCATTTCAAACTTAAAGACAAATTGAAAGAGTTGGTATTGCTTTGTTTCATGAAACAGAATGGCCAACGTAGACACAACTATAGTGTCTAAGGGAGGGATAAATCCTACTTTGTAAAGGATCGCACTGATTCAAACAAAAACATATCTGAAACTGACATTATCAAGATGCTTGATTTCTTGATTGACAACATATTTGTTACGTTTCGAGGACGTGTTTTTCGACAGACTGTCGACATTCCAATGGGAACACATTGTGCTCCTCTTGCCGACTTGTTTCTGTATTATTACGAGGCTGATTTTATACAGGAACTTTTAAGGATGAAAATAAGAAGTTAGAAATATCCTTTAACTTTACTTTCAGCTATATAGATGATGTTCTCTCACTAAATTATTCAAAATTTGGTGACTTAATTGAACGCATCTATCCAATCGACCTAGAGATAAAGGATACAACAGACGCAGTAAAGTCTACCTCACATCTTGACTTACATCTTTAAAATGACAATAAGGATCAGTTGAAAACAAAACTTTACGACAAACGAATGATTTCAGCTTCCCAGTTGTAAACTTTCCATTTCTATGTAGCAACATTCCAGAAGCCCCTGCATACGGAGTATATATCTCCCAATTGATACGATATTCCCGGGCTTGTATCCCCTATCATGATTTCCTTGATAGAGGGTTGCTGCTCACAAGGAAGCTTTTAAACCAAGAGTTCCAAATGGTGAATTTGAAATCATCCCTTCGTAAATTTTAGGGACGTCATCACGAGTTGGTTGACCGTTATGGAATAACTATTTCACAGATGATATCGGATATGTTTTTTACGTCGTAACTACAATCCCCTCACCTATTCATGATTGTGACCTACTGAATTAGACTATTTTCCGGGTTTGTAATAACATGAACATCACGACGGGTGCCACATGTAGAGCAGGGTCTGCTTATCATTCCGGAGCACCTTAGATCGCCCCCAGTTTTTGGTGAGGTTCGTGTTGCTCAGTCTTTAGTTTAGTTTTTATATGTTGTTTCTTTTGTACTATTATTTGTCTGTTTGTCTTTTCATTTTTAGCAATGGCGTTGTCAGTTTATTTTCGATTTATGAGTTTGACTGTTCCTCTGGTATCTTTCGCCCCTTTCTTAAAGATGAACACAATGACAACCAAGATTGCAATCAAAATCAATATGTTCATTAACGACCAAACACTGAATGAACAAGTATTAAAACGACGTTCAGACCAAAAGCGTAACATAACACAACAATATAACTTGCCAATTGATAGAGCAATAGTTGAAATATAGACATCGGATTGTATTTGTTCTGTGTGTTTTGATAGCCAACATGTGTATTCGTATTTGGTATATCATATTAATATACAAAGGTACCAGGCTTTATAATAACCGGAGTTATATTTCGGACAGAGCCAATACAAAAAAAGCCGTATTGGTCCATAGGCTTATACGGGAAGGTCAATTTTCAAATGCCTAAGCTTACTTTAGAGTTAACTTTGGACTTATAGTTATGAACAAAATACATTTTATTTTTGAATAAAATATTATAAGAAAAGCTTAAATGATGTTCAGTGTTTTGTAACGTTTTGAAACGAAAGTATTTATCAACTTTTTCGAGTAGGACTCCGACTATCCGGCTTGTTTCATTTCCGTTGAACAATCATCAGAATGCAGACGATTCAAGAGATAGAATAGTTTTAAAACCGTCTGATTTATTAATCCCAGCTTCTTTATATTTGCTAGATAAAATGATTAAAATTGCAGAAGATAATGTCCTTGGACGAGAAATCAGAAAGTAAACATCTTAAAATATTTATAAAAAAAGTGAAGGTAAGGATTATTACAGTGTGATCACTTAAAAGGTAGGTAGGTTTTTCTTTTTGCGATTTATGAATGGAATGTGAAAAACTATATCTCGAGTGAACGCGATTGATAGTTTAGATTATTTTTACCGATAACCGCTACGAATTTCAGCTGACGGCGACTATAGAGTAAATTGTATCACAACATTTGGGTTTATTGAAAGGACAATTACTTTGTTGAACATGAATATGAACAGGCAATGCACTAGTGTTTGGACGGAGTCTTGTGAAATTTAGGTAATCAATACAAACGCAGCAAGTCCTCAAATTTCTTGTTTATTTGAATATCTGTTGGAAATGAACCAGTAATGCGCCAGTGTTTGTACTAAACCTTGTGTAATTGAGTTATCTAATACAAACAAGATAAAACCTGTAAGAAGTTAACGAAAATGTAGTTCTTAAAAACAATAATAAAACAAAATGTTATAAGTGTTTTGAGTCCGAAGTGTTTTTCCTGGATTTGTTTTTGTCAGATGTTTAAGTACACACGGAGAGCTCTATGACAAAAAGAAGCCCTATACATTACATGTAAAGCCTGCTCGAGAGAGGTACCACAGTTACTGTGATCTTATTTTGTGACGTTGAGTTACCAAGAAAGCTTCTCCTTTTCTTAACGGCATAATTTGTATTTCAGAGATATCTGAATAAACTAATAAAATCTTTTGTTTTCCTTATGATTGTCGTCATAATTTGTATTTCAGAGTTATCGCTAAGAAGATAGTAAAACCGTGTGCTTTCATTATAATTGTCGTCATAAATAGACAATAATAGTGCACTGACTTGACATGTCAACGATATAAGGATTCGGCCCGAAACGGGGAAAAAGCTCGGCTATCATTGTCTTTATACTGCAATATAATTTTTATTTTCATATAATCAATTGTTGTTAAATGTGTTAATGTTATCATTTGAATTAAATATTGGGAAACTTCCCCCTTTTATAAAAAGGCCTCATATCATGCAGGCGGAGAAATATACAACACGATGAAATGTACATTACCTGTTGAAGTTAGCAATCGATGGTGAACAAATTTGTGTAAGAATTAAACTAAGATATCAACTATTAGCAAAAAACATAATGATTTATAGTTTGCAGACCAAAAATATTAACAAGTGAAATATGTTTTTTGATAAATAATGCAAAAGAAATAAATTTGAGTGGTTGTATACACTGAAATCAAGAACAGATTGAATAGGTCGTATGAATAATTAATTATAACTTCGGCAATTTCTATCTAAATATTCATGAGGAAAAGTGGTATCATGTCAGTGACTGTATATGACATAGAAATATACGGTCAACGCATTTTGACTGCTAAAATATGTGCAGTATAATTTGTATTACAGAGTTATGGATAAAACGACAATAAAACCTATCATTTTCATTATAGTTGCCTCAATCATATTTTTGGTTCGTATGTATGTAAAGGCAGTTATAAAACCAACAAAACTCTATGAAAGAAACATATTACTGAGAAGTATGACTGTTGTTACTGCATATTTTGATATCGGTACATTTGCAAATAGATCTTTTTAGAAATGCAAGGGAAAAAAATATGAAAAATGAATGACAGTGTATAAGTATATGCAGAATTCGGTACTGTTTTATACAGACTCTGAAAGAATATGCCGACTTGTTCAGAAAAATACGACATACGAATGGATCAAGAACAAAGGCAATAATTCGTTCAAGAGAGAATCTATGGGCATTCAAATAAAAGCCGAAAATCGCTGAAAATTCTAAACTCGGATATCCAGTTCATTATCATGCAACATATATACCGGAATATACCTATATAATGCAATCAAAGTTGGAAATTGTTAAAAAGCTATTGATACAAAAATATGTGCCTCATAGTATTACTGTTGGTTAGACGTCGGATATTTTCCTTGCCTAGTCAATCGTAGAAAGAAGTTCTATCTGGAAGTTCCTAGTGATTTTAATGATTAAAAAAAAGGATTTACACGAATATATGACAGATTTGGGAATAGATTCAGCCGAATCCATTATTTCATCAGGTAATGTTTGGATTGGGGGTGGTTTGATATTGGATAAACCGGATACTTATAGATTATCGTTGGTCATATCAATGAGATTGATTTTCTCGCTTGAGCAGGGACGGCGAATGCGAGAAAGGCAATCGAGTTGAGATGACCAATGATAATCTGTTTATCGCTATTTTACCTATGACGACGTTGTCAATTTCATGTCAATTTCGTTAGCAACGCCACGTGCCTGCTTAGTTTTAAGCGATAATTTTCCATCTCAAGCGAGTAGCATGATATGAAAAACTATAACAATAAAAGATCAGAGGAAAAATGCACAAAATATCAATCATCTAAAGTGATTCGAGACTCATTTTGTAAAGAAAGTTGAATAATATTTACTGCTAAGTTTAATGAATGACGATTTGCGTATTTTCTATGCGATGTATACGATAACGGAAAGGCAAAAAAAAAAAAAAAAAAAAAAACCAACATCCAATCAATTTTTAAGTTCAACCATACGTACCGGATAACAAGATGTGGTATAGTTCCTAATGAGACAATGCTCCACCAGAGACTATATGACATATTTCAGAAAATCATGTATGGATGGAGAATTGTCTCATTGGCACTCATACCACATCTTCTTTTCTCTATATATGATTTGATTCTTTCTCAGATTAACTTAAATCTGTATTTCAAAAATGATAAATTACGTTGTGATGATTCTCGAATAAGTAATGCAGAATTACAGGTTAATTTTGAATTGTTCATCTTCCAGTGGCAAGTATTTCATGCATATTCAGGACGAAGAAAATAATATGACCCTTTTCAATACAACTAGAAGCTATTCTATATCTTGCAATACATGTAATTCTGGTCGTTGTAAAAACGTTTAATACAAGGATGTATTGTTTTACATATAACATTAACTTACAAAAATATATCACCCATCAGATTTAAACGGATTATATCGTAACTTGTTGTCACTTTGACCCCAAGTTTTATGACGTCTAAAACCGGCTACTAGTAAAATGATCTCGGACAGGCGGTCAGTCTGGAAGCGAAGAACATTCGGAACCTTGTGTGTAATCAATTCCTCATATGCAGTTGTTTTATTAAAACTTCAACAATGCACATACTTATTACATTAAATACTTATAAAAGTTGCGTATCTGCAACAAGGAAATTATTTGAGAAATTTTGCTTATTTGGTTAGACGTGAGAACTATGTATTTTACAGTAAACTTTTTAAAAGACCAAACTTGTAATAAATAGTGGACTTTTTCTTTAAAGTTATTTATACAAAGTTAGTATAAACTATCCAAACAGATCTAGACATTTTTATAATTTATGACTTGGATAGAAAGTTGTCTTATTGGCACTCATACCACATCTTCTTATATCTATCTTTTTCATGTAACAGAAATTGAGATCCAGAAGCCACAATTGTAACTACATGTATCATAACCTAACTAATTACACAATGCAAACACACAAACCAACAAAAAAGAGCTGCATACATTTTTTTTATCGAACCATCTTTTACCATTGTCGTCAAAGAGTGAACAAAAATCCTGATGGTGTTTAGATGGCGATATCGACTAGGATAACACTAACACACTTACCCTTCTGAAATATTTCTATATGCATTAAAGGGAAACATTTTAAAAGGAAAAGTCAGATAGGATTCAGTATTACAGCACAGACAGAGATACTCGTTGCGTAAACACTTAAATGTTTCTAGTCAAAATAGACTGTTGAATTCACAAAAATAATAAGTAATGTCCATTTTTATTTGAAAAAAAACCATACTGAAAACTTTATTTTAAAACTTCAAGCAAACATCATTGTCAATAAAAAAGATATAAGTCAAGATCAAGTTATAATGGATTAATTTATTAAAGGTAGATAATACAACATCAAATAATATGTTATTAAGACACTTGTAAAATAGACAATATACACAATTGTATGGTACACTATTCATAGATATAAATAATGGATGCAAAAAAATAAATAATGACAGAACAATGTTAGAGTATATATTTGAAAGTAAAATAACAATTATCAAACTATTTTGCTAATGAAAAGATATAATAGCAGACTGTGAGATATAAACATTCAAAAACGATTGTTAAAAAATATATATATAGGATATTTAGGTCTACAAAATAACGGGTAAAGAGATCTTTGAAAGCTTTCTGATTAAGATTGCGTCTCTGATGTTTTTAAACTAGCAACATTTTATTTGATCACGCAGACACATTGCATAAGTGAAATAAGAGGAAAACCATATTTACAAACAATATAAATCAATGGTTAAAATGAAAAATAAAATAAAAATACACAAGTATACAATCAATGTATACGGTAATGGTTACCTTTTTGGGATATTTGGCCTTTCTTCTGTTCGATTTCATCAAAACTCCCAGTCGTACCTTTTTTACTTAGATTTTTAACTATACACACAATCTATATGTAACAATCAGTAAATTGAGGAGGTTATTAATTACAACAAGAATGTGTCCACAGTACACGGATGCTCCACTCGAACTTTCATTTTCTATGTTTAGTGGACCGTGAAATTGGAATAAATTCTCTAATTTGGCATTAAAATTAGAATGATCTTATCAAAGGGAACATGTATACTAAGTTTCAAGTTGATTGGACTTCAACTTCATCAAAAACTACCTTGACCAAAAACTTTAACCTGAAGCAGGACAGACGGATGAACGAACGGACGGACGGACGGACGGACGGACAGACGGACGGACGAACGAACAGACGGACGAACGGACGCACAGACCAGAAAACATAATGCCCCTCTACTATCGTAGGTGGGGCATAACAAGTATGAATGTAACCCTTAAGTCCATATAAAATACATTTATATTTAAATTCTGTCAATTTCAATATAACGTTACTGGTCTGCATTCAAAACGTTCTCTTTAGAATCTGTTTACTTAAATTTACTAAGATGATGTCTTTTTGGTAATGCTACTGTACCATGAATTTTACAAGTGATTTTTATTGCGTTTTTTTTTACCATTCAAACTTATTTAACTTGAAAACGAGTCCATAGACCCCTCTTTTTTAAAATGCCATTTGGTTTGATTGCGCGAAAAGATAATGTATGTTAAATTTCATGAAAACGTAAATAGTGCAATTTTTTTAAATTTGATAAATATACAGCAAAAAATTCTCTTTTTTTCTGCATTCATGAACATTTAATAAATATGAGTTATTTCTGAATAAAAAATGTATACATTTTTAAGATACTTATAAAATACAGAAATTACAATTTTTTCGATAAAAAAAACCAATTTGTGTTTATCTTTTAAAACAAAAAGTTATGTCTTTCTTTCGAAATAGAAAATACGACTACAAATCCGAATTTTGAGCAAAGATACAAAATTAGGACCTCATTTTACTCAAAAAGTAGCACTTAGAGATATATTTTTTATTACATATTTGATTTAATCAGGTAAAAAATAAGAATATTTTATCAAAATGTAAATACGGGATAAAAACTGTATCGTTTGCCCTTAAAAGGTATTTTTAATAAAAGATGAACTATATATAGACAAAGATATTTAAAGTAAATAATTCACTGATTACCTGAGTATGATAAATACATTTATATTTCAAAAACAGAACTCGCGACAATATTGATTGATCTTCAGGAGTACGCATTTCGTATGCTTTTTACAAGCAAAAAATATGAAATAAACATGAATGATTTTGCATTAAGAATTAGACTTCATTTTAAAACATGAAGGATAAATTAAAAAAATGTAAAATTGTTTCAATTGAAATGGCTTTTAAGTTTTAAGAGTTTCTAACTGCATTGCAGACCTATTGGTGGCGTTTGGCTGCTGGCTGCTCTATGGTCAGGTTGTTGTCTCTTTGACACATTCCCCATTTCCATTCTCAATTCTATCTTTTTCCGAAGATTATGAGGTTAAGTACAACTGGCAAATATAGTATTTTCAAATCAACATGTCAACCTGGGAATCGTAATGAAGTAAATTCCTAAATGTATTTGTAATACATTACGTATGAGTAGGAACAAAAATGGTACCAACAAACGATAAGAGAAGTAAAACATTGCCCCACAATACATATAAAATCGAGAAGGTATATACATGATATATGCGAAATGACAAGCTCTTAAGATTTTTCCAAATATTGACACGCGCGATAAAAAAAACACCAATAAAGTTGAGGCGACGATGGCAGTTATAGACAAGCTATTTAGTTGCGGAACTTCATTCACTTGCGTAACCGTGTTTGATCATGACTGTTTATCGACATTTTGATTTCTTTCTCCACCATTTTGAGATTTGTAAAATAATCGAAATTGAGAAGAGACTTCCTCTGCTTATTAGTCTCCGTCTGTTTCAAATGCTTGATTTGTGTACATGTTTGTCTGATCGTTTCTTTTGAAAATTTCTTGACCACCATTGGTTTGCTGTTCCCTGTATAAAATGGACGAGTAACCAAATTTATTTCCAAAGTCAGTTGACGCATATCATGTATATGCATAAGGATATCAAGTTTGAAAGTATGACTTGTGTCAGCACTTATTTTTTACACTTATATGTTTTTTTTGTCGCAAATGTAATTATAAATGTAGTTGGTGTTTGTTTAAAAGTAACACACATACAGAGTGTTTCTTATCGGTTGCGTCGATATCAGATATATTTTGCATTGGATGATACAAACTTTTGAAACCACCTTTGTGTAACGTGCAATTGTGTACGCTATCGTGTTGGAATTCGCTCGTTATACAAAAATAAATAGTCAAAGAAATGTACAATTGATAATTTGTTAAAATTGCCATAGGATTGAGTTTTGTTTAATATCGACAATGTACTACAAAAGTTGTATCGAAATGTTTGTAGTTTAGGTACTATAAACTCCTTTTGAAATGATCTTTAAAATTAAGTATGCAGTATGTGTGTCGTAACCTCAGTTTTGGGTTATTTTTATATAATTTCAGAAACTAACAGTTGTTGATCTTAATTTAAAGTAGTGTGTGTAATTGCCAATGAGACAGCTATAGCTACCAAACGTAAGTTCAATGAACTTCATGTAAGTTCACCGCTCGACTTCAACTATTAAGACTCATTCAGTTTAGTCAACTATTAACGGCCATGACGAAAAAAGTGTGAAACAATTCAAACAAGAAAAATAAGGGCTTAATTTCATATAATTTAGTAAACGAGAAGCAGTTTGAATAACATGAACCAACTATATTGTTACCCTGAATTCCATTATTCTGATTTAGGACAGACACAAACAGAGAGTTGCGGCGTTAAAATGACTGTGTGTGTTCGCATGACTTTATTATATTGCGATTTCAGGTGATCAGACTTTTGGTTACATTATGTGAACAAACGTTAAAATAAAAGTCAACTTGGTATAACCATCATTATGTGAACTATACATTCTCAAACTTATTGTTTTAAGTCATCACTTACCCTAGATACTTCGTTGTATCAAAGTACCCAACATTATCTACCGTTCGAGTCGATGTATTGTTAATTCCTTGCTGCAAGTTTGCAGTTTTACTTTTTATCTGCTTTTTTTCTTCAGAATTGGCCAATGGTCTGATTAATGAATAAAATGCTACTCGTTAACGATACCAGGATAATAGTTCTGTATGCCAAACACGCTTTTCGTGTACAAAAAAAACCAAACAAACTCAGCTGAGCGTTCAACATAATCAAAAGCTAAAAGGCCAAATTGAGTACTAGGTTGAGAACAGATGAGAACCCAACGTATCGAAAGGTTTTTTGTGTTGCCCATCTCACTCCCGGTATATCATTATTTGTATCAATCATACATGTGGTCTTTAGAGTCAACAATACATTTACGACTGTCAAATTCGATAAATGCATTTAATTACAATCATCAAAACAGTATTCAATGCCCCTGCAGGTTTAGGCTTAAATGATTTTTCATATGTATAATATAAATAGCCCAATTTATTAGTATTGATTGGCAATGTCAAATAGAACCATTGTATCTGTAGTACTATAATTTATGTCAATCACATTTCAGCTTACACTTTAGTATCACAATTTTATCTACTTGAATGATTCTATACATTTTTTCAGTTATTGTACTTAGTTAGTTTTATTTTCATCTAACACTTATTGAAAACACTTTCTATTTATATAATGCAAATTAATTCGGTTCGGTTAAGTAACTGCACTCTTCTCTCATAGTTTGGGTATAACGCTTTATTTGTTATTGATATTTTGGAAAAAAACTTAGTCAGGATTGGTTACTTAAGTAATGAAAAACTGAACGATATACAGATTGAGAGTAAATAAGTTTTACTCACTTGTTTGTACTATTATTAACAGCATTCTCGTCTTTCTTTATATGCCTTTCTCCAGATTCAACTTTAATCCTTTCTTGTGTTTCTGGGCTTCTGTTTACAGTTTGTGTATCTTCTTGTGTTTCTTGGCGTCTGTTTACAGTTTGTGTATCTTCTTGTGTGTCTAGGCTTCTGTTTACAGTTTGTGTAACTTCTTGTGTTTCTGCGCTTCTGTTTACAGTTATTGTATCTTCTTGCGTTTCTGCGCTTCTGTTTACAATTTGTGTATCTTCTTGTGTTTCTGCGCTTCTGTTTACAGTTTGTGTATCTTCTTGTGTTTCTGCGCTTCTGTTTACAGTTTGTGTATCTATGTCATTGTGTTTGTTTATATTTCTTAATTTTGTTGCTTCGTTTATCTGTGCATATTCAACGAGTTGCGGTAAAATAGGTCTAAAAAAATGTTAAACTTTCAAATGCATAATAGGTAATGCAGGCCATGCTCGTGTTAACATAAAATGTGTCAATAGCAAAATTCAATCGTAATCTGTTTGTTTTTTTTAATTTTCTGAAGTCTTTCCTTATAGAATTTTGCTTACTTTTACGTACGTCAAATACTTGGTTGACTACTAATAACGATTGTGTCATAGTTGCGTCTGGTCTACACAATTTTAATTCTGGTACATGTTTTTGTTTAAAAAAGATTGTTGCTATTGTCGAAACTACAATCCGTCCTTCTTCAATTGATTGTGTGTGGATCGAACGGGATTGATTGCCAATTTTGGTACTAACCATGAAAGTTATAAAGATGTGTCAAATGCGGACAAATCTTCTTAATCTTTTGAAGCACTCGATGTCACCTCCAGTTTCATAAATTAAGAAGTTTATGTTGCTCAGGTTTTAGTTTTTAGTATACTACTGTGTGCTATCAAAATTTTCAATGGCTGTGGTCTTTAAACCTTTAACTCTTTGGTCTTTAAACCTTTAACTCTTTGGTCTTTAAACCTTTAACTCTTTGGTCTTTAAACCTTTAACTCTTTGGTCTTTTTAACCTTTAACTCTTTGGTCTTTAAAGTATATGTTTTAATTTCAAAATATCTTTATATGTCAAGTCGAATAATATCAATAATTTAAATGACCAATGGTTTGCGTATTGAGTGATTTGTTGAATATGAATTATTTAAAACCAGAAAAGCATTTTAACGCACTGAATAACAATGAATAAGTGAAAAGTAAATTTCACTATTTTCAACTGGTTAATACTACTTGTGGTGGTCTCTCCTTTTACTGGAGCTATTTGATAGTGTAAACATCGAGAAGTTTCGGTTAACTAAGGAAAGCGTTTCAGACTATACACATTATCAAATAGTATGCATAGTCATATTCAATTTAACAAAATCATGCAGCCAAATTTATCTCTACAATAATGGATGTCTAAATGTTCTATGGTTGCACTTTTGACCAGTGAAAACAGTCATTTATACAAAAATTATCAAAGGTTCCAGGATTATATGTTAATACAGGTAATCGTAACACATCCACTTTTTATTTTTCATCCGATTATTATATTCAGTTTTTCTAGATTGAGCAAGCCATACACTACTTTTTACAATCAATGTCCCTTCTTAAAATACCTGTCAGTTATATGAATTTTGTGTTCTAGTCTCTCCGTTTGTTTTTTGTTGCAGCTTAAATCATCCTATTAACACTTTTAACGACTAGCATTTAAAAAAAAATAGATAAGACTAACATATCTTCTAAAATATCCGATAATATTAATATTGGCAGTTTACCAAAACATTTGCTAGCAAGTAGTGTACAGATTGACTATATTGACGGTAAAGGTGATTTTTAGTATGCCGTATTTCTTATGAGTACATGCATTTAGCTTAATGACTGTTTATCCTGTTTTTTTTTTACTTACGATGCATTCGTTGCTTCTTCCCCTCTCTTTTGATTATTCATGTTTTTTGTATTAGGTTGTTTAGCTATTCCGACCTCTTCCCGATCGAAACCTTTACTTTCCGGAGAAAGTACAAGAATATCTCCCTCAAATAAAACTGATTCGTAGCCACCAGGTTTGAATTTGCCCTCAGGTCTTGTATTACAGTCCAACAATTTCGTATCTTTACTTGTAATATGTTTGTTACTCGCATTACTGAAACAGACCGATAGGAATATTCTTGTATTGTACAAAATATACAAAATTTTAAGCAAGCTTCCTTATCGAATTTAAAAAAATTCTAAACGTGTTTTACGTATGATAGTGACGTCACACTGTGAAAAGGTCTCAAACACGTACAAGGTTAAAACAATAACAATCAAAACCAAGGAGTAAGTAAAGACTAAAAAAACCAAAGGACATTTAAATCAACAGTTATAAATGATAAATAAGAAACAACACGAACTCCACTAAAAACCGGGAGTGCAATCAGTTGCTCCGGAAGGGTAAGCATTTCCTGCACCGTATACGTCGCCCGTCGTGTTATTTCTTTGTTCAGTTCGGTAATGATGAAAGGTTACCATGAGTGATGAAGAATAGCAGATACAATTTCTGACACTCTTTTGTCATTATTGCCAAAGAGCTCATGATGGCGACCGTAAAATTTCTTGAGTGATGACCTTAATTTGTTTGATTCATAGCCCTGTCTTCGCAACTTTTGAGAAAGCAGTATTCCTCGTTCAACAAAATCAACGTACTTTGAGGTAGCTCTAGA
Source organism: Mytilus edulis (assembly GCF_963676685.1). Classification (NCBI taxonomy): domain Eukaryota; kingdom Metazoa; phylum Mollusca; class Bivalvia; order Mytilida; family Mytilidae; genus Mytilus; species Mytilus edulis. The sequence goes on from NC_092352.1 coordinate 74,516,344, forward strand.
GTAACGTATCAAGACAATAACAATCAAAACCAAGGAGTAAACAAAGACTCACACAACCAAAGGACATTTACATCAACAGTTAGAAATAATAATTAAGAAACAACACGAACTCCACTAAAAACCGGGAGTGAAATCAGGTGCTCCGGAATTGAGACACATATACTCCATATGCTGGTGCCGTTGGAATGCTGCTACACAGAAATGGAAAGTTGACTATAGGAAAATTAAAGTCATCGCGTTTGTCATAAATTTTGGTATTCAACTTACCATCAGTAGTCATTTCGAGATAAAGGTTTAAATATTAAGAATACGACAGGAGAGGAGCTCGAAAACAAATACGGAATTTAAACTTTTATTAAACGTCTATTATTAGTAAACTGATAAACATTAATATTTAAAAACATGATCATAACATTATACCCGTTATTCATATTCTTATATAAGCTGACTCATAAAAGTAAATAGCAATATCACTTTAGTGTAGTTCATGTCTTGACTTAAAACAAAATAATTAGGGATGGTTTACAAAAACGCGTAACGACCACATACATTTAGTTATATACCAAAACATGAAATTAGCAACGTTTTCAAAACATGGTTCCGTCCTTACTAGATCTTCTGTTTGACCAATATTTTGTATATAATTAATTATTATATGATTGGTCTTTTAGCTCCATTTGTCATGGTATTATGCGCCATTTTCGATTGATTGTTGATGTGTTGTTTATATTAACAAAGTGAACTATGCAGTACACATGGATGAACGCATATGGCAAAGAGAGGGACGAAAGATACCAAAGGGAAAGTCAAACTCATAGATGGAACATAAACTGCAACGGCATGGCTTAAAAATAAAAAGATAAACAGACAAATAATGGTACACAAGACACAACATAGAAAACTAAAGACCTAACTGACCTGATATCTGTGGCTTTATCATAATGCTCACAATTATTTTCCTTTTTATAAAGTGTTTCGCCTGATTTATCGTAAACTCCATCCTGTAGATCTGCATACATGTCTTCTTTTTTATCACTTTCTTCACTGTCTGTTTCTTTGATTTGCCTATTTAGGTATGATTTAGACTTTTTTTAAAGTTCGATGTGTTACAAGCGTGCAACGTTGTCACAACTCATTGAATTTCTTAGTCAGAGAATATCAACTATAGTAGAAAGTGAAGTTTATTCTATTCTTTCTAATAGGCTTCTGAATAAATCGAGTCTCAAATAAATAAAGGACGAAATCGACAATTAGGAGGAAATAAATTTTGTGGAGCACTTTGAAACCCGTCAATATAACAGTGTTTATAATGAAACTAATGTAATATAGGTATCCAATATAGGAAGGAAGACCCGGTGTTTTATCTTTAGTTGAAATTCCAAAACATGGAACCTATGATTAAGCAGGATTTTTTCATTAAAGTGTTGATAAGGTGTATGCTTAGTGTCCACGTGAGTTGGCAATTAGTAATTATTTAATCAAGTCATTTATGTCATGGGGTATACACAAAACAAAAATAAATAAATGTTGTTTGAGACTGTATCTGCAGGGGCAAAATCATAGGACCGATATTTTTCTTAATTTTGTCATGTTGATGTAACATGATGATTTAAGAGTTTATTCATCCATTTGTTCGTAAATTATAATTCAATGAAAAAGTAGTCGACTTCAAACATGTTAAAGTCTAGTTGCCAGTTCAAATTTGATAACACATTTTTATATCAAATGTTCCCTTTATTAATTGTAGACTTACCTGTCACAATAGTCTTTTGTCCGTGTAAGCATAGTAAAATTACAATGGTACTTAATCTCATGTTTAAAGAAAAATACGTACTAATTTCAAAATATTTAGATTTTTGTGTTTTCTATTACGAACCTTTTGTATTTGAAATGCGTATAAAATATTAATATCGGTATTGATGAGTTAATCGACAGGATACATACACAATACACGGATTTTTTGTTCTCTCCCTTAGCTCAATATATTTAATGCCAAAAAAAACCAAACTACACGAATTGCTCTCATACATGTATTTCAGTGTCAATCACCGAATGGCACATAGATGTTGATTGAACTCATACATCAATCAGTCAGGTATGAAACATAAAGATAATGACCACTTAAGAGCACTGGGTCATGATGTCAGCTCGAGAGACGATTTTCATTCGATGTTATTGTATTTATAAACTAGAGGCTCTAAAGAGCCTGTGTCGCTCACCTTGGTCTATGTGAATATTAAAGAAAGCAGATGGATTCATGACAAAATTGTGTTTTGGTGATGGTGATGTGTTTGTACATCTTACTTTACTGAACATTCTTGCTGCTTAAAATTATCTCTATCTATAATGAACTTGGCCCATTAGTTTCAGTGGGAAATGTTAGTAAAAATTTACAAATTTTATGAAAATTGTTAAAAATTGACTATAAAGAACAATAACTCCTAAGGGGGTCAATTGACCATTTCGGTCATGTTGACTTATTTGTAAATCTTACTTTGCTGAACATTATTGTTGTTTACAGTTTATCTCTATCAATAATAATATTCAAGATAATGACCAAAAACAGCAAAATTTCCTTAAAACTAACAATTCAGGGTCAGCAACCCAACAACGGGTTGTCCGATTCATCTAAAAATTTCAGAGCAGATAAATGTTGACCTGATAAACAATTTTACCCCATGTCAGATTTGCTCTAAATGCTTTGGGTTTTGAGTTATAAGCCAAAAACTGCATTTTACCCCATGTTCTATTTTTAGCCATGGCGGCCATCTTGGTTAGATGGCCGGGTCACCGGACACATTTTTCAAACTACTAACCCAAAAGATGATTGTGGCCAAGTTTGGATTAATTTGGCCCAGTAGTTTCAGAGGAGAAGATTTTTGTAAAAGATTACTAAGATTTACGAAAAATGGTTAAAAATTGACTATAAAGGGCAATAACTCCTAAAGGGGTCAACTGACCATTTCAGTCATTTTGACTTATTTGTAAATCTTACTTTGCTGAACATTATTGCTGTTTATAGTTTATCTCTATCTATAATAATATTCAAGATAATAACCAAAACGAGCAAAATTTCCTTAAAATTACTATTTCAGGGCCAGCAACCCAACAACGGGTTGTCCGATTCATCTGAAAATTTCAGGGCAGATAGATCTTGAACTGATAAACAATTTTACCCCCATGTAAGATTTGCTCTAAATGCTTTGGGTTTTGAGTTATAAGCCAAAAACTGCATTTTACCCCATGTTCTATCTTTAGCCATGGCGGCCATCTTGGTTTGACGGCCGGGTCACCGGACACATTTTTCAAACTACTAACCCAAAAGATGATTGTGGCAAAGTTTGGATTAATTTGGCCCAGTAGTTTCAGAGGAGAAGCTTTTTGTAAAATATTACTAAGATTTACGAAAAATGGTTAAAAATTGACTATAAAGGGCAATAACTCCTAAAGGGGTCAACTGACCATTTCAGTCATGTCGATTTATTTGTAAATCTTACTTTGCTGAACATTATTGCTGTTTACTGTTTATCTCTATCTATAATAATATTCAAGATAATAACCAAAAACAGCAAAATTTCCTTAAAATTACTAATTCAGGGGCAGCAACCCAACAACGGGTTATCCGATTCAGCTGAAAATTTCAGAGCAGATAAATGTTGACCTGATAAACAATTTTACCCCATGTCAGATTTGCTCTAAATGCTTTGGGTTTTGAGTTATAAGCCAAAAACTGCATTTTACCCCATGTTCTATTTTTAGCCATGGCGGCCATCTTGGTTAGATGGCCGGGTCACGCCACACATTTTTCAAACTACTAACCCAAAAGATGATTGTGGCCAAGTTTGGATTAATTTGGCCCAGTAGTTTCAGAGGAGAAGATTTTTGTAAAAGATTACTAAGATTTACGAAAAATGGTTAAAAATTGACTATAAAGGGCAATAACTACTAAAGGGGTCAACTGACCATTTCAGTCATTTGACTTATTTGTAAATCTTACTTTGCTGAACATTATTGCTGTTTATAGTTTATCTCTATCTATAATAATATTCAAGATAATAACCAAAACGAGCAAAATTTCCTTAAAATTACTAATTGAGGGCCAGCAACCCAACAACGGGTTGTCCGATTCATCTGAAAATTTCAGGGCAGATAGATCTTGAACTGATAAACAATTTTACTCCCATGTAAGATTTGCTCTAAATGCTTTGGGTTTTGAGTTATAAGCCAAAAACTGCATTTTACCCCATGTTCTATTGTTAGCCATGGCGGCCATCTTGGTTTGACGGCCGGGTCACCGGACACATTTTTCAAACTACTAACCCAAAAGATGATTGTGGCCAAGTTTGGATTAATTTGGCCCAGTAGTTTCAGAGGAGAAGCTTTTTGTAAAATATTACTAAGATTTACGAAAAATGGTTAAAAATTGACTATAAAGGGCAATAACTCCTAAAGGGGTCAACTGACCATTTCAGTCATGTCGATTTATTTGTAAATCTTACTTTGCTGAACATTATTGCTGTTTACTGTTTATCTCTATCTATAATAATATTCATGATTAATAACCAAAAACAGCAAAATTTCCTTAAAATTACTAATTCAGGGGCAGCAACCCAACAACGGGTTATCCGATTCAGCTGAAAATTTCAGGGCAGATAGATCTTCACCTGTTTAACAATTCTACCCTGTCAGATTTGCTCTGAATGCTTTGGGTTTTGAGTTATAAGCCAAAAACTGCATTTTACCCCTATGTTCTATTTTTAGCCATGGCGGCCATCTTGGATGGTTGGCCGGGTCACCGGACACATTTTTTAAACTAGATACCTAAATGATGATTGTGGCCAAGTTTGGTTTAATTTGGCCCAGTAGTTTCAAAGGAGAAGATTTTTGTAAAAGTTAACGACGACGACGACGACGGACGACGGACGCCGGACGCCAAGTGATGAAAAAAGCTCAGGTGAGCTAAAAATTGATTACAATTTCACAGCTGTATAATACTGTTTCTTTAATTATTTACCCCTTATTTCAATGATTTTGCATTTACATTCAATCATATATCAAATTCATTCGATCAGTGTACGTTCACGTGTGTTAATATGTCTTTTGATTTACTAAAGCCATTTCATGTGACATTTTATAGTGTGTCTTTCTATGTTGTGATGTTACACTATTGTTTCAGATTATGTGAAGGTTGGAACCTACCAAAACGTTTAAAATTGTTGCAATTGTTTTCACTTGTCCCAAGTTGGAAATCTGATGTTCAGTAGTTGTCGTGTGTTGATGTGTGTGTCTCGTTTCACGTTTTTTTATATGGATTTAACCGTTGGTTTTCCCGTTTGTGTAGTTTTTGGGGCTCTTTATAGTTTATAGAGACATGTATTGTCTGGTGCAGAAAAATTGGTACCGTTAATGTTATTACTGTTCGATGTGAGCCGAAAATTTGTACTGGCATGGCTTAAAAATAAAAAGATAAACAGACAAATAATGGTACACAAGACACAACATAGAAAAACTAAAGACCTAACTGACCTGATATCTGTGGCTTTTTCATAATTCTCACAATTATTTTCCTTTTTGTAACTGCAATTAAGCGATGGACACTGCTTACTTATATATTATTAATAAGTCACAAAAAACAGATAATGAAAGTGCTAAGATTTAACCATTCCAAGTGTTATGGAAAGGAGTAGGTCCGGTAAGGACCGATTTTGGCCTGAAATTTCAGTTTTATCTGACGAAAGATTTTGACCACTTTTTAAACACTTAAGTGTCTATTTCATATGATTCTATTAATGTATGTGAAAGATTTTAACTTTATTAGTCATTAAAAACGATCCGATTAAAGCTCAAATATGAAAAATCTACCAAATATGCGAAAAAATTTCACTTTTCAGATGGTTTTTGTCAAAAACGAAAGTGGCCGCATCCGTGTTCATCCTCAATCTTTATATATGTTATGTATTATCATTAAATACAACTTCCATTCCAATATTTTGGATGAACACGAATGCGGCCACTTTCGTTTTACACGGAAACCGTCTAAAATTTAAGTAAAATGCTGGAATTGTTAAGATTTCAGTAATTTAGCATGACTTAATGGTGCTACATGTAGTACCCAATATATGTGCATTGTATTGTCAAAACAGCCCATATTTATGTAGCAGCACCATTCTACTATCCAATAAATAACTAAAAGTTTACATTTTATCAATTTTGTAAAACTGCTATATTTTGGGGCCAAAAAGGGGTCTTACTGGACCTACTCCTTTTCTGTTCTAAAATATTTTTACCATTATTTACTGCGGATATTATATGAAATCAATGGGTCCTTTTTAAAAATTGTATGCAAATGACTCATACTATTTGTCTTTTCATTGCATGCTACCTATGTATTAACAGTCAATACTATTTTATGATTGATTACAGTGCCTGACGAAAAAAAATAGGAGCAGGAAAACTAAGGATATACAAGAAACAATCAGAAAAATTTAATACAAACCCAACATAGTGTAAACCTTGCATATATTTAATCCTTGTTCATCAGTGTTTATTGAAATAATTTCTTATTCGATTTCGTATTGCATTAAATTATATAAGATATAAATTGTAAAACTCCATTTCTTATAGAATGCACTATATAACCGTTAATCATCAGGTTTAACATAACACTTAACGGAAACGTTAACGGGTGTCTTATTTAGCGGAGGCTTTGTGAATACATATTACAATTAATGGAAACTTAACGGAGATATTAACGGGTCTAACGAATGCATTGTGAACAAACTCCCTGATGTTTGTGTTTTGATCGTGTTTATTTCCAAATAAGTTTGATAATCTTTTTGTATCATTTCTTCTCTTTTGCAGGTAACATATATTTGTGTTACAGTATGTGTAATCAGCAATTGCATAAAACAGTAGCTTAGAACTAAAATTTGTATTAATATTTCATAAATAAATATAACCATGAAACAATGTATTTGTGACGAATAGTAGTAAATGAAAAACTGCACAAAATAGTTCAAATTTAATATCACAACAAAGAAAATAAGGTAGAAACTATTCCTGTTGTTGTATTTAACATGACATTAAAATAAAGGAATTTAACGGACACGAAACATACGTTCTACTTACTTTTTATTCCAGTATACGTACATTCCTACACAGAACAACAATACCAGGATTGCAACACTGCCGGCAATATAAGTAATAATGTTCACTACAAACAAGTATCTGCAGGTTAATTATGATTTTGACGAACGCAGCTTGATGACATTAAAAAAGGGACAAAGGCTATCAAGCTATAAAATAATCATCATTTATTAACATGTAAAGGATAAAAAAAAAATTAAAAATACTCAAATCAATTAGGTTGATAAACATAAAATCGAAACCAATATTTCAACAAAAGTTGCCCCTTAATAGATAAATGGGAATACTGATATTTGAACACGCTTTAAGGATGTCTTATCGGGGATACATTTTATTAACAAAGATATGTCATTGCTATAGTTGACTTTTGATGAACAATAAAACGTAAATTGTGAAGAAGAATGAATTTCATTCTTTTAGATAGTGATAACGACAACTGTTCAAAATAAAACTGCATAACAGTACAGTACAGCAATGCACAAATACTGAACAGACGCAATTAAAGAAACCGAACTAGAAATCAAATATTTCTAACGTATTTCAAATATATTCTGTATAGTTTACCTTTTGAACAATTACCACTACTGGCACAATGCCCCGTAGATTGGCCGTGAAAATGTCAGTAAAAATGCTGGTGATTTTTACAGTGTTTGTCACGATTAATCTACGATGGGCCGTGAAACTTATCCGTGACAATGCCGTGGAATGACTATCGTGAAAAGGCTGTGAAGAGTTTGTGGAAAGGCTTGGGTGAAAGGCCGTGAAGAGAAGCAGACTGCAGAAACCCTGTGAAAAACAAAAATGTACAACGTGAAAAAGTCGTGATAAATTATGTGACCGTGAAATGTACATGTACTACTGTGATAAAGAGCCATTGATCACTGATTGTGAAAACTCCTGTAAAATGTTAAATGTATTTATCAGGCCATAATTTAACAAAAAAAATATATGCTGTTTCAATCAAGTGAAGTGAAATGCATGAAAACCTTGTGTGAACATCTACAGACAACTTATTTAAATACAATGCAAGTGAGACTATGAAAAACCATATTAAAAATTGAAACAACATGTTCAATAATGTCTTGCTGTATTTTTTTTTTTTAATAAATAATTGTGACAAAGACTAAAAATATCAATTTTAATAGAACTGTAGTAATTATGTAAAGAAAACATAAAAGCACACAAATGTCAATGTGATTAAGTAGCTAAAGTCAGCTGTAATGTGTTTTGTAGAAATTTTGTACATCTCTTGGGTCTTATTTTACCACTTCAGCAGCAATATTTGTCTAATGTAATCCTTCACTTCACAGCCCTTTTGAATAACTATTCCAGAAAAAAAACATTTATAGAAGTTCCTGTTAATTCCAAGGAATTTCTTTTAACTGAAAAGCTCTTCTTTCCAACTGGATTCCTGAACTATTTTTTATATAAAGACTGCTTTATCCTTTTACTCTTCATTCCTAGATAAAATAAAGAAACATTACATATATTATACATGTATATAAAAAAACTATTTATATATTCAAATTAATTTTTTGGCATTTATGTAGCATATTAATCTATTGTAATAAAAATTCATAATATCTAATAAAATTTGTAGATTTAGCAAATAACATGAACAAAGTCCTTATATTTGTATAAAGTAGCATTCCTTTATAGTGGAAAATTGTTTTAATGTTAAATAAGCTACAATTAAAAATTGTTTGCTGTTCCCTCTCTGTGATTACTATTAGATAACTCTGGTTACTTTCCCAATCAATCTTTCATGAAAGAGAGATAAATAATTCGACTTTCAGTTATAGTCTTTTTCAAAAATGATGAACGGTTCTTTATATTGGTATGATATCATTTTTAACGTTTCAAAATTATGAAATTATATTCGTACATCAATGTTTTTGATACACCAATAACAAAAACTGAAATATATTGAACTGATACATTTTGTAAGTATTCAAAATTATATCAGAAATCTATACTTAATTATAAAATAATGAACCTCTTAAAGGGAGACAATACTCGCATAACTTTTTTTTCGAATCGGCACATAACACAAAGGAATGTCACTCTTGCATACAAATGGCATATCAATATAATTAATTAGCTGTGCATTTGTGCTCCACCTTCAATAAAAATTCTAAATTATAAATATAACCAAAAGTTGTCAATCTATTGGATAGTGAAGACAAATGAAAGCTAACCCAATGTAAAAAATATTTCTTTGAAGTTTTTTTAACACTTCCTCAGGAAAATGTTCGAGCCACTTGACTTTCATAGCTCATAATTAACGTTTTTACACTATTTTGATAAAGTAGTTAAAGATTATTTGCTTCTCAAAGTGTAAGACGCAATAAAAATCGTATGCTTGCATCATCTTACCAAAATACAGATTTAATTAAGTCCTGAACATTTCGACAATTGTTTGTATATTTTTATCAATACCGGTTTGTAAACAAATCCCAAGTTCATGTTAAGATCCGACTAAATACCTATGTCCCGATATCGTCAGGTAAATATGCTAATTCATGTACATGCATGTACTTAAAACAGCTACAATATTATTCCATGCAATACAGGACATATTGAATAGGGGGACGATTTTCATACTGGAGGTGAAAATGGTACTAAAAAAACCACTTGGAAACATGCATAGGTTTTCCCATATTTTCATACCATTTTCCAGAAAATCGGCCCCTATCTAATATGGCATCATATAAGTTAACGAAGTTCTGTATTGTCAACTTATATTATTTTTTAAAGATTTTTTTAAAGACAAAAGACACTTTTAAATAAAGGCAACAGTAGTATACCGCTGTTCAAACTCATAAATCCATGGACAAAAAACAAAATCGGGGTAACAAACTAAAACTGAGGGAAACGCATAAATATAAGAGGAGAACAACGACACAACACTACAATGTAACTAACACACACAGAAACGGACCAAGCATCAGACAAAATCCCACGAGAATAACAAATATAACATCAAAACCAAATACATGAATTTGGGATAGACAAGTACCGTGACACGTCTTATCGCAATGTCAATTTACACTCAAAATAAGAGAAAACAAACGACGCAACGTTAAATTGTAACACACACAGAAACGAACTATAATATAACAATGGCCATATTCCTGACTTGGTACAGGACATTTTTAAAGGAAAAAATGGTGGGTTGAACCTGGTTTATTGGCATGCCAAACCTCGCACTTTAATGGCAATGTTTAATATAACATAGAAATGACAACATAATATTACAGGACTACAATACAAATAAATAGGAAAACGTATTAGACAAAGAAACACATGATTAATGAATAACAAAAAGCATCAGGTTTACAATTTAATACGCCAAAAACGCGCCTCGTCCACACAAGACTCACCAGTGACGCCCAAATATAAAAGATCGAAAGTAAGACAGACTATTAAATTTAAATGTTTCTTTGAAGTAATAATATGTATGGCTGAAGCCAAACTTGTCTAGACTAAGTGACCGTAATAAGTCACAGCTATTAATTTTACAGAGGGCCAGGGGCGTAGCAACTTTGATTGTAGGCACATTCGCCATACCAATTATTTTTCAAACACCTCATTGCCATTCCAATTATTCTTATGATATGGCACAAACCCTTCTAGAAAGGACATATTACCTTAAAAATATTGAATACTTTCCCTGCTAGTAGTACCAGTAGTATTTACCAGTGGTATTTACCGGTATTTACCGACCAGGACAATACTCCCCAAGTGGTCAATACTGGAAAATACTGGTCAATTGAAATTTTCATGATTGGTTTTACAATTAATGGAAGTAAAAACTTGATAAAAAGTCAAATATATTTAAACTAAATTAATCTCTATGCATGTGTCACCTTATATAAATTATAATTTTTATTATGTTTTATTCATTTATAACTCTTAGTCCTACTATTTAGTTATTACTAGTATGAACTATGATATTACATACTTTAGATATATAAAAAAATACATATGATTTCAACATCTATAAATCAAAATATTTATATTCAATATATATGATTTTTACAGGGGCCAGGGGCGTAGCAACTTTTACTGCAGGCACATTTGCCATACCAATTTATTTTTAAACACCTAATTGCCATACCAATTATTCTTATGATATGGCACAAACCCTTCTAGAAAGGACATTTTGCCGTACAAATATTAAAGACTGTCCCTGCTACGCCTTTGATGAATTCCTGTTTAACTATGTGTCCCGACAGCCAAGTCAGAAAATACTTGAATAGGTCCCGACACATGAACATTCAAAGGGGGTTGCGTCTCTGATTATCAGAGTGAACTCCATTTCAGATATACTTATTGCTATTGCTAATCATTTCCAATTATCTATGTTTATGTTTACGTAGTGTACTGTACATAAATGTCATTTTTGCTTATGTGGCTAGTATGGGGGGAAAAGACCCATCCCCTTTTTCCCAAATACATAAACAAAACAAAACCGTAATTGTATTTAAAGGATCCGGTAAGTCTTAGAAAAACATTAACCGAAATGATTAAAGGAATCAAGTGCAACAGACTAAAATATAAGTGAATATATCACATGCATGTTTGCGCGGTCTCTGCAAGTTCAGTGAAAATCAGTTCAATGGAAATGCTCATCATCAACATTTTGGTAATATGATGCATAAAAGAATAAAATATTTATAACTAAACTTACCTCAAACGTGCTGTCACTTGTCTTGCATCTATAAAGTAAATATTAATGGACCTTTGGCGACTTTCAAATTTTCGACTTTGCGGAAATGATACAATTACTCTAAAAGAAACACGAATCCGGATACGGTCCGATATTTCGGAAAGTTTTAACATGTTTCGGTTTCAATTAAAATTAATAATTACATTGTTTATAATAATGTACAGATGAGAAGCAAAATACTTTTCTTTAAATACAAAATATGTATTGGCACAAATTTATTAAGTATAACAATGATGGGCAGGGGGTTCCATCTAAAAGTCATGATCAGTCCTGTACAGTAGTATTGCATATAATAATATTTAAACAGACATATTATATTTATAATGAAAAGTTTATAGTATATTTAGAAAAATGTGAGTCGAAATAATAAGACCATATTACAATAATCAAATGGGATGTTTTAAATCTAAGAAAAAATTGACATGACAAAATATTACGGCCTTTTCGCTGGTTTCAACAACCAGTAAAAAAGGGCCGTGATATTTTTTTATTAAGCATGAAAGGACAAATTATCACGGCCTTTTCACGGGATATCGAAATTTCACGATCTTTTTCTAACATCAAATACTTTTCACGGCTTTTAGAAATATTTTTTTTACAAATGTCACGGGGTATTTTCACGGGGTTTTCACGGCCCTGTGATATTTCACAGACATTTCACGGCCTTTTCATGGGCTGTTGTTACAGTAGTGTATCGTGCCTATTCTTCGTGTAGCATGGCAGTCTTAATGTGGTATGCACTGGAATCCATATAATTTAAAATGTCTTCCCTTTTTTTGTATCAATATAAAACTCATTAAAGGACTTTTATATTGACCAACAATATATAAATAATTAAGAAAGAACACAGAATAATAAATAATCAATTTAGGTTTTTGAATATGACAAATACACGAGTCGATGGCAATTCTATGATAATACTGTGATTGTATGAGTTATAAACCGAATTTTGAGACGTATATCTATATATGAATCGAAATAATACGATAGCGTTCAATCGTTTACAAATGTTATATTGAATTACATCAATAACTATTTATTTTACACGAATTTCAAGTATCATTGCATATATCACGATGACTGTTAGAGTATATTTTGTTTCAAAGTAAAGGCTATTTGAAAAAAATAAGAAAATTCTTATGTGTGCAATTTAGATAAATAGGTGCCCAACATCTACGTTTCAAAAAAGATATTACCTTGATTATTGTCTGTGGCTTTAGAAGGGGTTGCTGATTTGTCTGTTGTAAAAGAAAAATAGACATCAAATGCAATGATTACACCAATTAGTGTATTTGTATGTGGTTATATTAAAAGCAAGATAATCTATCAACGTGTGCATAGTCAATAGCTTCCCTTCTCAGTAACTCAATGTTCCATAGTATTATACAAACAAGCATCGAAGTATTATATTGATAGAATGTGTTATATTAACAAATTATAGTTCGTCAGATCCAGTTGCTTTCGAAAAAGGGTCGAAAAAAATAGTCACTTCAATTTGACAGTTGTAGACAATCAATCCTACATATCATTGCATTTACAAAGTCATCAGCAGATATCTTTGGGTTTTCGAATAAACCTTGCGTGTATTAAGGTAATAAAGCTTGACATAATGTAAATTTGTATACCGAATAAATGAATATAAGTAAACGAGTATATTTGAGCATAAATTAATAATATATATATATTAATATATAAAAGACAGAAATAGTTTTACCGTACATGTGTGCCTTGTCAAAGAAGTGTCTATATACCACTTTGTTGTTCTTTGTTAAGGGATTTTACATCACTGGTTCACGTATTGCATATATTATGTAATTGAGAAAAGGAAACCGGAGGTCCGTGTTAAAATAACCGATATTCATGGTTGAAAGTCAAACTTAATAAACAACGATTATCTTCAGATCATGTTTAAACAAAACAAATATATATATACATAGATAATTCTAGAATAAAAAGAATGGATTTTCAATGATTAAATATTAAATCCTCCGTTGATTACTTATTTCAGTTTTTGTTTGTAAAAATTATCACCGAATAACTCTTTTTATTTCTTTTGTTAAGGAATTGATTTTTGTTAGTATATTCATATAATTATTTGCTAAATGATTTTTCATCGCCTTTTTTATTTTTATTTTTACCATAATTACACCTTATGTAAGAATGCTGCATTTTGATTGGTTGACAACCAGTATATTTTTTTTCACATTCTATTTTTTTCCCTCATTTCAAAAGAATTTGCCCTTTTTTCACCACTGCCGGTGAATTTGCCGCAAATACCATGGTATTTGCCCTTTTGGATATTTCCTTTTTACCCTCGCGAGCCTGTTTCCGCCAAATTATTCGGAACCTTTCTCACTTATCCCGATTATTAAGACAACATGGTTGAACACTATTGAGTTTAACCGAAAACTAAGAGATATATATACATTTATAGAGGGAAAAAAGACGTCTGTACAAATGAACGATTAATGGATAGAATAAAAATGACGTTTACACATAACTAACGTACATGTATAATTCCTGCGGTACTACGATTACTATTCACATGTACAGACAGTGTCAATCAAAATCTATTCGGTGTAATTAAACTTTTGAATCTGATTAAATGTAGTAAGACATTCATATTCTAGCAAATAATGAACAGATATATTATGTTATGGAGGGGTATTTGCGAAAAATACCAGTCTTGAGACCAACTTTCACTCGCCTAGCGGCTTGAGAAATTTCACAGTCCCTTGACTGGTACTTTTTTGCAAATGCCCCTCCATAACATAATATATCTGTTCATTATTTGCTAGAATATGAATGTCTTACTACATTTAATCAGATTCAAAAGTCGTCAACATCATGCAACAGAAATGTTCTTTGTTAAAATATTAAAAGAAGATGAAATGTACAATGACATTGTTAGAGTTATGCAAATATTCGTTTCACACTCTATGAGCTTTCCGGAAAATACCTAGCTTTCTAGCATCTGTTTTTGATTAGGTCACCCTAAAAATCTGTTTATAGACAACCAATTGTTGCGTTAGATATTTATTTTAAAAAACCCAAATATATAGATTAATTTTACAAGCTAAACCCGTTTAAACTCTAATGAAACAAACACAGAAAAAAAAGATAAAAATAAAACTTTAAATATTTAGTAGTTTGCTTCAACTGTGTGGTATATTATGTTTTGATCAGTTCTGTATTTAATAAACTGATAATGTCTATGTTCGTTAATAAATTTTGCTTTTTGGGGCTAATAATTTCATGAAATATTATTAAATTTTTATCAGATATATGATAAAATAACACATAGTTAGTTATACAAATGGAAATGCCCACATCTGCACATTTGACAACTATCACGAAGCATATTACTACCAAGGTTTTTACTTACAGTATACCTCTAGCGGTGCCGTATCCGCGTACAACAAATCATATTTTACCATAGATGAATTGACAATACATCGTATTACTGCCTTGTTGTCTTCAGCCATCGCAAGAAATATTAAATTGCTTTTACGGTAGGCAGAACAATTTTCCAAAGTCTCTGATATTGATGTTTCAGTCGCTGTATATGTCATAAATACATTGTTGCCACTACGATACTTTTGGAAGACATGTTTAGCTGGAGGTCTTCCAACATATCCTGTACAGGCAACTGATATATTATCACCTTCCATTATGCCTTCTGCTGTTGTTGTTTGTTCTGTAGAATATGCTGATGTAAGTATGGTATCTGTTGGTGTATGTTTTATAAAAACAATATCGGGCTTGGATGGTGGCACTATCAAATTAAGATAACATTAATTACACTTTAGAGAAAGGCTTCTTAAAACAATCTTATTACTTAAAAAGGATAAATGGCAGCAACTGTTGCATTAATATACTTTACGACGCTTTATTTAAGCAATCATATTTCTAAAAAAGATAAATGGCAGAAATAGTTGTATTAAATGCTTTATCCCACTTCATTCAAACAATCATGAATTTTCACAATTTCGTTCATGCAAAAAACATGTGTTTGAACCTGTCAATCTCACTTTAGGAACCCTAGTTGCCAATATTTTATCACATAAAAAGGGATCTGGTAGCTTTGATAATTGCCTAATTACTGATTTTTAAATCAAGTCGTTGAGTGTTTAGAAGGAGCTACTATTAAAACCGTACACGCAGTGTAGATCACAACTATTGGCATATGCGGACATCAATTTTTATATTTTGAATTAAGTCAGATATATACATATTTGCAAAAGGTCTTCAGCATATAACATTAAGTGCAAATTGTCAGAGAGAGCCTCATTTTGACATATTGTCATTAATATTTAGATTTGATGAAGTTTTTGTTCCCGAAAATCAAATTTATTTCACACAGATGTTAATTTACGAAAATACATTTTTGAGTGAAGTTGTTTCACATATAAAGGTCAAATATGGATATTTTGACATTTTAATGGCGTCAAAGTGACATCACAATCGATTTGTCTACAATGAAATTGTCAGATTAAAAGCAACATTTATCAATCAAATTATCATAAAGTCTTAGATAACTTTTAAGCAATTTAGGTCCCAAACAATATATGTTATCATACCGCCTCAATTGATAATGTGAAAAAAGAAATGGTCGACATATTGTGTCGGCATAAACGATATACTAACGCCGATTTGTCTTAAAATTTATTGCGTTTTATTTAGTAGTGGTTAGTGGTACAAACATGTGTCTGAAATCGTCATCACAATAGAAGGAAAATCAGAACAATTCAATTTTGAAATGTACTGTAGGTGCTTTTTGTAACACTGACCAGGAAATATCATCAGTACCGATTTGTTTACAGCATATTGGGGCATTACACAAAGAGAATACAGTTAAGTGTTAAATCGCTAGGTATTAGCAGATTGACGTTGTGGCTGTTACTCAACAAAGTAATGCATGGTTTGATAAAAAACAGAGGACCTGCTACAATACCTTTCTCGCTGTAAGCTAGAAAGATTACAGTGGCGGATCCAGAACTTTTCCTAAGGGGGGGCCCGCTGACTGACCTAAGGGGGGGCCGCTCCAGTCATGCTTCAGTGATTCCCTATATAATCAACCAAATTTTCCCCACGAAAGGGCCTCCAAGGGCCCCCTGGATCCGCCTATGGATTACGTTTGAAAGTACAAGAGAATAACACTCACATTCGTGATGAATGAAGAACATTTTGCTTTCTAAGCGAGTACAAGAAAATCAACTGCATTTGATGCTGTATTAGTTTTGTCGTGTCACCAAAACAGGGTTTTCATTTGTTATGCATTGTTTTTTATGTAAAACTTTTATTTATACTTTTATTTAATAAACGATTTTAAATTGAAGTAGATTGATATCAAAGCTGCATGCTTAACCTTTATTAGTTGATTATCGGTAGCTTATACACACACAATGGTAACGTTTTTTTAGTTAATACCAAAACAGAAAAAAAAAAGATAATAACACAATTTGTTGGTTCTACATGGTTTGACTTGATCCCATTGATAGGCCATGCGTTTAAATGTCATATGTAAAGATATTCTTAAGATAAATTCGTCATACAATGTGCTAGTGCCCTATTATGATATATATCGGGTTAGTAAATTCGATATTAGGTGAGAGCGAAAATTATGTCCCTAGGACACAGTGTAACTAATATAACACAACTTTACAATATGATTCTTTTGTTTTAGTATGCTTCGTTGACAATGTATGAGATACATTTAGACCAGTGTGTATGTTTTTTACGCATTATTTAATTAGTATATATATTATTTACTTAAATTTCATCATTTCATCATTTTAAAACATTAAAAACCTTAGCAACTAGACGACAAAAGACTCTGCATCTAATTTTAGGGATTTATTTGCGTTAAATTAGGACATCGTATCAACAGTATTAATTTAAATATAAAATTTCAATCCTGGGATCTATGATGAGTGTATCTATGATTCATTTTGCTGTTTACGTGATAACACCATTGATTTTCTCCTATTAATCTTTGTTAAATTTGCACAACATCATGTAGAATTTATATTTGTTTCAAATAAAGAAATATTTGGCATGAGTACATTTGATCTAGTCCAGTACTATGAACAAAATTTACACATAACATTTCACTGTATATAAGAAATAACAACCACTGGAAGTTAAAAAATCAGTGTTAACTGTTGTGTTACCTCTGTACAAGCTTTAGTAACCATGTAACCTCAAGTGTCCTAAATATTCTATAGAATCACCAAATCAATATAATGGTGCTTTGAAACACACAATATATATTATTTACGATCTAGAATTGCTTTACTGTAAGAAAATGTATGATTAATTTCCTAAAACTGTCGAATTTAAGGAAATATTTTTGTTCGACCTTTCTTGTATGAAACCGGATGTTACATACTATGATTCAATGGTATTACATCTACAGAAGACTTTTTTGTTGAATAAACTGAATATGCTTTTCCCTATATTCTATAGAAACACAGAATAAAAAATGATGGTGCTTTGAAACACCCTAGAAATATGCTACAAAATTTGGTTTTAGATTTTGATTTGCTAACCGGTCTTCTCCTTTTGTAGCTCTCTATTTCTCCTGTATTTTTCGACAAGAGCGCAACACAGGGTAAGACGCTAATTTCATATGTTCGGTTTACATTAAAAGCAGTACATAACTCTAATAAGGTGTTTGCTGGCGATTCATGCAGTTTGATTGTTTGTTGACCTTATGTTGTTGATAATTCGTGCTGTAAAACAATTCTAAATCTTTCGGTTATATTTCATTAAAAACAATGAAAAAGGACGAAAGGTATTCAGAAAAAACGTTATATTCTATATTACATTTCTTTGTACATTTGTTGAGGAAAGATGGATATAAGTTACAGTATAACGGTATCAGGAGTATCCGACAGGTATAGCAATAGTAAAAATCATTATGATGTTCAAATTTAGACGTAAAAACAAAGAGACTTCTAATTAACTTTGGTCCGTACTGTTACCAATGTGTAAGTCTTGTCCAGAAAAAAATGTATGCAAACTAGTATTTCATGTTAAGCATATGAGCAGTGGAATAAAACATTACATTTCCCTTGCCTTCGAGAGATATGAAGATTTGCTCACCCTCGAAAATCATGTTTCCCTCGGGCAAAGCCTTTGTGCAAAATGAATATTCTTGGATGAACTAATCTTCATCTGGAAATTTGAATTGACATGATAATTTATTTCTCAGTCTTTTTCGAGCTTTTCAGCTCACAAATGACCATTTCCGATTTAAACTGATTTTCTAGTGGTAAATATAAATGCAAGCATGTTAAAATATTCCACATAATAGATGGACATTGTCAAAATATAAAAAAAAGAAGTTGTCTTGCAACTTTAAATAATGTTTTCAGTGGTCAATTTTTTACATTTAGTACATTTTTTTCCTCTCAGGTTTTTTTTTTCTATGCACATCCTTTTTTTTTAAACGACAGCTATTGCGTTTTGCGCATATTATATTATAAGCATTGGCCATGTTCATTGTAAGTCGGGATCAATTAATTAAACACCCTGGAAAAATATTGGACAACTTAACCAAAGCAAGCATTAAAAGAAGACATAACTTAGATCAAAAGGTTCAAAGATAAAAAAAAACCAATACAATAGATAATTTCTAACGATCGACGTTCCAAGGTTTTTAGCTTACCTAACCAAAGGGCCAAGTGAGCTTTTCTCATCACTTTGCGTCCGTCGTCCGTCGTCCGTCGTCGTCGTCGTCGTCGTCG
Organism: Mytilus edulis; assembly: GCF_963676685.1. NCBI lineage: Eukaryota > Metazoa > Mollusca > Bivalvia > Mytilida > Mytilidae > Mytilus > Mytilus edulis. Next base: position 74,535,973 of record NC_092352.1, read on the forward strand.
TCGTCGTCGCCGTCCGGCGTCGTCTGTTAACTTTTACAAAAATCTTCTCCTCTGAAACTACTGGGTCAAATTTAAACAAACTTGGCCACAATAATCATTGGGGTATCTAGTTTAAAAAATGTGTCCGGTGACATGGCCAACCAACCAAAATGGCCGCCATGGCTAAAAATAGAACATAAAGGTAAAATGCAGTTGTTTGCTTATAACTCAAAAACCAAAGCATTTAGAGCAAATCTAACATGGGGGTAAAATTGTTTAACAGGTCAAAATCTATCTGCCCTGAAATTTTCAGATGAATCGGACAACCCGTTGATAGGTTGCCGCCCCTGAATTGGTAATTTTAAGGAAATTTTTACTGTTTTTGGTTATTATCTTGAAAATTATTATAAATAGAGATAAACTGTATATAGCAATAATGTTCAGCAAAGTAAGATTTACAAATAAGTCAACATGACCGAAATAGTCAGTTGAGCCCTTTAGGAGTTATTGCCCTTTAAAGTCAATTTTTTAACCATTTTTCGTAAATCTTTGTAATCTTTTACAAAAATCTTCTTCTCTGAAACTACTTGGCTAAATAAATCTAAACTTTGCCACAATCATTTTTGGGGTATGTAGTTTAAAAAATGTGTCCAGTGACCCGGCCATCCGACCAAGTTGGCGACCATGGCTAAAAATAGAACATAGGGGTTAAATGCAGATTTTTGCTTATAACTCCAAAACCTAAGCATTTAGAGCAAATCTAACATGGGGTTGGGGGGGGGGGGGTGGACTGTTTATCAGGTTAAGATTTATCTGCCTTGAAATTTTCAGATGAATCGGACAACCCGTTGTTGGGTTGCTGCACCTGAATTGGTAATTTTAAGGAAATTTTGCTGAATATTATTATAGATAGAGATAAACTGTAAACAGCAATAATTGACCTTAAAATAAGTCAACATGACCAAAATGGTCAATTGATCCCCTAAGGAGTTATTGTCCTTTATAGTCAATTTTTAACAATTTTCATAAAATTTGTAAATTTTTACTATCATTTTCCACTGAAACTACTGGGCCAAGTTCATTATAGATAGAGATAATTGTAAGCAGCAAGAATGTTCAGTAAAGTAAGATGTACAAACACATCACCATCACCAAAACACAATTTTGTCATGAATCCATCTGCGTTCTTTGTTTAATATTCACATATACCAAGGTGAGCGACACAGGCTCTTTAGAGCCTTTAGTTATTTCTAATAAATTTGTAGAATTTTACCCATGGTGATCATGTGTTTTAAAGTATACACCAATTAGACTTAACGTATTGATTTTTGACTTTTGAACAAATTCGAAGATCTGATCTAAATAACAATCCGGGTGCAATTTATGGTGGACGTTTCGTATACATTAGCAAACATTTAGATATAACGACAGCTTCATTATTCAGGTGGTAAGATTATACATGTATCTTTTGATTTGTGAAGTTGTTGATATTGTCTATTTTATCTCTTTAAAGAAAAACGACCTTATTTGTATTATATATCGATGTCTAAATTTGTTATGATTAAATATTAGACTGAGTGTTCCTGATGTTCCTTTGTTTCCTTGTTATAAATGTGCTTCCTTCGGATTTTGTTTATAACCCGGATGTGTTTTCTCTCAATCAATTTATGAATTTTGAACACCGGCATGCTACTGTTACCTTTAGGTTGCATTTCTGTAAATATTGACAATGCAATTTCCCATAGGAACTCCTTTTACGGCTAAAACTGTACCACTTTTACTATGAAGTTTTGAAAAAAATCTTATCCTAGAATTGAAAGTTCATATGCACCACAATTTTTTTCAAAGGTCAAAATATAGGGCTGTGCGGCATATTTTCAACGTTTATATGCCCTGAACTTCTCAGAGTTTAAACTTACACTAATTTTCTTAACTACCCCTACCTCGAATGAAAGGTTACCACAGATTTCGATGTAAGCAATATGCACGTGTTTATTTACTGGTAACATTCCCAAGTTCTGTCTCTGCGATATGGAACACAGAGAGCATAACTGGGAACCAGTATGTAAACACAATTATTTTTCTATGAATATTCAATTACTCCCAAAAAGAGGCGTGTTTTGAGAAACAGCTGTATTTACAAAGTGCAACCTTTAAGTGTACGTACATTTAGGCTTAACACATAATCTTTAATTTTTATATTTGTACAAGGTAATTAATTTGGTATTACTATTCTTTTTCAGATCATGATAAAAACACAATCAATGTACCTCTATCACTGTAGACATTTCTTAAATAGATATAAACAAATTTTAGATTCATATAGATATAAACAGTCAATTATTTAATAGCAAAAATTTGGTCCAAAATCAATTTTGCAGTTTAATTATGAAATATAAACACATTTCCACTGTAGAATTTTTAAAATATAGAAATTGGCAATGATGCAGTACTTCACGACAGACCAATTGATATATAGGTCAAGAACTATATAACATAAATATTACATTTTCTTACCCGTTACGTTGATCGTTGTTGGCAGCGAAATTTCTTTGTCAGCGTCATTGTTAGTGTTAAGATAAGTTACTTTACATCTGTATTGATTTTGGTCAGTGCATTTTATTTCATTGAATATTAAAGTTGCCTCAGTTGATTCTTGTGTAATATTTGTCATTGATATTCTACCATGTAGGTACTCTCCTGAAGGATTCATTACCGTGGCTTGACCTGGTAAGAAAGTGACTATTGAGACAAAATCGTCGTGTGAAGTTTTGTTTCGGACAAACATTGCAACTGTATATATGTTTTGTACATTCTCTTTAGTGTAAGAACAATTTATCTCTATGCCACCGTCACCAGCAACAGCAGTAATGTTTTTATTCATGTAAACGTTAATTCCATTCACCACTGTAAAAAATAATTTCAAATTTTAACATCATGAGGGAAGTCACTACATCATGTACACTGTATATAGATAACAAAATAATCCGGAATATTAGCTTGTCTTTAATTCTATGATGTTTTTATTTTTTTTTTTTTTTGGTTCATTTGTTCTAGTATTCTCATTGTATATGTGGCTTGTAAATAGCCAACCTACTGCTGTGTGTGAATCAGAGCTTAATATATTTTTGTTTTACTTTCACATTAAAGCATGATAAAAGTGTTAACAACATTGATATATCTCAGAAATGGCAGACGCAATTAAATAATATATGTGTTCGACAAAGAACTGATATATTATATAACATGTACATGATCTATAAGAAAAGCTTATAAGCTATGAAATCAAACAATAAACATTAAGTGACTAGAAAAATAATTAATAGACGAAAAGTGCATGTGGTTCTTAATACAGTACTATAACTGACATAGTTAATTATATTGAATATTACAAAGATTAAAGACGAAAAAAGCAACGAAATTAAAAACAATCCCTGATACAAAATAAAAAATAAAGACGAAAACGAAAGCAGATTGTTTTTTTGTTTCCCAAATAAGCATGTTAGAGATAAAATTTTATATAAAACATTTATAAAATTCTTACCGTCAATTGCAATCACACAAATTATTATTATTGCGCATGCAAGTAACACTTCAAAGCTGGTTTTAAAACACATCCTATTTTTAGAAATCGCGGAAGTAAAATAACTTAACAAGGATTTCAACTGTGTATTGATATATTTCCAATAATATATATAATATATAAAGTGCCTAGAAAATCAACCTAACGATATATATTATTTTTAAATCAAACATTTCCGGTATAAACGGTTTTACTTCACAAGTACTTTCATGTTTTTTAACAATCTTCAGGTGAAAATATACAACGTAACTATGTTACGGTAGGTATGTAACATCATAGTTGTTGTTGAATAAATTAAGGGAGATAAATCGTATTTCACTTAGTCTGGAGGGGTAAATACACGTCATCAGGCCAATTTAGGGGAGAGCTTTCTGTATAACACTGAAGTCATATGCTCTTCTGATTGGCAGAAAATGTTTGTAATAAATATTTTTTGGCAGATGGATCAAAACTGGAGTTGAAAAAAATAAAAAATAAATACTGAATGGATGATTATTTTTTACTACTTTGAGAAGTAATGGGGGTCAGTATAGGAAGTCAGTACGAATCTACATTGTTTGTAAACAAGGCCATGTAAATGCCAAAAAATGCCGCATGACCCTATGTTTTTATTGTTGCACAGATAGGGCTACATTTGTACTTTCATGAATATTATATGAAAATTTCCAATTTCTAAAGGTAAATCAGGTATAAATTTAATTCCATACATAGAATAGCATTAAAGTCAATGGGAGATTTTTTACTGAATTTACCCCTGTATATAGAAGTACGGAACGTCATTATCACACAATAGAAAATGCATATTTTGCATTCAGTCGTGATTTAAATTTTGAAATAAAATATTTCTCCTTTACTTCCCGTGTAATGTCACAGTCCATATCCGTTTTATAAAATGGGAATATTTAAAAAAAAAAATCCCCCGCCACATTCGTCTAAATGTTTGCTAAGGTTTTTTTTCTGTATTCTGGTTACCGTATGTTTTTTCGATGAATTCTCACTCTTTCGGTGACACTGTTCCCTGTTTGGCCGATATAAATTTCCTGGCAACCACTCGAATTTATAAGATACAAATATGAATGCAATGTTTTGCCGCTCTCTTTATATTGCACGGAAACCAGTAGAAGTGCCGGAATTGTTTAGTAGTAGTATACTATCTGCTTCTCAATAAATCTAGGAATTTGAAGTCCATTTTTGTTAAAATTAGATAATCGTAATTACGATAGGTCATTAGTTAAATAGGAAAGGAAAAGTGAGAAATTCTAGGTTAAAGTACACTGCATATTCAAGATGGGTATATCGGATTTTAAAATTCCCACGCTTTCAAGATGCAAGTAGGTCATCAAAAAATAATTGCATTAACTTTTACCATATGTATCTAGCATGACTCTTATATGTTTTATATTGAGATTTTAATAAGAGATGTTCACTCCTTTTGTTTTGAAATTGTTGACAGATGTTCGGAATCCTTTGGTTTTATCCATACGTGCCATTAAAACATTCTTTGCTAACCCTATTTTTTTTTTATAATATTATTATATTATTGTTTGAAAATCCTATACCATCCTTTGTTTTTATTTCAGATTTTTTACAAGAGCAAGATTGCCAATGTTTGGTGTATAAATATTGTAAAGATAATAATTTCCCGCCAAATTTTCAATGGCTTATATTTCGAAAACGAAAAACACGGACCTCTAGTTGTTTCCTGCTTTTTAAGTTTCTAAATTTATAGACAATGAGTTTATAACACTCTTTAAACAAATGTGTCTTTTGAATCAGAGTAGCGAACTCTTTAACATACTAGAAAACATTCAATCTCATTGTATATGTGGCTTGATGAATTGCATGCATATATTGGTGATTTTGAATCTGTTCAAATATTGATTTTTCTACCCTATATACCACTTTGCCTCATATTTTTAATATGAGGAAGGCGCTACCTTAAATGCCAGGTTTATACCAAGACAATGTCCTATATATTGATTGGTTGTTGGTTGCTTAACGTCCAGTGGCAAATATTTCATGTATGATCAGGACCAATGTCCTAGGCTACATTAACGTATAGTTTTTGTAAAATAAAATAATAAGTTCAGATAGAAAATGTTTAGGGAACGATCATAGAACTTCAAAAGGCAGGAGGGATATGGTATTGTTTTTTTTTATAAGGGGATACGGCCGTGTTTGCCAATTTCTTATGATGAACCTTAATAATAGTGTTAAATTTTGACTAAATAATTTCAATTGAAAACGCTGAAGGGCTTCGGTGAAAAAAATCTGCCTTGAACAAAAACATTAATATTCCTGATCATCTTCAATTGTGGGTTCTACATCAATTTCATGTACTAATTCAGAGTCAGTTTTATGTCATGTCTTGCATAAATTATTTTCATTAGCTTACTTTTCAATTTTTTATTATATGACAGCAAAACAAAATTGAGAATGGAAATGGGAAATACAAGAATGTCAAAAGTTTGCTTTCGAGTAATGCTTAATCATGTCGTAGTTGTTTCAAGAAGACACATTTGGTTTCCAGACAATAACTTGAGTACAAGTGAATGGATCTCTTTGAATTTGTACTAGAAGATTCAATACTCAAAACTTTCGGGTTTTCTTCAGCAATTTCCCATATTTACATTGATTATTAGTCATCTAGTATACAAAGATGCAGCAAATACTGATTTGGATGGAGATGCACACAAAATAGGGTGTTTTACTTATTTTATCTGTAATTTGTGCATTTTTTCTACGATGTGTTCTCCTTGATAATGTTGACGTCAGTATCATGATAAAGAAAATATATTTGGTAAGTATATTCACAATTAACATGCGTCAGTGCGCCACAAAAGGATTTTCCTTCCCTTTAATTTCCAAAATTGAACATGATTTTTTTTTTCTCACAGAAACACAATTACACATGAGTTATTTGGTGAATAAAACACTTGTCATTGTTTATAACTTTCAGTAATAAAAATTATGTTTAGCCTTTTTGAATGATTTACTGATTGTGTGAAAATTTTAACAGAAAATGTACAAAACACTTGATAAAATTGCATTATTTGCAGAATTATTGATAACTTTCCTTACTATTCACAAGGACATATATCTAACATATTGTCCATGCTATTCTGATCTCAGTTTTTATTCATACATATACTGGCATGGTTGGTGCTGTACCAAGTTGTCTTCTTTTTCTGTTTTTTGAGAAGTATTTGTTTAACCTGTTCTGTCACTATAAAGTGTTACAATTCTTATTTAGACGCAACAATACATAGTGATCAAAAAGGTATGCTATCACATGAGAGAAGCTAGAAAGAAAAAATGTACACATTTTCAATATTTTTGTAGAACTATCATATAAAATTAAGGAGATATATACATGTAGTTAGAGACTGCTGCTGAATAAAAATGTTTGGGTTCACCTGATATCTGTTTTCACTTTAGTCCATATTGAAGTTTGAAGAGTCCGAAAGTAAAATATGCTCGATTTAAACTGATTTAAAAAAAAGTTTTTTATAGGCTTAATATACATCTGTGGTAGTATAAGGCTGTGTGTGGCGAAGCATTTATTGTCTTGTCCTTTTTCTTAAAATTTGGTTATGAAAATAAATTTGTAGTTGTGAAGTTGCAACCAGAGAGTACACAAAATGATGCATCTATATTGTTAGTTTTTTCACCAACTTCTTTTTATGAACCAGACAAAAGTCCATTCTGTGCCTATTTTGTAATGATTTTAATTTTCCTATAGTCAACTTTCCATTTCTGTGTAGCAACATCCCAGTGGCACCAGCATATGGAGTATATGTGTCCCAATTAATACGTTACTCTAGAACTAGCTCAAAGTACGTTGATTTTGTAGAACGAGAAATACTGTTTTCTCAAAAGTTGCTAAGACAGGGCTATGAATCAATCAAATTAAGGTCATCACTCAAGAAATTTTACGGTCGCTATCATGAGCTGATTGGCCATTATGACAAAAGTGTGTAAGATATCATATCTGATATTCTTCACGGGTGTCATTCGGTTTAACGAGAGAAATGATCGTGAAAGAATATCTAACGGCGGTCAAGTATTGAGAGACGATCGTGAAAGTTCTGGTAACGGATCGTGAAAGACATTTAATCGAGGAGACATATGAAAGGTCAATAAATATTCTAATTTAATTAATTACACAGACAAATTAACGACAAAATAAAACTGCCTGTCAGAATGGTTCAACATTATGATCAGTATGTGAGAATATCCAGTTTTAAAAGTACATAGTTATTACAAAACAACAAAAGGCAGATTGCTTCTCGACATTTCAATGACATAAAAAAATGTAAACAAACATGATTTTTTTTCACAAATTCGACTAGAAAAACTACTTTTATCCGAATAAGGGCATTCTATTTGAATTAATCAAATGGTTCTCATAGTTATTTTGCATAAACATAATCTGAAACTTGGTAAATAAAGAACTATTTACACAAAAATTGATTTTTCGGATCGTGAAAGTTCACCTACCGCATGTTTGAAGATCGCGAAAAGGATCATGAAAGATCTGATGCTACGAAGATGTTCAAATTATTCTTCAATTATGTCATAATTTATATTTGTTATTGGTATTGAGAAAAGCTAGATAGGTCAACATCCTCAATAGATTTAAGCATTTCAAAGTATTAATATTTTCAGAAAATGAAATGTAAAATAGTTGGATGATTGTAGGATGAAGCTTTTTATTGTCACGTGAAGTACTCACACGAGTTATAGGATACCCACATTTTGTATATTGGATCCTATAAACTGCATGTCCGTCAGACCAGATTCATCTGACTCCGAATTTGCCTCATTTCATGGGTGAAGATTTTCATTTTTGTGGTCAAGTCCGTATCGCGGATTCGTTAAGCTTTATGATAACTGTCTTTTGTTATGATTGTAAGGTGTACATTTTCGACTTCTGCAAGGCTTCAACTATCATCGAACTCATTATCATGCATTAATCGGCGATGTTCGGTTTATGTTGTTTAGCCTTTTGGATATATACATGTATGCTATAGCGCCAAGGTATTTCGTGTATGGTGTACATGGCTGTCTGCATGTTTCATATATGACCATGATGACGTCAATTGTATTTGATATATTGAATGATAGTAAGATGTCTATGTCTAGCTGTCGGTCAGGGTTCATATACTTTTGACCTTACGTTCCGAATTAATTGGCCAATCATAAATTTTACATTTGTCAGTTTCTAAGGCACTGTAAGGTTCGGAACACATTTATTTGGTGTACGGGATATATGTCGAGATCTGTATGGCATGGTATTCTGACCTTGAACTCTTTTTATGAACCATTGACACTTCTAGTAAAACCCTTGATATTATAGACGTTCAACAAATATACTGTCATAAGTAAAGCAGACGAGACATTACAGCATTTGTGCTCTGGTATTCTATAGTCTGTAGTATATGGTTAAATCAATCCACATCTGCGTTGTATATAAAGAAGTTAAGAAAGTACTGTTGCACAAAATGTTGGTTATCGTTCAATCTCAAATTAGTTTTGTGAGTCTTTGTTTTCTCCGTGGTTTGATTGTTATTGTCTTGTAGACTATCATTGTTTACAATATAGTTACACCAATTTCATTTTGAGTTCATGTAAGTAGAGTCATAGAAAAATGGGTTTGAATTGACCTCCAAACAATCCATGATTCTGTAATGGGATCAGTACCAAAATTCCATACATCATTACATGTTCAATTTCAAATCCTTAAAACTGGAATATAAACATTAATAAAATATTTCGAATTCCATGCTTCAACTAATTTTTTTTAAAAGAAAAGGATGCTGGTAACAAATTTAATTTGCTCATTTTAAAAATACGATAATTAGATAACTTCACAAGTTCACAAAAAAACTTGTTAGATTTCCGCAGCTTCTAGTCTCTAGATTCAAGTCTCCTTTTGTGATGAAATTGAGAGAGAAAAAGAACCAGTTTCCATCTCCTGGGACTGTATAATGTAGATATGTAATATGTGACATAATCAGTGAAAAGATTTGTTAAGAGTTAACTTTCCCAAAGGAAGTACTGAATACTACAGATTGAAGATTGGGAATTATTCTAATATTATTTTTTGTTTTAAGCTTTTGAGTTTTGTTAAGTTTTAAATTAGTCTGTGGGCTACATGAATAACCGTGATCACATTCAACAGTATAACCAACGTCATTGTCACTGCTCCTTGATATTGGGAATTATGTGGCTGATGAACATATGTAGTCATGGTCAACCAGTGCACCGGAGTTTACCCCGCATGCCGCATGGTCATTCTAAATAAAAATCCCGAAATGTATTACTTGCAGAGTTTTTTTTCTGTGTTCCCATGGCTGGACGGAACTTTTACGCTAAATATGTTATCATTTATTATGATTTTGTGACTTTTAAATGAAAGCACCTGTGATTATTTAGGAAATTTGTTTTGACCTCACTAATAAGAGAAAAACGAAGCAGACGAAACTTGGCGTCAGATGTTGTTATCCAAACTACGGAAATTTCCGTGGTACAATAAAATTTAAATAAACTACACAAGTTACCAAATTTTCTGAAATTCATGCCGTATTTACATAATGTAACACCGAAATTATTCCGATCTGTCCAGTTTTTTCAAGTTCGCGTTGAAACGTTTAATTCGGCCACCATTAAAAAAAATAATCGTACGAGGTTTAAGGAGAGTGACGAAACTTTTCAGATTGGTCGTGTAGAGAAAGTTATCAATCTTTATTCCAAAACGATGCTTCTACCATAGGTGCCTGCTAAAGCTGGCATATTAAGAAAAAATTCACACACCTAATTAAATGGACATTTAAAAAGTCAGAATGCGAATCCATGTGTTCAAACTCCTTTAGGTAATTTTTTAGTTGCAACAAAAAAAAAAAAAAAAAGAACTATGTCAAATGCACATGCGTTGATACTATATCTGCCCTTGAATTTTTACTTGATAACAGTTTTGTTCACTTTGGAGATTCCGTATATCGTTAAGTTGTCGGAATTCCAATGAAAACTAACTGTGCACCACTTATTGTGGACCTGACTTTGTATGACAAATGAGTTACAATTTATGACTAAAATTAGCGAAGACCCCTCGAAACAACATCTGATTCAAAAATTTGACAATACTTTTAGATATTTGGATGATATATTGGCTCTCAATAATGACGACTTCAGTATGTAAACTAGGAATTTGATCCTGTTGAACTTACTTTAAATAAAGCTAATACTAACAATGATAAATGCCCTTTGATCGATCTTGATATCTATATCATTAACGGGAAGCCTAATACAAAAATTAATGATAAAAGAGATGATTTTTCATTTCCTATCGTAAATTATAATTTTTAGATGGTCACGCGCCCTTGTCACCATCTTATGGTGCTTATATATCTGAACGTGTACGATTCGATCGTGTATGTAACAAAGTATTAGATTTTCGCGAGAGAAATTTATGTATTACTGAAAAATCATTACACCAGGGTTTTCGATATAATAAACCAGTAGTCAAAACATTTATTAAATTTTATCATCAGTATAAGTAATAGTATGGAAATATTCTTTATAAAGCACAAAAATGTCAGTATTCACCTCAAAAGATAACAAAACCTTTAAACATACTTATTAAGAAGTGATATAGTTACGATACTGTTGTTAGGTCATGAAAGATAGCATATGTTGGCTTTAATATTGATTTACTTATAGGGTCTTTTCATCAGAAATAAACACATTTCATTCCTCCGACGTCATACAACAATAAGTCTTGTCATAACGTCGGATCAAAACAAATAATGAAGTCTTATAAAAAGATATAGTGTCTGACATTTTCTAATCTAATTTCAGAAATATAGCCAATTGCCAATGCAATAAAAAGAAAATAGCTAATCAAATATTTCAAATATCGAAAAGTATTTAACTTTTGACCGAACAACACTAATAATTCACGAATGCGCTACGCTCATTCGTGAATTATTGTGTTGTTCGATTACTCGTTGAATGTTTTTTGACAAAAGTTAAGTAGTTGAATCATACAACCCCTTTCCTGACGCTTAAACGACCAATCCATACTCCTTTTACACACTTACAAGAGGATGTTTTATTTTAATTGCTAGATTCAAACAATATCATATTGGGCTTAAGCTATTCAATCGTATTAAACCTTATGATTTAAGATTGTCAATGCAATGCATTTGAAATATGTATTATTTGTTATCATGAACAATGTCCCATTGAATTCATTTATAGTCTTCTCTAAACTATATAAAAAAAAAAAAAAAAAAACCACCACCCGGTAATATTTCAAAATCGCGTTAAATAGTACACCAATAGCGATGTTATAAATGCAAAATAGTCTGTATCTTGTGTATTATAAAGTGCATTGAATGAATTAAGTTTAAGGAAAAAAGTTTAAAACAAACGTTGATACCGTTAATGTAAGCAGCATAACAATCAATATGATATATTTCAAATTAGTAAGCTACTTTTATCTGTGCAGTATCGTATCCAGCAAGCTGTTATATATATATATATCTTCTCGTGAACATTTTAAAATAAATGTTGTTGAAACTACAACTTTTTATTTGTAAAATAAGATAATCCTTCGTAAGGTAGGAGAACCTAGTTTCGTACAAATTTTTGTTTAACTAATATTTGTTTTAAAAATACTCACATTTTTGTCGTACTTGTAGACTTTTTTTCTTACTTTTCCACTCGTCTTAACATCTTTTTTTCGAATGAAGATATTCAATTATCAATTTCCCAGTTCTCAGCAGTAACACACCCTCTGTCCCATCGTATGGTGTTTACATATCGCAATCGATACGTTATGCTCGTGCGTGTCCACACTATACAGTAGTTTGCTCCTTACGCAGAAATTGTTCCAAGTTATGTAGTAGAAAGCTTAAGATTATCGTCGGTAAATTTTATGGACACCATCGCGAGTTGGTGGATACATACGATGTCTCTGTGTCTAAACTAACCAAGCACATGTTTTCCGTATCTTAGATTATGGTTGACCCTTTACGTGGTCTGGTGATTTCAGTACTGAACGCGACCTATTCCAGAATATGACTGTTTTTCTGAGTGTTAATTCACATTGCTAAAAGACGTGTCTCGGTATTTGTTTATTCAGCGTTCAGGTATTTAAAATTATTTAATTACGAATTTTATTTGTAATTCTGATCGAATATTTTGTCTTATCGTTTGTAGTTGTGATTCTATCTTTCATTTTTCATTCGTATATAAAAGTAAAGATAAATAATATACCTGTTCATTTGAATGACTTTATTGTAAAGCAACCATATAACAGGATTTATTTGTTTAACACAGTTTGATTTTGAAAAAGGCCGATATAGTTAATTGCACTATTATTAACACAATACTATTTGTATAGTCTTGTATTGTTATAAAATACATCAAATAACATAATTAATAAACAGCTGCGCAATGAATGCATGATAGGCCCGACGTCTTGTGTTGAGGTTTTAGGCAATAATCTTAAATAGTTTCTGAGAAAGTTTTAAGCAATAACCATATATTGTTTGTAAGACACAGCGGGACATGTTAAACCCCAACACACTTTGTTTAAAAAAAAAAAAACTAACTAAATATCACTAAAAGAAAATTTTGAATCATCACCAAAAAGTATACAAATCTTTAGATTAATATAACAAAGAAATGTGTAAAGTTTTAAGCAATAATCCTTAATCGTTTTTGAGATACGACGCGACATCTAAAAACACCCTCCCCCTTTTCTACAAAATACTCAATAACTAAAAAATTCAATCTTGAATCATCACCAAAAAGTATACAGAAGATAGTTGATATACGTATTCAACATTGTAAAGAACATTTTGCTATTAACAATAACCACAACAAACCCATTTCTCGTATCAAACATAAACTAAAAGAACTAGCCAAGAAATTTGGTTTTGTCCCGGCCGATAAAGCTGCTAATACTATTATTATTGTTTGACGAAAATTTTACATTGAGGTTCTGAAAAAAACAGAAATCACCAATTCACCAACATTCCAACTGACTCCATTTTCAGAAAACGACATCTGTAACAAACATAAACTTTTAGCTACCGCTTTACAAGCAGAGCCAAATACAATGAAAGTCCCAACTATGTATTGGCTTCCGAAGCTACACAAAACACCTTACAAATATAGATTTATTTCGTCCTCAAGCCATTGTTCCACTAATAAATTGTCTATTCTTCTTACCAGCAACTTGGTACTATTAAAAACCTGATAATAAATTGTTCAAATAAGGCCTTCGAAAATAGTGGAATTAATTACTTTTGAAGTGTTAAGAACTCGTTGGAAGTACTTGATAAATTGCATGCTTATATTGGTGATTTTAAAGCTGTTCAAAGTTTTGATTTTTCTACCCTGTATACCACATTGCCTCACATTCTCATTAAGAAAAAATTCACACACCTAATTAAATGGGCATTTAAAAAGTCAGAATGTGAATATATATGTTCAAACTCTTTAGGTCATTTTTTAGTAGCAATAAACAAAAAAAAGATATGTCAATTGGACATGCTTTGATACTATATATGATCTTGAATTTTTACTAGATAACACTTTTGTTCGCTTTGGGGATTCTGTATATCGTCAGATTATCGGAATTCCAATGGGGACTTACTGTGCACCACTTATTGCGGACCTGTTTTTGTATTGCTATGAGTTACAATTTATGACAAAAATAAACAAAGACCCATCGCAACAACATCTGATAAACAAATTTTATAATACTTTTAGATATTTGGATGATATTTTGGTTCTCAATAATGACGACTTCAGTATGTATATTAAAGAAAGGAGTAGGTCCAGTAAGACCCCTTTTCGACCCCAAAATATAGCAGTTTTACAAAATTGTTAAAATGTAAACTTTTAGTTATTTATCGGATAAAAGAATGGTTCTGCTACATAAATATGGGCTGTTTTTGACAATACAATGCACATATATTGGGTACTAGCACCAATAAGTCATGCTAAATTACTGAAATCGTCACAATTCCAGCATTTTAGTTAAATTTTAGACGGTTTCCGTGTAAAACGAAAGTGGCCGCATTCGTGTTCATCCAAAATATTGAAATGGAAGTTGTATTTGATGATAATACATAACATATATAAAGATTGAGGATGAACACGGATGCGGCCACTTTCGTTTTTGACGAAAACCATCTGAAAAGTGACATTTTTTCGCATATTTGGTAGATTTTTCATATTTGAGCTTGAATAGGATCGTTTTTTATGACTAAATAAGTTAAAATCTTTCACATAAATTAATTGAATCATATGAAATAGACACTTAAGTGTTTAAAAAGTGGTCAAAATCTTTCGTCAGATAAAACTGAAATTTGAGGCCAAAACCGGTCCTTACCGGACCTACTCCTTTATCCTGTTGAACTTACTTTAAATAAAGCTAATACTAACAATGACCACTGCCCTTTCCTCGATCTTGATATCTATATCACTAACGGAAAGCTGAATACTAAAATTTATGATAAAAGAGATGATTTTTCATTTCCTATCGTTAATTATCCATTTTTAGATGTTGACGTTCCCTTGTCACCATCTTACGGTGTTTATATATCTCAACTTGTACGATTCGCTCGTGTATGTAACAATGTTTTAGATTTTAACGTGAGAAATTTATGTATTACTGAAAAATTATTACACCAGGGTTTTCGATATCACAAACTAGTCAAACATTATCTGCTTACCCTTCCGGAGCACCTGAGATCACCCCTAGTTTTTGTGTGAGCTTCGTGTTGTTTATTCTTTAGTTTTCTATGTTGTGTCGTGTGTGCTGTTGTTTGTTTGTCTTTTTCATTTTTAGCCATGGCGTTGTCAGTTTGTTTTAGATTTATGAGTTTGACTGTCCCTTTGGTATCTTTCGTTCCTCCTTTACTAAATTTTATCATCGGTATAAAGACATCATTCGTAAATATAGCTCAACATGCAGACTTCTTATACGTTCAGGTATTTCACATCCAATTTTTTATGGAAATATTCTTTATAAAGCACAAAGGTGTCAGTATTCACTTCAAAAGCTACCAAATGTTATGATGGTATGATACTAAACCCCTAACGGGAAGGATTGTGCCTGATGTTCATATGATGAAATCATACTCTTTCAGTCAGTTTAATTGAAGTCTGGAGCTGGCATTTCAGTGAACTGCTAGTAGTCTGTTGTTATTTATGTATTATTGTCATTTTGTTTATTTTCTTTGGTTACGTCTTCTGACATCGGACTCGGACTTCTCTTGAACTGAATTTTAATGTGCGTATTGTTATGCGTTTACTTTTCTTCATTGGCTAGAGGTATAGGGGGATGGTTGCGATCTTACAAACATGTTTAACCCCGCCGCATTTTTGCGCCTGTCCCAAGTAAGGAGCCTCTGGCATTTGTTAGTATTGTATTATTTTAATTTTAGTTTCTTTTGTACAATTTGGAAATTAGTATGGCGTTCATTATCACTGAACTAGTATATATTTGTTTAGGGGCCAGCAGAAGGACGCCTCCGGGTGCGGGAATTTTTTCGCTATTTTGAAGACCTGTTGGTGACCTTCTGCTGTTTTTTTTTATGTTTGGGTTGTTGAATCTTTGGCACATTCCCCATTTCCATTCTCAATTTTATTTTAAACATATTTGATTCTAATAAATTCGCGTTATACTTTGTTTGTTTACACTTTACACACTTCCGTTCCAAGTAATTATAAATTTACCATGCTGGTATGTTGACATAAAAAAAAATATCGGCTTGCACTAATGAGTCTTTTACGAACGACACACTTGTCTGGCGTATAATATTTTAATCCTTGAAGCTAGGATACAATTATTCAATAACTTCTCTTATCCTGTCATAGAGTAGTTCCGATTACGAATTTCTCGGGGTTTTAAACAGAGCCAAAGACTTAAAACCATAGAACAAACAATGTGCAAATACATTTAAATAGTTTAAAACAAACCATACTGTTGAAAAATAAACACATGTACAAAAGGGACAGTCACAAACAGAATACCAAACACTAAAAACACGCACAAACTCCTACACACAAGATGCCCCGGAAGGGTAAGTTAATGCCATTTTTTACCTTTAAAATAAGAACCCTGATAGATAAAAAAATCATTATTCCCGGACGTTAATGCAACTAAATCCTGTGTCTCGATTGAACTAAATTAAGAAATACCGATGATTATATTGCTCGATCACGAAATACAGAACTTAAAAGTAGACACTCCCAGCGTCCCGATCAAGGTCTGACACTAACCCCAAATATGTACGAGATTTATTTCTGCATTCAATGACATTTTTTGAAAAAAATATCACATATTTATATCGAATTTCGTTACCTTTGCGATATCGTTTTTCTTTACAAGGAAATAAACCAATAAAAGCCGGAAAACTATGTTGTTATTTTACTTCCGCTAATTCATAAATCACAAGATAATAATGGGTGTCAACACATACTTTGCAATATGTTTTACTTGCACTATTATCTCAATATGTTTCATCGATATTGATGGTAAGTATTTTTTAGGAATATTTGTAATTGAATAATTTTGTGTTCATCATGAAATCAGAATATGCGGTATAATTACTAAGTCTACACCAAAGACCAAATGACATAGCTTTCATTGAAGACAATATGATTTTCTACCGTTTTCATAGTTGACCATTGTTAAAAAATACTGTTTGTGTTATTTGTGTGCTTTTATATTTTATCAGCGAAAATACCGTGTTATTTTACTAAATTATTTTAAGTTATTGTATTACAGTTACTCTTTATTTGAATTCCCTATTTTCATTAAAAATGGTATAAAAAAATAATTTACACGCTTTTTAATATAAGAATGGTAGCATACATTTACACCAGTTATTTGATTTGAGACACCATACGTTTTGTTCTTTACAAATTAGTGAAACAAAAGGGAAAACATGCTGCACGGAGGAACAAGTGATCATTATACTGGAGTTGTTTTATATGTTTATTAAATTTAGAAATTTTCAAAAAATTGTCGGCATTCCTATAGGAACGAACAATGCACATCTCCTTGACGATCTCTATACCTAGAATTAAGAACATACATGTAGTTATGTTCGGTCTAACAATTTGAACTGATTGGTCTCACTATACAAACGCCTGAACATAATATTTGTTTTTATTTTTACTGAAAAAATCCAGTATCAACGCTTATTGGTGCTTTTTGGATTTTTTTACTCCTGCATTGAACGTGTTGATTGTAAGCGAACTATTGGTCTAATTCTGTAGGAGTTTGGAATCTATACTGATTCGATCGATCGATAGATCGTGATCGAGATCGAGAGAGATCGTGAGATCGAGAGAAATGGACCAATAATCTACACTTCTGCGTGCACTAATAACTACTTTGTAGAATGTCTATGATAAATTTAAACGCACGTTGGCATATTAAACTTGAATCCTGGTAACTACAATGCATTTATTTACGGTAGATTCATGGTATACCGCCATACTGGATTGTACAATTGCAGCCCACAATCGTTCTAATTCTTTGCTCAAATCTGCAAATTCAAAACTGTCTAATCAAAAACCAAATATTTGTTTTTTTAGAATTTTAAGCTATTTAATAGGAGATACATCTTTTATGAACGTTTTTATACTGGACTTATATGTTAATTTGTTTAACTTGTAGCAAGTAAACAAGTTCGGTGTCATCATTTTTCTCTTTATCTTTTAAAACATATTATAAGACCTATCTTATCATATTTTATTTTGAAAACTTCATAGATACTTTTTTATGCACAAAAATGGGTTTGTCAATAAAACACCTATGAATATTTGAGCAATTTTATAAGACTTATAGATTCAAAAATAGCACGGTGACTCACACTTTTTATTATGTTTTTGTAAAAAAAAATAGAGTAAAATCTTATTTTTTGCAAATTATAAAAAAAAAAATGCGATTTGAGAAAATATATACAGATGATCATCTAAATGAAGGTTTTGCCGCTCGAGTGAATTATTGATGTTAGTAGGACTAATAAATGATATTGCGTAGAATAAAACATATGACTAGAGTTATATCAACCATATTTTTAAGCTACAACATGTACGATTTTTGATGTGCAAAACATTGCTTAAAATAGATACAATACGGATTGGCAGAAAGGTTCAACTACAAACATACAGGCTAATAAAATCTTAACACAGCTGTAAACATTACATTGAACTAAATCTTACCTGTAACGAAAGGTCCATAATAGTGCAACTCAGCTGTGGCATTCTTCCGTTCAGGTAAAACACTGGTAATTTTCTAGGTGAATACGTTTGTTCTAAACATTAGGTGAAGCTTAAAAAAAACCGCATCATTGCTGTTTAAATCTAGGCAACAAAAGTTCAACGATATTCAAATTCGGTAAATGAACAAGTAAAAACAAACAAGAAAACAAACACAACACGAGGAAAGCATGTAAACTCCAAAAGTTTAAACCTTGACATAGAAACTAAGTATGACAAAAATGGAGGGTAAGATAATATAAATTATACAAGACTTAACATGAACAAATTGTTTTTAAAAAACTTAACCTATCAGTACAAATCCGATAGAAAGGACAGAAAGGGGTAAATATTGTACACGCATCGAAGGAATAATTCTATTGTTATGCTTAATTTAGATAAATTGATCATTATACAGGTTGTCTGAATGTTATGTTAATTATATTTGAAATAAAACATCATGTTTAGGATCGCTTTGGTAGATAACATTTAGATTAAATTAAATTGAGATAAAATAAAGGAAAAAAAGTTCTTTTACTTTATGTTGTTGAAAAAGAACGATTCTAACTCTACAATTGCATCCAGACTTATTTTAACAATGAATAGTTGCAAAGTTGTTTACGATTGTTATTTAAACGTACATCAATGGTTTGCGTTCTTTTTGCAAGGTCATGATGTATAGTCTTCTTTGATTATAGTGTGTGACAGTGTTCTATTTTTCAAAAGATACAATTTTCAATTCAGAGAAATTGACTCTAAAAACCTTTCTATTCTGAATTTATAGTCTTTAAATACTCCTAAAAAACTAATAAGTAACTGACGCTACATACGTGATGTGTTCCAATATTTGGCAAAGTGTTTGGACAGTTTGGTTTTGGTACATGGGTCGATCCTAACCTCTGTGATGATAAAATTTATAAATGATTTTCCCATCATATATTTTCAGTGGTGAATGGGATCAATGTTTTAATGAATGAAAATATTACTGCTGCTACTGGTAAAAGCGATATAGAGATGACATGTTCATATACAAAAGAGAATGTCGCAAACATTTATACTGTTGGAATTTATGCCCGAAACAAGACTACATACAGCAATTTTTTCACAATTGTCACTTTCTTACCAGGACACGCCACCGTGATTACTTCTTCAGGAGAGTACCTCCGTAATAGAATAACTATGACAAACATAACGCAAGAATCAACTGAGGCAACAATGATATTCAAGCAAATAAAATGCATTGATCAAAATCAATACCTTTGTAAAGTTACCTATCTAAACACTTACAATGACGCTGATTCAATAATTTCGCTGCAAACATCAATCAACGTAATGGGTAAGCAAATAGTTAAGTCGGCATGTACCTTAATCCTACAAGTAAAAATCATATAAATTGAACCAAAAGGTTAAATTATTGTCTTTTTAGATTGAACATTTCATGCTTTCCAATATATTTTTTGGATGCTTACTTTATTATATGAAAAGACGGAATTATGCTATGATTTTCGATGAGACTTTTATCCATCAAATTTCAAACAAAGTGGATTAAGGCAATTACAGACAAACGTTCGTTCTTCTACAATAAGAAACATTCATCGGATTTTGTCTTATGCTTAGTTTGTTTCTGTGTGTATTACATTTTAATATTGTGTCGTCATTCTCCTCTTATATTTAATACGTTTCCCTCGGTTTTGATTTGTGACCCGGATTTGTTTTTTTTCTATCGATTTATAAGTTTTGAACATCGATATACTACTGTAAGCTATAAACAGACTGAAGAAAATGTGGAACAATATTAACGTGAAAACTTACTAACTTATGCATAACAATTTTTGAAAAAAAACAACAAATGTGACAGACATACACCAAGGACAACCACTGTTCTATAGGATCATGACTAGGGACACACACCTAAAACATGAGACGGGGTTTAAACATATATTTGCATGCTGTGTGATTGATTAACTTTTCCCCGAATCTAGGACAGTGGTGTTATAGTACAAATGAGAATACACTGTAAAAATAACTTGTTTTTTGGCTTAACTTAAAAATTGGTCAGAGGCAAAAAACCCAAATAATATACAAAAATAGACACATAGCAACACAACACCAAACTAAGAGTAATGTTGTTCATAAATCATGACAGCCTTTGCTTGTGTAACCATATATGGTTTCCTCGTATTAACAAATCCAAAGATCATAAACAAAAAGAAATTGATTCACAAAGCTATTTATTTTATCATCTGACATAGGTTTTTTATGACTGTACTATTCAAAATCACATACTTCCCTGTCGATAACAAAGAACGAACAATAGTGTCTTATACGTTTATAAAACCAATGAAGGTTTAATTTGTAATTATGTTTGGTTTATTTGGTATAGCTTATAACTAGAAGGATACTACAGATACAGTTAGGTCGGCCTCATATCTTGACTTACATCTACAAATTGACAATTGAAAGATAAGAAGTTAGCGATATCCTTTAACTCTACTTTCCGCTATGTAGATGATGTTCTTTCACTAAATAGTTCAAAATTTGGTGACTATGTGGAACGCATCTATCCCATCGAACAAGAGATAAAGGATACTACAGATACAGTTAAATCGGCCTCATATCTTGACTTACATCTAGAAATTGACAATGAGGTTCGGTTGAAAACAAAATTTTACGACAAAAGAGATGATTTCAGCTTTCCAATTGTGAACTTTCCATTTCTAAGTAGCAACATTCCAGCAGCACCTGCATACGGGGTATATATCTCCCAATTGATACGATATTCCAGTGCTTGCATTTCCTATCATGATTTTCTTGAAAGACGGTTGCTGCTCACAAGGAAGCTATTAAACCAAGAGTTCCAAATGGTGAAGTTGAAATAAACCCTTCGTAAATTTTACGGACTCCATCACGAGTTGGTTGACCGTTATGGAATAACCGTTTCACAAATGATATCGGATATGTTCCTTACGTCGTAACTACCATTCCGTTCCCTTAATGTGACCTACCGAATTAGACTATTTACCGGATTTGTTATCACATAAGCAACACGACGTGCCACATGTGGAGCAGGATCTGCTTACCCTTCCGGAGCACCTGAGATCACCCTTATATTTTGGTTGGGTTCGTGTTGTTCATTCTTTAGTTTTCTATGTTGTGTCATGTTTACTACTGTTTGTCTTTTTGTCTTTTTCATTTTTAGCCATGGCGTTGTCAGTTTATTTTTGATTTATGAGTTTGACTGTCCTTTGTGGTATCGTTTGTCCCTCTTTTATTTGTATACGAGATACATACGAAACACTGTCATAAGAAATAATTAAAATCTTGAATATAAACAACTTTGTTCCTCCCTATTATGACTAGGTTTCTTTAGCCGTTAAAACGCTCGATGATCGCTTACATACTTAACAAGTGTAACAGGAACCACATGAACAAACTGTTATCGTAGCACCAGAACATAAAATACAGTAATAA
Organism: Mytilus edulis; assembly: GCF_963676685.1. Lineage (NCBI taxonomy): Eukaryota > Metazoa > Mollusca > Bivalvia > Mytilida > Mytilidae > Mytilus > Mytilus edulis. The sequence continues at coordinate 74,558,300 of NC_092352.1, forward strand.
TAACTCCATATTACTAAACTTATACTATTCAGAGAGTTAATATACAATGTACCAAAGGCTAGGTCAAAGCCAAATTCTACTATAGGTACACCTTTGTTCAAAGACTCAAATATGATTCACTAAGAAAAAGTAGGGAACAAAAAATATTTCTTAGTGTTGTGCAAGTAGAATTTACTTTCTGAAATTGAAAGTATATAACATTGTTTGATTTTTGTTAAAGTTGATTTATAACTACCTTGTGTAGTATCGTTTTAATAAATATAAATTAGAACATACTTTGAACGACAAACGACAAAATTTTAATCGCGTAGTGGTATAAACCGTTTGTGGCTTCTTAAAAATTCGAAAGAACTTGTGAACAATTTTGAATCTCGGTCTATTTCTGAAATTAATTCTTATATACTTTGATTTTTTTTAACCCTGTATGCCAACATTCCCAATGTGAAATTCTAAAATTGTTTCGAATAAACATTGAACGACAACATTTCTTCCTATGTGACAAATTGTCTGACGTCAGGCAAGCAAAGCAATGAATGTGTTTTTGATTTGATAGATACTTTTGTGTTTATTTTTAAAATTGTTTGTTTAAGATTGTAACACAACGATGACTGCTGTACCCATATTTTAACTATTTTATTTACTATGTTTGTTTTGTTCACGCATCATTGTAAATATTACGGTCTTCAAGTGAGAGGTGTAGCGCTATAAAACTAGGTTCAATCCAAAATTTTCTGTATTTGAAAATGCCTGTATTAAGTCAGGAATAGACAGTTGTTGTCCATTCGTTTGATGTGTTTTGTCATTTTATTTCGCCGTGTGTTAAGATACTTTTCGATTGGATTTTCCTCGGAGTTCAGTATTTTTGTGATTTTATTATTTAATCTAATCTAAAATTGTATTCACTGTTTATTTCTGCGATGTGTTTCTCTTATTTTAGTACCTCCAACAAAACCTCACAGTGTATCAATAACAGGGACTTTGGCATCATTCACAGAAAGAGACAATGTAACATTTATTTGTATAGGAAATGTAGGAAAACCACCTGGAAAGTTTATCTGGCGTAAAAGACGTGACAAAAACAATTTTCCTGTGTTCTATACAAATACGAAAACAAATTATACAAAATTAGACGAATCATGTTCATATGAAGGAATGAGCGCACTGACAATAACACTAACAGACAAAGATAACCAAGCTATCATAAGTTGTGCAGAAGAATCCTTGATGTCGAATGACGCAATGTTTAAATATACACTACCAATTGATATTTTCTGTAAGTACTTGATGTTTAACTGTAGGGAATGTTTTTCTGGCATATCGCACAACAATGCAACTCGTGAAATATTGTAATTATGTTTCGTGAAAATGTATTGGAGCATCTAAGTAAACTACAAACATTTGTCTATTTCAGATGAATGTTTTGTATCATTGGTATTCAGATTTTAGTGGTTATAATTCTTAACTCTTTATACATAATAATAGAGATGGAGAGTTGGATTGAGAGTTGCCCCATTGTCACTCATAGCACATCATCTTTTTTATATTTAACTTAAATAAAACAGATATTAACAAACAGACTGCTTACCTCTCAAGATGTTTTTGTCGTTAACTATATAAATTCTTATAATGTTTTCAATCACAAACTGTTCTGACATTTCATGTTATGCAATCACTAAAAGGGACTTATTTACAGATTGTTACTAGTCGAATTAAGTTAGGAAATTTTGCATTAGAGTACGGTTTATAATATTCTTTGGTGTGTTTAGAAGGGGATATTTATAACTACAGAAAACCTGTCGCGAGGGAGTATACATACATATCTTATGTTTTGTGTTTCCGTGCATGATTTCCTTGATGTTCCAAACCAGTTATGAAACAGTATTTTCCAAATGTTCACATTTAAATTATCGCCTCTGTTAAGGGATGATCGTCGTTTTAAGGTTGAAGTTTGATACCAATTAAAACGTTTAAATCTGTTTGCATTTGTCCAGAAACCAGCTGATGTTCTGTGATTGGCGATTGTTGATGAATTTTATAGGTGTTTCCAGTTTTTTTTATATAGACTAGTCCGTTTGTTTTCCTTTTTGAATAGTTTATCACTAGTCGTGTGTGGAGCCGTTTAAAGCTTGCTGTGCGATGAAAGCAAAGGCTCCGTGTTGAAGACGAAATCTGACCTATAATGGTTTATTTTTATCTTCTGTTTTATGGAACCTACGGTGTTTGATTTCCATCTTGATACATTTTTTAAATGATAAAATGGAAAAGGACAAACAAATATCCTCTACGGAGACTTCAGAACGGAATGACCCTTAGAATATCATGGTTATTTCGAAATCAAATGTCCAAGCACATCGAACGAATTGAATACACTATTCATATTCAAGACTTCATGGAATTGGTACAGTCATCTCTTCTGTAGAAAATGGTCGATTAAACCTGTTAGCTAGATTATGTGTTTAGATATATTTTTAACTTACTGAAGAAGCAACGGAAAATAAGTATTCCCCTAATATTTCGCATTGTAATACTACTTATGTTCATACGTCTATATAATAAATCGTATACATGTTTGGCACTTTTCCTTGAAATTGTATGACTGCTGTTTGTTCATAACAACGCTTTTCATTTTGTTGAACCTTTTCTCCATAATAGGGTTTTAAGTAACCACAATGGTATATTATGTGCCAAGACTACTGAACAAACAACTTGCTTTAATATAATGTATTTGGTTGAAAATCTAATTGAATGACTAAAAGTAAATATTCATAGAAAATATAATGTTAATGATGTCAATGTCTGCATGCATATGTCAAATATGTAACTCTTAGACTATAAAAGGTTGAACAAAGATATTTAAAGAACTGTTTTTTTAATAAAAATACGAAGTAGTTATCGAAACATGTTATAATGTTTTAGTGATACTGTAGGAACACGTGGTGCTATATGTTATTCTAGTTTTTAGATATTATTGTGTTTTTTTCCATTTTAGTTATTTAAGCTTATTATCAACTGATTCTATCAAATTTGTTCTTATTTTCTGCTGTTACACTATTGTTTGAGATTAGGTGATGGCTGAGCGCTCATATGATTCGTCCTTTATAAATATTATATATGTCACTTGACGTTTAACCACCAACACTCGATCCATACATTCATCAATCTCTTGACGAACAGCTATAAATAAACATCATGCATAAAGTTTGTACAACACTTGTCGTTTTTCTCCTATATTTAGTCAAAGCTCAGACTCCAAGCATTATGAAATATCCTAACCGATCTATGTATATGGAAGGCATTGAAATCATACTACTGACATGTATTAGTAATGGAAACCCTTCACCGACATATCTATGGTATTTCAATGGGACTTCGATACATGCTGGAAGTGTTTTGGAAATAAAGAACATTAGGGAAAGTGAAAGTGGCCAGTACTTTTGTAATGCATCTAATTCATTCCATGGAACATTATTTGAAGCTTCTCACGCAGTGAATATCTCAGTTATAAGTAAGTACTATCCAGTGTAAGATTGTGTCCTCTTAAGGCAAAGTTGTTATTGTCCTTATGACACAAACAAAAGTCGACCAGCAGAGCTGCACATTCAGAACTTTTGGAATATGGAAAATCCGCACCCAAGAGCTTTTTATTCAATGCTTGTTGTTCGTTGAATGTTATCAGTTTGGCAGTATAAAATCCACAAGTGTATAGTTGTGATATATATTTATGCTAAAATAAAATATTTTTAGCCGATAACTGTAAACTTGAATGAATTAAAGCTTCAAAATCCATGCCTTTTAATGAAATCTTAATATTGATGTTTCTTACACAACTGGCATATGGATATATGTTGTCTTTTTTGGTTCATAATATTCACACATTATCTTCCGGTACAGTAAACTAAGTATCGTTTAATTTATTTTAGACATGCTAACTATTGTTCAGACTATTTATCATTCCTTTTTTTTATATTTCAGAAAACACAGAAAACAGTGGTACATCATCAACTAATCTATCCGGAACAGAAGGTATTTAAAACACATACAATGATGACCTCTTTGCACATGATACAAGCCAATATATATCACAGGCAAAATTTGCTCACATGAATTTCTCATGAATCTCACTCACATGAAATTCACATGAAAATGTTTACGTGAGATTCACCTCAATCGAGGTTATACATGAAACTCACGTGAAATTTTTCAAGTGAATTTCACGTGAAATTTACAACAACAAAAATTGATATTTTCCATGATTTTCATTAAATTTGAAAATTTGGATGTTATTTGAAATAGTCTATTTTAAAAATTCAAATGAGTTTTACATGAGATTCACATGAAACTCACAAAAACTGATTTTACTATAGTTTCACGTATAAGCTCGTTTGAGGTGAAATTCACATGAATTTAAATTCACGTGAAATTGATCTGAGTGAAATTAGCCTGTGTACCAAAACATGAGAATCGTAATGAGAAAATATATAAAATCATGTAGATAAAATATATATAATTCAATTTACTTTTAATTTTCTTGGTTTGTAAATTTACTTGTATATAAGTACTGTGTTTCCATTAAAAAGTCTTTTGAAAGTCTTTGGAATGAGAGATTATATTAATAAGGTTAATTATAACATAAAAACACACCAAACTGTTTAAAACATTTTTACTGAAGTTTTATTACTTGGTTACATGGTTACTAAATGATGCTATATCAGAATCAATATGTTTCCAAAGCATAAGACTATTGGTACCTAAATTATATTTTGTATCCTCAAATTTGATTCCATTGCAAATCGAAGTTTTGATTCAAAAGGTTCAAAAGGGTATCATTAACCAAGTTGTGCGTATTTAAGACTGTTTATTACTATGCCTTAGCATTAAATTTTACGGACGCCATCACGAGTTTGTTGACCGTTATGGAATAACCGTTTCACAAATATGTTCCTTACGTCGTGACTACAATCCCCTTCTCTTTCATGAATGTGACCTACCGAATTATACTATTTACCGGATTTGTAATCACATAAGCAACACGACGGGTGCCACATTTGGAGCAGGATCTGCTTACCCGTCCGGAGCACCTGAGATCACCCCTAGTTTTTGGTGGGGTTCGTGTTGTTTATTCTTTAGTTTTCTATGTTGTGTCATGTTTACTATTGTTTTTCTGTTTGTCTTTTTCATTTTTAGCCATGGCGTTGTCAGTTTGTTTTAGATTTATGAGTTTGACTATCCCTTTGGTATCTTTCGTCCCTCTTTTTTAAAGCACACACATGTCAATATTCACCTCAGAAGCTAACAAAACCTTTAAATAGACTTATTAAGAAGGGATATAGTTACGATACTGTTGTCAGGTCATTAAAGATTGCATATTTTGGCGTTGATATTGATTCACTTATAGGGCTTTGCATCGGAACTGAACACATTTATTTAAAAACCAGTTGTTGGCATGACACGGGTTATGTTCTTCTCATATATGTTATGATGGTATGATACTAAACCTCTCACGGGAGGATTGTGCCTGATATTCGTATGATGAAGACATAATTTTTCAATCAGTTTATTTGAAGTCTGGAGTTGGCATGTCAGTTAACTGCTAGTAGTCTGATGTTATTTATCTATTATTGTCATTTTGTTTATTTTGGTTTTTTTCTTTGGTTACATCTTCTGACATCAGACTCGGACTTCTCTTGAACTGAATTTTAATGTGCATAGTGTTATGCGTTTACTTTTCTGCATTGGCTAGAGGTAAAGGGGGGATTGAGATCTCACAAACATGTTTAACCCCACCGCATTTTTGTGCCTGTCCCAAGTCAGGAGCCTCTGGCCTTTGTTAGTCTTGTATTATTTTAACTTTTAGTTTCTTGTGTACAATTTGGAGTTTAGTATGGCGTACATTATCACTGCACTAGTATATATTTGTTTAGCGGCCAGCTGAAGGACGACTCCGGTTGTGGAAATTTCTCTTTGCATTGAAGACCTATTGGTGATCTTCTGCTGTTGTCTGCTCTATGGTCGGGCACATTCCCCATTTACATTCTCAATTTTTTTTAATCTAATACATACTTGTTATTTCTTAAACAGGCAATACAATGACCAAATAGTAGATTTGATTCATATTGAATATGATTCAATTCTTTTAGTATATGCCGAAATATTTATGTATTCTGATTTTCGTCAGCAGTTTCATATGTTTCTGAGTTTTTCCTAAACCTCAATATGTCCGGGAAATCACTTTACAACATGTGAAAAATTCCCCAAAAGTGTTTTATGTCAAACCTCAAATGAGTTTTATGTTTTACTTTAAAATGATGAAAGAGTTCTAGTAAAACAAGTTTGAGGTGTCACTTTACGTACTATTTTTTTTTAAAGATTTGTAGCCTTCAGAAAACGACATAAGATACAGCGGAAGTTGAACGTTAATTTATTCTCTTTGATTTCTGATAACAAAAACGTAAGATTGATTTTCGTTATTTAAGAAAAAAAAAAGGAACGGAAGTGATTGCTTTTATTCAGTTATTATTGTATCTTATTGTTATGTCTTAATCTCTTTTGAAGTTCCCGTCGTCGTTGCGGTTACATGCGGGTTACTGGCTGTTACTGTTATCTTATTGGTGATATTGATATTAAATCGGTAAGTTAAGTCTTTGTAAACCAAAATCGATCATAGATACAAAAATATTTTTGTTTCATTTTTTTTATATAGTTTTTTGGCAAAATTTATATAATTTGTAATTTGTACATTCTTTCTTAATATTGTATTAGTTTTCAGTTCGTATACATATGTATTGTTACAGGCGGGCGAGTAGGGGTCGAGTGTACTTTTAATTCCGTATGATTGCTTATTGATAGTGTTCCGTTACTTTGTCTTGTTTTGAGTGTAGTTTGTTGACTCCAGCATAATCATATATAAATGAAGAATCCAGCGTAAAAGAGTGACTTTTATTCTTGTCCAGTAGGCATGTATATCTCAATAAATAACGCATGCAAATATCAGCCATAACATAGTATAACCATAAATTGTAATAGTAAGATGCTGGCCTTCCGAACCCCAGATATAACTTATAAATACAGATTTACAAGACTTTATCCTATCAATACAATAATGAGAGAATGAAATATACGTATTTCATTAAACTACAATATAAGAAAGTTGTCAACGTGGTGGGACATCGTATCTTTACATCTTTAATAATTTGTGTAATTTGCCAAAAACTGCTATGCGAAATTGTAAACATTGAACTGGTTCCTCATCTTGTCTTAATATGAAGCCACTTCCTGTTGAAGACCTGCTTAAGCGGGAATATTTATAAAAGCGATATTTGGTTCCTAGACGTCCTTATGTGAGCTTTTAGTTAAATATTCCAAAAGATGTAAAAAGATAAATAAAGGCTTGAAATGCTATCGCATAGCTTAAGGTGAAAAAGCTGTATATCGAAATGCATCCTGTACCTAAATAGCTTGCTTGACTTTAAGGGTTTGTTTGGTTTATTGTACTGCTCTGCTTGATAGCCAGATACGATATGCCAAAGTGCTAGTGCGACGCCGTATTTATACTTGACGGTGAAATACATCCGCGACTCACAGAACTGAAAATCTACTATAACTTTGAAATACTAAGGAAAACTCTGGCTCATGTACCGAAATGTCGTTATAAATACATAAAATCGCGAAAGTTTGCCTTTAATTCCAATAAATAAGTGACATAATAAATATAAACCTTAAAATTCCATACTCGTAGCCTTATCACCTACGTTACTATATGACGTCATTGAAATCACAAAATAGTTCCTTAACGGCGCTACACAAAAACGTACTTAACGTAATTATTTCCTATTATTAAATATCCTACACAGTAAAAGGAAGGCCAGCAAGTAATTTAATCATATCTTAATAATACTTTTATGTATTATTATAACTTTATAAAGAAGTACCGTTACCCGGAAGTGACCATTCGTTGGAATGGCAACTTCCAATATACGTAAACAAGCACTCGCCACGATGGAATTTAAGGGAAAGCTACCCAAAAGATGTGTCAAATAACACTGAGACTGAATGAATAGGTAACGACAAACATGTTTTATAAACCCATTATCCCCTGAAAGTGTTAATTTAATGTAGACCCGTGAAAATCCTGATCGAAGTGCCTGTTCACTGACAGTTGAATTTTACCGCTATGTCAACTTGATAAGTGGATAGACGTTATGTTAAATGTTATGTTATCTGATAAAATTGGTACTGATTATAAACATATGCAATTTGATCTCCCCAAATTGAGATTGCCAAAGTTGTCTTAGTGTATGAAAATCATCTAAGACCATTATTTTTCAGGTTTTCAGATATTGATCCCAATAAAAGGAGTAGGTCCAGTAAGACCCCTTTTTGGCCCCAAAATATAGCAGTTTTACAAAATTGTTAAAATGTAAACTTTTAGTCATTTATTGGATAGTAGAAAGGTTCTGCTACATAAATATGGGCTCTTTTTGCCAATACAATGCACATATATTGAGAACTAGCACCATTAATTCATACTAAATTACTGAAATCTTCACAATTCCAGCATTTTAGTTAAATTTTAGACGGTTTTCGTGTAAAACGAAAGTGGCCGCATTCGTGTTCATCCAAAATATTGAAATGGAAGTTGTATTTAATGATAATACATAACATATATAAAGATTGAGGATGAACACGGATGCGGCCACCTTCGTTTTTGACAAAAACCATCTGAAAAGTGACATTTTTTCGCATATTTGGTAGATTTCTCATATTTGAGCCAGAATCGGATTATTTTAAATGACTAAATAAGTTAAAATCTTTCACATAAATTAATTGCATCATATGAAATAGACACTTCAGTGTTTAAAAAGTGGTCAAAATCTTTCGTCAGATGAAACTGAAATTTGAGGCCAAAATCGGTCCTTACCGGACCTACTCCTTTAGAAATACAAAATGTGTTGTTTCTTTAAGATTATTATCAATACCCATTTATAACAGTATTATGGCGTCTTGTTTAAATGTTGTATTAAATATTACGAATCAGATACTATGATTTTTTTGTGTGTTAAAAATCCCGATTTGGTATATCAGTGATCATGCTTGTATGATTATACAATCTTTCGAATATTGCAAATTTTATTAATTATCCAAATTTCTAGACGTGCTTATCAAGATTATGAAGTTGACAATGCATGGCTATTTTCTGTTTTAGACATAAATGTAGACGCATTACCAAGAACAGTAATGAAGCTGACGCAAATAAGCAGGAGATGAATACTTACTTTACAATTGAAGATACGGCATACGAGAGAATAGGGTCACCAGATCATCATCAATACCAGGACATATTTCAGATTTCTAGTACAAAAGATTGTAATGATAAAAACGCTCAGTACTTAACAGCAGTCTCAATTCAGGATGAAAATAGAAAAAAAGTATAATAACAATACCCAAAATCTAAAAAAACTAATGAACGTTTAAACACATATTGAAAAAATATGATTATTTCATAATTCGTGTTTATTATTCAAATGCTTATTTAAAGTATTGAAGATTATGAGCCGCGGGGAACAAATAAAATTACGACCAAATTAATATAAGCAAGATCGTTTAAAAAGACACACAGCTCTGCGCACAAAACAATTGCTTTATAAGCATAATTATATGTAACGAACTAAGAACAAAGTCGTACTATATTGTATTACATTGTAAGTAGTTGGTACTGCCCTCCTGGTATTCATTGTTTCTGTAGCAATACGTTAATAAATATATCCTATGAATCGTAAGAGATTACAAAGAGTATAAATATGAAAATAATATATCCATGATCATTTAGTATATAGACAATAACTGTTTCGTGTCATTAAATATCAGAAACAGTTGTAATGCGAGTAGATTTAATTTTGGATCAACGAAATTTTTACTATATATTTGGTTTGCAGTTTGATCAGAAGAAACACCCACAAAACTAGATAATACAATTAGTTATCTAATTATTACTATTAAATATTAATTAGTATTATATTTTTCACTTTTATTAATATAAGTTAGATAAGTTATACAAATCTAATCCTGAATTTCATCCATATTCTTTCTTAATTTTCGGAACACGTTTTAGATATTTAAATGTGACGTCACTTTGGGCGTTGCATTGACTATGGCTAACAGGGCTGTGATTTTGTAATGGATTCGTTTTTATTCTATAGCTATTCACCACTTCAGTTTAATCATGTATGTCTATTATATAGTCATTTTATAAAATTTACTGTTTGCAAAACTATGTATTATTCTTGATAATAATGATGTTTTATGTCCCCGGCGGATAACCCTGGCCTCACAACTTTTTTGTGTGGCCGTAGCGCGCGTCTGGCATGTTTTAACATGTTACCTTTTGATGGTTATTTTTCGTTTGTTTCTCTGTCCTATATTTTCTCCCATTTAGGTGTAATACCAGCAAATCATGGTACGTCACATCCGATTGTATACAAAAGTAGGTCTAGAAAAATATTCCCTTGAATTTGACAGTTGTAGGTAATTAATCCTTCATTTTATTGCAGTAAAAACATTTCTGTTTCATAAACATATGTCTTGGGTATTTCAAAACACCATTATTTCTTATTGGGGATTTCTATAGAAAATTTCGTAATCTTAAAGTTACATGGTGACTAAACCTTGTACACAGATAAATTAAGGGGAGGAATTTGATTGGTTAACTTCCAATGATGGTTATTTTCTTATATGCAATGAAATGTTATGTGAAATTTTTTCTGTAGTACTGGACAGGGTAAAACTTTACTCATGCCAAGAACTTCTTTATTTGAAACAAAGATAAATTCTGCACATTTTTTTGAAAAGTGCAAATTTAACAAAGACTAATAGGGGAAAATCAATGGTGGTATTACACCTATTATCTGTTTATTTATTGTAACTCTGTCGTGTAATGGTGTCATTTTAACACCCAGTCTTTGATAGAACCATGCAACATGCTTATAAGGGGGTCCACATGACATGTCAACCAAATGAAATGAAATTTTGCACACATGTTATGATAGTCAAGAGAAAAACAATTCTCACTTTAAAATTTTATTTTAAGCTATTTTTAGATTTTACAGCACCATCTACTGGAAACGTTTTGAATTTCCACAAAAATCTACAAAAATATCACAATTTTGTTACTCTGAATATGCTAGATAAGGTTATTTTTAACTGGTATTTCAATTGATTTTTATAACAAGCATCATTCGTCCTTCGAAAATTGACAAAATGTTAAAGCTTGAGTATAGCTACATTGTGAGGTTGACCGGTCTAAAAAGGGCATTTTGGGCATATTTTGGATACTTGGTAAAAAGATCATCGAAAGGACATGAAATCTCTTAAAGTACTATGATTTTTTAAATGTATCAATATTACTATAAAGGTTTACATGTGTACTACAAGTTTTATGATTTTTGAGCTGGGGTCTCCAACACCGTTAGCATGCAACGGAATAAAAATGGGTTATTTTCATATATTTTTTTACAATAATCTGTGTATTTAATCATGAAAACTTTATCTTTTGTCTCTATCGTATGATATTTGGCATGAAGGTGTATTACAATAAGACAGTATATCTCATAAAATGAAAATGCAAATTGACCTTGACCTTTGACCTCAAGGTTTTTACTCTTCCTTAATACTTGACACACAATGTCAGCACCTAAATATGATGTGTTGTGTACCATAGATAATGACCTTGATGTTTGACCTTTAAGGTCAAATAAAGGGTCAAGGTCAAATTAGTAATTCTATATGTCAGCTGAAAACAAAACATTCTGTCTTGCAATGTCAATATGAAGGAGATGTGTACTAACTGCTCATGAGACAACTTTCCACCACAGTTAAAATGGAGTGGTAGTAAAAAAAGTGCAGAACCCCATCGGTAACCCATATTTAATCTTTATTGCCTTTCTAGTTCATCATAGGGATGCCCTGCCCCTACATACAATTGGTGGTTAAATAGCTTAAAATATGTTCATATTTCTACCTCAAATCATATATATTTTTTCAATCAGAACTTTGAGTAGACCAATTATGTTTTTGCTGGAGTTCGCGCCCCTTATAAACACTATTCAGATACCCACAAATAAACTATGTACTTTAATCAATATATCATGACTGGACAAATTAAGTGTAACATATATTATGATGCTCGTATTCTAACCCCTCGATTCATATATTGTTAAATTTATTGGAAACAGTGCATATTTCTACTCACACACCACATATTTTTATGGTTATGGTCCCAAAGGTTTAGGAATTAGGGGCCCAGAGGTGCCCAAAACAATCATTTATCTAGTTTCAGGACAATAACTAGTGTGTAACTGTATGGATCTCTCTGACATTGTACCACAAATTTCCATATAACAAAGGGAAGGCTGGGATTGAGTTTGGGGTTGATTTCCCCGAACATGAAGGAATAAGGGGCCCAAAAAAGGACAAAAAGAAGGATTTTTTCAGTTTAAAGACAATAACTTGTGTTTAGGTGTATGAATTTCTCTGAAATTTTTACTACAAAGGAAAGGCTGAAATTGAGTTTTGGGGTTCTTTTTTTAATTATTTGAGGCCAAAAATGGGCCCAAATAAGCATTTTTGAAGTTTCCAGTCAATAAGGGGAAGGTGAAAAAAAATGTGGGGGGGGGGGGGGGGTACAAATTTTTGCATTTCAGTATTCAGAAATTAAAAGAAAATTTTTCAAATATTTTTTTTAGAGGATTAATATTCAACAGCAAAGTGAATTGCTCAAAAGCAAAACAAAATTTAAGGTCATTAAACCACATTCATTCTGTGTCAGAAACCTATGCTGTGTCAACTATTTAATCACAACCAAAACTCAGAGCTGTATCAAGCTTGAATGTTGTGTCAATACTTGCCCCAACTGTTCCTGGCGAGTGACTTTAACCATAAAATTTAATTTTTAATGCACCTACCTAACACACGGCTAAATTATATATCGTTTGAAAGCTACACATCTGTACTTACTGTTTTGCCCGGTCGTAAAAAAAACGTACGGTGCAATTTCCGTCAAATCAAGATCAAAGGCCAAGGACGAATAAGTGCATATTTTCTAAGATTTCAGCCTGATTGCATAATATGACTTTTATATACTAAATTCACATATGCAAACAATTTAAACTTTTAGCAGAGTGATTAATCGATTTTTTAATATTTAAAGCGTGTTTTTGACAGAGAGCACATGTTTCCTGAAATTCGAGTAAAAGTTAACAAAAGTTTTCTTTCTGGTGCAAATGCTTATCAATTAAAACTTAGTAAAACCCTGTAATGACTATCAAAAAAGTTTTTGACATCATAAAATTTCCTAAAATTATGCTTACTTCTAATCAAACAGCAAATCATAACAACTCATACAGTTGCCCAAAATACCGCCATCTGCGAAAAAACAGCTTTTAAGCATTTTTTCCTATTTAAACATTGTATGTGGTCAATATAAGATTTAATAAACAAATTCTTAAGAATCTGAAAAATTTAGAGTAAAAAAAATATGTGCGCGAATCATCTTATTGCTTGAAATAAAGGGGTGAAACTAAGAGATTGCAATCTGCATTGTAACTACCAGACTAGTTTTACGACAAAAGAGATGAGCATAAAACAACCCATAAAAAAAACCCTTACTACCAAATTATAAACTTTTCATTTCTATGTTACAACATTATAGCAACGCCTGCATATCTATACTACTAAAGGAGGAGACCGATTTCATTGAGCCTCAACTCCTCTGAAATAAAGGCAACTATAGTATACCGCTATTCAATAGTCATCAATCGATTTACTAGTAACTGAAATTAATCCGGGTCACAAAGCAAAAACTAGGAAAACGCATCAACTATAAGAGGAACACAACGATATAACAGAAACACAGAACTGCTACAAAAACAAACGCCAACATACAAAGAAACAGATTGTTCGATACCAACTACCATATGCCTGACTTGGTACAGGACATTTGAAGAAAAATGGTGGTTTAAACATGTTTTAAACCAGAGTTCAAATGCAACGTTGAAATCATCCATTTGAAAATTTCATGGACGTCACTACGAGTTGGTTGACAATTATGAGATATCTGTTTCGCCAGATGACGACTGATAAGTTCCATCGACGTAACCAAATTGCCGTCATTTCTGCCGTGAATGTCACCAACCGAATAAGGCTTGACACCGAGTTAGGAAATACATGAGCCACAAGACGGGTAAAAGAGTGCCGTGGTGTAGTGGTTAGTGCATCGGACTGAATTTTCGGCTCTTCCTTGACACCATTTGTCAGTATGGTCTTGAGGAAACGGTAAAAGCCCGTCGGAAGGGGACGATAAATGGCTGACCCGTGTTAAGAGAGAGCCATATCTCTTGCACGTTAAACACACCTTTGTAGATTTCGAAAAAGAGCAGGCTAATGCCGCTACAAGGCAGCACTCGCACCCGCAAAGTGGAAAGCGATTAATTTAAGTTGCAAAACGTGTTTCCCAATCCACTATAAATAAATATGTTTAAACTAAGACGGGTGTCACATGTGGAACATGATCTGCCTACCCTTTTGAAGCCCCTGAGTTCACTCAAATGTTATTTTGGGGGTGTGTGTTACTCAATCTGTAGTTTTATATGTTGTGTTTTGTATACTGTTGCTTGTCTTGTTTGTTTTTTCCCGGCTTTGTAAGTTCGTTTTTAATTATTAGTTTGATATCCCTTTGATATATTTCGTCACTATTCAAGTAGTAAAAAGTTTTAAAATTATAGATCAGTGTTGCTAAATGTATCATGATAACGATTTGGTTCTATATAAATATCACCGTGAGCAAATTAAGTTATTTTCGCGGATATTTGTCTTATTGCGTTAATCTTCTTCACTTTACTTTGAGGTGATTTTTTGGCCGATTTTCATTACTGCAAGTTAATGTCTTTAAAGTAAAATAATACCAAAGGGACAATCAACATCACAAACCATTAATCAATGTCATTGCGTATGTTAAACACTATAAGCAGTTGTGAAATAACAAAATGAAAAAGTCAAATACCCTTCCTGACCTCATAAGATCATTTGCTGTTAGGAGTGTTCGTTTTCATGGTATGCTGTGTTTTTTGGACTGGTGTTCGTCTCTTGGACTTTAATTTTATTTTGTTCATGGTTTTAATTAACTTTATTTGTTTCTTACGGAAGCTTATAGGGGCCTTATGCTAGTTACTTAAGGCCCCTATAAGCTTCCGTACATTTGTATTTTTAAAGCTTATGTAGAAAATACTCAAAGCATCTTTTATTCAAATAATTAAAGCGATTAAACTTCTAAACACATTGAATATGACTTACTATAACACGATTTTAAACTAAATAAGAAGCAGCCGCATTTTATTTAGTTCGTTTACATCCCACTTTAGACAACCAATTGTTTCTAAACAAGTTTACTTATTTCAATGTTGCCTACGATTTAGTCCCAAAGTAATGTTTGCATTTAAACATGATTACAAAAAGTAAAAAAGTTTGACTTCGTAAAAAACATATTTTAACCTCAATTACCCTGCATATATTCTTTTCTTACGTTATATACCCCTTCTTTTATTATGGAAAATCATTCTCCTCCCTGATATTCACAATTAGCGATGTGCTATTTTAACATAGATTAACAAAATGATCGCTATTTGCAGATGGCAGATTTTGGGGCAACTGCAAACACTTCAATAGAAGGCTGTTCCATGAACAATAATTAATAATTGCATCTTAAAATTACAAAACAAATATTCCTTGACCTAAAACATATACATTTATTCATTTTTTTAGCATGCAAATATCGATTCCCCAAGATATATTTAGCTTTTTGAATAATTTTTCATATTTTTTTAGGATTTGTGATAAATTTCAATTTTCGGGAAATTTTGCGCATCGAATCTCTTATTTTTTGTTTGATTTGGAAATTATGTATCATGTTCCATAAAGTTCATACGATCTTTTGGAAAATTTTATGGTACAAGAATTAGAAAATGGCGTTTTATTTAGTAATCGCAAAAATTGGAATGTTTTTTCATGACCTTTGAACTTGATTTAACAAAAATTGCACCGTACGATTTTTTTACGACCGGGCAAAACAGAAAGTACAGATTAACAGCTTTCGAATGATATATAATACAGCCGTGTGTTAGGTGGGTGCATTAAAGTCGTTAACTAAGCTTCTTTTTGAAATAAATCACTCGCCTATTCAGGGTTCG
The DNA here is from genome assembly GCF_963676685.1 of Mytilus edulis. Lineage (NCBI taxonomy): Eukaryota > Metazoa > Mollusca > Bivalvia > Mytilida > Mytilidae > Mytilus > Mytilus edulis. The sequence continues at coordinate 74,574,535 of NC_092352.1, forward strand.
ACCTCTGTGGTCGAATAAAGCTACGCTATGCGGAGCATCTGGTTTTCGAATTTTGTTTGGGGATTGTATACATAATGGTATGATGTTGTTGTCTGCGTCGTCGTCCGAAAAACCATTGGTTTCCGGACAATAATTTTAGTTTAAGTGAATGGATCTCTATAAATTGTATTAGAAGGTTCAAAAGGAAGGTTAGGATCGATTTTTGGGGTAATGGTCCGAACAGTTTAGGAATTAATAACCTAACAAGGGGCCAAAATAAGCATTTTTCTAGTTTCCATACAATAACTTGGGTAAAGGTGTATTTATTCTTTCTGAAATTGTACCTCAAGGTTCCATACCAAAAAAAAAAAAGGAAGGTTGGGATTGATTTTGGGTGTTATGGACCTAGGAATAAGGGGCCAAAAACAAGCATTTTGATAGTTTCAGGATAATTACTTGTGTATTAGAATTGTTATTGCTCTATCATTTTAGGGGTTATGGGACCAACAGTTTAGGAATTAAGGGCCAAAAAGGAGAAGCAACAAGCATTTTTCTAGTTTCCAGTCAATAACTTGTGTGGTAGTGTATGGTTCTCTCTTACATTGTACCACAAGGTTCCATATAACATAGGGGAAGCTGGGATTGAGCTTGGGGTTAATTACCCCAACCATGGAAGAATTAGGGGCCAAAAAAGGGCCAAAAAACCTAGCATTTTTCTAGTTCCTAGACAATATAACTAGTGTTAAAGTGTATGGATCTCTCTGAAAGTACTACAAGATTCCGTACTACAAAGGAGAGGCTGGGATTGTGTTTAAGGATTTTTGCTCCAAGAGGGTTTCAAAAGGGTAAAAGAGGGATTTTTTTTCTAATTCGTTTAAGGGATTCATATTTTTTTTCGAAATTTTTCAAATTTCGAATTAAATTGCACAGTATTGCGCAATAGAATTTTAAGATCTTTGGCCACATTGATTTTGTGTCAGAAACCTATAATATGTCAACAATTTGATTTCAATCCAAATTCAGACAGTATCAAGCTTGAGTATTGTGTCCAAATTTGCCCCAACTGTTCAATGTTCGACATCTGCGGTTGTATCAGGCTTCGTTCAGCGAAGCATTTTATTTGTGCAAGGTGGAAAAAACTGAAAAAGACCTCGTTATGAAGGCTGTGATAGTTCGTGTCAGTTTTAAAGTTTTTATAGCCTTATAATGAAGATTTTTAACATTTTTTAAAATTTTGCCTAGTATCTTGAAAACTTCAATCTTAAGATGCCAACTTTAAAAAGCAAAAAAAAAAAGTTTTATAATTAGTTCATAAAAAGAAACATTCAAATACATGAGATGGTTTTATAGTGATGAGTTAATTCTAGTAAAAATATGACAGCACACAGTGGTTTAGAAGTCTGTTTTTATAATTGGATTTCTTTGTATTATCCAATTGGTCATATAAAAATCAATGTTAATTTGACTGTATTTTTTTTAGGTATTTACACCTTGTTAAATTTTTGCTCTTTGTTTTTAAAAATATTTTTTGAAACTATTTTCAATGTTTGTTTTTAATTAACAACTGCAAATTTTTACATTTTTCAACAGAATCGCACAAGAAATCCTGATTGTTTTAGTCTCTTATTACACTATGGTAGGCTTTGTTTTATATATATCTTTATGAAGAGAACGGAAATTTTGAAAAACTTATGATGTTTCAAGAGCAGAACACTAAACTAGAAGAAAAAACGATTTTTTTTGTTTTAAAATTTTAAAAATGCATTTTTCTCAGAATTACCTCCCTTTTTACAATACATAATCGATATTTATGGCATTATTTATTGTAATTGTATTGCCTTCATTGTTACATTAACTTACATTGTATGTTATAATGCTGGTTAAGAAAAAAACAAAAAAAATACATTCACAAAATTGTCTACATATTGTTATATTTATTTTATGGATTTTAGAGAAAGGCAAATTTGAATATAATTCAAGTAGAATTTAAGAAAGTACTGAAACAAGAGCCCACCCACCATAATTAACTATGTCTCTTAATATAACCAATATATATTTACTTTCATGTTTAATGTACCAAGAATTAATAAGTTTGAAAAAAGTTATTTTAAGTTTTTTTTAATTATTTTTACTGGATTATCTCCCTTTGTTCCATATATATTCAATATAAATGGCACCATAAGTTGTAATTGAACTATGGTCATTGTTACTTTGAATTGTTTGTCAATTATTGTACTGCTTTTGAAAAAAACCCACTTACATTTCCAAAATCATCCACAAAATACTAGTTTAAATTCATAGATTTATAGAGAGCAAATGTAAATTTAGGCATTTTTCGAGAAGAATTCAACAATGTACTTGAAAGAGACCCCAGCAAGTTTATGGGCTAAAATGCATAATTAAGTATTCCAATTAATAAAACAAAGAGTTATCTTAATATTTTTATTGGAACAAAGGCTTGATAGCTTTTAAAAAATGTACTTTTTATGATTTTCTGAAAATATTTTTTAATGGATTATCTCCCTTGTAATAATCAACAAACTGTTTCTAGAAAAATGTATGCACTGATGAGTTTCTAAAGTTTTAACACTTGATTATTCAATAAATCATCATTTTCTAGCTCGTTATTTTCCGCATTTATAAGTTTCAGGTTGTTGGATTTTTGACAATTTCATAGAAAAATACTGCCACAAATATGGGAAAACTGGTTCCCGATACATTTCAGCATCTCCAAACTGAAAGACATGAGAACCAGATGAAAATTTTTTTTTATGGAATTCTTTCATAATGTTGTTTATAGTTCGGCCGATCGGTGAAAAAATTGCTCAAATAATGAGGAAAGCACCAATTTTTGCATGATGGTACATTTTTGTGTACTGAGCAATATTAGCTATGGACCCACCCTCAAAATTCAATATGGCGGCTTATTTCAAGATGGCTGCCGTACGTTCTAAAATATTTTCCAGTATTGCACAAACCACAGTGGATTTGATGCTGGGTGCACAAAAATCAACATATTTGAATGACTTGGTGTACTTAGCAAGATTTTGTTTTGGCGGCTATTTTCAAAATGGCCGTCTTGAAAAATAAGCAAGTATTCATTATTGAGAATTGACCTGAATATAAGCATTTTATTGATGTATAGTGTCATTTGGTATCTGTCCCAGTTCTGTCCTTTCTGATTTTGCATTGCTTGTCATTTCATACACAAAGTAGTAGCTTTCATAAAAAAAACCTGCAGTAGTAGCTTTCATTAAAAGCTGGACTATTTGTTGTCTTGGGTCACACATAAAAGCTGTGATTTGGGATTTATCTGCCTTAAGATATTATTCAGTGCCTATCTTATCTCTTGGGTCGCAATATTTTGCAATTTAAGACATTAAACTGTGAATTGAGAATCAGTTAAACACATATCAGTGAAATGGCAGGAATTGAGGACAAGAAGGACAAGAACATTGAAATGGCAGAAACTGAATCACTTGGGGATATGGAGAAACCCACAGCTGAAGACGCTTTAACAGAGGACAGCTCAGAAATTACTTTTAAACAAATGTACCAAGAATATTTAACAGATAAAAAATCAAATGCTCAAAGAACAGCTGAGATTTACCGCAATATAAAACAGAACGATGCGCGAATATATAAAATATGTGTTGGTCTCATTACGTTTCAAGCTGAACAGAAAGAGGCAATGAATATTGATAAAAAAACAGATGAAAGCAATAATTCAGCAACTTCAGCAGACTGAAGACAGGATATACCACAAGGCTAGTAATAATTGCTTGGCGGAATTGATGGTCAGACCAATAAGATATTCAATGTTGTGGTGAGACGAATGGACAAGCTGACAACAACTGAGGAAGTAGACGCAGTTCTATTTAAAAGTTCATTTGAACAGCAGGGTACCTTCCAACAACTGGCATCTGTTGTAAATGAATCAGTGGACAGTCGAAATAAAGAAGTTAATATTTCTGCAATGGACACATCATCTAAGCCTAAATTTGACCTTAGCCAGTACAACGCAAGTTTACCAAAAGTACACAACAAAATCCATGCCGTAGGTCTTTTCCCAATTGTAGTTCGCATGAACCATAAACCGCGCCAACTCTGTTGAAGGTGTCTTCACCTTAAGTAAAAATTCCTATGTCTGGGCCCTTGGCCCTGCATGAGACAGTTCAAATTATGCAACAACAATCTCCATTTAAGAACATACTATAAACCTCTAGTACTAATCAAGGATACCAGCAAACGGCTTATGTCTTCTTACGCACACCAACCATCTACTATGAGTCAATAATATTTGGTTCAGATCAGCACACCATTACAGAAACAATTGGCAGCAAGTGGATTCTATCAAGTTTCTCCAATGCTGAATGCAGTGCCTACTTACGGTATCATCCCCGTCGAGTCAATGGCAAATCCCACATTTATCACTCCAATTATGACAACCTCGTCCGCTTCTATAGCTCTTATATGCTTCCCATAACAGCAAGTTGACTCCATTGACCGATCCAGGAAAGGACAGAGGAAAGAAAAAAAGTGTGACAATACCTCTTCTTCAGACTCTTCATTGGAGAAAGAATATACCCGATGGCAAGAAAATCTTTGTGCAAGGGACCGGAGCCGAAGCCCACAGCTGCCAAAAATGCAAAAACTCAATTGAAGAGGATCCATCACTTGGGAGGCGTTCATTTACCAATTTGAATGAACTGCCGGTAGATGACAATGGGAAATCAGGAAAAAAATGTGTGTAGGCCCCAGATTGCCAGGCCGATGTTGGCTTTGAGTACGCTCGCATGGTAAACACAGATGATGATTCCAAGGCCTTAAAAAAGCATTCATTTGGAGCAGCGCTTCAGCAAGAAAGACGATCAAACCAGATTGGAACCAAAACATTCCGTCGAGGATGTAAAGACAAAGATTCTTCAAGGCATGTAATAGAGAGGAACCCAGAAACATTCAACAAGGCGTTAAAAAAATTGAAAACCTCAAAAGCAAACCAGATGGCGATATATGGATAAAAAAGTGCCAATTATGACCATCGACAAGTCTACTGTTCTAATGTCGCAGTATCACCGACCGATAAAGAAAATATGAGCAGTCCTTTAGATTATGAGTTGCATAACCTCACACAAATTGTCACAAAACTAGGTGATGTTATGCTTTCAACTAATCAGCATAACTTCGGATTGGTCGATCAATATAATCTCGGTTCTTCTGATAAAAAAATCATGGAAGATCACTAGTTCAATGGAAGATCACCTGATCAATATAAACGTGGAGGATCTCTTGAGCAATACAATCGCGGTAAGTCGGCAGATAGAAGTACACCCAAGCTTAATGCCTATCGATCAGCAACACCCCCACTAAGCTAGAGATCATATAGTCCCTAAAGACAACGGTTAGCATCTCCACGGACAAACTCCAGAAATCCCGAATATTTCAGACAACGGTCACCTTCACCAGGATACGGAGCAAATCAAAGTTTAACCCCAACAATGGAGCAAAGGTGCGGGTCAGTAGGACAACTCAGATTCCAAAGTCTATTGTCCATGAAACATCACCTTATCACAAACTCAAACAGATGCCCACTGCATCGTCCAATATTGTCATCATTTGAACCATTTGAAAGAGCTGAGTAACTACAAGGTACTATACATGACCAGAATTTGAGCATGATTGTGGACACTGCTGCAATGATAACATTAGTAAATGAGAAATTAATTCCGGCAGAAAATGGAGATTTGGAGAACGTAACGCTACGTGGTTTGGGTTAACAGCTTGTTATTGGGAAGATTATAAGGAACGACTCTCGACATTGATAGAGTAAAAATACAATGGGATGTGTGCAAAGAGCCATTAACAGACGATGTTATACTTAGGCTAGTTATTTTGGACACACTGATCGCAGTGATAAACCTGAGTACTCCCACAATTACATTTGTACCATCAACAATAAAGTGTTAAATGTGCCATTTGTTAATAGTGGAAACGAGATTTTAACTCAGCTAGTTTGCATAAAACGAACCATCACAGTTCCGCCAAATTGAAACATGACTGTTACCATTAAAACTAATAAAAGTGCTGACCAGGAGTGCATTTTAAGACCATGCTCGCTGAAATGTTGCAAATTGATTACGCACGTAGTTAGAAAAGGAACTTGTTGCCCCTTAACCATTTTAAATGATGACAATCGTCTAATCCGCCTGAAGAAAGGTACACCTATTGATTACATAGAATAATTTGACGATGTAGTGGGTACGGCAGATGAAAACGCGATAAGTGACGTAAGACGTGGCATTGAAGAGACACGAGACAAGGTGCCCTCGGCACTGCCTCGAAGTTCAGATGAGTTACCTAGTATTCCACCACATTTAACCGACCTATATTAACGTCAATCGACTCGTTTCAACCTATTTCAGTCCAACCATTAAAACTGAAAGCGTTTAAAGAACAATTACAATAACATGTAACATATTGATTAACATTTTGAATTTCACTATTTGTTTTTGTATATGTAGCTATATTTGCAAATGTATGTGTTATAGAAATACCCAAATTATTTGTTTTATATTTTAGAATTAATTGATAACAAATTCAAGAACATGAAGTCCATTTTTAAAGAATCATGCAGTACTTTAATTTCAGAAATTATATAGAATACCTTTAGGACAATCTTGAATTTTATACCGTTTTTCAGCCATCTTGAAAATGGCAGCCATATTGGATTTTTCAGAGTGGGTCCATAGCTGAAATCAAAGGGAATATAACCAAGAACTACTATACAAAGTTTCATGCTTTCCTCATCAAGTGAGCAATTCTACTCCTTATCTGCACCAATCGGCCGGACTATTAAGCACACAAAGTTTCAATCGTATCTGCTGACCCCCCTTGTGGACTGTTTTGAATGGTTTTATGGGAGACTGGGTGTTAATGTTATAATTAACACTGCCACTAAAACGGGAGGTTTGACATGCAACAAAACCAGGTACAACCCACCATTTTATCATACAATGTCCTGTACGAAGTCAGGAAAATGGCCATTGTTATATAATAATTCGTTTCTGTGTGTGTTACGTTTCGGTGTCGTGTCTCTGTTGTGTGGTAGTTCTCTTATATTTGATACGTTCCCCTCAGTTTTGGTTTGTAACCCGGATTTGTTTTTTCTCTATCGATTTATTAATTTTGAACAGCGGTATACTACTGGTGCATTTATTCAGAAAGATGTTACTCCTGTTTTGAGTCTAGTATACATACAGCTGATATCTAAAGACACGAAATCATGTGAACAGTTATTGTCTTTATGCTGTAACTATTTTGTATATTTGTTTGCTTTAAAAGACTGAAAAATTCACATTTATTGAATCTTTTTTCGATTTAAAATCCTATGATGCCTATGCTGAAATATTAAAATCTAACATTTATCTTGAAAAAAAGGAGTATATATATATCCTAATTGATACGATATTCTCGGACTTTTATTTCCTATCATGATTTCTTTGATAGAAAGTTGGTGCTCACATGGAAGCTATTAATCCCGGAATTCCAAATGGGGAAGTTTGACGGACGCCATCACGAGTTGGTTGACCGTAAAGGAATAACCGTTTCACAGCTTATACCGGATATGTTCCTTATGATCTTTTATTGTTTGGCCATGGCGATGTCAGTGTTTTTAATGTATGAGTTTGACTGTCTCTCTGGTATTTTTCGTCCCTCTTTTATGTTTCTTACTACAACTCCCCTTACACGAATGTCATCTACCGAATTAAACTATCTACCGTAATAACATGAGCAACACGACGGGTGTCACATGTTGAGTAGGATCAACTTACCCTTCCGGAGCACCTGAGATCACCCTAGTTTTGGGTAGGGTTCGTGTTGTTTAATATTTTGTTTTCTATGTTGTGTCTGGTGTATTATTATTTGTCTGGTTTTTTTTTCTAAGAGCCACAAAGTTGTCAGATTTTGTTTGGATTTATGAGTTAGACTGTCCCTCTGGTATCTTTCGCCCATCTATAAAGGACGTCTACTCAAAGTTGCAAAACGTATTAGCTAGTGAAAGTGATTCTTGTTTTACAATTTCTCTAGAAAACTATTTGTATACAAGTGTTGAATTCACTAGTATATGATGAAGAAAAGGAGACGTTATATAAACTATAAGTGAAATTAAGATAAAAAAAAAATACGTCCAGAGTTTTCGAGTTCGAATTAAGCGATGTTTTGTCCATTTTAATTCATTATTCATTCGAACGAATAAAAATGACTATGTCTTTTGTACTAGTGTATACATTGTGCTTTTCATCTTTAATTTTTACTTTTGTTTACCGTACGGCGATGTATATAGGTACTAAAATCTATGCCAATTTGGTCTCATTGTCATCAAAACACATGCATTAATGATATCATTTTACGAAAGTGTATTTGCGATTATTTGTATTCCAAATAAACGATTTTTTATATATAAAAAAAAGTATTACAACAGTTGTAAAATGTCTATTTATTTTTATCGTTATTCCTCCTTAATACAAGACAAGAATAGCATACTTGAACCATTGGCGAACATGAAATAAACCATGACACAACTGAACCGAGTTTGCGTTATCTTAAATTGTGGGTAGCTGGTTTTTTCAGAATAATTGACGGCAGTTTTATATCATAACGTAATATGTGATGTAACAGACAGACAGGTTTGTATAGTCTCAAAATTGCTTTTATTATTTGCTTTCAAATATTACCATTCGAGTCCACCGGATCAAGGTTCATCTTAAAATAAGTATGTTTCACAATACTAATGCTGTAATATTAATTATGTTTTCAAAAACAGCTGCATCCAAATAATGCTTTATAAGATCAAAATGGGATTTGAATAATGTCGCAATTAAAAAAATTAATGAATAAAAATCAGCGCAAGCGTTTGTAATCGTTCGCTGTATAGATCGTATTCTAAGTAAAGATTATGACCTAGCATGTGATGTTTACATAGCTTATGTAATATGATTTGAAATGTTTTTTTTTTTTGCTTCCTTCTACTTTGTGAGCTAATTGGTATTGATAAAGACTTAACTATGATGATAAAAGATTTATATACTAAGGGATCAACGTTTAATACTTATTCATTGTATCAGTACATTTCATTTATTGTATTTTAGTTACGCAGCATAGTATTCTTCTGATGCAATTAAACAATCCACATGATCACGTTATTATGTTGTGTCAGAGTTTAAACATTAAGATTATCAACATTGAAACATACATGTATATATAACAAGTAATGTTATTGTTACATGTAACGATACAAATCGTATAAACATGACCCAGTTATAAACATATGGCATCTTTTAAGTTGAAAACAATATAGGTTAGTTTGAGGATTATTTCGTCTATCAATGAAGAACAAAGCGAAAAAAGCACTTGAACAAAATGAAATATCTTCGACGATTAAGAGAAGAGAAAAATGCTTTAGGGATTTTTAAATACAAAAGAAAAAGAAAGAAAAGCTGACAATGCAATAAATGACAAAAAGCGAAAAATTACGAAAAACAAACACAACAAAACACAGAAACAACATAAAGCTACAGAATAACTACTTCCATTTCAGAATGAAATTCGATTTTTTTGTACTTCATTTATCAAAACTTGAGTTAGTCGGTTTATTATATCGAGATCTTATAGACGACCGGAGTTTGATTGAATATTTTGAAGCAGAATCTGCGTTTTACTTTTCATCTGTCTCCAGAACACTGTTGTTTTCAAAAGTTTGGGACTCGTACGATCGTGCCTTGGAATTCTGTATTGTAAATATAGAATCGCCGTGATAGCTTTGACTGATGTATGGAAAAGTAATATATTGTTTGCAAAACCAATACAAGAATTGAGAACGGAAAAAGGGGAATTGTCAGCTAGAAAACAACCTGACCAAAGATAAAAAACAATTAAGGCAACCAATAATTCTATAACGAATTGAGAAGATCTCGTACTGTGAGGCAGGCTTCCGCTGACTTCTAAACGAAAATGTACCCAGTCCGCCTACGCGTGCGGAACTTTTATCGCCTTGGTGAAAAGGCAATTTGTAGCTTCTGGTTGTTTTCTACTCTTTAATTGGGTTGTTGTTTTTATTCATTATTCTCCATATCTTTTCCCAATTTATTACTAGGTCAAATAAATGAAACCCTATTTTCGTTTGTTTCTTACCAATTTAAATGCATTGCTAGTGAGTATTTTATTCTTCTCCTTTTTTAAAGTAAAGTTTTTGTTTGTTTAGTTTGCATCCAACCTGTTATTTTTTAGATGTTGGCTTCTTCCCTGTAAACATCATATAGATTAGTGTTTAAGATGTTTGTATACTTGTGTTCGTGTCATACACGAGTTCGTGAAAATCATTATAAACTCATATGCCGATATCATAAACATAAACATGATTAACAACAGTACCAGGATCTTCTCAATCCATATACAATAATATTATCAATTCACTAGTGTGGATCTAGCCGTCGATAGCAGCCGGCGTTAATATTCATGAGGCCAGCCTTCAATAATATTCATGAGCCGGCAATAATATTCATGAGATGACTTGCGTTCGAAGAAGTGTTGTTAGAAACTATGAACGATAACTATGATTAAATAACGTTCCTATTTATATGTGATATTACTTCAAACAGGCATGTCAATTGGTGTCTTCTTCGAGGTCCGCGTTTACTAAATTAACTTTTGGTCTTCTTCAAGGACTTCTAGGTCTGCGTCTTTAAATAACATTGTAAATGTAATAAAAACAATGCAAATGCTTCCATAAATATAAAACAAAGTAATGGTCTTTTAACATTCTGTGATAAGAGAAATAATGTAAACTGAAGCAATAATAAGTTGAAATAAATATAATTAAATATAGAAATTTAATGGGACATTACAACAAACAAATAAAGTAAAGAACAGTTCTTATTAATATTTTGTGATTATTGAATTAATGTAAGCTACAATAAATAAAAAAAATGATTGAATACTAGTATAGAAATTTAGGAATTACAGAGAATTGATGGTCATATGGGCATTCCATAATTTGTTCGTTGTTCGTTGTCTACAAATATAGTCCAATCATGAAACTAAAACATACAATTCAGACAGTATTTTCTATTTAAACAGATCAGAAAAAATAGAAACATAGTTAATTGCAGAAATAAAAACAACAGAAAAATAAAAACTGTCAAGTACTATTTCAATGACATATAATTCTTCAAAATTACGGAGACCAATCTCAGTCATTAATCTTAACATTAACAATTTATATCATTGCCTTTAAAATGGCTCATAGCACTTATGCCCTAAACCCGTACGAGTTAGTCAGGAAAGGATAAGGGGGGGGGGGTACCCTGGTATATCACAAATTCTAAAATGAACTATTGCCGGCTGGCCAAACGAAGAGATTCTCCACGTGGGCAATAATACCAGAGGAAGAGGTACTTATTGCCTTTAAAATGGCTCTGAGCACTTGTACCCTAGACCCGTACGAGTTTGTCAGTAGAGGGTTAAAAGAGGGATATGGTATTCCGGTTTACAACGAATTCGAACTGAACTATTGCCGGCTGGCCAAACTAAGAGATTCTCCACATCGACCATCATACCAGAGGTAGAGGTTGGTATTGCCTATAAAATGGCCGATAGCACTTATGCCCTAGACCCGTACGAGTAAGTCAGGAAAGGATAAGGGGGGTACCCTGGTATATCAAAAATTCGAAAATGAACTATTGCCGGCTGGCCAAACAAAGAGATTCTCCACGTGGGCAATTATACCAGAGGAAGAGGTACTTATTGCATTTAAAATGGCCCATAGCACTTGTACCTTAGACCCGTACGAGTTTGTCAGTAGAAGGTTAAAAGGGGGGATATGGTATTCCGGTTTACAACGAATTCGAACTGAACTATTGCCGGCTGGCCAAACTAAGAGATTCTCCACATCGACCATCATACCAGAGGTAGAGGTTGGTATGGCCTATAAAATGGCCCATAGCACTTATGCCCTTGACCCGTACGAGTTAGTCTTGAATGGATAAGGTGGGTACCCTGGTATATCACAAATTCGAAAATGAACTATTGCCGGCTGGCCAAACGAAGAGATTCTCCACGTGGGCAATGATACCAGTGGAAAAGGTACTTATTGCCTTTAAAATGGCCCATAGCACTTGTACCCTAGACCCGTACGAGTTTGTCAGTAGAGGGTTAAAAGGGGGGATATGGTATTCCGGTTTACAACGAATTCGAACTGAACTATTGCCGGCTGGCCAAACTAAGAGATTCTCCACATCGACCATCATACCAGAGGTAGAGGTTGGTATTGCCTATAAAATGGCCCATAGCACTTATGCCCTAGACCCGTACGAGTTAGTCTGGAAAGGATAAGGGGGGGTACCCTGGTATATCACAAATTCTAAAATGAACTCTTGCCGGCTGGCCAAACGAAGAGATTCTCCACGTGGGCAATGATACCAGAGGAAGAGGTACTTATTGCCTTTAAAATGGCCCATAGCACGTGTACCCTAGACCCGTACGAGTTTGTCAGTAGAGGGTTAAAAGGGGGGATATGGTATTCCGGTTTACAACGAATTCGAACTGAACTATTGCCGGCTGGCCAAACTAAGAGATTCTCCACATCAACCATCATACCAGAGGTAGAGGTTGGTATTGCCTATAAAATGGCTTAGAGCACTAATGCCCTAGACCCGTACGAACTAGTCTAGAAAGGATAAGGGGGGTACCCTGGTATATCACAAATTATAAAATGAACTATTGCCGGCTGACCAAACTAAGATATTCTCCACATCGACCATCATACCAGAGGTAGAAGTTGGTATTGCCTATAAAATGCCCCAGAGCACTTATGCCCTAGACCCGTACGAGTAAGTCTGGAAAGGCTAAGGGGGGTACCCTGGTATATCACAAATTCTAAAATGAACTATTGCCGGCTGGCCAAACGAAGAGATTCTCCACGTGGGCAATGATACCTGAGGAAGAGGTACTTATTGCCTTTAAAATGGCCTATAGCACTTGTACCCTAGACCCGTACGAGTTTGTCAGTAGAAGGCTAAAAGGGGGGGATATGGTATTCCGGTTTACAACGAATTCGAACTGAACTATTGCCGGCTGGCCAAACTAAGAGATTCTCCACATCGACCATCATACCAGAGGTAGAGGTTGGTATTGCCTATAAAATGGCCCAGAGCACTTATGCCCTAGACCCGTACGAGTTAGTCAGGAAAGGATAAGGGGGGTACCCTGGTATATCACAAATTCGAAAATGAACTATTGCCAGCTGGCCAAACGAAGAGATTCTCCACGTGGGCAATGATACCAGAGGAAGAGGTACTTATTGCCTTTAAAATGGCCCATAGCACTTGTACCCTAGACCCGTACGAGTTTGTCAGTAGAAGGTTAAAAGTGGGGATATGGTATTCTGGTTTACAACGAATTCGAACTGAACAATTGCCGGCTGGCCAAACTAAGAGATTCTCCACATCGACCATCATACCAGAGGTAGAGGTTGGTATTGCCTATAAAATGGCCTAGAGCACTTATGCCCTAGATCCGTACGAACTAGTCTGGAAAGGATAAGGGGGGTACCCTGGTATATCACAAATTCGAAAATGAACTATTGCCGGCTGGCCAAACGAAGAGATATTCCACGTAGGCAATGATACCAGAGGAAGAGGTACTTATTGCCTTTAAAATGGTCCATAGCACTTATGCCCTAGACCCGTACGAGTTAGTCTGGAAAGGATAAGGGGGGTACCCTGGTATATCACATATTCTAAAATGAACTTTTGCCGGCTGGCCAAACGAAGAGATTCTCCACGTGGGCAATGATACCAGAGGAAGAGGTACTTTTTGCCTTTAAAATGGCACATAGCACTTGTACCCTAGACCCGTACGAGTTTGTCAGTAGAGGGTTAAAAGGGGGGATATGGTATTCCGGTTTACAACGAATTCGAACTGAACTATTGCCGGCTGGCCAAACTAAGAGATTCTCCAAATCGACCATCATACCAGAGGTAGAGGTTGGTATTGCCTATAAAATGGCCCATAGCACTTATGCCCTTGACCCGTACGAGTTAGTCTTGAATGGATAAGGTGGGTACCCTGGTATATCACAAATTCGAAAATGAACTATTGCCGGCTGGCCAAACGAAGAGATTCTCCACGTGGGCAATGATACCAGTGGAAAAGGTACTTATTGCCTTTAAAATGGCCCAAAGCACTTGTACCCTAGACCCGTACGAGTTTGTCAGTAGAGGGTTAAAAGGGGGGATATGGTATTCCGGTTTACAACGAATTCGAACTGAACTATTGCCGGCTGGCCAAACTAAGAGATTCTCCACATCGACCATCATACCAGAGGTAGAGGTTGGTATTGCCTATAAAATGGCCCATAGCACTTATGCCCTAGACCCGTACGAGTTAGTCTGGAAAGGATAAGGGGGGGTACCCTGGTATATCACAAATTCTAAAATGAACTCTTGCCGGCTGGCCAAACGAAGAGATTCTCCACGTGGGCAATGATACCAGAGGAAGAGGTACTTATTGCCTTTAAATGGCCCATAGCACGTGTACCCTAGACCCGTACGAGTTTGTCAGTAGAGGGTTAAAAGGGGGGATATGGTATTCCGGTTTACAACGAATTCGAACTGAACTATTGCCGGCTGGCCAAACTAAGAGATTCTCCACATCAACCATCATACCAGAGGTAGAGGTTGGTATTGCCTATAAAATGGCTTAGAGCACTAATGCCCTAGACCCGTACGAACTAGTCTAGAAAGGATAAGGGGGGTACCCTGGTATATCACAAATTATAAAATGAACTATTGCCGGCTGACCAAACTAAGATATTCTCCACATCGACCATCATACCAGAGGTAGAAGTTGGTATTGCCTATAAAATGCCCCAGAGCACTTATGCCCTAGACCCGTACGAGTAAGTCTGGAAAGGATAAGGGGGGTACCCTGGTATATCACAAATTCTAAAATGAACTATTGCCGGCTGGCCAAACGAAGAGATTCTCCACGTGGGCAATGATACCTGAGGAAGAGGTACTTATTGCCTTTAAAATGGCCTATAGCACTTGTACCCTAGACCCGTACGAGTTTGTCAGTAGAAGGCTAAAAGGGGGGGATATGGTATTCCGGTTTACAACGAATTCGAACTGAACTATTGCCGGCTGGCCAAACTAAGAGATTCTCCACATCGACCATCATACCAGAGGTAGAGGTTGGTATTGCCTATAAAATGGCCCAGAGCACTTATGCCCTAGACCCGTACGAGTTAGTCAGGAAAGGATAAGGGGGGTACCCTGGTATATCACAAATTCGAAAATGAACTATTGCCAGCTGGCCAAACGAAGAGATTCTCCACGTGGGCAATGATACCAGAGGAAGAGGTACTTATTGCCTTTAAAATGGCCCATAGCACTTGTACCCTAGACCCGTACGAGTTTGTCAGTAGAAGGTTAAAAGTGGGGATATGGTATTATGGTTTACAACGAATTCGAACTGAACAATTGCCGGCTGGCCAAACTAAGAGATTCTCCACATCGACCATCATACCAGAGGTAGAGGTTGGTATTGCCTATAAAATGGCCTAGAGCACTTATGCCCTAGACCCGTACGAACTAGTCTGGAAAGGATAAGGGGGGTACCCTGGTATATCACAAATTCGAAAATGAACTATTGCCGGCTGGCCAAACGAAGAGATTTTCCACGTAGGCAATGATACCAAAGGAAGAGGTACTTATTGCCTTTAAAATGGTCCATAGCACTTATGCCCTAGACCCGTACGAGTTAGTCTGGAAAGGATAAGGGGGGTACCCTGGTATATCACATATTCTAAAATGAACTTTTGCCGGCTGGCCAAACGAAGAGATTCTCCACGTGGGCAATGATACCAGAGGAAGAGGTACTTTTTGCCTTTAAAATGGCACATAGCACTTGTACCCTAGACCCGTACGAGTTTGTCAGTAGAGGGTTAAAAGGGGGGATATGGTATTCCGGTTTACAACGAATTCGAACTGAACTATTGCCGGCTGGCCAAACTAAGAGATTCTCCAAATCGACCATCATACCAGAGGTAGAGGTTGGTATTGCCTATAAAATGGCCCATAGCACTTATGCCCTAGACCCGTACGAGTTAGTCAGGAAAGGATAAGGGGGGTACCCTGGTATATCACAAATTCGAAAATGAACTATTGCCGGCTGGCCAAACGAAGAGATTCTCAACGTTGGCAATGATACCAGAGGAAGAGGTACTTATTGCCTTTAAAATGGCCCGTAGCACTTGAACCCTAGACCCGTACGAGTTAGTAAGTAGAGGGTTAAAATTGGGGATATGGGATACCAGTTTACAACAAATTTGAACTGAACTATTGCCGGCTGGCCAAACGAAGAAATTCTCCACGAGGACAATGATACCATAGGAAGAGGTACTTATTACCTTTAAAATGGCCCATAGCACTTGTACCCTAGACCCGTACGAGTTTGTCAGTAGAGGGTTAAAAGGGGGGATATGGTATTCCGGTTTACAACGAATTCGAACTGAACTATTGCCGGCTGGCCAAACTAAGAGATTCTCCACATCGACCATCATACCAGAGGTAGAAGTTGGTATTGCCTATAAAATGGCTCAGAGCACTTATGCCCTAGACCCGTACGAGTTAGTCAGGAAAGGATAAGGGGGGTACCCTGGTATATCACAAATTCGAAAATGAACTATTGCCGGCTGGCCAAACGAAGAGATTCTTCACGTGGGCAATGATACCAGAGGAAGAGGTACTTATTGCCTTTAAAATGGCCCATAGTACTTGTACCTTAGACCCGTACGAGTTTGTTAGTAGAAGGTTAAAAGGGGGGATATGGTATTCCGGTTAACAACGAATTCGAACTTAACTATTGCCGGCTGGCCAAACTAAAAGATTCTCCACATCGACCATTATACCAGAGGTAGAGGTTGGTACTGCCTCTAAAATGGCCGATAGCACTAATGCCCTAGACCCGTACGAGTTAGTCTTGAATGGATAAGGTGGGTACCCTGGTATATCACAAATTCGAAAATGAATTATTGCCGGCTGGCCAAACGAAGAGATTGTCCGCGTAGGCAATGATACCAGAGGAAGAGGTACTTATTGACTTTAAAATGACCCATAGCACTTATACCCTAGACCCGTATGAGTAAGTAAGTAGAGGGTTAAAAGTGGGGATATCGGATACCGGTTTACAACAAATTCGAACTGAACTATTGCCGGCTGGCCAAGCTAAGAGATTCTCCACATCGACAATTATACCAGAGGTAGAAGTTGATATTGACTCTAAAATGACCCAGAACACTTATGCCCTAGACCCGTACGAGTCAGTCAGCAAAGGGAATGGGGTTTATTGAACTGTTGCCGACTCGCAAAACTAAAAGATTCTCCACTAGGGCCATGATAACAGGGACAAAGGTAGTTATTACCTTTAAAAATGGATAAAAGCACTGATGCCTTAGACCCGTAAGATTTTTCAGAAGAGGGTTAAAAATGGAAATTAACTATTGTTGACTGGCCATACTAAGAGATTCTCCACCTTAGCCATTATTGGTTAACCTATCGCGGGAGCATAACGTCCGATTTATTGTACTTGTCCATTGTCGACGTCGTACTGTCAGTGACTTCGCCTTGGAATACGAATATGTATATTTAATGTACTGGCTGAACAGTTGTTGTAGTACATATTGCCTTAACTATCATCTTTATTTATGATACCGTGACCCGGATCTCGAAAAAATGAAATCAGTCAGATCGTAGAACAGAAGACAGAAGTTCTGTTACCAGACTATTCCGAAATAGAATTACCGGAGAAATAATATCTCGGAAATACGTTGTGTGTCGCTTTCTCAAAGTCGCTTGCTACAGTAATCCTTAGAGTTTTCCGAAACGTGTTTATCCCAATTCAATCCACTTTTCCATAGATCCTGTATGAGCTTCTTTGTTCGTATTGTGACCGGGCTAAGTATTCTAAGTGGATCGTATTTTTTCGAAGAATTTTCAAAATCTCACTTTTTGTTACAATGTCTAGTATTGGAATATCACATTTAGTCCGGCGGCCACAAGTATATTTCAGACGAGTTGTGCACATCCTGATATAAGCATGAACATTGGCATAGACCTTCCTGAAATATTACTCTTTTATTTCAGATAAGAAGGCATTTGAAAAAGATGTCTCACTGCCGGTTAAATAAAAAATAGCGGACATCATACTTTAATCGGCCCAATATAGAAGGCTAGTACTGTGGATTCATTTATTTTCGTGGGTACCAATTTCCGTGGATTCAGGGAAACTTACATATTCGTGGATATTTAACTTCGTGGTTTTACCGAAGTCTGCATACTAGTACAAGCCTTTGTAAAATTTGTCATTCGTTGAACATCAAATTTCGTGGTTTGCCTGTACCAACGAAATCCACGAAAAATTGGTATCCCACGAATAATAATGAATCCACAGTGTGTGAAAAGGATCTATCAGCATGCTGCTATAATAATATTTGGTACAAACTTTTGTTATGTAATACTTTTAGATATATTATATAGATAAAATGTCTCTAAAAACCCTACTTTCGGTAGAATCCAATATGGCGGACATTGACTAAAATAAGCTTATTTTTTAGGGAGGGGGATTGAAATGTGTTTTAACGTATTGTTACTATCATTAAATTGTACAGGAACATTTCTTTGATGCTTCCAAGGGATACAATGTATAAGATATATGTCTTAAAAATCCTTTCTTCCGGTAATATTCAAAATGGAGGACATAAATATGTCCTTTTTTATTTTGATATTTATCTTTTTTTTCAAAATGTGAAGAAAGTGTTTTTTTTTTGTGGTGGTCATCAACTTTAGGCTTTAATTTATCCTCTAAACCACTTATCATATTCTGTAGTTAATATTTAAATACAAAGTTAACACTTCCGGTAAAAAAAAACCAATATGGCGTAAATGTCAAAGATGAGTCCTCACTCCATATGTTCGATGTAGAGCTTTGGATAGATTGATTTAATCAAAATAAAATCACTTAAGTACTAAACCTTTTAAAAATTACCACTATTTGGCAAAAAAAACTTGTAAATTCCCAGTTACCACCACATGCACACGACGCAGGGCACGGGAGACTTGATTTTCCTCATAAAAACAACCGCGACAACCTTTCTTACATCCACAATGTGCAAGCTTCTGACAACATGATGAGCCCTCAGAAAGAGTTTTTTAAAAGTGATCCTCTTTGTCCCGTCGTCATCCATTAGCGCCTGGACTTGGTAGCATGCGAGCCAATTTCAGGCTCGTCCCCTAAACACGTGTCTTAGTATATTGACCATTTTGCATGCTGGAAAAGACTAGACTAAGTTGATAACCTCAATTAACCTACCCTTTTGCGTAAATAGATATTTCTTGCTTTGTTAACCATGCTAACCCCATATGATTATTTTTTGCTATCTTACAGTAAACACCGGTGATTTAGGCGGATCAATTATCATTCTTTAAGTTAAAGTCACATCTTCAAATGCTATCAATGTCTCCCAACCAGTCTTTTCCCCCCTTTTCAAGAAAACAGAGAACCGTATCACAACCGGAAAATGGATCACAATATTTGTGTGTGATCCCTAATCGCGAGTGCATTTGGAAGGTCATTTATATATATTTATCCAAAGCTTTTCCTCCTCTTAAACACAATCCATAGTTCGTCTACCCCTATGTCACGGAATAGCGAAACAGTAATGACAGCATCATCAGTAACGACTGTTCGAATAATGACTTGTTTAATTTCGTGTTTCACTGCATCAGACACATGCACCATGTTTCTAGTGTCAGCCTTTTAATACATATGTATTAATATGGTGTTTAACTTGAAACGCATCACGGCGGTAAAGATAGAATATCCTGAACATGTGTTGCTACAACTGTCATATGCATCCAAGACTTTATCATAATAGTTTCATGCTTTTTAAGATAAGGGCATAATACCCTATCAGCATACTCGTTATGAAACAACTTGAAACTGTAACAGTGGATGAATGCATATATAGACAATACCGGTAGTTTGAATGCTGCCACAAGAAAAAAGAAATACACTTAGGGGTAAGAGAATACAAAGACGAATCCAGAGTCGAAACAAATCTCAAAATTGGTAAAGTTTTCTGAGAGATGACGACATTAAGAAAGAACTTTTTAGTTTTTATTCACAGGCGCTTGATCAATAGATTTTGAGGAAGAGTTAGTTGTAGCAACAAATGCTCAGGATGTTTTGTGTTATTCACCACATGATGGTGTTTCAAGTTTAGCCCCATGTTAAAATGAATAGGCTTATACTATAGAATCAATATACAAAAAAACATGTGTCTGATGCAGTGATTCACAAACTTAACTGACTCATGACTTGAACAGTCGATACTGATGCTGCTGTCATTGCTGTGTCATTATTCCGTGACATGGGGGCAGATGAACTTTGGCTTGTATTTGGAAGTGGAAAAAGCCTTAGATATAATCTATCCGTGACCTTTCAAGTGCACGTTTACTTGAAAGGGAACTTCGTTGTTGACATGGATGGCGTTTGAAGATGTGACTTAATGATTTAAAATGATGATTGATCAGCCAACATCACCAGATATGGATTTGATAATGCCATTGATAAAACGATACGTGGTTTTGTAGTAAGATCGAACAAACTTATCAGATGGGGTTTACGAAGCAAGAAAACATGTTTTTGAAAGTGGAAAGACTTATTGATGATATTTGAACGACTCGGTCTAATGTTTTTCATCATGTAAAACGTGCAATATACCATGGCGGGTGTGGATGAGTAACAAGCTTGAGATTTGGTTTCTATGCTTACTATTCCAGACGCTTATAATGGCGGGGAAAATATGAAACATTGGAACCCCTTTGGACAACTCTTTGTGAGGCCTCTTCACCTTATCAGGAGCTTGTACATTATTGATATAAAAAAAACCAATACCGCCGCTGTCTTAGTAAATGAGGAAAATCAGCTTTCCCATTGTGAATATTTGCGGCCATAAATGATCTGTACTTTTAAAGATGTTTTAGTACTACAGTGATTTTATCTTATTTTCATCAATCTATCCAAATAAAACCTCTATTTCGAAGATATGGACTGAGGACTCATCTTTGAAATTTACTCCAAATTGGTTTTATATACCGGAAGTGTTAGCTTTGTATTTAATCATTATCTATAGAATACAATAGGTGGTTTAGAAGATAACTTAAAGCCAAAACCAAATGGTAACTGACCAGCACAAAAAGAAACAGTTTCTTTACATTTTGAAATAAAGTTGAATATTAAAGTAAAATAATGATGTTTCATGTCCGCCAGTTTGACTATAACCGGAAGTAATGCTTTTAAAGACATATGTCTTATGCATTGTATCCATTAGCAGCATCAAAGAAAGGTTCTTGAACAATTTAATGATAGTAGCAATACCCTCCTTTAAAAATAATCTTATTTTAGTACAATGTCCGCCATGTCGGATTTTACCGAAAGTAGGGTTTTAAAAGACATCTAATCTATATAAAATATCCAAAAGTAGTACATAACAAAGGTTTGTTCCAAATATTATTATATCAGCATGATAAAAACCGCTTTTCACACACTTACACTAGCCTCTGATATTTGGATGATTTAAGTATGATGTCGGCCATTTAAGATTTTTACCGGATGTGAGACATTTTTTCAAATGCCTCCTTATCTTGAATAAAAGAGTAACAGCTGAGCTGAGTCTATGCCAAATTTTATTCCTGTAGCATGATTTGCACAATTTTTCACAAAGCGGCCGTATTAATTTCTGGTACATCAGATCATCGAATCAGCTATTCCATAACATACCAAGTACTTTTGTGTTTTGTCCGCATATAGTAGTACATTTTTCCGTTTTAGCTAGCTTACGTATATCCACACGGTTTGATCGTAGATAGAATCCAGTTTCCTCCATCATTGATTTCCCTTCCTTATAGTCAGCCCACCCTCGTTCTGTAAACTTAACCGAATGTTGTCCACATACAAATCAG
The DNA here is from genome assembly GCF_963676685.1 of Mytilus edulis. Lineage (NCBI taxonomy): Eukaryota > Metazoa > Mollusca > Bivalvia > Mytilida > Mytilidae > Mytilus > Mytilus edulis. The sequence continues at coordinate 74,596,596 of NC_092352.1, forward strand.
TCATTCAAACTTTGCGAATTATGCGATGTCGACAAATGCAGTCGTAAACAATTTTGATAGGTATAGTGCTTGATTCCTTCTGTAGAGGATGATAAGGAATGTAGTGATACTTTTCTTAAGTTCATCTGTTTCATCTACCTTCTCTATGAATCCTCTTCGTTCCTGTTCTTGTATAATGTTCCCGTACTTCTTTAACATATCTGAGTTTTGAGTAAGTCTTTGAAGGACGTTTTCTGTCCTTCTGTTCGTGACTGCTTAATTTATAGGCAATTCATCACGTTTTCAAGGTAACATAGTGGAATATTTGTTTTCTCAGAACTCAATTGATCTGTCCTGATAGACTTAAATATATGCATTGTCGTCTTCGTCTACCTCCCTACTATTTATTCCTATTGAATCTAAATTCCAAAATCTCTCCAGATTGAATTCTGTAACTTTGTGTGATACTAGAACATTACCCATACTAGTCTTCGACGTGTTTGTTTTCTTACCGTATGTAAGTACCGAAAGCATTTATCCGATATTGGATTTCACGGCGGTCGGATCGTTTACACGGACTATATAATCTTTAACAACGTCCCCGTAGTGATATGCGCCTACCAGCAACGATATCTCGAATGAATCGTGCTTTGTCACCGTGTGCGCTATCTTTAAACCACGCAAATAACCGTTCTGTGTATCAATATTACGTATGTGATTCTGTATAGGCATGCCGATCATCTGTACTATCAGTACTTTGATTGACAATACGTGTCCTACATCGGTTTTCAGATAGATTGTTGACTTTTCTATGTGTCTCACGTTTTTCTCTGCACCTCCAAATGCCGATTAATATATTATTTATGTTCCCGCTATCTGTAAATTTAGTTAAGTTTTGCGTTTCAAAAGATGTTTGCCCTCCTTCGTCAAAAAGAATATCCATATCGATAAAGAACTGATTTGAGCCTACTTGTGCCACGGCAGTTTTCAAAAGTACATTCGATTGCAATTCTGTCCGTTGAGAATACAAAATAGTAGTATTATGTTCCGTATCATCAATGTCATTCACGAGTTGAACGTTGGGCGAATTCGAAGATAGTGGGTTTAACGTGCATTACATTAGTTTGTGTGGTTTTTCTCATTACAATGTCCGTTTAGATTTACATTCGTTTAGTCTGTGTATACCAAGGTAGTTAAAGATAAAAAATTTGTTCATACGGCATTATGTGTCGGCTGTTTTATAACTTAGCCGTATTTGGCACAATTTTTTGGAATTTTGGATCCTCAATGCTCTTCAACTTTGTACTTGTTTGGCTTTATAAATATTTTGATATGAGCGTCACTGATGAGTCTTATGTAGAAGAAACGCGCGTCTGGCGTACAAAATTATAATCCTGGTACCTTTGATAAGTATTTACTGCAATGAGTTGGTGGATGTATTTCGTGACATTAAACGCTAGGTCTAGTCTCGATGTTCTTGAAAAATTTAGATTTCACCAATTTCGGATGTCGACTCTTTTGTCCTGTGTCCGGTATAACGATATCGTCTAATATGCTTTCAAGGAGGTCCGTTATACCAACGTTTTTGTTCTATGTCCTCGCGCGAGATATTTTCTGACTTCAACGGGTAATTTGTTGACAATAATGGGAAGAAGTAGTGTGCCGTATGTTTCATGTGTCTTACCCAAAGTTTCTAGACCTTGACGCTACCTCCAATTTGATCGTAAAAAACTTCGTAAGCTTGTTAACTGATTTATAGGCGAAGGAATTTCTAAATCTAGTGCTTCGTGTTCTACTTCATGAGCTTTCAAGCAGTTACACTTTTGTATATTTGTAAGTAACTAGTTAAGATGTACGGACGACTCACATGAGTCCCAGAAGGTTTGCCATTCTGAAATCGTGCCTTCGAAAGTTGGAAGCGTAAGTTTTGGTACGTTACTCTGATTAAACGTTGCAGGAAATGTACTTTATTGCGTGTTGATTGTGAGAATGGCTTGGGCAAACTGGTTTTCAAACGACAGTGCGTTGTGTAGGTTTGCTATGTTTTGCGTTGAAACAAACGGTATAGTTTTTGGATTTAAAGTGTGCGTTCTAGTACTTTAGTATTTGATTCAATGTGACGGGACTGCAGGATTTTGGACATTTGTATGAACTTACGTACGTGTCAAATCAAGGTTATCATATTAACCGAAAATTCATCTGAATGAAATAATCTAATTTACCACATCTTCCGGTTCCGTTAACTTTAGAATTTGTTCATTCAAGTCCTAAAACAATGTTTGTGTTTGCACAAGTTTTCCTAGTGTTGTAATGACTTCTACGTGATCGAATTTTGTATTCTCCTTTGTTTCATCTAATCTTCGGTATACCTTGAACTACACGTATTTTGCGACTGACTATCTGAACAACGGAACCGAAATTACGTTAGTGATTGCGAAAAGCAGATTAGCGCAAGTGAAAACCCTTACATAACCGCAACTAGAACTTATGGCTGCAGTTATTGGAACTAGACTAGCTTTTCATGTAAAATCGACCTTCTAATGTAAAAACGTGGCTTTCTGGTCGGATAGCTGTATAGTATTGCACTGGTTAAATCATCGAAACTGTTTAAACGATTTATTGTGAATCGAGCGCGAGGAATAACAAAATCTACAAAATCAACATTAATGGAGATATTGCCCAAAAGAATGCAACCCAACCAATCTCTTAACACGAGGAATTGACGTCGATCAATACATCGATAGTGTCCTTTAAAAAAAGACAGAATTAGTTAACGGCATTGACAATTACAGAAAAAAACGAAGACGAGGAATTTCTAAACAATGAAGTTCATACTGATCACTATGATATCAGTAACGTTATAGACAATTGGAAATATTGAAATTTTCAGGAAAGTGATTTGAGTAACTGCTTACGTTCAGCGGTTCATATTTAACTACCAATATACCGATATACCAAACATCTGAGATAAAAACACAAGGCAATATCCTAGCACTAGACAATTGTGACTCTTCATAGATGACGGTAGCTTTTTGAGATGCAATGGAAGGATTCACAGCGGAATCATTTTAGAGAATACCAAATTTCCGTATCTATTACCTGCGAATCATTTACTTACCAAACTGATAGTGACAGACGCACACGAGCGTTCACTTAATTCGGACTCAATGCTACGCTTACTTACGTATTACAATCGTATTGGGTACCGATACTTAGACAATATGTTAAGGAGTAATTGATCAAATTTTCGCTGTTGTTAATCATTGTAATGTTACGTAAGTGTCACGTGTTGACATTAGAGTCAAAATAGATATACATACATTCTATTCGCTTTTGTTATTGTTAGCTATATAGTTGTCCGATGTAACCTCTTAACGATATTGGTGTCAAGTGAACCTCTTAACGATATTGGTGTCAAGTGATCAGGATGAATTTACAGCTGAAATCGATACTAGCAGGACATAGTAGTGCCGTCTCCGGAATATTCCAGAAATTCGACGAAAAATGGGGAGAGCGGCACAAAACTTGTTGATTCCAATAACCTTCGAAACAGAAATCGTTAACTCTGATGATTATTTATTTAATTTAGAAAAAAAATACAGCCAATAGCAAAATTTATCTAAGTACAAACATCAACGCTAAACACAAATGCCACAAGTTCGCAACATCACGCAAACGTACATGAATGCATAATTTTACATACCTTCATACAAGAGCTTACGTTATTTTTTACGACAAAATTGAAACATATGTACGTGGTTTAGAATCCCTTGGTCAGACAGAATACATATGGCCCATTATTGGTCCCTATCATATTGAAAAAGTTACCGGGGACGTACGCATAAATCTTACAAGACACCATGAATCAAATAGTTGGCAATTAAATGAACTACTACATATACTATCACAAGAACTCAACATTATGGAGAGAGGCAATTCCTCTGATCATACGGAAACTTAAACCACTACAGCAGCATTTCACACCAATGCAAAGGTACGTACAAAATAAATCAACACAAATAAACGTAAAATCATGTGTACTTTTGTAACGAATCACATGTTCCCGTTAATTGCACTAAGATAATTGATCAAACAGCAAATATTTCTGTTGTTATACAGCATCGTTTATGTTTTAACTGTCTTTGACCCCCAATATAACTGATTGCAAATCACACAAAAGTTGCAGGAAATGTAAAATAAAGCAGCATACTAGTTTATGTAAAGACGAGGTTTAAAAGATGAAAACAGAGTAACACTAATGAATATATTACTAGTAACACAATTCAGTAATCACAACACAACGCGAAGAAAACGGGTACAGTTCTTCACTCACAGACACAGACTAAAAACTGTCGTAGCGCAAGTAAGTTCGGGCATTCAATGTACTTACACAAACACATTATTTGACAAGGGCGCACAGATGCCCTCATCACAGAAAAATAAGCTACAGAGCTTGATTTGACAATTACCAGACAGAAGACCATAAACTTGTAAGGATTTTGTGACACAAGTGATGGCACAGACAACGGCAAATTACCTATCAACGTTTTGATTGTACCAGAAATAGCTGTACCAATGAAGACTTATGTACGTAATATAACAAATTTAAAGTATTTGTTTGGCTTGAAATTAGACCACCCGGTCTCACATGACCCAATGGTTGAAGATTCTCTATTGAATTATATATAATTCGATTATTACTGGTCAATTGTCGATGATAGAATAGTATGAGGAACAGGACCTACTACCGTATAGTCGGAAATCCGTAACCTTCTGTCCGGCACCATCAATTGAATACCTGCAAATCCAGATCACACACCTACGTCAATGATGAACATATTAGTAGGTCACAAAGTTGAAGAGTAGAACTTTTATAATGGAGAAATTTATGGAAGTTGAAGCTGCTAGTATAAATAATAGTGACAACAAATCTGAAAACAGACAATTCCAAGATGTATATAAATCAAATGGTAGAGGTTACCATATGGAAACATAAAGATATGTTGATAAGTTACCTTGTAAGGAGGAACACCACACCTTACTAGACAACAGAAGTATTGAATAACGGAGAACAGAAAATGTCATTAAGCGTCTTAATCGTGAACTTACACTTTTACAGAAAAACGGAAAAATTATTAATGAACAAGAAAAACGTAGATTTATCGAGAGAGTTGATGAACGATCAGCCAAAACAATTGTTCATTCCATACCGCACCATCATTTCCGTAAAAAGTCGTCAACCACGCCAATCAGAATTGTATTTGACTGTAGCTGCAAACCTTCACCTATTAATATAAGCTTAAATGATTGTTTGATGGATCTTTGGCCAAACTTTAATGATTTAACCGGAATTGTTCTCCGATTTAGAATGCACAAATACGCCGTCTCGACAGGTATAGAAAAAAGCCTTACTTATTATGGGCTGGATGAAGAGGATCGTGATGTTACCAGATTCTCTTATGCGTAGTAACCCGGATGACCCAAATAGTCAACTAACCGCACACAGATTCAAGTCAGTATAATTTGGAGCAACTTTCTCTCCGTTTATCCTAAATGCTGTTATACGTAAACATTTGACTGCAATTCAACAGACTGGACAGCAATGTTAAAGAAATACTTTTATGTTGACAATATTATATCGAGCTTTAATTAACAAAGAGCTTTGTTAGACTTCTTCCATGCATCACGTTAAGTATTTGTAAATGATGTGTATGATGCGAGAGCATAAGAAATTGAACATTTATCAAAATCATCATGTAACCGAGAAGCTTAATCCTTATGGAACAATTTTGTTCGGTGGATGGTGGGAGAGATTGAGAGGAATAACGAAAAACTGCATTAAACGAGCACATATGGACAATAAAACACTCAACACGATAATGACTGAAGTAGAACGTTTACTCAGTGATCGCCCACTAACATACGTTTCATCGAATCAAACGCGGACGACGAACCCCTTACTCCGTCACATTTATTATATTGAAAACGGACCAAGACGCTACCGTATAACGGCCTTAAAGACTGTAGTTTACAACCAGGAACCAAAGACACTACGCATGAACCAGTAACTGGCTAGACAATCAAAGTTTCTTTCATTTATTCTTAAAAACTACATAAAAAGATGGAAGCAGGAATACATAAATTCGCTTAGGAAATATTACCGATACACAGATCGAAACACATAGAACATTAACGTCGGAAATATGTAGTTCAGATTCAGGACTATGTATCTAGAGTAAATTGGACTTTGGCGATCATTGACAAATTATTTTACGGCAAAGATGGACTTACACGATCAGCCATAATTCGAACAAAAACTGGTTTGATATCTAGACCAATCATCAAACTTGAATTCTTTGGAACTTGAAAATATAGCAGCTCAGAGTGAGGAAAAGACGAAAATAAAAACATAGACTAACATGTGTTAAATATAAATCGTGAAAAGTAAAATGATAACGTGTGATTAGCATATGGACATTAAAATGAATTTAAACCGTGGGCTGTTAAATATTTTACATATAAACTTTAAAATTTTACTAGTAATTTATTTTATTAGAACTTTAATAATTAATGTTGTGATCACTTTCATTTATTTTAAAGTAATTCATGTGCGGCCCAAGTATGTTAAGAGCAAAATCACAAACGCAACGTTCTCGCTGCCCATATTCATTGTAACATGTGTGACATGTTGACATTAGAGCTTGAATAGAAAGAATTATTCACACGAGTCATTATATCAGAGGAAGAGGTATCCATTGCCTCAAAAATGACAAAAATCTGTAATGCCCTAGACTCGTACGACTTAGCCAGGAAAGGATAAGGTTGGTACCTTTATATATCACAAAGTCGAAATGAACTATTGCCAGCTGGCCAAACCAAGACATTTTCCACATGGGTCATGACACAAGAGGTATATGTAGTAGTTGTATAATGGCCCATAGTACTTATGTCCTAGACCCGTACGAGTTTGTCAGGAGGGGATAACAAGGGTTGTGGTACTCCGATTCATCACGAAGTAGAAAAAAACTATTGCCGGATGGCCAAATTAAGAAATTCTCCACGTGGGTCATTATATCATAGGAAGAAATAGGAATTGCCTCTAAAATGACCCATACTACTATACCCTAGACCGTACGACCTAGTCAGCAAAGAGAAAGATGGGCACCTTTATATATCTCAAAGTCGAATTGAACTATTGACGACTTGTCAAACTAAAAGATTCTCCTCGTGGACCATGATACAGAGGTTAAGGTACTAATTACCTTTAAAATGACCAGCAAGTAAAAGTATGTTTGAATATTTTGATATACAAGAGTACTTCCCTTACCCTTTTCCTACCAATACGTACGGATCTATGATATACGATACATGGGCCTTTTTAGAGAAAACACCTACGCTAATCTTTTTGTTAGCCCACAAGGAGAAACTCTTAGTTTGGTCTTTGTGATATACAAGAGTACTTCCCTTTGCTGTTCAACAGGTACGGGTCTAGGACATAAGAACCATGGGTAATTTTCGAGGCAACATTATTCCATACATCTGATATGTTTGACAACGCAATCAGGGTTAGTGATAAGGCCCATCTCAAAGGCAATGGCTACCTCTACCTCTGCTAATATGGTCCACGTTTAGATTATCTTAGTCGGTCAGCTGGCAATATTTCATTTTGACTTCGTTGTACACCGGGATACTATATCCCCCTTTAAACCGTCTGCTGACAAATTTGCACAGGTCTAGGGCATGATTGTTCTGGGCAATTTTAGAAGAAATGTCTACCTCTACCACTGGTATAATGGCCCACGTGGAGAATCTCATAGTTTGGCCAGCCGGCAATAATTCAGATCGAATTCGTTGTATACCGTGACACCATATCCCCCCTATTAACCATTTACTGACAAACTCGTACGGGTCTAGGGTATAAGTGCTATGGGCCATTTTAAAGGCAATAAGTATCTCTTCCTCTGGTATCATTGCCCACGTGGAGAATCTCTTCGTTTGGCCAGCCGGCAATAGTTCATTTTCGAATTTGTGATATACCAGGGTACCCCCCCCCCCTTATCCTTTTCTGACTAACTCGTACGGGTCTAGGTCATAAGTGCTATGGGCCATTTTAGAGGCAATATCAACCTCTACCTCTGGTATAATGGTCGATGTGGAGAATCTCTTAGTTTGGCCAGCCGGCAATAGTTCAGTTCGAATTCGTTGTATCCGGGATACCATATCCCCCCTTTGAACCCTCTACTGACAAACTCGTACGGGTCTAGGGTATAAGTGCTATGGGCCATTTTAAAGGCAATAAGTATCTCTTCCTCTGGTATCATTGCCCACGTGGAGAATCTCTTCGTTTGGCCAGCCGGCAATAGTTCATTTTCGAATTTGTGATATACCAGGGTACCCCCCCCCCCCCCTTATCCTTTTCTGACTAACTCGTACGGGTCTAGGGCATAAGTGCTATGGGCCATTTTTGAGGCAATATCAACCTCTACCTCTGGTATAATGGTCGATGTGGAGAATCTCTTAGTTTGGCCAGCCGGCAATAGTTCAGTTCGAATTCGTTGTATCCGGGATACCATATCCCCCCTTTGAACCCTCTACTGACAAACTCGTACGGGTCTAGGGTATAAGTGCTATGGGCCATTTTAAAGGCAATAAGTATCTCTTCCTCTGGTATCATTGCCCACGTGGAGAATCTCTTCGTTTGGCCAGCCGGCAATAGTTCATTTTCGAATTTGTGATATACCAGGGTACCCCCCCCCCTTATCCTTTTCTGACTAACTCGTACGGGTCTAGGTCATAAGTGCTATGGGCCATTTTAGAGGCAATATCAACCTCTACCTCTGGTATAATGGTCGATGTGGAGAATCTCTTAGTTTGGCCAGCCGGCAATAGTTCAGTTCGAATTCGTTGTATCCGGGATACCATATCCCCCCTTTGAACCCTCTACTGACAAACTCGTACGGGTCTAGGGTATAAGTGCTATGGGCCATTTTAAAGGCAATAAGTATCTCTTCCTCTGGTATCATTGCCCACGTGGAGAATCTCTTCGTTTGGCCAGCCGGCAATAGTTCATTTTCGAATTTGTGATATACCAGGGTACCCCCCCCCTTATCCTTTTCTGACTAACTCGTACGGGTCTAGGGCATAAGTGCTATGGGCCATTTTTGAGGCAATATCAACCTCTACCTCTGGTATAATGGTCGATGTGGAGAATCTCTTAGTTTGGCCAGCCGGCAATAGTTCAGTTCGAATTCGTTGTATCCGGGATACCATATCCCCCCTTTGAACCCTCTACTGACAAACTCGTACGGGTCTAGGGTATAAGTGCTATGGGCCATTTTAAAGGCAATAAGTATCTCTTCCTCTGGTATCATTGCCCACGTGGAGAATCTCTTCGTTTGGCCAGCCGGCAATAGTTCATTTTCGAATTTGTGATATACCAGGGTACCCCCCCCCCCTTATCCTTTTCTGACTAACTCGTACGGGTCTAGGTCATAAGTGCTATGGGCCATTTTAGAGGCAATATCAACCTCTACCTCTGGTATAATGGTCGATGTGGAGAATCTCTTAGTTTGGCCAGCCGGCAATAGTTCAGTTCGAATTCGTTGTATCCGGGATACCATATCCCCCCTTTGAACCCTCTACTGACAAACTCGTACGGGTCTAGGGTATAAGTGCTATGGGCCATTTTAAAGGCAATAAGTATCTCTTCCTCTGGTATCATTGCCCACGTGGAGAATCTCTTCGTTTGGCCAGCCGGCAATAGTTCATTTTCGAATTTGTGATATACCAGGGTACCCCCCCCCCCCTTATCCTTTTCTGACTAACTCGTACGGGTCTAGGGCATAAGTGCTATGGGCCATTTTTGAGGCAATATCAACCTCTACCTCTGGTATAATGGTCGATGTGGAGAATCTCTTAGTTTGGCCAGCCGGCAATAGTTCAGTTCGAATTCGTTGTATCCGGGATACCATATCCCCCCTTTGAACCCTCTACTGACAAACTCGTACGGGTCTAGGGTATAAGTGCTATGGGCCATTTTAAAGGCAATAAGTATCTCTTCCTCTGGTATCATTGCCCACGTGGAGAATCTCTTCGTTTGGCCAGCCGGCAATAGTTCATTTTCGAATTTGTGATATACCAGGGTACCCCCCCCCCCCCTTATCCTTTTCTGACTAACTCGTACGGGTCTAGGTCATAAGTGCTATGGGCCATTTTAGAGGCAATATCAACCTCTACCTCTGGTATAATGGTCGATGTGGAGAATCTCTTAGTTTGGCCAGCCGGCAATAGTTCAGTTCGAATTCGTTGTATCCGGGATACCATATCCCCCCTTTGAACCCTCTACTGACAAACTCGTACGGGTCTAGGGTATAAGTGCTATGGGCCATTTTAAAGGCAATAAGTATCTCTTCCTCTGGTATCATTGCCCACGTGGAGAATCTCTTCGTTTGGCCAGCCGGCAATAGTTCATTTTCGAATTTGTGATATACCAGGGTACCCCCCCCCTTATCCTTTTCTGACTAACTCGTACGGGTCTAGGGCATAAGTGCTATGGGCCATTTTTGAGGCAATATCAACCTCTACCTCTGGTATAATGGTCGATGTGGAGAATCTCTTAGTTTGGCCAGCCGGCAATAGTTCAGTTCGAATTCGTTGTATCCGGGATACCATATCCCCCCTTTGAACCCTCTACTGACAAACTCGTACGGGTCTAGGGTATAAGTGCTATGGGCCATTTTAAAGGCAATAAGTATCTCTTCCTCTGGTATCATTGCCCACGTGGAGAATCTCTTCGTTTGGCCAGCCGGCAATAGTTCATTTTCGAATTTGTGATATACCAGGGTACCCCCCCCCCCCTTATCCTTTTCTGACTAACTCGTACGGGTCTAGGTCATAAGTGCTATGGGCCATTTTAGAGGCAATATCAACCTCTACCTCTGGTATAATGGTCGATGTGGAGAATCTCTTAGTTTGGCCAGCCGGCAATAGTTCAGTTCGAATTCGTTGTATCCGGGATACCATATCCCCCCTTTGAACCCTCTACTGACAAACTCGTACGGGTCTAGGGTATAAGTGCTATGGGCCATTTTAAAGGCAATAAGTATCTCTTCCTCTGGTATCATTGCCCACGTGGAGAATCTCTTCGTTTGGCCAGCCGGCAATAGTTCATTTTCGAATTTGTGATATACCAGGGTACCCCCCCCCCCCCTTATCCTTTTCTGACTAACTCGTACGGGTCTAGGTCATAAGTGCTATGGGCCATTTTAGAGGCAATATCAACCTCTACCTCTGGTATAATGGTCGATGTGGAGAATCTCTTAGTTTGGCCAGCCGGCAATAGTTCAGTTCGAATTCGTTGTATCCGGGATACCATATCCCCCCTTTGAACCCTCTACTGACAAACTCGTACGGGTCTAGGGTATAAGTGCTATGGGCCATTTTAAAGGCAATAAGTATCTCTTCCTCTGGTATCATTGCCCACGTGGAGAATCTCTTCGTTTGGCCAGCCGGCAATAGTTCATTTTCGAATTTGTGATATACCAGGGTACCCCCCCCCTTATCCTTTTCTGACTAACTCGTACGGGTCTAGGGCATAAGTGCTATGGGCCATTTTTGAGGCAATATCAACCTCTACCTCTGGTATAATGGTCGATGTGGAGAATCTCTTAGTTTGGCCAGCCGGCAATAGTTCAGTTCGAATTCGTTGTATCCGGGATACCATATCCCCCCTTTGAACCCTCTACTGACAAACTCGTACGGGTCTAGGGTATAAGTGCTATGGGCCATTTTAAAGGCAATAAGTATCTCTTCCTCTGGTATCATTGCCCACGTGGAGAATCTCTTCGTTTGGCCAGCCGGCAATAGTTCATTTTCGAATTTGTGATATACCAGGGTACCCCCCCCCCCCTTATCCTTTTCTGACTAACTCGTACGGGTCTAGGTCATAAGTGCTATGGGCCATTTTAGAGGCAATATCAACCTCTACCTCTGGTATAATGGTCGATGTGGAGAATCTCTTAGTTTGGCCAGCCGGCAATAGTTCAGTTCGAATTCGTTGTATCCGGGATACCATATCCCCCCTTTGAACCCTCTACTGACAAACTCGTACGGGTCTAGGGTATAAGTGCTATGGGCCATTTTAAAGGCAATAAGTATCTCTTCCTCTGGTATCATTGCCCACGTGGAGAATCTCTTCGTTTGGCCAGCCGGCAATAGTTCATTTTCGAATTTGTGATATACCAGGGTACCCCCCCCCCCCCCTTATCCTTTTCTGACTAACTCGTACGGGTCTAGGGCATAAGTGCTATGGGCCATTTTTGAGGCAATATCAACCTCTACCTCTGGTATAATGGTCGATGTGGAGAATCTCTTAGTTTGGCCAGCCGGCAATAGTTCAGTTCGAATTCGTTGTATCCGGGATACCATATCCCCCCTTTGAACCCTCTACTGACAAACTCGTACGGGTCTAGGGTATAAGTGCTATGGGCCATTTTAAAGGCAATAAGTATCTCTTCCTCTGGTATCATTGCCCACGTGGAGAATCTCTTCGTTTGGCCAGCCGGCAATAGTTCATTTTCGAATTTGTGATATACCAGGGTACCCCCCCCCTTATCCTTTTCTGACTAACTCGTACGGGTCTAGGTCATAAGTGCTATGGGCCATTTTAGAGGCAATATCAACCTCTACCTCTGGTATAATGGTCGATGTGGAGAATCTCTTAGTTTGGCCAGCCGGCAATAGTTCAGTTCGAATTCGTTGTATCCGGGATACCATATCCCCCCTTTGAACCCTCTACTGACAAACTCGTACGGGTCTAGGGTATAAGTGCTATGGGCCATTTTAAAGGCAATAAGTATCTCTTCCTCTGGTATCATTGCCCACGTGGAGAATCTCTTCGTTTGGCCAGCCGGCAATAGTTCATTTTCGAATTTGTGATATACCAGGGTACCCCCCCCCCCCTTATCCTTTTCTGACTAACTCGTACGGGTCTAGGTCATAAGTGCTATGGGCCATTTTAGAGGCAATATCAACCTCTACCTCTGGTATAATGGTCGATGTGGAGAATCTCTTAGTTTGGCCAGCCGGCAATAGTTCAGTTCGAATTCGTTGTATCCGGGATACCATATCCCCCCTTTGAACCCTCTACTGACAAACTCGTACGGGTCTAGGGTATAAGTGCTATGGGCCATTTTAAAGGCAATAAGTATCTCTTCCTCTGGTATCATTGCCCACGTGGAGAATCTCTTCGTTTGGCCAGCCGGCAATAGTTCATTTTCGAATTTGTGATATACCAGGGTACCCCCCCCCCCTTATCCTTTTCTGACTAACTCGTACGGGTCTAGGGCATAAGTGCTATGGGCCATTTTTGAGGCAATATCAACCTCTACCTCTGGTATAATGGTCGATGTGGAGAATCTCTTAGTTTGGCCAGCCGGCAATAGTTCAGTTCGAATTCGTTGTATCCGGGATACCATATCCCCCCTTTGAACCCTCTACTGACAAACTCGTACGGGTCTAGGGTATAAGTGCTATGGGCCATTTTAAAGGCAATAAGTATCTCTTCCTCTGGTATCATTGCCCACGTGGAGAATCTCTTCGTTTGGCCAGCCGGCAATAGTTCATTTTCGAATTTGTGATATACCAGGGTACCCCCCCCCCCCCCTTATCCTTTTCTGACTAACTCGTACGGGTCTAGGTCATAAGTGCTATGGGCCATTTTAGAGGCAATATCAACCTCTACCTCTGGTATAATGGTCGATGTGGAGAATCTCTTAGTTTGGCCAGCCGGCAATAGTTCAGTTCGAATTCGTTGTATCCGGGATACCATATCCCCCCTTTGAACCCTCTACTGACAAACTCGTACGGGTCTAGGGTATAAGTGCTATGGGCCATTTTAAAGGCAATAAGTATCTCTTCCTCTGGTATCATTGCCCACGTGGAGAATCTCTTCGTTTGGCCAGCCGGCAATAGTTCATTTTCGAATTTGTGATATACCAGGGTACCCCCCCCCCCCCCCTTATCCTTTTCTGACTAACTCGTACGGGTCTAGGGCATAAGTGCTATGGGCCATTTTTGAGGCAATTAAATGGACTGGTAATGTTGAGATTAAAGACTCTTATTGATCTCCGTAATTTTGAAGAATTATGTCATTGAAATAGTAATTGACAGTTTCTATTTTTCTGTTTATTATATTCCTTCAATAAACTATGTTTCTTGTTTTTCTGATCTTTTTAATTGTGTGATACTATCGTATGTATTGTATATTTTAGTTTTAGAATTGGACTATATTTGTAGACAACGAACAGATTATGGAATGCCCATATGACAATTAATTCCATTTAATTACCCTATATTTAATCATCTTGTTTTAATTACTATAGTTTACATTGATTCAATAATAACAACATTTTAATGTTCATAATTGTTTTGTGTTGTGTGAGGCAATGCAATTAAACTTTTCATTTACTTTCATTTTAAATGACGCGGACCTTGCAGAAGACACCTATTGGCTTACTATTTCCTAATTACTTTATATTGCTATAAATAGCATAACCATAATGGATATTAACAGCAAAAGTTATTTTATTGTCACAATCTAATAACTATCCAAAACATTTCATCGAACACGGTTTTGATCTCATGAATATTATTGACGGCTAGCCTCATGAATATTAACGCCGGCTAGATCCACACTAGTTATCAATTCGCATATTTAAACAAATTTCATTCGTTTAGGGATAGTCACATGTTAAACTATATTTTCGAAGGTAGAGAGAAAACGGCGGATAGCAAAACGCATATTGACCTGCAAAAAGCATATTGCACGGTTATTTTTAGAATATCAAAAAACCAATATACTTTGTGACGTCATGTAATGAATTTCAGGATATTGTTTAACGTTTTGAAACACATGATATCTGTGATCGATTATTTGACGAAAAAAATCTTCAAATACATAAGATGTCCAAAAAAAAAAGTAAATGAAATAGCAACTAATATGTTGTTATTGTCAAGAAGATAATGTAATATCTATAAAATTCCAACAAACCTAAATGACGATTTTGACACAAAGATGGTCAGAAATTAATAATATAACAAATATAGCCTTTGTATGAGGTCAATACAGGATATATCATCCCAAAGAAGTATATCGACCTCGGACTTCGTCCTCAGTCAATATACTTCTTTCAGGTCAAAATATATCCTTGTATCGACCTCATACAAAGGCTATATTTGTATAATATTTATTTTCTTACGAAAATCAGAAACTTGTATATGTCGGTGCTGGTTTGTATTTGACCGCATCGATTTGAGTGACAGCATTTCATCTTCCATTAAAAAGAGGTATCATCAATAAAGATAAGTGTATGTGCTTAAAGATTGTTAACCAGATCTTACTTTAGATGTGGCGGCCGTTGTGTTGATCCTGTTAGTACATACCATGTATAAGTCTAATTCGTTAGGTTACTTTAGAAAAGGGGGATGGTATGATACTATACTGACTACTTTAAAAGCATACTCGTTATAAATGATTTCAGTTATATAAAACAATGACAACTATATGATATATCCCCGTCGACAAATAGTTTACTAGCAGCGGTATCAAAACATTAGTGTAGAATCAACATGATGTGTACGACAAACGTTAAAATAATAAAACTCCGAAGAAAATGCGAAACAGAAAGTCCATTACCAAATGGAAAAATCAGAAAATCCAATCATCAAACGAATGGATAACAACTGCCATATTCCTGAAATGGTTCAGACATTTTCTTATATCGAAGTATGTATACAGAAGAAAAGTAAAATCACAAAAATACTGAACTCCGAGGAAAATTGAAAACGGAAAGTCCCTGATCAAATGGCAAAATCAAATGTATGGATAACCACTCATATTCCTGACTTGGTACAGGCATTTTCTCATGTTGAAAATGATGGATTGAACCTAGATTTATAGCAAGATATACCCCCCACTTTTAAAAAAAATCCTACCGAGGACTCCGGGCTCCTCCATCAATATATTTTTTTTACTGGCCACCACAGAATAGCTCAACAGTGGAGCTTAAAAGTAGCGATAAAACAGAATCATTCCACTAGTTTAAACCAAAAATGTCAATGATATATATTACCAGGCATGGAGCGAAGATATTGAAATGTAATCATTATATAACAATTACATTGACAAATCCAAGCATTGAATTACAATTCCATGCATTTTTCAAAGTAATGCATTAAATTACAATTACTTTTGCAAATACTGCATTGCATTTCACATAACATTTGTAAACAGGAATGTGTACATAGTACACGGACAAAAACTTCATCAAACACTACCTTGACCAAAAACTTTAACCTGAAGCGGAACGAACGAACGCACGGACGAACGAACGAACGGACAAACAAACGAACGGAGGAACAGATCAGAAAACATAATGCCCCTCTACTATCGTAAGTGTGGCATAAAAAAACCAAGAATTTGTCCAAAGTACACGGATGCCCCACTCGCACTATCATTTTCTCTGCTCAGTGGACCGTGAAATTGGGGTAAAAACTCTAATTTGGCATTAACATTAGAAAGATGATATCATAGGGAACACTTGTACTAAGTTTCCAGTGGATTGGACTTTAACTTCATCAAAAACTACCTTGACCAAAAACTTTAACATGAAGCGGGACGAACGGATGGACGAACAGACGAACGAACGGACGGACTGACGAACAGACAAACGAACGAACGGACGAACGAACGGACGAACGGACGGACAAACGAACGGACGACCGAACGGACGCACGAACGACCCCACAGATCAGAAAGCATAATGACCCTTTACTATCGTAGGTTGGACATACAAAAAGTATATCATCTGTGAAACGGTTATTCCAGAACGGTCAACCAACTCCTGATGCCATCCGTAAAATTTGAAAGGGATGACTGCACCATTTGGAACTCTTGGTGTAATAGCTCCCTTGTGACGAGAAACTCAATATCGAGGAAATCATGATAGAAAAACAAGTCCTAGAATATCATGTCGATTGAAAAATATATACTCCGTATGGAGGCGCTGCTGGAATGTTGATACATAGAAATGGAAAGTTCACAATTGGGAATCTGAAATCATCTTTTGTGTCGTAAATTTTGTTTCTAACAGACCCGCATTTTCTAGATGTAAGTCAAGATATGAGGCAGACTTAACTGTATCGATATTATCTTTTATCTCTAGTTTGATGGGATAGATGTGTTCAACGTAGTCACCAAATGTGAATTATTTAGTGAGAGAACGTCGTCTTTATAGCGGAAAGTAAAGTTGAATGATCATGCTAACTTCTTATTTATCTTTCTTAGTGTGCACTCCTACAGACCGACTGTTTTCTTATCCATAAATAAAGCAGAATTCATATAAAACCTAGTGAAATCAAAACGTAAAACAACTTCTGCAAATGTCTCTAAACTGTTTATCATATATTGATCATATGATATCAATTGTCACATATCACGAATATATTTGTGAATATATAAATGTAGTTTACAGTGAAAGAACTAGTACAGGATATAGTATACTCAAATCGACACTGAGGATGTCTTATTGGTTGTACTGTTTTAATTTAGAAATTCAGTATGATAGTTCGTCATAATAAATAATGGTGATTTTCATTGTTTTGGGGTTGTCTAATCATTGTGTTGGAACTTATAAGTCTCTTTTTTTGTGCCACAATCAAAATGTTTTTAATCCCTATCCTGTCTTTCTGTTTAGAACAAACGTTATGTTTAGACATTACAACACTAAGTTTAACGACACAGGACATTATTAGTAATTTTTTTATTTCACATGTTAGATATTTCAGCATGCGTATATACAATGTAGGTAAATATATACAACAAGGTGTAGTAAATAAAAAAACATTTGTGACAATCATCATATGTTTGATATGAGAGTCAACATCGTTACTGCAACGTGTCCTACATATAAATACGATAACTCTATTTGAAAAGCTTACCTGATCAAATTTTAGACTTAAAACTGGACAAAATTAATCTATTGTTTAGCTTTACATTATCTAAATAAATTTTAAACTTCAAGGACGTCACACGATTATGTTCATTTTTTTCTGGGTTTTAGTTTAAAATGAATTTTGATCTTGGATTGTATTTTTGTGAACTTTTACAATTCTGAAATTCAACCTTGAACTTGAGTTCAATATTTGAATTTTTAATTGTGTGGTACATCAACCTAGTTCAGCAAGTAGTTGGTACTTATCGAAAAGCAAAGCATCCTGGATATATGTACAAGAAGTTCCACCCTAACCCAAAAATAATTAAAAAAAATATGACTTATCACATCCTTTATCATGTAAATTTAATTTAATTTCAAACACTTGAATGATAAATTTAACGTGTCTTTGTTATATAAAGTATTTGTCATTTTATCATTTTTCATTTTAACTTTTATCTCTTTTCGTTCTTGTATGCACGTTCTCATGACACTCCATTTTTGACACATGGTACGTTTTTCAATCTTTAAATAAATAAATTTAGTATACGGCGTACATGTAATACTTAGATTATATTGATTTAATGTATTGCATATTTACATGATGATTTGAAAACCTATTTACAATAGTTAAGTATAAAAAACTAAAATCTAAAACGACTTATATATCTAATCAACATTCAATGAATGTTATCTCCATTTGATGATTCGGGCTGAGCGGTACTGCTGACATTTTCGTAGTCGTTTTTTGACAATTTATCATTATTTTTATTGTTTTTTTCATTTTCTTGAACTGGAGTAGAGATCGCATCTTCTTCTTGGTTGTCTTTTCCGTCAAATGCTTGATTTATGTGTGACTTTGTCTGGTAATTTTCTATTGCAGTTTCTGGATTATTATGATTATACTGTTTCCTGAATAAAAGAGAAGAATGAAACATACATTGTATTATCTTCATGCACAAGGATATCACATTTGAACGTATGTGTCAGCAACTTGTTAACGCCCCTTTTGCAACCAATGATATAATCTAACTTTTGATATGTTTTGCCAGTAGAGTAAAATGATGTATATGTGTGAGCAACACTTATATCCCCTTCCCTTTCATGAATGTGACCTACCGAATAAGACTATTTACCGGGTTTGTAATAACATGAGCAACATGACGGGTGCCACAGGTGGAGCAGGATCTGCTTACCCTTCCGGCGCGCCTGAGATCAAACCCAGTTTTGTTGGGGGGGGGGGGGGGGGGGGTGATAAGTCTTTGGTTTTCTATGTTATGTCGTGTGTGCTGTTGTTTGTCTGTTTATCTTTTTCCCTTTTTTAGCCATGGCGTTGTCAGTTTGTTTTCGTTTGTGGGTTGGAGTGTCCCTCAGGTATTTTTAGCCCCTCTTTTATATATATTCTCCATTATCAGCTACATTTGTTTATTCGCTGTCGTGCTGGAATCGTTCGTTGAAAGCCGTCAAAGAAAAAACGAAAAAATGTGAAAGAAGTGTAAACTCACCAATCACATGTTCACGATTGGTTACAATTTGCAATATGATTAATATTTGTTGAATATAGCTAATCTAAATCAAAGTTAAGATACAAAAAATTGTGATAAAACTAATTCTGTAAATTCAGAAATTACTGTATGTATTTCATTATTGCAAATTTTGAAGAAAAGAAAATGATATAGATTTTGCTCTTTGTTGAAGGTCGTGCGAAGACATATAGTATTAACATATATGTTATAGGTCTCTGGTAGATATTTATCTCATTGGCAATGTTACCACATCGTCGTTGTTTTATCTTAAATGGCGAAATTCATTATAATTGCAAAGTCGGAAACATTCTGCATACATTTATATGTATCAGATATACGAATGGATTTTTTTTTATTATTGCGATTATCATCTAGTCGCAATATTGGCATTCATGAAAACATCTCAATAAATTCTAAATTAACAGCATAACAAAATAACTTCTTTAGATATAGTAGATTTCAAATCATAAACTTATGATCTTGAAAGTATATAATTATGCAGTATTTACATCAGTTCTTGGTCGTTTTTTATATAGTGTTAATAAAACAAATTGATATAACTACCAATGACACAACTATTCCACAGAGTAACATATCATTTCATTCTAGTACCACCGACTATGAACAAAGGTATACAGAAAAAAATATTAATTTACATTACATTGCGTTGTACATTTGTTAAGGAAGTATACCTATGAATAATATTAGAATGGTTTTACCCGGAGCAGTACAGCCAACATATTAATATCAGAGAGAATCCAGTTTTTCATTTATAATTCTAATAAATTAGCACAATTTACGAAGTTTTAATTTTCAATTGTTGGCTCATACTACCTGTAAATGTTAAAACATTACAGTTCGCAATGTATTTCCTGTCAATTATTAATGCCCTATCTGTCAAGAGACTGTCGCAAATCATTAAATAGTGGTATTCGTCACCGATAGCAACTCTACACAAATGAAACTTTCAAATGACTTTGATGAAATCAAGTGCATACGGCTCTTACTATAAAAACAGTTAAAGGCGCCAAGACGGGTTGTGCTAAATATTTCAATTGAGAAACGATCTATTTCTAACAATAAAATTCAAATTTGTGATATGAAACGCATGAATCAAATTGACCAATGACAACCTGAGTATCCTGATTTTAGACAGGTTCATCCATAGTGCCTGGGAAAAGGCTGATTCAAAAGGACTAACTCAATGAGAATGCTAGCCTGAAGTCGATTGCAACTAATCACTATGGTATGCCATACTTAAGTATAAATCAGTACACATTATGATATACAGATTGCGGTTTATATTAAAATTCAATTTGTATCTTTCATTACAAATGGGGGTTAAAACAGTTTTTGACATATTTTTAAAGATAGAATTACTTTCCAAATACTGTTATACAAGAGTGTATTATATATGTTAATTGAGACATTAATTCTTCCTTACATGAAATGATTAACTTTCAATGGATTTTGTGTCTTCCTTAGCATCGTCGAACATTATGAAAGATGACAGTATTTTAAAACAGTATTTCAATATAGTTTAATAAACTACATATATTTTATTATTTACTGCTATGACCTGGGTTTTTTTTATACGGGAAGACTGATATTAAATAAATCTGCAATCTTTTTTTTCAAACCTGGCTTTTTGTTTTATGTCTGACAATCACCGTGACTGATATCTGCTTTAATCGGTGTAAAAGAAGTTCGAGCGATATCGGGGAGACACGCAACTCGTATTTCAAAAATAAACAGACAACACCATGACCAAAAAAGTAACAGAACAACAGACAAACAATAATACACAAAACACAATACGGAAAAATAAAGACTTAAACAACTTAATTGTAATGTTATGTATGGTTGATGCTGATTTTCTAACCGTTTGTCTAAATAATCGAGCAACAATACTCAAAGGTACCAGGATTATAATTTAGTACGCCAGACGCGCGTTTCGTCTACAATAAGTTAGTCAAACTAATGTTGTACAAATTAATTTGATATACATTTGAGAAAGATACTGGATATCCTATAATTTGCAAATTAGACAAGAAGAGGAGTAAGAATCGTTATATTTTATTTTTTTCCTTATTGCTATTAGACACTATATCAATTAGTATGGAGGGGGTATGGAAAGCCAACAGGGTAAAAATTCTTAATTCGTAACTTGTCAATTCGTAACTTGTAGTTGTGTAATTTCATAATTCGTAATGCGTAAATTGTCAGTTTGTAACTTATATAACATATTTGTTATCTCAAAATTGGTAATTCGTAAATCGTCAATTTGTAACTTGTAACTGTGCGATTTCAAAATTCTTTATCGGTAAATTGTCAATTTGTATATTGATGCTTTGTATTAAACTTGTAACTTGTCGATTCGTGAAATGTCGATGTGTGAAATGTCAAAGTATTAAATGTTGTATTATGCTAACGATCATTATGACGACAGATGGCGCTCGGTTTCTTCTTCGTGTTCATAAGCCATCTGTAAGTAGCACCCTCATATGGACTATATACCTAGTAATTTAAATCAATTATGTTCACCAAATGCCGCAAAAGAAAACATTGGTTAGAGGTATAGGGGGAGGGTTGTTTTTTATTTGGTCGGGTTGTTGTCTCTTTGACACATTCCCCATTTCCATTCTTAATTTTATGTTTACAGGATCCCAGTTTTATTTTGTTTAATGAAGACGACAGGTGGCGTTTCTTTTAAGCGGGAATTAAAGGTAAATACATCCCGAATAGTTCAGTCCCTCCACATAATCGATCTCTCCTAATTGCAAGATGAATGAAATAGTCGTTTGTCAGCGGAATAAAACGACAGAATTATTCAAGTAAATACGATAAGGAGGTGTGTTAATAAACCGTATGATTGCCAATGGGACAACTATCCACCAAAGTTCAAATAAAGTCGAAATAATTAAGTAAGTATAGGCAACTATGCCGAGAATTACTAATACCATATATAGTCGTCTATAAAAGGCTATATCATTTATACTTGAAATCCCAGGTACTAGTAATAAACGATTTCTGTTAATCCTTAAATGCTAATATCGGACCATTTTATTCTGACAGGATGGGATAGGGCTGCCAGATACAAATATATATTAATATACATGCCAACTGAACTATAATTCTTGTCACGAAGCTTACGAAATATCGCTACCTGATTTTTCGTTCTATAAAAATTTACAACCAAAAAAACCAAAATGTTCCCCTATCCTTCTCAACTGCTGCTTAACGCACAGTACTCTCGGTAAGATCCCCAACCGGTGCCACCCCTAGCTCCTTATAGCCCGGTAACCCGACAAAATCTAATATTTCGTCGATTGGATCGTTTATTAACCGAGTTGATTCACGATGTTAATCAATAGACTTGCTATTTTTTTTGAAATTTGCATTTCATATGAAATTAAAAATAGTTTGCAATGAGTTGGTAACAATATTTATATTTCCCGCCAGTATGTCAAGTAATGACGTTAATGACAAACCATGTTGTATTCAGCCTGGCTCTTCTGTCGAGCAGTGAGCCAGGATCCCAGGCTACCCTTTTACTCTTCAAAATGACCAAAAACATACCCCCCCTTGGGGGGGGGGGTGACAAACCCCAAATCATGTGCAAAGATTATCATGGAGAAATACAATTAGGGTAAGCATATGCATATTGGATATAATTGCTTCTGGCATGCAAATGGCGATATGGTGAAAAATCTTCTCTCACAAGTCAAAGGGTAGGGTGTCACTTTGGCTAAAAGTGGGTGAAGGTTACGTGTTTAGTAAAAAAAAAAACCAGTTTCATAGCTTTACGACATTGGTAATTGACAAAATATTTAGAGGGGACACCTCCTAAAATATTTCGATCTTTTACCATGATCATGTTTATCTAGGAATACTTTGTGGATACCAATACTGGCTTTAATACAATGGTAGAGAGAGCGCGCCGTCGATGTTTTGACGGTTCACAAGAGCAGTTTCTTATCATGAACGGCTGTCAACGGTCGATGTGAGCACTACAATTTCTTCAAGATGGTTCCACTTGATTATTAGTACTCTTTTAAAGGAAAATGAGTTAGACTGTTGTGGTATTTTGCTCGTTGACATCTTAAAACACTTACTGTAGTTCTTGACCTGTTTTTTCACAACATTTCTTGACTGGTAATTGTTAAATCCCTTGGCAGTAATTGTTCTTTTTGGACGAACTTGTTTTTATTGTCTGGTTCTATAGCAGAAACCACCCCCTCAACCACCTTGTACAGAAATATTAGCTTCTGGCTTGAGCGTATTGTCTGTATGTCAAGTGTAGTTTCAGTTTTGTGAGCGTTTTTGAGACGCAACCATCTTCTCCGGATTTGTCGTTTACTGTTATAAATTTTGCAGGTTGTCGCTGTATTCTTTGAAGCTTGTTGATGTTCGTAGATGTGTAGGGGTCCCATACTATTGACCATAACCCATTATTGATCTGACCAGTGAAATATATGCGGTTTCCTTGCATTCCAACAATATCTCAAATTTCTTATCAGGATTCCTAGGCTAGTGTTGAGTTGGCCTTCTTGGCTACGTTGCAAATATGGTAGGCCATTTAAGTCCCCATTTAGTTTTCTGGTTCCTTAAGATTTTATTACAAAAAATTGCATATTCAATACAGTTTTGGTATAAAGTATACATTAACTAAGCCACGGTGACTCATTTAAAATCAATTTTCATCCAATTTGTTATGAAAAGTACAAATATTATATAAAACATTTGTTATCTTCATTACTCAAGAGCCAAATTTTAAATAAAGCTTGTTCGTACATTAAATAAATCATTAGATAATTACATTCTTTCTGAAATTCTAATATTGAGCTTATAATATTAAGAAATAAAGGGTGTTCACCCATTTCTCCCATCATACATTCAGTCAAATATTTGCACCCGAAAACACTGATATAAGTATGAATTTACCAGCTCCGTCTTATATTTCATGTAATTCGTTTAATTTTGACTCGGTCAAATATTAAGAAGAAAAATCCGGCCGAAAGACAGTTATATAAGTTGACAAGGAAGCCCTTTTCAAGCGACACATCTTTATATACCTTAATACCGTGAGGAAGTGACACACCCTCCCAGGTTTGGTGACGAGTACAGTAAACATAATATATGTTTATTCGAGGTCACTTCTATATAAAACTGAGTCCCTGGTAGACATGCCATATAAAACAAACAATATATTGTATGTCTACTTGATTTCTATTATGTGTGTGCTGTATATACTGAATTGATTTAAATTAGTTAGGTATATATTCCATATGGAGGTGCTCTTACTTACAGAAGAAGAAACCGAGCGCCATCTGTCGTCATAATGATCGTTAGCATAATACAACGACAACATTTAAAACTTTGACATTTCACACATCGACATTTCACGAATCGACAAGTTACAAGTTACAAAGCATCAATATACAAATTGACAATTTACCGATAAAGAATTTTGAAATCGCACAGTTACAAGTTACAAATTGACTATTTACGAATTACCAATTTTGAGATAACAAATATGTTATATAAGTTACAAACTGACAATTTACGCATTTACGAATTATGAAATTACACAACTACAAGTTACGAATTGACAAGTTACGAATTATGACCCCGTTGGCTTTTCATAAGGGGGAACCTATTTAAAGAAGGGTCAACCTTACTAAAACATATATTGTATAGTATTACATAAAAAAACAAATGAATATGTGATTGGTTGAATTTCATCTTTTCGATTTTTGATAGCTAACCAATGCTTACATATTAATACTTCAATACCACGGTATAAAATGAGGCATTTCAACATATTATACTCCTTAATGTAAAATGCAAATTAGAATATAAATGAATATAAATGTTCGTGGCCGTATCAAAGGTAGCAACAATCACAAAAGCTAACAAAACTCACACGCATATAATCATATAATTATGTTTTCAAATTGTACACTATTAAACATGCTTATATAAATTGAAGCTGTTCTTCGTTCACAAAACCAGTCAATAAAAAAATAACAATTCGAGAGAATTTAATAAACTCAAAATATACTCAGTTTTGGTCAGTCGACATGGTACAAATAAACAATGCAACTGCATCAGGGATAACACAACTTTGAAGCAATTAAAAACACCTAATTTAAAGGCGCAATTACTACATAAGTAAGTCGCCTACCAAAACCAACAACAACAACAACAACAACAACACCAACATGTGCTTTCTCTGGAGCATTAAATACACTCTAATTACGATATTTGTCTCCCTCAGTATCGCCAATTATTTAGAAAATAGAACTGTGTTTGTATATGGTTGATTAGACTATTTATTTTAGACGAAAAAACACATATTAATAAATACATCAGATAAATCTACTGAACGAAAAAACAACTCTCACTACTGAGCATACAATATAATGGTTATTGTTTCCTTTTATCATTGCCTATCGCCTGAATTTTTCTAATGCTAAAATTACATTTCTTTACTTGGTTTGACATGTATTCATTATGATCTCACTTCGACGAATTTGGATGATATCTGTTCTGTTAAACAAACATCTTTATTAAAAACTTTTGGTATAGCCATAATCTCTTATTGCAAGACAGTCTTTAGTTTATTATATCAGTCAATACTCACTCAAGATGCGTTGTTATATCAAAGTACTCTGCATTGTCTACCGTTCGACATGAACTTTCATGAATTCCGAGCCGTGTATCATCAGTTTTACTTTCCCTCTGCTTAGTATCTTCAGAACTTGCCACGGATCTGATTAATTGAAAACAAAAATCCATTTGTATATAAACGACTCATCAGTGATGCTCGGATGAAAATATAATTCAATTATTTAGTGGGGACTATGGACTTTAATTTCGGAATTTGAAAGGTTTATCATTATCTTTCATATTTGCTTTGTCCGTTTGACTTTTGTTTTTAAATATTTTTGATACATATGACAGGGCGCTGTGCTTAAACATTCTGTTATTGTGATATTGTTCTATTATAATTCTTGTATTCTAGTTTTTCATATTTGCTAATGCGCTTCCTACATGCCCTTTTGTGTTTATCTTATACATATTGACGTGGCTCTTTTTTTTAGAAGTAATACAAAATAAGCAGATAGACAAGCGACACGAAGGAAAGTTAAACTTCTAATCTACGTTCGGCAAAGAAATTGCCTAAAGAACTAAAGACTATAATATTTTCATACTTTGAACGACAAAACTATTTTATACCTCTACCTGTGTGACGTTTACATTCTGAGGTCAAACGCAGGTAAAATTCAAAAAATGGGAAAGCGATGGGTGAGGTTGTTATGATTAAATATGAACTTTCGTGCTTCTTTGTTAGATATTTGTTTGTTTGTATTGTGATTAAGGTGCTTGTGGTACAGTACGTTCTGTCATTTTTGTTTGTGATATTCTCGTGTGCATGTGGCGTGGCTCTGTGCTTATACATCCAGTTATTGTGCTATTGTAAAACTTGGTTGTTGCTGGTCTTTCATTTTTTGTTTGTGCTTACAGATATGACATGGCTCTGTACATACACCACATCAATGTGATATCCTATTATGGCAATTTTGTGCTTCTTTGTTACATATTTGTTTGTGTTTTTGGTGATTAAGATTATGAAACATTGTTTAATAGTTGACATGTAAATATAAACTGTCCTGTAGATTAAGATATGTAAATTATACACTAAATCCCTACACAAAAGTTTACGATAAAAGGGACGATTTCTTCGTACCCTTTGTTTATTTTCCTTTTTTGGACGGTATTGTTTCTCATGTTTTTTTTGGCACCACCGTACGGTGTTTATACATCACAACTCGTTCGTTATGCCTTTGTCCGCTGTAACGCTTTATATTTCAATTTACATAAAAACAATATCGGAATACCGCTGTTTACTAACCATACATCGATTTAACTAAAATAAATACGGGTCAAAAAGCGGAATGCTGATCTAGTCGTTCGTACATTACTGTATTTGCAAGTATAATTGTTTTTCAACTAGTATGCATACATTCGTACATGACATTGCAAAATATCATAACAGTTTAATTGATGAGGAAAACTAGATTTACTTATCATGCACAGACTTGAATGTTTTCTAGTTAACTCTAGATCTTCAACTTCGTACTTTATTTGACCTTTTTAAAACTTCTTTGGATTCGAGCGTCACTGATGAGTCTTTTGTAGACGAAACGCGCGTCTGGCGTATATACAAAATTTAGTCCTGGTATCTATGATGAGTTTATTTGCAATTGTCTACTAGTTTCGTCAAGGCAGAAGGATAATGCATAAAGATAATAGCAGATTCTTAAAAGTATTATTCTAAATGAAAACTGCTTGCACTGATATATAATTACAACAATTCATTCCTCTAGTTTTCATAGGTCAAGGAAAAACATTTGGAAATGTTTTGTGGACTGTTGTAACTTAAGTGTTTATGTTCTATGTATTGCGTTCAGCGTTTTACTGAAAGTGTCAGTCTTATACCAAATCACGAAAAGAGTATGAAGCACAGGGCATACATTCATCGGTCAGACAACACATACCTGGTATCCTTGGCTGTACCAGTATGATCAAAAGGCTCACAGTTTGTTGGTTCTTTATGACGTCTATTGCCGGCTTTATCGTAAAAGTTCTCCGGTGCATCTTCATACGTGTCTTCTTGTTGCTGATTATCCTCACTGTTTGTGTCGTTGTTTTCCGTCTCTGCATACTTGTTGGTGTAATTTTGCGTTTGAATATTCTCCAAAACAGCAGCTTTGTGTGTGCTGTCCAAACGAATGCAAGGAAAAAAAAAAAACCCATCAGACAGAAAAGTCTTCATCAGCTCGAGGTTATAATATAACGTTCATATAACGTACAAAGGTCAATAGAAGTGAAGGTAAGATTCATAAAGTTTTGATATTCATGTCCCCTTTCTATTTATACACCATCTGTTTTTTTCACCTGTCTCATCCACTAGAAAACTATGACTATGCTTACTTTTTTCTTCAATTTCTATACTTTAAATCCCAATAACAACTTCTCTGACGCATCTCTTTATTTGTTTGGCATTTAGGGACCACTGAAATCTTTTAACCTGCAGACAAACCTATTGTAGGGATTCATATTGGTCCTCTTGCAAGATAACATTTTTTTTTTAAGTTAAAAGTGTGCGTTATTTTTAGGTCGATTAATTATTCCAATATAGTAAACTGCTGCCTCCATGAACATGTTTGAAATATAAGAACACATAATGGAAAGCAAAGAGTACGATTAGGCTATATGGTTTGATGAAAATGATATTTAAAAATACGTAAAGTTATATTTGATATACCCTTCTTTGAACAACAATCAATGCAATGAGGAAAAAAGAAAACAAATATATCGGTAAACATTAAGTCCTTGAAAATAAGGTATCATATAAGGTATGTGTGGAATTATAATGTAATTATTAATAAATGATTGACACGCAGCTAGAATCAAAACGCTGAACTGATTAAGAATTAAAGTATAATTTCAAAATATTAAAAACAGCGCACATAACACATTCATATCTGACGATAAGTCTAAACAATGGTATCTAAATGGTATTATAAAGAAAAAGTAAAAACAATATATAATTGAAGTAGTTTTTTATAAGGACGCAAAACAAAATTGTTTAAAATGCACACAATACTGAATGCGAATACGTTCTACTTACTGCCTCTTCGTACATGCATGTATAACACCTGTTATCAATAGTACCAGAATAACACCAACAATAACTCCGACAGAAACACCAACAATAACTACAAAAGTTAGTTGCAGATGCATCATTACTAAATCATTAATAAAAACCAGCATTATAATATTCATGAAAAATAATAAGACTATTACATATAGATTTTAAAATGAAAAAAAAAAAAAAAAAAGAGAAAATGTTACGGATAACGAAAATACTAGTAAAATAACGCCTTTTTTAAATCTGATATACGGTATTAATATCACGATTTATACAAGCACAGTGTTCATACAACATGTTACGTGAAAAATGAATAAATATGAAATAAGAAATTTGGGTATGATTGTCAATGACACGACTATCAACCTAAGAAGACTGATGTATATGTTCTTATAACTATCGAACGATTTTACAAAATGAGAAACACCGATACCCTATATCAAATCGCATTAAAATACCAACTTGTAAACACGATGTAAAGCCACTGTCACAACAGATCGTACGATTTTTTGTCGTTGAAGATCTATGAAATAGTTGTCGTTGCACTGTCATGAAAAATATAAAAAAAATATTTCGAGTGGTCACATCAAATCACGACATGACCACGATGGATACACGACAGAAAAAAAATTGTAATTTGTACTGTCGTTGGTCTGTTGCAAGTCAGTCGTGCAACAGTAGCACGTCAATCGTGAGTTGTTTGGGGCTATTTTTCAAGTTTTCACGTCTTGGGATGCGCTTGTTACTGTCATGCTACTGTCGTATGACTGTCTTACTTCTGTCGCACAACAGTCGTGAGTTACTCGCGCGTTTGACTACTGGACTACTATTATATATAGAAGGCCAAATTTTTTGAGTGCTATTTGCTATTTGCTTTTTATATAGTTCTGTGTCATTACAATTGCGGTCCAAGTAAACGACGTTTTTCGTATTAGTTTATATAATATTTGTTGAGCGAATTTAAACCAGGATGCCCCCGAATAGAAAATTAAATGAATATTTTGCTCTTGTTGGAGTCCGCCAAGGCGCATTTTCAGCAGGGTCTAATGTGATCGTTCCTTTTTAAACGACAGACGGTATGTTTTTCCAAACACTCATTCCGGCCGAATTGTATTCTTCTAAATTAAACGAAAATATGTTGCACGACGAACGTACCACTGCCATACGACAGACAATTAATGTTGTACGAGCGTCGTACAAAATTTGGTGTTCGTGAGACAATCGTGCGACTGTATCACGACTGTTTTGCGACAGTCGTTAGGTTGTCGTTCGACAGTCGAACTATAGTTTTTTCTTAAAAAAGTTTATGTTGGTACACACGACAATGTGTTTATCACACGACAGTCGCACGATTGTGGTAAGCCACTCTCACGACAGCCACAAGACAGTGACACGTCAAAAAATGGACGAGCAAAACAGGTGCATGTCCAATTTTCGTCTAACGACACACGACAGCGCCACGATGCTGAAAATATTGTGCGACTGGAGTGTGACGATCACAAATGACCTGCGAAAGATGTGTCGTGGGTTCGTTGTGACCAGGGCTTAAAAGATAAAACAAACGGGGAGAAAAATGTTTGCAGGCGGCTCCGATCACTAATATGGGTGAATTGTGTAAACGAACAAATTTTTCATAATAATTAAAAATCAGTTGAAAGGACTTGACTCATCAAATAGTTAAAAGAGAAAAAAAAACAACACTAAGGTCACAATGAATGCATCTGATAGTACTCAAATTTAGCGAAAACGACTTCAAAGCCAATAAAATGGAATAAAAAGGCACGTATCAATGCATTATACTGATACGTGCACTTACGAATACGTCATTTAAAATGTCAAAATATAAGTACATATTGTACCAACATAATGGGTAACCGTAAGGGTAAGGCCTATGACAACTGTATAGCAACATATGTGAAGTTTTTCATAACAATCAATTTATGTTTATAATGATTTAAAAACGGTATACTAACATTTGATCGTTATAATGCACAATATAGATACAAATGTTAAGACGTAATCAAACCTTACCGGATAGCTCGAACGGACGCCGAACGGAAAAAAAAATCCTTTGACAAATTTTTATCCGTTTGGAGTCCGTTGGTGTACTGATAAAATAAAACGGACGCGTAACGCATGCATAACGGACACACACATGAGATGCAACGTACGAGAAATGGAAACGTTCCGGACAGAACAGCTGTCGAAGGTACATCTAATGGACGAGTACCACATACAACGGAAATAAGAGCTGCTGGATAGTAAAGACGTGCTCTTATTCCTAGATCAATCATGAATAATAAACATTCATGACATTGAATAAATCTGACATACCAATTATTGCCCTTTCTAACGCAAAATTTTCAATTGTCATTTATTCGTTTTTCATTTATTACGTATCCGTTTTATCCGTTATCCTTCCATTCATGTCCGTTCATCATCCGTTTTATTCGTTGTACTTCCGTTTTACGTCCGGTAAAAGTCCGCTGAATTGGTCTACCGGACCTCCAACAGATGTATAACGGACAAGTAACAGATACAAAACGGAAACAAAACGGACGAGTACCATTAAAACAGTGTTAACGTTGTTTCCCTTTTTTTGACGTTGTGTGATAATATATGTGTTGACGAATGAACAGGATAGCTCAAATATTTTGAACTGTCGGAGTGTATGCCGTGTGTTTTGTATTTGATGTTAAGTCTGTATAATACATGCAGTATGAATAAATCGTGACTGTTATTTTCTACAAAGATGAGGTTTAGGTATTAATTATGAACGCTCGGAATTCTACATTCACAACAAACTGATACTTGATCCGTTAAACGTCCGTTCAAAGTTTTGAACATGCTCAAATTTTCCACCCGACAGAACAGGCGCGACGGATAAAACGGACGTTGAACGGACATGCAACGGATATGAAAGGACGTTGGCGGATATAAACGGACATCTAATGGATATGAACGGATTGAAAACAAATTTATCCGTTCGGCGTCCGTTACCCCTATCCGGTAAAATGAGCGAACATTGAATACCTACATTCCAGTTAAATTACCTTCCTTATTGTCAGATCCTACTGGTCTGAAAGTAGCACTAGAAGAAGTTGTTGGTTTGCCAGCTTTACAAATGTAAATCAATAAAGATTAAACACAAATTACGATTCTATTCAATTGTTTTTTCTGCATATGTGAATAAAGTCTTTCATACTTGTATGATGCAATATGTACGAAAAAACTACCTCAAAAATCGATGACTCTGTTTGCCTGATGAACCAGTTTAATTTATTTAGATTATTATATAAATAAAACATGATTATTTTTTCCAATTATAGTGAAAGGAATCAAACCATTGTTGTTATATAAACCGTTTATAAAGGATCATAGGTTAACTTTCTTCACAAACTCAGAACTAGTTTTTTCATAAATAATTTTAATCTCACGAATTAGAAGAAGTATGTGCAAGTGCAATGAAAAACAAACCTTGAAGTTCAAACTCCATGCTTAGATCAACCCCCGAAAATATCAAAATCCCAGGTTGATTTGTTTTTTTTCCATTGGTATCGTTTTATGATTATGTAAATATAATAATGTGAACATGTTCTGACCGGATTTCTGCTAAAATTTCAACCCAAGTCAATAATAAATTATGTACATATGTATTTAAAAGTAAAAACAGCAAACAGAATTGGAAAAAAGTAGGATCAACCTAATTACCATAATTAACAAGCTGCATACCTGGGTTTGTAAAATAGAACGCATACATCTTTAAGATATTTTGTTTGATGTTTTATTATACAACATCGATACAAAGATAAAAGTCGATTATTCATTATCAATTTAAAGTTTTGTAATGTATAACAAACTCTTCTACTTATAAGCATAAACGTGTAGAAAGCACAAATTATCTTTTCCAAATCATGGCTCATAAACCGCCTTTAAGGTGGCTCGGGCGTATTCGAAGTTTCTATCAGAAGTGCCGTATTTTTGGTTATTTTATTCTTTAAAGAAAATGAATCAAATTGGTCGAAAAAATATAGGGGGTCACGGACCATTTAAGCTCAATATTTTACTTTTAAACAGGTATGTAAAAGGGACCATTTTTCAATGAAATGATAGGGGTGTTGATATATATTTTTTCGGAATATCAAAAAAACGTTCTATGACAATTGTTCCAAATCTGTAATATGAAAAGCTGGAATACAGCTTCAAA
Source organism: Mytilus edulis (assembly GCF_963676685.1). NCBI lineage: Eukaryota > Metazoa > Mollusca > Bivalvia > Mytilida > Mytilidae > Mytilus > Mytilus edulis. The sequence continues at coordinate 74,630,019 of NC_092352.1, forward strand.
GAATGAGCCAATAAAAAACATAGGTCACCGATAAGGAAAAAAAAATATTTTGCCTTACAACCCAAATTTTGGCGGGAAAATGGTAAAAATGGGTGAAATGTCATTTTGACCCTTTAAAAAATACCGATAATAACGAAAATGTTCTATTAGTCACATAACTACAATGATTTAATATTTATCTAAACTAAATAGAAAAATAAAATAAAAAAATGGGGTCACTGTTCATTTATGCTCACAATCTGCCTTCGAAAGAATCATATATTTTTGTTAATGTCCTTTTTTTCTGTTGAGCTAATAGGAGAAATAGCGGTAATATCGAAATTTAAAAAGAACTAAATTACAGAAATCGCTTAAACTTTACAATTATTTAGTTTATATACAGCTTATTCGAAAACAACAATAAAAAATATAGATCACCGATGAGTTAAAAAAGATATTTCAATTTTAATGCCAAAAAATGTCATTTTTGCACCAAAAGGAGATAATTTGGAGCTTTTTCAATGATATCTACATTTTAAAATACAAATGGGGCCAACACGAAATTGAATTTTTAGAATAATTTTTGTACCATATGATAAAGTAACATCTACTTAAGGTAATAAATAAAATTTGTAATGAAGAATTAATGTTTAATTTGATTTTTTAAATCTTATACCCGCGAGCCTCCTTAAATCGAATTATTTAACTCGAGTTATAATCGATTATAATTCTTACGTTAGCTTTCCTTTTTTTCGAGACACAGTAGATTATTAAAAGCTTAAGTTCGTCAGTTTTTTTTTTATTGAATCCGCCAAACTTGAAAAAACGTGGAAGTCAAACAGCACAATTTTATTTCAGTGGAAATGGTCTATTTATATGCTATCTTTTGAAAGAAATAGTTCGAGTTTGAAGCGATAACGCATTTGAGCTACGTTAGAATTACGATTTCAGTGTAGATATACTTTCTCGTTATTTGAAGGTAAAAGTATAATGATCAACGAAACATAAAAATTATTCAATGATTTGGATTAGAAAAAAAAAAACCAAACAGTGTTCAAATATCATTCCGTCTCCCAGGATAAAAAAGTTTCGAAACTAGAAATGTTTACATGCTGAAAGGCAAACGAATATGTAGGCAAAAAACCCCAGACAATACATGCAATGATATAAAGAAAGTTCATCATTAGATGTTATTAATGGAAAAATGGAGAGGATAAAAGTTTAAAGCGAGGACTGGTTTTACAAAATCTGAATTTCTTTATAAAGGAGGAGTGAATAGAAGTACATGACTGTATTATATTGTGAAGTAAATATACTGCTACTCATAATAAAGTATTGCACAGTTTTGAATATAAGTGTACTTTTATCACTAACATAATATATAATATGTCAGGCTTTTTGAATTGAATAAAGACCCTACTTTATAATTGTTGTTATTACCTATGTCGATGTAAGTTGATATATTTTCTGAGTAGACTATACCATCAATGGAATTACTGGTATTACAAGTATACAAACCGCTATCTGAAATGTTTGCGTTTCTAATGATAAAGCTGTCTGTATCAACGATTGTTTCATTACTTCTATTGCCTTTAATCCATGTGAACGAGGGATTTGGGTTTCCAAAAGCTTTGCAATACAGTTCTATTGAGTCACCCTCATGAAAAACCGTTTTATTTGGTAGCAATGCTATAGATGGACTGCTCACTTTAACTGCAAATAAAGATATATTTGAAAACATAGGCTATTATCTATTTTCATATTTTTGAGGTATTCAGCTTTCAGAATGTCATAAAAGATTATAGAACTGCAATTCAAATGCAAAAAGAGATATTCGATAATTAATTTGTTTTGATCGATTATAGTTCTGCTACATCATGTTCATAATAAATGTATTTAAAAAATTGAAATATATAAAATTGTGATACATGATATAGACACAAAAGGTATAACACAAAAACGATGCATTTTTCATTGATTTTTAAGTCCAAAATAGAATTATATTTACAATAAATCAACAATGGTGTTGAATCGGCATACATTGTCACTGTTGAAACATCAGTTTCAATAAAACATCTCACTATTGCCTGATTATCAGCACCGGTCACCTGAATCGTTAATGTACTATTTCCCTCATAAGAACACAATTTAGGTCTGGTATCAGTTGAGACGTTGGTGAAATTACGTGTTATTTCAGCTGAAATTAGTATTTGCCAAATAAATCTTCCCTGTGGCCTCCCTACATCTGCGACACAAACAAATGTTACATTGTCCCCTTCGTTGTATGCAATTTCATAAGTATCGTTGTTCGAATTTGATGAATTTATATTTCTGTTGTTATTTTGTGATAAGTTGACATTGCTGTCCCTCTGCTCTACTGTATTTGTGAAATTTTTGTTGTGAGAAGACATAGAAATTACAGGTTGTGACGGATGTACTAAAAAGAAAACAGAAATACTAATTCATCTTTAGGCTTGCTGTTGATAAACTGTAACCATTTAATGATGTAAGACGTCAATAGGTTGAAAGTAAAAACTCAAAAAGACAAGGTATCGGTTGTTTAAATTGAAATGTTACCAAAATCAAGGGATGACAAACGTTGTTTTTTAAAGATTTGAAAACTTGCCAACACAAAGAGAAATACCCTTAGCAGTTGTATTATTGAATCTAAAAAATCTATATATGAAGTGTAAACTTTGATATCTTCCTGTGTTAACAACGTCTATTAATCCTTGTTGTTGTTGGGTTTTTTTTCTCCATTTCTTTACACCATTATTCCGATGGTAAAAATTTGTTAAACTCCCCTGTACAAGTTTAAAAGAAGTAGATAATAGCATGCATATATATGTTTCAATAAGACCATTATATCTCTCTTTTATGAGTCAGAGTACACCATGATTTTTTGTTTACTATAAAACAATAAATTTAAACTTTGAAATATTTTATTTCAAAATTGAAAAACAAATATTACTTAAACAGATTACTTTACAGTAATTGTTGTGAAGTTGTGCTATACAATTTACAGGGAAGTGTCATTGTGTAATATACGAAAGAACGCTAGTGTTCCTGTTTCACTTGTCTAACATTTTTTATTTCAGGGACTTTTATCACGTCTTGCTCCGGAGTGAGAATTTGGTTAATTTGTTTAGGTCGTACAGTGATCGATATTTCAGTAGGTATCTTATGCAGAGTTGTTTCATTCGCAATCATATCATATCATATCTTATTATTTTACAATAAATAGTGTACACTTATCAATAGTATAAATACCTGTAACATAAATTTGCATGATATCTGAATTTATCGGTTTTTCACCGAAGTTAACGCCTAAGACACATTTATATTGGCGTTCGTGTATACACCTAAGATTGTTAAACTTAAGCATAAACACATTTTTGACAAACTCTAATGCTGTTGTTTCGTTCCCAAATAAGTACAACCCAAACGGCTGTAAACGATGATTTGTTTCACTAGAAGCTCCAGCTATGTTTTCAAATTTGCCAGTTGTTAAATTCTGTGCAGCTAGTGAAATAAATGTAAATGTGTCTTCATGTTTTATATTGAATGTACAATTCAACTTCATGCCATTACTTTGGAACTCTTCCGTAATATTTCCATTGATATTGACCTCATTTAAAAGAACAGCTTAAAATAAAAAAATAAAAAATATACATCAAATGTAAAATGAACTACGCCTATCCACTATCTACAATTAAGTCTAGAACGTTCATGTTGATACTATCATTTCTTTTTTTCAAAAATGATATTGCACTTGCTGTATACAATAATATGTGAAATGAATTACGACTTTAAACTTCACATGACATTTACACATCTAAGGTATCCGTTTCATTAGAATATGAGGTTCAGGGATTATTTAGGTAGTCAAACTGCATATTGATGGTCGCTTGAAAAAAATTAAATAAGCATCAATATATAGTTAAAATCATTGCTCAATCTTATTTCTATCATCTGGAATTCAAAACAAGGAATCGTCGGAAATGTATAGCCCATCCGATCTTGAGATTGTTCGTTTGGTAAACGATGTTTTTTAATTTGGTTTAGAAAAGATTGCATAGCGTAGAAGTTCAGTTACATTTTGAAAGATTAATAGTCATACTGTAACCGAACAGATGTGTTTTCTGTTCTTGTTAAGTAAAATTGAGAATGGAAATGTTGTTAAGTGCATACATTGTGTCAGATCAAACAAAATTTGCAAAAAGCATGCACATGTAAATTAAATATATAATCAAAATTAAACTATTGATTAATGAATGCACATAGTGCTTTTAAATTTATGATAAATGCGAATACATGTATATACATGTTGTTGATTCAGGCCAGAGGGTCTTGTGTACTTTAAGTAAGGGAAAAAATACTTCTTTTTTCATAGATAGAGGAATTAAAAAGATGTAAATTCTAGATTTCTTAGTAAATTTATTTCATATTTTTGGTTGTACTAGCTAATTAGGTTGATAAGAACCCTATCCTTGTTCATGATGTTTGTTTGCTTTCAAAAATATGTGTATTAAAGTGTCAAGAAATTTATCAATTACTTCATGGAAAGTTAATGGTTTATTTAGAAAATTAAGTGGAGACAGGTTATGTAAACTAGGTGATGAAAATTTTAGTAATATAATGCAACTGATATTGTGTGCTTATCAGAGACACATGCCTCCTCAAAGGATATTTTATTTTATCATGTTTATAATGGATACAAATGTTTTACTAACTGCAGACAGTCTAAAACTAATAGAGTATGGGGTGGTTTAGCCACTTTTATTAAAAAGGAAATTTTGCAAGATGTTAAATTAATGGATAAAACAATGAGTGACATGATGTGGTTTAGACTTGACAAAAATTATTTTGGCTTTGAGAAAAATTTATTCATCTGCTCCATGTATATACCGCCCAGTAACTCATCATACACTATGCGAACTAATTGTGAAAAACAAATGTTTGAAAAACTAGAGCAAGATATTACCCAAATTTTCTTTAGAGGGTAATATTGCTTTACCTGGGGGTTTGAATGCCCATATCAATGTTAGTCAGTCTGATCATATTACAAATGAAATTGATGTCAGTCTAGTCTTTTTACCTATAAATTACACTGCAGATGCTGTGCTTAAATCAAGAATTACTGAGATTTCACAAAACACCAACAGTTATGGTAAACAATTAATAGAGTTATGCATTTCTGCTCAATTAAGAATTTTAAATGGAAGAACTTTAGGAGATTCCAAGGGAAAAGTTACATTTTTAATCATAATGGAACTTCTATTGATGACTGCTGTATTTGCAGCTCTTGGTTCTTGTCAAGTATCATAAATGTTTCAATAAATCAATTTGACCCAACAGTATCAGATCATTGACCAATAAGTCTCAAATAAATAAGCAACCCCCAGAAAACTTAAAAACTCCTTTAAAGTGCATAAAATGGAATAATGAATATGAAAATACATTTAAATTAAACTTATTAAAAACTGACTTCCAACCAATTATTTCTGAAATAGAAAGCTTAGCAGAAATCCCAGTTCAAAATAACTTGGTATCCAGTGTGGAAGAAACAATTAATGAAAATGTTTCTAATATATCATCTTTATTGTATAATGCTGCTTTTCTTGGCCCAAAACGATCCACGTTCAAGGAAAACAAAAGTAAATTCCGAAAAAGTTCAAATAAGTTATAATAATGAACGTGAAGCACAATTTAGAGCTTTAAAACACAATACTAGGAAATTGTGTAAAGAACCACGAAACAAGCAACTAAGATTAGAAATTAGGTCCCCAAAAAAGGTACTAAATAAATTGATACGGAAAAACTATAGACAATTTAAAAATAAAATGCTCACAAAAATTTTGGAATCAAATAATTCCTCAGATGAGTTTTGGAAAACGGTTAAAACTTTAAAGAAAAAAGAATTGAATGATCCTAGTTCAAACATTAAAGCTAAAGAATGGTATGAATACATCAAAAATCTAATGAATACTACCCATGACAACAATTCTGATTTCAAATCATGTACTGATGATAATTTTTTGAATAATTGTTACAAAAATTTAAATGTTAGGATAACTGCAGAGGAAGTGCTTCTTGCTATGAAAGCCTTGAAAAATAAGAAATCATTTGGTTCTGATGACGGATTAACAAATGAAATGTTGAAAATATCTTGTACTATGAACGTCCACATGTATGTAAAATTATTTAACTTAATTCTTTTTACTGGTATACATCCTTCTAAATGGAGAGAAAATTACATTAAACCAGTATTCAAAGGAGGGTGTTTTAATAACCCCTCAAACTACAGAGGTATAGCTTTTTCTAGCTGCTTAGGAAAAATTTTCTCAAGAGTTTTATATAACCGTTTAGAAAAGTATTCCGAAATTAATAATATAATTTGTCGTGAACAGATTGGATTCAAAAAAGGATGCTGAACTAGTGATCACGTTCTTACTTTAAAAACTATTATTGATAAAGCTTTTAAATCAAACAAAAGAATATATGCATGTTTAATTGATTTTAAAAAAGCTTTTGACACTATAAATAGAAAGGCTCTGTTGCACAAACTTGCTGAATATAACATAAATGGACCATTCTTTAATATTCTAAAAGATATGTACAACGAAGTTTTATTTGCTGTTATAGTCACTGAAGGCATTACTAATATGTTCCCTTCCACAGTTGGAGGAAAACAAGGCTGCATTCTAAGCCCTACCTTATTTTCTTTTTATATAACTGATTTGACCTCAATGTTTGATAACACATGTGATTCTGTAACATTACATGACATAAAATTGTCTAGTCTTTTATATGCTGATGACTTAGTATTAATATCAGAATCTTCAGAAGATTTAGAAAATTGTCTAAATAAGTTAAATACTTATTGTGAAAAATGGAACTTGACTGTCAATCTTGACAAGACAAAAACAAGGATATTTAATAAAAGTGGTAAAAAACTTACTAAAGACAAGTTTGTATTTAATAATGAAGTAATTGAATGTTGCACAGAATATAAATATTTAGGTATACTTTTCAAGCCATCAGGAATTTTCACTAAAGAAATGCTGTATAAAGCATTGTTTTATATTAAAAAAAAACTCTACTCAGATAAGATGGATGTTTTTCCCCATATGAAACTGTTTAATTCTTGTGTTAGCCCAATATTACTGTATTGTAGTGAGATATGGTCGCTAAATATTGTAAAGAACAACGAAACTCTTGAATCTCAATACTTATCTATGGATTCAGTAAAACTCCAGATCAAATTTGCGAAAGGTCTTCTAAATGTTAAACCAAAGGCAGTAAATACAGCTCTATTAGCTGAATTGGGAATGTACCCTATTGGTATACAGGCCCTTAAGTCTTCTGTAGGATTTTGGTTACATGTTTTAAAGTCAAATGAAAGTGAGTCTTTATTATATAATGTTTATAAAACTAACAAGCATTTAAATGATGGATTTGCTTCAAAAGTTAAAATGCTACTTTCAAAATTGAATTTCACTCATGTTTGGGAAAATCAATGTACCTTTTCTAAAAAAACGATTACTTTTAGCCGTCGTGAAGAAGCTCAATGAAAATTACATTATATTTTGGAAAAATTGTCTCTTTAATGATGATAATTCAATAAATGGAAATAAACTGAGATCCTACAGAAATTTTAAAGTAAAGTATGAACTAGAAAAGTACCTTTTATTAAATTTAGATAAAAATGTTACAAAAAAATATGCGAAAATAAGAATAAGTAATAGTAACGTTGAATGCGGTAGATACAACAAAACAGCTTTAGAAAATATAATTTGTCCTTTATGCCATAAAGAGGTGGAAGATGAATTTCATTTTATCATAACATGTTCAGAAATTAATAAAACTAAGCTCAAAGAGGGACGAAAGATACCAAAGGGACAGTCAAACTCATAAATCTAAAACAAACTGACAACGCCATGGCTAAAAACGAAAAAGACAAACAGAAAAACAATAGTACACATGACACAACATAGAAAACTAAAAAATAAACAACACGAACCCCACCAAAAACTAGGGGTGATCTCAGGTGCTCCGGAAGGGTAAGCAGATCCTGCTCCACATGTGGCACCCGTCGTGTTGCTTATGTGATTACAAACCCGGTAAATAGTCTAATTCGGTAGGTCACATTCATGAAAAGGAAGGGGATTGTAGTTACGACGTAAGGAACATATCCGATATCATTTGTGAAACGGTTATTCCATAACGTTCAACCAACTCGTGATGGCGTCCGTAAAATTTACGAAGGGATGATTTCAACTTCACCATTTGGAACTCTTGGTTTAATAGCTTCCTTGTGAGCAGTAACCCTCTATCAAGAAAATCATGATAGGAAATGCAAGCACGGGAATATCGTATCAATTGGGAGATATATACACCGTATGCAGGTGCTGCTGGAATGTTGCTACTTAGAAATGGAAAGTTCACAATTGGAAAGCTGAAATCATCTCTTTTGTCGTAAAGTTTTGTTTTCAACCGACTCTCATTGTCAAAATGTTTAATGAAATTTCGAGCATTGTCCCCAGTTTTAATTCAATGAGTGAAGAAAACAAATTTGATTTTATATTTTCCTGCGAAGAATGTGATATTTTACTTATTAGTGTTAACTATATGAGTGAAATGTATAGTGAGAGAAACAATTATAATGTCAATATATGAACTGTGTAATTGATGGCTCAACTTATAATGTTATATATATAAGCATAATATTTGAATTAATAATTTTAAAGAGAAGGCATGCTGTCAAAAATAGTATAATAAAATTATATTAATAATATATTTTTTTTTCTTTCAATGATACATGTTTGAAGTGTTTAATGTCTATCGTTTTGTAATTAATATGCCTGTCTGTCTGTCTGTCTGTTTGTTTTTTGTTTGTGTTTTGTATTTTAGTAACAATCCTATTAGACGAATAAAATTCTTATTCTCATTCTTATTCATAGTCAAATTAAAGTCATAAATTTAAATACATCTAATTTATTTGTTATAAATACATTTTCTTTCGATGTTTGCAGATTTGTTTTGAAAAAATTAGCCTTTTTTTAAATATGTTTTTAATGCAATAAAAATGATATTCTTTGTGCTAAATTCAGACAGATATAATTAATACATTAGAATGATTTATCATGTATCTTGCAAAATAAAGCCAAATCGAATATTTTCAAAATTTGTTTTCTAAAAGATTACATGTTCCTTCCTAAAATATATCAATACAAAAAAATGTAACATAAATGTTCATTGTCTAATGTCATGCTTCAGTGATAACAGTACTAGTCTGAGTGCGGGAAAATGTTTCATTGAAACTTCGTTTGGAAGAAGAAATGTGGAACTTGCCATCTCAACATTTCAAATTTATTCATTTTTTCAAATACATATGATTTTTGTTCTATATTTTAATTTCATTCTATATGTTTTCAAAATTATGTATTCTGCTAGTTAAAGAAAATTACAGTATCAAAAAATGTCCATGTTCATGGGCACTTTTTCATACCTGAGGACATATTTTCATAGGAAATTGTGTCCTGGACACATTTAGATAAGTAAACATTTTCCATGGACAATATTTACAATAAAATAAAGTCCGGTGGACTTTAACTCATGGAGGACATCAATAAATCATACAAAATGAATCTTATCTTGAAATGTGGTAGTCAAACTGCGTTTATATTTAGTAATCTTGATCGTTATACATATTATCAATAATCAATACACTGGTAATTCTTTTCAGTATTGAGGTTTGGTAGGAGGAATACATTCCTTAAAACTGTAGAGTCCTGTACGGAAGCCTGAGTTACAGAAAAGATGTCATGGTAGGAAAATCAATTACATATTTTATATGTTTTTTCATTTATGCCCTCTGGATACATTGCAAAATAATTTTCTCTGGATACTGTAAAAGATTGAATTCCGATTTATGTAGTGGGGAAAACAATTGAACCATGGAAGATCAATCTTCAAATTCCATATCAATACACTTTGAGTCATCTATACTGTTAAACGAAAAGACCTCCTTTTGTGTGTCGCTTCTCTTCTTTCCACAATAAATTAATCATCATGCCTCTGTGTCTTATAGGTACCATGCATAGTCGAATTTGTCATCCATACTTATGATTATTCAGTTTGGGTTATTTTGGATGAAAAACGAAATAAAAAGACGTCCGGATATTGTTTCCGTAATTTGACTGAATTTTAAGTCAGACTAGACTTCCGGTTCGCGTGTTTCTGTATATTTTGAACATACATGAATAAAGTGTATTTGCTATCTGCTATCATTTTCAAGTTTACTATCCACGACGGTCACAGAGTTATTAAATAAAGAGGGTCTATATAATATATCAATGATCGCCGTGGATCAATATTAAAGTAAACTGAGAATTGATAGTAAAAAACAAATACACTTTATTTAAAGTAATATATGTTCATAATATACTGATAAATGCTAACATTATTGAAATTAATAGAAAACAAAAAATAGAAAGGAGGAGCCGGGCTAGAAAAACAATTGTCCTGTTCCAAAGTATCTACAGTGATAAAATATTTTACAAAAATTCACCGGGTCACTATGTATACTATATAGAGAGGGTCCATATGATATATCAATGATCGCCGTGGATTGATTAGCAAACTGAGAATTGATAGTAAAAAGCAAACACATTTTATTTATAGTAATGAATGTTCATAATATACCGTAAATGTATGTTCATATTGAAATTAATAGAAAACAAAGCTAGAGGCTATAAAGAGCCTGTGTCGCTCACCTTGGTCTATGTGAATATCAAACAAAGGACAGAGATGGATTCATGACAAAATTGTGTTTTGGTGATGGTGATGTGTTTGTAGATCTTACTTTACTGAACATTCTTGCTGCTTACAATTATCTTTTTCTATAATGAACTTGGCCCAGTAGTTACAGTGGAAAATTTTAGTAAAAATTTACAAATTTTATGAAAATGTAAAAAATTGACTATAAAGGGCAATAACTCCTTAGGGGGGCAATTGACCATTTTGGTCATGTTGACTTATTTCTAGGTCTTACTTTGCTGTACATTATTGATGTGAACAGTTTATCTTTATCTATAATAATATTCAAGATAATAACCAAAAACGGCAAAATTCCCTAAAAATTTACCAATTCAGGGGCAGCAATCTAACAATGGGTAGTCCGATAAATCTATAAGTTTCAGAGCAGATAGATCTTGACCTGATCAACAATTTTACCAATGTCAGATTTGCTCTAAATGCTTTAATTTTTGAGATATGAGCCAAAACCTGCATTTTACCCCTATGTTTTATTTTTAGCGATAGCGGCCATCTTGGTTGGGTGGCCAGGTCACTGGACACATTTTTTAAACAAGATAACCCAATTATGATTGTGGCCAAGTTTTATTTCATTTGGTCCAGTAGTTTCAGAGGAGAAGATTTTTGTAAAAGATTACTAAGATTTACGAAAAATGGTTAAAAATTGACTATAAAGGGCAATAACTCCTTAAGGAGTCAACTGACCATTTTGGTCAAGTTTACTTATTTGTAAATTTTATTTTGATGAACATTGTTGCTGTTTACAGTGTATCTCTATCTATAATAATATTCAAGATAATAACCAAAAACAGCAAAATGTCCTTAAAATTACCTATTAAGGGGCAGCAACCTAACAACAGGTTGTCTGATTCAGTTGAAAATTTCAGGGCAGATAGATTTTGACCTGATAAACAATTTAACCTTGTCAGATTTGCTCTAAATGGTTTGGTTTTGGGAATATCAGCCTAAAACTGCATTTTACCCCTATGTTCTTTTTTTTAGCCATGGCGGCCATCTAGGTAGGTTGGCCGGGTCACCGGACACATTTTTTAAACTAGATACCCCAATAATTATTGTGGCAACAGTTTGGTTTAATTCGGCCCAGTAGTTTCAGAGGAGAAGATTTTTGTAAAAGTTACCGACGATGGACGACGGACGACAGACGACAAACGACGGACGACAGACGACGGACGACAGACGACGGACGTCAAAAACTTTCACCAAGTACCTATGAGTTTTCATACCTTTCCTGAATAGAAAAAAATGGGAATTTTGGAAAAAAGAAGGAGGGGTAGAGAAACAATTGTCATGTCCCAAAGTACCTATGACTTTTGATACCTTTCATTAAATCTTTTACAAAAAATCATCTTTCAACCAAGCTCTGAATGCCAGCGGTGTGGTATAGTATAATATAATCCTCGATATTTTTGATTTCGATAATCATGAAATGTCGTTCTAGTTTGTATTATTTTTAACAACATTATAAACACACGTTATCATGGTTATGTGAAACGAATGTATTCATTATCTTGAATTTGAAATTTTTAGATCAATGTAATTAAAAGTACAAACAAAACATGTATAAAATCTACTTATACTTACTAGCATTTTCAATATTTACTACAAACCATGACATAAAACATATCAAAATATAAAGCATTTTGAACATTTTCGTACCCGGAAGTTAATAAGAAAATAACATCCGCCTTTGTTGTAATTAAAATGGAGAAATGTCGTTTTACTTTGTATTACGTTCTTTCAAAAAATCTAACAAAATTCTATCAAATATTTGTTTTAGGATTATTTAACTTCAGATTCATAAATCTTTTTAAATATTGATATCCTTAAATTCGATTTTTGACAATCATAGAAGATGGGTTTACGGTAATAGATTCCAAAATCAAAATACATGTAAGATTTAAGAACAATACAAACTGATAGAAAATGAAACGCTTTGGAATAACAGGAAAAGATCTAAATGAAAAACCAATACGTCATTCTAGAGCATTTAGTCGAAATTTATCTTTCAAAACAGATTGGGGTCGTCAGAGCTACTCAGGTAAGAAGTTCGGCCTATAAATTCATATAAAGGTATAAAGGCAATACTAAATGTTAATTAAAACTCATGGAGGATAGTCTTCATTTGATAAGGTAGATGCGCGTTTCGTCTATATAAGGTTGTATTAATTGCGTTGCTGAGTGAAAGTGAGTAGATAATATAATAGTTATAGCTATTAATGACTCAATACGTATTATTCTAAAACTAATTTTCTTTCTTTGCAGTAAACTATTAAATTAAAGTATAATTCTAATAAAATCATATGAATGTCAAAAAATGGAAAACAAGCAAATAGAAGGTGGTACAGTGGGATTATCAAAAACCTGTACAAACATGTGGGTAAAAGAAAAACCGGCTACATGGTAAAAAATTAAAAAGAAAACACAGTAAACGTAGTTTATATCAACTGGATAATTAAACGATCATTGTTATCCCATCTGTTAGGCTTACATTGTACCAAAATTTTAGAGAAAATTTTCAGAATCAATTATATATAACAGTTATTTGACTATAAAAAAAATAAACTAAAAACTGATGCGTGATACTTCAAAATATGTTTGTTATGTTTAATACCGTGTTTAGCGTTAAGGTTTTTTCGTGTTTGTACATTCACTTTAATTTAAAAAAAAAAAAAAATATTTAGAATATTGTATAATTTCGTTTACTACCACTTTGGAAAACTATTTTATTCAATTGGTCGCTCGCGCAAGTGATACATTAGGGTGGAAACTAGCCGTCTAACTTTGTGTTATGCAAATCTGATTGTTTGTAATGAGGCCTGTATGCATTCATAAATGAAATCTCTAGAAATTTGTCTTCTGAAATTTGTTAAACTTTATTTAGATTGTACAAATTCAAATCCAGTTTACAACGAGAACGTCTCATTACAGTGTATTACAAAGAAAATACAAATACATACGAAACTAAAATAAAATGAAGAATTGTACGTATGGCTTTCTCCTTCAGATTTTTCATCTTTTTCTCCTTTAAATGAAACTGGGAATTTAAAAAAAAAAATACCAATTTTTGCCATATTCATTGGTTAGCTCATATTTATCAAATCAAAGTCTGGTTGAAGATCTCACGGTGATTTATATATGATAATATCCTCGTCATTTTATTTCTACTGGACAGTTGTAACATTGGATTGTCAACATTAGCTACTGGTTTTGCATTGGTTATTTCAATGAAACATACCTAAACCCCTCCAGACAGCGACTACATATACAATATTGATAAAGATTAGGTTACATTTTTTTCATTATGTTACATGCAATAATAACAAAGTTGTATTTTCCTTCCTAACTAAAAATAGAACTTTTACAAAAAAATCAATACAACACTCAAGTATTTAATGTATGTCAATTATATCTATACTAAGTCAATTGGTTTGGTGTCATCGACAGAGATATTTAAATGTTAATTACAGGTCATGAAACGGGGTCTTTTTTTACTAAACAGAATAAAGAATAACTGCCAAAATGAAAAATGAATATAGAAAAATGATAAATAGTTATACCAGGCTTATAATTTGATATGATAGTCGCGCGTTTCGGCCACATAAGACTCATCAGTGACGCTCCGAACAAAATAGTTATAAAGCCAAACAAGTACATAGTTGAAGTGCATTGAGGACCCACAATTCCAAAAAAGTGTGCCAAAGACGGCTAGGCTAATCTATGCCTGGGGTAAGAAACTCCTTAGTATTTCCAAAAATTCATACTTTTGTAAACAGGAAAATTTACAAAATGACCATATTATAGATATTCACGTCAACACCGAAATGTTGACTACTTGGCTGATGATGCCCTGGGGGACGAAAACAATAATAAAAGAATATTTAGATGCAAAAGAACAAAGAATAAAGAGCCAAACCATATTTAACATGTAGGATTTAAAAAAAATATTTTACAAATGTTTTAAAAATAGACATTGTTGTTTTATAGTTCGTTTCTGTGTGTGTTAAATTGTAGTGTTGTGTGCCACAAAACCAGGTTCAACCCACCATTTTTTCCTTTAAAAATGTCCTGTACCAAGTCAGGAATATGGCCATTGTTAAATTATAGTTCGTTTCTGTGTGTGTTACAATTTAACGTTGCGTCGTTTGTTTTCTTTTATTTTTGAGTGTAAATTGACATTGCGATAAGACGTGTTACGGTACTTGTCTATCCCAAATTCATGTATTTGGTTTTGATGTTATATTTGTTATTCTCGTGGGATTTTGTCTGATGCTTGGTCCGTTCTGTGTGTGTTAGTTACATTGTAGTGTTGTGTCGTTGTTCTCCTCTTATATTTATGCGTTTCCGTCAGTTTTAGTTTGTTACCCCGATTTTGTTTTTTGTCCATGGATTTATGAGTTTGAACAGCGGTATACTACTGTTGCCTTTATTTGATTATTTTATATTTCTGAAATTAATTCTTACATACTTTGATTTTTTTTTTACCCTGTATGCTAACATTACCCATGTGAAATTTTTAAATTGTTTGTATATATATTTAACGACAAAATGTGACGTATAAAATTTTCTGACGTCAGACACGCAAATCAATGAATGTGTTTGTAATAAGATGTTTTTTTTGGTGTTCTGTTAAATTGTTTCTTTTAAAATTGTTACACATGTTACACGATGATGACTGCTGTACCCATATTTTGCCTATTTTATTTATTATGTCTCTTTAGTTCACACATCATTGTAAATATAACGGAATTTGATGAGACTGTCATCAAAGTGAGAGGTTTAGCGCTTTAAAACCAGGTTTAATCCATAATATTCTACATTTGAAAATGCCTATACCAAGTCAGGAAAATGACAGTTCTTGTCCATTCGTTTTTGATGTGTTTTGTCATTTGATTTTGCCATGTGATTATGGACTTTCCGATTGGATTCTCCTCCGAATTCAGTATTTTTGTGATTTTACTTTTTTCATAGTATACAGAAAAACGCGAAAATGAATGACATTGATAGAAAACAAAATAATAACGGATATTGAGAAAAGGGGAGGGCTAAAACAATTATCCCGTCTCCAGGTACCTATGACTTTTGATACCTTTCCTGAAATTCTCTAGTCATAAAATCCTTTACAAAAAAAAATCACCTTCAACAGATTACATACTTTCAACCACGCTTTTAATGCACGCGATGCTCTTGTATCATTTATGTTTACCGCCATTGTTTGTTTCAATTCAGTTTGTTGTAGTTATAAAACTTACAAATGTGTCACTGTCGAACTGCATGAATGTGTAGTTTACAATACCATTGTCGGTTAACTGGCCAGGATAAAACTTTACTCATACCAAGTAATTCTTTATTTGAAACAAAGATAAATCTGCATATTTTTGTGAAAAGTGCAAATTTAACTTTATCAATGGTGGTATTACACCAACAGATCCATGTTCAATGCATAATTCTACTCTACTCAACATTTCAATAAAATTCTGTTTGTTTTCATTATAAGCCATAATAATTTTATTTTTACATTGCGTTGTCTTCGTTTTACTTTTGTCTCATAGATTCGTTTGCATACAACAATGAAATGTGTTCCATAACACATTACGGAATCAATATACCTTTTACAGATTTCTCAGAACGTCAACCCCCTTTTCAAAAGTATTTTACGAATACGAGATCCACAATTAACAACATAACTGTAAACAATACCTGAATATTCTGTACTGCTATTTCCAAGATTCCAAATCGCATCCGCAAGAATTGATGTAGATGCTGATGTCATAAATCTGGAAGAAACAAACATAGAACTTGGTTGATAACACTGTTCATATACAAATATTTTGTTCTATAATTATTCTGCCTGCAGCTACGAAACAGCTCATAAATGAAGGTTGTGAAGCTATTTTAGGTTCCGAATTTACACAAATCTTTCCTACTGTTCAAAGATATACGTAAACAACAAATTTAAAGAACATTATACTCATAACAACAACCATAAACATCCTATTTCTCGTATCAAATATAAACTAAAAGAACTAGCCAAGGAATTTGTTTTTGTCCCGTCTGATAAAGCTTCGTGTATTATCATTATAGTTTGACGTAAATTTTAAATTGAGGTTCTGCAAAAGGAAATCACGATTTAGTCAACATTCCAACTGACTTCATTTAAAAGAAAAAGATATATGTAACAAACATGAACTATTATCGTCTTCTTTACAAGCAGAACTAAATCCAAAGAAAGTCCCAACTAAGTACATGATGTACTGGCTTTTGGAGCTACACAAATCACCTTACAAATATAGATTTATTTCGTAATCATATCATTGCACTACAAAATTATCTATTTTACTTACTAGTATATTTGGAACAATCAAAAACCTGATTCTTAATTGTTCAAATAAGACCTTTGAAAATAGGGGAATTACCTTTGGAGTTTCAAAAACTCGTTGGTAGTACTGGGCAAATTGCATGCATATATTGGTGATTTTGGATCTGTTCAAAGTTATGATTTTTCTACCCTATATACCACTTTGCCTCATATTCTTATCAGGAACAAATTCTCACACCTAGTTAAATAGGAATTTAAAAAGTCGGAATGCAAATACATATGTTAAATCTCTTTTAGGTCATTTTTTAGTAGGAACAAACAAAAGTATGTCAATTGGAATGCTTTGATACTACATCTGCCCTTGAATTTTTACTTGATAAAATTTGTGTTTGCTTTTAAGATTCCGTATATCGTCAAGTTATCGGAATTCCAATTGGGACTAACTGTGCACCACTTATTCACAAATGATATCGGATACATGTATGTTCCTTACGTCGTAACTACAATCCCCTTCCCTTTCATGAATGTGACCTACCGAATTAGACTATTTACCGGATTTGTAATCACATAAGCAACACGACGGGTGCCACATGTGGAGCAGGATCTGCTTACCCTCGTCGACAAACTGTACAATCTTGGGTTTTGTTCATCAAACAGTGAGGTACAGACATTTAAGATGAACGCTGCTGCGTCAAGAAGCACGAACACTAAAAATGACAATCAAACATTCGTACAGCTTGTAGTATATAGTGTAGACCACAACAGACGATCTTTAGATGGGTTCGGAATTTAATGGGATGGGTATTACAAATATATTGACCTCCCCGCCTGTCTCATAACAGCAAAAGCTGATCCTCGTACGAATCCAAACATGAACGAAATAACTGCATAAGGGAAAATAAACAATAAATTCTACGGAGAGCAATGAAACTAGTTCAGGCAATTGAAATATAAAGTATTCAGGAAAAGAGAGATAAGAAATCAAACTTTGAAAACTCAATTTTTTATCCAAAATTAGTTGGTTAGCTATGATTCATAAAACTGGTCCTGTAAACCAACTTATTTTCGAGAGCGATTTATTTTCGCGAGTAGAAAAATATCGCGAAAATAAATCGTTCCAAATATGTAAAATTTGGACCTTTCCCTTATAAATATCATGAGTAAATCAGAAAATCGCGAAGTGTTCAAGAAAGGGTAAAACGCGAAATAAAGTATCCGCGAAAATAAGTTGGTTTTCATATCCCGGGAAGTCAAGTATAACATTTCTCTCTATGATCGATCTTATTCCTAGCAATGTGTCTTGCATCTATAAAACATCTCTATTTTGTCTGTAACATGTGTAAAGAGGCTAAGAAAAACGAATGCACTTCGATACTAACTTTTGATTAAACATTGTACTGGAAGGCAATGTCGATACTCCAAACGAACCTTCTAAGCAGAAATGAGATTTTTCGAGAACATCTGAAAGGTGATGTCTGGATCAGGATTAGTTAATATCTTTGAAACTGTATATGCATTCACAGCGGTATCACATATGTTGAGTAGAAAAGCAATTGCTGGGGCTATAAGGTGTTTTTTTTTAGTAGACACAACTCTCACTGCATTGATACATTAAAAATATCTATATTGAATCCTAGTTCCGAAAATAGAAGCAAGATCAAAAAAATTTATGTATTACTGAAAAATTATTACATCAGGGTTTTGATATCATTAACTAGTCAAAACATTTACTAAATTTTATCATCGGTATAATGATATCATTAGTTAATATAACTCAACAAGCAGACACCTTTAACGTTCGGGTATTTCACAACCAATACTTTATGATAATATTCTTTACAAAGCACAAAAATGTCAGTATTTACATCAAAAGCTAAAAAAAACCTTTAAACAGACTTATTTAGAAGGGATATAGTTACGATGAATTCGTTACGTAATGTTCACTACTGACCGCCTACGGACAATAGAGGGTGAATAAAATCCATAGTCCTCACCCTCTATGGATCCTTTTGGGATCTGTTCCCAACCATATAACTTATAGTATAATTCTAAACATGTTCGGTGAAAATGAATTCGTATTATTGTGTCTTAGGAGATATACATTGTCAGGTCTTCTTGTAAGCTGTGCTGCGGTTGACAAAGTAGATTTCATTTCTGCTTCTTTATTTTTTTTTTATTGAATATATATGATGTTATATTATAGCTATGAATACAAAATGACTAAGAATATCTGTTAAACACATCTGATTAAAAGCAATATAAAAAAAATATATCATGTAAATCATCGGTTATAATGAATACAATGTTTGCCTGTAAAACATTTGAATTCCAATTTTCATTTCGATTATTAAAAATGTAAAATGACGTTTACGTCGTTCTATACTTTTTTGTCTTCTGAAACAGCCTTGGATAGCAGCGGCCATCAAATACATATTTTGGATATATTCTATGAAAGAGGGGTAGGCAATGCTACCCTTCTAGATCACCTTAGATCCCCCACCCCGTTTATTGGTGGTGTTCGTGTTGCTTAGTCTTTAGTTTGCCACGCTGTGTCTTGTACTGCTATTTCTCTTATTGTCTTTTTCTTTTTTAGCCATGCCGTTGTCAGTTTATTTTCAAAACATGAGTTTGGCTGTCACTCTAATATCCTTCTTAAACACGTGAAAGAGCTATACAGCCAACATATAAGTTGACTAACGACATAAACAAGAAATATTTTATTTGATGAATCAACACGTAATCACGTCATCTCTTCTGGCTGCTTACAGAGAATTTAAAAAAAGAAAGATTAATTGATAAGATAGTTCAGATATCTGATACCAGTACAGTCGATTACAGATATTATTGGTGAGACAAAACTTGTAAGAGTTCTATTTCTTGTCAATGACTTTCAATATACTGAAACGTCAAGTTTTTTTTAATGTTTTTATTAACATCACAAAAAGAGACAAAGGCATTTACATAATTTAGTTATAGTGTATACATTTTGAACAACTAAATAAGATTAATGATTATCAAAATTTAAATCGACAATAAAAAATAGGAACAAATAGTTTATCTGAACCTTCTTATTCACAATTTCTAATAACGTGCATGTATGTTCTAAGCAATGAACTGGTGAAGATATAGTCTATTGTATTTAAATTAAAAAATATTTTGTCATTAGAACGGAACCCCAAACTCAATCTAAAATACAATGAATCACGAAGAGTAAAATCTGTTTTCAACCCACAAAAACTGTACCTTATGGTACATGCCAAAGTATTAATATTCTAAGATATTCTTTGAATTGGTACCGTAGAGTAATATTACAAGAGGGATAAGTTAAGGAGATTAATTGAATATCACATGTTTATCATTTCTATAAATGATGTAATGAAGAAGTTATTTAATAAGTATTCAGAACCAAAAAAAATTTGATCAACTACTAACTCTATTGTTTTTGCAGATCATCTTCAATAACTAGCTGAAACTAAAGTGAGATAACAAAATTGTTCAAACAGTTTGGTTTTTTTTTGGCAATAATTGGCAATTAAGTTTTTATGTAGATAAAACTTAAACTATGATTACAAAGGAAAACAGTTAAAATAAAATTACCAGCTCATTGGTGTATTTCGAACATACAAAGATACTCAAATTGCATATATATATATATATGAGTCTTAATGATGAGTAATATAAAGTGTTGTCACAGTTCTATAAATAAACAAAAACTGGACCACCGTATAATGATTGGATCTACAGTTTTGTATATATACATAAAGAACAAAAATCAATCAACCTTGAGTAGACATCCTCTGGATCCTGATATCAAATTTCAATCTTCACATGCTATTTTTTCTAATTTGATTATTTTATAATGACATTGACTACATGTATCTTGTGAACGGATTAATTGTTTTGTCTCCAAACTGTGACTTTGGGGAATATATACTTGATCTTTAAATGCAAAATAATTGTTAGATGACACAGGTAAGGGTTAAGACATATTGCTGCAATATATCTCACATAAGGTCAATACATTCTGGTAACAATTGAGTATTTAAAAACGAGTTAATAAACAATAAAACAATAGCTATATAAAAAATAGCAAATAAAAAAATATATAATAGTAAAAAGTAAAAGTAAAATCATAATAATAAACTCAAAACGGTAAGTCCATAAGATAACCACAAACTTATTTGATACGACTGTCATACAAGTGAGAGGTTTAGCTAGCTATACAACCAGGTTCAATCCACCATTTCCTACATTAGAGAATGCCTGTACCAAGTCAGGAATATGACAGTTGTTATCCATTCGTTTGATGTGTTTGGACTTTTGATTTTGCCTTTTGATTTTTGATTTTCCTTTTTGAATTTTCCTCGGAGTTCAGTATTTTTGTGTTTTTACTTTTTACTTTACTATTTATAAAAATGTTTAACAGAATAACCATGATAACACCAATAAAAAAAGATTTTTATGTAATTTCAAAATTAAAAAAAGCTGATAACAAATTTTAGAATAAATGACCACAATTAATTGATAGAAAAGGGAAGATACTTTAATATACAAAGAAGATACATTATGTAAAAACTGCCAAATATTGAAGCTGAAATTCATTTCTTTGCATATTCTGATTTTAACAGTAATATAAGACACGTTTTTTTTTTATTTTGAGATAATTAAGAACACGTATTTTAAACATTTATATTTACATATAAGAAAAAAATTTCTCAAAACAATAAAAAAATAAAATCTTAATAATCTACATCATTCATGTATATAAAAATATACACGGTTATATAAAATGTTCTTGCAGGTTTTGGCACACAAACTAGTATTGCCTACTCCGACTAGAATAAGATTTACATTATTGTGACTAGAAAAATATTAAAACAATTAACAATTTTATAATGTAAACAACTGTGTCAATGTAAATCTTCTCCGTTCTCAATGAAATTCGGAGAGCACACACACTTTCGTTCTTGTAATCTTAAATACTCCCTCCTTTTATATCTTTTGGTCTCGATACGTTACATTCATACTCAACTCAAGGTTACAAGTTTAGGTATAAATGATGGTTTCCATTTAAAACAGTTTATAGGACTGAGGACAAAGGAATATTGAAATACTAGTATTACTCTATACTGTGTATAAATGATCTTGTCGGTATGGTTTGTTTTCATTTCGTTACGTTTTGTCTTATGCTATATTATGAAGATAATAAAGAAATATTCAAACTCAAGTAAAAAATATGGCAAAACAAAATACAAACTTGAATTGAATTACGGTTCATGTCAAAATTGAACAAAGTAAAAATAGATATTTCAGTGGGTCCTCAACATTAATCCGAAAACTTGAGAAAGGTCTTATTTATTAATATAACTACGGCTCATAATTCGACATCGGTAAAGACAAATCCTTTGGAATCAAACATGACCTATATTTATTGACTCGAAACAATATCATTAAAAAAAGAAGAAGTGGTATAATTACAAACGAGACAACTCTCCACAGGAGACGACATGACACAGAAATTAACAACTACAGAGCACCGTCCGGACTTCGACAATGAGAAAAGCCCATACCGAATAGTCAGCTGTAAAAGGCCCCGAAACGACAAATGTAAATCAATTCAAACAAGAAAACTAACGGCCGAATTTATGTACAAAAAATGAACGAAAAATAAAAATGTAACACATAAACAAACGACAACCACTGAATTACAGCCACAAACATATAGAATGTGGCGCGGTTAAATATTTTAGCGGGATCCCAACCCTCACCCTAACCTGGGACAGTGGTGTGACCTTAGAACATAAGAACGACCTATGAAATCAGTTGAAAAATGCTTAACTCATTAGATAAATACAAACTGAAATAGTATACAGAGTGGACGTGGCTGGGTAATTGTATATTCCAACAACAAAAATACAGTTAATGGCAGCAAGTTCAAAGCCACTAAAACCAAGAACATTGTTTAAAAATTTCAAATTCATATGATTTTGGCAAGCAAAACATTATAATTACTTATAGAAAACAATAATGTGACGCATGGATTCCATATGTATATGTACATCACTATTAATCCTAGTCTCAATTTGCCGCGGGAATTACAAAAAAACATGTATCAAAGAATTATGCATATATACCTAAAATGATTGTCATGTTGCAAAGTGACGAAACAAATAGTACATATATGTGTTTTAATTGCCAATGAGACAACTTTCAACCTTAGTTAGTAACTAGATCACTGTAAGACTATCATCGATTTGTAAAAACTCATAGCTTACATGTATGGCAAGAATTGAAGGTCTTGACAGTGTTAAACAGTTCTTCAAAGAAGCAAACCAACGTAATGATTTATGTGCAAAAAACAAATAAAAAAGTAACCCAACAAGAAACCACTACCAAACTCATTAAAAAACATGAATCATCAGAATAACACATAACACAAAGAGGGTATTTGTGTTGAGGGGATGTATAAACAACTTGTTACGTTTGGTCTTTTTTTGGTAGATGTATTTATGCTTTGTATCACTCTGATCAGAAATGCCCTTTTCAACTATTTTTTATAGTTTGTTTTATGTATTACTGTTACACCACTGTCCCGGGTTAGAAGGAACTTTCAAACTTAATCCTGTTAGTGCCTGCACCCAAGCCAGAGGCCTATAAATCAGGGGTTGTCATGTGTTGATATATATAACTCTCTAGCAGATGACTAAATAGATTTCAATTTTACAAAGACGTTTCGTGAGTAGTTTGTTTTTCAGTCTTGGGTTGTATTTCATCACTCTTGTGTTTTTGTCCATCACCTTGCGAACTGGAAGACAGTCGGAATGTTGGAGAGACTGTTGCTACTTGGCGCTTTTCTTCCTTCTTTTCACTACTTCCATATGTTTTGTTGATGTTAGCACCGATCTGGCTATTTTTTTCTGGGAATAGATCATTATGGTCACTTTCTTCATTTCTGTATGAGAATTAGAAAAAAAAATCTTATAAGTAAGGGCATTTACTCGGTAGAGTTTATGGACTACATATTGTGAGAATTAACTACAGACTATAATACAACATAATGCAATAATCAAATGGGAACGTATTCCTTCATGTGCATCTTTGTAAGTGTTTCTTCAGTTTATATATTTCATACTCTTTGGGAGGTGTTGTGCTAACAACAAAAAAAACATGCAAAAACATAATGTCCTCGTTAATTCGTATTCTAGTTTTTCATCATGATGTTTCACCTATTTTATACTCAAATTCTGAAATGATACACGTGTGTGCGTAATAAAAAGTCAGATCTCTTTGTAAATTATTTTTATAAAAATCAGTATTTTCTGTCCTTGTTTTAAACTGAGTACCTTTTTTTATTTTTTCATTTATTTTATGGTTCAATGTACATCCATCTTAAGACGTTAGGTATCACAAGAATATCACTGTAACAGTTGTGAATACATAAACGGTATAGCTTAATTTGTAGTCCTGTTTTCTAAAAGCACATTTACGTGTCACTCACTTAAGATTCTCTGTTGAATCGTAATTTTCCACTGTAATGTTTTCTTTGTGACGCCTGTCACCAGATGTATCATACAAGCCTTCCTTTGATTCCTCATACACGTCTTCCTCCCATTGATCAGCAGGAGGTTTGTTTTCTGTAGTTGTCGTATTTTTAGGTTTGTTTACACAAGCATACACAGCAGCTTGAGGTGGCTGTGTTCTGTCAATGTATAACAAAATATATAAATCAGTACAGAACAACTGCATGACGGCAATATTGTAACGTTCGGGTAGCATCTTCATTTTTATGCTAAACACTTGTGTTTTACTTCTCTATGACCTTTCCGATTAGATTTTTCTCTGAGGTCAGTATTTTTGTGATTTTACTTTTTTCCTTTGCCCTCATCATGCTTATTGTGCTGAAGTTTCTCAAAAAGATATAAATCATGTTATTTTATATACTAGTAATTTCATGTTTTCAAACGTCGCGTTAAATCTATGCCATTATCTTTAATTGAAAGGACACTCTACGAAATATGGTAAAACTGTTTTGTCTAATATAGTCTATGTCTAGATACAAATGAAGTTGTCGTGATGCATTGTTCTAATAGGAATCGAATACTTATATTTACGAATGTAATTCACAGTTTTTTTGCACATTGTAAAGATTAGTGTCTAATCTGATGTTCAGTAGTTGTCGTTTGTTTATGTGGTTATTAAGTGTTGCTCGTTTCTCGTTTTTTATATAGATAAGACCGTTGGTTTTCCCGTTTAAATGGTTTTACACCAGTAATTGTTTGTGACCCTTTATAAACAACACAACGAGAGCCACAATTGAAGCATGATCTTCTTACCCTTCCGGAGCACCTGGGATCACCTCTAGGTTTTGGTGGTGTTCGTTTTGTTTATTCTTTAGTTGTCCATGTTGTGTCATGTGTACTATTGTTTGACTGTTTGTCTTTTTCATTTTTAGCCATGCCGTTGTCAGTTTAATTTCGATTTATGAGTTTGACTGTCCCTCTGGTATCTTTCGTCCCTCTTTTATAGCTTGCTGTTCGGTGTGAGCCAAGGCTCTGTGTTGAAGACCGTATCTTGACCTATAATAGTTTACTTTTATTAATTGTGACTTGAATGGTAATAAGTTGTCTCATTGGCACTCATACCACATATGCCTATATCTATGTATGAAAATATAATCTGCGTGCTATTTGCATGAAAAATTTACTAAAAATGTAAGTCGTAAGTTGCGCAGTCTTTTTTTTTCTTTTTTTTCTTATTTGTGAATCAGTATTCATGTTATTGTCTTTGCTTCTTTTCTTGTTAAAAAAAATAATCATTTCTTTTTCTAGAAGCATGGTATTACTGAAGGTTTACCTTCAAATTAGGCAAGATATATTTCATCTTAAAAAAAATCAATCATGTCATTTGGTTTTTTTCCTTTTTAATTTTAATTATGCGTATTACATTTCTGGTATAATATTACTATGCAATAAAGAGATATTTTACAATTTGATATAGAAATAGTGAGATGTGGTATGATTGACAATGAGTGAAATATTCAAATAAGAAAACAGCATGCCTTTTCTATACATACGGGTTATCTTTCTCTGTTTCTTCGTCTTCTTTCAGTTTCTTCAAGTATTCTTCATTATGCTGTTTAACTTTGGCAATTGTTTCCTCGTCACTCAGAATTTTAAATTTCATGTCAGTATCATCTAAATCAATATCTTCGTATCCTGTAGTCTTTTTTGTGGAACTAGAAGTTGGTACTATCTGTGTTGTTTCAATTTGATCCATGTTTAACTCCATTCTGTCTACAGGTTTGTATTCTTCTTTTCTAAAAGACAATTCGACAATACACTTTGAATACTAATTTTAAAAGTATTTAGCAATTATGGCAATTGTTGTGAATTGTGGTCGTAATTACCATACAATGCTGCTAGAAAATATATATTCAAACTTTTATATTTACAATTGTGTTAATTTGATCAACCACGTCATAGTATTGCGTATCAACCAAGCTATAACATTAACAGATATTTGGCATGTTCATTTATATATATATATAGATATTCGGCAAACAGCAAGGTAAATATTACTACGACCGTATCATAACTCGCAACTTTTCTGTGTAACAAAAAGCATGTACACTCTCAATAGAACCAGTATTTATTTTAAGCGCTTACAGGAAATTGCAATCCTTTTTTTTTGTCAAAACAATGGCTTATGTACAAAAGAAATTTGTATCTGTACCACTTATTACACAAGCATATCCTAAATATTTACTCAAGTCACAAATGATATTAAAAAAAATGTTAAATAGAATTGAAGCCAACATTTTAGCATATGAAAGAGGATTTTTTTTAGACAATGGCTTCTTTTATAAATAATTGAAATAATGACGACATTTTTTTATACTCGCAGCATTGATTTGGCTTATTAAAATTGTCGTTTGATTATGTATTAGGTAATTAACGTTTTTGGCCCAAAAAAGCATTTAAAACAGTTTTTGTTGTTGTCAAAATTAGATACATACAACATGATCAGCCTAAGAACTGGTTAAGGGGAAACAAGTTTACTATCGTATATCGAAAAAAAGGCAAATAAATGCAATGAACAAACCTTCGTCGCTTGATATATATGTATTATTTATCATGCGAATATACAGTTAGTAAAAACGGTACAATATAGTATAGAACAAAATCGACAAAAAAGGTAAATGTCCATAATGTCGATTGCTTGATAAAAATGTACTATTGAGCAACTTTTTACGAGATGATATGATCCTTGGATTATTGATTATACATGTTATATTAGAAATTGAAATGCAAGCTTATTAAAGTCAACATTTCGCATGACTTTTCAAAACTGATATAGATGTTTAGGTCAGAAATGTTTCGGACAAAATGAAAATCAGTATTTATAATTTCTTTTTACAAGAAAATTAACTGATGATCATGATATTGAGATCAATCAATTTTAAACAAAATCTTAAAAATATCAGTGCGGATGGTGTTTTTTTTAAAGAAGTAAGGCACCTTAAAAATATATGAAAAAAACATTCTTTTGAATAAAACAAACATGGTTGTCGCCCACAAGTCTACTTTTTTCACAGTTCATATCATCTTTTGTTTTGGGCATTTATAAAAAAACACCTAATCATTTACTTTTACAAATATCATCTTTCACAGAGAAGTGATACTTATGCAAAACATAATGCACCAGCTATCCCGCATACATTGCTTAAACGATTTGAACAAATATTTAACAAGATATATTGCTCTGTGACATTTATTTAACCTGAATGTGCAGAGGCAGGGAACATTGGAACTTTGATCTTTATACAATCGGGACGAGTTTGTAATGACAACTTTTATTGTAATACTTCTCAAGTACCCTAGATGACTGTTAATTGTTTTTGTAATAAGTTTCACTCCTGATTTTTATAAGACATTCCCTTATTGTATTTGAAGCTTCATGGACGCCAATTGGTAGTTTAACTGTAGCAAATTCAGTTTACCTGGCGATGCAAAACGGAGACACGTATACGGATAATTGCGAAAACATTATCGATGGACGACCGCAAAGATTTAAAAAATACAATAATCGCTTTTCTAATGCAAATAAAAACATAATTTAATATCGACAATACGATAAGTGTTAACCTTTTATCAAATGGAAATGAAGAAAATGATGGTATCTTCTTTGGTCTTAAACTATGTGTCATCGACGTCACAAATTAAATGCCAGCGTTTTCTGGCTCCTTCGCCGCCTTAAAAAAATGATAAAATTATGTTTCTACCTTCAATGTGTGTGCCTATCAAGATGAAAGAATCAAATGTAAATACATAATTGAACTTAATTTTAATGTGCGTATTGTGATGCGTTTACTTTTCTACATTGGCTAGAGGTATAGGGGGAGGGTTGAGATCTCAGAAACATGTTTAACCCCGCCGCACTTTTGCGCCTGTCCCAAGTCAGGAGCCTCTGGTCTTTGTTAGTCTTGTATTATTTCAATTTTAGTTTCTTGTGTACAATTTGGATATTAGTATGGCGTTCATTATCTCTGTACTAGTATATATTTGTTTAGGGGCCAGCTGAAGGACGCCTCCGGGTGCGGGAATTTTTCGCTACATTGAAGACCTGTTGGTGACCTTCTGCTGTTGTTTTTTTTCTATGGTCGGGTTGTTGTCTATTTGGCACATTCCCCATTTCCATTCTCAATTTGATTGATTCATTATATCGGCTTTCGTAGGTACAGGCAAGGAGATAGAAACTGCTATGCTTACTGTCATACAATCAGACCCATTGATACGACATAATTGTATCACAAATGAACATGAATAATTTGTATACTTACTCTTTTATTCTTCTATATAGTAGGACAATGAGTACAACTACAACTCCAATAACAATAAGAACAACAACAATTGCAATAGCAATAACAGTCCCGTTATCTACAAGATTATTAAATTAACAATTATAAAAAAATGTTCATACGTGTAAACAGGCATATTCATATTTTATAAGACTCTA
The DNA here is from genome assembly GCF_963676685.1 of Mytilus edulis. Taxonomy (NCBI): domain Eukaryota; kingdom Metazoa; phylum Mollusca; class Bivalvia; order Mytilida; family Mytilidae; genus Mytilus; species Mytilus edulis. The sequence continues at coordinate 74,659,168 of NC_092352.1, forward strand.
TACATTGATATACATATTGTGTAGTATGAATACATAGCAGAGTCTTAAAAGAAATCAAAATTAAAATGCATCGAGTACAACTTAATAAAAAGAAGGAAATAGTGGGGAAAAAAATTGATAAATTGGCTAGCAGTTTTCGATTCCTGCGTCACAGATGAGTCTTTTGCAGAAAAAAAACGCAAATATACAATTTCAATTCTGGTATCTATAATGCGTTTATTTGGGATATAGTTACAAAACGGAACAAATTACAATAAATATCAAGTAGTAAAAGAAGTAAACTGATAATTTCGATCGTCCTTTTAATAGTAGATGTATTATACTAATTCCTTTTTTTTCTGATCATTATTTCAATAATTTTTTCGATAATTGATAAACATTGTACTTAAAGGGTAATCACTTCTATAAGCAGGTACCTTCTAAAACTTAAAATGTGATTCGGATTCTGATCGTAATTAAAGGTCGTTCAACGAACCCAACTGCTAGTAAATAGATAGTTTATTCTCACAAAAGTATGCAAATACAAAGGTTACAGAGAAGTTAAAGCATAATAAACATAAAATAAAAATGCATAAAATGTATGTATGTATCTTACATTCATTCATTTAGTCTCTGTACTATAATTTCATTATAAGCGATCATACCAAAGCTGCTTGTTTTTTTATACAAACCATTGCAATGTATGATTCGAGCACACCTAATCAATACGGGTTTTCTCCTACCAAATTAACTCATCACATCGATTTTAGTGTAGAGGTCTGATGTGTAATTTCATTTCATTATGATTTGAAATAATTGAGCAACATAAGATGAGTTGCTTCTCGTTCTGATGTACCTGGCTCAGTCCCAATTTTAATGGGATTCATTTTAGCTAAGCCTATCTAAGTTAAGACATTAAAGAATTGCAATGAATTCCTAACTATTCAGTAACAGCTCCTAAATGTATTTTTGACAAATATGGATCTAACTATGCATCCGATATGCTGTACGATAGAATACTATATAAGGATTTAACCTATAATAGTATAGAGAGGGGTAGGGATTCCTGATCCCGAAATCTCGGGCTAAAACACACCTGATCCCGAAATCCCGGGCTTAAAAACACAAAATTTTGAGGTCCCGAAATTCAAAAAATAGAATTCCCGGATCCCGAAAGTGTCAATCCCGAAATCCCGAGCTTTAACACGCCCGATCCCGGAATCCCGATAAAGGTTCTATCCCCCTCAGTATATGCATGATATTTGTGTTTTATAAATAACTATAATAGTAATATGTACCTTTTGCTTTATTGAGCCAATAATCAGATGTTGAAGGTGTTGTTATATCCGCTTGATTGTTAAAGATAAAATACAAAACATTTCAATACAATAACATGTTTGATAAATATTTCTACAGTATAAAACTAAGAAATACAGTGGAGATCACTTCTAACCTCTCGTAAGAATTGTCAGAATAATCTGTCATAGAACTGTTCTAAACTGTCCTAGAACAGTTCTACCTAGAACAGGGTAGAACTGTTCTAAGTAGAACTGTCAGAATCAGTTCTAAGAAGAACTGACCAAACCTGTCAGGATTGTAGAACAGCTATAAATGACGTCACTGCAGTAAGTGTATCTTAGAGTTTAGAAAAAAATTAGTTCCCGTTAACTTAACTGTGTAGCAGATTTTCTATATTTACTTTTCAAAAGTTACATGTACAAATATCAAAGTGGATAGAAAAGTTATCCAATACTAGGGGAAAATATTTTATATGATGGGATATAAACATCATGGTTTACGTTGCTTCGTTCCCCATCTCTTCATAAATAAACTCTTAGATTCTGTTTTGTCGAATGTTCATACGAAAATTATAGAGTGTATATATAGGGATATTAATAGGTTACGTGTTCATTTGTACCATGTCGTCAATTTAGACAGACTTATCCATAACGATTATAAATGATATATGAGACGTTCTAAAAATATACCGGATCTAAACATAAATCAAATATTTGCCCCTGGACGGTAAGATATCATTCTACAAAACGTATTAATATTATACTATTCCAAGAAGAGAACTTCTCATACTTTTTATTTTAAAGTATATGAATCAGTCATGAATGGGAGTGTTGGGTGGTGCCGTTTAATAGTTTTGTTAAAAAAAAACCATCACGAACCACTGACTTTAGTGACGGTTCATTATTATGGATACATACAAGATATAGGGCACTCTAAATTGATGCAAACAAAATGTTGTAGTAATTGTTTTCCAATATTGCTGTCATTTGTATTATACAATCCATCCTAACCTAAAATGTTACTGAACTACTGTGTGGCTAAAGGTACATAGTAAAATTGAGAATGGAAATGGGGAATGTGTCAAAGAGACAACAACCCGACCATAGAACAGACAACAGCAGAAGGTCACCAACAGGTCTTCAATGCAGCGAGAAATTCCCGCACCCGGAGGCGTCCTTCAGCTGGCCTCTAAACAAATTTATATACTAGTTCAGTGACAATGTACGCCATACTAAACTCCAAATTGTACACAAGAAACTAAGATAAAATATAATACAAGACTAGCAAAGGCCAGAGGCTCCTAATTTGGGGCAGGCGCAAACATGCGGCGGGGTTAAACATGCTTATGAGATCTCAACCCTCCCCCTTTACTTCTAGCCACTGTAGAAAAGTAAACGCATAAAAATACAGTTCAAGAGAAGTCCGAGTCTTATTATAGAAGATGTAACTAAAGAAAGTAAACAAAATGACAATAATACATAAATAACAACAGACTACCAGCAGTTAACTGCATGCCAACTCCAGACTTCAACTAAAGCCTAATTTATGTACAAAAAATTAACGAAAACCAAAAATGTAACACATCGAAAGACAACCAGAGGCTCCTGACTTGGGGCAGGTATATACATACAGAAATTGGCGGGGTTAAACATGTTGTCTCGATTAAAAATCTGAAATAAGACCAGCAAAATAGCAAAATTCTATTTAAATCGCTATTGTGCCGAGCCGGCAAAATAGTCACTGCCTTATATTTAAGACAAAAAGTTCTTAATACTGTTGAATAGACTGAATCAATTTTAGTCGTGGAACTGACCAATCAGTGCTAATCGTAGAACTTTCTAAGTCGTATACTAGTAACTGTTCTTGTTGTAGAACTGACCGAATGTTTGACGAGAGATTTGATCAGTTCTAGGTAGAACTGTTTAAATCAGTTCTAGGTTAGAACTGATCTAGCTAAAACTGTCTTAAAGGTGTCAGACTGACAGTACTACATACTGTCCTAGATAATTTGTCCTGACAGATTCTGACAGATTCTGAAAGATTTGAAGAGAGGTTGGAAGCTATCATCACTGTAGCTAGCCCCTTCACCAAATATTGGCCCCTAAAACACGTCACGAGTGCGGATTGCTATCGCTGTGTTGAAGAACAATAAATAGACTTCAAACTTTTTCTGTTCTTTGTTCGGGTTGTTCTCTGTTGGACACATTTCAAGTTTTCATTTACTATTTAACAATATCATTTCTGGTTAGGTATTTACGTTTTTCTACGTTTAATCACCAAAGCGGCGAAAAAATAGGTATTTAATTATTTTATTTTCATTATAAAACAGGACTCCCGTACCGATATTGTATAAATATCGCATAGGAAAATAAAACTTGGTTTCTATAAGAAGTCCATGTCACAGATAGTAACAACACTGATTCTTAAAAGACATTCCAAATAGTCTGGCTTAATACTGTTAACATCGAAACCACATGTAATGATAAAAAGAAACCAACTACAAATTATTGTTCAATTAATTATCCGAAAGGCTATTAATAGTTTTGTTATTTCTTTTCTTTGAATAATAAAAGTATGAATGGGCATGGGGATTAGTCTTTATTTTGGGTAACATTTCATTTTGATATCAACGTGGAAGTTATTTTGAGAAAATAATACGAAATTTTGTCGAAGGAACATAGGTCATGCTAAAAAAAATGAGAAAAGAGAAAAAAAGTAAAGTTTGATACGTTTTTACTGAGATAAGAGAAGTTGATGATTTCAAAATTAAAATCATCACGTTGTTATAGATCCTGGAAGAGAGATCACGCTTATGTCAAATTTGATATAGGTATAAAATTGAGACAGAGGAAAATTGGTCTGTTGTTTTAATTTCTATTTCAGATCTAGGGGATATTTTTTTAATAGATCCCAATAAAAAAGTTTAAGTTGTAAATGAAAAGAACATCACCAATGTATATAAATGTCATTCAAATTTTTATTTCTTGTTTTCGACAAGTGTTTGACTGAACTGTGACATATAAGAAAATATGTAGAGGGCGGTATTGAAAGGCTCACAGTTTATTCCCATAGGAATATCTACAATTTTTTTAAACAGACAACGTGCGAATTCAATGAAAGTTCAAAGGTACAAACAAAATCCTTTATAGGTGAAGTAAGTATAATAGGAGAACCTAAAAAAAAACATTAAAGTTATAAGATACTTACATCATGCACATGCAATTTATTTAAGCTGTTCATCATTCCATAGTTTTCGTCTTAAAAGATAAATAAATATGAGTATTTATGACATGCTATTGTAGAGTTTTGGTATAAAAAAGATATACTGCACTCTTAATTATATTATAAAACAATGGAACAAGAAATGCATTCACAAATTTTACTGAGCGTTAGGAAAAACATAGTGTTGTTGCTTTCAATAATGACTTTTACCTGTATTTATAATCTTGATATTGAAAATAGCTGCCTCTTGGTATGTATCGCCGTGAAAAGTGTTGTTTACCTTACATGTGTAGGCTCCACTGTCTGTTATATTCAGATCCGTAATAGTAAAATTTTCATTTAAACTAACTTGTTGCTTGGGGTTTTCTTTATACCAAAAGAAAGAAGGTTTAGGATTACCATCGCTTTTACAAGCTAAATGTATACTTGTATCTTCGCCCAATACATATTCTGTTTTATTCGGATGGTTAATAATGGTTGGTAATCTAACAGGATCTGAAAATGTAAGTATCGAGGAAGCATGCACGTTAGTATTTTACACTTATACTCTCAGTATTATAGATTTTTTCAAGAAAGTATGTTTGCTAAACATTATGCATTTATATATATTTTAGTGCAAATCATACTGTGGAGTTTTTCGAATGCATATCTAATATGATTAATTGAGAAGTTGGCAGTGTATTGTAACAAACCGCCGCCACAGGCCGAGTAATTGTGGAAGGGTCTGTTGACAAGTTTTGAAGCTCTCGTCAGGAATATTCTGCATCTTGGGGTTTTTCCTTTTTCTACCTCTAAAGACGAATGGATGCCAGGCAATGCACTCATATTTCTCAGTCCATAAACGATAAGTCCGAACGTATATTATATTTATTATTACATGTTCATATTATATACACGGACAAATGCAGACATGCAGACGCTTAATCAGTCATCAGTTTTCGGGTCATTTAGGTCACTCACTGTTGTGGTGGATAACTGCCGCTATATTCACATTTCCTTAAAAATACTTCATCTTATATTATTAAAGCATATTAACCTGCTTGGCGTTTCTGTTGGGCTAGGTCTGGTAAAGATAAACTTTCAGGTTGTTAAGCTACTAGTTAGGCTTGAGCTAACAAGTTATCCGCCATTTCACTGAGTGGAACCTTATTTATATACTTTTGAGATCCCTGAAAGCCAATCAAAAATAAGGGATCTAGCCAGGGATCCCTTAGGGCCAATGAGAACCCTGTCAAGACTGACAGGAAAATGTCCGATAAAATAGGGGCTGGACAGGAAAACCTGCACATTTAAAAATCACACGTAAAATGGACAGTAAAATGCCTGTTCTTTAATTATTATACCAATGGGCCAAAGTCCAAACTTTTCCTTTATTTAAATTTAGCAAAAGAAGCTTAAAACTTCGTTACTACTTGTTTCCAATTTCTAGTCGTGCGTAGGACTAGCAGACGCCGGGAGTACTGATATTAAATTCCAGCAGTAAACTGGTTACAATATAATCCCTAAGAAACTAATCTTTAACAGATATGAATAATGGAGCTTAATAAAACTATTAATGTAATGACTTATTTGTTACTCTTATAGAATACTTAAGAGATTTTAGAAATATAATGACAACAACAAAAATATTTCCTACTATGGTCACATGACCTGTAAAATGGCTCTTCACGGAGAAACAACAAAAATGGTTTGGACCGATAGTAAAACTTAAATATTTCCTTACTGAGACACTTTGAGGACTTATAATGGGTTGAAATATAATTTCAGGTATATGCATATTTGTGCCAGACACCTTACAATCTATAAAAAATATGTTATCAAGTAAAACGAGTTTTGTAAACAAGTGGAAGGGGCACTTGCCAAACAAAATGCCTAATGTTAAAAAGTTGCAAATATAATAGTATGTCCAATTCGATTAAATGTTCATAAAGTCAATAATATTTCTGTTGTAGGCCATCATCCAATAAAGTTTTCATCCATCTGTAGTTGACTTATTTCTTTTGTTGGCATAGTAAATTCCAGGTTGTAGAAATTATTAAATGTTATATTTGTTCCAGTTATTACAGTATATTGACAAACCTTCATGTTTTTCTGGTTTTTTGTGTGTCTTTTGAATGCTATATCTTTATATTCTGTTGTTTGTATACACCAACTGTAGGTTTGAGGTTTTGTTTTCACTTTCTTTCTAAAACGTTTTTATCAAAACATTTCAAATCGAACAATGTTTTAGATAATGCCTCCACAATAGGGAACTTTCCATATCTTATTTTAAACTAGTAAGACCGCAACACAATTTATATTTCAACACGTACACACAATCCGAATATATTAATATTGCACCTCTTGATGAATTCATAGTTATTGCAATTAGTTATCAAAGGTACCAGGATTATAATTTAGTACGTCAGACGCGGGTTTCGTCTACACAAGACTCATCAGTACAAAGCTCACAATAATGTCAGCTTTAGTTCAGGCGTATTTGATAAGAGTAAAACTCCGGTGTACATCATTTATCTATACATAGTTGACCTTTTACTTATCTATACAACTAAATTTCTATTGGATATACGAACCATTCCATAAAACAACTCTTGTTTAAAAAACAGATTTAATGCAAGTTTAAATATTTATGATCTCCGAGGCAAATGAAAAATGATCACCATGCATTTAGAAACGAAGGCATGTCAATCATTTCCAAGAAATGTTATGTGTATAGGATAATACATAGAAAGCATGCTATAACAAAGAGCTGAATACATTTGGATTTGTCATCTGAACTTTTAATGTTGCTGCAGTATACAGACTCTTACATTAATTTTCTTTTAAGTCCATTGGTTGCAAAAAATTTGTAACTACGTAATCATAACCTCGTATATCTGACAAGGGTGAGAAAAGGGAGAACGGATTGTTATCTTTGGCTAGTGAAGATGATGCACAAACAATGGGGAGTTTTTTTTATTTACAACTTTAAATAACAGTAAAGCTGGATTGTATTTCTTTTTTAAACAAAGGAAAATCGATGGAATCTAACAAACTGTCAGATATTTGAAGAAGCTTTGATAAAAAAAAAAATGCAAACACTTAATACATAGTGAATAAGATTGTGATCACAAGCAAGTACGAATATAGGTATCGACAGATTGTGGTAGCGTTAATGTACAATCATATGTATTAAAAAATGTGGTATGAAAAATGAGAAAACTCTCCAAGAGACAAAAAAAATGACATAGAAATTTACAACTATACATGTATGTCACCTTCTACATTGAGAAAGTCCAAAACCGCATAATCAGATATAAAGGCCCAGAAATGACAAAGTAAAACAATTTAAAAGAGAAAACCAACAGCCAGATAAATGCATGGTTTCAATTTACTGAAAACAAAATAAATAAACAACATTCAGAGATTAAATTACAGTGATGGATGGGTAACCTTTTGTGATGATATTGAAACTAAGGAGATGTGGAATTATAGTGTATTTGAAGGATTGATAATTCTACCCGTATCATTCTGGGCTCAATTTACAATATCACCGCAATATTGAGGATGGGGTATTTCATTAGAGTAATGGGTTTTTCATCTGAGGCAAATTACAGATGTAATAGATTCATCATCTATGAAAACTGAATTAAAAGTGATATAATATACCCAAAAAAATATTCTAGAAGACACAATGTCTAATTCACAGTATTATATTTCAAACAATTAAAAATGTAAAGTTACAATGGTTAAAGTGACCATAAGACATAATTTAACACCGAACTAAAAAATCTTTAATAGAATTCAAAAGCCCATGTACCCAAACATTATGAATTTTGCAATCGTAAACTTAGCATTATTTTGACACAAATACATGCATATTGTATTTAACCATTTACTACACATCATTACACATCATCTTTATCTCCATGCCTTATATATCATGTACTGTAGTACAGGAACATATATATTAACTTTTATTTAACTGTTAGATATACTGTTCCAAGTGTAGTACGACGCTAGATAAAAACTGACGTGGAAAGGTAACACTCGTCCACCGAAATCGTTTTTTATGAAGCCCAGGTTATCGATTGGTCTAGCGGAACGGCTACAGTGCAGGCGATTTAGTATCACGATATCTCAGTAGCATGGGTTCGAATCCCGGCGAGGGAAGAACAAATAACTTGCGAAAGCAAATTTACAGATCTAACATTCTTGGGTTGATGTTTAGACGAGTTACATATACATAATGTACACAGCCATGTATCACAATCACTGGTGGGTATCCGATGGATAAATCTGTTGTAGAGTTGTCACTGGCTCAGACGTACTTATATATAATGTATTGTTTGCATGCATGCTTTGTAAGTATTATATTGTTATAAATTGTTCATGTTTGATTAACTTGTGTCTCATCCCTTTTGCGTAATAAAGCAAATAAAATATGTTTAAACTAAATCATAAGACAACAAAACAGTGTTTCCCTTAATACATTGTGTTAACTCTTAGACACACTATGGAATTATTGACAAGCTAAGTAATTTTTTACAGAAACAATATTAATAACAGTAGAAGTAACTTCTTCATTTACCGACAGATTATTGTACTTTGGGTGTGTCGTAAACGATTATGTTTTACTTAGTGGTTTGCAATCAATATATCTATAAAAGTATATACTTACAGTACACCTCTAGTGGTTCCGTTTCTACATACATATCCGGCTCTGCCATTGACGACTTAACCCCACATCGTATCACTGCATTGTTGTCTTTAGATGTTACTTTGAACGTGAGATTACTTGTGCGATAGTGGGAACAATTTTCAGACATCTCCGATATTGATGTGTTGAGGTCAGTACCTTGAATAGGAACTATCTTTCCATTTAGATACTTTTCAAAGACATGTTCTGCTGGAGGTTTTCCAACAGCTCCTCTACAGACAACTGTTATGTTATCACCTTCAACTATCCTTTGTGATGTTGTTGTTCGTTTTGTAAAATATGTAGTGGTTCTATATCTGATGTCAGATGACAAGTCATCGTTCGAGGGGATAGAAGATGTAGTATCATAATAAGTTTTTTGTAAGGTATAATAGTTAAGTGCAGTTGTATTGTTCATTGTTTCGCTCTGCATAGTAGAGACAGTATCATATTCTTTTGATGTGATTTCAGGTGGTGATGAACTATAATTCATATGTTTAGTTGTAGTCACTGACGAATCTGTTGGCATATGTACTACTGAAATGCTATCTGGTATTGAAGGTGGTACTATCAAAATAAAACATAATGCATTTTTACCGGATTTAATAACAGTCTTAAGAAAAACGAGTCAATTTTTAAGACGAATTAATTCAACAAAGTTAAAAAAGAAAACGTGTTCGAGTCACAAAAAAGCACATATTAACGTTAATTGTTCTGACTTTAATCATGTTCACAACTTTATATCTTGTTTATTTTCGTTGGTACCAATTTTCGTGGATTTAGGAAAACTTATATGTTCGTAGATATCTAATTTCGTGGATTTTCCGAAGTATGCATACAAGCCTATGGAAATATTGGTATTCGTTGGACATTTCATTTCGTGGTTCACCTGGTCCCGCGAAATCCACAAAAATTGGTAGCCAACGAATAAAAATGAATCCATAGTATCCATTAATTTTTATACATGAAGGGAGGTTTTCGATTGTTGTATCTCGTCATTGGTTGACCATATGTTTCATATTAAAGAAATATAGTCTTCATTATAGCATTTCTGCAGTATTTTTCATAATTTGGTTTGTTCGTTCCCTGTCGAGCAGGTTTTACCTACACAGTTTTTGGCTATTGAGTTATGTTCCTTTTTTCTTGATGTGGGATTTCTTTTGGAGTCCTAAAATTTTGACTTTCACCGTTTCTGATCAGGTATTGTAAGTCATATGCATAATCGTAAAGAAGGGATGTTTTATATTAATTCACAAGATTAATGAAAACAATTACGGATTTTCAAAACAAAAATTATATCTATGCTTTTTTGACAGGAAAGCAAAAAGGAACCCTTGGAACATACATTAAAAATTATAAGTTCTTACAGTCCTTATTTCAAATAAAGTTATTGTGATACTCATGATAATATGCACCAGACTAATTAATGTTGAAGGGAAATTTAAGCTAAAATTATATAATGAGACAGTGGAATATATATAAAAAACAGCTATTGTTAATCAATCATACATCTGATGATCGTTTATCTATATTTAAAAAACAAAGGTAGAGGACTCAATTTGTATGCAAACTCGGTCGAATACCAGTTGTAAAAATTTTGTAGATAACATGATATTTTCTGAAATATTGAAAAGATTAGTGGAATACTGATTTCATCACCTTATCCAGTATTTTACAGAGCACCACAATTTGAAACTTTGTTCCTCAAAATTTCATAACATAAAACATGTAGAACACCCTATCATTTTGTATACAATTTTAACTTTTTCATTTCACTGTATAAGTATATATATATATATATATTCTTTTTTACATGTTAAATCATCCTAAGTTTTATGCATTTTTATGTATATTATTTTTCAATTACTATGTCCCCTAAGTTCTTGCATTGTTTTGTTGGAATAAACTATAATAAACCACGTATGTGTTTTTGATAATGTATTTCTATTTGTATCCATTTGAGGAGGTAAGACTTTTTCAACTGGTTTTAATAGTTCGTTCTTATGTTGACTGTTACACCACTGTCCAATGTTTGGGGAGGGTTGGGATCCCGCTAATATATTGAACCCCGCCACATTCTGTATGTATATATCTGTCCCAAGTCAGGAGCCTGCAATTCAGTGGTTGTCATTTGTTTATGTGTAACTTTGTTTTTTCGTAAATTATTTCTACATAAACTAGGCCGTTAGTTTTCTATTTTGATTTGTTTTCGGTGCCTTTTCTATCTGACTATATAGTATGGTCTTTGCTTATTATTGAAGGCCGTGCGGTGACCAATAGTTGTCACTTTCTGTTTCAATTGGTTTCTTGTGGAGACTTGTCTCATTGGCAATAATACCACATCTTCTTTTTTTTATATCTATCTATCTACAATTATAATCAGTTGAAAGTTTATTTGTTATTTACTACATGTAAGTTACACTAGATGCCTGTTAAGAAATATTGCTCCTTTAACATGAGAATATGAAACATCGACGATTATATATAATCTCAATGGCCATATTTTAAAAAGCTCAGCATAAATCAAAACCGGGAATTTAAAACCAAAATTGTGTATATAGTACACGGATGTTCCACTCGCACTATTATTGTCCATTTTCAGTGGACCGTGAAATTAGTTAAAAGGTTTCGAATTCAACAGCTTAATCTTGTCACGTCACTTTTCTGTATAGAAAATTGTCTTTTCGATAATTCAACGATTTTCAAAGTTGTGTCTGTGCAGTTTAGAAAACTAAATAAGTTAAAGATAAACATGTTTTCCACGTTTAATTGTATGTTTGTCCATCTGATGATTTAAGCCTTTTTCAACTGATTTTTATAGTTTGTTCTTATGTTGTACTGTTATACCACTGTCCCAGGTTAAGGGGGGGGGGGGGGGTCCCGCTAACATGTTTAACCCCGCCACATTATTTATGTATGTGCCTGTCCCAAGTCAGGAGCCTGTTATTCAGTGGCTGTCGTTTGTTTATGTGTTACATATTTGTTTTTCGTTTATCTTTTTATACAAATCAGGCCGTAAGTTTTCATTTACATTGTCATATCGGGGCCTTTTATAGCTGACTATGAGGTATGGGCTTTTCTCATTGTCGAAGGCAGTACGGTGACCTATATTTGTTAATGTCTGTGTCATTGTGGTCTCTTGTGGACAGTTGTCTCATTGGAAATCATACCACATCTTCTTTTTAATATTCGATAGTTGGTTCACAGAATAGATTGTCTCGATAATTAAACAATCATGTGCTGCAGTATTTTATCCGACTGTCATACCAGTGAGAGGTTTAGCTAGCTACAAAACCAGGTTTAATTCACTATTTTTTACAAAAGAATATGCCTTTACCAAGTAAGAATATAACAGTTGTTGTCCATTCGTTTAGTGCATTGGGCTTTTAATTTAGTAATTTGATAAGGATAAGATCTGATTTAATTTGAATTTTCAAAAGTGTTAATCCTGTTGTAATCTCCGTCTGCTATCATGGAGAGTAATGACATTATAAGGATTTTTTTCTCTTTCAATATAGTTTGATATTACTTTGCAATAGAATAATCTTATTAGAAATTTAACATTACTAGCATCCATGCCAACACGGAAAAAATACACGTTGAAAATATCAACTGTCGGTGTTTGCAGGGGAGATACTATTTTGACACTAGAATGCCCGCTGTATACATGGTATTATAGGTAATACGCACTATTCCTATAAACTGCTTTGAAAGAGAGTATACACTTGTGTTTTTGTTCTTCTTGTCATTTGGTTATAGACTTGAGCACATTTCGACCGTTCGTTTCATTCATATGGTTAATATAATCAATTTAGTTTGTGTTAGATATTCTCACCAAGAACCAAATATTTATCGTAGTGTGTTTAGGAAAAGAAAAGAAAAAAAAGCATTCATCAGCGTCAGATTAATATTATGATTTTATAACACGTTTTCTTTTTCCTTTAATCTTGTATGACCAGCTGATAGAGTCCAAATTATAAAAAAAAACAATTGACATTGCCTAACAAGTTTTGTAAATGACCAAAACGGTAGGAAAAAAGGGGGAAAACACTGTTTACGCAAATAGTTTAAAATGATAGTACCAATTAAGTTATAGATAATGCATATTTTAAGGTTTTTCTTGTCGTAGAACACACCAAGGGTTGTCAGGATTGATCAAATGAAAGACCAACCGGAGGGAGGTCTTTCTTTGAACAATCCTGACACCCCGAGGTGTGTTCTACGACAAGAAAAACCTTAAAATATGCATTATCTGACTTATATACCGTAAAAAAAATATTAATTTTATTAAGATTTGTAAAATTTAGTATCCTATTTTACCGACAAAACTTAAGTGGGATATTCCTTTCTAATGCGTTCAGATTTTAATACGCCCTGCGGCTCATTCAGAATGTGAAATAAAACTCACTAAATAATTTAGATATAAACCTTTTAAAAATTATTATCCATACACAATAAAAATATTACTGTAACTGCACAAATGTATTGTTACCATCCGATAACGGTGTATAACAAATACAAGACACATTGTAAGTAATTTATTGTACCACTTAGTTTGTAGAAAAGGGGATGGGTATGTTTTTTTTCTATTTGTTATGTTTTTTCTATCTCGGAAAAGAGGTTATTTTTTTTAACAATTTTACTTGAATCGAATGAAAAATTCAGAAAGATTGTATTTTGAATAGCAATACAATTTTATTAAAAGATAATCAGGATATAATTATATATCCTCCAGTCCGCACCCGACCCTTTCGTGAGTTACGTTAATGTTATTCAATAGAATATAAGATTATCTTATTAGTTGATCATTTGATAGAGTAAAGGGTATACACACATTTTAAAAAGTTAAGAACTGACACGAAGACGAATATAAATACATGTAGGTCACAGTATGATTTTCTATTCAGTGTGTATCGTTCTAAACATGCATGAAATATTTGCCACTGGACGCTAAGCAATCAACCTATCGGTTTGACTTAATAAGATTTTCAAAATCTTACACACGAATGTGTTAAATCTGGATTTATTTTATGAAAGTCTACATTAAAATTTATCTGACATACATGTATATGATAACGTTTCTTTATTGTAGCGATAAATTAACAAAACTTCACGTTCTTCACGTTATTTGTTTCTAAAATTAAAATGCGGGACTACAATGACGGTTTCTTTTACACCTATCATCGATTGAACTTTAAAAAATAAATTTCCAAATCGGCAACAAAAAACTGTTAGACGAATTAAGTTTTGAAGTAAATCATAGATTGCATGTTTATCAAGGAAAATAATGACCTCACACAGGTCATTATTTTATGCCTTTGAGCATATTTCAATAAAACATGGTATCGTCCGGGTTGATTCTGAAAAAGAATGACCTGTCGTTCTGAAAGAAAATAACTCCATATAGGTATATAATAGCCTTTAAATGATTTCTAATATTTAGATATGCCAGCTCTTGTTAAATAATAATCTGTCGTGAACAAAACGCTTAATAAGAAGAATACTATTATGATTAATTGTTCTATTGTGATTTTATAATCAACATTATAACATTTTATTGTTACTATCGGTCATTGTTTTATGAGAAATTCGTGTATATATTCAAACAACACTCTCAAATTCTTTCATGTTTTTGGTCGAGAACTATTGATGATGTACCGATGGTTAATGAATTTGCAGGGTTGGACGAAAGACTTCTACAAAGGAGTAGGTTCAGTAAGACCCCTTTTGGGCCCCAAAATATAGCAGTTTTACAAAATTGTTAAAATGTAAACCTTTAGTTACTTATTTGACAGTACAATGCTTCTGCTACATAAATATGGGCTGTTTTTGACATTACAATGCACATATATCCGGTACTAGCACCATTAAGTCATGCTAAATTACTGAAATCCTCATAATACTAGCATTTTAGTTAAATTTTAGACGGTTTTCGTGTAAAACGAAAGTTTCCGCATTCGTGTTCATCCTTAATATTGAAATGTAAGTTGTATTTTATGATAATACATAACATATATAAAGGTTGAGGATAAACACGGATGCGGCCACTTTCATTTTTACCAAAAACCATCTGAAAAGTGACACTTTTCGGCATATTAGGTAGATTTTTCATATTTGAGCTTGAATTGGATCGTTTTTAATGACTAAATCTGTTAAAATCTTTCACATAAACTAATTAATTCAAATAAAATAGACACTTAAGTGTTTAAAAAGTGGTCAACATCTTTCGTCAGATGAACCTGAAATTTGAGGCCAAAATCGGTACTTACCGGACCTACTCCTTTCGAAAGGCATGAATAATTGATACTTACAACAGAGTATCGGAATTAAACACGTATCAAGGTGGATCATCGGTATAAACTTCTTCAGATATCATATTCTTAGACTTTGCATAAATAAAGATTTTACCTTTGCTAGCCAAGGGTAAGAATCTAGCCCCTCCTGTTCACTTTTGGCGGATTGTATTACAAGTAATAGCTTTTCTAAAAACAAAACTAGTCGTCTCTTAGATGATGAAATTGGAAAGTGTTTGCAAAATTATAAAAGACTTAAACAATTTTTCGTAATTTACCTTTTAAGTATCAACACTGGAATGCCCGGGTAGAAGAAATGTCATAATTCGTGTCTTACTCGCTTGTATCTTTTTATCGTTTTTCTACACATATTTTATTTACTTCTTTGTGCTTTTTCGCCTGAATTTTTGTCTTCTTATAGACATCAATTGTGTTGAGATTGAAACATAGTAAAATTTAAAGATATAAGAACATCAGTTGAAGAGATGATTTCAGCTTTCCAATTGTGAACTTTTCATTTCTAAGTAGCAACATTCCAGCAGCACCTACATACGGGGTATATATCTCCCAATTCATACGATATTCCCGTGCTTGCATTTACTATCATGCTTTTCTTGATAGAGGGTTGCTGCTCACAAGGAAGCTATTAAACCAAGAGTTCGAAATAGTGAAGTTGAAATCATCCCTTCGTAAATTTTACGGAAGCCATCACGAGTTGGTTGACCGTTATGGAATAACCGTTTCGCAAATGTTATCGGATATGTTCCTTACGTCGTAACTGCAATCCCCTTCCCTTTCATAAATGTGACCTACCGAATTAGACTATTAACCGGATTTGTTATCACATAAGCAACACGACGGGTGCCACATGTGGAGAAGGATCTGCTTACCCTTCCGGAGCACCTGAGATCACCCCTAATTTTTGGTGGGGTTCGTGTTGTTTATTCTTTAGTTTTGTATGTTGTGTCATGTGTACTATTGTTTGGGACTATGGTAACCAAGTTATGAGTCGACGATTAAACTGTACTTTACACTTTACTTCAATCAATTTGTATTGTAAGGCAATGCTTCTGTTCTAGCAGACGACAACTAACTTATGGATTATAACTAAAACCTGTTCCACCTTTGCGGACATAAGATATACATTGTGTTAGGCAGTCCCGTTACCAGAAGACCCAAAATAGGATCAGTTTCGAAGTGCTATTTCAGATTTCAAACACGTAATTAGACATTATACCGTTTATTCTAACATGACGTTCTTCAAACACTTTGAGAACACACCCGTGGTAAAATTTGAATATATTGTCAGGGCTGTTCTAATCGTACTCCCACGTAATATACTTTTTTATGAATGAGATACCCGACGTCCTAGAACGATGACGTAAGGATAGGAGCATTTTACAGGAAAATACACGCTTGCCAAAACAAAAATCATCACAAGGAAATGTAAACAAACGATGCTAAATGTGGCATAAGCCGATGTTTTTAAACATTATAAGACATTATAAGTAAATTATAATTTAAATTCATCAAAAACTATCTGAATACGTTATTGTAAATAAAAAGTTAAAGCATGTCACTAATTCAGTTTGCTCCGTTCTTTTACGCCAATTAAATTGCGCGTATTATTTATGGGAACGGCAAATGTATGCCTCCATAGGGATATTATTATCAAGGGCCAATCCGTGGTAAAATCACGATATCTTGAAGCCCCCATGAATTATTTCTTAAATACTGTATCATTTGTTGTTTTATACTTTTAGAGGTCTTCACATCTGTTTACTATACTATTAGCCCTTTCAATGCCACGGCGAAATCGTAAAAATATACGTTCAGTGCCAAGGCATATTTTTCCATCCAGACTGGCTCTGTATTATGACGTTACTGTACCCTAACGTTGGATGTCAAAGACGGTACTTATCCTACTTATCCTACAAAACTTAACATACTGAATTGACATTATCTTTCGTGAGAAACCAGTTATATGTAATAATCTTTTTGTAATGCAATCATAGTATCTGTATGCTTATACTTGTTTTCATTTCTTGTAGAAAACATAGACTTAAAATATATCTTTTGAAATGCCAACAATATCTTTGTCTTTGAAATGTTTAATTTTTTTTCATTTCGCTTTCACTTATTTGGCATTTATATTGAATAAAAAGTCAATAAACCTCAAATCTTAAACCTGTTTTTTTTTTTAGTAATAATTATATAATTATTTTGTTGCTAATAAGATATTGTTTTCACATGTATCAACAACTATTCTATATATCTTATGGGAAGATTAAAAACTTTAAAAAAAAATTATTGCAATGATATGTCCATTGTGGAAGCCCGTAGATAGAACTTTAGAAATAAATTGTTTAGTTTGTAACAGTTGTTTAATTGGTTTGCTGTCTAAATTAATTACATGTACTGCGTATCTCCTTTAAAATCGTTGGTAGAAATTAAGCATGCATTGCTGATATATGATAGCATACATGTATTATTGCTTTCATCGTCTGAGAGTAGTTTTATATTCTTCTTATAATATATTCCCCTTTCGATGTTTTGGTCTTGTGTTCTTCATCGTCTGCCTTTTTGAGAGGGATGGCTAGAAAACGTTCAACCCATCCAAACCCTTCCCTAAAGATCGGGGGACCTAAATTAATAATCATTTGTCACGAGATGTAGGAATGAACAGCTGGAATAGGCCTTTATTTGAAGCTTGGTGATATTTGATGAGGTCCAGAAATTAAGGTGTTATTTAAAAAAAGTTAAATCATAAAAATACTGAACTCCGAGGAAAACTCAAAACGAAAAGTCCCTAATCAAATAGCAAAATCAAATGAACCTTTGAACTACCAATACTGTGATTTATTGCCGTATAATCCGAATGACGATTAAACTCCTAATTAAATAAGCGACTTTTCTTTACTTGGTCACCGTACTATAAGTGTTACCTGTGTACCGATATGTATTATTGGTAACGAGGCAAAATCTAATTGCTAATGTAGAAATTCAATTCTTAAACTTTACAGGATCAAAATACATTTACTATGTTTCGAATTGTTCCAACCGTTCAACAAACGTTAGCTATGATAGAGCTAGGAACAGTATATATTAACTGGATAGAGTCAGCAATATCTTCCAATCAGATAGTAAGGAGCATTCATCCCGCTCCATCGTTCAATTCCTAATGTCGTCTCCGCGGAGACGATAATAATTTCGGAGACACAAGGTAATGATTTCTATTGTACATAGTTGTAAACGAAGAGATAACAAGTGTTGTATTCTTGACTTGGTACAGGCATTTTATAATGAAAAACATGATGGATTAAACTTAGTTTATAAAGCGCAATTAAGATGGTCATGTCAAAATTTAGAAAATGTAAAAAAAAACAAGATGCTGAGTGTGCCACGAGTAGAACAATGTAGAAAAAAAATAAAGGACAGTTTCAGAAAGTTTTTTCTTTATTTTTTTTAAGTTCCTGGGTATGTTTCTCGTGCAATTGTTTGAATATTAATATACATTTTCCGTATCTGCTTCAGAAAATTTGTACAAACGTGTTTACTTCTATACATTCAAAAGTGCTGCCATTGATACAAAATGATGATGTCAGACTGTTTGTGACTTTTATCTACCGGTTGATGGCGCAGCATTGTTATCGCAAATGTAAACTTAAACTTCCAATGGTGGAGAGGCGGGTACTGGATCGTGACCCTTGGCTACCTAAGACACATATATAAACATGATAAATAAGGAGATGTGGTATGATTGCCAATGAGACGACTATCACAAAATTTCGAAAAAAAACCGCGAATGAAAACAAATTATGAGAAAGAATTTAAAAGGGGAAATAAGATTGGTTTAATGACATATCTTATATGCTTCAAGATATTTCTCGTTGCATTGAAGACCTGTTGGTTACCTTCTGCTGTTATCTGCTCTATGGTCGGGTTGTTGTCTCTTTGGCACATTCCCCATTTCCATTCTCAATTTTATTCAAGAAAATGTCACAGAACTGTTTTTTTTACTTGTGACAAGTAAGACTTAATAATTCCTTTAAAATTCCTTAGTACTAATTTGAGTTATCTCCCCTTGAACGGTTTAGTTGAAACATTTATTCCAAAAAACACAAACATTTGGTAGCTGTTAAAATAATTTGGATAACTAGTGTAAATAATCCCATTTTTTTCCTTCATTCAAATACACAGTTTTACATATCTTATGCCAATCTGTTTCAAAACTTACAGATTAAACCAATGTAGGCTGTTTGTGTACTGCTGTTTGACAATCCGAGCGGTAAACAGTTAATCTATTTTGAAAATACGGCATCAATTGTAAAACAGAAATATGCTATTTTTTTAGAAGTCCCGAGAAACCTCAATCTTATTTCATAGGGATGTTCGATTATGTCACTCTGTCATTTTAACTCTGTCGAATAGTTGTCTCAAAGGCAATCATACTGCAGTTTATAATTCCTCTTGTATGTACGTTTGTGTTTTGTGAACAGAAGTTCTTATTTACATTGTATATTCGTTCATGGTGTTGTTTGTTTTTCATTAAATAATAATTCGTTTAACATTACAATTTGAAATGCTGTATATAATATTATAACATTTAAATAAATACCTTGTACTGAAATGATTAATATGTTGTTTGAACTTAGAGTTGTAATTCCACTTGGATCACTGTAAGTTACTTTACATTGATAAGATGTGTCATCTATACACATAAGCTTGTTAAATGTCATAACTGTCTTTGTTGATGATTTTGTTATATTCGTCAGTTTCACCCTTCCACATAAATACTGTCCCAGAGGTTTGGTTAACGTTGGAATTTGCCCTGGTAAATATGATGCTATTTGTTCAAATTTGTTGCGCTTTCTTGTAAACGCCATTATAGTAACAGCAAAGAGTTGTGAATCTTTTCCCTGTGTGTATAAACATTCAATTTCTGTTCCATCCGCACCAAATAGTCCTACTTCGCTACCGTTAATTACAACCGAAATTGTGTGAACGCCTGAAAAATACAATACTCCATTTTAAACACTAGTAATCATATAAAAGTACATCAAAAATCAACAAATTCGTTTTAAGACAATTCAACAATACATCATACTAAATTTTTACAGTTTGTTCTGATGTTGTGCCGCTAATTAACTGTCCCAGGTTTGTGGACGGTTCTTCTCTAGCAGATAAGTGTTACTTTGAGTGAATTTCGTTCTACCCAAAGTTCTGAAAACGTTGTGTGCCGTTTGTTATAGTTTGTCAAAAGGTACAAACGTAGGTAAAAGGAACAATGCATCGTTTTATTAGTTTATGTCCATTCATGAACTTTGTCCAAGTGTTATTCTGTAAATATCTTCAAAGGGAGGCTATCTAACCAAACCCGGAGAAGTATTTTAATAATGCGTGTTATAAATCCGTTGACATTGCATTGTCACTCAATTTTATTATTTTGGATTCATTGTTTTTGTTTAACAATGAATCCAAAATAATAAATGATCTTTAATCGCATTTCTTCACTTCGTCAAGCTCAAACAAATCTTCATTAAAAGGACTTGACTGTTTATTTAAACACGTAGCTTTAAAACAAATACATGACAAAGATACGTACGCAGGATATCAGAGGGATAATGTCAATTTTTATCTAGTTGTATTAACATGTGTAAGAAGTCTCTGTATATAATTTGCGCATGGAATTAAGAGAACAGGTTTGCCAGCTACTTGGCACAGTTGGTTCACAACAAAACGTCAATTGTCTGCATCTTTGATTTAGATACCAAACAAACATCAAACACAACTAGGATTTGCAATGATTTCTACTTTGTTTAAGTGTCATGGATGTTACTTTTTGGTATCCATTGTGATCAACAAATATAATCGCTATTGCCAGGGATTTTGCTGGCAGCAAACGGTAACGATCATTGAGTAAATCATGTTTCTATGAAGACAAATGACTGGAAAATCACCCAAAATAAACTGCTGGTAAAGATAATATTGGCATTTGGTTTATGAAACTCCAAAAAACCTTAAATCTAAAGTCGAAGTAACTAAAACGATCTAACAAATGGTTGTCTTTTCTGTATGTCAATCTTTGAGTCGAAGAAACCGAGGGTGTCATAACATTTAATTTCTGATTTTTGTGTTTATTATATATATGTCATTATACTTAAAACATTGTCTTGTGATATTTTTGTGCAATATGTAATCTGTTGTATATAAATGTTGAATAATTGAATAAAGATAAAAGGGAAAAAAAAATACAATGATAAGACTTATTAAGTCACAGTCTCATATTTAAAAGAAGTGTGAATGTCTCAATACAACCATTTCATTAATTCCCATTTGGTGATGAAATAAATAAAACCATTGGTTTTATTGGAACATGTTTACATAAATTTTGTGTAAACTGTTTCCTGTTCATGATGTTTAGATTATTTTAACATTATAATATTTGGCATCTATCGTCAATCAGTCAATAAACTAGTATTATTTGTTGTACGCGTTGTTAATCCCAAGCAGAATTGCTCTTGATACAAAGGTACAATATACAATTATGTCAATTTTTAAGATTTAAATGCAAGTTGTTCATAGCCGTGATCGTCTAGTCGTTAGCACCAACAAGAATTAACTGTGATATTAACAGTGACAAGTTCAAACCTAGTAGCCGGAATTACTTTTTTCATTGTAATTTTCTCGACCAAAATATTGTTTTAATCTTAGAGGTATTAAATATTTCATTTCTAATATTGTCAATACAGTTGATGATTTTGCTTCTGGTTTAACATTCAAAGAAGTAGTATGACAGTCGTAGCGAGAATTAGAGTCCGTTAAATGATGATGTTTATACTCATTTATAATCATACAAACAAAAAATTATATTGACAGTATGATATTATTTTAATACTAAAACCAAGAGGAAGTATTTGCTTTGATGAAAATGAAAAGTCCTTGTACGTTATAAGTGACAAGTGTTATGTGTATATATGAATGTTGATTTTATCGAGGAATTGTACTGATAAGTAATATATTCCTAGATACTATAGTCAGATAGTGTTTATATTGTATTGTATTAGATAACAAAAAGAAAAAAGTACAGTTTATTAACATGTAAGAGTGTTATTTTAAACTAATTTATGTCAGCTCTAGTGGTATAATGCATCGACTGCAGATTTTACGGACTTAAAACACGCGAGTTCGAACCTTTCATGTGTCACTCGTTTTTGAGAGAGAGGATAGCATATCGTAAATTAAAAGTTGAAAGTTATGATATAAGTCATCTTAAGTTAATACTGTGGTTAGTGGAATCTTGAAAAATAATCCACTGTAAGAACAATAGACTGACGTCAGATAAATGGGTTAATAATTTAAAATAGTTCTTCGAATCAACACATATTTCCTTAATTTGAAAAGAGTACTAATTAGAAGGCTGCACTGTAAGTGTATATCATTTCATATAAAATTTTCCGACCCAAACTCCAAAAACTTCTATTACGCTATTCCATATCTTAATACCTAACTGCTCAATGCCATTGTTATTTTAACATAACCATTTCCTAAATTATAAATGTCAGATTTTTCCTTTTTGATTTTAACAACTGGAGCACAACGACAGATTTTAAGAATATCAAAAACAATAAACATTGACCTCCTCCTACTTTCTTAGGGAAAGATTGTGTCATCTGCAGGGTGAAAAATTGTTGAATAAATATTTTTGCAAGGTATTTTTTATGCCTCATTGACCGAGACAACTGACCTTCATTTTCAATGCAAATAAAAATGTGAAAGAAATGTATCCGTCAATTCATTTTTGAATTTGCAATAAAATTCAGAAGTTTGTCCATCCCTTTTTTAATCCCATTTACCGAACGGCATATCTCATCAAAAGTAATATTTGACTCGCACATTTCATAATCTGAAATATATATTGTTCTCCTAAGAAAATTCAACATCTTATTTTTGTCATCGTTATTTGTTTTGACACAAGAATATAGATTTGAATAGAAATAATAAATGATATCTAAAATTTCATCAGTACGAGAAACTGTTCCTTCATTGTGTTTTATCAGTAATATTTTTTGTGTGTTGCCTCTGTTTTTCTAGTCGTAAAAAATCAGTCTCTTATAACCATCTTCCGACCAAAAGGCCTTTGATCTCAATATTGCTCCTTGACATTTATTTTTTTTCAATCTCCACGTGTTTAAATCTTCATACTGATTCATATTATTACAAACACCATTGGCTACCGTAGCTGATATTTCTTGTAATTCATTCAGAATTCTATAATAATCTCTATTTTTCACTTTTTGTTTATCCTTTTTATTTACCTAGGCAAATCGCTCAAAATATTTTAAGTTATCATACCAAATGTGAGGACTAGAAAAATCAGAATCAGAGTATACCTCTTTTTAGATTATTTACTTAATGTTTTCTATAAACCATCGTTATGCAGTAATTCATTATTTAAAATCCACAAACATGGTCCAGTCTCTACAGTTCTTAAATCTAAAATCATTCACACTAAAAAATGGTCACTAAAACTGAAGTCATTTTTATAAATATTTAAAAAAAAAAAGGAAATGGAAAACCAATTATTGACTGTCGTAAACTATTTTTTACAATTAGTTTTTTTTTTAAACCGATACATCCTAGTTTTATTTTATCTTATAAACATCACAAAGTACATTATCATTAATAATCGATTTCAATGCACACATAACTTTGTTTTCCCTATAAGAAGTTTTACCGTCTCTGTCGAGTGCACCTTAAGTATATTAAAATCACCACTGACAACGGCATTACGCATAAAGTTGCAACCCATTGGTAGCCCAGAGGTTTCGTTGATGTGTCGATGTCAGTCACATATGGATCGATATATAAAAAACATGCAAATATGTTATTTGGCCTTTTTAAGTCACAGACATGACAATATATGAAAATAACACTTGTATATGTTTGATACTAATGCTTTGTAATACACTACTAGTATATATATACAGTTTACATTATGAAACGTTATAAAGACATACTTTAAGTTTTCTGAAACCCTTGCTTTGGCCAGATTTAACTGTTATTTTTCTATAATACCTTCAGACTTAAAATAGGACAGTTATTCCTATCATTTGTTATTGAGATTTATCACTATTTATTCCGTTTTATAACATTCAAACATTTAATGATATATGAGGTATATGCCGGGTTTTTAATAACAAAAATGAAGAGTTCATTTTTTCAGTCACCGATGTAACCGAAAGACAAATTAGTTGGATAAGAGTTATCTCATATAGTATGATTTCATTCGTTTTACTACATAACTTTATAAATGTTTATTCGCATATTCCGATACAAAAAAAATCGTGATGTGCCTACATTAAGCCTTTTGGGTGAAATTTCGGAAACATACTTCTTATATATAATACTATATATATGCTTTTTGGTCGGGTTGTTGTCCTTTTGATACATTCTCCATTTCCATTCTCAATGTTATTGGAATTAATTTCGAATATGTCTTTTAATACTAGATGATAATGCATCATTGGACACGATAACATGGTTATTCAAACTCACTAACAATATTTTATAATTAAGAATAGGCTTTAATTTTGAAAAGAATTTTACACAATAGTTTAAATTATAAATACAATGGATAAGTGTTGATCCATGAAAAATAAACTATTGTATCTATATCACAGAATCCACAGCAAATAATTAGGCTGACGTCATGACAATGGTTTCAAGTTATATAGCTACTCGCTCACAGAAAGCACATGCACATATATTGAGACCCCATTTATGCATGTTAAAGCTCGATATACTAAAATGTGCTTACCGTACAAAAGTAGACAAAAATGGATCATAACACTTTGATAAATAAAACAAATCATTTTTTATGATGATCTCCAGTAAACTTTAAAATTATTTCCCGATACGTGTATAAAAATGTGTAAAGTGAACAGTTCCGGTAAATTTTAGTAAATAGATGATGACGAGTACTGATACATATACATTTTGTACTTTTAAATATCATAAGGACATAAATAGTAAGCTATTTAAAAACACATGATAAGGTGGGACATACATACAAAAGTCAGTCATTACAAATCTATTTTTACCAATCTACTATTATTAGAGATTTCAAGTTTACAAAACAAAACGAATTAAAGAAAAAAGAAAAAGTAAACAAACATTTTTACGACATTTTATGATGAGTTTATTTGCAACCACTGTGTCGTTGCCACTGCTGGTGGAGATTTATTTCCCCGAGGGTAATATCACCAGCCCAGTAGTCCGCACTTATGTGTTGCCCTGCGTTATCATTGATTTGATCATAATTGTAAACTAACTGTAAACAAAACATTGAATTTTTGAAAAACTAAGACTTTTCTACCTCAGGAATGGATTACCTTAGCTGTATTTGGCAAAACTTTTAGGAATGTTTGGTCCTCAATGCTCTTCAACTTCGTACCTTATTTGGCCTTTTTTAACATTTTTTGATTCGAGCGTCACTGATGAGTCTTTTGTAGACGAAACGCGCGTCTAGCGTAAATATAAAATTTTAATCCTGGTATCTATAATGAGTCTTATTGCTCATATGATCATTTCATCAATTTTCAAAATACACATCATCATTTTTTAATCAACTTACAAATATCAATAATCATATTTTGTTTGTTGAATTAAAGGTAATAGTTGATTTTCAAACAATTTTCTTTTCTCTTATATGTTGAGGGATTTTTTTTAAATGTCAATTTCACCAATTTACAGAGTATTTTTTAAATATATTTAATTAATATATATATAAATATAATTATATATATGTAGGACTGGAAGATGCGGAGGGGACGCCAAAGTACGATGGTCCATACGCTGAGGTGCGATGGTTTAGCATGACGTTGAAATATTGTGACGATTTCAAATACAACATAGATTCGAAGCAGAATTATAGGGCTTTAGATGAAGGTATCATGCTAAATGAGGAAGGGGAGTGAAACAGAAGGTAACAAACATTTCAAGTCCTGGAAAGTGTGTTGTATTACACGTGGAGGCAACTTATTGGAAGCAAAGCGCATGAAAGGTAAACTTGACCAGCAAATGGGCGCAAGTGTTTGAAATTATGCCAAAAACTTTTTGCACTATACACAAAGGATATTTATCTTTTAAATTTTCATTTTGATTTATTTATAAGTAAGCGCCACATGGTCAACTTAATAAAAAAAAAACATGCTGGTATTAGCAATGTTTTGTTATTTCTAGTTTATATAATGTTGTTTTATTTTCGAGATAGATCCTGATTTGTAATAACACCGTCGCTCTAGTCTTATTTTACTGTGATAATTGTCTACAACATGACTTGTACTTTTTAGCAATTTAGTAAACCGATACTAATGCGTGCTAATCGGAAAATAGATATAAGAAGATGTTGTGTGAGTGCCACCAAAACAGCTCTCAATCCAAACAACAATTTATAAAAGTAAACCATTATAGTTCAATGTACGGCCTTCAACACGGAGCCTTGGCTCACATCGAACAACAAGTTATAAAGGGCCCCAAAATTACTAGTGTAAAACCATGCAAACGGGAAAACCAACGGTCTAAGGTAGCAATAAACAGTTAGGAAACAATACTAAAATTTGCCCTTATGAATTTTACCATCCCCTTTTCATTGCTTTCTTGCAATATCAAGCTTACTGTTTGTGTCATATATGGGCATATGTATGTAATCAGAATCTTCCATAGATTTTATATCCAGTATATAAAATGGTAAAATATAATTTCTTTTTGGTGTATCCATGGCAACAATCTGCATTTATTTGGTATAAAATATTGCAAAAAGGGGGGGGGGGGGAAAGATGTCACATATTTCCCCAAAATTTGGCTAAAA
Source organism: Mytilus edulis (assembly GCF_963676685.1). Lineage (NCBI taxonomy): Eukaryota > Metazoa > Mollusca > Bivalvia > Mytilida > Mytilidae > Mytilus > Mytilus edulis. Next base: position 74,686,511 of record NC_092352.1, read on the forward strand.
GTAGAATTTCAATCATTTGAAGTAATACCTTTTCTGAAACTGTGTACATATATCATTCAGCAAATCCAATGAAAATCATATGTCTTTCATCTCATTTTTTTGTAAAATTGCGTCAAAAACTTCGCTTAGAAAAAGAGTGTTTGTAAACAGTACATTAATTTCTGGACCGATGGCCGGTCTAGCTATGAAAATACGGATGGTCAAACAGAAAACAGCCCATAAAACATGTAAAAAATAATCTTGATGAACTTATAAACCATCTTTGAAGACTAAATTAGCACTCATCTGTCTAAAAATGATTTTTATTACACAATAGCTTTCCTATTTTAAAAATCCACAGGGGCCAAAATGCGAAACTAAACTCCTAACTGTGTATTGCTACCTTAATAGTAAATATTTTTTTCAGATTCTCCCTTTTAACTTATTTTCTGAGTTCTGCTAGCTAATACGAGTAAAATGGCCTTTTATTGGTTGAGTAATGAATATTATATGAAGGTTAGCAGTTGACACTAAAACGCGACAAAAAATGATTTTAAAGAAAGGTGCCAGGTCAAAGTGTAAAATCTTGTCTCTACCTCAATTTTTAGTCGTCTCTTAAAAACTGTACCTCTTTTGTCAGTTTTTTAATGTTGAATATCTTAATAAGATCTCTGATGATGCAACATTGTATAACATTTAGCAATTTCAAGCATAAAAATGTTAATCTTTATGCTTATTGCATACCAAAGACTTGATTAAAAAACTTGGTGATAGAGAATCAATTTCTTACATCTGATTTAACTATACATTTAATATATGCCAAAATGTAACATGAAATCTTGATAAAAACAATAATTTGATATATTCGCAAGAAAAAAAACAACGCGTTCAATACTTAGGCTACTACATGCAGCCCAATCCATCAGAAGCAAGAGTTAAACCGATAGAATACAAATATAAGCCTTGTGTCAAAATGTCTAATTTTGGTTGCTAAGGACTGTAAACAATAAAATTGACATATATTGTCATTCTTAAACACTTAATTTACTCAGAAGTTGATTTAGAATCTAAATATAAATAGATTTGTGGCATGAAAAGTCTTAAATTATACAATTCTGAGCTTGGTAAGTATGCCATAAGGTAGCAATAAACAGTTAGGAAAAAATACTAAAATTTGCCCTTATGAATTTTACCATCCCCTTTTCATTGCTTTCTAGCAATATCAAGCTTACTGTTTGTGTCATATATGGGCATATGTATGTAATCAGAATCTTCCATAGATTTTATATCCAGTATATAAAATGGTAAAATATAATTTCTTTTTGGTGTATCCATGGCAACAATCTGCATTTATTTGGTATAAAATATTGCAAAAAGGGGGGGAAAGATGTCACATATTTCCCCAAAATTTGGCTAAAAGTAGAATTTCAATCATTTGAAGTAATACCTTTTCTGAAACTGTGTACATATATCATTCAGCAAATCCAATGAAAATCATATGTCTTTCATCTCATTTTTTTGTAAAATTGCGTCAAAAACTTCGCTTAGAAAAAGAGTGTTTGTAAACAGTACATTAATTTCTGGACCGATGGCCGGTCTAGCTATGAAAATACGGATGGTCAAACAGAAAACAGCCCATAAAACATGTAAAAAATAATCTTGATGAACTTATAAACCATCTTTGAAGACTAAATTAGCACTCATCTGTCTAAAAATGATTTTTATTACACAATAGCTTTCCTATTTTAAAAATTCACAGGGGCCAAAATGCGAAACTAAACTCCTAACTGTGTATTGCTACCTAATCTATATAAAAAAAACGAGAAACGAGAAAGACGTATAAATTACATAAACATATGCCAACTGTACATCAGATTCCTGACTTAGGACAGGTGCAAACATTTACAGCGGGATTACACGTTTTAATGGTACCAAACCTTCTCCCTCTTTCTGAATCAACATAAAAAAAACACGATAAAATACCAATTAGAAGGCATAATTCAATCAAAAAAACGTAAATTAACACACATAAATTTGATCTGCGATACCTGAATGCAAATGCACAGTTAATAAAATATTAGAGACAAACATTCAAGGCCAAAAAGCAAACAAACAAGTCCAAACAAAGCCATGGCAAGACACCACCGCGAAATATGTAACCCTTCGAAAATAATAACCTCTGAAAAAAACCGGTTTTGATAATATATACAAGTAAATGAAAAATAACTTTGTCATTTTAGGTATACAACTTATGTGTATAAAATTCCTCCAGTAACTAGGAATACCAAGAAAGTTCTGTCATATAAATACGTAATTTAACACAAGATACAAATTCGGGTGAATATCAACAATTAGAGCTAGCTACAACTTCTGTACAGATTTAAGGAGAATAATATTGATGTTCATACAAATGTAGTACGAAGAAGTGAAAATTAGACTACATATTCCAAATAATCAAAGATGGTATATAGACAAGATCCATATTAATATAAAATAACAAAAAGCATAATAAACAGTAGCAACAGGTCGAATTAACAAGACAATACGATATGAGAGTACTCGCAGTTACTGACAGCTGGTTAAAAGCCAAAAAACAATTAATAATAAAAAATCATGCATCAGAGACTAAACATATTTGAAATAAGATTATAAAACAATAAAAAATGTATTTGACCTGAACAAGAAGTTAAAAGATATACCAAATACGAGGATGACAAACTACGGTTGTCAAATCTAAGGGAACGACTGACATAAAACATATTTTGAATCCAAGACTTTTCCAGTACCTTTATTGTGTTATTTCTTAATATAATTATTTCAAATAAATGCATAAAAAATACAACAAATCTTAGCGCATTGCTGACCAAGACAAATACCATACCCCCTTTAGAAGTTAAACGTTTGCTCCTTTAATGATACTGTTTCATTTAAACATATAGTATCTCTTTTGCTTGTATAATCAATGTCACAGACAGACCATCGCACGTGAGCGTAACCACCATCACACTTCAGCGTAGCTAAAAACAAAGCTAACGTCACAATGCCATCATTGCACTTCAGCGTGTAAACCATCGCACTTCAGCGTGAACATCGTGGTTCCGAGTCCTACATATATATGTTAGACTCAAATCGACGTCCGGCCTATAATGGACGTCCGTTTCTCAAATCGACGTCCAAATCTGACGTAACATTCTCAAATTGATATCCAATATGTTGATACCCTTACCGACCTATAATGTGGCAGTGAGTATTGCCAACACGTGCAATTGATTATAGCCGTCATAAATCGATGTCCAATGTATATAAATAATAAATAACTGGACTCACACCTATACCTGTACATGTTTTTCAGGGTTCTTATAACAAAACAAATTTCAAACATTTATACATACTTTCCGTATAGTTTTTTTCAAACAGAAGTAGGTAACATCGATTCATATATTTATCTTAATGAAAAGTTAAGCAAACCGATCTACATAATTGAGTGTAATTCCTATTTATATTAATAAATGACATGTATTTAAGTGTAAGTCAATTAGAAAGCAATTCAGCGACAAAGAAAACCAAAAAGACATCTAGGAGCATTATTCAGTCTTCAAAAATAGACAAAATAAAGGTTTTGAGAGTACTATATTTCGGAATATGTAAGATATTTTCCAACAAATTTCTGAGTTTTATACCTGGAGTGAAACATATACGTAGAATTTAAATTATGCTTTTGTATTGTGCGGTTTCACCTCTGTTCTAGGTTTAGTGCTCAAACACATGTTTAACCCCGACACATTCTGTATGTTCTTGTAGTCCATTGGTGTCGTCGTTGGAGTTTATATTTGTATTTCGGATTTGTTTTGTTATAAATAAGACCGTTCATTTTGTTTTAAATTATTTACACTATTTATGGTGTGGCCTTTTGTAGCCTTTGCGGTATACGTGTTTTCATTGTTGAAGCCGGGCGGTTGCCTATAATTGCTGACATTCACTTGATAAGAACTCTGGTGGATAGTTGTCTCATTGGAAATCATTCATCTCCTAGGCCTTATTTGTATGTAATATCTTAAATTTAAAAAATTGATAGCACAACCTGATTGCACACATAGTCTTGTATGTTATAGATTTTAAAAAATACGTTGTTTCAAATAGATCTTATATGTTACACATAACATGTTCAAAGGTCCAAAGGTTTCAGCTGCTGTCGGTTCTGATCAATTTTGTATTCTTTGTCCAAAATGGACGTTGATTAGAGAAGCTAAAAATGGCCGTCGATTAGAGAAGATAAAATAGGGCGTCGATTAGATAGACATTAAATTGGCCGTGGATTTGGAAGGTTATTTTATTGTGACCTCAGATTTGGACGTCGATTAGAGACTTACATATATAAGAAGATGGTGTGTAAGTCAAACTGAGTGCCTATATCACAACTATCTATCCAAGTAAAAATTTGTAAAAGTAAACCATTATAGTTCAAAGTACGGTTTTCAAAACGGATATTTGGCACACACCGAACAGCAAGCTATAAAGGGCCCCAAAAATGACTGTTTTTTTATGCATTTGAAAAAGCTTGAACTTTGTATAAACAATTTAAAAATTCGAACATATGTTTTTATCACTTCTTTCAGACAATTTTTTAGCTATTTTCTTTAAAAAGTTCATACATATGTACTGATCCTTTTTATGTACTCTTGACATATTTGTTTTAGACAGTTTTAATGAAAATTCAAGAAAATCAGTAGTGATATCTGTTTTAAAATTTCAACATCACAAAAAAAAAAAACCTACATGTGTTTAAGACGCATGATTGCCCTTTTTAAAATTTCTGAACGAAAGGCTAACTTTTAAATGTTTTACGTGAATAACTGTTAATTTTTTTTAAGAGTCTTAGGCAACACATCAACTAGATAGGAAAACAGCGAAACACAAAACAAACGACAATGCAACATAGTTACATAGAAACGAACTATTAGATAACTTAGTACAGGACATAATTATGATATGACCACATAGATAAGTGACAAACGAGTGTAGACTACTCATATTGAATAAAATATTCAAAGATCAAAGATACCAGGATTGAAATTTTTGAATTTGCACCAGACACTCGTTTCGTCTACAAAAGACTAATTAGTGACGCTCGAATCAAAAACATTTTTTCCTCAAATGGCTTGATCAGTATATAACTCAATTTTCATATAGGCATTTCAAACAACTTATTAGTTGATATTTGTAAATGCCAGTGGGAAATATTATACTCATAAAGGAAAGTCGGTTGAAAATCTTAAAAGTTACCTACCCATCATGATAGACATCATGGACTAGTCACAGACCAATGTTTTTTTTTTAATGAATGATTTTTTTTAAATGCAAATTACACCAATTTCCAGATTTTTAAAAAATATTTATAAGAAAAGTGTTTTAACTATATGCAAAAGCTTTAACTTAATATAGAATTATAAGAAATGAAACATGTATTTTCATCACATCCTTCAAACAACTTTAAGCTTTCTTCCCTTAATATACAGATGTTTTTATCCTCACACTCCTTACATAAGTTTTTCAATAACTACAAGACTGTTTTTTAATGGAATTTATAGAACATCAGTATTGATATATGTTTTAAGTTTTCAATCTCACATAAAATGAACCTATGTGTGTATTAGACATGTTAGACGCTTGGTTGCACATTTTTTTTATAATTTCTGAACTAAAGTCTTTTAAAATGTTTTATGTGAATAACTCTTAAAATTGTTTAGAATCTTAGGTAACACATCAACTATAAGAAGGAAACAACGAACCAGCAAAATAACTGAATTGCAACAGAAACAAACGACAATGCAACATACATAGAGACTAACTATTAGATGACAACTATCCTATTCATGACTTAATTCTAGATATTTTATTCAACAAATTGTAAGTTGAACGTAGTTTTGTGGCAGGTTAAAATGTACCGTTTCCTCCATTTACCAATTGCACAATCTTTAAGGTCATACACTATAATATAAAAATATACTGACGGAGACTATATAATTAAATATTGAAAAACGATTGTAGACTACTAGTACTAAATTATATAATCATAGATACCAAGATTGAATTTGTTTATTTGCGCGAAATGCGCATTTTGACTACAAAAGACTAATGAGTGACGTTTGAATAAGAAAGAGGATTGCCTAATATGAATTTCTCGTATATTTCTAAACATTTAACTCAATTTTCATATAAGCATGTAAAAAACGTATTAGTTAATATTTTTAATTGCCAAGGAGAAATGCTATAAGCATAAAGGAAAGTCTGTCAAAAATTCTTAATTAACTATCCGTCATTATAAACATTATGAAATAGTTAACAACCAATTTGCCAAGATTCACGTTTGTTTCAAAGACGTTTTTTATAAACATTAAGAAACTGTAAGTAACACATACCATATATAAGGCAAATCAAATGTATTGAATCTTTTAGAATGTATTTAACAACGAAATATTAGTCTTAAATTTATAAAACAAAAAACAACTTGAGTTTTATTGGAGAAACTTGTATTGTCTGTATGCCTCTCTTACAGCATGCTAATTGTAGACTTTCATGACAAAACAAACATTATAATAAAAAAAAAAACAATTGGACCAGACGGAAGACAACAGACAATTGAAATAATCTAAACCGTACAGATGCCTCTTGAGGTGCACGTTTTGTGAATATGTGTTGTTTTTGTTAATTAAGAGAATTTAAGTTGATATACAAATGTATGTGATCATTTCCTTTTATTGGAAATTTTTATCGTATATTATGTTTGCATGTCCATTTGTCTTTCTATAGAAACAAGGGTTGTTATAATGCAGGGAGACAACACTCTGACCTAATTGCATTATCATGTAAAATATGTGCCACGGTTTTTATAATCTAGTGCATTCACAGGAATAGATCATTTTGCTTCAAATTTTTACTTCAATTTAAATTGTTTGATGACTGTACTTGATAATGTTGCAAAGTTTCTATATATTTTTAAATATTGCTTTAGCAAGGAAAGTTTGTACTATGACGTCAGATGCAATGTTCTGAAGGAAGACAACTATTTTCTTCAAAACGAACGAGATAAAAAGTCATAACTTTTTTGAAAGGTCGGTGACATACACTTCTTTTGCTTTATTTTGAAGAGTACATATTGCACTTTCCTTCTTTAAATGTTTTTGAAGAAATCACTGGTAGATATTTTTTTAATACTGGAAACGTTCATTTTTACGTTTGATTTTTGGCGGGAATGAAATAAATCATATTTTTAAAGATCAAAACAATATGAGTCTTAAACTCTTGAACCTGTATTTGAAAGATACAAATCTACTGTTTAACGTGAACTAAGAATTGTGCTTGTAGGTTTGATATAAAGCATTTTTTTTTTAGAGTTTAGATAACAAGCAAATATAATGTTAATATTCGGGAAAACACGAAACTGAGGTTGCTATAGTGACAAAACTAAGTCGGTGATCCCCAATTTTTTTCAACATATTTTGTTCCTCAAATCATGCAACACCTTCACACAAAAAGGAAAAATCACTGATAGAAATGAATAGGCTGTTTGGTCTTTAACATTGAGCAAAGTTTATATCGCATATTTAACAATAAAAGACGCCGACATGACAAATGGAAAACAATTTAAACTACAGTGTATATAACTAACTGCTTAACTTATTTAAAAAAAGAGCGATTTTTTTTGTTATATACAACAACAACAAGATGTTGACACTATATTGTTAACATTACGATGTATACGATGTGAAAGATGAAAACAGAAAGGTATAGACTCTATGTATACAACATAAACACGATGTCGACACGATATTGTCAACATCGCGATGCATACGATGTGAACGATGTAAACAGAAAGGTATATACTTTATATATACAACATAATAAACACGATGTTGACACAATATTGTCAACATCGCGATGTATACGATGTAAACGTTGTAAACAGAAAGACATAGACTCTATATATACAATATAAACACGATGTTGACACAATATTGTCCACATCCCGATGTATACGATATGAACGATGTAAACAGAAAGGTATAGACTCTATATATACAACATAAACACGATGTTGACACAATATTGTCAACATCGCGATGTATACGATGTGAACCATGTAAACAGAAAGGTATAGACTCTATATATACAATATTACCACGATGTTGACACAATATTGTCAACATCGCGAAGTATACGATGTGCACAATGAAAACAGAAAGGTATAGACTCTATATATACAATATAAACACGATGTTGACACAATATTGTCAACATCGTGATGTAAACGATGTGAACGATGTAAACAGAAAGGTATATACTCTATATGTACAACATAAACACGATGTTGACACAATATTGTCAACATTGCGATGTATACGATGTGAACGATGTAAACTGAAAGATATAGACTCTATATATACAACATAAACACGATGTGGACACGATATTGTCAACATCGCGATGTATACGATGTTAACAATGTAAACATAAAGGTATATTCTCTATATATACAACATAAACACGATGTTGACACAATATTGTCAACATCGCGATGTTTACGATGTGAACGATGTAAACAGAAAGGTATAGACTATATATATACAATATAAACACGATGTTGACACAATATTGTTTAAAGAAACACTTAAAGAAGAAATATAAAACAAAGTATATTGTCTTTTCTACAACTGAATAAATTCAATTCTTGATTCACAAGAAACAGTTATAACAAAAACAGTGAAACGGTTGTTTGTGGGTTAAAAAGCAAGACATACATTGTATAAGTATGCAGTCACTTTCCGGTGTCATCAGCGTCAGCAATGGATTAGTTTGTGATAAGGCCCAGTTTATGGTGAAACTACTAGATATGTAGGTCACTGACATTAGGTATTCAGTTGTATTAACACTGGCACATCTCATTACCATAGAGATTATTTGGCCCCATCACTCAGTCATGGTTCATTGTATACTGACAACAAGACTTTGCTAAGTTTACATGTTTAACTTTGTGGTTAGGTCTTGTTTATGTTGAACCACTGTGATAGGTCAATGATATTTAGTATGCAGTAGTATGCAGTTGTATTAAAATTGAAACATCTCATTGGTGGAGGCCCTTCCCCCTCAGTCGTGGTCTGTTGACTGACACTTTTGCTTAATTTTCTTGTATGAGTTTGTGAATATGTCAGTTCAAGGAAAAAATCCGTAGTGGTACATGTAAGTCAATGATAGTTTGTATGCAGTTGTATATGATTAAGCAAATCTCATTTTCACGGAGAATTTTAATGAACATATTTATTTTTGCATTATTATTCTTTAAATGTAAATCAACTGATATGTAACGTATACTTTATAAGTCAACACCAACATCACCCTCTCCTCTATAACATATGCATCTTGATATGAGACGTAGTCACCTAAGGAAACATGTATATTTTAGTAGATTAATTTAAAGATTTTACTAAAGTAAATACTTGAAACACTTGCCAATTTACTTTACAAATCTGATAGTTTTCAACCTTTGATCTATGTAGTGTTATAAATGGAAATTTTATCTGCCCACTACTTCCGTGTTTGTAGTTACACACGTGTTATCATTAGATTTTTTATTTAATAAAATTGACAATGGAAATGATGAATGTGTCCGAGAGACAGTAGTACATTGTCAAGATGTTTTAGAGGAAAACAATTCCGTTTTAGCTTTGCTAGCTATTTTATAAACTTCATTTCAAATTCAACATTAAATAAAGATCTAGTTTGTAACAACAACAAAAAGGAGTACTTTTTGTAATAATCAAATCTGTATAAATCTTCCTTAAAAAAGTGATCCAATTAAAGCGTGTTTAAACAAATTAATGAATCTAGGTATGTCGGACAAAAAAAAAACCATTTGTTTTCAATGTTTGCATTTCTTCACTAGTCGCCTTATATTTTACTAATTATCCAAAGATAACAAAATTTTGTACTTTTAAAGCTGAAAATAAAGAACTTTACCTTTTTTAATAAATTTTTATTGTTATAATAGTCTAGATAATTATTTAAACGTCATATTTAGGGATATTTATTAAAATCAGATCAATATTTCGAGTGACACATTGTTGAACTATTTATCAATGCACTGATTGTTAAATTTGTATCAATATACACAAACTCGGTGTATCGATATTTAAGTGTGAAAAAAACATTTTTGTATGCTATTCACATAGAACAATAGTTTAAGCAGACAAGACCTTGTGAATTTATTTCAAAATATTTTTCTCCAATATATTTTTCTTTTACCATAACAATAAAGACAACATGATTCGGAGAGAAAATCTTAGGTTTAAACGATTTTAGCTACTTTCCATTTAGACAAGCTTATGAGTTTGACTGTCCCTTTGGTATCTCTTAGACTGCATTTGTTAAATCTCCTAAACCTTATTATGTTCTTTTGGCTAGACAAAATAAAAATATGTCTATAAATAAATTAGCTCTTTTTTTTTAAATTGTGTATATTAAATGTTTTTAAAAATGTGCTTATATTAGATGATAAACTCAAAACTAAAAATTACTATCTTATTTAAAATTTAAAACATGTACTTCCTTATATCGTATATAAATTGTGCATGTTGTGATCATTCGGGAATTCCCATGTGACAGCATGTGGGTCACTTTCCTTTTCTAAATTTGAATTTAAAATTAGATTGAATTTCCGCACAAAAAAACAGTTTTATTGTTAATCAGCAAAAGGATGGTTATGCCATTCTACATGTATTTTGTATCATTATAATCATTTCCTCGATGTGTGTTGTAATCATTTGTTTCCTTGTTACAACAGTTCTATGTTTATCCTAAGCGTAACGTATATTTGTATATTGGAAGTAACGAGTATATAATCTTATGTTGGTCGTAGGTTGCTGTTACTAATACTTGTTTTCCCTGTATTGTTTTGTCATGAATAAGGCGCTGAATTGGATATGTTGTTTTGTTTGAATTTTTATCACATGGATAGCATACTATATGGTATTGGTTTAGTTAATTGTTGAACGCCGTATGGTGACCAAAGGCCAAGGATAGTTTCTTATTCCAGTTTTATTTGATATCAGCAAACAGCAGTAGCATTAACAATCATAGCATATATCTTAATTTTATATAAATTATTTTTTTTCTTATCATCCTAAGGGGCCTTGGTAGAGGCGTGTTTTAAAAAGTTCATCAAATTAAGGAATAACTGTACTGTAGTTGAAGAGTTGCCACCGAATTGTAGATTTGACGGTCGCAAATGCAGTTTTACTGGCGACGCGTCAAAAATTGACGGTGGCAACTCTTCAACTACAGTACTGTTATTCCGATTCTAATGCATTTCAAAAAGAAAAAATACGAAAAACTTGAAAAATTTTGACAAATAGAAAAAAATCCGCGAAACTTCATAAATGCTTTTGGCACAAAGACGTCATGGCTAAACGTGACGTCATACAAATGAAAACTTACAAACTGGAGGTTATTACGTTACTTGTACGCTTCAAATTCGGATAAAATTACATTAAAACGGCGAATTCGAGGTAGGTGTTGTTTTATTTTCGATTATATAGTAGTAATCGAACATTTGTTGATTCAACCAATTCAAGATGGCGGGTCCTTCCTTAGTTACGCCTGGTCAACTGTGGATTTGACGACAACTTTTCAACCAATGAAAAAAATTGTAACATCCAAATTGCATTAGAATGTATCAGCAGCCTGCAAAACTGCGATTGCGAGTTCGAAATACGCATATCGCCGGTTAGTTTGACTCCAATCTTTACTGACTATAATAGTCAGTTTTCTTGCAGCAGGTATGTTGTTCTCTCTGTGTGTCATTGTTTTTACTATTTGTAAAGGTCAATGATATGAAATCTTAATATTTCTAAGACGTATGTCTTCCGAACGAACAGAAGCAATCTAAATGCATCCTCAGGCCGAAAAACTTGTTAGAAAAATATACAATTGAAAACTGCTTTTTACAAGACCGACACGCTAAATCATATCATAACTTGTTAGTTCCGCAGGAGGACATACAACATTATTCCGACTCCTAGTAGACAAATACCAGTCTTCTTGTATATTTGTAGTTGGTTTAACTAGCCGATGACCGATCAAACGACTTCCAGTACTGTCAGCGATCACGTTCCGATGTTACAACCGAGGTGGTCAGATGTCTTTGTTAGGTTTGAAGGAGTGAACTTAATGTACAATGGGTTAAAGAAATTTAAATAAACATATAACTGTCATAGCGGATGAATGTAAAGCCTAAGGTTATATGTGTATAATAAGCATTGAAAAGTTAAAATAACAGCTACAACATGTAGAACATGTAACTGTGTACATGCATGTCGTGATACAGAATAGAGAAGAACAATTTACTTCAATTTGAAAGTATCATGATTGTTCATTATGCTACGTATACTTAATTTAAAGAATATCCGTATGCATATAGTATTCTCTGTGTTCTTTTGATACTTATTACTCATGTGTCTTTAGATTATAATTTTTGAATTTAGAAAATGATATGTTTGGGCGAGATCAATAAATATTGTATTTTATCGTTAAATCAGAGTTATCTTTCTTCCTTTAATCATTTATGTAATGACTGATTTTTGTTTGGCTACAATTGTGCATTGCATATATGAACATGGACCTTTATAAGGTAGATGTTACAGCTGATATTAAATTTAACACTGTATAAGAGACAGTAGGAAATGGGCAAGTTTGTAGATTTAGATTATTTACATCTACTGTTATGGACTTTGCAAGTTTAATGTAGGCGCATAATTTAGGGTCTTTTTCATTTTATTTATATGTTTATATTAAAATTGTATTATCTACACTTAAATACTTTATATGGTTAAAACATTGGACATAAGAGTGCATAGTTTTCTTTTTTCTTCTCATTGACCAAATCACACTATCGTATTCGTGGGTTCTCTAAACAAAGAAATTCGGACAAAACATATTTGTCAAACAGTAAACTTCATAATGGGCTTTTTTTACGTTCATGCGACTACAAACTTAACCTATAACGAAATTGTGTAAAGTAAAACAATTTGTTGCATTAATGTTATCGAATCTATCTTCAAACAAGATTTAGTTATGGAACAAGAGGAATTAATGGATAGAGAAAGGCTCTAGTAGTATACCGGTACTCAAAGATCATAAATCGATTGAGAAAAAAAAAATAGCGAACACATACCGGAGGAATATAATGGCCATATAATATCAAAGACTAATTATCATCTAAAAATATTTTATTCCGGCCTGGTCAAACGCTTTTTGAGGTATGAGCTTTTTGCGATTTTTATAAACCTTTGTTTTGCTTCAAATACATGTAGGTAGTTTTTTTTTCTCGTGCATGTAATCTTTTTGTGCCATGAATTTAAAATACATTGTATTTTTTTTTTTATTAATAAGAGCAGTATTTTTAAGAAAAGATACATGTATATATATAGAATTATATAGAATTTAATGTCAGTTTATTCTTGTTATTTGAAATCCTCAAATATACAAGAAGACATGTTACAAATTCACACATCACTACATTGCATTAAACACATTGCTCCGAAAGTATTATAAAAAGGGCCTCGATTGGACACAATATAGATTAAGCTATTATATGACCAATTCTGTTTCTATAGTTAAGAAATATGAGTTCATGATGACCTTTGTTAAATGTGTAATATCACTGACGCTAATAAAGATAACAAGAGAGTAGGGTATAAGCATAGCAATGAGAAATAAATCATATAACAGAGGTTCTAAATATAGTTATCTTACATGAATTTAAAAATTACTATCATGCATGAATATATTTTTTTACATTAATGTTTTTTTCCTGCTTGACAATTGTTTCATTGGCAAATTTAACCTATCTGTTTTCATTTTGTATCATTTTTTGGGATAAGTGATCGAAATAGCAAATGACCTACATATTTTTGTCAATCATCACTCACCTTGAAATATCATGGTTTTCGTTTTGTTTGTTACGCATATTTCCAGCTTTGTTATAAATCCCTCCCTGTGTTTCTGCATACGTGCCTTCTTCCTGTTTATTAGAAAACGATAGGATTTCTGTGTTTTGCTTGTTTTTCGACTTTGTTGCTACGTTCATTTGGGCATACACAGCGGGCTGACGTGATGAATTCCTGAATATATTAGAAGATTAGCACTAGTAAATAAACTCATCTCATATACCAGGATTGAAATTTTGTATGAGGTATACGTTTAGTTTATAACTATTATAATTGCTCAAGAGATACAAATAGGATCGGACACACGTTTAATAACCAACTTATAGAGTCTACTCCTTTACATAATACGTGTATTACAATAACAATTAAACACAACATGCTCAGGTCAGTAAATTTATCTTAACGGTAATCATGGTTAAATAGAGATTTCCAATGAAATAACTTTACTCGACATAACCGACCTAACTCAACGTATTTCGTCCTATTGCATTGAAGCATGACGGAGGGGAGCATACACTGCGTGCATTTTTTGCTTTTTGAACACGCATAGTTTGCTGGAATATATTTTAAGTAAAAATCAACCCTAACTAATTTTTTTTATCTTTAAATATTTTGTCATTAAACTTTAAACGATTTTATTGACACAAATATTATAATGGAATAAGTAAGTTGGTAACTTGTTATCAAATACACCAATCATTTCTTGTCATTTCACTTGACCCATATTTTAATTCTTCTCCAATTATAAATTTTAAAAACTTCCAAGACAAAAGGAGTAGGTCCGGTAAGGACCGATTTTGGCCTCAAATTTCAGGTTCATCTGACGATAGATTTTGACCACTTTTTAAACACTTAAGTGTCTATTTTATTTGAATTAATTAGTTTATGTGAAAGATTTTAACAGATTTAGTCTTTAAAAACAATCCGATTCAAGCTCAAATATGAATCAAAGTACTGAAGTACTGAACATCGGATGACCGCAGGTTCTTGTGGATGGTCAAAAGCGCATGTCACAGAAACAGATCACATCTCTATACCTGAAACTTGGGTTAATTTACAGAGATATTTTTTTCTGATAGAAGTTCATGCTTGGATGATGAATAAATGACAGGAAATTCAACCTCACCGTAATAACTATTATATTGTAGTGCAAAAATCAGTATACCTTGGACTATTATACTTATATAATAATAGTCGTAGAGAATACACTGGTTTGTTGTTACATATATTATTAATATTACGATTGCATGTATATATAATTTTCATCTATTTGTATATGATAATTCTATTCTACTATTATTATAGTGCAGTGCAAGTGCATGGTGGACACTCTTCTGTAAAAAAATCAAAGCCTTAAAGGCTGTAAAAGCAATTGCTGCCATGTTAATGTTTTGGGGCTTTTATTTTTCATCTACATGTATAAGAATTAAACCTGACAGGACATGGTTGTCTAGTGAAAAGCAAGAAGGTTTTGACTTTATATCAATAAAAGACTTAAGCAGGAAATCATTTTTAATATGTTTTATATTTCACAAGGAGACAACAAGTTTACCAGGCTAAAGTTGGGGGTAATTATGGATTATCCCCTGGTAGTGTTTGTAACTGGGCAATAATTACTTTTATTTATTTAATTTTAACAATTTTCATAATTAATTTAAATTAACCATTCAGTTAAAACATTTCACCTTTCGAGACGCTAATGTTGAAAAATGGAACAGAAATAAAATAACTTACAAGATATAAACATGTAAAAAATAAATATATATTTCAGCTTACTAAAAATATTTTCATAGTGTTACTTTGACATCATTTCTTAAAACTAAGTCCCACACATAATTGTTCATTTGATATGTGTCATCCTCATGCGATACGAGAAGTTTTCATGTCGCTAAATAGTCTTCTTGTCGCTTAATTTATTCTTCTTGTCCGTTCTTGACGATTCTTGTCGCTAAAATTCTTCTTGTCGTTATTAGTGAGACCGCTATTTTTAGATTACAGGTGGTCATTTACACTACACGTATAACCTGTGTAGTGATTTTTATTTTACGATAAATTTATGAATGAACGATAATTTTATGAATGAACAAGAGCACCTGACCTCTTTCGGAAACACCAATTAAACATATAAAATCGTATTTATTAAGATATAATTCAGTCAAATTTTCACCACTAAATCAACAACTGAAATGATTCCATATTTTGTTGAAACATCGTACAACCGGAGAACAGAAATCGCAGGTATGAAAATGCACTTTTTTTTTTCACTGGTGTTGAAAACCCAAAACTAATTTGACTATAATTTATGAATGACGGAAATTTAAGCGATAACAATACATCGGAATGACCTCAAGGTCATCCTCTGTAAAAATCTACCTAATATGCCGAAAAATGTCACTTTTCAGATGGTTTTTGGTAAAAATGAAAGTGGCCGCATCCGTGTTCATCCTCATTCTTTATATATGTTATGTATTATCATAAAATACAACTTACATTTCAATATTAAGGATGAACACGAATGCGGCCACTTTCGTTTTACACGAAAACCGTATAAAATTTAACTAAAATACTAGAATTATGAGGATTTAAGTAATTTAGCATGACTTAATGGTGCTAGTACCGGATATATGTGCATTGTATTGTCAAAAACAGCCCATATTTATGTAGCAGAAGTATTCTACTGTCCAATAAATAACTAAAAGTTTACATTTTAACAATTTTGTAAAACTGCTATATTTTGGGGCCAAAAAGGGGTCTTACTGAACCTACTCCTTTAGCATGAAAATATTAAAATAATGAATTCCGAAGCGAGAAGGTTGCCTTTTAATTGTTTTTACAAGTTTTAACATTTAAAGAAGATTCGAACAAACCCGAGTGTAAAAGGTGTACTCAACTATTTATAATTTACTTGAAGATAATTTGATGTGGGCAGCAATTAGCAATTCATATCATTGATATATTTATCAAATAGTACTTTTTCGTCTTTTCCTATACAAATGTACTATGTCCATGAATACTTTAACGTGCATTCCAGATACAGGATAGAGGGCGTACCCCCCCCCCCCCCCCTTTTCGATCGCTGAAAATCTCATGTTTCCACAATATCTATACAAATTTTTAGCGTATAATCGTCCACATTTTTTTTCGCATCGCTCCGCTTGTCAGTATGAATTCAATTATCGACAACTACAACATCTTTCAAATATCTTGGATCCGGCCATAATCCCAAATTGTATTGCAAGAAAAAACTTAAACGATTGTCGTTCGACTTTGATAAATACTTCTTAAAACAACAATGTCTGAACATTAGGCATCTCGAGTTAAGACTACATACTGAATTGGATTTTTCCGTGATTTATTAGCTCACTGAACACAAAAATGTGACACTGACGTGTAATCTAATGGACACATGGAAACTACATATGATCTGCTATACAGTTATGACCACTAATTGTCCCACAGACACTGTGCTTTTGACATGACGAAAGATCTTGCTTTTCTAGACTGTCAATGAATTTTGTATACTTAATTTGTGATATGTACAAAAACCAAGGTTTTCGTATGATTGCCAATAAGTCAACTCTTCACAAGAGTCCAAATGACACAGACATTTTTACAACTATAGGCCACTGTACCGCTTTCAACAATAAGCAAAGCCCATACAACAAAGTCAGCTATACAAGAAGCCTCAAAATGATAAATGTAAAACACCTAAAACGAGAAAACTAACGGCCAAATTAATGTTAACAAAAATAAACGAAAACACAACAACAAACGATAAGCACTGATTTACAGGTTCCTGACTTGGGACAGACACATCCATACTAGGTCAATGGGGTAACAGTACGAAATAATTGATCAGTATTATAAACTTGATACTTATTCTTTATTTATAAGTTGTAGTTGTTTTTACGATAGTGTTCAGCAGCTCTGGATACTATCAGATCGATACATAGTTTTTTTGGAAATACTAGAAATTGCTGTTTTTTATGTTTCGTTTCAGTCTCACGAGTCAGCCCTTTCTTACTGTTTTAATTGTAACATGACCATTTTCTAAACATACTTGTATGATCTCTATTGACTTTAACTTTGATATTTATAAATGCTATGTAGCATAGAGATGCATGCGTTAAATAACTTCTCGAAATTAATTGGCTGAAATATTAGATTAGAATTAGGCCCCAAGTTATAATACTTACGACGAAGAAGCCTCAAGCTATACATATAATACATGTACTTACGACGGAGATTTAGCCTCAAGCTATAGTACTTATGAGGATGATCATACTTATGTATGTCTTTTATCCAGCGACAAATATTACATACTTGTATATATTAAGGATGATGAAATGATAATGATAAATGCATATCCCTTTTTATACTTGCCCAACACTTAGAGCCGAATTTTCATATGCTTAGGTAACAAGAAATTTATCAAATTAGAAAGATAATATCATAGGACGTTTCAAGTTGACTGGACTTCAACTTCATCAAAAACTACCATAACCAAAAACTTTAACTTAAACTTCGCACTATCATTTCTATGTTTAGTGGACCGTTATTGGGGTCAAAACTTTAATTTTGCATAAAAATGAGAACGATCATATCATAGGGAACACGAGTGCTAAGTGTCAAGTTCATTCATCAAAGCTTATCAAACATTTAGTCCATTATTAAGAGGACAAACAAAGGAAACTGTCTTATTAGATATAAACCCGTCTGCCTCAACAAATCTACAGTAAAATCTATGTACGGGTATGAAAGCTGATGGACCAAATGTGTCATTAAGTTCACTATTCCAAGCTTCGATAGGTTCTCCACAGTGGTATCGTAATGAAGCTGGTAGAGGCGTAAACCAGTTTACTTTGGCTAACAAGTGGATCTGATTATTGCCTTCGACGATCAAGTTGTGGAGGATAAATTATCCTCCACATCACCATATCAATATCGTTTAAAGTTACATTAGACCAAAATTTCTCATCCTCATTGTCAGATTCTGGATAGGTTTCACTTCCACTGAGGCTTCGTAAGTGATCTTTGAACCTGCGTTTCACGTCTATCATTGACTGAGTATGAGCCCAAGGTTGCTGAACGCCAGAGGTGCTTGGTTTTTCACAATGGTTGCCTTGGTGCATTCCAGATATAGTGTGTTCTGGTGGTACTTCCTGATAACTGTTTTCTTCTCGTTTTGATTTTTTTGACTTGCTACACTCCCATTTGTTGTCCAAGAAATATTCAACTTTATAGTTTTCAAAATGTCTATCGACAAATTCTCCTCCACACCCTGGACACATTTTCCTTCTTTTCTTTTTCTTGAAATACTCATGACTGGTAGATAGTTTGTGCTTTGGTGGCATGTTTTGTCTGTAAAAGAAGAAACAAACATATTTAATTACTAGAACATAGAACCCGATATTTTGGACCTTTCTATTTTTCTAAGCATTGCATTTTATACTTATCATAAAGTAGATACACTGAAGTTTAAACACTGAATGACTAAATGACTGCATATGCAGACCTATTGTGTCGATTAGGTTTTGTTTAACATATACATTGTAGCATTTGCGCATAATTTTATCTTCAAAAAATATCATTTTCGCAGGAACAGGTATATCTCATGTTCTGAATTATGATAGAAGTCTCATTTCATTTTTGCCAAAATACTTGTACGATATCTTATATAAAATCTACTTTAATCCGTTGTAAATTTCAGTCAAATTGATTTTCGTTCAAAATTTACATCAAAGAACATGAAGGGTAAAAAACATATTCCTTTAGGTTTAATATCAAATTATCAATCTTGCAATAAGGTATGTACAATAAATTATATATAAAAAAAAACAATTATAAAACAATGGCATTGATTACGGTCAGATGAAGATGCATAAACATGATAAAGGAGAAGCCCATCAAGGTTAAACCGTCAAAGGCTGGCGGACGGTCACCATGCATAGATTAAAAGATAATATACTTCCATGCTGGGACAAACCCTAGATTTTATCCTAAAATTTGGCGATATCAGAACACACAATCTATTCTTGTTAATTAATTCATTCAATATATTACAACCTTTTGTTAGATATAAGAAAGTTGAAACATTTATCTGTTACCGTGGTAATTAGACTATTGACGATAGATAAAAGTAAATTAAAGCAGACACGTGAATCATTCAAATTTGCAGAAGAGCACTTTTTCGGAGATTTAGATCTATAATGAGTGAAATGTGTGCCAGAAAACCATTATGTGTGTTTTGAATGTAATTAGGATTCAGATGTCTGATTTTAAGAACTTATTTCAAATAAGTAGTTAAAGAAACGAATGATTGAAAGTGACACAAAAATATGATTCATTCTGTGAAATGTTAGATATAGGAAGATTCTTTTCTTATACATCTCTTAATATCTTAGTTATAAGAATAAATATAAAACAGATTTTAGCAGTGCACTATGTCATGTCTGGGTAATTACTACCCACATCCTTTTTCTTTCTGGTTTTATTTTCTCGAAATTTGTAGAAACGTCTTAAAATAAGGATTCTTTTAAACATTAGTAGTGTGTTTTGAATAAGCTTGAACTGCCGATTGATCAATATTATTTAATTTGTTACAGAATCAGAAAGGGTCCCCTGAAAACCATATTATTAAAAAAATATATAGCATTAAAATAATGAGTATATGAATCCCCAAAGATCTCCCGTTACTAAACATTTAACCCACGTTTTGCGGTTAAAAATTCCGGAAAAAAACAATGAAAAATACTGTTATGCATTTTAGAACGGAGAAATGAAGTCAGTATTATAAATTCCAAATAAAAAAAAAATATTCTACGCTTTCAATGATATTTTTTTTCGACTAGTATCAAATATCGATGCATTGCAAGGTTGTGTTCCTATATATCACAATGTTAGTGTCCTCATTTTTTATACTAATTTACTAGTACAAAATGTATTGCCAGTGTTAGTTTCCTGACGAACGTCTGTTGCTTTCTCTGTGCACTTTAGTGCCTAGAATAATGTCTTATTTCGTTATGTGCTGTTTGTGAGCCATTTTATGGAAATAGACGTCTTCATCTCCTTCTATAACACAGAGTGCTGAAAGTGGCGTTAAACAATCAGTTATCAAAGAATTTCGTTAAAGCGTGTGTCACAGCACAAGAACATATACTTGTACATGTATATTGTTCCTATTAATGATATCAGAACAGAAGTCCATTTCTAGGGCTCTCTGATAATATTTATTAGTTTAATTAAAATACCATACAATAACTTTATTGAAAAGCACTTTACGCCCTAATTAACACAATATTTGTTCATCATTTTACACATCCATTTACTTTTTAAGTAACCAATAAAACAATCATGACTGTTTTGTGTTGATCTTTATATCGAAATGTAAAGATTGCAATTTCAAGATATACTACGTAGTATTTTGTTTTATTAAAAAAGTACGATTAAAACAGCCTTTATACTACCAAAACGGCATGTTTCATACTGGTGACGTCGTCCTGGTCATATAAATCCCGTGATCTATATATATTGCTTTTCGGCCCGGTCCAATATTTCCAATACGGACTGGCAATGAATCTTTAATTACATGTTAACATATATTATGCATGTAATTCAGTATTCATTGCCAGTCCGTATTGGAAATATTTGCCCTATATTCACATCATTGCCAGTCCGTATTGGAAATATTTGCCCTATATTCACATCATTGCCAGTCCGTTTTGGAAATATTTGCCCTATATTCACATCATTGCCAGTCCGTATTGGAAATATTGGCCCTACATTCACATCATTGCCAGTCCGTATTGGAAATATTTGCCCTATACTAATGCAAGCTATTGTGTATTATAGTGTTATTAACTGGCTGTTTCTGTATCGGCACTGGTATAGATTCAAGGTTTGCTATATTGGCCTCGAGACCCGTAGGGTAGAGGGCTAATAAAGCTGACAGAGAATTTATAAATAATCCAACTTTTTCAATACAGACTTGTTCTGAATGCTGTATTATATACGTTAGGTCATGAGTTATCGTTCCTGACGTTATCGAATAACGTTCATACATATTTATAAGCCAATGCAGCGAGTTTTGTGTGACATTTTTAACGGCAACTTTCCCTAGATGCAGAGTGCCGAGAGTTTTGATACAATACGTAGCGGTTATTTGACATAGATGGTTTTATCGGTTTCCGGCAATCATTCTGCTCATTATTAATCTTTAAAAAGTATTACTTTACTTTTTAAATATTCTGTTTCTTTGATATTTAAGCATCTGCACGCTTTATCTATATATGTTCTTATGCATAACAGACACAGTTTTATCACTTTATTTTTATTCTTGGTATAGATATAGAAAGATATGGTGTGAGTGCACTTGATTCGGCAGAAATAAAATAACAAAATTCAGGTTCCGTTACAGTCCGAATGAAGCCAGCCCCGAGTATCCGTTTGCGTCTACAAACGCAAGTTGATAGTTGGGGCTGGCTGTAGTCAGACTGGTTCCGTCTTCCCTGATTCCGTTATAATTTTTTTCTCGAAATTTACATGCAAACGACTGACTTTTTATTATTCAAACGGCAAGAGACTGTTTAAAAAGCAAGATCTTGAAATCATTTAGATTATATATTCGTGTTAATTTACGCTTGCATAGGTATTCGGTGTTCTTTTAGTTTTGAGTTGGAAATAATGTACATGTACAAGTTGGGAGACAAAACGACTGAAAGAAAATTAACAAAGTTACCTTTTAGGCTCTTAGGGCCATTTGGCTCGCATACTAGGCGTCGGAAAAGGCCCGGAAAGTTTCTTTCTTAAAATTAGTTTTTAGAACAAGTATATATATACATGTATAGCGTCAGTTAAAATTTTCCCGACCATCATCGCGGATGCCCTGCCTCTATTGCAAAACCTACCTATTGTATTTATTGTTAACTTGTTTTCGTCCTAAACATGCATGAAATATTTTCCACTAGACTTTAACCAACTAATAATCAAATCAATCAATCCTACAATTAACACCCGTCACTTGGAACTTTAGTTGTTAAAATTTAAATCATTGCCTCTATTTTTTTCAAAAAATTCGACAAAGTTTAAACGCAGACCGCGAGGAAGACCAAAATTGAAAAGTTACGCAAAACTAAATATCTACATTACCGCTTGCTCATTATGGAAGTGGGGTAATGTGACAGCGATATTTTCCGCTTTGTTTATTTCGTGGACATTCAAACTTTATCTAAAAGCAAGATACTATTGTTCTAAAAATTGTCAGCTTACATGTTAAGAAGTTAATCCATTTTAATCCTAGCATTGTCTATTTCTTGTTATCGTATATATGTTTTTAATTGTATTATTCGTTTATAGCATTACGTGACAAATTTCATTAGTACATGTAGTTATGATTAAGTAAGATTACGTAATTCATTTTATATTGTTTCTATGTAAATGGTCAGTTGGATACCAGCGGTCAAGCTGTACGGACGCCGTGCATTTACAGTGACATTCATTGTGTTTAGTATAGAACATTTATTGGAATTACCATTTGTTGTATCTTTCCGGAATATTTACCGTTGAACTTTTATTGTAGTTAATGTTTTGCACTATTGAAGAAGTTACATATAAACCATCGTAAAGCTTAACTTAGTTTTGTTGACTTTATCCAGTGACTTTCCCCCCAAATTCTAAATATAACAGGAACGACGAAAACCCCTGTTATAAATTGTTGGAGGTACCCGGGACAGTTTGCTTAGTTTCAAACTTATTAGACAAACTGTACACAAGATCATACCTACGCTCTACCACTGTACAATGGATTACAAATTGAAACAAAGATTAAATAGGTGGTGTCCACCTGATCTTCGGAAGGACTACAATATGAACAATCAGCCATGTTTCGTAGAAAACGGTAATTATCCAATACGCTCGGATTTTCATCGTGTCACCAACTCAAATATCGATAAAACAGTGAGATGTTTCCGCTGTGGACAAACAGGACATTTTTATAAACAATGTGCAGAAATTAGAATAAAATCAAAGAAAAAGCTAAACAGAGATTTTGAAAGACTTTCCTTATTTATTCAACGTAAAACGTGTGAAAAATTTCCTTTCTTCAATTTGGACGATGCAGAATTTCGTAAAGCTACACGGGCAAATTCAATACGTTTCCAGGTAAATTTACTTCAAACAAGTCAAACCCAAATTTTGAAAGAAAAAGTGAAACTGGAATCAGTTGTTGATTTGATAAAAGAACAATTGAAAGAAAATAGGAAATCGCTCAGACAGGAAATCGAGTTTCTTAAGCAAGAGAACAAGACATTAAAAACCAAACTTCAGAAATCCGTTTCTAACAACAAAAATTCGCAGGAAGAAGTTGATTTTTTGCACGATGAAAATAATGTATTATCTGTCATAGTTCGGGATCTTAAAGATCAATTAGCAGATTTGGAAGAAAAAGAAATTCTAAACAAGACGTCAATAGAAGGTTTGGCTGCTCGTTGCTTAAAATTAGAAACGGAAAATAACGCTTTAAGACATAAGTCTTGTGACTGCAAAATTTCAACTCCATCGATGTCAAGGCCGATACAAAACAAAGGACAAAATGTTAACAACGATCCATCCCGTGGAAGAAACCCATCCCGTGGAAGAAGAAGACAGTATTTTAATTAGACTCTGGGACAGAGTCTTATTTCAGTTGGAGGGAATTTGTGACAGCGATATTTTCCGCTTTGTTTATTTCGTGGACATTCAAACTTTATCTAAAAGCAAGATACTATTGTTCTAAAAATTGTCAGCTTACATGTTAAGAAGTTAATCCATTTTAATCCTAGCATTGTCTATTTCTTGTTATCGTATATATGTTTTTAATTGTATTATTCGTTTATAGCATTACGTGACAAATTTCATTAGTACATGTAGTTATGATTAAGTAAGATTACGTAATTCATTTTATATTGTTTCTATGTAAATGGTCAGTTGGATACCAGCGGTCAAGCTGTACGGACGCCGTGCATTTACAGTGACATTCATTGTGTTTAGTATAGAACATTTATTGGAATTACCATTTGTTGTATCTTTCCGGAATATTTACCGTTGAACTTTTATTGTAGTTAATGTTTTGCACTATTGAAGAAGTTACATATAAACCATCGTAAAGCTTAACTTAGTTTTGTTGACTTTATCCAGTGACTTTCCCCCCAAATTCTAAATATAACAGGAACGACGAAAACCCCTGTTATAGTAACATGAGACTTTATTTGTAAAAGTACAAGTACAAATAAAAAAAAATGTGTACATGTACATTTGTACATGTTATTCGTACAAAAGTTGGCTGATAAAATGATAAATAGAGATATGTGATGTGCAATTTATAAAATAGCAACAGCTGGGCATTAATTAAACGACATCAACACATTGAAGACATCAAGAAAATCGTGACTAATGCTAATTGGAATAGTTACTGTATCTAAATACACTTCTTATTTGTAGTTTTAGTAAATATTGGAAAATTTTCAGTATGTGTAGTATAATTGTCACAGTAACATTTCAGTCTATTGGTAAACATAAGTTTAAGTCTTAAAACTTTTGCTCTTTTCTAAAAAATTCAAACCATAATGAAATATTAGGAGTTGCGGTTAAATTTCCAATTAATCAACTTTCCACCAAAGACGAAATGACGGAAATACTAGCCTTCTTACATTGCTACTACATTTCAGATCTCCAAATTACCATTATATGAACTGCATATTAAAAAATATGCATTGTCACCAAATTACTTATAGAGCACGTATCATCATGTTGTTTAACATTTGTCCGTTCGACTGTTAATCCCGCACTTAGTATATATAGGGTTAATTTTTCGGCTAATTATTTAGGACTACAGTCGTTATGCTTCAGCTTTAAAACTATGTACCTGGTGTTACTACTCATATAATAGGTGCGCATATCGTCTGAATTTTCTTTTTTGTTTCATGACAGGTTGCTGGATTAGGCATTTTGATAAAATATAAAGGCACACAGAGTACAGACTCCGGCTTACATCTGATACAGGTTGAATTTCAAGCTGGAACTTTTAAATTTCGCAGTTGTTTTACTTATATAAAGAATGCATATATGATCTCAAGATTTGCTATGTAAATAATTTTTCACAAATGAAATGGAATATAACGAATGAATTATTCGGGTTAACAGTTTACAAGGTTTGTCGACTTGCTGAGCAACCAAGTAACACATTTACACCACCCAGAGTACACTATACTACATGTATTGTTTGTACCAAGTCAAGAATATGACAGCTGTTTATCATTCTTTTGATGTTTTTCAGCTTTTGATTTCGTCATTTGATAAGGTATTTTTTTGTTTTGAATTTTTCTTGGAGTTGTGTTATTTTATTTTTTGGAATGTGTATTTTATCAGGATCATTATTTTTCTTCATAATTTTCACAAATGTTTAATCTTTTTTGACTGGTGCATCAAATGTGTCTTTTATAAACAACTGTCTTCAAAATTGTATTGTGTCGTCCCGAACATGCATGAACTCTTTGCCACTGAACGTTAAACAACCATCAAACCGAGCAATTAAAAAACTGTTAAATGAATCAATTTTTTTAAAATACTATATTTCTGCATCACGGGATGCAGTGATGATACCATCATTGTCTAAAATGATGGAGTTAAAAATCAGTAATTCGGATGAATCTCATGTGAAATGTTTCATTTAATTTTCACAGAAACTTAACAAAAATCTTATGCTATTTTTTATGGTTTTAATCAAATTTTAGAACAAAGATATTATTTAAATAATTTTATTTCAAATATTTACGTGAATTTAACGTGTACAAAATTCCGGAACTATTATTATAATATTCCCATGGAACCTGTTCACGCAAATTGCAAGTATAGTATGCTCGTTTGATATGAAAATCAGACGATTTTAATATTAATTCATATGAGTGAAATGCCATGTGCAGGACGAAAATAAAATTATATCTGATTCAGTAGAATTTTATATTGCATTACTGGGAACTTTACGACAGTGAACAGGGGAAATGAAAATAAAATATACTCATTCAGATCCCGACACATATTTCTTTCTCCATTTCCCTGAGAAGGAATAACGTTATATTCAGTACACCATAACGTCACACGTTTTTGGTCAAATTCTAGGCCTATTGATCAACTTTGAAGCCATTTATTTCAAAAACAAGGATGGTGACATATGAGTTTCTATACGTGTATGGATTCACTATGCAATCCTGGATACTATGTTAGTTATTTGTTTTTCTCCGTATATAAGAAAATAGCCATCCATTCGAAAATATAAAAAAGTAAGCCGAAAAAAAGGCATTTCCCCTATATACCTAAGTAAATTTGTCGCCAAAATTGACGTTTTCCTATGAAAATTACAAAAAAACAAAAATGGTGACCCCCATTTTTTATTACATATTCCGATGTAACTCGATCCAAAGTACATGTGTGCCAAAAATTTTGGAAATCGGGAGATATGGCATTCGGTATCGTGTTACCTTAATGTATGTAATACAGCATTCAGAACAAGTCTGTATTGAAAAAGTTGGATTATTTATAAATTCTCTGTCAGCTTTATTAGCCCTCTACCCTACGGGTCTCGAGGCCAATATAGCAAACCTTGAATCTATACCAGTGCCGATACAGAAACAGCCAGTTAATAACACTATAATACACAATAGCTTGCATTACACAATCTTTCCTTATTAGCATACTTCTTTACTTAATCCGCATTCTTTTATTTGAAAGATACTTGTCTGTTTACTTATTCCGTACTTTATACTGTGTACAATTTATCTGTTATCAAAGATTACATTATTTGTTTATCTTGGTAAAGTGTTTCTTAATTAGTACATGCAATATCACACAAAAACTAATCGGTATAAAAACTAATAACGCTAAATTTTTCTATAGTAACATACAAAAAATTGAAATGACTGGAAAGAATACAAAAATTCCTAAAAAGTTAAAAAAAAGTCTTCTAATCTGCTTTTTATAAATATTTTAAAAAAGTATCAAAAAAATAAAAAGAAAATAAATGCAATACCGTGACATCTGATGTTAGAACAGTCAAACAATGCCTATACCATGGTAGTTCAACAATTGCTGGTGTACGGGAAAGAAGAACGTTAAAATTCCTATTGCATTATTCCATACCTCATTCTGTCCAATGCTTTTAGATTTGTATTAGTTCTGGTTTTACTTTCTTAAACATAAATACATCGGTCAGTGATTATGAATATTACAAACAACAACGTTTTGACGGCATTACAGTTGTATTTTCACAAACCATGTGTTGAAACACAGGATTGTCTACAGTGTATTTGTTTATTTTAGGGTTATAATTTTTTCGTTATGTATTTTTGTTTTCACTTGACGCGAATAAGTGTATTTTTTTAATTAAATTTGGTAAGAAATTAAAGCTTTTCGGACAAAGGTAAATGTTTATATTAGCAGAAGTTGATAGTTAACGCTTCACAACAAAATAACAAAAAAAAAAATCAAAGTACCGAAGTACTGCACATCGGATGACCGCAAGTTCTTGTGGATGGCCAAAATCACTTGTCACAGAAAAAAATCACACGGCTCTATACCTAAAACTGAGGTTAATGTACACATATATTTTTTTCTGATACACTTTATTGCGTGGATGATGAATAAATGACAGGAAATTCAACCTCACCGTAATAATATTATATTGTAGTGATACAAATCAGTATACACTTGTTTGTTGTTATATATTATATTCAAATAACAGTTACATGTATATATACAGTACATAATTTTTATCCATTTGTATATTCATTCTATTCTACTTTTGTAATAATAGTGCAGTGCAAGTGCATGGTGGACACTCTTCTGTTGAAATTCGATTTTTTTAAAAGATTTAATATGAGTAGGCATTTATTTTTTCCCGGAAAAAAAACTAGTGCTTGTCGGGAGTGTCGCAAAACGTTGTTTGAGATATTCTCCTGCATGCTTTGACACAATTTTTCGATACATGTGCATAGATATTATCAATGATTGTTTTTACTTATACATATTTATCTAACGACAACACATTTTCATAATTAATGTGTTTAAACAAAAATATTTATTATCAGTATTCATTGATAGGCGAGTGACTTTAACCATGAAATTAAATTTTTAATGCACCTACCTAACACACGGCTAAATTATATATCATTTGAAAGCTACAAATCTGTACTATCTGTTTTGCCCGGTCGTAAAAAAATCGTACGGTGCAATTTCCGTCAAATCAAGATCAAAGGCCAAGGACGAATAAGGGCATAGTGTCTAAGATTTCAGCTTGATTGCATAATAGGACTTTTATATACTTAATTCACATATGCAAACAATCTAAACTTTTAGCACAGAGATTAACAGTCATTAATCAAATGCATTTTTATATATTTAAAGCGTGTTTTTGATAGACAGCACATGTTTCCTGAAATTCGAGTAAAAGTTAATAAAATGTGCAAAAACACAAATTTGTCTTTCTGATGCAACTGCTAATCACTTTAAACTAAGTAAAACCCTGTAATGACTATCAAAGAAGTTTTTGACATCATAAATTTCCTAAAATTATGCTTACTTTTAATCAAACAGCAAATCAAAACAACTCATACAGTTGCCCCAAATACCGCCATCTGCGAAAAAAAGCTTTAAAGCATTTCTTGCAATTTAAACATTGTATGTGGTCAAAATAAGATTTAATAAACAAATTTTTAAGAATCTGAAAAATTCAAAGTCAAAAAATATGTGCGCGAATCATACTATTGCTTGAAATAAAGGGGGCGAAACTAAGAGATTGCAATCTGCATTGAAACTACCCGACTGAAATGAACATCTTTCAACTTTTCTAATTGTTTGATTTGTAGCTTCATTATAAGTATTGATGTAGTGAAAAACCCTTTTATTTATCTAATGTGAACCATAAAAAAAGAAATTGACAATCTAGACAAAAATAAATAGAAAATTAATTGATGGAAATTGAAATTTCAAAGAATTAAAAAAACCAGGAAACAAATTATAAAACTTTACTTCTTGATTGATTAAATTGCGTTGTTCATTGTTTAAATGCATTAATTCAGCAAATAAGAATAATTTTGAAGAAGAAAAAAAATCCATTAATACGCAACAATTCTAGTTACAACTAGACTTCCTGAATAGCTTGAATGACTAGTCCATTTTTCATACGAGGATGAATTCATGCAAGAGTTTCTGATGACGACTGGAAAGAAGCACCATTATCTTGAAACTTCACTTTCAACTATATAGATGATGTCATCTCACTGAATAGTGCCAAATTTGTGACAATTTTGGACTCATAATTTCCATTGAAATTGAAAAAAAAAGACTCAACAGATATAGTTTACTCTATCACGTATCTTGAAAACGACGATGAGGGTTGATTGAGTTTAACGACAATAGAGATGAGCATAAATCAACCAATAAAAACACTCCTTACTACCAAATTATAAATTAGTCGTTTCTATGTAGCAACATTATAGCAACGCCTGCATATCTATACTATTAAAGGAGGAGACCGATTTCATTGAGCCTCAACTCCTCTGAGACAATAACAAGTCGGAAATATTTATGATATGTCGTATAAATGTAGGGTTTTGTATTTCCTTAATTTGTCTTTGCATGCTCAGTCGACGTACTGCCCGCGAAATTAAATGAAACTATTTATCTAAACACTTGCCCAATTGTAACGCGATTTCGCGGCATCTTCTTGTGGAGTATATTTCTCTAAGTTGATACAATTTTCCAGAGCTTGCATGTACGTTCACGATTTATTTTCGTGATAGTGTGTAACTGCTCACAACGAAGATGTTAAATAAAGGCAACTATAGTATACCGCTATTCAATAGTCATCAATCGATTTACTAGAAACTGAAACAAATCCGGGTCACAAACCAAAACCGAAGAAAACGCATCAACTATATATATACAAGAGGAACACAACGATATAACAGAAACACTGAACTGCTACAAAAACAAACGCCAACATACAAAGAAACAGATTATTCGATACCAACTGCCATATGCCTGACTTTGAACAGGACATTTGAAGAAAAGTGGTGGTTTGAACATGGTTTTAAACCAGAGTTCAAATGCAAAGTTGGAATCATCCCTTTGAAAATTTTATGGACGCCACTACGAGTTGGTTGACAATTATAAAATATTTGTTTCGCCAGATGACGACTGATAAGTTCCAATCGACGTTACCAAAATACCGCCATATCTGCCTTGAATGACACCTACCCACCAAGGCTTGGCACCGAGTTAGGAATTAAATGAGCCACAAGACGGGTGTCACATGTGGAACATGATCTGCTTACCCTTTTGGAGTCCCTGAATTCCCCCCAAATATTTTGGGGGTTTTTTGTTACTCAATCTGTAGTTTTATATGTTGTGTTTTGTATACTGTTGCTTTGTCGTATTCGTTTTTTGGCCGTTTTGTCAGTTTGTTTTCAATTATGAGTTTGATGTTCCTTTGATATATTTCGTCACTATTCAAGTAGTCAAAGGTTTTAAAATTTTAGATCATTGTAGCAAAATGGATCATAATAACGATTTGGTTCTATATATATACATGTACATCACCGTGAGCAAATTACGTTATTTTCGAGGATATTTGTCTTATTGTGTTATTCTTCTTCACTTTACTTTGAGGCGATTTTTTTGGCCGATTTTCAGTACTGCAAGTTAATGTCTTTAAAGTAAATTAATACCAAAAGCACAATCAACATCTTAAACCATGAATCAGATAAACATGATAAACTTAATTAAAACCATGAACAAAATAAAATTAAAATCTAAGAGACGAACAACAGTTCACAAAATACAGCACACCATGAAAACGATCACTGCCTAAACAGCGAATGATCTTATGAGGTCAGGAAGGGTATTCAAGTTTTTCATTTTTTTATTTCACAACTGCTTATAGTGTTTTACATACACAATGACCTGCATTTGTATTTTAAAAGTTTATGTTGAAAATACTCAAAGCATCTTTTATTCAAATAATTAAAGCGATTAAACTTCTAAACACACTTAATATTACTAACACGATTTTAGACTAAACAAGAAGCAGCAGCATTATATTTTGTTCGTTTACATCCCGCTTTAGACAACCAAGTGTTTCTAAGCAAGGTTACTTTTTTCAATGTTACCTACGATTCAGTCGCAAAGTCATGTTTGCATTTAAACTTGATTACAAAAAGTTAATACGTTTGACTTCGTAAAAAACACATGTTTACCTCAATTAGCTCGTATATATTCTTTTCGAACTTTAAATACCCCTATTTTTATTATGGAAAATCATTCTTCTTCCTGATATTGACAATAAGCGATGTGCTATCATGACATAGAATAACAAAAAGATCGCTATTTGCAAATGGCAGATTTTTGGGCAACTGCAAACACTTCAATAGAAGGCTGTTCTATGAACAATTATAATTAATTATTGCATCTTAAAATTCAAAACAAATATTCCCTGACCTAAAACATATACATTTATCTATTTTTTTAGCATACAAATATCGATTCCCTAAGATATATTTTGCTTTTGGAACAATTTTTTTTAAGATTTGCGATAAATTTCAATTTTCGGGAAATATTGCGCATCTAACCTCTATTTTTTTGTTTGATTTGGAAATAATGTATCATGTTCCATAAATTTCATATGATCTTTTGAAAAATTTTATGGTACAAGAATTAGAAAATGGCTTTTTGTTTAGTAATCGCTATTGAAAAAAAATTGGAATGTTTATTCATGACTTTTGACCTTGAATTTACAGAAAATGCACCATCCGATTTTTTACGACCGGGCAAAACAGAAAGTACAGATTATTAGCTTTCGAATGATATATAATACAGCCGTGTGTTAGGTGGGTGCATTAAAGTCGTTAACTAAGCGTCTTTTTGAAATAAGTCACTCGCCTATGAAGAGATGTTTTTATAACAAACGATAAAGAATGCTATTTTGCACTCGTTATTATCCGCGTAGTTAACTTGTTTATAGATCGGTTAAAAACCCAAACCGAATATTATATGGATTTTCAAATGATTTTAACTTTAAAAACGTAAGTGATAGACACACGCATTCTCCAGTAATGACCACAGGACAATGAAACAAATTTGGTGAGTCCCTGTGGGTCACCCCGACCCCTTAAATATCAGATTAGAATGTGCTTTTATCATGTAAACGGTCGGGATCCCCACCCCTAAACCATATGAATTGTATGTATGGTACAATTAAACAAATAAAAGAAAAGAAAAGGCCCGTGCCCTGTGGGTCACTGCAACTTGTAAACAGTCAAGATCCCCACCTTCTAACCTTATATATTCTAACCAAATCAAATGAAATAAAGGGCGAATCCCCTCATTTGAGAAGTTGTTAACGATCTATAGTATTATGCGGGAACTTGATCCCGTTTTTGTAATTCGTGTTGTAGTCTTTCTTTCATGGTTTTATCAATTCTTTTCTGCGGGGAACTACCCAAATTGATGTTACATTTTTTGGGAACTAGCTTGGACTCGGCATGACATCAGGACCTTAAAAGATAATCCAGTCTGCTTACTACATTTTATTCTGGTTCACAGTCTAATCAAGTATTTACAATAGTTACAATACAGTCTATTACATTACTTTTCCATCATAGGTATACATCAAATGATTCGCGATATAAATCAAACAATAATACAAAACCCGAAAATAGTATACGCGCCATAAATTAACAGTCGTGTCATCTGTTATCTCCCCTTAATTCGTTTAATTTTAATATTTATTCAAGAATCAAATTAAGAATTGTATTTTCAAAAGTTATCTATACGAATAAGTTAAATACCTTTTTTTATAAGTAAAGAATCTTTTATTTAAATCATTTAAATTAATTTTATCTCAAACTTTGCCTATAATTTATCACGATTTGACTTGCGAATGTGACTTTTAATTCTTTAATCTCGATTCCTCTAAATTTATAAAACAATGTTAACCTATGTACTAACCTTAACAGATAGTCGGCTAACTACATTTTATTCTGGTTCACAGTCAAACGAACCAAATAGTTTTGTACGACTTGGACTTAATTTGACACGTGAATATTTTGTTACTCAATACAATAGCTTTCTTTGATCTCTTTTAATAAGCAATGGACTATATCGGATAAAGGCAGAATGACTTAATCTTAATTGTTCAAGTCTATTAATTTTAAAAGTATATATACAATTATCTTTATGCCTTCGAAGCTGACACATTTATCAATTAGCTGGGGGACACTTTTGAGACAACGTTATCAAATATGCTTAAAACATTAAACACTTTCCATTTGTATTTTTAGAAAATTGTTCTAACACCAAGTTAAACATTCTTAATTTGTTTATTTACGTTTATTTTTCTGTCATTTGATTTTACAATTAAATGATAAATAGTCTCTTGAACTTGTGTGCATTTTTCCATTATCCAACAAAACTTTATTTGTAATTCATTAATAAATGTTATCTTTAAATATCACGCATTTTTGCATCATTCTAGATCGACATCCCAAACCCTGAACAATATATATTCCTGTTTATTTACTATACTTACTAAAGTAGCATCTTCTGAATGAAACGACAAACTTGGATCTGTAACAGGTTTCAACTCGGTATTCTTCTTTCTGGATTTTTAATTTCTTAAGTATCCATTTTGGAGCTTTGGTAGCACTTAGATCTTTGTCCAAATTCGAATAATGAATGCATGCTGTCATATATTCACGTCATTATATATGTTGTTTTATATTATATATAACATTCATAAGTGAATATATTTTGAGAATCAATAGAAGCCTGTTTATAGAGGATTGGTATCGTGACTATTGGAATCAAGGAGGTTATATGAGAACTTTAAGTAACCTCCTTGATGGAATCAAAAGACTATCATTTTCAAAGACTGCACAGATTTGTCCTCTTATTCAGACTTTTGAACACGGATTATTTGTATAAGACAGTTATACATATGCATATCTCTTTATTTCGTGTAAATCATCTGGATTTCATTCCAGTCAGGACAAAAAATCATCAAACCAGTTATCATGATTTTCAAATTTTACATAAATAGAAAAATATATTAAAGAGAGGCAGATAATACCAAAAGAATTTTTCCATTGGAAATTAAAATTCAAACATTAATTAAAATGCTTGAATTTAGTGAAATATCGCCAGAGTTATTTGGTACAATTATTCAATGTTGTTCAATTATAAAAGACAGTAAAAACCTGCGTATAGATGCTTATTTACATAATTAATCTTAAATCTGTTGATTTTTTCAGAAGAATAACTAATAATGTTGTGCTTTTCATCTGTTATAAACACAATTTGTAAAAAGTCAATGACTCTCATACATTTAGAGTTTTTTTGGTGTACATACAGTATATATTTATGTATGACGTATCTTTTTAGTCTTCTAAATGATAAACTTCATTAAGTTTTGTAATTCATGTTTTACAAATGATTTAGTTATTTGTATTTCTTCTAGATTGACACTTTAACAAAGGAAGTCATCAAAATGAAAAGACAGCTGGTAAAAGTGCAAGAAAATCAAAGTAATGTTGAAAAGAAAGTGGATATTTTGATTCAAATGCTACACTCAAATACAGGTGCATAAAAAAAAGGAAGCCAAAAGATTAACGTCCCTGCACAAATTGCAGTAAGTAATTATTCATTGTGCATGTACTGTAGGAAGGGATAGCTTATATACAATCTTTATTTTTATGTAGTGCAACATAACAATGTGCACTATGTTTGCGAAATTAAAATTCAATACTTTTAGCAAATTGTCATTTATTTTTATATTTCAACGGATTACAAAGCTAAGCGTTGAACATGATTTTTGTCGGCAAAAGATTCGCATAAATATTGCACGCTTACAATTTGTGTATTAATTGTACAAAAACTGGGACATTTTACTAACTTTGTAAACATGTTGTTGTGTTTATTAGAACGTAATATTAATGAAGTCGTGAAATTCTATGAATATATATATTTACTTTTGTATAATTTGAGACTTTCTACACATATGCATTTGTTCAGTTCTCAGTTTTTGGGGAAAGACGGCTTCAAGCCGTCAACATGGTCAATTCCCTATGGGGTTGACCAGAGTGACATTCCCTCACATCATTCATTTTGTTTTTATAGTGCGGAAAACCCCCCAACAAATCTTACTGAAATTGATGAGAGGGAGACACACAAATGAATAGGTTGACTTTAAACACTTTTTAACACATTTTCCTTCTGTTTCTCGCGAAATTATCGTATCTTGAGCTCTCCTTTACACTATTTACGTTTCTTTTACAATCCGGAAAAATCAGTATGACGAGATATTCTAAATATATCCAATCTACATTGTATTTTATAGTGACGTCATTGTTGGAATACACCTTATCGCTATTTGTCCGCCATTACTGGATATCACACAGGTTCCCGTAAAATTTTGACGTCATAAAACAAAATATCTGACGCCACAATAGAAAAGTGATTGTTGTTGACGTCAAAACTTCAAGCGGACGGTTCAGCCGGGATTAACGATAAGGTGTACATGTATGCCACACTGTACTACGCAGAAGCAGGGATATCCTTCACTGGTCATTCAAATCATTCTCAGAGATCGTGCACTAATTAAAAATTGGTATTTGTTAAATTTAAACATATGATAGTAATGTTTGCTGTAGATGATTCAAACATCAACATGCAATACTTTAATTTGTAGGTGAACAACTTTCAAAGTAAAACAAAGATCGTGGAGATACATGAGACAGGGGAGAGAAACGATTTTTTTAATGTTTTTCTGTAAAATTCTGTTTTGAGAATCTTCCTCCAATTCAGTAGCACCTCAATTGATTAGTAATTATCCACTAAAATAAAAGTTAATGTATCTGAACACTTAAAATGTGACATTTCATTTGATATATATGATTAGTAGTCTTCCATTTAAACAAAATCTTTGTGTTCCAACAAAATCATTGTAATGGTAAAAATAAATTGAATTTAATTTAAAATGTTGCATTTTGTTGTGTGTACCGTACCTATTTATTCATGAAATTTAAAAATATTTCAAAATGTAGGATTTGGAAACAAGCTTCACACAGTTTACATCAATCATATTGTTTTTTTTTTTTTATTAGTACCTGTATCCCTGTGATGAGAGTTGTAACTGGGAACTTAAACAATGGAAATCTAAAACTGAATAGATTTTTCAGTCCAAACTTTCTTAAGAAAAAAATATTGTAGTTGTTGTTAAATGACAGAATTCAGTTGAATTTTAGATAATTAACTATCAACTTTGATCGAATGTTTAGATTTAGAAGATGCAGATCTCTTCCATTGGTCCAAATTGAATCCTAAACTAAGGAAAGGAAATTACATTAAACAACAATTGATTTCAATATTGTCAACCTTTCTACATGTTCTAGCTGTTCTTTTTTTATTCTTTATATGAAGACTATCAAAAGATACCCCCCCCCAAAAAAAAAATCAATACGGTGTGGTTTCCAGCATGGTATGACTGAAGAGGATTTTATCTGGAGAACGAAGAACGAAGCTGGCAATATCCTTAAGTATGTTTATGATTAAATGATTTAAAAATTCCGTTGGAAATTGAAAAAACGCATGGTTTATCTACATGCAATTAATCAGTTATGTATGTGTCAACATTTATCAGTAAACAATTCGGTTTTCGGAAATGATTATGGTAGATTATCTGTGATTAACGACATTGGAACAGATTTATTTTTTTTTAATAAAAAAGTAGACCAAAACATGATCATAAAGCTACTTTCAATCTTTTATCATAACTCTAATTCGAGTATAAATCTGAACTTTTAAGTCATTTTTAATGAAAAGTTTGCAAGAGATATTAAGTTTATTTAATTATCATACTTCAATTCAGATTCAAACAACTTTCCAGCACACATTGATAATTTTACCGACATTTGTTACACTCTTGCTTAAGAAATGATCTCCTTTATTCAGCTGTAATGTTCAGTAAGATTAATTTTCAAATGATTTTTTTCAAATATAATAATTCTGCAGAGATAATATTATAGATGTCCGATTTCATCATTGAATTCGTAAAAGGTCAATATCCTGACGAAGTGGAGGGGGTTGTAAGAGGTTTGTAGTACAAAAAAATAAATAATTAAAAAATTGGCGAAATTGTAGTTCTGCGGTACTGATAACTTTCAATAATATTTTGAAACGCTATATAGTTTCCATATCATAAATAAGTTTAGTTTTATCGAATCACTTACTAGCAAATGCATAATATCATGTAACTTTAGAAGATCTATTTTCAATTCGATCATATCACATCAAAACAATCTACAATGGTCTACCAATTGACACGGTTTAGTCTCAATTCGAGAAAAGCAATCGTATGTTTCATTATTATTTTGAATTGCATTAAGTAGATGTTTTGTTTTGTAGAAGGAATAAAGACAAATTTTGAATCGTTCAAAGCAAAGAAACGAAGAGAAGAGACTGGTAAACAAGAAGAACATAACAAGAGAATGGCTGTGTACAGCAGATTGAAAAGAGTAAGAACTGTTTTTAATATAGTAAACAATTTGGAAAAAAAAACCTGATTCTTGGATTACTTTAGTCTGTATTAGTTCAAGAAAAAGCAGTGGTATATAGATTTCTGATACATCAGTTTTAATTTTCAGCAAACTGCATATACAGTCTATTATAACAGTCAACGGATTTAGAGTGGAGCTTCATTTGTTATTATATACATGTACTTATATCACTCTAAATTAAGGACGCTTTTTAACTTAATTCATTTTCTATAGCTATTATAAGTTATATGGTTCCTACTGACCCCCTACGGATCCATAGAGGGTTAGTAAAATACATAGAGGGTGAGGCCGTAACGCTACAATAAAATGTCGACTATTTCTTATGGCGTCAGATATAGGATCTCATACTAGTAGTTGCATCATATTGCAGGCGCTTTTGGACAGATATATCATGTTATGGAGGGGTATTTGCAGAAAATACCAGTCAAGGGACTGTAAAATTTCCCGAGCTGTTAGGCGAAAAAATTCGGTCCCAAGACTTGTTATTTTTCACAAATACCCCTCCATAACATGATATATCTGTTTAATTACACCGTATAAATTTGGAATGAAACTCTTTGATTTTTTTAACTTGAAAGCTACAATTCATTAACATGTTTATGCATAATTTTGAGGCTAAGAGAAAATTATCATAAAACTGGGGGAATTATACATGTACTAATACGCGTTAGCTCGCTTTTTTATGTAACGTCATATCCAAGTTTTTTTTAGGGAGGATGCTCGAGAGGGTAAAAAAGAAATATCCAAAATGACAAATACCATGGTATTTCAGGCAAATTCACCGGCAGTGAAGAAAAACAGGCAAATTCGTTTGAAATGAGGAAAAATATTAGAATATGTGAAAAATACACTGGCTGTCAACTAATCAAAATCTGGCTTTCTTATATTAGGTGTAATTATATACAAAAAAAATTAGATTGCTTTTTGCTGGACGTTATTGTTTATAGAAATAACGAAAATAATAATGTCTTTATTGAAGGAGAGTTATTACGGCATATATAGAATCTATTTGTATGTATTCAAAATGAAATTAAATGAATTGTGATTAGAGCTTAATTCTTGTTTTAGAAATTAAACAACAGAAAAAAAGACATTAAAAGAAAAATCCAGCATGCCAAAAGAACAAAAAGAAACAGTTATGCAAAGTATGGAGATACAGTATATGTCTTCTGAACAAACCGATTCAGAAGACGAAGGGTCGTTTATTAAATAAGTTAAAAAAAAACTAGACCAGAAACACGAAAATAAACTTAGCAAGAGAAGCGGACGGCAAAGTAATATTCGAAAGGTTGGGGCAGTTTCTTCAAGGAAAAAACCAGAAGTCGTGCCAGGACATGAACGGGTGTTTCGACAGTAAAAGTCATTGATTAAACTGTATTTTTTTTTGCTAATTGCTACATGTAATTGTTATTAATTTTCACATAATTAAATGTCCAAAGCTACAAAAACAAAGAAAAACGCTGGTAATTTTCAATTATTATGTTAACATATTTCAGTCATCACGAAATCAAATGGATGCGAACAATTATACAAAAAATACGCCCTCATTTCAGCATACCGTCTTCAACAACAACAAGCGGGTCGTAGGAGGATGTTTTGATACAAATAGGTAATTTAAAGTGCATCTTGAAACAACAATACTGTAGTAATAGGCAAAATTATAAATAACATATCATTGGCAAACCAAATTATAACCTTTTTGATTTGAAACCTAACATCACGGAAAATATATGTAAACAATGATTATTTTATGAATTTTTCATATCTAGATGGAAATCCGTTGTTTTTGTTTTATATATGATGTGCTCCTGCGTAAACAAGCAGTTTATTTTATTTGCACACACACAGTAGTAAATTGTTTAAGACAAAATGGAAATTCTTCGAAATAGTAATAAACTTCGGATAAATTAAATATCAATAAGTTTTAAAGTTTCTTTTGTGCGTGATTATACAATACATCATGTATATGAAAAAGCCATGTAGTAGTAATAAAATTGAATCTGCTATCCTGATGTAAGCTCGGATGTAAGCAATTATACAATGCATGTAGACAATAGCTGGTTTTACATTAAAAATCCTTGTCTTTGTGAAACTCTTCATTGTGTATTTTGCTCATTGGTGTCCAAGCAAGCATAATC
This sequence comes from Mytilus edulis, assembly GCF_963676685.1. NCBI lineage: Eukaryota > Metazoa > Mollusca > Bivalvia > Mytilida > Mytilidae > Mytilus > Mytilus edulis. The sequence goes on from NC_092352.1 coordinate 74,727,266, forward strand.
AAATATAATATTTTAAACATATACACACGTACGTAACTAGGGACTTATAATATTATGTGATTCGTTATACCAATTGAACAATGAAAGGGAAACAACTCTTGTTAGAATAAGAACATTTTTCGTATCTTTAAAAAAAGGAAGAAATTTTTTAAGTTTAATACGAAGGAAAATGAAGGTATGTTTAAAGTGCAGAAATAGATAAACAGAATTTTGCTTTAATTCTAACCTTATTTAAACGTTACAGAATTATATAAACGAATGATTTACACTTATTAGTTTACAAGTTATGTCAGTTGAAAAGTGATAAGATGGATATTTTGAATATATATATATATGTAAAGATTAAGAGTGAAATAATTAGCAATTACAAAAAATCAAAATAAATCAAAAAAGAGAATAAACAACTGTCACTTTGAGATATCGGGTGTTGTAATGAAATAAAATATAACTACGGTACAGCAGCGGGATATTTAGAAGGTTTTGTTTTAACTTAAAGTTTTATAAATACATTCATGATTATTAAGATTCTTATAAAAAAAAATTCAGTATGATAATTTTCGTATTATTATTATTCTTATAACATGTATAAGAACGGGGTAACCGGTTGCATATAATTGGGTGCTTTTTAAACCCTCCAAATTACGTTGGATTTCATTATGAATTCAGCTCGAACTTTTGTATTCGAAGGGAAATAACTCTTTCTATTAAAACAATTGTTAGTTTAAAATTAGGATCAATTAGGTCATAAAATGGAATCCACCACAACAGGAACATATATATGTTAGATATACTGTTCCCAGACCACAACAATAGGATTCTTCAAATATCGTAATATTTATTATATTTAAATGTTATGTTTTATGTATCTTTTATTGTTCCTTAAAACAGCTCATTATAACAAAAAAAATCAAAAATGCACAAAATTAGAGTTGTATAATTCAATATGTATGCAGATATTGTTCTTTTTTTCAAATTATTATAGAAAGGAAGGTTAGTTCTTTCATATGTCATGTATTTGTAAATTGAAAATAAAGAATAAATTTAGTTTATACGTTATTCTGTTACAATTGGTTTTTTTTTCAGGTTTTAGCCTTAGTCAGGCTAATTCTCCATTACAGACAGCTTGTTTTTCTCACTGTAATTATCTCTTATTTTGAGGCAATCATGAGTCTTTGAATCGAATTATTGGTTGAGGCAACTTCGGGTGCACAATTATGGCTTCATTTGTAATACCGGCGAATTTTTGCATAAACAAATATGTCATGCATTATGAAAGAGTTTGTAAGAACTGTTATTGGTGATATATTGATGAAAACTGTTTTCTGTAGTGCATTTGCAGATCAATTGGCATATATTTAGTGCAACAAACACGAATAATACACATATTTGTTTATAGCATATATATGGAGTCAAAATGATGAGTTTCAATTTGAAGTAAATCTAGTTATATCACACATTAAATCTTTAAACTTGGAGTTGAATCTGATTTCAATTTGCATTAACAGAAAGTTTATTGTTGTATTAAATTTGCAACTCGATGTTTAATCAGAATTAAAACCACAGTAAACAGCTTTCTGTTTGGAATATCTTTGACTTTAATGTGTAGTAAATCATATTATACATGTATCCTCTACATTAAATTTGAAGTTGTATGTCTATTAAACTACAATATATTTGAAAAAATACTGGACAGTAAATCAGGTGTCGATTCGTGAACTTACTGCATCCAGTAAACCATTTGTAAACTACTATTAAATATTGCGTTTACTTGACCAATAAACTACCAGGAAAATAATAAACTCGGAACTTACAACTGATTTTCAAGTAGTTTATTTATTCCTTAAACTAATCATTTCATGCAGTGAAAGACACACTTGTCTTTCTACGAGTAAACCAGCCAGCCTGCTACCAGTCAATCCCATGTACAAGTATATAATTATGAATATAAAATGTTTTTTTTCAGTCGTGTAACACCTACACTGGTGATCCTATCCATGGAACTGTGGCATAGTTGTCACTTTTGTTTTTATATATATACCCCCAAAGCGAAACAAAAATGGAAACTAAAATTTACGGAAAATCAATCAACATACGTAATAGCTTTAAAATCTACTTCTATTTGGACAAGTAAGAGTACAAGAAAAGTCCCGTAATGTGGGCAATTAATACCGATCTTAGACATGTTAGATAAGATATAAATGTGCAAAGTTTCACCCTATGACAAGTTGCGAATCAAGTACAACTTCCAAATTACAATCTATATAACGAATTGATGTACATAGGTATTTATATACATTATTTTCAATTATAATATTCTTTTTTTTAATGTTCGTTGACTTTCGTTTGAAAGAAAAGTGTATGTCAACTATTAAAATTTAAAAAAGTACAAGACTTGTATTATTTTTTTTTAAATATACACTGCCCATTGACGTATGTTTTCCCGATCGAAAAAAAAATCGGAGATGATCAATTAAGGAAATGATTTACTGCAGAAGAAGTGAGCGTTTGAAATGATGCTTAATAAAGTATGATGCCATCCCAATTATCAACTTTAACAGAGACGCATTCTTACTAACACTTTGAGTTAATTTTTTTCTGAAATTGCTAAAAAAAAATAGATCTTATAATAAATACCCACGTAAGTTAAATATTATAAAACATTAAAAAACGAAAAGAAGAAGAGACATTAATCTGATAATGGCATTCATATTTATGTAATATTCTGATCACCAATTTGATGAAAAAATAATATTCTGTGCAAGCAGAGGACAAAAGAAAAATTCTGAATCCAAATTTTCTCCATGCCTTATAGTGTTAAATTTTAAACCAGATAAGTTGATTAATAGCGATAAAAAACTTAATACAATTGTTAGCGCTTCGACAAAACAACCACACCCCACTTTTAAAGTTAAATGGTTACTCCCTTATAGACAACGTTTGGACTGGTTATCATATACGTATCTCCATTATGGGTCCTAAATCAACCACTGTTTTTAAATAGTAAATAAAAGGGATTTTGTTTGTATTAAGGGATATTATTGTTCCGTATTTGCATTTTGTTATTTGAGCATTTTTAAGTTATCGTACGACAATCGACTTTGAGCAAACTAAAAGAACACAGGTACATCAAGTCAGAATGGGGCGTGTAAAGAGAAGCCACACCGTCAGCTGCATGATGGATTTTTCCATTTTTGGCCATACATCAATGTTGCTCTCGCAAAACCAGTACAATGTAAAACGCTGAATTTTAAGTAAAGAATTCACCTACGGAAGGCTGAAAACTGAAATTTGAAAGTCATGAAAAATAAGAAACGAAACAATTGAAGAGGTATTTGGCCAAAGTGAAGTTAAAACATATGAAAATCCATCTATAAGGGCTACTTTGTCCGAGGGAGTTGCATCCTACGTTTCGTCGTAATTTGTACGTAAACAGCCTATTTTAAATTATCGATTTTTTGTTGCCAGTGACAAATATTTCATGAATGTTCCCCAACAAATTAGCAAGAAATACAACAGGGAGAGAGTGTGCATAATGAAGACATAACCTTTCAATTAGTTTAATTGAGGTCTGGAACCGGCGTATGGCAGTAACTGCTAGCTTTATATATAGTAGTCCTTTGTTAATTTATTATCATTGTCATTTTGATTAGTTTCTTTTGTTTCCTATTCAGACATAGGACTTGCATTTCCTTTCAAGTGCGTTTTACTGTTCGTATTACTGTGTGTTTTTCATTCTTTATTGGCTAGAGGTATAGGGGAGGGTTGTGATCTCACGAAACGTGTTTAACCCCGCCACATTTGTGCACCTGTTCCAATTCAGGAGCCTCTGTCCTTTTAAGTCTTGTATGATTTTGATTTTAGTTCATTGTTATATTTCGGAGCTTAGTATGACGTCTATAATCACTGAACCAGTACACTTTTTTGTATAGGGGCCAGCTGAAGCACGCCTAGCACAGCGTACATTGCGACGCTATACATTAAGTCTTCCTTCCGTATCTTTTCTTGGAACTGAAATCAATCATAAAAGGCAATATATTATCGTCATGCAATCGATTAAAAAGAAAACAAAACGTTTAAAGTTGCATGCGACCGAAGCGCTTTTTCTGGATCTACCTTCATCAGGAACGTCAAAAAGGAGAATAATACTATTTTGTTTACTGCGAGTTGGTCAGTTTTCACTGTTACTTCTAAATGTTGGGCACTGGGAACACCAAATAACTCTGAATTATTTATCTCAAACGCTAACATTATATAAGAGAAGTTCAATCAACTTATTTGAATCCGGTTTAAATAGGTTTAACTACTTTTTTTTGATAGATGCACAACCTTAAAATTTCAGGATACTGTTATCCCATGTGATGTCTAATATGTTTTATAAAAAAACGACTTCTTCTTTTCATTATTTATTTTGTAATTAAAAATGATTTTATATATCTCGTGCTATGTATTTATAACTAAGAATGATTGTTATCAGAGCCATGTTTACATCAGTGTTTACAGGTACCCCTCTTTTCGCCCCTTTTCTATTTCTGATATTTTAATCAAAAATTTAAAAAATCAAACTTTTAAAAAGTGAAATAATCAAAATTGCACGTTTTATAAACGATATTTAGAATTTTAATAATTTGGTTAAAATTTTAAAATGTCAAAACTTTTACACAATTTGAAATTTTGATATTTTAAAACTTTGATCAAAATTCCAAAAATAAAATTTCAAAACTTTTTAAAACTTTGAATTGATAAGTGTTACACGGACCATTATGGCCGGATCCACTTATTTGAAAGATGTTATAGTTGTCGATAATTCAATTCATACTGACAAGCGGAGCGATGCGAAAAATAATGTGGACGATTATACGCTAAAAATTTGTATAGATATTGTGGAAACATGAGATTTTCAGCGATCGAAAAAGGGGGGAGGGGGTTTACGCCCTTTATCCTGTATCTCGAATGCACGTTAAGGTATACATGGACATAGTACATTTGTATAGGTAAAGACGAAAAAGTACTATTTGATAAATATATCAATGATAAGAATTGCTGCCCACATTAAATTATCTTCAATTAAATTATAAATAGTTGAGTACACCTTTTACACTTGGGTGTGTAGGAATCTTCTTTAAATGTCAAAACTTGTAAAATCAATTGAAAGGCAACCTTCTCGCTTCGGAATTCATTATTTTAATATTTTCATGCTAAATTTTGTCTTAGAAGTTTTTAAAGTTCATAATTGGAGAAGAATTAAAATATGAAATGTGAAATGACAAGAAATCATGGGTGTATTTGATTACAAGTTTCTAACTTACTTATTCCATTATAAAATTTGTGTCATTAAAATCGTTCAAAGTTTAATGACAAAATATTTAAAGATAAAAACAATTAGTTAGGGTTGATTTTTACTCAAAATATATTCCAGCGTGTTCAAAGAACAAAAAATGCATTCAGTGTATGCTCCCCTCCGTCATGCTCCAATGCAATAGGACGAAATACGTTGAGTTAGGTCAATTATGTCGAGTAAAGTCATTTTATTGGAAATCTCTATAGAGACATATGCACAGGCTGAGAAAAAAATCATAACAAATTAACAATGAAAAGGACAGAGAATTGGGATAAATAAAAAAAATAATTAAAAACTAATGTAATTAGAGTTAATTTGTGGGATGTTACCCCGTACAGGACATTGTCACAGTAGAAGCAACCATTTTGAGAGTACCAATGTCAAATCACATGTATTATACATGAAGGAATCGGCGTGTCTTTAATTCCCACCATTTTTTTTAGCTCACCTTGCCAAGGACCAAGTCTGCTTTTCTCATCACTTGGTGCCCATTGTCTTCCGTCGTCATTCGCAGTCATCATCCGTTGTCATCCGTCGTCGTTAACTTTTACAAAATTCTTCTCTTCTGAAACTACTAGTCCAAATTTAAACAATCTTGGCCACAATCTTCATTAGGGTATCTTGTGCCGCCCAGCCAACAAAGATTGCCGCCATGGCTAAACAGGAACATGTTGGGTTAAATGTAAATTTTGGTTGATGTCTCTGAACCAAAGTCTGTAGAGCATATCTGATATGGAATAAAATTATTAATTAGGTCAAGATCTATCTGCCCAGAAATTTTCCAACAAATTGGACAAATCGTTGTTAGGTTGCCGCCCCTTAATTGGTAATTTTAAGGACATTTTTTAGTTTTGGTTATTATCAATCTTTTACAAAAGTCTTCTGAAACAACTAAGACAAAATTAACAAAACTTGGCCACAATCAGCATCAGGGTATCTACTTTTAAAAAAAATGTTTCAGATGATCTGACCAGCCAAACAAGATGGCCGCCATGTCTAAAAATATAACATTGGGTCAAATGTAGTTTTTGGCTTACATCTCTGAACCAAAGTATATAGAGCAAATCGGACATGGAGTAAAATTGTTTATTATATATATATATATAGGTCAAGATCTAGTTGCCCTGAAATTTAAAAAAAAATGAACAATTCTTTGTTAGGTTGCTGTCCCTGAATTGGTAATTTTAATGAAATTTTGTAGTGATGGATTATTATCTTAAATATTTTTATAGATACACAGCAATAATGTTTAGCAAAGTAAGATCTGCAAATAAATCAACATGATCAAAATAGTCAATTGACCCTATAAAGAGTTATTGCCTTTTAAATATGTTAAAGTCAAACTAAACACTTTTTTGTACATTTTTGTAATCTTTTACAAAAGACTTCTCCTGAAACAACTGAGACAACATTAACTTAACTTGGCCACAATCAACATACGGTTATTTAGTTTTAACAATGTGCAAAATAACCCTGCCTACCAACCAACTTGGCAGACATGGCTAAAAAAAGATACATAGGAGAAAATGCAGTTTATGACTTATATCTTTGAAACTAAAGCAATATAATCAAATGTAACGGTTGCATTATTTCATACATCAATTGTAAATAAAGATATCATGTGAGCGACACTGGTACATAGGAACCTATAGGTTGCTCCTCCCGTAGAATAAGTTTCAGTTCTATAGTTTTAAAACTAAAATTAGACCCTTGCGAGGAAGAACGTGACGTCACGTGATGCACAAGGAGACCTTGTAACAGACAGCATGTGTACGTGTTGACGAAGCAGCGTACTTACTGTTCATTTTGTTCTTCAATAGCTTGCGTATCACACGGTACATGTATCTTATCCTGTACAATTACATTAAACGATCATCGGTTGATTTTAGCTAATGTGTAGCAGTTTCATCAATGTTTGTCAAGTCATCTCTTAGAACTATGGACACAAAAATGTTGAAGGAAAATTCGTAAGAATACCAATATGTCCCCCTTTTTCCAAAGGGGGCACATAATAACAAATAATGATAGACAAATTTAAAAGAAACACGGCTTTTTTGTTTCTTCATATCTTATTTTGATTAGATCACAAGGAAACTTTAAAAAAGTGAATTTAAAGACTTTTTTTAAAGATTTACAGCTTTGGATGCACTCAGTGAGCAACTGTACATTTATGGCCACGTGGAGACGATGAAAGGGGTTAATATTTTGGATATTTATAACAATTAAAGAAGAAATTAAATAATAAAACATCACGATAAGTTCATCACGCACACTATTGAATGTTATATTTGATTCCAATAGATCACTATTTCAAAATTAGACTGAACATCGCAGCTATGCTAAAATCACACTCAGTTTCCGGGCCAATATATAAATGTTTGTTTTTTCTTCTTATGTGTTATTCATCAAAATGCTTTGAACTGAGATAGAGTATCAAGTGAACGGATTAAATATCAAGTGTGTTCCATTCTCTGACAGACGAAAATAAACGATGAATTTTGTTAAGGAAAGTCTACAAAAGGGGGCTTTGAACAAATGTATTTTGTACAATTTGGGGAATTGAAGATTACCTATTAAGTATTGTTGAGTAAGGTGTATATCTTATAAAGTATTTGGAGTTTTCGTCTATACCTCCCACTGTTTAAGGGGTCATGGACAGTCTCTAAATATATATATTCAGTTATAGTAAATATTGGGATACTCAACTTAAGGTCGAATTTATAACAGATATGTTTTTTTGTAATTTCTGTCTTTTCATTTATCTTTTAAGACTCCTTAAATCTTTTTAATAATTTTGGAAATAGAGGAATGGGTAAACAACAAGACAAATTAGCTAAATCATTTCGGTCCGTGTAACACTTATCAATTCAAAGTTTTAAAAAGTTTTAAAATTTTAGATTTTTGGAATTTTGATCAAAGTTTCAAAATATCAATATTCCAAATTGTGTAAAAGTTTTGAAATTTTGAAATTTTAACCAAATAATTAAAATATTAAAATTCTAAATATCGTTTATACATTTGATAGTTTAGAAATTTGATCAATCTTTTAAAAGACTAAACCTAACGTGCAATTTTGATTATTTCACTTTTTGAAAGTTTGATTTTTTAAATTTTTGATTAAAATATCAAATATAGAAAAGGGGCGAAAAGAGGGGTACTTGTAAACTGCAAAACAAAATAAAAGCGGAAAGAAACGAAACAAAATGAAATGAAATGAAGACATACTGACACTTAAAAGTTAATGTAAAACATAAAACTACAGACAGGCAGTTGTAACAGGTGAAAAATTGGATGACAAAAATAAATATTTCTCAAAAGAAGAGAATTCATTTTAAACGCAAGGCTCTGATACTGACCATTTTACTTGCTGGTTTTCCCAGCACCCATATTTTAGGAGTAACAGTGAAAACTGACCAACTCGCAGTAGGTCAAATAGTATTGTAAGGTTGAGTATATAAAAAAGAAGATGTATATATATATGTAGGACTCGGAACCGCGATGGTACTCCGAACCGCGATGGTCACGCTGAAGTGCGATGGTCTACTCTGAAGTGCGATGGTAACATTGTGACGTTAACTTGTTGATATTTATGCTGAAGTGCGATGGTGGTTACGCTGTACTGCGATGGCCAACTTAAGACTTTGAGTAAAAGCAAAATGCACATGGGCTGTTGAAATAAAATAATACCATTAATATTTGGCTGCTAGCCTCTTATTTGGAAGATGTTTTAACTTCTGTTTAGATCAAATCAAAGACTTTAATTTTTATTTTAATCTAATTTTCCAAGTCTCCAATTAATCTTTTAGAACGCAAGAGTATAGAATAAGGTGTTCAAAGGAGAAATAATAAAAAAGATTCAGCGTGTAGGTCTTTATAATAGTACTAAGAAGTGTCCATCTCATTTACTTAAATATTATGATAAAACTTAGTAATTGCTCACATTCTTCTTCAATTTATATATTTACATGTTGTACCTTGAATGTCGGAACAGTATCCACGAAGTAAAAATACCGACAAGTAAATTTATGCTTTACTAATAGCGAAGCTTGTCAATTATTTCACGAAAAACAAAGATGAGGATGATAAATTGGGAAGTACACGTAGGGTTTAGTCAGGCTAATTTCTGTCTGACATGTTTTAGACTGAAACCATAAAACACCCAAGAGCGGCGGTGTTCTTTCAAAACAAAACAAAAATATCTCGAGAATAAAACAACATTATATGAACTTGATATAGCAAAATCATAGAAACATTGCTAATACTATCATATTTTTTTTTAATTGTTAAATTGCCCACATAAAATCATGTGACGCTTACCGTAGGATAGATTAAGATTAATATTTAGATTTGTATACTGTATTTATCGTACAAAAAGTCTGCGGCATAAATCAGAATAATTGTTAGCCAATTTGGTGACCAAGTTCATCTTTTAGCCGCTTTGCTGCCTAAAATGTTTTAACATATTTTTTTAACCTCAACATGTAATGCTTAAAACTGTTCGGGACTTGAATTGTTTGTTTCTTTCTTATTTCCTTACTTTTCTTTGTTAACATGAAAACTTCATCTACAAAACCCTATTCTCCTGCCTGCGAATCCATGTTGTATTTTGAAAACGTGATATTATTCAAACGTCATACACAAAACCATCGCACTTCAGCGAAAGGACCATCGTACTTCGGCGTGGACCATCGCACTTCAGCGTGACCATCGCACTTCAGCGTCCTTATCGCACCTCCGAGTCCTACATATATTCTACTGAACTTTAAGCAATAAAACGATATAAAAAACAGAAATAGTTGATTAAAACGTTAAAGACGATCGTATATTGCCTTGTATTAACGATTTCAGATCTAAGTATTGGTACAGCAGGAATGCTGAATTCATGGTGTCGCAATGAACGTTGTGCTTTTCTGGAATGTGGGAGGTTTTTGATATTTTTTTACGCTGAAATTCAGAGTAAGACCAATATTAGTAGCTTGGAGCCAGGATACTGCTATAAGGTATCTACATAAATTCACCATAGATAGATACTAGAATGTAAAATATGAAGTTGCGCCAGACGCGCGTTTCGTCTACAAAATACTTATCAGTGACGCTCGAATCAAATAAGTTAATAAACAGCTGCGCCATGAGCGCATGATACGCCCGACGTCTTGTGTGGAAGTTTTATGCAACAATCATAAATAGTTTCTGAGAAAGTTTTAAGCAATAACCATTTATTGTTTTTGAGATACGGCGCGACATGTAAACCCCCCCCCCTTTTTTTACAAAATACTCAATAACTCAAAAATGAAATTTTGAATCATCACCAAAAAGTATACAGATATTAAGATTAATATAACTAAGAAGTGTGTAAAGTTTTAAGCAATAATCAAGAATCGTTTTTGAGATACGGTGCGACATGTGAAAATAAAAAAACACACCCCTGTTTTAGTTACAAAGTGCCGTAACTCAAAAAGTTTAAATCTTATTTTCACCAAAAAGTATACAGATCATTTGACCATCATAAAAAAACAACTATATTAAGTTTCATGAAATTTAGATAAGTCGTTCTCAAGTTACGGTGCGACATGTTTACGCCGGACAGAGAGACGGACGGACGGACGGTACGACGGACACCGGACATTTGTATACCATTTACGCCCCGTCAAAATGTTGACGAGCGTATGAAAAGGCCAATAAAGTCAAATAAAATTAAACGGGCCAAATAAAGTCGTTAAAATCCAACTAATTGTTCTGGTTTTGCAAACGCTGTATACATTCATATCATAAACGTATAACATAAACATTATTTTCAGCCTTCATATTTATGTAATAGTTGCCGCTGAACATTAATCGCCCATCTATCAATTTGTATGTGTTGGCGTTTGGAAATTGAAAATTATTTAAAAAAGTTTATATCATGAAGTGATAAATAGTTATCTTTTTGGGAATCCGATATATAAATATACTTTTAATATAGTCACTAAAGTGACACTTTTTTTTACTTGGATACTTTCATGAGGGACTATAACAGGTACATAAAAATATTCTGATCTACTTTTTGAGTAAAACGAGGTCAAAATTTCAGATCTTTGCTCGAAATTCTGACTTGTGGACGTATTTTTCCTCCCGACAGAAATACACAACTTTTTTGTTTTAAAAGATAAACACAAGCTGTTTTTTGATTAATTATTTATAAGTTCTCTTTTACATATGTATCATATAAATTTATTTAATATCTTGTTTATAAATAACTTAAATTTATCAAATGTTCAGGAACAACCTATTTTAAATTATTCATTTTTGGTTGCCAGTGACAAATATTTCATGAGTGTTCAGGAACAAATAAGCAATAAATCCAACAGGGATCCTGTTATGCATATGATGAAGTTATTATTATCTTTAAATTAGCTTAATTGAGGTCTGGAGCTGGCATTTGTCAGTAACTGCTAGTTTTATATATAGTAGTCCTTTGTTAATTTATTATCATTGTCATTTTGATTAGTTTTGTTTGTTTCCTTTTCTGACATGGGACTTGGATTTCTTTTAAAGTGCGTTTAACTGTGTGTATTGCTGTCGGGTTTGTTTTTTTCTACATTGGCTAGATGTATAGGGGAAGGGTTGTGATCTCACGAAACATGTTTACCCCGCCGCGTTTGTGCGCCTGTCCCAATTCAGGAGCCTATGGTCTTATAAGTTTTGTATGATTTTAATTTTAGTTCATTGTTATATTTCGTAGTTAAGTTAGTATGGCGTATATTATCACTGAACCATCACTGAACCAGTGTCGTGTTCAATACCGTAGCAGCTACGTAGCCGCTACGTAGCTGCTCAGCTACGTAGCTGCTATCAATATCTATGTAGAAAACTCGGCTAGCTGTACACGTTCAATAGTCATAAATATACGTATCACTACGTAGCCGCTACGATATTGAACGCAACCCTGTAAGGGCGGATCCAACCATTTTAAAAAAGGGGGTTCCCAACCCAGGACAAAAAGGGGGGGGGGTTCCAATGTAGTACACTGTTTTAACTAGGGGGTCTGCTGAAGCACGCATAGCACAACGTTCATTTTGACACCATAAATTAATTATTACTTCCGTATCATGACTTGGAACTGAAATCAGTCATAAAAAAACAATATATTATCGTCATGCAATCAATAAATAACAAAACAAAAAAATAAAGTTGCATGCGACTGTAGCGCTTTTCTGGATCTACCTTCATCAGGAACGTCAAAAAGGCGAATAATACTATTTTGCCTACTGCGAGTTGGTTTCACTGTTACCTCTAAATTTTTGGCACTGGGAACACCAAATATCTGTTATTTTTTTTATTATTTTTTTTAAATTTTTTATCTTAAACGCTATCTTTCTATCAATTACTTAAATCAATTTATTTGATGCCGGTTTAAATAGGATATTTTCATAATAGATGCACAACCTCAAAATTTCAGGATACTGTTATCCCAGGTGATGTCTAATATGTTTTATAAAAAAACCGACTTCTTCTTTTAATTGTTTATTTTGTTATAAAAAGTGATTTGATATATTTCGAGCTATTTATTCCAAACTAAGAATCAGAGCAGTGTTTACAGGTACCCCTCTTGTCGCCCCTTTTCTCTTTTTGATATTTTAATCAAAAATCTAAAAAATCAAACTTTCAAAAAGTGAAATTATCAAAATTGCACATTAGGTTTAGTATTTTAAAAGTTTGATCAAATTTATAAACTATCAAACCTAGATGAGACTACCGTCATTGTAGACTTAAATCTTTGAGATATTGATCAATGATGAAGATTGATTTTCTGATGTAATCCTCTCTCCTATTAGTTTTGCTAGAAATGATACTATGTCATTCCTAATGTGTACTACGACAACATGTTTTAATTTAAAAAAAAAAGTTGAACCGTGATCAAAGTCAACAGTTAGGCTTTCATCTCTTCTTCCTTTTTTTTTGTCTCCACGGTAGACGAATGCTAAAAACAAAACGTCATAAATTTACAATCAATAAATATGAACTTTTTTTGTAAATAAATTCCTATCGTAGCAAATAACTCCTATATACGCAACCAAAAGTACTTTGAAACAAATAATTTTAAAATTGTAAATAATGGTATTTTGCAGTGTATCAAAATCTGCAACACGGAAACTAGGAGGAGGTATTTGAGAAAACAGAGCACTTGAAACGTCTGCTTCTGCTTGCTGGAAAGCGATTATTGTTCGTTTCTTTTCATGCAATGCATTATATGGGACTGACAATTCTCAAAACAAATTATGATTCTTGAACTTGCTTTGATCGTTTTTCTCCGCTTCAAAACCGCCACCCTCGGTCAAACATTGCCGACTTCCCGCAATTGGCGAATGTGGCTAATAAGTATAAATAGCGATCATTTGTGAAACGAGTCGTCCAAGCTATCTTGGATAATTATGTTGCATTGACCAACAATGAAAAATACACGAACAAGTGTGTAACACCAAAACAGACTAAATAAGAAAAATTGATATTCATAAAGACAAATAAAAGCATACTTCTAATGAAGACATAATCTTCAATCAGTTTAATTGAGGTCTGGAGCTGGCATGTCAGTTAACTGCTAGTAGACTGTTGTTATTTATGTATTATTGTCATTTTATTTATTTTCTTTTGTTACATCTTCTGACATCGGACTTGGACTTCTCTTGATTTTCTCAATTCTGTGTCTGTCCCAAGTCAGGAGCCTCAGGCCTTTGTTAGTCCTGTATGATTTTAAATTTTAGTTTCATGTGTATAAATCCGAGTTTAGTATGACGTCCATTATCACTGTACTAGTAGAACTATTTTTTAAGGGGCCAGCTGAAGGACGCTTCCGGGTACATTGAAGATACATTGGTGGCCTTCGGCTGTTGTTTACTCTATTGTCGGGTTGTTGTCGCTTTAACACATTCCCCATTTCCTTTCTCAATTTTATTTTACACGTTATTTGATGTACCCCCTGGCTCAGCATCTTTCTGCCCAGACACTGGTTGTCGTTTTACATAGTCTGAGTAGTTCTTTCATGCTCTTGAATACCGAATAAATTAGGAAATGTGTATACTTTATGCTACAAAATTTGGGGGAATTGATAATTTCAAAAATTAAAACCGTCTCGTTTGGGATAGACTTTGGAACTGAGATGACGGTTTATTTCAAACTCGAGGCATAAGCCTAAACACGATGTATCGATGCATAGGAAGCCGTGCCTGTTGTTTCTTTTAAAATTTATAGTTCTAGGGAATATATTAATGGAACACAATCAGAAAAGTTTGAATTGTTGATGTAAAAAGCATCATCAATATATCTGAATGTGAAATTTATTAATCTAGCTTATTTTTATATTCTTGTTTTTGACAGGTGTTTGAAGGAACTTAGATTCATATAAAAAAAGAGAAGAGGCGCACAGTTTGTTTCATAGGAATGTCGACAATTTGTTGAAAACGTCTACCTCCAAAATCAAGAAATATGTTGTCAATAAGAAACAAAAGTTTGATAATACTAATTTCAGAGAAAGATCGAGATTTAATATTTTCCAGAAATTCTTCAGAGTATATAAGAATCCACAAATGGTTAAAACAACTACGCGAGTAAACAATATCACAGTATTTCTGAATACCCTCTTTCACTCTTGACATAATCTTTGTCAATCTTATTGACAATTTTTTCTTCGAATATGCAAATAATCCGGAAGTTAACAGTTGTGTGTATGGAATTTAGTGAATCTTTTAGGTATTACCAATGTTATTTAACTAATCGGGCGGAGCTAACGTTTTAATTTTCACAAAGACAGTCCTTTTGAAGATTTATATTAACAGTGTGATAAGAACATGTAGAATTATTTATATTGATTTCTAATCACCTTTATTAGCTTCACTTAACGTATTCACAAAAGAAATGAGTGTATAATATGGAATGAAACATAAAAAACAACATAAAAATATGGTAATCTAAAATAAGACACAAAAAGAAAACAAATATCATCAAAATGTTACAGAATAACGACATATTTGTGTATTTTGCATCAACCGTCGTCATAATTGTACTTTCATATCTAAAATTTCCAATATGTGACAATTATTAAATGTTTTTCTAAACTCCGTTTTACAAGAAATTTCACGGACGTGTCTCATAATTAATTTTCGAATACACATGGGTTTACATTTATTTAACTGGATAAATGACCATAACTGAACACTCCATTGAAGAGTTTATCCCAAAACACCTATCTATAGATGGACAAGTCTATGATAAGCGAGCTGGTGAAACCTCGCCCTGTCAAGTGAAATGAGTCGAGTAATAAACAATACAAACATGGTAAGTCCACCGATTTTCTGTTCAATGTAATGATCATTGCAGCCATTAAGGACTTATGATTCGCCAAAATTTCATTCTTGTCGAATTATGTGTTTTTGTATATGGACAACATGCTGATGGTGAAGAGCCTATTTGTATCTAAAAATGAACTTCTGTCTACCATTCGCAAAGTTTTTCCAATTATTAATAAAGGCAACAGTAGTATACCGCTGTTCACAACTCATAAAACACATGATAGAAAAAAAAACCAATACGGGTTACAAACTAAAACTGAGGGAAACCCATCAAATATAAGAGGAGAACAACGACAAAACAGAAATACAACATTAAAATGTAACACACACAGAAAGGAACTAAGCATTAGACAAAATCCGATGAGAATAACAAATATAACATCAAAACTAAATATATGCATTTGGGATAGAAAAATACCGAAACACGTCTTGTAGCATTGCGAATTCACACTCAAATATAAGAAGCAACAAACGATACAACAGAAACACAACTTTAAAATGTAACACACACAGAAAGAAACGATCTATAATATAACAATGGCCATTTTCCTATAATATATAATACATATACATGATAAAACCGAAGTATTAACTAACTACAGAATAAAAACGGATACATTAAATATACATTAAATATACCAACATAATCCAGCACAAAAAAATACACACACGAATTAGCCAAAGCCTCATTCAACAAATCGACGTCACATTTGAAATTGTAAAAAAGCACACAAAATGACGTCACATTTGAAATTCTAAAACAGCACACAAAGTGACGTCACAAAATGACATATCATTTATTGACAAACCTCAAAATTGTGTTTGAAGTAAACAAAATAATATTAGAATTTATCAAAAATATATCAATGTATGATGCAAAATATAAATTTGTCATGTAAGATTCGTGTAAAAAGTGTAAAGTCATAAAAATGCAAATTGTAAAATGATATGAATAACACAGTTCAATGGAGGTCATAAATGAACGCCACATTTTAAACATGAAAGAAATGACAGACTTTCACAGTTATTAATTTTACATCTCTGGCGTTTCTTTCCCCATTCAGATAAGTGGTTTTCACAAAAAACTGTTTTTATTGAATAGAAACAAATGAAAAAAAGGCCAATAATCAGGTGCATTTACATCATGTATATGATTTAATACTTCAAACATAAAGCTACACCTGTTATTTCTTATACTTACACCGAGTCAATCGCATCAAAATTTTCAACCACAAGAGGGGTTTAGAGGCCTAAAACCTCAAAGATGTGAAATCCAAGCCTCCGGATTTCTCATGTGCATCGTCGCAATACAATTATAGTTCAGCTGGACATGTTATTACTGGTGACCTTGGCATCGATCCAAATAAAAAATAAAGAGAGCTGTTAGCCAAGTGACTAAGATATAATTTTTCCCATCCTATCAACTGGAAAAGAACTTCAGGTTACTGGTGGGTGCAGTTGCGGACTATGCAAGAAAATGGATAAAGCGCGAACCAGACAATCGAACCAGAACTTGACATTATGTCGGAATGGATCAAAGCTATTCGATCATGCATTCAGACGCGCATTCAAAAGCTACGATGAACTATGATCACAAGGGTTGCTAACCCTTTCAAGAACCCGGATTTTGAGGAAGCTTTTTCCTTTTTGCATGAAAAATATGTCGTTGTTCCAGCAGATAAAGCCTCTAATAATATTGTCCTCGTATAAAAACCATTATTTGAAATGTCTCACTAGAGCTTGGAAGAAGTCGAACTACTGGTAACCCTTCTTATTCTTTAACATCATTTAGCAAGGACGAAATTTTACAAAATCACAAATATGTACTTCTTTCTTTTGGTATTAACATAAAAGAAAACGACGAAACCAACACTTTACAAAACTCCACATAGAGAACGATACATAGCTGGGTCATCAAAATGTTCGACTAAACATCTTTCTAACTACTATTCTTTCTACAGTTAAAGATGGGCTTCAAAAATATTGTGATGAAATATATTCTACTAGTGGTGTTAACCAGATGTGGATTCTCAAAAATTCGAAAGATCTACTGCTTAATCTTCGATCACAATCTTTGCAATTTTGCAGCAACATAAAGACTTTTGATTTTTTTTAACGCTTTCACTGCTATTCCCAATGCACAGTTGAAAAATCGACTTCACCATCTTATTAAACAGCTTTTTCTATAAAAATGGGAATCGTAGATACAAATTTCTTGTTTTGGGTTACAATTATTTATATTTTGTGAAGAACCACACTGAATCTACCAGAAAATATACTGAAGGTGATATTATCAAAATGCTGGACGTTTTGATAGACAATATATTTGTTGAGGATTAATATATCAACAGACGGTCGGTATTCAAATGGGTACATTTACTAATTGTGCACCCCTACTTGCCGATTTGTTGTTATACTCGTATGTAGCAGAATTTATTCAGAACCTTCTAAAGGAAAAAAAGAAAAAGAACCTTGCAAAATTCTAAAATTTACTTTCCGACATATCTGTGATGTCCAATCATTGAATAACACATTTTTCAGCCAATATTTACATCTCATATATACCAGTGAATTTGAAATTAAGGATACTACTTATACTTTAAGGACTGCTTCATATCTTGATCTTTTCCGTAATATAGACAAAAATTGACGACTTAACATGAAAATCTATGATAAACGGGATTTTTTTTACATTTTACGATTTCAACTTCCTAATTATCAATTATCCATTTCTCAGCAGTAACATACCCTCTGCCCCTTCGTATAGTGTCTACATATCTCAATTGGTACGTTATGCTTGTGCATGTTAACACTATACGGACTTCATATACAGGAGTGTGCTCCTAACGCAGAAACTGCTACATCAAATTTATGAGGAGGATAGATTAAAAATGACACTCCGTAAATTTTACGAACACCATCACGAACCGGTTGATCCATACGATGTGTCTTTGTCTAAACTAGCTAAGGACGTTTTTACAACGAGTTAGATTGTGGTTTGTCCTTACGTCGTCTAATCTTTAAATTAACGAACGTGACTTATTCCCGATTGTGACTTTTTTGCTAAGTGTAAATTCGCATTGCTAAAAGACGTGTCACGGTACTTTTCCATCCGAAATTCATGTATTTAGTTTGGATGCTGTATTTGTTATTCTCATCGAATTTGTCAAATGTCTTATCGTTTGTTGTTGTAAATCTTGTTTTTTTTTTTTTGTATTCGTGTGTTACGGTTAAGATAATTAATGATCCAGTTCGTTTATTAGATTTTAGTTTGGTTCAACTAAATTTATACGATATACTTGGTTAACAGTTTGATTTAGAAGAAATACCGACATATCTAGATAATATATTACTTATCTAATTACAACCACAATTTGATATTAAATAGTATTGTTATTTTCATTGTTATTAATAAATGTTATATCAACATTACAAACATAATCTTGAATTCCATCCTATTATTTGGGAAATGTTTTAAAAATTAAAATGTGACGTTACTTAAATTTGTGCGTTTATCGATTTTTCTTACGCGGCTGAGAATTTTTTTATTCTGTTATTTACCTATCGGGTTTTTGTTTTGTAGTTAGTCATCGGTTTTATCATTTATATCTATTATATAGTCATTTTATAAAAATCTACCGTTTGCTAAAAGTATAAAATTAAGAATGGAAATGGGGAATGTGTCAAAGAGACAACAACCCGACCATAGAAAAATCAATAGCAGAAGGTCATCAACAGGTCTTCAATGTAGCGAGAAATTCCCGCACCCGGAATCGTCCTTCAGCTGGCCCCTAAACAAATATGAATTATTCTAAATGATAAGGATGATCTTATCCCAGGCAGAAAACCCTAGCCGTACGCTCATATCAAAATATTTATAAAGCCAAACAAATACAAAGTTGAATAGCATTGAGGATCAAAAATTCCAAAAAGTTGTACCAAATACGGCTAAGGTAATCTATGCCTGGGATAAGAAAATCCTTAGTTTTTCGAAAATTTCAAACTTTTGTTAACAGGAATTTTATAAAAATGACCACGTTATTAATATGGATGTCAACACCGAAGTATTGGCGCATCTGGCGTATTAAATTTTAAACCTGGTACAGCTGTACCTTTTATTAGCTTTATTCGTGTGTTTCTCTGTCCTATATTTTCTCCCATTTATGTGTACTGTAGACCTATCGTGTAATGTTGTCATTTTAATGTTATATTTCACATTGCCATAAAAGCGGGAGGTTTGCCTTTTTTTTTTTATTAAAATGTCCTGTACCAAGTCAGGAAAATGGCCATTGTTATATTATAGTTCGTTTCTGTGTGTGTTACATTTTAATGTTTTGTTTCTGTTGTGTCGTAGTTTCCCTGTTATATGTAATGTGTTTCCCTCAGTTTTAATTTGTAACCGGGATTTGTTTTTTTCTCAATCGATTTATGAATTTTAAACACCGGTATACTACTGTTGCCTTTATTTATCATTTGATTAGGGACTTTCTGTTTTGAATTGTCCCCGGAATTCAGTATTTTTGTGATATTTTTTATACACCTGATAACTTATATTAAAATATATGTTTTGTAATAATTTTCTTAGGCGTTCATATAATTTATTTATTGTGTACATCGCCCTCGTAAGAAAGATCGTAAACTAAAATCCAGATGTTTCATATATATTTATATTTTTATAAAAGGCCTGAATAATAGCTGACGGCATATCTTGCATGGCAATTGATCATGGTATTAAGATACAGTACACTTAAAGTATACAAAATCACCAAATAGTAATACGATCATGAAAACATGCCAGATATTTCGGATAACCTATATCCTTCATCAGTAAAATGGTTCTTATCTTAACAGGTGGTAATCACACTGTAATATCAATCTTGATCTTTTTACAAAGTATCAAGATTCAATACGCTGATAACATTTTTCAATATTGATATTTGGAAGGAGGAATAAATTCCTTTAAAATGTAAAAGTCCTGTTCTGAAGCTTGCGCTGCCGGAAAAGAGTTATTGTAGGTTTTTATTCTATGTCTTTTCTTAACTAAAACTTTTATTTATGAGCTTAAGAAACGGAACAAAAATTAAGGTTCGGCAGTGATGTCTATATTTTGTTTTATTCTGAAATGTACACCCAACACTTGAAACCTTTATTTACATTTAGAAGTTGGTACTCAAAAAGAAATATACACCGCTTGCTGAACATGGAAGCGTGTTAACATGAGACTTTATTTGTACAAGGAAAAATAAAGCAAAACATTATTTGTGTACCTGTTACTTGTACAATAGTTGGCTGATTTCAATATTATATATACTAATTTTGATATTGCAATCAGCCAACGAAAGAAGATTTGACACATCCTTTTCATATTTTTTCCCGACTAAGAAAACGTATAGAAATTATTCCATCTATTTTGTGAATTCATTATTTCTGAATATTTAAGATACAAGGAAATTAAAATTATAGGTATAATATTTGAATTAAAGTTTTTGAATAAACGAGACAGTAAATATAAAATGCAAAAAAATTTAATTCAAAATTAATTTTAGAAATAATTATTCTGTTGAAAACTACAAAGTAAGATTTCACCAACAAGATAAATATATTATAAATCTAAATTGCTAATTTTGGAAATTAAAACAAAGACAAGGTTGTTGCCGGCATTGAAATTCGATTTTTTTTTCAATCTTTCCGGTCATAGTTGTAGCTAAATAAAATAGAGAGATTTTATGTTGGATATTATTCTTGGAGCATTTGTTTTTGTCATAAGTTAAATTTATAACAATTTAGTTTTAAACAGGGAAAACTTTGATTTTAATTCATATTTGCTGAGTATTAATTTTATTCATATAATTTGCCTTACAGCTAATTTCCTACTGCATGTAGGGTAAAACTTTGGTTGGCCTCCTTGCTTTGTTTGTATAAATGTTTATTCAAGCTTTGTAATTAAGATTGACATATTCATATAGTCGATTTTAGTCTCTGATGCATGATTTTTTATTATTAATTGGTTTTGGCTTTTAACTAGCTGTCAGTAACTGCGAGTACTCTCAAATCGTATTTTCTTGTTAATTCGACCTGTTGATACTGTTTATAATGCTTTTTTGTTATTTTTATTTATATGGATCTTGTCTGTACACCAGCTTTGATTATTTGTAATATCTTCAATTTTTCACTTATTCTTACAACATTTGTATAAACTTCAAGATTATAAAAAAAAAAACGGTTTTTTTCTAAAGTGAACATTGATTGGTTAAATATTTCTCAGTCATGTCCTGTTTTTGAATTTGTTTGTTAGCTTTTTGGTCATGAATGTTTGTCTCTAATATTTAATTAACTGTGCATTTGTATTCAGATATCGCAGATCAAATTTATTCGTTCATTGTTTAATCATACGTTTTTTGATTGAGTTAAGTCTGCCAATTGATATTTTATCGTATGTTTTTCTTTGTTGTGATGTTATGCTATTGTTTCAGAAAAAGGGAGAAGGTTTGGATCCATTAAAACGTTTAATCCCGCTGCAAATGTTTGCACCTGTCCTAAGTCAGGAATCTGATGTACAGTAGTTGTCGTTTGTTTATGTAATATATACGTGTTTCTCGTTTCTCGTTTTGTTTATATAGATTAGACCGTTGGTTTTCCCGTTTGAATGGTTTTACACTGGTAATTTTGGGGCCCTTTATAGCTCGTTGTTCGGTGTGAGCTAAGGCTCCGTGTTGAAGGCCGTACTTTAACCTATAATGGTTTACTTTTTAAATTGTTATTTGTATGGAGAGTTGTCTCATTGGCACTCACACCACATCTTCCTATATCTGTATATATGATATTTGAATTAAGTTGGACATTATCAAAATATAATTATACAAAATATACAAAGCAAGCAAGCTATAACCAAAATGTTGATCTACATACATTAGCTGTAAGCTTCAGTCAGATCAGGCGAAACGTTTATCAATTTGAAATGAAACAAATGACAAACGACAATGACCCTTTGTCATAATTTCATTTTTATTTTCATTATAACATTTTGTCAAGTAAGCAGTATACATAAATTTTAACTTCATTGCAAGATCGGACATTATATTACGAGAATTATCCAGACATCAGTTACATGCATACGTTGCCAGTATGTCAAAACGTCTATAGTCGCCGTCAGCTGAAATTCGTAGCGGTTATCGGTAAAAATAATCTAAACTATCAATTGCGTTCACTCTAGATATAGTTTTTCACATTCCTTTCATAAATCGCCAAAGGAAAAACCACTACTGACCTACCTTTTAAGTGATTGCACTGTAATAATCCTGACCTTCACATTTCCCAGAATGTTTTCCATTGTAATTACGCCATCTTTGTTTCTATGAGGATCCTTTATTTACATAAGCAGCTGATAAGCATTCGTCACTTCCGGAGGCGGAACATAATGATGTGATCAACTTTCCCGCGTTTTTTTCATGTAAACAATAACACATGTAATGTAATCGACAAGACAACTTCAATGTGATCCACAAATCAACAGAATGACGTTTTACACGGAGTATCAATGAAAAGAAGTACGGTAAGTAGAATTATGACTGTAGGTTAATGAAATAAAAAAATAATTAAAACAATGAATATTATCACGAGTATTAAAACATGCAAACGATGCAATGTTTTTGTTTACCCAAAGGCTAAACTGTTCAAGTTCTGTATCTGTAGTGGGGTACGTGTAGAATCCTGTTTAGGCTTTTATACACGGTTTAATAAGGTGAACATTTTAAAAACATGAAAAACAAACTTTGAATCATGTAAGCTGTTCAGCAGAATCACAACTTGATGCAAGCTTTAGGGGAGTGTTAAAACTTATCAACAAGTTGGGAACAACCACTCAATGTAATGACTATCCCTTTTTATGCCCTTAACATGTAAGGAATACATTTCTTGTGATTATATTTTTGTTTATGAAAACCACTTTGGTAGATATGAGCAATATTTATATAATTTGAAGAAACTTTTCCATAAGAACTAAATCTTAGTCCTGGTATCTATGATGAGTTTATCTATACACCTACATTTACCTGGTATTTTTTATCAAAAACATGTCCAAGAATTTTACAATATTCAATCATCTTGATCATGGACTTATATATATATATTTATATACATGTACTATTTAAAAAAAAATGGACCCTCTTTAAGAAAGATTGTTCCAAATATAATGAATTTTCCCTTTTTTAAGTTAAAAAATCTGGATCGAGTTATTCATTTTTTGTTTAAAGTTTACAACAGTAAATTGATCGCCTGTCTGAGACAGTCCCTCTATAGAGGGATATCCCTAATTTAGAGGGTTGCTCCTTACATCTTTCAGGATTTTTATTATAATTTGGCAGGTCTTGACATTTTGCCACTAGCCCTATGACAGAGACTGAGTCCAAATAAAATTGATTCTGGCTAGTATTTCGTTTTAGTGATAATTACTTTATTCAATTCATGCAGAAGATGCCAAACAAAATTGGGGGAGAGATGCTAAAAAAAGCTTCATCTGATGATTATAAGAGTACCGTAGTGATCTGTAGGTTGAATTGATTAACATGTAAAATAGAGAGATGAGGAATTTGTACAACAATGATGAGGCCATTGGAAAATTGAATGTAGGTTTATGTTTCACCAAAAACTCAAAACTTTTATAAATGGGTTGATAGGCAGACATGTCTGTCTAAATACATGTAGGTTCATCTTACCTTGTATATCTATCATTTACAAGGGTGTGAATGGGGGTTTACAAAACGGGCAAAATTTATTAGAAATAAAGAACAATGACCCAAATAAAGAATATTGAATAGAGAATAATGAGGTGCTTAAATTAAAAGAATAGAGAATATTGGGCAAAATGTATTAAAAAAAAGAGAAAATCACCTTCATAAGATATTGTTTTAAAAAATTCTTCACCATAGGCTGTGTTAATGTGCATACTTTATTTGCTTTGTATATTTATATTACATATAACTTTATTAAAATTTAAAAAAAATTATTAATACAATGGACAACACTGAATGATAATTTTATTATTTTTAGTGGAATTAGAATACTTAGAAAGCCAAAACAATTCTTGTTCACAACTAAATGCCCACACAGAGATCCTCATTCACAAGGTCATTGTTCAATTTATATCAATTTTGTTGTATTATTGAAGATTCAATGTCAGTGGCGGATCCATGTACCCCTATTATAGATCACTATGCAGTATGGGTTTGCTCATTGTTGAAGGCTCTTATGTGAACCAATAGTTTTTTATATCTATGTCATTTGGTCTGCTGGATAATTGTTTCATTGAGCTCATGTTTTCTCTGCTTCTATGTACAAACAATTGAGAATGGAAATGGGGAATATGGCTATAGGTGTCATACCACCAATTAAAAGTCCCTATCTGTTCAACCAAATTTTGCAATTTTCACAGCTTTCTAAATATTTTACCTTAAGTTTAACTTCATAGAAACTAGGTATATCCTGAATTGTACAGGTGTCACCGTTCTGCATGCCAATTTTCAACATACATTCAAAATCATATAAGAAAGCAGAGAGCTTCCGAAAGGAGGTACCACTAAAAATAACCCCTGGTTTTCTGGAAATCTTAAATTAGTATACTATGAAGCGCACTAATCCTCAACTTTTAATGCAAACTCATAGACAGGTAAATTTTGGCTCAAAATGGTCTTAATATATTTCTCTTTCAACAAAACTTTCATTTCTGCAAATTTGTTGGTTAGTTTAGGTGAACAATGACATCAAATGCACTTTTTTTTGTCCGAGTAGGCCTACTTTCACATACGTTCTAAATTTGAGGGAGTAATTGGTGGTATGACACCTAAAGAGACAAAAAAGTTGATTAGAAATCTTTTATTTTGCTTTATTCCTAATCCTTTGTCAATTTGTAGTTAAAAACAGCCTATAGCTATCTGAGCATTATGCGACTTATAATAAAAATTTCACAGCTCAATTTAAACTGACTGTAATGTATGACTTTGATAGAAAATACTTGAAAATTTCATTTTGGGCTACAGGAACATAAACTTTCAATATCAAGATCATTGTTTGCTGACTTTTTCTTGTTTGTTCTACTTCTTTAAAGACTTCCAACAATTTTTGCAATGATTTTAGTAAAATATCCAAGGTATTGAAGTGTCAAGGAATATTGACCCCCCTTTTTTTCATCTGGTGTCAGTAAAGTACTACAAATTGATCAAAAGTGCAGTCATGGTCATTTAACTGCGTTTATTTACATCAGTTAATAAAATTTAAGATATAAAAACTTCATTTGGAATAATAAATGGTGCTTTTGTGAGTTTCTGCAGTGCTTACATTAGGCTATGCTATCTGCCAAGTACATAGTATGACGAAATGCTATAAGGGGTAAAAATCAAATAATTTCATTAAATCTGCATGACAAAATTTGTTTGGGGGTAGTAAACAACTCATGTTTCAATGTTTAACACCACAGAATAACTTCCTGTGCATTTATAACATTATTTATGACATTTTTTATATAAAAGCATATTGTCAGGATGGGAAAAGCTGAAAATAGGACAAACTCAAGTTTTAGGCTCTAAATTTGCAATATGTGACATTTTGCCCCCAAAAAGATTGAAATGTGGCTACTATTATCTCAAATGATCAGTTGAGACAAAAAAAAACAATTGTTTTCTGATTTTGATGTTTCACCGCATTTTGCTTAAAGAGACAAAAAAGTTGATTAGAAATCTTTTATTTTGCTCTATTCCTAATCCTTTGTCAATTTGTAGTTAAAAACAGCCTATCTGAGCATTATGCGACTTATAATAAAAATTTCACAGCTCAATTTAAACTGACTGTAATGTATGACTTTGATAGAAAATACTTGAAAATTTCATTTTGGGCTACAGGAACATAAACTTTCAATATCAAGATCATTGTTTGCTGACTTTTTCTTGTTTGTTCTACTTCTTTAAAGACTTCCAACAATTTTTGCAATGATTTTAGTAAAATATCTAAGGTATTGAAGTGTCAAGGAATATTGACCCCCCTTTTTTCATCTGGTGTCAGTAAAGTACTACAAATTGATCAAAAGTGCAGTCATGGTCATTTAACTGCGTTTATTTACATCAGTTAATAAAATTTAAGATATAAAAATTTCATTTGGAATAATAAATGGTGCTTTTGTGAGTTTCTGCAGTGCTTACATTAGGCTATGCTATCTGCCAAGTACATAGTATGACGCAATGCTATAAGGGGTAAAAATCAAATAATTTCATTAAATCTGCATGACAAAATTTTTTTGGGGGTAGTAAACAACTCATGTTTCAATGTTTAACACCACAGAATAACTTTCTGTGCAATTATAACATTATTTAGGACATTTTTTATATAAAAGCATATTGTCAGGATGGGAAAAGCTGAAAATAGGACAAACTCAAGTTTTAGGCTCTAAATTTGCAATATGTGACATTTTGCCCCCAAAAAGATTGAAATGTGGCTACTATTATCTCAAATGATCAGTTAAGACAAAAAAAAAAAAATTGTTTTCTGATTTTGATGTTTCACTTCATTTTGCTTAAAGAGACAAAAAAGTTGATTAGAAATCTTTTATTTTGCTTTATTCCTAATCCTTTGTCAATTTGTAGTTAAAAACAGCCTATCTGAGCATTATGCGACTTATAATAAAAATTTCACAGCTCAATTTAAACTGACTGTAATGTATGACTTTGATAGAAAATACTTGAAAATTTCATTTTGGGCTACAGGAACATAAACTTTCAATATCAAGATCATTGTTTGCTGACTTTTTCTTGTTTGTTCTACTTCTTTAAAGACTTCCAACAATTTTTGCAATGATTTTAGTAAAATATCCAAGGTATTGAAGTGTCAAGGAATATTGACCCCCCCTTTTTTTCATCTGGTGTCAGTAAAGTACTACAAATTGATCAAAAGTGCAGTCATGGTCATTTAACTGCGTTTATTTACATCAGTTAATAAAATTTAAGATATAAAAATTTCATTTGGAATAATAAATGGTGCTTTTGTGAGTTTCTGCAGTGCTTACATTAGGCTATGCTATCTGCCAAGTACATAGTATGACGCAATGCTATAAGGGGTAAAAATCAAATAATTTCATTAAATCTGCATGACAAAATTTTTTTGGGGGTAGTAAACAACTCATGTTTCAATGTTTAACACCACAGAATAACTTTCTGTGCATTTATAACATTATTTAGGACATTTTTTATATAAAAGCATATTGTCAGGATGGGAAAAGCTGAAAATAGGACAAACTCAAGTTTTAGGCTCTAAATTTGCAATATGTGACATTTTGCCCCCAAAAAGATTGAAATGTGGCTACTATTATCTCAAATGATCAGTTAAGACAAAAAAAAAACAATTGTTTTCTGATTTTGATGTTTCACCGCATTTTGCTTAAAGGTGTCATACCACCAATTAAAAGTCCCTATCTGTTCAACCAAATTTTGCAATTTTCACAGCTTTCTAAATATTTTACCTTAAGTTTAACTTCATAGAAACTAGGTATATCCTGAATTGTACAGGTGTCACCGTTCTGCATGCCAATTTTCAACATACATTCAAAATCATATAAGAAAGCAGAGAGCTTCCGAAAGGAGGTACCACTAAAAATAACCCCTGGTTTTCTGGAAATCTTAAATTAGTGTACTATGAAGCGCATTAATCCTCAATTTTTAATGCAAACTCATATTTTGAGGGAGTAATTGGTGGAATGAGACCTATATGTCAAAGAGACAAAAACCCGACCAGAGAGCAGAAAACAGATGATGGCCACTAATGGATCTCAACTTATGAAGGAAATCCTGCACCTGGAGGTGGTCTTCAGCTGGCCCCTAAATAAAATTGTGTACTAGTTCAGTGAAATGGAGGTCACACAAGACTCCCGACTTAGGACATGCATTAAAATGAGGCAGGGTTAAATATGTTTTGTAAGATCTCAACTCTCCCTCTATATCTCTAGCCAATGTAGAATAAATGAATACATAGTTCCCATGTTAGGGGGAGGGTTGTGATCCCGCTAACATGTTTAACCCCACCACATTATTTATGTACAATGTACATTGTATGTGCCTGTCCCAAGTCAGGAGCCTGTAATTCAGTGGTTGTCGTTTGTTTATGTGTTACATATTTGTTTTTGGTTCATTTTTTTTTATATAAATAAGGCCGTTAGTTTTAATTGAATTGTTTTACATTGTCTTATCGGGGCCTTTTATAGCTAACTATGCGGTATGGGCTTTGTTCATTGTTGAAGGCGTTACTGTGACCTACAATGTATAGTTGTTAATGTCTGTCATTTTGGTCTCTTGTGGACAGTTGTCTCGTTGGCAATCGTACCACATCTTCTTTTTTATATACACAGTAAAATATATGCAAATTTACTTACCATGCTTACTTGCAAAATATATAATATACTTTCTTTATTTTATGCACTGATTTCTTACCATGCTTACTCTTAAAAAAAAATAGTGGTCATGATAGTAATACTACCCAGGCATTTATTAATGTATCACAAAAATATTAATCACATTCTGGTATAAAATGACAAAATCGCAACAATAAATGCACTTTCCTGAATTTGCAGTCCTCGTGAGGCAAGATTCCGTGTTGAAGGCTGTTCATTGACCTATAATGGTTTACTTTTATAAATTGTTATTTGGATGGAGAGTTGTCGCATCAGCACTCACACCACATCTTCCTATATCTATGACAGTATACTGTTTTCAAATGTTTATTTGGATTTTGGGCTCCATTTTAATTTGGTCCATATTGAGGTCCAAAATTAAATTTAGATAAACCTTACTTTGATTTCTTATTAAATTGAAATCTTCAGGTTATTTGATATTCTTAATCTATGTATTTTGGACCCTAAACATGATAAATCAGGCTGTTATTTTTCTTGTGTGAATTGTTTTACAATTGTGATTCCATTGACTGAGCAGTATGGGTTTAACTCATTGTTGAAGGCTGTATGGTGACCTACTGTTGATTCTGAGTCATTTGTCTTTTGTGGAGAATTGTCTCATTTGAATTTTGGAACTTCTTCATTTATACCACGTTACATGTCTGAAACCTATGCTGTCTCAATATTTTATCACAATCTAAATTCAGAGCTGTATCAAGCTTGGAGATGGGGGTTGTATCAAGCCGCCCCCTGTATTGTAATTGTCTTTCAATGTTGATGACAAATGTATCCAGATTAAATGAAAATTAAGTCTCTTATAAATAATGCACAGATCATAATTGAAGGAACAACATGTTTGTTACTGTTCTTTATCTTAATTTCAAATTTTTCACCTTCCACAGATTTGTATGTTCTTATTCAACTATATACATCTTGATATATGTTTCAATGGCTGTTTTTCAAAGCAGGTTTGATGAAATGATAATTGAGATCGAGTATTTAAACAACAATTATGATTTAATATCTAAATATACATGCATGATTATAGTAACAACAATTTATGATTCAAAACTTAACCAACACGATAATTATAACCATTAACATTCAATTTATTACTTTTCATATCATTAATATATCAATAATCTTAATAAGAAATAAATATCTTCAACTGAAGTCAATTATGTACAACCAGTATAAATATATCACAGATATTTGACTTGTACTTCATGTTCATATCACAGATAGCAGTAGTAATCTTTCAATGCTTATATCACAGATATTTGACTTGTACTTCATGTTCATATCACAAATAGCAGTAGTAATCTTTCAATGCTTATATTACAGATATTTGAAGTATATATATATATATATATACGTATCACAGATGGTGGAAATTTTTCACAGTTTATCAGGTGTTGATTAATTATATATTTTAATGATTTAATATTGATGTATGCAGGATGGGAAAGCAAATCACTCAAATTATTGTCCAGAAATTGTCATCAACGAATCAGTAACTGAAGATTAAACAAAGTTATGTTGAGAAAGTCCCCCAGAGCTGTAAAGAAACTGAGACGGTATCCATGTAAGCTGTTTCAGATCTGAAACTGCCATTAAAGCAGATACATGTACATGTACTTAAAAACAAATCATGAGAAATATTTGGCATGAGTAGTGACCGCATCTGTGTTATTGAAAATAACGTTCCACACAAAAAAGAATTGAATCTTAATTAAACTATCAGGAAGACCCAAAACAATATTTTGGGTTTATAAATACTCCAGAAGCTCAGCCAAATGCGACATAAAGAATATCCTCAAACCAAAAATATGATATCAGAAGAAGGAAATCGATATAAAATTAAAGATCTCATTTTACATTTAATCTTTTTGCTTATCTTAGAATGAAATATGTATTTCTTATACCATTCAGATGGGAGTTATATTCATGTTAAAAAAAAAAAATTATTTACTTATTTTATGGAGGTAAAATTATTTCCGTTAATAGACAGTCAGATTATAATTTCATTTGTATAAAGAAACAAGTGTTATTTTCTTTACTTAAATGTAATGCTTTATTTGCTTAAGCTATCAACAATGAATTAATCAAAAGCTGCGAATTTACAAGTCTCCAGTAGGCAGTTCTGTTAGGCCGCACACAGATATGCAGTATATGTCTTAGTTTCTGAAATAATAGGATGAACTGTCCTAAAAATATTAGCAATCGAAATAAGAATTTTATGTTTTGACCACCCAAAATTTAGGATGATAAGGGTTTGTATAAAAAATCTTTCGTATCAAAATTTTCAAAAGAATAAGTAAAGAAATTTGAAAAAATATTTAAATCTGACATATATATTACATCTTCAAGTAGTAAGCATAACTTGAATAGTATTGCCCCTTACTGACTTTAAAATGTTTTATTGCATATAAGGGGAAAAATATTTTTAATTAACTGACTTTAGGGTATGTACATGTAACTATTTTAATGGCATTAAAGAAAGACATCACTGTTCCATATCTTCAATTGGCGAAATCAGTGGTTCACTTAGGTTCCGGTGGTTAAGAATGGAAAAGCACCGAAGACAGACATTCCTCGCAAGAGCAGGTTTTGTGCAACACCTTTTGTGTACCCACTGATCACAAGTATCACACTGAAACCAGGATATATACTTGTCCTTTTGAATGGATTTGGGTGGTTCAGTGCTACCACAGGTATTGCACAAAATCTCATCAGCATCATTGATGGTATCAGGGACAATGGCCTCAAAGTCAACGTCATTTTCATTATTCCCCTCCTCCTCCCCCTCAGAAAACATGTAAGGAATAGTCTTTTGACTGTCATCACTGTCATCGTCTGTCATGTCAATCACCACTGGATTGACGTCTTCATCCCTGATACCATCAAGTTTCCTGAGCTTTTCCTCAAACTCCCTTACCACGCGAGTTTCAAATTGAGCCCAGCGCTCCGCATCGACATGGGACTTGGCCTCCAAAAAAAACTGAGTAATACCTTTTTTATTGCAACTAGAAGTTATATAGCCTTTTAAGTAAGACCAAACCAGTTCGATGGGATTGAGCTCACAATGATAAGGAGGTGTGCGTAAAATTTCATGGCCATTAGCTGATCCAGGTCATCTATTATATACCTAGGTTGAGGCTTTTTTTGCTTCACCAAATCAAGCAGCTCGGTCTTTTTCATTTTCTTATCATAATGAACATTGCTCTTCTCCAGCCATGCCGAGATCTCTGACTTGTTGCTGTTCGTGTTTGGTACCTTTGAGTCAGGATCTAAGTGACTGTGATACGGAGCATTGTCCATTACAATTACAGACCGAGGAGGCAGTTTAGGGAGAAGTGTATCTCTGAACCACTCTGTAAAGTGCTCCTTATTCATCTCGTCATGATAATCAGAGCTGTTGGTTTTCGACTCAAATATAAGACCACATCCGGGGATTAGGCCTTGTTAAGAGGAGCCAACATCTAAGATTTTCAATCTAGTACCCTTGCCAGAAGGTACTTTCCGATGGGTACCTTTACAGTGTGGCTCAAAGACAGACATGGATGTGCTGGGAACATCCAGCCAGTCACCCTTTACCACATGATTGGTGTTCAACCAAGTCTCATCCAGATATACAATATGACGCCCTTGCTGCCTAAACTTATGTATCTTACGAAGTTATGTCATTCTCATGAGAACGATGTCCTCCCTCTCCGACACAAATCTTCTGCTTGTCGCATTCTTGTAGAACCTGAAAAAAAATTTATACATGTATATATTTGTATATGATGTATTTTAATAATAGATACTGCGTTTGTTGGTATATTTTCTTAATATTAGTAAAGAATGTATTGTTTTTATTTTCAGGCTGTTAGCTATATATAGTATCAATCATTAAGTTATACTGCCTGCTAAGCAATACCTTGAAATGTGTAAAGTGGAATTTAGATTACTCTGATGTATTCTGGTAGCTTGATGTATTAATTGCAGGAAAGAAATTCATTAGTCTTGTAAGTATGATCAGCAATGGGGAACTTAAATCTAAATCTTTAAACTTGTATTCCACATTGTTAAGTTTAAATATTTTCAAATGTATTCTTTGTTTTCCTAGACCTCTAGGAGTACAAGTATCATTTTGATTATATGCATTGAAATGTTCACCTGTCCCATGATTTTGACAAAAAAGATTAAATACCCAATATATATACACTTTCAGCATGTTTTATATCTGTTCCATTACTTACAAATTATAAAAAAAAAAAAAATTAAAATAAAGGATATAGTTTAGAGTTTTGTATAACGTCTATTATCACTGAACTAGTATACATTTTTGGTAAGTGGCTAGCTGTAGCACGCCTCCGGGTGCAGGATTTTCTCACTGTATTGAAGACCCATTGGTGGCTTTTGGCTGTTTTCTGCTCTTTGGTCGGGTTTTCTTTTTGACACATTCCCTATTTACATTCTCAATTTTATGAAATTTTTGGCTTAGAGATTAAATGATCGGTAAGTCAAAATATTGGGAAATAATTACCGAAACCCCAGTAAATGCACTGTTCTCGACACTGTAGATATGGAAATGTCAATGTCTTTCTTTTTCAGAGCTTCCTGCAGCTTTGGCATGGTCACCGACTGGGATTTCTTGTGCAGATCATATATGGTCCTCCTCACCACACCTTTGTCGAAATCATCCACCTTCTGAGTCTTGGTGACAGTTTTCTGGACATAATCCTTGTGAATTGACTTGACCACATCTTGCACAGGATCATTTCCATTGATGTACCCTCTCAGGGAGGACTGTTTAATGCCTGTAATTGTAATTGAGAATTATTTAAACAAATTTTTACCATTTTTATCAATTCAATACATGCAATGTTATTATTATTATATATATGTGTAAATTATGTTGTACAAAACATCAATATTGAAGACTTTCAACATATTTTTCATCACTTTTTGTTTTTGCTGAATTTTGATGGTAGAACATAAAAAATGTAATATCTTGTCTAGACTTAAGGCCAAAAAAAATTAATAGGTGTGTTTTATATTACTTCTTTGAAAAAAAAGGGTAACTAGGTATAGGGATTTATTTTTATTTTTACATTTTTTTAGATTGAGTCTATGTTTCAGTTTGACTTTAACCGTTCTTATATGGTAATAGGAAACACATCTTTTTTTATTTAGCCTTAAAGAATGGATTTTTAGAATGACTTTATTGTTGGAATTATACTTTATGTAATTAATACTGAAATCCTTCAATTTCTTCTTTTGAAAGGAATATAATACAAATGTAGATGCTAGTATATACGTACGCAATTTGATTTTTTTTTTAATTGTCATTGAAAATGTTCAAGTGTGCTATTGAATTCAAATGTCCAATTGTTTTTTTCAAATCAAATCAAAAAATTTATTAATTTTACCTGTTGCTTTCACTAGTCTTCTCATTGGGGTTTGAAGCACCCATGGCCGCTTCATACCCTTTTCCATCAGAAAAAACTGGTAAAGTTTTCTCAACAAGTCCTTTGTCTGAAATGTACATAAAAAATTAGGAAAATTATAATAATGTTTCAAAGAATGATACATTTCAATTTTTTGATAAAACAAGTGTGGTAAAATTTTATAATGTTTCAAGGAATGATAAATTTTATTTTTTTGATAAAACTAGTGCTTGCCAAGCATGCCAAGTGAAAGTGATAGCTTTAACAGTGATCAAGGGGAGATAATCCAAACTAAAATTAGATTCTAATTTATGTGTGAAGAAAGGAAAATTTCATTGAGCATAATCACCGTGTAGAACGTCACTTGCAGGGTGTCGGCTATGTTTGACATGGGGTGGCAATTTTGAAGCGACGAAAAAGTAAGAAGGTAAATTCAAGCATCAAAATTTCTTATTTCTAGAACTCTCAGTACCATATAATGTATTGCACGGAAGGAACCGCAACATAATATATTTCCTGAAAGCAGAAGCAGTCGTTTCCAGTGCTCAGTTTTCTCAAACACCTCGCCCTAGTTTTCCGTGTTGCAGATTTTGAGGCTTTATATGCAAATTTCGGTATAGAAAACTACTTTACACATCTACCCTCCGTATCATTTATATAGAATTGTATTCCTCTCATTGACTTATTCCAAATACCAGTTTCTTAGTTAAAATTAATTGGTTTTAAAACTGTTTTTCATCAAAATATAAAGTGTCGCCCGAGGTGTCAGATTTTGCGTCGCAAGGGGTAGAGGCTTGTCATAAAAAAAAGAATACATTTTCTTATAAATCGATCTCTATCTTATACTTTTTAATTCAAACACACCTACACAAATAGGAACATAAATGTAACAGAAATTCAACCTAGAAAAACACAGGTTACATCAAATTCTTCAAATTTTATTCAATTCCGGTTCGTTTAGAGATATGTATATAGTCAGAGTAGACCTTCAAAGTAGATATGATATGATAGATGTGTAACAGAAAACGGATAGTTCAAGCTGGGCGATTACGAACGAAATAACTGTCTTGAATAAATTTTTTTTTGTAAACCTGTTCCGTTGTATATTGTGTACAAGTCGTTGTTTTCTCATTGACAATTGTAGTGTCATCGTCTTCAGGATTACTTAAAGTTGTGTTGTCATTCGCTGAAAAAGATGCCGGTGAGTGTTTCATTGGATAGAGTGTTCTAATTCTTTTAGGAGTAATGGATTTTTGCGGCGTGCACGAGTGCTTTTTAGATGAACCTGGTGATGAACTATGATGCATTTTGGCTGGTGGAGGCTTCAGGCATATCTTATATTGAGGACTATTTTGTGATGTTTTGGTTTAATGAGCCATAGCCTTGACTTCTTTTTACCATGATAGTGACTGAAAAGGAAAAGAAATCGTTTACCAGCTTGAAAACTAAATATTTTAAGCCATATTTTTTTTTAACTATGAATGAAATCAAAAGCACATGTTTTATTAGACCAAAAACAGGCAAAATAAAAAACCCTTATTTTGTCATGGTAAAGTAGATGTGAATGAAATCAAAAGCATATATTTTATAAGACCAAAAACAGGCAAAATGAAAAATCCTTGTTTTGTCATGGTAAAGTAGATGTGTTTGAAATAAAATGTATCATATGAAGACTAATTTACAGGCAAATATGTATTTTTTTATGACAAGCCTCTACCCCTTGCGACGCAAAATCTGACACCCCGAGCGACACTTTATATGTTGATGAATAACAGTTTTAAAACCAATTAATTTTAATTAAGAAAATGGTATTTGGTATAAGTCAATGAGAGGAATACAATTCTATATAAATGATATGGGGGATGGCTGTGTAAAGTAGTTTTTTATACCGAAATTTGCATATAAAGCCTCAAAATCTGCAACACGGAAAACTAGGGCGAGGTGTTTGAGAAAACTGAGCACTCAAAACGACTTCTGCTTTCAGGAAATAGATTATGTTGCGGTTCATTCCATGCAATACATTATATGGTACTGAGAGTTCTAGAAATAAGAAATTTTGATGCTTGAACTTACCTTCTTACTTTTTCGTCGCTTCAAAATTGCCACCCCATGTCAAACATAGCCGACACCCCGCATGTTGCGTTCTACACGGTGATAATACTAGTTAAATATATATTGTATATAGTTTATATTGAAGTTAAGAATAGTACATACTAAAAATTCAGGCTTTTATTTATATCATAGATATCATGCTATGTATTTAAATGGACTAGACATTTATCTGTTGTAAGACTAAGAGACTGTATTTTGAGGTTATCTCCTATATTTAGTTTTGTTATTTTATTGCTGTTTTATTTGCATTGCATATAGGCCATATAGTTTTATGTTTAGCCCTCCCCCCCCCCCCTTCCCGCGTAATTTCAAAATCTATAGGACATAGCTTCGTGAATGCAGTATCGCTACAGTTATATTGTTTTCCTTCTACATATTTTTTTATTATGTTAACAAGTGTGGCAAGAATCAAAATTTGCATAGTTTTTGTTAATAATATGTAGATGTGCATTTAAATTGATAGTAAATTGTAAAATAAAAAATGTTCTAGAAACCAGTTAAATGGGGTTCTAAATTGAAATCAAAAGACATTTTAATTTTATTGCTTAAATGAAGTTTTAATTATGAACTTCTGACATATATACCCTTAATAATAATTTAGGTCACATGGTGTTTTTTTATAACCATGAAGTTTTTGCATTTGATAATGTTATAGCTTTGTCAGCATTTTCTGCACCATAAAACTTAAAAGGCACGTTGGGATTGAATTTGAGGGTTATCGACCCATCTTTTAAATAAAGAATTAAGGGTCACAAACAGCAAGGTTCCAGAACTGAACAGAAAGGTTGGGATTGATTTTATTTTAGTCAAGGGGCGGGGGGAGGGGGGAGCTATGGTTTCTTTCCATTTATAAAATTAATAAAGGGACCAGCAATAATATTTTTTTATACTTTGTATAAATTGCTTATTTCTTGACCAATTTCAATGGGTTTTTATTCTTTATTTCTTTAAAATGTTGAATCTAACTGTGTATTGTGTTTTTGGGATTTGGTCCCCATTTTTAAATTGGTCCACATTGAGGTTAAAAGGGTCCAATATTAAACTTTGTTTGATTTCATCCAAAATTGAATTTATGAGGTTCTTTGATATGACGAATCTAACCATGTATTTAGATTTTTTATTTTTGGTCCTGTTTTCAAATTAGTCTACATTAAGATCCAAAGGGTCCATAATTAAACTTGGTTTGATTTTAACAAAAAATTAAATTCTTGGTGTTCATTGATATGCTGAATCTAAACATGTATTTAGTTTTTTTTATTATGGTCCCAGTTTTCAAGTTGGTCCAAATTGGGGTCCAACATTAAACATTTGTTTGATTTCAACAAATATTGTATATATATGGTTCTTTGGTATGCTAAATCTAACCATGTATTTAGATTTTTAGGCTCCGTTTTCAAATTGGTCCACATTGAGATCAAAAAGGTCCAAAAATCAAACTTTTTTTTTTATTTCATTAAAAATCAAATTATTCAGGTTCTTTGATATGTTGAATCTGAGTTTTTAGATTTGAAATTTTTGGTCTCGTTTTCAAATTGGTCTACATTAAGGTAAAAAAGGGTCTTATTTTTAACTTTTTTTGATTCCATCAAAAATTGAATTCTTGGAGTTCTTTTATAATCTGATTCTTTAGAGCATGTTTTTAATTTTCTGGTATTTACTTAATTTTTCAATTTTATATATTGGACTAATAGGTAAATGTACAATTTCAAGTTTTTAAGTTTAAAGACCACACCGAGTCTGTGTCTGACACTGCTATGTCAAATATGTAATCACAATTGGAATTAAGAGATTTACTGCAGTGTCATAGTTGAACGACTAATATTTGTATTAGTATACTGAATTGTTCATGACTAAACGATCAATCTTAGTCTTCAGTGTTTTTGTGAAACTGACTCCTGTACCTTTAGTCAGTGTTCATATTACAGTCTTCACGATAAACATTTGAGAGCACAAGCCCGGAAGCTTAATGTTTTGAAAATTTCAGTTGGATTCTGTTGGCCTATAGAAGAGAATTTTAAAAACCTGGGCCGTAAACTATGGTTAAAGCATACACATATTACTGTAAATTCAGAAATTAGTGCGATATTTTTATTATTTCAAAAAATGCAACTGGGTTATACCTGTAACAATTTGAACTCGCATTCTGAATTTATTTGTATAAATTAAACAGGATTTTTCTCAATAGCGCTACAATTTCAATCACACTAAAGTCCAAATGACAAAATGGCAATAATAAAATCACAATAATTTCTGGATTTACAGTAATTGATTTTGATGGTTTTGCAAGTATTTCAGTCTAGTTGTTTCAAGTACAAATGTATTTCAGCATTTGCATTGTACTTTAAAATTATCAAACATCTACATGGACATGTCCTGTCTATATTTTTGTTGATGTTTTCCTGCTTTGTAATGGGTCTCATGTGTTAAGCAGTTTTCAACTTATATTGTATGCCCTAGTTTGTTATAATGTTGAGCTGTTACACAACTGTCTTAGGTTTTAATAAGCCACATTTTCTAAGTACCTGTCCCAGTCAGGAGCCTACAGTTTTATATTTGTTTGTCATAAATTGTTTAGTATAAATTATGCTGTAAGATTGTTTTTTTACTTTTCGTGTTGGGACATTTTATTGTGTTTGTCTTGCTTGAAGGAGTAAAAAAGCAAGACATAGGTATGCTGTTTGGGGCATCGACGTCAATGGCGTCAACAATGTATTAGTTTGTGATTAGGTCTAGTTTATGGTGCACCACTAGTGGTAAGTCAAAGATATTTGGTTTACAGTTGTATGAGCATTGGCACATCTCAATACCGAGGAGATTTTTTGGCCTTGCCCCCTCAGTTATGGTCTATTGACCTTGAAACTTTGCTTAGTTATCATGTATTACATGTTTTAGTTTGTGATAAGGTCAGTTAATGGAGAACCTTAATGATAATTGGTATGCAGTTGAATAAGCATTGGCATATCTCATAACCATGGAGATTATTTGACCACGCCCCCTCAGTTATGCTTTATTGACTTTGAAATTTTGGTTAGTTTACATGTATTAGTTTGTGTTTAGGTCTGT
This sequence comes from Mytilus edulis, assembly GCF_963676685.1. Taxonomy (NCBI): domain Eukaryota; kingdom Metazoa; phylum Mollusca; class Bivalvia; order Mytilida; family Mytilidae; genus Mytilus; species Mytilus edulis. The sequence continues at coordinate 74,766,965 of NC_092352.1, forward strand.
TTAAAGGGAACTACTTAATGTATGATAAGGCAATGGTATTTTGTATACAGTTGTATTAGCATTGGCATGTCTCATTTCAATTGATTTTGTTTATCCATGTACTTTCAGTTATGGTTTATTGACTTTGAATATTTGCAAAATCTCCATGTAAAAGTGTTGCTATTTTAATTTCAACCTTTACATTATCGAAATTACAAAAAAGCGAGACATATCTCTGTGATAACAGTTTATTGTATTGTTGAAGGCTGTAACGGTATGGTTACTTATACATTTGTAAATGATTACATCCATTTCATTTGAAATTTAGTGGATATTTATCTCATTGACAATCATACCACATCTCCTTATATCTTAATAGGAAAAAAGTTATACATGTATTTAAAAGTTAAGCAAAAGAACAGAGTTCCCATATCCCCTGTGTTGCACAGATTTTATATTTCCAAGGAGAATAACTCTTTTTAAAACACTTGTCTGAGATATTGCTGATATTAACCTATAATATATTTATAAGTTTCATAAAAATCTGGCAAGAATTGAATCAAAGAGCGCTAACAAAACCGGGCGACTGCTGGGAAACAAGGATAGACTGACAGAAGCTTTGTATTTCCATTCTCCAGGCAATGCATTATGTTGGGCCAGTGGGATTAATTTCAAGTTAGAGTAAGGCTAAAGTAGTCTTAAGGTTTGTTGCAGCAAGTTAGTTAAGAAACAGATTAAGGTGTGCAATATCCATGTATGGGTAACACATACACTTCTTATGTTGCCTTTCTTATCCCCCACCCCCACCCATACATTTTACATATATAATTCTTCTGAATCTTTATTTATAAATGGGATTGATTGTGTTGAACAGAGTTTTGCCATTCTTTACTTATGCCTTGATAGTCCAGGTATTGTGAAAATAGTCATAATATATATGTGACACAGTAACACTTTTCTTTCCAAATTCCAGTTGGCAGTTCATATGTTTTTGTCATTTTCATAATTGTGCTTCTTTTGTTGTTTTTTTGCCAATTTTGGTTCATCAGTTCTATACCTGATTGTTTTTTACCAAATTCTTTAACTTTGGTTGCATATTTCTGGTTTTGTATATTCTTAATTAACACTAAAACAACAAAGTTAAAAATTGTACTGTCTGTATTATTATCGTCTGCAATTATAGATTACTTTGGGTCTTACCTTGCAACTGTAGAAAAAATCCGAGATGTCCGAAATTTATGTAAATTTTTCTGAACTTGAACTCCACGGAAACACTTCCGGTAAAACAATGGCTGATTCCACCATTCAAATCGTCTTGGAAAATGTGAAGGTCAGGATTATTACAGTGCGATCACTTAAAAGGTAGGTCAGTAGTGGTTTTTCTATTTGCGATTTATGAATGGAATGTAAAACACTATATCTCGAGTGAACGCGATTGATAGTTTAGATTATTTTTACCGATAACCGCTACGAATTTCTGCTGACGGCGACTATAGAAATAATTTGTTATCGGCCTGACCTGCTGAATACTCAATTTTTGAATTTTTGAAAAATTGACATTAGAATTAGAAGGATCAAATCATAGGGAACATGTGTACTAAGTTGTAAGTTGATAGGACTTCAACTTCATCAAAAATTACCTCGACCAATAACTTTAACCTGGATAGGGACGGACGGACGAACGAACGGACAAACTGTACACATGTACACAATCGGTGCAAATGCAAGACAAAATCTACACAAGTGAAAGAATAAAAAAAAATGAAATGCAGATCGGCGCAAAAAAGACAAGATCAAAATTTATATTTTATTATTTTTATTAGAACGAAGGTTATATATAAAGTGTAGTATCTTTTGTGTCCATTTGTGTTAAATTTCCACAAGATATCAGCGCTACGCTTAATTCCTCTTTTCTTGGGAGACGTATTTTCAGGCGTACACCATGTTGGAATTCGTGAAAAACGCAAAATTGGACGTTATAATTTGACGTTTTTTCATTGCTAGAAACAACGTCATAGATCTTTTATGTCACTACCAAGTTGTTGTTGCGCATAAACAATAGGCTGTTTGGCCTTTAACATGTTGTTAAGGGTACTCTTCTCTGTTCGTTTGTTTTGTTTTTATTCTATTTGAGCCATTGGGCTGTCAGTAAAAAAAATATGATTTTAATTGTTCCTTTGGTATTCTCGCCTTTTTGTTTAATATGTGCTCTGATGGATAATTTTTTTATTATTAATTGTTTTTGGCTTTAAACTAGCTGTCAGTAACTGCGAGTACTCTTAAATCGTACTTTCTTGTTAATTTGACCTGTTGATACTATTTGTAAGCTTGTTTGTTATTTCATGTTAATATGGATCTTGTCTATATACCAGCTTTGATTATTTGGAATATCTACTAATTTTCACTTCTTTGTACTACATTTGTATAAACATCAAGATTATTCTCCTTAAATCTGTACAGGGAAGTTTTTTTCTAGTTTGAATTGTACAGTTTTATTGTTCATATCACCCCATATGTATCTAGTGTTAAATTAGGTATTTATATGACAGAACGTTCTTGGTATTCCTAATTTTATATACACTGAAGTAGTATATCTAAAACGACAAAGTTATTTTTTATTTACCTGTATATGTTATAAAAACCGGTTATTGTTCAAAAAGGATTATTTTCTGAAGGGTTGTTTAATATTTCGCAGTGGTGTTATGCCATGGTTTTGCTTGGACTTGTTTGTTTGCATTTTGACCTTGAATGTTTGTCTTTAATATTTCCATTAACTATGTAGTTGCATTCAGGTATCGCAGATCAAATTTATTCGTTCATAGTGTGTTAAATTACGTTTTTTGATTGAGTTAAGCCTTTCAATTGATATGTTATCGTGTGTTTTTCTATGTTGTGATGTTATACTATTGTTTCAAAAAAAGGGAGAAGGTTTGGTATCATTTAAACGTTTAATCCCGCTGCAAATGTTTGCACCTGTCCTAAGTCAGGAATCTGATGTACAGTAGTTGTCGTTTGTTACAGTAATTTATACGTGTTTCTCGTTTTTTGTTTTTTATATAGACTAGACCGTTGGTTTTTCCCGTTTGATTGATTTTACACTAGTAATTTTGGGGCCCTTTATAACTTGTTGTTCGGTGTGAGCCAAGGCTCCGTGTTGAAGGCTGTACATAGACCAATAATGGTTTACTTTTATCAATTGTTATTTGGATGGAGAGTTGTCTCATTGGCACTCACACCACATTTTCCTATATCTATTTACATTTTCTAAATTACATAAATAAGCTTTCTTGTTATGATAAGTTGTACTTAAATTTCCTTCTTTTTTTAGTAATTTTGTATTTTAATTATCGATATGAACGTCTAATCAGTCTAACTAGCAATACAAAAGATAGAAAAATTAATTTCGGTCCTGTGTGTTTTTTTTCTGACGATTATATACTAAAATCGACATAAGTACACACTACAATAAAAACAAGTTTTCCATTCCATGTTTTCATTTTTCGTTTTCTGTGTTTTCTTTGATAACTATTCTTATACATGTAAGTAATCAATATCGCTTTGTTTTAGTTACAGTTTAAATTTTTAGATATCCATTTCACTTTTATAGAGGATTTTAATTTTTTTCGCTGTACTAGGCAAATCATCATATTTTTTTTTCATTTGTAGATACACAAGCTCTGTTTGTTCAAGTGATTCAAAACATAACAGGAATATATGACAAGCGCGGAACAGTACTAGAGTGTTCATACTCAACGCAAAATGTTATTTCGATCTCATCTGTTTCTTTTCTTTCTCTCAACAGAAGCAGCAAGAGATTTAGCGAAATAGCACTTTATATACCAAATTCCTTTTCGTATTTAACTGGCGATGGTCAATATTTGAAAGGAAGAGTGACACTGATGAATATAACACAATCAACAACGAAGGCTGTCATAACATTCAACAAGGTCACGTGCATAGATGATACACTTTACCAGTGTCAAGTTAATTACATCACTTTAGGTGGTGTAAGCACTCTTAATTAAAAAAACACAACACTTTCAGTTCAAGGTATGTTTAACAATTGTGCATTGATGATAAATTTTATTAATGTAAAGTGATTTACTTTGGTTTCAATGGTGTAATTAATGTAATTTCAAATGAAACAAACGTGTCAGTACAAGGTACGTTCAATAGTGTATTTTGAACTAAAAGGTAAATCATTGGTACCTTTAAAAGTCATTATCATGATTAATGCTGCGCTGCCAAAAAAATAATTTGACGAATTCAAATATCAAAATATTTTTCTGTCATATTACGAAATATATTTCCCATAAAAAACGTTTTAAAACATTGCTTTTACATTAAAGAAGGGCATTTTTTCTGTTATTTTTGGGGAAAGCATCCTGTTTTTGGCCCTCTTCGCTCATTGTGTTGTTTAAACGTGTAGTATATTTTTCTTTGTTTGACAATTATTTACAAGTTGCCACTGCATATTTACTAAACATCGGAAATGTTTATGCTAATGCATAGAATACTCCAACGTAAATTCAAACAGAAGGACGTTAATAAATAAAACCGAAAATCTGAAAAAAAATGTTGAGTAAAAGTTTCTTGGATCACAGTTGTTTTTACAGTTATATTAACAATTCTGGTGAGCAATCAAAAAAGGCTTATTGGTTAACGCGACAAAAAATTGGGATCCAGCAGCCTAATGCTCTGCAACGTGTAAAGAAACAGCAAAAATTGAAAACAAATAAAAAGGCCAATCTTGTAAAACTTATTATTGCTTATATTGTCATAATAAGAACAATTGTAGGTCATTGTATTTTTAGCCTCTGATTATATTGCCTTATAAATTTTTTGGATCGCAGTGCGATACTTTAAACTATTTGGAAATGACAACATGTTTTCTAATTTATCCGGATCAATTAATCAATGAAATGCGCGATGTCATTGTTATATAATTATAACCCGATGTTTAACATGTCAGAAATTTTTATTTCTGTTCGTTCATTGTAAAATTTGTTAATCTACCTCAAAGAATTCTTAGCTAACTTTGGTTATTGACGTCTTCAGTTGTTTTCCAAAAGTAATAAGCATCGTATCATCTTTATTTTAACTTGAACTTTGATGGTTAGTATCCCATTACCAATAATACCACCTATCTTTTGTTTTACCAAAAAAAGTGATTCGATTACTTCTAATAAAAGTCTTTAAACTTGATTTCTGCTACTAATGAAATTTTTTTTTTAAATTTTATATATAGAGGTGATTATGTGGTATGATTGCAATAGGACAATTCTACACAAGACAACAAATGACACAGAAATGAACAGATATAGTTCACCATACGGCAATCAAATATGAGCTAATACAATACCCCATAGTCAGATATAAGAAGCCCCAAAACCACAAAATGAATGTAAAAGAATTCAAATGTGACTGGTTTTATATGCATTGATCAGAACTACATGTAGAAGAATATCAATATTCAGATTTGTTACCTGAACGATATATAATGACATTTGATTAAATTATATGATAATTAAACCCAAAAAGTACATCAATAAAGGCAACAGTAGTACACCGCTGTACAAAACTCATAAATCCATGGAAAAAAAACAAAATCGGGGTAACAAACTAAAACCGAGGGAAACGCATTAAATATAGGAGAACAACGACACAACACTAAAATGTAACACACACAGAAACGGACCAAGCATCAGACAAAATCCCACGAGAATAACAAATATAACATCAAAACCAAATACATGAATTTGGGATAGACAAGTACCGTGACGAGTCTTATCGCAATGAGAAATAACACTCAAAAATAAGAGAAAACAAATGGCGCAACGTTAAAATGTAACACACACAGAAACGAACAATAATATAACAATGGCTATATTCCTGACTTGGTACAGGACATTTTTAAAGGAAAAACATGTATCAATTGCAAGTATAATAGATAACATTTCTGTTGCGCATATAATCTTCTCAATCATTATATTATCATAATTATGATCAAACATATTAAGGTCAACGCGGCAGTTTAATAATTGTGGTACGATAACATCAGATTATTACATGTCATTTTTCATATCGCATGTGTTATCAGCCCTAGGTTCAATATCAGCCCAAGAGCCACATGGCTCTAGGGCTGATATTGATCGAGGGCTGATATTGACCAAGGACTAATAATACATGCGATATGAAAAATGACATGTTATGATCTTTCTATCATATGCTTCAACAATGGAGAAAAATAACAGTTTCATATAATGATCCTTTTACGTGGTTCCCAAATAGAAGTTCAAAGAGTGAAAAACTCACGGACCTCCGACCCCAAATTTGGTACATTCGATTTGAAATCTTAGTATTATATGCCTCAACAGAGAAAAAAAAATATTTTAATATACGAATCGACAAATAAAATAATTCAACAACATACATAATGAACACTGTTTCGAAAAGTCAACTTTTTTCAAGTAACTTTCTAAATTATGTTTGAACCTTTTAAAAATGCATTTATCTAATAATTTGTTTTGTTTTGTTTTTGTTTTTTTTTTTTTGTTTTTTTTTTTATCATTTTACACAATATACTTTCCAGTATCCAAATAATTATTTTGTACACTACTTTGTAATGTTTTTCTCTGAAAACGTAGCATTGAGGTGTATTTTCCGGAATTTGCCGAGTATCACCGAAATCCGATGCGATAACGTTACGGGAAGGCATGTGATAACAGTCGAAGCATGTGATCAGCCCGCTAAGCACCAATTCGAAAAATATGGATTTTACGACAATTTGATGCTATTATCATACAGAAAAAATTATATGTTATTTAGTCTACAAACATTGTATATGATAACACATGAGACATCTCGTCGACACGAGACCAAATAACATAGAAGTTAACACCTATAAGCCACCATACGTTATTCAACAATGAGCAAAAGCCATACCACATCAAAACAAAATCAAAAGATTTCTATAATAACGTCGATAACATTTCAAACTACACAAGCAAATTTTGCTCACGGATTTGACATGAATTTAATTTGATTGACCAAAAATAACGCGAATTCACTTCGAGCTTCTATATATAAAACTCGCGTAAATTGAGATTCACATGAATTTCAGATTAACTTTAAGAAAACAAATGATAAAATTCAGAATGGAAATGGCATTTTTCATGATTCAAATAAGACTTGATAATGTAGATGTTATTTGAATAATTTCGGTTTAATTTAAGTAAATTCTTGTGAGTTTCACATGCGATTCACATTAAACTCTCACGAAATGAGTTCACAAAAAGTTTAACTTAAAAGCTCGTTTGATGTAAAATTTTCGCATCAATAGTCGAACATGTAGAAGTATTGTATTGTGACAATTATTCATTAATAAATTGTTTACAAAATCCTTCATTGGCATTGCAAAATAAAGTAGATGAACAGCATCAGTAGGTAATCCATCAACATGATAAATGGTGTTAATATTGTTTGTATTTAAGCCGTCATTGTGCTAGATACAGTTTGTGGATCCATTATTTTGGTTCTGTGTTTGGTATTATTTGGTATTATACAGAACAAAATCAAGTAAGTATTAACTTAGATTCTGAATAAACATTAGATAAAGCATTTAGTTTTGATCGGCGTTTAGATATACCTTTCAAAAATCGCTGATAAAATTCAGTGTAATAACTCGTTGTAACTTTTTTTTAATCATTTTTTTAATTGAATGATTATTTACCCTTGTGTTGATTCAATGCATAACATATGGAAATTTTATAGAAAATCCAAAACCTTTCCCCTTGTACTTGAAATGTGGTGCTTGGTAGATAGAAGACTATTGGATGCAGTGCTAGCAGTCATTTATTTTTAAATTTAAAGGTTGTTTAGGTATTTTTGTTAACAACCTATAATACCAGATTATAGCATAACAAGTGAGTAATCTATGTTTAAAATTTTATGCAAAATCCTTTTTTTTTAAAGCCTGTGGATTTTTTGGAGTTCGTGTTGTTTCTTATTTATTATTTATAACTGTTGATGTAAATGTCCTTTGGTTTTTTTAGTAATTGTCTTCTTTTAAAACCTTTTTTTTATTTGCCATTAAATCCTCTTTTTTAATTACAGGCAATGAAACAATAAAAAAAATAATGCTTTGCACGAAGTTTTCCCTTGGTAAATGTACAAAATGGCACATCTCTATTATTCATTATTTTCGCTGTTTTGATACTATTCCGTAGCTCACATAGCTACAGAAGAGGTCATCACGCTTTCGAAAGTTCTATATCATGATGTTTTTCTAACTGACTTTGATTTGCAACGCAAATTGAACTCGTTATAACATCTTTGGGTGAATTACGGACAAAACATACTCCCTAATGTTTATATTTTTGTATGCTAGACGCTCGCTTCGGCCTCGCAAGACTCATCAATGGCACTTAAATCAAAACGATTAGAACCCTTAACTTTTATTACGTATTATGAATATGAGTTCTGGTTTCTACTCGCGTGAGAAGGTTTGATTTTACATATGTTCCAAAGACATTGATGGTGTGTGTTTGTCATCAATGTTTATCTTTTTGAATTTTCCTCTTACATATTTGCATTTAGAGCAACCATCATAAGGAGTGCCATAATACCTTCATTTTAAGAACTTGACCTTTATTTATACGCGCATTTGGAGTACAAAATTGCTATCCTGGTAGCTATGCTGATTTTATTTATAAATATGAAGGGAGGTTTTCCCCTTAAAGTTTTTGTTTGGCTACAGGATGCATTCTACAATGTTATAAATATGTGTATAGTATTTTAAAATTCTAAACAGAATATAGTATCAGCGTTATCCCTTCGATCCGTATACTAAAGAAATTATCTTCCTCGATTTAATTGATAGTACACAAACAGAAAACATGAGTTTTTGCTATATCACAATTTTGAAACTGCCAAAGCAGCGTATCTCAAGTCTTAAGGTTTACCCGTTGAATCAAAAACGCTGTTAAAAATGAAGTTCAATAATTTGTGTTGCATTTCACATGGCTTTTGTTATTCAAAAATATAAACAAGGATATGTAATACAATAATGTCCGAAATGTTTATAAAAGTGAAAAGGGTACGAATGTCAAAGTCATATGTTCTTTCTGCGAGTGAAGTTGGTTAGTTTATATCATTTTAGTAACCTACACATTTTGTATAACGTCTAGGTCTCTTCGTATGAGGAACCTCAATGACAGATCATTAGATAATGTAAACGCGATACAGCAACAAGATCCGTCCTTGTATGAATCAGTTGGCAATGTTTTAGATGTACAACACTATGAACAACCTTCACCCGGGGAACATCAATACACAAATACCAACTTAAGCGGTTCAGTTGGCCATGCTTGAGATGTACATCACTATGAACAACCTTCAACCGGGGAACATCAATACACAAATACCAACTTAAGCGGTAATTGAACAAAGACACCTTGTGATAACAGCTTGCATTTGTGTGAATTCTGTAAATATGTATATGAGTAACGGTTATAAATGTTTGACAAATATATTCTCAAATCGTGCATATTTCAGATTTTTGTTTTATTTAACTGAAATTGAAATGTTGAGACCTATATTCTTATTAGTGCTCTTGAAGGGTTCTGTAATGTAGCATGTTATATTGAAATTAGGTGTTAAGAATGTTGAATGCCGATATATGTACAAATAAAAGCACAATTTATATTCTGTATACTTTTTATATCATGGCTATTATGTACACAGTTACGTACTAATGAAACAAATATAATTTTTTCATCTTTCATTATATACAAGGGCTTTTTTTAATTCTAAATGCATATTTTTTTATACACCATCATATCTAATAAGATAGTCCTGTCTTTACTGAACAAAGTAGATTGAATGGAGGAAGGTTTGAACTTATTCGTTTATGCCTATTATATTTCAATTAAAATCCAAGGATATGCAACTTGTACTTCATAAAGTCGAAAACACTTTTGATCCATCTCCACCCCCTCTCCATATTGATGTGAGACGTGTTCATGTTATTGTTTGTGGCTATACATGATATTCAAAGAGAATAATGTTTATCAGACAAGATACTATTAATGTATGTGTTTAGAATATATGTTCCTTCTATCATAATACCTACTAAAATAAAGATAATCACCAGGGTGGCATGATTGGGAAAGCAAACATGTCGTTTTGATGGACTCTATGACGCGGAATTAGGGTCATACACATCGAATTTAGCATATGCTATATTATAATTCAGCATATGCTAAAATGATTTTAGCATAAGCTTAATTCATTTTAGCATAAGCTTAATTCATTTTAGCATAAGCTGAATTCATTTTTGTATAAGCTAAAATCAATTTAGCATATGCTGAATTGTTTTAGCTTACACATAAATGTTGGCGCGGAATCAAGGTCATAAATATTAAAATTTAAGTTGAATTAAGCTTATGCTCAAATGAATTAAGCTGATGCTAAAATGAATTGAGCTTATTGTAAAATGATTTCAGCTGATGCTAAAATGATTTTAGCTTATGCTAAAATAATTTTAGCAACTTGTACTTCAAGCTGATGCTAAAATGAATTGAGCTTATTGTAAAAGGATTTCAGCTTATGCTAAAATGAATTTAGCTTATGGTAAAATGATTTTAGATTATGCTTAAATGATTTTAGCTTACGCTAAAATGAATTCAGCTAAAATTTATCCAATCAAACTCTCGCTTTCTTAACTACTTTTATACTTTTCTAAAAAATAACCACTTTTTCTCAAATAAATAAATGTTTTTCTTAATGTTAATACATTTATAAAAAGGGAGGACTGTGGCCCTCAGCCACCCGCTAAATCCGCCTGAGTGTTCCCTCTTCTACCAATTAAGGCGATTTTGTATAAAAATTAAGGTCTGGCATGTAGGAAAATTTATTTTAAATTCTTGACACGTGTTTGTTGTTTAAATAAAATTCTATGTGTATTTATGTATACATTGTATTCGATCTTTTAACCCATAACGGTGATATAAATATAGAATGTGTACATTTGTTGCTGATTGCATGAAAGAAAATTTTACTACTGTGTGGGGTTAAAGGTCGAATACAATGATGTACAACATTTAAGTTGAGATTGGAACAAATGATGTTTTCAATCTTGCAAAATGATTTAGCACTATAAATACAGGTCAATTTCTTTTTGCAGCAAATGACGGATCCAGAGGTGGGCGAAGAGGGATTTTTGCTTGGACTTTTTTTGGGAAAATGATTCATCAGACTAGACTTCGTGAACTTTGTCCTTTCCCGTCTAGTATTTAATTTTATGCGACAATTCTTTACTTTTAAAGACATTTTTCGCTGGAATTTACTGATTGTCAAAGTCATGTGATTCGCTTTGGTGGAGTTGACTAGTGCGTCGAAAAAACGTCGCTCAGTCATTTTGAAATTTAAATAACAGTAACACATTGCTTAGGCTGAGGATGACAATCATAACACATTCAAAGCGACACAGGATTGAGCAAGAACGTATTAACTTCTATTCCACTATGCCACCAAACAGAAAGTAATGCTCTATAAAATTGAGAAATGGAAATGGGGAATGTGTCAAAGAGACAACACCCGACCAAAGAGCAGACTATTACACTGTACGAGTTATCTCTCATTTACCACATAATTGGCGAAGTGTACGCAATTGCACGCCTCTAGCGAAATACGGGATTAAAAACGTTCGTCGTTAATTACACAAGTTATCTTCCTTATTCCAAGAAAGGACAATGGACACACCCGAAAGAGAAACTACTTCGTGCGGTCTATCATGAATCCGGGAACGAAGCACACTATTATTATTTCATAGTAGTTGTAAAGATTGAGGTGTTTTTTTTAATAACTATTTAATGGTTCAACTGCCCAGATAGAACTACTATGACATTTTTTTTTCTACCGGATCAAATTTCACCCGGATTCTGGGGCGGATATAATTTTGCTTTACACATCATTCAAAATTAGAAAATGTAATTTTGAAGTAACATTTTTATCCTCAAGTCTCAATTCAAGATTAATAATGAATAGAATATAGTATTAAAGCCCTTGGATGGTGTAAACTTCCCAACAAACCGTGTATGGTGTAATGGTGTATGGCATATGGTGCAATGGTGTAAGGTGTAAGGTGTATGGTGCTATGGTGTATGGTGTAAGGAGAATGGTGTAATGTTGTATGAGGTATGGTGTGATTGTGTAACGTGCGATCGGGAATGGTGTGAATGAACGGTGTACAACATTTCATGGGTTGAAAACGAATTTCTTTTTAGTTTAATTTTTCGGATTGTAAACATAAACAATAATAATAATCTTAATATTTAAAATTTTATTGCGTTATGGGTAATTTCAGATCGTGTAGATAGAATGGGTAATGGTGTATGGTGTAATGTGTAACGTGTATTGTGCAAAGGTGTAACGTGTATGGTGTAATGGTACAAGGTGTATGGTGTAATGGTGTATGGTGTATGGTATAATGGTGTATGGTGTAATGGTGTATGGTGTTAGTGGGAAGTTTACACCATCCAAGGACTGTACGGTTAAAGAAAAGAGGTCAGGAAAGTTATGTGATCATTTGTAACTGCATTGTAATATTTAGTGGAATGAGAGGTGAAAAGAGTTAGGACTGTTACATTCGAAAGCATTTCAAAGATTTTTTTTTTTTATTATTTAACCAATGTCTACTGCAAGGAATGTCTAACGACATCAGTGATTATCCATGAGGATCTCGCACGCGGTCAGCTCTATATGCTTTCACCTAGTTCATGATTATACAAGAATTGAGAAGCCTGTGGTTAATTTGTTATCAATCACTTTGGTTCATGTCTGTCACTTCACAACATGGTATTTGTTTTTCGTATCAAAATATTTTTGTCATAAATAAGACCGTTTATTTCCTCTTTTGAAATTCTACGCATTTTCATGTTGGAGTCTTTTATAGACTACATATTATTTTTTCTTATTCTTCAATGGTTGAAACAGGATAGTTGCTTATAGTAATTGTTTACATTGGCATCATTCGACCAGTGGCGGGTAGTTGTCTCATTGGCAGTCATATCATATCTCCGTTTTTATTTTTATATCATATAAATAAGAAAGCAATGCATTTTGCAGAGGCTATATTCGTATGACACTACGATATGTAAACCCGGGTGGCAATACATTATGAATAGTCTATGCTTGTTTAAAGGGAAAGGGATCGAAACGGGAATTTTTTGTATTTTGTTTTCCAGAGTTGCGTCACGAGCATTTCACTTGTGTGTGAACACGACTAATTGAATAGATTTATAATGTAGACTATATTGTGTGCAATACCTCAGAATAACACCATGCAGAAATGACAATGATGAAAATATGCAGAAAATGTTTACTTTTTTAAATACAAACATGCAGAAGTAAAATGAAACAAGAACTATCTTTAAAAAAGATATCCGACGTATTTAAATTTGAGTATATGTTTAAAACTATCATTTCCATAACCTTCAGAGGCACAAAGATACCATTTAAATAACGTTTTCTCTGTTTGTGTTCAGTATTCTCGGTCCTCGTATCTATCTGTTTACATTCACCAAAACCCCACGGAAATCTCACATGCGTAGGTGCGTTCTAAAAGTCATGTACGTTCGTACAACAAAGTTTACATTAAAAATTATATAATTGTCCCGAATAAACAGCTGTCACGGATGCAAAGAGCTATTGGAGAAACAATTATTTTAATAAAAATATAAATCTTTGTAAGATCTAGTTCAAATATTTATAGTTTTTCACTTGCTTTCCATCACGATATAATTAACTAGACGTTTTTTCAAACACAACCAAATCACCCACCATGACAGCATTTTGTCCAATCACTGAAAGGATGTGTTAACCGGGACAAATTCAAACTCGATATTTGATTCATAAAAAAGTTATCAATCCAAGCATTAATTAAAGCATTAAAGTACTAAAGTATCGAACATCGGATGACCCCAAGTTCTTGTGGATGGTCAAAAGTACATGTCACAGAAACAGATCATATCTCTATACCTGAAACTGAGGTTAATTTCAAAGATATTTTTAAAGAGGGACGAAAGATACCAGAGGGACAGTCAAACTCATAAATCGAGAATAAACTGACAACGCAATGGCTAAAAATGAAAAAAACAAACCCGTTGATTCTCTAAAAAAAATGAACAGAAAGCAGAAACCATTTGTCAACTTTTTGATTACTGCTCTCAATGTGGTTATTAAAAGTATATGTTTATGTACTTGACTCGGATATATGCACGAGGGTTTTCATTAATGGTACATTTCTTTCATGTGCGGATCCAGAAATTTGAAATAAAGTAAAAACAACATATACACAAAAGTATAGAAGTTGATTCGGTCTTACTCCATCTTGTATTATGAAGAAGCAGATAAGTTTGGTCTAGAAATTTGATCAAGAGTGCACATTTTGAGAGTTGTATACAATTCATGTAAAATACTTTTAATAGAAGTATAGAAAATTGTGTGTTTTATCATAGTAACAGCTGTAATTACCCAAAAACACCTTGTTTGTGTTTGATTAGATTTTTTTCAACTTTGCCAACTTAGGGGAGATAATTTAGATAAAATATTTTTTATAATTGAAAGTGTTATGAATTAACCTATTTTGATAAGTAGTAAGAAAACAAATTTGGAGAACCCATTTTTTTTCATTTTCTTATCTGAAAGCATGTTATATGAGCAATCTTCTCACATTTTAACTTAAAGTTCTGATAGTAAGTTGTTTTTTGTCACACAAAATTTGATTTTCCATGCATAATCAATACAAAATCTGATTATTTTGCGCAACCTGTAGTCCGGTGCCAATACTTGTTAATACTTAAAAGAAAAAGCATGATAAAAACTTCATTTTGACAAGTTATCAAAATATTCTATCAATTTTAATTAAGACGTCCTATATATATATATAGCACCATTAGGGGTTGGCAGGACAACTGCCCCTTTAATTTACTTATGTTTTTAAGCAGCAAAAAAAGGAAATAGGATATTAGATTTTTTTATCATGAAGTAGTTCCGTATTTGTTTAATTTCGCATATAAAATTTATTGTACGACAATCTACTTTGTGCAAAGAAAGAGCATGCATTAATTTGTATGATCCTTTACTATAGATAATTTAGCTGATCTGTAACAATAACATCGCCATGCCTTATATATCATGTACTGTACTACGACGCTAGATTAAAACTGAGGAGGAAAGGTAACACCCGGCCACTGAAAGCTTTATTATTGTGAAGCCAATGTGGTCGTGTGGTCTAGCGCACCGGATACAGTGCAGGCGATTTGTTGTCACGATATCTCAGTAGCATGGGTTCGAATCCCGGCAAGTGAAGAACAAAAAATTTGCGAAAGCAAATTTACAGATCCAACATTGTTGGGTTAATAATGAATATAAGCAGCAACAAACATGACACATTATACAGTATATAATATTATAAATGTTTTAGAAGAAAATTAAAATAGCATTTATAGGGACTGGACTGACAGCCATAGGAAGGGGCCTGCTACAGTTATGCTTCAATGATTCTCTATATAATCAACCGATTGTTGCTCGCTGGGGCCCTGAATAAGACGGAAAAGCCTATGGTTTCATATTAAAAAAATAAGAGGTGTTGTATGATTGACAATGAGACAATTATCCAGCAAAGTTGAAATGAAGTGAATGTGTCAATTTTAGCCGTCAACAATGATAAAACCTGATAGAATATAGTCGGCTATATAAAGCCGCAATATATAATATTTGAATAGATTATTTTTGTGTGTTTTTAAGTTGTTTCTAGATTCTTGTTGCTTGGTATTCATGGTTAATGCCGCTTTCTTACTTTTTGTAAAATTTGGCAATACAATTATAATTAAGATTATTATTGATGTATTTTTTCTTTCCTATGAAACCTCAATTTTATGCACTTGTTCACTTGTAAATAGTCTGAAATGCCTCATAGGTACCATTTTCAATGTAAAAAAACTTGAATCGAGATGGGAGGGGGAGGGGAGTCACCTGATCCCATACCCTCTTTTATGACCTGCCGCTTCAAATAAATAAACAACCTGATCAGTGAAAAGATATTGAAACCCCTGGCATTGCAAAATATAAACCAATCCTTTATTTTTGATATGAAAGATATACATCTTGACTACCATGATTTATACAGTGGTGCCAGTAGGTAGTGAGATGACCAAAAATATAATACATATTAGATTGTTAAAAAGATGTTGGAAAAAAATGTTTATTTATGGTTGGGCCTAAAAAAGATAAGGAGTTATTTAGGCTCAATTTGAAAATAAGTTTGTCTCAGAAAAATATCCATAGCCCCCTCCCTTGTTTTTCCCTGCAGAAATTCAATTGATTGCTGCTAACCGTTGTCAGTCAGTCAACCACAATGGACAATAACTCAATAACGCTTGATTTTCCCAGTCTTTGAGCTATAACTCACAAATGCTAATTGGACGGTATTTGTTTTTGATCTTGTTGTTTTCTGTAAAAATGTGTTCATTCTCAATTTTATTATATTGTTATGTATGTATGACCTTTAATTTGAGTGAAATAAATAGTTTATTTTTTTTTACAATTTAATAAAGTTGGAATAAGTAGCAAATTTTCGTGCAATGTTTATATCATCAAAGATTGATAATTAACGCCTAACATAAAATATAGTACTAAATAAACAAATAGCATACAGTACTGAATCTGAATGAAAATCCCATTTTCTTAGTGGGGTTAAGTTTAGAGTCTACTTTACTGTTATCAATCGATTTACCATAGGATCTTTATATTTTGCACTTTCGTCGATGTCGACTTTTTTCCACGTTCCGTTCCTTTGTCTTGTCATTATTAAAGTCTAGTTGTCAGTAACTGGACAAACAAGCTTGTCAAGCTGTAGGTTAGTTAGTTTTTGAATACGGTCTTGCTTCATCACTAAAGATATTGGTTTAAAAGGCATCATCGACAAATGTTGATTGTGGAATACAGCTTTTTAATTCCAGGGGTTTTGGTAAACAAGTCGATTTTCTTCGAATTCATCTTTTTGTCTATTTGATAGTTGTTCATTCCTGTTTCGAGCACCATTCCTATTTAACATATTTAAACATCGTTTTAATGAACAAGCATTGCAAATGAGAAAATTCTCAACTAAAACAACAAGCTATAAAAGTTCGATTAAACTATTAACCTGCTAAAACAGATGTTCTGTGTGTAGTGCATTCTGTGTCCGGAGACGCATGAGCATGTATTACCGTAGTCTATGATGCGGAATACAAATTATAGTAAAGCGTAAAGGCGTCAATTTTCGGGTCTCCCTTGACAACATTTGCGAGTATGGTCTTGAGAAACGATGATAAACCATTGGCAGGGGACGATCATTGGCTGACCCATGTTAAGAGAGAGTAATTTCTCTTGCATGTAAAGGCACCCATGTAGATTTCGAAAAAAAGACCATGCTAATGCGTATACAAAGCAGCACCTGAACTAAATGAAAAGAGTATTACATTGCAACATTATATGACCATATCAACTTCATAGAAAGCAAAACAAAAAATCTTAATTAAAATCTTTTCAAACTATTCCTTTGACCTATTGCTGCAAAAGTTTTTCATACTTATTCAGTAAATTAAAATTGAACTGACAATCACTTTCGTATTCACATCTAGACAATCTATTCTTATTTGTCAACTATTATGACATTTTCATTCATCTTATGCATGTCACATACATTGCAGTTGCTACGAAATGTTCGAGAGAAAATATGTCCAAAAAAGCATATCGACTAAGAAGTTTATATGATAATATACTCCATATATATGACAGAAAACTCCTTAAAAATTACTAAATTTCTGATTCATATTACACAAATAACCAAAGATTAACTTTTGATGATTTGTTGAGATTATCACATTCTTTTTCATTCCTAAACATATCAAACGCTATCTTATAAAGTTTTTGTGTTGCTCAGTTTTGTTTACTGTTGTCTTTTGGTCTTAGTTTTAATAACCGTAAGAATGTTTACTGTTGTCCTTTGGTCTTAGTTTTAATAACCGTAAGAAATAAAAGTATTCACAATATGCCCTTAAATGTAACCATACTACTGGTCCAAACATCCGATATTCTATAGACGACACTTCTAATAAAGTCATTTACAATGAATAATATATCAAAAAAGTTGTTTTTATTGTTATTTGAACGGAGAACAGCATAACGTAATGGGCCATTCAAGTTAATTTCTGACAGGTGGGGACGGATGGGGAGAATATTTTTCATACGCATCAGAAAAAACATCATGAAAAACTAGTCCTTTAGAAGAAGTTGTTTGACAATGTTTGATGATTGCTTAATTAGAAATGAAAAAAAGTTAGCAAGAACACAGTTTGTTACCATTGGGTCCTGTATCTCTAACAAAACGGTCGTTTCAACTGATTGAACAAAACAAATATAATGTCTTTTGATACAATGTATTCTGTTGGTTCTGGATTTAGAATAACATATGTTTAAACATGTCTACTTTACGTGGATTGGGAAATATGTTATTGCAACTTATATTAATCCCTTTCGACTTTGGTGATATTTACAAAATTTTACAATAAATAACTTAAGAAGTACACATATCATCAAGCAGTCACTACATGTAAACATGTATCAATAGAGCACATAGTAACAATAATTATGATGCTATTTGACACGTAAAACGTGTTCACGTTCATAAATGGTTAGAAATGTTATGCATAAATATGTAAAACACAGTATTAAGACTAAAACTAGTCCATGTAAACTATTTGAACACAAAAGTCAAATAAGTTTAACAACAATTTGATCCC
The DNA here is from genome assembly GCF_963676685.1 of Mytilus edulis. Classification (NCBI taxonomy): domain Eukaryota; kingdom Metazoa; phylum Mollusca; class Bivalvia; order Mytilida; family Mytilidae; genus Mytilus; species Mytilus edulis. The sequence continues at coordinate 74,785,792 of NC_092352.1, forward strand.
TTTCTTTTTCTGAAAAAGCCTGTATTAAATCACGATTATGGCATTTGTTTTCCTTTGCTTCATTTATAGCATTTAATTTCGTCAATTTTTAGGGACTTTCCCTTTTTGAGTTTGCTAGAAGTTAAGTAGTTTTGTGATACTTTTTTTTGGATATTTTGCACAATGATTAACATACATGAATCCTATGCTTTTCTTGGTTTACTTTTAATTACAGTCGTTGCCCTTTCAATTAACTAAAAATATTCTTCGATGTTTTTTTGTTCTCCCCGGAACGGGGTTGTAGCAAGAAACCATTGTGTTAGTAGTCTGAATCATTTACATGTACCACTACACCACGGTTCTCTTAAATAACATTGTATATACTATTTCTATGCAGTATCATTCTTTCAAATGAACGAGACATTACCTGCAGTTTTTTATTTATATATTCATATCATTTAGTATAATATATTTGTTCATAGCCTTCAAAAGATGCTGAAAGATAAAGTACTCAATAATTGTTATTTTCAAACTTAAAATCAACTGTGTATGCATACCACCGTTATGGAATAAATGCATAACAAAATCGCAAATTGATATGAAGCTCCCAATAATCAATAACGCTAACGGTTCAAAGCGTTTGTTAAAATAATTCGTAAAGATAGAAAATAACTTAGATTTATCGTACAATAAGAAATAAAAAAAAATAGATATTGCATTCTTTATAGAATTATGTCATCTTACCTTTTACGCCTGTAGATATATGCAATGATCAAAGCAAAAATTAAAAATCCTCCTGCAATCCCTATCCCTATCAATAAGTTAGTATACTTTTCTGAAATAGAAGCGAATTAAAAGTTTTTGATAAAAAAATGTAGAGTTATTATTCATGATCATAATATTGGTTTCTTTGAAAACAATATACAAGCAACACAGCGGCTTAGAAGATAAACTTCAACAATGCTAACAATAGTCCGAACGAAAAGGACATAATTCTTTTTTTTTTCGACGGCAATGTTCTTGCCGAATCTTTCAGTTTGTGAACTGTACGACTTTCAGTGTGATAGAATAGTTTCTTATGAAGTTGACTTTATTGAGATTCAGAACACAGAAAACGTTACTTTTACGGGATTACATATACCACACTTTACTGATAGCCTGCATGAACAATAAATGCTCTTCGCTGATTTTCGGGAAATAAATTTTACCTGACATTGAAGTGACATATTATTGAGGAACTATTATGATAATGATTATAACACTGTACGAATATGTAAAAATGGTTTGTAATTTTTATCACATATTCAGTTAATGAGGGAGATAATGAACTTGTCCATGTATTACTATAAAAAAAATATTGCCCTGTTTTTAACCAACATTTGACTTTTCTACACGTTATACAAGTATTCCACATTCCAAACTAAAAGACAAATTGAAAGAGTTGGTATTGCTTTGTGTAATAAAAAAAGAATGGCTAACGAAGATACAAGTATCTTGTCTTAGGAAGAGATAAAACCTACTTTGTAAAGGATCACTCTGATTCAAACAAAAAATTCTCTGAAACTGACATTATCAAGATGCTTGATTTCTTGATTGACAACATATTTGTTACGTTCGGATGACGTGTTTTTCAACAGACTATCGGCATTCCTATTGGAACGAATTATGCCCCTCTTCTTGCCGACTTGTTTCTTTATTATTATGAGGCTGACTTCATACAGGAACTTCTTAGGAAGAAAGATAAGAAGTTAGCAATATCCCTTAACTCTACTTTCCGCTATATAGATGATGTTCTTTCACTAAATAATTCAACATTTGGTGACTATGTCGAACGCATCTATCCCATTGAACTAGAGATAAAGGATACAACAGATACAGTTAAGTCGGCCTCATATCTTGACTTACATCTAGAAATTGACAATGAGGGTCGATTGAAAACAAACCTTTACGAAAAAAGAGATGATTTCAGTTCTAAGTAGCAACATTCCAGCAGCACCTGCATACGGTGTATATATCTCCCAATTGATACGATATACCCGTACTTGCATTTCCTATCATGATTTTGTTGATAGAGGGTTGTTGATCACAAGGAAGCTATTAAATCAAGAGGTGATGATGAAGTTGAAATCATCTCTTCGTAAATTTTACGGACGCCATCACGAGTTGGTTGACCGTTATGGAATAACCGTTTCACAAATGATATCGGATATGTTCCTTACGTCGTAACTACAATCCCCTTCCCTTTCATAAATGTGACCTACCGAATTAGACTATTTACCGGATTTGTTATCTCATAAGCAACACGACGGGTGCCACATGTGGAGCAGGATCTGCTTACCCTTCCGGAGCACCTGATATCCCACCTAGTTTTTGGTGTGATTCGTGTTGTTTATTATTTAGTTTTCTATGTTGTGTCATGTGTACTATTGTTTTTCTGTTTGTCCTTTTCGTTTTTAGCCATGGCGTTGTCAGTTTATTTTCGATTTTTGAGTTTGACTGTCCCTATGGTATCTTTCGTCCTTCTTTTGCATCCACTTTATATGTCTCTTTATTATAATGATATAACTGCCTTTAGCTCGATATTTTTTCATAAATCTTTTCAACGAATGAGTCAATTACACTTCACCAAAACGTAATCAAAACGGTTTTCTTGTATATCATCATATTTTTTTGTAGACAACTAATGAGCAAATTTAATACATTAAGTTTTGAAATATCTTAACAACCCGATCTTTATCTGCGTCTGTACGCGACTCATTCCAAATATTTTACATGATTCATTTTCGTTAAGCTTGTAGAAGTTTAGTTTATTTAAGAATTACACAAATATTTATGAAACACCATAATTTACACAACGGCGAAGGAATCAAAGTAAAGAATTGTGATATTTCAGACTATATACAAATTTAACCTATACTAGTAAATGCATGCACCGTTCTGACGATGCTAGTGTTTGATCGATAGGTATAACAGTATTAATACCTTTTGCTTTATTATCACAAGTACCGGAAATTGAAGTTGTTGATTCACCCACTAAAAGATAAGATAAAAACATTTTTAAAAAAATCACATAGTTGGTAGATAATGTTTACAGTATAAACTAAGAAAATATCTAAACCTTTTCATCGAATATTTCTTCAACCAATAGGAGGCCTGACCATTTTCTTCTCTTTGGTCGGGTTGTTGTATGTTTGACATGTTTGACATGTTTGACACATTCCCAGTTCCATTCTTTTTAACGTTATCAATAACCAGTTGCAATTAGTAAGTGTATTCACATAGGCGAAGCAATTCGGAATCACAAAATTTAATTTTGCATTGAATGGACCGATAAATGATGCATATCGCTTACATTTGTATTTGGTTTCTATAAGAAATATTGTTTAACAAAGAGTATAAGTCCATGTCACATATAGTATCAAAAATGCTTCTAAACAGACATGTCAAATACACGAAATAGTCTTGCAACGTCCTGTTTACATTGGCACTCACCGTAGGTAATGAAAAAAGTTTACTAAAAGTATATACGTTAGAGTAGTTTGAATGGAAATGCTGTGATGCAAACATAATCATTGAGATGCAAAATAAGTATTATATAACCATAAGCAAAAACTAAACATTAAAGTTATAATATACATACATGTTCATGCCATTTTCTCAATAAAGTTTACACAGTCTTCTTTCTAGAAGGAGAAATAACAACTGATGATAGTAACATGCTATTGTAAAGTCTATAAAAAAATATATATAGCATTTTGATTATATTACAAAACTATATATGAAACAAGGAATTCCGAAACATTTTTACTAAGATAAAGAAAATCCGAATATATAAATATTGCACCTCTTGATGAATTCATAGTTAATTGCAATTAGTTATCAAAGGTACCAGGATTATAATTTAGTACGTCAGACGGGCGTTTCCTGTACACAAGACTCATCAATGCAAAGCTCACAATAATGTCAGCTTTAGTTCAGGCGTATTTGATAAGTGGAAAACTCTGGTGTACATTATGTATCTATTCATAGTTTACCTTTTACTTATCTATACAACTAAATTTCTATTGGATATACAAACCATTCCATAAAACAACTCTTGTTTAAAAAACAGATTTAATGCAAGTTTAAATAATTATGATCTCCGAGGCAAATTAAAAATGATCACCATGTATTTAGAAACGAAGGCATGTCAATCATTTCAAAGAAATGTTATGTATATAGAATACATAGAAAGCATGCCATAATAAAGAGCTGAATACATTTGAATTTGTCATCTGAACTTTAATGTCGCTGCAGTATACAGACTCTTACATTAATTTTCTTTTAAGTCCCTTGGTTGCAGAATAATTTGTTTGATTGTACAACTACGTAATCATAAAAGGGAGACCGGATTGTTATTCTTGTCTAGTGAAGATGATGCACAAGCGCAATGGGGAGTTTTTTTATTTACAACTTTCAATAACAGTAAAGCTGGATTGTATTTTTTTTTTAAACAAAATAAAATTGATAAAATCTTACAAACTGTCAGATATTTGAAGAAGCTTTGATAAAAAAAATGCAAACATTTAATACATAGTGAATAAGATTTTGGTCACAAGCAAGTACGATTATAGGTATCGACAGATTGTAGTAGCGTTAATGTACAATCATATGTATTAAAAAATGTGGTATGAGAAATGAGAAAACTCTCCAAGAGACCAAAAAAATGACATAGAAATTAACAACTATAAATGTATGTCACTTTCTACAATGAGAAAGTCCAAAACCGCATAATCAGATATAAAAGGCCCAGAAATAACAAAGTAAAACAATTTAAAAGAGTAAAACCAACAGCCAGATAAATGTATGGTTTTAATTTACTGAAAACAAAATCAATATGTATACAAAAAATAAATAAACAACATTCAAAGATTAAATTACAGTGATGGATAGGTAACCTTTTGTGGTGATATTGAAACTAAGGAGATGTGGAATGATAAGTGTATTTGAAGGATTGATAATTTTACCCGTATCATATCTTAATGTCTGGGCTCAACTTACAATATCACCGCAATATTTAGGATGGGGTATTTCATTGGAATAATGGGTTTTCAATCTGAGGCAAATTACAGATGTTATAGATCCATCATCTATGAAAACTGAATTAAAAGTGATATAATATACCCAAAAAATATTCTAGAAGACACAATGTCTAATTCACAGTATTATATTTCAAACAATTATAAATGTAAAGTAACAATGGTTAAAGTGACCATAAGACATAATTCAACACTGAACTAAAAAATCTTTAATAAAATTCAAAAGCCCAGGTACCCAAACATTATGAATTTTGCAATCGTAAACTTAGCACTATTTTGACACAAATACATGCATATTGTGTTCAACCATTTACTACACATCATTACACATCATCTTTTCACAATTCAAATGTATATATATATATTGCCTAACATTGTAATTTTAACACACTATTTATTATGTAAATATAAGAATGTTTAAAATATTTACAAAATGATGAAAATAAACGCAATATTTCGCTAGACCAACTAGCTTTATCATGGACGTTGCTAACTTCAACTACCAATTATGTATTTTTAAGGTAGCTAAATCCAAGTGCAACATATACATTGAGCTGCAAAATTTTCTTATTTTCAAAGCAGCTAAATTCAAGTGCTCATAGACATTGAGCTGCAAAATTTTGTTATTTTAAATGCAGCAAGTGCAACATAGACGTTGAGCTGCAAAAGTTTCTTATCATCTACATCCGATTTTACCTGGATAGATGCACGCTTGATAAAGCTAGGTGGTCTAGCGAAATATTTCGTTTATTTTCATCATTTTGTAAATATTTTAAACATTCTTATATTTACATACTAAATAGTGTGTTAAAATTACATTGCTAGGTAATCTATAATTTTATTTGTGTAATTGAATTAATCTCTGTACTGATTAATCCACACTCCCATAGATTTGTATGTCATGTGCTGCTATTTATAGGCACTTATATATATATATAGCCCAGGTGGTCGTGTGGTCTAGCGGGACGGCTGCAGTGCAGGCGATTTGGTGTCACGATATCACAGTAGCATGGGTTCGAATCCCGGCGAGGGAAGAACCAAAAATATATATACAACTCGTCTAAACATCAACCCAACAATGTTAGATCTGTAAATTTGCTTTCGCAAATTTTTGGTTCTTCCCTCGCCGGGATTCGAACCCATGTATTTGTATTTAAAGCATATATTTGAACTCTCTGTTGTAATAAGCCATATAACCTATGTCATGTTAAATAAATTTTTAGAATGGTGCAAGCGTCTTCACTGATTTTCGGTTTGACTTTTTTATTGTATAAATTTCAACATTGTAACAGTTTAATCTAAGAAGACTTAAAGATGAATCATTTAACATCAGAATCTCACTGAGGAAGGATTATATATATATAACGTCTGAATAGTAGTCAACGATTTTCCCCACGAGGGCGCTGGATCGTTACGAGTAACGATACATGTACACAATAAATAAATTATATAAACGCCTAAAAAAGTGTACACAACAACTCCAAATACAAAAAAAGGTAACTATAAATGTATTTTTTTTATAAATATTTCGGATAACAGATATCCTTCCTCAGTGAGATTCTGATGTTAAATGATTCATCTTTAAGTCTTCTTAGATTAAACTGTTACAATGTTGAAATTTATACAATAAAAAAGTCAAACCGAAAATCAGTGAAGACGCTTGCACCATTCTAAAAATTTATTTAACATGACATAGGTTATATGGCTTATTACAACAGAGAGTTCAAATATATGCTTTAAATACAAATAATATTGTATGATATGAACCAGCACAATTCTAAAACTTTAACGGAACGACAATTATGATGGTACAAGAATGATTACGTCAATAAAATTACCAAATAGACAGCACTGAACGATCTATAATTTATAAATATTTTTAATTGACAGAGTAAAGTAGCTGCAACAGACTCTGAGTATTTAAACATCGCGAACAAACAGCCGTTTAAATGTAATAATAAGTTTTGAATAGGTATAAATAGAAGAACGTGGCCTGGTACTTATACATCCCTCAAAAAATTAAGCAATTTAAATTATTATCTTCAACAAGTTTATTTAATGGATGAGAAAGGTTAAGAAATAGAAACAGAAACTGTAATAATAAGTAAAATAACCTAAATGTGAAGCACTACACGGAGTCGAACTATATCTTTTCATTTATCCCATTTGGTGCCAAAGTTGTTAATTTCCTTATCCAAAACATTTCCCGAGAGAGTCTATCCTCCTTAGACCAAGCAGAGTTGTGGTCAATGACTTTAATGGTCAGTCGATTGAGATCTGCCTTAGTGTGGCAAGGGGATCTCAAATGTCGACTAAGAGGGAGGTCTGGCTTGCATTGGTAATCGCTACGATGGCCGTTCATTCGTTTGTGAAACGTCTGTTCTGACTCACCAACATACTGTTTACCACATTTACACTTTAAGAGATACACAACATTTGAAGTCTTGCAATTAACATTGCAAAATATAGTGTATTCTGTACCAGTGGAGTGACTGTTAAAAGTCTGGGTATCCAGTATTTGTTTGCAAGTCAGACATCGTTTATTTCCGCAACCCTTGCAAGAGCCCCCAGATGAAGAGCCTGCTTGAGAGGATAAGTCAGCTCTCACTAGCAAGTCTTTAAGGCTTTTTGGCCTACGGAAAGCCAGTACAGGTGGCTCGGGAAAGATCTTGGATAGTTTAGGATGTTTTTCGATCTCTTTCCAATTTTCGCGGATAAGGTAAGATAAGTTGTCAAATTTTGGATGGTAAATCAACACAAAAGGCACCCTCTTGTTGACCTTTTTGTCTTTATATTGTAAAAGCTCATCTCGGCTGATGTTGATAGCACGAGAAAAACCTTTCTCAATGTCTTTTCTTTTGTAGCCCCGATGTTTAAGGTGACCGCGAAGTTCTTGTAGACGTTTTTTTGCAATATCGTTGGTGAATCAAATCCTTTTTATTCGTATGGCCTGGCTGTAGGGAATACTCTTGATGCAGTGTTTATGATGACAACTCAAAGGAGATAGATATTCTAAACATCAACCCAACAATGTTAGATCTGTAAATTTGCTTTCGCAAATTATTTGTTCTTCCCTCGCCGGGATTCGAACCCATGCTACTGAGATATCGTGACACCAAATCGCCTGCACTGTAGCCTTTCGTTTTTCATAAAAAAATGAAGCTTTCGGCGGCTGAGTGTTACCTTTCCACGTCAGTTTTAATCTAGCGTCGTACTACAGTACACGATATATAAGGCAGATCTCAAATAATTTGCGAAAGCAAATTTACCGATCGAACATTGTTGGGTTGATGTCAAGACGAGTTGCATATACATAATGTACAAAGCCATGTATTACCATCACTGCTGGTGATCCGATGGATAAATCTGTTGTAGAGTTGTCACTGGCTCAGACGTACTTATACATATGTAATGTATTGTTTGCATGCATGCTTTGTAAGTATTATATTGTTATAAATTGTTCATGTTTGATTAACTTGTGTCTCATCCCTTTTGCGTAATAAAGCAAATAAAATATGTTTAAACTAAATCATAAGACAATAAAAAAAGTTTTTCCCTTAATACATTTGTTAACTCTTAGACACACTATGGAATTATTGACAAGCTAAGTAATTTTTTACAGAAACTATATTAATAACAGAAGAAGTAACTTCTTCATTTACCGACAGATTATTGTACTTTGGGTGTGTCGTAAACGATTATGTTTTACTTAGTGGTTTGCAATCAATATATCTATAAAAGTATACACTTACAGTACACCTCTAGTGGTTCCGTTTCTACATACATATCCGGCTCTGCCATTGACGACTTAACCCCACATCGTATCACTGCATTGTTGTCTTTAGCTGCTACTTTGAACGTGAGATTACTTGTGCGATAGTGGGAACAATTTTCAGACATCTCCGATATTGATGTGTTGAGGTCAGTACCTTGAATAGGAACTATCTTTCCATTTAGATACTTTTCAAAGACATGTTCTGCTGGAGGTTTTCCAACATCTCCTCTACAGACAACTGTTATGTTATCACCTTCAACTATCCTTTGTGATGTTGTTGTTCGTTTTGTAAAATATGTAGTGGTTCTATATCTGATGTCAAATGACAAGTCATCGTTCGAGGGGATAGAAGATGTAGTATCATAATAAGTTTTTTGTAAGGTATAATAGTTAAGTGCAGTTGTATTGTTAATTGTTTCGCTCTGCATAGTAGAGACAGTATCATATTCTTTTGATGTGATTTCAGGTGGTGATGAGCTATAATTCATATGTTTAGTTGTAGTCACTGACGAATCTGTTGGCCTATGTACTACTGAAATGCTATCCGGTATTGAAGGTGGCACTATCAAAATAAAACATAATACATTTTTACCGGATTTAATAACAGTCTTTAGAAAAACGATTCAATTTTTTAAGACGAAATAATTCAACAAAGTTAAAAAAGAAAACGTGTTCGAGTCACAAAAAAGCACATATTAACATTAATTGTTCTGACTTTAATCATGTTCATAACTTTATATCTTGTTAATAACTTTATTGTTGATTTGTTTATTTTCGTTGGTACCAATTTTCGTGGATTGAGGAAAACTTATATGTTCGTAGATATCTAATTTCGTGGGTTTTCCGAAGTATGCATACAAGCCTATGGAAATATTGGTATTTGTTGGACATTTCATTTCGTGGTTCACCTGTTCCCGCGAAATCCACAATAATTGGTATCCAACGAATAATAATGAATCCATAGTCATGATAGTATCCATGAATTTTTATACATAAAGGGAGGTTTTCGATTGTTGTATCTAGTCATTGGTTGATCATATGTTTCATATGAAAGAAATATAGTCTTCATTATAACATTTCTGCAGTATTTTTCATAATTTGGTTTGTTCGTTCCCTGTCGAGCAGATTTTACCTACACAGTTTTGGCTATTGAGTTATGTCCCTTTTTTCTTGATGTGGGATTTCTTTTGGAGTCCTAAAATTTTGACTTTCACCATTTCTGATCAGATATATTATTCCTATGCATAATCGTAACGAAGGGATGCTTTATATTAATTCACAAGATTAATGAAAACAATTACGGATTTTCAAAGCAAAAATTAAATCCATGCTTTTTTGACAGGAAAGAAAAAAGGAACATTGGGAAAATACATTAAAAATTTATAAGTTTTTACAGTCCTTATTTCAAATAAAGTTATTGTGGTACTCATGATACTACGAACCAAACTAATTAATGTTGAAGGGAAATTTAAGCTAAAATGATATAATGAGACAATGGAATATATAAAAAAAAAACATCTATTGTTAATCAATCATATATCTGATGATCGTTTATCTATATTTAAAAAACAAAGGTAGAGAACTCAATTTGTATGCAAACTCAGTCGAATACCAGTTGTAAAAATTTGGTAGATAACATGATATTTTCTAAAATATTGAAAAGATTAGTGGAATACTGATTTCATCACCTTATCCAGTATTTAACAGAGCACCACAATTTGAAACTTTTCATAACATAGAACATGTAGAACACCCTATCATTTTGTATACAGTTTTAACTTTTTTTCATTTCACTGTATAAGGATATATTTTAGATGTTATATCATCCAAAGTTTTATGAATTTTTATGTATATTATTTTTCAATTACTCTGTAAACTTTGTTCTTGCATTGTTTTGTTGGAATAAACTATAATAAACCACGTTCACTCTGTGTTTTTGTTAATGTATTTCTATTTGCATCCATTTGATGAGGTAAGACTTTTTCAACTGGTTTTAATAGTTAGTTCTTATGTTGACTGTTACACCACTGTCCAATGTTTGGGGAGGGTTGGGATCCCGCTAATATGTTGAACCCCGCCACATTCAGTATGTGTAGCGGCCAAATTTGAGAACAAAACCATTGTTGCCTATTGTTGTATTTTTTGGTAATTAGTGATATTCTATTTTAAGACAAGTTACTTTCCCTTTACTTAAATGAACCCCTTCAGGGAATTTGCACGAAACGTGCTTGGTGAAAATCTTAGATTATGATGAAAATTAGGAATACCAGAGTCAACCAATATGGTATGTTTCTTTTATTTATTACAGATAAATTATCTTTCATGTTTAAAGTTAGAAATTTTGAGTTTAATTGATTTAAAACCGATGAAAGTTGAACTTGATAATTTGACAATTATTTACCGTAAATGTTCATGATATTACTTTTTTGAAAGAGAACAAGTGTATGTTACTACCGTAAATGTTATTTCGTACCTGAATAAAGAGATTTGAACGGAAGGAATAAGTATTTATTTGGTATAGACATCATATCATTAACATATTGACATGGATTTAACAGAAAGCGACACCAAAGCTACTAAAGATGAAGAAAGTGCAAATATAATAGACAAAAATGTAATTGAAGAAAGTGCAAATATAAAAGACACAAATGAAACGGAAGAAACGACCAGTACGACTACATGTAGTTTGGAATCAGAACATGTAGATGGTGCCAGAGCAAGAACATTATCAGAAAAAGGACAACAGTACGAATTTGATAAGCTTGCCCATAGTTACGGTGGCTTAAATCTTCTTTCTGAAAACATTATTGATCTAATAGCAGATAAAGCACCATATGATACAATCAAAGGGAAGTATTCAATATGGATGGACAAATATGAGATGTTCTTAGAACAACACCAAAACATTATGCCTAAGATAGGTCATGAGGAAGACAAAGAATCATATATGATGGTTTTCCAAGAAAGAGATGAATCTTTACGCGAGATCAAGAGATCAATAGAAAATTATTTCAACGCTATCCGCGAAGAAAATAAACAAACACAGAGGTCAAAAAGTGTAATTAGTAAACGATCATCACTTTCAAGATCAAGTTTATCATCGCAAAGGTTAAAAGAAGAACAAAAACGAGTTGAATTAGAGACAAAATTGGCAGCACTTAAAAGAAAGAAAGACAATGAGTTAGCAAAGTTAAAATTAAAATTAGAAGAAAAAGAATTACAACTCGACACCGATATAGCTATAGCAGACGCAAAAACAAAATTATTAGACAAGTATGAAAATCTTGAATCTGAATCAAATAGTACATGTAGTACTCACGTTTCGAAAGTACAATCAAAACCAAAGAAATCTGACATTGCACAAAAAACAGCTGTGAATTATAACGTAATGGCAAAACCGTTTGTACCAAAGAACGAGATAAAAGAAGTACTCGATACTAGACCAGTTAAAGCCCTACAGGTCAATAAAATTATATCTACCTCAAACAACACACATTTGCAAGAACCTAAAAATGAACATAATACGACTGTGATATCCAGCATTAAACATGATGAAAATATGAACAATATTCAGGCTAATACAGTGGAAAATAGCAATATAGCGGAAAATAGTATGTCTGCAGTAGTGAAACACTTACGAAAACCTACACCTGATATTAAGAAATTTGGAGGAAACCCTTTAGAATACAGAAAGTTTTATAGACAATTTCAAGCAAGAATAGTTGCAAATACAGATAACGAGGAGGAGAAAATGACTTATTTGGAACAATTTACATATGGCGAAGCAAGCAAAGTAGTAAGTGGATTCAGTCATTTAATAGGTGAACATGCATATAGTGCAGCAATCAAACAGTTAGAAGAAAAATACGGAGATACAGAAGTTATTGCAAATGCATTCATTAAAAGAGCACTAGAGTGGCCTACCATACAAGCTGGAGATTCAAAGTCACTTGATGATTTCTCTTTATTTTTGATTGAATGTGAAAATGCAGCTGAGAGCATGGAAGCTATGCGTATTCTTGAATACTCCGAGAACATTAAACGACTAATGATTAAATTACCATTCTACTTTCACGATCGATGGAGAAATGTAGTTATGCGAACAAAGGAAAAGAAAGAGTCTGTAACATTTACACATTTTGTGCAGTTTGTTAAACAGGAAGCTAAAAAGGCCAATGACCCAACTTATGGTAATATAGCGGTTTCTGCAAAACAGAATAATACAAGAGACCAGAAGGCTAAGAATGTGACTGATAACAAATCGAAACAGACTCAAAGGATGAGCTTTGCCACAGATGTTAAAAACGAACATGATAAGCATGTAAATGAACTGAAATGTACCTACTGTGGAAACTGTCATAAATTAGAAGATTGCAAAAGCATACTATCTTTGAGTATTAGAAACCGTTATGAACATTTAAAGAGCAAAGGTCATTGTTTTGGTTGCCTCAAAATAGGACACAGAACAGTTAACTGTAAAATGCGAGCCACATGCCTCATTTGTAACAAAAGACATCCAACTTTACTTCACGACAAAGACAAAGTACCAAGAGATGTTACACCAATGAAACAGAGTGAAAGTTCGACAGAAGTGGAAAACAAGACTAGCGCGTGCACAAGCTATTTATCAGATAACAGCCAAGTAGGGGCTGGAGATATGTCATGTGCAATGGCTATAATACCAGTAAGGGTAAAAATGAAGAATAAAGCACATTGTGTAGAGACATACGCATTCTTTGATTCAGGAAGTAGCGTGTCATTCTGTACAGAAAATCTGTTGCACAAGCTAGGTGGAAATGGTAAAAGAATGAAGATTACACTGAATACCATGGGTGAACCGTATAAGATGACAACTTATGCAGTTTCTGGATTACAAGTATTGGACCTAGAAATGAATGATGTTGTAGAACTTCCAAGAGTCTATACAAAGGATGAGATGCCAGTTTCAGTGGATCACATTCCGAAACAAGAAGAAATCTCGAAATGGAGTCACTTGTCGGGAATTAAATGGCCTAACCTTGATGCTAGTATTGGACTTATGATAGGCAATAATGTCCCAGATGCCTACACACCATTTGAGGTAGCAACAGGACCAAGTGGATCCCCACATGCCACACGCACTTGATTGGGATGGATTATATGGAACATGATACGAGAATGTACAGGAACTAATAAAGTCGTTAATCGAGTAGAGATGTCTGCGATTCATGAAGAAGAGCATTCAAGGCTTAACGAGTTAGTTGAAAAATCTATGAACTTTGATTTTCCTGAACGCATTATAGATGACAAGAGAGAAAACGCAGTAGACGACAATTCTTTCTTAGATTATGTGAATAAGAATATTCATTTTGAGAAGGGACAGTACTACATTCCGCTACCCTTCCGTGACAGCAATGTGAAACTGCCGAATAATGCTTCCCAGCGCCAGCAGCGATTGAGAAGTCTTAAGAACAAGTTTATCAAGAATCCTAAATTCAAACAGGACTATACTGATTTTATGGACAAACTGTTAGAAAGAGGTTACATGGAACACGTCCCAAAGGAACAGTTCAGCAGAAACGATGGACGAGTATGGTATATCCCGCATCATGGTGTTTACCACAGTCAGAAACCAGACAAAATTAGAATTGTGTTTGACTGTTCAGCTACATATATGGGTGTGTCTCTGAATAAACAACTCTTACAGGGACCAGATCTCACTAATAACCTACTAGGTGTTCTCATAAGATTCCGTGAAGAGAAAGTTGCAATTTTAGGAGATATAGAAGCTATGTTTCACCAGGTGAAAGTGCCACCACTTGATAGAGACTGTTTAAGATTCTTTTGGTGGCCAAACGGTAACATGGAGAATGAACCGGAACAGTATAGAATGACTGTGCATTTGTTCGGTGCCACATCATCACCAAGTTGCTGTAACTATGCGCTAAAAGAACAGCTGAAGACTTCGGTGAACATTATGACAAAGAAGTAGCACACACAATAACTAAGAGCATGTATGTTGATGATTGTCTTTCGTCATTATCGACTGACGTTGAAGCAATATCGTTGATAAAGAACGTAACTTCTTTGTGTGAAAAGGGTGGATTTCATATGACAAAATGGATCAGTAACAGCCCACTCGTAATTAAATCGATACCAGAGGAGGAGCGTGCCAAAGAGGTCAAGCAGTGGAGTCTTGAGGATGACCTCCCGGTTGAACGTGCATTAGGTGTGCAATGGTTTATAAAGACTGACACTCTAGGATTCAGAATCAAGTGCAAAGAAAAGATAGCGACTAGAAGAAGTATTCTTTCAATCACTAGTTCAGTATACGATCCTTTAGGAATTATATCGCCGTACGTGCTGAATGCGAAATCTATTCTACAGGGTTTGTGTAGACAAGGGTTTAGTTGGGATAAAGAACTTATAGGACCTGATTTAAAGAAATGGAACGATTGGTTAGATCAGCTTTCTGACCTTGAGAACGTGAGAATAGACAGGTGCTATAAACCTGAAAACTTTGGAAAGGTTGTTTCATCTCAGCTTCATTGATTTTCTGATGCTAGTGAAATTGGCTACGGAATGGTATTTTATTTACGCCTTGTTGATGATGAAGGTATGATTCATTGTTCCTTTGTACTCGGCAAGTCTCGGGTAGCACCATTGAAAAAGGTAACTATACCTAGGATGGAACTTACAGCCACAACACGAGCAGTAAAACTAAGTAAAGTAGTATTAGAGGAGTTAAACTACAGCATAGACAAAACATTCTTTTGGACAGACAGTATGTCAGTATTACGCTATATCAGCAATCAGAATATACGTTTCCACACTTTCGTTGCAAACCGCTTAGAAATCATTCATGAAGCTACAATTGTTGATCAGTGGAAGTATATAAATACAAAGCTTAATCCCGCAGATTATGCATCTAGGGGAATGTCAGTTTCAAAGTTTGAATCCAACCCAGACTGGTTCAATGGACCAGAGTATCTTTGGAAACCAGAAATAGAATGGCCAGAAGGGCACATAGACAAGACTATTATTGATGAAGATAAAGAAGTGAAACGAGTCGTTAACACTACAATATTGTCAAGCGAACATCACGGATTAGATAGACTGTTCTCTCTATTCTCAGAATGGAAGAAACTGAAGAAAATAACTAGTTGGTTATTTATTGCGTTGGACAACTTTAGGAAACTCGTTAAGGAAAGAAAACAAATAAGAAACAGACGTCAGTCAGAAGGTGAGAACTCAGTGGATAATCAGAATGAACGAACAGTTAGAAAATCATTGAACGGAGTAACGAAAGATGTTCAGATCACTTTACCGACAACTGAAACTCTTAATAGATCAGAAATGGCTATCATTAAATATGAACAAAGTGTTCACTTTGAAGAAGAAATACATGTACTTCAAAATATAGACCGAGGTAAAGTGTTAAAGAAGTCATCTAAACTCTTCAAACTTAATCCATTTATAGACGAGAATGGTTTGTTAAGAGTAGGAGGAAGATTAGAGCGTGCTGAATTACCGTATGATGCGAAACATCCAATATTATTACCGAAAGACTCTAACATTTCAAAGTTGATCATTGAAGATATTCACCGTTCAGTAGGACACTTGGGTAAAAACTCAATTCTGGGGCAACTAAGGCAAACATTTTGGATTATTGGTGCTAGCTCTATGATTAAAGGAATAGTATCAAAATGTGTAATCTGTAGGAAGTACTGTGCACCATTTGTTGACCAAAAAATGGCTAATTTACCAAAGGAGAGACTTATATCCGATAAACCACCATTTACGATGGTTGGAATGGACTTTTTTTGGACCGTTTCAGATCAAACAAGGAAGAAGTTTAGTGAAACGATATTGGGTTATCTTTACTTGTCTCTCCATCCGTGCCGTTCACTTGGACATCGCACATTCTATGGATACAGATTCTTGTATAAACGCAATCAGACGTTTGATATCTCGCAGAGGAAAGCCAGAATTCATAAGATCAGATAACGGAACAAATCTAGTTGGAGCAGAAAGAGAAATGAGAGAAGAAATAGAAAGATGGAACATAGACAAGATAAATAATTTTATGCTTCAGAAAAGTATAAAATGGGCATTCAACCCTCCTGCCGCGTCACACTTTGGAGGCGTGTGGGAGAGATTAATAAGATCAGTAAGAAAGGTGTTATATTCTGTCATGCAAGAGCAGAGTCTTCGATTGAACGATGAAAATCTGAATACATTGTTTTGTGAAGTGGAAGCAATCTTGAATAACCGTCCGATTTCTGAAGTATCTGAACACGTAGACGATTTAAAGGTGCTTACTCCGAACCATCTTCTCTTATTACGACCTGGCGAATACTTTCCTCCAGGAACTTTTTGTAAAACAGACAATTACGTAAGAAGACGTTGGCGACAAATACAATATCTAGCAGACATTTTCTGGAAGAGATGGACTCATGAGTATTTGCCTTTATTACAAAGTAGGCAAAAGTGGAACTCTGAAAAGCGAAACTTGAAAATAGGAGACATTGTATTGATCCAGAATAATACACCGAGGAATCTTTGGAACTTAGGAAGAATCATTGAAGTACTAAAGGACAAGTCAGACAATGTTCGTATAGTGAGGCTAAAAACATATTCAACAACATTATTACGACCAGTCGCAAACTTGTGTTTGGTATTAGAAGCTGATATTTAGAGTCATAGTTTGAACTAGTCATGTTAGAACAGTAACTTGTGTTTGAAAGTACTTTGTTGTATAAATGGACTATATAAAGGTTTAGTTATTGATTGTCACTTAAATTGGGAAATTATTTGGCCTTATTATAATTTTTGATAATTGAGTTCTTTAAGACCACAATTAAGGGGCTGGAATGTAGCGGCCAAATTTGAGAACAAAACCATTGTTGCCTATTGTTGTATTTTTTGGTAATTAGTGATATTCTATTTTGAGACAAGTTACTTTCCCTTTACTTAAATGAACCCCTTCAGGGAATTTGCACGAAACGTGCTTGGTGAAAATCTTAGATTATGATGAAAATTAGGAATACCAGAGTCAACCAATATGGTATGTTTCTTTTATTTATTACAGATAAATTATCTTTCATGTTTAAAGTTAGAAATTTTGAGTTTAATTGATTTAAAACCGATGAAAGTTGAACTTGATAATTTGACAATTATTTACCGTAAATGTTCATGATATTACTTTTTTGAAAGAGAACAAGTGTATGTTACTACCGTAAATGTTATGATAGATGCACTTTTGTATTGTATTATAATTCACAAAATGTTAGTTTTGATAGTAGAATTTAGTGTGTTTTATCTTTTATTTTGTAGTTAATCTTTTCGTACCTGAATAAAGAGATTTGAACGGAAGGAATTAGTATTTATTTGGTATAGACATCATATCATGTATATATCTGTCCTAAGTCAGGAGCCTGTAATTCAGTGGTTGTCGTTTGTTATAAATGTGTAACTTTGTTTTTCGTAAATTATTTGTACATAAATTAGGCCGTTAGTTTTCTACTTTAACTTGTTTTCGGTGACTTTTCTATCTGACTATACAGTATGGTCTTTGTTTATTGTTGAAGGCCGTACGGTGACCAATAGTTGTTAATTTCTGTTTCAATTGGTTTCTTGTGGAGACTTGTCTCATTGGCAATCATACCACATCTTCTTTTTTTATATCTATCTATCTACAATTAGAATCAGTTGAAAGTTTATTTATTATTTACTATATGTAAGTTACACTAGATGCACGTTAAGAAATATTGCTCCTTTAACATGAGAATAAGAAACATCGACGATTATATATAATCTCAATGGCCATATTTTACAAAGCTCAGCATAAATCAAAACCTGGAATTAAAAAACAAAATTGTGTATATAGTACACGGATGTCCCACTCGCACTATTATTGTCCATGTTCAGTGGACCGTGAAATTAGTTAAAGGTTTCGAATTCAACAGTTTAATCTTGTCACGTCACTTTTCTGTATAGAAATTTGTCTTTTCGATAATTCAACGATTTTCAAAGTTGTGTCTGTGCAGTTAAGAAAATTAAATAGTTAAAGATAAACATGATTTCCACGTCTAATTGTACGTTTGTCCATCTGATGAGTTAAGCCTTTTTCAACTGATTGTTATAGTTTGTTCTTATGTTGTACTGTTATACCACTGTCCCAGGTTAGGGGGAGGGTTGGGATCCCGCTAACATGTTTAACCCCGCCACATTATTTATGTATGTGTCTGTCCCAAGTCAGGAGCCTGTTATTCAGTGGTTGTCGTTTGTTTATGTGTTACATATTTGTTTTTCGTTTATCTTTTTATACAAATCAGGCCGTTAGTTTTCTCATGTAAATAGTTTTACATTGTCATATCGAGGCCTTTTATAGCTGACTATGCGGTATGGGCTTTTCTCATTGTTGAAGGCAGTACGGTGACCTATAGTTGTTAATGTCTGTGTCATTGTTGTCTCTTGTGGACAGTAGTCTCATTGGAAATCATACCACATCTTCTTTTTTATATCCGATAGTTGGTTAACAGAATAGGTTGTCTCGATAATTGAACAATCATGTGTTGCAGTCTTTTATTCGACTGTCATACCAGTGAGAGGTTTAGCTAGCTACAAAACCAGGTTTAATTCACCATTTTTTACAAAAGAATATGCCTTTAACAAGTAAGAATATGACAGTTGTTGTCCATTCGTTTGGTGAATTGGGCTTTTAATTTTGTAATTTGATAAGGATAAGATCTTATATAATTTGAAACTTTATAGTAACTGAATTTCAAAAGCGTTAATCCTGTTGTAATCTCCGTCTGCTATCATGGAAAGTAAATGACATTATAAGGATTTTTTTCTCTTTCAATCTAGTTTGATATTACTTTGCAATAGAATAATCTTATTTGAAATTTAACATTACTAGCATCCATGCCAACACGGAAAAAAACACATTGAAAATATCAACTGTCGGTGTTTGCAGGGGAGATACTATTTTGACACTAGAATGCCCGCTGTTAACATGGTATTATAGGTAATACGTACTATTCCTATAAACTACTTTGAAGAGAGTATACACTTGTGTTTTTGTTCTTTTTGTCATTTGGTTATAGACTTGAGCTCATTTCCACCGTTCATTTTATTCATATGGTTAATATAATCAATTTAGTTTGTGTTAGATATTCTCACCAAGAACCAAATATGTATCGTAGTGTTTTTATGAAAAGAAAAGAAAAAAAAGCATTCATCAGCTTCAGATTAAAATTATGATTTTATAACACGTTTTCTTTTTCCTTTAATCTTGTATGACCAGCTGATAGAGTGAAAATTAAAAATTCTATAATCATTATTGTTACTATTGGTCATTGTTTTATGAGAAATTCGTGTATATATTCAAACAAAACTCTCAAATTCTTTCATGTTTTTGGTCGAGAAATAATGATGTACCGATGATTAATGAATTTGTAGGGTTGGACGAAAGACTTCTACAAATTTCGAAAGGCATGAATAATTGATACTAACAATGAAATTTAACACGTATCAAGGTGAATCATCGGTATAAACTTCTTCAGATATCATATTCTTAGACTTTGCATAAATAAAGATTTTACCTTTGCTAGCCAAGGGTAAGAATCTAGCCCCCTCCTGTCCACTCTTGGCGGAATGTAATACAAGTAATAGCTTTTTCTAAAAAAAACTAGTCGTCTCTTAGCTGATGACATTGGAAAGTGTTTGCTAAATTATAAAAGACTTGTACAATTTTTCGTTATTTACCTTTTTTTTATAAAAGTATCAACACTGGAATGCCCGGGTAGGAGAAATGTCATAACTCGTGTCTTAGTCGCTTGTATCTTTTTATCGTTTTTCTACACTTTTTTTTACTTCTTTGTGCTTTTTCGCCTGAATTTTTGTCGTTCTTATAGACATCAATTGTGTTGAGATTGAAACGTAGTAAAATTTAAAGATATAAGAACATCAGTTGAAAAGATGATTTCAGCTTTCCAATTGTGAACTTTTCATTTCTAAGTAAAAACATTCCAGCAGCACCTGCATACGGGGTATATATCTCCCAATTGATACGATATTCTCATGCTTAAATTTCCTATCATGATTTTCTTGATAGAGGGTTGCTGCTCACAAGGAAGCTATTAAACCAAGAGTTCCAAATGGTGAAGTTGAAATCATCTCTTCGTAAATTTTTCGTTGGTTGACCGTTATGGAAAAACCGTTTCGCAAATGATATCGGATATGTTCCTTACGTCGTAACTACAATCCCCTTCCCTTTCATGAATGTGTCCTACCGAATTAGACTATTTACCGGATTTGTTATCACATAAGCACCACGCCGGGTGCCACATGTGCAGCAGGATCTGCTTATCCTTCCGGAGCACCTGAGATCACCCCTAGTTTTTGGTGGGGTTCGTGTTGTTTATTCTTTAGTTTTCTATGTTGTGTCATGTGTACTATTGTTTGTCTGTTTGTCTTTTTCATCTTTGGCGTTGTCAGTTTATTTTAGATTTATGAGTTTGACTGTCCTTTTGGTATCTATCGTCCCTCTTTTCAAGTAATATATTTCCAACGGGTTTTCACATCTTTTCAAATTATGATAATGTCATTGGTTATAAAGAAGGTGTATCGTGTACTTGGTTGTGGGACTATGGTAAGAACCAAGTTATGAGTCGACTATTAAACTATACTTTACACTTTAATTCGATCAATTTGTAGTACAAGGCCATGCTTCTGTTCTAGCAGACGACAACTAACTTATTGATTATAACTAAAACCTGTTCCACCTTTCCGGAGATAAGATATACTATAAGTTATATGGTTTGCTACTGACCCCTACAGATCCATAGAGGGTTAGTAAAATACATAGGGGGTGAGGCCGGAGGCCGAATCCCCTATGGATTTTATTCAGCCTCTATGGATCAGTAGGGGGTCAGTACTTAACCGTATAACGACTTTATCGCACCCTGGACTTTTCTGCTGCGTTTTATTGAAAAATAAACAAAGAAATACAACAACATCAATAGATGACGTCACCATTAACGCGTCAGGAACCCCCTATGAAATTTACTAACCCCCTACGGTCTCATACGGTCACCACGTGACGGCGCTTAACCAATCACAACGTAATATTTTACCAACGGTGCGATAAATTGTGTTAGGCAGTCCCGTTACCAGAAGACCCAAAATAGGATCAGTTTCGAAGTTCTATTTCAGATTTCAAACACGTAATTAGACATTATACCGTTTATTCTAACATGGTGTCCTTCAAACGCTTTGAGAACACACCCGTGGTAAACTTTGAATATATTGTCAGGGCTGTTCCAATCGTACTCCCACGTCATATCCTTTTTTTAATGAGATATCCGACGTCATAGAACGATGACGTAAGGAGATGAGCATTTTACGGGAACATACACGCTGCCAAAACAAAAATCATCACAAGGAAACGTAAACAAACGATGCTAAATGTGGTATAAGCCGATGTTTTTAAACATATAAGACATTATAAGTAAATCATAATTTAAATTCACCAAAAACTATCTAAATACGTTATTGTAAATAGTTAAAGCAAAACTAATTCAGTTTACTCCGTTCTTTTACGCCAATTTAATTGCGCGTATTATTTATGGGAACTGCAAATGTATGCCTCCATAGGGATATTATTATCAAGGGCCAACCCGTGGTAAAATCACGATATATTGAAGCCCCCATGAATTATTTCTTAAATAATGTATCACTTGTTGTTTTATACTTGTAGAAGTCTTTACATATGTTTACTATACTTTTCGCTGCCAAAATTTTTCAAAATCCAAAATAACGTTACACCTATGACGTTGCTAAATTTTACTACAACGTCGACGAATGCCATTGAAAACCTTGTACAAATGCAGTGTAAACGTTACGCTGCACACATCTGTCATCTTCAATAAATCAAGTTCAAAATATACTGAATTGATGCAAATTTTGTTTGGCATATACTAATGTACAAACTACTTAATTCTTAATATTCAAAAGTAAATAAGATTTTTATAATTATAGGCTACAATATCCTGAATATGTGTGAAATGTAACGATTACGAATATTAGTGAAAGAGATCTGCATTTACCCTTGATGCCTTCTGAGAATCCGTCCACAGAATTTTTATTAAAACCTATGGGTTGTTGCTATTAAACATTTCCGTTAAAATTATGTGAAAATATAAGGGGGTCACCGGATTCCTTTTTTTTCCAGTTGAAAATAATCAGTCTCACTTTCGTAGCGTGGAAAAGGTAAAAATAAAATTAATAATTTTAACGTCGTAAAATTCTATCACTCATACATAAATGATGAAGACAGCAAATATAAATCCGGTGACCCCCTAATATATTCATATCGTTAAAATGAAAATGTTTACAGCAACAGAATATTATTTTTGAATAGACTTCTGTGGACAAATTTTCGGAAAATTTCAATTTAAAGTGGGAAAAGCATATTCTCTGACGCGTTTTCCTTTAGTAATCCTTTGCAAGTAATCGGCATAAACTTAGAACTATAAAAACTTCTTATTTATATATATTTTTTAACATTCTGACGATACCAACGAATTATATAAATGCGTACTAATTTTCAACAAAATCTGAAATACCTTGCTTGAAAGTGAGTTCGACTCCGAAACCTAATTTACTTGGATAGTCAGGTTTTTCTTTTTTTGCCGAGTCTGTGTTTTTTTCTCATGGAACTGTTGCTTCAGGTTCTTATAAAAACTGTGCATCGCAAAAAAGACAGGAGTGTTGAATGTTGCGTTTAATTTAAAAAATAAATCAAGCAAATATTGTCCAATTACGCATTCTTTGCCTTAAAAAAAGTATACATTATCAGGTCAAATTTATTTATGAATTTTTTATAAATTGGGACACGTTCGAAAGGAATAATAATCATGCAAACGAATGCAGCCCTTTTATGAGTAACGAATGTTATGCAAATAAAGGATCCTCATAGAAACCCCGATGGCGGATTCGAAATGGAAAATAATCTTCGATAATGTGAAGGTCAGGATTATACAGTGCAATCACAACAAAAGGTAGGACAGTACTGGTATTTTGGAAAGATTTTTGATTCCGCTAATTGAAACACGTAATTTCGAATGAATGCGGTTGGAATTTAAAAAATTTCGACTAAAACCATTGAATCAATTTTACCTGACGGCAACTATACATATTTATATGTATACTGTTATAACTAATACAACAGAGGAAATTTTTAAAAAATACTTTAAAGTTATACTTTTTTCGGGAACTTAACTTTTTGTCAATTTCTTCGGGTAAACAATTAACACTGCATGCAGATTTGAAAAAAAAAAGAAAAACGTTTAGTCTGTGGGAGTGAGAGATAAAAGACTTAAATTGATGTCAGAAATGAATAAGAAATTTTAGACAGCCATTCTAGGGTATCTTCTTGACATAGGTATAACAAAATGGAACCATTTGATGGAGAATACTTTGATTTAATCATGTATAGAATATTGTATGCAAAGTTACTTGTAAACTGGTAAAATATTATATTTGTGTGGCACTTGAATTTGTGTGTGGTGACCAAAATCTTGGCTTGTATATATAGTTCAAGTCCGGCAATTTCGTGTGCCTTTAAGTCCAATAAGCGGACTCCGGACGGATCGAAATACCGGTAAGCATCAAATAATTGTACATACAGTTGTCTTATCGGCATGATATTACTACACATGTACTCTTTCACGAGCTTCATCTTTATCAAAAGCAAACAAATTATATATAACAAAACTTTTTATCAATGCATCACAAGATTGCTCTGTTTTTCGTTTAATATATTTTACATAATATCCGTTCCTGTCTCGGGATGTTTCTTGAATAGTCAGAAACATGAACAAATCAAAACGACTTCAGGACATGACCCTTTACCAAGACTTGGTGCTCATTCTTATTGGTCACGGCTAAGTACATTACCAAGCGGATTTTGTTAAATATGTGTAGAGGCGATTATTTGATCTTCTGAGGAGGAGGGGAGACAGTTTTCCGGATTGATATTCTTTTTTCCTTTTTTGCTGGTACAAATTGTTTTCATTCATACTTATTCCCTTTATTGTAATGCATTTTGTTGGACAAAATATTCATTTTCGCAACGACTTGGGCCTCGTTATTCATAATGCCATAATAATCATTTTCACATTCCTACCACCCCCATTCTCCCATCCTTAGAATGTTAAATGGTCATCCCCTAAAGACTGGATTTCGTTGACCGTCAACGGTATTCATGACTTCGTAATGGCCATGGCCGCACCTTACTGTTGCATAAGTTTACAAAAAAAGATAACCAAAAATACTTTCAGAATATATATATGTTAAGAGCGGGAAAAAATTAACAAGAAAAATGGGTCCTTTATATCATAAATTATAAATATGTCTGTTTTAAGTAAAACACTTGATAAATTTCATGCTTCCGTAGCCGTTTTCCTGGATTTACTTTCATCATGCAGAAATGCTTAAAATTAAATATTTAAAAGCAAAGAATGTTTAAGAAGCGAAACATGTGAAGACAGTACATGATCAAAAGTATTCGTCACCTCTTTTTTTTTTTGGCCATATATTTATTTCATGTAAAAACAACTTTTTTCTCAAAAAATGATTTTATTTTGGACAAAAAAAAACTCCCAATAGAATATAAAAAAGCTCCACAACAAAAATATAACCAATTGATGAAATAAACCTGTGAAAATTTGGCACCAAATTGCTTATTATTCAACTAGAAATTACCCCAAAACATTTTTTTGAAAAAACGTAGTTATATATGATATACAAAGAGAAAGATCACAAGTTACGAATTCTTATGGACCAAATGATAAAAAAAGCCAATCTGTCTTCGATCAACTTAATATCTTATTGAAATTATCAACAATATAAACATAAGAAGATATGGTATGATTACCAATGTAGCAATTACCAAACATCTTCTTTGAGACCATTTGACGTGATGAATGAAATCGTAAACCACCGTACGGCCTTCAAGACCTTCAACAATGACGAGCTGAACCCATATCGTACAGTAAGGATCCGAAATGACAAAGTGTGAAACATTTAAAACAACAACAACAAAAAAAAAACCAACGGATTGATTAACGAACAGCAAAATTCAGATATGATAGCTAAATATACATGACATCATTGTAACGTCATAAAAATGGCTAAAAGACGTCATGAAAAATGAAAAAATGAAACGAGAATGAAATGGCATTGACAGAACATCATTAAATTATGCTTTTATTGCTAAAATCAATATCGGCCCATTGGCAGTTTAAGAACAAATAAATCGGCCCAATCGGCCCTTTGGCAGTTAAAGACAACGTATATCGGCCCGATCGGCCCGATCGGCCCATTGGCAGTTAAAGGTAACGTCAATCGGCCCAGGTCGGCCCGCTGGCAGTATAAGGGTGTCAAAGACGGTACTTATCGTACTTATCCTACAAAACTTAACATACTGAATTGACATTATCTTTCGTGAGAAACCAGTCATATGTAATAATCTTTTTGGAAAGCAAACATAATATCTGTATGCTTATACTTGTTTTCAATTCTTCTAGAAAACAAAGAATCAAAATATATCTTTTGAAATGCCAACAATATCTTTGTCTTTGGAGTGTTTAATTTTCTTTCATTTCGCTTTCACTTATTTGGCATTTATATTGAATAAAAAGTCAATAAACCTCAAATCTTAAACCTGTTCATTTTTTTAAGTAATAATTATATAATTATTTTTTTGCTAATAAGATATTTTTTTTCACATGTATCAACAACTATTCTCTATATCTAATGGGAAGATTAAATATAAAAAAAATTATTGCAATGATATGTTCATTGTGGAAGCCCGTAGATAGAACTTTAGAAATAAATTGTGTAGTTTGTTGTTTAATTGGTTTGCTGTCTAAATTAATTACATGTAATTCATATCTCCTTTAAAATCGTTAGTAGAAATTAAGTATGCGTTGCTGAAATATGATAGCATACATGGCTTATTGCTTTCATCGTCTGAGAGTAGTTTTATATTCTTCTTATAATATATTTCCCTTTCGATGTTTTGGTCTTCTGCTCATCATCGTCTGCCTTTTTGAGAGGGATAGCTAGACAACGTTCAACCCATCCGAACCCTTCCCTAAAGATCGGGGGACTTAAATTAATAATCATTTGTCATGAGATGTAGGAATGAGCAGCTGGAATAGGCCTTTATTTGAAGCTTGATGATATTTGATGAGGTCCAGAAATTTAGGTGTTATTTAAAAAAAGGAAAATCATAAAAAACTGAACTCCGAAGAAAACTCAAAACGGAAAGTCCCTAATCAAATGACAAAATCAAATGAACCTTTGAACTACCAATACTGTGATTTATAGCCGTATAGTCCGAATGACGATTCAACTCCTGATTAAATAAGCGACTTTTCCTTACTTGGTCACCGTACTATAAGTGTTACCTGTGTACCGATATGTATGATTGGTAACGAGGTAAAATCTAAGTGCTAATGTAGAAATTCAATTCTGACACTTTACAGGATCAAAATACATTTACTAGGTTTCGAATTGTTCCAACCGTTTAACAAACGTTAGCTATGATAGAGCTAGGAACAGTATATATTAACTGGATAGAGTCAGCAATATCTTCCAATCAGATAGTAAGGAGCATTCAGCCCGCTCCATCGTTCAATTCCTAATGTCGTCTCCGCGGAGACGATGATAATTTCGGAGACACAAGGTAATGATTTCTATTGTACATAGTTGTAAACGAATAACAAGTGTTGTATTCTTGATTTGGTACAGGCATTTTATAATAAAAAACATGATGGATTAAACTTAGTTTATGAAGCGCCATCAAGATGATCACGTGTAAATTTAGAAAATGTAAATAAACAAGGTGCTGAGTGTGCCACGAGTAAAACAATGTAGAAAAATATTTAGGGTTATTTTCAGAAAGTTTTTTCTTTATTTATTTAAGTTCCTGGGTATGTTTCTCGTGCAATTGTTTGAATATTAATATACAATTTCCGTGTCTGCTTCTGAAAATTTGTACAATAGACACAATCGTGTTTACTTCTATACATTCAAAAGTGCTGCCATTGATTCAAAAATGATGATGTCAGACTGTTTGTGACTTTTATCTACCAGTTGATGGCGCAGCATTGTAATCGCAAATGTAAACTTAAACTTCCAATGGTGGAGAGGCGGGTAATGGATCGTGACACGTGGCTAGCTATGACACCTATATAAATAAGGAGATGTGGTATGATTGCCAATGAAACGACTATCCACCAAATTAATTTCGAAAATGTTTTTTTTTGGAAATTTAAAGAAAAGTATTAGTTACATACTATTTTTAATGCTGTAAATCATACAAAATTTACCGACTTTGCAAAGATAATTCAAGAAAAACAACGAATGAAAACAATTAATGAAATAGAATTTAAAAGGGGAAATAAGATTGGTTTAATGACATATCTTATATGCTTCAAGAAAATGTCACAGAACTGGTTTTGTTTACTTGTGACAAGTAAGACTTAATAATTCCTTTAAAATTCCTTAATACTAATTTGGATTATCTCCCCTTGAACGGCTTGGTTGAAACAATTATTCCAAAAAACACAAACATTTGGTAGCTGTTGAAACAATTTGGATAGTGTAAATGATCCCATTTTTTTCCTGAATTCAAATACACAGTTTTACATATCTTATGCCAATCTGTTTCAAAACTTGCAGATTAAACCAAAAATCTAGGCTGTTTGTGTACTGCTGTTTAACAATCCGAGCGGTAAGCAGTTAATCTTTTTTCAAAATACGGCATCAATTGTAAAGCAGAAATCTGCTTTTTTATTCAGAAGTCCCGAGAAACCTCAATCTTATTTAATAGGGATGTTCGATTATGTCAATCTGTCATTTTAACCCTGTCGAATAGTTGTCTCAAAGGCAATCATACTGCAGTTTATAATTCCTTTTGTGTGTACGTTTGTGTTTTGTGAACAGAAGTTCTTATTTACATTGTATATTCGTTCATGGTGTTGTTTGTCTTTCATTAAATAATATTATAACATTTAAATAAATACCTTGTACTGAAATTATTAATATGTTGTTTGAACTTAGAGTTCTAAATCCACTTAGATCTTTGTAAGCTACTTTACATTGATAAGATGTGTCATCTATACACATAAGCTTGTTAAATGTCATAACTGTCTTTGTTGATGATTTTGTTATATTCGTTAGTTTTACCCTTCCCAATAAATAATGTCCCATAGGATCGGTTAACGTTGGAATTTCCTCTGGTAAATATGATGCTATTTCTTCAAACTTGTTGCGCTTTCTTGTAAACGCCATTATACTAACACCAAAGAGAAGTGAATTTTTTTCCTGTGTGTATAAACATTCAATTTCTGTTCCATTTGCACCAAGTAGTCCTACTTCGCTACCGTTAATTACAACCGAAATTGTGTGAACGCCTGAAAAATACAATACTCCATTTTAAACACTAGTATTCATATAAAAATACATCACAAATCAGCATATTGTTTTAAGACAATTCAAAAATACATCATACTAAATTTTTACAGTTTGTTCTGATGTTGTGCCGCTAATTAACTGTCCCAGGTTTGTGGACGGTTCTTCTCTAGCATATATGTGTTACTTTGAGTGAATTTCGCTGTACCCAAAGTTCTGTAAACGTTGAGTGCCGTTTGTTATAGTTTGTTAAAAGGTACAAACGTAGATAAAAGGTACAATGCATCGTTTAATTAGTTTATGTCCATTCATGAACTTTGTCCAAGTGTTATTCTGTAAATATCTTCAAAGGGAGGCTATCTAACAAAATTCGGAGAAGTATTTTAATAATGCGTGTTATAAAATCCGTTGACATTGAATTGTCAGTCAATTTTATTATTTTGGATTCATTGTTTGTTGTTTAACAATGAATCCAAAATAATAAATGATCTTTAATCGCATTTCTTCACTTCGTCAAGCTCAAACAAATCTTCATTAGAAAGGCCTTGACTGTTTATTTAAGCACGTAGCTTTAAAACAAATAAATGACAAAGATACGTACGCAGGATATCAGAGGGATAATGTCAACTTTTATCTAGTTGTATTAACATGTTTAAGAAGTCTCTGTATATAATATGCGCATAAAATTAAGAGAACAAGTTTGCCAGGTACTGGGCACAGTTGGTTCACAACGAAACGTCAAGTGTCTGCATCTTTGATTGAAATACCAAACAAATATTAAATACACCTAGGATTTGCAATGATTTCTACTTTGTTTAAGTGTCATGGATGTTACTGTTTGGTATCCAAGTGAATTGAAACGCCTTATTTCTGTATCCATTGTGATCAACAAATATAATCGCTATTGCCAGGGATTGTGTTGGCAGCAAACGGTAACGATCATTGAGTAAATCATGTGTCTATGAAGGCAAATGACTGGAAAATCACCCAAAATGAACTGTTGTTAATGATAATATTGCATTTGGTTTATGAAACTCCAAAAAACCTTAAATCTAAAGTAGAAGTAACTAAAACGATCTAACAAATGGTTGCCTTTTCTGTATGTCAATCTTTGAGACGAAGAAACCGAAGGTGTCATAACATTTAATTTCTGATTTTTGTGTTTATTATATATATATATATATATATATATATATATATATATATATATATATATGTCATTATACTTAAAACATTGTCTTGTGATATTTTTGTGCAATATGTAATATATCTGTTGTATATAAATGTTAAATAATGAGATAGAGGACAGCATATCGTAAATTAAAAGTTGAAAGTTATGATATAAGTCATCTTAAGTTAATACTGTGGTTAGTGGATTCTTGAAAAATAATCTACTGTAAGAACAATAGACTGACGTCAGAGAAATGGGTTAATAATTAAAATAATACTTCGAATCAACACATATTTCCTTAATTTGAAAAGAGTACTAATTAGAAGGCTGCACTGAAAGTGTATATCATTTCATATAAAAATTTTCCGACCCAAACTCCAAAAAGTTCTATTACGTTATTCCATATCTTAATACCTAACTGCTTAATGCCATTGTTATTTAACAATAACCATTTCCTAAATTATAAATGTCAGATTTTTCCTTTTTGATTTTAACAACTGGAGCACAACTACAGATTTTAGGAATATCAAAAACAATAAACATTGACCTCCTATTTTCTTAGGAAAAGATTGTGTCATCTGCAGGGTGAAAAATTGTTGAATAAATATTTTTGCAAGGAATTTTTAATGCCTCATTGACCGAGACAACTGACCTTCATTTTCAATGCAATTAAAAATGTGAAAAAAATGTATCCTTCAATTCATTTTTGAATTTGCAATAAAATTCACAAGTTTGTCCATCCTTTTTTAATCCCATTTACCGAACGACTTATCTCATCAAAAGTAATATCTGACTCGCACATTTCATAATCTGAAATATATATTGTTCTCCTAAGAAAATTCAACATCTTATTTTTGTCATCGTTATTTGTTTTGACACAAGAATATAGATTTGAATAGAAATAATAAATGATATCTAAAATTTCATCAGTACGAGAAACTGTTCCTTCATTGTGTTTTAAATCAGTAATAAGTTTTGAATGTTGCCTCTGTTTTTCTAGTCTCTTATAACCATCTACCGACCAAAAGGCCTTTGATCTCAATATTGCGCCTTGACATATTTTTTTTTAATCTCCATGTGTTTAAATCTTCATACTGATTCATATTATTACAAACACCATTGGCTACCGTAGCTGAAATTTCTTGTAATTCATTTAGAATTCTATAATAATCTCTATTTTTTTCACTTTTTGTTTATCCTTTTTATATACCTAGGCAAATCGCTCAAAATATTTTAAGTTATCATACCAAGTGGGAGGACTAGAAAAATCAGAATCATAGTATACCTCTTCTTGGATTATTTACTTAACGTTTTCTATAAACCTTCGTTATGCAGTAATTCATTATTTAAAATCCACAAACATGGTCCAGTCTCTACAGTTCTTAAATCTAAAATCATTCACACTAAAAAATGGTCACTAAAACTGAAGTCATTTTTATAAATATTTTTAAAAAGGGTTTTAAACTTAGAGAAATAAAATGAAAACCAATTATTGACTGTCGTAAACTATTTTTTACGATTAGTTTTTTTGAAAAACCGATACATCCTGGTTTTATTTTATCTTATAAACATCACAAAGTACATTATCATTAATAATCGACTTCAATGCACACACAACTTTGTTTTCCCAAAAAGAAGTTTTACCGTCTCTGTCGAGTGCACCTTAAGTATATTAAAATCACCACTGACAACGGCATTACCCATAAAGTTGCAACCCATTGGTAGCCCAGAGTTTTCGTTGGTGTGTCGATGTCAGTCACATATGGATCGATATATTAAAAAAACATGCAAATATGTTATTTGGCCTTTTTAAGTCACAGACATGACAATATATGAAAATAACATTTGTGTGTATGTTTGATATTAATGTTTTGTAATACACTACTAGTATATATATACAGTTTACATTATGAATTGTTATAAAGACATACTTTACGTTTTCTGAAACCCTTGCTTTGACCAGATTTAACTGTGTTTTTTCTATAATACCTTCAGACTTAAAATAGGACTGTTAACGTTATTCCTATCATATGTTATTGAAATTTATCACTATTTATTGCGTTTTATAACATTCAAACACTTAATGATTTATGAGGTATATGCCGGTTTTTTAATAAACAAAAATGAAGAGCTCCTTTTTTGCAGTCACTGATGTAAGCGAAAGGCAAATTAGTTGGATAAGAGTTATCTCATATAGTATGATTTCATCCGTTGTACTACATAACTTTACAAATGTTTATTCGCATATTCCGATGCGAAAAAAATCTTCATGTGCCTACATTAAGCCTTTTTGATAAAAATTTCGGAAACATACTTATTATATATACTATATAATTATATGCTTTTTGGTCGGGTTGTTGTCCTTTTGATACATTCCCCATTTCCATTCTCAATGTTATTGGAATTAATTTTGAATATGTCTTTTAATACTAGATAATATTCAGATGCCTGATAATTTATAAATGCATCGTTGGACACGATAACATGGTTATTCAAACTCACTAACAATATTTTATAATTAAGAATAGGCTTAAATTTTGAAAAGAATTTTACACAATAGTTTAAGTTAAAGATACAATGGATAAGCGTTGACCCATGAAAATCAAACCATTGTATCTATATCACAGAATCCACAACAAATGAATAGGCTGACGTTATGACAATGGTTTCAAGTTATATAGCTACTCGCTCACAGGAAGCACATTATATTTAGACCCCAATTATGCATGTTAAAGCTCGATATACTAAAAATGTGCTTACCGTAAAAAAGTAGAAAAAGATGGATCATAACACTTTGATAAATAAAACAAATCATTTTTTATGATGATCTCCAGTTAACTTTGAAATTATTTCCCGATACGCGTATAAAAATATGTAAAGTGAACATTTCCGGGAAATTTTAGTAAATAGATGATGACGAGTACTGATACATATACATTTTGTACTTTAAATATCTTTAAGGACATAAGTAGTAAGCCATTTAAAAACACATGATAAGGTGGGACATACATACAAAAGTCAGTCATTACAAATCTATTTTTACCAATCTACTATTATTCAGAGACCTCAAGTTTGCAAAACAAAAATAATTAAAGAAAAAAGAAAAAGTAAACAAACATTTTACGACATTTTATGATGAGTTTATTTGCAACCACTGGGTCGATGCCACTGCTGGTGGAGATTTATTTCCCCGAGGATATCACCAGCCCAGTAGTCAGCACTTGTGTGTTGCCTTGCGTTATCATTCATTTGATCATAATTGTAAATTAACTGTAAACCAAACTTTGAATTTTTGAAAAACTAAGACTTTTCTACCTCAGGAATAGATTACCTTAGCTGTATTTGGCAAAATTTTTAGGAATTTTTGGTCCTCAATGCTCTTCAACTTCGTACCTTATTTGGCCTTTTTAACATTTTTTTATTCGAGCGTCACTGATGAGTCTTTTGTAAACGAAACGCGCGTCTAGCGTCAATATAAAATTGTAATCCTGGTATCTATAAGGAGTTTAATTGCTCATATAAATTCATCAATTTTCAAAATACGCATCATCATTTTTTAATCAACTTACAAACATCAATAATTATAACTATATCAATTTTTTTTTCTTTTCTCTTATGTATTGAGGGATTTTTTTTAAATGTTAATTTTACCAATTTACAGAGTATTCTTAAAATATATCTAATTAAAAAATATCTATATATATATTCCCTCCGGTTTATATGATCCGTTGATCCTATATGGACTCTTAAAATTCAAGAGTCTATCTGAAAATGAGGGTACATTTTATATGGGCTTCCAAATACCGTTTCGATCCCTAACATCACTGAAGAGACATTTTTTGTCGAAATCCGGATCTGGTGTACAAAAAAAATATTAACACCTTATGTTTGTGGCATAACATTGTGGCCACAAGTTAATTGTTTTCTGTTTAGTATTAGATTTATATTAAGATCCATTTTGTTACATCTTGTGATCAATTTTATTTGGCAATTGCCAATGGCAGTCAGCAGGGTTAAAGAACATCAGTTGTTCGAACTGTTTGTCAAATGCGTTTTGTTTAAATATACTTCTTCACTTTTTTGGTCTTTTGGAAAATGTTGTTTGTGCTGTATTTAGACCCTTCTACAACGAAATTTGTTGTACATGCACACGTATAAAAATTGGGGTTTTTATCCAACGCAATCATAGGTTTGAACGTAGTTTTCAATTTAGACTCGTTTATATTTTCCGTTTGGGCTTGTATCATATTTTCCCTCCGGTTTATATGATACATTTATCCTATATTGACTCTTAAAATTCAAGAGTATATCTTAAAATGAGGGTACATTTTATATGGCCTTCCAAATACCGTTTCGATCCCTAACATCACTGAAGAGACATTTATTGTCGAAATCCGGATCTGGTGTACAACAAAATATTAACACCTTATGTTTGTGGCATAACATCGTGGTCACAAGTTAATTGTTTTTTGTTTAGTATTAAATTTATATTAAGATCCGTTTTGTTACATCTTGTGATCAATTTTATTTGGCAATCGCCAATGGCAGTCAACAGGGTTAAAGAACATCAGTTGTTCGACCTGTTTGTCAAATGCGTTTTGTTTAAATATCCTTCTTCACTTTCTTTGTCTTTTGGAAAATGTTGTTTGTGCTGGATTTAGACCCTCCTCCAACGCAATCATAGGTTTGAACGTAGTTTTCAATTTAGACTGGTTTATATTTTTTCGTTTGGGCTTGTATCATATTTTCCCTCCGGTTTATATGATCCGTTCATCCTATATTGACTCTTAAAATTCAAGAGTCTATCTAAAAATGAGGGTACTTTTTCTAAAAATAAGGGTACTTTTTATATAACCTTCCAAATACTGTTTCGATCCCTAACATCACTGAAGAGACATTTATTGCCGAAATCCGGATCTGGTGTACAAAAAAATATTGACACTTTATGTTTGTGGCATAACATCGTGGTCACAAGTTAATTATTTTCTGTTTAGTATTAAATTTATATTAAGATCCATTTTGTTACCTCTTGTGATCAATTTTTTTTGGCAATCGCCGATGGGAGTCAGCAGGGTTGAAGAACATCAGTTGTTCGACCTGTTAGTCAAATGCGTTTTGTTTAAATATGCCTTTTAACTTTTTTGGTCTTTTGGAAAATGTTGTTTGTGCTGTATTTAGACCCTTCTACAACGAAATTTGTTTTACATGCACACGTATAAAAATTGCGGTTTTTATCCAATGCAATCATAGGTTTGAACGTAGTTTTCAATTTAGACTCGTATATATATATATATATATAGTCTCTGAATGATTGTATAATAAAAACTATAACACAAATTTCCAAACGTTTCGGCCATTACGGCCTTCTTCATTGGAATAAATTACAACATTGAAACAACAATTACATTGCTTGCATGTATCCAAGCAATGTAATTGTTGTTTCAACGCTATAAACAAAGCTAACGTCACAATGCCATCATCGCACTTCAGCATGTTAACCATCGCACTTCAGCGTGAACATCGCGGTTCCGAGTCCTACATATACATGTTAGACTCAAATCGACGTCCGGCCTATAATGGACGTCCGTTCCTCAATTCGACGTCCAAATCTGACGTTACATTCTCAAATCGACATCCAATATTTTGATACCCTTATCGACCTATAATGTGGCAGTAGGTATTGTCAAAACGTGCAATTGATTGTAGCCGTCATGAATCGATGTCCAATGTATATAAATAATAAATTACTGGACTCACACCTATACCTGTACATGATTTGCAGGGTTCTTATAACAAAACAAATTTCAAACATTTATACATACTTTCCGTATAGTTTTTTTTCAAACAGAAATAGGTAACATCGATTTATATATTTATCTTAATAAAAAGTTAATCAAACCGATCTACATAATTGTGTGTCATTCATATTATTAAATGACATGCATTTCATTGTAAGTCAATTAGAAAGCAATCCAGCGACAAAGAAAACCAAAAAGACATCTAGGAGCATTATTCAGTCTTCAAAAAATAGACAAAATAAGGGTTTTGAGAGTATTATAATTGTTTATGTTGAACCACTAGTGGTAGGTCAATGATATTTAGTTTGCAGTTGTATTAAAATTGACACATCTCATTGGTGGAGGCCCTTTCCCCTCAGTCGTGGTCTGTTGACTGACACTTTTACTTAATTTTCTTGTATGAGTTTGTGAGTATGTCAGTTTAAGGACAAAAACCGTAGTGGTACATGTAAGTCAATGATAGTTTGTATGCAGTTGTATATGATTAAGCAAATCTCATTTTCACGGAGAATTTTAATGAACATATTTATGTGTGCATTATTATTCTTTAAATATAAATCAAAGGATATGTAACGTATACTTTATAAGTCAACACCAACATCACCCTCTCCTCTATAACATATGCATCTTGATATGAGACGTAGTATCCCAAGATGTCGGACGAAAAATTAGGTCAGTTTCTGTATTGTCTGTTAAAGTGTTTCTGTATCATTTTCTTTACAAATCATACATTGAAACGATGTTAATTTATAAAAGAATCACTCGAAAACCACTAATTACTTCCGAGAAATGTGCATGAAACGGGAAATTCGATTTGAAAAAATCGTTAAGATGACCGTAAATCATAATCAAAATTTTTCAAGACGTCCGTAACATTTAACAAGGATGACCGTGATTGGTAAAAAGATGACCGTAACTTGTAAAGGATGACCGTAATTTGTAAAGACTGTCTGTAATTGTATAGGACGACCGTAACTTTTATAGGATGACCGTCAATTCTAAAAAATATCTGTATTTGTATTCAAAGCTTTTTGTTGAGTTTGACGATCTCAATAGGGGCTCGGTTAGCGAATATAAATATGTTTCATAAATTTCTTTTTTTAAACTATAATATAATTGGCCGTATTTTGGATTTATGACAATGATATTAAATTGCATATTTCTCGTAAACAATGAAATATTTATTGATAACGACGTTAGAATTTAACACAAATTGACAGCGATACGATGAAAATTTGAAGAAACATGAATGTGTCCCTAGTACACGGATGCCTCATCTACACTATCATTTTCTATGACTGTGAACATGGGATAAAACTGTAATTTGGCATTAGAATTAAAAAGATCATACCATATGGAAAAGATGTACTAAGTTTCAAGTTGATTTAACTTGAAGCTGGACAAACGGACAAACAAACAGACGACCGGACGAAAGTACGCACAGACCAGAAAAACAAAATGCCAATAAATGGAGCATGAAAAACATTAATTATACATATGAATATTCGGTAATCGAGCCAATGTGTATGGTTCCAGAGGAAGCAGATTAAAATCTTAATTTGTCTTGATATATGCAGGCGGAAACACTCTTAAAATAGAACAACAGAATCGAAGCTCTTTGTTTATCGAGACGGCGATAAATGTTTACTGTAATGTTTGATATAGTAACAAAAGTTTTTAAAAGTTAATAGAAACAAATAAAACGACAATTTTCTTCTCAATTACGAAGTGTTCTATTTTAAAAACACCATTTTCATAAGTTTTCAATTTATCTATTAAATAGTAATGCAATCTTTTAGTTCAGAAACTTTCGTGTCTGCCCTTCCATTATGTGAATCAAGAAATAATTCCCCAAAACAGGTAACGATTGTATCGAAAAGAGAAAAATCGAGTGCACCTTTTTATGTTAGGGCATGTTTGAGGTGTATATTTTGTCTTTAAAACGTACAAAGCAAGAGTATTTGATATAGCATCTCGCTTCAGATTCTATCATTTTTATATACCAAGGCTACAGGTTGACTTT
This sequence comes from Mytilus edulis, assembly GCF_963676685.1. Lineage (NCBI taxonomy): Eukaryota > Metazoa > Mollusca > Bivalvia > Mytilida > Mytilidae > Mytilus > Mytilus edulis. The sequence goes on from NC_092352.1 coordinate 74,824,085, forward strand.
ATAACGTGAAAAAATGACAGTACGAAAAGATGAAATATATGGGTCAAGTGAAATACCTATCTAATGAATCACAAAAACAGAGTAGGTGTGTTCGAATAGCTATTTTTTCTAAAAGTACTTAACGACAGTCTTTTAATTTGGATGATGAAAATGCATATCTTCGAAAAAATATGATTTTCTTGTGTGTGATAACTAGGGTTTATAATCTTCAACCACTGAAAATTTTTAGTCTGTCCTTCCACAAAATATTTAATTAAAATGTTTTTTAAATGCTTAAGAATTTTCGAAAAATCCACCTGACATCCGATCAGACAATATTTTTAAGTCGAATCAATGCAGACAAAATCATTAACTGATGCTCATTAGCTAGTAGATACATTTGTCTTTTAAAATACAACTGACATATAAGGGTGCTATGTGGATAAACTTATCAGTTTTCAAAAGGCAAAATTGGCAGAGCGTCATCCCTACAATGGCTTCCATTTCTACGATTGTGAGCATGAACTGGCGTAATGGGGAGATAATTTTTACGAAGTAGAATAATGACTGTATGAATAACATTTTTGTATATATACAAATTGACAACGTTCTGCCGTGTGATACGCTATTCGTACAAGACTACTTTAAGGATCTACTTTGCTTGAGCTCACCTTCACTAGTATAGTCGTATGATATTTGAATAATATTATCTGTTATTTTATTTGCACGACAAAATGGAAGACGATATAACATCAATGGGTGTACACGCATAGGCATTTTTCAAAATGTGTATTTATTATATGTCATTAAAAGGAATCCCAGAAATAAAAAAAATCTTTTGCCGTGCAGTTGGGGGTTGTTCACCGCATTTTTTTTTCATTATACTTGTAAGGTGTCATTTTATCGCGCTTTTGTAGAATGTTTCCCCTACCTGTTCATTTGCAGGTCTTTTTGCAAATTCATTTTAAAAATTAAACCCTCTACCGTAAAAAAGATACATAATATGATAAACTTTGCATCTGAAGCACGTCTTATTTTCTTCTACCTTTAGGATAATACTCTCATATTTATATGTTTATACCAACACGATTAATCATTTGATAAAAAAAGGTAGTAATATAAATACGGATATTTCTTAGAATTGAGGGTCATCCTTTAAAAGTTACGGTCATCATTTACAAATTACGGTCATCTTAAAACCAATTACGGTCACCCTTGTTATGAATCGCTGATTCTGTTACGGTCATCTCGATTGTGATTTACGGTCATCTGAGCGATTTTTTTCAAATCGAAATTCCTGTTTCATGCACATTTCTCGATAGGAATTAGTGATTTCCGTGTGAATCTTTTATAAATTTACATTGTTGAAATGTATGAATTGTAATGAAAATTATATAGAAACACTTTAACAGACAATACAGATACTGACCTAATTTTTCATCCGACATCTTGGGATGACCGTGAATGCAGTTACGGTCATCAGCTTTACCCCAGTGACTTATGGAAACATGTATATTTTAGTAGATTAGTTTAAAGATTTTACTAAAGTAAATACTTGAAACACTTGACAATTTACTTTACAAATCTGATAATTTTTAACCTTTGATATGTGTAGTGTTATAAAAGGAAATTTTATCTGCCCACTACTTCCGTGTTTGTAGTTACACACGTGTTATTATTAGATTTTTTATTTAATAAAATTGACAATGGAAATGGTGAATGTGTCCGAGAGACAGCAGTACATTGTCAAGATGTTTTAGAGGAAAACAATTCCGTTTTAGCTTTACTAACTAGTTTATAAACTCCATTTCAAATTCAACATTAAATAAAGATCTAAAATTAGATTGAATTTCCGCACAAAAAAAACAGTTTTATTGTTAATCAGGAAGAGGATGGTTATGCCATTCTATTTTGTATCATTATAATCATTTCCTCGGTGTGTGTTGTAATCATTTGTTTCCTTGTTACAACAGTTCTATGTTTTTCCTAAGCGTAACGTATATTTGTATGTTGGAAGTAACGAGTATATAATCTAATGTTGGTCGTAGGTTGCTGTTACTAATACCTGTTTTCCCTGTATTGTTTTGTCATGAATAAGGCGCTGAATTGGACATGTTTTTTGTTTCAATTTTTATCACATGGATAGCATACTATATGGTATTGGTTTAGTTAACAGTCAGGGACGTTACTTAAACAAGTAATTTTTTAAAGTTACTTATAAAAGTAATTTTTGTTTTTAAAAATAGTAAAATTACTTTATAGAGTTATTTTAAATTTCAATAGAAGCATAGACTAAATGTAGTTTTCATTAATTTTTACATCATTTTTTACCATAAAAGAAAAGAATTTATTAGATTTGAGAAGAGTATATGGATAAGGATTACCTTAAAAATAATGACAAAAATATAACTTGAAAAAGTTATTTTATACATGTTTGAAAAAAATAGTATTAACACTTATTTAAGGAACATATGTAATTGGTTTGGGTTACAACTTATAAATAACTTCAAGTCTTAATTAATTCACAAGCATATATATATATTTATATCAGTCTATCTTCAAGATTTTTTAGGACAATGATAATTTAATAGTCCCATGAGACCGATCTGACCCAGAAGCGTCGGTATGAAAGATAAGTGCGTCAGAAAGTTAATTAGTGTTTCAGAAGGATTAGATTTTATATTCCATGGGTAAAATAACAAGATGACTGTGAAAATTTGTTAAATCTAGTAAAATCTGTCTTATTGGATACCTATAAAAATAATATTCAGAAAAATTACTTATATAAGTTATATCTAAAATAGCCTCGTTTTCAACATTACTTGTTTAGGTAATTTTAATTGTTACTTGTTTAAGTAATGCCCCTGACTGGTTAATTGTTGAACGCCGTATGGTGACCAAAGGTCAAGGATAGTTTCTTATTCCAATTTTATTTGATATCAGCAAACAGCAGTAGTATTAACAATCATAGCATATATTTTAGTTTTATATAAATTAAAATTGTTCTTATCAACCTTGGTGGATGAGTGTTTTAAAAAATTCATCAAATGTATCATCAGCCTGCAACACTGCGATTGCGAGTTCGAAATACGCATATCGCCGGTTAGTTTGACTCCAATCTTTACTGACTATAATAGTCAGTTTCCTTGCATCAGGTATGTTGTTCTCTCTGTGTGTTATTGTTTTTTACTATTTGTAAAGGTCAATAATATGAAATCTTAATATTTCTAAGACTTATGTCTTCCGAACGAATAGAAGCAATCTAAATGCATCTTCAGCCCGAAAACTTGTTAAAAAATAAAATACCGACACGCTAAGTCAAATCATAACTTGTTAGTTCCGCAGGAGGACATATAACATTATTCCGACTCCGAGTAGACAAATACCAGTCTTCTTGTATATTTGTAGTTGGTTTAACTAGTCGATGACCGATCAAACGACTTCCAGTACTTTCAGCAAGCACGTTCCGATGTAACAACCGAGGTGGTCAGATGTCTTTGTTAGGTTTGAAGGAGTGAACTTAAAGTACAATGGGTTAAAGAAATTTAAATAAACATATATCTGTCATAGCGGATGAATTTAAAGCCTAAGGTTATATGTGCATAATTAGCATTTAAAAGTTAAAATAACAGCTGTAAGTGTGTACATGTATGGCGTGATACAGAATAGAGAAGAACAATTTACTTCAATTTGAAAATATCTTTGTTCATTATGCTACGTATACTTAATCTAAATAATATCCGTATGCATATAGTATTCTTTGTGTCCTTTTGATACTTATTACTCATGTGTCTTTAGATTATAATTTTTGAATTAAGAAAATGATACGGTTGACGAGATCAATGAATATTGTATTTTATCGTTAAATCAAAGCTATCTATCTTCCTTTAATCATTTATGTAATGACTGATATTTGTTTGGCTACAATTGTGCATTGCATATATGAACAATGACCTTTATAAGGTAGATGTAACAGCTGATATTAAATTTAACACTGTATAAGAGACAGTAAGAAATGGCCAAGTTAGTAGATTTAGATTATTTACATCTACATGATCTACTTTTATGGACTTTGCAAGTTTAATGTAGGCGCATAATTTAGGGTCTTTTTCATTTTATTTATATGTTTATATTAAAAATGCATTATCTACACTTAAATACTTTATATGTTTAAAACATTGAAAATAAGTGTGTATATTTTTCTTTTTTCTTCTCACTGACCACATCGCACTATCGAATTCATGGGTTCTCTAAACAAAGAAATTCGGACAAAACATATATGTCAAACAGTAATGGACTTTTTTGACGTTCATGCGACTACAAACTTAACCCAAAACTAAATTGTATAAAGTAAAACAATTTGTAGCATTAATGTTATCGAATCTATCTTCAAACAAAATTTAATTATTGAACAAGAGGAATTGATGGATAGAGAAGGGCTCTAGTAGTATACCGGTACTCAAAGGTCATAAATCGATTGAAAGAAAAAAACAGCGTACACATATCGGAGGAATATAATGGCCATATACTATCGAAGACTAATCATCTAAAAATATTTTATTCCGGCCTGGTCAAGCGCTTTTTGAGGTATGAGCTTTTTGCGATTTTTATAAACCTTTGTTTTGCTTCAAATACATGTAGGTTGTTTTTTGTTTAGTTTCTTTCTCGTGCATGTACTCTTTTTGTGCCATGAATTAATACATTGTATTTTTTTTTATTAATAAGAGCAGTATCTTTAAGAAAAGATACATGTATATATATAGAATTGTATGTCAGTTTATTCTTGTTTTTTGAAATCCTCAAATATACAAGAAGACATGTTACAAATTCACAAATCACATACATTGCATTAAAACATTGCTCCGAAAGTATTATAAAAAGGGCCTCGATTTGACACAACATAGATTAAGCTATTATATGACCAATTCTGTTTCTATAGTTAAGAAATATGAGTTCATGATGACCTTTGTTAAATTTGTAATATCACTGACGCTAATATAGATAACATGAGCGTAGGGTATAAGCATAGCAATGAGAAATAAATCAAATGACAGAGGTTTTAAATATGGTTATCTAACATGAATTTAAAAATTACTATCATGCATAAATATTTTTTTTACATTAAAGTCTGCTTGACCATTGTTTCAATGGCAAATTTAACCATATCTGTTTTCATTTTATATATTTTTTTGGAATAAGTGATCGAAATAGCAAATGGCCTACGTATTATTGTCAATCATCACTCACCTTGAAATATTAGATGTATCAAAATGCTCATGGTTTTCGTTTTGTTTGTGACGCATATTTCCAGCTTTGTTATAAATCCCTCCCTGTGTGTCTGCATACGTGCCTTTTTCCTGTTTATTAGAAAACGATAGGATTTCTGTGTTTTGCTTGTTTTTCGACTTTGTTGATTCGTTCATTTGGGCATACACAGCGGGCTGAGGTGATGAATTCCTGAATATATTAGAAGATTAGCACTAGTGAATAAACTCATCTCATATACCAGGATTGAAATTTTGTATGAGATATCTGTTTAGTTTATAACTATTGTAATTGATCAAGAGATACAAACAGGATCGGACACACGTTTAATAACCAACTTATAGAGTCTACTCCTTTACATAATACGTGTATTACAATAACAATTAAACACAACATGCTCAGGTCAGTAGATATATATCAAATGTTATGGTTAAATGAGACATATGCACAGGCTGAGAAAAAAAATCATAACAAATTAACAATGAAAAGGACAGAGAATTGGGATGAATAAAAAAAACAAAAACAAAACACATCTTATAAAGAAAAGATAAGAACAATTCAAAACAAATGTAACTAGAGTTAATTTGGGGGATGTCACCCCGTACTGGACATTGTCACAGAAGCAGCAACCATTTTGAGTGTACCAAAGTCAAATATCACATATATTATACATGAAGGAATCGGAATGTCCTTAATTCAAGGGCCAAGTGAGATTTTCTCATCACTTGGTGTCCGTTGTCTTCCGTTATCTTCCGTCGTCATTCTCAGTCATCATCCGTCGTCATCCGTCGTTGTCTTGTACAAAAATCTTCTCCTTTGAAACCACTAGGCCAAATTTAACCAATCTTGGCCACAATCTTCATAAGGGTATCTTGTGCCAGCCTTTTTGGCTTATATATCTGAACCAAAGTATGTAGAGCAAATCTGATATGGAATAAAATTGTTAATTAGGTCAAGATCTATTTGCCCAGAAATTTTCCAACAAATTGGACAACATGTTGTTAGGTTGCTGCCCCTTAATTGGTAATTTTAAGGAAATTTTGTAGTTTCGAGTTATTATCTTAAATATATTTATAGATACACAGCAATAATGTTCAGCAAAGTAAGATCTAAAAATAAATCAACATGATCAAAATAGTCAATTGACCCCATAAGGAGTTATTGCCTTTTAAAGTCAAATTTAACACCTTTTGGAACATTTTTGTAATCTTTTCCAAAGACTTCTCCTTAAATAACTGAAAGAAAATAAACTTAACTTGGCCACAATCAACATCAGGGTATTTAGTTTTAACAATGTGCCAAATAACCATGCCTGCCAACCAACTTGGCAGACATGGCTAAAAAAAGATACATAGGTGAAAATGCAGTTTATGACTTATATCTTTGAAACTAAAGCAATATAATAATAATAATATAACGGTTGCATTATTTAATACATCAATTGTAAATTAAGATATCAGGTGAGCGACACAGGCACCTTGGAACATATAGGTTGCTCTTCCCGTGGAATAAGTTTCAGTTCTATACTTTTGAATCTAAAATTAGACCCTTGCGAGGAAGAACGTGACGTCACGTGATGCACAAGGGGACAGTGGAGCAGACAACATGTGTACATGTTGACGGAGCGGCGTACTAACTGTTCATTGTGTTCTTCAATAGCTTGCGTATCACACGGTACATGTATCGTATCTTGTACAATTCAATTAAACGTTCATCGATTGATGTTAGCTAATGTGTAGCAGTTTCGTAAATGTTTTTCAAGTCATCTCTTAGAACTATGATGGACAAGAAAATGTTGAAAACGAATTTGTAAGAATACCAGTATGTTCCCATTTTTCCAAAGGGGTGACATAATAACAAATAATAATAGACAAATTTAAAATAAACACGGCTTTTTTTGTTTCTGCAAATCTTATTTTGATAAGACCACAAGGAAACTTTAAAAAAATTAATTTAAAGACTTTGTTTTAAAGATTTACAGCTTTGAATGCCCTCAGTGAGCAACTGTACATTTATGGACACATGGAGACGATGAAAGGAGTTAATATTTTGGATGTTTATAACAATTAAAGAAGAAATGAAATAAAACATCACGATAAGTTCATCACGCACACTATTGAATGTTATATTTGATTCCAATAGATCACTATTTCAAAATTAGACTGAACATCGCAGCTATGCTAAAATCACACTCAGTTTCCGGGCCAATACATAAATGTTTGTCTTTTCTTCTTAAGTGGTATTCATTAAAAAGCTTTGCAATTAGATAGAGTATCAAATGTACGGATTAAATATCAAGTGTGTTCCATTCTCTGACAGACGAAGAAATAAACGATGAATTTTGTTAAGGAGAGTACAAAGGGGGTTTAAACAAGAGTCATTACCAGTGGATAAACAAATGTATTTTGTACAGTTTGGGGAATTAAAGAATACATTTGTACATATTAAGTATTGTTGAGTAAGAGGTATATCTTATCAAGTATTTGGAGTTTTCGTATATACCTCCCACCGTCAAAGGGGTCCTGGACAGTCTCTAAATATATTTATTCAGTTATAGTAAATACTGGGATACTCACCTTTAAGTCGAATTTATAACAGATATTGTTTTTTGTAATTTCTGTCTTTTCATTTATTTTTTAAGACTCCTTAAATCTTTTTAATAATTTTGGAAATATAAGAATGGGTAAACAACAAGACAAACTAGCTAAATCTTTTCAAATAAGTCGCATGACTCAATGCTCTTCAACTTTGTGCTTCGGTGTTGACACGGATTAACAAACTTTACTAAAATTGACTGTTAATAAATTTTGAAATTATTATGAAACTAAGGTTTCAACTCCCTCAGGCAAAGTTTGCTTTAGATGAATTTTGCTATTTATATATATATTTTTGACATATAGCTCTTCAACGATTTTCGGTACTTATCTATCTTCGGATTTTAAATGTTTGGCTTTGTGCGTTCCTGATGAAGGTAAATCCAGAAAAGCGCTTCGGAAATTATTAAACGTGTTGTTTTCAATGTTTTTTGCACTTGTTTGGCTTTATAACTATATATCTGAGCGTCACTGGTGAGTCTGATGTAGACGATACGCGCTTCTGGCGTATTAAATTTATAGTCCCGATACCTTTGAAAACTATTTACACCACTGGGTAGATGCCACTGCTGGTGGACGTTTCGTCCCCGAAGTTATCATCAGCCCAGTAGTCAGTATTTCGGTGTTGACATGAATATCAATTTTTGGTCATTTATATAAATTTCCTGTTAAAAAGGTTTGATTTTTTCTAAAACTAAGGATTTTCTTATCAAAGGAATACATTACCTTAGCCGTATTTGGCACAACTTTTTGGAATTTTTGGTCCTCAATGCTCTTCAACTTTGTACTTGTTTGGCTTTATGACTATTTATATCTGAACATCGCTGATGAATCTCATATAGACGAAACGCTAGTCTGGCGTATTAACTTTATAATCCTGGCACATTTGATAACTATTTGACAATTGTTTGCTACTCTTGCTAGGACAATTGTAGATAACTTTTTTTTATCAAAACCGATCGGCAAAAAAATATCTAAAAAATGAATGAACCGACCAAAATAAGTTAAATTCGTATTTACATTGTTGTTAACATTTTTTTTATCCATTTTTACTTTAATGACAATTATTTTAGCAGTCTAAGATAAAGATAAAGATAAGCTACAAAGAGCATCTAGATGAGACTACCGTCATTGTAGGCTTCAATGTTTGAGATATTGCTACATAATGAAGATTATTTTTCTGATGTAATCGTCTCTCCTATGAGTATGAGGAAGGATACGTGTACTACGACAACCCGCTTTAATTGAAAAACAAAAAAGAGTAAATACAAAGAGAAAAATGATGGAGGAAATGCTAAGATTTACTCTTAAATGATTATAGATCACTTAATGAATCTGATTGATTATCTTTTACTTGATGTCCACTGGCAAATATGTCTTGCATGTTCACGACAAGATGCATAGTGGATCCATCTGAAGCAAATGATTATAATTTTAGAGTTGTACTTTTTACAATAAGGCATAGCGTTTCCAAGAAATTAAACGTATGCCGTAATTGAATAAAGTGGGACCGTGATCTAGTAGAAAGTTAGGCTTTCATCTCTTCTTCCTTCTTTTTTCTCCACGGTAGACGAATGCTAAACACAAAACGTCATAAATTTTTAATCAATACGGCCAGCATAAATAAATATGAACTTTTTTTTGTAAGTAAATTCCTGTTGCAGCAAACCAAAAGTACTTTGAAACAAATAATTCTAAAATTGTAAATTATGGTATTTTGCAGTGTTTTTTCCCCGATCCTATGTTTGACCCTCTTATTTTAATGAGTCATGCCCGGTTAACTTTTTGTAAATTGAACCTGAACTTAGGACCTACACCGAGTAATCAAGTTCGAGGTACAATAACACAGTTTAGAACGCCACATGCGGGGTGGCGGCTATGTTGACATGGGGTGGCGGTTTTGAATCGGAGAAAAACTACGAAGGTACGTTCAATTATCAAAATTTTATTTTTGAAAATCGTAAGGACCAAATATTAGTCAATTATTGTTTAAAACTTATTTTGCATCAAAATATATTTTACCAGAAGTTGTCAGATTTTGATGTGTAAGATAATGCGTCTCAAGAGGCATTTATTTAAAAAAATGAATTTGCATACAATTCTGATACTTTGTAATTCAAACACACCTACTCAGTTTTCATTATAAATTATAAACTTAGGGTATTCCATTTGGCAAATATTTTAGTCTATTACGTAGTGCATATTTTTAATTGTAGAAATAAAGAAAAACTCTTAAAGTAAACAAAAAGTGGAATATTAAGAGAGGTTATATTTTTTTTGTTTTTTTTATGTTTACATTTTAGGCGCAAAATCTGACAACCCGAGCGAAGTTAGTTTTACAACCGATAAATGTTTCATTAGAAGTTGTCATTTGGTTAAATTCCATCATAGGAAATAATTTATATATACAGAATACGAGGGTAACTTGCTTTTGAAGTCTCAAAATCTGCAACACGGAAAACTAGGAGGAGGTATTTGAGAAAACAGAGCACTGGAAACGTCTGCTTCTGCTTGCTGGAAAGCGATTATCGTGCGTTTCTTTTCGTGCAGTGCATTATTTGGGACTGACAATTCTCAAAACAAATTATGATACTTGGACTTGCTTTGATCGTTTTTCTCCGTTTCAAAACCACTACCTCCGGTCAAACATTGCCGACTTCCCGCAATTGGCGAATGTGGCGAATAAGTATAAATAGCGATCCTTTGTGAAACGAGTCGTCCAAACTATCTTGGATAATTATGTTGCGTTGATTACAATGAAAAATGCACGAACATGTTTATAACACCAAGACAAAGACTAAATAGTAAAATTAATATTCATAAAGACAAATAAAAGCATACTTCTAATGAAGACATAATCTTTGTAATCTCAGTGTATTAATTAAGGTCTGGAGCTGCCATGTCAGTTAACTGCTAGTAGTCTGTTGTTATTTATGTATTATTGTCATTTTTTTTTTTTACATCTTCTGACATCGGACTCGGACTTCTCTTGAACTGAATTTTAATGTGCGTATTGTTATGCGTTTACTTTTCTACATTGGCTAGAGGTATAGGGGGAGGGTTGAGATCTCATAAACATGTTTAGCCCCGCCGCAATTTTGCGCCTGTCCCAAGTCAGGAGCATCTGGCCTTTGTTAGTCTTGTATGATTTTTAGTTTTAGTTTCTTGTGTATAATTCGGAGTTTAGTATGACGTCCATTATCACTGTTCTAGTATACATATTTTAAGGGGCCAGCTGAAGGACGCCTCCGGATGTGGTAGTTTTTTTGCTACATTGAAGACCCGTTGATGGCCTTTGGCTGTTGTCTACTCTATGGTCGGGTTGTTGTCGCTTTGACATTTTCCCCATTTCCTTTCTCAATTGTATTTAACACGTTATTTGATGTACCCCTGACTAAGCATCTTTCTGCCCAGACACTGGTTGTCGTTTTACATAGTCTGAGTAGTTCTTTCATGCTCTTGAATACCGAATAAAGTAGGAAATGTGTATACCATATGCTACCAAATTTGAGGAAATTGAAAATTGAAATTAAAACCGTCTCGTTTGGGATAGACTTTTGAACTGAGATGACGGTTTATTTCAAACTCGAGGCATAAGCCTAAACACGATTTACTGAAGCCGTTTCTGTTGTGTCTTTTAAAATTTATAGTTCTAGGGAATATATTAATGGAACACAATCAGAACAGTTTGAATTGTTGATGTAAAAAGCATCATCAATATATCTTAATGTTAAATTTATTTTTCTAGCTTATTTTTATCTTCTTGCTTTTGACAAGTGTATGAAGGAACTCAGATTCATATGGAAAAAGAAGAGGTCGGAAAAGAGAGGCGCACAGTTTGTTCATAGGAATGTCGACAATTTGTTGAAAACGTCTACCTCCAAAATCAAGAAATATGTTCTCAATAAGAAACAAAAGTTTGATAATACTAATTTCAGAGAAAGATCGAGATTTAACATTTTCCAGAAATTCTTTAGAGTATATAAGAATCCACAAATAGTTAATACAACTACGCGAGTAAACAATATCACATTATTTCTGAATACCCTCTTTCACTGCTGACATAATCTGTGTCAATCTAATTGACTTTTTTTCTTCGAATATGGAGAAAATCCGGCAGTTAACCGTTGTGTGTATGAAAATTTGTGAAGCTTATAGGTATTACCAATGTTATTTAACTGATCGGGCGGAGCTAACGATTTAATTTTCATAAAGACAGTCTTTTTGAAGATGTATATTTACAGTGTGATAAGAACATGAAAAAATATTGATATTGATTTCTAATCACCTTTATTAGCTGTCACCAAACGTATTCACAAAGGAATGAGTGTATAATATGGAATGAAACATACAAAAAATTAAAACATAAAAATATGGTAATCTAAAATAAGATACAAAAAGAAAACAAAATCATCAAATTGTTACAGAATAACGACATATTTGCATATTTTGCATCAGTCGTCGTCATAATTGTACTTTCATATCCACAATTTCCAATATGTGACAATTATAAAATGTTTTTCCAAACTCCGTTTTACAAGAAATTTCACGGATGTGTCTCATAGTTAATTTTCGAACACACATATAGGGTTTATATTTTTTTAAATGGATCAATGACCATAACTGAACACTCCATTGAAGAGTTTATCCAAAAACATTTATCTATAGATGGACAAGTCTAAAGTGAAATAAGTCAAGTAATAAACAATACAAACATGGAAAGTCCACAGATTTGCTGTTCAAGTTAATTATTATTGAAGCCGTTAAGGACGTATGATTCGCCAAAATTTCATTCTTGTCAAATGATGTGTTTTTATAAATGGACAACATGCTGATGGTGAAGAGCCCCTTTGTATCTAAAAATGAACTTCTGTCTATCATTCGCAAAGTTTTTCAAATCGTAAATAAAGGCTACAGTAGTATACCGCTGTTCGAAACTCATAAAACTCATGATATAAAAAATACAAATCAGGGTTACAAACTAAAACTGAGGGAAACGCATCAAATATAAAAGGAGACCAACGACACAACAGAAATACATTAAATAAACTCATCATAGATACCAGGACTAAATTTAGTATATACGGCAGACGCGCGTTTCGTCTACAAAAGACTCATCAGTGACGCTCGAATCCAAAAAAGTTAAAAAGGCCAAATAAAGTACGAAGTTGAAGAGCATTGAGAACCAAAATTCCTAAAAGTTTTGCCAAATACAGCTAGGGTGATCTATGTCTGAGGTATTTCAAAAAATATGTAACACACACAGAAACGAACTAAGCATTAGACAAAATCCGATGAGAATAACAAATATAACATCAAAACTAAATACATGCATTTGGGATAGAAAAGTACCGTGACACGTCTTGTAGCATTACGAATTCACACTCAAATATAAGAATCAAAAACGACACAACAAAAACACAACGTTAAAATGTAACACACACATATACGAACTATAATATATAATACATATACATGATAAAACCGAAGTATTAACTACCTACAGAATAAAAACGGATACATAACATATACCAACATAATCCAGCACAAAAAAATACACACCTTAGTTAGCCAAAGCCTCAGTCCACAAAGTGACGTCATATTTGAAATTGTAAAAAAGCACACAAAATGACGTCACATTTGAAATTCTAAAACAGCACACAAAGTGACGTCACAAAATGATATATCATTTATTGACAAACCTCAAATTTGTTTTTGAAGTAAACAAAATAATATTAGAATTTCTCAAAAATATATCAATGTATGATGCAAAATATAAATTTGTCATGTAAGATTCGTGTAAAAAGTGTAAAGTCATAAAAATGCAAATTGTAAAATGATATGAATAACACAGTTTAATGGAAGTCATAAATGAACGCCACATTTTAAACATGAAAGAAATGACAGACTTTCACAGTTATTAATTTTACAGCTCTGGCGTTCCTTTCCCTATTCAGATAAGTGGTTTTCACAAAAAACTTTTTATGTTTTTATTGAATAGAAACAAATGAAAAAAAGGCCAATAATCAGGTGCATGTATATGATTTAATACTTCAAATATAAAGCTACACCTGTTATTTCTTATACTTACACCGAGTCTATCGCATCAAAATTTTCAACCACAAGAGGGGTTTAGAGGCTTAAAACCTCAAAGATGTGAAATCCAAGCCTCCGGATTTCTCATGTGCATCGTCGCAATACAATTATAGTTCAGCTGGACATGTTATTACTGGTGACCTTGGCATCGATCCAAATAAACAACTAAGAGAGTTGTTAGTCAAGTGACTAAGATATAATTTTTCCCAGTCTATCAACTGGAAAAAGAACTTCAGGTTACTGATGGGTGCAGTTGAGGACTATGCAAGAAAATGAATAAAGCGCAAACCAGACAATCGAACCAGAACTTGACATTTTGTCGGAATGGATCAAAGCTATTCGATCATGCATTCAGACGCGCATTCAAAAACTACGATGAACTATAAGCACAAGGGTTGCTAACCCATTCAAGAACCCGGATTTTGAGGAAGCTTTTTCCTTTTTGCATGACAAATATGTCGTTGTTCCAGCAGATAAAGCCTCTAATAATATTGTCCTCATATAAAAACCATTATTTGAAATGTCTCACTAGAGCTTGGAATAAATCGAACTACTGGTAATCCTTCTTATTCTGTAACATCATTTAGCAAGGACGAAATTTTACAAAATCACAAATATGTACTTTTTTTTTATATTAACATAAAAGAAAACGACGAAACCAACGCTTTACAAAACTCCATATAAAAGAACGATACATAGCTGGGTCATCAAAATGTTCGACTAAACATCTTTCTAACTACTATTCTTTCTACAGTTAAAAATGGGCTTAAAAAATATTGTGATGAAATATATTCTACTAGTGGTGTTAACCAGATGGGGATTCTCAAAAATTCGAAAGATCTACTGCTTAATCTTCGATCACAATCTTTGCAATTTTGCAGCAACATAATGACTTTTGATTTTTTTACGCTTTCACTGTTTTTCCCAATGCACAGTTGAAAAATCGACTTCACCATCTTATTAAACAGCTTTTTCTATAAAATGGGAATCGTAGATACAAATTTCTTGTTTTGGGTTACAATTATTTATATTTTGTGAAGAACCACACTGAATCTACCAGAAAATATACTGAAGGTGATATTATCAAAATGCTGGACTTTTTGATCGACAATATATTTGTTGAGGACTTATATATCAACAGACAGTCGGTATTCAAATGGGTACATTTACTAATTGTGCACCCCTACTTGCCGATTTGTTGTTATACTCGTATGTAGCAGAATTTATTCAGAACTTTCTAAAGGACAAAAAAAAAAGCACCTTGCAAAATTCTAAAATTTTACTTTAGTGAATAACACATTTTTCAGCCAATATTTACATCTCATATATACCAGTGAATTTGAAATTAAGGATACTACTTATACTTTAAGGACTGCTTCATATCTTGTATTTTTCCTTAATATTGACAAAGATTGACGACTTAACACGAAAATCTATGATAAACGCGACGATTTCAATTTCCTAATTATCAATTTTCCATTTCTCAGCAGTAACACACCATCTGCCCCTTCGTATAGTGTCTACATATCTCAATGGGTACATTATGCTTGTGCATGTTAACACTATACGGATTTCATATACAGGACGCAGAAACTGCTCCATCAAGTTTATGAGGAGGATAGATTAAAAATGACACTCCGTAAACACCATCACGAACCGGTTGATCCATACGATGTGTCTTTGTCTAAACTAGCTAAGGACGTTTTTACAACGAGTTAGATTGTGGTTTGTCCTTACGTCGTCTAATCTTTAAATTAACGAACGTGACTTATTCCCGATTGTGACTGTTTTGTTTGGTGTAAATTCGGATTGCTAAAAAACATGTCACGGTACTTTTCCATCCGAAATTCATGTATTTAGTTTGGATGCTGTATTTGTTATTCTCACCGAATTTGTCAAATGTGTTATCGTTTGTTGTTGTAAATCTTATTTTTTTTCTGTTGTATTCGTGTGTTACGGTAAAGATAATTAATGATCCAGTTCGTTTATTAGATTTTAGTTTGGTTCAACTAAATTTATACGATATATTTGGTTAACAGTTTGATTTAGAAGAAATACCGACATATCTAGATAATATATTACTTATCTAATTACTACCACAATTTGATATTAATTAGTATTGTTATTTTCATTGTTATTAATAAATGTTTATATCAACATTACAAACCTAATCTTGAATTCCATCCTATTTTTTGGGAAATGTTTTAGAAATTAAAATGTGACGTTACTTAAATTTGTGCGTTTATCGGCTGAAATTTTTTATATTCTGTTATTTATTTATCGGTTTTTTTTTATGTAGTTAGTCATCGGTTTTATCATTTATATCTATTATATAGTCAGCTTATAAAAATCTACTGTTTGCTAAAAGTATAAAATTTAGAATGGAAATGCGGAATCTGTCAAAGAGACAACAACCCGACCATAGAAAAAACAACAGCAGAAGGTCATCAGCAGGTCTTCAATGTAACGAGAAATTCCCGCACCCGGAGGCGTCCTTCAGCTGGCCCTTATAAAATATCAATTATTCTAAATGATAAGGATGATCTTATCCCAGCCAGAAAACCCTAACGGTACGCTCATATCAAAATATTTATAAAGCCAAACAAGTACAAAGTTGAATAGCATTGAGGATAAAAAAATTCAAAAAGTTGTACCAAATACGGCTAAGGTAATCTATGCCTGGGATAAGAAAATCCTTAGTTTTTCGAAAATATCAAAGTTTTGTAAACAGGAATTTTATAAAAATGACCACGTTATTGATATGGATGTCAACACCGAAGTATTGGCGCATCTGGCGTATTAAATTTTAAACCTGGTACAGCTTTACCTTTTGTTAGCTTTATTCGTGTGTTTCTCTGTCCTATATGTTCTCCCATTTATTTGTATTGCAGACCTATCATGTAATGTTGTCATTTTAATGTTATATTTCACATTGCCATAAAAGCAGGAGGTTTGTCACTTTTTTTTTTATTAAAATGTCCTGTACCAAGGCAGGAAAATGGCCATTGTTATATTATAGTTCGTTTCTGTGTGTGTTACAATTTAATGTTTTGTTTCTGTTGTGTCGTAGTTCCCCTGTTATATTTAATGTGTTTTCCTCAGTTTTAATTTGTAACCGGGATTTGGTTTTTTTCTCAATCGATTTATGAATTTCAAACACCGGTATACTACTGTTGCCTTTATTTATCATTTGATAAGGGATTTTCTGTTTTGAATTGTCCCCGGAATTCAGTATTTTTGTGATATTTTTATACACCTAATAACTTATATTAAAATACATGTTTTGTTTTAATTTTCTTAGGCGTTTATATAATTTATTTATTGTGTACATCGCCCTCGTAAGAAAGATCGTAAACTAAAATCCAGATGTTTCATATATATTCATAAAAGGCCTGAATAATAGCTGACGGCATATCTTGCGGGGCAATTGATCATGGTATTATGATACAGTACACTTAAAGTATACAACATCACCAAAAAATAATACGATCATGAAAAAATGCCAGATATTTCGGATAACCTATATCCTTCATCAGTAAAATGGTTCTTATCTTGACAGGTGGTAATCACACTGTAATAGCAAATCTTAATCTTTTTACAAAGTAGCAAGAATCAATACGCTGGTAGCATTTTTCAATATTGATATTAGGAAGGAGGAATAAATTCCTTTAAAATGTAAAAGTCCTGTTCTGAAGCTTGCGCTGCCGGAAAAGAGTTATTGTAGGTTTTTATTCTATGTCTTTTCGTTACTAAAACTTTTATTTATGAGCTTCAGAAACGGAACAAAAATTAAGGTTCGGCAGTGATGTCTATATTTTGTTTTATTCTGAAATGTACACCCAACACTTGAAACCTTTATTTACATTTTGAAGTTGGTACTCAAAATGAAATATCAACTGCTTGCTGAACATGGAAGCGTGTTAACATGTGACTTTATTTGTACAAGGAAAAATAAAGCAAAACATTATTTGTGTACCTGTTACTTGTACAATAGTTAGCTGATTTCAATATTATATATACTATATATGATATTGCAATCAGCCAACGAAAATAAGATTTGACACATTCTAGCAAATTTGTTTCATAAAAAACCCTTAAAGGTGATCAAAGATCTTCAATAATGTACGCAGCACTTGCATTTTGGCAAGTTTTTGATGTTTTTTCTAACATATTTAATAGATATAATACTTTTTTGCCACTTTTTATCCTTTGATATTCAAAAGATCAGAAAGTTAGTTCTTAGCGCGAATATTACTATCGCCTGATTTTGTATTAAATTTTATTTTTTGCTATACTTCTGTGGATTTACTATAGCAGTTGGTTGTTTTAAATGCTTGTAAAATATATATATAAATTCAATGTTATGCCTTTTCAAATCAATCAGTTTAATTGGAGAAGCGGATGTTCTACATCTTTAATTCTACTATGAATTTTCTAGCCGAAGGAACTGTCAATCATATAATTCAGAATTATTATGGTAAGCAAAACATTGTTACAGGTTCTGCTTATCTACAAGTAACACAAAATAGGGCCCAAAAGGGATCACTAGGCCACGGCGCATATAATTAATGATAAAAACAAGAATTTAACATGATACGTATCAATAATTGTATATATATGTTGATATTGCAACCTAAAAATAGAAAACCAAACTTCCTTGTTTGCCATATTTTGTAAAAGATGACTCTTGTTTTTAATTCTAAATTGATTTTATTAGTTTTGTGGTGTGTCAAAGAATTTTGTAAGTATTGTTTTGGCACATAAATCAGCAAATCAATAATACTTCTTGCATGATTTTGCACTGGAATATAAAAATAACGTCTTGTTGTACTAGTTCTTAAAAAAAATTTCAATTTCAAATTCTTCAACATTTATTTTGTACTGATCTAAACGTATTCGCTAAATAGTTACAGCAGATAAAGGAATGCAATATACGTACTATAGATGCATACAACATGAACAAAAATAGGGATACATAGTACTAACATCCTAAGTGCAAGCGCGATGGGAAATGTGTCGTCCTGGATAGATACACTATACACACGAATTCCAAAAAAGACAAATTGACGGGGTTGGTCATGCTTTGTTTAAAATAAAAGAATCGGGTATGTATAAATATGCTTCTTATCTTAGGAAGGGATTAATCGTGAACAATTACTCTGATTCATAAAAAAAATTCCCTGAAATTGACATTTTCAAGATGCTTGATATTTTAAATGACAATCTATTTGTCTTTTTCAATAAATGATTGGTATTACTATGGTAACAAACTGTGATCCTCTTCATTTCGATATGCCCGTTTATTCTGTAGAGGCTTATTTCATTAGGAACTTCTAAGAAAGAAAGAAAATAGATTGCCAGTGTCCCTTAACATCACTTTACACTTTATAGATGACGTATTCTTACAAAATTATTTCAAAAAAAAATGAGGGTTGGTTCAAAACTTATCTTAACGAAAATCAATATGATTTGAGCCTTACAAATTGTGAACTTTTTATTTCTATGTAGCAACATTTCAGCAGAACATAAATAAAAAAGTATCTATTTAAGTTGACACTTTATAAGGACTTGTTTTTCCTTTCATAATTTCGTTTTAAAAATCTGCTGCTCACAAGAAAGCTATGAAACCAAGAGTTACAAGTGGTGAAATTGAAATCTTCCTTTCGTTCCTCTTATGTATCATCTTCCTAATATATGACGATTAGTATGTTCCACTTCTCTTAACTACAATATCGTCCTCGTCCCCTATGTTTGACCTACCGAATTAGACATATAACCGGAATTGTACTTACATGATCAACACTACGGGTGCAACATGTAGAGCAGCACCTGAGATCAACCTCATTTAATGATGGGGTTCGTATTGCTTAGTCTTTAGTTTAACATGTTGTTAAGGGTACTGTTCTCAGTTTGTTTGTTTTGTGTTTATTCTATTTTAGCCATTTGGCTGTCAGTAAAAAAAATAATATGATTTTAATTGTTCCTTTGGCATTCTTGCCTTTTTTTAATATGTGCTCTGATGCA
Organism: Mytilus edulis; assembly: GCF_963676685.1. Classification (NCBI taxonomy): domain Eukaryota; kingdom Metazoa; phylum Mollusca; class Bivalvia; order Mytilida; family Mytilidae; genus Mytilus; species Mytilus edulis. The sequence continues at coordinate 74,844,043 of NC_092352.1, forward strand.
TGATTTTTTTTTATTATTAATTGTTTTTGGCTTTAAACTAGCTGTCAGTAACTGTGAGTACTCTTAAATCGTACTTTCTTGTTAACTTGACCTGTTGACACTATTTGTAATGCTTGTTTGTTATTTCATGTTAATATGGATCTTGTCTATGTACCAGCTTTGATTATTTGGGATAATCATTAATTTTCACTTCTTTGTACTACATTTGTATGAACAGAAAGATTATTCTCCTTTAGTCTATACAGGGAAGTTTTCTATAGCTTGAATTGTACAGTTTTATTGTTCATATTCACCCCATATGTATCTAGAGTTAAATTAGGTATTTATATGACAGAACTTTCTTGTTATTCCTAATTATTTAAAAATTGTATATACACTGAAGTAGTATACCTAAAACGACAAAGTTATTTTTTATTAACCTGTATATATTATGAAAACCGTTTTTTGTTCAAAAATGATTATTTTCTGAAGGGTTGTTTAATATTTCGCAGTGGTGTTATGCCATGGTTTTGCTTGGACTTTTTTGTTTGCTTTTTGGCCTTGAATGTTTGTCTCTAATATTTCCATTAACTATGTATTTGCATTCAGGTATCGGAGATCAAATTTATTCGTTCATAGTGTGTTAAATTACGTTTTTTGATTGAGTTAAGCCTTTCAATTGATATTTTATCGTGTGTTTTTCTATGTTGTGATGTTATACTATTATTTCAGAAAAAGGGAGAAGGTTTGGTATCATTAAAACGTTTAATCCCGCTGCAAGTGTTTGCACTTGTCCTAAGTCAGGAATCGGATGTTCAGTAGTCGTCGTTTGTTAATGTAATTTATACGTGTTTCTCGTTTTTCTTTTATTATATTGATTAGACCGTTGGTTTTCCCGTTCGAATGGTTTTACACTAGTAATTTTGGGACCCTTTATAACTTGTTGTTCGGTGTGAGCCAAGGCTCCGTGTTGAAGGCCGTACATTGACCTATAATGGTTTACTTTTATCAATTGTTATTTGGATGGAGAGTTGTCTCATTGGCACTCACACCACATCTTCCTATATCTATTTACATTCGCTAAATTACATAAATAAACTTTCTTGTTATGATAAGTTGTACTTAAATATCCTTCTTTGTTTAGTAATTTTGTATGTTAATTATCTATATGAACGTCTAATCAGTCTAACTAGCAATATAAAAGGTAAGAAAATTATCCTTGGCACTGTGTGTTTTTTTTTCTTGACGATTATATACTAAAATCGACATAAGTACAAACTACAATAAAAAAAAAAGTTTTCCATTCCATGTCTTCATTTTTCGTTTTCTGTGTTTTCTTTGATAACTAGTCTTATACATGTAAGTAATCAATATCGCTTTGTTTTAGTTACAGTTTAACATTTCAGACATCCATTTCACTTTTATAGAGGATTTTAATTTTTCGCTGTACTAAGCAAGTCATCATATTTTTTTTCATTTGTAGATACACAAGCTTTGTTTGTTCAAGTGATTCAAAACATAACAGGAATATATGATAAGCGCAGAACAGTACTAGAATACTCAAGGCAAAATGTTATTTCGATCTCATCTGTTTCTTTTCTTGCTTTCAACAGAAACAGCACGAAATTTAGCGAAATAGCACTTTATATACCAAATTCCATTTCGTATTTAACTGACGACGTCATTACTAATGAGAATCCCTTAACAGATTTATCACATTGTGACCTACAGCGTATGGCTATTGAGACTGTATTTCATGTTGTCCGGTTATAATGTAAATTCATGAACCCTGATTGATTAGACAAATGAAACAATTAAATTAAGCGTGAAACTTTACCATGTTGCGTACTTGTAATGAAAGCTACCTGAATTTAAGAAATTGCTGAAATTTGAATAATTTCCTTGATATTTGCAGAATTATACAATGCAAAATGTTGCATCAGGGCTATTTTGTAAATTACAATTACATCATTAATATTTCTTTAATGCTTTCACTATTTAATTTGATGTGTATTTTTTCTTGGTAGGCGTTATAACATTGCCAGTTGAAATGAAAGGAAACATTACAGGACTAAATGGCGAGAATGGAACAGCGATAGAATGTTCATACACGCTAAAAAATTTAATTTCGATCATTTCCGTTTCTTTTCTTGCTTACAACAGAAGTAGTATATCGTTTAATCACATAGCATTGTATATTCCAAACCGTTTGTCATTTATAACCGATGATGGACAGTATTTGAAAGGAAGAGTGACACTGATGAATATAACACAATCGATGACGAAGGCTGTCATAACATTCAACAAGCCCACGTGCATAGATGATACACTTTATCAGTGTAAAGTAGATTACATTAATTTAGATGGTGCTAATACTCTTAATTCAAAAAACACAACACTTTCAGTTCAAGGTATGTTTAGCAATTGTGCATTGATGATACATTCTATAAATGTAAAGTGATTTACTTTGGTTTCAATGGTGTAATTAATATAATTTCAAATGATACAAACATGTCAGTACAAGGTACGTTCATTAGTGTATTCTGAACTAAAAGGTTAATCCTTGGTACCTTTAAAGTTATTATCAGCGTCAATGCTGCGCTGCCAAAAAAATAATTTGACGAATTCAAATGTCAAATATTTTTCTGTAATTTCCCATAAAAAACGTTTTAAAACATTGCTTATACATTAAAGAAGGACATTTTTCTGTTATTTTTGAGGAAAGCATCCTTTTTTTGGCCCTCTTCGCTCATTGGGTTGTTTAAACGTGTAGTATATTTTTCTTTGTTTGACAATTATCTACAAGTTGCAATTGCCACTGCATATTTACTGGAAATGTCTATGCTAATGCATAGAATACTCCAACGTAAATTCAAACAGAAGGACGTTAAAAATAAAACCGAAAATCTGAAGAAAAAAAATGTTGAGTAAAATTAAAATCTTAAATCACATTTGTTTAAGCCTCGTTCACACCTTACCGAATAGCTCAAACTGACGCCTAACGGTTAACTTTTTTTCACTCCGTTCATGTCCATTAGACGTCCTTTCTTATCCGTTAGACGTCCGTCCATATCCGTTGCATGTCTGTTAAGCGTACGTTTTATCTGTCGACGTCCGTTCTGTCCGGTTGAAAATTTTGAGCATGTTCAAAACTTTGAACGGACGTCCAACGGATAAAATATCCGTTGAACATCCGTTAGGTGTCCATTTTGTACGGTACTCGTCCGTTTCGTTTCCGTTTTGTATCCGTTACGTGTCCGTTATACGTCCGTTGGAGGTTTGGCAGATAAATTCAACAACGGATTTCTAACGGACGTCTAACGGATACAACGGATGTGAAACGGACTTCTACCGGACGTATAACGGATAAAACGGATGATGAACGGATCTGAAACGGATAAATGCCAATTGAAAATTTCGCGTCAGAAATGACAATTAGATTCCGTAAGATTCATGAATTCTTATTAATTAAAAAAAAAACAAAGTCACTTAGAAACCTCTGCAATTTTATAAGATTTATTAATAGCAAGATTCCTCCTTCTCAACAACCATAATTTATTTACCCTACTTATACTTATAGAAAGTATTTCTTTATACAACTTTAACTTTTATATTTGACTGTATAAGTATATATATTCTTTTATATGTTACAATGTATACGAATTTTATGCATTTTAAATGCATTTCTATTTCTATGTATATTTTTGTAACTTCTCTGTAATCTTTATACTTGCATGGTTTTATGAGAATAAACTATCTATCATTATTATTCATAATCGATCATAGAGTAAGGGCACGTCTTCGCAATCTTGAAGCTCTTATACAGGCAAGACACTGCCCATTGGCGGCTTTTTGAAGAATAAACCAAAACCAGTTACACAGAAACATTTTGAATATTTATGCGATTAACATGTATTATTATTGTCGCCTTTAATTTTTCCGTATATCTTGTTCATCCGTTTCATCCGGTACGCTTCCGTTAGGTGTCCGTTTTATGCGGTACTCGTCCGTTAGATGTACGTTCGACATCCGTTCTGTCCGTTACGTTTCCGTTTCTCGTACGTTGCATATCCGTTGTGTGTCCGTTATGCATTCGTTACGCGTCTGTTTTATTTGGTCAGTACATCAACGGACTCCAAACGGATAACAATTTTGTCAACGGACAACTTATATTTTCATCCGTTAGACGTTCGTTCGTGCTGCTATCCGGTAATGTATGACCGAGGCTATCATTATCCAAAAAGGCTTATTTGTTAACGCGACAAAAATTGGGATCCAGCAGCCTATTGCTCTGCAACGTGTAAAGAAACAGCAAAAATTGACAACAAATTAAAAGGCCAATCTTGTAAAACTTATTATTGCTTATATTGTCATAATAAGAACAATTATAGGTAATTGTACTTTTAGCCTCTGATTATATTGCCTTATAGATTTTTTGGATCGCAGTGCGATACTTTAAACTATTTGGAAATGACAACATGTTTTCTAATTTATCCAGATCAATTTATTTATGAAATGCGCGATGTCATTGTTATATAATTACAACCCGATGTTTAGCATTTCAGAAATTGTTTTTTCTGTTCGTGCATTGTAAAATTTGTTAATCTACCTCAAAGAATTCTTAGCTAACTTTGGTTATTGACGTCTTCAGTTGTTTTCCAAAAGTAATAAGCATCGTATCATCTTTATTTTAACTTGAACTTTGATGGTTAGTATCCCATTACCAATAATACCACCTATCTTTTGTTTTACCAAAAAAAGTGATTCGATTACTTCTAATAAAAGTCTTTAAACTTGATTTCTGCTACTAATGAATGTTTTTTTTTTTAATTTTATATATAAAAGTGATTATGTGGTATGATTGCAATAGGACAACTCTACACAAGACACCAAAAGACACAGAAATGAACAGATATAGGTCACCATACGACAATCAACTATGAGAAAATCCTATATCCCATACATGCCATAGTCAGATATAAAAAGCTCTGAAACCAAATTTAAATATGCATTTATCAGAACTAGAAGAATATCAATATTCAGATGTGTTACCTGAACGATATATAATGACATTTGACTAAATTAAGGTAGATAGGGTGTCTTCCTCCATTTTGGATTTTGAAATACTAGAAAACAAGGTCTTGATCTTTGATGAAATGTGCAAATTTTTATAGTAGTAGGTAATTTATGTGTAAGAATTTTCATTATGATATAGAAAATGCCATGTTTGATCATATTTATGATTGTATTTTACAAAAATAAGAATTCTTTTGTTTGATTAATTTTTTTCCAACTTTGTCAAATAAGGGGAGGCAACTCAAATGCAAGGGCAGATAATTCAGATAGTGTTACTTTTACAATAGAATGTGTTAGGAATTTACCCATTTTTACACGTAGCAAGAAAACGAGTCCGGTGACCCCATTTTTTCCTTTTCTTATCTGAAAGCATAATATTGGGGCTATCTTCTCATATTTTATCTCAAAATTCTATGGTGTGAGTTTTATGGCGGAAAAAGGGGTTTTCCATGCATAATCTATACAAAATCTTTACAACCTGTAGTGTGAAAATAAGTCTGGTGACCCATTCTTTTTATTAATGTTTTTAAACAAGCCGGATATGAACTACATTTTGGCAAATTATTAAAAGATTCTATGGATTATAATTTAGACACCCCTTCTACCTTAAATGATAATTAAACCAAAAAAGTACATCAAAACGTTCTCTATTTCTTTGGTCAAAATATATGTGTTTTGCTTGTTGTTTAACGACAATCGAACACATAAATCTGTTTTCAAATTATGTTTTATATATGTATCACCAAATTTGACTTCATCATCTGAATAGCCTTTTTTTTAACCAATGCTTCGAACATATGGAACATTTTCAATTGTGTATTGGACTAACACTTTCTTTATATTAACATCATGAATTTGAACGGTTTTTTTTTTCAATTTAGACTTGTTTATAATATTTTCGTTTGGGCTTGTATTATAAGATTTTAATGATCTGTTAATCCTTTTTTTGACTCGTCGAAATCCGGATCTGGTAATCAATTTTTTGCACCTCATGTTTGTGGTATACCATCTTTTCTGAAAGTTTATTGTTTTTTGTTCGGCAATAAATTAAAATAAAGATCCTTTTTGTTACATCTTGTGTTCAATTTATTTGACATTCTTTAATGACACTCAGCCGAGTTTAAGAACCTGTTAATCAAACGCGTGTTGTTAAAATAGACTTTTTCACTTTATTGGTCTTTTGGAACATGTTTTTTGTGTTGTATTTAGAACGAAATTTGATTAACATGCACACGTAAACAAATTGCAGTTTTTAGGCAATGCAACCATAGGTTTCAACGTTGATTTCGAATTAGACTTGTATATATATATATATATATATATATATATATATATATATATATATATATATATATATATATTGTAAACAACGTTCAAACCTATGATTGCGTCTAAATATCAGTCCAACAATGTTAGATGTGTATATTTGATTAAGCAATTATTTTGTTTCTTCTATGGCCGCGATTCGAACTCATGCTACTGGGATAACGTGGCACTAAATCGCATTGCACTATGCCCGACGCTCCAAACCACTCGTCCATCTAGGCTCTACAATGATAAAGCTTTCTGTTTCCTTTCATCGTCAGTTTTATGTAGTGTCGTAACACAGTCTTTGATACATAAGACATGAAGATTGAAATTTTACATATCCTTTTTCTTATTCTTGTTTAATTGCATATACTAGTAGTATATTATATGTTTTTGTATTTCTACAGTGCCACCTTCAGCACCTGAAGTTATTTTGTTAATGAATCTAGCAATGTCAACGACATCAATTATAACTGACGGTGATACTATAACATTTGTTTGTTCTGGGGATGTTGGAAAACCACCTGGGAAATTCCGTTTCCAACATTTTCGAAGTGATCATATGTTATACAAGAATTATTCATCCTCTTTTACATCAATATCGGAGATTTCGGATAAGTGTTCTTACTATCGTACAAGTAACATGACATTACAGATTACTTCTGAAGACAACAAAGCAGTTATACGATGTGTTGTTGAATCACCCATGTCAGAAATTAGCATGTTTGTTGATTCAGAGCCATTAGAAGTGTACTGTGAGTAAACCGTGTTTAATACATACATATTGTATAGAACTAATAAACGTGTTGATGAATTAAGTAATGTAAACGACAACATGGCCAATGACACAGCAATTTAACAACAAAAAATACAAAAATTAGGTCTTTTATTATGCAGAATATATTGCCTTATCTTGGTATTAACAAACAATATACGGACAACGTGGGATATATAAGTTCATACATACTCTAACAAAACCGAGGATTTATAAACAATATGTCAAAATATAAATCGACATATGTGATATATACAGGGTAAATGAATTCAATTTGGGGCGAGTGCAAACAAGTTCGAGTCCCGTATGGAATTAATTGTCACTTATTGATCGTTTTAGATCACAAGTACAGTCATAAACAAATTTGTTTTACCACAAATCTAATTGGGGGTATTTTTAGTTATACTAAAGTTTAAGTCAACAATATGAGTGAAATTCAAAGTTTTTAAAACATACATTTTGTCTTAGAGCTTGCAAAATTGTTATAATGTGTCTTAATTTGAAAACAAACCCATGTTTCGAATGGAAGCTTCTTCTACTTATTACTTTTACTTATTTAGTAACTAAATTAAACCCTGCTCACTGATCTTACATTAAAGTTACACAGTTAATAAGTGTAAGCTTATAATCAATGATATTCTAAGAAGTTAATAGGATTTAAGACAATATTATATACGAGCACTATTTTCAACTTTTTTTTATCATTGATATATCTTCAGAAAAGTTGGAAGGAGGTTTGAAAAAAGTATAATTATTCTATATTATTATTCAATTACTGAGGACAGATCATGTATGTATATTTATTTTTACATCACACAGATGCTGTGAAAATGCCAACAATAGTTAAACTTCCAACTAAAACAGACTATTTAGTAGGTATAGATACTAGCATAAGCTTGAAGTGTAACACCGATGGTAATCCTAAACCAAGTTATGTTTGGTATACAGACAACGCATTCGAGGCATTAAGTACCAGCGAAAATTTAACTATTACAGATGCCAGTACAACAAATCGATGTATATATACTTGTTTCGTCAGTAATGCATTAAATTGCGTCATTCACACAAAACGTGTTCAGATGCATGTCTGTAAAGGGGAAGGCAGTGAAAACACAGGTAAATAACAACAACATGTCTCAATTTCAAGTATAATAGATAATATTTCTGTGGCAAAGCATGGCGCATATAATCTTCTCAATCATTCTATTATCAAGAGTATAAACAAACATATAAAGGTTAATGCGGCAGTTTAATAAGTATAGTATAACACATGATACATCTCGTCGACACGAGACCAAATAGCATAGACGTTAACACCGGTAAATCACCGTACGGCATTCGACAATGAGCAAACGCCATACCACAAAGTCAGCGTTATACGGACCTCCATTGACCATCATTAATAGATAATTTTTTGAAATCTAACATTCTTAATTGCACCCTTGCTGTTGGTAAAAGAAATGATAAATCTTACATTCAATTTGTGAACTCGTTATACTTATTTGATTCTGTCTTGTTTTCAAACAGAAAAATAACAAAACAATAAAACGAAATCCGCGAAAAATTATAAAAGGAAAGTCTGTTTTCAAATGTCACACTTAAAGCTCAAACGCAGCAAACAAATGAATAAAAACTGTCATATTCCTGACTTGTATATTCTTATGTGGAAAATGGTGGATTGAATCTGGTTTTATAGCTAGCTAAACTTCTCACATGTATGACAGTCAGAAAAAAAATATTCATTATATTGACAAAGATGTGTGAACAAAACAAACAGACATTATAGATAAAAATGTAAAATAAAGGGGTACAGCAGTCACCATTGAGTTAAAACTAAGAATTGGTTCCCGTCGATGTAAAAATAATATACATTGGTGCAGTTTACTTTACATATATAATTTTGAATAAACTAGAAAAGAACAGTTTTGTTTATTTGCCTATTATACATCTTTTAGTAATATGAAAGAAGAAGAATATAGGAAGTGTGGGCCTGTCCGATAAATTTACTGATTAATCAAATACGTCAATGATGTTTTCATTTGGAGGATTTCCCAAAAAAAACTATGAAATCCATAAAGATTAATCCTGATACATCCTATCCATTTTGCCTTTTTTTTAATTGTACCAGGATTGTTTTAACGATTATTGCGGATTAAGATTGCGATATGTAACTAATGTATTCTCTTGAAGAGCTACTGTAAAACGTTTTATCTATTTACATGAGTCTTAAAATAAAATGCATTATTCTTGCGTCTCATAGGGTTCCAAAATTGTGATGAATTCAAAATCAAAAGATATCTGTTATAACGTCATAAACATTTCAAACTACACAAGAAAATTTCGTTCATGGATATTTGACATGAATTTCACGTGAATTTGACTGAAAAAAACATGATGTTCGTACACATTAAACTCGTGTAAATGACATTTTTCATGATTCAAATCAACTTGATTATGTAGATATTCTTTGAATAATTTAGATTATTCACGTGAGTTTTTCTTCGTTGTTCTCCTCTTATATTTAATGCGTTTCCCTCAGTTTTAGTTTGTAACACCGATTTTGTTTTTTGTTCATGGATTTATGTGTTTTGAACAGCGGTATACTACTGTTGCCTTTATTTACTTAAAAGGAGCTTTTAAGTAAATTTACGCATCAATAGTCGAACATGCAAAAGTATTGTAAAAATTCCTTGTATCGTGACCATTGTTTCATTAATAAATTGTTTACAATTCCTTCATTGACATTGAAAAATAAAGTAGATGAAGCAGCATCCGTAGGTTATCCATCAATATGATCAATGGTGTTATTTGTGTTTGTATTTAAGCCGTCATTGTGCTAGGTACAGTGTGTGGATCCATTATATTGGTTCTGTGTGTGGTATTATTTGGTGTTATACATAACAAAATCATGTAAGTAATAACTTAGATTCTGTATAAACATTTGATAAAGCTTTTAGTTTTGATCAGCGTTTAAAATTCCCATTCATAAATTTCTGATAAAATTCAGTGTAATAACTCGTTGTAACTTAACAATCAAGGATTATTTACACTTGTATTGATTCAATCCATAACATATGGAAATTTTATAGAAAATCCAAAGCCTTTCCTCTTATACTCTCATATTTTGAAAGTTGGTGCTTGAAAGATAGAAGACTATTGCATGCAGTGCCAGCAATGATCTACTTAAAACAAATTTACCATTTTAGATATTGGTTAAAACAAATATTAATATGGACAAATTCAAGTACACCTTCTATGGTGCGCTCCACTTTAGTGACACAGCACGAGTTTTATGAATTTAAAGGTTGATTAGGACTTTTTGTAAACATTATTTTTCTACCAGATAATAGAATAACAAGTGAATAATCTATGTTTAAATTTAAAACATTTGTCATTTATTTGTACGCGCATCTGGCGTACAAAATTGTTATCCTGGTAGCTATGCTGATTTTATTCATAAATATGAACGGAGGTTTTCCCCTCAAAGTTTTTGTTTGGCTACAGGATGCATTCTATTGTGTTTTTGTCCATCGATTTACGAGTTTTGAACAGCGGTATACTACTGTTGCCTTTACTTTATCTACAATGTTATTGATATGTGTATAATATTTTCTGGGGTAAAATTCTAAAAAGAATGTAGTATAAGCGTTATTCCTTCGTTCCGTATACTACAGAAATTATCTTCCTCGGTTAGATTGAAAGTACACAATTAGAAACATGAGTTTTTGCTAAGTTTGAAACTTCCAAAAGCAGCGTATCTCAAGTCTTAAAGTTTACCTGTTAATTCAAAAACGCTGATAAAAATGAAAGTTCAATAATTTGAGTTATGTTGCATTTCACACTGTTTTTGTTATTCAAAAATGTAAACAAGAATATGTAATATAATAATGTCCGAAATGTTTATAAAAGTGAAAAGGGTACGAATGTCAAAGTCAAATATTCTTTCTGTGAGTAAAATTGGTTAGTTTATATCATTTAAGTAACCTATACATTTTTATAACAATTAGGTCTCTTCGTATAAGGAACCTCAATGACAGATCATTAGATTATGTAAACACGATACAGCAACAAGATCTGTCGTTGTATGAATCAGTTGGCCATGCTTTAGAGGTACGTCACTATGATCAACCTTCAACAGGGGAACATCAATACACAAATACTAACTTAAGCGGTTCAGTTGACCATCCTTTAGATGTACATCACTATGAACAGCCATCAACCGGGGAACATCAGTACACAAATACCAACTTAAGCGGTAATTGAACAAAGACACCTTGTAATAACAGCTTGCATTTGTGTGAATTCTGTAAATATGTATATGAGTAACGGTTATAAATGTTTGACAAAGATATTATCAAATCGTGCATATTTTAGATTTTTGTTTTATTTAACTGAAATTGAAATGTTGAGACCTATATTCTTATTAGTGCTCTTAAAGGGTTTTGTAATGTAGCATGTTATATTGAAACTAGGTGTGTAGAATGTTGTATGCCGATGTATTTACACATAAAAGCACAATTTCTATTCTGTATACTTTTTATATTATGCCTATTATACACAGATACTAATAAAACAAATATAATACCTTCAATTTTCATCTTTTATCAGGGTTTGTTTTATTTCTTTTTTAAATGCACATTTTTATTCAAATTACAAAAAAAAATGAGTGTGATAATATTTCTGATTTTAAATCTTACAGGTAAATGCATCTTCATATCTAACAAGATAATCCTGTCTTTACTGAAGAAAGTAGGTTGAATTTAAGAAGAAGGTGTGAACTTATTCATTTATGCCTATTATCTTATAATCCAAGGATCTGCAACGTGTACATCAAAGTCAGCAACACCTTTGATCCATCTCCCCCTCCCACCTGAACCCCATATTTATATGAGACGTCAGCTTTTTTGAAAACCTGTACGTTTGAGTGTTATAGTTTTAAAAGTTTACTACATAAGTACATACTTGAAACAATTGACAACTTCATCTGCCCACTACTTCCGTGTCAAACACGTGTTATCAATAAATTTTTATTTAATGCATTTAAAATTGATGTCGAGGATATAGTGTAGTGTATTAAACTGGTTGACCTTCTCTGTGTCATCACTAATCGTCTTTTAATTCAAATCTAATAGATGTTTGTAATACCAAAGGTGAAATAAAAACTTGACGTTTTACCTTTGTATTAGATTTTTGTCACATTATTAACATTTATTTTAAAACCATATTTAGGGATATGTTTGAAAACCAGACTTATATTTTGAGTGACACATTATTTGACTGTTTAACAATGCACTGATACAAGTAACTTCAATTGTATCAACATGATCAATATACACACAATTAGTGTATCAAGACTTTTAATAGATTGACAAGACTTTAAATAGACTTGATTTATGAGTTTTGAAATCGGTATACTACTGTTGCCTTTATTTAGAATGTTGTCATGTTATTGTTTGTGGCTATATAGAGAGCAATGTTTAATCAGACAAGATACTAGAGATGCAGTTAATGCTATTAATATATGTGGTTCGAATATATATTCCCTTTATCATTATACCTACTCAATAACGGTAATCACCAGGTTGGCATGATTGGGAAAGCAAATATATAGTTTGAACATCTCTTAATACTGTCTATTTTGAACAGCTTATGCTGTGTTTGTTTAATTTCCTGAACCCCTTTCTGCCAGATTAATGTATATATAGATATGCTTACATATTTTATTTTTTTGTCCAATTTTATTGGTGCTGAATTAAAAACTGATCATTTATTTCCTGTATCGTGACTTCCTTCTATCTCAATTGAATTGTGATCATTCTGAAATTCTGGTGTGAGTTTTTGTAAATTTAAATTCTAATTTAAATTAATTTCCGTACTAAAAACCTATGTTATTGTTCATCAGCCGGAAGAGGATTGATGTCTATCATTTTTTTTTTATAATCATAACCTCGAAGTAAAATCACAATACGGAAAGTCCCTAATCAAACGGCAAAATAAAATGATAAAACACATCAAACGAATGGACAACAACTGTAATATTCCTAACTTGGTACATGCATTTTCAAATGTAGAAAATGGTAGATTGAACCTGATTTTATAGCAATAAATCCCTCACTTGTACAACAGTCGCCTCAATGTCCGTTTTTTTTACAACGAAGAGAGAACAAAACAGACATAATCGGTAAAATAGTTTTGTTACCCTGTTATGCCAATGTCTTAAGTTCAACAAACATGTTCAACCTCATCTAATTGTATATGCTTGATTTTCTTACATTTTGTGATTATGCAAAGGTTTGGGTGGTTTATAACACATTATGCGGTTTTGGTTTTTGCTAATTGTTTGAGCCGTGCGGAGACCAAAATAATACACTTTAATCATTGGAAATCTTAGCAAATACCTTTAAATCAATTATTTTATCTGATACTTGTAAGGGATATCGATAGTGGCGTATTTAATAGAGTTCATCAACAGTAAGTGGCCGGTGAGTTTGACTCAAATCTTAATTCAATTTGTCAGTTTTTTTGCAGAAGGTTGTGTGTTCTCTCCGTGTTAATACGTTTTACACTTTGTTCAGTCTAGTAAAATAAGATATAATGTTTATTTTTGAACATCCAGTTTAAACTTTAATGCATATATTCAGACCGATAACCTGTTAACACTATTTGAAAATGAAAACCTCTTTGTACTAGATTGATACGCTGGCTCAAATTTGTGACTTGATAATTCACCAGGAGGTCATGCCATCTTACCTGGGCACATTATTTGAACTATGAACAGAGCAGAAGCAGCAACTTCAAATTGGATAGGTAGTTAGTTTAAAAAATGTCGGAGATTTGACCGACAACTTTCGTTACTTGCAACGAGCACGTGCACGCTTCCATGGTATAATCGAGATGGTCAGATGTCTATGGCAAAATAAATGTCCAATTCGAAGAGGTTAATAGTTATCAAAGGTACCAGGATTATAAAACTTAAAGTACAAAGTGTTACTGAAAAAGGTACTGAAAGAAAATATTAAGGAAGCTGGCGTTATGTTTTGGATTTTTTGTCACATTTTCGGATTCCTCTGGTTTTATCCATTTGAATGCCTTGAAAAAATTTGCCCGGTGACCCTCATTTTTCTTTTTATAAATTTTTTACATTTATAATGATAAGCCATATGTAAAAGTCTTAAAAGTATATTTCTTTTATTATTTTCTAATAGTTTTTGCGAACTTAAACTTGTCAATGATAAAGCTATGAAAAGTCAAGAGAGAATATTTTCCTGCCACAATTTCAATGGCTAATATCTCGAAAACATGCACGGTGACCTTTAAACTTTTTTATTTTCACCAAAGTAGTATACGATTATTGTTTCTACATGTAAACATGTATTTTTTAAAGTAAACATATGTAAAGCCTATAAGGTTTTATGTTTCATAATTACCAATGAAGACTTGGTGCTTAAGCTAAAGCATTTCAAACATATATCTCAATATGACATTACTTTAATTTGAAAGGTTAGTTCCATTTTTGTTCAGTTTAACTTTATTTGGCCTTTTTAACTTTTTGGGATTCGAGCGTCACTGATGAGTCTTTTGTAGACGAAACGCGCGTCTGGCGTATACTAAATTTACTACTGGTATCTATGATGAGTTTATTTAATGAATATCGGTAAGGTATTTTCTTGTTAAATCACATTTATCTAAGTTTATTCAACACCTCGTCGATGTAATGACACTGATCTGATTTAAAAATTGATGTTGCTTACTTATTTGTTTTTAAATAATAATCGTTATTTTGAAATATAATTTGTTACTTTTGGACGAGATAAATGAACCTTGTATTTCATCGTTAAATCGTTGAATTAGAGTTATCTATCTTTATCTATTCATTCTTGTAATAACTTTGGTTATTTTCTTCTAAAATGTGCATTGCTTATGATATGAATATGAACCTTAAGTCAAAGGTACTTTTAGACGAGATAAAGGAACCTTGTATTTCATCGTTAAATCGGAAAATTAGAGTTATATATCTTTATCTATTTATTCATGTAATGACTCTGTTTTTCTTCTTCTAAAAATGTGAATTGCTTATGATATGAATATGAACCTTAATCATGTAGGCATTCAGTTGAATTTAAATAAAATAAATGGAGGGCCTTTATATAAAGTATGTGTTTTGTTAAAAGCCAACGATGATTTATAATTCCTTACGTCCACGTCATTTGGTGGATTAAGATCCTAATGCAAATCTTACTGCATCTTCTTATTTCATATCCGAACCATCACCCAAGATTAAGTTCAGTTCAAGGTTCAAATAGACTTTTTTTTAGAATTGTAAGCACCAAATTATGTATGGGACCGAAGGTACCGATTAAAAGTTAACGTTATACAAGCAGACAAAGAACCTCATGTGCTATAATTTTTCAAACACCTCTAATAAGATTTCCGTGTAATCGATTTTAAGACTTAATATGCAATTTTTAACCGAATTTTTGTGACAAAAATGTCGGTTATTGATTTGGGGTGTTCGGCGGGTTGTCCCCAAATGTTGTCCGTACATTACTCATGAACTGTTCAGCTAATGCTTTTAAAATTTTAATATGTTATTACTGATGACAAAATGGTGATCAAGTTCAATAATGACGATTTTGACTTTTACTGTTCAGGAGTTATCATGGTTCTTAAAAGATTGAAAAATGGTGTTTCCAGTGGTTTCCGTGTATTTACTTATGAACCGTTCAAGCTTTTCAAATTTGAATATGTCGTTCGCATGACAAAATTGAGGTAAAATTTAGTACTCTAACTTTTTCTGTTCAGGAGTAAAGGTTCCTGAAAGATTGAAAAAATTTTGTTTCCAGTCATGTTGTTGCATTTACTCATGAACCATTCAACTAAAACTTTCCAAATTTAATATGGTGTTTCTGAAGACAAAATTGAGGTTAAATTTGATATTGACGATTTCACTTTCACCGTTCAACATTTATGGTTCTTGTGATATTGAAAAATGCCAGGACACAAATAAATATATCCGCATTGTTGTCACTCTGGCAGCCTCTTGTTATAATATTAATACACCTTTTGCTTGCAAAAAAATATAAAAACGCTAAAAAGGATATAAGTAAGTTTTATTAATGTTTGATATATGGCTAATTATAAAAAAGAGAACTGTCTAACTATTAGTTCAAAATACAATCAGACGCTAATTAAATGCGCAATAAGAACACAAAATACACATATTTACATATCACATATTAAATACAAGTTACCGGAAATCTAATTAAGATATCATCAGGCAGTCTTTTTGTACACATATACCTAACAGCAACATTATTTTCATTTACCTGTGTCAAATGTTATTGTTGATGTATAGTTATAATTTCATTGAAATAAGGTTTAATGATTTAAGCTAATTAGAACAAAATCAAACGACAGAGATTAACTACACAGTTTTTATCTTGCATGTCAAACTATTTATTATTCTTAAATGATATTTTGCATATTAACATGAGCTTATCTTTTGTAATAGGCAACCTCTAACGAAATCCAATTGACTTTACAATGCTGTTCGATGCGAATTATCATCTTCCAGTGTATCGGATTGATCTTTATCTATGATATTTTCGTACCCTTCTGTCGATTGGCTATGAAAATTTTGATTTGATTGTTCGGTGTCTTGACAGATGTCTGACGAATGAATTGTAGGTGACACTGTTGCTACTTTGAGATTTTCATCCTCTTCTGATGCTTGGGTGTTGTAACATCCTGTCTGGCTTGTCTGGTTTGACAATTCAGTATAACTATTTCTATTTTGTTGACTGTAAAAGAGAAAATTAATTTTGCAAAAACTCACATAAAACATATCTTAAATGCAGAGAGAAAAACAATAAAAAATAAAAATGCCGAACTCCAAGGAAAATTTAAAACGAAAAGTCCGTTATCAAAAGGCAAAATATAAAGCTCAAACACATCAAACGAATGGATAACAACTGTCATAATCCTGACTTGAATAGAAATTTGAGCCCATGCATCTTAGATGTCGGTTTGGTCTTTGCTTAATATCTGATCTGATTAAAAACAGTGGAAATAAAATGTATGTGTCAACTACTTGAAAGAAAGTAAAACTATGCATCTAACTGAATAATTAAAAAAAGTCGAAGATGTTCTATTTTTCTACAATCTTATATTAATTGATGAAAATTTGTTACTTTTTTCACAATTTTAAGGCAAGTTTTTTTTCTCTTCTTCATTATCTACAGCATTTTAAAGGAAGATCACTTTTCTGCAGATGGCTGTGTGAGGTTGCCTTAAGTATAATAAAAATTATTTTGTAAATCAGTCTCATAAAAGTATCTACATATGAGCATCTGCAATTTAACATTTTTACATCTGTGTCAATCACTTGATGGACAGTTCTTGCATTGCTAAATCGTACCATAATTTTTTTCTATTGCACTGTGTATCATTTATTTGAATAAGTGAACGGTGAAGCAGAAAATTTAGATATGCCTTTTAATAATTACATACCTTGAAATATTCGACGTATCTAAATGCTCATCATCCTCGTTTTCTATGTGACTTCTGTCTACAACCTCCTCGTTAGTTGCTTCCTGTGATTCCACAGTCGAGCATTCTTGTTGTTTAACAGCTAACTCAATGGTTTCTGTGTCTTGCTGCTTGTTTTGCAACTTTGTTGCTTCGTTCATGTCAGCATATACAGCAGGTTGAAGTGATGAATTTCTAAATATATCATAAAAAGTAGATAAGCCATGATCTAGTAAATAACTTTTCTTTGCAAATCATATGTTACGTGTTACTAAGTGTCACTGGAAGTACTGCGAAAACAACCTTTTCTCGACAATGCAAATTTTCAGGGATAAGTATTTATGAATTGACGATAAATAAATTGGATATCAAAGTGATATTGCAAATTAGATTCCCTTTGATGACATTGGTATACGTACGATTCGTTCTTTTTTTGTTCCCCTTCCTTTTGTGTCCTTAAGTTTTCTTCATTATGCTCTCTTACAACTTCGTGTCCATTATTCACTGTTTGTGTTTTATTCGTACCGTTCTCCATAGCAATAAAATCAGTATTGCCAGTCATAGATTCGGCATTTGATTTGGATTCAGATACATCGAAACTTTCTGACTCACTTTGTAATAAAGTTTCGCTCGTCTTCCTTTAAAATAAAAACAGTCTAGATAAACTATGTACACTATTTTGATAATAACAATTAAATGTCTGTAAACACTATCAAGCTGATCTTTTATAACAACATTGAAATGGAATTAAAGTCTTATATAAAAAAAGTAGAATCACAAACAATACTGAAATCCGAGGAAAAATCAAAACAGAGAGGCCTTTATCAAATGGCAAAACCAAAAGCTAAAACACATTAAACGAATGTATGACAATTGTCATATTCCTGACTAGGTACATGATTTTTTTTAATGTAGAATATGGTGGATTCAAGCTGGTTTTTAAGCTAGCTAAACCTCTCACTTGTATGACAGTCGCATCAAATTCTATTGTTGACAACAATGTGCGAACAAACAAATTAAAATGTCACAAATAGAGATACCGCCGTGAGCATTTGTTACAATCTTAACCACAATGAAAACGAACAAATATGATTGTAAGTATGCTTTATGTTATCACATTGGACTTTCACGACTTGGCTGTGGTTTTCTACAGCAGTTTTTCCAAACTTTTTACCAGTTGAACAGTTTGGTTTATTAAACGAATAACAATTTGATCAGAATAGGTTGCAATATATGGTCGAGAGCAACACTAACAGTCAAGTCACAGTATTTTACATTGACGAAATATTTTTCAAAATTAATTGTATTCCTTACTTTCTACTTTTAAAGACACAGTATGTTATAACGATAATCACGATAATGGAAACTGCAGCCCCCAGAACACCACCAATAACTGGCCCTACAAAAGAAATGAATTACTGTTTTAAAGATTATATATGCAAGTATTTTAAAATGTTTTAATTGTTAATATATAATGTTGTGTATACCTTGTACCTTACTTAGCCTACAAAACTTGGATTTGGAGATAAAGACGAAGCTAAATACAGATTAGCTTTTTTACAATGTTTGTACCTAATTACCAAGAAAATCTGTTAATCATTTGGACTAGTTTTTTGCGATTAAGAGAGTTACGCTGATATAATTGGGCAAACATGTAAAAGTGATTCTTTGTACAGTTGTTTTTGCTTGTGATGATGGAAGTAATAATAAAACGATCTCGTAAGTTGAAACATATTATATTTAGTGAGTTAGTCCAAATACAAATATAAATGAAGCATTAAACAAAAGAATACACTGATATGTCAAAACTAAGTAAAATTAGATTTCCGACGATCCAAACAAATTACAATGATGTCTTTCAAACATGTTTTTAAAACATGAATGATCCTACAACAATAAAATGAAACTGTAGATAGTATGGTTTGTAAAAATGGATCGCCGAATACATGGATTAAAGGTAAATATGCAAATATTTGCCAAATAGTAAAGTCCATCATCACATTTTCAGCCTTCATTAAAGTATATGTTGTTGTCAAAAGACTTGTAAAAAGAAATGGTAATACTATACTTTTCATCAGTAAATTCAGCAGTGTTTTGAATATATCATAATATAAGACGTAACCGAAATGTTTTAACTTTAATTTAAAAAAAAAACCAATTGTAATAGTTATCAAAGGTACCAGGATTATAATTTAGTACGCCAGACTCGCGTTTTGTCTACATAAGACTCATCAGTGACGCTCATATCAAAATATTTATAAAGCCAAACAAGTAAAATTGATACACTTTACAGAAACTTATTTCCAATTTCACATTCATAAAAGAACTATGTGAGAGAAAAAAAAATAGTTTTGGTTATTAATTTTAAAAAAACACCAATTTTCAGAAAAAGCAATACATACCTACGTTCCCACTTGAATTTTCGTTTATATCATTAGCGCCAGAAGAACTGCCCGTTGAAGTAGATTCTGTTGTTGTTTTATCAGCTTTGATAATAAAAAAAAAAAAAATAATACAAAAGTAAAATTAATATGTATGTTTGAAGATACCAAAAGTTGATTTAGTCTACTATTGTTACTATTCTTATTTTGGCTCTATCAACTTCTACAAATTCAAAAATGAAAGCTATATTTATAAAAACATCAATATAAAGTGTTGTAGGTCAACTTATAAGTATATCTTAAATGAAAAGGATAGTGCATACATGTAGAAGTTGTTATATGAAAGTACTTCATTGTTTTAGAGTTGTGTATTTTGTATCACCTTTGAAATAAACACTTTGATAAAGTTAACAGTCGTATACCGCTGTTCGAATTCATAAATCGATTGAGAAAAAAACAAATCCGGCTTACAAACTAAAATTCAGAAAAAAAACCATCAAATATAAGAAGAGAACCACTACACAACAGAAACACAACACTAATTGCACCATACACAGAGATGAACTATAATATAACAATGACCATATTCCTGACTTGGTACAGGACATTTAAAGAAAATATGGTGGGTTGAACCTGGTGTTGTGGCTAACCATACCCCCCTTTCCCTCCCGCTGTTATGGCAATGTTAAATATAACAACATTACATGACAGGAATACAATACAAATAAATGGGAGAATATACAGGACAGAGAAACACACACATAATAGCTATCAAAAGGTACAAGAATTACAAATAATGTGATGTTCTAAAACTGATTACACTGATCAAAAAAGAACTATATTCAACGTAAATCCTTCAACTTTAGTACGACATTAGCACTGTAACATGTGTAAAATGCAGGATTGTGTGTTGCAATGTTTGTTTTTAGTAAACAGTTTTTATTTCACCCCAAACTGATTTCCCTTTCAATTTTTTTTATAAATAGTTCTATTGTCCCCTTTGTGTTGATACTGTAAATTGTCATACAATGTTATAATTTTGTAACATATTACACGTCTTCAGATTGACTAAAAGTGTTTGGTTTATCAGTTCATATATATGATTTTGTCATGTAATCGTGAAGTAAAGTTTTGTCGTGATTAACTCATTAAAAAAGAATTTAAAATACATCAACCAGAATGACGGCAAAATAATTCCGTACACTCGCAATACCAAAATAAAATGTAGTGCACACTTATGAATAGCTTGATACGCAGGTTATTCAGCGAGATCCACATTTTTGATGTTATGTGTTATGTGTTCATAGACAGAACAAAAATAAAATAGGCATTTCTTAAGTGTTCCACATGGTTAAGTAAGCTGAGTTCCGGAATATGTATATATAGCTTTTTAAGGGTGCAAACACTCAACCTTTGCAATTACTTTATGAATTAAGGTTACCTTCGTTTAAAATATTGACCTCCATTGAAGCAACGTCTGTGTAGGTAAGGCCATTGATGGTATTGCTGACATTACAAGTATATATCCCGCTGTCTGTTGTATTTATGTTCCTAAGAGTAAAGTTTTCAGCAGTGCTAATGTTATCATCATGGTTATCTTTATACCAATGATAGATGGGTTTAGGATTTCCGTCACTTTTGCACGTCAATGTTATAGAAGTATCTACACTTACTATATATATTTGTTTATTAGGATGCTTTGTTACAGTTGGCATTCTCACGTTATCTGAAAATATGGAGTCAAAACTATAAGGCAATATGTGATACATAAAGAATTAAAGAGGGTTTCTTGAATAGCAGAATAGACGAATCTTTCCAAAGTTAAGGAGTCAGGGGAGAATTATTGCATATAAAGTTGTGATTTTATTCAACACTGAATATAATATTCATAACAATTGCTATTTAATTGGTCCAAGATGATCCTTCTTTAAATATATATTGTTAAGAAATATACAGATCAAATTATTTAAAAAGTCTCTTCATACCGTAAATTTAGAAATTTTTGCGTCAGGATATTTTCGTGGTTTTCACTCAAAAGGCATGTGTTTTATTTTGGTGTGTTTAATTATGGTGCTTCGCCAAATTGATATTTTTAATTTTGGACCAATATAAGTGTGCGTGCTCATTCAAAATTGCCCTTATTTACCCGTTTATGTTTATTGACAAAATATTAATTACCTACACAAAATGGAAACACGACAAAGTAACTAAATTAAGGAATCGGATACTAATGCAATTGCAAATAATTCCGCATATCGGGGTTGTACGCAAAAAAAAGTGATTTTAAATAGATATTTTGTTTTTTTACAGAAATCATAAGAAATAAGATTTAATTATTATCTCATTCAATATTGCAACTACATATTAAATTAATCATGTTAATGATTAACGATCAAGGAATTAAATTTGAATCATTATGCCTCTGGCAGTACATTTTAATTGAAATAAGTTAAAGGATTACAAGGAGTTTTTATATTCTAGTAACAAAAACGGTGTCTAAGCAGCAAAAGCCTGGTATATTTATGACATCTGTGAATACAAATTCATATTGTGTTATTTTTTTTTAACAATTTCAAAAAAATTGACAATTATATAAAAATTATATAAAGTGTTGTTGGCAAAAAGTAAAATCACAAAACAAATTATACTCGGTATTTATTTGCAGATTTGGCTATCTATAGAATTATATGAAATAAAAGGAAGTTAAAATAAATAGAGAATATCTTATGGCTTTTTCAAAATCGCATCCGTATCAACCCGAGACACCAATATAATCCCAAGAGCTCTGCTCGGGGGATTATATTGGTTGAGGGTTGATACGGTGTGTGATATTGAAAAAGCCATATCATATACACTTTATTATATACATATACCTCAAGTAGATATTTTATGTGACATGACATCATACGATAAGGAGGTTTAAAATGACGTCATACAGATTATAGGTTTAACATTACGCCATACAGTTTAGGGATTTGATAATGCCTTTGAAACAGTGACTGCAATCGATGACGTGACGTCATACAGATTAAAGGTGTGATAAAGCTTTTGCAACCCTGCTGATATCGATATCAACACGGGTGGCTGATACAGCACGGTTGCCATTGATTGTATTACACATACAATTTATCTGTATTTTCTACTAATTATATAATAAAATAAATTATTTCCTCCAAACAACTTACCTCACGAAATAGTCGTACCGGTCCTCGAATATTGTGTTTCAATCTTTAGTGTTTGCTTTATTTTTGTGTGTTTAATTTTGGCGCTTTCATCGGAAGCACCAAATAAACTAAAATATTTGTATATTCCTTTATGCAGTTACAGTAATATTTTAGATGAATTAGACTAAAGTTAGTTTTATTTCATATTCTAAATGAGCCGTAGGGCGTATTAAAATGAATGCATTAAAAACAATATCCCACTTTAGTGTGGTAGGAAAAATAGAGTGCCAAATTTTGCAAATCTTTATAAAAAATAAAAATACTCCGATATTTTAGTAGATATAACAAGTAAACAAGTACCTCGGCATTAACACAAAAACGGCGTGTTTTCGTATTTCGTGAAGAGTAAACGTGCGTTTACTTTCGCTTTGTTCTCTCTCTAATTAATTCAAAATTTGGTGACTATGTTGAAAGCATCTATCCCATCGAACAAGAGATAAAGGATACAACAGACACAGTTAAGTCTGCATCATAGAAATTGACAATGAAGGTCGGTTAAATACAAAACGTTACGCTCTTTTTTAATTCCTCGATAACTAGAACAAAGGCGATGTTCTATTTTTGTAAATGTAAACGCACTTTTACTGTTTGTAGTAAACGAGCATTAATGCAAGTTGTTTTTGCAATTAATAAAAGTTAATACTTTGAGTTAAAGTTGTTTTTGAATTTTAAACACATACTAGTGTACGTAATTTTTAATTTTTTTCAATATTACCAAATTAAAGAAAAGACAACGAATAAAGACGAAGTTTATTTGATAGTTTACAAAAATATTTAAAGCGAGAAGTAAACGCGCATTTACTTTCAAGTGCACGTAAAAATAGCTTGTGAAATCAGTTGTATACTCCCGCTTACTATTGACAACACGGACACAAAGTATACGCAGGTTTACTCAGGTAAACATTAGAAATTTTCATGTTGACCTCGTAAAAGCGGCAATCGAAGTTAACTAGCGAAATATGTGCCCATGATGGTAACGAGCGTTTACTTTATGTTATGCTCGTTGTGAACCAAGGTTTCGTGCTGAAGCCTATGCTTTGATATATAATGATTTACTTTTACAAATTGTGTCTCGGATGGAGAGTTGTCTCATTGGCACTCATACCAAATCTTCTTATATCTCTTTATTTGATGTTAGTGTCAAGGTAATGATGATCTTTAAAGCGTACTATGACTTTGTCCTTTTGACATTTGAAAGATGCAGTGGGTTGAATGGTGGTAATCCTCTATCTCTACAAGGTCAAATAACAATATTGATTTCCCCTGATAATCTTTATTAAATTTTCAACAGTTTGCAGAAATTAACTTTGTTTTAAATCACGCAATAACTGGCATAGGTAAAGTGTTATATTGTCCGGTTCTGTGAAAAAATTTCACATAACATTTCATTGCATATAAGACAATAATCATCAATGGAAGTTGACAAAACAAATGTTCACTCGAAACCGTATGCAACCGGATATGACGTCCTATGATTTGGAGGATATATACATACGACTGCCGATTCTCAAGTTTGGCATTGCATCATATATTTGATTATTCAATGTGACCTTATTGACTTTGGTCTTTGGAATTGTATTATATTTTTGTCACAGTGCTAAACGTTATCTGTAGAATTCTTTTTGTTGTGCAGATTGGATATAGCCAGGGTCATTTTATGTGTTTGTGTGGAAAAGGAGGGGAAGTAAAATTCAAATTTAAGAATCCACAACTGCTTGAAATTTCAATATGCTGACAATTGTAGATTTTAACATGATTATATGCTTGACTAGATGATATCAAATACATATGATTAGTTACAAAGAAAATAAGTAGTTTGAAGTTTTCAATTTTTTTTATTGCCTTTCGTCTACTATATAAGCATGAATACTATTTATAAAATTAATATTGGATCAGTTTTTAAACTTGAATGGGGTCATGTGGAATATGAAAATGAACATCTAAATGAGATCCATTAAAAAAGATCAACCCTCTTCTTCTTCTAAAAAAAGAAGATGGGAGCATTGCAAACATGGAAAATTGTTATATGGTAAGGTTGTCGCATATAAAAAAATCTATAAAGCGTACATTTCAAATATCAAATTAAAGCCTCCAAATATAGGATTGGGTATATGTAGGTGGATTTGGTCATTTAGCATGTTAAATACGAAAAATGAAAAGTTTCAGAAGGTATGCTTGTCGCAAGTCAATAAAAGGTCATAAATAAAGGCAACAGTAGTATACCGCTGTTCAAAACTCGTAAATAGATGTGAGAAAAAAAATCGGGGTAACAAACTAAAACTGAGGGAAACGCATTAAATATAAGAGGAGAACAACGACACAACATTAAAATGTAACACACACAGACACGGACTAAGCATTAGACTAAATCCGATGAGATTAACAAATAAAACATCAAAACCAAATACATGAATTTGGGATAGAAAATGACCGTGACACGTCTTATAGTAATTTGAATTCACACTCAAATATAAGAGAAAACAAACGACACAACGGAAAAACAACGTTAAAATGTAATACACACAGAAACGAACTATAGTTTAGCAATGGCCATATTTCTGACTTGGTACAGGACATTTTTTTAAAGCATGCCAAACCTCCCGCTTCAATGGCAATGCTATATATAATATTAAATGACAATATAAATTTACAGGACTACAATACAAATAAATAGGTGAACACATTAGACAAAGAAACACACAAATAATACTAACAAAGAGCACCAGGTTTAAAATTCAGAAGTGCGCCTCGTCCACACAAGACTTACCGGTGACGCCCAGATACAAAAGTTCGAAAGTCAAAACAAGTATAAAGATGTACAGCACTGAGGATTAAAAGTTCAAAAAGGTTTTGTCAATACAGCTAGGGTATAAAACATGTATTACACATATCTGAATATCTAAAGAAACAACCGTTCATTTATTTTACAAACAAATGAGATACTAATTGCTATGTGATTCCGCTCTAGCACGTACTTGATGTACTGCATTACAAATTCTAACATCATAATTGTGTACTTTTGAAATATCTTAAGAATACTGTATTTGTTTACCTCAACTATTGGATCTGTAATTATATTGTATGTTTCTCTGTAAACTTGTATTTAGTTTTTAGAGAATAAAGTATCTATTTATCTATCTAACAAACCTAAGGAAAACTGTGAAGCGAATTTAAGCAGATCATAGATGTTCCATACATAACATACTTAGAAATGAATGCTTTATGTTAAAAAAAACACGTTAAAATAGTATTACGATAATAGAAATTATTTGTTTATAGACATTTGAACAAACAATTGATAGGTAATGTATGTTGTATAGGTGACTTGAAATAGGCATCCGTGTTTCAGAAAGTATCATAAGTGATGGAAAAGTTATGATGATACAGTAATCCGATATAACTAACACAATTTTATAACTTCCTTCTTATTAGTTAAAAGTTACACTTTTCTCTTACAAGATTTAGACAGATGGTAATGTATTGACTTACCGATTTTTTTTTATTACGATGAAAATTTAATTCATGTGTTCTCCGGATTATTTCATTTCATTTATATTGCAATTAGATATTTTCATAAACAAATCATCGTATACTTACATTTAACTTCTAATGGTTCTGAATCTAAATACATTTCCTTTTCTGCTAAAGGTGAATTAACAACACATCGTATCACTGCCAGGTTGTCTTCAGCAGTTACATGAAATGTCAAGTAACTTGTACGATAGTATGAACAGTTTCCTGGAATCTCCACTATTTCAGTCGTCGTTGCATCATAATCGATTGAAGGTGTATGGTCTTTGCGAAATTTTTTAAAAATAAATATTCCTGCCGGTTTCCCAACATTTCCAGAACATCGTACTGTTACATTTTTTCCTTCAACTATACTTGGTGAGACAGTTGTCGGCTCATTGCCAGATGATGTGTTGTAAATTAAGTTGGTAGTAGAAGTTAAATTGTTATCACCGATTGTTGAACCAAAATTTTGAGGTGAAGTTGTCGGGTTCTTGTCGCTTCCAAGTGGTGTTATATCTGTTGCATTTTTCTTTCCAGACTGCGTAGAAGTGTGTAAACGTTCTATTTCTGATGATGTAGAAGGTGAAAACGTTTCTGATTCTACGGGTAAAGAAGTGTACACACTTTCTGATTCGGTAAGCGCAGAAGAGTAATTACTTTTTGATTCACTGGGTATAAAAGTAGTTACACTTTCTGTTTCAAACGATGTTGAAATGTAAACACGTGGTGTGTCAGTTGTAGTTGAAACATCACTGAGTGTACTAATTATTTCAACTTTGTCGGGTGTCGAAGGTGGAACTGCAAGATACATGCAATTTAGTGATATCAAAGCCGTCTTAACAAATTCAACATTTATAGATACAAGTAGTTATCAAAGGTACCAGGATTATAATTTAGTACACCAGACGCGCGTTTCGTCTAGATAAGACTCATCAGTGACGCTCATATCAAAATATTTATGAAGCCGAACAAGTACAACATGTGAATCTTGAAAGCGTATTATGCATACAAAATTCAAGCAAACTAATAATTCCTTTGCTAGAATCAAAACAAGAAATAATTGAAAAGAACTCCAACACCTTTTCAAAATATTCTTCATAATTATGTTTATAAAACAAAAGACCAAAATTGGATGACCCTGAACATGCCGAAGTCTATTTTTTTATTTGTTTTGAAAAGAAACAACAACACATACACCGAAAACTATTGAGTTTGGTATATGAATATTTAAACATGCCTTAAGTTTTCAAGTTTTTAAACATTTCGTTATAGGGGACCCCTTCTAGCTCATTGCTTTGTCCTAACAGATATAACTACAATCTTCTTTCGTCGTTCATCAAATCATCGAAAACAGATTTTTTTTAAAGAAAAAAGTAAAATCTTGATACAGGCATGCACTTGTCATTATAAATTTAGAGCTTTTACGCATCAGCTTTTGTGGTTTGTTTTGTCTCACGAGGGTAGTGTTATGCTCATGCTAATTATTACATCTTACCTCTTACAAATATGTCCATGGGCGCTGAATCAGTTGGTGCAGCTTGGTGTACACTTAATGTGCATTTGTAGTTTCTTTCGTGTTTACATTTCAGGTCATTAAATGTGAGAACAACTTCTGATTGTGAATCCGACAATTTGGTAATATTAGCACTACCAAATAGATACACACCATAAGGTAGTAACTTTGTATAAGGCGAAAATACTGAAGATTCTGCTATATTGACAAACGTTTCTGTTGAATCATTTTCGGCAAGGAAGTTTATGCCAGAAACTTGGTCAGCAGGATCTTTGGTATATAAACATCTCAATTTGATACCATCAGTACCAAGAATTTCTGATACATTTGTCATATGAACCTCTCTAGTGAAAGCCTCTGCAATACAAAAACTATTATTTGGTATCTTGATATTTCATTAAATGTTCAACCACAAAACGACGGTCATTTTTGGATAATCAATAAAAACCGTTAATGAATTTGCACTGGTATCTCAATTGTTTACTACTTAGAAATTCATCGTAAACATTAGTTTTTGAATTCTTTTTCAGCTAACAATTCTATCTTATTGTTATATTTTTCTATTGAAATAAAATATTTAAATATAGCAGTCTAACCGTCGATAATTTTATTGCGAGAATGTGTTTTTTATAGGTATATGTCCATTTGAATTTTATTCTGATTGATGTATTTCTTTATAAAATCTGTAGTTTTTTATATTTTTCAAATGTTCTATTTGTTTCAATAAAACGTTCAGTTCTTGACACTTAGACAAGTAGTAAAATCTTTTATCATTGATGGTGGTTGTTAAGGAGGCTCAAGGGTATAAAAAATTCAGCAAAAAATTAAACATTTGTTTTTTTCCTTACAAATTTTATTTATTACACCATTAGTTATTACTTTATAACATGGTACAAAAATCGATTTGGTTTGGTCACAGATAACTTTAAAAATGTTTATATAATTGCAAAAGCTCCAAATTATCTCCCTTTGGCGCAAAAATGTAATTTTTTTACGTTTAAATTGAAATATCTTTTTAAACTCATTGGTGACCTATATTTTTTATTTTTGTTTTCAAACAAGCTGTACATAAACTAAACTAAATAATTGTAAAATTAAAGCAATTTTTGTAATTTAATTCTTTTTTATTTCGATATTACCAATATTTCTTTTATTAGTTCAACAGAAAAAAGGACATTAACAAAAATGTATGCTTCTTTCGGAGGCAGATTGTGAGCTTAAATGAACGATGACTCCATATTTTTATTTAATATTTCTATAAGTTTAAAATACAGTTTAATCATAGAAAAATATAGCAAAATCCTATATAAGAAAAAAAAGTTGATTTAGACCCGCGAGCCCCCTTAACTGATATAGTACGGACTAAGGAGATACTGTTTAGATTAATTTTTGCATCTTCATGTGTATGATCAAATTGAACAATTAAAATGTGGACCCTCTATCATACCATTAATGCAATGTACTCAATATCCAATAAGGAAGTTAATATATTTATCATCAAATACCAAAGGTTTAATTGGTATTTCTTTATTGAGTAGTCCTTGTAAATTTCGATATCATGTTACTTTGGTTTTAATATAAGAAAATGACGTGGAGACAAAGGCGGTCGAGGGTTTTCTTTTCAACTCTCATTTAAAATAAATAAAAAATCATTTTATTGCAATATTTTGTTTCAGATTTGGAAAACTCTCCTGATTATATACGCATGATACATTTAAGCTATGATGTTAACAGGAAGACACAATCTACAATTACAAAAGTAATAAGAAGATAAGTGTGAGATGGGGTTGGGACCAGGGAAGTTTTGAAAATGAATATCTTAGCATGGTAAGTGGTGAAATAAATATTTTGTTCCAAGACTGGTTTGCAGACTTGGGGTCAATTACATTGGAATGTAATTAATTAAATTACACATTACATTGCAAAAATGCTCAATTACACTAATTACACATTACACAGTTTTTGAAATGTAATTAAATAAATTACAATTACTTTACTAAAGTAATTAATTAAATTACACATTACATTTCATCATGATATTTTTTAACAATAATTTACATGTTTATATAATGCATGTGTAAAATTTTCATGTAAGCAGAGTATAAGCGTTGCATTTGATAATCATTTAATATAGTTATTTTAATGTTTTGTCAATTATTCTGAATCTCTCTGGTCTGAAAACAGCAATTGTAAATAGTCTTTCGACAGGAGCTAATATGGTACAAGATATTGTTTGATCAGGACATGGACGTTTTTTTATTAGAAGATCATTATATTGATAGGAGAGGGAATTTGTTCCTATTAACTTGCCAATACATCAAGGGGTATTTTGACATCTCAGAAATGAACTCATTTGAATTAAACATAATATGAATAAGGAAATTATAAATGAATTTCAAATATTTTTTTATTTTACTTTAAAAATATAAAAAAGTGCTTGTCACAATATTGAAATAATTATTAGCACAAACAATGTATATAATGTCTCAATATTAGCAATATTTTGCTAATTAGATAAAATATCTGTAATAGTGCCATTGCCCCTGGACATTTTAATCTGATTAATTGCTGTTTGTTTTTATAGCTGTTAATTTTTATTTCTAGAATCCTTTTGTGTATACTAATTTGACAAAATGATTGTATGCAGTGATTTTAAATTCTAAATGAACTGTCTCAGAAAGATGTTCCACAGTGACACATTTTATTGTTTTTGTTTAACAAGGTGTTTATTACTTATCAATCTATTTAGTTAAAGATCTGTAGGTCAAATAACATATATAAAAACTTAAGAAAAAATTACAGACTTCATATATTAAAAAAGCATTGATATTAATATTTGAAAAATATATATAATTTTACAATTTATATTATAAAACACAAATCCTTAACTGTAACACCATAAAAGTACATGTAATTGAAATGTAATTCAAAAGTAATTGAGCATTACATGCTTTTTTCAATGTAATTAATTAAATTACCATTACATGTAATTAAAAAAATGCTCAATTACACATTACATTCAATTACATGGAAAATTGTAATGCATTACACTTAATTACCATTACATTTTTAATTACCCCATCCCTGCTGGTTTGCAATTAATATTCTTCATTCTGAGGAAATGATTCTTTTAAAATGTAAAAAAAAACAGGGAAAAGGGCATTCGTACCAACAGCTGAAAAGCATATTCCTTCCCAACATCAATTTCCGATCCCTTCCCCCGGCCCTATATACAATGTTTGTCCAATAATAGGGTTGTTTTTATTCGTGTTTATAATGTCTTCTATTATATTGTTTTGCAATTTGTTCACATTCCTATACTTTTATAGCACCTTTAAGGGAAAACTACATTTTGTGAAAGACTACATTTATTTCCAGTAGTGTTATCAGGCCTTACGTTTGAGGATTTGATTTGTTGATCTAATTAAATATGCAAATTAAAACGAAATAACATGAATGATCAGTCAGCATTATCACTTTTAAACTGGTTAAAGCCCATTTGTTTGAAGAATGTATTAATGAATCACACGTCAATGTGGACAAAGATTCTAAACAATTATTCTTGATTCAATTAACTTGATACCAGAAAAGCACGAAAAGTGTACTTACCATAATTTAAGATTATCTGTATTATAAAAGCCTTATAAATCATAATTGGCATAAATCCTTAATTGAATTCAAAAAAATAATCGTATTCCTATTATTCTTATTCCGTAATCAGCTGTTATTTTGAATATAAGTTTTCGATCAGAAAAAAAAAGTAGGAAGAAGGACGTCTAAACAGATGACTAATCAAGTCACTCACTATTATATAAAATTCTTCCTTCTACCTAATAAGTATGCATATTTTACATTTATGGAAAAATAAGAATAACAATCTATTGTTAACGCTAACACGTCGTGACTGAACACACATTCATATTTATCAACATTATTCATCTTTATTTATATCGTTTGAGTTTCGTGTTGTTTATTCTTTAGTTTTCTATGTTGCGTCATGTGTTCTTTTGTTTGTCTGTCTTTTTCATTTTTAGCCAGGCGTTGTCAGTTTATTTTCGATTTATGAGTTTGACTGTCCCTCTGGTATCTTTCGTCCCTCTTTGATATATAATAACATGTTTTATTGGAGTAGAACAATGTACATTGAACCATTCGCTGTTGTTTAGTGTTTACGGGTAAGTTGGGACCGTCCGGGTACGGGATATTCTCTCTGTGTTGAAGATCCGTTGGTGGCTTTTACAGTTTTCTGTTTTTTGGTAAAATTTTCCCTTTAACAGTTTTTTTCAGTTTCCATTTTCAATGAAAAAAGAATCAAACTTCAGACAAAATGTGAATAAATTTGACGTACTATCAAAGATTAGCCTTAAATTCCGATTATTGCACAGTTCTTGAGAAACTCAAGGAGAAACGGTAAATGTATGAGTGTCAAAGAGGTAACAATACATCACAGTCAAAACGACAAAGATGCAAGCGACTAATCCAACCGATAAGTTTGTTTTGAAAGGCACCTATATAATGTGAAACAATTTAAACAAGAAAACACACGACAAAATGATATCATAGACGTTGATGAATAGGTAAAAAAGATTTAACTTCCTGAAAGTGATAAGCTCGCTTGTCCGATGATATCTTATTATACTGTATCGAAATGATTACTTTGCTAAACATTTTTTCACCGCTCATTTTGATATTCCAGTTCTATGGTAAGTTTGATTTATTTGTAAATTGTGCAATGTTTTAAGTTATGAAAGGTCTCATTTGCACAGCTTTGTGTCTTTTTACCTCGGTATTTGAATCAAGTGAAGGAGTTTGCAATTTCAATCACGAGCAAGTCGCTATAAAGACGTACACAATTATGCATATGAGTAAAGAAGTGACCACTGAAACTTGAAATAAACATCCAACAGTAATCCATTAAACCATCTGTTGTCTCTGATTATGACCAATTGTTCTTTTATCAGTTACTATTACATTTTAAAGACGTATTTTTAATAATGGTAATATATTCATAATAATAGTCATATTCATGTTGAGGAACTTATTAAACAAAGAAAAATGCACTTTGTTTTAGATGATTACACAACAATGTATGAGTACAATAGAGATACCGACCTTGAAATGTGTGGGAAGGTACATAAGCCTATTCAAACATATAATTTGAATTCTAAATTACGAATTTAAATCGTTTTTACAAATTATATAAATCGTTATAACAGATTTATGATAACGAATTGAAGGAAATCGTTATAACAGTTTTTGTCAATCATTATTTCCTAAATGGGCTTCCGTAGAAATAAGTGTGGGTTCAATGACGACTATAATCTTTAAAATTCGTAAACAATATTACATTTTAACCGAAAACACTGTAACCTTACGGCCTATAATTCTTTAGTATTATCGCATTAATTTACCTTTCGAGAATATGATAATGAATCATGTATTAGCCCCTTAACCAAACATTTGATATTAAAAAAAAAGACAAAATAATATAAATAAGTAAAAAACGTTTGGTTTTTGTTTTATCAGTATTACAAAGGTTGTTAAACAACCTGAATAATGGGTATATTTTCCTTTTAGGGCATTTTTTGGTTTTGTTTTTTGTTTTGTCTTTTTGATGTTAAATACTTCAGCTTGTGTCTTGTGTTTTTCAAAAGACAATTTGACATGCGGTTTAGAAAAACCTTCCAAATATGAGATCGTCAATCGTAAAAAATCTTGCAATGTAATTTGTTTTGGGAATCTATAATTGTTTTCCGTTGCTTTGTTGCTTCCTCGATAAATCCTTAATATTATTGAAGAGACTTATACAGATGGTACAAGAGTAAAAATAATGCATGCAAGGTTACTGTGTACAAGTATTTTGTTCATTTTTTAGTGAAATCAAAGTCAAGAGAGGTTCATATGACAAATATATCAGAAATTCTTGGTACTGATGGTATCAAATTGAGATGTTTATATACCAAAGATCCTGATGACCAAGTTTCTGGCATAAACTTCCTTGCCGAAAATGTTTCAACAGAAACGTTTATCAATATAGCAGAATCTTCAATATTTTCGCCTTATACAAAGTTACTACCTTATGGTGTGTATCTATTTGGTAGTGCTAATATTAGCAAATTGTCGGATTCACAATCAGAAGTTGTTCTCACATTTAATAACCTGAAATGTAAACACGAAAGAAACTACAAATGCACATTAAGTGTACACCAAGCTGCACCAACTGATTCAGCCCCCATGGACATATTTGTTGGAGGTAAGATGTAATAATTAGCATGAGCATATCACTACCCTCATGGGACAGCGCCAATCGAAGTATTTGTTAGAGGTAAGAGCATAATGTAATAGTTAGCATGAGCCTAACACTCCCTTCGTGAGACAACACAAACCACAAAATCACATTTAATGACCGAAAATGAAAATACGAACGAAAATACAAATGCACGTTGAGTGTACATCAAGCTTAACCAACTGATTCAGCGCCCTTGGAAATATTAGTTAGAGGTTATTTCATTGTTTAATATTAGCATGCGTAATATCTACCACATCATCCCATAAAATTCTATCAAAAAAATACTGACACACAAAAATGATTACTGCCAGCAAAAAATAAATTCTAAGAGATACAAATTAAGAAATTAAATAAATACCTAACAGAATATACGAAAAAAAAAAACAAAAAAAAAAACAAGATATTTGCCTTTCAAATGCTGATTTTTTTTCAGTGCCCTCAACGTTCTCACAGTACCAAAGTGCACAAACTGAATTATACAAGTGCATTTAAATAAACTACCAGCCTGCGATATTTTTGAATTAGTATAATTTTGATGTTTCATTAAATCTTTTTTTATTCTCTAAAACATATTTTCATTGCACTTTTTTTTTTTCATATTTTCATATTTGAAGTTTATAAGTATTAAGTTAGTTTTAAAACTCATAGTTAATACAAGCATTTGTTTATTTCAAAATATATCATTACGGAAAGTGTACAGTTTTGTCCGGTTTTGTTTCTAAAGATTAGAGCTTTGTGATCATTGACCTTAACTTTTTGTAAAAAAAAACAAATTAAGCTAGTTGATCAGGTGTCCTGCTGAATTTTTGCGTTTTATTGAATGTTCTCACAAACATCTTAATCTTAGGTAAAATTTTGTAAATGGCAAGTCTCAAAATTATAATTTAACATTTATTTGATTTATTATGCATATATATGAGTTTCATTAAATCTACAAAAAATAAATTACATATATCTTACAGTTCCACCGACGAAACCTGAACATGTTGTAGTAATTAATTCACCTATGGATGTTTCAACTACAACTGCAAAACCAAGTGTAAGCACTCCTATATCGTCTAAAAATGAGCCAACTTTAACATCTCCAGGGGAAAATACTATTACGACAACTCCTTTGTATAATTTTGGTTCATCACCTGTTGATGACGACATTCCGAATACCACCCTCTCCTATAACAAAACCGTTCCGAAAGCGAAGAAAGAGAAAAGTATAATAGAAGACGACAACATTACCTTTAAATGTTCTGGAAATGTTGGTAAGCCTGCAGCTATTTTCATCTTTCAAAAGCTTTTGGAGGGCCTCATTCAATCAACCACCTATGATGTAACGACTACCACCATAGAGGAGTTTCCAGGAAACTGTTCCTACTATCGTACAAGCAAACTGACATTTCAGGTAACTGCTGAAGATAACAATGCAGTGATACGATGTGTTATTGTATCACCTTTAGCAGAAGAGAACATGTTTGTAGATTCGGAACAAATAGAAGTCAAATGTAAGTATGCAATTATAGAACAAAAGTATTTGAGAGAAGGGGTCAAATATGAAATTCAATTTTAACATGTCGCCTTGGAAGCATTTTCAAATTTAGGGGGAAATGCTCGCTGAAATAAGGAACACATTTTGTCTTTGAAAAATTTTGAATGCATTTGGCTTCAGACATTTCAGATGAAATAATCAACGAATTAGATAAGTATAAGTACACAAGTATTAACCGTTAGAGTTCTGGCTGTTCATTGAAAGTTCATCAAATCAAACTGGCAAAATTTTGTGTTTTTGAAGGATTATCGTTACCAATTCATAACCTCTTGTATTGGCAAAATGCGATTTAGAGTGGGTGATTCCCTTTGGATATCTATGTTGTGTTTTTTGATAGATTTTTCTATGATTTATGCACGATGCTTTTCGAAGGAACCATATTTAAACGTCGAATCTGCTTATTTCTCATATCATGACGATTTCCATCTGCAGATCACGTACGAATACCAACTGTTACAAAATATCCTGATAAACACGAATATATAGCAGGTGTAGATTCTTCTATAACATTAACGTGCACAGGTTACGGAAATCCCAAACCAATCTATCACTGGTATAAAGATAACCATGGTGATAGCATTAGCATTGCTGAAAAATTTACTCTTATGAACATTAATACAACAGACAGAGGGCTATATACTTGTTACGTCAGCAATACCATCAATGGCCTTACCTTCACAGAAGTTGCGTCAATAGAGGTCAATATTACGAACGAAGGTAACATTATTTCATAAAGTAATTGCAAAGATTAAGTGTTTGCACCCTTAAAAAACTACATACACATATTCTTATATAAGCAGTGGTGAATATTTTACTATCAGCGAATTAAATACAACAAATAGAGGAATATATATTTGTAATGCCAGCAATACCATCAATGAAATAAAAAGTATTCTAAAGCTGCTAAAATGGAAGTAAATATTATAAATGAAGGTTACATTAATCAATAGTATAAGTTTGTCATTGAACACTTTCTTTAACTTCATTTTACACCTGTATATAACTTGCTGAAATTGTCTGAACTTTTAAAGAAATACGGAACTGTATTGACCTTCTAGAAACGTTTGTCTATAGTTAATAATGGATGAATTCATGTTCATCAGACTCTTTTTTTTATCAAGTTGAAAAAATAATTATGTATAGTCCATGTATTCATGAGCAAAATAAACATTTACTTAGACAATGTTGGCATATATATAATAGTCTGTACGAATTTTGAACTACCAACAGCTTTATGATATATGTCAATGATAGAGTTACCCAAAAGACAATAATTAAGTCTTTCCACTTTTCTGTGGAAAGACTTATTGTTTTTGTTCTGATTATTAGGTCTTTCCACCTTTCCGTGGAAAGACCTATTGAATTTGTTCTGATTATTATTTTTTTTTTTTTTTTTTTCTTCCGCCTAAATTTTTTTCTTGCGTAGTATTGATGTTTCAAAAGATGTCGCTTAGATATTTGGAATATGATGTCGTATAGTTTATACGCTTTAAAAATTTACAACTGCGTAACAAAATACTTTACGTTGTAAGAGTTATCTCTCCAAACACTGTTTTTCTTGTGGCCACTACTCCTTCGCAACCGTAAAAGATAACGACAAATTTATTTTACCAAATTGCTCGTTACTTCTTCAGGATTAGGATATTCATTTGGACTGAAGCTTTACGGAAACTCCATATGAGAGTTATTCCCCCTTTTCCATTAAATTAAGTGATATGCATTTCTAAATGGTAAATCATAAGTAATAGAGACCTAGGGTCTTTGGAATTAAGTCTCTTGGTAAAAAAAAATGAAAATAAGGTCAAGGTCAAAGGTCAAGGTCATATTCTAAATTTTGATTTTGGTATTTTCACTTATTTTCAAATACCGTATGACATTTCGACAAATGATTTTTCATAAATTGCTAGTTACGACATGTCCTTACTTGTATATTTTGGTTGAAAGGGTGCGCAGATAATAAATGGGAGTTTTTGCCCATCTTACATTTAGAATTACGCGTAAAGTGATATTACTCATTAACCAAACATATTAAAGACCTAGGGTCTTTTGATTTAAGGTCCTTGGTTTGTGACCTTGAAATTGAGGTCAAGGTCATAGGTTAATATGACGTTCTAGATTTTGACCTTTGCTTTGAATTCATATAAATACATCATAAACCATAGGAACTAACATTTTAAACTGATTTTTCATATTTCAATATCAAAATAGATCTTTACTAGTGGAAAGACCTACAATTGTTCTCTGAACAATTGGTTTTTAATTATTATTATTATTATTATTTTTTTTTTCCCGCCAACTTTTGTTCTTGCGATAAATGTTTGTTTCGCAATATGTCGCTTAGATATTTCTCATATTGTATCGTATAGTTTATGCGCTTTTAAATTTCACCCTGCTAAGCCGAACCATTTTCTTTGTAAGAGTAATCTCCCTTTTCACTGTTTATCATCAAAGCGTATCTCCTTCGTAACAAAAAAAGATAGCGACAAAATTCTTTTTACAAATTATTCGTTACATCCTCAGTAATTTTTGGTGTATTTGGATCGAAGCGATTCGATGAAATTTTATAGGAGTTATCTACCTTTACAAAATAAATTTGTCGGTATGTTTATTTAACTCATTAACAGATAACTGTATAACCCTGGGATGTTTTTATTTGAGTCCCCTAGGTCCTAACTTAGAAAATGAGGTCAAGGTCAAAGGTCAAGGTCAAGTTCTCAATTGTGACTTTTGCTTGATTTTGCATTTTCTCACTCACTTTGAGAGATACATATAAAAGAACAAGTTCAAAATGTCTGCTTAATTGTTATGAAGATATGCTACATTTAGTCTTATACAATTAGATGGCATCTTATAGGAGTTGTCGCCCCTGAAATGTCTTGATATGAGGTTATTTGATTATAACTTCAAGTAAGTTCATTATAAAGACATTTGACCTGATACAAAAGGTTAAGTGACAAATGACCTTGAAAAATGGCTACCGGAAGTGACCTTGAGAAAACCGGAAGTAGCTTTTTTTGCAATTTTTTCACATAAAAGTACTCAGAATCCATATATTTTTTCATATAGATACATGAACAAATTACTGAAGACTAAAAATAACTTCCAACAAACCGGAAGTGGCCAATTATCTCCCATTCTACATGCAAAAGTATATAGAAACTATATATTTTTGCAATCAGTGTGAAAGAAGCTATCATATGAGACCAGATGTGACATTCATTTCACCGGAAGTAGCATATTATCTCCCTTATATCACTCAAAAAGATAATTAAACCATTATTTATCGCATCAGTATGAAGAAACTACCTTCTTATCCTAATTTCTGTGGTGTGGAAAGACTTTCAATTGTTCTCTGAACAATTGGTTTTTAATTATTATTTTGTTTTGTTCGTTTTTTTTTTT
Organism: Mytilus edulis; assembly: GCF_963676685.1. Taxonomy (NCBI): domain Eukaryota; kingdom Metazoa; phylum Mollusca; class Bivalvia; order Mytilida; family Mytilidae; genus Mytilus; species Mytilus edulis. The sequence continues at coordinate 74,883,570 of NC_092352.1, forward strand.
TATTCTTTTTAATTTGTTTTAGTTTTGATCAGAATATGGGTCTGCTTTCTTACGTATCTTGGTAATTTTATGCTGAAAAATCGCGAGCTATTAATGATCAGTATTATATATTGAATTTAAGCAGACTCAGTCAAATAACATATATTTTTCAATTATTTGCTTTTTTAATGATTAGTGGGATAAAGCAAATTGTTTATTTGTTAACTTTTGAATTTTTATTCAAGAAATAATAAAATGAAATAGAAACAAGCACACAGTAGATTTTTTATTACAGAAAATGAAGTTAAATCTGCTACCTCCAAAAACAACTGTTCAGTCCAAACTTCAAAAATAAAAAAAGACAACACCTGTTAGTGTTTGTAATCACAAGTTCACAAATTAAAATAGGCAAAACATGGGTTTGAATTGAGTTTACACTGCATATTTAAAAACAGCACTCATCCAGATCACGTGATGCATATTGGTAATATTTTGTGTTTTTTGTTTTGTTAATGCGTGCATCATGTTTCCAAAAGATATTAATTTGAATCTGCACAATCTTGTAGTTTCTAGTTAACACCACTTTTTTATACATTCAGAACGATTTCTACCGTTCAGAAAGTAACTAGTAAATGATATTATACCAGATATGGCACGTACTAACATATCCTAGATCTTAATGTGATTGAAAGATTGTTCACGTGTGGAAGAGATAATTGTTGGTCCATTATAACATGTATAAGCAGCTGATTTTCATCTCGGATTCAATATGAGGTACGGCTTGCTATATTTAAACCCTTTCCTTATTCCTCTTGCCAACGTAGGGTAAACAAACAATAGTATGTGCAGTAAAACGCAGATAAAAAGAAATTCGATTCTAATGTCAGAAAAAATAACAAAAGAAACAAAATAACAATAATACAAAGTCTTGGTTGTTGCCAGTTAAATCTTATGTTTAACAGTATTGTTCATTTTAAATTTCCTAATATCATATGCTATATTAGATTCGCATAAAACATATTACGGGTATTTCCCAGCAAGAAAAAATATTATAGAATCTTTTATTGAAATTTTGAACTGCTTGCATTTAAGCTGTCATTGTGGTTTGCGCAGTATCTGGATCTATAATATTGGTTCTTTGTGTGATATTATTTGGAGTTTTACAGAACAAAAACAAGTAAGTATTGACTAAGATTGTGCATGGATTTAAATGAAAAAAGCTACTTCTAATGGAATTATTTATCTATAGAACAACAATCAATTCATTTGTCGTTTTTGCACAGCTGGTCGAGGATTATATCATCTATATTGTTATGTGACGTCATGGATATAAACGTTTACCGTTTCAAAAATCATAAAAATCACTGAAGAAACACCAATTGTTGGCATGTGCAGCAAATTTGGAAAGTTATTGCCAATTGTGTTTAGCGACCTTTGACTCGATACGTCGGGTTGAAGGACTCAATGTAACAGAGAGGTCAACAGAGCTCGACCGCGCGTAGCACGTATTTCCGACATGTCATGACACCCACTCTTAACATTTGATCTTCATTGCTATCACTTCGTCCTTCGACCATCTGTTCGTTCATTCATCAAAAAATTTCGTCATAGCTGGTAAATACGTCAAATATTAGAGTACAGCAGTCAACATTGTATTATTACCTTACATTTGTTACTACTATAAAAACCACAAAAACTATTTTAAAAAAGGAAATCAAAATTACATAAATGCATCGGCAAAAAAAAAACATTAGCTTAATGACAAGATGAACAAATACAGCGTCACGCCAAATGTATATTACACAAAAATTTACATAGAAATAGTTAAAATGATGCAAGGACATATAAAAATAGTTAAAATGATGCAAGGACATATAAAAATAGTTAAAATGATGCAAGGACATATAAAAATAGTTAAAATGATGCAAGGACATATAGAAATAATTAAAATGATGCAAGGACATATAGAAATAGTTAAAATGATGCAAGGACATATAAAAATAGTTAAAATGATGCAAGGACATATAGAAATAGTTAAAATGATGCAAGGACATATAAAAATAGTTAAAATGATGCAAGGACATATAAAAAGAACACTATTACACGTAATTACGATGCTTAACACCGTCGAGACTGTCATGTATTATTTTTGAAGTTGATACGGTATATGTATCAATCATGTTCGTCAACTTTCTGCTCAGACACTGATGATGTTGTGTACAGTATAAGAAGCAATTGCATACCTAAAAATTGGGAAATCCCATTCCCATGTTAAGTTAGTATTTTGATGCTAAAGTTATACCAAATATACTATATCATAAGTCTAAAAAAAAAAGCGGAGAAAGCCGTGTCTCTGGTTTCCTTAATTTCTAGTCTTGGATGATATATAAATAAAATCCAAAGAGATTGTTCATAAAAAAAAACATCACCGATTGATCTAAATGTGGAATTAAATGATAAGGCTTGTTTGATATTGTTCTTGTTTTTGACAAGGATCTGAAGGAATTCTTTTCCGTAGGAATGGCGCAAATTTGCTAAAAACATCTACCTCAAAATTCAACAAGTATTATAACTTATTAGTACTTTTCAGATCTGTCATAGAACTTTCCATCACACTTATCAACAGAATTATTTCACATTAGCCTAGGTTCGCGGTTATTCAGTGGGCAGCACATTTTTTATGTTATTTCATAAAGGACAGAAAAAAATACAGTAATTCCTTAATTATTTAAACTATCTGCTTTGTTTGAAGTACTAATTACTTCCGGAATTGCAATGCATATCAATGACCAATTATTGCATATAAACATATACAACCATAACGTGTGCCATGTCGAAAAAATAAAGGTGCTTGAACCATTTAATTTTTGTCATTATTAGAAAAATCATATCAACGTTGTGCTAGAAGAACAACTATTTATAGTACTGTATTTTTTATTCATTTTTTTATAGAACTTTAAGGTGTCCTCATACAGTCAACTGCCGAAACATAACAGAAACCAATGTAAACACAACACAGCAACATAATTCACCTTATGATGGAGTGGGGCATGTTTTAGATGTACATAACTATGATGAACTTTCAACCAGGGAACACCAGTATACAAATACCAACTTAATGAGTAGTTGATTAGATTAAAGAGCTACACTTTGATACAAAATATTTGAGATATAAAAGATGTATCAACGAGCAATTGTATTTAGAAGGATACTTGTATGTTTTTAATGCACTAATATCAGATTATCAGAAAATATTTTATTTGTATAAAACATTATTTAATTCAACAATAAAAAATCTTATAAAGTTTTATAAAACTTTTTTTCAATTATCATGGTATATATAAGTGCTTGGTTGAACAAGACGTACTTAAATACGTCCTTGTTCGAACATTCAATTAAAAAATAAAATCATCCTTGTTTCATCTGGACGACTCATAAAAACGTGATATTCAACATATGTATTGATTGACAAAGACATCCGTCTAGAAAATTTAATATCAAGGTCATTTATTGTCTTCTTGTTTGTAAGTTTTCTTTCACAAAATATTACGTGTACATCATATAGAAATTAAGACCACAAAACATACAGAAATTAGATTTTGTTTAGATACAATATATAATTTGAATTGGCTTCATTCATTCTCTCTATTACACACAAAAGATAGAATGCACGTTTATTGTCTTTAATTTTACTAAGAATGTTACCCCGATTAAAGATTATACACATTAAGATTTCACTAGATTTTCATTACCCGATGAACTTAGTATTTGACAAATTTTGAAATTTCGATGTGCCAGCTGCTCATTAATTTTATTCATTATTAATCTTATCAACTGTTTTAACTTAAGAAACACATATTACATAGAGAATCCATCGACAACTACTTGAATTCGTCTCATACAAAACTGAGATTTTCATATCGTATTTGTTTAGGGGGTGTTTGAAAAAAATATAAAATTCTCATTTTTAAGTTGGAAATATGACAGTTGTATTTCATTCGTTGGATGGGTTTGAGTTTTTAACTTCGCTATTTGGGAAGTAACTTCCTGTTTAGAATTTTTCTTGGGGTTTAGTATATTTGATATTTTACTTTTACAGGCAAAGTACAAGTATAAAGTAAAAAAACAAAAATACTGAATTAAGAGGAAAATCCAATCGGAAAGTCTACAATCACATGGCAAAATCAAATATCAAAACACATCAAAAACGAATGAACAAGAACTGTCATATTCCTGACTTGGTACAGGCATTTTCAAATTTAGAAAATGATGGAATAAACCTGGTTTTATAGCGCTAAACTTCTCACTTTGAAGACAACAGTATTTAAATAACATGAAACAAAATCAAACACTTCTATTATGTTTTGTGTCGACAACTAACAATCGTTTAAGATATTTATATGTGCAATGAACATTTATAATGGTTGTCAGTTTTCCCTTGAGCTATGACGTCATCTGTCTTTTAGCTTCAAATTTTTATAGACTTTTTTAAAGTAAGATGACATTTAGTATTAGGCCTACGTTGGTATCATTTTAAAGTTATCATTATAGCATTCAGTTGTACACAAAGGTCTTACAATAATTAACTTTTGTTTAATAATCGAAATAATAATTTCCGGTTATTGCCTCTGTGCACACGACATACAAGATGTTGTCAATAAAATTCACTTTTTTTCCAACAATATAGTGTCATTACATCTATAGATAAATTATTAATTTTACAATAGATAAATTTTCTAAATATTTTTGAAATATTTCCTCTATAGGTCGTGTGATGATTAATATTTGGAATTTTACTTAATTCACACATTCTTCCTGTTTCTTTACTATGACGGATTTTTTTTTTATGTTGGAGATATTATAATTAAAAAGCTGCAAAAACACGTACAAGGAAGTACTTTAATAATTGGGATGAATAAGTGAGAACACATTTTTTCGTTTTCTTTTTTGTTTTAAAGCAACAAACGATGTAGTGTTTTAACATTTTCAAATGTTAAGCCGCCTACAAATATAACTTGAATACTATTGCAATTTACTTGACAAATTAAATATTTAAAAAGAAATGCCAATTGCTCTTTCTTAAATATGTATTATTTTCTGTTTCATTGACCAACAACCTATGAAAAGGAGTTCTCGGTCAGACAAACTATAAAAAGAGACATGTACACCTGACAATAATTCCCTAAACCACATATCAATGACAAGATGCTTATGGGATTTGATAAACTAACCTCACTAACCTCTATCGTATTATAGTAGTTATATAAAGACTCCGTGGTGAAAAAAATGAGGACCAAAAAACCAACTATACAACATAACAATAATAGGTCCGCGATTTGTTTCTTAAATATGTTCAAGTCGTCTAATTATTGGTCAAAATTGCAATTCTATATACATTGGAGATTAAACAAAGCCTCTTTCATGTCAATATCCAAAGTTACAGTTTATTTACCTTTTATATGTATATGCAATATTTCATTTAAGATAAACTTATACATGAAGAAATTTGAATTCTTTCACAATTAACACCAGCCATATGTTATTATCAATGAGAATTGATTTAATAAAAATTATAAAAACACATCCACATTTCTTAATATAAAATTATTCGTGAACTAGCACAATTCTAAAATTTAAACGATGACGATAGTTACGATGTTACAAGAACGATAAAAAATTCCAAAAAAGCAGCACTGAACGATCTAAGTGTGTTAATATTTCAAAGTTGACAACGATAGAGTAGTTACAACAGAGGCTCGGTATTTAAACATCGCAAACAATAGGCCGTAAAAATATATAAATAAATTTTGACTCAGGTAAACTAGTTGAACGTGGCTTGGTACTTGTACATCCCTAAAAAAAATTAATAGGACCAAGCAATTTTAATTGGTATATTCAATAAATTTACTTTAGAGATGATTGAGATGAAGAAAAAGAAACAGAGACTGTATTAAAAAGTTATATAATCCAAATGCAAAGCACTACACGATCGAACTAAATCTTTTCATTTATCCCAATTAGGTGCCAAAGATTTTATTTTTTTTATTCAAAATCTGTCCCCAGTGAGTCTATCCTCCCTATACCAAGCACAGTTGTGGTAAATGATTGTAATGGTCAGTCGATTAAAAATCTGCCTTAGTGTGTCCAGGGGTCCTCAAATGTCGACTGAGAAGGAGGCCTGGCTTGCAATGGTAGTCGTTATTACCATTTATTCGTTTTTGAAACGGCTGTTCTGACTCGCCAACATACTGTTTACCACATTTATACTTTAGGAGATACACTACATTTGTAGTCTTGCATAATGAACATTGCAAAATATGGTGTATTCTGTACAAGTTGAGTGACTGTTAAAAGTCTGGGTATCCAGTATTTGTTTGCAAGTCAGACATCGTTGATCTCCCCAACCCTTGTAAGAGCCCACAGACAAAGAGCCTGCTGTAGAAGATAAATCAGCTCTCACCAGCAAGTCTTTAAGAGGGTGCTTTTTTTCACTTATCATCCAAAATTTGACCACTTATCACACCTAATCCGCGAAAATTGGAAAGAAATCGAAAAACATCCTTAACTATCCACGATCTTTAACAAGCTACCTGTACTGGCTTTCCGTAGGCCCAAAAAGCCTTAAAGACTTGCTGGTGAGAGCTGATTTATCTTCTAAAGCAGGCTCTTCGTCTGTGAGCTTTTTTTGTTCAGTCATTCATTATTATTTTTTTCTCTAAATATTATTTGATAAATAATTCATTCTTTGCATTATATATCAACATAAATATGATTTTCAGAACATTTATATGTCTTCTAATCAGAAATCTCCATTATAGATCAGCAGAATATGTAAACACGACACAGCAACAACATATGTCGTTGAATGAAAGGATCGGCCATACTTTGGATGCACAGAATAATGAAGAAATCGCTATGACGCATCATTTGTACATTAATACCAACTTAAGGAATAATTAAACTAGAGCATTTGATTGTCGTTTGTTACATTTTTTTGAATAAGTAATAATGAATGTGTGCTCTTGATGAAAAGATGATACCTATCATCTGACTGAATATTGATAATTTGTGTTATATATGTGTTCAAATTTACTTGTAGTTTTAGCATATGTGTATGAGTTCTTATGTGTTTATAGTCTTCATTAACTGTTTGTTCAAATTAATAATGTATAAAAATAACATTCTTTTTAAATGGAACGATATATCAATAACTGTTGTCTTTGTTTAATAACATAGAACAGAGATGATTGAGATGCAGAAAAAAGACTGATAATTGTAATCAACAGTTATGTAAACACTTGTATCTTATAAATTCGTAGGATGTGGTGTAATGACGTTTGGAAAAATCAATACTATTAAAAGCTAAATTTTCATCAAGAAATACAAATTAAGGTGTATCAGCAAACAAAAACAAAACATAAAAGAAAAGGGGGCGACATTCGATAAAGGGTAATTGTATTGACTTTTATTAAATAAATGGCGATTATAAACACTAGAAGTCTACCTTAACCTAAATCGCCATTAATGGATACACGACAACTTGCGCCCGACGTCTTAGTGTGGTTTGTAACATTTAATGTTTATTTCGTGTTAAGTGTTTGTGTATAGTCTGTTTATTCTTCCATAGATTTCTTTTTTACCAAGACAATACAATGTATCAGTCAATCTTTGAATGACGATTTTGTTCCGTTTAGCGTTTATTCTGAATTAAAACAAACATTTCCTGGATCTATTTCTCAACAGTTACTGAGGCATAGAAATATGGTCAATTATTCACCCTTCCCAGCAGTAAAACTATTGCTAAACATAGGCGTTCTATTTGCATTAATACGCAGCCACATCTGGGCGATTGTCATACTATTTGTTGTTATACAGAAATTATCTAAACTTCGGTGGTTGGTGATAACCAAAACTATATGTGAAAGTAATACTTCGATCTATAAATTTATTTTTTTTACATTGTAACCTGGATGAAGAGTTGTTATATTGACGCTCATATTACATCGTCCACTTTATATAAAGTATGATGGTTATATATTGCATCTGGAAGTCATACATCGTTTTCAACATGAATTAACCTTTTGGGGGTTATTTCTTTCAAATTAAAAAACCAAGAGTTACATTCGGATACGAGAAAACCAACCACTAGAAATAAATAAAAATCAGGCATATGTCTAGAAAAATCGAAACACGTACGGTTGGCATGGATCAATGTCATGTTTGAAAACGCACCTTTCTAACATTTTATAAAAAAAAATGCTTATGTCCTTAAACTAATCCAAAAATTGAAATAGATCATATGGTTTGTTTCCCTCTTGCGCAGATGTATCGAGATTCCCTTTATGTTTGTACATTAACAGGATATTCCTTTTATCAATTTATAGTTTTCAATTTCCGCGATATAGATCCGTTCTATTTTATTAAACAGGTCGAGTGTGGGTTTGTCATTTTAAATTTGAAAAAAGTAATGTTATTGCTACAATGTATTTAATTGCACTAGTCTGATGGTTAGGTCAATATTCAGAAATCTTTATTCAGTTTGTTGAACTTTGTACGTAGTTCCACATGAATGGTTTATAAGTCAAACGAAACCTTTGTTTTTAAACGTAAGCCACATACTATATTACTTTTGTTTAAACAATTCCAATTATCATTTATAAGTAGATACATTTTCTTCTGTCTCATCTTTGAATTGTAAAGAGTTGAATTTTCATATATATTCTACGTCCTTTTTTTATTTGACACAAACTTACTGTTCACTATTCGTAAGGCAACACAATTTCAATTGATTAAAGTTTAAGCAGAGATCATTAAATTAAACATACCTAACAAAGATTAATTTTACCTAAAAAACACAAATATACTTAGAGTAATAATACCTTTAAACTAAAGTGAATCTAGAGTTGCATTTTTTTTACTTTTTGAATGTTAATTTTCCTAGATTATTAACAAAAAACTACATAGGTTTCATGGTTACATACAACACTTATACATGTATCATTTTATTGGGTTAACACCAGCCAACAATTTGAAATAGGTTAACCTTATCTAAGAAATAATTATCTATTATTATATTTAATATTTATCAAAAAGGAAAATTAATTGAAATAAATTAACAAAATTGTTTTTCAGATTAGTAGTTTGAGAATAACGTAATAACTCATTAAAAATATCACATTTGGTCAGAGAGTATTAAATTCTAAACATTATTTATTCAAAATTATATCATGCCATGTAATTGAAATCGCAAGGTCTCTATAATTCACTAGATAAGTAATACAAGAGTTAAAAATAGGGCTTTCTTTTTATTGGTAAAACGCACATAAACTGAGGTAGTTTAAACCCTTATTTGAGGGATTCTTATCATGGTTATACTAAACTCTTGTTTTTACAAATCAAAGGTGTCATTTTTTATATACATGTACTATTTTATATATGTTTCAACCAAAACAACTGAAACCATAAAACTTATTTGAATTAGGTTATTGGTGAAAATTGTCCACGAACCAAAACATATATCTGAAACATTGAAAAAATTCTTGAATAACAATGAAAATATTTGTCAAAGTTCAGATTATTGATCAGCTTATTTTATTTTCATCTAAATCATGAAAGTGTTGATGCATAAGGTTTTGTAGATAAACTATGTTTATTGTGAAATTTTTGTTTCAATGCTATATGGAAGACATCTATAATTTCAAATAGTTGTTCAAATTTCTAGCCAAAGGAAATAGCTGTTGGTAAAACAGTTAATAAATTGATGCATTACTAAAGATAGATACACAAAATAGGTGTAGGCTAGTAACGACTAGGTTGAGTATTGTTCAGATTAGGTCGAGTATGGTTCAGACTAAATCGAGCATTATTCAAGATTGGTCAAGCATGGTTCAGACGTGAATAAAAAGGTTAAGTACTGGTCGAGTAGACGTCGAGTACAAGTTAAGACTGTTAAGTATGGTTCAACCTATAATCGAGTATAATCAAATAAATTTCAGGCCAATTCAGACTCGTCAAGTAAAAATCAGTACAGTAGAGTACAGATATAGGTAATTTCAGACTTTTAATGGTTTGCATTGTTTAGGTTACGATGGCCAGAGTGCATTAATACTTATTATATTGAATCTAGGAAGATACATGTTTTAAGAATGTCAAGTGTGACCCTAATGAAATCTTAATATTAAATGTTGCATTTGTCAAGCAGACATATAAGAGACGATCTTAAATCTTTACCAAATCAATATTAATGCTGCAACGAACATGATAGTCAATACATGATCCAAACTTAACAAGTCACACCTTCAAGCCAGTAACCAAATATGAGATGGAACATGCGAAACATCACATGAACTGCAGCAAACAGAACAGAAATTCCAAACAGAAAGTCGTGTATAAAATGCAACATTAAAGGTGCAAAGACAAAACTAGTCAAAACATTTACTAAAATTTATCATCGGTATAAGGACATAATTTGTAAATATAACTCAACATGCAGACATCTTATACGTTCAGGTATTTCACATCCAATATTTTATGGCAATATTCTTTACAAAGCATAACAATGTCAGTATTAACATCAAAAGCTTACAAAACCGTTAAACAGACTTTTAACGTTAAGAAGGGATGAAGTTACGATACTGTTGTCAGGTCATTAAAGATTGCATATTTTGGTTTTAATATTGATTCACTTATAGGGTCTTTGCATTGGAACTAAACACATTTTTTTAAAACAGTTGTTGGCATGGCACGGGTTATGTCTTCTCATATATTTTATGATAGTATGATAATTAACCCTTAACGGGAGAAATTGTTCCTGATATTCATATGATGAAGACATAATCTTTTAATCAGTTTAAATGTGGTCTGGAGCTGGCATGTCAGTTAACTGCTAGTAGTCTGTTGTTATTTATGTATTATTGTAATTTTATTTATTTTCTTTTTTTACATCTTCTGACACCAGTCTCGGACTTCTCTTGAACTGAAATTTAATGAGTTTACTTTTCTACATTGGCTAGAGGTATAGGGGGAGGGTTGAGATCTCATAAACATAATTAATTGTGCATTTGCATTCAGATATCGCAGATCGAATTTATTCGTTTATAGTTTATTAATGTACGTTTTTTGATTGAGTTAAGCCTGCCAATTGATATTTTAATGTGTGTTTTTCTATGTTGTGATGTTATGCTATTGTTTCAGAAAAAGGGAGATGGTTTGGATCCATTAAAACGTTTAATCCCGCTGCAAATGTCCCAAGTCAGGAATCTGATGTTCAGTAGGTGTCGCTTGTTTATGTAATTTATACGTGTTTCTCGTTTCTCGTTTTTAGCTCACCTGACCCAAAGGGCCAAGTGAGCTTTTCTCATCACTTGGCGTCCGGCGTCCGACGTCGTCGTCGTCGTCGTCCGTCGTCCGTCGTCGTTAACTTTTACAAAAATCTTCTCCTCTAAAACTACTCCGCCAAATTAAACCAAACTTGGCCACAATCATCATTGGGGTATCTAGTTTAAAAATGTGTGGCGTGATCCCGCCAACCAACCAAGATGACCGCCATGGCTAAAAATAGAATATAGGGGTAAAATGCAGTTTTTGGCTTATAACTCAAAAACCAAAGCAATTAGAGCAAATCTGACACGGGGTAAAATTGTTTATCAGGTGAAGATCTATCTGCCCTGAAATTATTAGATGAATCGTACAACCCTTTGTTGGGTTGCTGCCCCTGAATTAGTAATTTTAAGGAAATTTTGCTGTTTTTGGTTATTATCTTGAATATTATTATAGATAGAGATAAACTGTAAACATCAATAATGTTCAGCAAAGTAAGATTTACAAATAAGTCAAATGACCGAAATGGTCAGTTGACCCCTTTAGGAGTTATTGCCCTTTATAGTCAATTTTTGACCATTTTTCGTAAATCTTAGTAATCTATTACAAAAATCTTCTCCTCTGAAACTACTTGGCTAAATTATTACAAACTTGGCCACAATCATCTTTGGGGTATCTAGTTTAAAAAATGTGTGGCGTGACCCGGCCAACCAACCAAGATGGCCGCCATGGCTAAAAATAGAACATAGAGGTGAAATGTAGATTTTTCTTATATCTCTGAAACCAAAGCATTTAGAGCAAATCTGAAATGGGGTAAAATTGTTTATCAGGTCAAGATCTATCTGCCCTGAAATTTTCAGACAAATCGGACAACCTGTTGTTTGGTTGTTGTCCCCGAATATACTGTAAACAGCAATAGTGTTCAGCAAAATAAGATCTACAAGTAAGTCAACATGACCAAAATTGTCAATTTGACCCCTTAGGGAGTTATTGCCCTGTATAGTCAATTGTTGAAAATTTTCATAAATTTTTAGGAAATATTTTCCACTGTAATTACTAAGCCAAGTTCATTATAGATAGAGATAATTGTAGCAACAAGAATGTTCAGTAAAGAAAGATCTACAAAAACAGCACCATCACCAAAACACCATTTTGTCATGAATTTATCTGTGTCCATTGTTAATATGCACATAGACCAAGGTGAGCGACACAGGCTCTTGCGAGCCTCTTTTTTTTTTTATTTTATATAGATTAGACCGTTGGTTTATCCGTTTGAATGGTTTTACACTAGTAATTTTGGGGCCCTTCATAGCTTGTTGTTCGGGTGAGCCAGGGCTCCGTGTTGAAGGCTGTACATTGACCTATAATGGTTTGCTTCTTTTAAATTGTTATTTGGATGGAGAGTTGTCTCATTGGCACTCACACCACATCTTCTATCAACCCGGCGCAATTTTGCGCCTGTCCCAACTCGGGAGTCGAGTTGTTAGTCTTGTATGATTTTTAACTTTAGTTTCTTGTGTATAATTCGGAGTTTAGTATGACGTCCATTATCACTGTACTAGTATACATATTTTTTAAGGGGATAGCTGAAAGACACATTGGTAGCTTTCGGGTGTTGCCTGCTCTATGGTCCGGTTCTTTTTGCTTTGACACATTTCCCATTTCCTTTCTCAATTTTACAACTTAAGAATAAAAAAATACAAATATATAGCTGTACTTACACAAGAACATATAGTGTCTGTGATGTAAACTTGTGCTCTAGTTGAAAAGACGAAACACGATCTAAGCGAGGCTTAAGAGTTAGAGGCAGTGTGACCGATAAAGGGGAAAGACAATAAAATTGGCGAAACTTAATGAGAGACAGCAATAACATGACTGAGCTTTTTAACTCTTTGCCGGATTAAATTTAGACAACTTGTCAAAATTATACAATCATAGTCAATCGAAGAAGGAGTGTTGTCTGCAATCAGATCATAAGTATTTCATCTACCTTATTCATCCTTAGTTTACCTATGTCTTGCTGTGCGAAATTGTCCTTGTAGTGGGAGATATTGTGGAGATAATTGTGCAAATCGTGATACAAGCATGAAATTTGATATAGGGATTGACTAAACGATAATTTAAAAAAATCAGCTGCTGGCCATCAAAAATTTCCATTTTTTCAAAATGGCCACTGCTCATTTTAAAAATGGCGTCATATCCAATTCGCTACATTCTGTAAATCCTTTGAAAGCTGTGTTTTAGTTTTAATCCAAAGACAATTTTGATAAAACGTAAATAACAGTTCCTAAAGTACGATAAAACAATACATAAATGATGAAAAAGTAACTTCCGGTTCAAAAATGGCGTCAATTACGTTGAAAATGGCTACATTTCGTAAATCCTTAAAAAGCTGTGTTTTTGGTACATGTATAATCCAAAGTAAGGTTTGATAAAACGAAAATAACAGTTCCAAAAGTACGATGAAACAATATTCAAAACATGAAAAAGTTACTTCCGGTTCCAAAATGGTGGCAAAAACGTTTAAAATGGCTACATTTCGTAAGTCCCTTGAAAGTTGTGTTGTAGGTGTAATCCAATGCAAGTTTTAATAAAACCTAAATTACCGATCCTAAAGTACGATGACACAATACATACACGACGTAAAACTAACTTCCGGTTCCAAAAAAACGACAAAAAACGTTTAAAATTTCTTTATGTTTTTCATTTTCTTCTTATTTAAAAGAGATATCACTTTATGTGTTAAATTGTTAAGTTCAAATACCTAGTTTGGTTAGAAAAGGCAGTTTGCATTCCGTATAATTATCTGACAGGTGCCAACACACAAACGGGTACGAGGTAGGCCAGACTGGAATCGTTTACAGTTATCAACAACACTGCATTTTTTGCATCTGCTTTTCAAAAGTTTATGATACGAGGTTGCAAATGCAGCCAAAGAAGTCCATTTTGGTTTCTAACTGTCAGTGTTTATTTTTCTTTCATCCAAACCCAGTGTTCAAGACTTGATATGCTACTCTTTCGATGTGCTCCGGAAGAGACCCTCTTGTAAGGGGGATAGCATCATAAGGGCGTTGCTTCTTGACAAATGATTCAAATCGTGCCTTGTTAACAGCAAATGTTGATGTGACCCTACATGATGCAAGAAAATGTTTCTATGATGTACATGTCTCTGTATTCATACAAAACTAAAGCGAGCAACAACATCCATTACATCTGGAAATAATTCCAATGTCTGCCAAATGCTGACACAGTGTCACATTCACAGAGTGCATGGAAGGAAATAATAGCAGCTGCACGAGGACCAAGCACATATGATATGCCATATACATGAAGCCATCGAAAGTCTTTATTCCCTCAAAAACCTATCCACACTTTGTCCATACCTAATACTGCAAGAGCTGCAATCCTAATACTACTACATCTGTATCAGTACTACTTAAAATTGCTTTTATCAACCATTATCAGCAGCAAGCTTATCATGGACAAACATACGAGTATATGCTTAGTTATAAAGAGATAGCTGGGAAGTATCCGTATTGAAATTGCAAAGACTATTTCACCTTGAGTTACATAAACATTTTTATAAGTCTCTAAAGAAGCAATTCTGTCGGCAACAAACTTGAATCATCCTTTTGTGTTCTCGTAGAGTCTTCATGATGTCGTCCATCTGTTTTAGAATTACTAAAACCACTATTTCGTTCAAATTCATCTACCAGTCAACTGACATCCATCCATCAATCCATCGTCTCAAGGGGATCTTCGGTGGCACCAACATCGTCCTTCCTGTTGCATTGTTCTGTGTTTGTGCCTGATCAATTGTGATATTAGAAAAAAACTTGCTGGTCTTACTTACAGTGAAATTACCATTGGAACATTATTGGTGATGCTCGTGAAGGGTAGTCATATCTCGGAGATGGATCCGTAACCGTCGAACATAATTTTCATGATCTGGCCCAAAAAAAAACGGTATCATGCTTGATATGGACTGTTTGATATGTACGATATCTGACTCATAAAATGGGCATACGCCGAAAGAACAAAAATTCTTAATTCATAATTGAACAACAAATATTAAACTGTGGTCGAGATGACTCTCTTTCCTTGCACCAGTCTATCAAATAATCGAACTACACAGAGTCATAAGTTATTTCTGTGTTTAGACACTAATGGTTCAAGCAAAACACACGCAGTTATCTGATTCGCATGTCTATACCTAGGTTCATTTGAATATATATGAAAATAATATGACGTTCTATGTGTTGCAATGTCGGCTTCAGTAAGAGCACAAGTCCGTACGTGAATTTTAAAACAAGCCATTTTAATGTACTTTCCACCAAACATTACGATAAACTTATCTTCTCCGTACAAATCTGGCCATTCATACTGAACTTACTTACCCAATACCAAAAGTGGTTGATCTGCAGCTATAATTGATGTTTAGCAGGGATTTTGAAAGTTTGACCACGTTTTTCACCAATCCATCGTATGATTGATCAATTCAACTGAATGGGCGTGTTTTTAAACAGTGAGATCATAGAAGTTACAGTTACTTGAATAGAAGAGTATATTTTTTAGAGGAATGAAATGACGACCAAGATATGTTTACGAATTTCAAATCCTCCTCTTTTACATGAACTATGATTTACATCAGTGTGCCCTGGTAGTGGGTGCAAATCGCTCTGTATGTCTATAAATAGTTTGCGCATGCGCAAGATTGATAAACACATTTGTTTCATAACCTTAAATGATTTTATCAAACCAATTCATGATATCATTAAAAATCCAAAAGCACCAAGTAAATAGTAAATAGTTCAAATGTTTGTGTGTGAGTTTTGTCACATTTTCGCGCATGCGCAAACCATGAAGAGTCAAATATTTATTTCTATTAAATTTGTCAAATGTAAGGAATGTCGCTACCAAACCATTTAATATTTTTCATTAAAAGAAGGTCAAGGAACAAGTTTTGTAGAAATATTAGTATTTTTTAACCCGAAAAAACGGCCATTTTTTAAAAGGCCGTGGCCATCTTGAAAAAATGATTTTTTTTCATGGCCAGCAGTTGTTTATTACAAAGTATATAATAATAATGCTTCGTGCTAATTTTCATGCTTGTATCATCATTTGCACAATTCCCTCGATTTTGCTTGCTAATATCTTCCACTATTGCCAAAATAAATGCTTCAAAAACTACACTTGAAGATCAAACTTCAAACCAAACATATATCATTTATTCTATATACTGGTAACTATGATGTCTTTCGTCTTATTGTCTTTACAAGATATCATTGAGCAATTTCTACCGCTGAATTGATTTGGTTTCTTATGACTTTTTAATACCATTTCAATAATAGGTTACTTTTGTATATTCTTATGATGTCATGCAATGGTATCCTACCCTGTGATGTTCTCAACATGGTAGTTGATTTAATGTGGAGGATCTGTTTTTGTTAAACATGGCGTCTTTCTTTAAGCATCTGAGTACAAAATTTTACATCACAGGATCGAAATTCGTCAATTATCTAAATCCAATCAATATAGAAAAACAGAAAAAGAAAAGAGAAAATATTTCTCACTAAACGACAGAGAAAATAATTAGATATTTATTTATATAAATTGTTGTTAAGTATAAAAAGAATAAAAATATTTCTAAAAAATATACAAATAATGTACAAATTAGTTTTCTTTGAGATATGATTTCATATAATTTCTAGATTACTATAGCATTGCAGTTAGAATACTTAAAAACAAGTTTTAAAACCTAAGCATGCACTCATTTATAATATCTCAATATTTATAATATGATACATTCATAACTGTTTATAGATAAAAAGCCCCTTCATACTTTTTTTGCAAGATATGTTTAATTATATTCATAGTTTATTTTATTCTTCTGACTGTTCACTTTCATATTTTAACTTCATCTTTTTCATCTCAATTAGTTAACTATAATATTTATAAACACAAATAACATAAATCAGACAAAAAAGGTACAACAAATCATATACAAGAATAAAACAAATCAACATCTAAATAAATATAAAAATATCAGATAAAATTAATACACTACCAGTAAGGATGTCGTACATTTTTCTGACACTGGTTTGACGACATAAGGTCTAACGACTGTTCAACACACCGATATGACAAATGAGTCCGTGGCTGAGGCAAAGAATATATATTGATTGATAAAATTAATCAAAATTTTGAAATGATGGTATTTTGCAACATACACAAAAACAAATGAATGCATTTCACACACACACAAAAAAAGAAATGATATTTATAATCTGAGGATTGTAGTTCATACATAAGGGAAGTATTCATGCTTTTGCATACTTAGTTCTTTACTAAGGGAATAAAAACTTAATCTAGATTTGAAAATCATTTGTCTATATATTACATTACTGCATATTTAAATTCCTCCGAATGACAATTAGTGATTACATAGATATGAATCTGGAGACCTCAAATAAAGTTTACTTCATCAAAACGTATATCCTTATGAACAATTTTATATTTGTGTTTTCTAAAATTGTACTTTCAAAATTGAATTTCATATATTATTATGTCTATTTCTCTATTTATCTAAATGAATATATAGTTACACATGTTACATGATATCTAATCAAAAAAAGTATTTTGCCCTATTTATGATACTTTCATTAATGATTATATAACATATCTCTTAAAATGGCTGTTAATTAGTTTTTGTAATTGACTTTAAAATTGTCGTGCAGCCAGGTTATGAATAAATGACATTATTTGTTGATATTACCATGCAGCTGTATTTGTTAATGCACATATGAAGCATGAATGATGTCTACATAAGGTGTGGTGTAAGGATAAGTGAATGGTTGTTTTAAACAATGAAAGAGATATGAAAAAAGTAAAAATTACAAAAATATCGAACATCGAGGAAAATTAAAAGCTGAAACACATAAAACGAATTGATAACAACTGTCATATTCCTGACTTGGTACAGGCATATCTTAATTATAAAAAAATAGTGAATTAAAGCTGATTTTATAATTAAATAATTTTTACATTCGCATAAAATCCATTATATTCAAAAATGAAGATGTGATATGATTGACAGTGGGACAAATATCCACAAGAGACAAAATGACACCAAAATTAACAACTATAGGTCACCGTTCGGCCTTCAATAATTAGCAAAGCCCATACCACATAGTAAGCTATAAAAGGCCCCGAAATGACAGATTTTAAACCATTCAAACGATAAAAATGACGTTTTGACAACTATGTGTAAACAAACCAATCTGGCAAAATAGATAAAATTGTCTGCATTATTGCGTCATTTTATTAGATGTAATATTGTGGTTTCATCCTGAATAACACCCTCCTCGTTAAATGCATGTTTTAATTTTATGACCATTACATTATACAATATACTCTTGTTTTCGTTATATCAAATATGCAACACACATCTAGTGTAATCTATCAGACACTTTCATCTTAAACGTTAGAATATCAACATAATGAAATACAAGAATTTAGGGGAAAATAAACAACTCCAGTAATTAAGTGATCTTAGTTTAATATAGGTACTTTTCCTTCATTTCAATGTTCCATATTCTAAAATGTATATGAGTAATCCTGTGTTTAAGTTAACATTGTCAATCAGAAAACGACCCAACGACTAAAACAAATAAAGATCACACATAAAGTTACTTGTTCTGATTTCCACGCTTTCTATAAGACGTATTCACATTTTAACATCCTTATAGACATAGTTCTTCCAAGTTTTGTTTAGAATTGAGTATGATTTATAATAGAACCACAATCGATTTACAACGCAGTTCGATGAGACGAATCCTCTTCAAATATACCGGTATGATCTGTACCAATAATATTTTCGTAGTCTTTTTTTGATTGGCTATTACGATTCGAATTTTTCTGTTCATCATTTTGAGAGCCACTTGAAGAGCGAACCGTCGGAGACACGGTGGCAACTTTGCGATTTTCATCCTTTTCAAATCCTTGGTTGGCGTAAGATCCTACCTGGCTAGTTTGTTTTGAGAGTTTATTGTCATCATTACTTTTGTTTTTGCTATGTACAGAAACAAAAATTACATTTTGTCAAAACTGTTTTAAAATATATCTTATAAATGCGAGGAAAGGAAGTTGAGCTTATGCATAATTGAGAGCAAAATATAATATTTATTTCATAATCATCTGATTCAAAATAGGGTCGAATTTTGATTTCTTTGTTATTTGCTTGTTTAGTCGTGTGAAAAGAAACGCTGATTTATAATGTTGCATGGCGGAATAAATGAAAGTCAAATCAAATACTGTTAATTCGTAACAGTTACACTTTCAGAATCAAGGCCCGGTTTTGATGATAAGAATTATGATTTGTAACCATTCGTCATGCTCAAATCAATCTGTAAGTATGTGTGTTTATCTTATTCTCTTTGGATCCTGTACCTCTGTTTATTTTTCTTGTAAGTGAGAAAACAAAATCAATTTATATTTTAACACAGCGCATGTAGCATTCATACTATACATCTCCAATGACAATTTTTAGATCATAGAAGCTTTAGATCAAACAAATATAGGCTTAAGGATTTACATTATTGTCCTTTCTTTTGTTGAGCAGTTGTTTCACGAGCAATCGTGCCAAATCTCCTCATATTTGTATCGGTTTTTTTAATAGATAAAAGATAGGGAATAGAGATTAAAGATATCTTCCAATCATCGCTTACCTTGAATAAGTAGATACATCAAATTGCTCAGCATTCTTATTTTCTTTGTGACGTGGGTTTCCAGCTTCATCGTAGACATTTTCCTGTGTTTCCGCGTATGGATCTACTTCCTGTTTATCAGGCTTTTCTTGAGTTTCTGTCTTCTGCTTGTTTTTTAACTTTGATGCTTCGTTTACTTGAGCATATACAGCGGGTTGAGGTGGTGTATTTCTGAAAAGGTACCAATGAGAAAAAGTATAGCTAACTAGTTTATAATTTATTAATTCAAAGTAAATGTAACATGTAATACAGTCACAAGAAAAAAAGTTAGAAACCAACATACAAACACCGACAACATTTAACATAATAATTCAATACTTCATGGATATTAAGTGTGATTGCATTAACATCGAAAGGCATCTTATCTCAAACAAATGTCTTTTAACATTCCACAAAATTGTTCACGTTAAATGATACATTAGCAATGTAAATATAACGAACTACTGCAGATTAAACAATCATAGTTAGGGAAGGTCAGCACTTTATTCTGGAAAAGTGTTGTAGTTGAACGATTGTATACGTACGATTCGTTCTTTTTCTTTTCCTCTTCCTCTTGTTTCTTCAAGTATTCTTCATTTTGCTTCTTAATATCTTCAACCTCGAGACCATTATTAGAACTTTTTGCTTTAGGAGGATCACCTTCTAAAGCAATGTAATCATAATCACCAGTCCTAGGTTCTGTGACTGGTTTTGGATTCGAGTCACCGAAACTATTAGAAACATTTGTAAATGTTGGTGATTTATTCTTCCTTCTGTATAAAAGAAACAAATGTCAATGATAGATGCGACTTCCTATGCAATACAATGATTCATTTAACTCAATACATACTGATTGAATGTATCACATTCAAATTTTACAATGACTAATTATATGTTTTTGCATTTCAGTGAGCTATAAACATCTGTGAGTAACATTTTCAAGGATTAAACTGTTAAGATAAATGTAATTTTCCTAAAACTTTAAGAATATTCATGTTTAAAATTCCATAAAATAACGTAAATTGTTGGTATCTACCCATTGGACAAAACCAAAATTATTAAGGCGTAAGCAAGCGTTACTATCATATGACCACATTTACCATGCATAAATTTATATGAATGCACTTTCTTTACGTGTAGCACTGAACGTGCTTCTATGGCGAGTAATGCCGCCTGTGCAGAAATATATAGCTTCATTTCTATTATGAAAGTGATATAAATCTCTTATGTACCTTATGTACCTTATGTACCTTAGGATGAGTTGGTGTATACCATCACTGAAATAAAAATGTAACTAGTTTAATTAAAATTCTGACTACAACAAGTGACATTGTAATTAGGTCTTTCCACTTTTCTGTGGAAAGACCTATTGTTTTTCTTCTGATTATTAGGTCTTTCCACTTTTCTGTGGAAAGACCTATTGTTTTTCTTCTGATTATTTTTTTTTTTTTTTTCTTCCGCCTAATTTTGTTCTTGCGATAAACAGTTGTTTCGCAATATGTCGCTTAGATATTTGGTATATGATATCGAACAGTTTATGCACTTTTGAAATTTACCCTGCGTAAACGAATACTTTTCTTTGTAGGAGTTATCTCCCCAAACACTGTTTTCCTTGTTAGCGCATCTCCTTCGCAACCGTAAAAGATTATGACAAATTTATTTTACAAAATTGCTCGTTATATCTTTCGCATGATTTGTCCTATTTTGACCGAAGCGATATGACCGCTCCATATGAGAGTTATTTCCCCTTATGCATCTGATATAAGTGATATGAATTTCTATCTTATGAATCATAAGTGATAGAGACCTAGGATCTTTTGATTTGAGGTCCTTGGTCCCAAAAAATGAAAATTAGGTCAAGGTCAAAGGTCAAGGTCATATTCTAATATTTGAATTTGGCTTATTTTCACTTATATCCAAAGACTGTATAATAAAATCAACGGTACCAATTTTGTTGCACCAGATGCGCATTTCGACAATACATGTCTCTTCAGTGATGCTCGTGGCCAAAATATTTGAAATCCAAAGCATATATAAAAGATGAAGAGCTATAATCCAAAAGGTCCAAAAAGTATAGCCAAATTCGTGAAAGGAATCAGAGCTTTGCATGAGGGAGATACATTCCTTAATTTATAATAATTTCTAATATTTTGTAACAGCAAATTTGAATAACACAAAAAATCCGTATTTTCATGCCAGCACCGAAGTACTGGCTACTGGGCTGGTGATACCCTCGGGGACTAATAGTCCACCAGCAGAGGCATCGACCCAGTGGTAGTAATAAAATCAACGGTACCAATTTTGTTGCACCAGATGCGCATTTCGACAATACATGTCTCTTCAGTGATGCTCGTGGCCAAAATATTTGAAATCCAAAGCATATATAAAAGATGAAGAGCTATAATCCAAAAGGTCCAAAAAGTATAGCCAAATTCGTGAAAGGAATCAGAGCTTTGCATGAGGGAGATACATTCCTTAATTTATAATAATTTCTAATATTTTGTAACAGCAAATTTGAATAACACAAAAAATCCGTATTTTCATGCCAGCACCGAAGTACTGGCTACTGGGCTGGTGATACCCTCGGGGACTAATAGTCCACCAGCAGAGGCATCGACCCAGTGGTAGTAATAAAATCAACGGTACCAATTTTGTTGCACCAGATGCGCATTTCGACAATACATGTCTCTTCAGTGATGCTCGTGGCCAAAATATTTGAAATCCAAAGCATATATAAAAGATGAAGAGCATATCAACAAATTATTTTTACTAAATTGTTAGTTGCGACATGTCGTAAGATGTAAATTTTGATTGCAAGCGTACGTTGAATGTAAAAGGGAGTTTTCTCCCCTCTTGTATTTAAAAATACGCGTTTGGTGATATAACTCATTAACTAAATATAATAAAGACCTATGGTCTTTTGATTTGAGGTCCTTGGTTTATGACCTTGAAACTGATCTCAAGGTCATAGCTTAATTTGACGTTCTAGATTTTGACCTTTGCTTTTATTCTATATGTATACATTATAAAGATATACAACTTTTAGAAAAAGATATCAAACCATTTAACCTTGTAAAAAACAACCGGAAGTGACCTTTGTAAACCGGAAATAGCTATTTTTTTGTACTTTTTAATATAAAAGTATATAGAACCAGATATTTTTGGAATCAGTGTCAAGTAAATATTCAAATATAATCGGAAGTAACATTTTTCAAACCGGAAGTAACAAATTATCTCCCTTATTTAAAAAAAAATGTATGGAAACAATATATTTTTGGAATCAGCTTACTAGGAGCTATCATTTGACGATTGAAATGACATTTTAAACTTAGTTTCACAACTTTTCATATCAAAATACATTGTTTTGATTGAAAGACCTTCAATTGTTCTCTGAACAATTGGTTTTTAATTTTTTTTTTTTTCTTCCGTCTAATTTTGTTCTTGCGATAAACATTTGTTTCGCAATATGTCGCTTATATATTTGGTATATGATATCGAACAGTTTATGCACTTTTGAAATTTACCCTGCGTAAACGAATACTTTTCTTTGTAGGAGTTATCTCCCCATACACTGTTTTCCTTGTTGGCGCATCTCCTTCGCAACCGTAAAAGATTATGACAAATTTATTTTACAAAATTGCTCGTTATATCCTTCGCATGATTTGTCCTATTTTGACCGAAGCGATATGACCGCTCCATATGAGAGTTATTTCCCCTTATGCATCTGATATAAGTGATATGAATTTCTATCTTATAAATCATAAGTGATAGAGACCTAGGATCTTTTGATTTGAGGTCCTTGGTCCCAAAAAATGAAAATTAGGTCAAGGTCAAAGGTCAAGGTCATATTCTAATATTTGAATTTGGCTTATTTTCACTTATATCCAAAGACTGTATAAGATATCAACAAATTATTTTTACTAAATTGTTAGTTGCGACATGTTGTAAGATGTAAATTTTGATTGCAGGCGTACGTTGAATGTAAAAGGGAGTTTTCTCCCCTCTTGTATTTAAAAATACGCGTTTGGTGATATAACTCATTAACTAAATATAATAAAGACCTATGGTCTTTTGATTTGAGGTCCTTGGTTTATGACCTTGAAACTGATCTCAAGGTCATAGCTTAATTTGACGTTCTAGATTTTGACCTTTGCTTTTATTCTATATGTATACATGATAAAGATATACAACTTTTAGAAAAAGATATCAAACCATTTAACCTTGTAAAAAACAACCGGAAGTGACCTTTTGTAAACCGGAAATAGCTATTTTTTTGTACTTTTTAATATAAAAGTATATAGAACCAGATATTTTTGGAATCAGTGTCAAGTAAATATTCAAATATAATCGGAAGTAACATTTTTCAAACCGGAAGTAACAAATTATCTCCCTTATTTAAAAAAAATGTATGGAAACAATATATTTTTGGAATCAGCTTACTAGGAGCTATCATTTGACGATTGAAATGACATTTTAAACTTATACAACTTTTCATACCAAAATACATTGTTTTGATGGAAAGACCTTCAATTGTTCTCTGAACAATTGGTTTTTAATTTTTCATAGTGGTTTTTTTCTGATTAATTTTTCATCACTGATTTTATTCTTACCTTTTACATGCTATTATAACAATAATAACAACGATAACGATAACAACAGCCACAACAATACCAATAACTAGACCTGCAAAAAAATAGATTGTTAATTCTAAATAATATTCGCTTACTATTAAAACCTTATGTTGTTTATAAGACATTAAGTGTAAATTGTTAACAGAATATATCTCATCGAAATTTTTTATTTTCATTGAATTAAAAATTAAAACAAAAACACCGAATCCCAATTCACAAAAGGGAGTCTATAAAATAGTCGCACAATACAAAGCAAAGTATTAAAAAAAGCCGTTGGTTAATAATATCAACAATTCAATCAAATTTTAAAAATACTTTTAAATTGATTTTGAATTCCTAGCATTTTTAAACGTTACCAATTTCAAAGTATTTAGATAGGGGGATTCGAAATATTCCCGATGTTGCTAATAAATTATATGATTTAAGTGCACACAACAGGTTCTGGAATAAATTATTATATTGATTTACCTCTTATTGTCAGTGTTTTCACAAGTTTCATATTCAGTCTTGCATATCATTATACATGTTATAAAAAAGAAACGTTGTCATACTTTTCATTTTTTTAAAATGCATGAAATATTTGTTAGATAATGTATACTTGACATGCAATAATTTAAGTAATTTATACCTGATTTTCCATTCGATTTTTCCTCTTTTTTGTCATCATCATATGAACTCCAAGTAGAACTAGACTGTGTGGTTGAAATGTCAGCTTTAAAAAAATGACAAACAGAAATGTATAACATACTAAAAATTCTTTAATTGAGTTGTTTTAACAATAACTTTCTATTTCGCTATTTTTGTTTTCTGTACAATGATCTTGATTTTAAACAAATAACTATTTTAATTCGCATTAACATTTTTGCACGAAAAACAAACATATATTTATAGAGCCTTTATATGCAGATGGCCATTTATAAGAGACTGTTCAAACATATATGTTGTCTTTTCGTATTCAAATGGGCATTTAAACACAGAATTTGCTGTCATCAACAAATAAACAAGCAAATTAATAATAGGAGTAACAAAACATAATTTTAGCAAACTCGTTAGAAGCTCCTTTAATACAACATGTAACACCCGTCTAAGCAACAGGAGAAACAAAAGCAAACATTCATTCTACACAGAATTATAGTAGTCGTTGTGTAAATATGATCTACAATCTATGGAACGCCGTAGCTGTCTTATGTGGAACTCTGATATTACGTTATGTTGTTTTATTATTACTTGACGATGTTTTGACATTACTCAATATGGAATAGTCATTAATTAATGATATTTCGATATTACACGATATGGTTTCGTATAACTTGATATTATTAGTTACATAGTGTGCTAGTGACCTAATACGGTATATATGGGGTCAGTAAATTCCATATGGGGTGAGAGCGAAGCTCGAATCCCCATATGGAATTTACTGACCCCATATATACCGTATTACGTCACTAGCACACTATGTAACGAATTTATCTTGCCGACTATCTTAACGTGTGAAATTAAGACTAGTGATTCTC
Source organism: Mytilus edulis (assembly GCF_963676685.1). Lineage (NCBI taxonomy): Eukaryota > Metazoa > Mollusca > Bivalvia > Mytilida > Mytilidae > Mytilus > Mytilus edulis. The sequence goes on from NC_092352.1 coordinate 74,909,757, forward strand.
AAAATGAGAAAGTCTACTAAGAAAATCCTTCCATTGATCCTACAAAAACAGATGCCAACAATAACGACTTGTAAGGTTTAAATGTGTTTTATGAATTTTTTTCAATCTTAATCATCAATTTCTTCGTCTGTTGGAACTTTTAAGATTTTTTCTCAGTACCGTTTTGTTTTTTATAAAGGGACATAACACCTTTACTAACCGTGTATGAAATAAGCCCCGCCCCCTTCTTACCTAATAAGGAATATAAAGGGACGTAACTCCACAACTAACCGTGTATGAGATAAGCCCCGCCTCCCTACTAACCTAATATCAAATATACACGGTTTGCACGCGGACGCTTTTAACCAATCATATTCCTGAAAATGTATAGGAGGTAAGATAAAGTTTTGTTATTACTCTACATTGTTTTCTCATTACTTGATGTGGTTACACCATTGTTTAATGTGGTTGTGTCGTAAGTCATTGTGGTTTTCACATTACTGATTTTATTTCATTACATTAGATGTGAATGTAACTTAACGTTATGTAGTTGATTCATTCCATGATATGGTTTTGTTATTTCGTAATGATGACTAGCTTATTCTTTATATGGGTTAACATTACATAATGATGTTTCAATATTTGACGATTTTACACTACATGATGTGTTTTGTTTCATTATTTGATGTGGTCCTGTCATTCTTCGTTCTGGGTATCCCATTACTTGATGAGGTAAAACCACGTGACCATTTCGGAAAAAAAATCTGATCTTTTTATTAGATAGATTTCCATGTTGTATGTGCCTAGGATGAGTGTGGGCATCCAACGAATTAAAGTTCAAATTAAAGTTGAGATTACTGTTCAAGTAAAACTTTGAGTTAGTCTTCACAGTGTAGATACTATTCTCTACGCTATCTGGAAGTCGCGATTTTCGAAGCGATGATTTCCAACTGGCTAACAGGACGGTTTTGACTACGGTGACTTTGTTTACTCCTATATCTATGAAGTGCTTTTGGCATCTTCAAGGTATGTATAGCATCATGAATATGAGTAACTGTAACAAAAACATGCATTATAATATAAAATATACGTGTGCATCACACCAACTTGATAGAACAAAGTGAAATCGATGGACATTTTGCTCTCGTAGTACAAAGCAAATAATCTTTTATTGCAAATATTTGCATCAGTTTACAGTTAAATATATACTGTTTCAATATTCTTTTCGTATTTAAGTAGAATATTCGTATTTCCAATAAAAAAAATCTGTTTTCTTAAAGGTCCTGAAATAAATTACTGTACGATCAGTATAGAACTGACTGTATTCTAGAAGCGATTTTAGATTTTTTGACTGTATGACTAGTCGTGATTTTGAAGAGAAAAAAAACGGCAATTTGAAGGTATATACGTCTCTATGTGGTATTATGAACTGACCAGGGAACTATGTAGTTATCAAAGGTATCAGGATTATAATTTAGTACGCCAGACGCGCGTTTCGTCTACATAAGACTCATCAGTGACGCTCATATCAAAATAGTTATAAAGCCAATCAAGTACAAAGTTAAAAAGCATTGAGGATTTATAACTATAACGTGTAATTTTTTTCATCAGACAATACAAATATATTTCTGATGAACTTTGTAGACGGCAAAATAATTGTATTTTTGTTCCGTTAGTCTTATTTAAAATCATATGCCTAAAACATGTAAAACAGCAATACATGATTCGCTTGTGGACTTTGTAATAGTATCTCGTTGCAGTTATCTGTTTAGCTATTACATTTTTAGACTATTTACACCGTCCGCCGTTGACCAATTGATGGAAACATAAATCAAGCTTGTCTCTTTTAAAATTACAAAAAAACGGATAAAGAAAGCTTTGCGTAGGGGGATAATTCATGTGATATAATTTTGCTAAGTTTACTGAAATCATTACCTGTATCAATAACGAATGAATTTAAAATGAAAAGGATTTGATCAGTTTACTTAAAGCGAATTATGAGTTAATCCATATATGTCATTGTACTGATTGCATTTGTTAATTGCGTGGCAACTTGTGAAAATGATCATAATTTGCTTATGTACTTTCACCCTTGTTAACAGGATGTTCCACAAAAAAATCGGTTGGTGGTTGGAGGTTGTTGCGACCATTTTAACATAATGTATATTAAGTGGTTTGTGAGGAAATGCGCTTACAAACCGGCGAAACATATTGTACCAGTCCAACGGAAAGACGGACTGCATTATCACTATAAACCTCCGCTTTACAAAATAGTGTATACTTGAGTGTCAAAGAGACAGCTCTACATCCAAAAAAGAGTGAATAAACTGTGATCAATTAAAAGCTACAGTACGGCCTCGAATGTGTAAATAAGTGCATTCTTTTAATAATTAAATTTGTGTGTTTGTACAATTTTAAGTATAACGAAGGACATTTCTGAAACTTATATACATGTATATACAACAAACCTTCCTCTAATGTAACTTAGCAACATTTAAATATCCTTATACTTAATTTAGTAAGTCGAGAACACCCTATACAACTTAAACATGTTTCATAAGTTTTCAGGATGTGATTTTATTGAAATATATTTGTGTTATTTAGAAAAATGCCACCTTCTTATGTATCGTCAATAACTTTGAAATCCCCAACAGAATACAGTGAAATAAAGACTGAATATACAGTTTCAAAATATACAAATGAGACTGATCGTACAGTGAGAAATTCAAACAAGTGGCGAGTTGAACTTCGATTTTGACACATTTAAAGGTAGAGATCTAGTTACTCTAGTTGCAACATTGAATTTTAGTCACTTTTGAGGTAGAGTCTGAGGTAGAGTCTGAGAAAGATTCGAGTTTAAGTCTCATTAAGATTAATTACGATTTCGAGTTTAAATTGTATATCGCTGAACAATGGCTTTTGCTCGGGCTTCCAAAATGAAGGCTCTGGGGTATGCGTACAAAAGATAAACAATATTACAGTATACATTTTGTACAACACGCAACATATAAGTTGAAAAAAGCAAGATATGATGTGATTTCCAATGAGACAACTATCCGGCACCAGCGTTTAAATGCTGTGGATGTAACAACTTATATAAAGGCAACCGAAAAGCGTTCAACACATCGAATAGTATGCTACAAAAGGCCACCATGTTTAAATTTGAAATTTAATTCAAATGAAAAATCTAACGGTCTGTTTTATAAATAAACAATCTACCAAAAAAATATGACATACATGGTACAACGACAACAACTGAACTTCGTGCTACTGACTTCGGGCAGGTACATAGAGAAAGTGCACGTGTCGGAGTTTAACATGTATGTGAGGGCTAAATCTTAACTTAACATAGGACTGTTGCAGTAGTGTAACAGCTGAACATGAGAAAGTTCAATTATCCCCCAAAAGAGAAAAACATTATCACATGCGCACCTTCAGTTTATGTACAAACAGCCAACAGAGTAGAAACTTCTTATCATTTACACTGTAGGAGGAGTTATCTGGAAACGCTCCTCTTATGCAAGTAAATTTTCAAAACAATGACAAAGTTCAACTAGTATCTCCCAAAATAGCAGATATTAATAAAAATCGAAACCCTGACCACATGCACACAAAAGACAGTAACGAGAAATCGTCATCAGATTCAAACTGTAGGAGAAGTTTAGCGGAATAACTATATACCTATAATAGAACAGGGGTGAAAGAATATGCCCCACTCCCAACTTCAGTTGCGGGGGCATACAAACAGTTTCAATTGGCAGACTCAATAACTCGGTATAACTTGGTAATATGAATCCATCGGGGGTAATTTCAGGTGCTCTAGAAAGGTAAGGAGATTCTGCTCAACGTGTGGCATCCGTCGTGTTATTCGTGAAAGTACAAAACCAGTGATTTGGTTTTATTTGGAAGATCACATTCGAAGAAAAGATGATGGTATTATGTTTACGACAACTGGAACATATCCGTCGTCACATGTGAAACAGATATTTCCAAAAAAATAACCCCATTAGTGTTAGGTAGAACAGAAAATTCAATTGATAAAAAATAAAAGATTGATATTCGTATAAGTTCAAATGATCATTCACGCTAAAATAAATATAGACGAATTCTTATTTTATAGTACTGATCATTGTCGGATAGTCCGAGCCCTCAACACCATTGTTGAAAACCATACGATCTTTTTAAATTAAATATGACCGACTTAAACTGTTTTGACATGATAACTTTGTAAAGCACCAAGAAGTGTTTTAAAACTTGTATAAGAGTCATTCCTCAATACATGTATCAAGAATAAGCATCTACAGAATATCCTCTTTTAATTTTTTTTTTACCGATACATGTATCTATAAATGAACAGCCAGTCAACATTACATTTTACACTGACAACAGCAATATCAAGCAAGACACAGGGTTCCGCGGAATATATTACAAAACTATATATTACTGCTTCTATTTGATAACTAAGGGGGAAAAGGAAACGGCAGGACCAAGTGGTTTGGGGATATCCTAATTATGTCCGAAACACAGACTGTAAATTTTTAGTACTTTTTCTTATTATTGTCTGCCGTTCCCCTTTTTCATACCAAATAACTTTGAACAACCACTCGAACTTTAATCAAAACCCAATGGATATCGATACTATTCCATAGAACAAAAATCAAACGACATATTTAAAAATAGAACATGTTTTGTTTTCCGAAATGGGCACGTGGTTTTACCTCATCAAGTAATGGGATAAACTCATCAAAGAATAACAGGACCAAATCAAATATTGAAACAAACACATCATGTAGTGTAAAATCGTCAATTTTTGAAACATCATTACGTAATATTAAAACCATATATAGAATAGGCAAATCATCATAACGAAATAACAAAGCCACATCATTTAATGAAACAACCATATTACGTTAAGTCATTCACATTAAGTAATGTTAAAACCACATTGACTAATGACACAACCACATAAAATAATGGTGAATCCACATCGAGTAATGATAAAACCATATTAAGAAATGACAAAACTATCAAGTCAATACGACACCATATCGTGTAATATCGAAATATCATAGAGTATTGACTATTCCATATTGAGTTATATCAAAACATCATTATGTTATGTCAAAACTATATTAAGTAAAGACAAAATATCATGAAGTAATGGTAAGATAACATAACGTAATATCAAAGTTTCACAGAGAGATTATCTCGCTGTGTTGAAGACCCATTGATGGCCTTGGGCTGCTTTTTTCTCTTTGGTCGGTTTATTATTTCTTTGAAACATTTCCACATTTTCAAACGCATGCTTCAATTTTTATTAAACTTAATATACCTTTATTTGTTATATTTATTTGTACATTGGCAGCGTTTTTGTAAATATTGCTATTGAAAGTGTTGCTAACATAACAGGTGTATATTCCACTGTCCGTTTTATTCAAATCCGTGATAGTAAAATTTTCAGAATCATTAATTGGCTTGTCAGTGTTTTCTTTGTACCATTGGTAATTGGGTTTAGGATTCCCATTGGTTTTACAAATGAAATGTATACTAGAATCTTCGCCAACTACATAATCTGTTTTATTCGGATATAGTTGGATAGTTGGCATTCTCACTTGAACTGAAAAAAGAGTAATGCATACATATTTGCGAAATATTAACAATATTAACCTCAATTTAAAACTGCGTTTCTTAAACCATGTACATTTCGTAATGACTCTGGAGTTGACACACGGAATGAATTTTTTTTTAAACCTAAGATGACATGCTAAACTGGGAAGCACGACATACAAACCATGTATCATTTTAGTCTGAGTATGTTTGTTGACTTATTATTAACACATCATTGAGGAATTTAAGGAACTAAACTGTTTTTAAACATGTACCGATTATCAGGTAATCTGCATGTTGATATCGTACAATATCAGCTGCGAGACATAATATGAAGCTTTTTGTCGAGTGAGCGTAGCGAACGAGATCAAAAAGCCTTCATATAATGCCAAGCAGCTGATATTTTACAATATCAATATGCAGATAATCTGATAATCGATTTATCGGGCTATATTTGCGTGATTCAGAAGTGTTTTCTTTGTTTCACCAGGACACAAAAGATGACTTGAAAAGTTCGGGTCAAAGTTATTAACGTCGGGTCAAACATTATGACGTCGCTGATATGTCCGGGTCAAAGTTATTAAGGCCGGGTCAACGTATTTGACGTCACAAAGACATGATACGGAATAATATTAAGAGCTGAACAAAGTGATATAGACAGTGGGACGACCGATAAGAATTGTTATTGATTAATAAACCATGGAAATAAGCTTAAAAAATATAGGAACCTACTATTGGCTTGCGAAGGTTAAAATGCTTTTACGAATCAAAAAGTGTCGACCGTCTTATTATAAAATAGAAGCAGACAATCCAATAACATTACATACGTGTGAACCATTAACTGTTATATTCTACAGTCGAAACATCAGTTTGTGGTAAAAAAAAATACGTAACATTACTCAGCTATTTTTTTCTAAACACCAAGGAACAATTAGAGAAGGAAAATCCACAGGGCATGTGTTTGAATATACAGTTCCTGGCCAAAAGTATTCGTCATCAACGTTTTTTGCTATATATTTCATATAAAAAAAAAATCAAAAAAATATTATTAGGGCATTTATGGTTGGATTTTTATCAACAAGGCATCAAAAGACGAAGAAATGTCTAAAGTAAGTTTGTTTATTTAGTAATAGTTTTGTCTTCAAGTGTTTTTTGTGTTCTTTTGATGTGAACACATACAATACATTTTTTATTTGAATCTGGTTGAATATATAGCGAATTTCTGAATAGAAAAATATATTTGTGTTTATCTTGTGAAAATGATCCACAAAAAATAAAACCAAATAAACAAATAAACCTATGACAATTCTGCTTCTATTGGTACAAAGTTGCTTAAGGTAGATACATGGTATACCACCATCTTGGATTGTACAATCACAGTAAAAAATCGGTCTAGTTATTTGCCTTAATCTGCAAATTTGAAGACAGATTTGCAATTAAAAGGTTAGACTGTTTAATAATATAAAGAAAACTTGGTAATTTATTGTATAATTCAAAATATCTAAACAAATATCATTTTTTTTTTGCTTTTAGAATCATTTTTTTTCAAATGGGCCATTTAAGGGAAGATAACTCTTTTTGTAAAAAAATTATACTAGACTGATAGGGATTTTTTTTCTTTTTACTTGTAGCAAGAAAACAAGTTCGGTGACACCATTTTTTCTTTTTATTTTCTTAAAATATATGACAAAAACTATCTTTTTACAATTTATTTCAAAATTCTATCTCAAAATATTTTTTGTTATGAACACAAATGTGTTTTTCCATGAACAATCTAACCAAATTTAGGCAATTTTCAACGATTCATAGCTTGAAAAATAGCACGGTGACCCATACTTATTATTATATATTTGAAAAGCATAGAAAAATCTTCATTTTGGCTAAGTATAAAAAAATTCTGTCTCAAAAGATATTTACTTATGATCTACCTTAAAATCAAATCAAAGATGACCCCAAAATATATTTTTTTTTAAATGTAGTTTTATATACAAAATATATCCAAAAAGCTCAAATGGCGAATACTTATGGCCACACTCTAAATATATCAAAATTTGTGCAATAAAATACAAAAGTCTACAAATTTTCAAAAGAATTATTATATGTATAAGATCAAATGCTGTATTGTAAATGAAATGTCGTGTGATACGGATGTAAAGCTTTATCCGTTAGTTATTTTATTAATAAATACACAATATTCAGAGGAGGGACGAAACTCTGCACACGACACTCAGATGTGTCTTATATTATCAATCGATCGGGGGTGATAACGTGTCATTTATTAGAAGCATCAACTGGACATTAGAAATGTGCGGACTGAAATTATAAACGATATAGTCAGTAATATACAGTTGTAATGGTTATACAATATACATCCATGTAAACATAAATTAATAAACGAATTTGTAGTTGTAATCTTTTTTGGTCTGGAACATTTATACTTGTCATACCCGTATTAAGCTGCTTATCCCTGATGGCTTATTTCATACGCCATGGACATTTTTAAAATAGGATTCATTTGATTAGTGTAAGGGTTTTATTTGAGACCACATTTTATTTAATACAAAACTATTGATATTGTATTATTTTGTTCTTTATCTGTACAAAATTAAAACACGAGAAAACACAATCAGAGAACAAAGCCAACCAATACACAATTATACACAATTTTTAAAAAGGGGTATTGATTATATGGTTTGTATTGGGTATAAAAGTTCACCTAATATCTTGAATACAATCAAATTAATTCCACTAAAATGTAGTTTTATGCATAATGTAAGTATTTACTTGCGTATTTGACAAACATATCTGGACATTTTTTTTGAAGGCAGCCGACCAATACACAAATTATACACATTTTTAAAAGCTGTTTTAGTTCATGGTTTTTATTGGGTGAAACGTTTTCGTTACATCTTGAATTTAATCAAAATGCACCAAACAAATTTAGTTTTATGCCAAAGGTTAGTATTAACTCACATATTTGACAATTATATTTGGAGATTTTATTTGAAAAATCGTCGTTCTTTAGCGTCGTACTTAGTAGAAACGGATGGCGACTTACGGAGACCATTTATGTGTTAGGTTGTATGAACAATATTCTTTAAACCTTATAAATTTCAATGATTTCTACTAGAAAACTAACGCAATATTATCTTAAACTTGAGCCTTGTATTTTTTAGGACGTCGATTAAAATTCCCGCCATTACGGAATATACTTTTCAAATATCCAATTTTCAATTCTTTAATGCAAAAGTGATTTTCGATCATCAATAAATCCTTCTCTGAGAAAACTTGCTGTATTGTACATAAATGCAGTAGAGAACATTTAATTTTAAAATGCGTACAAATCGATCTTTACAAAATTTGAAATTGCCAAACGGAAGCTGAAATCGTACTACGTGACATGAAAAGTTTTACACACGACACCTTGGCTGTTGTCAATCCTCTACACAATATTTTTGTTTCTCCTATTTTGAAATGTCTTTGAGTTTTGTCATCGGCATGTGAGTTTTATCTGCCTAGATGAAAAATAACATAATGAAAATAACATCGTAATAAACTGATCTTAAGAAAAATCATTGTTTTACATAAGTAATAAATCAAAGTCAACATCTAAACAGACCTATTAAAAAGATTATGTTTAAAACTTATCTACTTACAGTACACCTTTATTGGTGTCGTTTCTACATATAATATATCTGATGTAGACATTGTTGATTCAACAACACATCGTATTACTGCATTGTTGTTTTCAGCCGTTACTTGGAAAGTTACGTTACTTTCACGATAGTAGGAACAATTGTCTGAAATCTCCCATGTTGATGTTTCAGAAGCTGTATAATTCATGTATAGTATGTGCCCATCGACATAATTTTCAAAGACAAATGTGGCTGGAGGGTTTCCTACATCTCCTGTACAGACAACTGTTACGTTGTCACCTTCAGCTATTCCAGCCATTTTGTTGTTTTGAGAATCTGCTGGTTGATTTATTACTAAAACGGGATTAGGAGTTGAAGGTGGCACTATGGAATAAAAATATGATGTATTACATGATCACTTGCAATAAAACTGTTCAATACCACAGTCCCACTAGGCCACGAAAATGAAAATTATGACAATCGCAGTGCAATTGTGCAGATCGCAGTAAGGTCGTACTACGGTCGTGGTGAGGTCTTCATGATCGTGATGACCGTGGTAAAATTTGAACATGCTCAAAACAATCGTGGTGCGGTCGTGGAAAAATCAGGTCGTAGGAGACGCGTAGTGAGAGTAAGTAAGATCGCAAAGGTCGCTGTACATCGTAGCGATAGCTTAGTGAAAGCGCGATTCTAGTCGGGGAATCTGAGCTCTGATCTCAAAGCTACTTTACTACGACCTCACTACATCCAACACGTTTTTACCGCGACCCAAACACGCTTCCATGACGACTATACTACGTTTATACAACGCTGTTGAAGACCATAGTACGATTTTAGTACGCCCATGATGTCCTCATTACGCTGTTCTCACGTTCACACTGCGATCATCATGCTCATTGTCATATGAAATTCATAAAAGCTCTCCAGCTTTTGTTTGTCTGTTTGTAATTTGGACCTCTTGTTCCTTATCGCCAACGGCTCAATCATTCTTGACACATCTGTGTCATCCCCACTATCGTTCACTAAAGCATCGTCATTTGATCTTGATGGACCAGCAATAAATTGTGATCAGGATGGAATGGTTTGTCCGACATTTATATCTGGAACAAGATTCGTTACTATGAGACCTCCCTCTGTCACTATCTATACACTTTCCTTTACGATGATTTTAATAGCATGACTGCGTTGTTTCGCAGAAACTCTACGTAGTAATAAAAAAAAGAAGGATTTATACAATATATATATATATGGAACATGATATTGACGTTATTGCAGGGTGCGTAGTAAGATCGCAATATGAACATATTATGATCATATATAGTATGGCCGTGGTAAGAGCGTGCTATAATCGCAGTAGAAGCGTTGTTAGATCGTGTTGCAATCGAATAAATCGTGGTATGGCCGTAGTGAGGACGTGATGGGCGTAGAATGATCGTTTTAATCGTAGTGAGGTCGCAGAATAAGCGTAATGAGAACATGGTATAATCGTAGCGGGATCGTTCTAGAAGCATAACGAGGACGTAGTAGCATCGTGATTGAAACGAAAATTTACATGTTCATGACACTCATACTGCGAGCTCACCACGATCTGAATTTATTTTATATAGCATTGAGCGAGGTGCGATCGTGGTCTAGTGGGACTGGGGCTTAAGCAATCTCATAATATTGACAAAAGAAATGACCAAAAACTCGATACAAAATATTTCTTTTGGTCCTATACAAATTGAATTTTTGCTATTTTTTACCGATCATACATTGGACTGATCTGAAACAGTAAAATTGCAGCAGCTCGTCAATAAAGCAACTGTTTTCATCAGCAGATATAAATATCATCACATAAACAAGTGATATGTTTCCTACCTGGAATTTACATCCGGTGGTTTTGCGATTTGATTCAAAATGTTGTTATATTTGCTATTAATGGGTTAATGATTCGATTCTATTTTAGATAAACATATGATGTATAAGATTTATTTTATATTATTTATCCTATATTGATGTTTATTGGTCTGAATTTTCAAATCGTTTTTCAAAACCGACTATAAATCATGCATTTTCACAAACAAAGGATAACGAATTTGCATATTAAAGGCAAATGCATTTATTATTTTAAGATGAAGGTTTCAAAAGTTTATTATAGTAAGTAATTAACAAAGGTACCAGAATTATAATTTCATACGCCAGACGCGCGTTTTGTCTACATTAGACTCATCAGTGACGCTCAGATCAAAATAGTTATAAAGCCAAACAAATATTATAGCAAACTCCAATAAAAACAAGTATTATAGCAAACTCCAATAAAACAAAATTCATGATAGTTTATAAGTAGCTATCGTAATTACTTGTAATAGTACCAGTTTGGGTTTAATAACTTTGATTTATATGTTTATGTATCAATTACATGGTCAATTTTATAAATTTCCGATTTACAAAACTATCAATTTTTCGAGAGAGAAAAATAGGTATTTTCTTATCCAACGCATAGATTACCTAAGCCGTGTTTGGCGCAACAAATTGGAATTTTGGGTCCTCAATGCTCATCAACTTTGCACTTGTTTGGTCGATGAGTCTTATATAGACGAAACGCGCGTCTGGCGATTTAAATATAATCCTGGAACCTTTTTGTTAAAAATCATTATCACTATTTTAATATGAATAATTTAACACATAATGGTTATTATTGTTATTTTCAGCAATGAACATTTCGAAAAAGATAAGGGGTGTCACTAATTGATGATAACTGCTGACATTTCTTGTCATCGGATATCAATTCCATTATAAGTTAGGTGCTTGTTTTGATCCCTTTATTTTTACATTGTATTGTCTGTCGTTTTCTCTTTAGATTTAGTTACCTGATTAGATTACGTGTTGTACTAATTGTAAGGGATAATTGACTAAATTTTACCTACCTTGTACTGAAATGCTTATATTGTTTGAAGTTGTTTTTCCTGGTAGACCCGAAGAAGCAATGTAGCTCACTGTACACGTATATATGGTTGCATCTACGCATAAAAGCTTGTTAAATATCATTACTGCCTTTGTCGATGATGTTTGGATATTTGTCAATGTAACTCTGCCTTCCAAATACTGTCCCTGTGGTGTAAATACTGAATTTAAATCCGGAATAAATGTTGCTATCGGCTCAAATAATATACTGCTCCTATTGAATGACGAAACAGACACATAGTCGATTTTAAGCACGTTTTCTTGTGTGTATGAACATATAATTAGTGTGTCATTCGCATTAATGAGTCCAGTTCCGTTTCGTGTACTTTCAACTGATAAAGTATGAATCTCTACAAAAGAAAATAAAGATCATAACACCTTTTTATTTTAATGTCAGTATTAAGACTTTATGTATAAGATTTTCTAAACTGCATAAACATTATACATTTTATGCTTTTAATTTGTATATGGGAAAACAATCAATATATTTTAAATTTTACAAGTCCTCTCAACAACAATCATTACGTCATCAACAGAATATCTGTTTTTATAATGACCTCAGATATAGGTTTCACTTCTTACCAAAGTTCTCTCCTCTTTTCCTGGACGGGATGTATGTTGTAAGAAATGTGTGTGTCCGTCTTTTTTACCATGCTTTTGTCTATTTGTGCTTGATGTTTGATGTTTCATGGCACCCCTCTTATATTTTTTTCTTTTTATAACACACAGTTTGAACCTTATTTTCTTGATTTATAGTATACTCAATAAAACAAAAAAAGATTTCAGAGGTCTTATTTATTAATTTTAATATAAAAAAAAATAAGTATTTTGTAACCATGACCTTTTTATAACTGCATGGTTTTACATTTCATCTTCTAAACAATGATTTACATTTCCATTTTGTAAAGTTGATAATAAACTGGAGGCCCTTAAGACCCCGTATCACTACCCTTGGATTATGTGCATATCCATATCGGCAAAGTTTGACTTTTTAAAAGGTCTTGCCTTGCTGATCATTTTTGTGATTCAAAGTGTTTATCTATCCATGATAATTTAAATCACATAAGGCATAACGGGAAAACAATGGTTTTTCACTATATATCATAAAATTGAGAAATGAAATGGGGAATGTGTCAAAGAGACAAGAACCCGACCATAGAGAAGACAACAGCAGAAGGTCACCGACAGGTCTTCAATGCAGTGAGAAATTCCCGCATCCGGAGGCGTCCTTCAACTGGCCCCTAAACAAAAATATATACTAGTTCAGTGATAATGAACGTCATGCTAAACTCCAAGTTGTACACAAGAAACTAAAATTGAAAATAATGCAAGACTAACAAAGGCCAGAGGCTCTGCGGCGGGGTTAGAAATGTTTATGAGATCTCAACCCTCCCCCTATACCTCTAGCCAATGCAGAAAAGTAAACGCATAACAATACGCATATTAAAATTCAGTTCAAGAGAAGTCCGAGTCTGATGTCAAAAGATGTAACCAAAGCTAGCTTTCGTGATAATTGGCAAGACACAAAATTGGTAAAATTTGTCATTTATAGGCAATAACTCTTATAGGAATTTGTTAAACAGTTATATATAAAATTGGTAGAGCTCATTAATATTATAATGATTTGTTTGCTACTTTCAGAATGTCTTTATTTATAATGGTTTAAAAATTGATAGACAAAACTTGCATTTTACCCCTATATTCTATTTTTATTCATTTAGGCCATGTTGGTTGATAGGTAGTGTCATCAGACACATTTTTTCAAATAGATACACGAGTGATGATTGGTTTGATTAAAAATATCTCAGTCGTTTCAGAGGAGATAATTACACAATTTTATTAAAATTGTTAAAAATATACTGAAAAAAGCAATAACTCCTTAAAGAGTAAATTGGCCAGGTTGACTAAGTTTATTTAACCTTGCTGTACATTGTTGTTGTTGACAGTTAACAGTTTACCTCTATCTATAATAATATTCATAATATTAACCAAAAACTGCATTTTTTTTAAAATTACCAATTCTGGCGCAGGTTGTTTGATTTGTCTGAAAATTTAAGGGCAGATGGATCTAAACCGATGAAAATTTACAACTTTAATATAAAAAAAAATTCTCAGAGGTTTCAGAGAAGTATTTTTGTAAAATTTACAAAAAAATGTAAACATTTACTATAAAGGACAGTAACTCCTTTAGGGGTCAATTTTGTCATGTTGGCTAAGTTGTAGATCTTACTTAAAGTTTGTAATACATTTTTGCTGATTACAATTTATCGTTATCTATAATAATATGAAAGATAATAACCAAAAATTGCAATTATTTCTCCTAAAAACTACCAATTGAGAGACAGGAACCCAATAACAGGTTGACTGATTTGTCTGAAAAATATCAGGGCAGATAGAACTTGACTAGAGAAACCTATTTCAACCCTCAAATTTGCTTTGGCTGCTTTGGTTTTGGAGATTATATCCAAAGTCCATATTTAACCACTATGTTCTATTTTTAGACATAGCGGCCATCATGCGTTGGTGGACCGGGTCATGTGACATATTTTTTTTTTAATAGCAATACTATTGTGGTCAAGTTTGGTAAGATTTGGCCCAGTAGTTTCAGAGGGGAATATTTTGATGGAATGTGCTTCAAGGCATAAACAATTACCAGTGGAAGACTAAGATACAATTGTAACACGTTTCATTCATTTTATTTTGCATAACATAATCACAATGAAAATTATAAAAGTTGTTGCGTCATGTCATAGTTTCAATGTCTGTTGAACATTCCAATGAACCAGTACCGACTGATGCATCAGCAGATGCTGGTGGTTTTACTCCAAACCGACGACCTTATACAGAATATTGTAGCCTCAATTTATTGTTCTGCAGATGTCCCTTTGGCTTCTCTTACTTCTTTACAGCGTTTACCTACACATATTAACCTTTAAATGTTGTTAACCTAAATATTTGATTTTAAGAAATATACTTCACTGCATTCTTTAACACATATAACTTGATGTATCTTTTAAATTTGACCAACGTCACTTAAGCCAGATAGCCAAACAGACAGGCGGATGATTAATAGCAAATCTGTTCATTCAAATTAATAAAACAAGTTAAATCAGTCGTGATCCAGACAAATGAAGATATACTGTGCGTTCTTTAGAATTTCCAAAAGTACACAAAGATAATATCTTATTTATTATCTGTGATCTTATTCAAGCATTAAAACATTCATGAAAATGAACAGATATCGGGTTATATAACGGAGATAATTAAATTCATTCTGTTTCTGTGGAAATAAAAAAAAAATATTACTAACGTATTATATAACTATATATGTCCCTGTTGCATTGGCCATTTGTTATTCTTTTAAACAGCAGCATATGTGTCTTCGCAGATTGTAATTGGTGAGCTCTTCGTTCAGTCAAGCACATACGCCTTGTTATTGATGTGTTGATTTTAATAGACCATTGTGCTTTTATACGTTGCACTTTTGGGAGATATATGATGTTGATGAATATTTTGTTTTGTTTACGTACTAGTTCCCATAGATGATGTATACATGTATAATTCATTTAAAAGATACATTACTTAGTCTTTTGTGTGTTAAAAGATGATGAAACTAAGTAAAATGAAAAATCTCATTATCACATCTGTCAAAGTTACCAAAGTGACACGATTGCCTCTTTTCTGTACAAAATTCTAAACACGCCAGTATAGCATTGTAGCTCTACGTTGTCACGAATTATTCATGTCAAGTATCCTTCTAATATGACGCCGTTTCTTCAGTTACCGGTATCATATCGCCCTGTTTGTGCGTATTAATACTGGAAACGACAAAAGCAATTTCTTTCAACACTTTCTGAGCCCAAGATAAACATTGAGATCTGAGAAACAGTTGATAATTTTTCGAATACTTTCTTTTAATGATACCAACCGTTTTGAAACCCTATTACATTTATCTGCATTTTGGTTTGCCTCAGCAATCGACATTCTAGCAAAGTGGACAAGACTGTTTTCCTCGGTATTCAGTATTTTAGTGGTTTTAATTTTGGCCATGCATACTAAATCTGTTTTGTAAATATAATCGAATTCATAACAGTGTGGCTGTGGACATTGATTGGCGCACTTTAATATTAGATTAGGTGAACGTTCGTCTATAACGCCCATTGCTCACGACGTCCTTAATGTAAACATTTCAACCGTGGGGTCACCAAAGGTTCTCAACGCCTATATAAAATAATTCGAAATACTAATCAGGAATTTGTGTTTTGATTTATATTGATTAATTAAACGTCCTTTACTTGTGTTTTTGTTATGTTCCGACAATCAATTTTCATAATAAGATATCGCAAAGCCATGTTCTTTCAGAAAAAAGAATGACTTACTGACTTTAAAAGTTGCAATGCATGTATTGATTGATTATCTTTTTCGGATGTCAAAGCGATTTAACAATTACGATTGTCGAGTTATGTAATCTTTTAACTTTTATCTGGTCTAATTTTATTTTAGAACGAATGCATAATCCACTTTCAAAAGTTGTGCAAATACGAAACATAAAGACAAAATGTACTTCTGCCCTGTCTTTTTCGTACTTGAAAGTTATTGGATAGTAAGAAAGCTATTTTGATTAAACCTTGTGAAATTTGCATGCATTTACGGTATTGTATTGGCAAAATGTATCATTTGGTGTATATAGGAAACTTAAACCGTTCTGCTATACTGCTACTATACTTGTAAAAAACACTTGGCAACAGAAACGCATTCGCGTACGGTCGGACCATACGTGTATGGTTGGACCATATTAGTATACCCTTATGGTCATGATATATATGCGTATGGTCCAAATACTCATATGGTCCGGAACACATACATGATATTCTGTGCGTTGTCGGTCGTCTATAATTTTTTTTCTTTTGTTGATGGATTTGACGTCTTTCTGTGAGTGATTATTTGTTCATGACTTAAAACTTACTTGCAAATAATTTAAAACCAAGACTTGATTTATAAAAATGTCCAAACAAACCATGATTTTTTTTAAACATACATCACATCCATTGCAAAAGGCTAACATTCGCCAGGTCTTTAATTTCAACTAAGTGAGTTGACTAAATTAATGTTGCGGACAATTTTCCAATTTCCATGCGGTATCCCTATTTTTTTTCTCGCTCATCTTTTATATTTGTTTTTTTTCATGCCAAGACCTCTTGGAGCTTTCATTCTATAGAGTGTGTATTTTGCTAATGGTCGAAGGCCATACGGGGACCTATAGCTTGATAACGCCTGTTGGTCCCTGGAAAGAATGTGTCTGATTGTCTATCACACTACATATTCTTATTTTAACATGCAGTTATATCTATGATAAGAATGAAAATTGAATTGTCATTAAGACAAAAACCCAACCAAAGAGCAAAAAATATCGCTCGGCCAAAAATAATCACGAATATAATGCCTACCCATGTTAAAACTACAATAAAGTATAGTTTGCATCAATTATTTCTTGAACATACCATTTTTTTTGTCTGTGTTGGATTTGTGTGGCATTAAAAAAAAAACGAGTATAAACTACACAGTGCAGCTTCCAACAAGAATACAAGATTTATTGATTTTAAAAATGCGACCAAAATTAAAAATTTGCTTGCAGCGGAAAAATTCAACAGTTTGATTTTCATTGAAATAAAATAATTGTTATGATTTACACACCGTTACTTTTTCCAATATAAATATTCGAACTATTGTTGTTTCCTTTATAAATTAACATCATTTTTAAAAAGACCACGTGTCTTCGATATTTAGAAGACTATAAAAGTGATGTTCATTATCTTTCTTCTGCTGTAAGTTCAATTTAGTTATTTTGTGTCATAATTGCCATCTCCTATATTTTAGATTTGAATAAAGAAGATTCAGGTTGTCTTATACGTCAATGATACACACAAAAAAAACCATAACAAATAAAATAAGGTGCAAAATTCATTCTCCATGAAAAGAATACATCACATGGATGTAATTTTTGTAAGAAAAATATCAATTTCGTGAGAAGATGTGCGTTGGACTTGAAGAGCCAAGGCAAACTGACAAATATCTGAATGAACGAATCGATTTATGGTATATAAAAAAAAAACAAAGCCCACATGGTTAGCATTGAATAAATAGAAGGCCTAAGGCTTAAATGATCACAACGTAGAAGTTTTTGTTCTCTTAATCAATAAGATATTTCCTGAAATAACGCGGGTCCCCATTAACTTAAAAGTTTTTTTGGTTTTTTTTACCATGAATAAACTTTTTTTATTATTATTTATTGATATCAGCTCTGGACATTAATATTCTTAAAAGTGATACTGTTGTAAGTGATGGTATAACAATTATTTAAAATAAATTCCTTAAATGATTTGTGAAAAGAAAGTTTCATTTTATGTATCAAAATGTGTAACAAATGATTATTTAAATCCCCACTTGAAGGCCTCCGATAGACTGAGTGAGCATAAAATCATCGCCCACGACAAACAAGTTATAGGTAAACTTTTCAGTACAAATACTAATAAACGTTTTACCGTCGACCACACTGTTATGAATTTCATTCTAATGTGGATTAACTGTTAAAAAAACAGATATTGGTTGTAATTTGCGCTTTGTTTGACAACTAAATAGCAATCTATATCCCTAACATTGAAATGAGATAGTTCGAAATCAATTCATCAATCTCGTTTGATAAGAATTTGCTCTCACGATTAACCATGTATAAATAAATTAAGATATTTTTAAAAATCATTATTGATAAATGCAAGATTAAAAGATCTTAGAATATTCCTCTCTTTTTTCCTTCCTTAGTTCTAAATACCAACTTGACACAAGAAATATCTAGTTCCATTCTGATGCAGTTATACCATCAATGGTCGTAATGCAGTTTAATTTTGATATACCTGCACAGTAATTAAAAGCTCTAAAATTTGATATTGTTTAGAGAATAAAGATCATCCAATTTAGATACACATTATTTTTGATCTGCAGGGCGTGGTTATAAGTTAGTTATTTTTTAACAAAAGCAATGACAACTAGAATTGCCATTGCAAGCAATAGCGGATGTCACCCTTCCCCCTATTGCCACTAAGCGGCAGCCATTTCAAACTTGTTTAACAGTAAATGCACAAATATGCATGGCTATTCATCTTTTTGTAAATGTTCAGTATATTCAGAGCATTTTAAAGTATTTCACATTTATACCGTTTCCATGGCAACGGCAGCCATTTTGAAAATTTCAAAGTCAAAAGTCTCATCTTAACTTGTCAGTTACCAATAATATCAAATTTCATTAAGTTAAAACCATTTTGAGAATTTTTGACATTTTTGCAGTTTCCATGGCAACCGTGGCCATTTTGGAAATTCCAACTTCAAAAGTCATATCTAGACTTGACAGTTAACAATCATATCAAGTTTCATCAATTTTGAAGCATTCTGAAATTTTTGCTCCTGTATCCATGGCAACATAGTAGTTCCAATGATTATCAAAATCATTCAAAACCTGTATATAGTGGACAACTATATTGCATAAAAATTTGATGATTTTAAGTTCAAGCATACCAAAGTTATTCACCAAACCCGGAAGTTTTTGGAGCATTTTGACCTTTTTGCATTGTTTCCATGGAAACGGCAGACATTTTGGAAATTCCAACGCCAAATTCCACATCTACCAAAGTTGCTCATCGTTATGATAAAGTTTCAAAAAAATTGCAGCATTTCCATATTTTTGAAATTTTTGGTGTAGTTT
Organism: Mytilus edulis; assembly: GCF_963676685.1. Lineage (NCBI taxonomy): Eukaryota > Metazoa > Mollusca > Bivalvia > Mytilida > Mytilidae > Mytilus > Mytilus edulis. The sequence goes on from NC_092352.1 coordinate 74,929,680, forward strand.
CCATGGCAACATAGCAGTTCCAAAATGTGCCAAAATCATCCAAAACCTGTATATAGTGGGCACCTACATTGTATTAAAATCTAAAGATTTTAAGCTTAAGCATTCTCAAATAATTCAAGGAACTCCAAAATTTTATTTTTTCACCATTTTTCCGTTTCCATGGTGATGGCAGCCATTTTTTAGTTCCAATTTTGCACAGACTCTGGGGAGTCAGGGTTCCTTGTTATAGTGCACCATCATTCGGATTGGTACTTTTGGCTCTGACAAAGCGGGCGGACAAAATTAGGTGGAAGTATAATAATCATAATACAGAAAAAGAAACAGAGGAAAAGCAATATGTCACCCGACATTGTCGATCGGGTGACATAATTACCATCTGCATTGGTTTAATTTGTAAGTATTTTATTAACTCTTGCCATGTGATTGATTGATTTTGGTGTTTTAACGCCATTCATGCTCCGCTGTTGGGCTTTTTCGTGGCGGACAGATTGTATTGGTGGAGGAAGCCGGAGTGCCCGGAGAATAACACCGACTTTTGAAAACTGACAACCCTAGTCAATTTAGATTGGAGAATAGTGCACCCGTACGGGCGGAGTTCTAATTTACAACCTCAGTGTTGACTGGTTAAGGATTTCAGAAGTCAAACTACTTAGCCAACTGGGCCACCGAGACCCCTGCAAATATATTTACTCATTAGATAATCCGCAGAAATATTTTAAGATATTTCGTGACGAGAAAACATAATAATAAAAGAAAACACCAAACTACAAATTAAATCAATAAAAGGATTTGTTTTTGTGTGAAATATATCATCGACGACGTCAAACATTTTTAAAGTGAACGTTCATTAATATATAAATATAATTAGAACCCGTATGACAACTGCCGAAAAATAAAATCCTTTAAACTTGTATCTCATATATTTTATAGTACAGAATCACACACCTGTTTACATCAACATGTGTTTTAAATACCAGTAGTATTTAAAATGAAGTAATATGTCACATTTCAAGTATATTTGCCGTATTAAACAGGTTTTATATTAAGTATCGTAAGATTTATATTTCTTTACCCGTAATCATGGTAATTGTCAATTGTCAAAATCCAATTTGATATATATCATTCATAGTTATGCTTAAAGCTGGGTATTATTCTCCTATAGGAGATCTATGACTTTGGTTTCTGGTTATATTTCATTAAAGTTGAGGACATGATTGGACCCCTTTTGATATGACTTCCAAATATTGTGCCTATATATATTGTCCACATACATGTGTAATCACTCTTTTCATTTTCTTTTACCAGTCTCATTAAACGTTGTCCTTGAAATTGTAATGCACATTCACCTGTGATATAAATTGCATACTTATACACCTATTTTGTTTTTCTTTCAGAACGATAGGTTAGTATTTCGAAGAATCAACTCAGACAATACCATGTGTCAATAAAATAGGTTCTAAGGCATAAAAAAATGACCTGTTTGAGGTCGTTATTTTTTTGATAAAATTGTAAACTATTACATTCGTCTGACAATATTTTGTTGTCGATTGGGGATTTGTTTTTTTTCAAAGTTCAAACTATGATAGGTGTAAAAACAAAATAATCATTGCCTGCATTTAAATTTTAGAAACAAATAATGTGAAGTTGTGTTGATTTTTCGCTACAATACAGAGACATTATTAAATATGCGAGATAAACGTTAATGTACAACTTTCCTAACACGTAGAAAGAAAAACACCTAGATTTAACTATTCCTGTATAAGATTTTGAAAATCTTATTGATTCACACTAAATAGGAGATCATATTGTGACCTACATGTATTGATATTCGTTTCCGCATTACATTTACATGTATCACGATTTCGTGCTTCCTTCGTGTTAGTTTTAAACATTTTTACATTGATGTGTACCTTCTACTTAATTGATCAAATAATAAAACATTTTTATATTCTATTGAATAGCATCAACTAACCTCACAATGGGGTCGGTCGGCTTAGACGGATACACAATTTTATCCTGAATTTCTGTTTATTAATTTGTCTTCATGAAACATACACGTGTAATCATCAATGGGGCCCTTTTTATAGCCGACAATACGGTTTTTCTCATTGTGTTACGCCTTACGATTGCACATAATTGCTTTCATCGACTTTATTTGAAATTTAGTAGAAAAGTTGTCTCATAAGCAATCATACCACATCTCCTTATTTTCCTTCAGAAAGATTGGTTTTCCATAATCATGAAAAAAGATATTTGCTATAGGATACTGTGTTTAGACTTTGACAGATACAGAACATGTATTAGACCAATATCATCTATCATGTTGCATCAAAACTGCTTCAGACATTTTCTTATCCTTGTCATAAAATGTCGACCAAATCTAAAAGTATTGATTTTTTTTGCATGTTTTTTTTTTCTATTTCAAACTGTTCCCTTTGTTCTTAAGGTTATGAAGCAGTGTTTCCTCAATCACATGTAGTTACGTTTGATTTCAATTTAGCAAAGTATGTTTTCTTCTAATTTGTGAAAATTGCCTCGTTGGATCTAAACCTGTTATATTTCTCTCATTTGTTGGATACTTTCTCATCTTGTTTTGGATATGAATTAGGCCGTTTTTTTATGTTATAATATTTTTACATAAGTAATTTGCTGTCCCTTTATATCTTACTTTCATCGTTGAAGATCGTCCTGTAACCTATGATTGCGTATTTTACTAGATTGTGTTTTGGATGGAGAGACGTCTCATTTGGTACAGATAATTCATCTTCTTATATTTCTATATACAAATCACGTTTTAGAAACCTAAATGGGCAATAAGAAATCCACTATGTTCCGGAGGATTTAACTGATCGAAGACATTAAACATAAGTCAAAAGGACAGGAGCCAAACGATGTCAATTCCTTCTTTAAAAAAGTATATGTTTGGATCAAATTAGTAACCGACGGACTTCATGGATGTACAATCAAAATTATCGCAATATGTTAACCTATTTACCGTTCTTGAGAATACTAAATATGATGACTGTACTTATTTTTTTTATCAGGTCTTGATAAACAGTTTACACATCCAGTGCAGATAAGTCTGCGTCTGGCATTTTTTAAAATGGCATTATATACAGGTTTAAAATGTTTAACCGAAATTAGTTTTATACTGGACAGTGGTCTCTTCATTGCAAATTTTAATGTTTCCCGTAAAATTAAGGCACAGGTACACTGTATATCAATGACTGACAAACACTGTTCAACTACTTTTAAAAGGCGAATACTGAAGCTATTAAACAATATTTTTTAATCTGAGCATTCAAATGAAGTTTATGTTATGTATTTCACATTAAGCATATTCGCTGAACAAAAATATTTATAATGAGAGTCCCAAACACTATATTAGTCGACAGTTTTCCCTGCACTATGTCCACGTGTTATAATTAGAGAACTCGTAGTAGTCCACAATGTATTGTAGCTCATTGAGTCGATTGGTCAGTTTTTCGAGGCCATGCCTATCTTCTATTTAGGAAAATACTATGCAAATATGGACTGACGTCAGAAAAGGTAGAGATCCCGACCTGTTAAAAATGGTTGCTGCTCACTAGAAAGTCATTAAACAATTGGTGATGTTGAAATGTTTTCTTCGTAAATATTACGGTCGCCATCACAAGTTTGTTAACCATTATTCATTTCACAAATGACACAGAATAATTTTCGAATGTCGCAACTACAGTCCCGTATTCTTTCCACGAATGGGACATACCGAATTGGACTTATCACAGGGTTTGTACTACCATGAATAACACGATGGGTACCACATGTGAAGCAGGATCAGCTTACCTTTAGTACTTTAGAACTTGGTTGTGTTCGTGTTGCTCAGAGGGGGGATGGGGGTCCATGGCGTTATATTAGTTTTTTTTTCTATTTGTGCTTTTGAAAATCTCTTCGATATCAATCGTCTATCTTATAATATATGTTTTATGAGTTTATTCATTTAGTATTATTAGTTACATAGTGTGCTAGTGACCTAATACGGTATATATATGGGGTCAGTAAATTCCATATGAGGTGAGAGGTGGAATTTACTGACCCCATATATACCGTATTACGTCAATAGCACACTATTTAACGAATTTATCTTACCGACTATCTTAACGTGTAAACTTATTCCTTTGATCCTACAAAAACAGATGCCAACAATTTAAAAGTGCCAATTTTATAAAGACTAGTAGGAAAAGTATTGGTGGTACTCCTCCTAAAAAGTAAATCGACTTTGACAATTATCTTTACAATGAGAATGATTCGTTCAATCAGTTAAGAAAGTGGAAACCTATAATTCTAAATAAATGAAATATATAGTTTCTCAACAAATTATTGACTAAGCGGTTCTGTTTACGACTTCTTTTTTGATAAGATAATTCTTCATTAATATTTGAATAATCTAAATGTTATTAAACAAATACAATATGCATAATAAGTATTTTCCAAACAAATATGCTTACCATAAAACTGAATCAATAATTGGACTATGAAACTATAAAACATAACGGCCATCTTTCTTGTTTTAATATATGAAAGGATCTATATTCAATATATACATCTACCTGGTGTACGCATGTAAATACATATTTAAAGGTGCCATATATATATATATATATATAAAAGTCTATAAAAACGACCAACCAGCAAATTTACTATGTACCGGATCGTCTAGAATAGGCGATACTATGCAGATAAGGAAAAAATTATATCAGTCTAAAGATTTGCACAACGGTACTGATATAAGATGTTATAATACGAAAATGTTGTTATAAAATATAACAACATTTTCGTATTATAACATCTTATATCAGTACCGTTGTGCAAATCTTTAGACTGATATATATATATATATATATATAAATAGTTATAGTTATTTTTAAACAAGTGCATTAATATAACGGTTAAAAGTTTGGGTTTCCCTAGGACTTTTGTTCAAGACACATATATCAACATGGTAACCACACTCATTGTTTTCATCTTAATCATATGTTAGACAATCGATTTGTTAAAAGTCTCGTAAGGCATGAACTATGCACCTAGTAGTCATTTAACTTTACTAACACTTCAATTTAAACCTTCAAAGGAAATGTTTTATTTATCTATTCCATGTGATTTTTTGTGTATTTAAATCGATTTTGTGTGGGTTTTTTTATCGCTTTTTTCATAACTATAGATCTAGAATTATGTCCCTGATTATACCTACATAATACATATGTACCGAATGGAGTAGGAAAACGGGAATTTTGTCAAAGAGACAATGGCCCGACCACACAGCAGGAAACAGTATTATGGTTAGATATTTTTTGTAGCCATTAAACTATGAATGTTCGATGTGCATGTGTTGATCTCGTACAAAGAAATTATTAACTTTTAATGAAATAGCAAGCAAACAATTATAGGCCGGGATTAATATGCAGATAACACTAATACGATATGATAGGTGAACAAAAGCCAACTGAATAGTTTGAAATATACGCTTTATGTCACAAAACCTGTTTACCAAGGTTGACAGGAAGTATTATAAAGTTTTTTGTTGGATATCATAACACACCTTAGATTACTAAAAACTTCCTTCATTTCCATAACAGTTTTCTATTGAAATGTGTTGTTATTTCGTTTTGATATATTTCTTAAATTTTTTGCTTTGTGCTCAAAACCTATGTGAGTATTTTTAAACATAGCAGTAAATAATCTATGTAAACGTTAGTTTCAAAGAAACATTAAATATATATATATATATGTATCTATGCAATATTCAAATTAGTGTATTTGTTGTAATGTTTAGAACCGAAACGTATCACATAGTCCTTGTGGTTGCTATATTGAAAATATTCAACTGTTTTCAAATAATCATATTTCCTGACCATCTTTTCTTCGGATGTACATTGTAATTAAAGACTGTGTACTAAAAAAGTTTGTCTTAAGATGTTTGAATAAAATAAACATCTTCCGTGCTCCGTTATAATATGAACGGTACCATATGTACTTCTCCAGATGATCACTTCGCTCTTTCATGATAAACGGATCATGAAACCAGAATCTGGCCACTAGTATAACTAAATCTGAATATAATTACCTTTTCTTTTTTCATAACCCTCGTTAATATTTTGAACCAAGCATATTATGTAATAATGAGAATATTTCTAAATCTTTTCTCGCGGTTGTTTTTAACCGTTTTCACTATGTCCCCAAATTCTACAGCATCTTATAACTCTAGCTGTATCATTTTATCATCACCAAATTGGTCTTTCAACAATCTATCATTTTTTATGTTTGATGCCAAGACAATTGACGTAATCATAATCCCGTCCAATTTGCATCCAATGTGACCATTTTAAATATACAAAACGACGACGGAAACAGATGGGGAAGGATTTGTTGACCTTTTCGGTCGATTTAACTGTCATATTCCTGACTTGGTACAGGCCTTTACCTGATGTAGAAAAAGGGGATTAAACCTTGTTGTATAAATCTCTGACTTGTATGGCAGTCGCATAATAATCAATTATATCAACAACAATTTGTGAACAAAATTGACAGACATGATGAGTAAAAATGTCAAAAATGGGTGTTTAGTTAATTAAATAATAGGCGAATGCTTGACTGTCAATTACAATTTTATGAATGCATACTCAGAATTTTTTTTGATCAATATGAAACACATGCCCAAATTGAACATTGTACAACTTACCTTATAAATTAGGGCATATAGTTTAAAGGTTATGTAGTAACTTTACAAAAGCGAATATTATTTTATATTGAAAACATAGAAGGTATCTTAAAGGAATGTGGACCAAAAAGTAACGCATTGTAGCCCGGTTTTCAAAAATTACTACGAACCAATATCGTTTCGTAAGCTATCAAATACAAGAGCACGACATGCGAGAATACAAAAGAGGTTGCAAAGCTCTAGAATTAATTGCCAATAGAAGTTAGGTCACAAATAATGTTTAAAGAATTATTAGTTTTGTTGTTTTGACTGTTCTTAATAAAATTGAAAAGATTCGTGGCCATATGCAAGGAATATACGATACAAGGGATACCACATATTTCTGAAGACATGAAGCAACTACACAAAAGTACTGGATTATGTTAGATAAAGCCATGTCATGTATTCCCTTAATATATGTTGTTCATCTCATCAACATTTATCACAATGTGATCTATTATTGAAGATACGACGACTCTTCTATGCGTTCTCATGTAACTGCGTTCCACAAAAAAGCAAATGTCCTTATGCATTTGTGTTTGGTCGATGTGTTGTCCTAAATTTCTCATTTTTTAAATAAAAAGTAGTATTTTTTCCATTTGGTGCTGTTTTGATGGTTTACAACTAGTTTCTCCTATAGAAATGATATCGAATAAGGAGGGAAAGAGATGAGTATATCGAGCACAAATAGCGCAGTAAAGCTACATGTTTATAATCTTTTTTTGTAACCAACCAGCTGTTCTTCTTCAAAATACATGAAATATTTGACACTTGACGAAGACACACAAACGAGCAAAAATAATCCGCAGGGAAATAAGAGAATGTTAAAACAACAATAAACTACGATTAAAAACTGATAGAATAATCAATATAATCGTGAGAGTAATTTTATGTCTTACCCATATTTGTACTTATAGTTATCAAATGTACCAGGATTATAATTTAATACGCTAGACGCGCGTTTCGTCTTCATAAGACTCATCATTGACGCTCAGATCAAAATAGTTATAAAGCCAAACAAGTACAATGTAAAATATTTAACATGCCTTCTATTGCATATTAGAGTGCAATACGTTCAGGGATTGTGCTAGAACAGGACAGATACTAGTCTGAGGAACATGTCCTACTTGTGTTACAGTTATTTGATTTTGTATATTTGTCATCATGCAATCATGTCGCCTAATTTAAAATACACATATGTATGAGAACTCAGATTCTATAGTGATCCCAAGTTCCAATATTTTATTTGATGCGAAATGTATCAAAATATTTGTTATTTACATGTTTAGTTATGATTACGGCTATGCGTACGAACTTTTATGTTTTTCAATGTATCACATGTACATTCTTATATGTTCTCTTTATCCTAAAGGGACCGAAGTAGAGTTTTATATCAAAAAGGGAAAGAAGAGGGTTTTATAAGTAAATGCATTAGCTTTGTAACTGTTCCAAAGATAACAATAAATCGAACTCACAAGTTACAATTTAACCGTTATACAAATGCTGTGGTGTCACAAGACATTAACAATCAAAACCAAGGAGTAAACAAAGACTCATAAAACCAAAAGACATTTACATCAACAGTTACAAGTAATAAATAAGAAACCACTAAAAACCGGGAGTGAAATCAGGTGCTCCGGAAGGGTAAGCATTCCCTGCACCATATACGGCACCCGTCGTGTTATTTTGTGTTCAGTTTGGTATAGATTGAAGGTTTGATGACTGAGGAAGAATATCAAATATGATTTCTTACACTAACACTTTTGTCATAATGGCCAATCATCTCATGATGGCAACCATAACTTTCTTAAGTAATGACCTTAATTTGATTGATTCATAGCCCTGTTTTAGCAACTTTTGAGAAAGCAGTATTCCTCTTTCAACAAAATCAACGTACATTGAACTAGCTCTAGAGTAACGTATCATTTGAGACACATATACTCCATATGCTGGTGCCGCTGGGATGTTGCTACACAGAAATGAAAAGTTGACTATAGGAAAAATTATCTGTGTCGGTAGTATCTTTAATTTGTTTGGCTTTATAAATATTTTAATATGAGCTCCACTGATGAGTCTTATGTAGTCAAAACGTGCGTCTGGCGTACTTAATTATAATCCTGGTACCTTTGATAACTAATTTCAAGTTCACTTGAATCTATTATTATTAAGAGACAGTACATCACCAATATACCAAAAGGTGAAATGAAAAGACTGGGCTAATTTCTTTTCTCCTTTCTGTACAAGCCCTTGGATAAATTATGCTTCATATGAATACAAAAACAAATCTGCAAGTATAGGAGCGCAACTGGTACCTATTGGGATTCCAATAGTCTGTTGGAAGACCAAACCTCTAAATTCAACAAATATGTTGTCAATTAAAAAGTCCAGCATGCAGTGATATCCTCTTCTGTGTATTTTTTGCTTGACTCTGTACGATTTTTCACAAAGTAAGCTAATTCCAGCCCAAAACTAGATATTTAAAACGTCTAGTGTCCTTTTTGTGAAAGAAAAATAAGCTGACCAGGATTATAATTCAATCATTTAACAAAACTAAGCATGTCGATGTTGATATGTTTTGCATAACAAATCGTTCAATAAGAAACTGGCAAAAAAAGAATCGATTCAGATGTAAGGCGTAAGGTGTCAGACCACCAATTAAAAATCCCTATCTGTTCAACCAAATTTTGCAATTTTCACAGCTTACTAAATATTTTACCTTAAGTTTAACTTCAAGGAAACCAGGTATATCCTGAAATGTACATGTATCACCTTCCTACATGACAATTTTCAACCAATGTTTAAAGTCTGATTTTAAAAAGACAGGTACTACCCAAAATAACTCCCGGTTTTCTGGAAATCTTAAATTAGTGTACTATGTAGCGCATTAATCCTGAATTTTTAATGCAAACTCATAGACAAGTGAATTTTGGCTCAAAATGGTCTAAATATATTTCCCTTTCACCAAAAGTTTCATTTCTGCAAATTTGTTGGTTAGTTTAAGTAAACAATGACATCAAAAGCACTATTTTGTGTCAAAGTAGGACTACTTTTACAAACGTTCTAAATTGGAGGGAGTAATTGGTGGTCTGACACCTAAATTTTAAATGAAAACAAAATGTAAGCTTTAAATTGACAAAAACTATAACTTTGTTTTTTCCGAATTCAAAATACAGCGTTCGCTAATGAGGCATTCCGAAAAAATTATAAGCTCATAGATTACAAATATAAAATCAAAATGTCTATTTTGGTTATTGACCATCATTCAAATTATTGTAACCCCTTAGAAATTGATTTAGACCTGAAAATGAATAGTGTTCAAAAATGAAATGGTTTGCAGTCTAAGAATGCTATAATACTTTAATAAGTACCCGGTTTATAATTGGATATGCCAGACGCGCGTTTCCTCTACATAAGACGCATAAGTGACGCTCGGATCAAAATAGTTAAACAGACAAACAAGTACAAAGTTGAAGAGCGTAGTGGATATACAGTATACAGTATACAATAAGGAAATTAAATTTGAATCAAATAAAGTAGATTTTTAATGTCTACTGTTTCAAATGATGAAATGTGTTTAGACAGTGTGCGTTTAAGAAGTACACATATGCTGAAGTATCAATCAATACTTAATATTTGTTAGCTCAAAACTTACAAAAGAGGGACGAAAGATACCAAAGGGACAGTCAAACTAATAAATCTAAAATAAACTGACAACGCCATGGCTAAAAATGAAAAAGACAAACAGACAAACATTAGTACACATGACACAACATAGAAACTAAAGAATGAGCAACACGAACCCCAACAAAAACTAGGGGGATATCAGGTGCTCCGGAAGGGTAAGCAGATCCTGCTCCACATGTGGCACCCGTCGTGTTGCTTATGTGATAACAAATCCGGTAAATAGTCTAATTCGGTAGGTCACATTCATGAAAGAGAAGGGGATTGTAGCTACGACGTGAGGAACATAATCCGATATCATTTGTGACACGGTTATTCCATAACGGTCAACCAACTTGTGATGGCGTCCGTAAAATTTACGAAGGGATGATTTTAACTTCACCATTTGGAACTCTTGGTTTAATAGCTTCCTTGTGAGCAGCAACCCTTTATCAAGAAAATCATTATAGGAAATGCAAGCACGAGATTATCGCATCAATTGGGAGATATATACCCCGTATGCAGGTGCTACTGGAATGTTGCTACTTAGAAATGGAAAGATCACAATTGGAAAGCTGAAATCATCTCTTTTGTCGTAAAGTTTTGTTTTCAATCGACCCTCATTGTCAATTTCTAGATGTAAGTCAAGATATGAGGCCGACTTAACTGTGTCTGTAGTATCCTTTATCTACAAAAAAGGAGGAAAACTCGTGCAATAAATAAAATTGTGTCATTTATCAGTTGTCATTTATTCACTCTGAGGTATATGTGTGATTAAATACATTTGATAGACCAAGGCGCTAATTACTTTTTGATTGAGAGATTTTGAGAACATCAATATATTTTTGTGATTTTCAGAGAACGATATACTGATGAATGTAACTATCAAGCTTACTAAATATTTGAAAAGATGTCCGTGAAAATTGATAGCTGTTGTTTATTAAAGATTGCAAAATTAGTTACTATACACTTACATTTTCAACTTCACTTTAGTATAACAAAAAACGGAAAAGAAAGTAAAAAAACCCAAGTGTTTTTATATCAGAGAATACCTTCTGAATTTGAAAAATTGTTTGTAGATGCAAATGCATTTGGTTTTGGACTACCCGTAGAGGTAACCGGTATACTTGGAGATAATGGAACGGAAATAGAATGTTCATACACGAAGGAAAATGTTTTAAAGATCGATTCCGTTATTTTTATGGCTTTCAACAGAAGCAGCGTTAATTTTGAACCCGTAGCAACATTTATACCTGATACAGTGTCTTTATTTACACCACAAGGACAATACTTGGTAGGGAGAGTAACCCTTAAGGGTATAACACAATCATCACCAACCGCAGTCATGGTATTTGACCAACTTTTATGTCTAGATGACACGTTCTTTAAATGTCATGTGAGATACATCGATTCCGGTGGTGTGGGAAGAGAAGCCACTTCAGACAATATCACGATTTCAGTGCAAGGTAATTAAAGCAGTTTATTATCATCATGTAGGTAAACCTCTACTAGTGGACTGTTATTTTTGATTTTTGCAACAACAAATTAGTTGATAATTAGTTGTCTTGAAAAAGAGACAACAACCCAACCAAAGAGCAGTAAACAGTAGGTGACAATTGAAGTCATACTAAACTTCAAATCATATTCATGAGCTTCAATAAAAACAAATACAAGACTAACAGAGCCAGAAATTAAATCATAGTACACAACAGATAAAGGTTACTTACGAATAAGGAAAGGTTCACGGTAAAACCTACACAAAAACGCTACACTTATAACAATCTCACACAGAAATTACCTTAATTGTCCTAATAACTATCGCTCGGGCAAACATAATCACGAATATAATGCCTACCCATGTTAAAACTGCAATAAAGTATAGCTTGCATCAATTATTTCTTGATTTGTTATTTAAAGGACATTTTCACTGTGTATCATCGCCACCGGAAATTGGGTACTAACGAAGCGGAGAGAAATAGAAAAAAAAGTAAACAAGTTAAGGATTCATTCAATTTAAAGCATTTCCACTCATGTGATGAGGGTGCCGCTTAAGAAATGATATTCTGATATATAATTCTTTAAATTATTTGGCCGATAAGTACAAAATTGATACAAGATTTTGAGTAATACTCCAAAACTTGACCGGAAAATTTCGAGGTCGATCATCCTCTGTCGCCCCATTCTCAAGATATTGAATTGTTTTTCATTATTTTTCCAGACACTTTTTAGATTATTATAGTGTGGCATCATATTTACTGAAATTTGTTGTCAAAAACATGTTTTTTAAAGAATATGGACAAAAACATTGTTTGTTTGTTGTACGGCGAATTGCAGGACGTTGTACGGCGAATTGCAAAATAACAACTTTTGTCTGTACGGCGTCTTGCAATATATTATAATTTTAAGAGGAAATTAATCGCTGTTTAGATAATATTAAGTGACGATATTTTGTTGATATCAAAGTTTTACAGGCTTACAAATATACCAAATGTCTTACTTATCAAATATTATTAGATATATGCCGTTAATTCAGTTCAGAAGGTCTCGTTGCGTACCGCTTTTTGATTTTGTACAAAATGGTTTTTTTCAACCATATTATCCTAAATACATTTATATATCGTTACATGTATACTACTAACGACTGTTGTCTTATTTGTTGTTAGGTTGAAATTGTGTAAGTTCAATAAAATAAACCGTCCATTCATCTTTTGTTGGTGCTGGCTTTTTTATAGATAAAAACAGTGGAGATGTGGTATGTTAGCAAATAAGATAACTATCCATCAGGATAAAAATAAAGTGTATGCAAGCAATTATATGCTATCGTACGGCCTTCAACAACGAAAACTTGTACCTTATAGTCGGCTATAAAAAGCACCGACAGAAAATGTGGAAGGACTCAACAAGAAAACTAACGGCCTAACTCATATACAGTGTAACAAAACAATTTATGAAAACAACAAATCAGATAGAGATGAAGCAACGACAACCACCGAACCACAGGATCGAGAATTTGGACAGACAAAATTAAGAAAAGACTTTGTTTTCATCAAAAGTAAAGAGAAACAAATCGTGAATTGCATTTCGAATTAATTTTCTTGTCAGTTTCTTTTTGAAAAATTTCATTTGTATACATCTTAAATGTTGTCAAGCAAATGATGTTTCTATCTAATGCATTTTATCTAATGCATAATTAGATAAGAGGAGGGGTCCGTTAACATGTTAACAACACCGCGATTTTGGCAAAAACAGTTAACAACAAATTTTAAATGCTGATAAGAGTTAACAGCAACTTTAATTTACCCTTTTTCCAAACGAACCCAAAAGCAATGAAAAGGTCAAGTGCATATCTTCAATGTATTCAAAAGTTTGAAAACCACTATATAAAAGAGGGACGAAAGATACCAAAGGGACAGTCAAACTCATTAATCTAAAACAAACTGACAACGCCATGGCTACATGTAAAAATGAAAAAGACAAACAGAAAAACAATAGTACACATGACACAACATAGAAAACTAAAGAATAAACAACACAAACCCCACCAAAAACTAGGGGTGATCTCAGGTGCTCCGGAAGGATAAGCAGATTCTGCTCCACATGTGGCACCCGTCGTGTTGCTTATGTGATTACAAATCCGGTAAATAGTCTAATTCGGTAGGTCACATTCATGAAAGGGAAGTGGGTTGTAGTTACGACGTAAGGAACATATCCGATATCATTTGTGAAACGGTTATTCCATAACGGTCAACCAACTCGTGATGGCGTCCGTAAAATTTACGAAGGGATGATTTCAACTTCACCATTTGGAACTTTTGGTTTGATAGCTTCCTTGTGAGCAATAACCCTCTATCAAGAAAATCATGATAGGAAATGCAAGCACGGGAATATCGTATCAATTGGGAGATATTTACCCCGTATGCAGGTGCTACTAAAGTCGGAGAAATGCCAAGCTCCATAAGGAATCTCTTATAAAGCTGACTAATTTTCAGAAGACACACGCAAGTACCATATTTTTTTTTATTGACACATGGCCAGAGAATTGATCGGATGGAAAAGCAGACGGAGTGATTGACTCCAAGAAAAAGGACTATGTCATGAATAATCGAAAATGCTTCAAACAGCAAAAGGGAGGCTTCTTCTGGTTATGTATATTGTTTAGTAAATGTTTTTTGTCATCAGTCGTAGCAAACTTGGGTTATCGTCATGACGTAGGAAAGTGTAACACCCAGATAGAATGAGTGAATACTATAGGGCGCGAACATTATTTTTTTTATGGCCGGGGGCTCTTATAAATTATGGTTACATCTCAGTCAGGGTATTCATGCTCATTGCTTACATGATTTTATTAAAAGGAATTACGAAGGTTTACTGATTTTTATTTTAAATCATCAAAACCAGTGTATAAATCAGAAAAAAACATGTAAGGTGTCACAAGTTGAAGCGCTCTTTCATCTCCAAGTCCCAATTGAAAACTCTGATCTGATATAAAAAAAAAAGCCTTGGTTCATCTTTACATTTCTGAAGTCTTAGACTATACAATTAGTCCAAATGTTCGGCCTCGTCTACCAGACCACACTGTTCAGTTATTTTACGAATTGAAAATTGAAAAGGTAATTTATTTTTCCAAATTCCGTCCAGGTACTCTGGGTCAATATAACTTATCAAACATTCCATATATATCTGAATTATTTTCATCATAGGACTGACCAGAGTTTTAGCTGGATAAGAAGTGGCCTTTCCTTTTAACGTTTTGGGTACATTACAAATAGAAGGCAGATATAACTACATTGGTTAGACGTATAAAGAGGGGCATGAAATATCCCTAAACATATTTAACACTGCCGCATTTGTTGCACCTGCATGACCCAACTTGACTCCGTAACCTTTGCTACATTTGTATATAGTCTTAAATTTTGGTTCATTTATATGTTTCAAGAAACAAACATTGAACTTCTACCCCCTTTTTGTAGTTAAATGATTGCTCACTTAAGAGACAGCTGCAGGTATATCAATACACAGTTACAAGTGTAGTTTCGCATTATAGCCATGGCGAATTTTCTAAATATGAAAGTTTTTGTACAATTGAATTGATTTTTAGATAGTTGAATAATAATATAGCCTTCCTAGTGGGTTTATATGAACACTTAGATTGTTTTTAGCATGTTTTATAAGACATTTTTTGGTTTGAACGTCCATACGTTCCTATCCGTACCGCCATAGATTTAAAAATTTTGTATTGTTTTTCAACAAAGATTTGACGCTCGATCTTTTCAATTTTATGGAAGAAACAGTAGAAATGCATATGATTTTTTTTTACCTTTTGATAGATATATGTCTATGGTTTCAGGAAAGGTATCACTCTTATTGATTGAAATTTTCCTTTGGACCAAATTTTTGAGATCTTTGTGACATGTTCAACCCCCTATTTTGCAATATTTGGTATCAAATAAATGCTGATTGTTGCCATGGTTAAACAAACAAAAAATTATTATATTTCACCATTATTACTATTGGAAATCAAATCTATGGACGATTCTCTTTCCATAAATATACACATGCATAACTCAAATAGTAAGCCTTATTTATTAGGAAGAAAGGGAAAGAGGGTGTTTAAAAATTATGAGTCATTTCTAATTTTTTTTTCTATCTGTGAATTGACACCCCACCCTAGTGCATAATTTTCTCGTTGCGTTGGGTTTTATCTTCTATTTGGTCGGGATTCTGTTTCTTTGACATTTTCCTCATTTCCATTCTCAATTTTATCAAGGATTTACTGTACTCAAAGATTTTTTAAAGACATGTACAGTTACATATATGCTGTTTATGTCACTCCTTTGCGGAAGCAACGTAAAGAGAGAGATGGACAGCAGATTTTAATGTGATTCTTGTAAATAATAGTTAAGATCAGTTAACAGAGAAAATAATGTCAAAAACAGTGAGCACTTTAAGTATTAAGTAACAGATAACAGGAATCTCAATTTCAAATAAACAGTTAACAACATTGCAAATTTTAACAAAACGGTTACAGACAGTGGGTCGAAATTTATCAGTCAAATAACAGTTTTAAACAAATTAAAACCTTTAAACAAATTAATCCCCCCCCCCCCCCCCCCCCCGCCAACCTTACATATTTGAACTTAATACTTTATTTTCATTGAAAGGACGGTAAATAACTATTCTAAAATTAGCAAGTTGCCGTACAGCTGAAAACAAGTTGCCATACAGTAAATTTGTCAACACGAGCAAGTTGCCGTACCCTAGACTTTATTTTTTATGGTCTATATTCTTTAAAATACATCTTTTTGACAACAAATTTCAGTAAATATGATGCCACACTATAATAATCTAAAAACGTGTCTGGAAAAATAATGAAAAACAGTTCAGTATCTTGAGAATGGGGCAACAGAGGACGATCGACCTCGAAATTTTCCGGTACTAAGTGGCAAGTTTTGGAGTATTTCACAAAATCTTGTATTAACTTTGTACTTATCGGCCTAATAATTTAAAGAATTATATATCAGAAAATCATTTCTTAAGCGGCACCCTCATCAAATGAGTGGAAATGCTTTAAATTGAATGAATTCTTAACTTGTTTACTTTTTTTTTCTATTTCTCTCCGCTTCGTTAGTACCCAATTTCCGGTGGCGATGATACACAGTGATTTTGCAGTTTTTGGTTATTATCTTGAATATTATTGCAGAAAAAGATAAACTGTAAACAGCAAAAATGTTCAGCATAATAAGATCTACAAAAAGGTTTTGAAGTGACCAAAATTGTAAATTGACCCCTAAATGAGTTATTGTCCTTTAAGAACAATTTAACACAAGTTGTTTATGTTTTTTAAAATCTTCTCACATGAATCTAGTATAAATTTTTATTTTATTTCCTAGTATGTCAAGAAACATAGACCCTATTGCTGAAATGAAACATATGGGTAAAATGCATTTATTTGCCCGTGACGAAAATATGACAGAAACAATGAACATTAAATAGCATGTTTAAGCCACTCACTTATATATATTGAAAAGCAAAAAATAATCTTTCATGAAAAATTTAAGCAAAAAAAAAACAGGTGAGCGATTCAGGCTCATGAGAGTCTCTTGTTATTTATGATTATTATTATTCTTTTACAATAATGCATGAGATGAAGTCTATTTTCTTATTTCTTGTAGTGCCACCGTCTAAACCTGAGAAAATATTGCTAAAACCATTGCCTTCAACACAAGTTTTAAGTGAAGGTGATAATGTGACATTCTCTTGTTCTGGGAATGTTGGAAAACCACCTCAGAAATTTGATTTTCAAAAGTATTTACGTGAACAAATTCGACCCTTGAACTTTACAGGCACTGATACTTCAACGCAGGAGTTTCCAGAAAATTGCTCATTCTATCGTACAAGTCGCATTACATTCCAGGTTGCAGCCAAGGACAATAAGGCAGTTATACGATGTATTGTATCGTTTCAGGCAGAAAAGGAAGCGTTTATAGAATCAGAACCGTTGCATGTGAACTGTATGTAAAATAATTTAAAAGGCATATTTATTTTAATTCGATGAATGCAAGAACGTTCAAGTTTTGAAAAAGAAAGATTCTATTTGCATAACTGTTACCCTGTTCTTTCTTGGTAGATTTATAGTCGAAATGCAAAATGCCAGAAACAAAATACACAAAAATTAACAACATGTACTGATTTTCAAACTAAATCGAGAATAGGTATATAGAGAACTTTCATATATTTTTTTCAGTTTCCTCAACATTGACAAAGATAAAAGGGGGCGGAAGAAACCAGAGGGACAGACAAACTCATAGATCGAAAATAACTGACAACGCTTGGTTTAAAAAGAAGAAAAAAATATATCATAATAGTACACAAGACACAACATAGAAAACTGAAAAACTGGGGTTAATCAGGAAAAGTAATCAGATCCTGCTCCATTTGTGGTAACCGTAGTGTTGTTCTTTTTATTACAAAACCTGTAAATAGTCTATCTCGGTAAACCACATGAACGAATCTGTAGTTACGACATAAAGAACATAGCCGATATCATCTCTTAAACCGATATTCCACAACAGTCAACCAAGTCTTGATGGCCTCCATAGAATTTATTAAAGGATGATTTCAACTTCATCATTTGGAATTCTTGGTTTAATAGCTTCACTGTGAGGAGCAATCTGCTTTCAAGGAAATCATGATAGTTAATACAAGCCCGGGAATATCCTATCAATTGGGAAATATATACACAGTATGCCGGCGCTGCTGGAAATAAAAAGTTCACAATAAGAAAGCTGGAATCATCTTTTTTGTCGTACAGTTTTGTATTCAATCAGCCCTCATTGTCAATTTCTATATTTAAGTCAAGATATGAGACAGAATTTAATGTATCTGCTGTACCCTTGATCTCTCATTCGAAGGGTTAGTTGCGTTTAACATAGTTCCCAAATTTGGAATTATTTAGTTAGAAAACATCTAAAGGAAAAGTTACAGAACATTGGTTACTTCTAATATGTTTTCCTGAGGAGATAACTTGTCGCACAGGAACTGACATGTCCAAAGATTGTCTTAAACAAAAGATTTACCGAAAATCTTAAACTGACTTGAGGTAGTACTTTACACTCTGATTAAAATTGATTTGGCTCGTTTAATTTTGACAAAATATTAAATTTGACCAGTTGACAAAAAAAAATTAAATTCATTTAAATTGAACCGCACACTAGTACTTTAACTGATTAGTAGCAATTTGGAAAACAGTACTTTTGATAATTGAGAAGCTTAATATTCCCTTAGCAATATATTATGTTTAAAACGTTAAGCTGATTTTACATAGTTATCTCTCTGTAGTGTTATTACATTAAGATCGTACATTGTATAACACATATTTTATTTTGAACAGTTTGCGTAAGTGATAATACCTTTTCATCCATTTGTAAATGTTTCAAATATCACATGCATACATCTTACAGATAAAGTAAGAATGGCAACTATTAACAAACATCCAGATAAAGCAGACTATTTCATAGGTCTGGATACTAGTATAACCCTGACGTGTACTTCCGATGGCAATCCAAAACCAAGTTATCTTTGGTATAAAGACAAGCAAACCGACGCAATTGGCACCAACCAAATACTTACTATAAATGATGTCAATACGACAGGTAGCGGTGTATACACCTGCTTCGTCAGCAATACCATCAATGATGTCATTCACACAAAACGTGTTCAGGTGCTTGTCAATATAATAAATGAAGGTAAGTTATTTGCGTATATGTAAGGGAACGATAATTCCTTTCTCCAAATGGGTGTCTTTCGCGATCTTGGATTGTAAAAACAGAGATTTTAAGGTCCAGATTTTCAATCCAGTAAGCAACTTTGATTCAGGTATGCAGATAACTAATGTGGATTTCATTCAAGAGAACCAATTTATAAGAATACAACTTATAAATATTAATATTTCTACAAGTGTATATTCTTTTGTTGTTGTTTTTTTAACTGACTTTGTAAGGGGATGTAACTCTGGAACAACGCATTTTCTGAAGGAATCTACATGGAATTTTTCTTTTTGGCTCACCTGGCCCAAACGGCCAAGTGAGCTTTTCTCAGCACTTGGCGTCCGGCGTCCGGCGTCGTCCGTCGTCCTTAACTTTTACAAAAATCTTTTCCTCTGAAACTAGTGTGCCAAATTTATCTATACTTTGCTACAATCAACATTGGTGTATCTAGTTTAAAAATTGTGTCCAATGACCCGGACAACCAATCAAGATGGCTCCCATGGCTTAAAATAGAACATAAGGGTGAAATGTAGATTTTGGTTTATATCTCTGAAACTAAGTCATTAAGAGCAAATCTGACAAGGGGGTTAAATTGTTTTTTAGCTTTAGCTCTATCTGCCCTGATATTTTCAGATGAATCGCACAACCCGTTGTATGGTTGCTGCCCCTGATATGGTAATTTTAGGGAAATTTTGCCATTTTTGGTTATTATCTTGAATATTATTATAGATAGAGGTAAACTGTAAACAGCAATTTAATGTATATAAATGGTCAGTTGAACCCTTAACGAGATATTGCCCTTTATTATCAATTTTTGTCAATTTTTCGTTAATTTGTGTTATCTTTTACAAAATTCTTCTCCAAACTTATTTAACCAAACTTGTCCAAATCATCATTAGGGTATCAAGTTTGAAAAATGTGTCCGATGACCCGGCTTGCGTAGCAAGATGACCGACGTGGCTTAAAATAGTACATAGGGTAAAATGCAGTTTTTGGCTAAAATCTTAGAAACCAAAGCATTTAGAGCAAATCTGAAAAAGAAAAATGTGTTTGTTAGGTCAAGATCTATCTGTCCTAAAATTTCAGACCAATCAGGCAAACCATTGTTGGGTT
Source organism: Mytilus edulis (assembly GCF_963676685.1). Taxonomy (NCBI): domain Eukaryota; kingdom Metazoa; phylum Mollusca; class Bivalvia; order Mytilida; family Mytilidae; genus Mytilus; species Mytilus edulis. Next base: position 74,950,455 of record NC_092352.1, read on the forward strand.
GGTTCCCTTTTTAAGAAAAATTTTGCTTTTGGTTATTCTGGCGTACTAAATTATAATCCTGGTACATTTGATAACTATTTACACCACTGGGTCGATACCACTGCTGGTGGACGTTTCGTCCCCGAGGGTATCACCAGCCCAGTAGTCAACACTTCGGTGTTGACATGAATATTAATAATGTGGTCATTTTTTTTTATATAAATTTCCTGTTGACAAAAGTTCAATTTTTTTTTTTAAACTAAGGATTTTCTTATTCCAGGCATAGATTTCCTTAGCCGTATTTGGCACAACTTTTTGGAATTTTGGATCCTCAATGCTCTTCAACTTTGTAATTGTTTGGCTTTATAAATATTTTGATATGAGCGTCACTGATGAGTATTATGTAGATGAAACGCGCGTCTGGCGTACTAAATTATAACCCTGGTACATTTGATAACCATTTACACCACTGGGTCGATGCCACTGCTGGTGGACGTTTCGTCCCAGAGGGTATCACCAGCCCAGTAGTCAACACTTCGGTGTTGACATGAATATTAATAATGTGGTCATTTTTTTTTTTGATAAATTTCCTGTTAACAAAAGTTCAAATTTTTTTAAAAACTAAGGATTTTCTTATTCTTATTCCAGGCATAGATTTCCTTAGCCGTATTTGGCACAACTTTTTGGAATTTTGGATCCTCAATGCTCTTCAACTTTGTTATTGTTTGGGTTTATAAATATTTTGATATGAGCGTCACTGATGAGTCTTATGTAGACGAAACGCGCGTCTGGCGTACTAAATTATAATCCTGGTACATTTGATAACTATTTACACCACTGGGTCGATACCACTACTGGTGGACGTTTCGTCCCCGAGGGTATCACCAGCCCAGTAGTCAACACTTCGGTGTTGACATGAATATTAATAATGTGGTCATTTTTTTTTTATAAATTTCCTGTTAACAAAAGTTCAAATTTAAAAAAAAAAACTAAGGATTTTCTTATTCCAGGCATAGATTTCCTTAGCCGTATTTGGCACAACTTTTTGGAATTTTGGATCCTCAATGCTCTTCAACTTTGTAATTGTTTGGCTTTATAAATATTTTGATATGAGCGTCACTGATGAGTCTTATGTAGACGCAACGCGCGTCTGGCGTACTAAATTATAATCCTGGTACATTTGATAACTATTCCCACCACTGGGTCGATGCCACTGCTGGTGGACGTTTCGTCCCCGAGAGTATCACCATCCCAGTAGTCAACACTTCGGTGTTGACATGAATATTAATAATGTGGTCATTTTTTTTTATATATAAATTTGCTGTTAACAAAAGTTCAATTTTTTTCAAAAACTAAGGATTTTCTTATTCCAGGCATAGATTTCCTTAGCCGTATTTGGCACAACTTTAGAATTTTGGATCCTCAATGCTCTTAAACTTTTTATTGTTTGGCTTTATGAATATTTTGATATGAGTGTCTTGTGTAGACGAAACGCGCGTCTGGCGTACTAAATTATAATCCTGGTACATTTGATAACTATTTAATATTATTATAGATAGAGAAAAAATGTTAACAGCAATAATGTACAGCAAAGTAAGTCAATATAATCAAAATGGTCTATTGACCTCTTAGGGAGTTATTGCCCTTTATAGTAAATTTTTAACTCTATTCATAAATTTTGTAAATTTTGTAAATTTTTACAAAAGACTACTGGGATAGATTCATAGGTTCATTAGATAAAGATAATTGTAAGGAGCAAGAATATTCCGTAAGGTAAGATCTACAAACGCATCACCATCACCAAAACACAATTTTGTCATGAATCCATCTGTGTCCTTCGTTTATGATATGCGAAAAAACCAAGGTGAGCGACACAGGCTGTTTAGAGCCTCTAGTTTGTATTTTAGCCGGACAAAACGTACGGTGACCCTATCTTTTCTTTTGATATTCTCAAAGCCTTGTCTAAAACCTATCTTAACTAATTTGACCAATTGTATAGAAAAATTACATGTATATCTCGGATTTTAACAACATAAGTATTGGTTTTTTTTATTCTATATTTGCATTGTTTGTTAGATTGAGTAGAGATCGATTAGTCATGTGGGTGGTGCATAGATTATTTTGAGTTCACGAGATTCACTAACATTTTAAAATGGTTTGTGCCTAGTCGATCCACTTATGAATTGCACAATGGTAACAGTTTATATGTATTCTGCTTTTGTTTGTTCATATTTGTAGGCTCTGGTCAATACAAGAATGAAGACTTTTTGATGATTTTTTTTTTATTATTACATATTCATTCGTTCCAGCAAATGAAGCTGAATCTACAACGCACAGAAACACCATTAGTAATACAAGTAAGTTATTTATGTTTTACAAATTATAATTGATATATTGAATTGTATTCTGTACATATATTTAGTCGAAGCAGTCATTATAAAAAAAAGACAATGAGAGAAACCCCTTATTTTCTACTTTGAATTTCGTTTGTTTATCGTTTTCAGTTTTAAGTAAAATTGACTTGCACGATTAATAAATACAAATAGTTCTTTTTGCTAATCCAGCAGGCATCCATGCAGTATACTCAACCATTAACGCTTTCAGGGTAACAAAGTGAAATAAAAGCAGCCCACATTTTTATAATTTTATATTTATATACATTAAATTGATAATCATTATTGCAGACAGCAACCAACTACCTTGAGTACAATTCTACGTTGATTACAAATTAAACAATTATCCTGGATAAACATATGTGTTTACGCTCTTTGAAATTTATATGTAGCATGTGAAAAAGATGAAACAAACCAGTTTAATAACATACTATCAACATCAGTTTAAAAGGGCTTACTTTTTTGTTGTCCTTGTTTACTTAAACTAACCAACAATTTTACAGAGATGAAACTTTTGGTGAAAGAGAAATACATTAAGACCATTTTGAGTAAATATTTACTTGTCTATGAGTTTGCATTAAGAATTGAAGATAAATGCGCTCCACATTATACTTATTTAAGATTTTCAGGAAACCAAGGATAATTTTTAGAGAATCTCTTTTTGAAGGTCAGTTATTTTCTTAGAAGGCTTTAAAGGTATGTTGAAAATTGGCATGTAGAAAGCTGATACATGTACAATTCAGGGTATACCTGGTTTCAATGAAGTTAAACTTACGGTAAAATCTTTAGAAAGCTGTGAAAATTGAAAAACAGATATATATATTTAATTGGTGGTCTGACACAAAAATGCGTGGGAGTTTCCGGACGGCAACATATTGATTTTGCTGAGTTGTCATTATGTCATCTTTTAGTTTAATGCAGAACTCAGAGAATTTCTTCTATAATAGATGATAAAAACGTTGTAACACGATAATAAAGTAAACACATCGTTATGTACAGCCCTTGGATGGTGTAAACTTCCCAAAAAAACGTGTATGGTGTAATGGTGTATGGCATATGTTGCAATGGTATAAGGTGTATGGTGCTATGGTGTATGGTGTAAGGGGAATGGTGTAATGGTGTGTGAGGAATGGTGTGATTGTGTAACGTGCGATCGGGAATGGTGTGAATGAATGGTGTACGACAGTTCATCAGTTGAAAACAAAGTTCTTTTTATTTTAATTTTTCGGATCTTAAAAATAAACAATAATAATAATCTTAATATTTGAAATTTAATTGCATAATGTAGATCGTGTAGATAGAATGGGTAATGGTGTATGGTGTATGTGTAAGGTGTATGGTGCAGACGTGTATGGTGTAATGGTACAAGGTGTATAGTGTTAAGGTGTATGGTGTATGGTGTAATGGTGTATGGTGTTAGTGGGAAGTTTACACCATCCAAGGACTGTAATTCTCTTTTAATTTTTTACATAAAACGTTGTGAACGTTACAAAACCCCTCTACAAGAATTTTCATTCAAAAAGAGTGTACCATAAGATATGATGTGTAGCATGTGTACACAAAAAATATACACATAAAATTGAGAACGAAAATAGGGAATGTGTCAAAGAGACAACAACCCGACCCTAGAGCAGACAACAGCCGAAGGCCACCAATGCGTCTTCAAGCGAGAAACTCTCACATCCTCTCATAAGTGTGTGTCACAACAGGAAAGACAAACCTTCCGTGTCCCACCTTTATTCTCGTATATGAAACGAAAACATTGATATTACAACATAATATTAGACTTTCTTCAAAGTGCCTGAGTGGACATATGTAAAACAACATCCATCAACTTTTCTATTTTGTTGTCCAAATTCAGCCTCTTTTACCCTGTCAGATTTCATATCATTCAGCGGTCGAATTGTCTGAGTAGTTTTCATAAAATTAGTAAGCATTTTATAGAAAGAAATGACGGTACCAGTTGCTTTCATGAATATTTTCTACGGTCATCTTTTATCTCTACGAATTGTTTATTACCAATTGTCATCTACTCAGGAATAGATTACATTTATCTTAGTTGTATTTGGCGAAACTTTAAGGAATATTTGGTCCTCAATGCTCTTCAACTTCGTACTCTATTTGGCCTTTAAACTTTTTTTTATTCGAGCGTCACTGGTGAGTCTTTTGTAGACGAAACGCGCGTCTGGCGTATATATACAATTTTAATACTGGTATTTATGATGAGTTTACTTGAAATTTCTTTGATAAAGGAATTCATACGCGGACATAATATAAATTTATGAGAACAATAGAAAACATCTTTCAGATATAAATGCCATTTATTTTTAAATTATGGTTTGGTAAAGGAAAACATAGTGCATGCTTTGAAATTTAACTAAATCGTGCTATAGATTAAACAGGTTGTGTATTAAATGGTTGCCGATGAGTCTGGTTTAGACGAAACGCGCGTACTGCGTAGAATTAATCTATTAGCGTGGTACAAAAATATGGTATTCTGTAAAATTATTATTCTCAGATTCCTTCGTGTACATGGTGTAGTTACGGAATTTTATTATTTAAAGAAATTGGAGATTTTCATTACAACTCAAAAATGCTGTAATCTATATATATGAATGTTTGGTAGATTGCTTAGATTAATTAAAATAAATCCACTTCCGTCTTTGAAAATGTCCATAGTTCGTATTAATTAGTATGTGAACTTAATCCATTAGAAAAGGGTGATTGTTTTCTGTTATCGATTCGATTCAAAAAAAATTTTGAGCAGTTTTCATTAAACGTTGGTGACTATGTGTTTGTCTATTTAACATGTTGAATGACGCTCCTTTTTATGGGAATTTATCATATAAGATGTGGAACTTACTGATTTAATAAATCGTCAATAATTGCCCCTTTGTCACACTAAATGACAGTTTTAGAATTGAATTCTTCAACAACTAGGTGCCTCAAACCTAGTCAAACATGATGTATTATAAATAGTGAAAACTTATTTTTTCTGTCAATGGGAACCACTGCCTATTTTAGGTTTTTACGGAGGAGGGGTATATATGATCAGTTCCACTGACTAGTTCATCATTTACATTCATTTAAAGCACTGAGACACCTAAAATAGCATCATGTGTATCATGTGAGAATGGCGCAGCTCGTTATCTTATTCTTTTTGCATGAAGAAAAAGGAACGATTTTTTTATTTGTTTCAGTGAGAATGTTATTTCTATCAAGACAAAACACATTAATACAATCAAACTCAAGTCGAAAACGAACTGATAATGCCATTACAAAATCAAATACACGGTTTGACCGAAAGACAAACAAAAGTCTACAAGTGATAAACTAAAACCTGAGCAATAAAATCCCTACTAAGACTATTGTTAATTAAATATCAAAACAATATGAAATGTTCCTAAATCATTTTCAAGTATGTTTCCGCTGCAAAAACAGTGATAAGTTTCATTTTCTGACTTAGTTCTTAATCATTACGTATACCAAGCTAGTTATGTTTCTCATGGGACAAAAGAATCAATTATATCGGAATTATTGGAATCTTTACTTTATATTGACATTGGTTTGTTTGCAAATCTCATCCTTTTATATGTCAAGTCTATTTAGACTAAGAATGAGAGTTAACTATAATAATGTGTTTTATATTGTGTTTATTAAAGCTGCCATTGTTGTTGGTTTAGTATGTGGAACACTACTATTGGTGATATGTGTGATATTACTTGTTATTATACGGAACAAAGACAAGTAAGTATTGACTAAGACGAGGAATGTAACGGAAACATGTATCTGTATTCTTATACATATCAAAATCGTTTTGGTAAATGGAAATTATAAACATAAAAACATAGATAGATAATGTGTGTAATGTCAAACAATAACACAAACACCGAGCTCGGAGGTAAATTCAAATGAAAAAACGAACAAAATTAAAAGTTGTTTAGCAACAGAATGAGTAAAAAACAAGCACAAGGATTTTCTGAAAAAAAAAGTTGATTAAATCAAACAGTGTATCGACTTTTTCTAGTATAATATATTAGATTTACGCTTTGTAAGCTCAGGATAAAGTAAATTTCAGTATACACAATTTCAATTAACTTTCGTGTTTTTTGTTTTAGAATTTTGAGATGTTCTCTACCCAAAACTACCAATAACAAATCAATAGATTATGTTGACACAACACAGCAACAGAATCCATCGTTTTATGAAGAAGTTGGCAATTGCAATGCTGCTGATTTACATAACTATGAACAACTCTCTAGTACGGATCATCACTACAGTACCATCAAGGACTAAGTAACTAAGGAAATATAATGCGATTTCGCATGACACTTTTTTTTTCAAATTATACTATTAAGATATTGTTAACTAGAAGATTAAGATAATAAGGGCTAAACGAAATTTTACATACGTATATATCGTTAAAAACAAATCAAAGAAATATATTCATGAGGTATTTTGTTCTTTCAATGAAACATCCAGACATTATGATCTTTGTTTAGTCTACTTTCTTAAGTATATGTTTTTATTCTTTTGTGATGTCCAATAAGGTAATTATAAAAAGAAGATGTTGTATGCTTGCCAATGAGATAACTCTTCACTAAATAAGACCAAATAACACAAACATTCACATATATAGGTCACTGTGCGGTCCTCAACAATGAGCAAGCCCATACCACATATTCAGCTATAAAAGCCCCGAAATCACATATGTCAAACAATTTTAACGAGAAAACTAACGGCCAAATATATGTACAAAATTTGATGAAAAACAAATGTGTACCACATCAACAAACGATAACCATTGAATTACAGGCTCAGGACTTTGGACAGGCACATACATAAAGAACGTGGATGGGTTAAAAATAGAAGTAAGCGAGATGAACTTGTTGAGCATATTTCTTTTTTAAATAAAGGCAACAGTAGTATACCGCTGTTCAAAACTCATAAATCGATAGAAAAAAACAAATCGGGGTAGCAAACTAAAACTGAGGGAAACGCATTAAATATAAGAGGAAAACAACGACACAACATTAAAATGTAACACACACAGAAACGGACTAAGCATTAGACAAAATCATATGAGAATAACAAATATAACATCAAAACAAAATACATGAATTTGTGATAGATAAGTACCGTGACACGTCTTATAGTTTTGAACAGCGGTATACTACTGTTGCCTTTATTTATATGGTTGAAGATCTGTTAATCTTGCGTAAAAAAATGCGTACGATTGCACTGTTATTGGTTTATATTATTTTGTAACATATTATTTAATCAATGGATAAAACATCTGAAGTAATGAAAACGAAAAAGAAAATATCACAAACAAAAACTCATGCCCTATTTGATTCTAATCATTGGCCTTTTTCTGCATGCATTAATCACGTTCTCTTATCCGTAGATGTTTAGAATATCTTTCTTACTAAAATTCAAAACGGAAACGGGAAATGTATCAAGGAGACAACAACCCGACTAAAGAGCAGTGTAAAACTTTTTGTTAAGTAAATCAAAAGATTTTACATACAACACAACAAAACAACGAATTGCATATGTTTCAATATGTAAAGGTGAATCATAATTATGAACAATTATGATGTTAAATACAGTAATTCCATGAACAAGTTTAATGTTAACAAATAACACTATTGAACTAGATAATATCAACAACACGTTCTGGAGGTTGTTTTTAAAACACACAATTAATCAAATCGCATATAAACTTTAACAATACACATAAGTCTTTACAATTTGTCAGGCTCTGTCCCTAGTACAACCATCACGAAAAGTCTACCAACAAATAGGCAACAGCAGTGCCTTGATGTTCGAATTCCTTGGGTCCAGAAGACAAGACCGCAAATAACGAGTCAACATGCAACCGCAAAAGAACTAAAACTAAAAATGCAACAAAAGATAAACTCCTATGTCTACTTATACTTCATCTGCATACCTGTTCAACGAGTTGTTTTTATATACTCAACAGAGATGATTGTTTATATTATTGTAAAGGAAAACAAAATAAGTGGCCCTCAACTTTTGGTATTGAGATTAGCTTGCGTTATTATTTTGAATCATATTGTTCAATTTCTATATATTTCCATACAACATTGTTTGTCAAAATTAAATTGCCAAGCAACCTTTCATTTCATTATATAACTTTGTTATAAATATATAGGTTTTCATCTATGTGTTCTCTATATTGTAACATGCTGATTTATATAATGCTGTATCTTGAATAGTTATACTTCAATCATAGTCCTACACTTGTTCTTCCTTAAAACGGATTAGATCAATACTTCATATTTTCAACAGTCAATACGATGTACCTTAAGGTTATTGGACAGCTTACCAACCCGAAGAACTGTATATATTAATGTTTTATTCCCTTAATAAAAGACACAGAATCTGGTTTCATGGAAAATGAAATGAAATAAAAGATTTTGAAGATACGTAAATCTCTCAAAAACCTTCTTGTCATCATATACTTGTATCTTCAATATTAAATATCAGACAATTATCCACAAGGGAACAAATTACGTAGACATGCGCCAAGCTAAAACCGTAAAGAAGGCTATAAAATGACAATGTTTAGGGGAAATTCAAACATGAAAACCAACAGCAAATTTTATTTAAAAAACAACAAAACTAAAAACAAAACAATGAATGAAATAGAAAATAAACTACAGCCAGTAGAATTAAGGTTGTTGCCTTACTATAGACACATGGAGATCGTGATGGGATTAACATGTTTTGGTTGCAAGATCCTCTACTTGATTTCTAAGAATATAGTTTAATAGGTGTTTGTCTTGGACTGTACATGTTAGCATTGTGTGTTTTGCTTTTACAACTTATGCTCATCATGATGTATACTAATTTAGGTTATTTTAGGGTAAAGCCACATTTCTTATTATATGATAACGTTCATATCTGAATAAACAAAAGGATGTTGAAACAACTGATCTTATTTAAGCTCGCAAACTCCACTGTGGTCATTCAGGATTTATCATGAGTTTGTAGAAAAGAGGTCTACTTTAATTTTTTTTCAATTTTCAATTTTCCTTTTTTATCTAAATAATTTGGTTTCCTTATAACTATGGATTCATTTGTTTTCATGGGTATCAAATTTCGTGTCTGGACAAAACTTGGACTTTCGTGGACATTTAATTTCGTGGTTCTGCCAAAGTCTGCTTGCAAGTCTATGGAAAATTTGTAATTCGTTGATCATTTAAATTCGTGGTTCATCTGTACCCACGAATTCCACGAATATTGGTATCATACGAAAAAATAATGAATCCACAGTATAATAAGTATACCCAGGACTAAGATTGATATATTCAGCTCATTATATTACACGAAATTGAATTATATCTCTTAGCTACAATAGCAGTAATTTTTCTTTAATGCAGTACGGTTTTTTTTTATTGTTTTTGTCACCTTTATAATATTAACCTCTATTAAGCAAACACGTAAGTGTCATTTGTATCTTTCTTTTATATAGTGTTATTTTTATCTTTCTTTCTTATTGTGTAACAATATTTCAGGATACTACAGCAAGATAGTTATCGATTTAGGTTTACTATTCTTTTCTTACTTATCGAGGTAACGCTGTGATGTACTAGCATGTTTTTAACTATTTCTATGATGAATACGCTTATTAAAAGCAATGCTGGTAGAAACAGAGGCTAAATTTTATGATTTATTTTGGTCACATATTTTCAACCAATGCAAACATTAGTCTTATTTCACCGTTCGGCTATGCTTGACACGGGGTGGCGGTATTGTAGCATATAAAAATGATCACGGCGAGTTAGGGTATAAACATTTCTTTTTTTTTTAAATTGTCAGAATAATATAATATATATTGCACGGAAGAAACTTAGAAATGGAATCATGATAGGAAATGCAAGCACGGGAATATCGTATCAATTGGGAGATTTATACCCCGTATGCAGGTGCTGCTGGAATGTTGCTACTTAGAAATGGAAAGTTCACAATTGGAAAGCTGAAATCATCTCTTTTGTTGTAAAGTTTTGTTTTCAACCGACCCTCATTGTCAATTTCTAGATGTAAGTCAAGATATGAGGCCGACTTAACTGTATCTGTAGTATCCTTTATCTGTTTGATTTGAATTATTTAGTGAAAGAACATCATCTATATAGCGGAAAGTAGAGTTAAAGGATATCGCTTACTTCTTATCTTTCTTCCTAAGAAGTTCCTGCATGAAGTCAGCCTCATAATAATAAAGAAACAAGTCGGCAAGTAGAGGGGCACAATTTGTTCCCATTGGAATGCCGACAGTCTGTGGAAAAACACGTCCTCCGAACGTAAAAAATATGATGTCAATCAAGAAATCAAGCATCTTGATAATATCAGTTTCAGAGAATTTTTTTGTTTGAATCAGAGTAATCCTTTACAAAGTAGGATTTATCCCTCCTTAAGACAAGATACTTGTATCTACGTTGGCCATTCTTTTTAATGAAGCAAAGCAATACCAACTCTTTCAATTTGTCTTTTAGTTTGGAATGTGGGATACTTGTGTAAAGAGTAGAAAAGTCAAATGTTTTAAAACTGTTACAAGATGAAAGAGAGTTAGATTGTATGTACTCTAAAAGATCCGTGGATTTTTTTAAAAGTATCCACATCTGATTCACGCCACCTCTAGAATAGGCAGTGTCACAATATCTTTGGAGCCCGTCTTTGATTGCTGATAAAATAGATGTTAATAATTTAGAAAGAAGTTTCTTGGAGCACTTGGAAGACCCAGCAATATACAGTTGTTTGTAAGGACACTTATGTAGTTTAGGTATCCAATACAGTGACGGAAGATCCAGTTCTTCATCTTTGGTTGAAATTCCAAAAGAACATAGAACAGACCTATGATTATCCAGGATTTTCTCTTTGGTAAGAGTGGTGAGGGTATGTGTTGAGTTTCCAAGTGAATTGTCAATACCTAATTAGTTTTTCAAGCAGTACATGTAACGAGTTTTCCACACAAACACGATGTTGTTTGGAGCTTTATCTGCGGGGACAACAACATATTTGTCATAGAGGTAGGATAAGTGTTTTGCAACATATGGGTCTTTAAAGGTTGACGTAGCATGGGCATTGATAGACCCATTCAGTTTCTTAATTCTGATTTGTATCACCGACCTCACTGTCTTAATCCATTCGGAAAGAGTATCTACGTCTTCTTTCTCGCGCTAAGCCCATTGCCTGGCATAATCCTCGACTGAATCCATCAAAATTTTAAAGTTTTTACTGTATGCAAAAAATCATACTTGTATCCAATTTGGAAAATTTATTGTTTTAAGTAAAATATCTGTGTATGCATTAATATTAATATTACTTCAATATATATGGTGTTAAATTGAATAACTCACTTTTCACGTCGGAATAAGTAATTTCGGGACTATTCAGTCGCCTATAGCATATTTGAATTCATGCAAAAAGAAACGAAATCTTGGTCTAACACTGTATATTTATGAATCAGTATTTTAATTAGCATCTATCATGTCTTTGCTGAATTTAAAGTGCTGCGACCACACCCTAAAATCAACTATTGACGAACAATTTGCACCGTTGATGTTTTAACCATACCTTCAACCAAAATCTAGTCATGAAACAAGACAAACAGACAGCAGCACAGGCTTAGGCAAATAATGTAACTTGTCCTATTTTATATCGGTTAAGACATTGTTTCTTTTATTGGATTACAAGGAGCCATATGACAGCCTTTATATTTTTGTAAAAAAAAAACGTCCGTCTTTTGTCTGATTTTTTTACTTGTTTGTTTAGTGATTTCGTATTATGAATGAATTGATACGTCTTATTTATAGTGTATTCGAAATATCATAGGAGGAGTAAAACTAAAAAAAAATATAAACACTAGTCTAAAAAGTCAGAATTATCTTTCTTTGAATATTAAGTATAAATATGATTTCAAGACGGCCTTTGGTGTTTTTGTTAAGTTACAATGCCAGTTAAGTAAAAATAAAAAAGGTTTAGGGTATAAGCGTATGTGAAAGAAATCAAACGTCTGAGATTGAGGATGAAGTGTTTGATCTTGCATATCAAACTTTCTGTTGTTCTTAATTGATATTTACATACTAACATTCTAAAAAGCACTCAACCTTAAGGTTATTTTTCGTAACGGTCGACCTTTTTAAAAGGATTTACAATTTATTTTACAATGCTGTTCGATGAGAACTATTCTCTTCAGGTGTATCGGTTTGATCTTCACCAATGATATTTTCGTACCCTTCTTTCGATTGGATATTAGAATTTGAATGTGTATGTTCATCGACTTGAAAGCCATCTGAAGAAAGAATTGTCGAAGACACGGTTGCAATTTTGCCATTTTCTTCTTTTTCAAATGCTTGGTTGTTGTAACATCCTATCTGGAATTCGTTATCTACATTGCTGTTTTGGTTGCTGTAAAAGAGATATTCAATGTCTTCAAAATTAATATAAAACATTTCAAATAAATACACATGGAAAATATAACTGGACCCGTTCCACATTGACAGCAGGTATGTTCTTTCTTCATATCTTTTTTGATTTAACACACTGTCGAAATCAAATTTCCGTATCAATTACTCGAAAAATGCTTTTTTATTCAACGGCAGGATAAAATAGTACAAAATTATGCATTTTATATTGAAAAAAATGTAAAGCAGATACATATTTTCTACAACTATATAAAAAAAAAACCATCAAACTATCACGTAATGCTATTGGTATAGTTACTAAGTTTAAAGAAATGTTATTCTTTTTAATAAAAATTGTGCAAGGCTTTTTATCTTCTTCTTTATATAACGTAATTTATGAACATTTTGAAGATACCATTGGACATCATTGCGACTTTCAAATCAAAACAGACTTATTCAATGAATCATTTTACATCCATGTCTTTTTCTTGTTGACAGTTGCTTCATTGACAAACGGAAACATATATTTTTCTTTGTAAAAATTTGGGAAAAAGTGATCGCCAAAGCATAGAGCTTTAATATTTGTTGATATTTTCGTAATCATCACTTGTCATCACTTACCTTGAAATATTCGATGTGTCAAAGTGCTCATCGTTTTCGTTTTGTTTGTGACGCCTAATTCCAGCTTTATCATAAATGCCTTCGTGTGTTTCAGCATACGTGCCTTCTTGTTTATCGGAAAACTGTAGGAAATCTGTAATTTCCTTGTTTTTCGACTTTGTTGCTTCGTTTACTGGGGCATGTACAGCAGGTTTAGGTAATGAATTTCTAAATATATAGTATCAAATAGACTAGCCTGACATCTAGTTATTGAGTTTATTATTTGTGGCAAAGTATATGTTACTTATACGTGTAACACTTGCAGGACTAGTTTCAATGAAAAATAATACATGAAAAAGGCGAAAATAAAAATGTTACCAACAGCTTCTACCTCAACATTCAATACTACAGGGTTAATTATGTTTGTCTTGAAATGTTGTCAATATTTAAATGTGATATCAATTTAACGTTGCAAATTAAATCCGCTTTAGTGATATTGGTAATACGATTCATTTTTCATATAACCAGGAGAAAACGAAAAATGGATACAAATATCGAACATCTTGACGAGTATTTCAGTTTTTCAAACAGGAGCAACATACGCTCTTTAAAAGTCACTCACACAAAATTATTTACATATAAAAAGCAAGAATTTTTAAGTTGGTATGAATAAGGTCTAATTAAAACAAAATTATTTCATGAAAATTATACGTAATGGACAAAATCTGTTGTACATTTTGTCTTTAAAAAAAAACTATACATGCTGCATTTAGAAAATTAGACAAACACTCATTACTAAATTGTGTAATACCTCTGCGTATAAAGCGCCGAAAAAATATGTATTGTTAACCGTTATACTGGTTTTGTTTTTTACAGTTTTTGTATACGTACGAATCGTTCTTTTTGTGTTCGTCTTCCTCTTGTTTCTTCAAGTACTCTTGATTGTGTTCTCTAATATCTTCAACTTCATGTCCGTTATCAACCGTTTGTGTTTTATTGGTATCTTCTTCCAAAGCAATATAATCATAACTACCAGTCATAGATTCTACAATCGCTTTTGATTCATAGCCATCGAGACATTGTGACTCATTTTGTAATATAGTTTCGCTTATCTTTCTGTAAAACAAAACTAGTATAGGTTAACTATATGCAATACTAAAACATTAAGTCATGATGTTCTATGTAATATAAGACATCTGTTAAGTGATATTTAATGTGATTTCAATTTGATGTGTATACTGTTTTTTGTGGTTTTTCGTTCTTCTTATCTTGCATTGTTTCTTTGAAACATGTGTTTATATTTCTATTTTTCTAAATGGATGTATAGAAGAAAATTTAACCCTATACATATGTTCCAATGTTTAAGTCAATTGCTTACACATATATCAGAACTTTTGTTTGTCTTTTTCTTTTTGTACCATAGTGTTGTATGTTTGGTTTCCACTTATGAGTTTTAATCGGCAAAAACTTCGGAATTCCGATCCTCAATACTATTCAACTTTGTACTTTATTTTAGCCTTTCAAACTTTTTTTATTTTTTTATACGAGCGTTACTTGTGAGTTATTTGTAGACGAAACACTAGTCTGGCAAACAAAACTTTAATCCTGGTATCAATGATGAGCTTACTGCTAAATTATAAGGTTTATAGATTTCTTGTTTTATTTATATTATTTTTAAACCTAGAATTATAACTAATTTCTAGCTAATATTAATTGAAATTGATTTACATTGACGTAATAATTTTTTTAAATGAAAAGTAAAATATAAAAAAAAAATGAACTCCGAGCAATTTCAATATGGTAAGTCCTAAATTAAATGGCAAAATCGAAAGCTCGAATATATCAAACAAATGGACAACAACTGTCATATTCATGACTTGGTACAGGCATTTTCTTAAATAAAAAATGATTGGTGAACTAAACCTTTCATTTGTATGACAGTTGCATAAAATTTCATTTCTTGACAACGATGGGTGAACAAAACAAACAGACATACTTGGTAAAAGTGTCACAAATAGGGTACATCATTCCACATTGAATTCCTATCTTTATCACAAAAAAAAAAATCTATAAACAAACGTTTGCAATTATGGCACATTAACACAATGACGGGATGTATAAGCCACGTCATATGTATCAAAGAAACTTAAAAAGACATATTTGCAAAAATGAATGTTAACAAAACAAAAAATAATATTGAACAATAACAAAATGACGGGATATAAAAGTACAGAGCCACGTTATGTTTAAAAGGAAACACAAAAAAGCACATAGACAAAGCATATTAGCAAAAATGAAGGACGATAATGTGACTGTATACTTACCTTCTCCTTTTATAGACACAATATGTTATGACGATAATAACGACAATGGAAACTGCAGCCCCCAGAACACCACCAATAACTGGACCTACAAAATGAATTAATTTTTTGTATAAATTTTACATGCAAGTTTAAAAAAAAGGTGGGAAAGCAGAAAAAGGTACATTTCTATCAAGATAAATGAAAGAAGGAATGCTGTGTAATGACTATATTTTTTCAATACATACGAAATGTAATTTCTATATATATTGTACCGCTGTTCCTTCTACTCTCAAATATTAATCTTCAGATCGATAAAGTTCATGATGTTGTGTATGCCTTGTACCTTACTTAGCCTACTACACTTGGTTTTCGGAGATAACGGTGGAGGTAAATACAGATTTGTTTACAATTAAAATATTTGTAAAAATCCTTTTATATTTGATATGTTTCCATCAGTTTTAGTTTGTAACCCGGAATTGTTTTCTCTCAATCGATTATTGACTTTTGAACAGCGGTATGATACTGTTGCCTTTATTCGTACATAATTGTCAAAGAAATCTGTTCATCATTTGGTCCAATCTTTTCCGATTAAGAGAGTTACCCTGATATTATCGGACAAAATCGAAAAGTAATTATTTGTACAGTCGTTTTTGCTTGTGATGATGGAAGTAATAATACAACGAGCTCGTAAGTTGAAATATTTTATTAGTGAGTTAGTTAAGTACAAATATAAGTGAAGCATTAAACAAACGAATAAAATGATATGTTGTTAACCCCGGCACATTCTGTATGTATGTGCCTGACCCTGTTTTTCGTTCAATGTTTATATAAATTAGGCTGTTAGTTTTCTCGTTTGAATTGTTTTACATTGTCATTTCGGGACCTTTTACAGTTGACTTTTCGGTATGGGCTTTGCTCATTGTTGAAGGCCTATAGTTGTTAATTTCTGTTTTATTTTGGTCTCTTGTGGAGAGTTGTGTCATTGACAATCATACCACATCTTCCTTTTTTAGAAGTAAAATTGGATTTCCGACGATCCCAACAAATTGCAATGATGTCTTAAAAACATGTTTTTAAAACATGAATGATCCTACTACAATAAACTTAAACTAAAAATCGTGTGTATTGTAAAAATGTATCGCCGAATACATAAATAAGTTATATTATAGGAAAAAAAGCAAATATCTGCCAAAAAATAAAAGTTCATTATTACATGTTCAACCTTCAGTAAAGTATAGCTTGTAGTCAAAGGACTAGAAATGTTAAGAGAAATTGTAATACTATACTTTTTATCAGTAGGTTCAGCAGTGTATTGAATATATCATAATATAAGACGTAATCGAATTAATTTTAATTAAAAAAAAACCAATTGTAATAGAATCAAAACAGGGTAGTTCTCAAAACTTATTATTAAGAAAACAATTAATATGATTTTAGTAACTATAACTCAGGAATATATTTTTGTACTAATTTACCTTCTCAATTAATACACTTTACACAAACCTAATTTCCAATATCATCTTCATTAAAAGAACTATGTCAAAAAATTTAATTCAGTTTTGGGGATAAATTTTAAAGATACCAATTTAAAGAAAAAGAAATACATACCTACGTTCCCACTTGAATTTTCGTTTACATAATAAGCGCCAGACGAACTGCCTGTTGAAGTAGATTCGGTTGTTGTTTTATCAGCTTTGATAATGAAAATATGAAGAAAAAACAATACAAAAGTAAATATGTATGTTTGAAGACACCAAAATTTGATTTAGTCGACTATTCTTACTATTCTTTTTACGATTATATCAACTTCTGCAAATACAAATACAAAAACGATGTGCAATCTTTATAATAACATCAATATTATCGTGTTATTGTAAGTCAGGTTATTAGTAAATCTTAAACGACCAGGAATAGTGCGTAGAAGTAGTTATATGAAAGTACTTCATTGATTTGAAGTTGTGTATTTTGTATCACCTATGAAATATGCACTTATCATTAATGTGATGTTCTAAACTGATTAAACATATGATCAATAAAGAAATTTAAAATAAAGCAGAATTGAAGATAAACATGAACGAACAATGAAAGATGAAAACACTTTATTCAACGTGAACCCCTTTAAAATATTAACACATTAGCACTGTAACATGTGTAAAATGCAGGATCTTCATTTGTGTGATGAAATGTTTTATTTTAGTTAATAATTTCTGTTTTACCAAAAACTCATTTACCTTTCTAGGAATTTTTATCAATAATTCTATAGTCTTCTGATTGTGGAAAAGTGTTTTGTCTATCAGCTCATATTTATGATTTTGTCATGAAGTAGTTCACGTTTTTCTTGATTTACGCCTTTAAATAGAATTTAGAAGGAATTATACGGAATAAAGACGAAATAATTCTTTATATTTGCTTTAAATGAATAATAATTTGGTGTACACTTTTGAATAACTTGATACGCAGGTCTTCATAGACAAAAATAATACAGTCAAATGCACATGGTTTAGATAACTGAGATCCGGAATATGTATATTTAGCTTTGTAAGGGCATAAACACTTAATCTTTGCAACTACTTAATGCATTTAGGTTACCTTCGTTCATAATATTGACCTCTATTGTAGCAACTTCTGTGTAGGTAAGGCCATTGATGGTATTGCTGACGTTACAAGTATATAGCCCACTGTCTGTTGTATTTATGTTCCTAAGGATGAAGTTTTCAGCAGTGGTAATGAGATCATCATGGTTATCTTTATACCAACGATATATGGGTGTAGGATTTCCGTCACCTTTGCACGATAATGTTATTGAAGTGTCTTCACCGACTATATACTTTTGTTTATCAGGATGCTTTGTAACAGTTGGCATTCTCACTTTATCTGAAAGAAGAAAGTTAAAAAAAAGAAAATGCATACATGTGGTGTTCAAAACTGGCATTGTTAGGCAATCCGTCATGCTTTCAGAAATAAAGAGAGTTTCCTGAACAGAAAATTGATGACTCTTTTCAAGTTCAAGATTATCAAAGGCGTCAGGGAAACATTATAATAGGGGAAGATAAGGTTATATCATGGTAATATTTGATGGTGAATATTATATTCATGACAATCGTTTGCAGTTTTGTCCAAGAATGTTTTTCTTCAACTAGAATGTGTGAAGAAATATGCAGATTCAGAATAACTTTCTAATAAGTAAGTAAGTAAGTAGATTTTTTATTATAATGACTTGCGTAATTAAAGTAGTGTGTCAATTATCATTGTTTAACATAATATATACATATACACCTGACGTAATGGGTAAGGTCACCTAAGTATTAAATATTTAAGTTCACATTTGATTTGTGTAATGAATTTGATTAGAAGTCTCTCAATAATCAATCTATCTAATCAGAAAATATAAAAATAACAATATGAATTATATTTATCAATAAATAATATGTATGCCTATGATACAAACAAAAGTATATATACGTTAAAGTTGTGTTGCTTATACAGTCTATCATGAGGTAAATAAGAAATAAGACAATATGCCTTCAATTTATTTTTCATTTAGGTTAGTATTCTTTTAAAAGAACATTTATTTATATATTTTTGTTTCTTTTTCATTCTCCTCCCAACAGTTTGCAGTTTCATTTGATAATAAGCAAAACGATAGATCAGTCTGTAAAGTTAAAAATGCCGAATATATGCATAGGTGCATTGTAACTACACATTGAAAGTGACGCCTTCTACATAAATGTGTATATGATCCAGAGTGCTATAACACATTTAAGTTTGTCTACATTAACATATCAAGCACTATTAAATTTCTCAACAGAATATTAAAGGTTTCAGTCAGATATTTAAGTTTTTCACCTATGTGAAGGAAATATCCAACAGATTTTAAAACAAATGTTATCTTTCAACATCTTTTTACAGGACCTTCCCCATTTCTATTGAAGTCACCATGACCATCGACAGACTTAATCATGATTTATCACCAGATATTACTATGTAAGAATTCATTTTTCCCTTAAAAAGTTATATCTCGTCCCTATGTTTCTCCTCGACTTTCTCGTTGTAATTTCAGACAACTTGACAATTGTTGGATATTAGGCAGATCTCATCATGATGCTGTGTTGGTTTTCATCATTCCCTATGAGTGTTATATCCCCTTTGAACAACTTCTTTTAAAAGCATTTTTCTGAATATTTATTACAGATATAATGATTTTAAAATAACAACATGTACAGCAACAGATAACAATATTACGTAACATTTACATGTTGTTATTAACCCTATAAGAGTAATTTTTTTTGAAAGATTATACACAACTTTTGAAAAACTAAATTTAGGGAATCTGGAGTCGTGGGGACTTAGAATCTTCAGTTAATATGACCTTTAATCTACACCAAGATCAAATGTCACTGACAGCAAAATGTGTTTTTACGCAGAAATATCAATCTTGCCTATCTATAAAACGATAATAGATCGATGCATACATAGAGTGTATCAAATGTTACTCACGAAGAGTTCACAGTGTATACCCTAGACTCAAAACCGTCCAAAGTTAAAAGTTACGATGAGATCATTCGTAAAAATATTGTATTCAGTCTATATCTTTTAAAACATAATAAATAGTAATCTAATTGCCAAATTGATCAGTATTGCAAGACCTTTAATTTTATGCCAATGTCAAGATTTTGATGAAACTAGTCCCTTTCAGCGTACTATGACTTTGTCCTTGTGACATTTGAAAGGTGAAGTGGAACTGAGTTGAATGGTGGTAGTAACATATCTCTACATATTTTAAAACCTTTATTAATTTTCTCCTGATAGTCTTTATAAAATTTGCATTTTTCAAAAATTTCTCGATGGTAAAGTTGTCGCATTTGAACCCCATGAAAGTCCATAAAGCGTATATTTCAATTATCACATACGTACCCAAAAATAGATTGGGTGGGTTCAATAAGTGCAAAAAATAATTATGCTAAGGTAAAGTTGTTGAAGGTCATCAAGTCTCATTCCAGGTATCATACTTCCGAATTTGAACAATTAGAAGGCTTTATTCATTAAGTGCGACAAGTAAAAAGTCACTTATCAAATGAAAGGTCGTATACAGTGAAGCACTGGCTTGGTGAACAAATATCTGACTTTGAGTTTGCTCTAGCAAGTGCTTGTTGTACTTCATAAGCCTGTCTTACAAACAAAACTAAAACAAGGAAATGAAATAGATCTAGAAAAACTCAAAAAGGTTGAATGCAAACAGATAATGATTCTATTCTAAACACACAACAAACAAGTACATACCATGCGTTCTATGAAAAAAATATTGTATAAAGATTATAGAAATTATTTTGTTCAATTTCAATTAAAAGGTTTATGTCCGATATGACAAAATTAAACATAACTTGAAAATCTTCCTTCTCATGTCACGTTTTCTCTCAAAAGATTTAGACAGTTGGTTGCTTATTGCATCAGCAGATTTCTTTTAAAAAGACTTTGTTGGTTGGTGTATAAACTAGGCGAATTCACTCCTTTGGATTTTCATGATTATTTGTGTGTAATGAAAAATAATTTTTTTTCAAATTAAACAAAGTCATATGAAAATTAATTTTCCAACTCGTCACCTCTCTCACACGTGAATTGTAGAATTCTATGATTGAATTGCTTGGCACAAACATATCTTTTTTGGTTAACGCGACAGAAGAACTCAATGACATTGGTTATCTCTGGAAAATAATAAACTGTATTAACATTCAAATTAATGTGTTGTGTTTATTCTCTTAATTAATGATAGAACTAAATTGAAAATAAATATTTCTAACGCCCCGTCAAATTGTGTTATTATCACCTCCATCTTGTTTACATTTATTGCAAAAAGTAGTTCGTTCAACGATCTTCAAAGTCGTTTTTCGAAAAAAAATAAGTAGCGTAAACAGCCAATACGGGAAGCCCTCTCATCCAATCATATAAACGTATTACCTAATATCCAAATCTTAAAAGAACTATCATCGTATACTTACATTCAACCTCCAATTGTTCTGAATCTGTATACAGATCATGTCCCGCTAAAGGTGAAACAACAACGCATCGTATCACTGCCTGATTGTCTTCAGCAGTTACCGCTAATATGAGGTGACTTGTACGATAGTATGAACAATTCCCTGGTATTTTCTCGGTTTCAGTAGTCGTTGCGTTATAATCGATTGAGGGTGTATGGTCTTTGCGAAACTTTTTAAAAATAAAAATTCCTGTAGGTTTTCCAACATTTCCAGAGCACCGTATTGTAATATTTTTTCCTTCTAGTATTGTTGGTGAGACAGTCGGAGGCTCATTGCCAGATGATGAATAATAAAACGAATTGGAAGTAGAAGTTATGCTGTTATCAATGGTTGTTGAACCAACATTTCGAAGTGAAGTTGTCTGATTAATATCGCTTCGTGGTGATGCTATTACTGTTGAGTGTTCCATTCCATGCGGTGCTGATGTGCTTAAACGGTCTGTTCCTGACCATGTAGAAGTCTCTACACTTTCTGTTCCTGACGATGTAGAAGTGTACAGACTTTCTGGTTCTGGTTCTGACGTTGTAGACGTGTACACACTTTCTGGTTCTGACGATGTAGAAGTGTACAAACTTGCTGTGCCTGACAATTTAGAAGTGTTAACAATTGTTGTTTCGGTTGTAGTTGAAAAAATTATAGGTGTAATTATTATTCCAACTTTGTCAGGTTTTTCAGGTGGAACTGCAAGATATAGGCAATTAAATTTGTTCAATGCTGTCTTTATAAATTCATCATTGTGCGAAAGGGGTTTATAATTTTATATTTTTTGCTAAATACTAAATTGCCATTTTATTACTAGTACATCGGATGCAGGTGGTGATGAACAGAAACCCACCCAATCAAAGATAAGAATAATAAATATGATTTTTGCAATTAAATTCGACGAATATTTAAATCCCTATTTGAAAGAAAACGTTTAAATCTTACCTATATATTCATTTCAAAACGTGATTGCTGCTTAATGATTTAAAAAGCATACACCATAGACTGCGAATATGGCTCATTAAATTCCCATATGACTAGTCAAAAGTTTAATTTAATTGACATTAGTTGTAAACAGGAAGATACAATATTAATAAACGGAAGGGTTGATAATTAAGTCAGTGAGACAGCAGACCAACGGTCGAAATGTCAAAATCAGTAAGTGTAACGATAAAATATGATAATGATGGGTGGCTGCCTAATGTCTCACCGATAAGGAGAATCTTCTTGTATCATTAAATATATGCATGCACTCACTTAAATGAAAAGATAATTGACAGGGAGTAAATGTTTTTAAAAAGCGTTTGTATAAATCCTGATTCATATGAGTGCACAACCAGTCGGTCAGTAGTTTTGCACAAACAGTATTGTTTTGAATGCCAACACTTTTGTTGAAATATCAGACCATCGATCAAAAATTCAAGCATTCTGATGTTGTTAAATCGTTGTATATTGTTGGATCGTTTAGTTTTCACCGATCTATCTTTTTTTACACTCAAACTGCGGAAATATATTGTCCTCAAAAATGCTGTAGTAAGGTATATCGTTCCAGTGTCATTGTTTATATACGAATTCATACAAATTCAAAATAACCAATCGCAATAATATACAATCTTGAAACACTTAATGTATCTCTTCCGTCATTTTACATTATTATGGCCCATGCACATTTAAACATAAACTATATATTTTTTACAAAACAGTGTTTGTTTCTGACAAAAATCATCTTCATAGAAAGAAATTGACTTTTTATGTCATGAAAAGATCTTACTTTGGGAAGAACCACATCAAAAATCAAGGACCAAATCCACCAGAGACGACACTGCAAATTCTGGACTGATTCATCAAAAATATATATGAAGGGCGTGGTAGATTGCCTGTTATACAAACAGTCGGTATGTAAATAAAGTACGGAGCCTTACCGGTTTGTGTTTTGTTTGCAGAAATCATTTTGCATTTTTCTGTCATCGTTCATGGCATAATCAAAGGCTATTGATTATACATTTTTCACTATTAATCAGTAAAGTGTAAGGTTTTACAAGTATAATAGGAAATAAACTCATCATAGATTAAATTCTATATTTACGCCACACGCGCGTTTCGTCTACAAAAGACTCATTTGTGACGCTCGAATCCAAAACAGCTTAAAAGGCCAAATAAAGTACGAAGTTGAAGAGCATTGAGGACCAAAATTCTTAAACTGTCGACCTGTTTAGGGCAATGAAAAATTATGGGGTTTTTTTTATTTTTATTTTAACAAGTCTTGATAGTTTTGTGGGTTTTTATTATTATTATTCCTGGCTTCCTAGAACTTTTGACTTGTTTGCACTTCTGCATTTTTGTATAAAATAGCGAACTGTAATGATGGGATATTAAAGTCAAATACAGCACTTGGAGAGGGACCAAAATTAATAAATACTGTTTGACATTCAACTAAGCACACAGTGAGGTCAATACTTTTATACGAATCCGTACTTTGGAGATACATATATACGTAAATTAATTTGCAATTGATGTTAAAATAATGCATCATACATGAGGTGTACTTGGAAGGTATCCAATCATTTTGTGTGTATTTTGATTTTAACATGTTAGAATTTGGTAATATATTGTATAAAATGTTGCAAGAGTCTATTTTGATCGATTTGAAAAATGTTGTCCTATCTGAGACTTGATTATTTATTCCATATGCCTAGTTTATTTAAGTATATGGCTTAAATAGTGGGGGACAGTTTAGGAGTATCACACAAGATCACATATCAAGTTATCTTAACAGGATTATACATATACATGATATATAAAGATACATATAGCTTTTACTTATGTCATATGTTGACAGTACTGACTGGGACGACAACTTGTCTGGGTTGACTCGGTCGATGGTTGACCAAATTGATTTGGTAGACAGGTTGACCGTATCGGCTGGGTTCATATGTTGACAGTATTAACTTTTCAACTTATGTCAACCCTGTCGACCTTTATAACTCTTTCAACCTGCAGACTCATCTCAACCCTGTTAACTTTTCGACCATTGGAACGCAGTATTAAACTATCGGCCTCTATAATGTATATGTCGCGTATCCGATAATGAACATACTTGATCATAAGGTATAGCGAATTCTCATTCCTACGGAAATGTTTAACGTGAAATGTTTAACATGTAGAAACTATCCTGGTAAACCTATTGATCCTTTAAAAACTTATTCTAAAAGGTTACCAATTCAACAGTGTAATTGGATCATTGAATGTTGATTTTATTGGTATTAATATTGATTTCCTTACTAATCAATTAAAGGCAAACTAAATATTTCTGTTAAAAGAATATACACATTTACGGATCTACAATTTGTTTGATACATGTATCTTACATGTAACATTGCATAAGGTCATCTTTTTCTCTGACTGTTTAAAACGTCTTTACACTAAATCCATTGGAGGTTTGATTTGTACTGATTGATAATCTAGTCTTAGATGCATGATGTTTTTTTATTAGTTGTAAGTGGCTTTGAACTAGCTTTTAGTAACTGCTAGTACTCTCAGATCTGTCCTTTTTTATTTTTGTGGTATACAAGTTCCCGGCCACGTCAACTGATTTTTATAATTAGTTCTTATGTTGTAATGGTACACCAATGTCTCAGGTAATGGATGGGTTCGGCTCCCGCTTACATGTGTAACCCCACCATATTCTGTATGTATGTACCTGTCCCAAGTCATGAGCCTTTTATTCAGAGGTTATCGTTTGTTATGTGTACCATATTGGTTTTTCGATCATTTTTGTTCATAAATTTGGCTGCTAGTTTTTGTTTGTTTGTATTGTTTTACATTTGTCATTTCGGGACCTTTTGATGCTGACTATGCGGTAAGGGTTTTGCTCATTTTTTAAGGCTGTACAGTGACATATAGTTGTTAATTTCTGTGGCATGTGGGTCTCTTATGGAGGGTTGTCTTTTTGACAATTATACTACATTTTCTTTTTATATTCAAAAGTCGAACCACAACCGGTACAATTAGCAAGAACTAGTTTACCTTGTACACTTTTTGATCCAGTTATCTTTTAACAAATTTCACAAATTCTCTAAATACTCTTAAACGTATAATTAAAAAACACGCTTTCTAATGATAATAAAAGACACTCAAATGTTGGAAGCAAGTTACGGACATATTTTTAGATTAGAAAAATTAGAAGTACTGCAAATGATAAAAAGAATATGTCAAATTTAAAATATGAACATTTAGAAGGAAAGATATTATAACTTTGATATGAGAAAACAAAAATGTACTGTATGTAAAAGTGCTGTTAAAGATGAACTATATTATCAATGCCCATGCGTTACAACAGCACACAAGCAATACTTTGATCAAATGATTATTGATATAATTATAAGAATTTTTGTATACTGTAAAACAAAATGGCTTTTATCAATGTCCAAAGAATGAGATGCACTAATGAATAATTGACCTGAGAGCTGTCATCGTTTATTATTTTATAATTTTAATATCATATGAAATGTTGTGTTCATAGTGGAGTTCCTACTGCTAGTGTTTATTTTTTTTTCCAGTATATTATACGCAGAAAAGTTCTTTAATAAATGTAGAATTATTCAATGTTTTTATTTGCTTAATCACTGAAATCATGATAAGTAGTGTATGTTTTGTCTTGTAGCAAAAATTAAAATGTAATTATTATGAGGCCAATGTGATTAGTCAGTAAAAATATTGTAATATATTGTTCTTACCTCTGACAATTATTTGTATTGGTGCCGACTCAGTTAGCGGAGCGTTGTTTACACTCAGCCTGCACTTATAGTTCCTTTCGTGCTTACATTTTAGGTCATTAAATGTTAGAACAACTTCTGATGGTAAATCTGACAATTTGGTAATATTGGCACTATCAAATAGATACACACCATAAGGTAGTAACTTGGTATAAGGCGAAAATACTGTGGATTCTGCTATATCGACAAACGTGTCGGTTGAATCATTTATGGCCAGAAAGTTAACACCGGAAACTTTGTCATTAGGATCTGTGTTATATAAACATCTCAATTTGATACTATTAATACCAAGAACTTCGGATACATTTGCCATATGAATCTCTCTTGTGTATGCCTCTGCAACACATTAAAAATTATGTGAAATATTATGATTAAAAATGTTCAAGCATAGACTGACTTTTTTGGATGATAACCGTTGGTTTTGCAATGGTTTCTCAATTCCCCTCAATATTAAAACTCGTTGTAAAGGTTAAGTTTATCAATACCTCTTAAAGCTAAAAATTTTATCTTATTGTTTCATTACTCATTGAAAAAAACATATCTTAATAAATCTATTTCACTGTTGATAGTATTCCTGCGAGAACATGTTTTATACAGCTATTTATTCATTTTATTTTCCTGTTACGGATTGGTGCATTTCTTTGTAAAATCTGTAGGTTGTAATATTTCTTCGAATGTGGTATATGTATTGGTTTAAATAAAACAAAGACTGTCCAGTGCTTGGCTCTAAGACAAGGAATGAACACGTCTATCATTGATTATGTCTTTTTACTAAAATAAGTAAGATTCAAGGAGACAATATATAAATTAATGTATACACCTTCAATTGTATGTTAACAGGCACATGTCTCCTTTGAACAAAACAAGGAAGTCCAAAACAGTTGAAATGGACCCTCTATTTAACCATTGATTTTTAATATGTCTTAAACACAATGTTGCAATGTTCTCAATAGTTCATAAGGAAGTTAATACATTAAGTAACAAATGTACAGGGCTTAAATTGTATTCCCTAACTCATTTGTCCTTGTAAATTTCGATATTGATAAAACAGACAGACATTATAAGTAAAAATGTCAAAAATGGAGTACAGAAGTCAACATTGTGTTTTAATCTTAATAGAAATAAACAAAAACAATACGTTAACAAAGAAAACCAAAGAAAGAAAGTCATAGAGATAATGCACTTACGCAATAACGAACGTCAAGACGAGGAAAACAAAATAGTTATCAAAGGTACCAGGATTATAATTTAGTACGCCAGACGCGCGTTTCGTCTACATAAGACTCATCAGTGACGCTCATATCAAAATAGTTATAAACCAAACAAATACAAAGTTGAAGAGCATTGAGGATCCAAAATTCCAAAAAGTTGTGCCAAAAACGACTAAGGTAATCTATGCCTGGGATAAGAAAATCCTTAGTTTTTCGAAAAATTCAAAGTTTTGTAAACAGGAAATTTATAAAAATGACCACATAATTGATATTCATGTCAACACCGAAGTGCTGACAAAAAATTTACCACAGCACAATAAATTATGACGAGATGTATGTGTATTGAGCCATGTCAAATGAATATTACAAAACATAAACTAAACAGTAAAATTAATAAATCACAAAAGAATATTCAGCAACACTAAAAATGGAAAGAATTCTGTAAATATGTTGAAAAAGCTGCGAGAAAAAAATAAGCATTTGTAGCAACAGCTGACAATAGATCAACACTCTACAAAATATCCTCTTTCACCACATCAACACCCCGGCCTGGTTGTTCCATAATAAGGTTGTTTTAAATCGTTTTTATAATTTCTTCTTTGAATTTATTTTGCCGTCTGTCCCCAACCCTATATTTTTTTAACATGTTCCTTTGTCAATTCATAAGACAACAAATTGACAGCATTCAAACCACAAAAAGCACGCTGAGAATAGCACCCTTAAGATTATACCACATGTTGTGAAAGATTAACATTGATGTTCAGTAGTGTCATCAGGCCTTAAGATTGTGAATTTAATATGTTGTTCTAATTAAATATGCAAATGCATGTTTAAAATGAATTAAACAAAATAGCATTAATGTGGCTTTGGTAGCCTTTCAAGATTAACATTTCAAAACTGGTACAAGTCCAAATTCAGATGTCAATTTTGACAAAGATTCCTGATTCGAAAAATAATAACAGAAAATTATGAAAAGTGTTCTTACCATAATTTAAGATTATCTGTATTATTAAAGTTTTATAAATCATATTTGGCATATTCTGTAATCAGCTGATCTTTTTGAAATAAGTTGTCGATCGAAAAAAAAGTAGGAAGAAGGATGTCTCTACGCATGACCAATCAAGTCACTCACTGTTGTACTAAATTCTTCCTTTTTATATTAAACGTATGCACATTTTTTTAATTGAAAGATAAGAATCACAGTCTATTTTAATTCAAAATGCAATAATGTAAATGATAACGCTTATGGTCTTTTTTTTTATAGATTTCCTGTTTACAAAACTTCGAATTTTACGAAGAACTAAGGATATTCGTATCCCAGGAATGGATTAGCCGTATTTGGCACAACTGTTTTTGGAATTTTGGGTCCTTAATGCTGTTCAACTTTGTACTTGTTTTGGCTTTATAACTATTTTGAATTGAGCGTCATTGATTAGTCTAATGTAGACGAAACGCGAGTCTGGTGTATTAAATAACAATCCTGGTACCTTCGATAATTATTTTATATCATAACTTTCATATTTATAAAAATCGCTTCTGCTCAGTATTGACGGGTAAGATCCATTGGTGCCTTTGAACGTTTTTGTACATGTTCTTTGGTCGGGTAGTTTTTCCTTTTCCCAGAAATTATTGTATATTTCAGTTTTCAATTCTATATGATTCCAATTGAAGTAAAAATTTCGAAATTCAAACAAAATGTGAATAAATTTGACAGACTATCAAAGATGTATCATAAATTCCGATTATTGAACAGTTCTGCAGGATATTCCGACATTTCACTGAAATACGAGCTGCTAACTTCTGACAGAAATATTTAACCTGTATATCATTTCCTTGTTTTCCTGTAATATTTATAATATGCCCAATGTATAACCTTACAACATTAAACTTATCTGACGGGTTAATTAATTTCTTCTTGTTTAACGTGTGGCGACTAATTTTGAATTCTTGTTCTCTGAAAGGGGCATTAGTGTAGTATAAAGAAAACACTAGTATATTGTCTCGACATACTAACGATAATATTGACCGACACCCGTATACTTTAACATTGTATCGTTATCATGTCAAATCAGTACACTAGATTTATTATTGTCTATGTAATACCTATTCTCCGTGTTAAAAATAACAAATTCCGTCAAGGCAATGGTTAGTGATATGGTCATAATTATACATTATCTGTTTACGAAGCTTAATTTCTCTAAATATTAAGGATCGTCTTAGCCAGGCACCGTATCATTATTTGGCAAAACTTTTAGTAACTGCTTGCCATCAAAGCTGGTAAACGTCGTAATTTAATTGGTCATTTTCAATTGTCATTCGAGTACTAGTGCAACTGATGAGTTTTTTTGTCGACATACACGCGCGTCTCGCGTATTTTTTATTCTTGCTATCTACGATATAAAAAAAATCAAACTATTAATATAAAACATTACAACAAAAACTAGAATGCTTGCTTTTGAGAAGAGTGTGAAATGTCGGTCCCAAATTTTTATGAAGACGTGGAAAGTCAATCTTTTTTAAACACATTTATATGTCTATTTTTTTTTTTTGGCGCAAATGGAATGTACGGTTTTCAAAATGAAGTGATAGAGAAGTAATAAAAGAAATTCCCATTCTAGACTTTCGAACGGTTATGTTTTGTCATTTTGTATTGTTTCGGTGGGTTTTTTTTTTTTATTTTTTGAAATTATTAAACGTGTTGTTTTCAATGTGTTTACATCACTGGGTCGATACCTCTGCTGATTAACCATCATTCAGTCACCGATGGTATCATCAGCTCAGTAGTCAGTACTTCGGTACTGACATGATTTAACAAACTTTTCTAGAATTGTCCGTTTATAAATTTTGCAATTATTAAGAAAGTAGTGTTTCAACTCCTTCAGGCAAAGTTGAATTAAAGGAAAGTGGCAATCAATTTTAGGAATTGCATGTTTAAATACCAAGAATTAAACAATATTTTGATATAAAAAACTGGTAAAACAGGTTAACTTCCTCAAAGCGATAAGCTCGATCGCCCCATGATATCTTATTATACTACATCAAAATATTTTCTTTCCTACACATGTCTTTACCTTTGATGTTGATATTTCTGTTCAATGGTAAGTTTGATTTATTTGTAAAATGTTGAATGTTTGAAGTTAATCAGGGTCTCATTTACACAGTTTTGAGTCTTTGTACAAAGGTAATTGAATCAAGTGTGAGAGGTCGCAATTTCGATCAACACCAGATCGATATACAGACGTACACAATTATGCATATCAGTGCAGGAGTGACCACTGTCAATTGTAAAAAGTCTTGCAAATGAATATATTTTTTTTCAATCTATTAGTTTTTCGTGTTGCTTGGTTGCGTCCTCGATAAGTAATGAATATTATCACAAAGACTTATGCAGATGTTACAAAAGAAATAATCATACATGCAAGGTTGCAGGTTTCAAGAATTTTGTTTTTATTTTTCAGTAAAAACAAACTCAAGAGAGGTTCATATGGAAAATATATCAGAAGTTATTGGAACTGATAGTATTACATTAAGATGTTTGTACACCAAAGATTCTGCTGACCAAGTTTCAGGAGTGCAATTTCTTTAACAGACACGTTCCTCCCTAAAGCCGAATCAACAGTATTTTCACCTCAATGTCAGTTATTACCTTATGGTGTGTATCTATTTGACAGTGGTGCTAATATTACCAAATAGTCAGATTTATCTTCAGAGGTTGTTCTTACATTTCATGACCTACAATATAAGCATGAAAGAAAATTCAAATGCACGTTGAGTGTGCATCAAGTTTCACCAACTGATTCTGCGCCCATGGAAATATTTGTTAGAGGTAATTTCATTGTTTAAAAGTTTGCATGCGTAAAATCTACAACATCATCTAACCAAATTCTAACAAAAAAAAACCACACAAAAATAGTTATTGCCAGCATAAAATCATTCTGAGAGATACAGATTAAGAAATAAAAAACAATATCTAACAGAATATATGAGTTAACCAAGTTATTTACCTTTGAAATGCTGATACTTTCAGTGCTCTTACTGTACTTACAGGACCAACCTCTACAAACTGAATTATACAAGTGCATTTTAATAAATTACTAGTCTGCGATGTTTTTGTATTGGAATGATTTTGATGTTTCATTGAATCTTTTTCTTTTCTAAAAAATATCTTTATTGCACTTTTTTTTTGTTCATATTTTCATATTTCATATTTATAAGTATTCACTTAGTTTTAAAACTCATGGTTAATACAAACATTTGTTTATTTCAAAATTTATCATTACGGAAAGTGTACAGTTTTGTACGGTTTTGTTTTTAAAGGCTCGAGCTTTGTGATCATTGACCTTAACTTTTTGTAATTGAGTTTCATTAAATCTAACAAAACATATTTCCTACAGTTCCACCGACGAAACCTGAACATGTAATTATAGTAATTAATACACCTATGGATGTTTCAACCACAACTGCACAACCAAGTGTTAACACTCCTATATCGTCTAAAAATGAACCAACTATAACATTTCCAGGGGAAAATACTATTTAGACAATTCCTTTTTATAGTATAAGTTTATCACCTGTTGATGACTACATTCCGAATACCACCCTCTCCTATAACAAAACTGTTCAGAAAGTGAAGAAAGAGAAAAGTATAAAAGAAGACGACAACATAACGTTTAAATGTTCTGGAAATGTTGGTAAGCCAGCAGGTATTTTCATCTTTAAAAATTTTGGGAGGGTCACATCCAATCAGCTACCTTTGATGTTACGACTACCACATTAGAAAAGATTCCAGGAAACTGTTCATACTATCGTACAAGTTACCTGACATTTCAAGTAACTGCTGAAGACAACCTGGCAGTGATACGATGTGTTGTTGTGTCGCCTTTAGCAGAAAAAGACATGTACGTAGATACAGAACAAATAGAAGTCAAATGTTAATATGCAATTATATAACAAAAGTAGTTGAGAGAAGGGGTCAAATATGAAATTCAATTTTAACATGTCGCCTTGGAAGCATTTTCAGTTTCAGGGGGAAAGCTCGCTGAAAAAAGGATCAATTGTTGTCTTTGAAAAATTTTGAATGCATTTGGATTCAGACATTTAGATGAAACAATTAACGAATTGGATAAGTATAAAGCGGTATGGGCTTTGCTCATTGTTGAAGGCGTAAGGTGTTCTATAGTTGTTAATGTCTGTGTCATTTTGGTCTTTAGTGGATAGTTGTCTCATTGGCAATCATACCACATCTTCTTTTTTATAAGTACACAAGTATTAACCCAAAGAGTTCTGGCTATTCAAGTTCATTAAATCAAACTGGCCAAATTCGGGGTTTTTTTACGGATTGTCGTTACCAATTCATAATGTCTTGTATTGACAAATTGCGAGTTAGAGTGGGTGATTCCCTTTGGATATCTATGTTGTGTTTTTCAGTAGATATTTCTTTAATTTATGCAAGATTCTGTTCGAAGGAAACTTATTTAAACGTCGAATTTGCTTATTTCTCATAGAATGACGATTGTCTAGTTATGTTAATCAGTATCACATGCATGATTTTCATCTTCAGATCACATACGAATACCAACTGATACAAAATATCCTGATAAACACGAATATACAGTAGGTGTAGATTCTTCTATAACACTTACATGCAAAAGCGACGGAAATCTCAAACCAATCTATCACTGGTATAAAGATAACTTCGATAATTATCTAAGCAGGGATTTGAATACAACAAATAGAGGAATATATATTTGTAATGCCAGCAATACCGAAATCAAGTACTCTAAAGCTGCTAAAATGGAAGTAAATATTCTAAATGAAGGCAAGTTTAATCAATAAAGTATAAGTTTGTCATTGAACATTTTCTTAAGCTTCATTTTTCACTTGTATATAATTTGCTGATCTTTTAAAAAAAAACTTACGGTACTGTATTGACATTCTTGAAACGTTTGTCTATAGTTTATTTTCATCAGACTCTATATTTTATCAAGTTAAATAAATAATTATCTATATTCCATGTATTCATGAGCAAAATAAACATTTACTTAGACAATGTTGGCATAGTCTGTATGAATTTTGAACTAACAAAGGCTTTATGATGTATGTCAATAAGAGAGTAACCCAAAATACAATAATGATTATTTTGTTTCGATAGTTTTGTTTGTTCGTTTTATTCTTTTTTTATTTGTTTTAGTGTTAGCTTTAATCAGAATATGACTCTGCTTTCTAGCGTATATTAGTAATTGTCTTTTGAAAAATCGCTAGTCACGTGCTGTAAATTATCAGTATTATATATTGAATTAAAGCAGACTCAGTCAAACAACATATATTTTTCAATTCTTTACTTTTTAAATGATAAGTAGAATAAAGCAAATTGTCTATTAGTAAACGTAGAAATTGTTATTCATGAATCAAGAAATAACAAAATAAAATAGAAACAAGCAAAAGTATATTTTTTATTCCAGAAAATGAAGTTAAATCTACTACCTTCAAAAACAACTGTGCAGTTAAAACTACAGAAATAAAAAAACGACAACACCTGTAAATTTTTGTAATCACAAGTTCACAAATTAAAATTGGCAAATACTTGGTTTTGAATTGAGTTTACACTGTTAAAAAAAACCACTCATCCTGATCATGTGATGCATATTTGTAATTTTTTGTTTTTAGTTTTGTTTATGCGTGTATCATAGATATCGCAGATCAAATTTATTCGTTTAAGGATGTCTGCTGGTCATGTTTTTGAATTCTTGTCATATTTTCGATTTTCTCAGGTTTTATCCATCCAAATGTATTAAATTTTTTTTTACACGACACCCCACTTTTTTTTTTACACGACACCCCACTTTTGTCTTCATAAATCTGTTCAATAGATCAATCATTTAAGATTTAGTGATCCGGCGGCATGAAATCCTTGTTATTTTTTCTTGGTTTAAAGGGTAAAAAACAAGTCCAATGTTAACAAATAGTAAAGTCTGAAGAAAACCCTTTTCCCGCCATTTTCTAAATGTCTCGTATTTTGAAAACTACACACGAGACTAATGATTTTATTACTTTATTTTGTTTTAATATCAAAGTTGTTTTCATTTTAAGCAACCACATGAAATCCTTGTTATTTTAAGTTAGAGCAGCAGACATCCTTAAAGTGTATTAACGTACGTTTTTTGATTGAGTTAAACCTGTCATTTGATATTTTATTGTGTGTTTTTCTATGTTGTGATGTTATGCTATTGTTTCAGAAAAAGGGAGAAGGTTTGTATCCATTAAAACGTTTGATACCGCTGCAAATGTTTGCACCTGTCCTAAGTCGGGAATCTGATGTACAGTAGTTGTCGTTTGTTTATGTAATTTATACGTGTTTTCGTTTCTCGTTTTGTTTTGTTTTTTATTTTATATAGATTAGACCGTTGGTTTTCCCTGACCCTTTATAGCTTCTTGTTCGGTGTGAGCCAAGGCTCTGTATTAAGATTACCTGCCCTTGGAAATGAATGGTTGATTTTTTTGTCTCTGCTCGATCTGCCTGATAATTTCAACTTTAACATGGTGAAACGGTGAATTTTACCGGAAATAAACACATGACAAACTTACTTTGAAAGTATTGAATTAAGGTAATGAGTGAAAAACAAAAAACTCGTAAACGTGAAAGAGAAATAGAGACAGAAACTTTCAATTGTAAACAAAACACAGATATAATGCAAATGGCGGATACTGACATGACGGAGACAGAGAGCTCACTCGAACAAAACCTCGGTGAATACTCTGACGAGCAAACATTCAACAACAAACTTCTTAGTGGTATAATAGGCATACAACACACACTTAACAGTCTAATAATAAAATTTGAAACACAAAATGAAAAAATACATGGCATTAAAAATGATATATACGCCAAAGATGGCATTGAAGACAGACTTTAAGCTGTTGTTACAGAAACTGAAGATCAAACAACTATGATAGCCGAAGTCCGAAATCAAAACACAAATCTTACAACGGAATTAAATCTAATGAAGTCATACGTTGTACATTTAGAAACTAGACTTGATTGTCAACAAAGTCAAATAGCAAACCTGGTTGAACGAAGCATGAGAGAAAATGCTATAGTAATAGGGGTTCATGAACGTAAAGAAGAAAATGCAAAAGCGGAATTAAAATTGATTTTCAAAAATGTTTTGAAAATAACAGAAAACATTAAAATTGACAGAGCCCACAGAATAGGGACCCAGACAAATCAAAACAGCACCCGTCCTATAGTTGTTAAATTCCATGACTACAATGACCGGGAGCATGTCATAAACACTGCACGAACAATAGGCAAACAAAACAAAGACTTACTAAATGGCATATACATAACTCCACAATTTCCGGACGATATGCGTGAAAACAGAAAAAGACTGGTACAAAAACAAAAAGAGTATAAAGAAATAGATGTAGATACTAAAATTAAAGGAAGCAGTCTATAATAATTCTTCAGTAAAAGTGGATCCAAATATGTTGAAAAAGTGTCAACTCCAAAAGCATTGGCTATTTTTGATACTAGCAAATCTAAATTTGGCCTATTTGAACAAACTAGTTCTAATGAAGTTAATGACAATGGTCACACGCATTGTGTCACAGCTGCTGTCACCACCACATACGCAGAAGTTCGTGAAGCTGCCCGACAAATAATGCAGGGCTCAGTATCAGCATGCACTTACAACACATTGGTATATCGGTTTACAGACAAAGACGGACATACACACGACGGGTACGATGATGACAGAGACTACGGAATTGGATCAAGGATACTTGACTATTTAAAAGACATAGATGCACCTAACATAACTATTATTTCCTCGCGTACACCGCCATCTGGTACAGCAAAGATAGGTTCAAGGAAAAACAATATTATCTTGGAGGGAGTAAAGTCGGTTCTCCGCAAAATGTAAAACTTTAAATCAATTTACTGTTGTTTGAACTCATCTTGATAGACAATTAACATGTAGTAAAGCATGCTGAATACTAATTTTCTTTTCTTTCAGGTTTACAATTTGTTAGATATTATATATTAAGTTTCATGTATTCTCTTTTCAAAGCCTATATATCAATTTTTTCAAAGTATCTAAGAGTATCCATTCTCTATTTTATTTCATGTATATTTATAAATTTCACCACCACCTATAAAATACAAGCGATTTATAAGTAAATGAACTTCAAATGAAATACTTAGGTCATTAGTAGACAAAACTAATTTACATAGAAGTTTATCCGATTCTTTATTTAAATTATGTCACCATGAATTAAAAAAGTCAATAAAATACATGCAGCATATATTGCAATTTTATATAACATAATTTACTTACGGTACCGGTACGCAGACATCATGATGTAACCATCTATTTTGTGTATTACTATAATCCCGGAGAAAAAAAAATCCCACTTTTTTCTTTGTTGACAATATATTTACATAAATTGCACATGCACACGGTAGAATAAACATGTTACCTCTAGTAGAGGGTATTCTATAAAATGAATCCTGATTTCCTTTTTTTTTTTGTAAAGCATGAATACCTTTCCCCAGCTAGCCTATGTTGGTGATCAAAAGTATATATGAGACAATATCTGAAAAAGTCTAGTTTTTGGCAATAAGAAAAAACCAAAAAAAAATCTTTAGACCCGGTATTTTAATAGCACAAATCGAAGAACACACATTGGGGATCTAGGAACTGTTGTCTGTAATTCAAATACTTGTTTAATAAGGAAAAAATGGCAATTTAAAATATGGTACAAAAAAAATCCAGTTCTTTCCTGTTACCAAAGTGAATCAATTTTAAAAAGTTTCTAATGAGAATAAGGAATAAATTTAAGACACTATTTGTGGTTTACTAGTATATCCTGCAATAGTTTATCAAATGCCAGTTATTGATTTTAGCATTTGCAATACAAATAGTTTAGAAATATACTTAAATATAGTCAGATATGTCGGTAACATGAAAGAATCTTGAGTAACAGGACAACGGTAACAGGACAGAGTTGGTAACAGAAAGGATTTTTCTGCTTTATTTTAAAGTTTAAGAAAAATAAATCATTTTAGATTGGTCACAATTGGAAGATAACATCAAACAATGGCATTTATCCTTTGAAACTGTATTTGCAAGATGAAAAATCTGCCCAGGTAATGAAAAATTCTAAAATAAATTCCTTTCTGTTACTATCTACTATACTAGAATTGCACAATGTTCTCTGCTGTTATCAAAAGCAAAAAACCCATTTTTTTATTCAATATACTGTATATTATTTTGAAATTTATTTGATATGGGGGTGATAACTTATATTAAATGAAATGGTTGGCATATAGTATATAAACTGTTCGATTCTTAAGTGAAATTGTCTTGAACATCCTTCCTGTTACTGATGATGGTTATGCTGTTACTTTTGATCAGGTAACATGACAGAACGTAACAGAAAGGAATTACGCGATAGTTTTTGTCCTTTTTATCACATTAAATGTAAGTGTATTTCCTGTGACATATAACTTTTAAAAAGATGATATAAAAACACACTTAATGGTGTGGTGCACACTTAAAAATATTCTCAGAAAGTGTAAAAAAAAGGCTATAACAGGATAGAACACCAATAAGTATTTTTCTATAAATTCTTACCTTGGATGGGCTTGAATTTTCAAACCTGGCCGCCTTTCCAACTATTTCTTTGTACTAATACATCCAGGGAATGATGCTCTTCACAATACATAATGGGAAAATAACTCTTGGTCTTGTAAACGTTTCCACAGGTAAAAAAAAAAACAGTGGTAACAGGAGGGAAATCACCCCTGGGGACAAATTTTTTTCCTCTTATTATTTGCAAAATTTTATTACATGCTATAGTTATAATATAAAAAGACAAATTAGGGGCAAGTTTATTATATAATATATCATATATGTGAGAATCGGACGCCTGTTTAATTAATTTGTATATTATTTGAATGATTTAGTTTTCAAAAAAACACAGGGGATAACATGATTTTAGGGGGGTTGAACATTTAAATTACAATATTTTATTGGAAGAAATATAAGAATGAGTGTTTAATTGGCAGGCCATGGTGCATTATATAATTTAGTTTATACTTACACTTAAAATTTTCAAAAAAGATAGTTGAATAAAAAAATAATTGCTGGTGAAGTGCGGGACATGGAAATTAGACTTTTTCAGATATTGTCTCATATAATGTACTCCCATTCACATTTATAAGTGCACTTTTATACGTTTTTGCACCCATTACAAATCTTGTAATTTCAACCGTATATATGCAAACAACTATCCATTCATGAATCCCATGCTGAATGCAACCAACTGTTGCTATTAAAAATATTGGCAATTACAACTGTGTCCCACATTCTTACGTCGACAATAAAAGGTAAACAAAATTTACGACAAGAATGTCTGTGTACCTGTGCACGTGTACTTTAAGCCGTAATTGGGTCATCTATAGTAAAGGTTGTAAATTGGTACAGTATTGCTTTTATGTATGAATGAAAGTTACATGTACTTTAAACCGTAACTGGTTTTACCTATAGTGTATTGTTGTCATTAATGAATGAAAGTTACATGTGTTTTATTGAGACTGAACAATGAATATTAAAAACATTAATATTAAACATATGGTTGAGGTCAGGCAGACCGAACAGAGAGAATTCTCTCTTTTTGTATTGTATTGTATTTTTGATATGTTTTTCTGTATTTTTTTCTACTTAGTTATATAATGTTCAACTATGTTACGTGTATTACATATGAAATTAATAAGACTGTAAAGCCCAAACTAGATAATGGCTAATTATTGTATCAATTTAACGTCTCTTAATGTAAATGGCTTTGGAAACGATTTTAAACGCAAATCCATGTTTCTTTGGTTGAAAAAATTTCAGAGCGACATTATTTTCTTACAAGAAACACACAGTATTGAATCCTATGAAACTATATGGAAAAGGGAATGGGGTGGAGATATTTATTTTTCGCACGGGGAAACGAACTCTAGAGGTGTTGCTATTTTGTTTAACTGCTCAACCGATTATATATTAAAGGAAAAAATAGCAGATGAAAACGGAAGGTATCTCATTCTAACTGTTGAAATTGATAACACAGATTTTGTTTTTGTAAATTATTATGCGCCCACGAAAAATTTTGAAAATGAACAAATAGTATATATTGAAAAAATCAAGGTTTTATTAAACGAAAGGTTAGATCAAAATCTCGTTTTGGGTGGAGATTTTAATACGATACTTAATCCATTTTTAGACAAAATGGGTGGTTCAAAATATAACACACCTGCCAAATATACGAGTAAATTAGAAGATTTTATAGAAGAATTTGAGTTATGTGATATTTGGAGGACACAAAATGTTGATTCTAGATTATATACTTGGCGTCAAAGAACCCCTCTTATACAATGTCGCTTAGATTTTTGGTTGATATCGAATTTTTTGTCTAGCAGTGTTACCAAAACATCCATTGTCCCGTCTATAAAAACTGATCATAGTCTTATCAAATTGACACTGTCCGGCGAAAACTTTAGTAAGAGAGGTCCCGGTTTCTGGAAATTCAACTCGGGTTTACTGACAGATAAAAATTATGTGGATATAGTAAAAAATACTTTATCAGAATGTAATAATAAATATCACAATTAAGAAAATAAAAACTTGAAACGGGATACCATAAAAAGTGAAATAAGAGGTGCAACCGTCAAGTATTCGAAATATAAAAACATGAAATTACGGGAAAGAGAGTCCAATTTAAAAAAACGACAAGACGAAATTCAGAAAACTCTCTCTTGTACATATTTAGATAAAGATATAAATAATCTTTTGGTTGAATTAGACACTGTTAAAGAAGATTTAGAGCAAATAGTAAATAATCAAACAAGGGGGCTATTATACGATCACACGCCGAGCACTGTGAAGGCAATGAAAGAAATTCAAAATATTTCTTATCATTAGAAAAACGCAATTATAAAAATAAATGTATAAACAACACGCCTGGTAAATCATCTAATCTCAACCAAAATGTTGAGACGGAAAAAAGTATTCTGGCACTTCCTGTTGAGTCTTAAGTTTCTGGTTCAAAATATCCAAAATAAACACAGGGTAGGTCGACTTTTCGTCAATTTATTGAAAATCAATGACTTTTTTGTAAAATAGGAGAATGTCATGCCATAGATAAATGATAATTGTAGCTAATATGTCTCTGTTTGGTTCAAAATATCTGAAATTGAAGTCACAATCACTTTTCTCCTACGGATTATCATGTTTACTTTCTTTGAATCCGATAAAACTGCTATAATATTAATGACCTAGCAAGAAAACATGTCAATTATTTGTGGTTTTTTTTTTATGCTTTACGATAACCACGTCTGTAAATTGCAAAAATATTTTTTGTCAAGCCTATTCTAAGCAGAAAAATGAAAAATTCTAAATGGTT
The DNA here is from genome assembly GCF_963676685.1 of Mytilus edulis. Lineage (NCBI taxonomy): Eukaryota > Metazoa > Mollusca > Bivalvia > Mytilida > Mytilidae > Mytilus > Mytilus edulis. The sequence continues at coordinate 74,991,609 of NC_092352.1, forward strand.
GAGATTTAAAGGTACTGGTTGAGTCTTTCTGTCACAATGTTGAGACTTTCTGGTAACTTTGTGTCATAAAGTATATTATTGTTAAAATATTGGCGCTGAGGTTTCAAAGTTCAAATTAACTACGACTAGCAATCATAAACGCATGCAATATTACTATATAAAGACAAAAACTGCTAAAATAGATATGCTAAAGTTTAATTTAAATAATTAAATGTAATTTCTGTTGTAAAAATAAAGTTATTTCCCAAAATGAACAACGAAACTTTATCAGTGAGCGGTACTATTCGAGTTTACCTTTTTGCGGTTAACCTGATATATATGTTTTCTGTCTGTGGTAAGTTAAAATCTAAATACTGATACAATTTCAAGAATTGCCGATAGAAAAATGCATGCTTTACAAGTATAATTCAGATTATTTTACAATATTTATTTATTATTATGTTTTAGATGATTTCGATTCCTAATAGACTTTATTTAATGTCGAAAATGCTTACATTTATAAAGAAATAAAATAGTTAAAAACTATTCAATCGAACAGACCCCCTTTTCTGGGTTTAATTTTTCATACAGGATGACTTCTTAATGGTGGTGATAATCTATTTGTTAGTAAAATATATCATTTTTGTCATTATATTACTTATCACAAAAAAAATTATCGATTTTGAAACTGCTTTATGCAGTCCAACTTAGCGTAATAACACGTGTTGTATTGAAATGATTATAACTTAGATTGTGTATTTACAACTGTATTCAGGGCACATCCTTAATATTTGGTAATATTCATCAACATTTATAGTATACCCCAGGCCCCGTCACACTAGGCCATGATCGCACTACGATCTCTATAAAAAATAATGCTTTTGACGATTGTACTACGATTGTGTAGATCGCAGTATTGTCGTGGTACGGTCTTGAGGTCTAGAAGATCGTATTGAGAGTAGCCAACATGTTCAAAACAATCGTGATATGTCGTTGCAAAATCATGTCTAAGTAGGAGCGCGTAAAGGTCGTAGTCCACAAAGATCGCTGTGCCATCGTATCTTGAGCGCGATTCAAGTCGCAGATACATTTACTGCGCTATACGATCTAACGTCGATGTTACTGCTATCTAAATACAACCACTGGACTATACCGTATTAATGCGACCCAACCACGACGACTATTCTACGGTTATGTTTAGCAGTTCAAGACCGTATCCTTTACAAAAGTCGATTCTAGTACGATCAAGCCCGGTGTCCTCATCACGCTATTCTTAAGACCTGACTACGATCATATTACTACGACGATTTCCAGCTCTATAGTCGTTCTCATTGTCATTTTCACATAAAGATATAAAAGCTCTCTAGGTTTTGTATGTATGTATTTTGGACCTTGTGTCTCTTTTTTTCCAACGGGCCCAACCATGAATGACACATTTCATTGTGTCATTTCCACTATCTTTCATTAAAACATCGTTATTTGATCTACATTGACCAGCAATATGTTGTGATTCAGGTTGGATTGGTCGGACCAACATTTTTACTGGATCAGGATAACGCCCGAGGACCTCTGTCTCTACCACTATATATATTGCTACTACTTCTACTAGTATGTTTTTGTTCCTATGAAACAGAAAAACGATAAAATTATTGAAATCAATACAAAACGAAAAAAATACCGGATTTTGGTTGAAAAAAGGAGGGCCTGTCCACAAGAACTTATGCGCAGAATAAAGGTGGTGAGAAGAGAACGTGGTATAATCGTAGCAGGATCGTTGTATAGAAGCGTAATGAGGACGTTGTAGCAGAACAAAAACATGAAAATAACGAATTTTCCGTGACATTTTATGCCACTTATACCACGACCTCAACACGATTTGAATTTATTTTAGATCGCCGTGAGCGTTGTGCGATCGTGGTCTAGTGTGCCGAGGGTATTCTCAATATCCGCCCGACATTTATTAAAAAAGGGAACTAACAGCTAGGAAATTTAAGAGTAACTCAAAATGATTTTAAGGTGGTATGGGTGTCTTCCTCCACCAAAGGTCCAGACTTTCTATCAAGTCAGCAAAATTTGATGCAGGAATGCAGATATTTAATGTGAATTTTCATTTTATGTCCGTTATGTAATGAACAAATAAAACGGACTTGTAGTATGCCGAGAAATGGTAGGGGTTAAAAAGAATAAGAAAACAAATATCAGAATAAAAAGCCAATAACTTTGCCTGATCATAATTTAGAAGAACATATAAAAAAGATGAATGAAAAAAATAAATGAGATAACTCTCCACATGAGACCAACATGACACAGAAATTAACAACTATAGGTAACCATACGGCCTTCATTAATGATCAAAGTCCATACCGCATACATGTAGTCAGCTATAAAAAGCCGTAAATATGCATGATACTAAAGAAAACCAACATACCAATAATTGTTTTTTCCTGACGCGATTTTCAATTGGTGTGTATCCGTTTTATAATCAATTACCGTTCTGTTATCCTTCTGTTCATGTCCGTCTCACATCCGTTTTATCCTTTATATGTCCGGTAAAGATCGTTAGTAAACCTGTCTACCGGACCTCCAACGGATGTTTAACGGACGAGTAACAGATACAAAACGAACACAGAACGGACGAGTATTGTAAACAAAAAACAGACGCCTACTGGACACTTCATCCGTTGAACGTCCGTTCAAAGGTTTTTAACATGCTAAAATATTTCCACCGGACCAACCGGACGTCGACTGATAAAGTTGATACTGAACGGAATGAAACAGATATGTACGGACGTCTATAACGGATTACAACACTCGTTTCACGGAACGAACGAATTGAAAAAAAGTTATCCGTGCGGCGTCCGTTCGCGCTATCTGGTAAGGTGTGACCGGAGATTTAAGCACATGTTACACCTTTCTTTTTTTTTTTAACGATAACAAATATTTAATTGCATGTTACACCTTAACGGATAGCGCAAACGGATTACTTTTCACAATCCGTTCATGTCCGTAAGACGTCCGTTAATTTTCGTTTTATGTCCGTTCAACATCCGTGATATCCATCAATGTCCCTTCTGTCCGTTGGAGAATTTCGAGCATGGTCAATACTTTGAATTAACGGACATTCAACGGATGAAGTGTCCGTTGTACATCCGGTAGTCGTCCGTTTTTTTACGGATGTGCATGCGTTCTTAAAGAGTGACAAATCTTAGCTGCAGGATAATACCTTGTATACTATAAATATATATATAAATAGAGTATGATTGCCAATGAGACAACTCTTCACAAGAGACCAAAATGACACAGAGATTAACAACTATAGGTCAACGTACGGCCTTCAACAATGAGCAAAGCCCATACTGCATAGTCAGATATAAAAGGCCCCGAAATGACAATAGTAACGAGAAAACTAACGACCTTATTTATATAAAAAAAAAATGAACGAAAAACAAATATGTAACACATAAACAAACGACAACCACTGAATTACAGGCTCTTAACTTGGTACAGACACATACATACATAATATTGCGGGGTTAAACATTTTAGCGGGATTCCAACCCTCTCCTAACATTGGACAGTAGAATAACAGTACAACATGTACTCGTCCTGAATATGCATTTAGTTAGAAAATGAGTATTTTAATGACTCATTAAAACATCAATACTACAATCTGCGCAGTTTTACTCCTGTTCATGTTGATTATCAACATAGAAAAAAACGTTATAGAAAAATAACTGACCCACTGACATTTTACTTTGTGAAATTGCTAGAAACAGTACCTATGCAAAAGTAGCTGTGTATAGTTAAAGTTTAGTGCTGATGTTAACCCCCAGCACTGCAAATGTAAAGTATAGCGATGTAGATTTCGAAAAGCTAGCTATTGCGATGTCAAGTTAAGCGATGTAGGAATAAATTTTAGCGCTGGAGATATGAATTACAACATAATTGACTTTATAGCTTCTGTGCAAAACTGCTTCTCAAACGCTAGACTATTAATCTCCAGCGCTAGACTATTAATCTTCAGCGCTAGACTATTAATCTCCAGCGCCAGAAAAAACACAGCTATTCACTATTAACTATTCACTTTAGTACAACCAAAGGTCTCTTTAGAAGCTGCCTGTCATATTTATACAGACACGAATAAAATGACAGTTGAAAAAGATAAGATTAAAATGACAGTTGAAATGTCAAACAATATACGGCAAGTTTATGAATTTTGGCGGTTGTACATTTGTATGTATAATTGATACTAAGCTAGTTGAAAATTTCAATCACCAGAAGATCTCAACATTGTTCCAGAATATCTCAACCGATACCAGAAAATCTCAACATGATCTACTTCATAACATATTTAGCTTAATTAAATTATATTAGTAAAGAAAAGGAGCAAACTGTAATTTTATGTTTATAAGGTTTTAGAAAAATACTAATTTACTGATATATACGTAGTTTATAAATGATTTCACTGTAATTTTGTCAATAGCCGACTGCACTGGCCACATTTACCTGCAGGAGAAAAGTCATTCCAATGTCATTTTAAATATTGGTTCGTGTTATACTAGGTCTACTATATTTGTTGTATGGAATGATTGTTAAGTGTACATGTCTAGCGGGCAGATGTCATGTGACCTTGACCTCATTTTCATGGTTCAGTGGTCAAAGTTAAGTTTTTGAGTTTTGGTCTTTTTATCTAATGCTATATGCCATAGGTCAACTATATTTGGTGTATGGAAATATTTTATGATATTTATGTCAGTCGAGCAGGTTTTATTTAACCGTGACCTCATTTTCACGGTTCATTGCACAGTGTTAAGTTTTTGTGTTTTGGTCTATTTTTCTTAAACTATAAGTAATGTGTCAACTATATATGTTGTATAGAAGCATTGTTAGCTTTACCTCTCTGCCTGGCATGGTTCATCTGACCTGGACCTCTTTTTCAAGGTTCATTGGTCTTTGTTTAGTTATCTTGGTTAATGTAAAGTTTATGTGACAGTTGTAATAAAGCTTAGATTTATACTTAAGACTATCAACATAATATCAATGATTAGTATAGAAGGCGAGACATTTCAGCGTGTGCACTCTTGTTTTGATTTAAATTTTATTCCTAAGCTTACAGATCTGGAAAAGGATATATGCGATGCAGATATTTCAGAATCTGAGTGCGTTAAAGTTTTAAAAACATTTAAAAATAATAAAAGCCCTGGTACAGACGGGCTTACTGCTGAGTTTTACAAATTTTTCTGGATTGATATAAAAAAAATATGTGTTAGAAAGCTATGAATATTCCTTCGAAACCGGAACCCTCTCAATAGACCAAAGACGGGGTATTCTTACTCTTATTCCAAAGAAAGATAAAGATAGAACACTCTTGTCGAACTGGCGTCCCCTCTCTATCTTAAATTTTGATTATAAATTATTAGCCAAAGTTATTGCGGAAAGAATGAAATTATTTCTTCCAAAGCTTATAGATCCGGACCAAACGGGATATGTGGCTGGTAGATATATTGGTGAAAATCTACGACTCATTTCTGATATTATATTGTTAACTACTTTAAAGAATTATCCAGGGCTTATATTACTGGTCGATTTCGAAAAGGCGTTTGATACGCTAGAATGGAAATTTATTCAAAAAGCATTGGTTTGTTTTAATTTTAGTAGCAATTTCCGGAAATGGGTCTTAACTTTATACTCAAATATATCTAGTCTTGTCGTTAATAATGGATTTAGTTCTAGTCCATTCATGCCGTTGAACTGCTGGCAATAAGTATTCGTAAGAGCAATCAGATATCTGGTATAAAAATTGGGGATACTGAAATCAAAATTTCACAGTTGGCTGATGATACCACTTGTTTTTTGAAAGATGTTTTCTCCGCGCAAATTTTATTAGATTCCTTTAACGATTTTGAGAAGTGTTCAGGATTAAAAGTAAATTTTTCTAAAACCGAAGCAACATGGATTGGAAGAAATAAGTTTAACAAAGAAGGTTCCCTTCCTATTAAATGGACAGATGGTTTTAAAACCTTAGGTTTAAAATTTAATGCTTGTGAGGAAATGGTTTGTTCTAATTTAGATACATGCATAGAAAAAATGGAATCAATAATTAAACTATGGAGGATCAGAAACCTTTCCTTGATCGGAAGAATTGTAATTCTTAAATCACTTGCAATATCGACGCTTATTTATGTCAATTCATCTACACATGTACCAAGATCTTATGTAATTAAAATACAACGAGATATTAATAGTTTTTTATGGAATGGTAGTACTCCGAAAGTTAAATCGGAAGTTATTCAAAAGTCTCCTAGCGAGGGGGGACTGAAAGCTCCAAATTTTGAAGTACAGCTGTTATCCTTTCGTATTATGTGGGTAAAAAGATTTCTATCAGAACATGACTCCAAATGGAAACATGTTTCCAAAGCATTTTTCTCCCTTTTTGATTTAGAGGACTTGTTTATGAGCAGATGTGAATTTGAGTTTTTGAATTTGAAAGCACCTCTTTTTTATATAGAAGTGCTATCTGCTTGGAAACGTTTCAAGGGTATTTTCATCCCGTTAAATGCATTTCATGTTAGAAAAGAATTTACTTGGTTCAATCCGTTTATCAAAATTGATCAAAAGAGTATTTTTTACAGATCTTGGTACATGAAAGGCATAAGGTTCATCAATGATATTGTAGAATACCACGTGACTGGAAAGATTTGTTATTACAACAAAACATGTCACCTAACAGCAACTCATTTGGATTCGTTTTTGAGCATGAGAATAAAAAAATGCCTATCAGTAAATTATTTGCTAAAGATGTATATTCACTTTTTATCGATCGGGGAAGTGTTTCTCCTATTTCACAACAAAGATGGGAAGAAAGTTTTAATATAGAAATTAGTGACGAACAATGGAAAAATATTTATTCATTAGCTTTCAAATGTACTATAGAAAGCAAACTACAAGCTTTTCAATATAAATTACTACACAGAATAGTCTCACATAATTATCTTCTTGAAAAATATAAACTTTCCTTAACTAATGAATGTGCCAGTTGTAAAGAAATAGAAACTATAGAGCATAAATTTTTTGAATGTACAGAAATAAAACAATTTTGGAGAGATTTTTCAAATTGGTGGTATTCAGTTTTTGGAGAAAAACTATAATTCTTGAATAAAGACAGTGTCATTTTTGGTGTATTGAGTTCTGATAACTTAGTTCTAAATTATTGCATTCTACAGGCAAAATATTACATTTATTACGTAAAAAACACACAATTAGACAGACTGTTCATATCTGTGCAAGCTTTTCTTAAATTTTTGAAAAGACGTCTGGAGATATTAGAATATTTATATATTTCTAAAGACAAACACGAGTCATTTGCCAACAGATGGGGGGAATTTATGAAAGCTATTTAATTAAATTTATTTTTTAATATTGTTATAGTATAATGTATTCCAAAGTATTCTTAAGACGTATCATATACTGAATATTCACACCACTATCTGGTAATGTTTTACTATGTCTTATTTGCATAATGTCAATAGTATAACAATGCCATACATGTCATGTCATTCACTTATGTCTTGTAAAAATGTATGTATGCACTGTAGTTTGAACACCAAAAAGATCAATAAAAAATAAAAAAAAAAGGCTCTGTGTTGAAGGCCGTACAATAATCTATAATGGTTTACTTTTTTTTAAATTGTTATTTGGATGGAGAGTTGTCTCACTGGCACTCACACTACATCTTCCTATATCTATCATGTTTATAATGATACCTCTCCAATTGATATTAATTTGAACCAGCACAATCTTGTAATTTCTATTTTACACCACTTTTTCATACATTCTGAACGATTTCTACGGTTGAGAAAGTTACTAGTCTCTTACGTTTCTTGAAAATCAAAAACAACAAGTAAGCGATCAATAGGATTTGCGTTAACCTTATTTACATAAAGGATAATATAATAACAGATATGTGTTTCCTTTGCCATGTTGTCGCTGAAGGGGGCTCGCGGGTCTACATGGATTTTTTATTTTATATAGGATATCGCTATATTTTTCTATAAATGAACTTTATCTTATACTTAATAGAAAAATAAAATAAAAAAATGGGGTCACCGTTCATTTACGCTCACAATCTGCCTTCGAAAGAAGCATACATTTTTGTAAAGGTACCTACATTTGTAATACGAGAAACAGAGGTAATATCAAAATAAAAAAAAAGCTTAATTACAGAAATCGCTCAAATTTGACCATTGTTCAGTTTAAGAACAGTTTAATTGAAAATAATAATAGAAAATATAGGTCACCGATGAGTTAAAAAAAGATATTTCAATTCTAATGCCAACAAATTGCATTTTTGTACCAAAAGAAGATAATTTAGAGCGTTTTCAATGATATTTACATTTTAAAATTCTTCTGAGGGTCAACAAGAACTGATTTTTTTAATCATTTATGAACGATATGATAAAGTAACAACTGCTTAAGTTAATAAATAAAATTTGTAATGAAAAATAAATGTTTATTTTTTATTGAAATTTTATACCCTCGAGCCTCCTTAATGTTTAATTATTATTTTTTTTATATTATTTTACTTTTTGTGTAAATTACTTTCGGATACTTCTTTTGCAAAAAGGTCCACAATTAAAACCCCCCTATTTGGGTCTGTGCAAAATTAGGACTATTATAATTCTTTTCTGTCATTTCAGTAAAACAAGATATTTGTGACATAAACAAATGATAAAAATATCAATCTCTATAAAAATCAAATGTTTACTTTGTCTGTGTTTAGTGTATGATATTTAATTGAGAAAGTGTGTGGAGAACAGACCAAAGTGCAGAAAACATCACAAGGCCAACAATGGTTCTTTAACACAGCGAGAAAATCCAGCAACCGGGGGCGGTTTTCAGCTGGCACCTAATTAGAAATATCTACTACTTCAGGACAAATGGACGTCAAAAGCATATAAATAAACCAAATTTTGAAAACATACAAGACTTACAAAGCTCAGGAGCACGGAGTAAAACATGTTTTGTGAGATCCAAACCCTTCACTTATTCCTCTAGCCAATGTAGAGTAAACAAACAGCAGTACGCGCAGTAAAACTCAAAGGAAAAGAAGATTATAACGTCAAAATGAATAACAAAAGAAACAAAATAACAATAATACAAAGTCTTGGTCGTTGCCAGTTAAACATGTTAAATTTGATGTTTTACAGTATTGTTCATTTGAACTTCCTGTTATCGTAAATAAGATTCACATGAAACATATTACGGGCATTTAAAATTTTCAGCATATAAAAAATATTATAGAATCTTTTATTGAAATTCTGAACTGCTTGTATTTAAGCTGTCATTGTGGTTGGTACAGCATCAGGATCAATAATATTGGTTCTTTGTATGATATTAATTGGAGTTTTATAGAACAAAAGCAAGTACGTATTGACTAAGATTGTACATGGATATAAATGAAAAGCTACTTCTATTGGAATTATTAATCTATTGAACATCAATCATTTGTCGTTTTTGCACATGTACAGCTGGTCGATGATTATATCATCTATATTGTAATATGACGTCATGGATAAAACCGTTTACCGTTTCAAAAATCATTACAATCACTGAAGAAACACCGAGTGTTGGCATATGCAGTAAATTTGTACTTTTATTGCCATTTGTGTTTATCGACCTTTGGTTCGATACGTTGGGTTACAGGACTTATTGTAACAGTGCTCGACCGTAGCACGTATTTCCGTCATGTCAAGACATCCCCTCTTGAAATTTGGTCTTCCTTGCTATCGCTTTGTCCTTTTACCATCCTTTCGTTCATTCATCAAATAATTTCGTCATAGCTGGTAAATACGTCAAATATTGGAGTACATCAGTCAACATTGTATTATTACCTTAATTTGTAACTACTAGATAAACCACAAAAAAATATTACAACAAAGAAAATCGAAATTGAATATAGACACTCTATAGACGGATTTATTCAATTATCGCCCTTTGATAAGATAACTGCCACTTGCGCGTAACGATAGCAGTCCGCCATTGCATTAGTGAAAAAAATATTGTAAACATAGCGAATCAGTGCGTAAAACTGTTGGATTATTACCTGTATTATGACTACTCAAGTGAAAAGATCAATGCCCTCAGAATTAAATAACGTAACGGAGTGGATTGACGACATGAGAAAGTGGCCAAACATCATGTACGGGGACATTTTTAATTATTTGATATCGTCAAAAGCCGTGGATGGTGCAGAAATGAAACACTTCAAAAGTCTCCAAAGCTACAACTATTTTCAGAGCGGCAATGTTGACAAAGTTTTGCATAACATTATCTCGGATGCCAGAATGTATTTGAAAGCAGATGTTCGTGCTTCCCAGACAGTAAGTCGAGTGAACGAAGCCTATGTAATTTGCTCTATGGACGGAACCGTTGAACAAGGATGGTGTACTTATATGGCAGGGCAAGGGCTATCCTGTAGCCATGTAGGTGCAGTGCTTTGGAAGGTTGAACATGCTGTCAGGAATAACATGACTGGTGCTAGCTGTACAGATGAAAATGCCATGTGGAATAGAGGTACCAAGGGAAACATTGAGCCAAGGCCTTTGTCAAACATAGTGTTCAAAAAACCAAAACAGGGTGAAAATTTACTTGAAGCTTGAAGATTTAAATGTAAATGCTCCAGGTGTTCGTGACACACCAATGTATTATTCTTCCCAAGAACTTAGAACAGCTGTAGAACAGTCTCCTCTTCTCCCCTTGTTCAAAATAAAAGGAACAACAATTAATTAAAGTTTCGTTAGCAAACCAGCCGCTAAGGAGAACATTCCTAAAGACCATGGTGAACATGATTCATTAAGTTCTTGTCAAAGGTGGGCATCCTTTTATTCCAAATATCTTGCTGTCGACTTGGCCCGTACTGTAAAATTACAAACTGACACTATTAACCAGAGCAAAAGTGTTCTGTGGAAAGACACAAGAAAAATTCGAATAACTGCAAGCAGCGCAAGCAAAGTTCCGATTAAGGAGACTACAGACTGTACAAACTTTATTCGTGAACATCTTCATCCAAAGTTTATAGGGAATAAATTTACGAAGCACGGCCAAGAAGGTGAAACTGCAGCTAAGGGGTATTTATTGACAAATGGATACCGTGTCATTGAAAAGGGAACATATGTATCATCAGAAGAGAACTGGCTATCTGCAAGTCCGGATGGTATTTTAAATGATGACACATTGCTGGAAATTAAATGTCCTGTACCTTCTGCCAAGTGGACAACATTGAATGAACTATTCACAGGTCAAAAATATGATGTTCAGATGAATAACAATGGTATTTTAGTTTTAAAAGTGAAAGGGAATCGAGGATTTTTTCTGCAAATTCAATTAACTATGTTTTGCACTGGACTAAGAAAATGTAAACTATTAATTTGGCTAAATCCTGATGAATTTCAGTTCATTGAAGTACCTTATGATGAACAATATGTATGTGAGCATGTTGCTAGACTGCGCACATTTTATTTCAAGAAAATGATGAATATTATTGTTGATGAAATTGAAGATGATAGATTAGTTTTTAGCAAAGCTTTTATAAAATTTATGCGACTGTGATATCATACACATTTTATTAGGATTATAATATTTGAAGTCATTTAGTATTTTCATTATGTTTACTAAATCAAGTAGAACATTAATACCAAGTTCTTTTCTTCATTTTGCTTGAATTATATATATAAAAAAGAAGATGTGGTATGATTGCCAGCGAGACAACTGTTCAATAGAGACCAAAATGACAGACAGATATCAACAACTATAGGTCACTGTATGGCCTTCAACAATGAGCAAAGCCCCTGCCGCATAGTCAGCCATAAAAGGCCCCAATAATATGTAACACATAATCAAACGAAAAACCACTGAATTACAGGCTCCTGACTTGGGACAGGCACATACATAAATAATGTAATGTATAATGTACATACAACATTCATATGTATTTACATGTATCATACGTACATGTACATACTACGTGTACTATATGATTGTTAATTACATGTATTTAAAAAATCCTCAGAATTAAAAAAAATATATGAACCTCCTCAAAGTGATCTTGTTGCCAATATAATCACGAAAATCATTTAAAACTGTAAATTCAGAAATTAGTTAGTGCATTCATTCTTATCATGTCAAATTTCAATAGTAAATATACATGTATGTATCTTAAAATTGAACATTTTAAAAATCAAAATTTTTTTGAAATAAATAAAAACATTAATTAATATCTGATTTTACAGTAGTCAAGTTTCTAATGTGAACTGCCCCGAATCAACACAACTAAGGATACCAATCAAGTTACATGTATCATCCTGAATATGCACGAAGTATTTTCCACTGGACGTTAAGCAACCAACAATCAATTAATCAACTAAACACATGAAACACTAGTCAATTCATTGTACCTGTACTTTTAAGTGGATAGATGCCTATTCTTCCATTTGTTTTCATACAAGTTGCAATTTTTAAAATCATGGCATTTTGTTTAATGTTTATCTTGGAGATCAAATGATATACACAATGTTTACACAGTGTGGATATTTAAAATGGGTTGATGAAGTATTAGTTTATACAAGTAACATTTTATTATGTCATGTCATGTCATGAATATCTTTGGTGTATTGTGGTGAGAATATTGTACATTGTAGTTGAAATTTTATCTTTTAGTAGTTGGCTCATTATTATTATCCACACAGTGGTTGTTTTATTTGGTACATATTACACAGTACACACGTGTTATGCATCTTTTAAAAAATGTTTGGTACTCTAGTCATTTGTGGTTCATGTTACGTTGTATATGATGTGCCGAAAAAAGTACCAAAAAGTTTGAATACAAAATACAAAGACAAAAATATCTACAAATGTATACACAAAAAACAAAACAATGCAATTACATTTTTAATTAAACAAATTAATATTTATTATTATATACGGGCGGCACGACATTGGTTTTGATATTATTCATTCAGTTTCCTCCTCTGTACATGTATCTCGAATGAGATCATATTTTAAATTCACAAGTGCAGAACAAACAATAAGAATGTCGTCCAAAAGTTTAAGTGAAGACACAGGTACTGTACCACTCAAGATTTTAAACACTTTCAGTCGCCTGATTGCTCTTTCTACATGGATTCTTACACGTGCAATCCTTCGTGTAGAAGTGACGTCCTCAGCACTCAATTGTGGCTTACCCTTAGTAAAGGACGGAATATTAAGTTTAACCCTTCGCGGGAAAAGTAAATCCTCTATTGTAAAGCCTCTATCGGCCATTATTTCATCACCAGGTAACAGATAATCAAGGAAACCACTTTTTTCAACAATAAATTTGTCACTTGCACGTCCACCAAACGCTTTTGATATAAACATTATTTGTCCATGAGGAGATATCCCTACCATGTACTTAGCCGTATTGTGAGATTTATAGTTGCTATATGTCTCGCCCCGACTTTTCAAATTAGTAGGTCTTTGGATAAATGTCTCGGCACAATCTATTATGCACGTTGTTCGAGGGTAGTTTTCTCTGAAAGATTCTGGGCAGCAGTCTCTTAATGTTTCCCTTGGAAGCCATATGATAAGAGCTTTCAACTTATCTGCCAACAACGGGATCCAAGAGTTGAACATTTTGCATGCTAGGCTATCAGAATTTCCAAACCTACGACCTAGATCTTGAAATATCAAGTTAAGTTTTAACCTCATTAAAACTAACATTATTTGATCGGCAATATCGAGTTGAAAGCTGAAAGTGTTAAACTGGGACATACACTCGACCAAAGTGAAAAAAACTTCCTTAGTCACACCAGTATAAAGTAAGGAGTCGCTATCAGTCACAATATGTCGGGTAGCTGACATAGTACCTACATCTAATTTTATTTGCACTCCTTTCTCTTCAGTTAATGTAAGGTTTGTTTGGGCACATTTATCCTGTAAGTCAGTCCATGCGTGTGCATATGTAATTGTCGTTGTGCAGTACAAAGTCAGCTTCATCATATTGTGTTGACGCACATGATGTAGTCGGGTTGACAACGTTAAAACTACAGACGGCTTCGGGCAAAGATTGGTCAGTTACTTCAAGACTTAAATCAAGTTCTTCAAAGTCTGAATTGTCACCATCACAGTCAATCAATTTACGTTTTTTAACATCTGAATCATGTTTATGAATTTTGCGCCGGCCAGGTGTAACTTTCCTTTCATAACCCATTTTAAGTTTTGGAAATGGATTTCTGTCCGTCGGCAATCCATCTAGAAAATGTTCCGAGCAAACGAAAACTGTTTTCGGCAAAGTTTTTCTATTAATTGCCTTCGTCCATTCTGCTCTAATTTGACAATCTGACGGCATTAGATGAAATTTATATGGAATTAAACATGCACAGTCTTCGTGAAATTGTCCGTGTATTTCACACATTGATTCTTTCCATAAATTTAATTTCCGACGGTTATTACAGCAACCATTGACTGCACAAGAACTTCCACCACCTTTTTTATATTTTGTCCCACTATCCATTAATAAGTTAAAGAAACAACGGATAAAATATAAATGTAAACAACAGATCGATAATGTTGTTATTGATGCAAACGTCACAACGTGCGTTAATACACTACTGTTATGGCTGACGTACCACGTGACGTAGTAATGGCAGCGCACACGTTTTTGACGTCGGATCTTGATAAATATGTCTATATATAAATCCATCTGCAAAAATCAAAAACAGGAATACAAAAAGACATTAACTTAATGACAAGATGAAGCAATACCGCGTCATGCAAAATGTATATTACACAAAAATTGACTAAATAATAATTGAAAACATGCAAGGACATGTAAAAAGAACACAATAACACGTACGTAAGATGTTTAACACCGTCGAGACCGTTATGTATTATTTATGAAGTTGGTACTGAATATTTATCAACCAATCTTGGAATATTCATCAGACTTTTAAAATAAAGAACACTGGACATAAACATGGTTCGTCAACTTTCTGCTCAAACACTGATGATGTTTTATACAGTATAAGAAGCAATTGCATACAAAGTATATTGGAAAATCCTATGTGAAGTTAGTATTTTGCTGCTAAGGTTATACAAAATATACTAAAGTCGTCTCGTTCCTCATAGATTATGGTACTACGATCACCGCTTATATTCGAGGTATAAATAAAAAAAAAGCGGACGAAACCGTTTCTCTGGTTTCTTTAATTTTTAGTATTGGATAATTCATAAATGAAATCCAAAGTGATTGTTCATAGAAAGAACATCACCGATTTATCTAAATTTGGAATTAAATGATTAAAAGGCTTGTTTCATCTTGTTCTTGTTTCTGACATCTGAAGGAATTCTTTTCCTTAGGAAAGGCGGCAATTTGTTGAAAAAAAATCTACCTCCATATTCAACAAATATTGTAACTTGTTAGTACTTTTCGGATCTATCCTTGAACTTTCCATCACACTTATCAACAGAATTATTTCACATTAGCCTAAGTACGCGGGTTATTTAGTGTGCACCACATTTTTTATGTTATTTCATCAAAGACAGAAACAAAAATTACAGTATTTCCTTAATTATTTTAACCAGTTTGAAGTACTAATTACTTCCGGAATTGTAATGCTTATCATTTTGAAGTACTAATTACTTCTGGAATTGTAATGCATATCATTGACCAATCATTGCATATATACATGTACAATCATAAAGTGTGCCATGTCAAAGAAAATTGGTGCTTAAACCATTTAATTTTTGTCATTATTAGAAAATCATATCAACGTTGTGCTAGAAGAACAACAATTTATAGTACTGTATTGTTTATTCTTTTTTTTATATAGAACTTTAAGCTGTCCTCTAACAGTAAACTGCCGAAACATAACAGAAGTCAATGTTAACACAACACAGCAACAAAAATCAATTTAAGAAGGAGTGGGACATGTTTCAGATGTACATAACCATGATGAACTTTCAACCAGGGAACAACAGTATACAAACATCAACTTGAGTAGTAGTTGATTAAATGAAAGAACTACACTTTTATAGAAAATATTTGAGTTACCAAAAGTGTATCAACACGTAATTGTATCTAGGAGATAGCTGTGTGTTTGTAATACACTAATAAACCAAATTGTACTGTTATGGGTTTAGTCATTATCAGAAAATATTTATGTGTATAAAACATTATTTAATTTAACAATAAAAAAAATCTTATCATTACAACCAGTCACATTCTTATCTAATAAAGTTTCATAAAACTGATTTACAATTATCATGGTATGTATAAGTGCTTGGTTGAACAATATGTGCGTAAATGCGTCCTTGTTTGAACATGCAATAAAAAAATAAAATCATCCTTGTTTCATCTGGAAGACTGATAAAAACGTGATATTCAACATAGCTATTGTTCAAAAAAGATATATCCGTCTAGAGAATTTAATATCAAGGTCATTTATTGTCTTCTTGTTTGTCAGTTTTCTTTCACAAAATATTACGTGTACATCATATAGAAATTAAGACCACAAAACATACAGAAATTAAATTTTGTTTAGATACAATATATAATTTGAATTGGCTTCATTCATTGTCTCAATTACACACAAAAGATAGGATGCACGTTTATTGTCTTTAATTTTACGCTTTTATACGGTCGTGTTCTGTAAAATAACTGTCAAAAAATATGAAGTTAATTCGAAGCACTAAGAATGTTACTCCCGATTAAAGATTATACACATTAAGATTTCATTTTATTTTCATTACCCGATGAACTTAGTATTTGACAAATTTTGAAATTTAGATGTTCCAGCTGCTCATTAGTTTCATTCATTATTAGTCTTATCAACTGTTTTAACTTAAGAAACACATATTACATAGAGAATCCATCGACAACTACTTGAATTCGTCTCATACAAAACTGAGATTTTTATATCGTATTTTTTGGGGGGTGTTTGAAAAAAAATACAAAATTCTCATTCTTAAGTTGGTAATATGACAGTTGTATTATTCGTTGGATTTGTTTGAGTTTTTAACTTTGACATTTGGGAAGGAACTTCCCGTTTAGAAATTTTCTTGGGGTTCAGTATATTTGATATTTTACTTTTTACAGACAAAGTACAAGTAAAAAGTAAAATCACAAAAATACTGAACTAAGAGGAAAATCCAATCGGAAAGTCCATAATCACATGGAAAAATCAAATCACAAAACACATCAAAAACGAATGGACAGTCATATTCCTGACTTGGTACAGGCATTTTCAAATGTAGAACATGGTGGATTAAACCTGGTTTTATAGCACTAAACTTCTCACTTTGATGATAACAGTATTCAAATAGCATAAAACAAAATCAAACACTTCTATTATGTTTTGTGTCGAGAACTAACAATCATTTTAAATATTTATATGTGCAATGTACATTTATAATGGTTGTTAGTTTTCCCTTGAGCTATAACGTTATATAAAATTGAGAATGGAAATGGGAAATGTGTCAAAGAGACAACAACCCGACCAAATAAAAAACAACAGCAGAGGGTCACCAACAGGTCTTCAATGTAGCGAGAAATTCCCGCACCCGGAGGCGTCCTTCAGCTGGTCTTAGCTTCGAATTTGTATAGACCTTTTTAAAATAAGATGACATTTAGTATTAGGTCTAAGTTTGTCTCATTTTAAAGTTATCATTATACATGTAGCATTCAGTTATACCCAAAGGTCTTATGATAATAACTTTTGTTTAATAATCGAAATAATAATTTCCGGTTATTGCCTTTGTGAACACGACATACAAGATGTTGTCAATACTTTTTTTCGAATAATATAGTGTCATTACATCTATAAATAAAATATTAATATTTTTGTAATATTTCCTCTAGGTCGTGTGATGATTAATATCTGGAATTTTACTTAATTCACACATTCTTCCTGTTTTTTTACTATGACGTATTTTTTTTTATGTTACAGATATTATAATTAAAAGGCTGCAAAAAAGCGTACAAGAAAGTACTTTAATAATTGGGACGAATAAGTGAGAACACACTTTTTTGTTTTCTTTTCTATTTCGTTTTAATGCAACAAACGATGTAGTGTTTTAGCTTTTTTAAATGTTGAGCGGCCTACAAATATAGCTTGAATAATATTACAATTTACTTGCAAAATTAAATATTTAAAAAAAATGCCAAGTGCTCTTTCTTAAAGATGTATTGTCTTCTGTTTCAATGACCAACAACCTATGAAAATGAGTTCTAGGTCAGACGAACTATAAAAAGAGACATGTACACCTGACAATAATTCCCAAAACCACATATCAATGATAAGATGCTTATTGGATTTAATAAATTAACCTCACTATCCTCGAGCTTTATTGTATTATAGTAGTTATATAAAGACTCCTTGGTGACAAAATGAGAACCGAAAAACCAACTATACTACATTTCTTAAATATGTTAAGTCGTCCAATTATTAGTCAAAATTGCAATTCCATATACATTGGAGTTAAGCAAAGCCTCTTTCGTGTCAATATCCAAAGTAACAATTTGTTTACCTTTTATATGTATTTCATTTAAGATACATATATACATGAAGCAATTCGAATTCTTTCACAATTAACACCAGCCATATGTTATTTTCAATGAGAATTGAACTAATTAAATTATAAAAACACATCCACATTTCTTAATATAAAATTATTCGTGAACTAGCGAAATTCTAAAATTTAAACTATGGCGATAGTTACAATGTTACAAGAACGACTGCGTTTTAAAAAAATCCACATAAACAGCACTGAACGATCTAAGTGTGTAAATATTTCAAATTTGACAACGACAGAGTAGTTACAACAGAGGCTCGGTATTTAAACATCCCAAACAAAAGGCCATTAAAATATAAAAAAAAATGTTGACTAAGGTTAACTAGTTGAACGTGGCTTGGTACTTGTACATCCCTCAAAAAATTAATAGAACCAAGCAATTTTAATTGGTATATTCAATAAATTTATTTTAGAGATGAGTGAGGGGAAGAAAAAGAAACAGAGACTGTAGTAATAAGTTATATAATCCAAATGTAAAGCACTACGCGCAATCGAACTACTTCTTTTCATTTATCCCATTAGGTGCCAAAGATTTTAATTTTTTTATCCAAAATCTTTCACCAGTGAGTCTATCCGCCCTAGACCAAGCCAATCAAAGTTGGGGTAAATTATTGTAATGGTCAGTCGATTAAAATCTGCCTTAGTGTGTCCAGGGGTCCTCAAATGTCGACTGAGAAGGAGGCCTGGCTTGCAATGGTAGTCGCTATAATGACCATTTATTCGTTTTTGAAGCGGCAGTTCTGACTCGCCAACATACTGTTTACCACATTTACACTTTAGGAGATACACTACATTTGTAGTTTTGCATAATGAACATTGCAAAATATGGTGTATTCTGTATCAGTTGAATGACTGTTAAAAGTCTGGGTATCCAGTATTTGTTTGCAAGTGAAACATCGTTGGTCTCCACAACCCTTGCAAGAGCCCACAGACGAAAAGCCTGCCGTAGAAGATAAATCAGCTCTAACTAGCAAGTCTTTAAAAGGGTGCTTTTTTTTGTTGACTTATCATCCAAAATTTGACCACTTATCACACCTAATCCGCAAAAATTGGAAAGAAATCGAAAAACATCCTTAACTATCCAAGATCCAAGCCACTGTACTATACTGGTTTTCTGTAGGCCCAAAAGCCTTAAAGACTTGCTGGTGAGAGCTGGTTATCTTCTAAAGCAGGCTCTTCGTCTGTGGGCTCTTTTTGTTTAGTCTTTCGTTGATATTTTTTTTCTCTAAATATTATTTTATGAATAATTCATTCTGTGCATTATATATCAACATCAATATGATTTTTCAGAACATTTATATGTCTTCTAATCAGAAGTCGCCGTTTTAGATCAGCAGAATATGTTAACACGACACAGCAACAACATATGTCGTTGAATGAAGGGATCGGCCATACTTTGGATGCACATAATAATGAAGAAATCGCTATGACGGATCATTTGTACATTAATACTAACTTAAGAAATAATTAAACTAGAGCATTTTGATTGTCGTTGGTTACATTTTTTTGAATAAGTAACAATCAATGTGTGCTCTTGATCAAAAGATGATACCTATCATCTGACTGAATATTGAACTATTTGTTCAAATAAATAATGTATTAAAAATAACACTCTTTTTAAATGGAACGATATATCAATAACTGTTGTCTTTGTTTTATAACATAGAACAGAGATGATTGAGATGCTGAAAAAATACTAATAATTGTAATCAACAGTTCTGTAAACACTTGTATCTTATAAATTCGTAGGATGTGGTGTAATGACGTTTGGAAAAATCAATACTATTAAAAGCTCAATTTTCATCAAGAAATATAAATTAAGATGTATCAGCAAACAAAAACATAACAGAAAAGAAAAGGGGGCGACATTCGATAAAGGGTAATTGTATTGACTTTTGTTAAATAAATGGCGATTATAAACACTAGAAGTCTACCCTAACCTAAATCGCACTTTAATGGATACACGACAACTTGGGCCCGACGTCTTAGTGTGCTTTGTAACATTTAATGTTTATTTCGTGTGAAGTGTTTGTGTATAGTCTGTTTATTCTTCCATAGATTTCTTTTTTACCAAGACAATACAATGTATCAGTCAATCTTTGAATGACGATTTTGTTCCGTTTAGCGTTTCCTCTGCATTAAACCAAACATTTCCTCGATCTTTCTGTCAACAGTTGTCTGAGGCATATGGTCATTTCGGGACCCTCTCCCATCCAGCAGTAACACAATTGATAAATGTAGGCGTTCTATTCGCATTTATACGCAGCCACATCCGGTCGATTGTCATACTATTTGTTGTTGTACATAATGCATCTAAACTTTGATGTTCGGTTTTAACCAAAGCAATATGTGAAATTCATACTTTGATTTATAATTGCTATTAAATTACATTATGACTTATATGGAGAGTTGTTCATATTACATCTTCCAATTTACATAAAGTATGATGGTTATGTATATCATCTGGAAGTCATGCATCGTTTTCAACATGAGAACCTTTTTCCAGTACTTGTCGAATATTTCGTAGGAACTAGTGGCAAATCCAATATGATACAACGTTGTTTTTTTTTTCAAATTGAAAAAATAAGAGTTACATTTGGAAACGAGAAATACAACCATTACAAATAAAAAAATCAGACATCTTTCTAGTAATTCGGAAACACGTACGGTTGGCACGGATCTTTGTCATGCTTGAATCGCCCCTTTTTAACATTTTAAAAAAAAATACTTATGTCCTAAAACTAATATAAAAATTGATATAGATCATATAGTTTGTTTCCCTCTTGATCAGATGTGCTGAGAACATCCGAGATTCCCTTTTTTTTTTACATTAACAGGATGTTCCTTTTATTGAATTAAAGTTTGCATTCAATTCAATTTCCGCGATATAGATCCGTTCTATTTTATAAAACAGAACGAGTGTGGGTTTTTCATTTTAAAATTGGAAGAATTAATGTTATTACAACAATGTGTTTAATTGCACTAACCTGGAAGTTTCAGTTTATTGAACTTAGTACGTAGTTTCACATGAATGGTTTATAGGTCAAACCTTTGTTTTTAAACATTAGCCACATACTATATTATTTCGGTTAAACAGTTCAAATTATCAATTACACATTTTCCTCTGTCTCATCTTTGAATTGTAAAGAGTTAAATTTTCATTTATATTCTACGTCTTTTTTATTGGACACAAACTCACTGTTCACAATTCGTAAGGCATCACAATTTCAATTGTATAAGGTTCAAGTATAGATCATTAAATTTAGCATAACTAACAAAATCACCATTACAAACCAGTAAAAGTCTGAAATGGCCTATATCTATACTCGATCGTACTGATTTGAACTCGACCAGTCTGAATTGGTATGAATTTTACCCGACATTACTCGACCGTTATCTGTGCCATTGAAAATTGCTGAAATATTACTCCACCAGTTTAAAACAGTCTAAATCCATTCTCGACCTTTACTCAAATGCTCAACCTATTTATTTAGTCGTAACAAAACTCGACCATAGATCTGAACAATAATTGATCAGTCTGAACAATACTTGGCCAGTCTGAACAAAACTTGACAAGTTTGAACAATACTTAACCAAATAACCTCACTTTTTTTAATTTTAAGATGCTTTTCTTTTTAACTGACTTTATAACAGTCACAATAAAGTAATGGTATGCATAAAAACAGATATTAACATCATTAAATGTTTCTAGGATTTATCAAATAGAGAGAGTTAAATTGAATAATCTTATATAATAATTCATTCATATTAATTTTAAAGTTTTAGAGTTTTGTTAAAAAGAAAGATTGATTTGACCGACAAATCACAAGTATACTTAGAGTAACGAAACCTTCTTAAATTAAAGTGATTCTAGTTTGGCATTTTTTACTTTTTTAATGCTAATTTTCCTAAATTATTAACAAAAAACTAAATAGGTTTCATGGCTACATGCAATACTTATACAAGTATCATTTAATTGGGTTAACAACAGCCAACACATTCAATTAGGTTAACCTTATTTAAGAAATAATTATCTATATTATTATATATAATATTTATCAAAAAGGGAAAATAATTTAAAGAAATTAACAAATTTTTCTTCAGATTAGCGGTTTGAGAATAAGGTAATAGCTGATTAAAAATATCGCACTAGGTCAGAGAGTATTACGTTCTAAATATTATTTATTTAAAATTACATTATCATATGTAATTGAAATCGCAAGGCCTTTAGAATTCACTAAATTAGTAATACACGAGTTAAAAATAAGGCTTTCTTTTTAATGGTAAAACACATTTACTATGGTAGTTTAACACCTTATTTAAGGGCTTCTTGTATGCTATGTCTTTGATTATGACAAACAGTATTTAAATCTAATGATATAAATTGTTACTGCAACTTTGGAACACATTTTTGTTTTTAAAAGGTTATTAAAATCGAGGATTGCTATGGACGTTTTTTTATCATGGTTATACTAAACTCTTGTTTTTACAAATCAAAGGTGTCATTTTTTATATACTATTTTATATATGTTTTAACCAAAACAACTGACACCATAAAACGTATTTGGATTAGGTTATTGGTGAAAATTGTTCACTAACTAAAAAATATCTGAAACATTGAAAAAAATGTTGAATAACATTGAAAATATTAGTCAAAGTTCAGATTATTGATCAGCTTATTTAATTTTTATCTAAATCGTGATATAAATACATGTAAGTGTTGATGCATATGGTGTTATAGATAAATTATGTATATTGTGAAATTTTGGTTTCAATGCTATATTGAAGACATTTTTAATTTCAAATAGTTGTTCAAATTTCTAGCCAAAGGAAATAGCTGTTGGTAAAACAGTTAATATATTGATGAATTACTATAGATAAATACAAAAAATAGGTGTAGGCTAGTAACGACTTGGTTGAGTATTGTTCAGAATAGGTCGGGTATGGTTCAGACTAGATCTAGCATTGTTCACGATTGGTCAAGCATGGTTCAGACGTGAATAAAAAGGTTAAGTACTGGTCGAGTACAAGT
Source organism: Mytilus edulis (assembly GCF_963676685.1). Lineage (NCBI taxonomy): Eukaryota > Metazoa > Mollusca > Bivalvia > Mytilida > Mytilidae > Mytilus > Mytilus edulis. The sequence continues at coordinate 75,015,226 of NC_092352.1, forward strand.
TAAGACTGATAAGTATGGTTCAATCTATAATCGAGTATAATCAAATAAATTTCAGGCCAATTCAGACTAGTCGAGAAAAAATCAGTACAGTAGAGTACAGATATAGGCAATTTCAGACTTTAAATGGTTTGCATTGTTTAGGTTACGGTGGCCAGAGTGCATTAATAGTTATTCTATTGAATCTAGGAAGATACATGTTTAAGAATGTCAAGTGTGACCCTTATGAAATCTAAGTATTAAATGTTGCATTTGTCAAACAGACATAGCAGAGACGATCTTAAATCTTCACCAAATCAATATTTATGCTGCAAAGAAAATGATAGCCAATACATAATCCCAACTTAACAATTCATACCTTCAAGCCAGCAACCAAATATTAGATGGGACATGCAAAACATCACATGAACTGCAGCAAACAGAACATTAATTCGAAACGGAAAGTCGTGTATAAAATGCAACATTAAAGGTGCAAACACAAAACTAGTCAAAATATTTACTAAATTTTATCATCGGTATAAGGAAATAATTTGTATATATAACTCAACATGCAGGCATCTTATACGTTCAGGTAGTTCACATCCAATACTTTATGGTAATATTCTTTACAAAGCATAACAATGTCAGTATTAACATCAAAAGCTTACAAAACCGTTAAACAGACTTGTTAAGAAGGGATATAGTTACGATACTGTTGTCAGGTCATTAAAGATTGCATATGTTGGCTTTAATATTGATTCGCTTATAGGGTCTTTGCATCGGAACTAAACACACTTTTTTTTAAAAAACAGTTGTTGGCATGACACGGGTTATGTTCTTCTCATATAGTTTATGATAGTATGATACTAAACCCCTAACGGGAGGGATTGTGCCTGATATTCTATGATGAAGACAAAATCTTTCAATCAGTTTAAGGTGGATCCCTACAGATATAGCAAATTTTTTTTCACCATTGAATTTTTCTTAAAATTTGCATACATATACTATGCAATGGCCTCTATGAAAATTTGAGTTAAAAATAGTATGTCACCAGACTCGTTTCCATGGTAACGGTCACCAAAGTTGGTACATCACGTGTATGCATAAATACATACCTGATGTAGAAACTCTGGATTTTTTTCAAGCCTTTGAAAGTATTTTGAAGGGTTTGTTCTTCATTTATTACAAAATTATTATTTAAAATGTAAATAAAACACAAATAATGGCAGTTTTATTCATTTTCATTGATTTCGTCTCTAATTTCATCAACACTGCTCCACAAAAAAAACACAGATTTTGTTAAAAATTTCTATTTTTCTTAAATTTCCAAAAAAATGGTCCAATGAATATTTTTTTAAATTTGACATAAGATGGTCATAACAATGAGCTTTAAAAAGAAATAAAAAAAAATATGGGTCACCAGACTATTTTTTGCACGAAAAATGTTTTTGTGACCCCTAACGAAACAGTGATCAACAGCAGTTTTTTGTATATCTTTCATCATCGGTGATCAAAGTGTGACATATGTTGTCATATCCTTTGTTAAACTAACACAGAATAATACAGTTTCACAAGGCAATCAAATGACAACAATTTTTTGGTTTCTATGAACAACGGTTACCATGGCAACATGACATGAAGTTGGAAAATTCAAGTTTTTGCATTGTTCTGATGTGCAAGATTAACAACCTAACAGACAATGGCAGATCAAATACCATGATTTCAGACCAACAACACATGGCTTCTATGTAAATGTAAACAAATATTATGATACATTGTAATGCAGCTTATATTAGCATTACTGTGGTCTTAAATGAGCAAAATAAATTACTCAGAAGTTAGCGAAAATCACCAAATATTTTGTTTTTTAAATTATCGATTCATAGGTAACAGTCATGCAAGTAAATGGATCAAAAAAGACTTTGTCACCTTTTCCACAATTAATGATTTAAGTTTGATGAAGCATAATGATAATACATTATATATTTCAGTTGTCATAGTAACATAACCAAAAAATGATGAAATTATAACTTTTTCAAAGGTTTTTCAACTTTCTTTATTTTGAATGCCTCAATAATCAAGCAAACATATAACTGTTATATTTACAAATGTGTAAATAGTTTACTCCTCTGATTCAGTCAAGTACTTATTGATAGTCATAGCATTATTAGAGTTCACTGTGTTCTCAGTCAAAATTATCAATCCTTCCATATTGAATAGTACATGTTGCTCCCAGTCAGATATAGCATATTACTATTAGTGGCAATTCTTTTCTTTCAAAATCTTTGTTTTCGGGTTATCTGTTTGCCTCTCTAATTTCTTATTCATACTTTCCCAAATTTTCTACGTAAATTTTCCAGGGGAACATTCTGTTGCTGCATTCACCTGAAAGTTTAATTTATTTATTTGTAATGAAAAGGTGTCATATATACTAATAAACTACTAAATCTATATAATATTTCAGTGAGTGCAAAATTAATCCAATCATGCATTACAACATCGATTTAAAAAGATTATATTATACCTGACTAACAAAGGTACTCATTAAGAGTTTTATAATATGATATATGGCCAGGTTTTTGAAGTGATTGCAATAATTAGGTCAGCTGATGGGTATGCATTTTATATTGCTTTTGCATATGATGGCCATCCTTTTTAGTGGTTTTTGTTTTGTGAACAATGGCAATTTGGAATGCAATAATTGACAATATAAATGATATAGGGAGCATTATAGGGTCCAATGCAAATAAATTCAAGGTATACATGTATATTTAATAGGTGTGACCTTTACCATATATGTGTACTTTAAATCAAAACAGTTGAACTGTTCTTTTTGGTAAAAATTTACATATATACAGGATGTAACCAAGTTTGAAATAAACATAAGTTATCTACATCACATAGTTACCTTCATTGTCAGAATTGTGGCACATAAGAACCAGTGGCAGTCTTGATAATATACTTTGTATTTAAATTATAAAATAAAGTACAAATCAATAGTGTAAAATGTGGATCACTGTGACCTTCTTTTGCCTGGAAGCTGAGTTACTTACTGAGACTCTGAGAGTGTATATATAAGTTTGCATGATCTGACACCTTTTAGTTGCTGAGATATACATTTGTTGTATATGAAATTGGATGTTTAATGTAACCAAAGTCAGTGAAGTGGAAAATGTAGGTCAGTGACATCTGTGTACAAGTTTACATGATCCTACATTTTATAGTTGAGTCTACTAAATATATTGTCCAAAAAGAAATGTTATAAATGCCTGCAAAACACCATTATCAGATTAAAAAGTCTCAAATGGAACCTAAGTTTTTTTTCAAAGGTAACTACATGTAATTATCCTAAAATGTATGTATTTACCATTGACAGTCATCCTTCATTTTTCTACAAAACTGCTGCTAATAAACTGCTGTTAAATGATGACCATGAGACCTACAATTGATAACAAATATAACAAAAATTAAATAAGTAAATTAATATAATCAGATAATATAGGATTCATAAAAAGTGAGAGTTTTATATTACTTTTTATCAATGTTGGTTGTTCAATATCAAAATAGTGAAAATAATGATAAAAAAAGCCATATTCCATATAATAACAAGAGCATTGCTAAGTATGGCATCCTCTCACCATAGAAGACTGTTGCTTTCACATGGGTGTTTAGAATCTACAATGTCCACTTTCACCTTGACATTTGGGAATATCTTTTCTATTAATAAAGTTAAAGTCTAAATTCTTTAAATTTACCTGTATTACTTTCATAGTTTCAACCAGTACCAAACATTTGCAATTCTGCAACATAACTAGCTTCAACCTAATGAAAAAAGTGATAACAAATATATATAAATGAAAGTGCATGCAGTGTTCAATACTATACCTAAAACATATTACATTTAAAATTAACTGGAAACTCAGGCTGTTAACAATGAAATTTGTAATAATAATATGTATAAAGGCTTTCAAAACCAAATAGGTTTCATTAAATTTGTTGAAATTATACATTAATATAGATTTCATTTAATAAATTATACATATGTAACTAATTCTAGTTCAATATTTTTGTTGAAACAAATTCTGTCATGTTCTATACATGAAAGTCTTCAAGTATATATAACAATGCTTTACCACAAAATTGATTTGAAATATTGACCCTAAACTTGAAATTATTACCAAGATCTGTTAATTCATTTTTATGACTGCTTAAGTGCAAATATGAATATAATTATGGTCCTCATTATACTTTATATCTACTTAGGAAAATTTATGAATTATATGACTAAAGGTTTAATTACCTTCCAATTATTCATTAAATTAACCATGTTTAAAACTGTTTCTTCTTTTGAATTTATTTACAGGATTCTTTTGCAACTGCAAATATTTTCTTTCCAGTTTAATTCTCCTTTTTCTTTAAGTATGGCTGATGAATTCACAGACAGTACATTCAATCCATTAAGGAAATTGTTGAAATGTGTGGCACAAATTCCTGCATGTATCATTCCTGAAAAATATGATATGAAATGTCAGTCTGCACATGTATTGGTTAATTAGATAAACTATAAACTATTTAGACTTGAGTTCATAATTTTATTCGGAATATACAATTGATTTTTTCAATTTATATTTATATAATATGATTGTGAATTCATGTTTACCTTTATTCTTATAGATCACAGACTCACATTTATTTCTAATAATGTGGAATGAGGGTGGGTGCCCCCCTTCTTAATTTTCTTTTTTGCCTTCATGCATTATCCTGCATTCTACACATCATTCTAAATGACTAAATATGTAAGGTTTCCGACCACTTGGTCTCTGATCACATGCAAAAGATGACTTAATATGAAAATTCTGATTATAAAATAAAGAAAACTAATATTTTGAGTTTGTAAAACATTATTTTTGTGAATGAATCATTGTGACTGCAATTGTTTACTTTTTCAATTTTAATTTTATTTATGGTTATATAATTGCTACCAAATAAGTATTTACAAAATAATCCTCTCCTTTTGGATGCAAAACTAAAAAGCCCCTTATGTATAGATGTCTTTGTGTACATTGCAAAAATGATAAATAACTTCCAGGGGCAAAATTCCAGAAAAATTACTAAGTCCAGCTTCATAAAAAATTTGGGCAGCACTTCCCCTCAAAATAAAGCTTTTTACCCTCAAACCACATAAACCCCAGACCATAATAGAGGGGAATTAAAGAAAGAAAAAGAGAGGTGGGGGGCAGGTTCATTTATTCAAGACATGAAACCATACACCTTCTCCAACCAGTAAAATGTGTAAAGTCTAAAGAGAATATATAATAAAGAGAAAATTGAACTCTCTTACCATGTCCAGCTTTTGAATTGATAACAAATCCACCAGTCCCATTTTCCCCCTCGTTTCTACACTGTCACACATGATATGCAGGTTACATGCACTGCAGCTACAACGATATGGTATGGACAAAATGCTCCACGGCCTCCACCTCCTGGTCCAAGCCTTGAAGGTCGTATTTCCGTTCACAGACAGTATCCGCAGGGGACAGTTTTGCATCTTAACGAACATATTCTGCGCTAGGTGATCATCAGAGCTAGCCGTCGACCTTCTTTCCAGGTTCCGTCAAACGAAACATCACTGTCTGTGATCGGACGCCGAATTTCTCCAACTCTCAAAAACTTATATCATATGATATTATAAGTTGAGAATCATTTAAGACTGTGTGAACTTTCAGGCTGAAGCTATTCATATTCTTTATTTTTAAAGAACGCATGCATTTATCCTTTATGATAAACCTTCCTTTCTTCTGAGCGATGAGCTGTAACTTGGAAGTTGTTTACACACGTTGACAACAGACGACATCGGAACTGTTACCGTGACCTAGATATACAGGCGATATATCCTAAATTTTTAAACGGGAACCAGTTTTACATCAGTAAAATGTTGTTATCTCCCTTAGTATCGGAAGTCACCTTAAATGAGGTCTGGAGCGGGCATGTCAGTTAACTGCTAGTAGTCTGTTGTTATTTATGTATTATTGTCATTTAATTTATTTTCTTTTGTTACACCTGACACCGGACTCGGACTTCTCTTGAACTGAAATTTAATGTAGGTATTGTTATGCGTTTACTTTTCAACATTGGCTAGAGGTATAGGGGAGGGTTGAGATCTCATAAACATGTTTAACCCCGCCGTAATTTTGCGCCTGTCCCAAGTCAGGAGCCTCTGGCCTTTGTTAGTCTTGTATGATTTTTAACTTTAGTTTCTTGTGTATAATTCGGAGTTTAGTATGACGTCCATTATCACTGTACTAGTATACATATTTTTAAGGGGTGCGGGAGTTTCTCGCTACACTGAAGACCCATTGGTGGCTTTCGGCTGTTGTCTGCTCTATGGTCGGGTTGTTTTCGCTTTGACACATTCCCCATTTCCTTTCTCAATTTTACATCTAAAGAATGAAAAAAAATACAAATATATAGTTGTACTTACACAAGAACATATAGTGTCTTTGATGTATACTTGTGCTCTAATTTAAAAGATGAAACACGATCCAAGCGAGGCTTGAGCGCTAGAGGCAGTGTGACCGATAAAGGAAAAAGCCAATAAAATTGGCGAAGCTTCATGAGAGACAGCAATAACATGACTGAGCTATTTAACTCTTTGCTGGATTAAATTTCGACAACTTGTCAAAATTATACAATCATAGTCAATCGAGATGAGAGTGGTGTCTGCAATCAGACCATAAGTATTTCGCCTACCTTATTCATCCTAAGTTTACCTATGTCTTGCTGTACGCAATTGTCCTTGCCAAAATAAATGCTTCAAAAAGTACACATGAAAATCAAACTTCAAATCAAACATATATCATTTACGACGGGTGCCGCATGTGGAGCAGGATCTGCTTACCCTTCCGGAGCACCTGAGATCACCCCTAGTTTTTGGTGGGGTTCGTGTTGTTTATTCTTTAGTTTTCTATGTTGTGTCATGTGTACTATTGTTTTTCTGTTTGTCTTTTTCATTTTTAGCCATGGCGTTGTCAGTTTGTTTTAGATTTATGAGTTTGACTGTCCCTTTGGTATCTTTCGTCCCTCTTTTATTACCACTGGGTCGATGTCTCTGCTGGTGGACATTTTGTCCCCGAGGACATCATCCGCCCAGTAGCAAAACTACAATTGCATGAACTTACGAAGAACTAACAGGAAACTGGCTCGGACGTCGCCCAGTATAAAAAGGTCCGAAACAGACGTCACCATGGACACGGTGTCGTCTGATACGGCAGGTGTCCCCTCATCACCAGACATGACAAATATCCCAAACACGACTCATTCAGATCATCGTCCTAGTGAAAACAGCAACATTACACATATACAGCCATGTTCAGTTCTCCTTAAAGACATTTTGGTTTTTGATGACACAGTACAACACTGTCGCATTTCAAAATGTGAGACCAAAGGCTGCAAAACCTGTGCTATTTTAATTACAGATGCTGAATTCACTAGCAATTTGACCAAGAAGTCATATTTTACCAGAAGTTACGATGATCTGAATTGTAAATCGATAAATGTCGTCTACGGATTAGAGTGCAACCTTTGCGGATTGGTATACGTCGGTGAAACGAAAGGAAGGCTAAACAAACGGATGTGCGGTCATAGATCAGACATTAACCTCAATGCTAACGACATTCTATACCAGCATTTCAATCAGCCCGATCATTCCATCGTTTCTATGACAGTTCGCATTATCGAAAAGATATACCATAGCTCTAACAATCCTAATCTTTCAACGACTCTCCGTAGACAAAAAGAAGACTACTGGATTAGACAATTGGGAACTGCAACACCGTATGGCTGCAATGACAAAATTGATGGTATAGGTATTCTATCTAGTCCTTCGTGTAACTCGGTGAATGTGATGAATATTTTCAACTCGACTCCTCGACGTAGACGCAGTCATGGTCATCGTCATTATACATCACCCTCTCTGCATGATGTCTCTATTAATGACTTGCTGCCATTCATACAAAAACCGTTAGGTATTCATCACATTCGCACGAAACTTTATTCATTACCCCTTTCAAAACTTCATTCTCTGTTCAATTTATGTTTGGAATCCACTGTTACAAACCCTCATTCAAACCAATACAAACTTCAAGCTATAATTTCGGATATTGCAAGTCACAGACTTTTCAAGCCAGTTCGCATTGGAAAAGATGAAAAAGAGAAAAGATATTTTCTAAATCTTTCCTTTGCCAACAAAGGTCTCGATGGCGTCAACCTTGGCAATATCCTTCATCATAAATTAGTTCAATCGAAAATACCTCCTTTTTTTAAAGACCAGTCTGTACCAATAATTTCTTATACCTATACCAAACCTATTGCAACTAAAATTTTCAATTACAAACGCGTTTTGCAGGATCTCGATATTGACGACTTCAAGTCTAAACCTCCTGATTGCACTTGTGCTAGTTCCCAATTCACATATAATCCCGCTGGCCACGTTATTACCGGTGACCTTAACATTGTTAATAACACTTCTCTACGAAACGTGTTATCGAAAGGTCCGAAATATCGTGAGCCTAAATCCATCAATTGGAAATACAACTTTAAAATTTTGATGGATTCAGTCGAGGATTATGCCAGGCAATGGGCTAAGCGCGAGAAGGAAGACGTAGACACTCTATCCGAATGGATAAAGGCAGTGAGGTCCTTAATACAAATCAGAATTAAGAAACTGAATGGGTCCATCAATGCCCATGCTACGTCAATTTTTAAAGACCCAAATGTTGCTAAACACCTATCCGACCTCCATGATAAATATGTTGTTGTCCCCGCAGACAAAGCCCCAAATAACATCGTTTTTGTCTGTAAAAGTCATTACATTAATTGCTTGATAAACGAATTAGGTATAGACAATTCACTAGGAAACTCAACATATACCCTCACGACACTTACCAAAGAGGAAATCCTGGATAATCATAGGTCTGTTCTTTGTTCCTTTGGTATTTCAACCAAAGATGAAGAACTGGATCTTCCATCACTGTATTGGATACCTAAACTACATAAGTGTCCTTACAAACAGCGGTATATTGCTGGGTCTTCCAAGTGCTCCACAAAACCTCTTTCTAAATTATTAACATCCATTTTATCAGCAATCAAAGACGGGCTTCAAAGTTATTGTGAAACTGCCTATTCTAGAGGTGGCGTGAATCAGATGTGGATACTTAAAAATTCCAAAGATCTTTTAGAGTACATACAATCTAACTCTCTTTCATCTTGTAACAGTATTAAAACATTTGACTTCTCTACTCTTTACACAAGTATTCCACATTCCAAACTTAAAGACAAATTAAAAGAGTTGGTATTACTTTGCTTCATAAAAAAGAATGGCCAACGTAGATACAAGTATCTTGTCTTAGGGAGGGATAAATCCTACTTTGTAAAGAATCACTCTGATTCAAACAAAAAATTCTCTGAAACCGATATTATCAAGATGCTTGATTTCTTGATTGACAACATATTTGTTACGTTCGGAGGACGTGTTTTTCAACAGACTGTCGGCATACCAATGGGAACAAACTGTGCCCCTCTACTTGCTGACTTGTTTCTTTATTATTATGAGGCTGACTTCATGCAGGAACTTCTTAGGAAGAAAGATAAGAAGTTAGCAATATCCTTTAACTCTACTTTCCGCTATATAGATGACGTTCTTTCACTAAACAATTCAAAATTTGGTGACTATGTGGACCGCATCTATCCCATCGAATTGGAGATAAAGGATACTACAGATACAGTTAAGTCAGCTTCATATCTTGACTTACATCTAGAAATTGACAATGAGGGTCGGTTGAAGACAAAACTTTACGACAAAAGAGATGATTTCAGCTTTCCAATTGTGAACTTTCCATTTCTAAGTAGCAACATTCCAGCAGCACCTGCATACGGGGTATATATCTCTCAATTGATACGATATTCCCGTGCTTGCATTTCCTATCATGATTTTCTTGATAGAGGGTTACTGCTCACAAGGAAGCTATTAAATCAAGAGTTCCAAATGGTGAAGTTGAAATCATCCCTTCGTAAATTTTACGGACGCCATCACGAGTTGGTTGACCGTTATGGAATAACCATTTCACAAATGATATCGGATATGTTCCTCACGTCGTAACTACAATTCCCTTCCCTTTCATGAATTTGACCTACCGAATTAGACTATTTACCGGATTTGCAATCACATAAGCAACACGACGGGTGCCGCATGTGGAGCAGGATCTGCTTACCCTTCCGGAGCACCTGAGATCACCCCTAGTTTTTGGTGGGGTTCGTGTTGTTTATTCTTTAGTTTTCTATGTTGTGTCATGTGTACTATTGTTTTTCTGTTTGTCTTTTTCATTTTTAGCCATGGCGTTGTCAGTTTGTTTTAGATTTATGAGTTTGACTGTCCCTTTGGTATCTTTCGTCCCTCTTTTATTACCACTGGGTCGATGTCTCTGCTGGTGGACATTTTGTCCCCGAGGACATCATCCGCCCAGTAGCAAAACTACAATTGCATGAACTTACGAAGAACTAACAGGAAACTGGCTCGGACGTCGCCCAGTATAAAAAGGTCCGAAACAGACGTCACCATGGACACGGTGTCGTCTGATACGGCAGGTGTCCCCTCATCACCAGACATGACAAATATCCCAAACACGACTCATTCAGATCATCGTCCTAGTGAAAACAGCAACATTACACATATACAGCCATGTTCAGTTCTCCTTAAAGACATTTTGGTTTTTGATGACACAGTACAACACTGTCGCATTTCAAAATGTGAGACCAAAGGCTGCAAAACCTGTGCTATTTTAATTACAGATGCTGAATTCACTAGCAATTTGACCAAGAAGTCATATTTTACCAGAAGTTACGATGATCTGAATTGTAAATCGATAAATGTCGTCTACGGATTAGAGTGCAACCTTTGCGGATTGGTATACGTCGGTGAAACGAAAGGAAGGCTAAACAAACGGATGTGCGGTCATAGATCAGACATTAACCTCAATGCTAACGACATTCTATACCAGCATTTCAATCAGCCCGATCATTCCATCGTTTCTATGACAGTTCGCATTATCGAAAAGATATACCATAGCTCTAACAATCCTAATCTTTCAACGACTCTCCGTAGACAAAAAGAAGACTACTGGATTAGACAATTGGGAACTGCAACACCGTATGGCTGCAATGACAAAATTGATGGTATAGGTATTCTATCTAGTCCTTCGTGTAACTCGGTGAATGTGATGAATATTTTCAACTCGACTCCTCGACGTAGACGCAGTCATGGTCATCGTCATTATACATCACCCTCTCTGCATGATGTCTCTATTAATGACTTGCTGCCATTCATACAAAAACCGTTAGGTATTCATCACATTCGCACGAAACTTTATTCATTACCCCTTTCAAAACTTCATTCTCTGTTCAATTTATGTTTGGAATCCACTGTTACAAACCCTCATTCAAACCAATACAAACTTCAAGCTATAATTTCGGATATTGCAAGTCACAGACTTTTCAAGCCAGTTCGCATTGGAAAAGATGAAAAAGAGAAAAGATATTTTCTAAATCTTTCCTTTGCCAACAAAGGTCTCGATGGCGTCAACCTTGGCAATATCCTTCATCATAAATTAGTTCAATCGAAAATACCTCCTTATTTTAAAGACCAGTCTGTACCAATAATTTCTTATACCTATACCAAACCTATTGCAACTAAAATTTTCAATTACAAACGCGTTTTGCAGGATCTCGATATTGACGACTTCAAGTCTAAACCTCCTGATTGCACTTGTGCTAGTTCCCAATTCACATATAATCCCGCTGGCCACGTTATTACCGGTGACCTTAACATTGTTAATAACACTTCTCTACGAAACGTGTTATCGAAAGGTCCGAAATATCGTGAGCCTAAATCCATCAATTGGAAATACAACTTTAAAATTTTGATGGATTCAGTCGAGGATTATGCCAGGCAATGGGCTAAGCGCGAGAAGGAAGACGTAGACACTCTATCCGAATGGATAAAGGCAGTGAGGTCCTTAATACAAATCAGAATTAAGAAACTGAATGGGTCCATCAATGCCCATGCTACGTCAATTTTTAAAGACCCAAATGTTGCTAAACACCTATCCGACCTCCATGATAAATATGTTGTTGTCCCCGCAGACAAAGCCCCAAATAACATCGTTTTTGTCTGTAAAAGTCATTACATTAATTTCTTGATAAACGAATTAGGTATAGACAATTCACTAGGAAACTCAACATATACCCTCACGACACTTACCAAAGAGGAAATCCTGGATAATCATAGGTCTGTTCTTTGTTCCTTTGGTATTTCAACCAAAGATGAAGAACTGGATCTTCCATCACTGTATTGGATACCTAAACTACATAAGTGTCCTTACAAACAGCGGTATATTGCTGGGTCTTCCAAGTGCTCCACAAAACCTCTTTCTAAATTATTAACATCCATTTTATCAGCAATCAAAGACGGGCTTCAAAGTTATTGTGAAACTGCCTATTCTAGAGGTGGCGTGAATCAGATGTGGATACTTAAAAATTCCAAAGATCTTTTAGAGTACATACAATCTAACTCTCTTTCATCTTGTAACAGTATTAAAACATTTGACTTCTCTACTCTTTACACAAGTATTCCACATTCCAAACTTAAAGACAAATTAAAAGAGTTGGTATTACTTTGCTTCATAAAAAAGAATGGCCAACGTAGATACAAGTATCTTGTCTTAGGGAGGGATAAATCCTACTTTGTAAAGAATCACTCTGATTCAAACAAAAAATTCTCTGAAACCGATATTATCAAGATGCTTGATTTCTTGATTGACAACATATTTGTTACGTTCGGAGGACGTGTTTTTCAACAGACTGTCGGCATACCAATGGGAACAAACTGTGCCCCTCTACTTGCTGACTTGTTTCTTTATTATTATGAGGCTGACTTCATGCAGGAACTTCTTAGGAAGAAAGATAAGAAGTTAGCAATATCCTTTAACTCTACTTTCCGCTATATAGATGACGTTCTTTCACTAAACAATTCAAAATTTGGTGACTATGTGGAACGCATCTATCCCATCGAATTGGAGATAAAGGATACTACAGATACAGTTAAGTCAGCTTCATATCTTGACTTACATCTAGAAATTGACAATGAGGGTCGGTTGAAGACAAAACTTTACGACAAAAGAGATGATTTCAGCTTTCCAATTGTGAACTTTCCATTTCTAAGTAGCAACATTCCAGCAGCACCTGCATACGGGGTATATATCTCTCAATTGATACGATATTCCCGTGCTTGCATTTCCTATCATGATTTTCTTGATAGAGGGTTACTGCTCACAAGGAAGCTATTAAATCAAGAGTTCCAAATGGTGAAGTTGAAATCATCCCTTCGTAAATTTTACGGACGCCATCACGAGTTGGTTGACCGTTATGGAATAACCATTTCACAAATGATATCGGATATGTTCCTCACGTCGTAACTACAATCCCCTTCCCTTTCATGAATTTGACCTACCGAATTAGACTATTTACCGGATTTGCAATCACATAAGCAACACGACGGGTGCCGCATGTGGAGCAGGATCTGCTTACCCTTCCGGAGCACCTGAGATCACCCCTAGTTTTTGGTGGGGTTCGTGTTGTTTATTCTTTAGTTTTCTATGTTGTGTCATGTGTACTATTGTTTTTCTGTTTGTCTTTTTCATTTTTAGCCATGGCGTTGTCAGTTTGTTTTAGATTTATGAGTTTGACTGTCCCTTTGGTATCTTTCGTCCCTCTTTTATTCTATATACTGGTAACTATGATGTCTTTCGTCTTATTGTCTTTACAAGATATCATTGAGCGATTTCTACCGCTGTATTATTTTTGTTTTGTTTGGTTTCTGACGACTTTTTAATACCACTTCAATAATAGGTTACTTTTGTATATTCTTATGATGTCATGCAATGGTATCCTACCCTGTGATATTCTCAACATGGTAGTTAATTTAATGTGAAGGCTCTGTTTTGTTAAACATGGCGTTTTTCCCATTTTTAAGTCGTCCTTCTTTAAGCATCTGAGTACACGATTTTACATCACAGGATCGAAATGTGTAAATTATCTAATTTCAATCAATATAGAAAAACAGAAAGAGAAGAGAAAATATTTCTCACTAAACGACAAAGAAATTCTGATAGGTCATTTTTCCCCATGAAAGCCCATCCACCCAATATGAACAGAAACTCTACATCTAATAGGTCTTAATTTATTGATCTAATAGGTAGCTTTTCATGATGTTTTTGTCTGATACGTATGAAAAAAAATCTCCCCATCCATCCCCACCTGTCAGAAATTAACTAGAATGGCCCATTGTAGTTATAATGTCTCAATATTTTAATATGATTCATTCATAACTGTTTATAGATAAAAGCCCCTTCATACTTTCTTTGCAAGACGTGTTTTATTATATTCATGGTTTATTCTATTCTTCTGTTCACTTTCATATTTTAACTACATCTTTTTCATCTTTTAATTAGTAAATTATTATATTTATTAACAACAATAACATAAATCAGGCAAAAAAAGTACAACAAATCATATACAAGAATAGAACAAATCAACATCTTAATAAATATAAAAATATCAGATAAAACTAATACACTACTAGTGTGGATATCGTAAATCTTTCTGACACTGGTTTGACGCCATTAGGTCTAACGACTGTTCAACATACCGATATGACAAACGAGTCCAAGGCTGAGGCTAAGGATATTTATTGATTGATTAAATTAATCTAATTCATGAAATGCAACATACGCAAAAACAAATGAATGCATTTCACACACCAAAAAAATATATTCATAATATGAGGACTACAATTCGTACATAATAGAAGTATTCATGCTTTTAAATACTTAGTTATATACTAAGGGAGTGAAAACTAAATCTAAATTTAAATAAAATTTGTCTATAAATTACATTATTGCATATTTAATATCAAATATTCTTCCGAATGACAATTTGCGATTACATACATTTTACGTCATCAAAACGTATATCTTTATGAACACTGTTATTTGTATGTCTTCTAAAAATGTTCTTTCAGTATTGGTTCATGAGTTTCATATATTAATATGTTTATTTCTCTTTTTTCCTAAATGGATATATAGTTACAGACATCTAATAAAAAAAGAGTTATTCTCGATAATGTCCTTAATGATTATATAATATATATATATATATTAAAATGGGTGTAGTGTTCGAATTCGACTTTCGAATTATCGTGAAGCAAGTTTATGGATGAAAAAAGTATATACATTTCTTACATTATCATGCAGCTGTATTTTGCAATTGATTAACAAGTGATTAAGTGACTTGGTATACTATGGACACTTTACCTTCGTTTTAAAGTTCCAGATTCTGCAGTTTATATGAGATACAGGAGATGCAGTGCTTAGGTTAACATTGTTAATTATAAAGCAACCAAATGACTCACAGAAATAAAGATCATAAATAAAATGACTTGATCTGATTTCCGCACTTTCTATACTTCATATAAGCATTTAAGCATTTAACATCATTTTCGACATAGTTCTTCCAAGTTTTGGTAATGACTGAGTTTCATCTATAATAGGACCACAATCGATTTACAACACAGTTCGGTGAGACGAATCCTCTTCTGATATACCGGTTTGATCTGTACCTATAATATTTTCGTAACCTTTTTGGGATTGGCTATTACGATTTGAATTTGTCTGTTCATCATTTTGAGAGCCACTTGAAGAGCGAACCGTCGGAGACACAATGGCAACTTTGCGATTGTCATCTTTTTCAAATCCGTGGTTGGCGTAATATTCTACCTGGCTTGTTTGTGTTGACAGTTTATTGTCACCATTACTGTTTTGTTTGCTATGTACAAAAAACAAACAAAAATACATTTTGTCAAAACATGCATAATTGACAGCGAAGCATAATCTTTGATTTATATTCATTTGATTCAAAACTGGGTCGAATTTTGATATCTTTATCAATTGCTTGTTAAATAACGTGAAAGGAAACACTGTTTTTTTAAGTTGCACGGCGGAATAAATGAAATGAAAGTCAAATCATGTATTTTTAATTTGTAGCCGTTTCACTTTCAACATCAAGGCTCATTTTTGATGATAAGAATTATTATTATGTACCATTCTTCATGCTGAATATTTGCTGATTTCCATTAGTATTTAATGATGTTCTTATTTATTTGAATCCTGTCCAACTGTTCACGAATGTGGGTATGTCTATTTTGTGGTAAAACAAAATTAACTTATCTTACCAGCACATAAAGGTATTTTTTTTATAAGATCTAAAGTTCGGAACAAACAAAAACAGATTGAAAACACCTTATAAAAAAATTCAACCACCATGTCCTTTGTTTTAGCCGGACAGTTAGTTGTATGACATGTAATCGTTCAAAATCGCCGCATATTTGTATCGCGTTTTAAATAATAAAAAAAGAAACAATACAGCATAGAAATTATAGATGTCTGCCAATCATCACTCACCTTGAATTACTAGATGAATCATAATGCTCATCATTCCTTTTTTCTTTGTGACGTCGGTCTCCTGCTTTATCGTAAATCCCTTCCTGTGTTTCCGCATATGTGTCTTCTTCTTGTTTACCAATAATATCTATGGCTTCAGTTTTCTGCTTGTTTCTTAACTTTGATGCTTCGTTCACTTGAGCATATACAGCGGGTTGAGGTGGTGTATTTCTGAAATGTTAACAATATAAAATAGAACAGTAAACTGGTGTAAGAGGTATCATTACAATGTATATGTAAAATTAAATGCTGTCAGAAGAAAAGGCAATGACCAAACAAAACATCAACAACATTTAAATTGAAAGTCCAATACTTCATGAGTTAATGTGTTTGCATTGACATTAAAAGGCATCACGTCTCAAGCATATGACTAACAACAGTGTACAAAACATAACACGATAAATTATACAATGGACACTGCAAATAAAACGACTTTACGTATATAACTAACACGATAAAGAATGGTTAGCAGTTCCTGGTGTAACAGTTTGAAGTTGAACGATTGTATACGTACGATTCGTTCTTTTTCTTTTCCTCTTCCTCTTGTTTTTTCAAGTATTCCTCATTATGTTTATTAATATCTTCAACTTCGAGGCCATTATTAGAACTTTTTGTTATAGGAGCATCATCTTCTAAAGCAATGTAATCATAATCACCAGTCCTAGGTTCTGTAACTGGTTTTGGTTTCGAGTCATCGAAACTTTTAGAAACATTTTTAAATGTTGGTGATTTACTCTTCCTTCTGTATAAAAGAATCAAATGTCAATGACAGATGCGACTTCCTATGCAATACAATAATTCATTTAACTCAACACATACTCATTAAATGTATCACATTCAAATTTTACGATGACTAATCATATGTTTTGCATTTCAGTGAGTTATTAACATCTGTGAGTAACATTTTCAAGGATTAAACTGAAGATAAATGTCATTTTCCTAAAACTTTAAGAATATTCATGTTTTAAATTCCATACAATAACGTAAATTGCTGGTACCTACCCATTGAACAAAACCAAAATTATTAAGACGTCAGCAAGCGTTACTATCATATGACCACATTTACCATGCATAAATTTATATTAATGCACTTTCTTTACTTGTAGCACTGAACGTGCTTCTATGGCGAGTAATGCCGTCTGTGCAGAAATATATAGCTTCATTTCTATTATGAAAGTGATATAAATCTCTTATGTACCTTATGTACCTTAGGATGAGTTGGTGTATACCATCATTGAAATAAAATTGTTACTAGTTTAATTAAAATTCTGACTACAACAAGTGACATTGTAATTTTTCATAGTGTTTTTTTTTTCTGATTAACTTTTCGTCACTGATTTTATTCTTACCTTTTACATGCTATTATAACTATTATAACAACGATAACGGCAACAACCGCCCCAACAATACCAGCAACATGACCTGCAAAAATAATAATGTTTTAATAGAACAATCATATTCTTGACTAGGTTTATGTTTTTATTTACGAAAGTAGTGGGTTAAACCTGTTTTATATCTAGTTTAACCACCTCTAACTTGTACGGCGGTTGTTCATAGTTCCGCTATATTGCCAGATTGAGTGATTAATCAAAATAGACATAATAGCTCAATGTGACAATAACTGGAATCCAGGAGCATTAACCTTATAAGGAAATAATAACAACTGATAGTTCAAAACATAGTAAGGAATGTATTGTATTAATTTATGACTTACATTTCAAATATACACTTGCAATTATTCAACTAAAAAGAAGAATGCTATCTTGTATCATTTTTCTTAACCTAAGCCATGTAACGCTTTCATATGTTGTAGTAGAAGTTCTAACTTGGAACTTAAAAACTTACCCTAGTATGGGTTTGAGTTTTAGTTTGTAACTCGGATTCGTTTTTTTTTTCTCAATTGATTTATGAATTACGAACAGCGGTATACTACTGTTGCCTTTATTTAAGTAAACCAACCTTGCC
Organism: Mytilus edulis; assembly: GCF_963676685.1. NCBI lineage: Eukaryota > Metazoa > Mollusca > Bivalvia > Mytilida > Mytilidae > Mytilus > Mytilus edulis. The sequence goes on from NC_092352.1 coordinate 75,033,774, forward strand.
AAATCGACTACATGTCCGCTTTTTACCACTTTTTTTAGCTTCCAGTTCTAGGTGTTTTCGATGAATATTTTTCAGATTTAAAAGTTAATTATCACGGCTGGTAATCTACACATGCAAAATATTTGGTTCTGCAATGAAAACCACGAGAGGATTTTCTGGTTGTGCTTGAGTGGAGTAATTGTCACCGCTTCAAAATGTATGTGCAATTCTAAATCGCAATTTTCTTATTTGACTGATCAAAATATTGAAAATCGGAGAATGCTATGATGTAGTGAATACCCAAACGACGACATACATATATTTCATACTGCTGTACGTGGAGTTAAGCTCCTACCAAACCAGTTACCCCACGAGAAATTGCCTAAAAAAGTGACATTTTTATTTTGAAATGGTTCTATTAACAGACCTTCAAGTTCAAATTTACTTTATATTCGGTCAATGGGTATGAATGTCGTTTTGTGCGGCGTGTACGCTGTCCGGCGTTGATAGACATCTTAATAAATCTAAAAAGTTCATATTTTTATTATGTCATGCGTGAGGGGACCGGTTTATGAACATCGTGAATGCGTGAAGGGACGTGAACTCATATCTTTATATATGCAAGCTACGAGTCGTTGAAAGGTGCCTTAATATGGTTAGATTGTTCATGAAAAAAACACATTTGTGTGCATAAAGAAAAATTATGAGATTTTAAATAACAATTAATCACCCAGTTTTCTTTATATGAATAAACAGTCTAACCAATTAATTGCAAATATGTCTCCAAATTCGTGAATTTGGACAAATAATCGGTCTAGTTTACTACCACATTTGATATTTATTAATATTGTAATTTTCATTGTTATCAATAAATGTTATATCAGTAGAACAAATCTAATCTTGAATTCTATCTAAAGTCTATCCTATTTTTGGGATTTTTTTTTTCGAAATTTAAATATGACGTCATTTTCTGCGTTGATGGCTTTGGCTAAGTCGCCCGTGAATTTTTATTTGCTGTATTATGTTGTTTAATGTATCCGTTTCTATTCTGTAGTTAGTTCTAACTTCGATTTTAGCATGTATAGGCCTATCTATTATATAGTCATTTCATTAAAAAAAAATACTGGTTGCAAAAGTATGAATTATTCTCAATAATAAGGATGTTCTTATCCCAGGCAGAACACCCTTGCCGTATTATGCACAACTTATGGCGTTTGTTTTTAAACCTGGTACCTTTTGTTAGCTATTATTAGTGTTTCTCTCTCCTATATGCTCTCTCATTTATTTGTATTGTAGTCCTGTCATGCAATATTGTCATTTTAATGTTATATTAAATATTGCCATAAAAGCAGGAGGTTTGGATTGATTCAAATACGGGTTCATCCAACCATTTTTTTTCTTAAAATGACCTGTGTCAAGTCAGGAAAATGGGCATTGTTCTTTTATAATACGTTTCTGTGTGTGTTACATTTTAATGTTGTGTTTCTGTTGTGGCGTAGTTCTCCTCTTATACTTGATGTGCTTCCATCAGTTTTAGTTTTTAACCCGGATTTGGTTTTTTTTATCAATCGATTTGTGAATTTCGAACAGCTGTTCACTACTGTTTGCTTTATTGGCGACATATTTGCAATTTACTGGTAAGACTGTTTATTCATATAACATGTATACAGAAAACTTTATGATTTGTTGTATAAATCAAAATATTTTTTGAACTTTTATTTGTAGCAAGAAACATAATCGCTGACACAATATTTTCTTTTGTTTTTCGAAAAAACTTTTTATACCTATCTTCCAACAATTTATTTCAAAATTCTATCTCATATATTTTTTTATGTAAACAAAAGTGTTTTTTATGACCAATCTAACCACATTTAGGCAACTTTCAAAGACTCATAGCTTGGATATAAAGATATGATTCCACGTCCCCTCACGCATTCACGATGTCCTCAATCAGAAGCGATCCCCTCAGGCATGACAGTATGAAAATATGAGGTTTTTAGATTTTTTAAGATGTCTATCAACACCGGACAGCCTACACGCCGCACAAAACGACAGTAATACCAATTGACCGAATAAAAAGTACATTTTGAACTTGTAGGTCTGTTAATAGAACCATTTCAAAATTAAAATGTCACTTTTTTAGGCAATTTCTCGTGGGGCAACTGATTTAGTTGGACTGCCTAGTTAAGATCAGATGTGCATTTTATATTGAGTCTGCGTTATAGGCTTGTAAAGACAAGAAGATAAACTTAACATGAGTATTACTGCTTTGAACTGAAAGAAGGGATTATAGGGCTTCACAATGAATATCAAATATCATGTATAGGTGTTACCGTTTGAAAGAAAAAAAAAAACACTAATATACACGCTGAAAATGGGCAAAATTTCACGTTATGTTGTTACATTTAAAAGTTCGCTGTTTTTATCAATTGATAGTTAATAAATGAACTTAATTTGAACTACATTATTCGTTCACTACTATAGACAATTTATTCATCCTTCTTTTACTGGTTGTTGCAACAAAAAATCTTCAGTGGTTTCAAAGTTATGATAAAAAGTCTAATACTATGCGTTTGTTATGAAATTTTGTACTTTTGTATTTAGCTTGCTCAGTGTAGTGATAAAAGAGAAAAAGAAATCAAATTTATGCTATTATGTGTTTTGTTTTCTCTTCTAGTATATACATTATCAAAAACTACCTCATTTATTAATATTGCAGTACTCTATGCCATCAAAGTTGGATATACAAATAAAGTGAAAAAATGTCTTGTCCGTAGACATGCATTCCTTAGTAAACTGGAAGCATAATAACATTAATGTTGCATTGCTAAGTTCCTGTTCTTTTGTAGATATGAAAACACTACTAACATTTTTTTTTACCATCTATTTATAGAGGAAGAATTTGAAAAATATGTCAAAATGTCTTGTCCGTAGACACATGTCTTGTCCGTAGACATGTCTTTTTATCAATATTGCTTGGATTTATGAGTCTTATTTAGTCCTGTGTGTTGTTTAAACTTAGAAATATCTTTTTTTTTCAAATAATAAATGGTAATTTAAGTGTTCTCAATTTTTATAAAATTATTTTACAGGAGTGGATTTTTAAAAAGTGGCAGGTTATCAGTCATAAAAAGCATACCTTATTTTACTTCAATATTTTTATTCCAGTTGCTGCAAACCTTCAAATATTAACTAAATCAAATGACCAAAAAGTTTTTTCTCTCTCTCTGACTTTATCTTTTGCATTTCAGTATTACCAGCAGATGAGGAAGTGTCTACGGACAAGACACATGGGCATAACAAGTGTTAAATTCAATTATTTGTCTGCTTTAGAACTTAAATCTTATTTATAGGTGATCAAAGTTATCTATTCAAATTAAAACTCAGTATTTTCAACATAGATATAGTCACAATTAATTCTAACAGATTTTTTTTTAACTGAAATTGTCTTGTCCGCAGACATTACCAGAATATATTTGTATCCAATTTCCTTGAGTTCGGCCTAATTTGATAGATAAAATGTATGTTGATTTTTCAAGAGAACACATTCAACTATGTCAAAATTGAGTTTTAATAATAGTTTGATTGTTTTAAACAGTCAGATATATGGATTTCAGTTAAAAAAATGTGTCTTCAGTTTGGCTTCATCAATAAATTATTGAGATTTGTAAAGAATTATGGGTATATTTTTATATTTTATTTAAATTTAAAAAACACAGCTGAAAACTTAATTGGTAATTTTTAATCTAAACTTTAACAATCATCTTTGAAAGCATTTAATTGAATATCAATAAAGTTTCTTGTACGTAGACACTATCAAAATGTATTTGTTTCCATTTTCTTCGAAATTAAGCATCATTTGATAGATACACCTGATAAAATGTATGTTTTATTTTCAAGAAAACACCTTCAGCTATATCAAAATTAGTTTTTAATAATGCATTTCATTAGATATGAATACAATGTCTTGTCTGTAGACAAAACATATAAATTGTATTGCTAAGTTTGATTGTAAAAATATGCATCAAGTTATTTTAATGTTCTATACACCAAAAGAAAAGTTTTTTTACGTGTATCTTTTCGTTTAAGTATTAACCACATCATAGCATTCTCCGATTTTCAATATTGTCAAAATTGCGTTGTAGAAATGCACATACCTTTTGAAGCGGTGACAATTACTTCACTCAAGCACAGCCGGAAAATCCTCTTACGGTTTTCATTGCAGAACAAAATGTTCTGCGTGTGTAGAATACCAGCCGTGTTATCATTGCCAATGGAATCATTTAGTTATTTGATTCATGAATGTACGTTAAATGTATGAAGACGATTTCGCATTCTTGTATGCAGCATGCAATGGATAAAGTTGTAAAGTACAACATATAGTATCAAACATGTACTGATTATTAAATGATAAGTAGATCAGGCTTATGTTATTTCATTAAGCACAACAGGTTCTGGTATAACTTATTATATTGCTTGACCTCTTTTTTCAGTTTCATATACAGTCTTGCATATCGTAATAAAAAAGAAATTTTATGATAGTTTCTTTTCCTTTTGAAGGCATTTGAATTTGGGTGTTAATTAATTCATACGTTAATGCTTGACGTAATATACATTAAAACAAATAAAGTAGCAATAAATACCCAAGTTTCCTTCCGACTTATTTTCTTTTTTGTCAACACCAGGAGAACTGCCAATTGAACTAGACTGGGTAGTTGAAATGTCAGCTGTGTTAATAAATGGTAAATAGACATTATAAACATGCATATACATTTCATGGTTAAGTGAATCTTGCTTTAATCTCCTCTATTTTTCCCTGAATAATAAACAAATAAACAATCTCAATCCTCTTTAATAGCTTGGCACAAATATATATGTATATGTATATTTATTCTTAGTCTGTATCGAGTGATTTATTACGCAATCCAATTTTCTTACAGGCTTACCATCAGGCAAACTATGTCTTTTTTTAAAAGGCTTAAAGCTTTCAGTTTTAAAATAGTTAAAACCGAACATCATGTATCAAATTTAAAAACTTATTTGTCTCAGGGTATTGTTCCGATGGGGCTTATTTTGAAAACTTCACCCCTTATCACCGGTGCAAAATCTATCAGATTTATGGATAGATGGAATAATATTCTCCACATAACAGTAGTTCCGTGAAATTGGTGGATCTATTACACGCTAAAGCGTCTCATAAACATTTAAATCTACAACGTAGTTATAACCACCTTTACAACAAATCATGCTAAGAACTTTCCGGTCCTGAATTGCTCACTATCAACGAGCACCTCCATGACATCTTTCGCATTGAATCCCGGAAATTACACAAAAAACAAATTAATAAATTTAAACGAGACGGTGTACTTTTGGATACTTGCCAGAGAGCAGACCACCTTAACTCTCAATCATACCATCATAACCGGTACACAATCCCGGAATCGCCGATTTAGGAGAGAAAAAAACAAACACTACAAACACTGTAGTCAATTTGTCTTCAGTTGCTTTGTCGGAGACCGAGACTAAGGTACTGTCAAAAGGTTTTAATTTTTGTCCCATGCCGGGCAAAATAGATTTTGTACTTTTGGAAGATGACCAAGACAAGCTAGTAAGATCCCTCAGAATCAAGAAATATTTTTTCTAAGACACCACAAAAAGTACCACTGATAGTGACACAAGTGATCTCGACTCAGATGACGACCAAGTAGGTGTCGATATTCCCAGATTCAGGAAAAAAGTTCATGGATTCCTAAACCCAGTAAATGTGCAACTTTTGAAGATATAATTGACAAAATTAAATCCGACGTAACACATCACTGCCACTTCCAAAACATTCAGCAATTTATCGTCTTAGGAAAATAAAGCTGGGCGAAAACTTAACAACAGAGACGACATTATAATAAAACCAGCTGATAAAGGTATCGCTGTTGTCGTCATGGACAAATGTGACTACATTCAAGAGGCAGAACGTCAACTCTCTGATGAGAAATTTTATAAGAAATTAGAAACTGAACCCACCACTCAGTTGAACAAAGAGATCACCACAAACCTGAAAAAAACATGTGTGATTAGGGGAATATTGATAAAGACACATTTAAATACCTAACACCTGAAAAATCTACCCAAAATACAGAAAGTCAATAATCCAGGTAGACCAATTGTTTCCGCCAATGACCATTGACCACCCTACAGAGAAAATATCAGAATGTATTGACTTTCATCTGAGACTACAAGTAGAAAATTAACCATCCTATATGCAAGACACAACACACTATCTTATGAAAATCTCTGCACCCTCTCCCACCTGAAACGGTCCTTGTCTCGCTTGATGTTACCTCTCCTATACTAACATCCCCATGACGATGGTATTGAAGCCTGTAGGGAAGTCTGGAACTCTCGTAACACCTTACATTGACCAACTGAATGTCTCATCCAGCTTCTAATTTTGGTTTTGAAATGCAATAACTTCACATTCAATGGTGAACACTTCTTCCAAGTTAATGGAACAGCAATGGGAACAAAGATGGCCCCGTCTTATGCCAATATTTGTATGGGGAAATTAGAATAGAGAATTCTCAATGATTTCTCCATCAACCCCTCTCTTGGTTATTTATCGACGATGTTGACATGAAGTGGGACAATACTGAACAAGAACTAAATGTGTTCATTCATCATGCCAACGATGATCATCCCTCAATAAATTTCACATATGAAATCTGACTCTAAGATCACATTTCTTGACACTACAACGCAATTGAGGGATGGAAGCATATTAACAGATCTGTATTGCAAGCCCACAGACAAACATCAATATCTATATCCTTTGAGTTGTCATACCAAACACTACACCAAGTGCATTCCCTACAGCCAGGCCATACGAATGAAAAGGATTTGCTCCACCAACGATACTGCAAAAAATCGTCTACAAGAACTTCGCGGTCACCTTAAACATCGGGGCTACAAAAGAAAAGACATTGATAAAGGTGTTTCTTGTGCTAACAACATCAGCCGAGATGAGCTTTTACAATATAAAGACAAAAAGGTCAACAAGAGGGTGCCTTTTGTGTTGACTTACCATCCCATATTTGACAACTTATCTCAACTTATCCGCGAAAATTGGAAAGAGATCGAAAAACATTCTGAACTATCCAAGATCTTTCCCGAGCCACCTGTACTGGCTTTCCGTAGGCCCAAAAGTTAAGGACTTACTGGTGAGAGCTGATTTATCCTCTCAAGCAGGCTCTTCGTGTGTGGGCTCTTGCAAGCGTTGCGGAAACAAACGATGTCTGACTTGCAAACAAATACTGGATACCCAGACTTTTAACAGTCACTCCACTGGTACAGAATACACCATATTTTGCAATGTTAATTGCAAGACTTCAAATGTTGTGCATCTCTTACAGTGTAAATGTGGTAAACAGTATGTTGGTGAGTCAGAACAGCCGTTTCACAAACGAATGAACGGCCATCATAGCGACTACCAATGCAAGCCAGACCTCCATCTCTGTCGACATTTGAGATTCCCTGGCCACACTTAGGCAGATTTCAATCGACTGACCATTAAAATCATTGACCACAACTCTGCTTGGTCTAAGGTGGATAGACTCGCTCGGGAAATATTAACTTTGGCACCAAATTGGATAAATGAAAAGATGTAGTTCAAGTCCGTGTAGTAGTCCGTGTAGTGCTTCACATTTAGGTTATATAACTTATTATTACAGTCTCTGTTTCTATTTCTTAACCTTTTTCATCTATTAAATAAAGAGGTTGAAGAAACCAATTTGAATTGCTTAATTTTTTTAGGGATGTATAAGTACCAAGACACGTTCTTCTAGTTATACTTAGTCAAACTTATTATAACATTTTAACGGCCGTTTGTTCGTAATGTTTAGATTCTCAGACTCTGTTGTAGCTACTTTACTATGTCAATTTGAAATATTTAAAAATTCAGATCGTTCAGTGCTGTCTATTTTGGTATTTTTTATGACGTTATCATGTTTTTACCATCATAATTGTCGTTCCCGTTAAAGTTTTAGAATTGTGCTAGTTCAAATCGCACATTATTATTTGTATTTAAAGCATATATTTGAACTCTCTGTTGTAATAAGCCATATAACCTATGTCATGTTTAACAAATTTTTAGAATGGTGCAAGCATCTGAACTGATGTTCGGTTTGACTTTTTTATTGTATAAATTTCAAGATTGTAATAGTTTAATCTAAGAAGACACTTAAAGATGATTCATTTAACATCAGAATCTGACTGAGGGAGGATATCTGTTATCCGAAATATTTATAAATAATTACATTTATAGTTACCTTTTTCTTGTATTTGGAGTATTTGTGTACACTTTTTAGACGTTTATATACATATAAAAATAGTAATAGAGCCTTTGCATGCAAATATCACATATAAAGACATTGTTCTTAACCTACTGTATTTTCTTACTGATATTCATCTATTTGCAGTCATAAAGAAATGAACAATGTAATATTAGTAAATATTCATTTGGTACTTATTGTTCCATTAGTATACCACCGGTTTGGTTAACAGCTACATTAATGAAACCGGATGTTATTAGCTTATTATTATTATGTAATACTTTCAAAGGTGTTATTGCAAATCGAGAATATAAACAAATAGCAGAAGCACGTATTATATTGTATGATGTAACATGTGTAAGTTTAATTCCTTTATGTTACGTTATAAATGAAATTAACGGAAGAAACCATTAGTGTTGCACAGTGTTGAAATGAAATACCAAGATGTTTACTATACTCTGATAGAACAATAATTAGTGTACTATGTTCCTGTGGGAATTTTTAATAATCTCATTACACCTCAACTAAACAAGAAACCAATTTCGGGCAATTGAATAAAAAAAAAACAAGAAATGATCGAACAATTTGAAAGTTGGATCCGTCTAAAAAGTTAAGGTAAGAACCACAATCAAAATCACTCAGATTTAAAACCTCCGGAATCAATATCATGCTATGCATGTAGGTTTTTTCTGAATCCGATCTAAATGCCCAAATTGACGGACAGACATGGAGAAGGTGCAAATAAGAAGAACACTTTGAATAATGTTGCACGACAAAATCGTCGAGACTCATTATTAATGTTATTTAAGAACAACAAGTTGTGAGTCTGCAGATGATCATTGTGAACCAGAATTAAGATACCAGGAATATGCATTTACCATATATGGAAATCGTGCAAAGGTCAGCCAATTTACAGTTAATGTAGATTAAAGATATCCCAAGAGTAATTGATATAGATACAACTGTAAACATTCACTACAAACTGCTCAGAGTCTGAATTGACCAGTTTTTGTGCTCGACCAGTAAAATCGAGCACACATTTTACTCGACCAGTCACGACATTGTCTCGACTGTACTTAATTGTACTTGAGTGTACTCAACTAGGTCTCGACTTTACTCAATTAGTCGGATTCAGTACTTGATGATCTTTGTGTAGTCTGAAATGGTCTTGACCAAGGCTCCACCTGTCTTGACTAGTCTCGACTAGTCTCGACTCAGTCTCGACTAGTCTCGACCTGTCTCAACTAGTCTTGACCTTCAAATTTAGTTTTGACTGGTGTAAATCAGCTTATCTAACTGAATTAAATATTGATCTTACAAAATTCAAGCTTATTAGGTAGTTTGATTTATTGCTAAGAAATGAAAGAATTTAATTTTACAATTATAGGTAAAAATAAAAATTATTATATAAATTCAAATAGGCATCTTTATTTTTTTTTATAACTTTGTCAAATCAACATTTTAATCAAACTATGCATCTATTTCAGATATATCTTAAGCTTACTGAATCCCATGTCATTTAGGTTTTTGTTGTATTGCTGTAAAATTTAATAATTAAAGTAATCTTGGTAAAAAAAAAGCTAGGATTTGCAATTCGGACAAAATAGAGATAGTACACTTTAAGTTTTTTAATAACTTTTTCAAATCAACTTGAATTTTCATCAAACTATGTAGCTGTCTTAGATATATATTAAGCTTACTGAATCCCATGTCATTTAGTTGTTCGTTGTATTGCTGTAAAATTTAAGAACTAAAGTAATTTTGGTAAAAAAAACCTAGGATTTGCAATTCGGACAAAAGAGAGATAGCACACTTTAATTTTTTAATAACGTTTTCAAATCAACTTGGATTTTTATCAAACTATGCATCTGTCTTAGATATATATTAAGCTTACTGAATCCAATGTCATTTTGTTTTTTTGTTGTATTGCTGTCAAATTCAAGAATTAAATTAATCTATGTCAAAAAAACTAGAATTTGCAGTTCGAACAAAATAGACATAGTACACTTTAATTTTTTTATATAAATTTTTCAAATCAATTTGGATTTTGATCAAACTATGGAGCTGTCTGATATATATATTAAGCTTACTGAATCCCAGGTCATTTTGTTTTTTGTTGTATTGTTGTCAAATTTAAGAATTAAATTAATCTAGGTCAAAAAAGCTAGAATTAGAAGTCCGAACAAAATAGAGATAGTACACTTAAATTTTTTAATTACTTTTTCAAATCAACTTGAATTTTCTTCAAACTATACAGCTACCTTGGTGATGTATAAATCTAAGATGCCTATCTGAATTTATATAATAATTTTTATTTTTACCTATTGTAAAATTAAATTCTTTCATTTCACAGCAATAAATCAAACTAACTAATAAGCTTGAATTTTGTAAGATCAATGTTTAATTTAGTTAGATTAGCTGATTTACACCAGTGAAAACTAAATTTGAAGGTCAAGACTAGATGAGACATGGTCAAGACTGGTTGAGACTGAGTCAAGACTAGTCGAGACAGGTCGAGACTAGTCAAGACAGGTCGAGACAGGTCTAGCCTTGGTCAAGACCATTTCAGACTACACAAAGATCATCAAGTACTGAATCAGACTAATTAAGTAAAGTCGAGACCTAGTCGAGTACACTTAAGTACAGTTAAGTACAGTCGAGACAATGTCGAGACTGGTCGAGTAAAATGTGTGCTCAATTTTACTGGTCGATCACAAAAACTGGTCAATTCAGACTCTGAGCATTTTTTAGTGATTATAGACAGGACACTTTGAGAACGACTCAAGAGGAAAAAGATAACGTGTAAATCTAAGATATCGTCAATAGATGTGTATGCTTAGGATATGCATGTATACCGTTACATAAATATAGATGTCTACACTGCAACAAGGGTGTTACGATATTTCTCCACTCGAGACACTTAAATTTTATTATTTAAACATGCTTAAAGTCATAAGAAACCTCAAATTAAAAAAAAATCATGTATTTGTTTTTATAACTAAATGGATAGTTTTCATTATACAACTTATGCACATATACTTTTTTCTGAGGAAAATTCTTTAATTTGTCGACATTTAGAAGAAGTTTATTTGTTTTTAATTGCTTGCTTCCAGGAAGCAATTCGCCAACATATTTTCCGTATTCATAGTGACCTGAGCGTAACCCTCCTCGTAAAAATCCGGCGGTCGCAATACGCATGGATCTGTCATTAAAATAAACAATTATCTTATTGTACATGTTAAACATGTGCTCAATACCCATGTTTTTTGTTATTTATTTACTATAAGGTGACAATCGGTAAACTTCGGCTTTAAAACATGGCATTTAATGAGCAGCCATATTTGTTAAATCATAACAGACAGAGAGAAAAATAAATGACGATTATACGATATATTTGCGTAAAAAATGACGAAATCGTGCACAGAGGACTAAGTTTATAGTATATACATGCATTGGTTCATGAATTTGATAAACATTTTTTTTCAGCACTCACTGGTTTCATATGACTTTAAAAATGAGACTTTCCGGGCATTATAAATGATTAAAATATAACTGTTGTGAATGGAAAATATCATAAAACACGAGTTATATCGTCGGAATTTGTTTCTCTAATGTGTTTATTTCCTTCTTTTCCAACGATTGTTAGAAAGTTGTGTTCTTTACATGCGACGTCAATTGGCAAAGTCGCCTTTTTCGTGACGTCACAATATGAAAATTTCAGAAAAGTTGGATTTATATCATCTGACGAGAACAAATATTTCGCTAGTGATGAGAAATATTTTCTCACATAGCTCAGGAAATGTGAAAATATAAGACAAATTTGAGAAGCATCAGAACATAACGTTTCATATCATGTTTTAAATAGGTTTCAACCATAAGCTTCAAATGCATATCAGAATTTTATTTTAAACTTAATTTACCTTTTTCTGTTATATTTATTTGTACATTGACAGCTTTCTTGTAAATATCTCCATTGAAAGTGTTGCTAACATTACAGGTGTATATTCCACTGTCTGTTTTATTCATATCCGTTATAGTAAAATTTTCAGAATCTTTTATTGGCTTGTCATTGTTTTTCTTATACCATTGGTAATTGGGTTTAGGATTTCCATCGCTTTTACAAATGAAATATATACTAGAATCTTCGCCAACTACATAATCGGTTTTATTCGGATAACGTTGGATAGTTGGCATTCTCACTTGAACTGAAAAAACGGGCATACATATTTACGAAATATTAACAATGTTAACCTCAATTTAAAACTGCGTACATCATGTACATGTCTTAATGGATTTTAACACCAAGGAAAAATTTTGTTTTGCAATAAAATGGAAAAGTCTAAAATCTTTCCATAGAACTATTATTTGTAAAGAAATGTTATGTTACGTATGTAAATTAAAGATTAATGCGTTAGTTATTTTAGGAATGACTGTAATATTGTTTCTGTCTATGAAGAAATAACATAAAAAATGGTGCACACTGAATAACGCACGTAGCGGGTTATTTAACAGTGTGCACCACATTTTTTATGTTATTTCGAATAGACAGAAGAAAATATTACAGTCATTTCTTATAATTTAATTCTAAATTCCATTTTAAACCGTAGAAAACCATGAAAAAACATTGATGACGTCACGGAGACATGACTAAATTATGTCTATGGGCTCATAACAAAATAACGTCAGCCAATCAGAAGACGCGTTACATCCAAAATTAATGTATTTTATGATAAATACACAATATTGTTGTTTCTCCTATTTAGCGTGTTAGTTATTATCTACATGTAAACTAACATAATAAAATAACATCTAGGCAAACTGATCTTTTGTTTATTTACATTGAGAAATAAAGCTAAGTCAACATATGAACATATTACGAATATGATAAAAACTTATTAACTTACAGTACACCTCCATTGGTGTCGTTTCTACATATAACATATCTGATGGAGACATTGGTGATTCAACAACACAACGTATTACTGCATTGTTGTCTTCAGCCGTTACTTGGAATGTTACGTTACTTTCACGATAGTAGGAACAATTGTCTGAAATCTCCCATGTTGACGTTGCAGAAGCTGTATAACTCATAGATAGTATGTGCCCATCGACAAAATTTTCAAAGACAAATGTGGCTGGTGGGTTTCCTACATCTCCTGTACAGACAACTGTTACGTTATCACCTTCAGCTATCCCATTTATTTTCATGTTTTGAGAATCTGCTGGCTGATTTGTTATTAAAACGCGATCAGGAGTTGAAGGTGTCACTATGAATTAAATATATGATATTTTACATGATCACTTATAATAAAACCGTTTAAACATTCTCATAACATTGACAAAATGAATGACCGAAATCTCGATACAAAATATTTCTCCTGGCGCTAACCAAATTGAAATTTCGCAATTTTCTGTCATACTTTGGACTGATTTGAAACAGTGAAATTTCAGCAGCTCGTCAATAAAATATATTTCTTCAACAGCATATATAAATATCATCACGTAAACAAGTGATATGTTTCTGCTAACGCGTCGTTAAAATTTCTTAATCATTCGATTAAAATTAATCATATGATTAGTGTGTTGTTCAACTTGTCGTTAATTTTAGTGCGGCGTTAAAAAGGCTAAAACTGTCGTTAAACTTAATCCACCTCTTTGAGGTGTAATAACTTTTAATCATATGATTAAAGCATCCGAGATGGCTGCTGTACCAATGTATTATCCTCGAAATATGAGACGTTTTAGAGATATTTAGCTCCTGAAAAGAGATTTCAGCCATGAAAGAGCTTAATGTTTGAAAGAAACACAATATATTTGCTAGGAGTCGAGTTAAACCATAAATGGGAAAGAGATTTGACAAGATGAGGCGAAGGATCGGTCGCACTCATACAATGTTTTTTAATAACAGAAAGAAACATGTGCAGAATCATTCAATAAATAGTATGACGAACAGCTTTATAAATAATAAATGTTACCATAGCATTAATGTATAGGCCATAGGTGATTTTTGATGCAAGTCTATACTAATTTCCCCATTTTTCGAAGTTCAAATATTAGCACATTCAGTAGCTCCCTTGACCTAAACCGGTTACGCAGGTAAATTCTACTGGGTCAATTCGTTCCACAGATAGCTCGCACCTCACGATTTTAATCTTTACATAGAGTTTTCAAAAATTAAATATTTTTTTCCCATTTAGTATTAAAATTTATGAGTTTGACGAGGATCCAAATCCTGGGCTGATCCAGCCATTTTGGGGGGTTCAAACAGTGCCCAAGTTTAAAGGGTTGTTCCAACTATATGTCGCCTTTCAAATGCTTTGATTGTCAAATAAAAAAGGATTTAAACGCCCAGACACCTGCCCCATTCCCTGGATCCTCCACTGACATTATCTATCATGAAAATGTACTACTGTAAGTGTTTTATATTAACTTGATGATTTAGTAAAAAGAGACTGAGTCAATGATATATCTCATATTTCTCAACTGACGTGTAATATACAAATTCAAGCACCTGTTATCAAGAATCTGAAAAATATCATTTCTGAGTGTCAGAGATATTTCAAAACAAGCATTTTACCCCGTTGGGAAAGGGCAGAATTTCAGTTACTAGTGCCGGTCATTCACATAATTCAGATCATCACAGAATATAATATTATGTTTTATTTATTCAACATTCAACTATGCTTCTCCGGTTAGTCCGAGTTAGAAATGATAAAGTAACAATTGCGTCAATATTAACAATAAAGGGCATGCAAATATCCCATCAGTAAAGCAAATTACACAACTAATTTATAGGCAGTGGCTATTTTGCAGGCTCCTGCAAAATCAAAATAGCGAATTATTAAACAAACGGCCTAAATTATGAGAAAAAAAATTAACGAAAAAAAATGACATACATCTAACAAAAACACACAACATGTAATTAAATGAGCGCAGTTCACCAAAATTCAATGACTTCGAAGACAAGGCGAAGAATAAAAAGTTATTGACATATAGGCACATATATCATGTGTGCTTAAATAGTTTCCTTAAAAATATATTTCATATAGTCTTGATTAAAAATCTGAAATAAGACCGGCAAAATAGCAAAACTCTATATAAATTATATAAATATAGCAGAAAGGAAGCTTTTGTGCCTGAGCTGGCGAAAAAGTACCTAAAAGGCTAAAATAGCCACTGCCTAGTTTATATTGACCATGTGTTCTTAGCAACACGTACATGCAGGTCATAAATTAATTTCATTTAATGCAATCAAATCTTTATCCACTAATGGGTGCAATAGGAGGTTGATCAGAGTTTTGAGCGAGGATTTCTTGACATGTATCGGATGAAAAACTCAGGGTTAGACTTCATAGAACAAACAAGGTACCGTGACAAATATTTCATGTATATTTTGAACACGCAGAGGGTGCCCCTGGCGTATCATTGTCATTTTGCTTAGTGTCATTTGTTACCTTGTCTGACATCGGACTCAGACTTCTTTTAAGCTGAGTTTTACTGGCATTGGCCAGAGTGGGAGGGTTAAGATATCTCACAACTTATTTAACCCCGCTGTATTTTTGCGCCTGTCTCAAGTCAGGAGCCTTTAGCCTTTGTTAGTTTTGTATTGTCTGTATTTGGGGAATAGTGTTTTACCACTGTCTGTTCATCCTTTCGTTTGGAAATCTAGTTATTCCACATAACTCCTCACACACTTTGAATCATAGGAAGTTTTTACTTAGCTGTCTGTTTGTATATTTTATATATTGAAGGTGTGTATGTGGTCAGGGTTTTGATTTTTATTAATATTTGATAGATGAACTTTTTCATTATTGAAATATATGCTTGAATAAGAGATGCATATCATTTCCGTATAACTCCTCCCACAGTTGAATACTAGGAAGTTTTCACTTTTCTGACTATTTCATTTTGTACATATACTGAAGGTGTGCATGTGTAATAGTAGAGCATAACGACATGCTATGTAGATGTGCATATCGACATGAAATTATGATTCAGGTTATTTTCTAGGAGTTACGCCCCTTTGAACTTATTTGCCTCAATATACTACTGCAACAGTTTGTCATCAAAACTCCTCTGAAACCCCACAAAAGAATTTCATGAAACCTTTTAGATTATAAGGACAAACCTTGTATAGATATGCATTTCGACATGAAATTATGATTTATGTCTTTTTCTTATACAATTTGTAAGGTTCTTTAATTTAAAATAAAATTAAACATCTGCGGGGGCACAATAATATCTCAAATAAAGTCTCATATCTATTTTCTTATGATACATTTTACATTTATATGTTTTGGAGTTTAGTGTGACGTCCATTTTCACTGGACTAGTACACAATTTTATTTAGGGGTCATGCGAATCCTGCCTCCTGGTGCTGGATTTTCTGGCTGCGTTGAAGACCCGGCATTGGTGACCTTCGGCTTTTGATGTTCTGTGGTTGGGTTGTTGTCTCTTTGACATTTTCCCCATTTCAATTCTCAATTTTATCCATCAGCGTGAGACAAACAAACGATGTAGTAACATTATGTGATCTCATGTGTTTGATATTAATTATTTGTTGTTTTTTTCGTATAATGTTCTGCTGAAATTTGAACATGTTGAATAAATATATAGGAGAAGTGTTTATACCCTCTGAAAGGTTAAAAAGAATGTATTGTTATTATAGAGGAGACATGAGTTTGCTGAACGTCTACTTGCAAACACTTCATGCATACATATAACGGACAGCAATTAAGAGATTATATTTCAAACAAGAAGCTGCACTTTTTGCCAGAAAAAAAGAAACATAAACATAATCCGTAGTTATTTTATTCATAGTAAGCAGCCATATTTGTTGGTTAGTTGTTGCACAATCTCATCAAATGGTAAAAGAGACCAGACAAAAGGGACCAAATAAACATCTGCTACTTGTATACAATCGGCTATTTGCATGTGCCTGTATTCAGTGGTTTTCGTTTCTTGCTATATATATATAGGTTCTGACAGGGTATTGTCAAATAATGTCTTGAAAAAGTCAATATTTCAATTTTAAAAAAAAACATTGAAAAAATACCCTGACTGAATTACAACTTTGACGGACTGTGCATTATGCATGCCATTACACTTACACACTTGAATATTTATAATTGTCCCTCTGGATCTCTTTATGCCGTCGGAACTATAATCGATCTCAGTTCTGTTATATATTGCGATCTACACTATCCGTAAAAATATCGTAACTGTTAACTTGGCATGCCATACTTGATGAAATGCGGCCGTGAAATAAAGCACTCTTCGTCTACGTGCTATGGAGATTTTATTCCCAATGATTTCGTCATTTAGCATGTGAAGAAGTTTGTACTAAATCAACAACATAAATGACAGGTTTTCAAGGAATCAAGTTATAATCTGGATATGTGAAAAACCGGGGTAAAACATGAAAATCATGACCAAGAATGATGCATTACTATTGAGGACCGAAGATAATGATAAAATAGCCTTGCCAGACGTCATAATTATTTGGACTAATCAACCATATGCTGCATGATACAAATATTTCAAGTGAAATGAATGTTTTGATTATTACAAAATGTACCCTAAACCATTTCATGGTAAACAGTAGACGTAGTCCAAATAATTATTTGTAGGAAGGCGTCAACGACAAAAAATAAAATAGCCTTGCCAGACGGCATAATTATTTGGACTATGTAAACAGGGACCAAACAAATCGGCATATTATCCATTACCTTTCATTGACATTAGTTTTCCATTTAGGAATATTCCATTATGAAACAATACTAAAATATGAATATGTTTTCATAAAAAATATGAACAAGTTATAAGATATTTATTCAATAATTATTGGCACCCAAAAACTGTTTAAAAGAAGAATGTTATAATTTAATGCGAAAGGGGAAGTTATAAAAGGCCCTGATTTACAATGTATTGTGGCTAACTACCCAATTTTAATCAGTCGTTAAAAGTTAATCGCATGATTAGTAAATACGACGATTAAAATAAGTTGAACAACGTAATTTAATCATTGTATTTACCAATCATGCGATTTATTTTTAACGACTGATTAAAATTAATCATATGATTAGTTAAATCACAAGTTGAACAACAGAACCTAGAATGGTTTTGGATTCAAAATGTTATTATATTTGCTATTAATTTGTTAATAATTCGATTATATTAAAGGATGTATTCTTCGGACGTTTCGGTCTTGTTGAAATCCCGTCTAGAATTATTTCCTAAATATATTTTAAAAGTGGAAAATATCGATGAATTTTAAAAATGTTGTGATCAAACTTAACTCTGTGAAAAATATTTCAATGAGTAGTTTTTGAGTTATATTTTTTTTTTCAAATTTTATTACCATTCAAGTCAGTCTTTTTAACCAAAATTTTGAGAAGACCAATTCAGACTACAAAAAGATCATCAAGTACTGAATCAGACTAATTAAGTAAAGTCGAGACCTAGTCGAGTACACTTAAGTACAGTTAAGTACAGTCGAGACAATGTCGAGACTAGTCGAGTAAAATGTGTACTCGATTTTAATGGTCGAGCACAAAAAACTGGTCAATTCAGACTCTGAGCAGTTTGTAGTGATGGTCAAGTTTACACAAAAAAGCCTCAAAATATTACCAAACTATCTTATATTAACACCTAACTATAGTTTTTTTTTTTATTTGAATTTATCCGTATTGGTTCCCCTCACCTCTATCATGTTTATGTAAAATAAGAAGAAATGTTTAATTGTGGAACTGTGATTTTTTTCACGATAATAACCCAAAAATATGTAAAATTGATGATTTTATGGGTTTTTTTCATCAATTATTTTTTACAGTCATATAAACCCAAAAGTCAAGTTATGAAAAAAAGTTTAATTCTAGAAATGTTTGCCTCCTCAGAGGTATACATCCTTAAGGTTAACATGTGATGTTTAGGATTTAATTCATATTATTTAGCATATATGGATGTTTATTGATCTGAATTTTCATACAATAAAATAGTTTTTAAAAACCGACTGTAAATCCTACATTTTCACGAATAAGGAATAACGTCTTAGCATAAGGCATGCATTAGTTTTTTAAGATGATGTTTTCCAAAGATTATTATAGCAAACTTCAATAAAACAAACAAGTGAAACTGCGAGCTACTGCTCACTGATGATACCCCCGCCGCAAGTGGATAATATTAATAGTGTAAAAATATGCAAGTGTTCGGTAAACAGGAAGTTGTCGAGTGATGAATCTGAAAACGCATCACACGGTATAGCTGACTTATATAAATCCTGAAACCAAATTTCAGAAATCCTTGTATTGTAGTTCCTGAGAAAAATGTGACGAAAATTTTCAACTTGGCTATCATGTGTAAAATCATACAAGTGTTCGGTAAACAGGAAGTTGTCGATTGATCAATCTGAAAACGCATCACACGGTATAGCTGACTTATATAAATCCTGAAACCAAATTTCAGAAATCCTTGTATTGTAGTTCCTGAGAAAAATGTGACGAAAATTTTCAACTTGGCTATCATGTGTAAAATCATACAAGTGTTCAGTAAAAGGAAGTTGTCGAGTGATCAATCTGAAAACGCATCACACGGTATAGCTGACTTAGATAAACCCTGAAACCAAATTTCAGAAATCCTTGTATTGTAGTTCCTGAGAAAAATGTGACGAAAATTTTCAACTTGGCTATCATGTGTAAAATCATACAAGTGTTCGGTAAACAGGAAGTTGTCGAGTGATCAATCTGAAAACGCATCACACGGTATAGCTGACTGAGATAAACCCTGAAACCAAATTTCAGAAATCCTTGTATTGTAGTTCCTGAGAAAAATGCGACGAAAGTTTCATGGGACGGACTGACTGACGGACTGACGGACGGACGGACTGACAGACAGAGGTAAAACAGTATACCCCCCTTTTTTCAAAGCGTGGGTATAAATATATAATAGCTACTAAGTAGATAACAATTGTTATATTGAGGCTGACTTCATGCAGGAACTTCTTAGAAAGAAAGATAAGAAGTTAGCAATATCCTTTAACTATACTTTCCGCTATATAGATGATGTTCTTTCACTAAACAATTAAAAATTTGGTGTCTATGTGGAACTCATCTATCCCATCGAGCTAGAGATAAAGGATACTACAGATACAGTTAAGTCGGCTTCATATCTTGACTTACATCTAGAAATTGACAATGAGGGTCGGTTGAAAACAAAACTTTACGACAAAAGAGATGATTTCAGCTTTCCAATTGTGAACTTTCCATTTCTAAGTAGCAACATTCCAGCAGCACCTGCATACGGGGTATATATCTCCCAATTGATACGATATTCCCGTGATTGCATTTTCTATCATGATGTTCTTGATAGAGGGTTGCTGCTCACAAGGAAGCTATTAAACCATGAGTTCCAAATTTTGAAGTTGAAATCATCCCTTCGTAAATTTTACGGACGCCATCACGAGTTGGTTGCCCGTTATGGAATAACCGTTTTACAAATGATATCGGATATGTTCCTTACGTCGTAACTACAATTCCCTTCCCTTTCATGAATGTGACCTACCGAATTAGACTATTTACCGGATTAAAATTTTGTAATCACATAAACAACACGACGGGTGCCACATGTGGAGCAGGATCTGCTTACTCTTCCGGAGCACCTGAGATCACCCCTAGTTTTTGGTGGGGTTCGTGTTGTTTATTCTTTAGTTTTCTATGTTGTGTCATGTTTACTATTGTTTTTCTGTTTGTCTTTGTCATTTTTAGCCATGGCGTTGTCAGTTTGTTTTAGATTTATGAGTTTGACTGTCCCTTTGGTATCTTTCGTCCCTCTTTTATCGTAATTACTTGTACCCGTACCAGTTTGGGTTTTATAACTTTATTAATATGTTCAAATATCAATTATATAATCAGTTTTATAAATTTCTTGTTGACAGAACTATGATTTTTACGAAAAACTAATGATTTTCTTATCCCAGGCATAGATAACCCTAACTGTATTTTTCGCAACTTTTTGGAATTTCGGGTCCGCAATGCTCTTCAACTTTGTACTTGTTTGCCTTTAAAACTATTTTGACCTGAACGTCACTGATGAATCTTATGTAGTCGAAACGCGCGTCTGACGATTAAATTATAATCCTGGTACCTTTGACAACTTTTGACACCACTTGGTCGATGCCACTGAAGGTGGACGTTTCGATCTCGAAAGTATCACTACTCACAGTAGTCAGCACTTCGACGTTGACATAAATATCAATTATATGGTCATTTATATGCATTTCCTGTTGACAAAACTATGAATTTTCGAAACACTAAAGATTTTCTAATCTTTGGCATAGACTACCCTAGCCATAATTAGCGCAACTTTTTGGAATTTTTGGTCGTGAATGCTCTTAAACTTTGTACTTTTAATATAAATAAGAAGATGTGGTATGATTGCTAATGAGACAACTATCCACAAAAGACCAAAATGACATAGACATTAACAACTATAGGTCACCGTACGGCCTTCAACAATGAGCAAAGCCCATACCGCATAGTCAGATACACAAGGCCTCGATAAGACAATGTAAAACAATTTAAACGAGAAAACTAACGGCCTTATTTATGTAATAAAAATGAACGAAAAACAAATATGTAACACATAAACAAACGACAACCACTGAATTACAGGTTCCTGACTTGGGACAGGCACATACATAGATAATGTGGTGGGGTTAAACATGTTAGCGGGATCCCAACCCTCCCTCTAACCTGGGACAGTGGTATAACAGTACAACATAAGAACGAACTATATAAACTATTTTGATCTGAACGTTACTGGTGAGTCTTATGTAGACGAAACGCGCGTCTAGCGATTAAATTATAATGCTGGTCCCTTTGATAACTAGTTACACCACTGGGTCGATGCCACAATTGGTGGACGTTTCATCCTCGAAAGTATCACTACTCACAGCAGTGAGCACTTCGGTGTTGATATCAATATCAATTACATGTGTATGGTCATTTTTATAAATATCCTGCTGACAAAACTATGACTTTTCGAAACACTAAAGATTTTCTAGTCATTGGCATAAATTACCCTAGTCGTATTTGGCGCAACTTTTTGGAATTGTTCGTCCTCAATGCTCTTCAACTTTGTACTTGTTATTAGTAACTAAAATACTAATATGACGTTTTTATTACGCTCTGTAAACAAATCAGTGTTCTTATTAGCACAAAATATGTATGACACAATCGCACACATTTATTGTCTATATTCTCGATATTTTCATTGGTATTCTAATTAAAAACATACATTTTAGCATCTTACATAAATTTGATTATATCAATAATATTTCAGATAGAAAAAGCACGGATGTTTCCGTTTGATGCTGAGGAAACTGAGCCAAAATTTGAAAACAAAACAAAATTAAACATATTAATGTACATGAATCTTACAGCACTCGTAGTTTTTTGTTTCTTAACCCATACAGCAAATAGTTGTACAAAAAGTTCATAAAATTGTACTTGAAAATTATATCTTGAACATCAACTGAACTAGAATTTTTAGGTTTTAGGAAAATCCTTTTGAAATCTGAGAATTACTTATGATTTCCTGGAACATTTCAAAATTTGTTCTATCTCCCTGGAGGCAGAATCAATATCTGATAAGCCATTTCTCGAATCATGTCTTTAACCTAAACATATCCTTAATCTTGCTCGCCTTTATGGCGTCTTTTCAGAACAGAACGTGCCCATGTATCCCTTCTCATACACTAACAGAAACGTCAGTCTTCAGTGTAGTTTAGAAATAATTTATGTTCTGTAAGTACGTAATCTTAATTCCAGTACCATTTAAAGGAGGGCGACCATCTTACTACATTTTTTTTTACCAGAAGTGTGTGCAGTATTAGATCGAACTTTTTCACCCTATCGCTCAACATGTGTTGGAAATGAGGATGTCTACCTTTTAGTCAGGTAGTGATTGAAGTAACATGATTCAAATAACTACCGTATCCTGGAACTGCCTAAAGTTGAAGAGAATTAAGTACCAAAAATTTCAAACAGATGTGCCTAATACGGTTAAGGTAATCTAAGTCTGGGATAAGAAAATCATTCGCATTTCGAATAAGTCATACTTTTTGCAACAGTTAATTTATAAAGATTCATACTGGATGTCACATGTGTAATGCAAAAGAATTTGGTTTTCTTTCCTGCGAACCAATATATTCGTGTACCTTGCTGTTAAATGTGGAATGGTTTGTTTTGTTATATCTATTGTTATCGTCGAAATTTTAGTTCTTGTCTTATTTTTTTTTTTTTAGTTCTGTTAGGTTGGACAAGGCACTTTCAATTCTAAGATCGATAATAAAACTTTATCTGATATCTACACGACTAGTAGCTTGTGTGTCATTAATTGATGGTAACTGCTGACAGTTCTTGTCATCGAAAAGCAATTCTGTTATTAGTGAGGTGCTTGTTTTGATCCCTTTATCTTTACATGGTATTGTATGTCGTTTTCTCTTTAGATTTTGTTAGTTGGTTAAATTACGTGTTGTACTAATTTTAAGGGATATTTTACTAAATTTTACCTACCTTGTACTGAAATGCTTATATTGTTTGAAGTTGTTTTCCCTGGTAGACCCGAAGAAGCAACGTAGCTCACTGTACACGTATAGATGGTTGCATCTACGCATAAAAGCTTGTTAAATGTCATTACTGTCTTTGTCGATGATGTTTCGATATTTGTCAATGTAACTCTCCCTTCCAAATACTGCCCCTGTGGTGTAAATATTGAATTTAAATCCGGAATAAATGTTGCTATCGGCTCAAATAATATACTGCTCCTATTGAATGCCGAAACAGACACATAGTCGATTTTAAGCACGTTTTCTTGTGTGTATGAACATATTAGTAGTGTGTCATTCGCATTAATGAGTCCAGTTCCGTTTCGTGTAATTTCAACTGATAAAGTATGAATCTCTACAACAGAAAATAAAGATCTGAACATCTTTTTTATTTAAATGTCAGTATCAAGACCATATGCATAAGTTCCTAAACTGCATACACATTGTACATTTTATGTTTTTAGTTTGTATATGGGAAAACACCCAATATATTTTATATTTTACAAGTCCTCTTAACAACAAACATTACGTCATCAATAGGATATCTGTTTTTATAATGACCTCAGATATAGGTTTAATTTCTTACCGATGTTCTCTCCTCTTTTCTTGGAGGGATTGTGTGTTGTATGAAATGTGTGTGTCCGTCTTTTTTACCATGCTGTTGTTTATTTTTTACTTGATGTTTGATGTTTCATGGCACACCTCATATCTTTTTTTTCCTTTTATGACACACAGTTTGAATCTTATTTTCATGATACATAGTGTATTCATTTGAACACAAACCCTGAAGGATATGAGAGGTATAACTTATTATTTCTGAATTAAGAATAAATAATTATTTTGTAACCATGGCCATTTTATAACTGATTTGTTGTACATTTCATCTTTTAAACAATGATTTACATTACCATATTTTTAGGTTGATAATAATGTCGATGCTCTTAAGAGCCAGTATCGCTACCCTTGGTCTATATGAATGTCTATAGGCAAAGTTTGACTTTAAATAGGTCTTGCCTTGCTGATCATTTTTGTGATTCAAAGTGTTTATCTATCTATAACGGGAAAACAATGTTTCTCTCTCAATATCATAGCTTTCATGATAATTGGCAAGAAAGAAAAGTGGTAAAATTTGTAATTTATAAGCAATAACTCTGATAGGAATTTGTTTAACAGTTATATATACAATTGGTAGAGCTCATTAATATTATTATGATTTTTTTTGCTCCTTTAAGATTTTCTCTATTCGAAATGGTTAAAAAAATTAATAGAACAAAATTGTATTTTACCCCTATATTCTATTTATTTATTTTGGCAATGTTGGTTGATAGGTGGTGTCATCGAACACATTTTTCTTAAATTAGATACACAAATGATGATTGGTTTTGTTAAACATATCTCAGTCGTTTCAGAGGAGAAAATTACAAAATTTTACTAAACTTGTTTAAAATTTACTCAAAAAGGTAATAGCTCCTTAAAGAGTCAATTAACCATGTTGGCCAAGTTGTAGATCTAACCTTGCTGTACATTATTGCTGTTAACAGTTTACAGTTTATCTTTATCTATAATAATATTCATGTTAATAACCAAAAACAGCGATTTTTTTTAAATTACCGATCTGGCGCAGGTTGTTTGATTTGTCTGAAAATTTCAGAGCAGATGGATCTTAACTGATGAAAATTTATAAGTTTAACAAGAAAAATTCTCAGTACTTTAAGAGAAGAATTTTTGTAAAATTCCAAATTAATTGTTAAAAATTTACTATAGAGGACAGTAGCTCCTTACGGGGTCAATTTTGTCATGTTGGCTTAGTTGTAGATCTTACTTTGTTGTACATTTTTGCTGATCACAATTTATCGTTATCTATAATTATATGAAAGATAATAACCAAAAATTGCATTTATTTCTCCTACAAACTACCAATTCAGATACAGTTACCCAATAACGACTTGACTGATTTGTCTGCAAATTATCAGGGCAGATAGATCTTGACTAGAGAAACCTTTTTCAACCATCAGATTTGCTCCAGACAAATAAAGTCAGATCTTATTCAGACATTAAAACATTAATGAAAATGAACAGATATCGGGTTGTATACGCAGATACTTAAATTCGTTCTGTTTCTGTGGAAATAAAAATAATATTACTAACGTATTATATAACTATAGATGTCCCTGTTGCATTTGCCATATGGTATTCTTTTTTAACAGCATCATACGTTTCTGTGCAGAATGTGATTGGTGTGCTTTTCGTTCAGCCAATCACATATTGTTATGTGATGTGTTGATTTTACTAGACCATTGTGCTTTTATACGTTGCACTTTTTGGAGATATATGATGTTGATTAATATTTTTTTTTTTACGCACTGGTTCCAAAATATGATGTATAGATGTATAATGCACTTAAAAGATACATTACATAGTCTTTTACGTGTTAAAAGGTGATGAAACAAAGAAAAATTTAAAAACTCGTTATCACATCTGTCAACGTTAGTTTTTACAAAAAACTTCCCAAAGTGACACGATTACCTCTTTTCAGTTAAAGTTGTAAAAACGCCAGTATAGCATTGCAGCTCTACGTTGTTACGAATAATTGATGTCAAGAATATCCTTCTCATATAACGTCGTTTCTTCAGTTACCGGTATCATACCGGCCTGTTTGTGCGTATTAATACTGGAAACGACAAACGCAATTTCTTTCAACACTTTCTAAGCCCAAGATAAACATTGAGATCTGAGTAACAGGTGATAATTTCTTTCGGATACATCCGTGTAATGATACAAATCGTTTAAAACTCCTTTTACATTTATCTGCATTTTTTTCTGCCTCAGCCATCAACATTCTAGCAACGTGGACAAGACTGTTTTCCTCGGTATTCAGTATTTTAGTGATTTTATTTTTGGCCATGCATACTAAATCTGTTTTGTAAGTACAGTGAATGAACTGTTAGAAAACCAGATATCGGTTGTAATTTGCGCTTTGTTTGCTAACCAAATAGCAATCTATAACCCTATGTAAACATTGAAATGAAATCGTTCAAAATCAATTCATCAATCTCGTTTGATAAGAATTTGCTGTCACGATTAACCATGCATAAATGAATACAAATATTTTTTAAATCAGTATTGATTAATGCAAGATTAAAAGATCTTACAATATCCCTATCTTTTTCTTTCCTTATTTCTAAACACCAACTTGACACAAGAAAAATCTAGTCGCATTCTGATGAAGCTATACCATCAAAGGTCGTAATGCAGTTTAATTTTGATATAACTAAACAGTGATTACAATTTTTAAAATTTGATATATTTTAGGGAATGAAGTCCATCCAATGTACATATACATTTTGTTTAACTGCTGGGCGTGAAAAAATTAATTATTTTATACAAAAGCAATCACAATTGCCATCTGCATTGGTCTTTGTTTAATTTGTGATACATGTATTTTATTTCCTCTTGGCATGTGATTGATTGATTTTTGGTGTTTAAACGCCACTTTTAAGCTCCGCCGTTGGGCTTTTTCGTGGCGGCCAGATTTCGTTGGTGGATGAAGGCGGAGTGCCCGGAGAATAACACCGACTTTTGATAAGAAAACTATCAACCCTAGTCAATTAAGATTGGAGTTCTAACTCTCAACCTCAGTGTTGACTGGTTAGGGATTACAGAAGTAGAACTACTTAGACCACTTGGTCACTGAGACCCCTGCAAAAATATTTACTCATTAGATAATCCGCAGATATATTTTAAGATATGTCATAACGAGAAACAAAAGGTTAAAAGAAAACAATAAACTACAAATTATATGAATAAAAGGATATTTTTTTTGTGTGAAACATATCATCCACGACGTCAAACGTTTTTAAAGTATACGTTCATTTAACATATATGAATTAGAACTCCCCTATGGCAACTGCCGAATAAACAGATCGTTTCAACTTGTAGGTCATATATTTAATAGTACAGAATCACATACTTGTGAATGTTTACATCGATATGTGTTGTAAATACCATTAATATTCAAAAGGACGAAATATGTCACATTTCAAGTATATTTTGTCGTATTAAACAGGTTTTAAGATATCGTAAGATTTGTCTTTCTTTACGCGTAATTGTCAATTGACAAAAACCAATTTAATATGTATCATTCATTACATCCCAGCTCCTTTGTTCTAACAGGGGTGATCTGAGCCGGATCACCCCTGCCAGATCACCCTAGTTTGAGTTTCTTTGTTATGCATGCTTTCCTTTGTTCTGTAACATTTTGGCGGGAATGTCAAATCCACTATAAAACTTATAATTAATTTTACGGAAAAGACTATGATCTATCAAAATTCACGTAGAAAAAATCCAGTAGATATGCTGGGATTCGAACTCAAGACCTTTAGCATATCAAGCCACGACACATACCACTACACCAGGACGACTTGATACGAAATAATAGTAATTTGACATACTTAAAGGAAGCAAGATATTTTTATTAGTGGGGCGAGTTGTCAAACCTTTATTCAGTGGGGTTTTAACCTTTTACGTTAATTTGTGAGTTTTCAGACTGATTGTTCAATTTGATTTTACACTTTTTCAAAGTGGGGCAAGTCGGTAAACAAGATTGGGACGATATTTTTATAAAGTGGCGATATAGCGTGGGCCGATTGGCAAGTGGGGCGAGTTGACATTGTTTGATGTTTGGGGGTCAAAAAGGGTATACATCATATAGTAATATATAAAGTATATTGTTATGGTTGTGTGGCGTTCTAAACTAGATTTTATGAATTGTAAATGGTTTTTCGTCTAATCTAAAACAGCTGGGATGTAAAATAGTTCTGCGTAAAGCTGGGTATCATTCTCCTATGGGAGATCTATGACTTTGGTTCCTGGTGTTGCAACCCTCATATTACATTGAAATTGAAAACAAGCGATTGTACCCCTTTTAATATTACTTCCAAATACTGTACCTATCTATATTGTCCACATGCATGTTTAATCAGACTCTTTTCTTTTTCTTTTACCAGTCCTTATTAAATGGTGTCCTTGGAATTGCAATATACATTCACCTGTGATATGAACTGCATACTTATACATGTATACCTATATGGAGTTATTTTCTTTAAGAACGATAGGTCATTCTTTCGAAAAATCAACTCGGACGATACCATAACCGTGTAGAACGCCACATGCGAGGTGTCGGCTATTTTTGACACGGGTGGCAATTTTGAAGCGGAGAAAAACGATCAAAGTGAGTTCAAGTATTAAAATTTCTTTTTTGAGAGGTGTTAGTACCAAATAATGTACTGCACGAAAGGAACCAAAACATAATCTATTGCCAGCAAGCAGTAGCAGACTTTTTCAATGCTCTGGTTTCTCAAACACCTCTCCCTAATTTTCCATGCTGCAGATTTTGAGGCTTTACATGCTTTAGAGGCTTTTTATGATAAAAAAAAAAAAAACTACTTTTGACGATTTTTTCCAGTATGATTTGTATAGAAATGAATACCTAGCATGGATTTTTACCAAACGACAGGTTCTTATTTGAAAAAGTAGTGGTTATAAAACTATTTTTTCATCAAAATGCAATGTGTCGCTCGGGGTGTCAGATTTGCATCTCAAGGGGTGGAGGCCTCAATAATTAAAGAATAGATTTGCATATGATTCGCAATACTCTGTAATTCAAGCGCACCTTCTCTGTTATAATAACAAATTAGCTTAGGATATTTCATTTTGCCGTTTTTTTTTTTGCTGTCTTAATTTTAGAAATAGTGAAAAAGACTAATAAATATTTTGTTTTACACCTGAACATGATTTGTTTTCCTTTTCAGTCACCATCATGCATCAGAAACTAACAAAACCTTTAAATAGACTTATTAAAAGGGGATATAGTTACGATACTGTTGTCAGGTCATTAAAGATTGCATATTTTGGCTTTAACATTGATTCACTGATAGGGTCTTTGCATCGGAACTAAACACATTTATTTCTAAAAAAACAGTTGTTGGCATGACACGGGTTATGTTCTTCTCATATATTTTATGATAGTATGATACTAAACCCCTAACGGGAGGGATTGTACCTGATATTCATATGATGAAGACATAATCTTTCAATCAGTTTAATTGAGGTCTGGAGCTGGCATGTCAGTTAACTGCTAGTAGTCTGTTGTTATTTATGTATTATTGTCATTTTATTTATTTTCTTTTGTTACATCTTTTGACATCAGACTCGGACTTCTCTTGAACTGAATTTTAATGTGCGTATTGTTATTGTTTTACTTTTCTACATTGGCTAGAGGTATAGGGGGAGGGTTGAGATCTCATAAACATGTTTAACCCCGCCGCAATTTTGCGCCTGTCCCAAGTTAGGAGCCTCTGGCCTTTGTTAGTCTTGTATGATTTTAAATTTTAGTTTCTTGTGTATAATTCGGAGTTTAGTATGACGTCCATTATCACTGTACTATTATGCATATTTTAGGGGCCAGCTGAAGGACACCTACGGGTGCGGGAATTCTCGCTACATTGAAGACCCATTGGTTGCCTTCGGCTGTTGTTTGCTCTATGGTCGGGTGGTTGTCGCTTTGACATATTCACCATTTCCTTTCTCAATTTTATGTACATGACAAAAGTCACAGCTATGGCTCAATACTCCAAAACATGGAACAAAATCACAGACCGACCTCCGAGAGAAACCAACAGTCAAAATCCATCAAATTTCTTCACACAAGTTTCATCTACAAAGCACTCTTGCACGACAAAAAAAACCTCCTCACTTTTTAACGAATTCGATTACTCCCTCGCAAAAAATAATCATAAGCGTCTATATAGAAAATATGTCAATACAGCTTTAAGAAAATCTGAAGCCGATGGCACATCTACTAGTACACGGGTGTCTTTCGGTTTAACGAGAGACATGATCGTGAAAGAATATCTAACGGCGTTCAAGTATATAGAGACGATCGTGAAAGCTCTGGTAACGGATCGTGATAGACATTTAACATGTTTAATGTAAATTGTAGTTCAGAATCTTTGGAAAAATCGCTTAATTTTCAAAACGCGGAACAAATCCAAACAAAAAAATATGTCTGTCAAAATAGTTTAACTTCCTCAACATAACTGTGAAATAAGATAAAGAAAATATGCAGTACTTTATGAAAAAAACACAAAAGGCGCAATGCATATCTATGAAATTAACTACAAATAACACGCTTTTTGTACCTATAATGGTCATATTTCAGTTTATCATGATATATTTGAAATTTTATCTTTGGTGTATCTGATAGTACAGTAAAATTAAAGTATGTTCTTCCCTTAAAAGCATTAATTTGTGTATGAAAACCTTAAATTTGTTGAATTTCCATCGAGCGTGATCGTGAAAGATCAGGCAACCCATTATTTTTATCGTGAAAGATAATGCATGACCAGACTTAATACTAGTTATCTGAAATCAGTATTTTTTTACCATTTGATAAACCTGCAACTGATTAAAGCCTGTAA
This sequence comes from Mytilus edulis, assembly GCF_963676685.1. Taxonomy (NCBI): domain Eukaryota; kingdom Metazoa; phylum Mollusca; class Bivalvia; order Mytilida; family Mytilidae; genus Mytilus; species Mytilus edulis. Next base: position 75,065,156 of record NC_092352.1, read on the forward strand.
CTATTTTGATAAGAATAAACATTAAAGGTATTATTTTTTCTATTCAACACTTTAGCTCGAAGGTTAAAAAAAATAACAACTGAAAAAGTGTCTAATTAAGTGTGAAAGATTCAGCTCTGAGAATCGGTCAAATGCAATTCAGGCCAATACTATGGATATGCAACGTTTAAACAAAAATGATATCCATCAAACAAAAAATTACAGCAAAACAGCATCTGTCATGAGTAATTTGAGATTGAACAATAACCAACAATTTGTGCAAGAGTACTTTCTAAAATTCTATATATACAACGGAGATGTGGATTGGTTTAACTATATACTACAGACTATAGAATACCAGAGTGCAAATGCTGTAATGTCTCGTCTGCTTTTCTTATGATAGTATATTTGTTGAACGTCTATACTATCACGGGTTTTACTGGAAGTGTCAAATGCGCTTAAGATTGTCAATGGTTCATAAAAAGAGTTCAAGGTCAGATGAACCATGCCATACAGATCTCTACAAATATCCCGTACACCAAATAAATGTGTTCCGATCCTTACAGTGCCTTGGAAACTGACAAATGTAAAAGTTATGCTTGGCCAATTAATTCGGAACACAAGGTCAAAAGTTATGAATCCTGACCGATAGCCAGACATAGACATCTTTATACTATCATTCAATATATCAAATACAATTGAGGTCATCATGGTCATATATGAAACATGCAGACAGACATGTACACCATACACGAAATACCTTGGCGCTATAGCATAGAGGTATATATCCAAAAGACTAAACAACATAAAACAAACATTGCCGAATGATGCATGATAATGAGTTTGATGTTATTTGGAACCTTGCAGAAGTCGAAAATGTACACCTAGCAATCATAACAACAGACACTTATCCTAAAGCTTAACGAATCCGCGATACGGACTTGACAACAAAGATGAATCTTCATCCATGAAATGAAGCATATTCGGTGTCAGGTGAATCCTGTCTGACGGACATGTTGATTATAGGATCCAATACACAAAGTGTAGTTATCCTAGGCCTATAACTCGTGATAAGTGAGTACTTCACATGACAATAAAAACTAAGCTCCATCCTACAATCATCCAACTATTTTACATTTCATTTTCTGAAATAGTAAATCTTTGAAATGCTAACTGTGCACCACTTATTGCGGACCTGTTTTTGTATTGCTATGAGTTACAATTTATGACAAAAATCAGCAAAGACCCATCGAAAAAACATCTGATAAACAAATTTAATTAGTTATCAAAGGTACCAGGATTATAATTTAGTACGCCAGACGCGCGTTTCGTCTACATAAGACTCATCAATTACGCTCATATCAAAATATTTATAAAGCCAAACAAGTACAAAGTTGAAGAGCATTGAGGATCTAAAATTCTAAAACGTTGTGCAAAATACGGCTTAGGTAATCTATGCCTGGGATAAGAAAATCCTTAGTTTTTCGAAAATTTTAAAGTTTTGTAAACAGAAAATTTATAAAAATGACCACATTATTGATATTCATGTCAACACCGAAGTGTTGACTACTGGGCTGGTGATACCCTCGGGGACGAAACGTCCACCAGCAGTGGCATCGACCCAGTGATGTAAATAGTTATCAAAGGTACCAGGATTACAATTTAGTACGCCAAACGCGCGTTTAATCTACATAAGACTCATCAGTGACGCTCATATCAAAATATTTATAAAGCCAAACAAGTACAAAGTTGAAGAGCATTGAGGATCTAAAATTCCAAAAAGTTGTGCAAAATACGGCTAAGGTAATCTATGCCTGGGATAAGAAAATCCTTAGTTTTTCGAAAATTTAAAAGTGATGTAAATAGTTATCAAAGGTACCAGGATTATAATTTAGTACGCCAGACTCGCGTAGTGTTATAATACTTTTAGATATTTGACTGATATTTTGGCTCTCAATAATGCCGACTTCAGTATGTATACCAAAGAAATTTATCCTGCTGAACTTACTTTAAATAAAACTAATACTAACAATGACCACTGCCCTTTCCTCGATCTTTATATCTATATCACTAACGGAAAGCTTTATGATCTTTATATCTATATCACTAACGGAAAGCTTTATACTAACTACCGAATTAGACTTTTTACCGGATTTGTAATCACATAAGCAACACGACGGGTGCCACATGTGAAGCAGGATCTGCTTACCCTTCCGGAGCACCTGAGATCACCCCTAGTTTTTGGTGGGGTTTGTGTTGTTTATTCTTTAGTTTTCTATGTTGTGTCATGTGTACTATTGTTTTTCTGTTTGTCTTTTTCATTTTTAGCCATGGCGTTGTCAGTTTGTTTTAGATTTATGAGTTTGACTGTCCCTCTGGTATCTTTCGTCCCTCTTTTATACTAAAATTTATGATAAAAGAGATGATTTTTCATTTCCTATCGTTAATTATCCATTTTTAGAGGGTGACGTTCCCTTGTCACCATCTTACTGTGGTTATATATCTCAACTTGTACGAATCGCTCGTGTATGTAATAATGTTTTAGGTTTTAACGAGAGAAATTTATGTATTACTGAAATATTATTACACCAGGGTTTTTGATATCACAAACTAGTCAAAACATTTACTATGTTTTATCATCGGTATAAGAACATCATTCGTAAATATAGCTTAACATGCAGACTTCTTATACGTTTAGGTATTTCACATCCATTTTTTTTATGGAAATATTCTTTATAATTTAAAAAATCTGGTTTCAAGAACAAAATGCACTTCTAGCGTAATAAAAATATTAAATTTTAATAACTCATAAGAAATAATGACTTTTGATACCAATCACAACATAATTATAAAATCCCCAATTTTACGCATTTTTACAACATGACATTCGCCTCAAACCAACAAAACCTTTAAATAAAATTATTAAGAAGGGATATAGTTACGATACTGTTGTCAGGTCATTAAAGATTGCATATTTTGGCGTTAATATTGATTCACTTATAGGGTATTTGCGTCGGAACTAAACACATTTATTCAAAAACCAGTTGTTGACATGACACGGGTTATGTTCTTCTCATATATGTTATGATGGTATGATACTAAACCCCTAACGGGAAGGATTGTGCCTGATATTCATATGATGAAATCATAATCTCTCAATCAGTTTAATTGAAGTCTGGAGCTGGCATGTCAGTTAACTGCTAGTAGTCTGTTGTTATTTATGTATTACAATGTATAGTGATTTTGTTTATTTTTTTTGGTTACATCTTCTGACATCAGACTCGGACTTCTCTTGAACTGAATTTTAATGTGCGTATTTTTATGCATTTACTTTTCTACATTGGCTAGAGGTATAGGGGAGGGTTGAGATCTCATAAACATGTTTAGCCCCGCCGCATTTTTGCGTCTGTCCTAAGTCAGGAGCCTCTGGCCTTTGTTAGTCTTGTATTATTTTAAATTAAAGTTTCTTGTGTATGTTCCGGACCATATGAGTATTTGGACCATACGCGTATACTCATGACCATACGCGTATACTCATATGGTCCGACCATACGCGTATGGTCGAACCATATGAGTATAATACTCGTTTGGTTATTAACGGGCCGGACCATATGAGTATTTAGACCATTCAGGTATTTTTTTTTCAAATTACATTATAAACGTTTCAATAAAACAAAAACTGTATCTAAAAAAAACAATGATGGTTACATGACAGTTTGTTAATTTATAATTCAAAAATTACGTAAAAATTAAATATTGATGCCATAATTAGTTTTCATCGCTAGTTACATTCTTGCATGCAGGCTTAGGTTGACATTTACTACCACGTGGTATTATGTTTTTTTTTTGGGGGGGCATTTGCGAGTCTTGGTAGTGCACGATCCTTTTCAGATACACCTTTTGTTTGCAAATGAAAAGCTAGCCTTTTTGCAGCTGCGTTCAGTGATACCGAGGTCTTTGCAATGATCTTTACGGTGTTTTTAAGAAGCTCTTTCTAGATCTCAAATCTCGCAAAAATGACTGCAATACACCATAGTCACAAGAAATTTAAAATAAACTATGTTACTTTCCAGTAGCTTCTTGTTACAGTAACAGTTCATTAAGAGATTTTTTTAATTTAATTATTTAAGTCGAAATATTGCCATTCACCCGTAATAACAAATCGGCAATGGTCATCGGTAATGACCATTGGTATAAAATGTGTTTTTTTTTTATAGTTTTGACAAGTAAGTGAAATAAAGTTTGTGAAACTTCTAATTTTTATTTAGCAAATCTTTTTATCATAATATAATAATATAATTATTACCTATATGATAGCGTCTTTTTAGTTAACGGTCATACCATATGAAGAGTTTAGAAGTATTAAAAGTAAGCTGTAACAGAATGTTAATTACCCCGACCATACACGTACGGTCGGACCATACGCGTATGGTCGGACCATATGAGTATATACCCGTATGGTCATGACCATACTCGTATGGTGCAAATACTCATATGGTCCGGAACATGTACAATGTTGAGTTTAGTATGACGTTCATTATCACTAAACTAATTTATATATTTGTTTAGGGGCCTGCCGATGGACGTCTCCGGGTGCGGGAATTTCTCGCTACATTGAAGAGCTGTTGGTGACCTTCTGCTGTTGTCTTTTTTATGGTCGGTTGTTGTCTCTTTGACACATTCCCCATTTCCATTTTCAATTTTATTAAACCTATTGAGGATGTTGACCTATCTAGCTTGTCTCAATACCAATAACAAATATTAATTATGATATAATTGAACGTCTGCGTAGCATCAGATCTTTCACGATCCTTTTCACAACCTTCAAAAATACGGTACGTGATCTTTCACGATCCGAAAAATCTTTTTTTTTTTTTGTAAATAGTTCTTTATTTACCAAGTTTCAGATTATGTTTATACAAAACAACTATGAAAACCATTTGATTAATTCAAATAGAATGCCCTTATTCGGATAAAGTTTGTTTTTCTAGTCGAATTTGTGAAAAAAATCATGTTTGTTTAAATTTTTTATGCCATTGTAATGTCGAGAAGTAACCTGCCTTTTGTTGTTTTGTAATAACTATGTACTTTTAAAACTGGATATTCTCACAAACTGATCATAATATTGAACCATTTTGACAGACAGTTTTATTTTGTCGTAAATTTGTCTGTGTAATTAATTAAATTAGAATATTTTTTTACCTTTCATATATCTTTTCGATTAAATGTCTTTCAAGATCCGTTACAAGAGCTTTCACGATCGTCTCTCAATACTTGACTGCCGTTAGATATTCTTTCACGATCATTTATCTCGTTAAACCGAATGACACCCGTGTAGTATCCTAAACCATGATTAATCAACATTTTCGATAGGATAATATTTCTCTTCTTTTTCCTGGTGACAGTCAAATTTATTTCAAAAAGGATTACATTGGAAATGTGGTATTGGGAATAACCAAAGAGGTTTTAAAAAACTAGCCACAGACTTTTTGAACAAATTCTTAAATAATTCGAAATGATGCAAGATGAATTTTAATGTACAACTTTTATAACACTTTGAAAGAAAAAACCCAGACTTAAATATTCGTGTTTTAGATTCCTTTCGCGTTACATGTACATGTATCACGATTTCGTGCTCCCTTCGTGTCAGTTCTTAACTTTTATTAAATTTATGTATACCTTCTTCTTTATCAAATGATCAACTAATAGCATATTATATTGAATAACATCATCTTACCCCAAAATGGGGTCGGCAGGGACGGGTACGCATACACAATTTTATCATGTTTTTCTGCTTATTTATTTGTCTTTATGAAACATACACGTATAATCATCAGCGTTGAAGATCGTCCTGTAACCTATGATTGCGTATTTTACTAGATTGTGTCTTGGATGGAGAGACGTCTCATTTGGTACTGATACTTCATCTTCTTATATTTCTACATACACAGCACGTTTTAGAAACTAAATGGGCAATAAGGCACCCACTATGACCCTGAGGATTTAACTGATTGAAGACATTGAACATAAGTCAAAAGGACAGCAGCAAAACGATATCAATACCTTCTTTAAAAAAAGTATATATGTTATGATCAAATTAGTAACCGACGGACTTCATGGATGGACAATTAAAATTATCGCAATTTGTTAAGCGTCTACCGTCTAAGTGTTTACCGTCCCCACTTTTAATAACACTTTCTTGAGAAACTCAATATGATGAGTGTACTCATTTGTAGATAAGTTCTTGATAAACAGTTTACACATCCAGTGCAGATAAATCTGCGTCTGACATTTTTAAAATGGCATTATACAGGTTTAAAAAGTTTAACCCAACATATTTTTATATTGGACAGTGGTCTCTCCATTGCAAATTTTAATGTTTCATGTGAAATTAATGCACAGGTACACTGCATATCAATGACTGACAAAAACAGTTCAACCACTTTTAAAAGGCGAAAAAGAGAGGCGAATTCTGAAGCCATTAAACGATATTTTTTAATCTGAGCATTCAAATGAAGTTAATGTTATATAATTTACATTAAGCATATTCGCTGAACAAAAATATTTATCATAAGGGTCCCGTACACTATATTAGTTGACAGTTTTCCCTGAACTAATTCCACGTGTTATAATTGGTAAACTCGTAGTAGTCCACAATGTATTGTAGCTCATTGAGTCGATTGGTCAGTTTTTCAAGGCCATGCTTATCTTCTATTTGGGAAATAACTATGCAAATATAGGCTGACGTCAGAAAATGTAGAGATCCCGACCTGTTAAAAAGGGTTGTTATTTAAATAAAGGGCGAGATAAGCCCAGGCCTTCTTGGTTGTGTTCGTGTTGCTCGGTGTTGTGCTTTTTGTACTGTTTGTCTTTTTTTTTTGTGTGTGTGGGGTGGGGGTCCATGGCGTTATATTAGATTATTTTCGATTTGTGCTTTTGAAAGTCTCTTTTGTATCAATCGTCTAACTTATTATATTCCAAATATGTTTTATGAGTTCATTCATTTAGTATATTAGTATATTGCATCGTTCTACTTTTACTTTGTTCGGTATTGCTATCGGTCTAGGTTAATATGCCTGTATAGAGGACGTTTTGAAATTGGAACACATTTATAGTCATCTGTGACACAGATATAGCTAACGGCCAACGAACTCGTCATAACGTCCTAACATCATGTACATTTGCATAGGAATGATTTCAAACTTGCATTTGAAATTCTTAGTGTTGATATATTCCTTGAATGCAGTCATCTTCCATCAAGAAAATAAAGATGGTATACGCATGGTCTGAATTATATTAGCATATAGTGGATAATTGCTCCTTTTACTGATAATGCGGTTGTGTTGCTATATATCCATTGAAAGAAACAATTGTTAACTGTTTTATCGTAAAGATTGTTTTGTTTTCGATTGCAACCTACCTCATGTTCAATTTTTAGATGTTAGTAAAGATCGGAGACAGACTCATCTGTGTCTGTGATATCCCCTCTTCGTTTGGAGAAAAAGGGTACACATTCAATTGGTTTACTGCCAGTAATTGTCATAGTCTTATTTTGAAATTGTATGTGAATGTTTGTCTGTAAGACTAGCCAGAATAAAACTTTATTCATGCCAAGTGTTTGTTTAAGATAAATAAAGATCTATTCTTCTTAATAATTTGAAAAGTGCCAATTAAATAAAGACTAGAAGGAAAATCTATTGGTGGTACTCCTCCTTAAAAATATATCGACTTTGACACTTATCTTTACAATTTGAATGATTCTTTTAATCAGTTAAAAAAGTGGAAACCTATAATTCTGAATAAAAAGTACATAGTTTCTCAATAAATTGTTGGAAATAAACTCATCATAGATACCAGGACTATTTTTTGTATATACGCCAGAAGCGCGTTTCGTCTACAAAAGACTCATCAGTGACGCCCGAATCCAAAAAATTTAAAAAGGTAAAATAAAGTATCTGCTTGTATATCGTTGAAAGTCATCAAAATCTAAGAACCAATTAGTAATAAAAAGTTTGATTGTATAAAGAATGAAAATACTAGTAAGGGCATCGAAACAGATGACGTTCAAATAATTCCATTGATTCATCTTATAAATCATTTATTTAATTAACTCACTTATTATCATTTTAGATATAAATATGACGTAACTAATCGATTCTGTTTAACGATTTCTTTTTTTATAAAACAATTATTTTTAATATTTGGATAATCTTAATGTTATTAAACAAATACAATATGTAGCATAAGTATTTTCCAAACAAATATGCTTACCATAAAACTGAAACATTAAATGGACTATGAAACTATAACACATTACAACTGCCATCTTTGTTGTTTTTGTAAATGTAAGGATCAATATTTAATGTATACATCTACCTGGTGTACGCATGCAGATACATGTTTAAAGGTGCTATATATATATATGGTAACAATCAAACAAGTACATGAATATAACTGTTAACATTTTGGCTTTCCCCCAGACTTTTGTTTAAGACACACATATCAACATTAGGTAACCATACTCATTGTTTTCATCTTAATCATATGTTAAACAATCGATCCGTTAAAGGTCTCGTAATGCATAAAATATGCACTTGGCAGTCATTTAACTTTACTATCAGTTCAATTTAAACCTTCAAAAGAAATGTTTTACCTATTCATTTCATGTGGGGTTGTTTTTTTTGTGTATTTGAATGGATGTTTTGTCGGTTTTTTTTCGCTTTGTCATAATTCTAGATATACCTACATACTACGTATATACCAAATAGGGTAGGAAAACGGGAATTATGTCAAAGAGATAAAGACCCGACCACAGAGCAGAAAACTTTATTTTGGTTATACATTATTTGTAGCCATTAAACTATGAATGTCAGATATGCATGTGTTGGTCTTAAAGAAAGCGTTGATTAACTATTTATAGAACAACAAGCAGTTAATTTTGAAAACAAATGTAGGCCGGGATTATTATGCAGATAACACTAAGGCAATATAATAGGTGAACAATAGACAACTGAATAGTTTAAAATATACGCTTTATGTCACAAAACCTGTTTATAAAGGTTAAAGGAAGTATTTAAAAAAAAATGGATATTATAACACAAATAAGATTACTAAAAACTTCCTTCATTTTCATAACAGTTTTCGATTGAAATGTGTCGTTATTTCGTTTTGATATATTTCTTACCTTTTTTGCTTTGTGCTCAAAACCTATGTGAGTATTTTTAAACATAGCAGTAAATAATCTATGCAAGCGTTAGTTGAAAGAAACATTCAATAAATATGTATCTATGCAATAATCAAATTAGGGTACTCTTAGTAATTGTTTAGTACGAAAACGTATCACATAGTCCAAGGGGGGAATCTACGTCATCAAGCAGGGTGTCGGCGATTGAAATTGGACCACCATTTTGTCGCTTCAAGGTAAGAATTTGACTTATTATGCCAGTTATATGAGGGTTATGATTATACAAAATAGTCCACCAAAGACTATATAAAGTAGGAAAATAAATGAGCCATCGCTCAATATTATTGGTTATCTCAATTTTGCAAACACTTCGATACCAGTTTTAGGAATTGGGTCAACATGCAGGATATCGGCAAAATTTTTCATAACAACATCTTGATTATCAAAAACCGCCTACTTTATCAACAAATGAACATGTCCGAATTCTTTATTGTACTCGGGAAAATACTTGTTACTCACAAATATCCGTCATTATGGTCGAAAAACGTCTTATTTTTTAAAAAATTGAAAAAGGATGTCGGCAACACATCGAATATCGAAGGTTGTCGGGGACACACTAATATATACTATTTTTAACACATATGTTATTCAACATGTGACTAGATCTAATTTAAAACTAATGGTCATGACAAGCCGCAAATCAAATTTAAACTTGTGCAAGCGGAAACGATCGCGAATACAATCTGATGTTGAACAGCCGACCAGATCGCCCACTAAATCGCCACCCGTAAAAAAATCAAAACCATGCAAGTCATCATTTGTCATCAAAATAAAAACGCCTGGCAAAAATGTTAAGGTTCCCCAATGCCAATTACTGAAGAAATTTCAACAAAACCGCCAGTAGACTTGCTAAATGTCACGATAGAGGACCAACAGGGCCATGCATACGATTGTTTGCAGATCAACTTCAAAACGACATGTTACATGAAATGGAACATGAAATAAAGGATCCCCCAAAAAATGACAAACTGCAAGAATTGATAGCACTTGCTCCTGCAGTTCTTCCGTATTCTAATGTGTGGTTGAACAACGTGTAGTTATATAAGATTGTTTTTTTAATCTGGTGTCTGGGATGACATTGCATAATTGTCTGGGTGGAATGCCTTTACCAGCATAGTTTCCCATGAGATCTTTTTGTACTGTAGAGACATGAAAGTTCGATTAAAAAGCCAAATTAACTACGGTATCATATGCAAGTAAAAATGTAACGAAACGCACGTCTGGCGTATAAAATTTTAAACCTGATACTTTTTGTTAGCTATTATTAGTGTATTTCTCTGTGCTATATTTTCTCCCATTGTTTTGTAATGTAATCCTGTCAGGTAATATTGTCATTTTAATGTTAAATTTATTATTGCCATTAAAGTGGAAGGTTTGGCATGTCACAAAACCAGGTTCAATCCACCATTTTTTTCTTCTTAAAATGTCCTGTACCAAGTCAGGAAAATTGCCATTGTTATATAATAGTTCGTTTCTGTGTTTGTTACATTTTAATGTTGTATTTCTGTTGTGTCGTCGTTTTCCTCTTATATTTGATGCGTTTCCCTAAGTTATAATTTGTAACCCGGATTTGTTTTTATTTCTCGATTTATGAATTTTGAACTGCGGTATACTACTGTTGCCTTTACTAAACACCCGGTAGATGTAGGGCCAGATGAAATGTCATATATATATATATATATATATATATATATATATAAGTCTGAAAATTACACCAAACAGTGTTAGAGTTAGATTTTATACTGACAAATTTTTGTCCGTCCCTCAGCGGGATATAGTATAAAATAAACTCATCATAGATACCAGGACTAAATTTTATATATACGCCAGACGCGCGTTTCGTCTACAAAAGACTCATCAGTGACGCTCGAATCCAAAAAAGTTTTAAAAAAGCCAAATAAAGTACGAAGTTGAAGAGCATTGAGATCCAAAATTCCTAAAAGTGTTGCCAAATACAGCTAAGGTAATCTATGCTTGAGGTAGAAAAGCCTTAGTATTTCAAAAAATTCAAAATTTTGTAAACAGTTAATTTATAAATAAAAAGACTTGGTCCAATAATTGACCCCTGTGGGACCCCTGGCTTAACTGAAACTAAATCTGACTTTCACCTTCTAAAACTTTTTTTCTCTCGATTATTTACAAAAATTGAATCCTGAAATTGAGCGCATGAAATGGAAGCAAGCAAGGAACACTAATCCTGTTTTGGTTTTTTTCGTATCTTTATTATGGTTGATATAATCAAAGGACACTTACATTGTTAATATATTAGTGTGTCCCCGACATCCTTCGATATTCGATGTGTTGCCGACATCCTTTTTCAATTTTTTAAAAAAAAGACTTTTTCGACCATAATGACGGATATTTGTGAGTTACAAGTATTTTCCCGAGTACAATAAAGAATAGACATGTTCATTTGTTGATAAAGTAGGCGGTTCTTGATAATCAAGATGTTGTTATGAAAAATTTTGCCGATATCCTGCATGTTGACCTAATTCCTAAAACTGGTATCGAAGTGTTTGCAAAATTGAGATAACCAATAATATTGAGCGATGGCTCATTTATTTTCCTACTTTATATAGTCTTTGGTGGACTATTTTGTATAATCATAACCCTCATATAACTGGCATAATAAGTCAAATTCTTACCTTGAAGCGATAAGATGGTGATCCTATTCCAATCTCCGACACCCTGCGTGATGACGTAGATTCCCCCCTTGTAGTCATTGTGGTTGTTATATTAAAAATAATCAACTGTTTACAAATAATCATATTTCCTGACCATCTTTTCGTCGGGTGTACATTGTAGTTTATGACTGTGTATTAAAATCGTTTGTCTTGAGATGTTTGAATAAAATAAATAACATCCTTGCTCAGTTATAATATAAACGATACCATATATACTTCAATATTTCATGATACACGGATCATGAAACCAAAATCAGTATAACGAAATCTGAATGCAATTAGCTTTTCTCTTTTCAAAACCCTTGTTAATATTTTGAACCAAGCATATATGTAATAAGAAGAATATTCTAAATCTTTTCTCGCGGTTATTTTTTTAACTGTTTTCACCAAACGTATGTCCCCGAATTCTACATTATCTAATATGTATACTAGTTCGGCGATAATGGACGTCATACTAAACTCCGAATTATACACACGAAACTAAAATTAAATATCATACAAGACTAACAAAGACCAGAGGCTCCTAACTTGAGACAGGCGCAAAATTGCACCGGGATTAAACATGTTTTTTTAGATATCAACCCACCCTTATACATCTAGCCAAGGTAAGAAAAAACGCACAAAAATACGCATAGTAAAACTCAGTTTAAGAGGCGTCCGAGTCCGATGTCAGAATTTGAAAAAAAAAGAAATAAACAAAATGACAATAATACATAAATAACAACAGACTACTAGCAATTGCTGACATGCCAGCTCCTGACCTCAATTAAACTGATTGAAAGACTATGTCTTCATATGAATATCAGGCACATTTCCTCCGGTTAAGGGTTTGGTAGTAAACCATCATGAACTAGATGAGAAGAAAATAACCCGTGGCATGCCAACAACTGGTTTTAGAATAAATGTGTTTAATTCCGATGCAAAGACCCTATAAGCGAATCAATATTACAGCCAACATATGCAATCTTGACAACAGTATCGTAACTATATCCCTTCTTGATAAGTCTGTTTAAAGCTAGGTTCACACTGCCGGTCAAACCAACTCGATCAATCTCGATCGAGACAAATTTAGCGATCGGGAGCTCGAGACTGGTCTGTCTCAATCGACAAAAATGTTCGGGATGGTCTACCTTGGTCGTGATCGATCTCACTTTCTACCCGAGAGTTTTTGACATGTCAAAAACATTCGAGTAAGGATCGAGAATCCAGTCACTTGAAAAGAGATCGAGAATTTGTCGAATAGAGGTCGAATTGATGGGGAAAGGATCGTGTAGAGATAGAGTTTGGTCGGAATACAAATAATTTACCGATCAGTACTCGATCATTTCGATCCTTGCTCGACTAATATCTGATCATTTCCCGATCAACGACAACCTGTACGATATGTGGTCAAGATTAACTCGACCAGTGCCCGATTGCTTCATGATCACTGCGACTTCTATATGTTTTTCATACCAGCCTAGCTCGACCAATACCCGATCTCTACGCGACCACATTCAGCAAAAGTCTTCGATCTCAATTCGGCCATACACGAGTATACATGACTGCTACACGATTCTCTAAAAATGTTAGCAGCTTTAGTTAACTCTCATAACTTTGCTTCTGCAAAAATATATTTTTACTATTTATTTTTAACCTCTACACACATTCCTCCATGTACAGTACGCGTCTGTACTTTTGCAAGGAGGTGTAACATCTTTAAGGAGAGAACACAGATACCAAAGGAACAATCAAGCTCAAAGGTCAAACCGACACAGCCATAGCGAAAAAGGAAAGCCGACGAGAAGACAAACAGAAGTCTACATAGCACAACATTAAAAAACGAAAAACTTACCAACACGAAACCCAAGAAAATCTAGGATGATCTCAGGTGTTTTGGAAGGGGAGTAGATTCTGCATTTTTGCCACAGAGGATTTTTCTAAATATAAAAGTAATTGTGCATTAAAATTCATTATTACACAGCTGATAACTAATTAGCCTTCAAAGTTAGTTTTCAAGAACATCAATATTATATTTTAGCTGTTTAATGAGCTATTTCTGTTTGACTGTCCGTTTTTTCCGTATGTCAAAAAAATTTGTAGTATAAAAATAAGAAGATGTGGTATAATTGTCAATGAGACAACTCTCCACAGGACACCAAATGACACAGAAATTAACAAATGTACGGTCGAATGTTTCTAAACATTTGTTATACGATTTTTGTTACAATTTTATTTTTAAAAAATGCGACGAAAAACTAATGATTTTTATTTGAATTCGGGATAACTATATGTAAACAGTTTCAGAAAAGGTATCCTCAAGGGTGTTGAAATTCCATTTTTGGCAAAATTTTAGAAAAATATGTGACATCTTTACCCCCTTTTGCAATATTATTATTAAAAAAGGTAGGTTGTTGCCATGGATACATCAAAAAGAAGAATATTGAACCATTCAACTACTGGGATCTATGGAAATACTGATTACATACATATGCACATATATGACACAAACAGTAGGCTTAATTTGTAAGAAAGCAAGGAAAAAGGGACGGTAATATTTATGTGTATTGCTATTTAACATCAGTACTTATCCAGTGACGAATCTCATTTTGAAGAAAAGAGCAGTAAAACTCACATAGCAAATCAGCATCCTACTTTACTTTCAGGAAGTTATTATAACCATTTGGGTTCTTTTATTCAGCTCCTACAAGTCTTATATAGTTTGATTTTGACATTTGATTAGTGTTATATATTTGATTTGTATATGGTTGTTGGAAACGTAGTTCAGTACGTATCATAAATGTTTTGATATAGAGATTTGTTTTGTTTTATATGCATTGTGTGTGTCTGCCACCTCTCTCTTATCATTTTGTATTTGTTACTAATTTGTATTGGTGGTTTCATGAGTAGAGTGAGTGTGTGTGTCCAATGAGGTTGACTGGCTTGTTCTAGAAATAAAACCTGTGTGTTTCCTATAATATTTTCGTATTTTTATGTAAGTCAGAGTGCCAGTGTTAACCAAATCTGTGAGTACAAGTTGATATTTTATATATAATTGTATTATCTGAAATAGTAAGAGTTTCCGGTCTCTGCTAGACTTATCAAATGAATTGTAATTCCCCAATTGTACAAATCAGTGAAATAATGATTCATTTAACATGTTTCAACTTTATACCGTTTAAAAAAATAGTAATAATAACGATATACACGGATAGAGTTGTGCGTGGTAGTCTACAGCAGCACGTGCAAGCTTGGTGAGAAGTTGATTTTTTTTGTGGTATTGAATTGGATGTTTTGCTTACTTTATTGTCCGGCCGTCTGTATAAATTTTTGTTTTGTTTTATGAGCTACGTTTACCAGAAACCATCACGAAATTTTATGAATGTCTTTTTCTTTCGGGGCGGGGATGTTATATACTTGATTTGTATATGGTTGTTGGAAACGTAGGGAGTGCTGCAGGATGATGTTTGTAAATAGTATAACTGTCTCTCTCTCTTTACCACCGCATGTTAAAGAAGTCACACACAAATATATTGAGAGAAGTAAAATTAGGTTTTAGAAACGATTTCGTCCTTTTTTAGTCCCCCAAGGACGTTGAATTAGGGACGTTCCGTTTCAAATTTTCCTCGGAGATCAGTATTTTTGTGATTACTATTTATACTGCACACACAGTGGTCACCTTGTCAGCCACTGAACCATCTAGATTTTTCGGTACCCTTTGCTGTCTACCCCTTTTCGTTTGTTTTCTATGCTCGCTTCAAGCTCCGTCACAGCTATTAACCTGTCTGTCTGAGCTCTAATCACTTAGCCAACAATCCAACTGCTTTATTTCCATGTAGATATTTTAAATGTAAAATTTTACTCAGACCTTCTGTGAACAACTGAATCTAACCATATAAACAGGGAACGTGTCCTTGGACACAGATAATGCCCCAGCACGCATATAACGTTATATATGGTCATTACTCAAGAATGGTAAAAGTGATAACACCAGAATTAGTACTTGATCTGTGTTTTATAATATTGCGTTTCATAAAAATTGGTTAAGGCAAAATAAAATGAGAGAACGTAAACTAAGTGTTGGGACGTACATATACGTTCTTATGGACAGACAAGGGTAACACTTTTAAAATGCCTCCTCCGCTGCAGCGGGTGATATAGAAAAACATCAGATGTTTTATACTGAATTATACATACCCGACCAATGCCCGACTATCCCTACGACCCCTAGACGATCAAGTCGATCTGGTCTGGCCGAGATCAGGCTGAGATCGAGTATAGTTGATTTGGTCAAGCTAGTCGAATAAAGATCATGTATAGATCGTGAATTGGTCGAAATTATCGAATATTTATTCAATTAGTGGTCGGGTTTGAGTCGTGATGGAGTCGTCAATGAGTAGTGAATGGTCGGGTTAAGGTCGTGTTCAGTCGGGTAGCAGTTGGGTAGAAGTCGTAAACAAGCCCGATCAAGAATATCGTCGCGCTTGGTCGTGGAAATTTGGACAATCGGGATCATCGAGTTGATCTGATTGCCAGTGTGAACATTGCTTAAAGGTTTTGTTAGCTTTTGATGTGAATACTGACATGTTTGTGCTTTGTAAAGAATATTAGCACAAAAGACTGGATGTAAAATACCTGAACGTATAAATGTCTGCATGTTCAGTTATATTAAGAATTATTTCCTTTTTCCGATGATAAAATTAAGTAAATGTTTTGACTAGTTTGTTATCAATGCATACTCAGGACAAAATTTATCAGTAGAAAACACATGCCCGAACTGAACTTACCTTATAAATTAGGGCATATAGTTTAAAGTTAATGAAGTAACTTTACAAAATCAAATACTATTTTATATTGAAAACATAAAAGGTATCTTTAAAGAATATAGACCAAAATGTGACACTTTGTAGACCCGGTTTTCAAAAATGACAACGAACCAATATCGTTTCTTAAGCTATGCAAAACAAATGCACGACGTGTAAAACAAAATGTGAAACAATTCAAAAGATGTTTTAAAGATCGAGTACTCAATGGCAGTAGAAGTTAGGTCACAAATGAATGTTTTAAAAAGAATAAGATTTGAAGTTTTGATTGTTCATAAACAAACTGATAACATTCGTAGCCATATGCAAGGAAGATACGATTCAAGGGATGCGACATATTTCTGAAGACACTACACACAAAAGTACTTGATTATGTTAGATAAAGCCATTCCATGTATTCTCTTAATATACAGATATATCTTGTTCAGCTAATCAACATGTGTCACAATAAAACCAATTCATGAAGATACAATGACCCTTCTTTCTATGTGTTCTCCAATTATTGCATTCCACAAACTAGAGGCTCTTAAGAGCCTGTGTCGCTCACCTTGGTCTACTTGCATATTAAACAAAGGACACAGATGGACTCATGAAAAAATTGTGATTTGGTGATGGTGATGGTAATGTGTTTGAAGTTCTTACTTTACGCTCTTGCTACTTACAATTATCTCCCATTAGTAACGAAGGAAATTATTTTGTAAAAATTTACAAAAATTTACCAAATTAATGAAAATTGTTAAAAATTTACTATGAAAGGCAATAACTTCTTAAGGGGTCAACTGACCATTTTGGTCATGCCGACTTATTTGTATATCTTACTTTGCTAAACATTATTGTTGTTTACAGTTTATCTCTATCTATAAAAGTATTCAAGATAATAACCAAAAACGGAAAAATTTCTTTAAAAATTACCAATGAAGGGTTAACAACCCAACAACGGGTTCTCCGATTCATCTGTAAACCTAATTCAGGGCAGATAGATATTTACTTGATTAACAATTTAACCCCTTGTCAGATTTGCTCTAAATGCTTTGGTTTCAGAGTTATAAGCCAAAATCTACAGTTTACCCCTATGTTCTATTTCAAGCCATGGCGGCCATGTTGGTTGGTTGGCTTGGTCACCGCTAACATGTTTTTAACTAGATACTCTAATGATGAGTGTGGCAAAGTTTGATTAAATTTGGCCCAGTAGTTTCAGAGGAGAAGATTTTTGTAAAAGTTAACGACGACGGACGACGACGGACGACGGCGAGACGGCTACAGTGCAGGCGATTTGGTGTCACGATATATCAGTAGCATGGGTTCGAATACCGGCGAGGGAAGAAAAAACAATTTGCGATGGCAAATTTACAGATTTAACATTGTTGGGGTTGATGTTTAGACGAGTTGTAAATACATAATGAACACAGCCATGTTTCACCATCCCTGCTTGTGATCCGATGGATAAATCTGTTGTAAAGTTGTCACTGGCTCAGACGTACTTATCTATATATAATTATATATACAACTCGTCTAAACATCAACTCATCAATGTATGCGAGGCAAATCACTTTGGGTTTTTCATTATCATTTTATATGACGTAAATAAAAAAAGCTACACACAATACTTCATTTCTGCCTCTTATTTTTACTTGTAAGATTTTTAAAACTTTAAACATTTTTCTGTCTTTTTATGAATCATATCTTATGTTACCGTTATCCAAATGTTGTGGTGTCACACAATTTAACACAATTAAGCTTTTAAAAGCACGAACATGTCAATCTTGATATGTTTTGCATAACAAATCGTTTAATAAGAAACTGACGAAAAAGAAATCGATGTATATCAACAGTGAATATTTGGTACTAAATTCAAACAAAATGTTACATTCAAATTGATAAAAATTGTAATTTTGTCTACTCGGAGTACAAATATAAAGCGTTTTATAAAGAGGCTATTCCATTCATGGTAAGCATTCAGATATCATGATAAGCTCATAGACTACAAATATTAAAAAAACACTTGTGTCAAAATGCCTATTCCAGTTATTGAACATCATTCAAATAATTGTAACTCCATCGAAATTGATTTAGAATCTGAAAATGAATAGTGCTTAACCCTTTCAACGCTAAACACGCCATATGCCGCAATGACGTACGTCGTCCGCCAATGCTATTCGCGGCATATGCCGCGATGACAATGGATTTTTCATCCTGACTCTTAAACCATTCGGTTTTCATTCGGGCCCTATCTACTTTTTCCTCGTATGAATCGAGGATATACAAGGTCTCATTTGCGCTTGAAATCACAGCAATTTTTATAGTAAAATCATGCAGTAGAAGGAAAATGAAAAAAATATTTTGACAAATGCAAATGGCGGAAAACGGAAACGGAGCTGTAAATATGGAAATATTTCAGCATTTCTAAGGCGAAAATGACAACGAGGATTAATTAAAAGGTTTCTTGTTATCTCAATGTGTTTACTACATTTAATTGGTTTGGGAAATATGATTTGATCGATCATTACGAGACGTAGAAAAAGGGGGAAAACGGAGGTTGACTGAAAATTTTGAGGACGGAGCCAATTATTTGTGCCACGATTATATAATACGTTATGTATAGAGCAATACGCTACGGAATCGAGCAACTGGTGTCTTCTTTATTATATGGCAGATAAAACAACAAAATGAATGAAGACTAATAGTAGTTTTTATTCAAGATTCATTTTTCATGCAATAACTGTGTCTGTATCTCTTCTAATAAAAAAGATACAACAGTCTGAAAAGGAATATACTGTTCTAATGAAGGAACACATAAAAAATGCAGCAGCAGCAGCCATTTTTCTATTTTTTTGTGTAGCATTGAAAGGGTGTGCTGTCTAAGAATGCCATAATAGATCAATAAGTATCAAAGGTCCCTTGCTTCAACTTTGACACGACAAACGCGCGTTTCGTCTACAAAAACTCGTTCAGATCGAAAAAACTATGAAGCCAAACAAGTACATATTAGAGAGCATTGAAAACAGTTAGGAAATAAAATTTGAAATAAATAAAGTAGAACGGCATGTCTACTGTTTTAAATGTTTAAGTGTGTTCAGACAGTTAGTGTGTAAAAAGAAACACACAAATGCAATGAAAAATAAATATATGTGAGCTCAAGCCTCTTTAAAAAGGAGACAATGTGCAATAAATATAATTGTGGCATTCATCAGTTGTATTAATTGCTTTGGGTCTCCGTGTGCCTGGATGCATTTGATAGACATAGGCTCTACCTTTTTAAAAGATTTTTGCGATAATCAAGAAACCACAAGTAAGTTTCAGACGTTCCTTATTTTAATAAATTTACGTTATATTTATTACATTTTCAAAACGATATATTTATTGATTGTTAGAGAAAGATACACTGATAATTTTAACTATCAGTCTCACTAGATATTTGAAACAAAATCCTTGAACATTGATATAAATTAAATTTGTTGTTTGTGAAAGATTGCAAATAGTTATGAATGGTACCAGGCTTAGAATTTAGTAAGCCAGACGCGCGTTTCGTCTACATAAGACTCATCAGTGACGCACGTATCAAAATATTTATAAAGACAAACAAGTAAAAAGTTGAAGAGCATGGGAAATCCAAAATTCCAAAAAGTTGTGCCAAATACGGTTAAGGTAATCTATGCCTGGGATACGAAATTCCTTAGTTTTACGAAAAATTCAAAGTTTTGTAAGCAGGAAATTTATAAAAATTACCACATTATTGATATTCATGTCAACACCGAAGTGTTGACTACTGGGCTAGTGATACCCTCGAGGCCGAAACCTCCACCAGCAGTGGCATCGACCTAGTGGTGTAAATAGCTATCAATGGTATCATTATTATAAGTTAGTACGCCAGATGCGCGTTTCGTCTACATAAGACTCATCAGTGACGCTCATAATATATTTATAAAGCCAAACAAGTACAAAGTTGAAGAGCATTGAGGATCCAAAATTCCAGAAAGTTGTGCCGAATACGGCTAAGGTAATCTATGCCTGGGATAAAAAAAAAATCCGTAGTTTTTCGAAAAATTCAGTGTTTTTGCGAAATAAGTAACTAATCACTTACATTTCCAACTGGTATAACAAAAACTGAAATAGAAAGTCAAAAATCCAATGTGTTTTCATATTAGAGAATAACTTCTGGAATTGATACATTGTTTGTAGATGCAAATGCATTTGGATTTGAACTACCCATAGAAGTAACTGGAATACTTGGAGATAATGAAACGGAAATAGAATGTTCATACACAAAGGAAAATGTGTTAAGGATCGATGCTGTTATTTTCATGGCTTTCAACAGGAGCAGCGTTTCTTTTGAACCAATAGCAACATTTATACCAGATAAAGTGTCTTTATTTACACCACAAGGGCAATACTTAGTAGGGAGAGTAACCCTTAAGGGTATAACACAATCATCACCAACGGCAGTCATGGTATTTGGCCAAATTTTATGTCTGGATGATACGTTCTATAAATGTCATGTGAGATACATTAATTCCGATGGCGTGGGTAAAGACGCCACTTCAGACAACATCACAATTTCAGTACAAGGTAACTAAAGCAGTTTAATATCATCATGTAGGTAAACCTCTACTAGTGGACTGGTAATTGCTCATTTTTTCAACAAAAAAGTACTTGATATTTAGTTGTCGTATAAAACACATTGAAGTGCAAGCACTGTCAAGATAAAGACCGCCCATGTAACAAAGAAAACAATAAAATAAAGTAAAATTGAGCCTTGAAATTGGAAATTAATTGATCTTCAACAATGCGAAAAAAATCCAGCACCTTAAGACGGGCTTCAGCTCCAAATCATATAAATGAGCTAAAAATAAAAGAAATTATAAGACCAACAAAGTCCAGAGGCTTAGGACTTGGGACAGGCGCACTAATGCGGTTTAAACATGTTTAGTGAGATTTCCTTGACCTCAAGCCAATGTAGAAATTCACACAGCAATACACAGTAAATTTCAGTTTAAACGAAGTCCGGGAAACATGTCAGATTTACAGGTAACAAAGGAAACTAAGCAAAATGACAATGATACACACATTAACAAAGCACTTCTAGATGGTACTGGCATGGTAGCTTCAGACCTCAATTAAACTGATTGAAATATTATGTCAGCATTATATGTACATCGAGCACAATCTCTCCCGTTAGTGATTAAGTATCATACAATCAAAGAGTATATAAGACGGACATAACCCGTATTATGCCAACTACTGGTTTTATAATAAATGTGTTTATTTCCGATGGAAAGACCCTAATATCAGTGAGTCAATATTAATATCAAAATTGTCATCTTCAATGCCCTGTCAAAAGTATCGTAACTATATCCCTTCTGAGTAACTCTGTTTAAAGGTTTGGTTTGCTTTCGATGTAAATAATGGTATTTTTGTGCTCTGTTGAGAATATTACCTTATAAGATGGGATATGAACCTGATTTCCTTGTACCGATGATAAAATTTAGGAAATGTTTTGACTAGTTTATGATATCAAAATCCCTAGTATAATATTTTTTAAGTAATATAGAGATTTCTTTCCTAAAAATCAAATACGATTTGTCAAACAGTAATTGCAACCTTATGCGTTACTGTTTGACGTGAACTTTACTGATCAGTGAAAAGGAAAATCATCAAAGGAAAATTCTAAACGGAAAGTTCTTAATCAATTGGCAAAATCAAACGATAAAACACATCAAACGAATGGACAACAACTGTCATATTCATGATTTGATACATATGTTTGACCGATCGATGACCCATATAATATTTCATATGCGTCAAATAAACTTTGTGAGAGTAACCGTGATAACGGTCAGTGATCGATCAGTAAATTAGTTGTATGCAAAGATCAAACTGATACGTATATAATTAAAAATTCTTATGTAAAACGAACTCCACAGTATTAACAGTCGATAAACGCGGACCTGTACACTTTTACCCGTTAATGATGTACCACTAAAAGCTATTTGATTTACCATAAGCTTTATTATTAAGACAGTGCAGACACATAAATCTCCTTAATGTACATACTGGTGTATCTTAGGTATAAAACCTTACACAGGGTGTAACCTTATCCTTAACAAATGTCTTATTGAAACGGTATCGCCTGGTAGTTTCTTCAGAAAAAGACTACTTCAGCGAAGGATTAATACATTTGAGACCAACTTTTCTTACGGACTTGTTCCTTCCTTTATACTATACGGACTTCACACATAACATTTTAAGGAAGAACAGATGGAAGCATTATCCTTCAAATCACGTTCTGCGATACGGTTGATGTCCTCTCACTTATAATTTAATATTAAACGCTTATATCTCCTTGAAATCGCATAAAATGACTTGAAACAGATAAAAATTACTTCGGAATACTGTAAACCAACTTATTTTCGCGGATACTTTATTTCGCGTTTTACCTTTTCTAGTGTATTTCGTGGCTATTTAACTTCGCGATTTTCCAATTTCTGGATATAGTTTAATAAAGAAAGATCTAAGTTTTACATATTCGCGACGATTTATGTTCGCGTTATTTTTGTACTCGCGAAAGTCGCGAAAATAAATTGCTCGCGAAAATAAGTTGGTTTACAGTAAAGAAATGTTGTACAATTGTCATTGGGATGACAACCATACAAAGTTCAACTTAGGAGCCTGTAATGTAGTGGTTGTCGTTTGTTTATGTGTTACATACTTGTTTTTCGTTAATTTTTTAAAATAAATAAGGCCGTTAGTTTTCTCGTTTCAATTGTTTTACATTGTCATTTCGGGGCCTTTTATAGCTGACTATGTGGAAGAGCTGTGCTCATTGTTGAAGGCCAGACGGTGACCTATAGTTGTTAATTTCTGTGTCATTTTGGTCTCTTGTGGAGATTTGTCTCATGGCAATCATACCACATCTTCTTTTTTATATTAGGTGAATGAAAGCATCTGCCTCATGTTTCTAACATTTAACATTTAACAATGTTGGTGAGTTGAGAACATAACAAATAGATGATTTTAGCTTCCTAACTTTCTATTTTGAACAACATTCTAGCGGCCCCTGTATATGAGTATTGATTTCACAGTTGATCAGATTTTACAGAGCATCCTTTTTTTAACATCATGGTATTCCTTGATAGGTTTCTGTCGCTTAAATCATCCTTTTATAAATAGTTTTGAAGCCAAATTCTCTGTAACCTTTTTACTTGCATGGTTTCATGAGAATAAACTATCTATCTTTTGGTTGCCCCTTTTGAAATATTGGTTTCACAGATTATTTTCTTTACCTCATTACCCTCCTCTTGTTTTGTGAACATGCCTTACTGAAAAAGATGTATAACAGGGTTTGTACTTATATTAGCAACACGACTGGTGTCAAATATAGAGCAAAATTTCCCAAACCTTTACAGAGTAGCTGAGACTATTTTTAGGGTTTTTTTTTGTTTCCTTCGTGTTGCTTAGTATTTTGTTTTTAGGTTGTGTTTGTTATACTGTTGTCGGTCTGACGACAAATAAACATAAAGTATCCATTTATGTTGATATCTATGAAAACTTATATTCAGATGCAGTTAGTTATCAAAGTATCTTATTGATTACATATGTCTACAACACTACACATTTAAATCATATATAATAACTTTCAATTTGCTTAAGGTGGCTCGTGGGTACAAAAATGTCAGTAAAAAAATTAAACCTTTATTTTTGGATTACAAATTTTATTTATTACACTTATAGTTATTACTTTATGATATGGTACAAAAATCAACCCAAAAAATAGTTCTTTTGAAGATGACTTTGAAAATGTTTATATCATTTAAAAAGCTTCAAATAATCTCCCTTTGGTGCAAAAATGCCATTTTTTGGCATTAAATTTCAAACATCATTTTTTATTTCATCGGTGACTTATATTTTTTATTATTGTTTTCAAATAAGCTGTACACAAACTAAATAATTGTAAAATTTAAGTGATTTCTATAATTAGGTTATTTTTTTATTTCGATATTACCTCTATTTCTCCTATTAGTTCAACAGAAAAAAGGACATCAACAAAAATGTATGCTTCTTCCGGAGGCAGATTGTGAGCTTAAATGAACGGTGACCCCAATTTGTTATTCCATTTTTCTTTTAAGTATATGATAAAGTTCATTTATAAAAAAAATATAGCGAAATCCTATATTAGAAAAAAAAAATGATTTATACGCGGGAGCTCCTTAATATCATCAACTATTCCACTTGGTTTTTTTTTTTACTTTTTTCTTCTACCGTCACATTTGAAGTTTTTTTAAGACGAAAAAGTACAAATTTTTGAGCTTGGTTTTTTTGTCAATATCGAAATTGATGGATACAATTTTGATTTTTTTTCTAACTTTGAAACGCTTGTTTGAAAAACAATGAAAAAGAAAATCCATCAAATGGATACGCAATAACACAATACTCTTAGGTTCTAAGCTTCATACGTGACAATTGTTTTTTTAATGCATGAATTGATCAGAGGGATGAAACCAAAAACAGCAATTTACCATAACAAATGGCACCGCCTTTAAAACTTAAACGCATATGAGATTTACAATCAACATATAAACCGTTAAATATTAAGAAGACTGTTTGTTACCTGAGATCAAACTAAAGATTTCTCATCTTTTAGTGGTGCTTCAAATTGTACCATTTCTTATCACAAGATTATCAGTCTCGGGACCCTTATTGCTCATTAACGATATATGTTCTGTGTATTGTATTGTAAACTGGATCTTGTTTTCTTTTCTTTTTCTTTTTGATTTGAAAACGACAATGTCTGTCTTCAAATAGCATAAGGGTGAATATCTTTTTTGATATATAATTAAATATTTCTTTTACATTCATGCATGACCATTCATTGTAGTGCCACCGTCTACACCTGAGAAAATATTGAGAATACCAATGTCTTCAACACAAGTTTTAACTGAAAGTGATAATGTGACATTTACTTGTTCTGGGAATGTT
The DNA here is from genome assembly GCF_963676685.1 of Mytilus edulis. NCBI lineage: Eukaryota > Metazoa > Mollusca > Bivalvia > Mytilida > Mytilidae > Mytilus > Mytilus edulis. The sequence goes on from NC_092352.1 coordinate 75,090,838, forward strand.
GGAAAACCACTTCAGAAATGTGATTTTCAAAAGTATCTACGTGAACAAATTCAACCATTGAACTTTACAGACACTGAAACATCAACACAGGAGTTTCCAGAAAATTGCTCATTCTATCGTACAAGTAACATTACATTCCAGGTTGTAGCTGAAGACCACAAGGCAGTAATACGCTGTATTGTATCACTTCAGGCAGGAAAGGACGCGTTTATAGAATCAGAACCGTTGGATGTTAACTGTATGTACAATACTGTAAAAGGCATATTTATTTTAATTTCATGAATGCAAGAACATTATCGTGTTAAAAAGATTATAATTGCTACATTGTAACCCTGTGTCTTTTATAGACCAAAACCAAAATGCCATAAAAAGAAACCTACACAAAAAAACATGCAATGGTTTTTAAATCTAAATCGAGAATAGGTGTCGAGAGAACTTTCAGATATCATGGGTTTTTTCCGTTTCCTCAATATTCACAACGTTACCGTGTCAGACAGAAACACACATACACTGAAATGTCCGAAGATTGTCTTAAACAGTATATTTACTTAAGGTAGATGCATTGTATACCACCATCTTGTATTGTACCATCGCAGTACAAAATCGGTCAAGTTATCTGCCCAAATCTGCAAATTTGGAGACAGATTTGCAATTTAATGGATAGACTGTTTATTTACACAAAGAAAACTTAATGGTTTATTGCATTATTCAAAATATTTAAACAAATGTATTTTTTTTTTGTATTCAGAATAAGTGTTTTTCAAATAAGCCATTAAAGGGGAGATATCTATTTTAGTGAAAATTTATACTTGACTGATAGGAAAATTTTTAATTTAAACTTGTAGCAAGAAAACAAGTTTGGTGACACCATTTTTTCTTTTTATTTTCTGAAAACATATTATAAAACCTATTTTCTAACAATTTATTTCAAAATTCTATCACACAAATGTGTTTTTTCATGAACAATTTAACCAAATTTAGGCAATTTTCAAGGACTTACAGCTAAAAAATAGCACGGTGACACATATTTTTTATTATATTTTTGAAAAAAGCATAGTAAAATCTTTATTTTGGCAAAGTATAAGAAAATTCTATCCCAAAAAAAATATATACTTATGATCTACCTTAAATCTTGAACTTACTTAAGATCATACATTTTATTATATACTTTAGTTAGTAGTAAATACAGATAAATTGTATGTGTAATACAGTCAATGGCAAGCGTGCTGTATCAGCCACCCGTGATGATATCGATATCAGCACGGTTGCAAAAGCTGTATCACACCTCTAATCTGTATGACGTCACGTCATCGATTGAAGTCACTGTTGCAACGGCTTTATCAAATCCCTAATCTGTATGACGTCATGTCAAACCTATAATCTGTATGAAGTCATTTCAAACCTCCTTATCTGTATAACGTCATGTCACATAAAAAACATCTACTTGAGGTATATGTATATAATAAAGTGTATATGATAATGCTTTTTCAATATCACACACCGTATCAATCCTCAACCAATATAATCCCTCGAGCAGAGCTCTTGGGATTATATAGGTGTCTCGGGTTGATACGGATGCGATATTGAAAAAGCCATATGATATTCTCTATGTATAGCACATAATTTGTTTAACAGTAAAAGTTAACATACTATTTTATCCATTTGTAAATGTTTGAAATATCACATGCATTAATCTTGCAGATAAAGTAAGAATGGCAACAATTAACAAACATCCAGATAAAGCAGACTATTTGATAGGTCTGGATACTAGTATAATCCTGACGTGTACTACTGATGGCAATCCCAAACCCAGTTATCTTTGGTATAAAGACAAGAAAATTGACGCAATTGGCTCCAACCAAATACTTACTATAAATGATGTCAATGCGACAAGTAGCGGTTTATACACCTGCTTCGTCAGCAATACCATCAATGACGTCATACACACAAAACGTGTTCAGGTGCTTGTCAATATAATAAATGAAGGTACGTTTTTGCGTATATGTAAGAGAATGATAATTACTTTCTTCATAATTACTAAATAAGTACAAGCATAAGCGAGTACTAAACATAAAAAAGAATTATTCTATTCTTACAAATTTAGAATATTGAAACGTGCTCTATAGTGAAGAATAAGTTTTTGCAATTATTGTTTTAAATGCATGACTTCTATTGATACATTTCATTTATGGATAAGATTTAGTTATGTAAGGATTTTCCTATGATTCTTGAAAATGTAAGATTGTATTTTAGTATTTACAAGTTATTGATGTACCCATAACATAAATTTTTTTTTTTTTTTATTATTGTGTCACATACTGATTGAACATTATACAATGACGTAATACAAATATACATTAAAATAATCAGTACCCAGCTATTAGATTGGCTTATGAGATACATAAACTCATCATAGATACCAGGATTGAAATTTCATATATACGCCAGACGCGCGTGTCGTCTACAAAAGACTCATCAGTGACGCTCAAATAAAAAATTGCTAAAAAGGTCAATTAAAGTACGAGGTTGAAGAGAATTAAGAACCAAAAATTCCTAAAGATTTAAATACAGCTAAAGTAATCTATTCCTGATGTAGAAAAGCTTTAATATACCCTCACGACACTTACCAAAGAGGAAATCCTGGATAATCATAGGTCTGTTCTTTGTTCCTTTGGTATTTCAACCAAAGATGAAAAACTGGATCTTCCATCACTGCATTGGATACCTAAACTACATAAGTGTCCTTACAAACAACGGTATATTGCTGGGTCTTCCAAGTGCTCCACGAAACCCCTTTCTAAATTATTAACATCTATTTTATCAGCAATCAAAGACGGGTTTCAAAGTTATTGTGAAACTGCCTACTCTACAGGTGGCGTGAATCAGATGTGGATACTTAAAAATTGCTAAGATCTTTTAGAGTACATACAATCTAACTCTCTTTCATCTTGTAACAGTATTAAAACATTTGACTTTTCTACTCTGTACACAAGTATTCCACATTCCAAACTAAAAGACAAATTGAAAGAGTTGGTATTACTTTGCTTCATAAAAAAGAATGGCCAACGTAGATATAAGTATCTTGTCTTAGGGAGGGATAAATCATACTTTGTAAAGAATCACTCTGATTAAAACAAAAAATTCTCTGAAACCGATATTATCAAGATGCTCGATTTCTTGATTGACAACATATTTGTAACGTTCGGAAGACGTGTTTTTCAACAGACTGTGGGCATCCAAATGGGAACTGTGCCCCTCTACTCGCCGACTTGTTTCTTTATTATTATGAGGCTGACTTCATGCTGGAACTTCTTAGGAAGAAAGATAAGAAGTTAGCAATATCCTTTAACTCTACTTTCCGCTATATAGATGACGTTCTTTCACTAAACAATTCAAAATTTGGTGACTATGTGGAACGCATCTATCCCATTGAATTGGAGATAAAGGATACTACAGATACAGTCAAGTCGGCTTCATATCTTGACTTACATCTAGAAATTAACAATGAGGGTCGGTTGAAAACAAAACTTTACGACAAAAGAGATGATTTCAGCTTTCCAGTTGTGAACTTTCCATTTCTAAGTAGCAACATTCCAGCAGCACCTGCATACGGGGTATATATCTCCCAATTGATACGATATTCCCGTGCTTGCATTTCCTATCATGATTTTCTTGATAGAGGGTTACTGCTCACAAGGAAGCTATTAAACCAAGAGTTCCAAATGGTGAAGTTGAAATCATCCCTTCGTAAATTTTACGGACGCCATCACGAGTTGGTTGACCGTTATGAAATAACCGTTTCACAAATGATATCGGATATGTTCCTTACGTCGTAACTACAATTCCCTTCCTTTTCATGAATGTGACCTACCGAATTAGACTATTTATCGGATTAAAATTTTGTAATCACATAAGTAACACGACGGGTGCCACATGTGGAGCAGGATCTGCTTACCCTTCCGGAGCACCTGAGATCACCCCTAGTTTTTGGTGGGGTTCGTGTTGTTTATTCTTTAGTTTTCTATGTTGTGTCATGTGTACTATTGTTTTTCTGTTTGTCTTTTTCATTTTTAGCCATGGCGTTGTCAGTTTGTTTTAGATTTATGAGTTTGACTGTCCCTTTGGTATCTTTCGTCCCTCTTTTAATATTTTAAAATTCAAAACATATCAATGATAACTCAAGTCAACACAGAAGTGCTTACTACTGGGCTGGTGATACCCTCGGGGAAATAAATCTCCACCAGCAGTGGCATCGACCTAATGGTTGTAAATAAACTCATCATAGATATTGGAATTGAAATTTTATATTTACGCCTGACGCGCGTTTCGTCTACAAAAGACTCATCAGTGACGCTCGAATCAAAAATTGTTAAAAAGGCCAAATAAAGTACGATTCCTAAAAGTTTTGCCAAATACAGCTCAATTCAACTTTAAGGCAATTTTAAAAGCAAATTCTTTCAAACTTACGAATGCGTCTCTGCACATTTGTAACTCAGTTATAGAAACTCTTTGTGTTTAACTTAAGTAGTCCTAAATAATATGATGCATTGATTAAATTATATCATTTTAGTTATTTCATGTTTAAACTTCTGATCAACATGAACAAGCAAAGTTACGAATGCATTATAGTAATATAATTATGAATAAGTTGAAAATTTAATTATTCGTAATATAACTTTATTATTAAATAAAGGCAACAGTAGTATACCGCTGTTCGAAATTCATAAATCGATTGAGGGAAAACAAATCCTGTTTAAGCCTGTTTTCTCTTACAAAACAATTTCACGTATAAAGTAAAAACACAAAAACTCTGAGCTCAGAGGAAAATAAAAAAAGGAAAAAATCCCTAATCAATTGGCAAAATCAAAAGTTCAAACAAAACAAACGAATGGATAACAACTGTCATATTCCTAATATAGGTACAAGCATTTTCTTATGTGGAAAATTGTGAATAAACCTGGTTTAAAAGCTAGCTAAACTTTCATTTGCATGACAGTTGCATCAAATTCCCCTATATTGACAACAATGTGCAAACAAAACATACAGACATAGTATGTAAAAATGTCAAAAAAAATGAACATCAGTCAATATTCACAAATGAGGTTGTGTTATAATCTTAATCACTATAAAAACAAACATATTTGAAACATGAAACCGTTGAACTTTTTTTAGACCCCTGTTCGTCAACTTTCTGCTGAGACACTAGTGACGTTAACATAGTATGAGTAAGAGCTGAAAGCTCTTGAATACCGAAAAAGTTGGGAAATGCATATCCCATGTTTAAGTGAAGTTGGTATATTGCTATTTGGGAAGGGGGTTTGGGGGAATTGATAATTTCAAAATTAAAATCGTCTCGTTTGTCATAGATTCTGGTACTCAGATGACCGTGTATGTCACATTCGAGGTATAGGTATAAAAATGAGGCGGAGGAAGCCGTGTCTTCTGATTCTGTTATTTCAAGTTCTGGGCATAAATCAATGGAATCCACTCAGAAAAGTTTGGATTGTTAATGGAAAGTACATCATCAATATATCTGAAAGTGAAATTAAATTACCTGGCTCTTTGATCTTATTGATTTTGACAAGTTTCTAAAGGAACTCCGATACATATGAAAATAAGAAGAGGAGCACAGTTCGTACCCGTAGGAATGTTGACAATTTGTTGAAAAAGTCCACTCTCCAAACTCAACAACAATACTGTCAATAAGAAATTAACTCCACCATACTGATCACATGTTGCTCTGTGTAGCATGATGCAACTTTTCGTTCACTATTAACAAAATATGCCGTATTAGTTTCCAAAAGTAATACATGTATAGCGTATGCCACCGTATTTAAGTTGAAAAGCATTGTGAATTATTTCTTTTAGACGATTTTTCAATTACATATGGGGAATGGTAGTATACAGGGTTGAAAAAAGGTTTTTATAGCTTTTTAGAATCCACATATGGTTAACACCACTACGCGAGTAAAACGATACACAGTATTTTAAATACCCTCTTTCACTGCGGACAGAATTTTGGTCAATCTCATGGACATTATTTGAGAAGAACATGCGGGCAATGTACCGTTGTTTGTTCGGAATTTTGTTAAGCTAAGGTATCCAATACAAACAAGGTACGTCCTCCGATTTGTTATTCAATGCAATGTTCATTGTAGTCATGAAGGACTTATCATTCGCCAAATGATATGTCTTTGTATAAGTGATGACCTGAGCGCTCATTTATTCCTAATTCCTGTACAATACACTCGTAGAAATGCTATTGACATACACATACAGTATTATTTGAAGCTTTGTCTGCAGGAACGACAACATACTTGTCATGAAGACATGATGGACATTTCACAGCCTTTTTGTCTTTAAAAACGGACTTTGGTCGATCATTCACACAGTTTTCCAATTTACGAATACGACGTTTTATCAGAGACCTGATTGTTTTTATCCATTCTGACAAAGTGTCCAGTTCAACTCTTTCTCGTGTAGGTCCTGCAATGATTTTTATAATAAAATAGTTGGGGTGCAATAGTTCAACTGCATGAAACAAAAGAAACAGACTTATTTTGGGGTAAAAAATGGAATTTATATCTTACCTCCTTGTGATGTAGAACGTTGCTGATGTCAATACCTCACACGTGAATCAAATTCAATTTCAAAACGTGTCAGGTTTATCATATATAATAACATTAACGGTACCAATTTTCCTGCACCAGATGCGCATTTCGACAATAAATATCTCTTCAGTGATGCTCGTGGCCAAAATATTTGTAATCCAAAGTTAAAATTAAAAATTTAAGAGCTTTAATCCCAAAGGTCAAAAAAAGTATATCTAAATCCGTGAAAAGAATCAGAGCTTTGCCTGAGGGAGATAAATTCCCTAATTTATGAAAATTTCTAACATTTTGTAACAGCAAATTTTAATGAAACAAAAAATCCGTATTTCATGCCAGTTCCGAAGTACTGGCTACTGGGCTGGTGATACCATCGGGGACTAACAGTCAATCAGCAGAGGCATCGACCCATTCTTAGTAATAACATCAACGGTACCAATTTTCCTGAACAGATGCGCGTTTCGACAATACATGTCTCTTCAGTGATGCTCGTAGCCAAAATATTTGAAATCCAAAGCTTATATAAAAGATGAAGAGCTATAATCCAAAAGGTCAAAAATGTATAGCCAAATCCGTGAAAGGAATCAGAGTTTTGCATGAGGGAGATAAATTCCTTAATTTATGAAAATTTCTAACATTTTGTAACAGCAAATTTTAATGACACAAAAAATAATATATACAGTGTATTTGTTATAAGCATTTTCTTTCAAAACGTGTTTGTTGTATATTTTGTACGAAAACTGTTCAGCCTTATGCATCTGTTCTATATTGATATTTAAATTATAAGATGTGTTTCTTTCGTTCTAGCAAATGAAGCTAAATCTACAACACATAGATTAGTAATAAAAGAATCAATAAATGAATACCGAAGTAAGTTATTTTACATGTTTTACAAATTAAAATTGATGAATTGAATTGTAATCTGTAATCGTGTTTCAACGTTTTGATTAATATCTATTATAGAAAATTTTCAGAGTTCTGCATTAAACTAAAAGATAATTTAATGACAACTGAGCAAAATCAATCTGTTATCCGGAAAATCACCCGGTTTTTTTTTGGAAACTCCTCAAGTGAAAAAATTAAGCCTTTTAAACTGATGTTGATAGTCTGTTCATTAGCTAATTAGCAAATAACGATCTAGTACATTTCTTTGATGAAGGAATTTATACGCGGACATAAAGCAAATTTATAAGATCAATAAAAAAAAAACACCATTCATATATATATATGCCATTTCGTTTAAAATTTTGTTTTGTTTTCCAAAAGATGAGGACGATGCGGATAAAGGATTACAAATGTACATTTGCAGATGTTTTGTATGTTTCTTTTTGCATTCTATTAAATTAAACTGAATCATGCTATAGATTAAACAGGTTGTATATAAAATAGTTGCTGATGAGTCTGATGTAGACGAAACGCTCGTATTAATTCATTAGCCTGATATAAAAATGTTGTATTCTGTAAATTTATGAATTTCAATTTCCTAATTATTGAACTTGATCATTAAAAAAATGGGAGATGTTCACTTCAATTCAAAAATGCTTTGATCGATTTTCATGAATTTTCGGTTAATTGGCAATGCTTAGATTCTTAAAATAAATAATTTTCCTTCCGATTTAAAAAAATTCCTATAATTCGTATGGCGTATTTGAACTTAATCCATGAAAAAGAGGTTGGGTTTTTTCGCTTTCGATTAGTAACTCAAAAAAGCATTGAGCAGTATTGATGACACGTTGCTGACTATGTTTATGTCTATTGAACATGTTGAATGACGCTCCTTATTTATATCAATTTATCATATGAGTTCGGAAACTAACTGAGTAGATAAATCGTCGAATTGTTATCAAAGGTACCAGGATTATAATTTATACGCCAGACGCAAATTTAGTCCTCACAAGACTCATCAGTGACGCTCAGATCAAAACAAGTATAAAGTTGAAGAGCATTGAGGACACACAATTCCAAAAAGTTGTGCCAAATACAGCTTAGGTATATTATGCCGAGATTAGAAATACAATTCATACTTTTGCAAACACATTCCGCATTGCCATTCTCAATTTTATAATAAAAATGATCATATAATTGATAGTCATGCCAACACCGAAGTGCTGGCTACTGGGCTGGTGATACATTCGGATACGAAACGTCCACCAGTAGTGGCATCGACCCAGTGACGTTAACTGTTATCAAAGGCACCAAGTATACTATAATTTAATACTCCAGATGAGTGTTTCGTCCTCATAAGAATCATATATTAAAACAATATGAAGTTCTGAATCATAATATGTATGTATCCGCTACGTCAAGGTTCAAACGCATACTGTGTGTGTTTTTCTTGTGGTAAAAGAATCAATTATTTCATTGGAATCTTTACTTTAAATTGACATTCGTTAGTTTGCTGTTTTCATCATTTTAACGGTTATCAGTATTACAAATCTATTTTGAATCCATCCTAATTATATCTTATTTTTGAGAAATGTTTTTAGAAATTTAAATGTGACATCACTTTGTGTGTGTTTTTAGAATTTCAAATGTGACGTCACTTTGTGCGTTGGGGTTTTGGCTAACTTGGCTTTGTATTTTTATTTGCTTGATTATGTTGTTTTATGTAATGTATCCGTTTTTAATCTGTAGTTATGCATCACTTCAGTTTCATCATGTATATCTATTATATAGTCATTTTATAAAATTTACTGTTTGAAAAAATACCTAGTCGTATTGGGCACAACTTTTTGGAACTTTTGGTCCTCAGTGCTCTTCAACTTTGTACTTGTTTTGGCTTTCGAAGTTTTTTCATCTGAGCGTCACTGGTTAGTCTTGTGTGGACGAAACGCACGTCTGATGTATTAAAATGTAAACATGTTACCTTTTGTTAGTTATTATTCTTGTGTTTCTCTGTCCTATATGTTGTCCCATTTATTTGAATTGTTGTCCTGTCATGTAATGTTGTCATTTAAATTTTGTACAAGCGGGAGGTTTGGCATACCACAAAGCCAGGTTCAACCCACCATTTTAAGATTTATTTTCATAAAATGTCTTGTACTAAATCAGGGAAATGGCCATTGTAATATTATTGTTCGTTTTTGTGTGTGTTACATTTTAATGGTGTGTTTCTGTTGTGTCGTTGTTCTCCTCTGACATCTGATGCGCTTCCCTCAGTTTTAATTTCAAACCCGGATTTGTTTTTTTTTCTCAATAGATTTGTAAGTTTCGAACAGCGGTATACTACTGTTTCCTTTAATTATGTCTATTTGAAATAAGAATAAGAGTTAACCATAAATATGTGTTTTTTTATATTGTGTGTAATACAGCTGCCATTGTGGTAGGTTCAGTTTGTGGAACACTACTATTGGTTCTATGTGTGATATTATTTGTTATTATACGAAACAAAAACAAGTAAGTATTGAGGACGAAGACGATTAATTACATAGACTCATATATTTTATATTCTGATACAATGTTTTGTTAAATCGAAACTCTAAACATAAATACATAATAAATAATTTGTGTAATATAAAACAATAACACAAACACTGAATTCTTAGATAAATTTAAAAAAAATAATTAAATGGTATCTTTCAACAGAATGAATGAAAAACAACAACCAGGTTCCTGATAAATTACAGGCATTTTCTAAAAATAAGTTGATTAAATAAAACAGTGCATGCAGTTTTCCAGTGTAAAGTAGAATCTCAATAATACCGAACTCCGAGGAAACTTCAAAAAGGAAAGACAACAACTGACATATTTCTGACTTGGTACAGGCATTTTCTTATGTATAATATATTATATTAACTATATGTAAGCGAAGGATGAAATAAATTTCAGTATACACAATTAATTTTAAACTATCAAGTTTTCGTTTTAGAATTTTAAGATGTTTTCTACCTGCAAAATCCAATGATAAATCAACAGAGTATGTTAACACAACACAGCAACAAAATCCTTTGTTGTATGAAACAGTTGGCAATTCCAATGCTGTTGATTTACATAATTATGAACAGCTCTCTAGAACGGACCATCACTACAGTACCGTTAATTTTTGTGATAATTAAATAAAACATTATGTTACATTGCAAGCCATATTTCTCTTCAAATTATACTATTTAGACATTGTTAACGAGGGGGTAAACGAAAGTATACTACTGTTTATATCGTTCAGAACACTCTATGAAATATATTCATGAAGCTTTTTCTATAAGGTTGATTTTTTTTTGTGTCACATACTGTTTGAACATTATTCAATGACATAATAAAAATATACATTTAAACAATCAGTACTTCTTATTTATATCGAAAATTATGTAAATAACATCCCCGCCCATAAAGAAAGATTTTTTTTTTTATTTTCTAAATGGTTGGAAGTATCACAGACGAAATACAACATTTTAATAATTTTACAAAAATATAGAACAGGAAAGTCATATAACGCAATTTCAAAAAAACGATTCAAGCATGTACTACATGTATATCTCCTACAATAATCTCAAACGTGCGCGACTGCGTCCAAACACTAATGTGTACCTATCATATACAGTCAATGCAAAATATTGCAAATAATGCATCAAATATAAAATATAGTGTTATAGAGATACAGTATTTTAATATTCAACTGTATCCATCGATTGAATAATACATGTTACGATTTCTCAGTGGAAACCATAAACTCCTTGTTCACCTGTCTACACATACATACGACAGCATACACAATCTTATAAAGTTTTCGTTCTAAGCAAATCATTACATCTCCTACACCACTTTCTGACTCGTTCTTACTCACAGTGATAAATATACACAATTTGATGTACTTATCAAAAGTGCTTTAATGAAATAGGAAACAGACGCACAAACATAAAACAAATCTATCATTAGTTATATATCAAGTAACAATAAATGTTTATTTAATGTTATTCAAGTCATAAACTGTACATGTTCCATCCTTATCACAAGAACACCACTCGAAATTTACTTTGGCGAAACAATCTTCGTCAAATTTATTTTATGAGACACCATTAACTTCATTTCAAATTGTGCTTAGATCTATCTTAATATCCACAGAATACCACACAAGGACCATTCAAAGATGACAATTCTCTTAGAGTATTGATCTGTAATTCAAATTCGAAAACGTATCAATGGTTGTTGCCGATATGGTTATCACCAAACACGCACATTATATATATATAAAGGCTAATTATCAATATTTAATCACTTATCAATGAACTTTAACGATACTGTTGCAAATTAAAATTCCAAATAATCCCAGTAACTGGCGACTTTTATTCGAGCGTCAGTGATGAGTCTTTTGTAGACGAAACGCGCGTCTGGCGTAAGTGTAAAATTTTATTCCTGGTATCTATGATGAGGTGTTTTACAACCACTGGGTATATGCTACTGCTGTTGGAGATTTGTTCCCCCGAGGGTATCACCAGCCCAGTAGTCAGCACTTCTGTGTTGACTTGAGTTATACCTATGTTCATAATAATAAATTGACTGTTAACAAAAATTTGAATTTTGGAAATACTAAGGCTTTTCTACATCAAGAATATATTACTTTAGCCGTATATTTTTAGGAATTTTTGGTCCTCAATGCTCTTCAATTTCGTACTTTCATTGACCTTTTAAACATTTTTTTCATTAGAGCGTCACTGATGAGACTTTTGTGGACGAAACGCGCGTCTGGCGTTAGTGTAAAATTTTATTCATAGTATCTATGATGAGTTAATCTACAGGCAGGTCTTTGAAAGATTCACTACAATTTTGTATAAGCGGAATATTTGGCCTTTCCCATCAAGTATTTCAAATGGAGAAAAATCAATGCTGTTGTTTACAGATGAGTTCATTAAAAATGTCACTGAATGTAGTTCGTTTTCCCATGATTTTCCTTTTTGAACAGGAGTTGTTAAACGTTCTAGATACTGACGTTCGATGTTGGTGTTCAAACGCCCCTAAGCAATGATGGTCACAAGCTGGCGTGAACTCCTGCATAACCTCAAGCAATTTATATAATTTGGCTGAACATTTATTGGTATATTCACTACCACGATCCGATATCAAAGTTCGTCAAACTCCATAAGTATTAAACATCCACGCTATTGCTTCACATACCGTTACTGCATCCTTATTTTGCAACAGGTATGCAAATAATAATTTGTTGAATACATAAACGGCTGTAAACATGTTTGTATTTCCATTAACAGAAAATGGCTAAGGGCCACACAGGTCAATCTGCCAAACCTGAAATGGTTCGGACGGCGTTGGGAAAGACATCATTTCCTGCTTTGTTTCCTAATTTGAAACCTTGCGAATTTCGCAAAGTTGGCATGATTGAACATAGTCTGGAAGGATTTTTCTCATTCTGGAAAAGAAAAAGTCTACTTATGCCCTGTCCAAAGTGTTGTTAATCCCACATGTCCGCTAAGAGGTGAATCATGAACGACTTAAAAAAAACAGTATTAATGAGCGCCTCGGATTCAATCTGATAATGATCCATCATTTTGTTGCGTTTAGCTTTAGCAACTCGAACTCTGTCAATCAAGGTCTAATCAGATAATTGTTTAAAAACTCTATTTGCCTCCTTTTGAGTTTCGGGAAAAGTGTCACAATCGAGAGCGTTTATAATTTTTGTCAATGTAATATCGCGACGTTGATGTTGGGTTGATTTTTTTTTGGTAGAAATTGATAGATTTAAAAAAATCAAATGTTGTTAAAGTTTTGTCGACGATTCCGTTATCTGATTTGTACAATATTTGACGCTATTTCGATTTTTTTTTCAATATTTTTTTATGAAATTTTCGTCGCTTTTATCGCTTTTAGTCAGGAATATGACAGTTGTTATCCATTGGTTTGATGTGTTTGGACTTTTGATTTTGCCTTTTGATTTTTGATTTTCCTTTTTGAATTTTCCTCGGAGTTCAGTATTTTTGTGTTTTTACTTTTTATCTGTATCGGTATCATATATACGGTTCACTAATAAATGTTTCTGCGCCGTACGCATTTTGATTTAAATGTACTGCTTGTAGCAACTTTTGACGCAATTAGTTCAGACAATTTTGAACCTTGGTAGTTCATTTTTATCGATAACATTTTCTACGAACGGAAAAAACGGGTCAATATGATCAGGGCTCTCTACGCCGTCCATTTTGCTATTTTAACACCTTATAATGCATCTGGAACTTGCATATCGTTTGCCTTTTTGTTCACGATATCAAACGAGAATTGGTGACATCCAACGTTCGTAATTTGCCCCTTGAAACAGGTTTTTGGTACAAAGGTTTCAAGGCTTGGGTGTCACATTCAGCTATACAAAAAATCCCATGCCGCAAACAATCCGCACAATCAAGTATGTTCACGACCATACCTGAAGGTTCTAACATTGTTGGACCATAATATTGTAATAATCACGGTGGGTATGGTTGTCCTGCGAGAGAACGTTCTGTGCTAGTAATTCGGTCCTGACGGGTGCTGGTGATCAATGAAAAAATGTAAACACAGACGAAAATGATGATTTTTGCTGTATTCACTCATAAAAAATGGAAGAAAACAGTTGAAATTTAACACTTTTGTTTCTTATGGGTTCATATGTAAACCATTAAAAAGTTGACCCTCTAAACTGTTTAGTAAGCGTAACACAAAAATGTTCATTTTCAGAAAATCTAGAACTGAAAAAATAAAACAAAAATGCTCATACAGTCCGCTTTCTATACCGCAATTAACCGACAAAACTATTTTGTGAAAAAAACATTGCAATTTATTAAAATTTAGCATTTTCTCAATTTATTCATGTCCTGATATTGTGCTGGTGGGTCCTGTCATTGTGCTGGCGGGTCCTGATACGGTGCTGGTGATTTTGGATTAAAAGTTGGTCATATTTGAAACAAATGTTACAAAATCAATAAAATTGGGCAGATAATTGTTGTCAATAGGATCTATGACTCCTATTTTAGCTCTTGTGCATCAATCTGGCTGTTTAATATGTGTTTTCAAATGATCGTAACTTGTATTACATATATCAGATAACAATATATAGTATATAAAATAAGGATAGTTTTATTAAGATATAAAATGCCCCTTACATTGATCAAAGCACATGCCTCATAGACATGTTTGTTAGCGCTCCGCATACCCTTCTCTCCACTTCCACACAACCAACCCTCCTCATTTCCTCCTTCGTTGTTACAGTGGTGTACCAACACAACAATTTATCACATAAAATAATAACACAAAGACACATATTATTGAACAACGAATGCTCGCAGGTACTGAAAGCTAGTTCAAAGCCGCATTTTCAACTAATAGATAAACCATGTTCTCATATACAAAAATCCCAATCGTGTCGATTAAAAAAGTTCACATTTTAATGTTTGATGAAGCAGAACTTTAAAAGTGTGCAGTGAATCTTGTGCTCACAACAGTTATTGTCATAATTATGTTTAAATAAGACTTATAAAGGAATTAAGAAGGTACCAAGAAATATTTTACAGTTCAATTTTCATGATCATGAATGGAAGGAAATGGTACGAAAGTTTACATAGGACAAAAAGAAATTGATAGTATTTTTTTGCGAAAGACTTAAACGCTTCATTGCATTATATAGTACAGCTCTTCTATAAAAGCATGCAAATAAAAACGTTGATTGACTTGCTTGCTATGTTTGCTTGGATGTTTTCAAACAATAGGTAGGCGGAGTTTTAATACATACTGGGATTTGATTGGACAAATACAAACTGACAGGAATTGAAGTCCAAGATTATTGTCCAAACAAATTATAGTATATAGTAAACAGACTACTTACCTGTCGTTTACAAACATCCAAACAATCATAGCAAGCAATTTGATCAATGGTTTGCTTTGCATATATTTTTAGAAGAGCTGTAAATTCTAAAAAAAAATATCTTGTTGTCGTAGATGGTTAAATCCTCAACAAAATCTCAATAACTTTGTTGGAACGAATAAAGGTTTTAAATCAAATTTTCATGGACTTTTTAGCTTCCATCCTGTCGAGGCATGTTAGCTGTTCGTATGCTGTTGTACCTGACGCACGGAAACTATCACATTTCCATCTTCTTTTCTGAAATATTTTACCCAGCTCATACTTGACAGGATTATTATCCTAGTAAAAGGTGTAACCAATGAATTGAACACAAGTTAAAAATTCCACAATACTATATAATTCATTTTATGTGTCAATTTGTTAACAAAAAAGTCGAAAAGAAGAGAGTTTTTTTAATGTCGTGATTATCTGTCGCTTTCTAGATCTATGCTTAGCATTTATTTCAGATGACATGGACTCCTCATCCTGGTGACCTGGCATAACTTTATCCGTATACATATATTAATAGATAAACAAAAGGCTGCAACTGGTATTTTTGTATTTGTATTTAAAATGATTCGTTGTAACGAGAATATTTGTAGTGAATGGAAACTGTGAGGGTCAAAATCTTAAATTGCTTATAAATGTTGCTGGACCCAGTTTCGTTATCTGATCTAAATTTTCTGAAATGTGCAAGGTAGATAGACATTGGCCTTTTGATTTATTTTACTCGGTAAGTTTTGACCTAATTGCTTGAACTTTTGCAATATTTAAGCCGATTTCAATGAGTGTGTAGACAAAGGGAATATCTTTGGTTATCTTGCTTGCTGAGCAGAAAAGTCATTGTTAGGTTATGTAAACTACCCTACTTTAAGAGTAGACTAGTCCGACTAATGACACATCTTTCTGTCTGTAGGACCAGGCTTCTTCGAAAGGAGGGTAGTATACCTTACCTAACAATGACTTTACGGTTTAGCAAACAAGCAAGCTAACCAAAGATATTACCTTTGCCTACATACTCAATGGAATCGGCTGTAACTAAAAACTCGAATACATTTTAACAGACAGTGGTCATGTTTGTTGATGGATATTGTTTTTCCTAGATTCATTCTTGAAAAATCATTTGGTAACATTTGGTCAAGTAATTTCAAAAAAGGTCTTTTTGAAATTGCGGACGCCAAGACAATACATGAACCTCACACGACCCCTCGACACAGGTGAGCTTATATATGATCTTATAGCGATTCGGGTTGATAACCAGTTGAAATTAAGCCAGTTGTTTGTGTGTGTAGATTTGTATTGTTTTAAACTGTTATGACCTTTTAAAGTTAAATGTAGGTGTTTAATCTAAAAATTTCTTTTTTAAACTTATATACTTGTTTTATACTAAATTGGTAGTATGAAGCTACGAGATATTTTAATTTTTGAAATTGACATATTTTGGTCTGCCCTTTCATAAAATAGTGAATTTGATTTAGTGTTATATCGAACTTTCGAAAAAAAAATACCTGATAACCGTTCAGACAAGAAAATTATGTTGAAAAAATCTTACAGATACAGCAAGTGATTCTTAATACTAGTAGCTATAAGATTCATTTTTCTTTTAAAATACAACTTTAAAATCTTACGGGAAACTATTCCAAGCTTAAAACTTTCACTGTAACCTCGCTCTAACTTATCCTCCACCGCCCCCACACCCCCAAATAAAAACCAAACAAACAAACCCGCAATACTATTGTCATTCTTATAGTCAGCACTAAATTGTTCACAACAAATGTGTTTTAAGCTGCTGAAGACATATGATTCAAACGCTCAGAAAGTCCTTTGTTCTATATTTTTGCTCTCCATTTTTATGCAAAACCTTTTACATTTTTATTTTATGGGTTATTGTTGAAGGTCGTACGATGACGTATGGTTGTTAACACATACTTCCTTTGGTTTCCTATGGAAATTTGTCCATTGACAACAAACATACCACATCATCTACTTATATAAGTATTGTATAAATTACAACGTATTTTGGTGATCTTGCAAAATGATCGTAGTCCCGAAAATCGTAAACATATTTTTTATCTTAAAAGGGGGCAAGAAGGGTTCCATTAACAGGCCTATAAATAAGATTACAGTTAATTTAAAATAAAATAAAAAAATAGGGGTATTTTTTCTCTCATAATAACAGTAAACAGATTCACAACAATGTCAATTTCAAGAAAGCAGACAACAGTTAATTAGTTAATAACAGTACAGCATCAAGGATCTTGAATATATGCCACTTTTAACTAAAATATCAAGGCACAGAACCAGGACATAGGAGCACAGAACCAGGACCGTTTTTCTTATCACCAGCACAGCGTCAGGACAACTCCGTTTAACGAGCTTGCACGACTTTTGCAATATAATATTGTTGTAATATACTTTGCATGGTACTTATGACGCATCAGAGAAAAATTAAGCAACAAAACAGTAGTTTTATTGCCGTTCTAATACAATGTAAACAAACCCACCAGCACAGAATCAGGACCCACCAGCACCTGCAGACAGGACCAAATCACCAGTACAGAACGTTCTCTCGCAGGACAACCATATCCACCGTGAATATTGTTGCCATGGACTCAACGCTTTAGAGCCAAACCTAATAATACGTGGTTTTGTGTTTTGTCATTTTTGTCTAACTGATATAACATTTCTCCAATACTACGTGCTGATGTATCTACACTAAATGAAACGTCAGGTCAAACTTTGGAAAATTAAGTATATCGAAATTTACCAGTCTGTAAATGCTGTTTCCTGTTCAATTCGCCATTTGCATATCTGTTATTTTTTTCACATTTCGAGTTAATGAGAGTACAGGTGCACTATAATTTGGCACGAATTGTCTGAATCAGTTGAATGAAAGTACAGGTGCACTATAATTTGGTACGAATTTTCTGAATCAGTTGAATAAACCCAATAATCGTCTTAATTCCTTGGTATTCTTTGGTCGTGGATACTCTGAAATCGCCTTTACCCGGTTGGGTGGCGCGCGTATCCCGTCTCTCGGGATAAGTATCCGAGAAAAACACAAAACGATGCTGCAAATGAACACTTTGTAGGTCTTAATCTTAATCCTGCAGCATGAAATCGTTGAAATACTTTCTTCAAATCTGATTAATGTTTTTCGAATGTGTCGGAAAAAATTAAGACTTCGTCCAAAAAGCAAAAACAACGTTGAAATTTTAATCCTTGAAATACTTTATCCATAAGCATTTGCTTATAAGCATAAGCAAATGTCTGTCTTTTGAGAAGTTTTTAAACCCATTGGTAGTCGACTGAATTTATAAGTACAAAAACATGTGTCGAAAGCTGAATATTGACTTGAGTCGTTTGAAAGTCCCATTTGGAAAAAAACCATGAATAAACATCAATTGACGATATAAAATTCGGTATGACTTTGTTGAACGATTCGGTCAATTCTGGTTCATTTGGTATTGAATATTTAACTTCCTTGTTTGTGCATTTAAAAAAACAAAAATCGCAACAAAATAGGAAGTCTTGAGCGCAAGGTTTAGCAGAATTCCTGGATCGTTAGTGACAACTATAAGAGGATAAGTGAATAAAAAAACTTCTGTTTCAATCACAAAAGCAATTATACCTTGTTTTAACAAATTGTCTAGATGTCCTCTTAAAATTTCCCGCTTATACGGAGGGAGGCGATATGGTTTCTGGGCTGTGCCGACGGCGTCCTGTGTCAATACAATCTTATGTTCCACCACATGCGAGAAGCCTTAATTCGGATTATCGTCCGTTACGAAAAGATCTAAATTGTCATCCAACAAACACGCTAATTCAGTTTCTAGCAAATTTTCTGGTAACGTAAAAGGGGATTTCACTTTTGAATAGTCGTGGTTCGAGCGGGTAAATTGTGAATTAGGTGTATCACTAGTTTCGGAAACTTGTACATGATGTACTTCCGGTATAGAATCTGCAAATGATGCACATTCATATTCGATTCGTTATTTGGTACACTAAATTATGCGCTCGTACGGCCTTTCGGGATAACGACATTCTCAATTGTTGAATTTAAAAGTTTTACTGGAACTTTTTGCACGTAATGGTAACAACAGATTTATCTACAAGCAAACCTTTACTACATGAACACTTGCTTTTTGGGCACACACATTGTTATCACAATATAATTTAGTTCGGAACCCTATTCCAAACAATAGTTTCTGTATTTGGTTCAAGACTAACATGACTAAGTCGATTATGAGCTGGAACATGTTCGGTATTCAATTGACATGACATTTTGCGTAAATTTCTGATGCCTACTAGTATAAATACATTTGCTCCGGTCAGCCACTGATGAAACATTGTTTTTCATCAATAACCCGTCCCTAGAATAACCGGATGTGAAGTTACTGAGAGAATATATACATCAAAATCAATTTCCCCTTGTCTTTATGAATAATTTTAATTTTTGCTGTTCCCGTTACTTTAATGGTGTCTTTATTGGCTAACCTTTTTTCCGGAACTATTCAACTGGTCAAATAATAATTGTTGTTTGTCAGAAACAGAATCAAATAAAGATTTCGACACGATATTAATAGAACTGCTCGAGTCAACTAATGCAACCACTTTCACCTGATCTAAAAAAAAAAACATTCATGTACAAACATTGATCATCATGCTTCTTTGTGAACTGACGTCTTTAAAGGCACTATCAGAATCTATTCCAGGCGACCGTTCCAGTCTCCCGGGTCCTATCGGTTTCCCAAATCAAACTTCGTGCAGACATTCCCTGTATGCCCATCCTGTTGGCACAAATGACATTTTGTAGTCGACAAATTTAGGCCCATACCGCTCCGATTACGTTCATGTTGTCACTGCCTCTCTTTTTACATTTAAAACATGGTCCGGAAACATTATTGCGGTCATTGGTAACTTGTCGACCATTCGCTGGATAATTAAAATTCTGGCTATGTGTATTTTGTCGGTCATCTGTAGTTTGCGGTTTATTCTGCACATTCGTGCCGGATATAAGTGACATTAAAGACTGTATCTTATCCTTCATTTAGGATATTTCAGATGAAGCGGCTACAGGATTTCATTTCTTTTTGTGCTTTAACTAGCTCCTTTTAAAATTCCTGAATTTGCAGTCGTACATCTCGCACTTCATTATTTTGATCATCTGCAGTTTTTCTATTGTCACGAGATTTCTTTTAAAACAATCCTGCGGCATTTACAGAATCATGGTGTTTATGTGTTCTGTTAAATTGTTCCTTTTAAAATTGTTATACGATGATGACTCATGTACTCATATTTTGACTATTTTATTTATTGTGTCTGTTTAGTTAACGCATCAAAGTAAATATAACGGAATTTCATGAGACTGTCGTGAAAGTGAGAGGGTTAGCGCTATAAAACCAGGTTTAATCCACCATTTTCTACATTTGAAAATGCCTGTACCAAGTCATGAATATAATAATATCAATGATAATTCATGTCAGCACAAAAAGTGCTGACTACTGGGCTTGTGATAGATTACCCTCGGGGAAATAAATCTCCACCAGCAGTGGCATCGACTCAGTGGTGTAAATAAACTCATCATAGATTCCATTATATTATACCTACTTTTTTCCCTATCGTTGGTTTTGGCACATTATTATAGTGACGGCAGTGCATACATTTACATTTGTGTAGAAGTGAATATTTAAATACAAATGTATATAAATTCCAACTACTTATTTATCTTTTTATATTTTTGTTACTCAGGGTTTCCGTCACACTGTTCTATGAGCAATTCGCGTACACCATCAACATCTCCTCTTTTTCCTGGAAGGATTAGATCTTACCAAAACAATCCCTTCGGAAAAGCATTGTCAACCTTGGTTTCGCCGCGGATGACAATGTTTTCTCGGGGTAACAGTCTGCTCTATCCCCCTCTCAGCTATGTGTTATTTATATATTGTTCAACACGGACTTTGAACACACATTTATAGATGACATTCTGATAAATGTATCCAGTCTAGATTTTGTGAGCTGTAATGATCAAGCTAACAATGTACTGGATAGAAAAGCTGTATGTGATTTTGAAGAACCGTCTTCAAGGGAGTTTTAAAGTATTAATTAGATGATGCAGCGATAGAACATCGCCAACGGCATTATGTGCTTCGTAATTTATGACAACAATATTCCTGTTCGTACTTCAGAATTTTTCGCAAAGTTTTAACATTATTGTGAAAATTGAGAAGAAATACGTATAGTAAAAATAAAAACTCTAATTCTAAATCTTAATAGCAGTATTTGCACATGTATACAAACAGCATCAACTTAAATCGAAATAAGTGGTTACGAAATTTTGCGCATTTTAAAATAAATTGATTGATGCAGGCAGAAATTTCTAAATCTTCAGTAAAATATACTTTGCTAATTATTTTTTTTTTAAGTGGCGGTAAAGAGTAGTTTTCATGCAGCGGATTTCAATGTTTCCCTAACCGCATTTTCGTGGTGGAAGCTTGCCATTTGAAAAGCAACGTGTAACATTTTGTTACTAGTACTTTCATTTTCAAATTCTATTTATAGACCATATTGCGGACGTGAAAGAAAGCACTGTTAAGAAAGGTTTTTTGTTTACAAGTATGAACATCCATATGTTTATATATAAATGAAAAATGGTTATCATGGTTATATAACAGGAATATCAAATCAAAAATATCAGAATTAACCTCATTTTTGTCGAGGATTGAATACGTCCTAGACGTTTTCACAGTTGTTTTGAGAAATAAATTTATTTCTTTTATTGTGAATACTTTAGTCCAAATAATTATAACGTCTGGTCTGACGCGTCCCAGAAAAAAATTAAAATAGCCTTGCCAGACGTCATAATTATTTGGACTATGAATACTTTAGCTATGGAATTTCAATATAACAAAATTAGTTAGGCTTTAATTTGTTATTGTTTGAGTGTGTGTGTGTAATGCATGTCCGTGTTTATAATATTCTTATCAATACTACATTTCGTTTTCAGTCCAATATCAACATTCCCTATTTTCAGGTTAAGAGTCTCTGATCTGTGCCGATTGCCAGCGTGCAGTAAGTTAAGTAATGTATGGACAGTTACCCAAAGGTATACATGGTATATACAAAATACTTCCGAGAACGAATTTGTGTTCTTTTAAACAGTTTTGTAGAAACATTATGGTGAATAGCAGTTCTTGCCAGCTTTAAGTTGGTCAGCTATTAAACTCAACGCAACCACTATTCGATCATCACGACAAGCCAAGTTAACTACTTTTATTTTCATGGGAGTGGAGCACTGTTTAACTGTGACAAGTTATTTCATTTACATACTTCAATTTTTGTTATATTTTGATGATGTTCGTTCAATACTTTTCTACCAAATTGATCATTATTCCGACGAAGCGCAGTATTTTCCAACATCTTGAAAATATTGTTTCTGGTGTACGGGAGATTAGTCCCATAACAACAGACGTCGATTTTCCCGTTTTCCGCTAGAGGCGTTCATTTACGTACCTCTCACCTTAAACAAGTACATCTCTGGTTTTTTCCAAACTGTTCAATCTGTCAATATCATCACCTGTAAGTATTGTTTGACAAGCCTGATCTTTTTACTCAGATGATTCAGAAATCCTGTTTAAGCTATATGCATGATCAATGGTAGGTGTTGGGGTTGGTAAAATAACTGAAAAATATGGCAATATATACATATAAAAACATGTGAGTCTGCCATAATGCAACTCACATAAAATAGACTATATATAAAAAGAACATGCCGTATGATTGCAAATAAGACAACTCTCCTCAAAGAGTCCAAAATGACACAAAAATATACAAATATACATGTAGGTCACTGTACAGCCTTCAACGATGAGCAAAGTCCATACTGCATACATGCAGTCAGCTATAAAAGGCCCCAAAATGAAAATGTAAAACAATTCAAATGAGAAAACTTATATATGGCCTTATTTATTTGTACATGTGTCTAAGCAATGTCTAATGTTAATGCTATTTTGTTTCAGTCATTATAATAAGTTTTTAATTGGATAGTTGTCTCATTGGAAATTCAAAATGACATAGATGTTCATTTGTGTTTATCAAAATCAGAAACAAATCAGATTAAGTTTTTTTGGGGTTTGAGTTTTTGGTATTGAGTTTCACTCATTTTTTTGCCAATGTACAACTAAGGGTGTTTTCACGATCGCAACTCAACATCTCAATAAATACAATGTAGGTAGTGCTAAGATAAAATGTTGTACCTCAACCACAAATGTACTGTAGTAGTATCATAAATAGAGATCTATGTAAATTAACAATAACTTATCTCTAGTTTTTCTTATCTTGCTGTAAAATAAATGAGTACACGTACAAATGTACACAAATATTTTCTTTTTATAATGTAGTACAAATGTATGTATTTTTACCTTCAGATAATAAGCACCGCCTTGTCTTTCCATGAGCTGTGACTGTCTGAACTGTAACTTCTTTAAAAGCAGATAGTGGATACCTCACAATACATGTAGGATCTGAAAAAAACCATATATCATTGAATAATGTTTATATAATGTCATGTGTTTAATTTCATCAATGAAATTCTATAATTTTTAACTTTATACAGAAATTTCATACATGTGCCTGATTTAGACTTGAAGTAAATACAATTTAATGATACAATTGCACATGAATAGTATTCTCAAGGGGTTTTTAATCAATGTGATTTGTCGCACTATCATTTACGCTATAATTTTTCCATTTTAATGTTTTGTTCCAAAAACTTGGTCAAGTACATTAATCACACATCAATATGTTTTGATATTGTGGAGTATGAAAAAAGGGGCTAATTTAAACTTTACACACATGCATGTATCATCTCTATAGAAGCTATCTCCAATATCATGATTGACTTCAAGTACACATGCGCAATATTCACATCGGTACATGTATCAGACATTTTCTTATGAATGTATTTTTTTTCAAATTTCCCACAAAAAAAGGGGGGCTAAAAACCCTTTAAATCTGCCTCTGTGAATGAATGATGCATGTTTTATATATCACAAAATCATAACAGATAACTGTTTCATAGACAAACCTAAAGATATGATAGTTGAAGAGGGTTTCACATTTCCATCTGTAACATGCACACAATCATCTTCAGTAGGTATTGATGTTGCTGAATTTCTAGATCTGGCACTAGAAAGTTTTTTTCACATTATCGGATGCAGGAATACTGGTACCATATTGAGTTGTCATATTCTTGAAGTTATTGTATGAAAATAGCTCAGGATACGGATATTCACTTGTAGGCTCACCGTCCACGAAATGAAGGGAACACACTCTTTGTTTGAACAAAGTATGCATCACCTCGTCTCATCAACTTCAGCCACTTTTCCCGCAGATTGGGATTTTTCTTCTCAGTCGGAAACGAATGAAAACGAACATCTTGCATGTACGGATGCTTTGCTCTTTTTTTCTGTCATCAGATAGATTATTCGTTGTCAAGGAAGCGCGAAATAACCGGAAGTAAACATATGGGGAAAAAGTCAGGTGTCACGTGACTAAAAGTGCGATAATATTCGAAAAACTTCCGTTTGAACATGACTCGAAACACTACTATTACTTGATCTTAATTGTATTATCTAGCTTTGTGGGCAAACTGCAAACCAAATGTATCGCAAATTTCGTTGATCCAAAATTAAACCTACCAAATGAACTGGATGAATAGTTATCCCAAACACAACACACGGATACAACAAAACAGTATACGAACTACAAACGTGAAGACATTTGACAAAATCCGATGAAAACAACATACACAACATCAAAACACAACAAATTAATTTGATATGGAAAAGTACCGTGCCACGTCTTAAAGCAATACGAATTCACACTCAGCAAAACAGTCACATTCGGGAATGAATAAGTCACGTTCGGTAATAAAAAAAAACAGACGCCGTAATGAAAAACCACAATCTAACACGAGGTAAAAATGTCCATAGTTAGTTTGGACAAAGATTCATCGTATGGATCAACCAATTCGTGATGGTGTCCCTAAAATTTACGAAGTGTCATTTTTACTCTGTCCTCCTCATAACTTTGTTGAAGCAGTTTCTGTCTTAGGAGCACACTCCTGTATATGAAGCCCGTATAGTGTGAATAGGCACGAGAATAACGTATTAATTGAGATATGTAAACACTATACGAAGGGGCAGAGGGTATGTTACTGCTGATAAATGGAAAATTGATAATTGGGAAGTTGAAATCATCCCGTTTATCAAAGATTTTGGTGTGAAGTCGTCCATCTGTGTCAATATTGAGGAAAAGATCAAGGTATGAAGCAGTCCTTCTAGTATCAGTATAGTATCCTTAATTTCAAGTTCACTGGGATATATGAGATGCAAGTATTGGCTGAAATATGGGTTATTCAGTGATAGGACATCATCAATATATCAAAAAAGTGAAATTAAAGAATTTCGTAAGGTACTTTTTCTGTTTGACTTTTAGAAGGGTTTGAATGAATTCTGCTTCATACGAGTAAAAAAAAATCGGCTAGTAGGGTTGTACAATTAGTACCTTTGGAATACCGATTGTCTGTTGAAATATCATTCCTCCAAACTCAACAAATATATTGTCGATCAAAAAGTCCAGCATTTGGATAAAATCATCTTCAGTATATTTTCTGGTAGATTCAGTGTGGTTCTTCACAAAATATGAATGATTGTAACCCAAAACAAGAAATTTATATCTACGATTCCCTTTTTTATAGAAATAGCTCTGTTTAATGAGATGGTGGAGTCGATCTTTCAACTGAGCATGGGGAATAGTAGTGTAAAGGGTCGAAAAATCAAAAGTCTTTATGTTGCTGCCAACTTTCAAAGATTGTGATCGAAGATTAAGCAGTAGATCTTTCGAAGTTTTTAGAATCCACATCATTTTTGAAGCCCAGCTTTAACTGTAGAAAGAATAGTAGTCAGTATTTAAGAAAGACGTTTAGTCGAACATTTTGACGAACCATCTATGTATCGTTCTTTTATGGAGTTTTGTGTAGTTTTGGATACCAGTATAAGGATGGCAAATTTTCTTCCTTTTTTATGTTGAAACCAAAAGGAAGAAGGACACATTCGTGATTTTGTAAAATCTCGTCCTTGGTAAATGATTTTAAGGAATATATAGGATTATCAGTGGTTCTATTTATTTCTAAGCTCTGTTGTGAGACATTGCAAATAATGGTTTTTACATATGAAGACAATATTATTAACTGTTTTATCTGCTGGAACAACGACATATTTGTCATGCCAAGAGGATAAAGCATCCACAAAATCCGAATTCTTGAAAGGGTTTGTAACTCTTGTGCTCATAGTACATCGTAACTTTTGAATGCACTTCTGAATGCACGATCGAATAGTTTTGATCCATTCAGACAAAGTTTCCAGTTCTGATTCGTCTGGTTCGCGCTTTACCCATTTCCTTGCATAGTCCTAAATTGCATCCATCAGTAACTTGAAGTTCTTTCTCCAGTTGATGGGCTAGGGATTTCTATATTTTGGTCCCTTGGCTAACACCTCTCTTAGTTGTTTATTGGTAACGATGCCAAGGTCACCAGTAATAACATGACCAGCTGGACTATCATTGTATTGTGACGATGCACATGAGCAATCCGAAGCTTGGATTTCACATCTTTGAGGTTAAAGGTCTCTAAAACCTTCTTGTGGATTAAAATCTTGGATGCAAATAGACTTGGTAAGAAATAACAGGTGTAGCTTTATTTTTGAAGTAATCAGGTATAGTTTGTTGTACAGATTTCTGATGGAAAATATTTACAGCATCTAAACCTTTATTGACAAATTCTACCTTAAAAAAAATTACGTTTTTCCGCATTTTTGGATGTAGTCGATACTGGTTTGAATAGTCTATGGTTAGCAATCTCCATGATTATTGCAACTAATCTATACAAAACAGAACGAGAATCAGTAACGGAAGTAATTTGGGCCTCTTGAAATAGTAAAAAAAAGTTTTGACAATTGAATGGAGTATAATTTAGTTCTGATATGATGGATTCTTAAAGGTTTTTGAACATACGTTAACAGATTATCAATTGTCACGGTGTGCATAGTGGGTGGTATATATTTTCTGTGACCATGACTTCTATTTCGTCGAGCAAAACAATTGAATAATTGTAACGTATTGACAGTACTACGCCTGGGACTAGACAAAATACCTACATCATCAATCTTGTCATTGCATCCATAGGGAACGGCTGTTCCCAGCTCTCTTATCCGAAAGGTTTCTCTTTGTAAACGATATATGTACTCAATATGGGGTCATTTGTTGAATGATATATTTTCTCTATAATCCGGACTTTAATTGAAACAATAGATAGGTCAGGCTGATTGAAATGTTTATATAGAAATGTGTTGTTATTAACAAAACAGACATAATCGGTAAAATAGTCGAAATATGGTTACAGCAGTTATCACTGTTATAATCTCAGCAGTTGGCAAGTCTGATCTCACCGGCAAACTATTTTTCGGAACATGTTAAGACTGTTCTCACCAAACATTAATCTAAAACAATATTTATAGATCAAGGAACAATGTTGGCAAAGAAAAATTATCTTTATTTATAGTTTTATTGGTACCACATAGTATATTCAGACACAAGTTCACTGGTTCGTTTGCCAATCAGTGACAACTCGTCGACAAATTCTCGCCCAAAAAATGTAGAATTTTGTAAATCAGTGTAAAAGCCGTTTATATCATATTCCGTCTGACCCCTTTATCTGCTAAGAGTCATACTAAGAAGAATTATATACATTATTTGATAACGATGTCAAAATGACGACCTTGAAATGTTTGTCTCAGTTTCCTTTTTTCTGAACCACGTTTAAAAAAAAATTGTACAGATCACAGCCCAGTAAAATGTCTCAATTTACATTAATTCAAGGGACCTCCACCATTTTGTGTCCTTGGGGAACTTTTGTATGTTTAGGTCACAATTACAATAAACACAAATAAAAAAGTATTTGATATAGTATTTGGCTCTCACTAAAAATAGCATCTGCTACCCGCAGAGAGAGAGACGGAATAACCCTTTCCGATTTCGGAATGATATAGATACTAGAATGTGAACTAGCAACCCTTATTTATAACAAAAATAATGTGCATAACACAAGATAGACGATAGCGACTAGAATAAATGTTGCAAACATATTTTGACACCAGACTATCTCCATTCATATTATGAAAACAGTTTAATAGCTGTTTGTCGCTGGGTTGTATGTGTTTGCACTGTTTGTTTAGCTCTTACGACACATGGTCATCATGCTGCATAATACTTTTAGTAATTTCAGTGTATAGCCTTCTTATTTATTATATGATAAGTTTGATATCAGAAGAAAGAAATCAATACTGAAACATTAGATCTTTTTTAAGTATGCAAACTTCCCTATTGGATAAATTTTAGTCGAAGTCATTCAGGATTGCCCATGTGTTTGTATTTAAGTTGTGTACTAGTTTTTTTTAATTATAAATAATTTCAATGCTTATTTCCGCTAATTCAAAACAACTTATTTTCTTGTAATGAGAAGGACGAAAAATGATGTCTTAAACTAATTTACATTGAGGTTTGGAAGTTGTAACTACACAGAATTTCACTTATCTCTCTACTAACCATTGTACGAGTGTTTCAGGCTTGAATGCAGTATATTTTCAATAATTATATGTGTCCCCTATAAAGTCAATAGAGCAAACACGAAAGTGTCATTTGTATCTTTGTTTATATTGTGTATCAATATTACAGTATATAAATGCAAAATAGTTATTGATATGTTTAGCTTAACTGTTGTTTTTTTTATTATTATTTATCGATGTTATGGAGTGATGTACAAGCAAGTTTTTAACTGTTGCTTGGATAACACAACATGAGATTTAAATGCATTTGAAAAATATTTCATTCAAACAACATTGTTTTTAAATGATACCATATATCGAGTGATGTTTGTTTCATATGCTGACTTGAGTTTAACGAATGATAGTTGTAATCGACTGAGAACTAATTTTATAATTGAAGATATGATTCCAACTTCCTAATTGTGAACTTTTAATTTCTGTGTTACAACGTATTGGTCACAACTTTTTGGAACTTTTGGTCCTCAATGTTCTTCAGTTTTGTACTTGTTTTGGCTTTCAAACTTTTTTCATCTGAGCGTCACTTGTTAGTCTTGTGTGGAGGAAACGCCGTCAGGCGTATTATTTTTTTCCCTGGTACCTTTTGTTGGCTATTATTCGTGTTTTTCTCTGTCCTATATTTTCTCCCATTTATTTGTATTGTAGTTCTGTAATGTACTGCTGTCATATTTATGTTATAATTTACATTGCCATTAAAGCGGGAGGTTTGTCATGCCACAAAACCAGGTTCAACCCGCCATTTTTTTCTTACACTGCCCTGTACCAAGTCAGGGAAATGGCCATTGTTATAATATAGTTCGTTTCGTGTGTGTTAAATTTTAATGTTATGTTACTGTTGCCTTTATTTACAACATTCTAGCAGCGCCTGCTTGTTAAGTATCAGTTGATACGATATGGCATAGCTTTCGATTGCTATCATACTGTTCTTGAATCCTGGTGGTTGCTCACTGGTAAGCTATTACCTTGAGGGTTAAAATCATAATTTCAAAAAGTATGTTTATTGACCGTTATATAACAATGAAGAAGTGGTATGATTGCCAATGAGACAACTCACAAACAAGAGACCAAATAGTACTGAAATTAACAACTAAAGTTCACCGTACGGCCTTCAATAATGAGCAAGGTCCATGCCGCATAGTCAGCAATAAAAGGCCACGAAATGACAAATGTAACACATTTCAAACGAGAAAACTAACGGCCTAATTTATGTAAAAAAAAAAATGAACGCAAAATAAATATGTTATTGTCACTTTGACGCATTCCCAATTTCCATTCTCAATTTTATTTCTGTTTGAAAATAATAATTGATACATTTTTTTAGTGTTGTATCCACAATTCATTCCTCTTTTCGTTATCTCTAAGGATACTTTATCCTTCTACAGTCCACTCTATGAGTATTTGCGTATAATTACAGCTTTTTTGCCACCCTAGACTGTTCCCCTGTACATGTATATTTCGATAAACATGAAGATCATATACTGTAATTTTTAATACGTCAGTAACGTCAATGTATAAACTTAATACTCATTTATCTTGGAACTGTGAGTCGTCGAGGTTTAAGTGTAATACCACCAAATAATGGTACGTCACATCCGGTTGTATACGAAAGTAGGTCAAAAAAAATATTCCCTTGAATTTGACAGTTGTAGAAAATTAAACCCTGCATTTCAATGCACTTCAATTTTTCTGAGTCATAAACATGTATGTAGGGTGTCTGAAAGCATCATTCTTTTTTTATTTGATGGTCTTATAAAATATTTTGAAAGTTAAGGTTACATAGTTACCAAAGCAGGTAACCAGTAAAATAACAGTGTAAAAATTAGGTTGTTTACTTCCGGTGGTGGTTACTATCTTATATATAATAGAATGTAGTGTAAATTTTCACTGTAGCACTGGAAAGGATTAAACTTTAATTTATTCATGCAAAGTATTTCTTTGGTTGAAATAAAGGTAATTACTATACATTTTTTTAAAAGTGCCAACTTAACAAAGACTAATAGGGGAAAATCAATGGTGGTATTACACCTATTTAAGGAAACTACACGTGCACTCGTGACCTTATTGTACTTTCATTTTAAAAATTATTACTTAACTAGTTATACGTTGTAAACATGGACTATTCGGAATGGATTGAGACACAGAAAGCACGTTTGAGGGAAAATTGCCTTGAAATGGGGGTTTACGGGTGTTTGCTAAGTCAAATGGGTGGACAGACGAAGCTGTATTCAGTGTATAGTGTTAGGTTTCCTTGGGACAGAAAAAAAGAACATTGTTTGGTCACAGATTTGCATACATGTTGCACACTGAGAAATTTGACCTATCAGAGGAATTTGATGTGTCTCATCTGTGTTATCAGAAAAGATGCATCAACCCTGAGCACTTGTCTTTCGAGCCGCCTCATATCAACCAAGACCACCAAGTTTGTCGTGGTACACACTCAAAAAGGTGTCGAAAACACAAACCCTACCAAGACTGTTTGATTTAAAATTGTAAAACTATAATGGTTTTAAAGAGAAGTCTTATTTCTTCTTCATATAATTTATGAAATACACGCTTGAATACACATACATATATTACATTAAGACCTTTCTTGCCATGCTAATCCCCATTTTACTTGAGCCTCTGTGTCAAATATCACCCTTACAGTTTTGTTTATACAGCATGTGATTTTTCAATTCAGTGTTAACCATGTACTAAAGAGCATTCTGTTGAAAAATCTTATATGTGAATTAGTCTGCAGATGACACTTTAGCATTGAGGTATGTATCACCTAATGTCAGTTTTTTTTGTTTTTATTTTTTTGGCCGCAAAAGTTTTCAATTTGCCATTGTGCCGTCTGCATTTTGTACCGACAAAACATCATCTAAACACTTATTTGCCCTGGATTTATACACATCAGAATCCAGTCTCACATACTTAAATATTATAATTCTTACCAATCTATTTTTTTTACCAGCATTTAAAGGGACATAACCCTTTTTAAAACCATTTTGAGATATTTTTTTATTACCCTTTCTCCCCATTTGTTAATTTAAAATACAAGAAAGTGACTTTTGGTGCAAATCTATCAGAAATATTCTGTAATAAGTATGTAAAATGTCTTTGATATCAGTAACAATAAATGATTGACTGAAAGGAAACCGTTATTTGTCATACTAGGAGAACAGACCAAAAACTCAAGTTACACATGAGGGCTTATAGAAACTTCCGTGGAGACTGTTAACATTTATAAAGACAGTTCTTTCAGCTAAAACACTATAATTATTGATTTATTATTCCATTTCTTTCGTTTTGGGGTGAAAATAATCACATTTGTTTTATTTTTTAGGCAAAAGATATCAAGTTTTGATGAAAAAAGAAGGAAGAAGGAAAAATGGACCAAAACAGACCTTCAAATGAACTCTAAAAGGTGCAATAAAATTGTATATCATCTTAAAGTTGTCTTTTGTATCCTATTTAATTGTTTTAATGCAAAGATCATGAGTATATGATCAAATATTAGTCAACACTGCATTTTATAATGATACACTGAAATGAGGATTTTTCGAAGAAATTAGACTGAAATCGCCGTAGGGTATGGCCTAACATCATAGTGATTTTCTCTGAAACTATAGCTCTGACTGAGACAAAACTTGGCATTTATGCTTGAAATAACTTGCAATTGAAGCGAAAAAATACATCAAGTTTATTTGACATTTAGGTGTTCTTTAGGTGTAATACCACCAAATCATGGTACGTCACATCCGGTTGTATACGAAAATAGGTCAAAAAAATATTCCCTTGAATTTGACAGTTGTAGAAAATGGAACCCTGCATTTCAATGCACTTAATTTTTTCTAAGTCATAAACATGTATGTTGGGTGTCTGAAAGCATCAATTTTTTTTATTTGATGGTCTTATAAAATATTTTGGAAAGTTAAGGTTACATAGTTGCCAAAGCAGGTAAACAGTTAATAACAGTGTAAAAATTATTTTGTTTACTTCCGGTGATAGTTACTTTCTTATATGCAATGAAATGTAGTGTGAAATTTTCACTGTAGCACTGGAAAGGATTAAACTTTATTCATGCAAAGTATTTCTTTGGTTGAAATAAACTTTAAGGTAAATACTGTACATTTTTAAGTGCCAATTGAACAAAGACTAATAGGGGGAAATCAATGATGGTATTACACCTTTAGATAAGATCCCTTAAGCCATGTTATAACAGGGCAACACAATATTGTCCAGGACAGAGGGGTTAAAACATTTTGACAAAAGGACTAAAATATCGTCATCCATCTTAAATGGATTGGAAACAGTGTTGACAGGTCAGAAAAGACGCTCTTTCCTCGTAATACAAAAATTGGTGTAAATGGGGAAAAATCTCCTGATTCTTATTTAAAATAAATGTATGAATGATGTGGATAGTCGAATATCACATTTTGAAAATAATTCAGAAATAAATTAAAGAGTACTTTATACGCCTCTTTCAAGAGTAAGAATGACATTTTATGTCCGTGTGCTTTACAGATAATCCTATAGTTAACAAACATATCATAACAACATCACACCTTAATACCTGATCTGAGCATATGAAGGTCCCTACTATATATTAATTACCTAAACTACACCAAACAAAACAGTAAACTATCGTTTTATCTCGGTCCGTGTTCTACAACTAATATTTCAGTGTTTTAATCTAGTTCTTTATCTACTATCAAAGAACTTATCGTAATCTTTAGTAATAAAATATAAGAAAATAGTGGAATAAGTATTTTTTTTTACCTTTCTACTTTTTACACTTCCACACACTCATATCAAACAAAAGTTTTACTGTTAAAATGAATTTGTTAATTTAAATGCAAGTATATTTGCAACAAATTTTAAATAAAATTGAGATAGGAAATGGGGAATATGTCAAAGCGACATCAACCCGACCATAGAGCCGAAGGCCACCAATGGGTCTTTATTCCCAAATAAGAAAGATACATTTGATAGATATATACTTAACGGAGGTATGATGAGATGATTGAGGCTGTGAATGTTATCTCCTTGCTAATATTTGTGTACGTTTTGACAACAAGGTTTGACATATTTTAGGTATTCATATGAGCAATATTTGCGCCCCTTGCAACAGCAGACTTGTTTTTGGACTGCAATAAATCACAGTTTATGACCAAACGAAGAATAGACTCGTCAAAATTGCATTTTTATTGATATATTCAACAACCTTTACCGTTATCTTGATGATATTTTCTCGTGGAGAATTTTGCCGAAAGGAACAAACTTTACATAAGTCAAATGTAAACATTAATAGCTGTACTTTTCTCATTTTTACACGGGAAATTCCACATAAAAATGTGCAACAAAAGGGATATTTTTTTTTCCTATTGTTAATTTTCCTTTTTTGGATTGTGATGTTCCTTTGGCACCATCTTACAGTGTTTCATGTGACGTAACCTATGTATTCCTGGTTAACTATTAAGTCAGAGATTTCCGAACCACAAATTACTAAAAACTTTTACAAAGATTTAGTTTTGAAGTTCGGTTGAACCTGTAGAAAACTTATTTCAAACGGGATAGCACATCCTCATTTTTTACGGAGATATTGTTTACCGTGCCCGGAAATTTTGTCACAATCCTTGTAAACTTATCGATTCTTTAAATGAACTTATTCTAAAAGGTTACCAATTCAATTATGACAGTTGATCTTTGAATATTGTTTTTTTTTTTTTTTTGGTATAAAAATTGATTTGATTATCAGTAAATTTAAATCATACTTAATATTTGTTTGTATATACATATTCACATTCATGCGTCTCGATCAGTCGATATATATATGTATCTTGGCATTGCACAAGGGTATGTTTTTTCTCTGACTGATAATGGTGTCTTTACACTAAATCCATTGGATGTTGAATGTGTACGTACTGATTGATTTTTTAGTCTCAGATGTGTGTTTTTATTGCTTGTTATTGGCTTTGAACTAGTTTTCAGAAATTGTGATTTCTCTCAGATCTGTAGACCGCTGGTTTTTATTTCCCGTTTGAATAGTTTTACACTATTAATTTTGGGCCCTTTATAGCTTGTTGTTTGGTGTGAGCCAAGGCTCCGTGTTGTAGGCCGTACATTGACCTATAATAATTTAGTTTTATAAATTGTTATTTGGATGGAGAGTTGTCTCATTGGCAATCACATCACATCTTTCTATATCTATTTGTGTCTTTTAGTTATCGGAATGTATAAGTACTATGCACCGTCCATTGAGTTTCGGGACATTTTAGAGTGGACTATGCGGTATTTATTTAATCGTTTAAGGCCGAACGGTGAAGTAAAGAATATATGTTAATGTCTGTATATCTTGTAGAGAGTTTTCAAATTGGCAATAATGTCACATTTTGTTTGTATTTGAAAGCATGTTAATAACTTAGAAAAAATATATTTAACTAATAAGATAGCTATAGATGTAATCAAATAAGAAGGCGTGGTATGAGTGCCAATGAAATAACGCTCCACAAGTCAAAATACATAAAAAATAAACAATTATAAGTTAAAGTACGGCCTTCAACACAGAGACTTGGCTCACATCGAACAGCTTTAAAAGTTGAAATAAACAATGTATACGAATGGGAAAATATCCGGTTTTTTATAATATTGATATTGAGAACAGTTTGTTAAATTTGAAAAATAATCAGTTGATATGTAGTTAATAGAGGAAATATTCAATTTATTAAACAGATGGAGTCACAGTTTGTTCGATAGGAGTAGTGTCCATTGTTATAGATGGAGAAATTCACGATTTATGAGGTAAAAAAATAGTTGAAAATAGAATGCACATTTGGGAATGTGTCAAAGAGACAACAACCTGACCATCAAGCTAAAAACAGCCGAAGTTGTATATCAGTTACAGGAAAGTCCTTTATAAAATAGCAAAACTAAAAGCTGAAACATATCTTACAAATGGATAAAACTGTCATATTAGCATTACCATATGTAGACCGGCTTTTGTCAACTAGCTTAACATCTCATTTATGTAACAGGGCTCGAAGGGGAAATACATGTACCAGGTCTCTAATATAGTCGTGAACAATATGAGATATTCTTTTGTTTTCCAATTAGCAGTCTTCTCAATAATCTATGAAAAGTTGAATAATTTGTTGGGGCATGGTTTATAATGTTAGCGCGCATTCCACACGCATTTGGGCACCTAATGGTCTTCACATCATTCAAGACATTGGAAATTTCAATAAAATGTCAATGAATTGAAACGTCAAATAAAGTTTGTAATTTTTTAATTCAATATATATATATATATAACTAATTATAAACTTTTATAAACAAATGGTTCATTCTAATTCTAGTTAACTCTATTGCACACTCTGTGTAATATTTAAGATTTTGATATATTTTAAAGTAGAATAAGGGAAACTAGTGGAAAAGATTCAGCTTTTACTCTTCAAAGGTAGCTTTCACCAATCAAATATTGAACTTGACTATTGAATTAAGGTCCTTTTAATTGCATTTCAAATTTTGATAATTAAGGAATGATTATAAAACATGTTCTTACTCCCTCGGCTCAAGCTGACTTTTGAAAAATCTAGCATGTGGTTGGTGTCTGTTGGTTATATAGCTCATTACATTATTAGGTCTTATACATTTTCGGCTTTGAAAATGTTTGGGTTTGAGTCTATCTGATGAAGATATATTCAGATAGCGCTTCTGACATATACAACTATAAAACAAATATGTTCAATCAAACAAAAACAAACTCACCTTTTTTTTTTAAAGCTGAGGCCATAATTATTTAACGGTTAGTCTGAAACCTAATGTGAATGATCCGTATATTCTGTCAAAAGTTACTTTACCAATGGACAATCGAAATAGAAGAAATATCATTAATTGGTTTATGAGCTGTGTAAAAATATTTAGTAAAAATATCACATTTATCAGATGTATGAACAAAGATTAGTATGTCAACTTGATATGTATACATTATATTTACATCATATACATTTTGTAAACCAGGGGTCAACCCCAAAATGAAGAAATTTTTGTTTGATAAGAAAACGGCAATACAAGGGTAAAGGAAACTTGAAACTTTATTATTTACATGATGGCTATGATAGTTTCCTTATTATTTGTTGTAAACAACAAACCCATGTTGATAACTTAATATAACATATTATTATCATTATTTATAACAAGTATATTCTCGCTAGAATGTTTATTATAACACAATTTTTACTTTCATCATTTTATCATTATTCTTATCAGTGTAACGTTAGTATGTGGAAACAGAGAACATAGCCTTTTTGACAAAATTTATAAAATCTGTTTCCACAACTATTGAAACAGTATACTTTTACTTGTTAGTGGTTTTTTAAGCATTTTTGTTATGGGAATTACTTTTACAAAGCCGTTTGTTGGGTAGAATGTTCTACAATTATACTAGTCAAACATTTTGATAGGTTTCAATGGACTCAATATCATTATTCTCATTTGTCTGTCCATCACCTTGAAATTCAACAGTAGATCGTACATTTGGAGAAACTGGTTCCTCATCAGTTAAACTGGTATGATCATTAGGTAGTACATTTAAGTAGTTTGGTTTGGATTGTACATCATTATTCGTATGTGTGTGTCCCTCTTCATGAGATTCGGAAGAGATTCGGACTGTGGGATTGACGGTTGCTACTTGACGTATTTCTCCTGTTTTCAAATCACTATCCTTTTCAAATGATTTGTTGTTGAGAGAACCAATCTGGCTTTTTTGTGCTGAGGATATATCCCTATCGTCAGATTCATCTTTTCTAAATGAGAATACGATACACGAAATTTATTATTATGTAATAAAATACACTTCTTGGTGCTTTGGCAAATAAATATAGAAAATATACTGGAATTTTGGTTTATGATATGATTGTTATGTGATTGAAATCGTGTGCATTCCATTGATAAATAAGTTCTGATGGATTTGAGCACACGACATTGCCAAGTTGATGCATTACGTCGTTGTCTACTATTTTCGAGTAGCAGGTCCTATCCGTAATCTCAAAAATATCAGGCAGTAAAATCGAAGGGAAAATGTACAAATTACCGATAAATACGGGTACAAGTATTAATAGGTAGAACATCTTATGAATGAGCTCATTTTCTTAACTCATTTATAAGATGTTGTATCGACTGGCTACCAATTGCGCGATATAATTACCCGACATTCCATGTGAAGCACTTGACACACATGTACTATTAACAAATTTCTATATACAGTTATCTACAGAATTGGATGTCGTGCTAATGTTATTAAGTTTTATTACATGTATCATGTTGTTTTTTCTGGTTTAACTAATAATATAATTTCTTAATTGTCTTTTCTTACATTTAATAGGGAGAGCATATCTTCTTTTCGTAGACGTTGTATACCTTTCTATAGCTGAATTTCAATATGTCCTCAAATTTATTACGATGTACTTTTAAATAATTTTGGTTTAACTGATTGCTATTCCTCATTTCGAACAGCGGTATACTACTGTTGCCTTTATTTGCAGTATTAAAGTGAAGAGCAAACATTAATATGATTATGTGGTTGACTTCAAGATCTGTCTCTAAAAACGAATTCTTTAAATTTTGACTCTTGATACTTACACCATGACATAATTGGAAATGAAATTAGGACTTTAGAATTTTGTACGTACGGTGAGTTTTAAATTTGGGTTCATCAGCATTGCTTTCCCTCGTTTTGATACACACTTGATCATCCATGTAGATGCCTTTGTAAGCTTAAACCTTACGAAAACACTATGACGTCTTTGCATTTTTTATAGCTAAGCTTTTAAATAATGCGTCACATCCAAGACTTGGTTTGGGTTGTTCTTACAAGAGACTATTACAACATAATGCAAATTTGAAATAAGCTAATTCAAATCGGGAATTTGTATTTGTAATTTAAAACTGTGTATCATTCATCAATATACATTATATATTTGTTGGGGGTAGAGGAGGATGTGTGCTAACTAGGGAAAGTAATGACAACATTGTGACCTCATCATTATTTTTTTTTTTAATTTTGATGATGTTACACTTACTTTATTACCAGTAATACATGTATGTATCTTGAACCTAGTTATCTTGGACCTAGTTGTATATTTCTATGTATTTTTTATATCAACTGTTCAAATATCTTTGTATCTTCCTTTTTTACGCTGTCGATGTATTGTTTGCTTTCTGATAGCACATTTACCATAACGTTTCACTTACTTGATATTTGCCGTTGAATCATATTCATGTTCGGTAGTGTTGTTTTTGTGACGATTGTTTCCAAATGTGTCATATTCTCCTTCCTTTGAATCCGCATACACGTCTTCTTCCTGATCAGTAGGTGGTTTGTTTTCTATAGTTGCCGTATTTTTAGGTTTATTAACAAAAGCGTACACAGCAGCTGGAGACGGTGTTGCTCTGTAAATAAATATCAGACGATAGTACACTAAATCATAACATCTTGTGCTAAACG
Organism: Mytilus edulis; assembly: GCF_963676685.1. Lineage (NCBI taxonomy): Eukaryota > Metazoa > Mollusca > Bivalvia > Mytilida > Mytilidae > Mytilus > Mytilus edulis. The sequence continues at coordinate 75,130,426 of NC_092352.1, forward strand.
TTATGATGATTGGTCCCTTGTCAAATTTATAGGTGTCATCAAAAATAAAGGGCTGCGCTTTAGCGTATGATACGCCCGTTGTTTGAAAGACGATGGGCGTATAAAAATAGCAAAAATGACTACAATACCAATGAGGAGCAGCAAGAAGATAACAGGGAAAGTGAAGATGGTGAAAGTGACTCTACTGAAAGATATGATCTAAATGAGGAAGTAGGTGATGAAAGTAAGGATTTCATTGACGACGGGCGTATAAAAATGGCAAAAAAGACTACAATGACAATGAGGAGCAGCAAGACGATAACAGGGAAAGTGAAGATGATGAAAGTGACTCTACTGAAAGTTATGATCTAAATGAGGAAGTAGGTGATAAAAGTAAGGATTTCATTGATGATGAAGATAAAGATTTCATTGATGATGAGGAGGCCTCTTCTGAGAATAAAAATGAGGATTTTTCTGATGAGGACAGTGATTACAGTGAAAAAGACACTGATGATTAAACCTAGTTCAGCTTTTCAATATTTAGCGTAAAAAACAAATATCATTAATATTGGCATATAACATAGAAGTCTTCAATGCAATATAAGGAAAGTGATATATGATTATGGGTTTTAATAATTCTATGGCTGATTTCCAAATTTTATAGTAGTTTGAAAGAAGGTAATTTTCTTGGGGTATATTGCTCATAGTTAGATTATGTTGAACACAGTAAGGAATCCATACTAATAGTTATCAAAAGTACCAGGATTATAATTTCATACGCCAGACGCGCGTTTCGTCTACATAAGACTCATCAGTGACGCTCAGATCAAAATAGTTAAAAAGCCAAACAAATACAAAGTTGAAGAGCATTGAGGGCCCAAAATTCCAAAAAGTTATACAAAGATGTATGCAAAAGTTGTTCAAATGGTGCTTAATATGGTGGATAATGATTATTACCTTTTTATTGTTTAGAATATTCACAAGATGATCATATTGATAAATGTTTAGGAGACTTGATTTCCTTATTTTTTTCATAAAATGACACCCTTTAACATTTAAGGAATATTTAGTCACATGTTAGGATTTTCATGTTGTCACTTGTTCACTTATTATGTGCTATTGTAGACTAGTTATGTTTTATAACATTTTTTATTGCGCTCAACCCTTCCACCGAAACCGAACTCTATAAAAAAAAGCTGCAATGCTAAGGTATCATTTGTGATTTCAATTGCAACCAATTTTAACAATAGTAAAACATCCTATATGAAAAAACAGTATTTGATTTTTATCCATAGCTTAGATAGTAAAAATGTTATCATAAAATGATATATGCCTCAGGGAACAGTTAGTATCTCAGGGACTGCTAATGTGCTTTCCTCCCTGCAACCATTCAATAATAGTACAAACGTATGACATTCATGGAACATATTTTTTACAAGAAATTTAATGTTTTAAATTGAACTAAAGATTTTACAAATTTTATGTTTTCATCAGATTTTATTACGTATTATTTGTTACATCGATAGATATAAACAATTCACCAAAGTTTCATGGACATTGGTGAAAGCCTTTTTGAGTTATTGTCCGAAGTGTTGAAAATCCCCCTTTTTTTATGAATAAAGCCCCATAAATCCAAAACTTAAAATCTGAAATTTATAAAAAATTGAAAGGGAGCTTACATCAATAGATAAAAACAATTCACCAAAGTTTCATGGACATTGGTGAAAGCCTTTTTGAGTTATTGTCCGAAGTGTTGAAAATCCCCCTTTTTTATGAATAAAGCCCCATAAATCCAAAACTTAAAATCTGAAATTTATAAAAAATTGAAAGGGAGCTTACATCAATAGATAAAAACAATTCACCAAAGTTTCATGGACATTGGTGAAAGCCTTTTTGAGTTATTGTCCGAAGTGTTAAAAATCCCCCTTTTTTATGAATAAAGCCCCATTAATCCAAAACTTAAAATCTGAAATTTATAAAAATTGAAAGGGAGCTTACATCAATAGATATAAACAATTCACCAAAGTTTCATGGACATTGGTGAAAGCCTTTTTGAGTTATTGTCCGAAGTGTTGAAAATCCCCCCTTTTTTATGAATAAAGCCCCATAAATCCAAAACGTAAAATCAGAAATTTAAAAAAAAACCGAAAGTGTGCTTACGTCAATAGATATAAACAATTCACTTAAGTTTCATGGAAATTGGTGAAAGTGTTTTTGAGTTATTGTCCGAAGTGTGGACGACGGACAGACAGACGGACGGACGGACGGACGGACAACGGTATACCATAATAACGTCCCGTCTAAAAGACGGGCGTATAAAAACGTTCTTAAACGATGCTAACAAACACATTGAAAATGTACAATCAAGACAAAACAAATCACTCATATAATGCCGTACCCCAAATATTGCCCTCACAAGAAGAGCATTCACCAATACTTTGCAGGATTTTCTAATGACAACAAGAAAAAATATACTGCAGATACAAAATGCATTTCATCAGTGAACTATTGGAACATACTTTCGCTTGTGTTTTTTTGTTGTTGCTAGAAATGGCAAAAAAAAAGGAAATTAAAAAATGTAAAACAATGAAAACAAGAAAACTAACGGCCTAGTTCATACACGAATAACGATCATGATATTCAGAAAAAAATGACTAATCTGAATAACAGGCACATGGCTTTTTGGACTGGATTTAACATAAGTGCTTGTGCCAAACCCTACAATGGTAGAGCAGTACAATATAAGAACCCAATAAAGATAGCAGTTGTCAAAGTCTTAACTCATTAGATTATACAAAATACAAAACTAACAAAAACACAAAAGACACAAAAAACACATTGCACAGATCTTAAAGTACAATTACTGAAAGCTAGTTAACAACTAATATACATTCATCTATTTAAGACTTAATTGTCATTCAGTACACATCTAACATTCAATGCATGTTTTATTTGGAAATTGTGTCTATTTCTATAGTGTAAGAACATTTGTGTAGCACAAACATATGTCTCACCACTGCTACTCATTTCACTAAGATACAAAAACAGAATATGAAGTTGATGGTCTCTTCTAGTTTCTTTCCTGTTTTTCATTTACTCAATATCAGTAATTTTTATTTGTAAATCTGTGAACAAGTAGTGATACCTAGCAAAGTTTACACAATATGTTCATCAGCTTTAGCAATTTTTGTACAAGTTATCAGTGTTTTGTGACCTGCTGAACAAAAATGGATGATGCAAGCACACAGTCTTATGCTCCGCATACTTCTGTCAATTTTTCACAACTTCATGATACAGTCTAATACTGAGCATTGATACAAAAACATTATAAGACCTCACAAAGATTTTGTATAGATATGAATATGGTATAAGGAAAAAAATAAAATTAGAATTTAAACCATTCAAGTATCCTCATTTCCAGTTTGAAGGCAATGATAATAGCACTAAATGTTAGGCTGACGTATATTTTTTTGAATTGAAAACATTACACTGGTACATTTTATAAGTTAAACCTGTATCACCTGTTGCAAGAAGGTAGGTGTCAAAAAACTTATAACTTGTACAAAAACCCTGTACAAATTATAATTTGTACAAACTTACATCTTGTACACAACATATATAAACGTACAATCCATGTGTGTCCATTGCACCGATGTATATCATATATTCATTTATATATATATAAATCAGACCTTGAAATCGGAACCTATTGGTAGCCGAGAGGTTTCGTCGATATGATGATGTTAGTAACACGTAACAGAATTCATGGACGGGTTCGATTCCCAATGAAGGCATATAGAAATTACCAAAAATAAAGGTTAGTTTTTAAAATAATTCCATTAGTGAACAGAAATCAGTTAATTGGCCAATTCAAACTTAATGAAATTAGACAGACAAAGAAAACAATTGAATATAACTTGGTGAGTCATTTCAGCGACGGATTTAGGAAGCGTTGGTTCTAGAAAAAGAATCTACGGTAAATGAATAGGTTGACGTCACCACAATGGTTTAATAAGATATATTACTGTTTGAAGTGTGTAAAAAGGTTCTTATAAAATCTAGTGTTGTCAACGGTTAACCGGTCGGTCGAACGACCGAATATCGAATACCAAAAACGCTAACCGGTTAACCGGACATTTTTTACAATTTAAATAGATTTCATATAAATTTGTATCGAAATCATTAAATAGTTATGTTTTATTTAAAAATTGTTGTCGCGGTAATTAATTTGACTGATCAATTGTGAAGTATATTGATTGCTATCATTGTTAATCCGAAAAACATCAAATTAATTAGAACTTGTCGCTCAGCTTGGGACAAGATCTTAATGAAACATAATTAGTATACATGTTATTTTAACAGTAACTTTAAATCAGTAATACGATTAAATTGTACGATTTACTTCATTATTTTATTTTTGATCTAATAGCGTGTAAGACCTTCTTCTAAATGTGCAACCTCCGTCGTGTGAGGCTTTGATATACTATAAACGAAAATATTTTGTAATTCAAACTAATGTGAATGTACTAAATGTATACGCGACGATAGTACGAGTAACCTGCTTATTCATTTCAAATTGAAACATTCCGCATTAATTTCGGAGACAAGAGAAAAGGAAAAAAAATAATCGGTTTCAGACATATTCGCTTCTACGAGATCAAGAAGGTTTTTTTTAAATCTGAAGTTGATACAAACGCCATAGTTGTTACGGTGTATCTGAATATGAAAAGTCAAACTTCGCAAGGAATCCTCACAGACAAGCCTTATATACTAAAGGATAAACTTCAATTCAAAAAGCTTAAATTTATGACTTGGATGGAAGGTTGTCACATTGACACTCATACCACATCTTATAGCTATGTGTATAGGGTACTAAGGATATAAGGCTTTCAAACACCAACTTAAACTACCGGTTAACCGGTTAATCGGTCGAACGATTATCCGAGTAACCGGTTAGGCAATAGTGTACGATTTGACAACACTAATAAAACGTTATATTTCTGCACACGGGACTTCATTCACAAAACACATCAAAGGGAAAATGTATTATAGAGAAGATATATTTTGATAAATGCCCGCCTTGAGGGGTCGGTAAGATACAGTTCCGAATCTAAACGTTTCGTGTATTTTGGTCATATTTATGAGTGACGTGAAAAGAAAACAGAGACATTTTTATGGGTGTCAAGGAACTATGAATGGGGATGTAATGGGATGTAATAAACTATAATTTATCGTACGGCATCAACCTTTAGCAAAACCAAATCGATACAGCAGCTATAAAATGGTTATGAAAACTAAAATTTTCAAAAAGTTTAAAGGAACTAGTAATGGCCTTTTGAGTAAATATAATTGAACGAAAAATAATCATTAAATTGAAAAATAAAATATTTGAAATACGTGACTGAGTTATATTACGGGTATTGAAGATGAAGCTAGCAACGTATTCGTGACTTTTGTTAACATGGTGCTGTTTTTCTTTTGACGACATGCACTTTTTAGTATAATCTTACTTCACCTTCCATATATATTTTTTTCTCGACCAGTCTTAACCCCTTAAAAATTTCAATTAACAAGTTATCTATATTGTTTGTTGACAAATTTTAAATGTTCTACTGTATAAAATATATCAGGCTTATAATATTATAAAAAATGTTCTCTTTTAGATATTTTTTAAATTTTTATGACTATTATCATACTAAAATATATAACAAAAAAAACAAGTTTGTGAACAAGTTAGACACTTACAGCTATTGCTGTCAAACGTTTCAGTGCTTCTAGACTTACATAGATCAGAAACTGTGTATAACTAGCCACAAGGTATCAATAGAACTGGATTTTGATACGGTTACAAAGTATGAAATTAAAATTAAAGTAAAAGTAAAAAATATCTTATTGTTGTCGACAAAAGTTTAACACAATCGTTTACTTATATAGCTCACATTTTTTCAAACAATCCATCATGGGGCGCCAAAAGATGAAAAAAGTCGTAACATGATTTGATAGAAAAAGAATAAAAATTGACAATACTTATTATTGTCAACAAAAGAAAAGTTTACCATATACCTCAAGTACATGATGTTAATAAAATAAGAACTTTTCACTTTTTATCGTTGTTGACAAAGTTTATGTAGCAATTGATTAATAAAGATAAAAATAAATGTCAAACAATCCATCCTGAGGTGAAAAAAAACTACTCAACTGATTATGATGCAACGACATGAATTTCATACAAAAAAGAAACATTAGCATTTTTTTCTTTGCGTCGAAAAAGATTAAATTACTTTAGAATTATTAATCAAACAATGTAACAATCCATCATAAGGGTATCAAATTTACTCAATTATAACGCAAGAAAATATTTCAGGAAAAAAATAATGACATTTTTGATAGTTGTTGACAAACTTTTCAATCGTTTACGTAACTGTAAATTTACGTAGTTTACCTATTGTTTAATATCAAACCATCTTGTAATAAGAGGAGTAGAGGTATATAAGAGAGGGACAACAGATACCAGAGGGATCATAGTCAAACTCATAGATTGAAAATAAACTGACAACGCCATGGCTAAAAATAAAAAGACTAACAGACAAATAATAGAACATAAGACACAACATAGAAAGCTTAAGACTAAGCAACACAAACCCCCACCAACAACTGGGGGTGATCTCAGGTGCTCAAGTATGTAACAATTTAATTTTTCTGGTTGACGCAGGGTCAACATGTGGTTTTTATGAAGTGTGCATTCATTTCTTTCCAGTCGTTTACATGTTGCACTTGCATTTCTTTATTTGTCTGTAACATTTAATTTAAGAAATACACTTCTTCGGTAAAAAGAAGGTTATAACAGGTATTTACAATATTAAGCGGTCAAAATCAAATGAGGACAATACGTTATTATTTCATGGTCCGAAGTACGTTTCACGATTTGCCGTCATCAGGAACGATCAAAGCTGAAAATTAAAAAGCCAAAACGTTATAGGAACAAAACAAAATAAAGAGATATAAGACCAGAAAGGATATACAAGATAGCCAAAAATCAATCTTAGGTCAACTTTGCTCGAGGGAGTTATATCCTTAGTTTCTTTACAATTTCAAAATGTATAATTTTTGAAAGATTCGCTATAAATTATTTCAATAAACGAAGTACTACATGTCTCTATTGAGCTTATAATACCATTGGAGATAGTCCAACAGCAGAGGTATCGAACCAGTGCTGCAAACAAATAAAAACAACACTTTATAATTCCAAGCGTCCGACGCACATTTATGAACTTACTTTCGCTAGGAACGCCAATAATGTAAAGGAACCGATACAGTAGGAAAGAAATGCATAAACATCAAATGAGAGACGTATTGAAAAGGAATACCTTCAAGTATGAATGAATAAATAAATTTGGTGTATTTACTGTCTTCTGATTGGTAAGTAGTATTAGTTTTATTTTCAATGTTGTCGATGTTTATGGCGACACGCCTACTCTGACGTTGTGTATTCATACGCCAACATGTGTGTACGTTGTTATAAATTATTAATATAAATAATATAAAAAGTTCTTTGAGCCTTATTTTTGATAAAAATTTATTTATAATGAATGGCAATAATTTATTTTGAATTTATTGACCCATAAAATTAATTTTTGACTCTTCACATTTTACATAATCCGCTTCGCGGATTATTCAATGTGAACAGTCAAAAATTAGTTTTATGGTTCAATAAATTCAAAATAAATAATAGCCATTCATTAATTAAGGCTAAAATATGTTGCATCGGTCATTCTATTTTTTCAATCATTGTGTAAGTTCTCCTGAATGCGAGACTTAAGATGTCAAAAATCAATCAAACTCATTTCTTCAAAATCAAAAAAATAGAAAACTAAAGTAAGCGCAGCTTTAATCAGTAATACAATGACATTTTGTGTTTTTTTTCTCTTCATTCATGATCATTGTAATTGTACTTATTATATTTCTGGTATAGATTTATCTCGCATAAATGATTTATTTTAAATGTAGAGCAGGCCGGCATACCAATCATTTTGTATACGTACGGATTATCTTTCTCTTTATCTTTGTCTTCAATCTGTTTCTTTGTGTATTCATCATTATGCTTTCTTACGTCTGCAGGTGTTTCCTTGTAACTCAATGATTTATCTTTCCCATCAGGAAAGTCCACATCAACATCTTCATATGCACCTTTATAATTTGATGGCTCTCCTGATGTTGTTTTCTGCGATTCAACCAGATTAATATTCGAACTATCTATGTGAAAATGTTTAGAATTTTGTTTTCTGAAAACAAAATTGATGTATTAATATTTAAATATTCGATGGTGACATAGTATTACAAAACTTTTTCATGACTTGTGATCGTATTAACCATTTAATTCTCATGACAACGGAAACAAATCATAAAACTAATAATCTTTAGAGGCTTAATTATATCAGCTAATTCAGATAAGAACAGTTACTCCTCGTTATTACACTGGTTCAAGTGTGTACTGAAAATATACTACCGCCCATTGCATTGAGTGTGTAGCTAAATACAATATATTTGGTAAGCTTGCTTGCTAGCTGAACCGTGAAGTCATTATTAGTTAAGGTAAACTATCCTCCTGTCAGAGAAGACTAGTCCGACAGATAACCAATCTATCTGTCTGAGGGACTAGACTACTTCGAAAGGAGAGAGTATACCTTGCCTAATAATGACTTCACAGTTAAGATAGCAAGCAAGCTAACCAAAGAAATGGCATTTACTACACACAATCGGCTGTAAATTTCTGAAAACTAGCAAGTTAAAATGTTACAAGCGGATCGAAACTCATAACTAAGTCATCTTGAGCTAATCAAAGTAGAATAACTCTCTTATTAACGTAACCAAATGTGGTTTTGTTTGTTTAAAGGATCACTCGTATATCGATAAAGGAGTTAAACAAATTCTCATTCTACATAGACCACGAATATCTGACCAAAATAATATACAATAGTTGTCTGACGGACAAGCAAATGTTTTTTTATTCATAATTTAAAATATAAATAGATATGTAATTACTCAATCAATTTTCAAAATGTGTGTTGGTTTTTCAATAAAAAGAAAGGATGATATTTATTTTACTTTTATAATCATCAAAAATGAAATGACCGTGATTGTTAGTCCCCGAGAATATCACCAGCCCAGTAGCCAGTACTTCGGTACTGGCATGAAAATACGGATTTTTTGTGTTATTAAAATTTGCTGTTACAAAATGTAAGAAATTATTATAAATTGGGGAATGTATCTCCCTCATGCAAAGCTCTGATTTCTTTCACAGATTTGGCTATAATTTTTTGGATCTTTTGGATTATAGCTCTACATCTTTTAAATAACCTTTGGATTTCAAATATTTTTATCACGAGCATCACTGAAGAGACATTTATTGTCGAAATGCGCATCTGGTACAGGAAAATTGGTACCGTTAATTTTATTGTCCTGAGGCCTTAAAGATATTTTCCCTAATCAAACCATTCGTATAACAACCTTTTTTGCAATATTGAGGATCTCTAAGGAATGTTTTTTCACATGAATACTAAGTTTTTCAATTACACTTATTCAGCATTCTTTTTGTAATTATTTTTTTGTATGAAATAATTTGGAATGATAAAAGTAAATTTGTTATACGAGTTTTATTAATGTATACACTGATATGTGACAAAGTAATGTATTTTGACATAATTATAACTATATCATTTAATGGATTTGTCATAATTTTAACTGCTCAAATCTAAGGTCTACAAAAGGTGGCATACTGCATTCCTTTTGCAAGTTGATATTATTATTTCTTTTCAAATCACGGTTTTTTGGAAGTACTATAAATTCTTTATTAATATATGCTATCTAATTTTTTTATAAACTTAAATACAAACTACATAATAACCGTTAGACCCAAAAGATATGTCCCTTTTACGGATAATCTGAATATTTGAACCAATGAAAATTTGGGCCATTTAGGAATTTTCGAATCTAATCCCTTCACAGTATCACATGTGCACAATTCGTATCCAAAGTCGACTCAAACTACTAACTGTTATACTTTATCAATGATATCTTGTATAAAGTGCTTCTTATTTTTAATTTTTTTACTTTATTGATGTGCTCTTAATCCTATTAATACGATCTTAAAATGACTGTAGTATATACCTGCTGCTACTTGTTTCTACCTTCCACATAAGAAAAGAGAGACAGCACGAATGAACTATATGTGCTATTGTTGTGAAATCGTATGAATATGTGATATTATAAAGCTTCACAACAAGTTTGAAGTTTGATTCTTATTCTAAGATAGGCGTATTAGGTACCCTTTTAAATACTGTTAAATTATTTTCAGAATGTGATATATAAATATTCGAAATAAGCATGCATTTATTCTAATAATAATCAAGAGATTTTCTAAAAAAATGTCCTGTTTACACTAAATTTTACAATGCGATGAAAAATTACATTATCGTAATACATGGTCTGTAAGTAGGAGAGTAGTATTGGCTGCCTCAGCGAAAATGACTTCGCCTTCGGCAAAGTCATTATCGCTGTCATAGTCAATAGTACTGTCCTTTTGGCAGTCCATATTTCACGACAATGACCAGTTTTTAATAACTATTATTTAGTTAATATGTAAGATAAGTTGATGAAATCAAGACCTTTGCTAATATACTAAAACTTTCGACAATGTCGTTTATGATCTTTTGACTGTGGATACGTGGCAGCAGCTTCTTGTGACAAAACGCTGTCAGTATACACATACATTCATATAGTGGACTGAAAAACTATATTGTGTCACACTGATTGAAATTATCATATAATCCATTATTTGAAACTATTTTATTTGAACATCATATTTTACTTAATCACAGCTTGTATTATTTCAAATTTTCGTTTTAAGATATTATACTCGTAGTTGTTTTATTTGAATATGCACATAACTTTGTTACTTACGTTCTCCATTTATAAAGACAACAACATATTACTATGGTTACAGCTGCAACAAGCACAATACCAATAATCAAAACAACAATCCAGTTATCTGCAAAGAACATTAAATTCAATAATAAATGACAATTGTTAACAGATATCTTTCTTACTTTGATATATCAATAAATAGATAGAGATTATACCACAAGACCAACAACTACCAAAACGAAAAACTTTTACAAATCTATCCCGATGACAACCATGTTTAAAGACGAAAATATGAAACAACAAATGTCGTAGAATTAGCACCATGTTGGTCGATAGAACAACTGTCCTTGGTAAATCGACTTTGTTAACAATGTGGTGTTCGTAGTTTTTATATTGTACTTCCAAGGTTTCTAATTCAAATAGTTTCTTGCATGACTTTTTAAGTCTTTGATTAATATATTTATGATAAATGCATATTTCAAGCACAATAACTCCCATAAGGGGCCAATTAACAAATTTCGCCATATATAACGCATTGCCTTATTGTAGATTCTTTATTACTGGCTACTTTTGATATTTACTATTTTATCCTTTAAAGATCTACCAAAACACAAAAATGCACGAACAGAGAAACATATTGTGATTTGGACAATTGGAACAAATCCGTGGTCATATGTAAATTAGTTATTTAATAACCACATATACATAATAGGGTTTGTAAAATTGTCGAGATGATGATTCCAATTTTACCACTTGAAAGCCTTGATTCAATATTTCCTTTGTAAGCAGCAATACTCTTATCACGGAAAGTACCATAAAAGACACAAGCTCTAGAATATCGTATCTATTAGAAGTATGCTCCATATGAGGGTATTGAACGCCTCAGCTTCACTATGATAATTATAATCATATCATTAAGGGTTGATATATAACATGAAACAAATTATCAGGACATCTGACGATAGTATTCTGTTAATTTGACAAATTTATATTCCTCTGCCGTACTTTGACCTATTGAGAGTGTCTCATTGGCACATCTTTCTATATCTATGTTATTCCCCGAGAGTTTTACTAGCCCAGGAGTTCGGTACTGGCATGGAAGTACCGATAAAGGCAACAGTAGTATCCCGCTGTTCAAAAGTCACTAATCGATTTTGAGAAATCAAATCCGGGTACAAAGTAAATCCGAGGAAAACACATCAACTATAAGAGGAGAACAACGAAACAAAAGAAACACTGAAATGCAACATAAAAACAAACAACAATGCAACACACACATAAATGCAAGAACATTCAGGACAGAGAAATACACAAGTTAGAAATACAATAGTACATTTCGACATGCTAACCACAGAAAAAAAGGAACACGTAAAACAACCTAAGACAGCACACAAAAACAGCACAACAGAACCACGAAATATCTGTCACACGACTGTATCAATATAAATATCTAATTCATGATCAGTTTGTCAAAATTTGCCGTTTTCAAAGGAGTAGGTTCAGTAAGACCCCTTTTTGGCCCCAAAATATAGCAGTTTTACAAAATTGTTAAAATGTAAACCTTTAGTTATTTATTGGACAGTAGAATGCTTCTGCTACATAAATATGGGCTGTTTTTTGACAATACAATGTACATATATCCGGTACTAGCACCATTAAGTCATGCTAAATTACTGAAATCCTCATAATTCTAGCATTTTAGTTAAATTTTAGACGGTTTTCGTGTAAAACGAAAGTGGCCGCATTCGTGTTCATCCTTAATATTGAAATGTAACTTGTATTTTATGATAATACATAACATATATAAAGGTTGAGGATGAACACGGATGCGGCCACTTTCATTTTTATCAAAAACCATCTGAAAAGTGACACTTTTCGGCATATTAGGTAGATTTTTCATATTTGAGCTTGAATCGGATCGTTTTTAATGACTAAATCTGTTAAAATCTTTTGAGGCCAAAATCGGTCCTTACCGGACCTACTCCTTTTAAAAATTATATTACATTCAGGGATATATCGCCCTGATTTCTTGTCGAAATTGTTATCCTTTTTTCGTCATTTTTCGTTTAAACATGTTATTATAACTGGGCGTGTACTAACATCAGCAACAAGATGGGTGCCACATGTGCAAAAATTAATTTCACACTCTACTAAAAAGAAATAAAGCGTTAAAGCAAACAAATATAATGACCTTGCGCACGATATTGGTGTCTCTTTGGAAATACTGGTTTGATGGCGGGTGAGCTCTTATCCTTTACAATAAATACCCATGTTCTGCATATCATTCGAAAGGAATTACACCATAGAAATCAATAACATAGGTGATTTTGTGCTTTGTCTATTTTTTAATGAAAAACTTTGCTATTTTCGATACCGATAACGTCATTTTTAGGGTGTCCCGCTGTTACAATTTTGTTTTATGTGAGTGTTTGAAATTCCAGTGCAGATTTATTAGTAAGAAGAATGGTTAAAAAATTTACAACTGTATTGTATACATTTAACGTTAAATGAAGTTATAAACGTTTTTAACAGATCGTCAGAAGAGTTTAAATATAAAAGAGAAAAAAATGTCCCAATTAGCTGCCCAACACATACAAAAAAATTTGTTTTCATTCTCATAATAGTTATCAAAGGTACCAGGATTATAATTTAGTACGGCAGACGCGCGTTTCGTCTACATAAGACTCATAAGATATACATAACGGACGAAAATGGATTTTATAATATTAGAAAAATTATACATGTCCCGAAGAAGCTTCCTGAAGTCATCATTTTGTGACTGCGGTCTTATTTTGAAAACATCGTCAGTTTTCCCTTGTCCAATAAAATGTCCCGATGGACAAAATTACACAAAGAATAATTCAGAGGCTTTTTATTAAACAAAATTCTACTATTTCTCAAATTTTTATCACCTGTTAACTTATATGAATGGAAAATACATTTAATTTCCTCTAAATTGAAATGATATTTACTTTTATTTGAGCTTTAGGTAGAAAATCCGAAACGATCTAAGATGTCCAATGACATGTCCCCGCAACCGTAATTTGACGTTCGCGTTATAATAACGTTAAACTGTATATTACTTTTCTTGCATATTGGCATAAAATTATTTCATGAAATATATATAATTTATCATATACTTGGACTAAATAAGATATGATTTTTACTGTATTATAATAACATTAAATTAACGTAAACTCTATATTTTTGGAATTGGTGCTTAGCGGGCTGATATGAAAAGTTTATCACATGCTTCGATTGTTATCACATGCCTTTCCGTAACGTTATCGCATGGCATTCCGGCGATACTCGGCAAATTTCTGAAAATACACATCAATGCTACGTTTTCAGTGAAAAACATTACAAAGTAGTGTACAAAACAATTATTTGGATACTGGAAAGTATATGTGTAAAATAATTAAAAAAAAAAAAATGTTTTTTAAATAAATGCATTTTTTAAAAGTTTCAAACATAATTTAGAAAGTTACTTTAAAAAAGTTGACTTTTCCAAACAGTGTTCATTATGTATATTGTTGAATTATTCTTTTTGTCGATTCGTCCATATTAAAATATGTTTCTTCTTTTTTGAAGCATATGATAGAAAGATTTCATATCGAATGTACTAAATCTGGGGTCCGACGTCCGTGAACTTTTCAATCTTTGAACTTCGATTTTGGAACCACGTAAAAGGATCAAAAAAGGAAGAAAAAAAAGAAATCTATTATTTTTCTCCAATGTTGAGCATTTGATGAAAAGATCATAACATGTCATTTTTCATATCTCATGTATTATCAGCCCTCGGTCAATATCAGCCCTCGAGCCATGCGGCTCTTGGGCTGATATTGAACCTCGGGCTGATAATATATGCGATATGAAAAATGCCATATAATAATCTGATAATATATTCTCGTTTAATATGCGTTGAAATATAGATCTGCATTGTTTCAAGGATATAAGGTGTCGAAATATTTAACTCGGATACTTTATAAAGACAAGGTCCCGGGGCTATAGCAATGAGATTATTTACAGATGACAACAGTCTCACTTTTAAGAAAAGCAAGATACATTGATAAAGAAAACGCGATCAAAAGTGAGATCTTCTTAATCATTCTACTTCGCCAGATAGTAGCCGTAATTCCTAGCTTTGCTTTTAAAAGAATCGAAGCTATACACATGAAAACAATTTTCACCAAAAAAAATCTTATGAGAAAAAGTGCTCCTTATAGTCGTGAACATTCCAGTATAACGTGCAATCATTTTTTGTCGCAGCGACTCGTTTAAGTGAAATACTCGTATATCATGAACATTTCAATATAGCTTACGATCATTTTTTTTTTTATCTGCTGTGAGAAGAACAATCCCTAGTCATCTACTTGCAACATGTGCATGAAATAGGAAGGTTATTACATCTAGAAGTTGTGGCAGAATGAGTTTATTTTTTTTAATCACCAACAGAATTGCCTGGTTCCTAGGAATGTGATGCAACTAGTTATTTTACCATAATTTGAGAAAGAAAGAAAGAGAGAGAATAGTTGTCCGACATGTATGACGGGTGGCACACAAACATGTAGCAGCTAACTCCAAGGTATTAATTTACTGACACTCCCAACTCATTCGAGAGAAAAAAACAAATCAATCTGATGTGTGGAAATTCTTAATTTTTGTGTAAAGTATATCTATTTTATCATCGCAGAACGCCACAAAACATAGCTTGAATATTGATTATGACATCGCGATGACCTTGAGGACATTCCGATGTAGTGTTGCCATAGAGATTTGACTTTCAATTTTGACTGGTAACCAATCGTATAAATACGCGGATATAATCGAGTGCAAAATAACATTTCTTATCGCTAGTTATAAATTCATTTCTTCAATGAATACTCAAAAATATTTTTTAGAACAAAAATTAATAATACGAAAATAGTTTGTCGTTAGAAATATTTATATACGTTAATATCTATGCACACGTACAGAACAATTGTGTTAAGGGCATACGATACAGTTTTGATCCCGTATTTGAATTTTGATGAAAATTTGCATGTAGGCTATTACTTACCTGATTAAATCAAATATGTAATAAAAATTATACCTTCATGTGCTGCTTTTCGAGTAAATTGAGGTTCAAATTTCAGATATTTCCTAAAAGTACGGATTTAAGGACGTATTTTTCCTTTTCGATAGAATAACATAACTTTTTTGTTTATAAGATAAACACGATCTGTTTTTTGTTAAATTATTTGTAATCTATGTGTTATATAATATTGCTTAAATTTGTACATTTTTTTTTACAAATAACTCAAATTAATCAAATGATCATGAATGTAGGAAAAACCTGTCATTTTTTGCTGTATATTAATCAAATTTGAAAAAATAGCACTTTTTACGTTTTCATGAAAATTGGTACACATTATTTTCTTACGCAAGCAAACCAATTGTCATTTTAAAAAATAGGGGTCCATGAACTCGTTTTTAAGTTAAATCAGTTTGAATGATAAAAATCAGCCGAAAACTGCATCTTTTCCCGATAAGTCACCGTTTTGACGTCGCGAAAATAATAATTTACGTTAGCAACGTCATTACCTCCCCTGTAACTATATCGTATGCTCTTAGCGCATGCAGCAGAATATTACAAGAACGTTTTGTTGGAAAATATGAATGCCTACTCAAATCTAATCCGGCTATTGGAAAAATCTAATTGTTATAGAAGAGTGTCCACCACGCACTTGCACTGTATTAGAAAAGTAGAGTAGAATGATATACAAATGGTTGACAAATAGGTAGAGATTATAACATGCCCTTTTCCATATTTGATTAAGCATTTCAGCAATCATCGTAACAGTGGAATGGTAAATTTGTATAAAATATAGACCTATTATCAAAAAGGATTTAGTGTAAACCGATACTCCGTTATATGTTGAAAAATTGGAAGCGCTGAACTGAAATAATGTATAGTATACAAAGTGCATGAAATGCATTCCTGGGGTGGTGTTCTTAAGAGTATCCTACGATTCGTCTAAAGTCATAAATAAGACCAACTTTAGGATGGACTTAGGATCAATTTAGGACACTCTTTAGCTGTGTCTCGAAGCTATCTCAAACGCATCTTATGTTAGGACGTCCTAAACTTATCCTAAGTGCAAAATTTTAAATCGGTTAAGTATTTTTTTTTAAAACATTTATTAATGATGAAACCAATAAATAAATTTGTTTACGAATTTTATAATTACATGTAAAAATTTAAATGCATGATTTCGAATGTAATCATCATGATTATAAAATTATATAAAAAAAAAGGATTTCACTTTAAACTGAAATGAGAATTGAATGTGTAATGTCATCGTATCGTGAAACACGAAGTTCAAAGTTTAAAATCATGCACTTCTTCTTTAAATACGAGGTAAAAATCGATGGTTCGTTTCATTTCGTGTTTATTTTAACGTAAAATAATTATCAAAAAGCGAAATCCAAACTTTATTAAGTTAGGATAAAGGTAGGATGGTCTTAAGACACCTAATTAGGTGTCCTAAAGTAAGGACGACAAATGTGATATATCCTAGGTTAAGAGAGCTTTGAGAACACGTCTTAGGACAAAGACTTGTCCTAAGATGGTCTTAGGACACGTCCTAATCCAAAGATAGCTTCGAGAACACCACCCCTGGGGCCGGTAACAAGAAGCATTCTTATGTCTTACGAACGTCTAAAGGGCGTCTTAAGATTTACGAATGTAACAAGACCCAACATCAGACCTATCTTAGCATTATTGACAGCCCTTAATGTTTTGAAAAAGGGCATGATTTAAGAACGATTCTTACGTCTACCTTAAAGCGATCTTACTAATTCCGGTAACACAAAATCATTCTTAAATTTTGGTCAGTTATTAAGTGTTCTTAAAACAAACTTAACAACTTAGGGGTGAACCAAGAACAATTCGCAGTAGCTTCACTTGATATTTTTTTAAAGAGTGGTCCCGACTACTCTTAGTCGTACATTCACTTGTTTATAATAGAATAAGTTGCTTTAAAAAAGTTAATACGTGAACCTTAGAACTTTTTTATTCTAATTATTAATTCATCTGAATAAGAAATTATATATCAGCGTTTTCTCGGCTATTTGTGTGAATGATGGTAGTTTCTCTTTATTGTAAATCATTATTAGGCAATTTTGGCTTGTTGAGAGTAGTGTTAAATTTAAAGCATAGAGAAATTTGTGACTTTTTTTCATTTTTAAACCAAGAGTTCGAGATGGTGAAGTTGAAATCATCACTTTTTAAATTTAACGGAAGTCGGGACCACTTTTACAAAAAATATCAACTGAAGCTATTGCGAATTGTTCTTGGTACACCCCTACGTTGCTAAGTTTGTTTTAAGAACACTTAATAACTGACCAAAATTTAAGAATGATTTTGTGTTACCGGAATTAGTAAGATCGCTTTAGGGTAGACGTAAGAATCGTTCTTAAATCATGCACTTTTTCAAAACATTAAGGGCTGTCAATCATTCTCAGATAGGTCTGAGGTTGGGTCTTGTTACATTCTTCAATCTTAAGACACCCTTTAGACGTTCTTGTTACCGGCCCCTGGTCAAGTGAAAATAATCATATTATTCAAAATTGAATTTCGATAAGTTAAACCTTTACCTTTTAGTCAGCTATAAAAGGCCCCGAAATGACCAATGTAAGACAATTCAAACGAGAAAACTAACGGACTTATATATGTACAAAATGTGTAAATGCCACTGTTTTATAATTACTTGCTTGGTAAAACAACCGTGATTTAAAAAGTGTAATCAAAGCAAATATTTTCTTTTTAAAAAAATAATTAAGACCCCGACCAACTTAATTTTTAAATATAAAAAGTTAACAACGGCAGCATAAGAGCGCATATTCTTTTTCAAACTTGATGCACATTTTTCGTGAGGGATTTTTGAAAATATGTTACTTTTATGTTTTTCCATAAAATCGTAATTGATGTTAAGATTGTGCATGTGTGGACTTATAAAATTAATAATATGAGTTATAATGTAAGTATAAGCCACTGTTTAAGAAAAAATAATAAAACAAAATTATTATGATTAAAGTGTTAATAAAATAAGATTATGAAAAGAAAAATATCTGGCGACCTATACTACCTACATCTTTCACTTCATCAAATCAAGAAGCATTTGAATATAAACGTAAATTAAGGGGGAGAAATTACCAAATTAAAACAAACAGATAAATATAAACGTGTACTTGGGAAAGAGAGACAGAAACAATAAACCAAATATTAACAATTTAACTAGCCAAGATTGGAGACGTCTTCTGGCAGAGAGAACATTGCTAAAATTTAAGAAATAGAAAAAACTGTTAATACACAAATAGTAAAAAAAAGAAGAAAATAAGACATCGAAGGTTATAAGCAAAGACTGCCAATGTGATATGTTGAAAGCATGTTCGTCCTAAGATTAAAGAGGTAGACTCAGATTTTTCCTGCATTTGTTTCACTCATATAATCAAACTAATTTTAAAAGTTTAGAAACATTTACACATGAGTAGAATATAAGTTTAACGTTTGAAACTTTCCGTGGAACAACGTCAAAATCGTCGTTTTATTGGGAACGTTGAGTAACGCTGAGTGACACCAATATCGTGCGTAACGTCAATAGCCTTTCAAGACGTCATTTTTATTTGAAATTTCTTCCCCTAATTTGAAGTAGTAGTGTAATATAACAACATAGAAAGAAACACTCTAAAACATAAATTGAAATGGCTTACCTCGATCAAATAAACATATTAACATAAACAAAATATACATATTTGATTATTAAGGACACAACTTTTAATTGGTAAGAATGTTTTCCCACGATTGACAAATGCTATCCTTGTAACCAAATTTTGAAAGGACTTAGGCAGCAACCATTTCATTTTCGGTGGGGGGGAGGGGGGCTTTGGGTTTTTTTCCCAGACAAACTTTTTTTTTGCCTTCGGCGAAAAACAATCTATTTTTTTGGCGACAAGTCGAAAACAATTTTTTTCTTTCAATTTTTGCATTACATATATAGTGGCAGCTGAGGGTGAAACAAACTTTTTTTTTCTCAGGGTCAAAAACAGATTATTTTTCTCTCCATAAACTGGAAACAAACTTTGTTTTCCAAAAAAAATCCATAGACCCCTCAAACCCCCCCCCCCCCCCCCCTCAGAAAATCAAATGGTTGCTACCTTATTATGATATACAAAAGTCTGTCTATCCGTCTCTCCGTTTACTCGTCTCACCATCAATCCGTTTGTTCGTCCGTCCGTTTGTCTGTTGTAAAAAAAAGTCACACCGTATGTTCATGCCTTGCCCGATTATCTTTATTAAACTGTTATCCTTGTGGTGACAATGTCAAGGGTCTGCATACTTTTTGGTGAAATTTTAAATTTTGTTGTTAGTCTAATTCTTTAAATAAATGGTGGATTCACGTCGCGCTGTATCATGCGAATTTCTTGCTTGATTAGCTTTAAACTTTACTGTGTTGTTTTTAATGTTAGTTTTATACTGCGAGGGTATCACCAGCTCTGTAGTCAGCTCTTCCGTATGAGCATGAATATCAACTATGCTTATATATGGTCATTTTTATAAATTAACTGCTTGCAAAAGTATGAAATATTCGAAAAACTAAGGATTTTCTTAATCCAGATATAGACTCTCTTAGCCGTAGTTGGCACAACATTTTTGGAATTTTGGGTACTCAACGTTCTTTAACTTTATATTTGTTTGGACTTTACTATTTTGATCTGAGAGTCACTGGTGAGCCTTATGTACATGTAGATGAAACGTGCGTCTGTCGTATAGAAAAATAAGCCCCATACCTTTGATAACTAATTTTGGTCTGTATAGTTTTTGGTGAAATTTTGATTTTAATATTTGCATGTTATTACGTTTTGTAAAACTCCTTAATAGATACAATTTATTTCGTTTCTAAATGTTTTGCGTTGTGAATATCTTATCAATAAATATTTTACATTCCTATCAATATCTTTCTACTGTTTCGTTGTCAGTAGCTCTGCATTTCTCAACGAATCGCAATGCATATGCGAGTATTAATTGTTTATAAGAATTGTACCGGTCAATAGCAAAGGGTTTTCCTATACCAGCACCTACAATTTGAAATCTCCGTCGTTTCAATTTTGTATCGTCATTAAATAGTGTTGTTTATACTCTAGACGTTACATTGTTCCAGTTCCATATTGGCTAATAACGTACAAAATGTATAACATAATAATAGAGCAACGTTAACAAAAGATAAAGTGGCGTTCACACCAAAAACAACAGTGAAATGAAAAAAAGGCGTAAAGAGTATTGTTATCGTTTGACTCCATTAAATCAGTATTTAATCTATACACTATCAGAGCCAATTGAGTTGCAAAGGACTTGGCTGTTTACAAGTTGACCTTTCTTGACTAAATGGGCTCATCCTAAGGAAAAACAAAACACGATTAACCAATCCCAAAGTACAGAAATTAAAGACACCCTATTGCAATGATCTTTAGGGAATAAAATCTCCCCCACTGATAGTGACTCCTGAGAAAATACCAAACATTGCTTTTTAAGAATTTTACCTTTTGTTATATTTTCAGCGATAGCTGCCACGTGTATCGATTAATCACTTCCCGGGTTACCATTTAGTACTAATTTACCAAAGAATCTTTAAGGTAAAGTTAGGAATTATTTGACCAAGCAGTTACAAAAGAGAATATTTTTTTAAGTGTTTATGATGACGGACGACAAAGACGAACGCAAAGCCAATGGCAAATGTCACCTGGCGGTCTGTTGTATACGTAGTTGCTAATTATCTTATAAAAGATAAGAAAAATTGAGGTTTGAATTAAAGTTTATTTGCAAAGTTATATTATCCCTTCTTAGAACAAGATCTTTGTATATTGTAACAGCATTTTTGACGTCGGCAATTCGTAATAAGACAGCAAAGTTTAACTTATATTTTTAATCTGTCTTTATGTTAAGAATAGGGAATACTAGATGTATAAAAGTCAAATGAGTTTAAACTTTTTCAAGGAAAGAAAAGAGTTAGATTGTACAATGTTGTAAGTTCATTTACAAATTTATTGAGCTGTTAGTCGCCATACCTATTGGATACCATCCCTATCGTAGATAGTTCTAGAGAATTCATGATGGCCGGCATTTACTTCTAACGAAACAGATGTAAGTAGGTTAAAACACTTGGCAGACCAAGCAATATAATGTCTTTGTTGGACAACTTATGTAATATGGGTATTCAGTACAGGGAAAGATGGATGATCCAGTTCTTCATCCTTAGCTTAAACTACAAAGGAACATAAAACAGACCTTTGAATTTCCATATGATTTCCTCTTGTGTAAGTGTATTTCTTATTTTATCTAATTCAGTTATAAGACAGCTTATGTGATGTGAGTAACGCTTAGGAATTGACGTTCTGGGTTGTATCTGTAATGACAACACCACAAGTGTCATGAAGGTGGAACATGCGCTCTCTCAGCAACATTGTGATGCAGATAGATCCAGCATTGAGTGTTCATAGACCAATAGTGCATGTTTACATGGTTTTAAAATTCACCGTTTATATGTTTTGTGCGTTATTGTTTAGCTTTTATGAGTAATACTTACCAATGTCTCCAATCCAGTTTATTTTTTTTCCATCAGTATCGAACGGTTGACTAGTAGAACCGGAGGTGGAGGTTGTCGATTTGTCAGCTTGTTTTTAAAATACAAAATTATGAGAACTTAATACAATAACAATGCAGTTCAATTCAAATATTTAAATCATAGGAAAACATATCCCATAAAACAGAAAAGGTAAAAAAGCAAAACAATCTATTTATATATATATATATATATATATATAAGTACGTCTGAGTCAGTGACAACTCTACAACAGATGTATCCATCGGATCGCCATCAATGATGGTGATACATGGCTGTGTACATAATAGCAAATTTACAGATCTAACATTGTTGGGTTGATGTTTAGACGAGTTGTATATATATATATATATATATATATATATATGCATTATTTACACAGCCATGTATCACCATCATTGATGGCGATCCGATGGATACATCTGTTGTAGGGTTGTCACTGACTCAGACGTACTTATATATATATATATATATATATACAACGCGTCTAAACATCAACCCAACAATGTTAGATCTGTAAATTTGCGAAAACAAATTTTTGGTTCTTCCCTCGCCGGGATTCGCACCCATGCTACTGTGATATCGTGACACCAAATCGCCTGCACTGCAGCCGTCCCGCTAGACCACACGACCACCTGGGCTCTCAAAAAAAGAGCTTTCGCTGGCCGTGTGTTACCTTTCTTCGTCAGTTTTAATCTAGCGGCGTACTACAGTACATGATATATAAGGCATGAAGATGTTATTGTTACAGATCAGCTAAATTATCTATAGTAAAGGATCCTACAAATTAATGTAATATACAGTCACAGAAAATAATTATATTTATAAGTACGTCTGAGTCAGTGACAACTCTACAACAGATGTATCCATCGGATCGCCATCAATGAACTGTTAACTTTTTACTTATTTTATTATTTTATTTAATGAATATATATATCTGCACATGTGAAAATTATTTTTTACGCCTATATATATATATACATATAAACATTTTTAATCAAAATAACACTACCTCCTCCCTGTATAGATTTAGCTTTCAAGCGAGGGAATAAATGACAATTATAATCATTTATATTCCACGAGATAAATTTTAAACTATCAGTACAAATGTTAGATAAAACACTAGTTGGAAGTCCTTCAACGCTATCCTAGTCTTCCTTCTCAGTCATACTGCTATCGGGGTCCGGGTCATTGTCGTTACTACCAACTGTGCTCTTCGCCTTCGAATTCCCAGAACTATCATCACTCGGAAATGCCACTGTTGACTCCTTTATGAATTGCTTGCGTTTTAAAGGGTCAAAAAAATCATTATCAATATAAAGCTTGTCCTTGAGCAACACTGCCTTGACATTTTGACTTTGGGCTTCCTTTAAAATTGGAATTAACCCTTTCCGTTTAACAAGAATATCTATGTATATGTATATAATTTTAAAGGAAGCCCAAAGTCAAAATGTTAACCCTTTCCGTTTAACATATACATAGATATTCTTGTTAAACGGAAAGGGTTAATTCCAATTTTAAAGAAAGCCCAAAGTCAAAATGTCAAGGCATATATACATATACATAGATATTCTTGTTAAACGGAAAGGGTTAATTCCAATTTTAAATGAAGCCCAAAGTCAAAATGTCAAGGCAGTGTTGCTCAAGGACAAGCTTTTAAATTATATTGATAATGATGTTTTCGACCCTTTAAAACACAAGCAATTCATACAGGAGTCAACAGTGGCATTTCCGAGTGATGATAGTTTTGGGAATTCGAAGGCGAAGAGCACAGTTGGTAGTAACGACAATGACCCGGTCCCGATAGCAGTATGACTGAGAAGGAAAGATATATTTCTAATATCGTAGCTTTTTGACCTAGATTAATTAAACAGAAATACACTAAACTATATAACAACCTATGATTCAGTAAGATCAATATATTGCAAAGATAGTTGTAGAGTTTGATGAAAATCTAAGTTGATTTGAAAAAGTTATTGAAAAAATTACAGTGTACTATCTCTATTTTGTTCGAACTGCAAATTCTAGCTTTTTTTACCTAGATTGATACAATTCTTAAATTTAACAGCAGTACAACAAAAACAAAATGACCAGGGAATCAGTAAGCTTAATATATATCTATGCATAGTTGGATGAAAATCCAAGTTGATTTGAAAACGTTATTAAAAAACAAACAAAAAATAACGTGTACTATCTCTATTTTGTTCGAACTGCAAATTCTATCTTTTTTTACATAGATTAATTTAATTCTTGAACTTGACAGCAATACAACAAACAAAATGATCTGAGATTCAGTAAGCTTAATATATATATATATAAGATAGCTACATAGTTTGATGAAAATCCAAGTTGATTTGAAAAAGTTTTAAAAAAAATTAAAGTGTACTATCTCTATGTTGTCCGAATTGCAAATCCTAGCTTTTTTTTACCAAGATTACTTTAATTCTTAAATTTTACAGCAATACAACAACAAAAAAGAAAAAGTTATAAAAAAAATTAAAGATGCCTATCTGAATTTATTTAATAATTTTTTTGTTTACCTTTTGTAAAATTAAATTCTTTCCTTTCACAGCAATACATCAAACTACCTAATTAGCTTGAATTTTGTAAGATCAATATCTAATTTAGTTAGATGGGCTGATTTACACCAGTCAAAACTAAATTTGAAGGTCAAGACTAGTTGAGACAGGTCGAGACTAATTGAGACTGAGTCAAGACTAGTCGAAACAGGTCGAGACTAGTCAAGACAAGTCGAGCCTTGGTCAAGACCATTTCAGACTACACAAAGATCATCAAGTGCTGAATAAGACTAATTAAGTAAAGTCGAGACCTAGTCGAGTACACTTAAGTACAGTTAAGTACAGTCGAGACAATGTCGAGACTGGTCGAGTAAAATGTGTGCTCAATTTTACTGGTCGAGCACAAAAACTGGTCAATTCAGACTCTGAGCAGTTTGTAGTGTATGTTAACAACAAGCCGTATAAAACAGATAATTATTTTGATAAACCTTGGTTCAACACACGATGCAAGGAACTTTATCGATGTTATATCGATTATCTACATGTTTTCAATCGTTCAAAATCAATTGTAAACCATACAAACTTAACTTGTGCAAAGAGGGAATATAAAGTTATGGAACGTCCACTTAAGCAAGAATACCTACGTATAGAGGGTAATGCAATGGACTTTTTGAAATATAGTAACCCAAAACTGTTTTATCCTAAATTTAGGAAAAGGACCGAAAAGAAAAATAATGTACCGTTACAATCTTTCTTTGAACACTTTAAAAAAATTGGTCTTCTGTTAATACAGACAATACATGTGACGAAGATTTTTTTAATAACACTGATGGCGATTGTGTATATCCTGAAGTTGACGAAGTGATTACAGAGTATAAAGATGTGTTTATGCCCACATTAGTCAAGGTTTTCAATGGTATTTTACAGTCCGGTATATTTCCTACTAGCTGGGCCATTGCTATACTTGTGCCTATTTCCAAGAAAGGATACGAAGACGATCCAAATAACTATAGAGGTATAAGTCTTGTAAGTAATTTCGCAAAATTATTTACTTCCGTATTAAATCAACGTTGATGGACTGGTCCGATTCTTTCGATGTCATTAGTGTCGCCCAGTTCGGCTTTCGCCCAGGTTTTGGAACTGTAGATGCAGTGTTTGCCCTAATTTCTGTAATTTTTAAGTCCCTATCAGCAAACAAACGTCTTTACTGTTGTTTTGTTGATTACACAAAAGCATTCGATACTGTTCAAAGGCTAACGCTATGGAATAAATTATCACAAATTGGTATTCAAGGTAAACTTTTAACTGTAATTATATCTATGTATACTAATGTGTCTACTTGTGTATGTGTTGATGGTTTTAATTCTGAATACTTTACAAATGAATTGGGCTTGATGCAGGGAGAGGTGTTATCTCCCATACTGTTTTCATTATATGTTAACGATTGTGAAACGGCTTTCATTAATAGTAATGCCATACCATATGAGATGGAAGAATTGAATTTATTTCTACTTACATTTGTATGTATGCTGATGATAGAATGAAATTCAAAACAGTGTAGCTGTGGCCATTTATTCACACATTAAAATCATCCATTGACTGGGACAATTTAGGTGAACGTTTGTATGTAACGACCAATGCTCACTATGTACTTTTTAAAGACATTTAAACTATGGGGTCACCAAAGGTTCTCAACACCTAAATAAAGTAATTCGAAAAATTAATCATAGATAACACGATATTTTGATTTATATCAATTATATAAATCGAAACACAAAAGTTATTCCTGATTAATTTTTCGAATTATTTTATAATTAAAAGCGTTAAGAAACCTTTGGTGACCCCACAGTTTAAATGTCTATCGTAGGTACGTCGTGAACAGTGGTCGTTACAGACAAACGTTCACGTAAATTGTCCCAGTCAATGGATGATTTTAATGTGTCAATCAATGGCCACAGCTACACTGTTTTGAATTTCATTCTATGGTTATTTTCTCAGAATCTGTTTTGGGGTTACAAAATATGCTTGGTACATTATATGAGTATACATCAAAATGGTCATTGAGTGTTAATATTGATAAAACTAAAATTGTTGTATTTAGGAAAGGTGGTAGAGTTCATGTTGATGAGAAATGGTATTATGATAATAAGGAAATTGAAGTTGTTGATAATTTTACCTACCTTGGTGTACTTTTAAATGTTAATGGCAAATATAATATGTTACAACAGAAATTGTCAGAACAAGGTAGAAAAGCAATGTTTACTTTAAGAAGAAATGTGAAAAGTATGTTTTTAAACTATGTCACTTTGTCATCACTATTTGATACTTATATAAATTCTTTATTGAGTTATGCAAGCGAAATATGGGGTGCACATAAAGCCCCGGCAATAGAGAGAGTCCACATGAACTATTGTAAAAATATATTTAGTGTTAAGTTGTTATGATATATCAAGAACTAGGTAGATTGCCTCTTATTTTCGCAAGAAAGTGTAAGATTTTCAAATATTGGTTTAAATTGCTAAATACTTCAAACTGTATATTGAAAAATTGTCATAACTACTTATATTGTGAATTAAAGAGATGTCCAAATAATAAATGTAACTGGCTGTATTTTATAAAGAATGAACTTTTTCTTACTGGTTTAGGTGATGTATGGTATAGCCAAAACCTTATCTGTGACTTGCCTGATGTATATTTTGCTGTCATAAAGCAACGTTTGTACGGAATTTTGGAAAAACGGTCAAGGGTAAAACTATTTGGCACCGACAACTTCGTTGCGAGGCCAACAAAAGCATTGGACACTGGAGCAGTTTTATTTAGATAAAAAAGAAGAGTTTAAATAATCAAGAAAAAATATACTGAATTATTCCAAATTAACGCAAGCACAGAACTCGACAATTATTTATAATTTCTCAAAATGTTTGAATGACAGAACTGATCACAATTTTTGCCCTGATTTTTTGAAAAATACATTGATTGACGCAAAAATCTGGTTTAAGCACTTCGACAACGTTTGGAGAAACCTGGGTTATCACTTATTAAGCACTTCCATTACAATTTCTACTAGAGCACTTAACATTCAACATTATTGGGTTTCGCAATGAGCACACACGTCACAGATGCATATCTTTTTTTTTCATTTGTTCCCAGAAGATTCAAAGTACATTATCATAATATGCTTGACTTGTATCTTAAGGCCAATAGCTTTTAACGCACTGAACTCAATGAATCAGATCTGCCCATAACGGATGATGCATCTATAACTGCATGGAGTTTACTTGAGGCAGTAAATATGAAAAAAATATATTATTATTGGCATCACAACCATAAACCGCTTTGTATCGCAAAACCCATGCTACAGATGGGCAAGCGGCAGTCATAATTTCTGCCCTTTATCCAGAATAATCCACTGCAGAAAATACTCATATGAATTATAACCAAATCATTCACACCTTAAAAAAGCATGAAATATTTGTTACTGAAAGCAAACAATCAATCAATTATAAACAAACCTCTTTTTCTCTATTTCATATGTTTCACTTCACTGTTTTGAATGTGGACTTTCTAAAAACCTTTCCATCTTGTTTTTTTGGAAAATAAATTAATTCTACCGAACCATTAGTTATTATCTTTGCAAGATATTGTGGTTTTTTTTTCTCACTTTTTGTCATATACACCTCAATGATATTATTCTTCTACAAATTGCCTGAAAGTGAACAGTCAGGCAATTTGTGGAATTTTGTTTCAAAATATCAGTCATTTTACAAAATGACTAGCTTTTTTAGTCATTTTGTATTATACCTGTCAAGGTTAGGCATTTTATAAATTGCCTGAAAATTCAGTCATTTTACAAAATGCCTAAATTTAGAAAATGCCTCTAACATATATAAATATATTCCACCCCCGGCGCCGAGGAGGAAGTTACGAATCAAATCTACTCTAACATCGTTATGTTGATTTTCTGGGCACTTTATATATACATATACATATATAAAGCGTCTGACTAGACATGTTACGAAAAGGTATATTCGTGACGCTGAGGTTGACAAATTTCACTTTAAATGGGGGGACTGTGTCACAACACCAAAGAGATTACCTGTGTATACATTGGATTTTATTTTAAAACTGCATTGATCCTTTCGATGGCAATTCCGTATGGAACGAATATTCAATAACATTTATACGATAAGAAATATAAGAAATAGATATTAATAATTTCCATTATATTTTTTAAGAAACTATAATAATACTGCAAAAAATGGGGGACGTTCATGTTAATGCAGTAGATGTCCGGGGCACCGGAGACACGGGGTACCTACGTGTGTGAATTCTTTGGCGAGCCCTTAATATATCTTGCAAATAATCTTAAGTATTATAATCTGTTGTATACCTACTCGTGAATATATATGTAACGATCATTTTTATATAGTTTTAAAAAAAAACAGTCTATGTATTTTGATCCAGTTGTTTTCCACCTAAATTTTTATCTGACGGGGTCTGTTTTAAAACAACTAAAACACGATTTCAACTTGAGGCATGTTGCACTATATAGTTTTAGAAAATTTTCGCCCGGTCATATAGCTTCGAAGTCATGTGTTTTCTTTCTTTATTTCCTTCCAACTTTGTCTCCATTTCAAAAGTGACAGCTCATTTTGTATTTTCTGTATAATAGTTTGTGATTGATTGATTGTTAGTTGCTTAACGTTCAGTGGCAAATATTTCATGTATGTTCAGAACGAGAAGAGGTTTGTGTAAAATAGACTCGCTACTCATCGGTTGAACAACCCTGCAGAGTTTCAAAAGCATTGCATAATGACTTAATAGATATAGGAAGATGTGGTGTGAGCGCCAATGAGACAACTCTCCATTTAAATAACAATTTAAATAAGTAAACCATTATAGGTCAATGTACGGCCTTCAACACGGAGACTTGGCTCGCACCGAACAACAAGCTATAAAGGGCCCCCAAATGACTAGTGTTAAACTATTAAGTTTGCATTTACATCTTAAAACCACCTTATGCAGATATTTTGTATTTCATTAATTCCTGAAACATTTGTGGAAAATCGCTAACCGTTTCATAAGAAAATGAGAATATGAAAAAAGTGACACCGATGACCGATGGGTCTTTCCTGCTAGGAGTTTCTCTAAAACAAATATGTTTTTGTTTTTTTTTATATTAAATCTGTTGGATGGGTACCTATCACTACCCTACGGAGGTACCAGGTGGTTGTTTGCAGGGTGATGGAGGGGACTAGGATTAAATTTGAAAAAGGCAGGACGGGAGTTTTGAGTTGAGAAAAGGCAGAGTGAGTAACTTAGCCAAAACAAATCCTAAAATGTAACGTGCTTACTATGTATAATATATGATTATCAATCTAGAATTGAATGATGTTGTATAACCATCAGTCCCCCTTTTTCTAGACCTCCCACTCCTACGCGCGTACACCTTTTATGTCTTATGCCAGAGTTTAGCCAGCAATGATATCACAAAAACAATTGTCGTATAAGATGTTACATACACGTATAATGATGTTCTAGATAAATGTTATTTGAATTAACCAAGACGTACAGGATTTAAATTTTACCTGTTTAAATCCTGTACGTCTTGTTTTGACACCGTCCCCAAATTTAAAGTCTAATTTGTCAACCTCAGCGTCGAGAATATACCTTTTCGTAACATGTCTAATAAAAGTCAACGATTTTCCCCACGAGGGCGCTGGATCGTTACGAGTAACTATACATGTACACAATAAATAAATTATATAAACGCCTAAAAAAGTGTACACAACACCAAAAACCAAAAAAAGGTAACTATGAAATAAATTTGTTGAATATACCTATTTAAATTGCTTACTTTTTGAGGGCTGTCAAAGTACCAAGCCACGTTCAACTAGTTAACCTTAGTCAAAACTTATTATTATATTTTAACGGCCGTTTGTTTTCGATGTTTAAATAGGCAGACTCTGTTGTAACTACTCTACTCTGTCAATTTGAAATATTTATAAATTTAGATCGTTCAGGTCTGTTCTGGAACTAATTCACCATTTATTCTTCATGTGATCATCATTTTATATTGTTAACGTTTCATCGCGTACATCGCTTTATGTGCGCCAGTTTTAGGAGTTTTATACAGGACAGTGTAGGAATCCGCGTTACTTTCCCCTCTCTTCTAATGACGTAAACTGCTCAGCGAGTCGTGTGCACAACTGCAAAGAACATTCAGCGGACACGTTGTCCAAAAGAACAATTCGTGGCTAACCACAGCGTGAGTTACCTTTAAAACATTACAAATTATGTCTTTACATTAGCGATGAACTGTTTTAATATATTTCCCTATGTTATAAAGAAACTATGAACATTTTACCGTTCAAACTGTTCGTATCTGCGATTACACGATTTAATTCAAGACAGAACCCGACGTGTGCAAGAATATTCATCTATTCATAATTATAAAGAACTTTAACAGCTTTATATATCTACGAACTGTTTATCCGTATTTTTAATGGACTTTAATTATCATTGAACACATTGTAAAATTGTATTTATATTTGTATTTTCAGTTTTTCACCATTTGGATTGGTAGTGAAATAAAAGTCAGCTCCTGATTGTTTTATCTTTACTTAAACCCAGTCGTCTTGGTTACACTCACTGGTCAGGCCAGTACAGTGAAAAAGCTACAACTTGCCTGTTGTTTTTCTTGGACAACGAACGCCACTCCACGACAGTCAGCAAACCAACAACGTTGAACAAACATTGCTGATTTACATCATGGATCCCAGTCACGCGGAACAGCAAGAAGAGGTTTAACCCCCAGAGGGAAATGTCCCAGATCTAGAACTTCTACAAAATCCGTCTAAAACAACAAATTTAGATGAAAGCGTCGAGACTAGGCGAGTGCGTGAACTTACCGAAAGGGGACAGGGAGCCTTTATATACACATGGAAAAAAGTATTGCAACACCTTGATTTTTTAAAACTTGAAAAATCAGCCTCTTTTTTTGGATGAAATATAATAAAATATGTGTATAATATTATTGAAACATAGTTTATGATAACATTGGCATTGAAACGAACAAAAAATGATTTATATAACCACAATTTTAATACCAAAATGGAGTGTTTTTTGTGCAAAAAAATGCATTTTACAACTTTTACTGTAGTCGAACTTTACAATGTCAGACATTTCAAAATTAATCCTTAGATGACTGTTCATATCATGGTTGATCGTTATACACCGAAGAATTAGTACTTTGTGCGCAGCCACCATTCAAACGGATAACCGGATAATTTGTTGCTAAGGTAGCAGCAACCATTTCTGATGACGGACATTGTTTATTTCATGATGTGTTTGAACTGGGGTGTCCTTTGGCGCACTTTCCGCCCAATAGTGTCCAAAATATGCTCGATATGGTTGAAATCCGGGCTACGATCGTGCCAAGGAAGATGAACCGAATTCCATTTGAACATTGGATCTTCCTCCACGATGCTAATTTCCAACTTTGGCGAGCTCTGCACTACATTGGATACGGAAAACTGTGTGTCTGTTCGTTAGCAAAGGTCTCCGAAATGGTCTTATCGCACGATAACCAGTAGCGATGAGTCGATCTCGAACAGTTCTTGTTAAAAGGCTCCTGTATGGCCACCACTCTCTTTTTAGGATTGTCTTGTATGCAATGGGTTTCCTTCTGACCAACCTTCATTATGCTTGATTTTCCTTAGCAAATGGTATAGGGGGTCTTCATTATCTCGGAATGTCTTTAACAGCATTTATTGTCTGATTTATTCTCAAAACGACTTATAGAGAAATGGTGATGACCAAAAATACGTGCAGTTTTTACAGCGACATCCCTGCTTCCCTTATGCTGATAATCTACCATCTTGCTGCAGTTAAGAGTTGTCCATGACCCATTATAAGATGTCAATCACATAACTTTAAAAATTTGGTTATTTAAAGGGTTGAAAACAATGAGGATAAAAACAACTGTTTTGCTGTTTACGGGTACAGTAGCTGCATGTGCAGATAAAAAATTATCGAGTCGATATTTTTTTATTAAACTCAGGTGATACTTAAATAATGTTTAACTAGCTCTATTTTACCAAATTATATCCCAAAAAAATGAAAAGTGTTTTTTTAATTTCAATTTCAATTTGGTGTTGCAATACTTTTTTCCATGTGTATAGAAAAACGCGACAAGTTCTATAACGACTTAGAGGCCCTATGGTCAAACCTGGAATCTAGATTATTAGAAACGACCAAGCCTCCTAACGACCTCCAGCAATTGTTAACAGCACAAGATAAAATTGTACAAGCCTGTACTAATTATCGCAGGCTCACAGACGAGTACTTGCAATTTCTCAAAAGTACAAAAACATTAGACAGCCTTCAAGACATTTTATTGACGTAATCGTGCTTGTACCATCATAACTGTCGTTACCGTTAAAGCTTTCGAATTGTGCTGGTTCATATCGCACATTATTATTTTTATTTAAAGCATATATGTGAACTCTCTTCTGTAATAAGCCATATAACCTATGTCTGACATGTTTAACAAATCTTTAGAATAGTTCAAGCGTCTTAACTGATGTTCGGTTTGACTTTTTTATTGTATAAATTTCAAGATTGTTTGTTATAGTTTAGTCTAAGAAGACTGAAAGATGATTCATTTAACATCAGAATCTTACTGAGGAAGGATATCTGTTATCCGAAATATTTATAGATAATTACATTTATAGTTACCTTTTTTTTGTTTTTGGTGTTGTTGTGTACACTTTTTTAGGCGTTAACATATATATTTATATGTATAAGAATAAATCAGGAGTTCCCTGATCTCAGTTCTTATGCCTGTTTAAAAAAAAAGGACCCTTAGTGTTCTACTTCTTTCGTGGTGTATGGACAGAGGGTATTTAATTTTCTCATTTTCTTGCCTGCCAGGACATAAAGTCTGACACATAAATGTATTACAGGCTGTGCATAGTATTTTTTTTTCTTTTGGTATTTTTAAATTCTTTTTTTCTAACATTAAATTATGGTCGCTAAATCTAAATTTGTAATGTTACTTCTCTTTTCAAAAGACTCACAGTTTAAGTAATTTTCCATTTCTAAAATTTGCTTCAAACTAAAAATATAAATACAATACACTTTTGTATTAATTGTTTTTTAAATTTTTGTTCGAATATATTTT
This sequence comes from Mytilus edulis, assembly GCF_963676685.1. Classification (NCBI taxonomy): domain Eukaryota; kingdom Metazoa; phylum Mollusca; class Bivalvia; order Mytilida; family Mytilidae; genus Mytilus; species Mytilus edulis. Next base: position 75,164,691 of record NC_092352.1, read on the forward strand.
TGTAGACATTTAAAAGTTTTGTTAGACAGGTTTTTTTTAACAAATAAGAGGTTGGGTTTTTTTTTCTTTCCCTCACGAACGGAAACTTTCATGTTTACCTCTTTCAAAATATATAATGAACAGCTTCTTTAATTTGAAAACTCTGCATCTGAATCATTTATAAATAGATAAAATAAAATAAGACTCAATGAATCCCCTTTTATGACCCCATGTGTGACCTCAAAATATTCCGAAAGCTACTTTTGGTGTCTAAAACTAGATTTTGTTTACTCTGAGTGTCCTTTAATAATATTAAATGTGTGTGTCCCTGCTCCTGCATTATTCAGTTTATAAAGTAGGACTTTTCCCCAGACAGAATCAAAAGCCTTTATTAACTCTACAAAGCAGGCCTAGATCTCACAAACATGTTTAACCCCGCCGCATTTTTGAAAGTCAGGAGCCTCTGGCCTTTGTTAGTCTTGTATTATTTTAATTTTAGTTTCTTGTGTACAATTTGGAAATTAGTATGGCGTTCATTGTCACTGGACTAGTATATATTTGTTGAGGGGCCAGCTGAAGGACGCCTCCGGGTGCGGGAATTTCTCGCTACATTGAAGACCTGTTGGTGACCCTCTGCTGTTGTTTTTTATTTGGTCGGGTTGTTGTCTCTTTGACACATTCCCCATTTCCATTCTCAATTTCATATTCTATATTTTTTTTGCAAGTATTTGTTTATTAAAGACTTAAACACAAATATACTATCAGAGTGTTCTGTGTTTTCCTAAGGCCACATTGGGTATTATTGGTAGTATTTTCCAACAGTTTAATACATCTTTCTTTGAATACAGCATTAAACAAATTTGGTAAGCAACTTATCAGAGATATTCCCCTATAATTAGTAGGATGATCTTTTTCTCCTGATTTATGCAAAAATATTTAATATGAGTAGTTCTATATTGTTGGGTTTAATACCTGTGCTCAAAATAAGGTTAAACAGTTTAACAATACTGTTCGTAGATAAATTTTTAATAACTTTTACTATTTCATTAATAATGCATGGTATCTAGACCAGGAGCTTTTTTCTTCTTTAATATAAAAAAGAAGATGTGGTATGATTGCCAATGAGACAACTATCCACAAAAGACCAAAATGACACAGACATTAACAACTATAGGTCCCCGTACGGCCTTCAACAATGAGCAAAGCCCATACCGCATAGTCAGCTATAATAGGCCCCGATAAGACGATGTAAAACAATTCAAACGAGAAAACTAACGGCCTTATTTATGTAAAAAAATGAACGAAAAACAAATATGTAACACATAAACAAACGACAACCACTGAATTACAGATTCCTGACTTGGGACAGCCACATACATAAATAATGTGGCGGGGTTAAACATGTTAGCGGGATCCCAACCCTCCCCCTAACCTGGGACTAATACTATTTATTTCAAAGTATTTTATTGGAGCATATGTTTCTCTATTAGATGTAATGTTCTTTTCAATATTAAAAAATTGTTTTTCTATTTCCTCTTTCCATTATATATTATCAAACGTGGGTTTTCCTTGGTTCTGAATATGCTTCATAATTATTTCGTCGTCTTTTAAAACTTCCGGTACTTCATTACCAACATTTATTTTGATTTACATTCCTAAAAGAATTACCCAATAAACTAACGGTTTCTTTTCAAAAACTATGTCAACGAGTTAAAATCTTCTCTCTGTCTTGTGTTGTGTTTTTTTAAATTGATTATATAGACATGTTTTAAGTTTATTTCCAACCAAGTTTATTTCTCTTTTTGTCTCATTGACACAATTGTCTGACCATACCTGTCTATATTTTTTTCTCTTACTTTTAAATCATTTTAATATTTTACAAGTATCTCAAATATCTCAATATTTTAAAAAGTATTAGTAAAATCTTCTGTTGCACCATGAACCCCTTTTTTATTGTCCTCATACTCATTTAATGCAAAATTTTAATATCAGTTTTAATATGCTCTGACGTAAGAGCTTTTATTTGGTTGCAAGTTTTGTGAATTTTCAGTCCATTTATATCTTTTCAAATCTTGATCTGACAAGTAAGTAAAATCATAAATCATTAGTTTTCAAGTATTTCACTGGGTACAGCAGACTTTCGATTACTTATGCATAATTTACTGCACTGTATCCATTTATTGACCTATAAGTATAGGAGCCTAGGCTGTCCCCTATAAATCTGCCATTTAATATGCGTAACCTTGAGGCAATACATAATTCTAATAAGGATTTACCTTGTACATTTGTAACATTGTCTTGATTGTTTCTAGACAATAGACAATAGACAATACTTTATTAATAAACCTCAGACACATAGGTGTACAAGAGGACATCATATATACACGTATACACATGTTTTTACATTCACACTAAACATAATAATGCTACATACATGGTAAAATATAGCAAAATGTCAATTTACAAACTACCATAACATTCAACTCAAAACAGACTAACATAAATCACAAGTATCGTGTAAGAATTTTTAAAAATATTGCTAAGTTTTTGTAAAGTTCTACATGACAAAATGTTAAAAGCTGTTTCAATTTGTACTCCGTTGGATTTGCAGTATAATATTGTGGTACATGTATATATTTATTTCTAAGCAGTTTTATTTCTTGTTTTTGACATTTAAAAAGATAATGAAATTCATCTCCTATTCCATTTCAACAGAGATGACAGATTCGTGCATTTTTGGGAATTCCGGACCATCTTCCCGTTTCTACAGGAATTTTTAAATTTGAACATCTGAGTTTTGCCATATAAATCCTGTCACACAGCTTCAACTTTATCAAATAGGTTTCCAAACGAAATTCCTCTTTATAAAATGAATAAAATGCACCTCTTGAAGAGTTATTCATTTGTGAAAACCAATGTTGGATGAATTGGACATTCAGTTTTTGTGAAATAATGTTCTTTAAACCCAGTTTATCCAATGGAAGTTGATTTTGCCAAATAAAACTTATTCCATTTTCGTCAAATATGGATTTAACGTACGTAATCCATTTAAATTTTGTGGTGTTTTGAAAATGTAATTTGAGCATTAATTTATACATAATGGAAGATAACTTGTTATTTTCCGATAATAAGTTATTCCAAAACAACACCATTCTACGTTTAACAATGGTTTCCAAAGGGAATCTTCCGAGTTCCCCATACACCATATAATTTGGTGTACTGCTTCTTAATTTCAAAATGTTTTTGCAAAATTGAAGGTGTATTTTTTCAATGCTTTCTTTATTTTCAAATCCCCATACCTCTGAAGCATATAATAAAACAGGACTAACCAATGAGTCAAAAAGTTTTAGCTGCAAATCGACGGGAATACATATATTTTTTTTCTTTTTCGGTATAGAGCATACAAAGACTTTTCTGTGCCTGATCAAGAAGTTTTTTTCGTGCAGTACAAAAGCTACCGTTGTAATTGAAAAGTACACCAAGGTAGCAGTAGGAATCAACTATTTCAATTTTTTCACCATATATCATAAAATTCTGATTTCTTTTTACTTTCCTTTTACTAAAAATCACTGCTTTGGTTTTGCTTGTGTTAATCTTAAGTTTCCATTTTTTACTATATTTTTCAAAACATACGAGGGTTTTTTGTAATCCTTCTGCACTTTCAGACAATAGCGCAGTATCATCTGCGTACAGTATAATAAACAATTTAACATACATTTCTAATGATTCCAAGCACAGCTTTGAAATATTATCTAGACTTTCTATATTATTTTCCACAAAATAACTTTCTAAATCATTTAGAAACAAAGAAAATAAAAAAGGTGATAGATTTTCACCTTGTTTAACTCCTATATGAGATATAAAAAATTCAGAAAATTAATTTCCTTTCTTGACACATGTTTTTATATTTTGATACATATTATAGATCACATTAAATAGTTTACCTTTAATGTTTGAATTTTGCATTTGTTGCCACAATCCTGACCTCCATACAGTGTCAAAAGCGCTTTTAAAGTCTATAAAAGTGCAAAATAGCTTCTTACTAAATGAAAAATATATAGTAATTAAAGAATACAATACAAATATATTATCAACAGTAGAGAATCCTCTACGAAAACCTGCTTGGGACTTTGAAATCAGGTCTACGTGATCTGCATAATTATTTAACCTGTAATTCAACATAGCAGAAAAAGTTTTACTAAAGCATGAATTCAAAGTGATTCCCTGTACATTTCGGGATCAGATCTTGATCCTTTATTTTTAAATATAGTAATCATGATTCCATTAGACCAACTGTCTGGGACAATTCCAGTATCTAAGATCAAATTGAATAGCTTAACGTAAATTGGCATTAAATCGTCAATTGTATTCTTTATATACTCATTTAAAATTTCATCACTACCTGAAGATTTGCCATTTTTTAAATTTGAAACAACTTTTTTAATTTCATCTTCAGTTACTGGACTGTTTAAAAATAACTCAACATCGTCTGATAGAGTATCAAGTTCCAAATCTTGTTCGAAATCATTTTCTGTCTCAACAGATTCATTTAGTATTTTAAAATGATCATACAATGCTTTTAGAGATATATCGTCATTGTTATCTTTTTTTTTACTATCATTTAGATTATTAAGGATTTTCCATAGAGCTTTTGTATCCTTTTTAGAAATGTTACGCAACTCATCAGCAGCCCTCTGTTGATAGTTTGTAAAAGCTTTATTTAATGTTATTTTATGTTCTTTACTAGGCTAGCTTGTCTCATTTTATTTCTGTTTTCAGCATTTTTCAAAAAACTATATCTCTTTCGAGCTTTATGAAATTTTTTTCTACTCATCGAGCATTTTCTATTAAACCAAGGTTTTGAATTTTCATGTTTGTAAAAATGTTTATGTTTATTTATATTCCCAAACGTTTCTGCCGCCGCATCTTTAAAATTTTTGCTGATATCTAAAACTATATTGTTTATATCATTTTGAGTTGCATCATTATTTACGGACAATTCGTCCAGTTTATTCATAACAGTGGTCAAAATACCTTCGGGATCATTGTGAATTCGATCAACGTATTCAGATTTCTGTTCACTTTTCCACCTGACAAAAGTTTTATCATTTCTATTGTTGATAACATTTGAATCTGATTTACTAAATGTGGCCTGAAGTCTAAAATTTATAAAAGAATGACAATCAGAATATAACGGTATAAAGTCAGCAATTTCAAAATAAAAAATCAAAGGGAAGAGCATTGATGAAATAATTAAATAATCAACAACACTTGAATCGTTACATGTTTTCTCCCCAATATCTTTATCTGATCCAACTCTTGAATTCGCAATATATAAATTATTTTTTTCTGCACAACTCTAACAGTCTATGACCATACTTATTAGGTCTACCTATACACTGAGACACTCTTTGTAAGGTGATTTTGTTTCGAGTCAGATTCTCATAATCATACAAATAATCTAATATATCAGCATCACAATCTAAATCAAACATACTAACAACTGACTCATCAGGTATAATATAATCGGGTAAAGACCCAGTTTTTTTTAGTTAAAATCGCCAACTAGGGCAACATAACAATTTTCAGTGTTTGTTAGGATATTCAATTCATTTTCCAATTCTTCAAAAGCTTCTATAGAAGAATACTTAGAATTTTCAGGTGGTACATAAACACAACCAAAAATTACATTTGAATTAAGTGACAAAATTGATTTCGAAATTTGAAACCATAAAACAAATTGACTCTCAGTATTATAGAAATTCATCTCTTTTTCTAAACTCTTTCTATAAATAACAACTATTCCACCTGATGCTTTTTTAAATTTTTTTCTATTTTTTGTGACATAAATATAATCGTCTGGTAAGTTTAAATTATCTAAATCAGTTAACATCGTTTCAACAAAAATACAGATATCATGTTCAAGCAAAATGTCAATGAAATCAGGAGACAATAACCTTTTCTTAAGTCCACAAACATTTAAGAAACAAATATTTAAACTATCATTGTTAATTGTATATTTCTTATTCACAGTTTCATAACTTTTCAATTTCTTTTGAGGTTGTCCTCTTGCACCATTCCCCTATCTGCCAGAATTTGGTGAATCATCTGTGTGCGGTGGGCGAGGAGACGGTCCCTGTCGCTGTCTTTTGCTAGGAGGGGTATCACTAGAATAAGACCCTTTTGGGCTCGTGTCATGGTTTGCTGATGAAGAGCCAGTATGCTCCGTTCTAGTGTCCTCTAATACCGTGTCAGGAATGTAGAGCTGATTGTCTATGTATAGCCTATCACGCACAAGAGAGGCTTGTCTATTTTGCTGTTTGGCCTGTTTTAACACCGGATACAGTTCCTTCCGCTTTTGTTCAATTTCATGAGGAAATTGTTCCCGTATTCCATATGGTCTACCTTTTAGTCTGGTAGCATTTGCTAAAACATATTCCAGATCACGGTGATATAGGAATCTTGCAACTATTGGTGCTCTTCTGTTGTCCCCCTTTGTTCTGAATCGATGGACATTACCGAATTCGATCTTGTAGTCGATCCTCAGCTCATCGTATAGAAAAGATCGCAAAAGCTCTTCCGTATCTTCACTCGGAACTCTATGCAATCCCGTAAAGATCAGATTGTTTTTCATTGACCTGCATTGCAAGTCAAGAATGGCTGCCTTTAAGGACTCAATTTCCTTTGAATTGATGACTGGTGGAACACCCGGTCGGACGATGGTGTTGTCTTCGAGTTTCTTAATTCTCGTATCATGATTGTTTATATTACGTCTGTTGGTTTTTACTTGTCCAGATACCTGATCGAAAAGATTGCTAACACCTTGGCAGCTAGTCTCGCAGTCTGGCAGCTTTTTGTTGACATCGCTCGCCTGGTTTTCTAATGTTCTAACCCTAGATGACACCGTTAAGAAATCTTGTTTCAAATCATCAAGGCGCTTCTCCATACTTGTTTCCATTCGTCTCATTGTAGAGTCGATACCCGTAACTATTTCCAAAATCATGTTAAGCAATGTGCCGGAGTTCAGATTTACATCATTGGAAGCGTCAACTATTCTTCGGCTTTCTTTAATCCACCTCGACGTATCGCTCATCGACATTCTTTTGATATGATTGGTTGTTCTTATAAGTGAATAGGTCAAATTTACTATAAAACAGTTGATTTTACTATAGTCCAAAGTCCACTTTCATTCAATGTTTAATGAACAGTTTTCAATATATACACTGTTTATCCCCCAGGGTATACAGGACAGGTCTCAGTAAAAATAATAGTTTCGTTGTTATCAAAAACTTCTAATATGGGTTCAGGATCTCCAAAATTCAGACAGTAAGCTCAAAAAGTATAATATTAACAATTGTCAGTAATTACAGTGTCCACTGCTTATTAATCTGGTATTAAATTTACAGAATTAAAAATATTTATTTGATAAGAATCTCCTGTAATAAAATCATGACATTTTTCGGTCCTTGCATTCGTGTCCCCATTAAAAGTATTTTCCTTGTATTGCAAAAGTACTGATCTTATTTTCTGATAAGCTATAATCATTTTCAAAATAGATTGAAATTTGTGGAGGGAACGTATAATGCACATGAATTTAAATCTCTGTTGAAACCAAAGAACTTCTTTTCAAGTTTTTGCAAGGTATATGTGTTTTTCTTACCAATGGTGTGTTTCTGAACGTTAGTGAAAAAGAAATTTTTAATATCGTTTCAAAAGTGCAGGTACAGAATGTAAAACATCAATTAAGAATTGAATGCTTCTTTTTGTAAATTTATTGGGGTGTAAAAGCGTTGACCGAAGTACATTTTGTATGACGCGCGGAAACGCTTCATTCTAAAAATGTACACACGGTCAACGCTTTTACAACCCTATAAAGTTACAAAAAGAAGCATTCAATACTTATAATTACATTTTTTAGCTATGATCACGAAAACACGCATTTTATATATTTTATTATTTAATTCACCTGTGCACTTTATTGTTGGAGCACGTGTTATCATGAATAAAAAGTTGTATTAAGCATTACAACTGCTTACGGAATAACACGTGATGTGCAATTGTAACGGTTTATTTCTTCCTCTGTGATATTTTATCCTGAGGATAATGTGTCCCGGTAATTATTTTCTAGGCATGGTATTTCACAGGTTGATTTTTTCCAGAGGAGTTAAAATCTATCTGTGTTATGCGGATGGTATGTACCGGTATATATTTGCCGTACTATATTTCACAGAACCGTGTGAAATAGAGTCCCATTAACTACTATGTAAGTTACTCACAATCAATATATACCTGCCTATAATTATGAAATGTTTCACAAAGGTAGACCAAATTTGCATAATTTATCAAAGGGAGGTAATTATGAGCAATTTATATTTTAAAGATATTAATATAATATATTTCTGAACCTATTTTATAGTGAAATTTTTCCTTGAATCTTATTTTTTATATATTCATTTATATAAAAAGATGACTTACAACTTGATTTAATAAGACAGATAACATTTCACAGGTAAAAACTATCCAGCTGTTAAACATGCTTTTGTTCCAATATATTGTTATGCTATGATTTATCTGATTTCCATATAATCAACAACTACATCTCTGTCCCCAGACAAAACTATTTATATAGTTAAAAATATCATCATAATCAAATTCTTCTATTACTGTTAACAGTAGAAATGCAACTATATTTCTACCTTACTTTTAAATTTATATTTGTACTGAGATCTGAAAACGACTCACTTTTACATGTATTTCACTAATCGTATTTAATCATGATATTATTTTCACAATTACGATCTTTGAAATTTTTTCTGGTTTTCTTCCCTATGTTTCATGATAATTTTCTTTTTAAAAGGATGATATTGACTTGAATATTTCAGGATTTTTTTTCAAGGATAATTTGTGAAATTATTTCCCATTATAATAAAAAAATTTAACAATTTCGCTTTATTTCAAATACACTGTTATTATTTCATAGTATTTTTAAAGGATAAGTTTTTTCTAACAACTATTCAATAAGTTAACTACCCAGATAGAATTTCACGACAAAGGAAAAAATATCCCAGGGAAATATTTTCCTCCGGATAAAAAAATAACAACAACTACTGTGACATTTTTTCCTCCGGATCAAATTTCACCCGGATATAATTTTGCTTTACACAGATAGTCAATCAGAATAAAATATTATAATGAAGCATACATCTAATCTAACTATTTACACGTGCAAAGCTAAAATGGCGCGAAATCAATCACCAGGCAAAAAATACGACTGTTTTAAATTACAGGTAAAACTAAGGATTGTATCAATGGTCAGAATCAATTTGCGCCAATTGCAGGTTTGAAAAGGTGTTAATTGCGCCACTCTCTTTTATTTTGATCGTATTAATTGCGCCAATAAATGAAATGAAATTGCGTCACATTTACCTGTAAATATTTTTACCTATATCATACATGTACTTTAATTATAGGTTAGACAATACTTGGTCATGTTTTATGAAGATTTAAGCCCAAGGCGAAGCCGAGGGCTTAAATCTTCATAAAACATGACCAAGTATTGTCTGACCAATTTAGAACATATTCACACTTTCGAGTGACTTTACAAAACTGTCCTTTCCCATTGTAATATTCAAACCTGAATAAGAGTTCACTTTTTATAATGAACTAAATATGAAACGTAGGTAATGATCATTTCAATGGATGAAATGAAAAAGCACTGACATAGTTTGTGAAGGATAAATTGTTTTTCTTCTGCTTCAGGTAAAATTTAATACTATATATCTAATTTTTTTTGTAATTTTAAAATGCAACACAATGTAATATAAATCCCCTTTTTGAAATTTGATTATTACTATATAAAACTCTCTATGAATATTTGAATTCAGACCATTCAACATTAATTGCTCACTTTTTATTGATAAATTTAAATGTATTGTGTTTCTCCGAAAAAAATTCTTTGCTTTATATATCAGCAGACTGGCATTGTGTTTTTTTGAAAGAAAAAGAAAATAATTTCCTCAAATTTAAGGTATATAAATTAAATAAATATCATTTTATTTATCCTTACCATTTTTTTTGTGTATTCTATATAATTTTATGTGTACCATTAGAAAATGCATGAAATTTTGCAAAATTTAAAATGTTTTTATTTTAATCTTTCACCTTTAATCAGTAGGCTATTTTCGCAAGGAAAATGACTTAGGGGATTGTTAACTTCATTAGTGCAGCTATAAAGAGTCCACTTTCATAATTAACTGACAATGAAAAGTCATTCATGTATAGCATTTCATAGTGCACGGAAAACCATGTACTATGAAAATTAGAGGGCAAAAAACTGACTTTTCATTGGACGAGAAGGGGTGAGTATGTTCTAATTAACCTTTCCACTAAAGATTTAACTTGACACTCATCAAATTAAAGGAAATTCACCACAAAATAAGTTGTTTAGTAATAGAATATTTTTTCACGAGTCAAGATGTCTGATATACCATTCAAGAAAATTAAGTCTGATAGAGGAATGTTGAAGAACAGAAATTCCGTCAGGCATTTGTAAAGAAAACTGGAGAAATAAGGTGGAGATGTACAGTTAAGTCGTGTTGTGAATATTATTCACAGATGAATCACGTACAATTATTTTGAATGGAGAATAAGTTCATATTCATGATCCAAATGTCTAGAAATTAGAACGTCAAATTTTGAGAACTGCGTGCAAAAGAAAAGCAACCGATATGTTGTCAGAGCGACCTTCAAAAATAATAAATTCAGAGCTCTTCAAATTGAAGAAGAAAATTTAGAAAAGAAAGATTTATAATATGTGCGTCAGTCAATGTATAGAGAGAGAGAGAAGAAAACTGCATCCGGCTCAACCTAAAAATCCAGCAGAATTTCACAGAATATTGGATGATACTTACTGGTGTTGTTACAAACAAAGATGATGACTTTGTATTGTGTAACGATCCACAAAGCGGGATTATTAGGATGTTTAAAAAATTATTTGTGCCCAATATTCTTGGTACTATTCTATATTGGAACCAGTGGAGTTTTGAGCTTTTCGTGGAGTAAAAAGATATATTATGCAGAGTTTTCAAATCAAAATTTTTAGTGTTAAGGACCATTTGTTTTCACATATAAGTTTAGTGCTGCTTTTTACAAATAAAACATTGTACATGTCTTTCGAGCCTTTTCTTGATAAAAAAAAAATCTCATATTATTCGACATAATTGGTCCTTGTGTTATGATTGTTTATGGATATATAGTTCTTCAAAACCTTTTTATATGATTATATTGATGAAATGACCCCATTATAAGTACGAAAGTTTGACTTACTTTTATAAATGTTTTGGAATTGTTGAAAAGTCATTAGTTTTCCCTCATCGTTTAATAAATCATTTATCAAAAAGATCCCTTTATCTATCCAATTTTTATAGAAAATAGATGTTGTTCCTATTTTTATGTTTTCATTATTCCAGAGCGAATCTGTTACAAACTCGTCTTCATTTTTTGGTATGAATTTATTTTGTAAATCTGTCCAAGTTTTAAAAACTTCTACCCTAAAAGGGTTTTTACATCTTTTTGTTTGGCCTAAAAAAAATAGGTTTTCAATTCTATTTTTTTCAGTACTTTCTAATAGCTTATTTTGTTTCGGGTTGTTTTTAAACAACCGTCTAATCAAAGTTAGTTTCAATCCTTTTATACATTTGTCAATATCTATCATTTTCAGTCCTCCTCATTTTTGTTTAGAACATAATATTTCTCTTGTTTATCTTGTCAGGTTTGTTTTCCCAAATAAATGAATAAATTTTATCACCTGGTTGTTTTAAAGTATTTTTGCATGGTGCTTGTAATGTTAAAAACAGATGGTTTAATTTTGAAATAATTAGTGTCTTAATGATAGTTTTTTTCCAACTGGTGGTAATGTTTGTTTATACCAAATTTTTATTATATTGTCAATTTCTTTAATTCTTGGACCATAATTCAACAATTCCATTTCATGCAAATTAACAGAAAAGTTTTTTCCTAGTAATGTAAACCTACTGGAACCCCATTCCAATCCCCATTTTACACACATGGTGTCTTGACTATAATTTTTTTTTTGCTTATCCACACCACCTCCAAGTTCATATGGAGACCAGACATTTCAGTATATTTTTTAAGTAAGCGAAGAGGGGTGTACCGTCAAGTATTATTGATGTGTCATCTGCGTATTGGGAGACAAGATATTCTGTGTCATCAATTTTAATTTCTTTGTTCTTTTTTATTAAAATTCCTAGAATTTCATCACATAAAAGAAAAATGTAGGGTGATAAAGGATCCCCTTGTCTACAGCCTCTTTGAATCTAAAAGAGATCTGATAAAAAAAAAGTTTTGGGATACTGATGAGCTTATATTTGTGTAATAGGTCTTTATCCAATGTTTAATAGAGGGATTTTCAAATGCTCGGAAACATTTTGGAACGACTATTCTGTGAAAAATCTTAAAATATGCATTATCTATATAACATAAGATCATATGGGAAATACATACAAATGTCTTCTTTAAGAGAACCACTGCTTGGAATGAAACTAGACATGTCATAAATATTCGTAGTAATGTAAACCTACTAGAACCCCATTCCAATCCCCATTTTACACACATGGTGTCTTGACTATAAATTTTTTTGCCTATCCACACCACCTTTGTTTTGTACAAGTTAATATGGAGACCAGACATTTCAGTATATTTTTGAAGTAAGCGAAGAGGGATGTACCGTCAAGTATTATTGATGTGTCATCTGCGTATTGGAAGACAAGATATTCTGTGTCATCAATTTTAATTTCTTTGTTCTTTTTGATTAAAATTCCTAGAATTTCAGCACATAAAAGAAAAATGTAAGATGATAAAGGATCCCTTGTCTACAGCCTCTTTGAATCTAAAAGAGATCTGATTAAAAAAAAAGTTTTGGGATACTGATGAGCTTATATTTGTGTAAAAGGTCTTTATCCAATGTTTAATAGAGGGTCCAAAATTGAAAAAATCTAATACTTCATTTATGAATTTCCATGATACGGAATCAAAAGCTTTTTCAAAATCTTTGAGAAGGAGAAGACCTGGCAAATCATTTACCTCTGTATAGAATGAAATATCATATATGAGACGAGTGTTTTCGCCAATATATCTTCCAGGAATGAAACATGTCTGATCATTGCTAATAATAATGGGTAGAACAGATTTTATACGCTCTGCTATACAACTTGATGCTAGTGTATATGTTGTATTTAAAAGACTTATTGGTCGCCAATTTTTCTTGAACTGTCTAGGTTTATCACCTTTTGATATTACTTGTTTTTGAGTTATTGACAATTCCCCTTCTGTAACCATAAATTATAGATTTGAAAACAAATTTTCCTACATTTGTCCAAAAGAATTTTAAAAAAATATTTGTAAAGCCATCTGACCCTGGACTTTTCTCATTTTTCATTCTACGCAAAGCTGTTACCAATTCATTATAAGTAATCTCCCCCTCTAAAGATTCTTTCACAATAAGTTTAATTTTGGTACATTATGAACTTTACATAGACGAAATTTAAAAAGTGACGCATTATTAAACAACACTGATTGATTCGGCGTATGAAAAAAAAAATATTCAACTATTTTTAGAAGTTTAATTTGGATCCTTTGAATCTCAATAAGGACCAACTTATAAACATTTATCTATATCCAAAATCTTAATATACGGTTAGATTCAGCATATTAAAGTACTTGAAGATTTCAAGACTTTTAATTACACGCCATTGAAATTGATCAAGAATAAAGCAAGTATATAAAGTCTTATAAATTATTGTTTTGGCTTATTTTTATCCAAATTCTTAAACAGTTTAGCAAAACCCCAAAAATCTATCAACAGAATAATATTATGGTACGTAACCTTGTGGTTAACTTCCATAGAGATCCATTCATTTATGGTCAAGTTATAGTCAAGAAACCAAACTCTCACTCATAGTCTGATTCATTGTTACGTTTTAAAATTATGTTCAATATGCATGCTTTTAAAAGATCATGATCAGAATGTTAACATTATTGCTAAGCCCAGCTGTACACCCTTGTTATTTATTTAATCTTTTAATTCATTTAAAGTTACTCATTTTCCATAAATGAATCTTCAATGAGACATAATAGGGAAATTTTAAAGGGAAATAAATTTACCAAAAGAAAACCAGGACGTTAGAAAAGCAGGGAAACAGACAGAGGAACGACCATAACTGTTTTCGTTTTTTACTTGGCAATGACTAGGTCTTAAATAAAATGAAATAAAGTACAAAAAGTCAAAAGTCTAAGGATGCTACCATTTGATTTTAGGGGGGGGGGGAGGGCTAGGATTTAAAATTTTGTCCTGCATTTATTTTATAGTTGTAATCATCATTATTGTCCTGTATTTTTGAATTTTCATTCTTTACAGACCTGCAATTTTCATTAGTTTACTGAAATTGTTTTCATAAATTGTCATCCTACTTGTTATACAAAATTACTGATCCTGCCTTTGTTTGTTCAAAAGCCTGTCTTGCCTTTTTCAAATTTCATCCAAGCCCCCTCCTCAAATCATGAAATGAGGGTGGATAAGACCTTTATCGGGACTCCGGGATCGAGTGTTTTTAAGGTCGGGATTTAGGGATTGACCCTTTCGTGATCTGGAAATTCTTTTTTTCCAATTTCGGGATGTTGGGATTTAAATTTATTTAAATTCGGGACCTCGGGATTTCGTGTTTTTAAGCCGGGATTTCGTGTTTTTAAGCCGGGATTTCGGGATCAGGACCCCTCTTACCCCCCCCCCCCCCCCTTCCCCTCACAAATGGTAGCTCCCTCCGACAATAAAATTTTAACCAAATAAATAAGAATCCCTGGACAATTACACAATGCTTATGTTCGTAGATCTTCTTATCAAATTGATTAAATCAAAACTAAATTGACTCCACAATACTTTTCTTTTTAAACGAAACATGTAGTTTTTAATGAAATACTCTATATGCCTTAGTAATACATGTAGTAATGTAAAAAAGATTACGAATAACTTATGACTTTATAATTGCTGTCATATTTTTTAAAGTGCAATTGAATATTTTATGGCATGATTTATATTCATGTAAAAAGTTATAAGATATCCAGAGGGATAATCAACCACCAGTACACCATTTATATGTCACGGAACAAGGCAAAAAGAAGAAAAAAACGTCCGATTCAGTTAAAAAAACACGACACATATTTTTGCTTTCTTAATTCATCTGAATAAAAAAAAAACTATATCTTTCTAGTATCTTTTTCCAACCTTTATCCTGACAGGTGTAGAAAATTAACGGGTGTCTTCTATTCCGTCCGCAATTTTAGGTTTCATATCTTGACTTACATCTAGAAATTGACAATGAGGGTCGGTTGAAAACAAAACTTTACGACAAAAGAGATGATTTCAGCTTTCCAATTGTGAACTTTCCATTTCTAAGTAGCAACATTCCAGCAGCACCTGCATACGGGGTATATATCTCACAATTGATACGATATTCCCGTGCTTGCATTTCCTATCATGATTTTCTTGATAGAGGGTTACTGCTCACACGGAAGCTATTAAACCAAGAGTTCCAAATGGTGAAGTTGAAATCATCCCTTCGTAAATTTTACGGACGCCATCACGAGTTGGTTGACCGTTATGGAATAACCGTTTCACAAATGATATCGGATATGTTTCTTACGTCGTAACTACAATCCCCTTCCCTTTCATGAATGTGACCTACCGAATTAGACTATTTACCGGATTTGTAATCACATAAGCAACACGACGGGTGCCACATGTGGAGCAGGATCTGCTTACCCTTCCGGAGCACCTGATATCACCCCTAGTTTTTGGTGGGGTTCGTGTTGTTTATTCTTTAGTTTTCTATGTTGTGTCATGTGTACTATTGTTTTTCTGTTTGTCTTTTTCATTTTTAGCCATGGCGTTGTCAGTTTGTTTTAGATTTATGAGTTTGACTGTCCCTTTGGTATCTTTCTTCCCTCTTTTAGGGAAAGTAAAGTCTATATTTAGAATCATAGTTGAAACTGAAACTACACATGTATGATATAAATAGAACATGCTATTTTCGCTTTATCAAATTTACATTTCGAAGGGATAGCTTGTTGTGCTTTTGTCATGTTTGTGTATCTTTCCGAATTTTTTTTATCAAATGCAATTTTGAAATGATATAAAAAAAAGTGTGGTGTTATTGTAAGTGACAAGTGAAAATGTTTCTTCTCAAGTCTCAATTCAAGATTATTACTGAATAGAGTAATCATTCTCTATAATAATAAGGGGCCCCAAAACTTGTAACTGCCGTGCTTTCAACTAAAAACCAGTTGTATCTAATTTTCATAACCTCTTCAGAAATACTAAAAAGTTTCTATGTTTAACGAACTTGATTTAACAGTATAAGGATTTTGCACAGTCAGTTCTATTTCATGTCTCATGAGCCGTGGTTCTTTGCACCAATGGTTTTGTCGTTATGTTTTGAATTGTAGATTTTTGAATCTGGCCAAAAGACCAATAAATTGAAAATCTTGATCATGTAAAGCATCTGCCAACTTTAAAGCTTTTCCCTATGTATCACGTGTATTTTTGGCGTGTCATACTTTTAATTTCAACAGCTCGTATCTCAAATCATAAAATCAGTTACATCCTTTTTTTGCCCCTACAACTGAAAGTCGGATATTATTGGTATATATATAGTTATTTGGCATAACTCCTCCTACTGTTTGATGCCTAGGAAGTTTTCACTTTGCTGTCTGTTGAGTAGTTAAGTACGTACACTGCGCTTCAATAGAAACGATTCCCTTTTCAAACAATTTTATGTGACTACATGTCCATTATGTATTCCGTTTGCATTGAATGGGTTGAAATGTCATAAAATGTGTCTATATGTATGGTCGATTAAAGCTTGTGTTATATGATTTTTTTAAATAAATATGAATTCATAACTACATAAAAGTCATGGCCCGTACAAGTGTTTCTTACCAAAAAACACAATTATCGTCCTTGAGGTCAAAGTTCAAGGTCACATGAAGGTCAAAATTTAAGAAGGCACACCACCTCATGATGATACATCCACATGCCAAAGATGTAAGGCCTAGGTCAAAAGGCAAAAGAAGTCATGGCCTACATGGTTGTTTTTTTCACGAAAAAAAAACATAAAGTTGACCTTGAGGTCACATTTGAAGGTCACTCAAAGGTCATCATGATGCAAGACACTCAACCCTGTGATGATACATCCACATGCCAAATATCTAAGGCCTAGTTCAAAAGACGAACAAAAATATGGCTATTATGTACTTTTTCAATAGATTTTGCTCTTATGTAACGAACCAATTTGAGGGTGGAGCGTAATTTAAACTTAAATACCAAAAAATCTAACGGTTAAATTATTTAAAAAATTTGCAAGAACAACCGACTAGTATAGCACTCCGATTGCTTAGTTTTATGAAAAAATTAAACGACACATTTTTGTTCGAAAAAAAAATTCTTCTTCAAATACTAGAAGCACAGCATTCACTTTTTGGGGCTGATTCTGATACCTCCTATTAAAGTTCTGGCAAAATTTTTAATCCGGAATAAAAAACTTACAAGAAAGAGGTATCAGTGAACTAATATTCACCTCAGCTATCATTATTAGCTATGCTATTGTCAATTTAGGATTAAATTTTAAAAAATTTAACAAATTCAACCCTATACCCATATTTCAGAAACTTCCAATTTTGGCTGATACTAGTATGTAAAAGATGCCATATTTGAGTTGCCAAATCTTTTACACCTATAGTTCAAATCTTTTAAAATTTTTACAAGATGTTTAGATTGGCCTAGTTTATCAAAGAACAAAAATTAAGAAAAATTAAACGACAGGATTTTTTTGGGGTATACTGTTGGGTACCCCC
Organism: Mytilus edulis; assembly: GCF_963676685.1. NCBI lineage: Eukaryota > Metazoa > Mollusca > Bivalvia > Mytilida > Mytilidae > Mytilus > Mytilus edulis. The sequence goes on from NC_092352.1 coordinate 75,182,595, forward strand.
TTAAAGCACTGACAAAAGCATGCCTCCATTAAGGAAGTTACGAATCAGATCTACTCTAACATCGTGTGTTTGATTTTCTATGCACTTTATAATATATATATATATATATATATATATATATATACAATTCGTCTAAACATCAACCCAACAATGTTAGATCTGTAAATTTGCTTTCGCAAATTTTTGGTTCTTCCCTCGCCGGGATTCGAACCCATGCTACTGTGATATCGTGACACCAAATCGCCTGCACTGCAGCCGTCCCGCTAGACCACACGACCACCTGGGCTCTACAAAAATAGAGCTTTCGCTGGCCGTGTGTTACCTTTCCACGTCAGTTTTAATCTAGCGGCGTACTGCAGTACATGATATATAAGGCATGAAGATGTTATTGTTACAGATCAGCTAAATTATCTATAGTAAAGGATCCTACAAATTAATGTAAGATACAGTCACAGAAAATAATTATATTTATAAGTACGTCTGAGTCAGTGACAACCCTACAACAGATGTATCCATCGGATCGCCATCAATGATGGTGATACATGGCTGTGTACATAATGTATATACAATTCGTCTAAACATCAACCCAACAATGTTAGATCTGTAAATTTGCTTTCGCAAATTTTTGGTTCTTCCCTCGCCGGGATTCGAACCCATGCTACTGTGATATCGTGACACCAAATCGCCGGCACTGCAGCCGTCCCGCTAGACCACACGACCACCTGGGCTCTACAAAAATAGAGCTTTCGCTGGCCGTGTGTTACCTTTCCACGTCAGTTTTAATCTAGCGGCGTACTGCAGTACATGATATATAAGGCATGAAGATGTTATTGTTAAAGATCAGCTAAATTATCTATAGTAAAGGATCCTACAAATTAATGTAAGATACAGTCACAGAAAATAATTATATTTATAAGTACGTCTGAGTCAGTGACAACCCTACAACAGATGTATCCATCGGATCGCCATCAATGATGGTGATACATGGCTGTGTACATAATGTATATACAATTCGTCTAAACATCAACCCAACAATGTTAGATCTGTAAATTTGCTTTCGCAAATTTTTGGTTCTTCCCTCGCCGGGATTCGAACCCATGCTACTGTGATATCGTGACACCAAATCGCCTGCACTGCAGCCGTCCCGCTAGACCACACGACCACCTGGGCTCTACAAAAATAGAGCTTTCGCTGGCCGTGTGTTACCTTTCCACGTCACTTTTAATCTAGCGGCGTACTGCAGTACATGATATATAAGGCATGAAGATGTTATTGTTACAGATCAGCTAAATTATCTATAGTAAAGGATCCTACAAATTAATGTAAGATACAGTCACAGAAAATAATTATATTTATAAGTACGTCTGAGTCAGTGACAACCCTACAACAGATGTATCCATCGGATCGCCATCAATGATGGTGATACATGGCTGTGTACATAATGTATATACAATTCGTCTAAACATCAACCCAACAATGTTAGATCTGTAAATTTGCTTTCGCAAATTTTTGGTTCTTCCCTCGCCGGGATTCGAACCCATGCTACTGTGATATCGTGACACCAAATCGCCTGCACTGCAGCCGTCCCGCTAGACCACACGACCACCTGGGCTCTACAAAAATAGAGCTTTCGCTGGCCGTGTGTTACCTTTCCACGTCAGTTTTAATCTAGCGGCGTACTGCAGTACATGATATATAAGGCATGAAGATGTTATTGTTACAGATCAGCTAAATTATCTATAGTAAAGGATCCTACAAATTAATGTAAGATACAGTCACAGAAAATAATTATATTTATAAGTACGTCTGAGTCAGTGACAACCCTACAACAGATGTATCCATCGGATCGCCATCAATGATGGTGATACATAGCTGTGTACATAATGTATATACAATTCGTCTAAACATCAACCCAACAATGTTAGATCTGTAAATTTGCTTTCGCAAATTTTTGGTTCTTCCCTCGCCGGGATTCGAACCCATGCTACTGTGATATCGTGACACCAAATCACCTGCACTGCAGCCGTCCCGCTAGACCACACGACCACCTGGGCTCTACAAAAATAGAGCTTTCGCTGGCCGTGTGTTACCTTTCCACGTCAGTTTTAATCTAGCGGCGTACTGCAGTACATGATATATAAGGCATGAAGATGTTATTGTTACAGATCAGCTAAATTATCTATAGTAAAGGATCCTACAAATTAATGTAAGATACAGTCACAGAAAATAATTATATTTATAAGTACGTCTGAGTCAGTGACAACCCTACAACAGATGTATCCATCGGATCGCCATCAATGATGGTGATACATGGCTGTGTACATAATGTATATACAATTCGTCTAAACATCAACCCAACAATGTTAGATCTGTAAATTTGCTTTCGCAAATTTTTGGTTCTTCCCTCGCCGGGATTCGAACCCATGCTACTGTGATATCGTGACACCAAATCGCCTGCACTGCAGCCGTCCCGCTAGACCACACGACCACCTGGGCTCTACAAAAATAGAGCTTTCGCTGGCCGTGTGTTACCTTTCCACGTCAGTTTTAATCTAGCGGCGTACTGCAGTACATGATATATAAGGCATGAAGATGTTATTGTTACAGATCAGCTAAATTATCTATAGTAAAGGATCCTACAAATTAATGTAAGATACAGTCACAGAAAATAATTATATTTATAAGTACGTCTGAGTCAGTGACAACCCTACAACAGATGTATCCATCGGATCGCCATCAATGATGGTGATACATGGCTGTGTACATAATGTATATACAATTCGTCTAAACATCAACCCAACAATGTTAGATCTGTAAATTTGCTTTCGCAAATTTTTGGTTCTTCCCTCGCCGGGATTCGAACCCATGCTACTGTGATATCGTGACACCAAATCACCTGCACTGCAGCCGTCCCGCTAGACCACACGACCACCTGGGCTCTACAAAAATAGAGCTTTCGCTGGCCGTGTGTTACCTTTCCACGTCAGTTTTAATCTAGCGGCGTACTGCAGTACATGATATATAAGGCATGAAGATGTTATTGTTAAAGATCAGCTAAATTATCTATAGTAAAGGATCCTACAAATTAATGTAAGATACAGTCACAGAAAATAATTATATTTATAAGTACGTCTGAGTCAGTGACAACCCTACAACAGATGTATCCATCGGATCGCCATCAATGATGGTGATACATGGCTGTGTACATAATGTATATACAATTCGTCTAAACATCAACCCAACAATGTTAGATCTGTAAATTTGCTTTCGCAAATTTTTGGTTCTTCCCTCGCCGGGATTCGAACCCATGCTACTGTGATATCGTGACACCAAATCGCCTGCACTGCAGCCGTCCCGCTAGACCACACGACCACCTGGGCTCTACAAAAATAGAGCTTTCGCTGGCCGTGTGTTACCTTTCCACGTCAGTTTTAATCTAGCGGCGTACTGCAGTACATGATATATAAGGCATGAAGATGTTATTGTTACAGATCAGCTAAATTATCTATAGTAAAGGATCCTACAAATTAATGTAAGATACAGTCACAGAAAATAATTATATTTATAAGTACGTCTGAGTCAGTGACAACCCTACAACAGATGTATCCATCGGATCGCCATCAATGATGGTGATACATGGCTGTGTACATAATGTATATACAATTCGTCTAAACATCAACCCAACAATGTTAGATCTGTAAATTTGCTTTCGCAAATTTTTGGTTCTTCCCTCGCCGGGATTCGAACCCATGCTACTGTGATATCGTGACACCAAATCACCTGCACTGCAGCCGTCCCGCTAGACCACACGACCACCTGGGCTCTACAAAAATAGAGCTTTCGCTGGCCGTGTGTTACCTTTCCACGTCAGTTTTAATCTAGCGGCGTACTGCAGTACATGATATATAAGGCATGAAGATGTTATTGTTACAGATCAGCTAAATTATCTATAGTAAAGGATCCTACAAATTAATGTAAGATACAGTCACAGAAAATAATTATATTTATAAGTACGTCTGAGTCAGTGACAACCCTACAACAGATGTATCCATCGGATCGCCATCAATGATGGTGATACATGGCTGTGTACATAATGTATATACAATTCGTCTAAACATCAACCCAACAATGTTAGATCTGTAAATTTGCTTTCGCAAATGTTTGGTTCTTCCCTCGCCGGGATTCGAACCCATGCTACTGTGATATCGTGACACCAAATCGCCTGCACTGCAGCCGTCCCGCTAGACCACACGACCACCTGGGCTCTACAAAAATAGAGCTTTCGCTGGCCGTGTGTTACCTTTCCACGTCAGTTTTAATCTAGCGGCGTACTGCAGTACATGATATATAAGGCATGAAGATGTTATTGTTACAGATCAGCTAAATTCTCTATAGTAAAGGATCCTACAAATTAATGTAAGATACAGTCACAGAAAATAATTATATTTATAAGTACGTCTGAGTCAGTGACAACCCTACAACAGATGTATCCATCGGATCGCCATCAATGATGGTGATACATGGCTGTGTACATAATGTATATACAATTCGTCTAAACATCAACCCAACAATGTTAGATCTGTAAATTTGCTTTCGCAAATTTTTGGTTCTTTCCTCGCCGGGATTCGAACCCATGCTACTGTGATATCGTGACACCAAATCGCCTGCACTGCAGCCGTCCCGCTAGACCACACGACCACCTGGGCTCTACAAAAATAGAGCTTTCGCTGGCCGTGTGTTACCTTTACACGTCAGTTTTAATCTAGCGGCGTACTGCAGTACATGATATATAAGGCATGAAGATGTTATTGTTAAAGATCAGCTAAATTATCTATAGTAAAGGATCCTACAAATTAATGTAAGATACAGTCACAGAAAATAATTATATTTATAAGTACGTCTGAGTCAGTGACAACCCTACAACAGATGTATCCATCGGATCGCCATCAATGATGGTGATACATGGCTGTGTACATAATGTATATACAATTCGTCTAAACATCAACCCAACAATGTTAGATCTGTAAATTTGCTTTCGCAATTGTTTGGTTCTTCCCTCGCCGGGATTCGAACCCATGCTACTGTGATATCGTGACACCAAATCGCCTGCACTGCAGCCGTCCCGCTAGACCACACGACCACCTGGGCTCTACAAAAATAGAGCTTTCGCTGGCCGTGTGTTACCTTTCCACGTCAGTTTTAATCTAGCGGCGTACTGCAGTACATGATATATAAGGCATGAAGATGTTATTGTTACAGATCAGCTAAATTCTCTATAGTAAAGGATCCTACAAATTAATGTAAGATACAGTCACAGAAAATAATTATATTTATAAGTACGTCTGAGTCAGTGACAACCCTACAACAGATGTATCCATCGGATCGCCATCAATGATGGTGATACATGGCTGTGTACATAATGTATATACAATTCGTCTAAACATCAACCCAACAATGTTAGATCTGTAAATTTGCTTTCGCAAATTTTTGGTTCTTTCCTCGCCGGGATTCGAACCCATGCTACTGTGATATCGTGACACCAAATCGCCTGCACTGCAGCCGTCCCGCTAGACCACACGACCACCTGGGCTCTACAAAAATAGAGCTTTCGCTGGCCGTGTGTTACCTTTACACGTCAGTTTTAATCTAGCGGCGTACTGCAGTACATGATATATAAGGCATGAAGATGTTATTGTTAAAGATCAGCTAAATTATCTATAGTAAAGGATCCTACAAATTAATGTAAGATACAGTCACAGAAAATAATTATATTTATAAGTACGTCTGAGTCAGTGACAACCCTACAACAGATGTATCCATCGGATCGCCATCAATGATGGTGATACATGGCTGTGTACATAATGTATATACAATTCGTCTAAACATCAACCCAACAATGTTAGATCTGTAAATTTGCTTTCGCAAATTTTTGGTTCTTCCCTCGCCGGGATTCGAACCCATGCTACTGTGATATCGTGACACCAAATCGCCTGCACTGCAGCCGTCCCGCTAGACCACACGACCACCTGGGCTCTACAAAAATAGAGCTTTCGCTGGCCGTGTGTTACCTTTCCACGTCAGTTTTAATCTAGCGGCGTACTGCAGTACATGATATATAAGGCATGAAGATGTTATTGTTACAGATCAGCTAAATTATCTATAGTAAAGGATCCTACAAATTAATGTAAGATACAGTCACAGAAAATAATTATATTTATAAGTACGTCTGAGTCAGTGACAACCCTACAACAGATGTATCCATCGGATCGCCATCAATGATGGTGATACATGGCTGTGTACATAATGTATATACAATTCGTCTAAACATCAACCCAACAATGTTAGATCTGTAAATTTGCTTTCGCAAATTTTTGGTTCTTCCCTCGCCGGGATTCGAACCCATGCTACTGTGATATCGTGACACCAAATCGCCTGCACTGCAGCCGTCCCGCTAGACCACACGACCACCTGGGCTCTACAAAAATAGAGCTTTCGCTGGCCGTGTGTTACCTTTCCACGTCAGTTTTAATCTAGCGGCGTACTGCAGTACATGATATATAAGGCATGAAGATGTTATTGTTACAGATCAGCTAAATTATCTATAGTAAAGGATCCTACAAATTAATGTAAGATACAGTCACAGAAAATAATTATATTTATAAGTACGTCTGAGTCAGTGACAACCCTACAACAGATGTATCCATCGGATCGCCATCAATGATGGTGATACATGGCTGTGTACATAATGTATATATAATTCGTCTAAACATCAACCCAACAATGTTAGATCTGTAAATTTGCTTTCGCAAATTTTTGGTTCTTCCCTCGCCGGGATTCGAACCCATGCTACTGTGATATCGTGACACCAAATCGCCTGCACTGCAGCCGTCCCGCTAGACCACACGACCACCTGGGCTCTACAAAAATAGAGCTTTCGCTGGCCGTGTGTTACCTTTCCACGTCAGTTTTAATCTAGCGGCGTACTGCAGTACATGATATATAAGGCATGAAGATGTTATTGTTAAAGATCAGCTAAATTATCTATAGTAAAGGATCCTACAAATTAATGTAAGATACAGTCACAGAAAATAATTATATTTATAAGTACGTCTGAGTCAGTGACAACCCTACAACAGATGTATCCATCGGATCGCCATCAATGATGGTGATACATGGCTGTGTACATAATGTATATACAATACGTCTAAACATCAACCCAACAATGTTAGATCTGTAAATTTGCTTTCGCAAATTTTTGGTTCTTCCCTCGCCGGGATTCGAACCCATGCTACTGTGATATCGTGACACCAAATCGCCTGCACTGCAGCCGTCCCGCTAGACCACACGACCACCTGGGCTCTACAAAAATAGAGCTTTCGCTGGCCGTGTGTTACCTTTCCACGTCAGTTTTAATCTAGCGGCGTACTGCAGTACATGATATATAAGGCATGAAGATGTTATTGTTACAGATCAGCTAAATTATCTATAGTAAAGGATCCTACAAATTAATGTAAGATACAGTCACAGAAAATAATTATATTTATAAGTACGTCTGAGTCAGTGACAACCCTACAACAGATGTATCCATCGGATCGCCATCAATGATGGTGATACATGGCTGTGTACATAATGTATATACAATTCGTCTAAACATCAACCCAACAATGTTAGATCTGTAAATTTGCTTTCGCAAATTTTTGGTTCTTCCCTCGCCGGGATTCGAACCCATGCTACTGTGATATCGTGACACCAAATCGCCTGCACTGCAGCCGTCCCGCTAGACCACACGACCACCTGGGCTCTACAAAAATAGAGCTTTCGCTGGCCGTGTGTTACCTTTCCACGTCAGTTTTAATCTAGCGGCGTACTGCAGTACATGCCTTATATATCATGTACTGCAGTACGCCGCTAGATTAAAACTGACGTGGAAAGGTAACACACGGCCAGCGAAAGCTCTATTTTTGTAGAGCCCAGGTGGTCGTGTGGTCTAGCGGGACGGCTGCAGTGCAGGCGATTTGGTGTCACGATATCACAGTAGCATGGGTTCGAATCCCGGCGAGGGAAGAACCAAAAATTTGCGAAAGCAAATTTACAGATCTAACATTGTTGGGTTGATGTTTAGACGAATTGTATATAAATTATGTACACAGCCATGTATCACCATCATTGATGGCGATCCGATGGATACATCTGTTGTAGGGTTGTCACTGACTCAGACGTACTTATAAATATAATTATTTTCTGTGACTGTATCTTACATTAATTTGTAGGATCCTTTACTATAGATAATTTAGCTGATCTGTAACAATAACATCTTCATGCCTTATATATCATGTACTGCAGTACGCCGCTAGATTAAAACTGACGTGGAAAGGTAACACACGGCCAGCGAAAGCTCTATTTTTGTAGAGCCCAGGTGGTCGTGTGGTCAAGCGGGACGGCTGCAGTGCAGGCGATTTGGTGTCACGATATCACAGTAGCATGGGTTCGAATCCCGGCGAGGGAAGAACCAAAAATTTGCGAAAGCAAATTTACAGATCTAACATTGTTGGGTTGATGTTTAGACGAATTGTATATACATTATGTACACAGCCATGTATCACCATCATTGATGGCGATCCGATGGATACATCTGTTGTAGGGTTGTCACTGACTCAGACGTACTTATAAATATAATTATTTTCTGTGACTGTATCTTACATTAATTTGTAGGATCCTTTACTATAGATAATTTAGCTGATCTGTAACAATAACATCTTCATGCCTTATATATCATGTACTGCAGTACGCCGCTAGATTAAAACTGACGTGGAAAGGTAACTCACGGCCAGCGAAAGCTCTATTTTTGTAGAGCCCAGGTGGTCGTGTGGTCTAGCGGGACGGCTGCAGTGCAGGCGATTTGGTGTCACGATATCACAGTAGCATGGGTTCGAATCCCGGCGAGGGAAGAACCAAAAATTTGCGAAAGCAAATTTACAGATCTAACATTGTTGGGTTGATGTTTAGACGAATTGTATATACATTATGTACACAGCCATGTATCACCATCATTGATGGCGATCCGATGGATACATCTGTTGTAGGGTTGTCACTGACTCAGACGTACTTATAAATATAATTATTTTCTGTGACTGTATCTTACATTAATTTGTAGGATCCTTTACTATAGATAATTTAGCTGATCTGTAACAATAACATCTTCATGCCTTATATATCATGTACTGCAGTACGCCGCTAGATTAAAACTGACGTGGAAAGGTAACACACGGCCAGCGAAAGCTCTATTTTTGTAGAGCCCAGGTGGTCGTGTGGTCTAGCGGGACGGCTGCAGTGCAGGCGATTTGGTGTCACGATATCACAGTAGCATGGGTTCGAATCCCGGCGAGGGAAGAACCAAAAATTTGCGAAAGCAAATTTACAGATCTAACATTGTTGGGTTGATGTTTAGACGAATTGTATATACATTATGTACACAGCCATGTATCACCATCATTGATGGCGATCCGATGGATACATCTGTTGTAGGGTTGTCACTGACTCAGACGTACTTATAAATATAATTATTTTCTGTGACTGTATCTTACATTAATTTGTAGGATCCTTTACTATAGATAATTTAGCTGATCTGTAACAATAACATCTTCATGCCTTATATATCATGTACTGCAGTACGCCGCTAGATTAAAACTGACGTGGAAAGGTAACACACGGCCAGCGAAAGCTCTATTTTTGTAGAGCCCAGGTGGTCGTGTGGTCTAGCGGGACGGCTGCAGTGCAGGCGATTTGGTGTCACGATATCACAGTAGCATGGGTTCGAATCCCGGCGAGGGAAGAACCAAAAATTTGCGAAAGCAAATTTACAGATCTAACATTGTTGGGTTGATGTTTAGACGAATTGTATATACATTATGTACACAACCATGTATCACCATCATTGATGGCGATCCGATGGATACATCTGTTGTAGGGTTGTCACTGACTCAGACGTATATATATATATATATATATATATATATATAAATAAATAAACAAGTCTAAATTGAAAACAACGTTCAAACCTAAGTATGATTGTGTTGGATAAAAACCGCAACTTTTATAAGTGTGCCTGTAAAACAAATTTCGTTGTAGAGGGGTCTCATGATTGGTTAATTTAAAGGGTCATAAGCTTGATCAGCTCACTGGATAAATTAAAATATGTAATAGTAATACACCGAGGGAAAGGTGTGTCTGGATAAGAAACCTCGTCGGTCGGAGGCCGGAGGGGTTTCTTATCCTGACACGCCGTATCCCAAGGTGTATAACTAACTTACATCCCATTCTAAACTGTATATTGTAAACATTGATTATTAAATTGAAAAAAAAATAGGAAAGCATATATTTTATTGACAACATTAACGGTTACCATGATTTATAAGATTTTTTTTTTATTACATGAAAAACCCACTAGTAACACTTTTTTGGTAATCTTCGTTCAAAATTTTACAAGTGAGTATATTTTACCAATGTCAAGATTGTTTGGCATATTCCAATTAAATACATGGGTAAATAGGGATCAGCAGGTCAAGGTTGACCGTATCGTGTACTAGTATTCTTTTTACAAACAAAAAATACGTCATGCTCCTTCCAAGCAGTTGTCAATATGGAAGGGTATGAGACTGACGACTTTTTTTTTTTTGGCAAGCGTTGGATTTGGTAGAAGAGACTAAAGATAAAGGCAATTTTATAACCCAAAATAATTACCTGTATCAGTTTAATAAAGGTAATCATAACTATATTTTTTATCTTACGGTTTTATAGGAAAAAAATGCCCCTTCTTCTGCAGAATAAATGAATATTCATATTCGAACCTACAAAAGGGATGTGTGTCTGCAATTGAAATCCGACTACCAGACACTCTCAGCATACAAAGATACAGATTTAATATTTCGTAACTCTCTCTTTTTGGGAGCAGGGGCTGATCCAGCTGTGTTCCCAACTCAACAGAAGGGGGGTGGGTTTCAAATCATTCAAATACATTGATCTTTTAAATCGGGTCCAACCCGCGGAACCCCTACCTACCCCGGATCGGCCACTGAATAACTAGGGGGGGGGGGGGGGGTCCGAGAGTTAGAAGTCCCTCCTTTTAAAAAAGTTTCGATGCTTTAGAATAGAGACATATGACTGGGATAAAAAAAAAATATTACAGCAACTGAGTCATTAAAGGATCATTTTTAACATGATTTTTGTGACAAAAATGTCGTTTATTGATTTGGGGATGTACGGCGGGCGGTCATGCAGTCGGGCGGGCGGCAACCAAATGGTGTCCGTGCATTTACTCATGAACCGTTCATCCAAAGCTTTTAAAATGAAGGTCAAGTTCAAGAATGAGGATTTTGACTTTTACCGTTCAGGAGTTATGGTTCTTGAAAGATTGAAAAATGACGTTTCCAGTCGTGTCCGTGGATTTACGCAGGAATTGTTCAACCAAAGCTTCCCAAATTTTAATATGTTGTTACTGATGACAAAATGGAGGTCAAGTTCAAGAATGACGATTTTGACTTTTACCGTTCAGGAGTTATGGTTCTTGAAAGATTGAAAAATGGCGTTTCCAGTCGTGTCCGTGCATTTACGCATGAACTGTTTGATTAAAACTTCCCAAATTTTAATATGTTGTTACTGATGACAAAATGGAGGTCAAGTTAAAGAATGACGATATTTACTTTTACCGTTCAGGAGTTATGGTTCTTGAAAGATTGAAAAATCGCGTTTCCAGTCGTGTCCTTGCATTTACGCATGAACTGTTCAATCAAAGCTTCCCAAATTTTATTATGTTGTTACTGATGACAAAATGGAGGTCAAGTTCAAGAATGACGATTTTGAATTTTACCGTTCAGGAGTTATGGTTCTTGAAAGATTGAAAAATGGCGTTTCCAATCGTGTCCGTGCACTTACGCATGAACTGTTTGATTAAAGCTTCCCAAATTTTAATATGTTGTTACTGATGACAAAATGGAGGTCAAGTTCAAGAATGACGATTTTGACTTTTACCGTTCAGGAGTTATGGTTCTTGAAAGATTGAAAAATCGCGTTTCCAGTCGTGTCCGTGCATTTACGCAAGAACTGTTCAATCAAAGCTTCCCAAATTTTAATATGTTGTTACTGATGACAAAATGGAGGTCAAGTTCAAGAATGACGATTTTGCCTTTACCGTTCAGGAGATATGGTTCTTGAAAGATTGAAAAATGGCGTTTCCAGTCGTGTCCGTGCATTTACGCATGAACTGTTCAATCAAAGCTTCCCAAATTTTAATATGTTGTTACTGATGACAAAATGGAGGTCAAGTTCAAAAATGACGATTTTGACTTTTACAGTTCAGGAGTTATGGTTCTTGAAAGATTAAAATGGCGTTTCAAGTCGTGTCCGTGCATTTACGCATGAACTGTTTAAGCAAAGCTTCCCAAATTTTAATATGTTGTTACTGATGACAAAATGGAGGTCAAGTTCAAGAATGACGATTTTGACTTTTACCGTTTAGGAGTTATGGTTCTTGAAAGATTGAAAAATGGCGTTTCCAGTCGTGTCCGTGCATTTACGCATAAACTGTTTGATTAAAACTTCCCAAATTTTAATATGTTGTTACTGATGACAAAATGGAGGTCAAGTTCAAGAATGACGATTTTGCCTTTACCGTTCAGGAGATATGGTTCTTGAAAGATTGAAAAATGGCGTTTCCAGTCGTGTCTTTGCATTTACGCATGAACTGTTCAATCAAAGCTTCCCAAATTTTAATATGTTGTTACTGATGACAAAATGGAGGTCAAGTTCAAAAATGACGATTTTGACTTTTACAGTTCAGGAGTTATGGTTCTTGAAAGATTGAAAAATGGCGTTTCAAGTCGTGTCCGTGCATTTACGCATGAACTGTTTAATCAAAGCTTCCCAAATTTTAATATGTTGTTACTGATGACAAAATGGAGGTCAAGTTCAAGAATGACGATTTTGACTTTTACCGTTTAGGAGTTATGGTTCTTGAAAGATTGAAAAATGGCGTTTCCAGTCGTGTCCGTGCATTTACGCATAAACTGTTTGATTAAAACTTCCCAAATTTTAATATGTTGTTACTGATGACAAAATGGAGGTCAAGTTCAAGAATGACGATTTTGACTTTTACCGTTCAGGAGTTATGGTTCTTGAAAGATTGAAAAATCGCGTTTCCAGTCGTGTCCGTGCATTTACGCAAGAACTGTTCAATCAAAGCTTCCCAAATTTTAATATTTTGTTACTGATGACAAAATGGAGGTCAAGTTCAAGAATGACGATTTTGCCTTTACCGTTCAGGAGTTATGGTTCTTGAAAGATTGAAAAATGGCGTTTCCAGTCGTGTCCGTGCATTTACGCATGAACTGTTCAATCAAAGCTTTCCAAATTTTAATATTGTGTTACTGATGACAAAATGGAGGTCAAGTTCAAGAATGACGATTTTGACTTTTACCGTTCAGGAGTTATGGTTCTTGAAAGATTGAAAAATAGCGTTTCCAGTCATGTCCGTGCATTTACTCATGAACTGTTCAACCAAAGCTTTTCAAATTTTAATATGTTGTTACTGATGACAAAAATGGAGGTCAAGTTTAATAATGTCGATTTTGACTTTTACCGTTCAGGAGTTATGGTTCTTGAAAGATAAAAAAAAAAAGGCGTTTCCATTCAATGTTGTTGCATTTACTCATGAACCATTCAACCTAAGCTCTTTCAAATTTTAATATGTTCATCAGTTATGGTTCATGTTATATTGCCAGGACACAAATAAATGTTAATAAATCCGGTTTGCTGTCGTTGTGACAGCCTCTTGTTGTATTAAAAATATATGCTTATTTTTTTTTTCACTATTGGAATTTTTTTTAATATTTTTGTTTAATATCTTGAAACAATTTGTAGTGTGCACTATTAGTATTTTCGTATGTTCATGCTTTTTAAAGAATAATCAATTTCTATTGTTACGAATAACAATGGACTTTGTTTGCGGGATGTAGAAGTAGGGGTTTCCAGAAACCCCGCTCGTCACACCCTGTGGTCAAAATCCATTGTTATTCGTACCAATAGATCAATTCAATTTGCCCTTGTTTCAAAAAAAGAAATTATGAAGTATTATAACAATAAAACTGGGGTGTAAGCTAACAGATGCCTTGTGGAATGTGGAAGGCACTAGACGGGGATTTTTGTTTAATTTTAAAAATTTATTTTTTGATCATGAGAGGAACAGATTCTTACATAGTTTAATATGGATTAACCGTTTCACAAATGATATCGGATATGTTCCTTACGTCGTAACTACAACCACCTTCCCTTTCATGAATGTGACCTACCGAATTAGACTATTTACCGGATTTGTTATCACATAAGCAACACGACGGGTGCCACATGTGGAGCAGGATCTGCTTAGCCTTCCGGAGCACCCGAGACCACCCCTAGTTTTTTGGTGAGGTTCATGTTGTTTATTCTTTAGTTTTCTATGTTGTGTCATGTGTACTATTGTTTATCTGTTTGTCTTTTTTCATTTGAGCCATGGCGTTGTCAGTTTGTTTTCGATTAATGAGTTTGACTGTCCCTTTGGTATCTTTCGTCCCTCTTTTTGACCAATTCAAACCAGCTCGACTAGTGAAGTGTAAAAAAAATTCAAATAATTATTATTATAAAAAATCCCCGCCCTTTTTAGCACACCTAGCCCGAACGGCCAATTGACTATTATAATCACTTTGCGTCCGTCGTCGTCGTTAACTTTTTACATTTTAAACTTCTGCTAGAGAACCACTCAATGGAATGGAACCAAAACAAGAGGCTCTCAAGAGCCTGAATCGCTCACCTTAATTTTTTTGGTTAAATCTCTCATCAATGATTATTTTGGCTTTTCAATTTATTTAAATGTTCAGTTGATCTGTATCTATAATAGTATTCAAGATAATAACCAAAAACTGCAAAATTTCTTCAATCATCAATTCAGAGGCATTATACCTGAAAAACCAGTTACCCAATTCGGCTGAAAATTACAGGACAGGTATTCCTTGAGCTAATAAATACTTTAACATATTGTCTTATTTGCTCTAAATGCTGGAGTTTTTGAGATATAAGCCAAAAACTGCATTTTACCCTGTGATCTATTTTTAGCCATGACGGCCATGTTTTTTGACGAAATAGAAAATAAAGCACAAACTTTATTTTATACACCCTACTGATCATTCAGTTGAAGTTTGGTTGAATTTAGTTGAGTAGTTTTAGAGGAGAAGATTTTTTAAAGTTGGCAAATATGATGAACAAATTGTGAAAAATTGTCATTAAAGGACAATAACCCCTTAAGGGGTCAATTGACAATTTTGGTCATATTAACTTATTTGTAGATCTTACTTTGCTGATCATTTTTGCTGTTTACAGTTTATCTTTATCTATAATAATATTCAAGATAATGACCAAAAACTGCAAAATTTCCTTAAAATTACCAATTAAGTGGCAGCAACCCAACAATTGGTTGTTTGATTCATCTGAAAATTTCAGGGCTGATAGATATTGACCTAATGAACATTTTTACCCCATGTCAGATTTGCTCTAAATGCTTTCGTTTTTGAGATATAAGCCAAAAACTGCATTTGACCCCTATGTTCTATTTTAAGTAACGGCGGCCATCTTTTTTGACGGATCAAAAATCAAAGCACACACTTTGTGCAAGATAATCTAAGGAACAATCATGCTAAGTTTTAACCAAATCCATTCAGTAGTTTCAGAGGAGAAGATTTTTTAAAGTTAGCAAATATGATGAACAAATTGTGAAAAATTGTCATTAAAGGACAATAACCCCTTAAGGGGTCAATTGACAATTTTGGTCATTTTAACTTATTTGTAGATCTTACTTTGCTGATCATTTTTGCTGTTTACAGTTTATCTTTATCTATAATAATATTCAAGATAATGACCAAAAACTGCAAAATTTCCTTAAAATTACCAATTAAGTGGCAGCAATCCAACAATGGTTTGTTTGATTCATCTGAAAATTTCAGGGCTGATAGATCTTGACCTGATGAACATTTTTACCCCATGTCAGATTTGCTCTAAATGCTTTCGTTTTTGAAATATAAGCCAAAAACTGGATTTGACCCCTATGTTCTATTTTAAGTAACGGCGGCCATGTTTTTTGACGGATCAAAAATCGAAGCGCACATTTTGTGCAGGATATACTAAGGAACAATCATGCTAAGTTTCATTAAAATCCATTCAGTAGTTTCAGAGGAGAAGATGTTTGAAAAATTGTTAACGACGACAGACGACGACGACGACGACGACGACGACGACGACGTCGACGACGACGGACGCCAAGTGATGAGAAAAGCTCACATGGCCTTTTAGGCCAGGTGAGCTAAATAGCATGAATGTTCCTTATGAGGTGCTGACCAAGTGTCGTTACTTTGTAGCCGATCCATCAACCACGATGGCCGCCAGTGGAGGCCTTAGTTTAACAAAGAACCCTACGGGAAATGCATACAAATGTCTGCTTTTAGAGAACCACTCAATGGAAGTAAACCAAACATAGCATGAATGTTCCTTATGAGGTGCTGACCAAGTGTTGTTACTTTGAAGCCAATCCATCATCTCTGATGGCCGCCAGCGGGGGACTTAGATTAACATAAGACCCTATGGGAAATACATACAAATGTCTTCTTTAAGAGAACCACTGCTTGGAATGAAACTAGACATGTCATAAATGTTCCTTATGAGGTGATGACAAAATGCTGTTACTTTGTAGCCGATTCATTATCCAAGATTGCCGCCAGCGGAGGACCTAGTTTAACATAGGACCTTAAAGGAAATACATACAAATGCCTTCTTTTAGAGAACCACTGAATTAAATGAAACCAAACAAAGCATGAATGTTCCTTTATGAGGTGCTAACCAAGTGTTTTAGCCGATCCATCATCCAAGATGGCCGCCAGCGGGGGACTTAGTTTAACGCAGGACCCTCAGTATGGGAAATACATAGACAAGTCTTCTTTTAGAGAACCACTGAATGGGAGGAAACCAAACATAGCATGCATGTTCCTTATGAGGTGATGACCAAGTGTTGTTACTTAGAAGCCAATTCATCATCCGAGATGGCCGCCAGCGGGGGACTTAGCTTAACTTATGACCCTATAGGAAATACATACAAATGTCTTCTTTTGGAGAACCACTGAATGGAATGAAACTAAACATAGCATGAATATTCCTTATGAGGTGATGACAAAATGTTGTTACTTTGTAGCCGATTCATCAGCCAAGATTGCCGCCAGCGGATCTAGATAGCAAACCATAATCGCACACACATCATCATCCTACTAAAATTCTTCCCCCTTTTTGTCCTTTTTATTTTTCGTTTCTTTTTTAATTTTTAATTTTATTTTTTTGTGTTTGTTTTCTAAATATTCATTTATTTTTTTTAATTTTTTTTTTCTGTATTATCATTATTTTTTGTGGAAATGGATAATAAATGAAATTCTTCCCCCTTTTTGTCCTTTTTATTTTTCGTTTCTTTTTTAATTTTTAATTTTATTTTTTGTGTTTGTTTTCTAAATATTCATTTATTTTTTTTTATTTTTTTTTTGTATTATTATTATTTTCTTTTTTTCTTCAATTTTCTGTCTTTTGATCCATATATATATATATATATATCGAATTGTTAAAAGTCTTGAGTATAGATAATTATATCTAAATAAAAAAACTGATATTTCCGGATAGTGCATATATTATTTAATATTCACAAGTACTCATTCATGTTTTACAACATTCTTCAGGTGAAAGGCCTTTCACCTGAAGATTGTTGTAAAACATGAAAGTACTTGTGAATGTTTTACAACAATCTTAGGACTGCAGTCTTTTAAATTTTATACCTGCTTGTATACTTGTAATAAAGTTGCGCATATCGTCAGTTTGTGTGTGTGTGTAAATGACAGGTTGCTGGATTTTGCATTTTGATAATATAAAATGGCAGCGGGATTACAGACTCCTACATGTACAATTTCAAACTGGAACTTTTGTGTAATGAATACCGGTTCAAAATAACTAGTGCAATTAATCTTCGTACTAGTGTAATCATTCCTGGTGCAAAATCACTAGTGTAATCATTCCTGGTACAATAACACTAGTGTAACCATTCCTGGTTCAAAAACACTTGTGTAAACATTCCTTCGATGAAAAGCACTAGTTTACTTTGTCCATTTTTTACAAAAATCAACTATGCAAATTTTAGTTAATTCAAAAACACCACAAAAAATACCATATATTTCCCCTTTAAAAACTCTTTAGAATCTTTTGATGAGTGGTGGATATTTAAGACTGGACCCGGATTAACAAACCTTTTAATTTCTGTTGGTGGATAAAAAGCACTATGTGAATTTGTCGCCAAAATTGGCATTTTCCTATGAAAATTACAAGAACAAAAATGGTGACATACAATGACATACGCTGATGTAACTCGATTCAAAATACAAGTGTGCCAAAAAGTGTTCCCCCTTATTTAACCTGTGTACAAGATTAGTAACCACGTAGGCTCAAGTTTCCAAAATAGTCTATAGAAACCCTAGATAAAAAAAAATAATGGTGCTCTGAAATACCCAAGACATATGCTTATGACACAGAAAATGTTTTATTGCAATAAAACGTACTGGGATTAATTACCTACAACTGTCAAATTCATGGGACTATTTTTTTCGACCTATTTTCGTGGTGTTTCAACTAAAATTATGTTCGGCAATAGGTTGAATAATCATCAATTTCCGACAATTAGTCTAATGCCTGAAAATATCAGGCAATAACTTAATGCCTAGGTGTTAGCCTTATGCCTAGGATTTTAGCCTAATGCCTAATCTCACTTATTTCCGCTATATACTGCATAAACAAATAATCACTGTAATGAGGTTTTGTTTCATTTAAGACTTTCATCCGCAAGTGTGGAACATAACACATTTAATAATTTCTACGAAAAGAAAACCATGTGAGAATCAATCATACTGTGAAACGATATAAATGTGAAGATCATGACTTGTATGTGTTCCGTACGTATATAAAATGCGGTTTATGTCGTCCTTTGAAAGACTCAAATATGCAGTTTTCTATTTATATTGTATAAAGAAACGACCTAAACTGTCTGTATAGAAAAAATAATAAATACTAGTGCTAGTTATTTTTCAAATCATTTCAACAAGGAACGCATGCACTGTGGCACCGTTAAAGCTAAAGTCCACAAACTTTCCTTCCGCTTAAATCCACAAAATGACCACTGCTAAAGTTCACAAGGAAACGCCGGTCAAAGTCCACAATAGCAAGTTCCGCTAAAGTCCACAAAAAAAGCACCGTTAAGGTCCCCACCATTTTTTTATTGTTAAAAACATATAATAATTATTTGTTATTTTAATCCCGTTAGTACAATACAAAGCATGGGGCTTTCTTCTCGGTAGTATTTTTTTTATCAGTTTGATACATGAAAAAAAGTACAGTATCTGTATATGATTTTGTTCCATTAATTTTGATCTTTGTATTATGATGATGATGGCCAATTTGGACATCATTTCTAAAAAGTTTGTAAATTCGTTAGTTATTATTACTCCTAATCTATAACATTTGAACGGCATTCATTCATGCAACAATCTTGATTATATCATCAAACAAAAAAATACTATTAAAGTTTATGAATTCCAAAAGGTCTCCTGTCGCAAAACTTTTAACCCACGTTTAACGTTATTACTTTCGGTGTTCGTTATAGAAAACAACGAAAAATAATGTATTAATGATTTCCAACGGAAAAATGAAGCCAGTATGATAAATTCTAAATAAAAAAGAAAATATTCTACGCTTTAAATTATATTTTTATCAATTAGTATCGGACATCGATGCGTTGAATGGGTTTCTACCAAAATGTCACAATAAAACCTGATTTGATCGATATAGGAAGATGTGGTATGAGTGCCAATGAAACAACTCTCCATCCCAGTTAGAAATAGTAAAAGTAAACCATTATAGGTCAAGGTACGGCCTTCAACACGGTACCTTGGCGTACACCGAGAAATACAAGTGTAAAACCAGTCAAACGGGAATACCAATGCCTGTAAATGGGGCTTAAAAATATACATACACTAGTTGTTTATCTTGGTAAAGTGTTTTAATCACATGTAAAATTACTCACAAGATTAATATGTATAAAATCACAAAAAGCTAAATCTGTTCTACAGTAACCAAAACAATTGTATTGAAAATAACAGAAACATTCTTTGATATTATATAATTCGTAAAAGTTTCAGCTTAAAACTTCATACTAGTCTTCCATTTAGCCTTTTCAAAATACTAAACCAGTATCTTTAAAAGAGAATAAAAAAAGTAAATTAACTTTGAAAGCGATAGCGTGAACTTTGATGTGACGTACATTTTATTAATCAGTATGACTATAGGATAGTTCAACAATTGTTGGTGTTCGGGCTCAATGCAAGATGAACGTTCCTATCGCCTTTATCCTATATCCTCCAATACTCATAGACACATATTTTTATTAGTTCTGGATTTCTCAACGCATAAATACATCGGCAAGTGAATGCAAAAAAAAATAATTTACATTTGACGGCATTTACTATGGCACGCCGTTTTTATATTTATTCAAATTTGAAGATATCTTATTAAATATTAAGATATCTTTAATTTTTATAAGATATCTGATTTAATTTGAAAGTAAATAAGATATCTCTATTAGTTTATAAGATATCTCTATTAGTTTATAAGATATCTCTATAAGTTAATAAGATATCTCTATTAATTAATAAGATATCTTATAAAGTATATAAGATATCTTACTTCTTTATAAAGATATCTTTTAAGTACATACTTTATAAGATATCTTATTAATTAATAGAGATATCTTATAAACTAATAGAGATATCTTATTAACTTATGGAGATATCTTATATATTAAATAAGATATCTCTATAAGTTAATAAGATATCTCTAAAAGTTTATAAGATATATCTATTAGTTTATAAGATATCTCTATAATTTAATAAGATATCTCTATAAGTTAATAAGATATCACTAAAAGTTTATAAGATATCTATATAAGTTAATAAGATATCTCTATTAATTAATAAGATATCTTATAAAGTATATAAGATATCTTACTTCTTTATAAAGATATCTTTTAAATACATACTTTATAAAATATCTTATTAATTAATAGAGATATCTTATAAACTAATAGAGATATCTTATTAATTAATAGAGATATCTTATAAACTAATAGAGATATCTTATCAACGTATGGAGATATCTTATTAAGTAAATAAGATATCTCTATTATTAACTATATAAAAGATATCTTATATAGTTAATAAGATATCTTATAAATTAATAGAGATATCTTATATTTTAAATAAGATAATAAGATATCTTTATAAACATTTTAATAAGATATCTTATTTAATATATAAGATATCTTATTTAATAAATCAGATATCTCAATTAATATATAAGATATCTCATTTTGTTATTAAGATATCTCAATAAGTTTATAAGATATCTTATTTAACTAAATAAGATATCTGGAAATTGAATAAATATAATAACGGCGTGCCATAATTTACAGTTGGATTTTCACAAACCATTTGTTGAAAGGCGCAGAATTGTCTGAATATATATTTGTTTATTTGGTCATACTTTTATTCGGTTAGTTTTTTTTTCAGCTGGTACAAGTCAATGTTTTGGATAAAATATCAACTTTGTGTTATATCATCATAAATTGATAATTACCGCTTCAAAATAGATATATTACCAAATAAACCTATGAGAGTTCTGCTTCTATTGGTACTAATTTTGATTAAAATCTTACATGAATTAGTCCCTAAATATTTGTTATGGAAAAAAAAAACCGTAGATTCTCATGATATATATAACAACAAATTGTAGGTGACAAAAACTTCTGACCATTGTATTTTGATAGCTTGACGGTTTTTGAAGTAACGTTCCTAAATGTTCTAAAAACTTATCTTCCAAAATATACATTTATGTACTTCCAGAGACATGTATACTAAAGAGATTAGCGACTTGTAAATCTCGCTGACTTCACGCGTGTAAACTCGTACCCAGCATCCTCTAATCATATGATAACGAGATTAGCGGTAGTCTAGGCAATCGATACTAATCACTCGGAACACCCTGTTGTTTTTCTTTGTATTAAGGACCAGGACAAAGACCACAGGCACTTGTTTCTATCCATTGGAAGAACCGGCACTATCAACGTATATTTTCTTCCAATGGATAGAAACAAGTGCCTGTGACAAAGACTTTCAGAATTAAAATCTTGTATTGTAAACAAATTCGCAGGTGAATAATAATGACACTGTTTACATGTAGCATCAATCGGTCTGTTAATTAAGGGGTCCCATGATTAGGTGTGTAATACTATGTGGAAAATTATTATCTTTGCAAGAAATAACTGTGTAATGTCGAAGATGTCAGCAAGCGAAATTTCCCCTTTTAAAATTAACTTTCAATCATCTCAATATTTATATCTATATTAAAATTGATGCTTGGTGGTTGTTGTGATATTCACGATGTCCAAGACAGATTTTTTATCATTGGACGACAATGACACTGACCCAATTGTAGATAGTGACGACGACTTTGTTCTAGCGACAGGTGTGCCCCCCCCCCCCCCCAAAAAAAGGTCAAGGAAATTGACAAGAGTTTAAGTGCAGATGTTACTGCTATACTTTGGTTACAAATGTCCTGACTTTGACAAGATTCTGAAATCTATCTCTGGGTTCCTTGGACACACTTCAAGACAACATAGAAAACAATTGAAATGTAATTTAGGCGAAAATGTTATTTTTTTCTTCATCCTTTTAACAAGGACGCATTTGTTAAAAAAAAAAAAAGGATATGCAAAAGTGCATGTCCTTTAAAAGTATTTAAGGTCCTGTCCATGCATGCTATGTTAATTTTGTAATACTTCCCTAAGAAAAACTTTAAGAATCATCAATTCCGCCAAGATTGAATAATTATTTATATGAAAACAAAATGTCAAAGTGGCTTGGTACTTAATTTAAATGGCTTCGTGGTGCATATATGACTTATTAAGCATAACAACTTGACAAGATATGTCGGGCTACTTTACACTGTGATAAAAAGTTTCAAGTTTTAACACCAGGGGTTCACACTACCTTGTTTATGATGTTCATAATTAATCTAGAAAGACTTCATCAATTTGTTAACAACAGGTGACATTTCTGCATGTCCAAGTGGTTTAATTACATGAGTTACTAACTTATTAAGAGGAAGAATCATACAGCTACTGATAACCTAACATGTTTGATGTTTACTTCGTGTACCTTACAGGATGTTTACTTATTAATAGGTGTCAAATTATAAACAGTTTTATTACCATGATCAAGATTTTTAATTAGCAACATTAAAACCTGTATCAATGGAGCTTAACAACAAGAACATTAGCATGTGTTTAGTGATTTAATTATCATTGCTTTAATTTTCAAGTAAAAGAACATTATGACTCTGAAGCCATTTTGAGACCATTCAAGTAGTTTTGTTATCCAACGATCATTTTATTCAGGATTATCCTAGTCCAACTATAATAGAAGAAACCGTTTTATAAACCTTATATGTCATTGTTTAAACAAACACAACCTCGAAATATTGCTTCGTTTTATTTATTTTTGTTCCAAAAGTCGGGAGCCTTATCGAGTACTGAATCTAAAATTTGGGCTTCTTGAATCGGGATATAAATTCGCCTATAATTTTATTAACTATTACTAAAGAAAGCTTAAAATTATAAATAAACTATGCCACTTCATAAATTTAAGTTATTTTTAATTGAATTGTGTTGATATAGATTGTATTTTATTATAATTTGGTTGTTTTCTGTACGTTAAAGCTGTTTGTAAATAATCAATAATGACGGATTGTTTGGCGAATTTTCTACTCTCGAGAAATCTCGTGCACACGCGTGAAGTTGACCGCTGGTCAATAGCCGTAACGATAAGTTGCCAATCTCTGTATTTATATGTCTCTGGTACTTCCAATAACTTCAATTGCAATTTGAGCATTTGAACTCAATTTCGATACAGGCTCCAAATTATGTCTCCAGCATATACACAAAGAGAACGCTATGTTGACGTATACATAAAGAGAACGCTATGTTGGAGTTTTTTGTTGATGAACAAATGTTTACTAAAGAATTTAAAAAAAGAGTATAATAGCTAGATAACATTCCAGAAACATTGTCTGTTTGGTTGATAGAAAATCGCAACACAAAGATCAAATTTATGGTACTAAAGCAAAACTATAATCTTTAAATATTTCATTCATCAAGAATATAATTTGTGCTGACAAGATATACTTTCTAAGAATAAAAGTCCATGCTTTTAATTAGATCTTTAATATCGGTTGTAAAAAAAAAACAGAAAATTGATCTTTTGATAATGAAAATTAAATGTTTGGACTTTAACGGTGCTTTTTTTGTGGACTTTAGCGGAACTTGTTATTGTGGACTTTAACGGTGTTTTCTTGTGGACTTTAGCGGAGGTCTTTTTGTGGACTTTAGCGGAAAGTTTGTGGACTTTAGCGGCGTTGTGGACTTTAGCGGAAATTTGTTGGGGACTTTAGAGGAATTGTGGACTTTAACGGTGCCACAATGCACAAAGATACTAAACGTCAAGGATTTTTTTTTTTCAATAATAAAATTGAGAATGGAAATGGGGAATGTGTCAAAGAAACAACCCGATCAAAGAACAGACAACAGCAGAAGGTCACCAACAGGTCTTCAATGTAGCAAAAATAAGCATATTTACCTCCATGAATTATCTTGACTTGTACATTAGCAGCTGCTTCATGAGTGCCACCAATGAAAGTGTTGTTCACCTTACAGAAATATGTTCCACTGTCCGTTATATTCATATTCGTAATAGTAAAGTTTTCATTTAAGCGAACTTCTTCCTTTGAGTTTTCTTTATACCAATAGTAAGAAGGTTCAGGATTACCATCGCTTTTACAAGTTAAATGTATACTAGTATCTTCCCCTAATATATATTCTGTTTTATTCGGATAAGCAATAATAGTCGGCATTCTTACTGCATCTGGAAATGTAAGTGCCGAAGAAGCATGCAGATTTTAAATATCCAAATTTGTAATTTAATACTGTAGCAAAACATCATAAAGTCCGCATAACTTTAAATAGTGTGCATTACTTTAGAATATGCATTCATATTATGTAAACGTGCAAATCCCATTGTGGATTTATTCAAAATGTAAAGTAGTAGGCAGTATATACAGTTTTTTTGTAGTAGCAAAATAATCCTTCAAAAAGTTTGGTTGCATTATTTTTTTTTCTTTCATTCATACATATTTTTTAGTGTATATTTTTTTCTTCATTTCCCTCCAAAAACAATGTTTTCAGAAATTCAAAATCAAACAATATTTCAACCAAAAAACCTACCTCCTCAAAATGTGATTTTTCCGTTTCAAATTCAAAAGAAGTAAGATCGTAACAAAAATGGAATATTGAATACGAACAATTGAATTTCACTTATTTGAATGAATTCAGGGCTGATTACAAACCTTCACATTTTAGTAAAAAAAAATGGTTCATACATAAAAAAAAATGATAAGATTCATTTGCTACAGGGAAATTAATTTAATCCACAGTATTCATGCTGGAATACATGCGCAAATTAGTGCATTAAGATACGAACGCATATCAAACATTCCAAAGACATGTAATGTATATAAGATCATGGAAAGCATGACATAGTTAAAAAGTTGAATAACAGGGATGTGTCAATGTGGTCTATAAACTATAAGGCGGACTTTTTGTAATGAACTACAGTAACTCCTTATGTGACATATTTTTCCAATCAGTAAATAATTGTAGATAAAAAAAAATCATTAAAAAAAAAATCATCAATAATAGTTACAAGCTAATCAACTTCTCCGGAGACAAAATAACAACTATAGGTCGGCATCCGCTATTCAACAATAAGCTAAACATATCCTGCATATAGTGAGCCGAAATTACAAACAATGAAATCTTAAAACGAGAAAACATTGTCATTTTCCATATTATCACTAAATCAGCATTTCCAAGGGGATTAACTCTTTTAAAAATTACAGTTCGGCACTGTTTTTTAAACTCGTTCACAACATTACTGATATAAAGTTTTGATTTAAGTTTTATGAAAATGTGACAATAATTGTATAAATGAGAGAATTTACGATACAATTTGCCATAAAGTTAATGTTTCAAAGGGATATAGCTCTTTGAAAATTAAATTATCGTCAATGATTTTCAAACTTGTTTATAAAGACATTGCTGATAGAAACCTATGATATAAGTTTCATAAAAAATCTGACAAGAAATGAACAATTGAGAGAGATAACTACATATATAATGTCCATATAATTAGTGTTTCCAAGGGCATAACTCTTTTCAAATAGATTATCTGCACCGAATGTCGGACTGGTCCAAGGTATTGCTGATATAAACATTGTATGAAAAAAGTTTCATAAAAATCTGGCGAGAATTGTACTCGAGCGCTAACAAGATCAGACGTCCAGACGGACGCCCGGTATTTTTATGTCCCCTCGCAACTCGTTCAAGGGGACAACTACTAGTAATTAAAATGTCATGTGTTAATTTATCTACAACCAAGTACAATATCATTACTACTAGAAGAATCGGGTTATACTTATCCAATATTGGTGTGTGTGGCACTTTTATAAGAATGAAAACCCAAGGTTCGGGATATCGTGCTCGATCCGGATAGTAATTATAACCAAAACGCATTAAAACGAATAAATGATTAAATGATCAGATTGCACAGATTTTGAAGAAACGTTCATAGTGGACATTTGAATATTTGAATATTCAAATGGACAAATGGAAGAAAATCTTTTTTTTTAAACAGTAATTGTGGATGAACAATTATATAATATCAAAAAGTTATCTAAGAATCTGAGTAATTTCAAAGATACAATATCAACTGTTATCATCTTTAGTACATAATCAAGCTTCTGTAACTGAAAATAAAATAAACAAAAAAAATCGGGTCATAATTTCAACATATGTACAATATAAAAAAGAAGATGTGGTATGATTGCCAATGAGACAATTATCCACAAAAGACCAAAATGACACAGACATTAACAACTATAGGTCACCGTACGGCCTTCAACAATGAGAAAAGCCCATACCGCATAGTCAGCTATAATAGGCCCTGATAAGACATTGTAAAACAATTCAAACGAGAAAACTAACGGTCTTATTTATGTAAAAAAAAAATGAACGAAAAACAAATATGTAACACATAAACAAACGACAACCACTGAATTACAGGCTCCTGACTTGGGACAGCCACATACATAAATAATGTGGCGGGGTTAAACATGTTAGCGGGATCCCAACCCTACCCCTAACCTGGGACAGTGGTATAACAGTACAACATAAGAACGAACTATAAAAATCAGTTGCAAAAGGCTTAACTCATCAGATGGTCAAAAATATAAGTGGACGTGGCCGGGTACTTATACATCCCGACACAAAAAGACGCAATGAACAGATCTGAGAGTACTCGCAGTTATCTGACCGCTAGTTCAAAGCCACTAACAACTAATAAAAAAAATCATGTATCTAAGACTAAACACCCTGCTGTGAAGTTTCATGGATATGGCTGAAAACTGTAGGATTGTTTGATTTGAAAGAAGAAACTATTGTGTTTCCAAGTCTGGAAAAATATCGCTCGGCTGATATCCCGGCCAATACTACTATAAACAGGCAAATCCGGTAAAAATATTCAAAAATAGTATATTAATTATTTTAACTAAAGCATGACAGGCAAGATACACATTTTCTAAATTCTTAAAAGTTTTACAGAAATACGCCATTATTACAACTGTGTTAAGCTACACAAAAAGATGTACGACAAGCTCACTGGCAGTATGTTAACATAATACTAGACGCAGCTTTAGCGGAAGGTAATAGTAAACCTTTTTGGAGATACATAAAGTCCAAACGTACTGACAAAATAGGTGTAGCTGGAATTAAAAAAAAATGGAATTGTACATCAGAACAGCAAATCCAAGGCAGAATTACTAAACGACCAATTTAAGTCGGTGCTCACCAAGGAAAAAGCATCAGATCAACTACCAAAGACCACTGAATCAAAATGCCCAAGTATGAAAAACATCAACATCGAAGTACAAGGAGTAGAAAAACTATTGAGAAACTTAAACATCAGCAAAGCTAGTGGACCAAACAGCATCGCAAATAAAGTATTAAAACTGTGCTCAATTGAATTAGCACTAGCAGTGAGTCACATATTCCAGATTAGTCTAGACTCAGGTAATCCTCCATCTGACTGGATAAACACTTAACATCAGTCCAATATTTAAAAAAGAAGATAGACATACAGCGGCAAATAACCGACCTGTATCACTTACCTGTGTTTGCTGCAAACTCCTTTAACACATAGTTTGCAGGCATATCTTGAAACACCTGGAAGCACACAATATACTTACCTCACTTCAACATGGTTTCCGTAGTGGACATTCTTGCGAAAGTCAACTTATAATTACTATGCATGACATCATGAAATCTTTTAATTAGATGCCAAAAAGCAAATGGATTTGAACATACTGGAGTTTAATAAAAAAAAAAAAAAAAGGGACGAAAGATACCAAAGGGACAGTCAAACTCATAAATCGAAAATAAACTGACAACGCCATGGCTAAAAATGAAAAAGACAAACAGACAAACAATAGTACACATGACACAACATAGAAAACTAAAGAATAAACAACACGAACCCCACCAAAAACTAGGGGTGATCTCAGGTGCTCCGGAAGGGTAATCAGATCCTGTTCCACATGTGGTACCCGTCGTGTTGTTTATGTGATAACAAATCCTGTAAATAGTCTAATTCGGTAGGTCACATTTATGAAAGGGAAGGGGATTGTAGTTACGACGTAAGAAACATATCCGATATCATTTGTGAAACAGTTATTCCATAACGGTCAACCAACTCGTGATGGCGTCCGTAAAATTTACGAAGGGATGATTTCAACTTCACCATTTGGAACTCTTGGTTTAATCATTCGACACTTAGCCCCATCGAAAACTCCTACACAAATTATAAAGAACTATGGAATTGATGGTTATACAAATACATGGATTAAATCATTCCTAATGCAACGCCAACAGCGAGTTATTGTCGAATTTTCTTCATCTTGTTCCGTCCACTCAGGGGTGCCCCAAGGAACTGTCTTCGGTCCCATTCCTTTTTCTATGTCATATTAATTACTTGCTGCTCCATGTTAAATCACAAGTACGTATATTTGCCGACGACTGCCTCCTGTATAATACCATCAACACACCACAGGACCAACTCCAAATACAGAAAGATCTAGACTCACTTGACAACTGGGCAAAGGACTGGGGTATGCGTTTTAATGACAGTAAATGCTATGTCATGTCAATTCACCGTAGCAGGTCCCCGCTCACATACAGTTATACACTAAGTAACCAAATATTAGAGCAAGTAAATGAAAATCTATACTTAGGTGTAATTATTAGCGATAATTTGAAATGGTCATCACACATTAACATATTCTGCAACAAAGCCAATTCTACACTGGGATTCATCAGACGGAACCTTAAAAAATGCAACAAAAATTTTGAGGAAACTGCCTACATCTCGCTAGTTCGATCAGTCTTAGATTACTCAAGCACTGTATGGGACCCATATCTACAAAAAGACATAAACCGCATAGAAAACATACAAAGAAGCGCCGCTAGATTTGTCTTCAAAGACTATAGACGTACTAGTAGTGTCACCCTCATGATGAATGACCTTGGAAGGAAACCTCTTGTGGAAAGAAGACGAGAACAACGACTGGTACTACTGTACAAAATATTGAACGACCTGGTAGCCATCCCCACTATAACATCATATAGAATTTAATACTAGACCATCCAGAACTTCTAACGTCAAATAAATAAAACTTTTATCAGCAAATACTGACATTTATAAACATTCTTTTTTTTCCACAAACTATCATTGATTGGAACTTACTACCATATACTGCCGTGAACTGTAAAACTGTGGAAAGGTTTAAGGCAGTTATATCTCGAGACTAGTTACATCAGTGGCGCACATACATTTCCTTGAAAAGTTTTACTCAGTATTTTGATTTCATTTCCAGTATTATACAGATACAGAAACAGAAGCTCCAGTCATGTTCGTGTGTCTATTGACATTTAACAACGGATACTGACTTTCAGACAATAAAAAACTTTTTCTCAAACTAATTTGATTTTTAAAACTATATTTCAAAAAATATAATGGATTGTCAAAATAAAACCGTACAGAAAGTGTAAAATAGCAAATAGAGTAACGGTTACATGTACATGGGAGTTTAGTACCTTAAATATGTTTACAATGGCATTTTTTTGTACGGTGTCATGAATACGACCTCGTTTACACTGACAAAAAAATCGATCATTTTTAGATCGATAAGATCGATCTTTGGTCCATTGTAAACGGGTAAGATCGATCTTCAATCGGACTTTAAAAGTCTACCACTAAAGGTGGTTTTGAAAAGATCGATCTTTTTTTTTTTGGTGTAAACGCTTAGATCGATCGCGATCGATCTTTTTTCAGGTGAATGTTATATTTAGATAGGAAAAAAAGGTCAGACCGGTTCTTGTTATGTTGTAGTGTAAACGCACTGGATTACTAGTAAATCAGATCGATCTCGATAAACGCGACTCAATTTCGTTGCCAGTGTAAACGCTGTCTAAGTCTATAAAGTGTATACTTACAGTAGACCTCTATTGGGTCCGATTCTATAAACATATCTGGCTCAGCTAATGATGATTCAACAACACAACGTATTACCGCATTGTTGTCTTCAGCCGTTACTTGGAATGTCACGTTACTTTCACGATAGTAAGAACAATTTTCGGAAATCTCCCATGCTGATGTTGCAGAGGCTGTATAGTTCACTGGTTCTGTGTGTACATCACGATACTTTTGAAAGACATGTTTTGCGGGAGGCTTTCCTACATCTCCTGTACAGACAACTGTTATGTTATCACCTTCAACTATTTTTTGTGCTGTTGCTGTTTGTTGTGTATAATATGTAGTGGTTCTGTGGCTGCTTTTAGAGGAAGTGTCATAGACCGAAGGGGTAGAAGGTGTGATATGATGACCAGTTGTTGGCGTAGAAAAATGCAATGCAATTGTATCGTTCATCGTCACGCTCTGTAAAGTAGATATTGTTTGATGTTCTTTTGATGTAAAGTTATATTCAGCACTCTTAGTTGTGGTCATCGTGGAATCTTCTGGCGGTTGCATTACTAAAATGTCATCTGGTTTTGACGGTGGAACTATAATAGCAAAATATATTACTGTGTTAATATGAAATCAAGAATCATTTAAATCACGACCAAACTTCGATTTAAGACATGCAGTCGGATTTATGATTATAAGCCGTAACTAGCAGATATTCATATCAGTCGTTCTAAATTCAATATTTGTTGTTTTTTTTTTATTTCTTTTAAGCTCGTTTCCGTTTGTTTACATATAGAGGGAATATTACTTTACTTGAGTCTCGAAATTAAGATATGATTTTGCTTCTTGGTGTGACCTCAATGCGGGATGAGACATTTAGTCGAAAAGTTTCGAAACAAATTAAGCCAAAGGGCATACATTAATATAAAAGTTTTTTTTCTTCCAAAAACCACACCTAAATCGATGACAAACTTGTCAATCCTTTAAACGAAATAATAAAAAAAAGATTACTAATCTAATACATTGTGTACTGTAATTGTATCTTTAAAAACTCTTTTTATTGGTAAAAACGTTTAAGCATGAGCTGGTAAAAAATGAATCGACAGAATGTAAGATAGAGAATTGATCGACAGAATGTCAGATAGAGAATGTATCGACAGAATTCAAGATAAAGAATGTATCGACAGAATGTAAGATGGAGAATGTATCGACAGAATGTCAGATAGAGAATGTATCGACAGAATGCAAGATAGAGAATGTTTCGACAGAATGTAAGATAGAGAATTTATCGACAGAATGCAAGATAAAGAATGTATCGACAGAATGTAAGATAAAGAATATATCGACAGAATACAAGATGGAGAATGTATCGACAGAATGTCAGATAGAGAATGTATCGACAGAATGTAAGATAGAGAATGTATCGACAGAATGTCAGATAGATAATGTATCGACAGAATGTAAGATAGAGAATGTATCGACAGAATGCAAGATAAAGAATGTATCGACAGAATGTAAGATATAGAATGTATCGACAGAATGCAAGATGGAGAATGTATCGATAGAATGTCAGATAGAGAATGAATCGACAAAATGTAAAATAAAGAATGTATCGACAGAATGTAAGATAAAGAATGCATCGACAGAATGTCAGATAGAGAATGTATCGACAGAATGCAAGATAAAAAATGTATCGACAGAATGTAAGATAGAGAATGTATCGACATAATGCAAGATAAAGAATGTATCGACAGAATGTAAGATAAAGAATGTATCGACAGAATGTCAGAGAATGAATCGACAAAATGTAAAATAAAGAATGTATCGACAGAATGTAAGATAAAGAATGTATCGACAGAATGTCAGATAAAGAATGTATCGACAGAATGTCAGATAGAGAATGTATCGACAGAATGTCAGATAAAGAATGTTTCGACAGAATGTCAGATAGAGAATGTATCGACAGAATGCAAGATAAAGAATGTATCGACAGAATGTCAGAGAATGAATCGACAAAATGTAAAATAAAGAATGTATCGACAGAATGTAAGATAAAGAATGTATCGACAGAATGTCAGATAAAGAATGTATCGACAGAATGTCAGATAGAGAATGTATCGACAGAATGTCAGATAAAGAATGTTTCGACAGAATGTCAGATAGAGAATGTATCGACAGAATGCAAGATAAAGAATGTATCGACAGAATGTAAGATAAAGAATATATCGACAGAATGCAAGATGGAGAATGTATCGATAGAATGTCAGATAGAGAATGAATCGACAAAATGTAAAATAAAGAATGTATCGACAGAATGTAAGATAAAGAATGCATCGACAGAATGTAAGATAGAGAATGTATCGACAGAATGCAAGATAAAGAATGTATCGACAGAATGTAAGATAAAGAATGTATCGACAGAATGTCAGATAGAGAATGAATCGACAAAATGTAAAATAAAGAATGTATCGACAGAATGTAAGATAAAAAATGTATCGACAGAATGTCAGATAAAGAATGCATCTACAGAATGTCAGATAGAGAATGTATCGACAGAATGTCAGATAAAGAATGTATCGACAGAATGTCAGATAGAGAATGTATCGACAGAATGTCAGATAGAGAATGTATCGACAGAATGTCAGATAAAGAATGTATCGACAGAATGTAAGATGGAGAATGTATCGACAGAATGTCAGATAGAGAATGTATAGACAGAATTGAAGATAAAGAATGTATCGACAGAATGTAAGATAAAGAATGTATCGACATAATGTAAGATAAAGAATTTATCGACAGAATGTAAATTAACCCCATCTAAATATCATTGCTATGTATATGATGTGTACAAGTTGATATGTTTAATTTGTACAGATTTTTTGTGAAGTTATCAGAGTTTTATGAACCGCTCAACACAAATGGATGATGCAAGCACGCAGTCTTTTGTGTCGCATATGTCTGTCATATTTCCACAACTTCATGATACAATATAAAACTGAGCATTGATACAAAATAA
This sequence comes from Mytilus edulis, assembly GCF_963676685.1. NCBI lineage: Eukaryota > Metazoa > Mollusca > Bivalvia > Mytilida > Mytilidae > Mytilus > Mytilus edulis. Next base: position 75,216,447 of record NC_092352.1, read on the forward strand.
CATTATAAAAACACAAAAAGACTTTTTAAGTATGTGATTTTGGTACATGGGGAAAATAAAATTAGAATTTAAACCATTCAGGTATCCTCATTTTAAGTTTTTGGACAATGAGAATAGCACTCAATGTTCAGTTAAAGTATATAAATATGAATTTAAGACATTAAACTGATACATTTTAGAAAATAAACTTTTGTCCCCTGTTGCAAGAAAAAAAGGTATAAAAAAAACTTATAACTTGTACAAAAACCCTGAATGTACAAATTATAATTTGTACAAACTTACATCGTGTAATACAACATATACATATGAGCATCCACTATCTTACATTCTGTCGATACCTATATACTAGCTTTGCACCAGCGAATGTGTTTCTCTGAAGCTAGGTTCACACTGCCGATCAGATCAACTCGATCAAGCCCGATCACGTCAAATTAAGTGATCGGGAGACTGGTCTGACTCAATCGACAAGAATGTTCGGGATAGTCTACCTTGCTCGTCATCGATCTGAATTTCTACCCGAGAGTTTTTGACATGTCAAAAACATTCGAGTAAGGATCGAGAAGCAAGTCACTCGAGAAGAGATCGAGAATTCGTCGAGTAGCGGTCGAATTGATCGGGAAAAGATCGTGTAGACATCGAGTTTGGTTGGAATACAAAAATTTTACAGATCAGTACTCGATCATTTCGACCTTTGCTCGACTAATGTCCGATCATTTCCAGATTAATTCGACCAATGCCCGATCGCTTCCAGATTACTGCGACTTGTATATTTATCTTATCCTAGACCAAATCTACCAATACCCGGTCCCTTCCCGACCACATTTGACCACTCTTCGATCTCTACTCGGCCATATACTAGAATACATGACTGCTACACGATTCATGAAAAGTGTGTGCAGATCTGATTAACTCTCATAACTCGGATTCCGCAAAAATATATTGGCAACATTATTTTTAACTGTACAAAAATTCGTCCATGTACAGTACGTGTCTTTACTTTTGCAAGGAGAGGCAAAATACACCAAAGGAACAATCAAACTCAAAGGTCGAAACAAACCGACACAGCCATAGCGAAAAACGAAACCGACGAGAAGACAAACAGCAGTCAACATAACATAGAAAACTAAAAACTTTAATCCAACAAACCTGGGATGATCTCAGATGTTCTGGATGGGAAGAAAATCTTGCAATTTTGGCACCGGCGGATTTTTCAAATATAAAAGTAATTGTACAATAATATTCATTGTTAGACTGCTGATGACTAACTTATCTTTCAAAGTTGGTTGATAAGAACATCAAGATTATATTTTACCTGTTTTATGGGCTATTTTCTGTTTTGTCTATCCGTATTTTCCGTTTGTCCAGAAACGTTTGTAGCATAAAAAAAGAAGATGTGGTACAATTGCCAATGAGACAGCAACACCAAATGACACAGAAATTACCAATTACAACTATAGGTCAGCTTACAGTAAAAAAAAAATCATTCGAATTTTTTGACGTAATATCACACAAAAATGAGACGAAAGACAAATATTTTTAATTTGAGCGAATTTCTTTCTATTAGACAGTAACGATCGATACAAACTGTTTAGCGAGCACACGTTTTGATCATTCGTTTATAACATACTTTTGCAAGTTTGCATAAACGTTGACAAACTATACACTCGCTGCAAATGCGTCTACAGTTTGTCGTTCGTCGTTTGTTAGTTCAAACGGTGCATTTCATTCTAAATCAATTATCTAAACGTGTTCTTGCTTGTCATAAAACATTGTCTAAAACAAGAATGTGTCCTCAGTACACGAATGCCCCACTTGCACTATCATTTTCTATGTTCAGTGGACCGTGAAATTGGGGTAAAATCTCTAATTTGGCATTAAAATTAGAAAGATCATATCATAGGGAACATGTGTACCAAGTTTGAAGTCGATTGGACTTCAACTTCATCAAAAACTACCTCGACCAAAAACTTTAACCTGAAGCGGGACAGACGGACGAACGAACAGACGGACGGACGCACAGACCAGAAAACATAATGCCCCTCTACTATCGTAGGTGGGGCATAATTACTCAAAATGTTAATCCCCTCTAACCAAACGATGCATTTGTTTCTACTTCTGTAACGTTTAACAAACTATAACAAACGGCACACAGCGTTTACCAAACTTTGGTTATAAAGAAATGCACTCTTGATCTCTTTATAGATATATGTAAAGTTGTAAATTTTTTCAGAAAAGGTATCACTCCAGGGGATTGAAATTCTACTTTGGGTCAAATTTTGGGGAAATATGTGACATCTTTGCCCTCTTTTTGCAATGTTTTTTGTCAAATACATACAGGTTGTTGCCATACAGCAAAAAAAAAATAATATCTTTAACCATTCAACTACTGGGTATCAAATCTATGAAAAATACTGATTACATACTTATGCACATATATTTGACAAACAGTACGCTTTATTTGTAAGAAAGCAAGGACATGGGGATGGTAAAGTTTATGTATATTGCTATCTAACATAAGTACTAATCCAGTGACAAATCTCATTTTGTGGTGTCATTTCCAAAAAATAGCAATAAAACTACCTTTACATATCAGTTTTCACTATAAGGAAGCTTTCTATAAGCATTGGGTTCCTCTTTGTTGAGTTAGTGCAAGTCTCTCATACTGCCCACACCGTGGCAGCCTCTTCCTCACCTAGATTTCTCGGCGCCCGTTGCTGTCTACACCTTCTTGTTCGTCTTCCATGCACTCTACAAGCTCCGTCACAGCTATTAACCTGTCTCTCTGAGCACTTACCACCTTGCCCTCAAATCCAACTGATTTATTTCTATGTAGATAATTTAAATGTATGATTTTACTCAAACCTTCTACTGAATATAACCAAATAAACGGAGAATGTGTCCATGATGGGACACTGATAATGCCCCAGCTAAAATATATAATTCGGGAATAAAAGATTCGGACGTTTTAATACTAACAAGAGGCTGTCACAACGACAGCAAACCGGATTTATTAACATTTATTTGTCTCATGGCAATATCACAAAAACCATAACTGATGAACGGTGAAAGTGAAAATCGTCAATATCAAATTTGACCTGCATTTTATCATCAGTATCAACATATTAAAATTTGAATGAGCTTAGGTTGAATGGTTCATGAGTAAATGCAACAACATGAATGGAAACGCCATTTTTTTATCTTTCAAGAACCATGATAACTCCTGAACGGTAAAAGTCAAAATCGACATTATTGAACTTGACCTCCATTTTGTCATCGGTAACAACATATTAAAATTTGAAAAGCTTTGGTTGAACAGTTCATGCGTAAAAGCACGGACACGACTGGAAACGCCATTTTTCAATCTTTCAAGAACCATAACTCCTGAACGGTAAAAGTCAAAATCGTCATTCTTGAACTTGACCTCCATTTTGTCATCAGTAACAACATATTAAAATTTGAGAAGCTTTGATTGAACAGTTCATGCGTAAATGCACGGACACGACTGGAAACGCCATTTTTCAATCTTTCAAGAACCATAACTCCTGAACGGTAAAAGTCAAAATCGTCATTCTTGAACTTGACCTCCATTTTTTCATCAGTAACAACATATTAAAATTTGGGAAGCTTTGGTTGAACAGTTCATGCGTAAATGCACGGACACGACTTGAAACGCCATTTTTCAATCTTTCAAGAACCATAACTCCTTAACGGTAAAAGTCAAAATCGTCATTCTTGAACTTGACCTTCATTTTGTTGTCAGTAACAACATATTTATATTTTAAAAGCTTTGGATGCACGATTCATGAGAAAACTGCACGGACAACATTTGGTGCCGCCCGGCCGCCAGACCGCCCGACCGCCCGACCGACCGCCATCCGTACATCCCCAAATCAATAACCGACATTTTTGTCACAAAAATCCGGTTAAAAATGTGCATACCCGACCAATTCCCGATTATCCCTACGACCCATATACGATCAGGTCGATAGAAGTCGTAAACAGGCCCGATCAAGAACTTGGTGGAGCTTGGTCGTGGAAATTTGGACAATCGGGATCATCGAGTTGATCTGATCGGCAGTGTGAACCTAGCTTGATCGTTAATAACGTTATCACACTAATTCAATCGGATGTTTGATTTGAACGAATTGATATTAAAGTTAAAAACCCGGATTTTTTTTGCTATGAAAATAAGGAGATGTGGTATGATCGAAAGTAAGACAACTATCCACCAATGTTAAAATTAATTTGAAGTAACCGCACGACATTCAATAATGGTAACACACAAACCGTATAATCGTCTCTAAAAAAATCTAAAATGAATAAATGAAACAATTCATTTGTTGTTTTTGTCTTTGATCTTGTTTTAAGTAACTACGAGTATTCTCAGATCTGCACTTTTCGAATGATTGTGTTCTGCTGTTGTGCTGTCACGCCTTTGTCCCGGGTTAAGGTGGTTCCACACTTGCACACAGGTTCCACCAATCCACATTTTTTACCCAAGTCAAGAACCTGTAACTCAGTGGTTGCCGTTTGTTGCTGTATATCGTATTTGGTTTACGTTTAGTGTTTTGTGCTGTTAGTTTTCTCGTTTAAATTGCTTTTTTCTGTTATTTCGGATTTTTTAATAACTTTGAATGCCGTATGGGACTCCTCGTGGTAGAATACCACGTCTTCTTATAAGACATTAAAGTTTAATAGCATATTTAAAAGCAGTTCATATTTTTTTCGTCTTTTCTATTTCTTAAAATATTAATTACAGGTAGTTTATCATTTGAGAGCCAGAAAAATTTTGATGATTAATTAATACGACATTCAATTATGGATTGATATGTTTTTACAGCGGATGACCGTAAGGGCATTCCGGTTTAATGCTAACGGTGTCTTCCTCGAATGCCAACATTTTATATGTTACCTATTCCTTGAATGCCAACATAAATATTTCAATGGATGTTTATATAATAACATGGCCAAGTTCGGATGGAACTCGCGTTCTGACTAGAGTTCTAAATGAACGGTAAATTATTTTGAAGAGTAAGGTCTCTAGATTATCGGAAGTACAAGGCCCCTACTCTGAATATGTGAACATTCTTTGATTGGATTGACGTCATAACATCCGGGATATCGAGTCGATCTCTAGGAACCCTGCCACAACCCAGGGCTCCTCGAGTGGTAATGGCGGGAAAGCTATATCCAATCATAACAGATGTTATATATGACCATGTCAATCCCATCTACTCTAGATATCCATCCGAACTTGCATCCATCCGAACTTGGCCCTAGATTTACAGTACGTAACTTTCGTTTTGGGTTTTTAACCGATCAATAAACATGATGAATACGTAGACGCCATCAAGTGCAAACTAACATTCCTTATCGCTTGTTATCAATTCATTTCTTTCATGAATACTCATCAAATACTTTTTAAAGAAGATACATTTCTGAGACAAGTCTTTGTCGGACCATCCACAAGAACTTGCGGTCATCCGATGTTCAGTTTTTCAGTTCTTTTATTAACAGGAGTGCACACGCTGAAATGTCTCGCTTTCTTTACTAATCATTGATCATATTATGATGATAGTCCTAAATATCTATACTATTAAAAGAGAAGACCTCATTTTGTGTGTCGCTTCTCTTCCTTTCACAATAAATTAATCATCATGTCTCTGTGTTCTAACGGTAACATGCATAGTCGCATTTGTCATCCATTCTTATGATTATTCAGATTGAGTTAATTTGGGAGAAAAACGATAAAATAGGTGTCCAGATATTGTTTCCGTCATCAGACTGAATTTTAGTCATAGATAAGACTTCCGGTTTTAAACATGCCCACAAGAATAACCAATCGTATGACAGATTACAAAAATGAAAAATAAATAAGCCAATCAGAGCGTTCTCCATATCATGGTTTTCAGATCGCAAGAACGAACCACAACTATTATATCTCCTTAGAGACAATTATTTTTCGCGTTTATCCACATGTAAACTACGACTATATCACTATAATATAGAGACTCTCTGTATTTTGTCTACTGTTTTCTTTGAAATATTTACTATCTAAGGGGTCATACCAGTTGCATATATATTGAAATAGATAAAACATGTGGAAACAAGAATGTGTCCATACCCCATAGTATACGGATGCCACAACGGCACTATCATCTTCTATGTTCAGTGGACATTGAAATTGGGTAAAATCTCTATTTTGGCATTAAAATTAAGAAAGAACATATCATAGGAAACATATTCACTAAGTTTCGAGTTGATTGAACTTCAACTTCATCAAAAACTGCCTCGACAAAAACTTTAACCTGAAGTGGGACAGACGGACGGACGATATACTCATATGTAGTATAACGTAATCAGAGATCAATATTTTAATTAGATTGCATTTATACAAGATTCAAATCCTACCATTGGCATGTGAATAGGGCTCCCAAAAGTAAAGGCACGGATGGATTGTCCTAGAAGCATGTTTTATTAGAATAATAATAATCTATAACCAGTTTCATTTATTTCATGTTTGAAGCGGTGCAAATTTTTAATTTAATTTGACTTTTACCAACAAAATGCACTGTAGCAAAGGGGAAGAATTGTGGTATAAGGCCAGAAACACGAAAATAATTGAATTTAACAGAAAGGAAACAAATAACGATCTTTCGAAAAAAAAAGGGAGAGGGCTTTTGATACCTTATATGAAATTCTCCAGAAATAATATCTTTTACAAAAATTCATCCTACAACTGTTTACAAGCTGTATATGCCCGCGATTTCGCGGGTGTATTCTAGTAAAGCTTCATTACAACTGTCACATTAACTAAACATTAACCAAGAAAATTAAACATTGACCAATGAACACCATGAAAATGAGGCAGGCATGTACAGCTAACAAATCTCCCATACAACAAATATAGTTGACACATTGCTAATAGTTTAAGAAAATCAGACCAAAACACAAAAAGTTAACAGAGCAATGAATCATGAAAATGAGGTCACGGTCAATTAAAACCTGCGTGACTGACATATAGATCATAAAATATTTCCATACAGCAAATATAGTTGACCAATTGCATAAAGTATTAGAAAAAATGACAAAAAATCAAAATCTTAACTTTGACCACTGAACCATGAAAATGAGGTCAATGTCAGATGACACCTGCCAGCTAGACATGTACACCTTACAATCATCCCATACACCAAATATAGTAGACATATTGCATACAGTATAAGAAAAACAGATCAAAACACAAAAACTTAACTATAACCACTGAATCGGCCCATTTGGCAGTTAAAGACAACGTCAATCGGCCCGATCGGCCAATTGGCAGTTAAAGTTGTTCTTTAACTGCCTAAGTTAAAGTTGTTCTTTAACTGCCTATGGGCCGATGTGGTCCTGTCATTCTTTGATGTGGTAATCGCAATACCAAGTCTTGATGAGGAAAAACCACGTGACCAATTTGGAAAAAATAGATCTATTTTTATAGTTGAGGGGGGTGGGGTAGGGGGGAATGGGGTGTCCGTTAACATGTTAACAACACCTCTATTTTGGCAAAAACAGTTAACAACAAATGCAAAAATGCTGAGAACAGTTAACACAGTGGGTTGAAAAGGTAACTCCTTCCCCCTCTTTATACAACCTCAAACAATGTTGCGGTTTTATATTGATATTACGTCGTCGGAGTCGGCGTCGTCCGAAGACATTTAATTGGTTTCCGGACAATAACTTTAATATATTAAGTAAATAAAAATCTATGAAATTTAAACACAAGGTTTGAAACTTCAAAAGGAAGGTTGAGATTGATGTTTGGATTATATTCCGAAGGGCCAAAAAGAGGCCCAAATAAGCATATTGAGTTAGAAGTTCTAGTTAGCATTGAGTTTCGAGTTGAATTTCGTGGTCACATTTTAAGGTAGAGTTCGAGTTACAATTCGTCTTCCACTTTGAATTTGAATCATTTTTTGGGGTAGAGTTCAAATAAAACTCGAATTTGATTCTCATTTAGATATATTAAGATTTCGAGTTCGTACTTAAATTGTCTATCTATCGCAAATAAGAAGCATTTGCTTGTGCTTTCGAAATGAGGGCTCAGTGGTATATGTACAAAAGATAAACAGTGTTACAGTATGCAAAGCCCAATCTAGAAATTGAAATAAAATTAAATGTAGTGTGATTGCCAATGAGACATCTGTATCAACCAGTCTGAGAGTTTAAATGGAGTGGATGTAAACAATCATAGGCAACCGTACAGCCTTCAACACACCGAAAATTTGGCTACAAAAGGCTATAACGTAAAACTGTGAAACAGAACAAACGAAAAAACTAGGCGATCTAATTTATAACTAAACTATTTACGAAAAACACACATGACACACATGAACCAACGACAACCAATGAACTACAAGTTCCTGACTTGGGACAGGCACATACAGAAAGTGCATATGGCTGTGTTTAACATGCACGTGAGCGTTTAACCCTAACATAACCTCGGACTGTAATGGAAGAGCACAACAAACACTGAAATGTTAAAACCAGTTTCAATTGGCTGAACTCAATAGATCAGTATGACTGGGTTATATAGATCCATCGGGGGCGATCTTGGATGCTCTGGAAGGATAGTCAGATTCTGCTCAACGTATGGCACCCGTCGTGTTATCGTAAAAAATGTTTTATCTGGTAGTTCACATTCGAGAAAAAGATGACGGGACGGTGGTTACGACAACTGGAACATATCCGTCGTCACCTGCGAAACAGATATTCCAGTTAACTACAAGTCTTTTTTTGTGTCGATCCTGCGACATTAATGTACCGGCAGTGAGCATGCTTCTCGTTTAAATTGCTTTTATATTTTCCATTTCTGGACCTTTTATAGCGTACTATGTGGTATGGGTTTTGTTCATTGTTGAAGACCATACAGTCACATATAGTTGTTAACAATAAACTTCTACGTCATTGAAATGATTTGTTATAAAACTTGTATAGGAGTCATTCTTCAAGTTCAATATAAAGCATCTGCAGCAACAACAACAAAATGTTTGAACGGTAAATACTCAACATTACGCTTTTACACTGACAGCAGCAATATCAGGCTAGGCACAAGTTTCAGTTGAATCTTTTACGAGTTTATTATAATACTGTTTCAATTTAACTAAAGAACTAAGGAAAAACCGGCAGGACCAAGTTGTTTGAGTATATTATACATTCATGTCCGAAATACTGATAATTTTTTAGTACTTTTTTCTTATGTTTTGTTTGCCGTTTCCCTTTTTCATACCAAATAACCACATGCACTTTTTCGTAGATATACGTTGACAGCGTATCTTCCATAGATAGAAAAAAGTGTCTCGTAAAAATACGTTGATAGCGGATAGAAAAAAGTGCACATAAAGTTAAACCCGTGACAAACGACGTATGGAAATCGGTTAAGAAAATAGAACATATTTTTTTCCGAAATGGTCACGTGGTTTTACCTCATCACGTAATGGACCACATCAAATACTGAGACAAACACAGTATGTAGTGTAAAATCGGCAAATTTAGGTATTTCAAACAATTTTTAAAATGATAAACAAATAAAATAAAATTGAGAATGGAAATGGGGAATGTGTCAAAGAGACAACAACCCGACCAAATAAAAAAAAAAAAACAACAGCAGAAGGTCACCAACAGGTCTTCAATGTAGCGAGAAATTCCCGCACCCGGAGGCGTCCTTCAGCTGGCCCCTAAATAAATATATACTAGTTCAGTGATAATGAACGCCATACTAATTTCCAAATTGTACACAAGAAACTAAAATTAAAATAATACAAGACTAACAAAGGCCAGAGGCTCCTGACTTGGGACAGGCGCAAAAATGCGGCGGGGTTAAACATGTTTGTGAGATCTCAACCCTCCCCCTATACCTCTAACCAATGTAGAAAAGTAAAGAAAAAACTATTTAGGATATTGTATGAAATATACTTTTTATGAATTTCACAGGTTTTGGTAAGATCATTTGACTTATTTGTAGAACTTACTTTGCTGAACATTATTGCTGTTTACAGTTTATCTCTATCTATAATAATATTCAAGATAATAACCCAAAAACGGCAAAATATCATTAAAACTACCAATTCAGGGGCAGCAACCAAACAACAGATTGTTCGATTCATCTGAAAATTTCAGGGAAGATAAATCTTGACCTTATAAACAATTTAACCCCCATTTCAAATTTGCTCTCTATAATGCTATGGTTTCAGAGAAATAAGCCAAAATCTACATTTTACCTTATGTTCTATGTTTAGCCATGGCGACCATCTTGGTTGGTTGGCCGGGTCACCGGACACTTAATTTAAACTGAATACTCCAATGATTATTTTGGCCAAGTGTGGTTAAAATGGGCCCCGTAGTTTCAGAGGAGAAGATTTTTGTAAAAGTTAAAGACGGACGACGGCCGCCAAGTGATGAGAAAAGCTCACTTGGCCCGAAGGGCCAGGTGATCTAAAAAAATTGGGAGGCTCATGTTGTCTTCCTCATGATATAATAATAAAATTGCTACCAATGTGTCTCACTGTCTACGAAAGCAATGATATTACTACAGTAACACATTTAAAGGTCAAATACCTTGGACTGAAATGCTTTTTGTGTTTGAAGTTGAATCTTGTCCACCATCGGTATCAATGTATCTCACAAAGCATTTATATAATGTGTCATCTATGCACAAAAGCTTGTTGAATATTATAGCTGCCGTTGTTGAAGATTGTGTTATATTTTTCAGAGTCACTCTCCCTTCCAAATACTGCCCTTTTGTGTTTATCAATGTCTTTAAATCTGGTATATATGTAATTATGGTGTCAAAGGTTGTTGTGCTCTTGTTGAAAGCCAAAAAAGCAACAGAATCGATCTTAACTATATTCTCATTTGTGTATGAACATTCTATCAGTGTCCCATTCTCGCCAAGTAAACCTGTAACATTTTCTTTAATTGCAGCTGAGAATGAATGGACGTCTAAAAAAGAAAATAAACCTTCCATTAAGTCAATGACTATAATAGGTTCAAATATGTAAATTATGTAAATTACTAATAATAATAACACAGCAAAGCATCCCCTAATATCATTAGTAAATATAATGTTTAAAGAAAACACCGATTTAGAATGATAACCATTTAGCTATATGATTTTTTTAAGGTCCAACTTAACACCATTTTTTATGATTGCATAATTAACCCTACAACTCTTTGTAAAATGTATTTAAGAAATACATCTTATACTATTAGTTACATTGTGTGTTAGTGACCTAATACGATATATATATGGGGTCAGCAAATTCCATATGGGGTAAGCGAAACCCCATATGGAATAATGATTTAATTTACTGACCCCATATATATATCGTAGTAGAGGTTTCCCGATTTGCTACCGTACCAACCGTAGTACGAACTGGGAGCCGTCATTTAACTTTTGGAAATAATTGATTTATACACTTAACATCAACGTACATGTATGTTTTATGAATCATATACAGAACTATTTTTAGAATTTTTAGTTGTAATTTGGTACTTATTTCATGTGGTTTCTTATTTAATTCATAGTACTGTAAACAATACTGTGTGCACTCGATTATGCTTTCAAGCAACCATCGCAAGTAACCGTTGGTACGAAAGGTTTGTAGTTAAGAGTTATTTCCCCCTAAACTTCATGGACAAAAAGAAGCTAAATAACAAAACAAAATTTAAACCTATATAGTTTTTGTTCGTAATATCTTTATATCAATATAAAATGTTTAAGTTTTGTATTTTTTGGTAGGTTTTTAGAAAACATGAACAAATTAAACTTATTTGACAAAAATAAATTGACCTCATTAACAAAAACATAATGATAAAATAAATTCAAAACCAATCCACATTTAGTTTCCTGTTCTTAAAAACAGTGAAAGTATGTAACAGATCAACTTCGGTTTTATACAGATATAAGAAGATGTGATTTAAGAGCCAGTCAATTTATAAAAGTAAACCACTATAAGTCAAAGTACGGCTTATTATCTTGCAATTTTTAGTAGACGGAGAATTACTTCAAAAACAAAAGTGATCAGCAATCCTAAATCAACAGTCGACTAGTTATTGTAGATATTGCCCTTGATTGATAGAAACTTTGAATAGCAAATTTATCAAAAATACAGGATCTGCAAATATGTCAGTGTAGATGGCATTATCAGTTGTGTGTTTGTGCTTGTGTAAGTCTACGGCAAAATGTGGAAGATAGAGAAGAATTGAAAAAGATAAAAATATCAACAAAAATGGGATTTTAGTCATGAATTATATTGTAGTCTTGAGAGCCCCAAGTTACTTTTAATTTAGATAACCTGTGAGCAAATATATAATTTGCCTTTGAGGAATTATGCATATAGTTATAACTGTTATCGTATTCACTTGGCATCTCTTCTTTTTGTAAAATTAACTGTACACTCGGACTAGAAGTTTTCCTTAAAAAAAAACCCTCCTTAAATCATTATGCTATACAAATTTCAGAAACATGTCCTTTTTAGCTCACCTCATTGGCCCAAAGGGCCAAGTGAGCTTTTCCCATCACTTGGCGTCCGTCGTCGTCGTCCGTCGTCGTTAGCTTTTACAAAAATCTTCTCCTCTGAAACTACCGGGCCAAATTAAACCAAACTTGGCCACAATCATCATTGGGGTATCTAGTTTAAAAAATGTGTGGCGTGACCCGGTCAACCAACCAAGATGGCCGCCACGGCTAATAATAGAACATAGGGGTAAAATGCAGTTTTTGGCTTATAACTCAAAAACCAAAGCATTTAGAGCAAATCTGACATGGGGTATAATTGTTTATCAGGTCAAGATCTATCTGCCCTGAACTTTTCAGATGAATCGGACAACCCGTTGTTGGGTTGCTGCCCCTGAATTGGTAATTTTAAGAAAATTTTGCTGTTTTTGGTTATTATCTTGAATATTATTATAGATAAAGATAAACTGTAAACAGCAATAATGTTCAGCAAAGTAAGATTTACAAATAAGTCAACATGATCGAAATGGTCAATTGACCCCCTAAGGAGTTATTTTCCTTTATAGTCAATTTTTAACAATTTTCATAAAATTTGTAAATTTTTATTAACATTTCCACTGATACTACTGGGCCAATTCATTATAGATAGAGATAATTGTAAGCAGCAAGACTGTTTAGTAAAGTAAGATTTACAAACACATCACCATCATCAAAACACAATTTTGTCATGAATCCATCTGCTTCCTTTGTTTAATATTCACATATACCAAGGTGAGCGACACAGGTTCTTTAGAGCCTCTAGTTTAAAACACAACAGTTCATATATCTTTTTCTGAGTAAGCCGAGTGAGAAAAATAAGAAAACTTAAAGCTGGTACTATTATACTTAACAGTAAGTAAAATAATCCCAGCCTTGAGTTAAAGTTTTGGTAAGATCGTATTCATGATACATATATAACCCTGAACAAATTACATAGAAACATTTACCAACCGATGAAAATTCTCCTTAATTTTGAGTCCAGGTATCATTTGTAAACGGTGCAAAAGACATTGTATAGCAAAATGGTATTTCCCGTAGAACAATACCAAGAGTTAAATTTGTGCAAAAATAGCGTCATATTTTTTGGCGTAATCAGTGAAAAAATACGCTGTGATGTAAGAAGTTTTTCTAGCATTGCTGTACGATAACAGGATTAACTAATGGATGGATATTGGTTAACATTATTCCTCCTGGATTAATTTATATAATCTACTCGCGATAAAATTTATCAATATTGATGTAATAACAATTTTTAATGATATAATAATAAACGAACAAGATGAAATAATATCGTAATGATAAATATTTCGACTCAAGAAATGGTTTTCGTTAGTGTCATATATAATAAAATCTATATTCATACTTAATATAATCAACAACTTTTTTCTAATGATTACATCCACCCCGAAAAGTTCAGTGACAAAATATAAGAAAAAAGATAGACCAATAGTTTTATAATGTGTGTTGCGTTTAAGAAATGTTGCTGCAATGATCGAAAAGATTAATAGCAATTGATTTTAATGAGAAGTCAACACTATTTTGAACACAATTGTGCCATTTTAACGTAAACTAGTTATAAGGAGACCAGTTAGATAATATTAATAAATTATTTCTAATTATTCCGAATTCTATTTAAATATTAGAAAACATTCTTTAATCTATTTTCTATTCTAAGTATACACAAACCAAAATCAAAGCCAAACAAATAGAAAAACAAATCTATATTTAGAATCAAAAGGTCGAGGCAACTCAGTTCGAGTAAGGACTGTTTGATTCATTCTCTTGTGCCCAACATAAATATTTCCGTATAAAACCACGAACACAGTGTTCTAGAAGCAGTGCAATCGTAACTATATAAAAGATTAAGTTTTTTATCGCTGATCTGCAATTCGATTTCTTTAATTTCCCCATGATGAATACAATAATCTCATGCATAAAATGATGTCTCCAAAACAGCACCAACGGTTGTGTTACGTACCAACCGTACCTGATACGTAGCAAATCGGGAAACCTCTACTAGGTCACTAGCACACCGTGTAACGAATTTATCTTACCGACTGTCTTGTGTAGAATTTAGACAATCGGCCTATCAAATGATTAAGTCTCCAATACTTATAAAAAAGAAGATGCAGTATGATTTCTAATTAGACAACTCTCCACAAGAGACCAAAATGACAGAGAAATTAACAACTATAGGTCACCGTACGGCCTCCAACAATTAGCTTTAACATGTTTAAGAACCTAGTACTATCATTTGTCTATACAAAAAACAAATGCCAACAATAACAACGTGTAAACACATGACAAAGGTAAAATCTCTTTGTTCTTACTGTGCTATAATCTCGATAATGCACAACTAAGGTGTGCATTAAGGACCTCAGAACTTGCATAGTTCAAAAGTATATAATTGACCTCTAGGGACGGACCCTGGAGTTTTTAAGTTTGTACCAAAACAGCAGGGGATGGTGAATAAGCTGCAGATCAATTGTTAAGGTGCAACATGTCTCCAAAAATTAATTCAGTAGAATAAAATTGGAGGGGGAGGGGAAGTCAAAGGTAAAATGAAACTATTTTTTCTGTTTACTTAATAATTTTGATCAAAATACATTCTCCTCGGTTCATCTTCGTCTAAGCATAATATTGAGGAACAGAAAGGCAATAAATCTATACCCAATAACCCTTTCAGTTATGATTTTTCATACACCAATTTAAATGTATGTAGCAAACTGAACTACATGTAGTAAGATATAGGTTATACGTAAAAAAATTAAGACAGCAGGCAAACGACAAACACAAAATAATGACTTCTAGAGGGCAACATACAGAATAGTTTTCAACAAAAGAAAGGCCGGTGTCTACACAATATGTCAATTTCTAAATCGTCACTAATTTATATAAAAATTGTGAATGATTTAAACAGAAACGATGAAAAACAATCTACCATCAAATTGCAATTCTCCAAATAATGTAAAAATTAAGAAAAAAGCCTAAATATAAAAAAAAATTAATAATTTAATACAAAGCGTATTTCCCCCTTTCTTTGCCCTACAAGAAACTTTCATAGGAGCCGTGGATTGCGGAATATCGTCCACTTCTTTCAAAAATGTTGACGTTAATTGATGACGTTATGTATTGGAACAGCTATTGGCTAATCAAATCGGTGATTAGGATTTAATCTGCATGGCATGGGATGACCCTTTTACTCGAGCTCCTACATGTACGTCGTTCGGGTCACGTGCAGATTAAATCCTATATACCGACTTGATTGGTCAAAAACTATAACTTAGCCCATAAAATTTGTTTTATAAATGTATTTCAATCGTTCATTATCAGTTTCTTCGCCTGTTTAAACCTTTCAGATTTCTTTTTTTGTTTTAGAAGGGAAGTAACTCCTTACTAACCCCATATGGTTGCTAACCCTATATGTTAACTAACAATGTATTTTTTAGGGCACCCTATACCAAATATATATAGTCACCACGTGTAGTCCGTTAACCATTCATATCCCCATAAATCTATAAAAAGGAAGATAATACCAAGTATGGTGTGCGTTTACTATTAGGTTCCTAAGGAGCAGAACAATACACGGCTATGCCCAGTTTAGTGGTTTATAATAATCTCATTGAGTTCATACGTTATCATGATAAGCAATTGTCATTTGTCAATTTGCTTGTGTATTTATTACACGGAATGTGTAACATGGGTTGTGACAGAGTTTCAAAGTATAATTTAGGTATTTCAAACTAAACTTGCACTTGGTTTATGCCACAGGGTGGTCAGCCTAGTGTGTTAGTCTTTCCTGCATGAACATAGCCTCTACCCTACCAAAACTCCTGTGAAGCATCCCCACGACAGTACACATAAACTGGGGAGTTGTACCTCAGGCTAAACTGAAGGAGATCTCCGAGTAGAAAGGGCCCAAGAGATGCCGTGTGTAGACCCAGCGGTGTGTGGACATGCCCTAGCAGCTGCACTCATGAACATTGTTGCAGATATGGGTAAATACGTCGTCGGTTAATAAATGAGTCGTAGCCCAGTAAGGCAACTCATCTAGGAGATGATAAACTTCGAGAACAAACCCGGAAATAACGAATTCATTAGCGCATGACAGCAGCCCTTCCAGAGGATAGAAACCTGGCCCAGAGGCGGATTAAGGGGGGGCAGGGGGCCGCCCCCCCCCTTTTTGGGAAAAAAATTGGTTGCTTATATAGGAAATCACTGAAGCGTGACTTAAGCGGGCCCCCTCTTAGGTCAGTCAGTTATAAAAAATTGCTGGATCCGCCACTGCAGTGAGGCCCTCACGGTTGGTGTGTTGGGCATGGAGTTAAAGCCCCCATCCGATAAAAACTATTAAAGTTACATAAACCACAACATATGAATTTAGATTACCCTCTGTCATAGGTTGAACAGGAAACTCGACAATGAATATGAGTCTTCTATGGCCTAAATCACAAATACATGCAGTAGCCCGGAAAGTTCGAACTATGTATGAAACATCAAAGACAGGTATCACGGAAATGTCGTAATACAGATTGGACATTCTTGATTTGAGCGAATGTCGTTGAACTTGTTCAGGAAAGACTAGAATAATGGAAACACCATCTTACATTCCGACAGACATATTAATGGTGTAGCAATAATAAAAACAATTAAATAAATATGTCACAAAAAAACACAAACTAGAGGCTCTATAGAGCCTGTGTCGCTCACCTTGGTCTATGTGCATATTAAACAAAGGACACAGGTGGATTCATCACAAAATTGTGTTTTTAGTGATGGTGATGGTGATGTGTTTTTAGATCTTATTTTATGAGAACTGTCTTATAGTGTAAATATTTAATGTGTTCTGTCGCTTTGTCTTTACGTTCTGTCGTCTCTTCTTTATGTTATGTGCAAATGTCTGTATTTCATGACACGGCATCTCTGTGTTATGTCAAATTAGTTACAGTAGTATGATTTGTCATTGCTAAAGTTTGTTGTGTACAATAGGCATTACATCATGCTTTAACTACTATATATTCTGTGAATACTTCTAAATTTTATGATCAACCACCTTTACATTCTCTCATATTTTATCTATGTTGTGTCTATTCTTCTTTTACGTAAGTCAGTTAAAAATTGCGTCCTGTCTCAAATGTGATTGTTATGCCGAATGTTCTAAAGGTTTTGTTTTGATACACCTTTGTTCTATGTAAACCTCATGATATTATAGTCTTTTGGCGTTATGTTGTGTTTATACATATGTATCTCCAGTGAAAAACACAACACATCATGGTATAGTTCCTATGCGTTTTGCCGAACAATTGATACTCTCTGTGAGCATTCATTATGTCATGTGCAAATGTCTTTTACATTATGTGCAAACAACTTATACGTTTTGTGCAAACCTCGTTTACCTTATGTGCAAACATCGTTCCCCCTATGTGCAAACATCGTTCCCCCTATGTGCAAACATCGTTTACCCTATGTGCAAACATAGTTTACCTTATGTGCAAACACCTATTGCGTTATGTGCAAATACCTATTAAGTTATGTATAACAACTACATCATTATGTGCAAACACTATTACGTTATGTGCAAATACCGCTTACATTATGTGCAAACACCGATAAAGCTATGTGCAAATGCCTATTACATTATGTCCAAACATCTATTACGTTAGGTGCAAACACCTATTACGTTATGTCCAAACACCAATTACGTTAACACTGGTTCTCCGTTAAAGCGCCCAACGTCAGAGTGAAAAATGATAAAATATAAATTGCAGCAAAACTTGTTTATAAAGAACATTGAACATCGTCATAGTGTATTCTATCCACCCTATAAATTTCAGCATGTAATATGCTACCGTTAATTTATAATGATCGAGACAGTTTAGATGAAAAATAACAATAAAAAAAAACATTTAACGTCATTTTATTTCCTTTGACGTCGTGATTTTCAATGCCAAAATGCTAAAAACTTTTTTTTATTAATTCACGTAAATTTTTATTTCTTTTTCTTGTTAGTTGAAATTTAAGCATGGTATTCAGTCATGTCTGCATTATTATATATATTAGTCTTTTTTTTTTATCTCTTAAACACAAATTAAAGTGGAAAATCTTCAATTTGGCCTTGTACGACTCAGCATTTCAGTCTTGTACAAAGCAGGATAAATAATAAAATCGTATTAACATGCTTTCAACCCGAATCCTCCTCCCTTTCGTCATCATCCTTTTTACAAATCTGTGTTACCATGAATTACCATTGATGTGGTCATATTGATATCGAAAACATATACCTAAATCAACTGTTTTAATTTCAAAATGCACAATTATGGCGTATAACGCACGAATCCCTTGCCTTGAACTGTTTTGAAAAATTCTTTCGAAGCCGATCACAACCCCTGTATGATCTTGCATCTTCGATGGGTTACTTCCTTTGATATTCGTTAATACCTGTTTGTTCATTGTATCGGAAATTTGAAAAAAATTAGGAGAGAGACGAGAAGCGTCTATTAGTTTTTTTAGCAGACCAATGGGAGTATGTTTCTTAAAATTGAACACTTTAATATAACAATAAGAAGATGTGGTATGATTGCAAATGAGATTCCAGTCTCAAATTCAACTAATAAAGATAGTCAGCAAGATAAATTCGTTACACAGTGTGTTAGTGACCTAATACAATATATACAGGGTCAGTAAATTCCATATGAGGTTCTATTTGCGCTCAAACCCCTTATGGAATTGACTGAACCCGTATTTATCGTATTAGGTCACACACTGTGTAACTGATAATATCTGACTAAAATTTGAACAAATCAGTTATTTGATAATGTTTACAGTTAGTATAATACTACAATTTTAGAGGAGATATGATTTATTGATTGATGTTTTCTGAATGTACAGTGGCAAATATTTCATGCAGATTTATGACCGGGAGAAGAATATTCAAAAAATGAATAAGATGTTACATGCGTTGTCGTTGATACAGAATTTACAAAGGTTCAATATAAATATATAAAAAAAAACAATGATGAGAGAGACACGACAAAAATTATCCAGCAAAATATAAAATATAAAATCATTTTCATAGATATTTTATTCATCCTCTTTGTTGGTTAGTTGATGCCCTATTAATCTGGCAACTTTGATTTTAAGACAACCATAAACGACTAATTGAACAGCTTCTTTTTGTAGATCTTCTTATACTAATAGTACTTTGCATCGTATTCCGCTTGAATATCATATAGTTATTTGAAATAATCCAAGATATAGGAGGTGGTTTATAGATTAAAAAATAATTTTGAAAATTAAGAATATGGTGAATTAAAAATAACAGAAATAAATGATTTAAATGATTCAAAGATTAATGAAACTTTCCGTTTTCTGCATATTAAATTCATTATTGACAATATTCTAGTAGATCATTTCGAAAGAAACGTTGAACTTTCAAATTAGTTGTAAACGCAACTGGTGAAATGAAATTACCGATGCAAATTTTATACATTCATAAGCATCAGTGTATTTCTCCAAAATCACGATCTTGCATGAGTTAACTTATCATTTCGTTTCCTAATGTAGGCAAATTTAACCTTACATCCTTCTCGTGCATTGCATCAGCAATTATTTAATTTTATTCATCTTAAAAAAAATAGTTCGTGACAGATGTCAGACCACGATAATCCGATAAGCATCAAAAAGATCTGCAATAGTGGGTGAACAAAAAAAGTTATCAATTCCATGCGTCCGAAGCGAGCACTATTTTTGATTTATCTTCATCATTTATGCCCAGCGACAAGTATTTGAAATCCAAAGATATGAAAGAATAGAAAGAGTTGATGAGCTATATGACGAAAAAGACACACAAAAAAAAAGTCAAATCAGTCGAATGTAACATTGATTGATGGAGTTTAAAACCTTAGGTATCTTTATAATTGCAAAATATATAAATGGACCATTGATTGGAATTGTAAGGATTTGCAGAATCAAAAACATTGTCATAATTCTTTCGTCTGTATTTTCATACTGATGCTCGAGGACGGAAGACATTGTCTTCAATTTTTTGGGGGTATAACATTTGTTTAATACCAACATATATGAAATATATTTCATTATTCACCAAAACAATTGATTGATAAGCATTGCAATGTTTCTTTCTATATTTTGTTGGACAGATGAGTAATCAATGATAAAATCATTTTGGTGAAATAATATTTTTTAACCGATTTAAGATTTCTCTTAATGTTGGTTAGCTACCTGTACTGTCACCGTTATAAAACTGAACGTTCAACTCCTCATTACTAGTACCTCGAATCACAAGGAAAATATGATAAAAATAATACCTGATATCATCTTTACTTTTGTTTATTATCCCAGCTATCCAACTTATTTCGAAGAAATTGAAATACTTTTTTTCTCCAAGTTTTATACTTATTTTAAACATGGTATCATTTATGCAGTAGAGTGACAGAATAAAAAAGATGGGCTATACGGACTAGTGTCGGAATACATATGTTGTTGATACAGATATTGTCGAAAATGTTATATACGGAAGTTTTCAAATGCAGGAACTGAACCCAAGAATTTTACAGAGAAGGGCATTTATTTCTAACTGAAAAGAGAAAAATGGCAAAACAAATTACAGAATACAGAAATGTAGATCTCCTCCCCAAATACAGGCCGTAATATATAGCATTGTGACGGATAGTTTTGTTTAATTTATTAAACGACTTTTTAATTTCGAAAAGAATGTTGTAGAAGGTGTTGTTAATAAATGTAGCGGACAAAATATCATGCCCTTTCAATCGACGTCCTAATTTCGATGAAAGAAATTAAAAACGGCTTCAATTCTCTCCTTGTACAACACGAAAAAAGGGAGAGCAATTTTTATGGCTTCTTGTCATTGCATTATAATAATTGTTAAATCGTCTTGAATTCGGTATCAAATTTATATTTATCATAGAAGCTTCATATCTTGAAACTGAAAACAGGTTAAAATTATTTACATGCATTACGATTGATATAAAAACATCCGGTTCGTTTTTTTTTTTCTTCCTTTAGATTTGAGAAAAAAAGCAACTCTGTTACACTCAAACAATTGATTTATAAATATTGTTACATGGTGTCTTCTTATGTCGTCTGAATTATAATATATTATTGATCTGTAAGTGATATATCCGCCATCCATTATTATAGTATTAATGTATGGACTTTTTCATATTGGCCCTGTAACATGCCCGAGGTGTTAATAATGGCCAAGGATGGTTGTAATGGCCCTGAGGCAACGATGAGGGCCATTACAACTGTCCGAGGCCATTATTAATATCAAGGGCATGTACAGGGCCAATATGAAAAAGTCCATATATTGATACTTTTATTAACCAACTATAAAGGCATCTTCATTCAAGAACAGTCTTCGAGTCTCGGATCCAAAATATTATACAGCTATCCACAAACTACAACAGGACCAATACAGAAAAAAGCCCGTTTCATAACATTTTTATTTAATTGTTTTAATTCTTCGATTAAACAAAGAGTAAGAAACTTACCGTGAAGAATTCGAAGATACAGGAAATTTTTTTCATAGCTGAACTTTTACTTGTCTTTTCGCATTCAATTTCATGTTTCGCATGGAATTTTGGTCAACATTGTGACTGTCAGATGTAATTTCTGATTTCTCATCCAAGTACTTAATTTTATGCTATTAAAATTTATTTCATCTAGCAAATAAAAAGTAGCTGGGAAGAATAAATCAGACAGTTTAACTATTCTTTAGTCTGCAATCTGAGGATTGAACGGAAATGAAACAGTGATAATAATCGAAAGTCGTACTCGAAAAAGGCTGTGAAATATTTCCGTTTCAAGTCGTTACAAAACAATGTGAATGAACATCATTTAAACTTGTTTTTATGATGTTAAGTTTTAAAAAAATAACAAAATGTCACACTTATTTAAAGAAATAAACGACATTTTGATTTAATTGATGTCCCGTTTCATCTGTTCATAATGCATGACTGTGATTTCGTAATGCACGGGTGTGATTTCGTAATGCATGACTGATATTTCGTAATGCATGACTGAGATTTCGTAATGACTGGCTGTAGCAATTTCTCCGTTCATAATGACCAGATGTTGAAATTTTCCTTTTATAAAGCATGGGCATTTCTATACATATTGTAGTAAGTTGGTTAATAAAACTATCTAATATTTTTATTTGGCATGCCATACTCGATAAAAGTGCGGACGTGATAGAAAGCACACTTTACCAAAATGTTAACGGAGAATTTACATTCCACGGAGGTTATATATTCGACAATTTCGTCATTTATGAACCATAATATGTATATCTAAAGATCGAAGTTGTACTAAAATTTAATGTTGACATCGATATCGATCTGTTGGATGTGGAATTTATTTTTTAAATTGATGTTTGTTAGGAATTGGCTTTTCAACGGAGATTACACGCTTAACAAATCTCTACAGTTTTCAACTTTGCTTCGTTTTTCAGACTAATGTAACTTGGAATAAATGACCATTGTTATAAACAAAATTATTTATGGTAACCTTATGATCAAATTTAACTCATATTACACTCTTTAGTGTTCTAAATATTTTGTCCTGCTTGGTCTTTTATCCATCAACGGAAATTTCAGCTTTTCGAAGAAAACATTATGGACGGCCGGTACGATCACTATCGTTGTGCAATATGTACTAAACTTTATAGAAATTAAAAATATAAATAATAAAGAAATCTTAAATTCTCAGATATAAGTATAACAAGCTACGGGTGTATAACTGGAAGTCGATAGGTTTGCTTTCTTACGGTTGGACAAAATAACGTCATAAAATGGGCGCTTTAATGGAGAACCAGTGTATGTGCAAACACCTATTACGTTCAAAAAAGCGTTTACCAGAACGTAATAGGTGTTTGCACATACACTGGTTCTCCATTAAAGCGCCCATTTTATGACGTTATTTTGTCCCACCGTAAGAAAGCAAACCTATCGACTTCCAGATATACACTTTGAAAATTAAGAAAATTATAAGTTTTAGCTTTCTAAAAAGATCTGAACTACTTCGATGTATTCTTTTTCAAGGTTATATCCATTGGATGCTGAATGTGAACTGAATGAAATATATGTGCATCGGGTTGTTGATATAGTATTGGAAATGTAGTATTTTTATATATTGATTGATATAAAAATGTTATATAAATATTTAGTTTTTTGTTCTACTTAAAGAGTGTGCGTTATACATCCATTCTTTTTATATTTTGTTCACTTTACTTGTTGAAAATTAAAATATTTACAAATATATAGACACGATTCTCGAGGTGTGTCTCTCTGGAGGTGTGCCTAGATTGACAAAAGTCATAAAATACATTTAATGCATTTTTGAAAACATTGTACAGGAACATTTTTTAGCAAACAAATCGTGCATATTGCAGATTAGCAATGCAAATAAAGACGTATTAATGATTGATATTTCAATTTTCAATTTCAGTGTGTAATAAATGCATAATAAAACGACCATGAATTAATAACATTTGATCTGAAATGTAATACACATAGTTAATTTTCCGGCATTTGATGGCTTAATATCCTCAGAAGAGAACAGTCTGTAATTATTTATCTCATTTAAGCCAATAGTTGTTGCTGAATATCAGCCACATCATGAAGCAACCAAACAGAATTTATATGTGACAAGTAATTATTTCAAGATGGCGTGTATATCGACTGAAACTAAAAGCTCTGCCCTGTTATTCGAAGCAAAAAAAAGCTACATGTAAAAAACAAAATGCAACCTCATTTCTTTACGGAAAATGTGAACGGAAAATAAGTTGATATAAAAAAAGAAGACGTAGTATGATTGCCAATGAGACAACTCTCCACAAGAGACCAAAATGACACAGAAATTAACAACTTTAGGTCACCGTACGGCCTTCAACAATGAGCAAAGCCCATACTGCATAGTCAACAATAAAAGGCCCCGAAAAGATTATGTAAAACAATTCAAACGAGAGCACTAACGGCCTTATTTATGTAATGTTCTCTTTCATCTGCACCAAGCGGGTCATTTCATAGGTCGCCATATCTTGCATACATAATCATAACATATGGTTTTGGAAGGCACCGAATTACATTTATGAATTATAGACTTTTGACAAGGTCAACACATTATATATGCGTCTATTCAGATAATATTGACCGAGGACGAAGATATTTTCCCGCCACCTCTTATCTTGTATTTGGTTTTTTTTGAATTAGCAGGGAGTTTTGGCAAAACTGAGTCCCGAGCCCCGCCCCCTCTTAATCAAACTGCTTATAGAACCAACAAACGCAGCTCCATCATTTTCAAAAATTCTGGTTCCACCATTGGTCATTGAATGAGAAATCAAAAAGAGAAAAAAAATTAGGTCCGTGTGTTTGTTTATCTAATGATATCTTAATGAACAACTTCTCTATTCATTTTACATCGGATGACCGTGAGGGCATTCATGTGTATTGCTGTCGCCTAAATTTCCATTACGTAACCTTCGTTTTGAGATTGTAACCGATCTATAAACATGATAATAATAAATACGCGGACATTATCGAGTGCAAAATTACATTCCTTATCACTTGTTCTTAATTCATTTCAAATGGATACTCCTAAAAATATATTTTTTTGGAACATAAATTAATAATATGAAAATGTCGTTAAACTCGTTAGAAACATAAATAAAGTAAAAAATCTTTAATATTTATACACACGTACAGAAAAAGTGTGTTACCGCATGCGAAAGAATATCTCAAGAACGTTTGCAATTTCCCATGCAGAGTTATCTGTCTTTGCTCCCTTTCTCTGCGTGGGACATTGAATGTTTTGCTGGAAAATATGAATGCCCACTCAAATTCAATCTATCAGAAAAATCGAATTATTACAGAAGAGTGTCCACCATGCACTTGTACAGCACTATAATTAATATAGTGCAATAGAATGATATACAAATGGATAAAAATTATATATACATGTAACTGTAATTTTCAAACATTAAAATAATGTATAACAAAAAAAACAGAGTTTACTGATTTGTATCACTTCTACGATGAGGTTGAATTTATCATCCACGCACAGAAAAAATATATATCTGTACTTTAACGTCACTTTCAGGTAAAGAGATGTGATTTGGTTTTCTGAGACAAGTGCTTGTGACCGTCCCCAAGAACTTGCGGTCATCCGATGTTCAGTACTTCAGTACTTTGATTAATATCTTTAACATAAAGATGTTCTCAAAAATTAATAAAACATAACAAGGGTTTTATATTTTTTACAAATGTCTTATTATCCTTATTTTATCTTGATTCATTTTGAGAACTCAAATCGTATCAATGACATACTGCACATTTAAAGATTTTTGAAAACTGGGAGTTTAACAATTGTGAAACAATTGCCAGCTAACTGTTAGCTGGCAATTGTTTCATGGTGCTTTAAACGGATGAACAAGAGGGTTCCGGAATTCCAACAATACAAAACATGACAAGTGAACTTTCTTAATTTATAATCAGTAGCAGGAAAATTACAGAAGAATTTAAGCCTTCCCTTTCGTGTTAAAGTCTGTCATAGTTTTCTTTTCGTTATATAGGTGATTTTTTTAAAGCATTTTGACTAAATATGTTACGTCGATTTCAAGGCGAACAAGATTGCATCAATTCAAGATTGTTTCCGCACTTTGAGGATAATTTGGATTGAATCATATGAACTTCATGCCTCGCTAGCTATTAATAAAAAAAAAAAACGTCTCGCTTTAACAGTAGCCGAGAAAAGGGGGACCGATATATCTAAAAATGGCAATATTTAACGGAAACTGTCAAAACATATTTTAGAATGATAACATTTAGATCCAATAGAATATATTTGTATGAAATTTTATATTTTTTAAAATAAGATTTCTCAGAATAATGATGTGCAGCAAATCCCTTTTATGAACATTTGGCTTAATTGTGCATTTAGCTATATTTATCGAACCATTCGCGTTCATAACTAAACGCATCGAAGCTTCCCGTTTATACCGTATATCCCGCAATAATATTCATTGAATTTATGACTCTCCGTTCGGAAAATAGGATGTTTCTAATTTATACGACGATATTCGTTGAAATATTGAACAAAAAGATAAATTCATATCAACAACTGTGGAATAATGTATTGATTATAAATGTACTTTGTCGGTAAACGTGAAATTTATTTGTACGAGCTTTAGAAACAGGACGAAAAGCGAGGCTTGCCGAATTTTCTCCTGTTTCGCAGCGAGAACTAATACATTTTATATTTCTGACAATGTACATATATTGTTTACAATTTACACCTGGTATTTGAGCATACGTTGTTTAAATCTTAACCATTGTCTTTTTTAACCATAATTTTTACAATTATTGAAACGCGGACTCGAAGAAAACCCCAAAATGAACTATTACCCAGAAAGAAATATCCATATTACCGATTGATCAACATGGAAGCGGGTAGCAGGAAAATGTATTTGTACATGTACAAACAAAGCAAAAAATATGTTGTTTACCTGTTTTTTGTATACAATAACTAGCTAATTGCAGGATAAAAGCGAATTACTTAACTGTAACCATTTTTTTAAAACTGGTGAAAATTTAAATGGGGTAAAAAAAAAATAATAGATAAGCTGACTATGCGGTATGGGTTTTTTGTTAAAGGCCATAAGAAGATCTATTGTTATCTATTTCTTTGTCATTTGGTCTCTCGTGGAGAATTGTCTCATTGGCATTCATACCACATCTTTTTTATAGATAGTCAGTTTTTTCTGAAATTCAAAGGGAAAATTATGTTATGATGACCATTTTAGCAACGAAATTATTTATTTATTCGTATAGACAACAAAAGAAACGATATGCACATCACTTATAAAAAAAATAATAGAAGAAAACAATTACAATTTACTAGAATATGTATTTTTTTTTTGTATCGTTCTTGATGACACGGTTCGAAAAGTTACCGGACCAAATACGGATAAATGAAAGTCATTATCTGGAGTTTCAAGTTGCGGGATTTAATTTCGAGTATGGCCAGTGAAGGTGAAACAAGGCTGATAACCCTTTCATTCAGAAAAAATGTGTATGCGTCATTTTTGTGGATTACAGAATAAGGCAGTTTTTAATATGAAAACAAAAGGGTTTTTTTTTGAGAAATTGCAGCTTTTTGTTAGGCAGCAACCATTTGATTTTCTGGGGGGGGGGAGGGGGGGCTATGTTTTTTTTTGGAAAAAAAGTAGTTTGTTTCCAGTTTTTGGAGAAAAAAATAATTTGTTTTTGACCCTGAGAAAAAAAATTCACCCTTAGCTGCCACTATATGTAATGCTAAAATTGAAAGAAAAAATTGTTTTCATCTTGTCGCCGAAGGCGAAAAAAAAAGTTTGCGTAGAAAAAAAAACATAGCCCCCCCCCCCCCCCCCCCCGAAAATCAAATGGTTGCTGCCTTACACCCTTCTACCTGTCTGATCGAAAATCGGATCAAATTTTTCCAACATCTCTGTTCCGCGTTTTAAAAAAAATTGTCAGATAAGAGGGGCGGGTCACCTGACCACCCCTTTTCAGGACACCCACCCGTCTCAACACGCCTTGTCAGGGACGGAGGAAATAATAAGTCTTAGGAAGGTTATTCAGAATAATATACACAACTGTTAAAGGAAATGAACGAAAATAAAATCTTAAACATTTTGTAGGATCCCTTAGCTGCTACATGAATCGTGGGAGACGTCATTACATTTGTAGCATTAATTTAGTACACGTTTCTCGCTAGATGAAAACCCTACTGGGAGGGTAATAACAAATCATCATGGTCTCTTGTGAAGAGTTGTCACATTGGCATTCGTACCACATCTTCCTTTTTATATCGTATTGTTCCTTTCGGTTGCACCTCTTGAAAACTAGAGTCGTGTCTGTATATTTGTTACAATTTTCAACAAGTAAAGTGAACCAATTTTCAAAGCATGGATGCATAACGCACACTCTTAAAGTAAAGCAAAATAATTTCCCATAAAACTAGATACATTGTATGTATATAGCATTTTTACACCAATCAATATAATTAATATAAAAATCCACAGTTTGTTAGAAAGGTCAAACTTTTAATTTTCTTCATTTTCAAAATGCATATCATTGATGCGTTTTGTTTTAATCTGTGTCAAAAAAGCGTTTACCAGAACGTAATAGATGGTTGCACATAACGTAATAGGTGTTTGCACATAACGTAATAGATGTTTGGACATAATGTTATAGGCATTTGCACATAACTTACATGGTGTTTGCACATAATGTAAGCGGTATTTGCACATAACGTAATAGTGTTTGCACATAATGATGTAGTTTTTATACATAACTTAATAGGTATTTGCACATAACGTAATAGGTGTTTGCACATAAGGTAAACGATGTTTGCACACAGGGTGAACGATGTTTGCACATAAGGTAAACGAGGTTTGCACAAAACGTATTAGTTGTTTGCACATAATGTAAAAGGCATTTGCACATGACGTAATGAATGCTCACAGAGAGTATCAATTGTTCGCAAAACGCATATGAATTATACCATGATGTAATTGTGTTTTTCACTGGAGATGCATATGTATAAACACAACATAACGCCAAAAGACTATAATATCATGAGGTTTACATAGAACAAAGGTGTATCAAAACAAAACTTTTAGAACATTTGACATAACAATAACACTTGAGACAGGACGCAATTATTAACTGACTTACGTAAAAGAAGAATAGACACAACATAGATAAAATATGAGAGAATGTAAAGGTGCTTGATCATAAAGTTTCGAAGTATTCACAGAATATATAGTAGTTACAGCATAATGTAATGCATATTTTACACAACAAAGTTTAGCAATGACAAATCATACAATTGTTTGACCAAACAAATTACTAATTTTACATAACACAGAGATGCCGTGTCAGGAAATAAAGGCATCTGCACATAACATAAAGAAGAAATGACAGGACGTAAAGGCAAATCGACAAAACACATTAAATATTTACACTATAAGACAGTTCCGGCGTTCCATATTATTTTACTGAACATTCTTGCTGCTTACAATTATCTCTATCTATAATGAACGTGGCCCAGTAGTTACAGTGGAAAATATTTTGTAAAAATTAACAAAATTTATGAACATTGTTTAAAATTTACTATGAAGGGCAATTACTCCTTTAGGGGTCAATTGACCATTTTGGTCATGTTGAGTTATTTTTAGGTTTTACTTTGCTGTACATTATTGCTGTTAACCAATTCAGGGGCAGCAAGCCAACAACAGATTGCCTGAATGTCTGAAAATTTAAGGGCAGATAGATCTTGACAAGATTAACAACTTCATGATCGACAAATTTGATATGAGCCCAAACCTGCATTTTACCCTATGTACTTTTTTAAGCCATGTCGGCCATCTTGGTTCGCTTCGCTTGCGGGGTCATCTGACATAATTTTAAAACAAGATACCCTAATGATGATTGTTGGCAAGTTTGGTTTAATTTGTCTCAGTAGTTTCAGAGGAGAAGATTTTTGGAAAAGATTACAAAAATTTACAAAAAATTGTTAAAAATTAACTCTGAAGGACAATAACTCCTTAAGGAGTCAACTGACCATTTTGATAATGGGAAACTTATTTCTAGATCTTACTTTGCTGAACATAATTGCTGTTTATAGTTTAACTCTATCTATAATAATATCTAAGATAATAACCAAAATTTCCTTAAAATTACCAATTCAGGGGCAGCAACCTAACAACGGGTTGTCCGATTCATCTGAAAATTTCAGGGCAGATAGATCTTGACCTGATAAACAGTTTAATTTCGTATCAGATTGCTCTAAATGCTTTGGTTTCAGAGATATAATCCAAAATCTACATTTTGCCCTATGTTCTATTTTTAGTCATGGGGACCATCTTGGTTGGTTGAACGGGTCACCGGACAAATTTTTAAACTAGATACTCCAATGATGATTGTGGCCAAGTTTGGTTAAATTTGGCCCAGTAGTTTCAGAGGAGAAGATTTTTGTAAAAGTTAACGACGTCGGACGACGGACGCCAAGTGATGAGAAAAGCTCACTAGTTGAACTAAAAAGCATATAGACAAAGAACATAAGCAAACATGAAAGACAGGAATACAAAAATAAACAATAGCACAATAACAAAATGAGGACGTGCATAAGTACCGAGCCGCGTCGAGAGTGTAGTTCTCAACCGACCTTCATTGTCAATTTCTAGGTGCAAGTAAAGCAAAATGAGGCAAACTTAACTGTATTATTAATAAGCCCTATAAGAGACATGTGTTAAGAACACACTTCAAATTATTTAGAGACAGAACATCATCTGAAATACTTTACGCTTATCTCATTCCCCGTTAACGTTGTGGGTTGGAGTTTTATTTGTGAATTGTTTTATCATTGTTATCATGGTTGGCGTGCCCGTATGTGTGTCTTTTATAACAATGTTCAAGTCTTTAAAATTGTTTTTTTATTTTTTGTTTTGTAGACTTGTTTGTCTTTTGTGTTGATTTTGCCAGTTTGGTTTCGATTAATGCGTTTATTTATCAATTTGGTATATTTCGTTTTCGGTATATTTTTGACTTGTGAGTTAGACTGTCCCTTTGCAGTACTGCCAAGTTTTCATCAAGCGAAGACGTCAGATTTAGTCAAAATTGTAAAGGTGAAGAAAAAAAAATCCTGCCAAACAAGAATGACAATGCGTGAGTCCCATGCGACTTTAGTATCATTCGATACTCTAATACTTATTTTGGGCTATCGTGCACGTTCTTTTTTAGTTCAGTATTTTGTGTTGGTTGTGGTATTTGTATCTGTTGGCCTTAAGTTCGATTGGTTTTACACGTTATTTTCCTTTCTCTGATTAGACTATTTTTACTCAAAATTAGTGAGGGAAGTAAAGGAATATAGGGGAGAGAAGTGGGAATTCATTCTATCACTTTCCACCTCCTCTTGATAACAAAAACAAAGTTGCATCCAGGTGGGGTGGGGTGGGGGGGGGGGGGGAATTTTAGTTGATTATATAGGGAATCACTGAAGCATGACTGGACATTTACATGCGACTATAATGGTTGTTGTTATCAATTTTATCTGATTTTATGCCCTTTAAGGGCCCTGTAATTTGGAAAATAAAAATATTCTATTCTATTCTATAGGCGTATACAAATACAGGGTGACGCAAGTTTGAATGGGAGACCGTGTATATTCCATATTGGGTTAGTAGGCGGAGCTAATTTCAATACATGGTTCGTAGTGGTTTTACGTCCATGTGTAATAACAACACGGCTTCAAGGAAAATTGTTGAAGATTCCAGCTGACGAGAAAATGGATGATGAACGATGAAAATAAATTCATAAAACACATTTAAAGCTTACAAATTCTTGTTCTTGGTATTTGATTTTGCAAGTAGGTTCTTAACACTAACGGTATCGAAGACTTTGCTAGTAACCAAATACGATATTATTAGTTACATAGTGTGCTAGTGACCTAATACGGTATATATGGGGTCAGTAAATTCCATATGGGGTGAGAGCGAAGCTCGAATCCCCATATGGAATTTACTAACTCCATATATCCCGTATTACGTCACTAACACACTATGTAACAAATTTATCTTACCGACTATCTTAACGTGTGGAATTTAGACTAGTGACCTATCAAAATAAGCAAGTCTTCGATACTGTTAGCATTAAGAAACTACTTCCATTGATCCTACAAAAACAGATGCCAAGAAGAAGAACTTGTTAGGTTTAAATGTGTTTTATGAATTTATTTCCATCGTAATCATCAATTTCTTCGTTTGTTGAAACCTTTTTTTTCTCAGTACCGTTTTGTTTTTATAAAGGGACGTAACACCATTACTAATCGTGTAGACAAGTAAAAATATTCATAAAACATTTTCAGACTCAAAATTGGTACATGGTAAAATAAGACATCATCTTTACATAAGAAAAATAAACATTATGTACAGCATAAAAATATGAACAAAACTAAAAGTAACGTAAGAAAATAACATTTAAAGTTTAGGTTCCAAAACCAATTGTCTCTTAGTCTTAGAGTACATTTCACTAAACATCTTTTTACTTAAACTGTCCAAAGTTTTACTCATGTAGGGATCAACCTGATAAAAGCAATCACCAACCAGTATTTGTATTTTATCATAGGACGATAACTCTGTGAAGCAGAGGCCCGGGAAGGTAAAACTTAGATATTCATTTATATCAGTTAGGTATATATTACGGATTGAGGAGAAGCCAGAACACTCTTATAGGAAATGTTCAATAGACTCGTCAGAATTAAACATTTTGCAAGTGGGACTCTCGCTAAGATTCATCCTATACAAGACTTTGTTTACAGGTGAACAATTTGTTCCTATTAACAATTTGAGTCTGGCAGACTTGAAGTCCAACAAGTTCGTCAGATATGTTTGCCTTCCTTGTGCAAAACTAAATTTTGAGAAAATATCTAGACTGCTTTTATCATTATTTCTTTATATTGCCTTCTCCGGACAAACCTTCCAAGAAACTGTTTAAATATAATAGAGTTGACATTCGAGTTATAAAAGTGATCCAGAACAATCATATTGAATAAATTGATCATATATTGTGGATAGTCCCACCCCCCTTGAAGCTTTAAGGACTTGAGCTCTTCAAATACAATTCGGCATAACTTACTCGAGTCAAGGCCTTAAATCCTAGCAAGATAAGACACCCTTTGTCTATCAAGAAAATCGTTTATTGGCTCACATCCCAAATCTAGGAATAAAGCAGCTTTTGGAATATTCATCTTAGTATTAAAAATCAGTTTCGCGGTTTTATATTGCCATATTTCAAGTATATGTTGACTAGAAGCGGATGCCGTTAGCCATCGGCACACCCGTGTGCTAGAGAAGGACGGATGACCGAGTTCCAGAGAGCATCCCAAAAGATATGCGATTAAAAGATTCGTGTTCATTAAGTAGCTTAGTCATATAATTCAGTTTGCGCTCGAAAGTATCTTTTAAGACATGATTGATATGGTAAGCAAAAGTCAAAGAGCGGGTAAAAAAACTCCCAAATATTTATATTCATTAGTCTCGTCCAAAAGCACATTTCCTAGGTACCATTTCTTAGTTTTATCTAAGCGTTTACCTACTATAAACATTTTAGATTTGTTTGGGTTAAACTTTAAATTCCACTTAGATGCAAAGTTGGCTGTTATATCCAGCAGACACTGCAGTTCCTTCTCGGACTTCCCGATAAGGACTACATCATCAGCAAACATTAAACAGTTCAAAATTTGTGAGGAGAGCTCGACGCCAATATTACTGGTTTCAAGCATTTCTGCGAGGTCATTCATTAAAACAGAAAAAAAGTGTTAGAGACAAAACACAGCCTTGTTTAAGGCTAAATTCTTGGTCGAAGAAACCTGTTTCACTAGCACCAAACAAGACTTTATAAGATACATTGCTATAAAGAGATTTGAGCAATTTCCAGCCCTTGCCTTGAATGCCATTTTTCCCCAAAAGATAGAAAAGGCCATCTCGCCAGACTCTATCAAAGGCCTTGGAAAGGTCTAGAAAAGCGAGAAACGTTTTTATGTTTTTTTTACATTGCTTAGTTATTTATTACAATCGTGGGTTTTTCTTAATAGATCTTAATAACCTCTGATTGATTATGTCATGGATAATGGATAAAGTTACTCTGCCAATTGTCAAAAAGAGGTACACAGCTATTTTTGCATAGGTACTATTTCTGTACCAAAAATCTATAGTACTGGAAATCTACTTTTAATATTCAGTAATATTTTGTTACTTTAAAATTGTTGTAATATTTAGGTACCTGTATTTTACAGTACTTGATTTGTACTGGCAATTTAAGTAATACAGATTGTCAAAAAGAGGTACACAGCTACTTTTGCATAGGTACTATTTCTGTACTTAAAATCTGGAGTACTGGAAATTTACTTTTAATATTAAGTACTATTTGTTTACTTTAGAATTATCGTAATATTTAGGTACTTGTATTTTCCAGTACCGGATTTGTACTTAAAATAAAGGTACAAAAATAATACCAACAGTGATCACAGTATTCCATGTTTAAACATCATAACTTAATGAGATTTGAAAGAGACAAACTTTCAAAATGCTGCAAATGTAACTGTGCAACCAAAAATCTGTAGTACTTAAAAATTGCAAGTACAAATCAAGTACTGTAAATACAGGTACCTACATAATACAACAATTTCAAAGTAACAAAATATAACGGAATATTAAAAGTAGATTTCCAGTACTACAGATTTTTGGTACAGAAATAGTACCTAGTATGCAAAAGTAGCTGTGTAGGGGTGTTGGTGTACACAGGATAATTTACGATACTCGGGAGGTCTCAATTAATTGTGGTAGAAAAAAACTAATTGTGGTATATAGATCCTACGACTTACGCTGATGCTGATAATTCTGCGTTTGAAGCTGGACATGGTTACATCACCACAAAGCATTTGAATAAAGGGATGTTTTTATCCACAGTACCTCAAACACATCCACAGAGGATTGAGACAAGATCGTGCATGAATTCAAACACGAACTCTTGAGAAACTCTGTATCAAACGCAGTGGTACTAGTAGCAGCGGCAGATCAAGTTAAGTTAGTATAACTTTAACTCTTTTTCTTCGTTTTTCATGTGGTCACCTCAGATGAAAACGAAAGATGAAACTATACACAAACAAAAACAATGAACTCAACTGAGGCAGTACGATTCCATATATATATATAAGTACGTCTGAGTCAGTGACAACCCTACAACAGATGTATCCATCGGATCGCCATCAATGATGGTGATACATGGCTGTGTACATAATGTATATACAACTCGTCTAAACATCAACCCAACAATGTTAGATCTGTAAATTTGCTTTCGCAAATTTTTGGTTCTTCCCTCGCCGGGATTCGAACCCATGCTACTGTGATATCGTGACACCAAATGGCCTGCACTGCAGCCGTCCCGCTAGACTGTATATATATATATACAACTCGTCTAAACATCAACCCAACAATGTTAGATCTGTAAATTTGCTTTCGCAAATTTTTGGTTCTTCCCTCGCCTATATATATATATATATATATATATATATATATAAGAAAATTATTAAAAGATAAAAACGGTTTCAATGCATCACTTTTTTACTAGTACTTTCACTGCTTCCGCAGATCTTCAGGTAATGTGACTTGTATATAAATAAAACAATTGATTGACGTTAACAATAGTATGACGTTAACAAATACAAGGGAGACTACTAATGTCATTTTAAGACTTTAAAATGTTACGTTAAAATTAGAATATCATTTATCATTTAATCCCGGGTTGAGAATGTTTATGAATAATTCTTCCTTCTTCCTCCGGAGAAAATCATTTTGACGATTGACCATATACAATGGAAATATTTTAAATCGTCCATTAGAACAACGATGGAAATGGTCATTTGCCCTGATGAGTGTTAAATCTTCATGGTTGGTTTGCTGTCTATGTAAAGTCATTCTAGTCCGCAGTTCATTTTTTGTCTCTCCAACATAGAATTCCTCACAATTTGAACATATGAGAGAATAGATGACGTTTGAACTTTTACAAGACATATTTTGCCTCACAGTAAAATGCCTTCCATTTTTGAAATAAATTGAACTTTCTTCTATTAAATTTGGACAAGTCATACATCGTTTATCGGTACATTTTTTTACAATTGGCGCAGTTTCATTAAAGTCAAATTTTGAAGATGTTTTAAAAATATCGTTTCAGACTTTTCGACTGTCTTTTGCTGTTGATAATCTTCTTTTTCTGTAAGACCTTGTCCATTCTTTCACTTTTGTGTAAATTTGTTTCAATTTGTCGCATGAAACTAAAAATGTCATAATCTCGCGGATTATAAGTTGTGACAAACGGAATAATTTTGTTTAAATTGTTCGATGATTCCTCGGTAGTTTCGGATCGCCGTGATTCTGTAACAATTGGTCCTTTTGTCAGTGCCTTTTGAATTCCATAATTTATTACTTGTTCCGGGTATATATAGAATAACCATACATTGTCTCGAAATATCAATGTTATTTGTACAAGGCTTAGAAACAGGTAGAAAGCGAGGCTGTGCCGAGCATTTCTACCTGTTTCGAGCCGAGTACAAATAACCGATTGATATTTCGAGACAATGTATGGTTATTCTTTATATACTGCAACTCTTATAAGTGTTCTAAATGAAGTATTTGTGGTAAAAGGGGTAGAAACCATCATTTTTTTATTTGAAGCGGACGACGTAAAATTTCCGCGAACCTGTATGTTTTATTGACGTCATAAATAAAACTCTACGGAAACGCATTGTCAACGTCATAAACAAGGTGATATACGGTCAGTGATGTGATATACGGTCAGTGACTGTATATCACATATGAATATACAGTCAATGCAATTTGACTGCTCAAATAGGACAGCTGCAGTATATATATATATATCATCCAACGCAATCATAGGTTTAAACATAGTTTTCAATTTAGACTTGTATATATATATATATTTATATATGTATTCCATAGAAGAAGTCTTCTTTATTATTGCACTGAATACTGGCTCTTATTTTATCGACAACATCAACAACTTGTTCCAAAGAAATGTACAACTCAACAAAAATCCATTTAGGTGCTAATCACAACTACAATGAGGTGATTATGCTCAGTTAAAAAAAATGAAAATTTGCCCAAAACACCAGTACCGAAATAATTTAAAATCCATCAAAACACCAGATCGGAAATTATATCTTTTGTTTCACTTTTTGACAAGACCGTATGAGAAGTACTCCCTGTTTGGTCTTTATATTTAAAAAGTTTCTGAACCCGTTCTCCTCATAGATCCGTCTCCTTCCAAATGTTCTGTTTCTTTGTTTATTTAATAACAAGCCGAATCCGTAATAAATTCCACTTCCCTATTTTTAATTACCAAACTTACCATTTAAATCTATCACCTCTAACATTTAATATAGTTCCTTTTATTTTAAAGTTTCTTCATTTTGCTCCTGTACCTTTTCCTCAAAAACGATGTCATTTGTGAAATAATCTTGTAAGAAAGCCATTATTATTATTACTCATACCATCAATTTCTTTTAAACTGTTGTTTCATGAAAAGGCTCTAGATATTCGTCTTAATAACCAAACTGTAAAGGAGGACTAAGCCGTTATTGTTCTCGCTTGAATTCTTGTACATGCCATTTCGTGGCCTTTTGTAGCTGACTATGCGGTATGGGCTTTGCTCATTGTTGAAGACCGTACAGTGACCTATAGTTGTCAATTTCTGTGTCATTTAATGTCTTGTGGAGAGTTTTCTCATTGACAACCATATCACATGTTCTTTTTTATATAAGAGGACTGTTTCGTATTCCAAAGGTAAAATCGATATTATTGTGTTTTTCTAAATAGGCCAGTTTTAATTATCCCATTAAATCATATGTTTTACTTATAACAAGACTAGCTTTTTATTTCAAATTTAAAAAGCGATTTCATTACAACAAAATCAAGCATTAAACATTAAAAATTTTCTTATCTTATTTTTATTTTCAAAATTAACTTATCCCTTACCCCTTATTGTGCGTAGTTACTTTTCCGTTTCCGATATATGTTCCATTTTGCAAGAAAGATCCTTATTTTCTACTATGAAATTCAAAGTGATTTATAATCAGCCTATTTACACTTCTGTTAATACTTCCCTTCAAAATTTGTTTTCTTTCAACTAGGTGCAAATGATACGTTAAATTCTATGATCTAATGGCCTTAAAGTCCAAGGTGGAACAACTCATGTTTAGTCTTTACCACAGGTCCGAACTTGGGTCTTAACAGTCGTATATGTATTCTAAAACTGGCTTCTAGCGCAGGGGATGCTAGCTTCAGCCTTGTCATTTTCCCGTCAAATATCACACTAAAAAAAAA
This sequence comes from Mytilus edulis, assembly GCF_963676685.1. Classification (NCBI taxonomy): domain Eukaryota; kingdom Metazoa; phylum Mollusca; class Bivalvia; order Mytilida; family Mytilidae; genus Mytilus; species Mytilus edulis. Next base: position 75,254,957 of record NC_092352.1, read on the forward strand.
CTCAACCCGTCTTAACATATTTATTAAAAGAGTCCTTAAGGTGTAATACCACCAAATCATGGTAGAGAAAGTCATGGTACATCACATCCGGTTGTATACGAAAATAGGTCGAAAAAAAATATTCCCTTGAATTTGACAGTTGTGGGTATTTAATCCTACATTTTACTGCAGTAAACCATTTCTGTGTCATAAACATATGTCTTGGGTATTTCAAAGCACCATTATTTTTGTATTTGGGATTTCTATAGAATATTTTGTAAACTTGAGGTTACATGGTTACTAAACTTTGAACACAGGTAAAATAAGGGGGGAAATTTGATTGGTTAACTTCCAGTGATGGTTATTTTCTTATATGCAATGAAATGTTATGTGATTTTTTTTTCTATAGTACTGAACATGATAAAACTTTACTCATGCCAGAGACAAATAATACAATTATATGTCTCTGCTCATGCCAAGTATTTCTTTATTTGAAACAAAGATAAATTCTGCACATTTTTTCAAAAAGTGCAAATTTAACAAAGACTAATAGGGGAAAATCAATGGTGATATCACACTTTAAAATAGACATAAAAATTAATATGTAAAATGCACCATTTCTGCACCATAGTTTATTACCGTATCACCATGTATCACCATGGTGATACGGTCTGATTAGTCAGAGGCTAGACATCAAGTTCGGGTAAATCTGTTAACGGTATTTCATTGGTTATAAATACTATTTAATGACTGCTTCGTGGCTGCTTCCGGAATGATTCTGGAGGAAATGAAGGTCATATTAACGTCTGATTGGCTATTAATGAGTGGCATGCATAAGATCTCTTAACAACAACAAATGTCACATGAATCTTCAAATAAGTCACATGGCTGATTTTAACACATCTGTTGCGCCATTTGCAGTTGTAGATGTCATGAAAAAAACCTTTAATTTACAAAACAGATCAGAAAGACAATAACTTGAGAATAAACTCCACCTAGTTTGGCTGCATACAATGTAACCACTGATGTAGACTACTATATAACTATATTATTATTGATTATTCAAACGAATAAATTCAAAGAGAAAGATGCGGAAAGAAATTCTAAAATTTTCGTTTAAAAATAAAATATAGATAATTTTTTTTTAACAAAACTGGAAAACTGTTTAAGACAATTATCAGTTGAGAACTAATGATTATGCATCACTATATGCAACTAATAAATTGATTGCTCCCGTGCTCCAGTGGCAAATATATCACGCATATTTACGACGAGGCGAAAGTGGATCTGAATAAATGATTGATACATTATTAAGATAAAGGGTTTGCTAGCGGTAAAACGTATGCCGTACTAGAATAAAGTTGAATAATGATCAAAATCTTGAGTTAAGCTATTAGCGCCCCCCCCCCCCCCCCCCCAAACCCAATTTTGGATTATGATATTTCGATGGCTGTTTTTTTTCCTATCCTATTATGGAACCGCTGGTTTTAAGAGGGGGTTGGTAATAAGTCAAAACTTACATCAAGACTTACACCGGTTTTTTTTTGTTTGTTAAATTATATTTATTTCCTCATACATAAGTAAACACTAAAATCGTCAGATATTTTTTACTTGTATGTCAGTGTATATATTACAATGTTTTCCTATTTCATTTTTTTTTCATTTTTCATTTAAAGAGCTTCTGTATATTAGCACTTCAACGCAAAGCTAGATGCTAGATGCAATGATACATGTTAGTTTATGTCTATCTTATTTTTCTCAAGAGACCAATTTTTTTAATCTTTCTCAAGTCAAATCAAACTTTGAGTTTTCTATCCTGAATGACAAAATCTCGGATACGTTTGATAAAGAATTAATTACAATTTGTGTTGCATTCTAATGAAAAAATAAATTATTACGCATTTGTTCTCGTTGTTCTCTACTGTACTGTATATTGAAGATAATTTTAATAAAACAGAAACATACACTAGTAATTTTGGGGCCCTTTATAGCTTGTTGTTCGGTGTGAGCTAAGGCTCCGTGTTGAAGGCCGTACTTTAACCTATAATGGTTTACTTTTTAAATTGTTATTTGTATGGAGAGTTGTCTCATTGGCACTCACACCACATCTTCCTATATCTATGGTCTATAATTATAAAGATAATTGCAGTTCTTTTATAATGGACCAAGAGGACAACATCTTTTAAGATTTGACTTCTATTTCTGTTAATATTCTGTATGAGTTTTCGGCCGATTCCCGCCGTGCCCTTTCCTTTAAGGAAAGAAAGCCAGACGGCCATCGTCAATGGTGATTACGTTATGACGTCGTTGAAACAACGTTAAATTACGGGAAACAATAGACGACGGTTACGTTTGTTATTACCTCCCCTGAAACTGTTGGATATGCCCTTAAGGGCATACGATACAGTTACAGGGGAGGTAATGACGTTGCTAACGTAAAATGTTATTTTCGCGACGTCAAACTGCGACATATCGGGAAAAGATGCATTTTTCGACTGATTTTTATCATTCAAACTGATTTAATTTGAAAACGAGTTCATGGACCCCTATTTTTCAAAACAGCAATTTGTTTCATTTTGCAGGGAGATTATGTGACCCAAATTTTATAAAACTGTAAATAGAGGAATTTTTTTTTAATTTTGATAAACATGCAGCAAAAAATGACGTACTTTCCTCAATTCATGAACATTTGATAAATATGAGTTATTTCTGAATAAAAAATGCATAAATTTTTAGAATACTTATAAAATACAGAAAATACCGATTATTTAACAAAAAAACAATTTGTGTTTATCTTTTATATGTCTTATTTTTGATATTCAAATACGGCGATTAGTTTTACTATAATTATTATTGAAGGCAGCAATTTATTCGATCGCATCTTATTTCCTTCAAACCCAAAATACTTGCAACACAGCGAGGGTAGCGAGCTCCGAAAAGATATTCGCATGTGGGGTAGACAGTTTAATTGACGTATACTCGTACATGATGATTTATTCTTTTGAGTTGTCAGAGGCGGATTTTGTTTGCTTATTTGTTTTATGGGCTATGAATATCTATCTATATACCACATTTCATGGTCCCACAAAGATATTTGAAATGTATACATTTTACTTTTTCCTAGCTTCTCTCATGTGATAGCGGTACCTTTTTGGTCACTATTTATGTGTTGCGTTTAAAGGGAAACTTCGCAAAAAAATCAAAAATTGATGTTATGTTCATTAGGCATAAAAATGCTCAAATTCATAGATATTATAGTTTTATTCCGCTAGATAAGCGATCACCATCGATTTTAAATTTAGAGAATCATTTCCATCCGTTCAGCCATTTTGTCTTCGTTCCCGGTTAATAAAATCGATATGTCTATAAACCCAAAAGGAACAAAACTACAGTAACCGATGTAGTCGTAATTGCATGTCGATATCTTGGCAATCGTACGGTTGTTTTATCCGACTTACTAACTTCAAGTTGATACGGAAAATATTCTTATTTTTTTAAATTACCACGGTCTTTTGTTTTTAAACTGTTGATATTGGAATTAGGTAAAAAGTCAAAGTTGAAATCATAAATAAGTGATCCGTGAAAATTGTTTTCGAAAATCTAATTTGTTCATAATTCTTTAAAGTAATAAACTTTTTTCAAATAACTTTTAATCTTCCCTCATCTGATCACCAGCATGGCTACAGGTATTACTTTCAAAGGTATTGGGAGGGGTGTGAGGTGACACGTCCAGGTATTCAAGCGATTTCCTGTCGGGCTTGCAAGTTCATGCATCGTTTCACTTCTGCATGTATTGATCAGTGTACACGGCTGATAACTTATAACTTTCCATTTTGAACTATCAGATGTATAATATACAACTCTGTCTTACTTGTCATTACTATTAAACTCATACGCTTGTTTATAAATAACATTTCTGGTGTAAAGAATATTATTCATAAAAATATAAATAATACCCAAAAAATAAGATTTGATGGAATTAAAATCTATTTAAATATTTTTTCCAAGGGTGAATTTGGGAAAATGTAATATATACTCATTGTCAATGGTGAAGGACAGATTGGAACATACCAGAAATATTGATTTATAAAATGTACGCACTTGCCGATGATTCGTTTATACGACTGGGTTGAAAGTTATGGAACTAAAGCGCAATTTAAAATATATACATGTATACATTAAACATAAGAAAAAAAACATATATTTTGAATAAATTGGGGTAAAAGTTTTGTAAATAGACTAGTCCACGTATGCCAACAGTAGGTAATCATCGAATGTCGATAGACTATTGTATACCAGAAGAAGAAGAGAACCAATTTGATTTAAATACAGGTCGATGTATAACTTTTGCTTTGGTTCATTGAAGTTGTCACGGGAAATAGTAAAATCACAGATTTATATTTCAATAAGATTGTTCTCGAACAAAGGAAGGAATTTGTCATCACAATTGTAATATATGCCACTGGACGAACACTAATTATCCCCAAGGGATGTGAATATTTTGCTGGCAAACTTTTGAGTATCAAAGTTTCAAATTAATTTCGGGATTTATTTTCTCTCTTGGTATTCAATAACAGAAAAAAGAATAAATTACTTGTCCGCTAAATAGGGGTATTCTTGTCAGATAAAAGACTTTTAGTTACATTTAAAAAAAAATATGGAAATATGACATTAAATTGGTTCTGTCGTTTTTTTAAACATCGTTAAAAAGATGTGTGTCTAAGGTGGACGCCACAAGACAAGAACCCTGTAATACTAGTACGAGAGTATAGCATTTAAACCTTGCTTCTCAATAATATGGTTGTATCGGAAATCTTTTCATACAAATTGACAACTCATGGTCCGATATGCATGTACTATTTGCCACATAACGCCCATAGATCTTTCTACCATCATCATCTTATTCTTTGATATTGCTGTAAACATCGATGGTTCACACCCAAACAAAATGGGAGTAATGGACCCTCAGAGCTTCTCCGTGTTATACACTTGTGGAACTTAATTCATAGACGAAATTTCTGTATTGAAATGAATCTACATCTCACAAACAGGATTTTCAAATAATGATTTTGAGTAATCACCTTACAAACCAATATGAAAGTATGGCAAGATATAACCATGAAGGAATTTAGTTTTTGTCAGTCGCAAGAACTCATCACAATCATAAACGTATACGTATATATGCATGCAGTTTCAAATATCAAGAACAAGCGGTCGATGTCGATAGTCCGTTTTCTAACTGTTCAGAGTTAGACATGTCACTAGTTCATTCTTAGAAGCCTTCATATTCCCTGTCCAACGATGGGAACTCTTTCTGTTTGTATTGACTATAAATGCTTGTATGGTAATTCTGTCGTTTATCTGTACAAGTGGTTGCATTTCCTCTCCTTTCCCAACAAACAAACGAACGAAACGCTACTATTTTGCTTTCTCTGGAGCTCATCCTCAGTGGCGCTTATACGTCAGGAAACTTACATGTATGTATACTAATAATGATTGTTGCAAGAACAACGATGTATGGACAAACTATTCTAAATTCGTCAATATCAGTTATGCATGACTAAGATATAAGTTTTATTACAACTACTGTATTACTTATTTGGATTAATGACGGCTATCATGTTCAACATTGCACAGAATATTATCATAGAATTTAAAAAAAAAAATTGTCAAAAAAAAATAATGCCTTAGCTTAGATAATTGGTATTCTTTTCATAAAAAGTTCGTGTAAATGATTGTCAAATGAATTTAATTATGCAAGAATAAAATGTTAAAAAGAAACTAAAACAAAAAAATCATGCATTTTGTATGTTGTATTTTTTTTTCAATTAAAAACTTTAAAATTGCTATAGTTTTATAAGAATTTAAACACAGCCAGATTTGAATACAAGTTAAAAAATTCCGGTAAAGTCAATGATATCAAACAGATTGGCAATGGTATAACAAATTGGGTAATATTGCATTTAGTTTTTATTAAAGATTAAAACTACCATTTTTTACTTCATTTACGCCAATTACCGCCAAAAAAGTAATCAAAAATTGTTTCCTTTTATTTTTATACACTTTCGGAATTACGAATCTGAAATTTTATTTTCAATTAATTTACACAATTTAATTATTGTATCTTTATTCTCATCGTGTATTAAACTCTTAGTGTATTAAAATCGTGACAGCATACTCTTTCTAACCCTTTCTGTTTATCCTTTCCAAATAACAACATTTATACCTGTGTACGCTTGAACTCACACCTGCGGCTAAATAGCTACAAGGTAAACAAATTGACCTCAAGCCGAGAAATATACAGTGACCTTTACAAAATAATATACACACTCTGCTCACACTTTAGTTGCATTGAAATGATTATCAAAACAATAACGGTAAATAGAACTGAAATAATTTCAGTTCAATATCAGTAAAAATGTTCAATAAATATTTTATGAAAAAATTCTCAACAATAATTAATGAAATTTATTCGAAAACATTTACTAGAGATAATTTAATAGGAGTTTAATTCATCAAAACAAAACGGTATATGCATATTCATTTTCGTTCATTCTTGTATTGTGGTTAATGACTACGACCATTCGTCAGCTGTGCGCTTTTAATTACGTATATTGTCGATAAGCTATAAGAGTTAAACAGATTTTATTTTTTCCCAGAATTCAATAAATCGGGCTAATACGTCACGACCCACTCGAGAATTCAACCAAAAAAGTTTCAAATACTTGATTTTCTCCGTTATTAGAAGGAATATAAATTTAAAACTTTGCAAATGTGTTTTTTATGTTAAGATGAACATAATTAGATGATAAGTAAAAAATCGCGGAATTTCCCTTTAAATATGAATTGTAACACTTTATAGTGACTGAACAGGTAAAACAAATACTTCTCAAGAAACAGAAAAAAGAAGACTACTTGGAACAGCACCAGACTCATGTATGAATAAAAATTCAGATCGGAATAGCATGGAGGATATGTTACGTCCTTGTGAATAAGCAAGGAAAGCTTTTAATAATAGTGCATTTTTTAAATTTATTAGGTTTTTCATTCATTTCCTGTTCAAATTTCTACATAATTTGTCAAAAATGCTAATCTAATTTTACTGAAACTTTCAGTGGTGGATCCAGAAATTTTCATAAACAGGCGCCCACTAACTGCCTAAGAAGGGGCCCGCTCCAGTCATGCTCCAGTGATTCCCTATATAAACAACCAAATTTTTCTTACAAAAGGGGCGGCCCAGTCATGCTCCAGTGATTCCCTATATAAACAACCAAATTTTTCTTACAAAAGGGGCGGTCCAGGCCCCCCTGAAAAAAACCTCTAACTCAGCCTCTGACTTTAAAACAATATGACAAGTGTTTCATTCACCAAAATACTGGTGCCTTTTTGTGATAAATATCATGCACAATTTCATGAATGAATGGGGAAAGAAGATCCACACGTGTTGTACCCTGTACCCGCACATCACAATTGCAAACTGACCCAATTTTTTTATCACAACCAATCAACTTATACAGACATTATCAGAATACACATCAAATGAAAAAAAGCACAAATAACTGATAAATATTATCAGGTATTACAGAATTAAATATGTTTTAAATTTATTACAAAACATTTTTCTCAATCTTGTAGATAGATATAACTGGATCTCATATAAGTACCAAAGACACCTGTCTATCCAAGTCACAATTTATAAAAGTAAACCATTATAGGTTGTAGTATGGTCTTCAACGCAAAGCCTGGTTCACACCAAACAGCAATTCTATATTTAGAACATATCAATCACCAGAGGCAGATTTAGGGGTGGGCAGAGGGCCCGGGCCCCCCTTTTCTGGGAAAATTTTGTTTGGTTATATAGGGAATCACTGAAGCGTGACGGGAGCGGTCCTTTATTAGGCAGTCAGCCTGCCCCCACTTATGAAAATTTCTGGATCCGCCACTCACTTTCCGATCATGACAATAAACATTAACAAGTAAAACAAACTAATAATCCTGACAATATGTATTACATGAAATGTTTGCCATTAGAAATGAAAATATAAATATTCAAAGTCACAAAAGCTTGATAACACGTGCAACCAAATATAAAGCACTATAAAAGGCTAATACTAATATGAAGCTCTCATTTACAGGTCTCAGGGGCAGATTCAGCCATTTTAAAAAGGGGAGGTTCCAACCCAGGACTAAAGGGGGAGGGCTTCCAACTATATGTTCCATTCAAATGCATTGATCGGCCGAAAAAAGGGGGGCTTCCAACCCGCCCCTCCCCCCCCAGTGAATCCGCCACTGGAACTTCAAAAAAAAAATTGTCAAGATTACAAACGACAACGTGATATATTAAAAAATATATGAAGACAGGTGACAATATGTTGAAGAAAATTATTTGCAAATAATATTTCATTCCAAATCCCATTACCATGAAAACATCTTTTTCAAGTATAACTACATCTGGAAATTAGTAATAACAACACCTAACTTGTACCGTCAAAACTAATTGCATTTTCTAAGACAAAAGTCAGATAAGATATCAATCACTTCTATACATGAAGATATAAGATGTCACATTCTCAAATTTGAAAGACCTTCTGTAGAAGTCCATTTTGTCAAGTTGTAATCCTCAAAAGTACATGAAGGTTATAATGTTTTTTTTATCAAGTTGATTATAGACACAGTATGCATTTTATTATAATATCATTCCCAATTTCCATTCTTAATTGTATTATTAAGTCTCCTTCCATTATAACCCTGGTTCACCAATAATACAATTAAAATCACAAATTAGTAGAAAAAAGCGCTATGCATTCATATTGCTTGGAATGCAATATTCCAAAAAAAAAATAACCTATACTTACAAACCACTGATCTCAATATAATCAGCTAAAATACGGCAAGCTTTTTAGAAAAGCTATTACTTGTGTTGTTTCTATCATTATTCATACGACATATACCGATGGTCAGTGTTTCTCTCCGGATAACCGTCTTCCTCACCTTAACTGCACAGTAAGAATGTGGAAATTAACGAGGGTATATTTGATTTTTGCCATTATAAAATAGAAGATGAAGTTAACTTCTTATGTGTGTGTCCTTGTCTCCATAATTTAAGAATTGAGTAAATATTTTTTCAGCCAAAATAATAAAACTTTTTTTTGTATTTATCCTTATATATAATAAATCAATTTGGTTATTGATAATGACACAATTATGCTTTCAAGTTGTATGTTGTGGAGTTTGGCTCCCCTTTTCCGGATATAGAACGTCAGAAACTATAAGTTGTAATAAAACTTCTTTATACACACATTTCTTTTGAAATTTAGAGAAAAGTCATTTGATATTGTTTTTTTTTAAACACGGCTTTTTTTAAAGCTATGATATACACTTTACAGGACAGGAATCCATAACTAAACAATAATCATTCATGGATATTCATCATAGTTACTTTGTAGTTAATGATAAAAACAAATGAACACAAAAGAATCTCCACAAGTCCTTTCCTTTGAAATTCACTTATGTAGGAATTCTGAGAACAGTTTTTGAAAGATCAAAAAATTAGAAAAAAAAGAGTAAAAGGGATGTGGAATATTCGATCGTCAATGAGACAGCAACCAAGCTTATTAATCTCATCATAGATACCAGAATGTGAAATTTCGTATTAGCGCCAGATGAGTGTTTCATCTACAAAGGACTCATCAGTGACGATCGAATCAAAAAATTTATGAGCTAAATAAAGTACGTAGCTGAAGGGCATTGAGGACCAAAAATTCCTAAACGTTTTACCAATTACAGTAAAGCTAAATTCAAAGTTTTGTTAACAGTTAATTTATAATTATGACCATATCTATGACAATTCATGTCTTTAGCCGTATCAGACGTCTAAACAATAATATAAACTCTAAACCGAGTGCGGTATTTCTAAATATCTTTATCAAAGCGTTTGATTTATAAGTACCTTTTATTTGCGATGACGGCAAACGATAGAAAAAAAATCTCTTTCAGCCAAAAAATTCCAAAATTAAAACATTTTTTCTCAATCTTATCCTGATTATAGGTTTTGACTCTAAGGTAGCAATACACAGTTAGGAGTTTAGTTTCGCATTTTGGCCCCTGTGGATTTTTCAAATAGGAAAGTTATTGTGTAATAAAATTCATTTTTAGACAGCTGAGTGCTAATTTAGCCTTCAAAGATGGTTTATAAGAGCATCAAGATTATTTTTTACATGTTTTATGGGCTGTTTTCTGTTTGACAATCCGTATTTTCATAGCTAGGCCGGCCATCGGTCCAGAAATTAATGTAATGTTTACAAACACTTTTTTTCCACACGAAGTTTTTGACGCAATTTTACAAAAAAATGAGACGAAAGACATATGATTTTCATTGGATTTGCTGAATGATATATGTACACAGTTTCAGAAAAGGTATTACTTCAAGCGATTGAAATTCTACTTTTAGCCACATTTTGGAGAAATATTTGACATCTTTTCCCCCCTTTTTGCAATAATTTATAACAAATAAATGCAGATTGTTGCCATGGATACACCCAGAAGAAATTATATTTTACCATTTTATATACTGGATATAAAATCTATGGAAGATTCTGATTACATACATATGCCCATATATGACACAAACAGTAAGCTTGATATTGCAAGAAAGCAATGAAAAGGGAGCCGTGGTGTAGTGGTTAGTGCATCGGACTATTAACACAAAGGTTCCTGGTTCGATTCCCGTTTGGGATGAAAATTTCAGGAACTCAATTTTCGGCTCTCCCTTGACACCATTTGCGAGTATGGTCTTGAGGAAACGATGATAGTCCGTCGGACGGGGACGATAAATGGCTGGCCCGTGTTAAGAGAGAGCCATATCTCTTGCACGTTAAAGACACCCTTTGTAGATTTCGAAAAAGAGTAGGCTAATGCCGCTACAAGGCAGCACTCGCACCCGCAAAGTGGAAAGGGATTAATATAAGTTGTAAAACTTGTTTCCCAATCCACTATAAATAAATATGTTTAAACTAATGAAAAGGGGATGGTAAAATTGATAAGGGCAAATTTTAATATTTTTTCCTAACTGTTTATTGCTACCATAATTATGGCATACTTACCAAGCTCAGAATTGTATAATTTAAGACTTTTCATGCCACAAATCTATTGATATTATGATTCTAAATCAACTTCTGAGGAAATTAAGTGTTTAAGAATGACAATACATGTTAATTTTATTGTTTACAGTCCTTAGCAACCAAAATTTGACAATTTGACACAAGGCTTATATTTGTACTCTATCGGCTTAACTCTTGCTTCTGATGGATTTGGGCTGCATGTAGTAGCCTAAGTATTGAATGCGTTGTTTTTTTTCTTGCGAATATATCAAATTATTGTTTTAATCAAGATTTCATGTTACATTTTGGCATATTTTAAATGTATAGTTAAATCAGAAGTAAGAAATTGATTCCCTATCACCAAGTTTTTTAATCAAGTCTTTGGTATGCAATAAGCATAAAGATTGACATTTTTATGCTTGAAATTGCTAAATTTTGTACTATTTTGCATCATCAGAGATCTTATTAAGATTTTCAACATTAAAAAACTGACAAAAGAGGTATAGTTTTTAAGATTTTGTTAAAAATTGAGGTAGAGACAAGATTTTACACTTTGACTTGGCACCTTTCTTTAAAATCAGTTTTTGTCGCGTTTCAGTGTCAACTGCTAACCTTCATAAAATATTCATTACTCAACCAATTTTCAAAAATAAAAGGCCATTTTGCTCGATTTAATAGCAAATATTTTTTTCAAATTCTCCCTTTTAACTTATTTTCTGTGTTCTGCTAGCTAAATCGAGCAAAATGGCCTTTTATTTTTGAAAATTGGTTGAGTAATGAATATTTTATGAAGGTTAGCAGTTGACACTGAAACGCGACAAAAACTGATTTTAAAGAAAGGTGCCAAGTCAAAGTGTAAAATCTTGTCTCTACCTCAATTTTTAACAAAATCTTAAAAACTATACCTCTTTTGTCAGTTTTTTAATGTTGAAAATCTTAATAAGATCTCTGATGATGCAAAATAGTACAAAATTTAGCAATTTCAAGCATAAAAATGTCAATCTTTATGCTTATTGCATACCAAAGACTTGATTAAAAAACTTGGTGATAGGGAATTAATTTCTTACTTCTGATTTAACTATACATTTAAAATATGCCAAAATGTAACATGAAATCTTGATTAAAACAATAATTTGATATATTCGCAAGAAAAAAAACAACGCATTCAATACTTAGGCTACTACATGCAGCCCAAATCCATCAGAAGCAAGAGTTAAGCCGATAGAGTACAAATATAAGCCTTGTGTCAAATTGTCAAATTTTGGTTGCTAAGGACTGTAAACAATAAAATTAACATGTATTGTCATTCTTAAACACTTAATTTCCTCAGAAGTTGATTTAGAATCATAATATCAATAGATTTGTGGCATGAAAAGTCTTAAATTATACAATTCTGAGCTTGGTAAGTATGCCATAATTAGGGTAGCAATAAACAGTTAGGAAAAAATATTAAAATTTGCCCTTATCAATTTTACCATCCCCTTTTCATTGCTTTCTTGCAATATCAAGCTTACTGTTTGTGTCATATATGGGCATATGTATGTAATCAGAATCTTCCATAGATTTTATATCCAGTATATAAAATGGTAAAATATAATTTCTTCTGGGTGTATCCATGGCAACAATCTGCATTTATTTGTTATAAAATATTGCAAAAAGGGGGGGAAAGATGTCAAATATTTCTCCAAAATGTGGCTAAAAGTAGAATTTCAATCGCTTGAAGTAATACCTTTTCTGAAACTGTGTACATATATCATTCAGCAAATCCAATGAAAATCATAAGTCTTTCGTCTCATTTTTTTGTAAAATTGCGTCAAAAACTTCGTGTGGAAAAAAGTGTTTGTAAACATTACATTAATTTCTGGACCGATGGCCGGCCTAGCTATGAAAATACGGATTGTCAAACAGAAAACAGCCCATAAAACATGTAAAAAATAATCTTGATGCTCTTATAAACCATCTTTGAAGGCTAAATTAGCACTCAGCTGTCTAAAAATGAATTTTATTACACAATAACTTTCCTATTTGAAAAATCCACAGGGGCCAAAATGCGAAACTAAACTCCTAACTGTGTATTGCTACCTTAATAGCAAATATTTTTTTCAAATTCTCCCTTTTAACTTATTTTCTGTGTTCTGCTAGCTAAATCGAGCAAAATGGCCTTTTATTTTTGAAAATTGGTTGAGTAATGAATATTTTATGAAGGTTAGCAGTTGACACTGAAACGCGACAAAAACTGATTTTAAAGAAAGGTGCCAAGTCAAAGTGTAAAATCTTGTCTCTACCTCAATTTTTAACAAAATCTTAAAAACTATACCTCTTTTGTCAGTTTTTTAATGTTGAAAATCTTAATAAGATCTCTGATGATGCAAAATAGTACAAAATTTAGCAATTTCAAGCATAAAAATGTCAATCTTTTTGTTTATTGCATACCAAAGACTTGATTAAAAAACTTGGTGATAGGGAATCAATTTCTTACTTCTGATTTAACTATACATTTAAAATATGCCAAAATGTAACATGAAATCTTGATTAAAACAATAATTTGATATATTCGCAAGAAAAAAAACAACGCATTCAATACTTAGGCTACTACATGCAGCCCAAATCCATCAGAAGCAAGAGTTAAGCCGATAGAGTACAAATATAAGCCTTGTGTCAAAATGTCAAATTTTGGTTGCTAAGGACTGTAAACAATAAAATTAACATGTATTGTCATTCTTAAACACTTAATTTCCTCAGAAGTTGATTTAGAATCATAATATCAATAGATTTGTGGCATGAAAAGTCTTAAATTATACAATTCTGAGCTTGGTAAGTATGCCATAATTAGGGTAGCAATAAACAGTTAGGAAAAAATATTAAAAATTGCCCTTATCAATTTTACCATCCCCTTTTCATTGCTTTCTTGCAATATCAAGCTTACTGTGTCATATATGGGCATATGTATGTAATCAGAATCTTCCATAGATTTTATATCCAGTATATAAAATGGTAAAATATAATTTCTTCTGGGTGTATCCATGGCAACAATCTGCATTTATTTGTTATAAAATATTGCAAAAAGGGGGGAAAAGATGTCAAATATTTCTCCAAAATGTGGCTAAAAGTAGAATTTCAATCGCTTGAAGTAATACCTTTTCTGAAACTGTGTACATATATCATTCAGCAAATCCAATGAAAATCATAAGTCTTTCGTCTCATTTTTTGTAAAATTGCGTCAAAAACTTCGTGTGGAAAAAAAGTGTTTGTAAACATTACATTAATTTCTGGACCGATGGCCGGCCTAGCTATGAAAATACGGATTGTCAAACAGAAAACAGCCCATAAAATATGTAAAAAATAATCTTGATGCTCTTATAAACCATCTTTGAAGGCTAAATTAGCACTCAGCTGTCTAAAAATGAATTTTATTACACAATAACTTTCCTATTTGAAAAATCCACAGGGGCCAAAATGCGAAACTAAACTCCTAACTGTGTATTGCTACCTTAATAGCAAATATTTTTTTTCAAATTCTCCCTTTTAACTTATTTTCTGTGTTCTGCTAGCTAAATCGAGCAGAATGGCCTTTTATTTTTGAAAATTGGTTGAGTAATGAATATTTTATGAAGGTTAGCAGTTGACACTGAAACGCGACAAAAACTGATTTTAAAGAAAGGTGCCAAGTCAAAGTGTAAAATCTTGTCTCTACCTCAATTTTTAACAAAATCTTAAAAACTATACCTCTTTTGTCAGTTTTTTAATGTTGAAAATCTTAATAAGATCTCTGATGATGCAAAATAGTACAAAATTTAGCAATTTCAAGCATAAAAATGTCAATCTTTATGCTTATTGCATACCAAAGACTTGATTAAAAAACTTGGTGATAGGGAATTAATTTCTTACTTCTGATTTAACTATACATTTAAAATATGCCAAAATGTAACATGAAATCTTGATTAAAACAATAATTTGATATATTCGCAAGAAAAAAAACAACGCATTCAATACTTAGGCTACTACATGCAGCCCAAATCCATCAGAAGCAAGAGTTAAGCCGATAGAGTACAAATATAAGCCTTGTGTCAAATTGTCAAATTTTGGTTGCTAAGGACTGTAAACAATAAAATTAACATGTATTGTCATTCTTAAACACTTAATTTCCTCAGAAGTTGATTTAGAATCATAATATCAATAGATTTGTGGCATGAAAAGTCTTAAATTATACAATTCTGAGCTTGGTAAGTATGCCATAATTAGGGTAGCAATAAACAGTTAGGAAAAAATATTAAAAATTGCCCTTATCAATTTTACCATCCCCTTTTCATTGCTTTCTTGCAATATCAAGCTTACTGTTTGTGTCATATATGGGCATATGTATGTAATCAGAATCTTCCATAGATTTTATATCCAGTATATAAAATGGTAAAATATAATTTCTTCTGGGTGTATCCATGGCAACAATCTGCATTTATTTGTTATAAAATATTGCAAAAAGGGGGGAAAAGATGTCAAATATTTCTCCAAAATGTGGCTAAAAGTAGAATTTCAATCGCTTGAAGTAATACCTTTTCTGAAACTGTGTACATATATCATTCAGCAAATCCAATGAAAATCATAAGTCTTTCGTCTCATTTTTTGTAAAATTGCGTCAAAAACTTCGTGTGGAAAAAAAGTGTTTGTAAACATTACATTAATTTCTGGACCGATGGCCGGCCTAGCTATGAAAATACGGATTGTCAAACAGAAAACAGCCCATAAAATATGTAAAAAATAATCTTGATGCTCTTATAAACCATCTTTGAAGGCTAAATTAGCACTCAGCTGTCTAAAAATGAATTTTATTACACAATAACTTTCCTATTTGAAAAATCCACAGGGGCCAAAATGCGAAACTAAACTCCTAACTGTGTATTGCTACCTTAATAGCAAATATTTTTTTTCAAATTCTCCCTTTTAACTTATTTTCTGTGTTCTGCTAGCTAAATCGAGCAGAATGGCCTTTTATTTTTGAAAATTGGTTGAGTAATGAATATTTTATGAAGGTTAGCAGTTGACACTGAAACGCGACAAAAACTGATTTTAAAGAAAGGTGCCAAGTCAAAGTGTAAAATCTTGTCTCTACCTCAATTTTTAACAAAATCTTAAAAACTATACCTCTTTTGTCAGTTTTTTAATGTTGAAAATCTTAATAAGATCTCTGATGATGCAAAATAGTACAAAATTTAGCAATTTCAAGCATAAAAATGTCAATCTTTATGCTTATTGCATACCAAAGACTTGATTAAAAAACTTGGTGATAGGGAATCAATTTCTTACTTCTGATTTAACTATACATTTAAAATATGCCAAAATGTAACATGAAATCTTGATTAAAACAATAATTTGATATATTCGCAAGAAAAAAAACAACGCATTCAATACTTAGGCTACTACATGCAGCCCAAATCCATCAGAAGCAAGAGTTAAGCCGATAGAGTACAAATATAAGCCTTGTGTCAAAATGTCAAATTTTGGTTGCTAAGGACTGTAAACAATAAAATTAACATGTATTGTCATTCTTAAACACTTAATTTCCTCAGAAGTTGATTTAGAATCATAATATCAATAGATTTGTGGCATGAAAAGTCTTAAATTATACAATTCTGAGCTTGGTAAGTATGCCATAATTAGGGTAGCAAAAAACAGTTAGGAAAAAATATTAAAATTTGCCCTTATCAATGTTACCATCCCCTTTTCATTGCTTTCTTGCAATATCAAGCTTACTGTTTGTGTCATATATGGGCATATGTATGTAATCAGAATCTTCCATAGATTTTATATCCAGTATATAAAATGGTAAAATATAATTTCTTCTGGGTGTATCCATGGCAACAATCTGCATTTATTTGTTATAAAATATTGCAAAAAGGGGGGAAAAGATGTCAAATATTTCTCCAAAATGTGGCTAAAAGTAGAATTTCAATCGCTTGAAGTAATACCTTTTCTGAAACTGTGTACATATATCATTCAGCAAATCCAATGAAAATCATATGTCTTTCGTCTCATTTTTTTGTAAAATTGCGTCAAAAACTTCGTGTGGAAAAAAAGTGTTTGTAAACATTACATTAATTTCTGGACCGATGGCCGGCCTAGCTATGAAAATACGGATTGTCAAACAGAAAACAGCCCATAAAACATGTAAAAAATAATCTTGATGCTCTTATAAACCATCTTTGAAGGCTAAATTAGCACTCAGCTGTCTAAAAATGAATTTTATTACACAATAACTTTCCTATTTGAAAAATCCACAGGGGCCAAAATGCGAAACTAAACTCCTAACTTTGTATTGCTACCTTAATAGCAAATATTTTTTTCAAATTCTCCCTTTTAACTTATTTTCTGTGTTCTGCTAGCTAAATCGAGCAAAATGGCCTTTTATTTTTGAAAATTGGTTGAGTAATGAATATTTTATGAAGGTTAGCAGTTGACACTGAAACGCGACAAAAACTGATTTTAAAGAAAGGTGCCAAGTCAAAGTGTAAAATCTTGTCTCTACCTCAATTTTTAACAAAATCTTAAAAACTATACCTCTTTTGTCAGTTTTTTAATGTTGAAAATCTTAATAAGATCTCTGATGATGCAAAATAGTACAAAATTTAGCAATTTCAAGCATAAAAATGTCAATCTTTATGCTTATTGCATACCAAAGACTTGATTAAAAAACTTGGTGATAGGGAATCAATTTCTTACTTCTGATTTAACTATACATTTAAAATATGCCAAAATGTAACATGAAATCTTGATTAAAACAATAATTTGATATATTCGCAAGAAAAAAAACAACGCATTCAATACTTAGGCTACTACATGCAGCCCAAATCCATCAGAAGCAAGAGTTAAGCCGATAGAGTACAAATATAAGCCTTGTGTCAAATTGTCAAATTTTGGTTGCTAAGGACTGTAAACAATAAAATTAACATGTATTGTCATTCTTAAACACTTAATTTCCTCAGAAGTTGATTTAGAATCATAATATCAATAGATTTGTGGCATGAAAAGTCTTAAATTATACAATTCTGAGCTTGGTAAGTATGCCATAATTATGGTAGCAATAAACAGTTAGGAAAAAATATTAAAATTTGCCCTTATCAATTTTACCATCCCCTTTTCATTAGTTTAAACATATCTATTTATAGTGGATTGGGAAACAAGTTTTACAACTTATATTAATCCCTTTCCACTTTGCGGGTGCGAGTGCTGCCTTGTAGCGGCATTAGCCTACTCTTTTTCGAAATCTACAAAGGGTGTCTTTAACGTGCAAGAGATATGGCTCTCTCTTAACACGGGCCAGCCATTTATCGTCCCCGTCCGACGGACTATCATCGTTTCCTCAAGACCATACTCGCAAATGGTGTCAAGGGAGAGCCGAAAATTGAGTTCCTGAAATTTTCTTCCCAAACGGGAATCGAACCAGGAACCTTTGTGTTAATAGTCCGATGCACTAACCACTACACCACGGCTCCCTTTTCATTGCTTTCTTGCAATATCAAGCTTACTGTTTGTGTCATATATGGGCATATGTATGTAATCAGAATCTTCCATAGATTTTATATCCAGTATATAAAATGGTAAAATATAATTTCTTCTGGGTGTATCCATGGCAACAATCTGCATTTATTTGTTATAAAATATTGCAAAAAGGGGGGAAAAGATGTCAAATATTTCTCCAAAATGTGGCTAAAAGTAGAATTTCAATCGCTTGAAGTAATACCTTTTCTGAAACTGTGTACATATATCATTCAGCAAATCCAATGAAAATCATATGTCTTTCGTCTCATTTTTTTGTAAAATTGCGTCAAAAACTTCGTGTGGAAAAAAAGTGTTTGTAAACATTACATTAATTTCTGAACCGATGGCCGGCCTAGCTATGAAAATACGGATTGTCAAACAGAAAACAGCCCATAAAACATGTAAAAAATAATCTTGATGCTCTTATAAACCATCTTTGAAGGCTAAATTAGCACTCAGCTGTCTAAAAATGAATTTTATTACACAATAACTTTCCTATTTGAAAAATACACAGGGGCCAAAATGCGAAACTAAACTCCTAACTGTGTATTGCTACCTTAATAGCAAATATTTTTTTCAAATTCTCCCTTTTAACTTATTTTCTGTGTTCTGCTAGCTAAATCGAGCAAAATGGCCTTTTATTTTTGAAAATTGGTTGAGTAATGAATATTTTATGAAGGTTAGCAGTTGACACTGAAACGCGACAAAAACTGATTTTAAAGAAAGGTGCCAAGTCAAAGTGTAAAATCTTGTCTCTACCTCAATTTTTAACAAAATCTTAAAAACTATACCTCTTTTGTCAGTTTTTTAATGTTGAAAATCTTAATAAGATCTCTGATGATGCAAAATAGTACAAAATTTAGCAATTTCAAGCATAAAAATGTCAATCTTTATGCTTATTGCATACCAAAGACTTGATTAAAAAACTTGGTGATAGGGAATCAATTTCTTACTTCTGATTTAACTATACATTTAAAATATGCCAAAATGTAACATGAAATCTTGATTAAAACAATAATTTGATATATTCGCAAGAAAAAAAAACAACGCATTCAATACTTA
Source organism: Mytilus edulis (assembly GCF_963676685.1). Classification (NCBI taxonomy): domain Eukaryota; kingdom Metazoa; phylum Mollusca; class Bivalvia; order Mytilida; family Mytilidae; genus Mytilus; species Mytilus edulis. The sequence goes on from NC_092352.1 coordinate 75,274,630, forward strand.
GGCTACTACATGCAGCCCAAATCCATCAGAAGCAAGAGTTAAGCCGATAGAGTACAAATATAAGCCTTGTGTCAAATTGTCAAATTTTGGTTGCTAAGGACTGTAAACAATAAAATTAACATGTATTGTCATTCTTAAACACTTAATTTCCTCAGAAGTTGATTTAGAATCATAATATCAATAGATTTGTGGCATGAAAAGTCTTAAATTATACAATTCTGAGCTTGGTAAGTATGCCATAATTATGGTAGCAATAAACAGTTAGGAAAAAATATTATAATTTGCCCTTATCAATTTTACCATCCCCTTTTCATTAGTTTAAACATATTTATTTATAGTGGATTGGGAAACAAGTTTTACAACTTATATTAATCCCTTTCCACTTTGCGGGTGCGAGTGCTGCCTTGTAGCGGCATTAGCCTACTCTTTTTCGAAATCTACAAAGGGTGTCTTTAACGTGCAAGAGATATGGCTCTCTCTTAACACGGGCCAGCCATTTATCGTCCCCGTCCGACGGACTATCATCGTTTTCCTCAAGACCATACTCGCAAATGGTGTCAAGGGAGAGCCGAAAATTGAGTTCCTGAAATTTTCATCCCAAACGGGAATCGAACCAGGAACCTTTGTGTTAATAGTCCGATGCACTAACCACTACACCACGGCTCCCTTTTCATTGCTTTCTTGCAATATCAAGCTTACTGTTTGTGTCATATATGGGCATATGTATGTAATCAGAATCTTCCATAGATTTTATATCCAGTATATAAAATGGTAAAATATAATTTCTTCTGGGTGTATCCATGGCAACAATCTGCATTTATTTGTTATAAAATATTGCAAAAAGGGGGGAAAAGATGTCAAATATTTCTCCAAAATGTGGCTAAAAGTAGAATTTCAATCGCTTGAAGTAATACCTTTTCTGAAACTGTGTACATATATCATTCAGCAAATCCAATGAAAATCATATGTCTTTCGTCTCATTTTTTTGTAAAATTGCGATGAAAATACGGATTGTTAAGGTAGCAATACACAGTTAGGAGTTTAGTTTCGCATTTTGGCCCCTGTGGATTTTTCAAATAGGAAAGTTATTGTGTAATAAAATTCATTTTTAGACAGCTGAGTGCTAATTTAGCCTTCAAAGATGGTTTATAAGAGCATCAAGATTATTTTTTACATGTTTTATGGGCTGTTTTCTGTTTGACAGTCCGTATTTTCATAGCTAGGCCGGCCATCGGTCCAGAAATTAATGTAATGTTTACAAACACTTTTTTTCCACACGAAGTTTTTGACGCAATTTTACAAAAAAAATGAGACGAAAGACTTATGATTTTCATTGGATTTGCTGAATGATATATGTACACAGTTTCAGAAAAGGTATTACTTCAAGCGATTGAAATTCTACTTTTAGCCACATTTTGGAGAAATATTTGACATCTTTCCCCCCCTTTTTGCAATATTTTATAACAAATAAATGCAGATTGTTGCCATGGATACACCCAGAAGAAATTATATTTTACCATTTTATATACTGGATATAAAATCTATGGAAGATTCTGATTACATACATATGCCCATATATGACACAAACAGTAAGCTTGATATTGCAAGAAAGCAATGAAAAGGGGATGGTAAAATTGATAAGGGCAAATTTTAATATTTTTTCCTAACTGTTTATTGCTACCCTAATTATGGCATACTTACCAAGCTCAGAATTGTATAATTTAAGACTTTTCATGCCACAAATCTATTGATATTATGATTCTAAATCAACTTCTGAGGAAATTAAGTGTTTAAGAATGACAATACATGTTAATTTTATTGTTTACAGTCCTTAGCAACCAAAATTAGACATTTTGACACAAGGCTTATATTTGTACTCTATCGGCTTAACTCTTGTTTCTGATGGATTTGGGCTGCATGTAGTAGCCTTAGTATTGAATGCGTTGTTTTTTTTCTTGCTAATATATCAAATTATTGTTTTAATCAAGATTTCATGTTACATTTTGGCATATTTTAAATGTATAGTTAAATCAGAAGTAAGAAATTGATTCCCTATCACCAAGTTTTTTAATCAAGTCTTTGGTATGCAATAAGCATAAAAATTGACATTTTTATGCTTGAAATTGCTAAATTTTGTACTATTTTGCATCATCAGAGATCTTATTAAGATTTTCAACATTAAAAAACTGACAAAAGAGGTATAGTTTTTAAGATTTTGTTAAAAATTGAGGTAGAGACAAGATTTTACACTTTGACTTGGCACCTTTCTTTAAAATCAGTTTTTGTCGCGTTTCAGTGTCAACTGCTAACCTTCATAAAATATTCATTACTCAACCAATTTTCAAAAATAAAAGGCCATTTTGCTCGATTTCGCTAGCAGAACACAGAAAATAAGTTAAAAGGGAGAATTTGAAAAAAAATATTTGCTATTATGGCATACTTACCAAGCTCAGAATTGTATAATTTAAGACTTTTCATGTCACAAATCTATTGATATTATGATTCTAAATCAACTTCTGAGGAAATTAAGTGTTTAAGAATGACAATACATGTTAATTTTATTGTTTACAGTCCTTAGCAACCAAAATTAGACATTTTGACACAAGGCTTATATTTGTACTCTATCGGCTTAACTCTTGTTTCTGATGGATTTGGGCTGCATGTAGTAGCCTAAGTATTGAATGCGTTGTTTTTTTTCTTGCGAATATATCAAATTATTGTTTTAATCAAGATTTCATATTACATTTTGGCATATTTTAAATGTATAGTTAAATCAGAAGTAAGAAATTGATTCCCTATCACCAAGTTTTTTAATCAAGTCTTTGGTATGCAATAAGCATAAAAATTGACATTTTTATGCTTGAAATTGCTAAATTTTGTACTATTTTGCATCATCAGAGATCTTATTAAGATTTTCAACATTAAAAAACTGACAAAAGAGGTATAGTTTTTAAGATTTTGTTAAAAATTGAGGTAGAGACAAGATTTTACACTTTGACTTGGCACCTTTCTTTAAAATCAGTTTTTGTCGCGTTTCAGTGTCAACTGCTAACCTTCATAAAATATTCATTACTCAACCAATTTTCAAAAATAAAAGGCCATTTTGCTCGATTTAGCTAGCAGAACACAGAAAATAAGTTAAAAGGGAGAATTTGAAAAAAATATTTGCTATTAAGGTAGCAATACACAGTTAGGAGTTTAGTTTCGCATTTTGGCCCCTGTGTATTTTTCAAATAGGAAAGTTATTGTGTAATAAAATTCATTTTTAGACAGCTGAGAGCTAATTTAGCCTTCAAAGATGGTTTATAAGAGCATCAAGATTATTTTTTACATGTTTTATGGGCTGTTTTCTGTTTGACAATCCGTATTTTTATAGCTAGACCGGCCATCGGTCCAGAAATTAATGTAATGTTTACAAACACTTTTTTTCTACACGAAATTTTTGACGCAATTTTACAAAAAAATGAGACGAAAGACATATGATTTTCATTGGATTTGCTGAATGATATATGTACACAGTTTCAGAAAAGGTATTACTTCAAGCGATTGAAATTCTACTTTTAGCCAAATTTTGGGGAAATATTTGACATCTTTTCCCCCCTTTTTGCAATATTTTATAACAAATAAATGCAGATTGTTTCCATGGATACACCCAAAAGAAATTATATTTTACCATTTTATATACTGGATATAAAATCTATGGAAGATTCTGATTACATACATATGCCCATATATGACACAAACAGTAAGCTTGATATTACAAGAAAGCAATGAAAAGGGGATGGTAAAATTGATAAGGGCAAATTTTAATATTTTTTCCTAACTGTTTATTGCTACCTAAGAAAGTAATTGATGTAAAAAAAAACACAAACACACACAACACATAAAAAATATTTTTTGAACGTATATAAAGAGGAAGTTAAGATGGATATTTAATTATTGCATCTCCCTAGAAATGCCACGATTTGAATGAAATATACATGTTGCACAGACATGAAACCTGTTTTAAGGGATCTGAGTCCTACTTCTTATTTCGCTAGTTTCTGTGATCCCAACTCCGGGTTATTTCAACCCAGGAACTGGTTCCTGGTCTGTCTCCTCATTTGGAGGAGGGGCATTTATCATTCTGCAAGTGAATAATGTGCGTTAGATATTTTTCACTGGACGTCCCAATGTCAATCAATAAATGAAACAATCATTATGGAAAATGCGTCTCATAAAATTATTCAACTATAATTAATCAATCAATAAACCATTCATTCTAACCAACGAAACAAGCCAATCAATCGAAAATAAATGAACGCGTAATTCGTGTGAAGTAAAGAATATGAAGAACACCATGCAACAATTGATGTTATGCATTTTTTTTCATCTACAACCAATGAACCAATTATCGTGTTAGAAAAGGCGAAAAAGACTTCTTGTATATGTGTTTTTATATTTATTGGAAGCAATATAAAAAAAATATTGATATACCAAGCTGAGATACCAAGTAAATCAATATTTGAATTAAATTGATAATTTTGAGATTATCCCTAGGGTGGTACTTAAATGTCTCAACTGTAGACTCCCGATTGGCAATTGCCATTTGTAAACATTTATATTTTAACTTGATTAAGACAGGGTGTTGCTAAACGGCGGAAACGGAAAACGGAACGGAAACGGAAAGACATATTTGTTTGGGAGGAATTTCAGGGGGGATAGAAAGAACTACGAAAGTTAATAACGACTGAAGTAACGAAATCAGACAACAGTTATGTTAACAATAGGATATATAGGAGCTAGATGTCAAAGAAAATAGCAATAAGTTTTGGAAATACATGACAGCTAAAACAAGAAGAGGCTATAAAGATTATGTGGCATTCTTCTAGGTATATGTGCATCATAAACAATAGGAACTTTCCAACATTATAGAATTGAATAGTTCATGACGAAAATATCTCTATCTTTTGTAAGTTTTTACCAAAAACACTAGAGATAAATAAAGTCGTCATTTAAGGGCAATTATTACTTTAAAAAGTCTATTTACTATAACGCAAATTTTGACTTGTGTGTAGATCTTGTTTTGCTGATCATTTTTGTTTTAAAAGTTTCTAGCTATCGCTTATAGTTTTCAAGATAATTAGTAAAACATCAAAGATTGGTAAAATCATTACGAGCGAAAACTCCTATAACGAGTCGACTAACGATTTTTGATTTTTGATAAGGGACTTTCCGTTTTGAATTTTCCTCGGAGTTCAGTATTTAAATTGTGATTTTACTTTTTTTTACCTCTTTTTATAGATCTTGTCTTGCCGATAATTTTTGCTATTAAAAGTTTCTATATATTCATTATATACTTCAATATAAAAGGCGAACATTGAAAGCGACGAACCTTGTCAAATAAGGGCGATAACTCCTATAAGAAACCATTTTATCGTTTTTACGCAAATATACATTATGTAGAGCTCAACATTCTAAACATGTTTTTCACATCAGATATTCGCTATTCATAGCGGTTTTCAATAGACATCACTTGCATTTTATCCCTACTAAGTACTATGTTGCATTTTATCCCTACTAAGTACTATGTTTTGATTCTAGCCATTTCGGCTATCTTGGCAAGCAGGCAGGGTATCCAACACACTTTAAAAACTAGATACACAAATGATAAGTGTTGCCAAGATTTACCAAAACTCTCAGACGACTTCCTAAAGCATATCTTTGCTAACATTTGACCCAGTAGTATCAAAGAAGATTTTTGGAAAAGTGAACAAAGACGAAAACGGACGACGGACGCCAACTGACAATAAAAGCTCACTGGTTTAGGGCCATGTCACATAAAGAATAGTATAGCACCACTAAAAACTAAAGCAGGTATACCAGGAGAAAACGACCATGACAAAGCAGAAACACTGAACAAACAATTCACTATAATTGTATCAACTTAGAAGACATCAACTAATTAAATATGTACCACTAAATAAACCGCTATCTCCAAAATAGAAAGACATTATAAGTAAGGGTGAGAAAAATTAGGGGATGGACTAAATACATCAAAAGTATGAGGGCCAGAAGAAATAAGCCATATAATGATCAAAAGATAAAATGAATTAACAGCTATTATATCACCATTCACATTTTTTACAACAATAATCAAAACCAGCTTATTACGTGGCGAATGAACAACAGCAGACAATTGTGAATTTGCGTTAAGTTTCTAAAATGTGCTTCCTCTGCTAGATGTTCTTACACAACTATGTTCCAACATAGTGCGTAACCGGCTACATTTTTATAATATCATCAATGCTTTTCGTTAATATCGCAGTTGCAAAGTTTAATAATTGCGCAAAAAAAAATCGATAAGGACACGTTACCGTGACATATTTTGAAAAAAAAAACTTATATAAACTACTTCCAGCGTGGTAAACTTGGAAAAAATAAAACGGGTTCAAAAGGTCGTTGAATATATGGTATCTCAAGGAACTGTTCCGGGTAGGTATATTTTTTAGTAAATGATATCAATGATATCTTGGATAATCGGATGTCTGGCTAGTAGACACATCCAAACGATAAGATGCGTAGTGTAAAATAAAGTATCATTTCCGTCATAAAAAAGAACCGAGAAGAATGAGTTTTTAGTGTCTTGACATAGCTTCAAAATTTAAAAACTACCAATATAAATAAAAGTAAAATTTCAAAATTCCTTTAGTGTGAATGAATATTAATTTATGTCTTTGTCAACGGGTATCACATGCGAAGCTGGATCTGATTACCCTTCCGGAGCAACAGCTTCAGTTTTGTAATCGGGTGAGAAAGGCTTTGTATTGAGTGATTTTGTAATTTTTCATAAAGATAAAATGTATTTAAGATTCTTTTCTAGATCACGGGTTTCCTTATCGGTTGTTGTCCATACATCATTGTTCCATTGGGTTTCTTAAACTTTTACGTTTTCTTCCCATTGTACAAGAAACGATACAGCTAAAATCACCAATGCAGAAGAACATAATAAGATACATAACATCACTAATCCGGATTCAAGGCAATTAAAAAAAATTGAAAAGCATTTTACCAAATTTTTATTACTTCACATCTTATTTAGTGTCGAGGACAATGTCCATCTTTTTAGGCCGTATGTATATTTATTTTTGGTTGTTGTGTTACTACCTGATTGACATTTATCCAACCTCATTTCTTTTTTGTCGAGCCTTCGACTTTAGTCCAAAAAGCGAGACTCAGCGATCCTACATTCCGACGTCGTCGTCGGCGGCGGCGTCCACAAATATTCACTCTGTGGTTAAGGTTTTTGAAATTTTGATATTTTTCTTAAACTATAATGGATTTCTACCAAACTTGGACAGAAGCTTGTTTATGATCATAAGAAAGTATCCAGAAGTAAATTTTGTAAAAATAAAATTCCATTTTTTCCGTATTTAACTTATAAATGGACTTAGTTTTTCTGCGAGGAAACATTACATTCACTCTGTGGTTAAAGTTTTTAAAATTTTAATAACTTTCATAAACTATCCTTGATTTGTACCAAACTTGGACAGATGAAGCTTGTTTATGATTATAAGATAGTATCAAGAAGAAAATTTTGTAAAAATAAATTTCAACTTTTCCGTATTTTACTCATAAATGGACTTAGTTTTTTTGCCAGAAACAAAACATTCACTCTGTGGTTTAAGTTTTTAAAATTTTTATAATGTTCTTAAACTATCCTGGATTTCTACCAAACTTGGACAAAAGCTTGTTTCTGATCATAAGATATTATTCAGAAGTAAATTTTGTAAAAAAAAATCCACTTTTTCCGTATTTTACTCATAAATGGACTTAGTTTTTCTTCCAGTTAACATTACATACAGTCTGCAGTTAAAGTTTATAAAACATTTATTAGATTCATAAACTATCCTGGATTTTTACCAAACTTGGAAGCTTCTTTCAATCAAAAGACAGTATCGAGAGGGAAATTTTTATTGATGTTTTTCCTCATTTTTGTTGAGTCTGCGATTAACAGCAAAAGTAGACGAGACACTGGGTTCCGCGGAACCCTTACGAATTTTTAAATAAGACAGGTCGAACAGACTATACTGAATCGCACGACCAAATCAAATATTTCAAAAACATATAGTCTCGTCACCTCCTGCTAATTATTTCAATACTTTATGCTTTAAAATCTTTTATTTCAAATTAACTCCTCTATTTTTCTTTCTTGTAAACATGTATTATACTACTAGTATATAAGACATGCCTATGTAGATAATATAAACATAAGAAAAGATGTTAAATCTTTCTGTTTCCGTTTTCCGTTTCCGTTCCGCTTTCCGTTTCCGCCGTTTAGCAACACCCGATTTAGACAATATATATTAGGGTGTGAGTGAATGAATGAATTTTATTTCTCATAAACTACAAATTACACAGTTACAGAGAATATATACACAATTACCTTCTGGCTATTCCTACATTTTGTATTTTACTATTCTGGCTATTCCTACATGGGAGATTAGTGGCAAAATCTACAGAAGCATGATGGTTTGCAGACTGAATACAGTGAAAGGGGCGGCATTCACCAACTTGTTCGAAGAGCTGCAGTTCTACCACTTTTACCATCCAATTTGAAGATATCTGATTTAACGCACTGGAGGACATCGATGAGGCGAGATACTGATACACCAACCCTTATCTTTACAGACTATCAAAACCTACTTCTGGGTAGAGAACAACCAAAGCCTATGGAACCACTACGCACCAGAATGTCATAAAACAACAAACCATCTAGAAGGTGGGCATAGTAAACTAAAAAAGTTAAGTTAGAGAAGGCACCACACCCAAATATCTTCAGCATGATCAAGTTGTTGAGACAAAAAGAAGCCTTCCATGCTCTCACACTTATCCAGGACAGACCCGGTGGGAAACGTGTTCAAAAAAGAGAAAATATAATATAAGTAAATAGATGACTGCAAACACTGAAAACAAGGTTACAGAATGATGAGCTTACTCCAGTCGAGTATGGAGATGCTGTTTCTCATCTCCTGTTCATTGATTAAGACTGTGTAGTCTCTTGTATGTACAATTATGTGCAACGTATTAGTTTGAGTGCTGATTGATGTCAATTTATTGTACTTTTGGTGCTTTGTTTAGTGTAACTCAAAATTTAGTGCTTTGATTCAAAGAATAATCATTAAAATTTAACATTATATTTCAATTGATATTATTTACTTGTACATAGTAATGTTTACACTGGGATAATTGAAATTGCTTGTGAATGTCTTTAAGTTCATATTGTGCTTTTGAATATTATTTACACAAAATGTGCTATGAAGTTTTTAAATAAAATGTTGCCGTAGTAATTAAATATGAACTATTCTTTTTCTTTATTTCCCTGGATTTCCCTTGATTTATTAGTCTAGTGTTGTTACAACATAATCCTACATAATCCCATTGTTTACATACAAATTTTGGGAACTCCTACATAAAATTTTACTATTTTACCTATAAAATTCAAAATGTAGGAATAGCCAGAATAAACCCTTAGGCTAGATTACGGAACCGATAAGGGCCATTAAAAAAAAAATGATGTCGTAATTACGACATAGCATGGTCGTTGCTATGTCGTAATTTCTACATAACATGTCGTTCTTACGACATCGCTATGTCGTAATTTCGACATAACATGAGGAAATAACGACATCGCTATATCATTATAACAACCTTTAAAAGCCTTGTTACTTTGTGAGCATTGAAACAATATGGGAAACAACATGTTCATCTTTATTTTAAGAACCACTAATCAGAATTGAATCAAACTTGATATACGTGTGCACTATAAGGTCCTATATACCCCAGTCCCACTAGGCCACGATCGCACTACGATCTGTGAAAAAAATGCAAATGTTGATGATCGTGGTACGATCGTGAAGATCGCAGTACGGTCGTATCACGGTCGTGGTGAGGTCTTCAAGATCGTGATGAGCGTGGCCAACTTTGAACATGTCCAAAACAATCGTGGTGCGGTCGTGGCCAAATCAGGTCGTAGTAGAAGCGTAGTGAGAGCGCACTAAGATCGCAAAGGTCGCTGTACCATCGTAGTAAGAGCGTAGCGAAAGCGTGATTCTATTCGGAGAAACTGCGCTACGATCTCATTGCGACCTTATTACGACCTCACTACGATCATCACGTTCTCACCGCGACCATACTACGCTCCCACTACGACTATACCACGCGGTTCACGACCACAGTACGATTCTAGCACGCCCTTGCCGTCCTCATCACGCTCTTCTCACGACCTGACTACGTTCATACTACGACCATTATTCTCATTGTCATTTTCCCATAAAATATATTAATTCTCTCCAGGTTTTGTTTGACTCAATCATGCTTCTTGTTTTCGTATAGATTAGACCGTTGGTTTTCCCGTTTGAATGGTTTTACACTAATAATTTTTGGAGCCTTTTATATCTTGCTGTTCGGTGTAAGCCAAGGCTCCGTGTTGAAGGCCGTATCTTGGCCTATAATTGTTACTTTTAAAAATTGTTACTTGGATTGAGAGATGTCTCATTGGCACTCATACCACATCTTCCTATATCTATTGACACATCTGTTTCATATCTGCTATCGTTCACTAAAATATCGTCATTTCAGCTTTATGGACCAGCAATAGGTTGTAATTTAGGTCGGATTGGTCAGTCCGACATCTCTACTTGATCAAGATTCGTTACTATCAGAGCTCCATCTTCCTCTACATCAACCCTAACACCACGCCCACGTGTTTAAGTAGAATTGGGTGGCTTGATTGTATTTTTTTTCGAGAAATCTACGTATTAATTAGAAATAGAACTGAAGGAATGATACTGTATTGATATGGAACACGATGTTGACGTTATTGCTGAGAGCGTAGTAAGATCGCGGTTTGAACGTAGTGTAATCGTGGTAAGAACGTGCTATAATCGCAGTAGAAGCGTGGTAAGATCGTGTTGCAATCGGATAACTCGTGGTATGGTCGTAGTAAGAACATGATGAGCGCAGAAAGATCTTGATAAGCGTAGTAAGGTCGCAGAATAAGCGCGGTGAGAACGTGTTATAATCGTAGCGTGATCGTTGTAGAAGCGTAATGAGGACGTAGTAGCATCGTGAAAGAAACGAAAATTTACATTTTCAAGCCGCTCATACCGCGACCTCACCACGATCTGAATTTAATTTAGATCGCGGTGAGCGTGGTGCGATCGTGGTCTAGTGGGACTGGGTCTTTAGTGTTGTAACTTATAGTTACAAATTGGTTAAAACACATTACCGCCAAGGGACTTTAAAAATGAGACAACTGTCAACAAAAGACCAATATGAAACAGACATTAACAACTATAGGTCATCGTACGGCCTTCAACAATGAGCAAAGCCCATACCGCATAGTCAGCTATAAAAGGCACCGATAAGACAATGTGAAACAATTCAAACGAGAAAACTAACGGCCTTATTTATATAAAAAAAAAATGAACGAAAAACAAATATGTAACACATAAACAAACGACAACCACTGAATAACAGGCTCCTGACTTGGGACAGGCACATACATAAAGAATGTGGCGGGGTTAAACATGTTAGCGGGATCCCAACCTTCCCCCTAACCTAGGACAGTGGTATAACAGTACAACATAAGAACGAACTATAAAAGTCAGTTGAAAAAGGCTTAACTCATCAGATGGACAAAAATAAGTTTGTATCAAAACCCTATTGTAAACATATTCATTTTCTTTTTGAGAATAACAAATTATGAATTCAATCAAGCTTGATTGATATTAAAGTTATTTACTCTATATGTCTGCACATAATAGAACTTTATTTCATAATCAAGTCGAATAGGACCGGTATAAATGGTGATCAATTCAGGCTCCTTGGAGCCTCTATTATATTTGGCATGTATATAGCAAGAAGATGTGTTTAGTACTCGAAGGGTTATGTGTGCTATTGCAATTGCTTATCGTCCTTCATAGTCTGTAGTTACCGTTTACTTTTATTTCTATTTATTCTACTATTGCCTTTACTAAGTATCAGTCTCCATATTGTTGGTTGCCGGTCATAATCGACGGACGCCAAGTGATTACAATACTTGTAGCTATCCAAAAAAATGTTTTAGAGGACACAACTATGATATGGGTCAAACTGATCATTCTGAAATTTTTGGCAAAGGTCCATTTTGTCATGATGAACCCTCGACAGATTTGGGAAAAATGTAACGGTTTTCGAGATATTATCAAAAAATTAATGTGTGCCCATTATATCCTATTTTTCAAGTTAGTAACAGTGGCTGAGCTCTTATGGATTCAAAAATCGACGCACGCCTTTTGTAAAGGAAAAATTCAATACGAAAAAATCAAACTTATTTTGAAAGAATTTTGCACAGTAGTTTCGAAGGAGATTTAAAAATACACTTACGGCAGACAACGACGGACAACAAGCGATAGCAATCGCTGGCATACTACTTCGGGTACTAGACCCAAGTTCCTTAGGTGATAGACGAAGTTCAGGGGATCCATTAGGCTCGAGTATTAGGGGTCCAAAGCTTAACATAGGCTCCAATGGAAAAAGTTTTGAAAATCTTCTCCATAAGAACTATCAGGCCATATTGGACCAATCTTAGAGAATGAATGATCCTTAAATAATGAGGAGTAAATACTAAAAAAGAAGATGTGGTATGATTGCCAACGAGACAACTCTCCACAAGAAACCAAATGACACAGAAATTAACAATTATAGGTCACCGTACGGCCTTCAACAATGATCACAGTCCATACCGCATAATCATCTATAAAAGGTCCCCAAATGACAAATATAATACAATTCAAACGAGAAAAACTAACGGCGTATTTTAGTGAACAAATATAAACGAAAAACAAATATGTAATACATCAACAAACGACAACCACAGAATTAAAGACTTGGGACAGACACATACATAAAGAATGTGGCGGGGTTAAACATGTTAGCGGGATCCAAACCCTCCCCCTAAGTTTGTAGGAATAGTTGTCCTGGGGAACAGTGGTTAAAAGAACTTGGGGTACAGAGTTTTTATAAGGCTTCAATGGGGAGGACGCTTGAAGAATCTCATTTAAAACCAACAATAGCAATGCAGTTATAATTTGCATCAAGTCTCAGTAGTACATTAAGATACAATTGTCTACAAATGAAAGTACAAATGTCCGTTGGTCTGAGCACTATGAGTCGCAATTTAAAGTCTTTATTGGGAAAAGCTTAAAATTCATCTTATTCAGAACCTGCAATGGACATGGAGGACTTCATAATTTCTGTACATGCCAAACATAATTAGAGGCTCCAAGGAGCTTGAATTGCTCTCAAATTCAACTGGGTCTCATTTGACTTGATTATAGAATAAATTTCTAGTATGTGAAAGTCTCGAGGTGCAAGTAAATAACTTTAATAAAGCTTGATTGCATATAGTGTTCATTATTCTCTCTAAAAAACATGAATTTGTTTACGCTACAACTTTGCCTTTACTGACGAACATTTTGAATTTCCTATCGCTTCAAAAAGTGAAAAGTTAAACTCTAAGGTTGTCGTTATTATCACAAAGGGGTCAGGAGTCTGTAGTTCAGTGGTTGTCGTTTGTTGCTGTGTTACATATTTGTTTTTCGGTGTTTGTACATTATTAAAACCGTTATTTTTCTCGTTTGAAATAAATTGTTAAACATCTGTCACTTCGGGGACTCTCCCTCTGGTATCTTTCGTCCCTCTTTTATAGCTGACTATGCGGGGGCTTTTATCATTATTGAAGGCATTATGATGACATATAGACGTTAATGTCTGTGCCATTTAGTATCTTGGCAATCATAATACATATTCCTTTATATATATAAATGTCTAAGAATATAACTTTAACACACTAATTAATACATTAAAAAGTTCTATTAGATTTTAAATAAAAATACATAAATATATGTATAGATATAATTTTTGTCGAGCCTGCAACTTTTGTTGCAGAAAGCTCGACATAGGGATAGTGATCCGGCGGCGGCGGCGGCTACGGCGGCGGCGGCGGCGGCGGCGGTGTTAGCTCACTTCTTAAAAGCTTTATATTTTAGAAGGTGGAAGACCTGGATGCTTCATACTTTGTATATAGATGCTTCATGTTACGAAGTTTCCGTCAGTCACATGTCCAATGTCCTTGACCTCATTTTCATGGTTCAGTGACCACTTGAAAAAAAAGTTCAATTTTTTTGTAATGTTGAATTCTCTCTTATTATTAGTAATAGGATAATTATATTTAATATGTGCGTACCTTGCATGGTCCTCATGTCTGTCAGACAGTTTTCACTTGACCTCGACCTCATTTCATGGATCAGTGAACAAGGTTAAGTTTTGGTGGTCAAGTCCATATCTCAGCTACTATAAGCAATAGGGCTAGTATATTCGGTGTATGGATGGACTGTAAGGTGTACATGTCCAACTGGCAGGTGTCATCTGACCTTGACCTCATTTTCATGGTTCAGTGGTTATAGTTAAATTTTTGTGTTTTGGTCTATTTTTCTCATACTATATGCAATAGGTCTACTATATTTGTTGTATGGAATGATTGTAAGGTGTACATGTCTAGCTGGCAGATGTCATGTGACCTTGACCTCATTTTCATGGTTCAGTGGTCAAAGCTAAGTTTTTGAGTTTCGGTCTTTTTATCTAATACTGTATGCCATAGGTCAACTATATTTGGTGTATGGAAATATTTTATGATCTTTATGTCAGTTGCGCAGGTTTTATTTGACCGTGACCTCATTTTCACGGTTCATTGCACAGTGTTAAGTTTTTGTGTTTTGGTCTATTTTTCTGAAACTATAAGTAATGGGTCAACTATATATGTTGTATAGAAGCATTGTTAGCTGTACATGTCTGCCTGGCTTGGTTCATCTGACCTTGACCTCATTTTCAAGGTTCATTGGTCTTTGTTTAGTTATCTTGGTTAATGTAAAGTTTATGTGACAGTTGTAATAAAGCTTTATACTTAGGACTATCAACATAATATCAATAATTAGTATAGAAGGCGAGACATTTCAGTGTGTGCATTCTTGTTTCTGTTTAGTATTAAATTTATTTTAAGATCCATTTTGTTACATCTTGTGATCAATTTTATTTGGAAATCGCCAATGGCAGTCAGCAGGGTTAAAAAACATCAGTTGTTCGACCTGTTAGTCAAATGCGTTTTGTTTAAATATACTTTTTCACTTTTTTGGTCTTTTGGAAAATGTTGTTTGTGCTGTTTTTAGACCCTTCTACAACGAAATTTGTTTTACATGCACACGTATAAAAATTGCGGTTTTTATTATCCAACGCAATCATAGGTTTGAACGTAGTTTTCAATTTAGACTCGTGTATATATATATTAATTCGTATATTTTAACAAATTTGATTCGTTTAGGGATAGTTACATGTTAAACTATATTTTCGAAGGGTAGAGAGAAAACGGCGGATGCACGGTTATTTTTTAGAATATCTAAAAACCGATATACTTTGTGACGTCATGTTTTGAATTTCAGGATATCGTTAAACGTTTTCAACAAATGATACATTTTTTTCTGTGATCGATTATTTGACGAAAAAAATCTTCAAATACGTAAGATGTCAAAACAAAAAAACAAAAGTAAATGAAATAACAACTAATATCATAATGTTGTTATTGTCAAGGAGACAATATGATCTATAAAATTCGAACAAAATCAATTCAAGATTTTGATACAAATATATTCTGAAATTAATAATATAACAAATATAGCCTTTGTATGAGGTCAATACATGATATATCGACCCAAAGAAGTATATATCGTCCTCGGACTTCGTCCTCAGTCAATATACTTCTTTCAGGTCAATCGGTGCTTTTCATTTGCGCCAAAAAAATCTTTCATTTGCGCCACAAACCATATTTCATTTGCGCCAAAAACTAAATCTTTCATTTGCGCCAATATTACAGGTAAGTACAGGTAAATACAGGTAATAATAGTATAAAACATAAAAAATTTCAAAAAGTCTTTCAATAATCACTGGTATTAAAGAGATAATCGTAACTGCAATTACGATTATCCCAATATGGCGACGGTAGATATAGGTAAAATCTTTACACTCATTTTTCTTAAATGTAGCATGTTTTTGTCAATAGTTACTCAGCTGCAAGGTTTATCTATACCATTTCATCATTTTTGAATCGTAACGGTGCACTGGAATTGTCTAAGCGCTTTGAAAATAGCCGTTGAAAAATTCGGGATGATAATCGTAACTCGGAAAAAAGATAATCGTAATTATGGTATTTAAAAATAAAAAAGATAATCGTAACTGGAAACTGTTTTATTGATATTGACACTAAAAACGTATATCTGATAGCATATTATGAAATTATGGCGATGAATTATTTACGAAACGTCCCAACATCTTATGACATTTCTTTTTATGCATATATAATTAATTGTTCTTATGAAGACAGCTACATACTAGTATATTATAAAATTGGAATGGTGAACAAGCTTCAAGAAATTTGGAAATGGGAAAACACGAACTTTTTTAATATATAGAAATTTATTGAACTAGGTATGCCACAAAATATGTGAATGAGCGATGGAAATTATGATACATGACAATAATTGTCAGGCGACACGCATGTGTCACCTTACATCAGATTTCTGATTAAGACAGTAAACAAAAAATAATTTATCCTGAAGTAAATAGTAAATATAGTTAATATTGTTTAAATTATTTTATTGTATGTGGTTATATGTGCTATTTCTGCCCCCGGGAAGCCACTGCTGATTTAATTCTAGAACATACCCTATTATGCCATAACGAAGTAGGAAAGACATTTAGTATTCGTCAAAAACCGTTTGACGAGTAATTAGTGGCTACAGTTTTCATGTCACTTCGATCATTTTTCATGGATGATATCACAACTTAAAAGTTATGATGAACAAGAGATAACTTTGAAAAGTGTTTTACAGTGTCATTTCTTTTATAGCTGACTATGCGGTATGGGCTTTGTTCATTGTTGAAGAACGTACGGTGACCTATATTTGTTAATTTCTGAGTCATGTTGGTCTCCTGTGGAAAGTTGTCTCATTGGCAAACATACCACATCTTCTTATTCATATTAGCTACTTCATGACTGTCACTGAAATTTCAGTATCTCAGATATAAACTATAAACAACACAAATTCAATTTTGAATTATGATAATATGACATCCTTAAAACATTTAATGCTATATAAGACTAGAGAATGTTTGGCCCTAAATGGGATTCTTTGTGTATTATGAAATTAAGTAACGTGGAGTTCATTGACAAACATGGATTTGTGTTCTTTTATAGTTTGGCCAAAAGCCCGAAAATCAAAAAATAAAATTGATGTAGCTTTAAATTTTCTTACAAGAAATACTTATTCAAAGAATGACTGCAAAGATGAGAATAAAATAACGCATATTCCGCAAAATTAGAAACAAACTTATTAAAAATTCATAAATACTCGGTATATGAAAAGTATGCTGCATACATATGCATGGAAGATATTGTAGAGAAAAAGGTACTAAACAAGGAACATTTTTGTATTTGCATACTTGCCATATAATAAGTACTTTTCTATTAAATGAAAACATAAATTAGCCTTTCCTAATTTTCATGCATTTTTCTGAAGCACAAAATATTTGTTTTAAAATCTATAAAAATCTTTGTAATTAAACCAGTTCCGACTGTGATAATCTACATGTTTGGCCCTTTGATGTAATTTATCAATATACATATTTGTGTGTTTTTTTTTCGTCTGTCAAATGCTTCGTAAGACTATAGGTAAGGCTAATAAAAACAAAAAATAAAAGTAACAATAAACAAAAGTAACAATAAACAAAAGTAACAAAAAACAAAAGTGACAATAAACAATAGTAACAATAAACTGGTAACTATTCTAGATCCTTTACCATCCACACTGTTTAAAGAAACGTCCTAAAATACATGGGAATTTGATCAAAACATTTGAATTTAATTTTTAAAATCATATATCAGTATAAAATAGAAAAAAGTGAATCCAAAGGAAAAATATGGACGGCTGAATTTATTAATAAGAACTAAATCATCAGCGTATAACAGATATGATATATCATTATCATTTAACTTGGGTGGTTCACATGTTGAGTCAAAAATAGATGGTAAATCATTAATATATAAAGAAAATAATGTAGGGCTTAAAATACACCCTTGTTTTACCCCAACTGAGGAATTAAAAAAATCAGTGATACCTTCCGAGATCTTTACCAAGTACAAAACCTCTTTATACATATCTTTCATTATACTAAAAAAAAGGACCATCTATGTTGTAATAAGACAATTTGTAAAAGAGGGCATCTCTATTAATAGTATCAAATGCCTTCCTGAAATCAATGAAACAGGCATATATCTTTTTTGACATATGAAAATATGGTATACGTGACTTTCATTGGTATGTCGTAATTACGACATATTTTTTTTTTTTTTTGAATGGCCCTTATATCGGCTCCCGTACTAGATTTGTCGATTTCTAAATATATTTAATGTATCTGTCATTGAAGTTTACCAAATAACTATGTATGAGTAGTAAAAAATCTAAAAAAAAATATAAATGAAATTCACCGCGGTTTACCTGGTATAGTGTTGTTCTTTGAACTTAAACGGGAAGTAAAATCCGTATCCATTTTGTTCTGCTCGTTTATTTGGTTTTCCTGAGTGATACATATAAACAGTCACTATTTTATTGATTTTTCTTCTATTTTCTTTAACTTCGATTATCTATTCTTTAATTTTTTTCACTTTCATTTAATTACTTCAAGGTTTTAAAATCGATCAATATTGGTGTAATTTACAACTTAAAAAGAACATCAACACTTGATATGTTATAACCTCTGTTTCCTGTTTAAAACTAAAGTATATGTTGAAGAAGAAAACAAAGAAATCATCAGTGAATCAAAAATCAATATATGAATAAAAATATATAACCCCTAAAAAGTAAAACACTGTTACAGTAGACTAACAACAGTTCGCAAAAATACTCCCACATTTGTCAAAAACAAAAGAAGACGTACTTTTTGTATAGTAAAACATTTCTACTTACCGTTTATCATGACAATGATAAGACTAATTAAACCTTGATAATTCACAATCTTCATCTTTTTTTATGTCCCAGTGCAAGTTTGATGATAAATCCGTTGAAGATACGTCCTGTTGTAAATCATATCACAATGAATTTTTCTTCCGCTTTTCCTCGTGAACATGAGCGTATAATTTATGTGTGTAATAGTTTGACAAAACTATTTATAAATATATACTAAAATATATATATATAAGTTTTAAAGGTAATGTATGTAATTGTTAATTATACAAAATATATAATACTTTAATACTTTTCATGTCTTGTTCTAAACAATCACTTTTATAGGTCAAGTGAGATAAAAAAAATATTTTATCGTGCGTTATCTCGAACCCATTGCATATTTCGGTTTCACGTAAGAATTGAAAAATAGAGCGTCATAAATAATAGATATATTTACCAATTTAATGCACGTACAAAACATGTTTTTGTTCCAAAAGTGGAAACATCCGCAATTTTTGTCGAGCCTGCGACTTTTGTCGCAGAAAGCTCGGCATGGTATAGTGATCCGGCGGCGGCGGCGTTAGCTTTCTTAAAAGCTTTATATTTTAGAAGGTGGAAGTCCTGGATGCTTCATACTTTGTATATAGATGCCTCATGTTACGAAGTATCCGTCCGTCATATGTCAACTGTCCTTGACCTCATTTTCATGGCTCAGTGACACCTTGAAAAAAAGTAATGATTTATTGTAATGTTGAATTCTCTCTTATGATTAGTAATAGGATAATTATATTTATTATGTGCGTACCTGGAAAGGTTCTGATGCCTGTCAAACATTTTTCACTTGACCTCGACTTCATTTCATGGATAAGTGAACAAGGTTAAGTTTTGGTGGTCAAGTCCATATCTCAGATACTGTAAGCAATAGGGCTAGTATATTCGGTGTATGGAAGGATTGTAAGGTGTCCATCTGGCAGGTGTCATCTGACCGTGACCGCATTTTCATGGTTGAGTGGTTAATGTTAAGTCTTTGTGTTTTGGTCTGTTTTTCTTATACTGTATGTACTATACACAGCTACTTTTGCATATATAGGTACTATTTCTGTACTCAAAATCTGTAGTACTGGAAATTTACTTTTAATATTTAGTACTATTTGTTTACTTTAGAATTATTGTAATATTTAGGTACTTGTATTTTTCAGTACTCGATTTGTACTTAAAATAAAGGTACAAAAATAATACCAACAGTGATCACAGTATTCCATGTTTATACATCATAACTTAATGAGATTTGAAAGAGACAAACTTTAAAAATGCTGCAAATGTAACTGTGCAACCAAAAATCTGTAGTACTTAAATTGTAAGTACAAATCAAGTACTGTAAAATACAGGTACCTAAATATTACAACAGTTTTAAAGTAACAAAATATTACTGAATATTAAAAGTAGATTTCCAGTATTACAGATATTTTTGGTACAGAAATAGTACCTTATGCAAAAGTAGCTGTAAACTCAGAGGTCATGACTCATATGTCATTGTGGCCGAAAATCGTCGACAGCATAGAAAACAAAATTTAAAATAAATGGGTGGCCGAAGTTATCCTTCTGATTGTATTGTCTTAGGTTATTATCGGTCCAGAAAATCATAAATTAGTGCATTATTGACAATAAAAGTTAATTATTTGCATTATTCTGTCTCTTGATATATATTTTGTTGGATGGTAGTAAAAGTCGATTTGCCCTATATTTAGACTTAATGTGAAATACAGGTCACATGTAAACATAGTAAAACAATCTATATTTATAGACATGGATAATAAAAATGAAAGTAGACTTTAAAAAAAACTGATGCAAATATCATTGATGATTAAATCTATTTTCATCAAGTTTTTCTTGTGTAAAAGGCAAGATTGATCGCGGGAGAAAAGGGGTTGGCAGTGGCGGATTCAGAGTGGGGCGTAGAGGGCGTACGCCCCCCCCCCCTTTTTGATTGGACGTTTTTCTTCTTTTTTTTTGTAAAATGATTAATCAGACTAGACTTCGTGAACTTTCAAATTGAAATTTCCCGTGTACTATTTTTATGCGACAATTCATTATTCATAAAGATAATTTTCGCTGGTATTTTCTGACTGTCAAAAGTAAAATCACAACTGAAAATACTGAACTCCGAGGAAAATTCAAAACGGAAAATCCCTAATCAAATGGCAAAATTAAATGACAGAACACATCAAACGAATGGACAACAACTGTCATATTCCTGACTTGGTACAGGCATTTTCAAATGTAGAAAACGGTGGATTGAACCTGGTTTTATAGCGCTAAACCTCTCATTTGTATGATAGTCGCATCAAATTCATGGGATTCGCTATGATTGAGTTGACCAGTTCGTCGAAAAACGTAACTCAGTAATTTTGAAATTCAAATCACAGTCACACATTGCATAGGCTGAGCATGGCAATCATGACACCTTCAAAGCTACACATATTGAGCAAGAACGTATTGACTTCTATTTCACAATTCCGACAAACAGAAAGTTATACTCTATTACGCTCTAATGAAAAAAAAAAATTTTCTTTAAATCTTCGCCCACCCTTTCCAAAATCCTGGATCCGCCCCTGGTTGGGGTGCCAACCTCCGGGTTCCCACGTCGAACTAAAATGGGGTTTAGACATTTTTGTATCATGAGTATGATTGTTCATTATTTTATATCGCATTAATAAAGGAACCCCCCCCCCCAAAAAAAAAAAAAAAAAAAAAAAAAAATCAACATGCAGCATAAATATATCTCCAGGTTGACTTCAACTAATGTCATTTATGGTTAATATATAAAAAAAAAAGAAGATGTGGTATGATTACCAATGGGACAACTATCCACAAACGACCAAAATGACACAGACATTAACAACTGTACGTCACCGTACGGCCTTCAACAATGAGCAAAGCCCATACTGCATAGTCAACTATAAAAGACACCGATAAGACAAAACTAACGGCCTTATTTATATAAAAAAAATGAACGAAAAACAAATATGTAACACATAAACAAACGACAACCACTGAATTTAAGGCACCTGACTTGGGACAGGCACATACATAAATAATGTGGCGGGGTTAAACATGTTAGCGGGATTCCAACCCTCCCCTAATCTGGGACAGTGGTATAACAGTACAACATAAGAACGAACTATAAAAATCAGTTGAAAAAGCTTAACTCATCAGATGGATAAAAATACAAGTGGACGTGGCCGGGTACTTATACATCCCGACACAAAAAGACACAATGAACAGATCTGAGAGTACTCGCAGTTATCTGACAGCTAGTTCGAAGCCACTAACAACTAATAAAAAAATCATGCATCTAAGACTAAACTTTTAATCCGTACACATCCAACATCCAATGAATTTAGTGTAAAGATGTCATAAACAGCCAGAGAAAAAACATGACCTTGTGCAATGCTAAGTTACAGGTATCGACAGATTGTAGATCCATGAATATGTATATGTATATAACATACTGGTAATATTTAGTTAGCTTTTAATTTACTGATAACAAAGTCAATATGTATACCAATAAAAACAATATTCAATGATCTTATTACAGTGTTGAATATGTAACCTTTAAGAATAAGTTTATTTAAAGGAGCGACAAGTTTACATGGATCATTTCTAAATTTCCGGGCACGGTTAACAACATTTCCGTAAAAATGAGGATGTGCTATCCCGTTTGAAATAAGGTACAGGTACAACCAAACTTCAAAACCAAATCTTTATATCTATGGAAAAATTTAGTAAAGGTTTTAAGTAATTTATGGTAACGATATCCCTAGTTTAATAATGAACCAGTAATACATAGATTACGTTCGTTAAAATCAAAAACGTCACAACAGACACGGGTATAGTTAACGAGTCGTGAATATAAACACCGTAAGATGGTGCCAAAGGAACATCACCATCTAACGAAAAATCGTCTCTTTTGTCATAAATTTTAGTGTGGAGTTTCCCGTTTAAAACCGGAATATCTAAATCCAGGAAAGGACAGTTATTACCGAAAAAAATTGATTTATTTAAAGTAAGTTCCTTGGAGTAAATTTCAGCAGTATATTGAGAAAATTCTTGATTATTTAACGAAAAAATATCATCAAGATAACGGTAAGTGTTGTTGAATTTATTAATTAAATGCAATTTCGACGGGTCTTTACTGAGTTTAGTCATAAACTGTGATTCTTAACAGTACAAAAACAAGTCTGCTATTAAAGGCGCTCAATTAGTGCCCATGGGAATACCTACAACCTGTCGATAAACTTTGTTGCCGAAACGTACATAAATATTATCAAGGAGAAAATTAACAGCTTCAATCATCTCATCACACCTCCAGTAAGTATATCTAGCATATTTACCTTTCTCACTAGAGAAGAAGGCTTTAAGTGAGTTGCAGCAAATATATTTACATTCAGCTTTACCAAACGACCATTTAATTAAATAGGAAAAAACTCTTGTTTAATAAGATAGTGTGGAAGTGTAGTGTAAAGAGTAGAAAAATCAAAACTATCAACAGAATCAAAAGGACCATCAAAAGCACGTAATTTATCTAAAACATCAAAAGAATTATTTACACTCCAAAAATGGTTTATACCACTATGTTCATATATTTTATTACAATAGTTTTGTGATAAGCTCTTAAATAGTAGTTAATGAACTAGTTAAGAGCACTGAAAGATTAGTTGTAGAACACTTCCTAGAGGCCGAGATGAAACGATATTTAAATGTTTTTTTTGTGTAGTGTAAACACGTTTGGATTTTTTTGCCAGGAACTATTGTGTTCAATAGGTCTGCTTCGTTGTTGTTCGGATATTTTTCTTGTATGTAACAGCTTCATCATGTACACGTTTATACGTAAGTATCAAGTTTAACTTTTCATATTCTGTCAATTATGAACCTTACACTCATATAACAATATTAAGGCCCCCTCAATATTACCATAGACTGGAGAATTGTTATTTGAATTAAGTACATAGAGTTTGTGAGTTAGAACAGTTCTAGTTTTCTCAGTGGTCAGAATAATTAATATTTATGTAGGGTGGCATGTCTTCCGGTGGACTGAAATCTTGTCACTTAACTTGTACATAAAACGTCATCTCAGTATGCCACTCTAGTATAAATAGATATAGGAAGATGTGGAATGAGTGCCAACGAGACAACTCTCCCTCAACCCGGAGCCTCGGCTCACACCGAACAAAGTGTGAAATGGTCTCATATCGAATTTGTCATGATACAATGTATGCATGACGTACTTGCCACTGTATACAATATACAAACTCATCTATTAGTTCTTACAAAACTTGTTAGTAAGTTCGTGAATTGTATATAATAACATTGTCAGACTTCAAAGTACAAATAAAGTTCAAATGTGCCCTGAATAAGCATGAACAAATTGCCACTAAACTTCAAACAATCAATACTAAGTTCTATAAATCAAATTCAAGTTTCATTTGATTGAAACCCAAAATTTATGTTCATTACTACAACCATAACACCAATAAAAATGGCCGCCTTAACATATCACACATTGCTGAAATTGCGTTTAACACCAACAATCAATCCATCATAAATCAATCAGTATCAGTAATTGTCTTTTTTTCTCTCTTTCAGCATGTCAAAAGAAAAAAAGAAATACAAACAAAATTATAATGACACCACTTTAGAAATGGTTGTCCAGTTGGTTAAAGATGGTGGAATCTCTATGAGAAAGGCTGCTTTGGCATATGGTATCCCTAGATCTACAATACAAGACAAGGTAAATGGGAGGACTGAAATTGCAGCACGATCTGGACCCAAGCCTGTACTATCTACCACAGAAGAGTCAAGAATTGTTGAATGGTGAATAGAAAAGGCAAAACTTGGGTACCTCAGAACAAGATTTGAATTGTTGCACACATAGTTAAGAAAAGTTTGGACGACGATGGCAGACAAAATAAAGTTCAGAGACAATCTTCCTGGCAAAGATTGGCACTACAGTTTTAAATCGCGTCATCCATAAATCTCAGAGAGAACACCCAATGATCTTGGAAAGGAAAGGACCATGGTTTCACCTTTAAAGATAAAGAAATGGTTTGAAGATTTTTCAAAGTATATGCCGGAAGAGGTAGATGGTGGAATGGACATATTAAAAGACCCATCAAGATTGTATAATGCTGATGAAAGCGGTTTTCCGTTATGTCATAAGACAAGCAAAGTTTTAACGATGAGAGGATCGAAACAGGTTTATAACTTTTCCAGCTCAGACAAAACCCAAATCACTGTGCTTGCATGCACTAGTGCAACAGCCCATTACATACCACCAATGATTGTATATCCAGCAGTAAGATTCAAATACAACCCAGTTGAGGGTTTTGAAGATGCCATACTTGGCAGAAGCATTAATGATTGGATGGATTCTGATCTTTTTCTTACTTGGCTTCGTGAGACTTTCCTTCTACACATTAAAGCAAGAAAGGTTTCCCTTCCAGTCGTGTTATTTGTAGATGGCCACTCTACACACATCAGTTTGGAGGCTAATGAATTTAGTCGAAGGAAAAACTTTGTGATACATGTATTGCTTGCAGTAACACGCAAGTCCTATCATGCAACCTTTAGATTTATGTTTGTTTTCTTCCCTAAAATATAATTGGAGGAAATCTGTCAGAACTTATACTGCAGTCCCACTCGGCCACGATCGCACTACGATCTGTGAAAAAAATGCAAATTTTGATGATCGTAGTACGATCGTGTAGATCGCAGTAAGGTCGTATCACGGTCGTGGTGAGGTCTTCAAGATCGTGATGAGCGTGGCCAACTTTGTTCAAAACAATCGTGGTGCAGTCGTGGCGAAATCCGGGCGTAGTAGAAGCGTTGTGAGAGCGCACTAAGGTCGTGATAAGATCGCGAAGGTCGCTGTACCATCGTAGCGAGAGCTTAGCGAAAGTGTGATTCTATTCGGAGAGCATCTTACAGCGACGTTATTACGACCTCACTACGACCATCACGTTTTCACCGCGACCCAACTACGCTTCCACTACGACTATACCACGTTTACACTACGCTGTTCAAGACCATAGTACGATTCTATCACGCCCTTGCCGTCCTCGTCACGCTCTTCTTACGACCTGACTACGTTCATACTACGACCATCATTCTCATTGTCATTTTCACATAAGATATATATCAAATCTCTTCAGGTTTTGTTTGTCTGTATGTGATAAGGACTTCTTGTCCATTTTCTGTAACGGCTCAACCATGCTTCTCGTTTTTATATAGATCAGACCGAAGGTTTTCCCGTTTATTTTACACTAGGTTTTTTTTTTTAGGGGGGGGGCTTTATAGCTTGCTGTTCGGTATTATCCAAGGCTCCGTGTTGAAGGCCGTACCTTCGCCTATAATGGTTCATTTAAAAAAATTGTTACTCGGATGGAGAGTTGTCTCATTACGGGCATTCATACCACATCTTCTATATCTAATGAAAAATCTGTGTAATCTCTGCTATCGTTCACTAGAATAACGTCATTTGAGCTTTATGGACCAGCAACAGGTTGTAATTTGGGTTGGATTGGTCGGTCTGACATCTCTTTTGGATCAGGATTCGTTACTATCAGAGCTCCCTCTGCCTCTACATCAACCCCTACCACCACGCGCATGTGTTCTAGTAGATTTTGGTGGCATGACTGTATTGTTTCCGAAAAATCTACGTATTAATCAGAAACAGAAGGAATGAAATCATATTGATATGGAACACGATGTTGACGTTATTGCTGAGAACGTAGTAAGGTCGCGGTATGAACGTAGTATAATCGTGGTAAGAACGTGCTATAATCGCAGTAGAAGCGTGGTAAGATTGTGTTGCAATTGGATAACTCGTGGTATGGTCGTAGTGAGAACGTGATGAGCGTAGAAAGATCTTGATAAGCGTAGTGAGGTCGCAGAATAAACGCGTTGAGAACGTGATGTAATCGTAGCGGGATCGTTGTAGAAGCGCTAGCGTAATGAGGACGTAGTAGCATCGTGAAATGAACGAAAATTTACATTTTCATGCCGCTCATACCGCGACCTCACCACGATCTGAATTTATTTTAGATCGCGGTGAGCGTGATGCGATCGTGGTCTAGTGGGACTGGGGCTCTTTACCAGATGGAAAATCCAGGAGAAACGGTAACAAAAGCAAAAGGAATTTAAATCAGCATGGGACATATCAGCTAATGTAGAAAATACTGTTAAAGGATTTAAAGAGGCAGGGCTTTTCCCTTACAAACCTTCAGCTGTAATAGAAAATCCCTAACTAGGACCAAGCTGTTTATTTCCAGAGTTCAAGCACGACCAGTCACAACCACAGTAACTGCTACTGTTGATGACAATGATTCAATTGTAAGTACTGTGCTATCATCCACAGTAACTGCTACCTATGATGACAATCCATTGTTAGAACTGTGCTTCCATCCACAATGGATTGCTACCGTTGATGACAATGCTTCCATTGTTAGTACTGTGCTTACATCCACAGTTACTGCTTCCGTTAATGACAACGCTTTCATTGTTACAGTAAGTACTGTGCTTCCTACATGTCATATTGAGAACATCTCGACTGCACTACCAACGATTGAAATTGCAAATGTGTCCACTGCCAAGGTAGAAGCAGTAGAAGCAAGGATCCCATCTTCGATTTCAAATTCTCAATCAATTTCTGAAACTTCTGATTCAAGAGACTCCTTTTCGAAATCCCTACAATTGCAAATGAACAAAATCCTGACAGAAAAGAAAGAAAAAAAAGAGCATGAGGAACGTGAAAAGAAAAGGAAAAAAGAAGAAAGAGAGGAAAGAAAGCGACAGAAGGAAATGAAAAGTTTGGAGCCAAAACAGGGTAAAAAGAAACGGAAAAATAAGGCTACGCACAATGGGGAAAGGAAATCTTGCGGAGAAAATAAATCCTGTTACAAATGTGAGAATGAAATAGAAATAATGCTGTCATTAATCAAATGTGATAACTGTGAACATCTTTTCCACAGAGCGTGCGCAAATTTGTCGCAGTGTGGAGTTTTAGAAGGAAAATCTGACCCAGATTACTTTGAGTGTGAAGTCTGTTAACTGACTGATGTAACTGATTAATTGTTAAATCATCTATTTAGATAAATAAATTAGTTAATGTTATCAAGGAGGTTATATTATATGCTGTTATGGGGTAAATTAATTAAGGTCTTTCCTCTCCGCGAGGAAAGACCTTATTGTTAAGGTCTTTCCCCTACGTGGGGAAAGACCTTACTGTTTTTCTAATGTTTTTTTTTCCAACATTTTTTCTAAATGCCCTCCCCCCGTTTCTATTGATGTCATCAAGACCAAATATGGACCATCGATAGATCTCATCATGAGGTATTACCAGATGAGGCTGTGTAGGATTTCGTCATCCCCTTTAGAAGTTATCTCCCTTTTATTTATTTTTTTCAACATGGCCCCCCCCTCGTTGTTTTTTAAGATATCATGACCTTATTTGAACAAAAGTTAGATCTCATCATGATGTGTTACCATATGAGGCTGCTAAGGATTTTATCATTCCCTATGAGAGTTATGTCCCCTTGAAGCAATTTCTTTCTTTTGCATTTTTCTCAAAAAGTATTTAAGATAGAATCGATTTGAAAACGGCAACATGTACAAGACCAGATGGCAATGTTAATAAACATGTACAATCATTTTGTTGTTAACCGTTATAAGGAGTTATTTCCCTTGAAAAAATATACACAATTTTTTAAAAATTGTATCTCGAGAACTGGAAGTCGTAAAGACTTGAGACATACACCAATAATCTTAAGTTCATGTGACCTTCAATTTGCAACCAAGGTCAAAGGTCACAGAGTGCAAAAAAATATTACGCTGCAATTTCAAGCTTTCATATTAAGAAAACGATAAGAGTTTGCTGCATACTTACAGCGTATAAAATGTTCCTCTCGACGAGCTCTACATTTTTTACATTGACCTCAAAAGAGTCCGACTGTCTGTTCAAAAGTTACGACGGGATGATTCTTAAAAGTATAGTATTGTGTGTATATCTTTTTAAAGGTAACAGATATCAACCTACTATAAACTGCAAAGATCATCAATAGTTCAAGACCTTCAATTTGAGGTCAATATCAGGTCATGATGAAATTTCACCTTGACCTTCACATTATACTATGACCTTGACCTTGTGATATTTGAAAGGTCAAGTGGTCCTGAGTTGAATGGTGCTAGTCCCATGTCTCTACGACTTCCGGTTCTTAAGTTTGGTATTGCATCATATATTTGATGATTAATTGTGACCTTGGTGAACTTTGAAATTGTCCCAATTCTTTTTCTATAATGTTGTCCTTCAACTGTAGATCATTTATCATTTAACAGAGTTGAGATATCTATTGTCGTTGTACAGATAATGCAGTTTGAAGTTTTGCGAGCGGAGGCATGTATTTCTGAATCAACAAGAGCGTACCTCTTAAAATGTTTTAGAAATTGAAGAGGTTAACATAGTTCTATGTTTGACCAAATACCAAAAACATTCCATTGAAAAAAACACCAAAAATTCAATTTGAAATTTTTAAGTTTTGCATTGACTTTGTAAGTTTCATAACTTCTATTAATATAGTTGATATTGCATCATTTTTTGCACTTTATCAAATGGGGTCATCTGATATATCAAATTGAAGGTCTAAATAAACTCTACTTAAAGATGAAAATTTTAAACCCCCTTTTCATCCCAGGAGGACGGGTGGGGTCATTTAGTGCAAACATTCAAATTTCTCAGATGGTAAGGTTGTCGCATATCAAATGAAAGAACATAAAGCGTACATTTCAAATTTAAAATTGACGTCTCCCAAAAATGGGTTTGATGGGGTCATTTAGTGCAAAAAATAAATTTTCTTTTAAGATAGGGTTGTTGTATATTAAATGAAAGGTCATGATTTGTACATTGGAAATATCAAATCCCGACCTCCAAAAAAAAGTTGGATAGGGTTATTAAGTGCAAAAATCAAACTTTCTAGAACATAGAGTTGTTGCATATCAAAAGAAAGCTCATCTACTCTATGTTATTTATATCATAATTCCGATCTCAAAATTGTAGGGGGATGAGGTCATTAAGTGTTAAAAGTGGAAAGTTTCAGAAGGTATGCTTGTCGTATATCAAACGAAAGGTCGTACAAGGTACATTACGAAAACATCACTTTTACAGGAAAGACCTTTCAATTGTTTTACAAACAATTGAGATACTAGTTAAGGTCTTTCCTCTCCGCGAGGAAAGACCTTATTGTTAAGGTCTTTCCTCTCCGCGAGGAAAGACCTTATTGTTTTTCTCCTGTTTTTTTTTTTTTTTTTTTTTCATCCAGCATTTCTTTGACATGGCCTCCCCTCGTTTCTATTGGAGTTATCAAGACCAAATATGGACCATCGGTAGAACTCATCATGAAGTATTACCAGATGAGGCTGTGTAGGATTTCATCATCCCCTTTAGAAGTTATCTCCCTTTTATTGTTTTTTTTCGACATGGCCCCCCTCGTTGTTTTTAAAGATATCATGACCTTATTTGGACAACAGTTAGATCTCACCATGACGTGTTACCATATGAGGCTGCTAAGGATTTCATTATTCCCTATGAGAGTTACGTCCCCTTGAAGCAATTTCTTTCTTTTACATTTTTCTCAAAAAGTATTCAAGATAGAATTGATTTGAAAACGGCAACATGTACAAGACTAGATGGCAATGATAATGAACATATACAATCATTTTGTTGTTAACCCTTATAAGGAGTTATTTCCCTTGAAAAAATATACCCAATTTTTGAAAAATTGTATCTCGAGAACCGGAAGTCGTAAAGACTTGGGACCTACACCAATAATCTTAAGTTCATGTGACCTTTAATTTGCACCCAAGGTCAAAGGTCACCAAGTGCAAAAAAAAATTACGCTGCAATTTCAAGCTTGCATATTAAGAAAACCATAAGAGTTTGCTGCATACTTACAGCGTATAAAATGTTCCTCTCTATGAGCTCTACATTTTATACACTGAGCTCAAAAGTGTCCGACTGTCTGTTCAAAAGTTACGACGGGATGATTCTTAAAAGTATAGTATTGTGTGTATATCTTTTTAAAGGTAACAGATATCAACCTACTATAAACTGCAAAGATGATCAGTAATTCAAGACCTTCAATTTGAGGTCAATGTCAGGTCATGATGAAATTTCACCTTGACTTTCACATTATACTATGACCTTGACCTTGTGATATTTGAAAGGTCAAGTGGTCCTGAGTTGAATGGTGATAGTCCCATGTCTCTACGACTTCCGGTTCTGAAGTTTGGTATTGCATCATATATTTGATGATTAATTGTGACCTTGGTGAACTTTGAAACTGTCCAAATTCTTTTTCTATGATGTTGTCCTTTAACTGTAGATCATTTACCATTTAACAGATTTGAGATATCTATTGTCGTTTTAGAGATAATCCAGTTTGAAATTTTGCGAGCGGCGGCATGTATTTCTGAATCAACAACAGCTTACCACTTAAAATGTTTAGAAATTGAAGAGGTTAATATAGTTATATGTTTGACCAAATACCAAAAACATTCCATGGAAAAAAACGCCAAAAATTCAATTTGAAATTTTCAAGTTTTGCATTGACTTTGTAAGTTTCATAACTTCTATTTATATAGTTGATATTGCATCATTATTTGCACTTTGTCAAATGGGGTCATCTGATATATCAAATTGAAGGTCTTAATAAACTCTACTTAAAAATGAAAATTTTAAACCCCCTTTTCATCCCAGGGGGCGGGGGGGGGGGTCATTTAGTGCAAACATTCAAATTTCTCAGATAGTAAGGTTGTCGCATATCAAATGAAAGAACATAAAGCGTACATTTCAAATTTCAAATTGACGTCTCCCAAATATGGGTTTGAAGGGGTCATTGAGTGCAAAAAATAAATTTTCTTTTTACGATAGGGTTGTTGTATATCAAATGAAAGGTCATGATGTGTACATTTGAAATATCAAATTCCCGACCTCCAAAAATTTGTTGGATAGGGTTATTAAGTGCAAAAATCAAACTTTCAAGAACATGGTGTTGTCGCATATCAAACGAAAGCTCATCTACTCTGTTCCATATATCATAATTCCGATCTCAAAAATGTAGACGGATGAGGTCATTAAGTGTAAAAAGCGAAAAGTTTCAGAAGGTGTGTTTGTCGTATATCAAACGAAAGGTCGTACAAAGTACAATACGAAAACTTCACTTTTACAGGAAAGACCTTTCAATTGTTTTACAAACAATTGAGATACTAGTTTTTCTCCTGTTTTTTTAAGGTCTTTCCCCTACGTGAGGAAAGACCTTATTGTTTTTCTAATGTTTTTTCTTTTTTTTCTTTTTTTTCTTCCAACATTTTTTGGCATGGCCTCCCCATGTTTCTTTTGAAGTTATCAAGACTAAACATGGACCGTCCATAAACCTCATCATGAGGTATAACCAGATGACCCTGTTAAGGATTTCATCATCCCCTTTATAAGTTATCTCCCTTTTATTAGTTTTTTTCAGCATGGCCCCCTCTCGTTGTTTTGAAAGATATCATTACCTTATTTGGACAATAGGTAGATCTCATCATGATGTATTACCATATGAGGTTGAATAGGATTGCATCGTCCCCTATGAGAGTTATATTCCCTTGACGCAATTTCTTTTCTTTGCATTTTTCTCAAAAAGTATTAGAGATAGAATTGATTTGAAAACGGCAGCATGTACAGGAACAGATGGCAATGTTAATGAACATATACAATCATTTTGTTATTAACCCTTATAAGGAGTTATTCCCCTTGAAAAATTGTGTACAATTTAAAAAAAATTGTATTTCCAGAACCGGAAGTCGTAGAGACTTGGGACCTTCACCAATAACCTTTTATTCATGTGACCTTTAATATGCACCCAAGGTCAAAGGTCACAGAGTGCAAAATAAAATTACGCTGCAATTTCAAACATACATATTAGGAAAACGATAAGACTTTGCTGCATACATACAGCGTATAAAATGTTCCTCTCGACGAGCTCTACATTTTATATAATAAGCCCAAAAATGTCCGACCGTCTGTTCAAAAGTTACAACGGGATGATTCTTAAAAGTATAGTATTTTGTGTATATCTTTTTAAAGGTAACAGATATCAACCTACTATAAACTGCAAAGATGATCAGTAATTCAAGACCTTCAATTTGAGGTCAATGTCAGGTGATGATGAAATTTCACCATGACCTTCACATTATACTATGACCTTGACCTTGTGATATTTGAAAGGTCAAGTGGTCCTGAGTTGAATGGTGATAGTCCCATATCTCAACGACTTCCGGTTCTCAAGTTTGGTATTGCATCATATATTTGATGATTAATTGTGACCTTGGTGAACTTTGAAATTGTCCCAATTCTTTTTCTATGATGTTGTCCTTTAACTGCAGATCATTTACCATTTAACAGATTTGAGATATCTATTGTCGTTTTAGAGCTAATGCAGTTTGAAATTTTGCGAGCCGCGGCATGTATTTCTGAATCAACAACATCTTGCCACTTAAAATGTTTAAGAAATTGAAGAGGTTAACATAGTTATATGTTTGACCAAATACCAAAAACATTCCATGGAAAAAAACACCAAAAAATCATTTTGAAATTTTCATGTTTTGCATTGACTTTGTAAGTTTCATAACTTCTATTTATATCGTTGATATTGCATCATTTTTGGCACTTTGTCAAATTGGGCCATCTGATATATCAAATTGAAGGTCTCAATAAACTCTACTTAAAAATAAAAATTTTAAACCTTTTTTTCATCCCAGGTGGAAGGGTGGGGTCATTCAGTGCAAAAATTCAAATTTCTCAGATGGTAAGGTTGTCGCATATCAAATGAAAGAACATAAAGCGTACATTTCAAATTTCAAATTGACGTCCCCCAAAAATTGGTTGGATGGGGTCATTGAGTGCAAAAAATAAATTTTCTTTTACGATAGGGTTGTTGTATATCAAATGAAAGGTCATGATGTGTACATTTGAAATATCAAATTCCCGACCTCCAAAAATTAGTTGGATGGGGTTATTAAGTGCAAAAATAAAACTTTCTAGAACATGGCGTTGTCGCATATCAAATGAAAGCTCATCTACCCTGTGTTACATATATCATACTTCCAATCTCAAAAATGTAGGCGGATGAGGTCATTCAGTGTAAAAAGCGAAAAGTTTCAGAAGGTATGCTTGTCGTATATCAAACGAAAGGTCATACAAAGTACATTACGAAAACATCACTTTTACAGGAAAGACCTTTCAATTGTTTTACAAACAATTGAGATACTAGTTTTTTTTTTTTCATCCAGCATTTGTTTAACATGGCCTCCCCTTGTTTCTATTGGAGCTATCAAGACCAAATATGGACCATCGGTAGACCTCATCATGAAGTATTACCAGATGAGGCTGTGTAGGATTTCATCATCCCCTTTAGAAGTTATCTCCCTTTTATTGGTTTTTTTCGACATGGCCCCCCTTCGTTGTTTTTGAAGATATCATGACCTTATTTGGACAATAGTTAGATCTCATCATGATGTGTTACCATATGAGGCTGCTAAGGATTTCATCATTCCCTATGAGAGTTATGTTTCCTTGAAGCAATTTCTTTCTTTTACATTTTTCTCAAAAAGTATTCAAGATAGAATCGATTTGAAAACGGCAACATGTACAGGACCAGATGGCAATGTTAATTAACATATACAATCATTTTGTTGTTAACCCTTATAAGGAGTTATTTCCCTTAAAAAAATATAAACAATTTTTGAAAAATTGTATCTCGAGAACCGGAGGTCGTAAAGACTTGGGACCTACACCAATAATCTTAAGTTCATGTGACCTTTAATTTGCACCCAAGGTCAAAGGTCACCGAGTGCAAAAAAAAATTACGCTGCAATTTCAAGCTTTCATATTAAGATAACGATAAGAGTTTGCTGCATACTTACAGCGTATAAAATGTTCCTCTCGACGAGCTCTACATTTTATATTCAGACCTCAAAAGAGTCCGACTGTCTGTTCAAAAGTTACGACGGGATGATTCTTAAAAGTATAGTATTGTGTGTATATCTTTTTAAAGGTAACAGATATCAACCTACTATAAACAGCAAAGATGACCAGTAGTTCAAGACCTTCAATTTGAGGTCAATCTCAGGTCATGATGAAATTTCACCTTGACCTTCACATTTTACTATGACCTTGACCTTGTAAAATTTGAAAGGTAAAGTGGTCCTGAGTTGAATGGTGATAGTCCCATGTCTCTACGACTTCCGGTTCTCAAGTTTTGTATTGCATCATATATTTGATGATTAATTGTGACCTTGGTGAACTTTGAAATTGTCCCAATTCTTTTTCTATAATGTTGTCCTTCAAGTGTAGATCATTTATCATTTAACAGATTTGAGATATCTATTGTCGTTTTAGAGATAATGCAGTTTGAAGTTTTTCGAGCGGAGGCATGTATTTCTGAATCATTAAGAGATTACCACTTAAAATGTTTTAGAAATTGAAGAGGTTGACATAGTTATATGTTTGACCAAATACCAAAAACATTCCATGGAAAAAAACACCAAAAAATCAATTTGAAATTTTCAAGTTTTGCATTGACTTTTTAAGTTTCATAACTTCTATTTATATAATTGATATTGCATCATTATTTGCACTTTGTCAAATGGGGTCATCTGATATATCAAATTGAAGGTCTTAATAAACTCTACTTAAAAAAGAAAATTTTAAACCCCCTTTTCATCCCAGGGGGACGGGTGGGGTCATTTAGTGCAAACATTCAAATTTCTCAGATGGTAAGGTTGTCGCATATCAAATGAAAGAACATAAAGCGTACATTTCAAATTTCAAATTGACGTCTCCCAAAAATGGGTTGGATGGGGTCATTGAGTGCAAAAAATAAATGTTCTTTTAAGGTAGGGTTGTTGTATATCAAATGAAAGATCATGATGTGTACATTTGAAATATCAAATTCCCGACCTCCAAACATTTGTTGGATAGGGTTATTAAGTGCAAAAATCAAACTTTCAAGAACATGGTGTTGTCGCATATCAAACGAAAGCTCATCTACTCTGTTCCATATATCATAATTCCGATCTCAAAAATGTAGACGGATGAGGTCATTAAGTGTAAAAAGCGAAAAGTTTCAGAAGGTGTGTTTGTCGTATATCAAACGAAAGGTCGTACAAGGTACAATACGAAAACATCACTTTTACAGGAAAGACCTTTCAATTGTTTTACAAACAATTGAGATACTAGTTTTTTTTTTTTTTTTTTTTTTTTTTTTTCATCCAGCATTTGTTTAACATGGCCTCCCCTTGTTTCTATTAGAGTTATCAAGACCAAATATGGACCATCGGTAGACCTCATCATGAAGTATTACCAGATGAGGCTGTGTAGGATTTCATCATCCCCTTTAGAAGTTATCTCCCTTTTATTGTTTTTTTTTCGACATGGCCCCCCTCGTTGTTTTTGAAGATATCATGACCTTATTTGGACAATAGTTAGATCTCATCATGATGTGTTACCATATGAGGCTGCTAAGGATTTCATCATTCCCTATGAGAGTTATGTCCCCTTGAAGCAATTTCTTTCTTTTACATTTTTCTCAAAAAGTATTCAAGATAGAATCGATTTGAAAACGGCAACATGTACAAGACCAGATGGCAATGTTAATTAACATATACAATCATTTTGTTGTTAACCCTTATAAGGAGTTATTTCCCTTGAAAAAATATAAACAATTTTTGAAAAATTGTATCTCGAGAACCGGAAGTCGTAAAGACGTGGGACCTACACCAATAATCTTAAGTTCATGTGACCTTTAATTTGCACCCAAGGTCAAAGGTCACCGAGTGCAAAAAAAAATTATGCTGCAATTTCAAGCTTTCATATTAAGAAAACGATAAGAGTTTGCTGCATACTTACAGCGTATAAAATGTTCCTCTCGACGAGCTCTACATTTTATACACTGACCTCAAAAGAGTCCGACTGTCTGTTCAAAAGTTACGACGGGATGATTCTTAAAAGTATAGTATTGTGTGTATATCTTTTTAAAGGTAACAGATATCAACCTACTATAAACTGCAAAGATGATCAGTAGTTCAAGACCTTCAATTTGAGGTCAATGTCAGGTCATGATGAAATTTCACCTTGACATTCACATTTTACTATGACCTTGACCTTGTACTATTTGAAAGGTCAAGTGGTCCTGAGTTGAATGGTGATAGTCCCATGTCTCTACGACTTCCGGTTCTCAAGTTTTGTATTGCATCATATATTTGATGATTAATTGTGACCTTGGTGAACTTTGAAATTGTCCCAATTCTTTTTCTATAATGTTGTCCTTCAACTGTAGATCATTTATCATTTAACAGATTTGAGATATCTATTGTCGTTTTAGAGATAATGCAGTTTGAAGTTTTTCGAGCGGAGGCATGTATTTCTGAATCATCAAGAGCTTACCACTTAAAATGTTTTAGAAATTGAAGAGGTTGACATAGCTATATGTTTGACCAAATACCAAAAACATTCCATGGAAAAAAAACACCAAAAAATCAATTTGAAATTTTCAAATTTTGCATTGACTTTGTAAGTTTCATTACTTCTATTTATATAATTGATATTGCATCATTATTTGCACTTTGTCAAATGGGGTCATCTGATATATCAAATTGAAGGTCTTAATAAACTCTACTTAAAAATGAAAATTTTAAACCCCCTTTTCATCCCAGGGGAACGGGTGGGGTCATTTAGTGCAAACATTCAAATTTCTCAGATGGTAAGGTTGTCGCATATCAAATGAAAGAACATAAAGCGTACATTTTAAATTTCAAATTGACGTCTCCCAAAAATGGGTTGGATGGGGTCATTGAGTGCAAAAAATAAATGTTCTTTTAAGGTAGGGTTGTTGTATATCAAATGAAAGGTCATGATGTGTACATTTGAAATATCAAATTCCCGACCTCCAAAAATTTGTTGGATAGGGTTATTAAGTGCAAAAATCAAACTTTCAAGAACATGG
This sequence comes from Mytilus edulis, assembly GCF_963676685.1. Classification (NCBI taxonomy): domain Eukaryota; kingdom Metazoa; phylum Mollusca; class Bivalvia; order Mytilida; family Mytilidae; genus Mytilus; species Mytilus edulis. The sequence continues at coordinate 75,312,803 of NC_092352.1, forward strand.
CGTTGTCGCATATCAAACGAAAGCTCATCTACTCTGTTCCATATATCATAATTCCGATCTCAAAAATGTAGACGGATGAGGTCATTAAGTGTAAAAAGCGAAAAGTTTCAGAAGGTGTGCTTGTCGTATATCAAACGAAAGATCGTACAAAGTACAATACGAAAACATCACTTTTACAGGAAAGACCTTTCAATTGTTTTACAAACAATTGAGATACTAGTTTTTAAGGTCTTTCCTCTCCGCGAGGAAAGACCTTATTGTTTTTCTCCTGTTTTTTTTTTTTTTTTTTTTTTTTTTTTTTTTTTTTTCATCCAGCATCTGTTTGACATGGCCTCCCCTCGTTTCTATTGGAGTTATCAAGACCAAATATGGACCATCGGTAGACCTCATCATGAAGTATTACCGGATGAGGCTGTGTAGAATTTCATCATCCCCTTTAGAAGTTATCTCCCTTTTATTGGTTTTTTTGGACATGGCCCCCCCCTCGTTGTTTTTAAAGATATCATGACCTTATTTGGACAAAAGTTAGATCTCATCATGATGTGTTACCATATGAGGCTGCTAAGGATTTCATCATTCCCTATGAGAGTTACGTCCCCTTGAAGCAATTTCTTTCTTTTACATTTTTCTCAAAAAGTATTCAAGATAGAATCGATTTGAAAACGGCAACATGTACAAGACCAGATGGCAATGATAATAAACATATACAATCATTTTGTTGTTAACCCATATAAGGAGTTATTTCCCTTGAAAAAATATACACAATTTTTGAAAAATTGTATCTCGAGAACCGGAAGTCGTAAAGACTTGGGACCTACACCAATAATCTTAAGTTCATGTGAGCTTTAATTTGCACCCAAGGTCAAAGGTCACCAAGTGCAAAAAAAAATTACGCTGCAATTTCAAGCTTGCATATTAAGAAAACGATAAGAGTTTGCTGCATACTTACAGTGTATAAAATGTTCCTCTCGACGAGCTCTACATTTTATACACTGAGCTCAAAAGATTCCGACTGTCTGTTCAAAAGTTACGACGGGATGATTCTTAAAAGTATAGTATTGTGTGTATATCTTTTTAAAGGTAACAGATATCAACCTACTATAAACTCAAAGATGATCAGTAGTTCAAGACCTTCAATTTGAGGTCAATGTCAGGTCATGATGAAATTTCACCTTGACCTTCACATTATACTATGACCTTGACCTTGTGACATTTGAAAGGTCAAGTGGTCCTGAGTTGAATGGTGATAGTTCCATGTCTCTACGACTTCCGGTTCTCAAGTTTTGTATTGCATCATATATTTGATGATTAATTGTGACCTTGGTGAACTTTGAAATTGTCCACATTCTTTTCTATAATGTTGTCCTTCAAGTGTAGATCATTTATCATTTAACAGATTTGAAATATCTATTGTCGTTTTAGAGATAATGCAGTTTGAAGTTTTGCGAGCGGAGGCATGTATTTCTGAATCATGAAGAGCTTACCACGAAAAATGTTTTAGAAATTGAAGAGGTTGACATAGTTATATGTTTGACCAAATACCAAAAACATTCCATGGAAAAAAAACACCAAAAAATCAATTTGAAATTTTCATGTTTTGCATTGACTTTGTAAGTTTCATAACTTCTATTTATATAGTTGATATTGCATCATTATTTGCACTTTGTCAAATGGGGTCATCTGATATATCAAATTGAAGGTCTTAATAAACTCTACTTAAAAAATGAAAATTTTAAACCCCCTTTTCATCCCAGGGGGAAGGGTGGGGTCATTTAGTGCAAACATTCAAATTTCTCAGATGGTAAGGTTGTCGCATATCAAATGAAAGAACATAAAGCGTACATTTCAAATTTCAAATTGACGTCCCCCAAAAATTGGTTGGATGGGGTCATTGAGTGCAAAAAATAAATTTTCTTTTACGATAGGGTTGTTGTATATCAAACGAAAGGTCATGATGTATACATTTGAAATATCAAATTCCCAACCTCCAAAAATTGGTTGGATGGGGTTATTAAGTGCAAAAATCAAACTTTTTAAAACATGGCGTTGTCGCATATCAAATGAAAGCTCATCTACCCTGTGTTACATATATCATACTTCCGATCTCAAAAATGTAGGCGGATGAGGTCATTAAGTGTAAAAAGCGAAAAGTTACAGAAGGTATGCTTGTCGTATATCAAACGAATGGTCGTACAAAGAACATTACGAAAACATCACTTTTACAGGAAAGACCTTTCAATTGTTTTACAAACAATTGAGATACTAGTTCTCCTGTTTTTTTTTTTTTTTTTTTTTTTTTTTTTTTTTCATCCAGCATTTGTTTAACATGGCCTCCCCTCGTTTCTATTGGAGTTATCAAGACCAAACATGGACCATTGGTAGACCTCATCATGAAGTATTACCAGATGAGGCTGTGTAGGATTTCATCATCCCCTTTAGAAGTTATCTCCCTTTTATTGGTTTTATTCGACATGCCCCCCCTCGTTGTTTTTGAAGATATCATGACCTTATTTGTACAATAGTTAGATCTCATCATGATGTGTTACCATATGAGGCTGCTAAGGATTTCATCATTCCCTATGAGAGTTATGTCCCCTTGAAGCAATTTCTTTCTTTTACATTTTTCTCAAAAAGTATTCAAGATAGAATCCATTTGAAAACGGCAACATGTACAAGACCAGATGGCAATGTTAATTAACATATACAATCATTTTATTGTTAACCCTTATAAGGAGTTATTTCCCTTGAAAAAATATACACAATTTTTGAAAAATTGTATCTCGAGAACCGGAAGTCGTAGAGACTTGGGACCTTCACCAATATTCTTTAATTCATGTGACCTTTAATTTGCATTCAAGGTCAAAGGTCACTGAGTACAAAAAAAAATTACGCTGCAATTTCAAGCTTACATATTAAGAAAACGATAAGAGTTGCTGCATACTTACAGCGTATAAAATGTTTCTCTCGACGAGCTCTACATTTTATACACTGAGCTCAAAAGAGTCCGACTGTCTGTTCAAAAGTTACGACGGGATGATTCTTAAAAGTATAGTATTGTGAGTATATCTTTTTAAAGGTAACAGATGTCAACCTACTATAAACTGCAAAGATCATCAGTAGTTCAAGACCTTCAATTTGAGGTCAATGTAAGGTCATGATGAAATTTCACCTTGACCTTCACATTATACTATGACCTTGACCTTGTGATATTTGAAAGGTCAAGTGGTCCTGAGTTGACTGATGGTAGTCCCATGTCTCTACGACTTCCGGTTCTCAAGATTTGTATTGCATCATATATTTGATGATTAATTGTGACCTTGGTGAACTTTGAAATTGTCCCAATTCTTTTTCTATAATGTTGTCCTTCAACTGTAGATCATTTATCATTTAACAGATTTGAGATATCTATTGTCGTTTTAGAGATAATGTAGTTTGAAGTTTTGCGAGCGGCGGCGAGTATTTCTGAATCATCAAGAGCTTACCACTTAAAATGTTTTAGAAATTAAAGAGGTTGACATAGTTATATGTTTGACCAAATACCAAAAACATTCCATGGAAAAAAACACCAAAAAACCTTTTGAAATTTTCAAGTTTTGCATTGACTTTGTAAGTTTCATAACTTCTATTTATATAGTTGATATTGCATCATTATTTGCACTTTGTCAAATGGGGTCATCTGATATATCAAATTGAAGGTCTTAATAAACTCTACTTAAAAATGAAAATTTTAAACCCCCTTTTCATCCCAGGGGGACGGGTGGGGTCATTTAGTGAAAACATTCAAATTTCTCAGATGGTAAGGTTGTCGCATATCAAATGAAAGAACATAAAGCGTACATTTCAAATTTCAAATTGACGTCTCCCAAAAATGGGTTGGATGGGGTCATTGAGTGCAAAAAATAAATGTTCTTTTAAGGTAGGGTTGTTGTATATCAAATGAAAGGTCATGATGTGTACATTTGAAATATCAAATTCCCGACCTCCAAAAATTAGTTGGATAGGGTTATTAAGTGCAAAAATCAAACTTTCTAGAACGTGGTGTTGTCGCATATCAAATGAAAGCTCATCTACTCTGTTCCATATATCATAATTCCGATCTCAAAAATGTAGGCGGATGAGGTCATTAAGTGTAAAAAGGTCGTACAAAATACAAGACGAAAACATCATTTTTACCGGAAAGACCTTTCAATTGTTTTACAAACAATTGAGATACTAGTTATTTGTTATCTGTTATTCTAAAAATATATTTACTGTTAGCTGTTATTGTCTTATTCCTTGTTAGATGTTATAGGACTATTATTTTTATTGTTATCTGTTATGGTGAGATTGTATTTGCTGTTAACTGTTATTGAAAATTGGAATGTTAGCATTTTGACAGCCAATCTTATGTAGAAATTGAAGAAAATTGAACATGGTGATTTGGATGGAGAATTGTCTCATTGGCACTCAAACCACATTTTCTTATTATCACTATTGGGGTCTTTCCACTAGTGATATGGAGCTCAGGTATTTGCAGAAGGATTCCAGTAACATACATCACATAAACATATTTAAAAACAGTCGGGTCCAGGACCATTCCAGTGTACATTATTATCATTCTTTGTAATAAATTCCATTGTCTGTGTACATTTTTTTAGATGTATAATTTTGTACAAAAAATAGGTACAAATTATAGTTTGTTTTTTTACTTTGTACACGTTTTTCTTCCAAATTATAATTTGTATTTTGACTTTGTACACATTTTTTGTACAAATGATAATTTGTAAAAATTACAATTTGTATAAAATGTGACTAATAAAAATTCACTTATAACTTTAACAATAACATGATATGGATTTTCTCCTAAAACAAAAGCGTTGATACACCGTATATAAATTTAATTCAATGACCAAATAATAAATGTTATATTGTACTGTTACACCACTGTCCAAGGTTAGGCACCAATTAACATGTTTAACCCCGCCACTTTCTGTATGTGCCTATCCCAAGTCAGGAGCCTGTAATTCACTGGTTGTTTTGGTTTATTATTTTGTAGATAAATCAGGCTGTTAAATTTCTCGTTTGAATTGGTTTTTCGTTTGTCATTTCAAGGCCTTTTATTTCTGATTATGCAGTATTGGTTTGATCATAGTTGGAGGTGGTATGATGAGCTATAGTTGTTTGTTAATTTCTGTCTCTTTTTGTCTCTTTTGGAGAGTTGTCTCATTGGCCATCATACCACATCTCCTTTTATACTTATTTACAAAATACAAAAATAGTACATATGTATCATTTGTTTGAGCATGTAAGTGAAATATGGCCTTTTGGAATTACACAACATCTTTGAATTTAGCATTCCCATTTAGAAGTGCTACTCCTCCTCTTTGTATTTACATGAAAGAGAACACTGACTATCAATTTTTCAGAAGCTTTTTTTTTTACTGGTTCATATATAGTGAAAAGTGAAGCTCAGAAACTGTTGCAGCAAAAAAAAATGTGTCTTAACAGCTTCAAATATTTAATTTCTCGACAAAATATACTTTAAATAAGTGAATATAAATGTCTCTGTTAAGGCCTAGCCAGATCCATACAACCAGTTATATAATGAGATATACTGTCAGTACTGTATTGGTGGACCGGGCTGATTTTCAGATATCATTAACTGTTATCTGTTATTGCCCCTTTTCAATTCCTTGTTATCTGTTTTAAGTCAAATCAATTTACTGTTTTGCTGTTATTGGAACCCCCTTGCCCCTCTTAAATCATTCTGTCACATGTGTGATTTATGTCAATGGGTAATTGGTGTTTAACGCCACTTTCTGCATTATGCACTATTTCGTAGTAGTCGGATTTTATTGGTTGAGTGAGAAAATAATGCTTGTAAAGAACCAAGATCCAAGATAGTAAAACTTACAAGCTAAGTCAATTAAAATATTGTAGTCAAACTGAAAGGCTAAGGGTATGCTTCGAAATTCATAACCTTTGTGTTGACAGGATAGGGATAGACAAGTTATTTACTTCACTGAAACCAATTACAATGAAACAGTAACACATTAAAATGCGGCATAGAAAAACATACAGTCTTTATCTATAGCACAAGTTAAATGTTAAGTTTTCTTGAACAAGTCTGTTTCTTAGGAACAATAAGGAATAGGTCACCTACAGCCCGTAACAGAGAAGTGATAGAATTGATGTTTCTTTACCGTCAAAATTAGCTACGTTATCGACAAACTTAATTGAGTAGTGACCGAACTATTGGTACTTTAACGTTAAAAAGATTGACAATGCTGACAAACTTTCATGTGTCGATAATCAAGTTTAATACCGATAATATTGAAAATAATTCTGATAATATGAAACAAAATATGTCCATGCACCATTTCATTGACAAAAGGGAGGACTGGTATTTGTACTTCTGTTAGAATATGTCTTCGTCCGATTCACATGCCAAACTTTTTTCTAGTACAGTTTAAACGTGAAAATTTTGTTGAGAATTTTTTTTATAAGACAAAATAACGAGCAAAACTATTTATTGCATTGGCACACACAGAAAATATTTTTTTTAGTAAAAATCAGTAAAAAAAAAAATTCTCCAAAATATACCATGGCCAGGACCTGACATTTTTTAACAGTGTACAAATGAAAATCGTCTGGAAAACTGCGCTTGCTGTCATTTTGAGGGATCATGCAACGTTTCACCTATTACCCATAAACAACATAGGTTTCCAATTACTAAAAAAAGTTATAAAAGATAATTTCAAATCAGAGTAAACATATTAACTTCCTTATATCCAGTCGAATTCGTCTATAGGTTACACAAAGCTGGTTCTTAAAACGTTTGTATCAGGGAAAACATTTTTCTTTGACTTTTAAAACATGTAGGGGAAACGGATGTCCTAACCATCCACATATAATATTCCGTATTTCTGATTTTTTTGTTCGATAATGTAAATTATACGACTTTTTTTTATGACAACGTGAACTTGTGCCATTTATTTTTGCTGGTCTTTAGGAAGACAATTTACAATTGTGCAGTGAACGGAGGCACTTATACATAACCTTATAATTCTGTTTGGAAACAAAAATAAATTCCAAATATATAAATATACATGTATGAATATACATGCATTATATGTCGTGTACATGATTGGACTTTGTAGATATAACTACAGCACAGAAAAAGTATCATGGATTCGAGGCTTTCATATTCAAGGTTTTGAATTCTACCCTTGTTAAAAACCTGTGGAGACATCTACAGATCCTGAAAACATCAATTATTTTTTTGTAAATTGAGCGCCGTCTCCCTGAACATGCTAACACTTAAGACATATCTTTTCATTTTCATATTTTTTTCCCTGTTTGTCTCTGTTGTCTTGATTGTTGGAACCATTAGTGGTATCTAACAATATTTATGAAAACTTTCTGAGAATTATGAATATTTCTTCTCTGTCAGATATGGATCATTACCAATGATAAAATGAAATGCCGTACATCACATCTTATAGAGGTTTAAATTTCAAATATTCGTCAATAACTTAAGATATAGAGCAATTTTGTCTTCAACATTTCAAATGTTAAAGGGTACATTTGTATTTTTTACTTCGATTTGAAGGAAATTTATTTCAGTTTTTTCTGTGACAAAGTACAAGCATGTCGGTATTGCAACAATGTATGATTGACATAATCCCGGGGACATAATAAACAGGTAGGTATGAAAAAGAAAAGTATCAGACGAAAGAAAAACTATTACAGTGTTGAATCCCATAAATATTCACAGTGCAAGCAGTATATAATATCTACATTGAGCAAATCGATGAGGTCGTAAACATTAAATTCGGATTTGAATTTAATTTACCGAAACATTTCCGTACATTAAATCTTAGGACGGTCAGAACATTTTAAGGACGAAACAGATCGAAGTACAATTTTAAGTAGTACATAGATGTTCAATAATTCAGCTTCCTGTAAATGTTCATGAAGTTCTAAATTTTGAATGTTGATTTCTTTAAAAAATACCATTTTTTTACAATAAAAAATCTCAAAATGTCCGTTAACAATGAAAAAGTTTGACCATGAAAAATCACATATCTAAGAAAAGCAGTCGTTTAATTAATTATAAGAAAGTTTCAGTATATCATGTCAAATTTCTTTAATTTGAGGGTTTTCCTTTAGTTACAAATGTAGCTCCATGTCTGATGGTGAAATAAAAATGAATGTCTCAGAAAGTTGTGAATTAGTTTCCACAAATGACAGATGAATCGGGCCAAGCTTAGTCACTTACACTAAACAGACTACTCTAACCTTGACGCACTCATCGAACTGTTTAAAAGATTTGTGTTTATGACCAAAAAAGTATATACAACCTCATTTATAAATTAATCTGAATTTTATAGCGTGTCGTCACAATAATGAAAGTTATAAAAAAAAAACTATAACCAGCAGATCTATACTTCTATAAAGAAAGTATTCTTGTACAAAAGGGTATTTATTATAAAATGGTCCTAACTATAGAATAGATAGTTTACCACAGAAATCTAAAACGGAAGTTTCGACAACTTTAAATAGAAGAGATTTGAAAATAAAATTTAACTTTAAATAAACACTGAAATAATTTTAATACCTCGAAGGTGTAAAGAATAAACCAACAATCTCAATCTTTAAAAGTGTCTTCATTGCACTAACCGACGAGTTTATGTTTACAGTAGAAACAGTGGGTGTGACTCCAATAAATTCATTATCATTGTAGTCATGTATATTTATCGCTTATATTAGATTGATAAAGATTTTATCAAGGTCGCACCAACTGTTTCTACAGCTAAGATAAGTTACATGTAACACAAGCATTAGCCTTTCAAAAAGGGCTTGTCGACTCTTAGCTGATGAAAATGGAAAGTGCTCTCGCTTTGTAGATTTATCATTTACTAGAATAGCCACGTGCATCAATCAACAAATTTTACCACACACGTGAGGTCACACGTTATGAAGTAGTATATATCGTTTAACCTTGTTGTTTGCGAAACTCCAGAAGATTCGACTATTTATAGATAAAAGTTACCTGTGTACCAATATCATGAATATGCATGATTAATGACCAGGCAAAATCTAATTGCTAAAATAGAGAGAACAAATCCGATACTCTACGGGATTATAAGAATATTTACTAGGTTTGGATTGTCCTAACCAATCAATAAACTTTGATTATTCACGTCTCGTAATATCTTCCAATCAGGTAGAAAGAAAATTCACGCACTAACTGTCCATCGTTCAGGAGTCGATAATGATCTCGTCGATTCGCACGACGAAGCCATTGTTTAAGACAGAACACACATGCTAGATTATGTATTTTTGTTTCCGTAAGTATTTGATCATTTCAACTCCTTTGTATTTCATGATAATATGTGTCATGAACAAAGACATATGTTCGATTGAATAATGATTTCCTCGTAACAAATGATAGAAATTTTGAAGATCCCGTATTTGATCCTTTACCGTTAAAATGAAAATGTCAATGACAGAGGTAGATTATAAAAAATGTTTTACTGTGTTAAAAAAACTTCGAATTAAACAACGAAAACTTACACGTTGCAATTGGACATGAAATATTTTGTCGATAAAGAAAATTAAATTATGTCACTTCTGAAATAAGTTTGCCGATAACGTAACTTATTCTGACTGTAAAGAAACGCGAATTCGATCACTACTCTGTTACGGGCTGTATATTAAGTGTATTGCATGATTGTAAGGTGTACATTTATTTCTTGTTTGGAATATATGACCTTGACCTCATTTTCTTGGATCATGGTAAGTTTATGCGAGACATTTCAGCGAGGCACTTTTGTTTAATATAATAGACAATGTATATCATAACTTGCACTACGCAAGCCTACATTTTTTTCTATAATTGCATAGCCGCTGTAATCAGTTCCCGAATTTTGAACATTATACCCAATTCACATACACGGAATCAGTGGCGGATCCAGGTGGAGGGTTTCGGGGGTTGGAACCCCCCTTTTTTTTGGTTGATCAATGCATTTGAATGGGGACATATGGTTGGAACCCCCCCATTCCTGGGTTGGGACCCCCTCTTTTTTTTAAATGGCTGGATCCGCCCCTGACGATTTTTTCTTACTTGTTATTATTATGAGCTATGCGGGCTCTATTGAGATTTCTAATAGAATTTCAATACGCACATTAATCGCTATACGGACAGACTGTTATTGTCAACCTTAGAATTTTTAGGTGACAATAATAAATTTAGAACAGAAATCAAGAATCTAAACATCACAATATTCCTGGCTGCCTTTCTATTGTCATAAAATCGTGTGTACAGATAATTTTATTTCCATTAGAGAACCATATAGTCAGTACATTGATTTTTTTATTTAAAACGATTGCAACAGACAATACACAAGAAAAGAAAAACAACTGAAAATTATGAAATATAAATTGGGTTAGGGACGACTTCAAAAGTTTAATGAAGGATAAAAAACTTAATTCACATAGTTTTTTCACTGACCCCCACCCCCTCTTAACTTAATTTGGGATAAAATTGTTTGATCCATATGGATATATGGAAACATCATTGTCGGATAACCAAATCTTGCAGCAGTTCAACCCCCACTCCCAAACTATTTGAATTAAGTTTTTTTTTTATCTTACATTGATCTTTTGATGTCGTCCCCTAATAATACATATATAGGAACATTGTTTAGCAAAGCAAATCGTGCAAGTTGCAGAGTAACAAAGCAAATAAACACGTATTGATAATTGATATTTCAATATTGAATGTATCTGTGAAATATATGAATAATAAAACGAACATGAATTAATGACAGTTGATCGGAACTGAAAAACACATAGTTAATGTTCCAGCATTTCATTGACGTCTTATCCTGGACGAGAAAAGTCTGTTATTCTTTATCTCATTTAAGCCAATAGCTGTTGCGGTATCTCAGCCGCATCATGCTGCAACCAATCGGAATCTATCATGTCATAGTGTGGGAACGGAACTGAACGGTTTTCTAATAATTTGGTCATTCGGGAGACTGTCAAGTGGGGCTCCGACATTTGCAAAATAACAAGTTGCTTGATCGAAACTTTGATAAACTCTTATGTTACTATATAACGTTTCTGCTTCAAGTTTTGGTAGCTTAAACATTCTTATGTAATTATGAACCAATAAAATAATAAGAAAGATATATGCATCCAAACGTTTTCATTAGAACGATGGAGCTCCGTGTAAAACGATCAAAATTGTCACACAACAGCCATAACAAATGTCAAATAAACATCGAAAAATCAATTTTTGCTACCTGAATTTTCACATGTACCTTTTTTGATATATAGTCTTAACTGTCTGAAAGTTTCAAAGCCATTGTTCCAGTAGAAATTCAAATATATTCATTTTCTCCACTGTGCATGTGATATGTAATTAATTCAAGATCGCGTGTATTTAGACTGAAACTAATAGCTTCGCATCACCTCCGCACCGTGATGCGAAGCAAAAATGATTTACTATAGTAAAGTCCTCCTCGTGGCACAAAGATAAGATTAATATGTAGTTATCCAAGTACAGGAGTCACCAAGGGCAGGACATATAGTACTAATAATATGTTGTGTGAATTGCTTGTTCAAAAATTATGAGGATTTGGATGCAGACTCTAGCACAACTTGTCCCAGTGCTCTGAGAGAGAGAAAATACACAAAATTACAAATCAGCACAAAGTATCAATTTGCTTTTATCATTATTTAGTGAGGTACAATTAAGAGGAAAATGTAACCCATCTTCATCTTCTATCGTGTCAATGCATACCCTGATACCTTAATTCCCGTTTCAATCTTTAGGGAGTGTGATGAAGTACGCAGCCTTGTCAGATTTTTTCCGATATCAACATTGGGAATTTCATATAAATGTTTTTCACATTATTTTTGAAAAGTACATAAGAGCATATAGTTAACTACTACCAACATGTATTTGTAATGTCTGCTCCCATCCTTGTAAAAATAAATTCCCCATAAACATTAAAACTTAGGCCGTGTTCACAATGACCTAAACTCGTTGTTGTGTAAGTGTAACTCACACGTAAACTAAACAAAATTACGTTCCCATTGATAAAACTCAATGTTTACATGTAGTGTAAAACATGTTTTGTCTACATGCAGTCGATATTCGATGTAGGCCTTGTGTAGATTAAGTGTACACAAAACTAGGCATTTAAAACATTAGTTTCGCCGTGTATATTTCAGGAAGAAACAATGTTTGAATAAAATTAATATCTACAACAATTATTAATAAAGTTCTTTACAGAAATATTTGTCTAAACTTGATATATTTATTTGGTTTTTTTTTTTAAACTTAACGTAGTTTTGTTGAGCCCTTATCAAGACTCAAAGCAGCATCATTGCCGAACACATAATTCAATTGAAAATTAAGGTCTTTCCGAATCGACTTGACTTGCACAGAAATGGTTGCTACTGGTCTTACTCAAACAACGATTCACTCATAAATGCATTACTTAAAAAGTGTGAGGTGAGTGTATTGTTTGTCTAGTACATGTATCTCAGATCCGTTAAATTACCCTTAAAACTAAAAAAAAAACATTACCCCCTCCTTTTGCCAAATACTCCTTGGAGAAGAAATACCATTTGAAACAAACAGAAAAGATAGGAATATAGTGATCTTTTATATATCATTCCTTCTTCTTCTTCAATCTCAGTACCGATGTAATGCATTGGCTTTATGAGAATAAAAATATAAATTCTTCGCCTGTAAGCACGCTGCTGAGGCCTACGTTTTATAATGCTTAATCGAGACATCTTTATTATTTTTAAAGTACTGCAAATCATCAAAATGGCTTTCATAAAGAAGCAACCACTTAACTTAAAAAGGGGGGAGGGGGTATTTTGTTAATTTATATGAGCCAGAAATTCCGCGCAAACGTTTTATACCGGTTTGTTTTTTTATGCTGGTAAATAATTTTTTTTCAACATTTAACACTATAATGTATGGGGAAACTCTTGATTTAGAATATTTTTGTATTATCAATAGGACCTTTTTTTATCCAATTGGGGGTTCGGAATATTTCTATCGAATTTTCTATCTATTTTGATTCATGAAAAGCACTATCTAGAATTGGAGATATGAACTGATTTCTCATTAACCTGTTATTTTAACCATAGCTTTTACAATATTGTAATATAAAAGAAGTTTGCCCAATTCAGACAAAACAGCTATATTTGTTGCTTTTGAGTGGACACCAAGAATATATTTTCAGAATTTTTAATGCTGGTTTTCTGCAAGTTTTTTTTATATATAAATTTGATGAAAGGTTAACAAGCCATTCCTAAATTTAGATGTAAACGGGTTAAACATTTCCCCCGACTCAAAACCATATAATAGAATTGGTTTAATTGTATGATCACGATATTCCCGGGCTTGTATTTCCTATCATGATTTCCTTATTTCCTTAATAGAGGATTGCTGATCACAAAGAAGCTATTTAACCAAGAGTTCCAAGTAGTGGGGGAAGTGGGGGTTCTGGGCCACTTTGTCTAATGTTAACCCTATGGGAAAAAGGTAGCCTCCTGAGAGGTAGCCTCCCGATGTGAGGCTTATTTCTATGACGTCATTTTTAGGTATTATGACATTAATTAATTAAATTAATTAATTTCTGTGGAGATTAGGTCTTTATAAAGTGTTACTAATTACGTTTGTTTTTATTATGGATAAGTATATATATTTTTTTCTTTAAATTTGATGAAAATTCCCAGTCTATTAATAGGTACACAGGAAAAACCCACCTTAGTGTGTATTTACAGATCATTATTAGATGTCTCTGGTATTACATTCACCTACGGCTATTAATCTGTGATTATTAAATCAATATTGAAAGCGTGTTTAAACTTGTCCAGTAGTGTACGTAGTGACCGGCGTTTTGCATTTGCGCCGATCTGCATTTCATTTGCGCCGATTTTTTCTTTCATTTGCGCCGATTTTTTTTTTCATTTGCGCCGATTTTTTTTACAGGTAAATAACAGGTAAAAACAGGTGAAATGATAAAAGAAGATGTGGTATGAGTGCCAATGAGACAACTCTCCATCCCAGTAATGTTATTTTCATTTATCAATAAAGACCTCTTCCGTTAGCCAGTTGTACATATGTTATAAATTGTCAATCATAACATGTATAAAACTGTTGTCTCCTGCTTAAAATTAAGAAGTAAAAACCTAAGATAAAAGCACTTTGTTTATACTTAAATGACGAATTAAAAATATATGTGCAGCATTCAAATCCATAAAATCGGAATACATTCAAATCATAAATCTGTTCTTGCCGAGTATGTTTAGGCAACACATCTAATGTGTTCCTTTCTTATGATTTCGCATCTTCTATATTTGGCGAATTAGTTGACCGTTATGGAATGTGTACTTGCACGTTGTCTAAGAATGTATTACATACCTGTAACTTACCTGTAAATCCAATTAGGAAAAAATATAAAATCGGCGCAAATGAAAAAATGAAATCGGCGCAAATGAAAGAATGAAAATTTTCAAAATCGGCGCAAATGTCATACGCCCGTAAACATGTCAAGTAATTCTTATCAAATAATGATTATTTCAACCTTTTTTTATTAGGCTGTACTTAAACTTTTAAGTAATATTCATTTTTGATAAATTTATTCATTAATAAATGCTTTTATTCCAAATTATTTTTTATTACATCAGGATCAGACTGCCAAAAAAAAAAATTCTTTGCTAGCAAAGAAAACTACGTCTGATCGTTCCAACAGGTGAATTAGACTGAACTGATTATCGATCGAAAATATTTGCCGGATTTGAAATTAACCAATCAGATTACGTAAATTACGGAATTTCCAAAATTTATGAAAATTCTGCTATATAAACGCTGTGAATTGCGGGGCTCGTACAGTCTTACAGGTTTGGTATGGCTAATAAGTTGTTTATTTTAAACAATTATTTAACGTTTAATAGTAAAGGATTGTATGATATGAATTACAGTTTTCTTGATAAATTTTGTTTTTAAATTACCAATTAATTTTACGAATAACAATTAAATGGAATTGACAGATGCTTATCTTAAGAATGAACAAATAAAAGGGGGAGGTTGTATTTTAATTTTGAGTTCTCGAAAGTTTGAAGTAGTCTCCTGCACTGGTAAGGTGTACTGACTTAGGGCAGTGTCATGTAGCTAACAATGGAGAGGAAGTGTCATGTGGCATGCCCCGCTATAGTCAGGAAGACTTCTCCGACCAAAACCTTTGCAGTCTTGCTTAACAGCGAGAGCAGCTCTGTTTCCAGTGATGGAAATGTTGACGGGCGGTGACTACTTTGGCGAAAGCCGTAGTCAAACATTCTTGAATATCAATCAGTTCGTTATTCATATCAGTATCAAGACTGGGAACCCATACGGTCGGTAGACTGAGGAGTCGTTTTTCCGACCCGTGGGCGAGTACCAGTGGCGATAGGCTCCTTTGATATGAATAATGGCTGGTTGTCTGTATCATATTATGAAAACTAATAATAATAAAAAATAAAAATGCTTTAACAATATTAAGCACACTTTCACTTTTCAGAAAGAAAAAAAAGATGGAACCAGCGTCGAAAAAAGTCAAGATGGCAAAATCTCCAATTAAATGTGGTGTATGCGGAAAATCGTTTTCCCATAAAGAGAGTTTAATGCGCCATAAGAGATCGGTTCATACTGGAACGAAATGGCATTGCACCACCTGCGATGTGGTATTTTCAAGAAAAGACAACTACCAACGCCATAAGCGAAACCATGATAAACAACCAGTCCAAAATGGTGCTGGTGTTACTATGACTAGTACAGAAACAAATAAAAAGACGGATCCATGCAACTTCAAAGCGCTCAATGGAACCGTTGAAACACATTCGATCCATGCAAAAGGATTGAATAAATTTGATCCAATGTCATTCCTGAAAAGCCAGTATGATGATGTTAAAGATATCATTAAGAGTAAAATTAAAGAAAGAGGTGGATTGAAGTGGTATCTATCCATGAAAGTTAAAATGAGCAGACGAAAAGCAGATGCCATAGAAACTGCAGAGCCGTATTTCCGGGGGAAATGCCAGACCAGTTTAAAATTGGAGGATATCGATGCCGGATTGAAGGAATCTATCAAAAAGATGTATACATCTTTCATTGAATACCAGAGACAAGGGATCAATTGGACGGTGGATAAAGTGGTAGATCTTACCATACATATGGCAAGGTACAGACCCTTAAAAGGCTCAAGTTATATTCCTCTTCCAATTAAACTCAGATCAAACATGCCATTATCAATGTGAAAAATAAAGACAGCAAATGTTTCATGTGGTCGATTTTGGCAGCTATTCACCCAGCGAAATGTCACAGAGAGCGAGTTTGGAAATACAAGGAACACACTTCAAGCTTAAACTTTGATACCATCATGTTTCCTGTGAAATTAGCCGACATACCAAAGTTTGAAAAGCAGAATGAAATATCGATCAACGTGTTTGGGTTTAACAAAGGCGAAGTATTCCCTATACACATTTCAAAACATCGATTTGAACAACATGTTAATCTACTCATGATATCGGACAACAAAAAATCACATTATTGCTGGATAAAAGATCTTAATCGTTTGATAGGTGACCAGCACACACATCGCGCACGACATTTTCACTGTCCATACTGCTTACACGGATTTATTAAAGAAAAAAATTTAAACAGTCATTTACCAAACTGCCAGACCCACGGACCCCAAAAAATTGAACTACCCACTGAAGACAATAAGTGGTTACATTATAAAGACATTCGTAAACAGCTTAAGGTTCCATACGTTATTTATGCAGATTTTGAATGTCTTCAAGAACCAATTTTGTATAACAACGAGTGTGATCAAAAGACGAAAAAGACTACCAAACACATACCATGTGGCTTTGCT
The DNA here is from genome assembly GCF_963676685.1 of Mytilus edulis. Taxonomy (NCBI): domain Eukaryota; kingdom Metazoa; phylum Mollusca; class Bivalvia; order Mytilida; family Mytilidae; genus Mytilus; species Mytilus edulis. The sequence goes on from NC_092352.1 coordinate 75,329,731, forward strand.
TACAAAGTGGTAGGTCTGACACCTGAAGCATCAAATGAACCAGTAGTTTATCGGGGTGCTGATGCTGCTGATAAATTTGTGGAGTGTATGGTACAAGAACAGGAAGAAATAGAACAGAAATTTAAGCATTGCGAACCCATGATCATGACTGGGAGTGATTGGCAATCCTTTAAGAAGGCAACCATGTGTCACATATGTAAAAAAGAACTAGCAGACATTAAAGTACGAGATCATTGTCACGTGACTGGAAAATTTCGAGGGGCGGCTCATAACGACTGTAATATTAATTACAAGTTTACAGGTCGAATTCCAGTGGTATTTCATAACCTTCGGGGATATGATAGTCATTTGATTATGCAAGCTATTGGAAAAGTTGAAGGAAAGCAACTGAATTGTATCGCTAATAATATGGAAAAGTATATTTCTTTTTCATTGGGATGTATGGATTTTATAGACTCGCTCCAATTTATGTCTTCCTCATTACAAAAACTCGTGGAAAACCTGGCAAAAGAAGGTTCTAGTAAATTTAGACACATGACAAGCCACTTTGATGAAGAACAGATAAGACTACTTCTGCGAAAACAAGTATACCCGTACGAGTATTTCGATTCCGAGGCAAAATTTTTAGAATCTCAACTACCACCGATTGAAAATTTTTACAGTACACTATCGGGAGAAGGTATAACCACACTGGACTATGCACATGCACAACACGTATGGCAATTGTTTAACATACAGAATCTCGGACAGTATCACGATCTATACGTTCTATCAGATGTCCTTGCATTAGCCGACGTCTTTGAAAATTTCAGGGAGATCTGTCTCAACTACTATGGACTGGATGCTGCACATTTTTATACATCACCCGGTTTAGCCTGGCAAGCTGCCTTGAAAATGACAGGAGTCAAGTTGGAATTACTCACTGACATAGACATGCATTTGTTTATAGAGAAAGGTTTAAGAGGTGGAATATCAATGATATCCCATCGCCATGCCAAAGCTAACAATAAACATGTACCAAACTACGATCCAAATCAACCCATTAATCACGTGATGTACCTAGATGCCAACAACTTATACGGATGGGCAATGTCACAGGCACTTCCAGTTGAAGGTTTTATATGGCTCAACGATTCTGAAATTGAGAATCTACACATAAGTGACATTGCAGATGACAGTGCAAATGGTTATATATTAGAAGTGGACCTAGAATATCCAAGGGAACTACACGACGACCACAACGAATATCCACTCGCTCCCGAAAAATTAAAGGTTACAAATGATATGTTATCGCCCTATGCAGAGAAGCTATTGGACGATCTAAACTTAAAAGGAACATCGACAGAAAAATTGATACCAAATTTACATCCAAAGGAAAAATACGTGGTACATTACAGAAATTTAAAACTCTACTTATCACTAGGAATGAGACTTACAAAGATCCATAGAGTCATGACATTTGAACAACGACCATGGTTAAAGACATATATTGATTTCAATACAGAGAAGAGAAAGCTTGCAAAAAACGATTTCGAGAAGGATTTTTTTAAGCTCATGAATAATACAGTCTTTGGAAAAACGATGGAAAATTTAAGGAAGAGAACAGATATAAAACTTTTGAATGACCAATCAAAGGCCAGAAAATTAATCAGCAAACCAACATTTCATGCCTTCAAAATATTCAACGACGACTTGGTGGCTGTACACATGTTGAAACAACGATTATACTTAAACAGACCCATCTACGTGGGATTCACTATACTCGATTTGTCAAAGACACTTATGTACGATTTCCATTATAATTACATGAAGGATAAATATGGATCTAAAGCAACACTTTTGTTTACGGACACCGATTCGCTATGCTACAGTATCAACACTGATGATATATATCAAGATATGATGGAGGACAAACACTTGTTTGATACGTCAGAGTATAACCTTGAACATCGGCTTTATAGCACTTTAAATAAAAAGGTGTTAGGAAAGATGAAGGACGAAACACATGGTATTCCCATACAAGAATTTGTTGGTCTTAAGTCAAAGATGTACTCATTGATATACGAGGAGAATAAAACACTCTGCGAAAAGAAGACAGCGAAGGGTATAAAGAAGAGTGTGATCAAACATGACACAAGACACGAATATTATAAACGATGTTTATTCAATAAAGAGATCCATATGTCTACCATGACACAGATCCGGTCATACGACCATACGTTATACAATATATCTATCAAAAAACTGGGCTTATCCCCTTATGATGACAAAAGATACTTACTAGATGATGGGATACAAAGTTTAGCTTATGGACATTGGAGAATATAATTATGTTATATGTAAATATTTTAATCACTTTACGTCTGTCATTCGAAGGAACTGGACGTGTTTTAAGAATTCTCAAAGATGTCGAATACTTGTCCAGATTGTGGTTCAGAATTTTCGAGAAAAGACGTCATGTTGCGACATCAAAGAAACAAACACAGAATCAGTCAACCATATCCACAGACCAATGATGCATATCCGCCGCCACCACCACCACCGCCGCCGCCGCCGCCACCACCGCCGCCGCCACCGCCTCCGCCGCCTCCACAGAATGTGGTACTACAATATCCATTCACTATGATGTTGGCTGGACCTACTGGTTCAGGTAAGACGTTTTGGATGAAAACATTATTGAAGCGAGCACGGACTATGATTACACCATCACCTGAGAGGATTATCTGGTGTTATAAACGGTGGCAGCCATTATTTAGTGAACTGCAACAAACCATTAAAAACATTTTATTTGTTCAAGGTTTACCTGAAAATTTGAATGATGACTCATTCATTGACTCTAGATATCCAAGTTTAATCATCCTAGACGATTTAATGAGAGACGTCACCTATAGTAAGGATGTTTGTGAACTCTTTGTGGAGGGCAGCCATCACAGAAACCTAAGTGTAGCTTGTATACTGCAAAATGCGTTCTCGAAGGGAAAGGAGAGTAGAACCATGAGCATCAATAGCCAATATATAGTCCTATTCAAAAACCCACGTGATCAAGTTGGGCCAGCCATATTTGCTAGACAGATGTATCCTAATAATCCGAAGAAATTCATGAATAAGTACAAAGAGGGGACACAACGACCATATGGGAGTCTATTCATTGATTTGAAACAGAATACACCGGAAGACGACAGACTAAAACTTAATATATTTGAAAACAAGAATATGATTGGTGGAGGTGTTTCTGAAGAGTATATCAGCAGAAAAGAACTAGAACCACCTCAGTTTGAAGAATCATTTCAAAGTGAACAGACGTATTTACCGGACGAGAAAGACATCATGCCTTCATGTGATGATTGTGGTGTAGTCTTTGAAAGCGTTCCGGATTTAGCTAGACATATGAATAAGTGGTGCCCGGAAAATAATGAATTAAAAAGAAAAAGGGAATTTGAGGATGAAGATATACCCTCAAAGAAGTCTCGTGTAAACGAAATTGATATAGAAGATGGAGAAGATATGGCTTTTATAAAATTAGCTGAACTTGCCAGAGAGGCAAATGCAGATATATGGGAAGAAAAAGTTGATAAATACATGAATGATGACATGAAAGAAGGCCACGCCATGAGTAAGGCTAATCGCAAACTAAAAGACGAGGATATGGATCAGTTTTTGTCCAGATATAGTAGTTTAATTGAGTATTTACTACAGTTGCAAAATGGTAAACTGCATGGCAAAGTCATGAAAATGATTACAGAATTAGTTAACGATGGCATGGACTACGAGAAAGCTATTAAAGTAGCCATCAGGAAATATAAACCTATGTTGGAAAGTTTTCTAGATGAAGCTATTGATAACGAAACAAATATTGATGGTTCTGAAAGTGAAAATAGCATTGATTACGATGAAGAGGAAGAGGAGGAGGAGGAAGATGAAGACGATGAAAGCTCAACTATATAAATATGAGAACGTTGTACTCTGTATATTATTCTATAGTCATCATTCCATGTGTAAAGATGGTCTCTTGGGAAAAGTACTTGAGGAATATTTATTACAATCCAGTTAACCCAGCGAGTTTTGCAGGGCCTGATAAACTGTACAGATTTGTTCGAACAGATGGAAAATTCGTTCTCAGTAAATATAAAATAAGAAAATGGCTACAACGACAGGAACCATACAGTTTACAAAGACCATTAAAAAGGTCGTTTAAGCGGAACAGAGTTATCGTTATTGGAATAGACGACCAATGGGATGTCGATTTGATGGACATGTCTAAATTTTCGAAATTTAACAGTGGGTATAATTTCATATTGGTGGTGATTGACATATTCTCTAAATATGTATGGCTAAGACCTCTAAAGAATAAGAAAGGCGAATCCGTGGCGAATGCTTTGAAACATGTTTTATCAGAAGGAAGATCACCAAACAGAATAAGAACAGATAAAGGACAAGAATTCAGATCAAGATTAGTAGAATCTCTCCTAAAACAGAGAAATATCCAACATTTATTTGCAAAATACAGAAATCAAAGCTAATTACGTTGAAAGAGTTATCAAAACTATTAAATCAAAAATCATGAGATTTATCACCAGTAAGCAGTCATATGACTATGTGGATAACTTACAGAATTTTGCTAACAGCTACAATAAGACCTTCCATAGAACGATTGGCATGGCACCAGATAAAGTCAACATATCTAAAGAGACCAACCTGTGGTGGAAAATGTATTGGCCGAAAAGATTACAACCTAAGACGAAGAAAGAACGAAAACCTTTCCGTTTCAAAATCGGTGATAAAGTTCGGATTACATACATGAGAAATCCTTTTACCAGGGAATACGATGAGAAATGGAGCGGAGAGATATTTAAAATATCTCAAAGAATATTACGTGGTGGGCTTCCAGTTTATCGACTTATTGATTTTCAAGACGAAGAAATTTCAGGAACCTTCTACCAATCAGAAGTGCTGAAAGTGGATGTTCGGGAAGACGATATGTGGAAAGTTGACAAAATCCTCAAAACGAAAGGCAAAGGACCCAACAAACAATATTATGTGAAATGGTTACACTGGCCAAAGAAATTCAACTTTTGGATTAAAGCTCGCGATTTATCTGATATTGGAGAGAGTTAATTCTATCCCGGAAAGACTAACTTCAAGTCTCGACAGTTTACACCCCTGCACGAAAGATAGCATACTGTTGGCCCTTTCGTGAGGTTAGAGATACTGTTGAGTGGTAGACGATTCTCTAATCCTTTTATCTCGATGTATAAAATAGTTATAATATATAATTTTGTTATTATGTAAAGGCACCATGTGGATGGCTCTCCGACCCATGGTTGTCTGAATTGACGGGGATATTAAATATTGTATATACTATTGTTATTATTATTACAAGTGTGGTACCAAGAAGCCAAAGGAATACAATTACACAAAAGGAGAATCAATTTGGATAATTCCTTGCTCATATTTACATAAATAAAACTTTGAATCGATACCTACAAACACACACACACACACACATGTACATACACATACACACATACACACACATACACATCTGTACATTAATCAATAAAAAAAAACAATTAATAAATGTCATAATATCTAAAAATGACGTCATAGAAATAAGCCTCACATCGGGAGGCTACCTCTCAGGAGGCTACCTTTTCCCCATAGGGTTAACATTAGACAAAGTGGCCCAGAACCCCCACTTCCCCCACTACTGTTCCAAATTGTAAAGTTGAAATATCTCTTTGTAAATTTTACGGACGCCATCACGAGTGGGTTGACCGTTATGGAATAACCGTTTCGCAAACGATATCGAATATGTTTCTATGTCGTTTACTAAGTGTACATGGCATTTCATTATAAAGCCTACCATCTGAGTTCTGACAGAACTCTTTCCCAGTGAAGGGAAGTTCATTAATTTGTTCCTGTATAGTCTTTTTTCATCATGACGTTAACACTTACATTTTTTCATTGATTATTTCATTTAAAAAAGAAATTGGAAATTACATATTATGCTGTTTCATTTCCTCATTTTTTTTCTAGTGTTGTAGCCTATATAAAGCAATCTATGGAATTGCGAAAATAAGGTCCACATTGGTTAATTATTATATATATATAGATATATGTTTTTAATATCAACTTCACTTATTATGTTTCTTGTCACTTGTGTATACAATGTACTATGTTTGCATTTTAACCCGTCAGGGTTTCATGTTTTTTGCAATAAAGTTATAATTAAAAAACTTTTAAACAAGGAAAGAGCAAATAGTTATCATCAGTCCAGCTAATAAAGTAAAATCTTCAAATATCTTTCTCATACATTATTAAGTATTATTTCCCTGCTATTTACAATAGTAACCGAAGGTGTCCTATGTATATTTGTAGGACTCGGAATGTTTGGTCCTCAATGCTCTTCAACTTCGTACTTTATTTGGCCTTTTAAACATTTTTTGATTCGAGCGTCACTGATGAGTCTTTTGTAGACGTAACGCGCGTTTGGCGTAAATATAAAATTTTAATCTTGGTATCTATGATGAGTTTAATTCGAGGATAAATTGTCATAAATATCTTGGACTGAAATGCTTATGGTGTTTGAAGTTGTCTCTCGTTCAACAACATCGAAATCAGCGTATCTCACAAGTCATTGATATAATGTGTCGTCTATGCATATGAGCTTGTTAAATACCATGACTGCCTTTGTTGATGATTGTGTTATATTCTTCAGTGTCACTCCCCCTTTCAAATACTGGCCTTGTAGAGTTATCAGCGTTTTTAAACATGGTATAAATGTTATAACTGTCTCAAAGGATGTTATGTTCGTGTTGAAAGCCAAAAAAGAAACGTAATCGATCTTAAGAACGTTTTCTACTGTTATGTGTAAGAACATGCAATTAGTGTTCCATTTAACCAAGTAGCCCTGTTTCGTTATGTGATAATATTACATCTAATGCATTTATATCTACAAGATCTAAAAGAGATTAACGGATTTGTTATTGCTCAATATGGTACTCAATTCAAGTAGACCAGATGTAAATTTTGACAATAAAATTCTCTTCAATTAAGGACGATGCCAAAATGTTTGAAAATCTAATCTTTTTAAAAATTCAAGTGCTTATATACCAAATGGACAAAAAGTATAACCAGAGCCGGTCAAAAACCATAGATGTTGATAGTACGTTACATATACGGTAGTTGTTCAAAGGGATTATATTTATATTTATACTGCAATCAGCTATTTTACTATACAGATAAAGCTATACGTATAAACGTTAGCGTTATACGTCAACGACCTCAACTAACCTATAAGCCCCGTTTAATCCACCATTTTCTACATTTGAAAATGCCTGTACCAAGTCAGGAATATGACAGTTTTTGTCCATTCGTTTTTGATTCGTTTTGTTATTTGATTTTGCCATGTGATTATGGACTTTCCCAATTGATCTTCCTCTAAGTTCAGTATTTTTGTGATTTTACTTTCTACATACCGGAACTACTGTATTTCATCAACAACGTCACGTCACAACCATGACACGTGAAGTAACAATGGTCAAACTTTTATGAATTTAAACTTGTTATGTCTTCAAATTGGTTATTTATATACTATGTTTATTAAATATTATTAATAAAGTTAAGTTTCCCTTTCTAATTCCTTAAAATGTCAATGCCTTACCGCCTGCACTACGCTCATAGGGAAATACCCAAAAAAGGGTACCCTAAGAGGGAAATTACAAACACTTTTTATTACCAATATTTGTTACATATTTTTTTATTTTTTTATTTTTCATCGATTTCAGTATAAAAACAATATACGTATAGTGTCTTGAAATATATATATATATAGGGAGCAGAAATTGGAGACCGTGGAAGGGAGGATTTGTTGAAGAGCATTGAGGACCAAACATTCCTAATTAAAAGTTTTGCCAAATACAGCTAAGGTAATCTATTCCGGAGATAGAAAAGCCTTAATATTTCAAAAATTCTAAAGTTTTGTTAACAGTAAAGTTATAATTATGAACATATCATGAAATAGATAAAACAGTAAAAGATAGTACTTTTTATACGACCGCAAAAATTCTAATTTTTCGTCGTATATTGTTATCACGTTGGCGTCGTCGTCCTGCGTCGTCTTGCGTCTTGCGTCGTCGTCGTCGTCGTCGTCGTCGTCCGAATACTTTTAGTTTTCGCACTCTAACTTTAGTAAAAGTGAATAGAAATCTATGAAATTTTAACACAAGGTTTATAACCACAAAAGGAAGGTTGGTATTGATTTTTGGAGTTTTGGTCCCAAAATTTTAGGAATTAGGGGCCAAAAAGGGCCCAAATAAGCATATTCTTGGTTTTCGCACAATAACTTTAGTTTAAGTAAATAGAAATCTATGAAATTTTGACACAAGGTTTATGACCACAAAAGGAAGGTTGGGATTAATTTTGGGAGTTTTAGTTCAGACAGTTTAGGAATTAGGGGCCAAAAAAGGGCCCAAATAAGCATTATTCTTGGTTTTCGCACAATTACTTTAGTATAAGTAAATAGAAATCAATGAAATTTAAACACAAGGTTTATGACCACAAAAGAGGAAGGTTGGGATTGATTTTGGGAGTTGAGGTCTGAACAGTTTAGGAATTAAGGGCCAAAAAGGGGCCCAAGTAAGCATTATTCTTGGTTTTCGCACCATAACTTTAGTATAAGTAAATAGAAATCTTTGAAATTTAAACACAAGGTTTATGACCATAAAAGGAAGGTTGGGTTTGATTTTGGGAGTTTTGGTCCCAACCGGTTTTTAGGAATAAGGGGCCCAAAGGGTCCAAAATTGAACTTTGTTTGATTTCATCAAAAATTGAATAGTTGGGGTTCTTTGATATGCCGAATCTAACTGTGTATGTAGATTCTTAATTTTTGGTCCCGTTTTCCAATTGTTCTACATTAAGGTCCAAAGGGTCCAAAATTAAACTTAGTTTGATTTTAACAAAAATTGAATCCTTGGGGTTCTTTGATATGCTGAATCTAAAAATGTAATTAGATTTTTGATTATTGGCCCAGTTTTCAAGTTGGTCCAAATCGGGGTCCAAAATTAAACTTTGTTTGATTTTATCAAAAATTGAATAATTGGGGTTCTTTGATATGCCAAATCTAACTGTGTATGTAGATTCTTAATTTTTAGTCCCGTTTTCAAATTGGTCTACATTAAATACCAAAGGGTCCAAAATTAAACTAAGTTTGATTTTAATAAAAAATTAATTCTTTGGATTTTTTGATATGCTGAATTTAATCATGTACTTATATTTTTGATTATGGGCCCAGTTTTCAAGTTGGTTCAAATCAGGATCCAAAATTATTATATTAAGTATTGTGCAATAGCAAGAAATTTTCAATTGCACAGTATTCAGCAATAGCAAGAAATCTTCAATTGCACAGTATTGTGCAATAACAAAAAGTGTTCAATTGCACAGTATTGTGCAATAGCAAGAATTCTTCAATTGCACAGTATTGTGCAATAGCAAATATTTGCAATTGCACAGTATTGCGCAATAGCAAGAAATATCTAATTGCACAATATTGTGCAATAGCAAAAAAATTTCAATTGATTGGAGTTATCTTTCTTTGTCCAGAATAGAAGTTGAATCAACTTAAATCATTGTTTTATACAATGCACAATGTATATTCACTTTTACTACCAACTGATAAATTAAAACACTCTTTATCATTCAGTGATAACAAGCACTTTTTGTTACATTTTAATATTTTATGATGTACATTGTATTTAAATGAGTAGTTATTGTTGCAAACTCCATTAGAAATTTGAATTGAGATCAGTTTTGAAAAAAGGGAAAGGGGGATGTGAAAAAAAAATGGTGGGGGGGTTAATTTTTCTCATTTCAGATTTCATAAATAAAAAGAAAATTTCTTCAAACATTTTTTTGAGAGGATTAATATTCAACAGCATAGTGATTGCTCAAAGACAAAAAAAATATTTTAAGTTCATTAGACCACATTCATTTTGTGTCCAAAACCTATGCTGTGTCAACTATTTAATCACAATCCAAATTTAGAGCTGAATCCAGCTTGAATGTTGTGTCCATACTTGCCCCAACCGTTCAGGGTTCAACCTATGCGGTCGTATAAAGCTGCGCCCTGTGGAGCATCTGGTTTTTACATTCAGGCACCACTAATGAGTCTTTTGTAGACGAAATGCATATCTTGCGTACACATTTTTAATACTGGTTTTTATGATGATATGAAAAAAGAAGATGTGAGTTGATTTGTCCACTGTAATTGTTAGTGTTTTTGTCTTTCTTGTATGATTCCTTTGTAAAGTATTTTTTGGGATAATATTTACATTGCCGTCTTCAACACCTGATAGCATAACTCTGATGAGTCTAACAATAAAACCAACACTCGTTATAACCGAAGCAAATATTGTAACATTTGCCTGCTTTGGTGGTGTCGGAAGACCGCCTGCAAAATTTATTTCCAGAAGTATCGAAATGCACATATTTTATTCATGAACATCAATACAGGAGTAACCTGGTAACTGTTCCTACTATCGTACAAGTAATATCACATTACAGATCACTGCTGAGGACAACCAGGTAGGGATACGATGTGTTGTTGTATCAACTCTAGAAGATGAACACATGTATGTAGAGACAGAACCATTAGATGTAAAAATGTAAGTAAACTATTTGCTAGTCATATCAATTTTCATTAATGTAAAAAGAATTTACTTCTACAATAAAGTTGTCAATGAATTAAGTAAGGTAAACACATCAATCTAACGACATAAAATACAAAAAGACATCAAAAGGTCAACATTCGGTCTTTTATTTGGATAATCGGTTATTATCTTGCTAATGGCAGCTATTTGTTCCTTTTCCGGTTCTTATTACGACTTAGTTTTGAGGATGTCCTTTATTTTGTCGTTAATTTGGGTTGTTGTCTTAATGACGCACAGCTCACATCTGATTTTATGCATGTGAAACAATGAGAGAGATTATTAGAAAGAAATTAAACTGAAAACTAGTGTTGTCAATGGTTAACCGGTTAATGGTTCGAACGACCGAATACCGAATACCAAAAACGCTAACCGGTTAACCGGACTTTTTTCAATTTAGATAGATTTGATATAAATTTGTGTTGAAAATCAAATCATTAAATAGTTGTTTTATTTAAAAATTGTCGTCGTGGTAATTAGTTTGACAGATCAATGGTCCAGTATATTGATTGCTATTGTTAATCCTAAAAACATAAAATTAATAAGAGTTCGGGGCAGGATCTTTAAGAAACATGATTAGTAAACATGTTTTTTAACAGTAACTTTAAATCAGTAATGAGATTTAATTTTACTAATTACTTTATTTTTTCGTTTACGATCTAATATTGTGTAAACCTACATTTAAATGTGCAACCTCCGTAGTGCAAGGGTTAGTCTTACTTTAAATTCAAAAATTGTGAAATGCAAACCAATGTGAATGTAATCAATGTATACGTGAAAGTACGAGTAACATGCTTAAAGAAAAAAGAAAACACAGTGAAGAAACAGGTCGTACAGCATGTACAATGACCTATAATTGTTAATTCTGTGTCATTTTGGTCTCTTGTGAAGAATTGTCTCATTGGAAATCATACCACATCTTCTTTTTTTTATAATTAATCATTTCAAATTGAAACACCCCCGATTATTTTCGGAGACAACAAGAGAAAAGGAAAGAATAATCGGTTTCAGACATATGACATATTCAATTCTACGAGATTAAGATTTTTTTTTTTGATTTTTTAATCTGGAGTTGGTACAAACGCTATAGTTTATACGGTGTATTTGATTATCAAGAGTCAAACTTCGCCAGGAATCCTCACAGACAAGCCTTATAATGCTAAAGCAAAAACTTCAATTCTAAAAGCGTATTTATGACTTGTTGTCAAATTGACACTCATACCACATCTTATATCTATGTGTAGGGTTCTATTGATAAGGCTTTCAAACACCAACTTAAATTACCGGTTAACCGTTAATCGGTCGAACGATTATCCGAGTAACCGGTTAGGCAAAAGTGTACGATTTGACAACACTACTGAAAACACAACTCCCAAAACAAAATGTTGCTCTTCAACTTGTACTTTTTTGGCTTTCTTTACTATTTTGATCTGGGCGATACTGCCGGGAATATGTACACGAAGCGCGCGTAAGATTTTAGACCTGTTTCCTTTGATAACAATTAGTATGTCAAAATGTTTTATTGTAATGCTTACTTGTGTATTTCTCTGTCCGTAATGTTCTTGCATTTATTTGTACTGTAGTCCTGTCATGTAATGTTATCATTTTAGTGTTATATTTAACAATGCCATTAAAGGGGGAGGTTTGGATATCCACAAAACCAGGTTCAACCCACCATATTTTTTATTAAAATGTCCTGTACCAAGTCCGGAAAATGGCAGTTGTTATCTTATAGTTTGTTTCTGTGTGTGTTATATTGTCGTTTTGGTTTTTTGTCGCACTTCAATGTCACTGTTGTTTCGTTGTTTTTCTCTTATAGTTAATTTTTTCCTCAGTGTTAGTTTGTAACCCGGATTTTTTTTCCCTCAATCGATTTATGACTTTCCAACAGCGGTATACTACTGTTGCCTTTATTGAACAAACAAACAACAGTCTTCAAAAATCTACATGGAAAACTAGATTGTCAAATACGAATACCATCGAAAATGAGTGAGCTTTACAATACATATGTTCTATACAACATGTTTAAATCCAAAATCGTCCCGAGTATTATTTCCATATCGGTATACTTGTACTTTGTGTGTTAGTATATCCTGTTTATTTGTATGAAATTAGCGACATTGGCACTGAAATGTATTTGTTTATTAGCAATGTGCTGTTAGATATAATCTTTTTATACAAAGAAAAACTATATTAAAATCACAAACAGATTCATTTTTTTTTATATACATAAGGCCGTTAGTTTTCGTTTGAATTGTTTTAGAGTGTCATATCGGGGCCTTTTATAGCTGACGTTGCGGTATGGGCTATGCTCATTGTTGAAGGCCGTACGGTAACCTATAGTTGTTAATGTCTGTGTCATTTTGGTCTCTTGTGGACAGTTGTCTCATTGGCAATCATACCACATCTTCTTTTTTTATATTAACCCGACCTAAGATTGCTCCTGCATTCCAGTCTCGTTAATCAGTTTATACATTTTTATTGTGTGGTATAAGTAACGCATGTAGAACTTTTTTTTTTTTTGATAAATTTTGTTATTGCACTGTTTCCAACTCCCTAAGGCAAAGTTTACCTTAGGTCAAATTACACATTCTGCTAAGGTCTTTTTTGTCATGAAGCGCATAATATTGCACGTATTTATGCACACCTTTCCAATTTTTGGGTCGAGCGTTTCTGCATGAAATTAGATCCAGAAAGGTGCTTCGCACGAACAAAGTTTATGATTTTTTTTTTCATATCCTAATACTGGCTCTTGGTTAACTGTGTCTTCCATGTATATATTATCAGTCAGTAGTCAGTGCCTTGTTACTCCTTTGATTTATAGTATATACTCATCTTAGATTCTCTGTTCATAAATTAGATTACATTGTATTATTAAGAAATTCACTGTGGTTCCATCTCCTACAGAAAAAAACGACCGTAGAAAAAAAATTTACTATTCTTTTTATCTCCTTTTTAGTCATAAATCTACTAGCGTTGTAGTATTTTTATGCATTAATAGCTTTTAAATGTTTGTATTTTTAGTGTTGTTGATCAAAGTAAATACAGAAAAGCATTTCAGATGCATTTAATTTATAATGTATGTATTTCAATTTAAAAAATAATTAACATTGAAACATTAATCTTTTTATATTTTTTGTGTTCAAGCTGCCATTGTGGTTGGTGTAGTGTGTGGATTGATAATATTGGTTCTTTTTGCGATATTGTTTGCTGTTATACAGAACAAGAACAAGTAAGTATTGACTGTGATAAAAACGAAATGTTTAAGACACTGTTTAATAAAAAAATAAAAAAATAAATGGGTTCTAATCACTTTCTATAAAGAGAGTACTATGCATGTTACTAATGTCCCAGTTATTCATTTGATTATTCTCTGCCTGGCACATTAAATTGAGTTCGTTAAAACAAATATAGATAAATTACAGACAAAAATATCAGGCTTATCAAGTTTTTACGCAAGACGCACGTTAGACACTTCAATGCAATTGCAAGCTCAAATCAACAGTTGAAAGGCCCGAATTCTTCATTCTCAATGTGATGTATTAAGATAGTGTCGATTTCTAATCATATAGATAATAACACAAGTACAATATGAAAACTTGTAAGCATCAAATGATATAAATCTACCAAAATTTTGTTTTTTTTTAGTGATTAAGATTACAACACAATGTTGACTGCTGTGTACCCCCTATTTTTGACATTTTTACATATTTTGCTGTTTGTTTTGTTAACGCATCGTTGTCATTATAATGGAATTTGATGCGACTGTCATACAAATCTACCATTTTCTACATAAGAAATTGTCTGTAGCAAGTAAGGAATATGACATTTAATATTCATTCGTTTGACGTGTTTGAGCTTTTGATTTTCCCATTTGATTAGGAACTTTCCGTTTTGAATTTTCCTCTGAGTTCAGTATTTTTGTGATTTTATTTTCTCCAAATAACATCTTTACGGTGTTCATTAGATTATATTGGTCTGTTTGACATCAGTATTCTTTTTAGTTGTCTTAGATATAAGTTGCGGTATGAGTGCAAATGAGACAACTCTCCACCCAATTGCAAATTAAGTCACAAAAAAGTAAATAATTATGAGTCAAAGTTCGACCATCAACACGGAGCCTTGGCTCACACCGAACAAAAAGAAGGACGAAAGATACCAGAGGGACAGTCAAACTAATAAATCGAACATAAACTGACATCGCCATGTCTGAAAAAGTCAAAAAGACAAACAAAAGTACACATGACATAACATGGAAAACTAAAGAATAAAGAACACGAACCCCACCAAAAACTAGGGGTGATCTCATGTGTAATGGTAAGAAGATCCTGATCCACATGTGGCACCGGTGGTGTTGCTTATGTGATTACAACTCCGGTAAATATTCTTGTTCGGTAGGTCACATTTATGAAAGGGAAGGGGATTGTAGTTACGACGTACGGAACATATCCGATATCATATGTGAAACGGTTATTCCATAACGGTCAACCAACTCGTGATGGCGTCCGTAATATTTACGAAGTGGTGATTTCAACATCACCATTTGGAACTCTTAGTTTACTAAATGACTAGTGTAAATCAATTGTAACAGGACAACCATTTTTTGCATAAACTTCTTGTGTTTAGTAAAATTCTGAAAAGTAATGCCTTTTACCTTAGTTTGTGAACTTTACGTCATTTATACAGGTGTGATGAAAGGCTTTACCTAAAAGATTGTTCTCTATATGATGATAATGTGTGTAATATATCATTTGGGACAGAGCTTAATAGTCGTGTAATTTTTTTAAGAAGTATGTAAAATTGCCAGTTTTATCAAATATGTCAATTGTAGTGACATCACGGGTTACACTTATGCAATTATGTTTTCCTGTCAATTTATAACACACTTTCTGCGTAATGTCCTTTCGCGGTTGATAATATATTAAATAGCTCGAGAAATTAAGATGAAATACTTGACAAGGTTTTTGATTGAAACATAAGTATCTGAAACTAATCATCATCAGATGTGGACTTTTTTCACAGAATGCGATTAAAACAATAGTTGTTATTACATCAGATATTTTTCAAATCTTTCTATCGCTCAATAAAATACCCTGATATGATACGATAAGATATGATATGATATGATATGATATGATATTATACCCAAAGGTATTTATGAAAGGTGGGGTACTATAATTGCTCAGCTGCTCACCCTGATAACAAAAAGGTCAAGGTGGACGCAGGGAGCTCCTCGTACCTCCTTTTAGTAACTGGTATTTATTTAACAGCTTATATTTATATAAATCATATTAATAACAAAATACATATCTATAAGTAAACTTGTTTTCCTTAACATGCTCGACGAAAACATATTTTTGGAAAGTTTTTTGCCAGTTATCTATTCTTTTTGCACCTAAAAGATTAGCCTCTTCAATTAAGTTAGCAATTGATAATATTTTGTTACCTACACATTTTGTTTAAGAACGCTCAGATGTTTTCTAGTGAGAAACCGCAATGACAGATCATTAGATTATGTTAACACGACACAGGAACAAGATCCATCATTGTATGAAGGAGTCGAACATGTTTAGATGTACACAACTATGAGCAATTCGCTAGGAGGGACCATTTGTACAATAATGCAATCTTAAACAATGATTAAACAAAATATGCTATGTCGTTTGTTTTATCAAATAGCAAATAATAATTAATTGGTTATGCTTATGAGAAATGTATTAAACTTCTCATAATGCATAATGGACATGAATCGTTCGGGAATTACTAAAAGTGCATGTTTTTCGTACCCATGTATGTATGTGTGTGTTCTAAGATGTTTTTAATTCATTATAAATAAATGGCTTTAGTCTACGTGTATAAGTTATTATCATACAATTGCACCAAAAACATCAATTTCGATTACCTGTTAGCATATGTATACAATAGAACTGAAATGCTATTCTTCTGTACATATCATCATTGTATAATTTCATTTTATACAAAATTAGAGTTTTGCTTGAATGAACAAGACAAGCTGTACAGTAGATAACATGTCAACATAGGACATATGTTGGACTTCCTTATAAAGACAATATACTTGTGTTTATCAGGAAGTCATGTAGATAAAAGGGAGTGATAAACATTAACAAAACAAAATGTGAATAGTTTTAAAAATTATTTCGTATACACTTAAAATTATATATAATAGTTGGTTCGAATAGCATGAAATAATCAGTATTGCAAGTTGTTTTGTCTCCAAAATTAATAGTTGTTTTCTTGATTTGTCTCAACTCATAAATGCACTTTAATATAAACAAAATTTGTCAATTTCTAGAGGGACGCAATTATCAATCCATTAGTCAGCACTTCTGTGTTGACATGAATTAACATTGATATGGCAATAATGATAGATTAACTGTTTGCTAATCTGTCTATTTTTCGAAATGCTAAGGATTTACTGCCCCAGGAATATAAAACGTAGCTGTATTTTACAAAATTTTAAAGCATTTTGGGTCCTCAATGTTCTACAACTTCGTACTTTATTTGGCTTTTGAAATTTTTTTTATCCTAGCATCACTGATGAGTATGTTGTAGGTGAAACATTCGTCTGGCGTACAAAAATTTATAATTAGTTTATTATCAAGGGGAACAACAAGGGAAAATGTTTGTTTTTATTTACTTATTTTTAATGGAGTAAATATGTATGTGTTCTGTAATATATAATTATGATATGGTAGTTGAATTCACTCAAATTGTTGGTACAAAGAACATGCTATGCAAATTGTTATTGAATTCGTTGTATTGTGTCTCTTGTTCAGCATGATTTGAATAAATTTCTCAAGGGTGCAAACTTTAAAGCAAAATACTAATAGAACACACATCAAATTTGATTACCCATTGCCTTCGTAGCAAAATAATTTGTTATCCTTGAACTAGTGTATCTCTATTGGTCTTGTGGTGAGGGTCTTGAAGGGGTTTACAGAATATAGAAAAATCGACAAAATGTGCAGAAATGAGGTTGAAAAAAAACAAATAACAGAGATAAATCGGTGAAAAAATACACTAGAGAAAATAGTCAAAATCAATAAAGGATAGAGAATAATAGGTAAAATAGATAAACAATAGTAAATAATGGCATGTAAGATAAGATATATTTTATTTCCAATAGTGGACCCTTTACAGGCATAATCAGTACATTGATTTTTTATCACACAATTGCAATAGACAATAATTAGAAATATTTAATAATAGAAAAACGTTTGACAAAAAACATGAAATATGAATTGAGTTAACAATACATGTAGTCACATATCAAAACCTGTATGTTTAGTGATTATTCACCATGCGCCAGAAGCAGCATCACATCCATTATAGAAAAAAAACTTAGAGTTAAGTCCTTCCTTGTGGTTGATGCATATGAGGAAATAGTAATGTTGTTTATATGCAGGAGTCACCATTGGCAGGTGCTTAAAGGACACTCAAGCCTGTTCACAGAAATCTGAAAAATTTAAACATGTTACAACACAGTCCTCCTTGTGGCTGAAGCACATAAATAAGATTAATATGTAGTTATCCAAATGCAGGTGTTTAAAGGACATAGTAATATATTGTGTAAAATTTCTTTGTAAAAATATTTGGATTTGGATGCAGCCTCTAGTGCAACCTGTCTCAATGCGCTAAGAGAAAAAAAGAGAAAACACAAAAAAACACAAAAAATGGTATGAATTATGAGTATTTTTCATTTTGTTTTATAAATGCACACATTTCATACAAGATATCCTTGTTCTCATTACTCATTAATCAAATAAACTTGTCTTTAATTGTCAACATATCAAAATTAGCACAATATTTTCTAGCACAAAGTATTAATTTACTTCTCTCATTATTTAATGAGGTACAATTAAGAAGAAAATGAATTTCATCTTCAACTTCAGAACTTGATCATCTGGGAAAAGTTCTATCGTGTCGAGGAATACCCTGATAACTTTCTTTTTCAATCTTTAGGGAGTTTGCTGAAACACGCAGCCTTGTCTAATTTTTCTAATATCAACATTGTGGATTACAGATAAATATTTTTCACAGACAAAATTATTTTTATAAAATACATAAGGGCATAGTTTACTATCAGCATGTACTTGTAATGTCTGCTCCCATTCTTGTAAAAAACAATTCTTTATAAACTTACTATTTACATTTAGTAAGTTTTGGTTGTTCATTTGGTTAGCAGACTAATAATTAATATCACATGATTCATGAAAAGCACTATCTAGCAGTGGAAATATAAACTGATTTGTTATTAACCTGTTATAGTATTTAATCATAGCTTTTACAATATTGAAATATAAAGGAAGTCTACCCAGTTCAGATAAAACAGCTACATTTGTTGCCTTTGAGTGGACACCAAGAATATATTTACAGAATTTGTAATGCAGTTTTTCTGCTTGACATTTATCATAAACTTGATGAAAGGTTGACAAGCCATTCCTAAATTTAGATGTGAATGGATAAACATTCCCCACTTCTCACAACCATATAATAGAATTGGTTTAATATACTAGTTTTAACAGAAGGATTCAGTGACAATAAATCTTTTGATAATTTGAAGCATGATTTTAAGGCTTTTTATACAGTTCTTCTTGCGCAAAGGAAAATGATCCTGATGCACAACAGTGAATACCAAGATATTTGTATCTATTTACACATTCAGGCAACACATTTTTAATCTTAAATATATGATGGATATGTTTGCCTGCCTTGTTGAATATTAATTCTTATATAGCTAACAAACTCTGAATTAATAATGAAAGTTCTGATTTTAACCTTCTAATCATGATTTGTAACATATGTTTTCAAAAAGCATCTATTAATGCGTTTGTTTCATTGTAAACCTGTTCGTATCTTGAAATTCATGGTTTGTCATCAGTCTGTTGTAAACAGTCTCTCTCTATCTATGGTTAATGTAAAGCCTCGGTCACACCTTACCGAATAGCTCAAACGGACGCCTAACGGATAACTTTTTTTCAATCCCTTCATGTCCGTCAGACGTCCGTTCTTATCCGTCAGACGTCCGTCCATATCCGTTGCATGTCCGTTAAGCGTACTTTTATCCGTCGACGTCCGTTCTGTCCGGTGGAAAATTTTGAGCATGCTCAAAACTTTGAACGGACGTCCCAACGGATAAAATGTCCGTTAAACGTCCGTTGGGCGTCCGTTTTGTACGGTTCTCGTTCGTTTCGTTTCCGTTTTCTTAACCTTACGTGTCCGTTATACATCCGTTGGAGGTCTGGAAGATAAATTCACCAACGGGCTTCTACCGGACGTTTAACGGATAAAACGGATGTTGAACGGATGAGAAACGGACTTCTACCGAACGTTTAACGGATAAAGCGGATGATGAACGGATCTGAAACGGATAAATGCCAATTGAACATTTCGCGTGAGAAATGCCAATTATTGGTATGTCAGATTTCTTAAGGTTCATGAATTCATAATCGATCTTAGAGTATAGGCACGTCTTCACAATCAAGCAGTTCTCATTCAGGCCAGACACTGCCCTTTGTCGGAATTTTTGAAGAACAAACCAAAACCAGTTACACAGAAACATTTTGAATATTTATATGATTTACATGTATTATTATTGTCGCCTTTGATTTTTCCGTAAATCTTGTTCATCCGTTTTATCCGGTACGCTTCCGTTAGGTGTCCGTTTTATGTGGTACTCGTCCGTTGGATGTACGTTCGACATCCGTTCTGTCCGGTACGTTTCCGTTTCTTGTACGTTGCATATCCGGTGTGTGGCCGTTATGCATCCGTTACATGTTCGTTTTATTCGTTCAGTACATCAACGGAATCCCAACGGATAATAATTTTGTCAACGGACAACTTTTATTTTCATCCGTTAGGCGTCCGTTCGTGCTATCCGGTAAGGTGTGACCGAGGCTTAACATATTTGTTTTGCTTTAGAGTAATTAATATAATAACACAATGTTGACTACAGATGTTTTCGAAACATAACTGCTTTAAATGGGTGAATTAAATTGATTGAATTACAATAACTCCTTTGAGAAATCGACTGGCGACTGATTGGCAGATCGTATCCTGTTGATAATTGTTTTGTTACGTTATAATTTCTCATGTTTATATATTATAGTCGAGTTGTGTAATAGTAATTTTTAGTCGTGCCTAATTGATAAAGGACTTTCCGGATAAAGAAGTCAGATCCATATCCCTTTTGCTAAAACACATCTTGTAGGCTATCAATGTTTATTTCGGGAATTACAAATGCACATGCTTTGAATAGATGCATAAATGAGCTTTGAGCTTTGCATAATCTGCAACATTGTTGGCACCTTTTTGGAATTTGGAAGTTTTGTATGTTACGACCTTTTTGTGTAATTAATAGAGCATGCGTATTCTGCACTATACTGTACAGTAGATTATTGTATGTATCTCCAAATATTAATGCAAATTGATTAGTTAGACTTCTTATTCGTAGATGTGGTGATTGTTTGTTTGGTCTGCATGGTGTTTTGTTCAAATCCCTCATCTTCTTACCCTCAAAAAATCAAGTGAAACTATTTATTTGAATTTTACGTTTGGTATAGTCCATTTCTTTTTCTTTATCAGAAAATAATTTATTTTCAGATTAAATTTGACATTAAAGAGATGACCAACATTCCCAACCTTAACAGACAAAGTTGCCTTTACCTGTTTTGTTGTTTTGGTTGTTTAAATGCATCCTTTAAGTACACTTAAATCGGCTTACATTAATATTTGCAATGTAAGTTAATATGAATCATAACAACTTCGTACTTACTTCTTAGGAGTTTAGGAAGAAAAAGACCTTTTTTTAATAAACGAAGCTCCATCTATAACTTTTAAAACAAGCGTTAGTAATAAAACATCGGTTATAAAACAGTCAAACAATGGACACACCAGTAGGTAACACAAATACGTATTAATTTTAAGAACAACAGACAATATATCGTTTGTTATGCACTTGTTCCGAAATTGCGGACATATAAAACATTCAAATCAAAATATAAATGTGAAACATATGTTGGACTAAACCTCACTCGTGCTGAACGTTCTATACTGGCACAATTAAGATGCGGCATACTTCCTTTGAGGATCGAAACAGGACGGTTCGTCGGAGAAGCAGAAGCTGACCGCATTTGCAAAATGTGTGTTGGACTAAACCTCACTCGTGCTGAACGTTCTATAATGGCACAATTTAGATGCGGCAAACTTCCTTTGAGGATCGAAACCGGACGGTTCGTCGGAGAAGCAGAAGCTGACTGCATTTGCAAAATGTGTGACTCATGTTATGTTGAAAATGAACGCCACTTCGTGATGGAAGATCTGAGAAATCAACTTATATTGAATATAGATCACTCTTTTGAAGACATGAAGAAAAGGTGCGCATAATAACATAGGAAATATATGTAAGGTTCGTCCGGTAGCTTCGCTGATTAATTTATAAGGTTTTTTGGTGTGTTCAATTGTCTCAATGTGTTCATTCTCCAACAAACATTTGAAATTTTAAAGATCTAACTTTACATCCATCATAATCTTTTTCGTAATCATTTAAACCTAATTTAATTATTTATTCATTTTTGTATTTCCTGTTATTTGTATTTAGATTATCAACCATGGAACCAAATTTCTGCATGTTTCTAGCAATGTGCAGTTTACTACCCATATCCTTATTCAGTAAAATAGACTTATTGTCTTCTCTATGGTCGGGTTGTTGCCTATTTGACACATTCCCCATTTCCATTCTCAATTTTATGTTAAAATCTGAACAAGTTTTAGTCAACCTCAGTTTGTGTCTGCAGCCAATCTAATACGTTTTTATTATGTGGTATAAGGAAGTTTTGGGTTTAAGCGAATTTGATGAATTTAAATCAGAAAAAACACGAAATCTATAAAATGTTCATTTAAATTTCTAGCACGGGGAAGATACGGTGGTTGGTGGACTGACGTGATTTATAGCATATACTTATCTAAAATTCTTGTTCCTTAATTAAGAAACTATCCACATCCCTTCGGCAAAATTGACCTTTGATGGATTTTATTATTTTTTGTAGTTCCTTTTAAGTCATAAAGCTCCAAGCGTTTCATCGTATACACGCAGTCATGGCTTTTTTATGTTTGGGTCTGAGCGTTACTTATTAAGGTAGATTAAATACAGAAAAAGTAAAATAACAAAAATTCCAAACTCCAACGAATATTGTTACATGTCTAGATGTTAGACGACATGTTAATTAATGTATATAATAACAATGATAATTGTAATGATTTTATGATTCTGATCCTGCCTGGAATTAAATGTATATATGATTTTATAGAATGAAGATAATAACATCTATCTGAACTTTTTTAATGTTTCATTAATGGTTTTCTGTTACAAATCATGATGTATTGTTTTATGTGTACATGTCATGCTGCCCATCAAGGGCCCTTGATTGGAATAATAAATATTCTTCTTCTTATTCTATTCTTATTCTTATTCAAAACTGAAAGCCCCTTATCAAATGTCAAAAAGTTATCAAAGGTACCAGGATTATAATTTAGTACGCCAGACGCGCGTTTCGTCTGCATAAGACTCGTCAGTGACGCTCATGTCAAAATAGTTATAAAGCCAAGCAAGTACAAAGTTGAAGAGCATTGAGGATCCGAAATTCCAAAATCAAAAGTGCAAACACTGCCATATTCCTGACTTGATACAGGCATTTCCGTGTGTAGGAAATGGTGGATTAACATTGTTTTATTGCTAACTAAACCTCTCACCACTTGTATGACAGTCGCAAAAAATCAAAGAAAAGCGTTTCGTGCGCAATAAATATATAATGTGTTTATTTCAATTTCAAAATTCATCATTGACATTGAAAAATTAGATAGATTACTATCATCAGTGAGTTTACCTAAGATTATGTTTATGTATTGTTTGTATTCAAGCTACAATAGTGATTGGTACACTGTGAAGATCAGTAATATTGGTTCTTTGTGTGATATCATTTGGAATTATACATAAAAAGTACAAGTAAGTATTGACTAAAAAAAATCTTGGATTTAAACGAAATGAATATAAAGATAAAAAGATAATTTGATACATGATGTAGTTTGCAATGATGTTCAAGTGTGGGAGCTATGTCTTTGGGCAAGGCCAAGTTGGCTTATACAGATATTTTTTTCAAAAGTATGTTAAATGGCCACTTTTCTCAAATAAGTAAATTTTGACTTGGTTATGACAGCAAAGCGGCATCACATGTGACATATATGCACAAACGTCTCTATTCTGTATAGACCTATGCATTTATCGATAAAATAAAGTTTTGAAAGGCTCGAATAATGTTACTAGTTTGAAAATTTAACCGCCCGATAATGTCTCTTGTCATTAATCTTCCTTTTAGTATATGATTTATTTAAACATATTGCATAAATTTTATAAATCATATTGAATACAACATGCATATGTATAAGTAGAACTTGATTTCCTCAAAATGGTTAAAGAAAAAATGTTTTTGGATAGAGTATAGTTCATTGTTATCCATTCGCTTTATAAAGGCTGCTGAAATGATTAGCTACTTCAATTGAATTAATCAATAGTATTTCATTAACCTTCAGATTTCTGTTTTAGTATATTTAGATGTCTTCTAAGGAGAAACCGCAATGACAGATCAGTAGATTATGTAAATACGATACATCAACAGGATCCATCGTCGTATGAAGGAGTCGGTCAGGCTTTAGATGAACATAACTATGAACAACTATCTTGGAGGGAACATGTGTACAATAATACCTTTAGTAATAATTAATGATGAAAATGTGTGATTGTTGCAAGGCACATTCAATAAAGATGTAATGTTGAAAAATGTAAAACATGTTTTTCACTCATACTTTTTTCGACAAATAATCATTATTTTGATAATCTCTGATAAACTTGCATTTTTTTTGTATTTAGTATTATCCTTTATAAACTATAAGACATTTAAAAAAAACCATCATTTTATGCCTGGAAATGGCGGTATAGAAATTTGAAAAACAAGTACAATTTTCGGTTAGTTGTTGTCTGTCTCTTTCAGGCAAGTTCAACTTACAAGTTGTTAAAACAACAAATATCGAACCCTGCACCTGCCAATTTTGAACTTTTCGGTCTTATCTGAAAATGCAAGATATCCGTCATATAGATCACAGTTTAACATAAACACATAGAAATAGCTCTAAAAAAATCTGGTCCGGGCTCAATCATCATAGACTCAGTGGAGGTACTGGCAAATATACTAACACATCATATAACTATTACTATCCACATTGATCTGTGTCCACACTTGTACATATAATCAAATATTTTTAAGTATTCGCAATCAACCGCGGTTGAAGAATGAATGAATGAGACCTATCATGATTGTCATGACTATGTATGTGTTACTACACATGTGCATATCAGTGTTCTTATTCGTGTTCGTGTGTACTTGTGGCTCCTGTGCATATGTTTGTTTTCATCAGACGTTCTAAATAACCAGTTGATTGAAATTTATTTGTAGAATATTTTTGTTATGAATTTTCACAGGAAACATGTATTGATTTACTGTTATCTATGATATGACCTGATTTGATTTGTTCAGAACTATAACTGTCAGTGGTTATAAAGAATTATTTAAACACGTTATCTCAATAGTTCATCAATTGTAGTATGAGGACTTTTTGCAAATTTACTATTCCAAGCACAATTTTTATCCACAAAATAGCAGTTGAAATGCATATTAAGCAATTCACATTTAATATTCTGTAATCATTGTGTGGTTTTATTTTTTAGCTCACCTGTCCCGAAGGGACAAGTGAGCTTATGCCATCACTTGGCGTCCGTCGTCGTCCGTCGTCTGTCGTCGTCTGTCGTCTGTCGTCGTAAACTATTTCAAGAATCTTCTCCTCTGAAACTACTGGGCCAAATACTTTCAAACTTTAACTGAATGTTTCTTAGGGTATCTAATTTATAAATTGTATCCGAAGTTTTGATCTATCAACAAACATGGTCGCCATTGCTAAAAATAGAACATAGGGGTCAAATGCAGTTTTTGGCTTATAACTCAAAAACCAAAGCATTTAGAGCAAATCTGACATGGGGTAATATTGTTTATCAGGTCAAGATATATCTGCCCTGAAATTTTCAGATGAATCAGACAACCCGTTGTTGGGTTGCTGCCCCTGAATTGGTAATTTTAAGGAAATTTTGCTGTTTTTGGTTATTATCTTGAATATTATTATAGATAGAGATAAACTGTAAACAGGAATAATGTTCAGCAAAGTAAGATTTACAAATAAGTCAACATGACGGAAATGGTCAGTTGACCCCTTTAGGAGTTATTGCCCTTTATAGTCAATTTTTAACCATTTTTCGTAAATCTTAGTAATCTTTTACAAAAATCTTCTCTGAAACAACTGGGCCAAATACTTCCAAACTTTAACTGAATGTTCCTTAGGGTATCTAGTTTGTAAATTGTATCCGAAGTTATGATCTATCAACAAACATGGTCGCCATTGCTAAAAATAGAACATAGGGGTCAAATGCAGTTTTTGGCTTATAACTCAAAAACCAAAGCATTTAGAGCAAATCTGACGTTGGGTAATATTGTTTATCAGGTCAAGATCTATCTGCCCTGAAATTTTCAGATGAATCAGACAACCTGTTGTTGGGTTGCTGCCCCTGAATTGAGAATTTTAAGGAAATTTTGCTGTTTTTGTTTATTATCTTGAATATAATTATAGATAGAAATAAACTTTAAACAGCAATAATGTTCAGCAAAGTAAGATCTTCAATTAAGTCAATTTGACCAAAATTGTCAATTGACCCCTTAAGGAGTTATTGCCTTTTAAAGACTTTTTTCACAATTAGTTCATCATGTTGACTTACTTTAAAAAATCTTCTTCTTTGAAACTGCTGTATCAATTTCAGCCAAACTTAGGCTAAATGAGTTTCAGAGTATCTAGTATAAATTTTATATTTTATTTCCTTGTATGTCAAGAAACATAGCTCCTATGGCTAAAATAGAACATAGGAAAAAATTATTATTTTTTTTGGCTTTTGAAGAAAATAGGACGATCCAAAAAACATTTAAATAAATTGAAAAGCCAAAATAATCATTGATGAGAGATTTAACCAAAAGAATTAAGGTGAGCGATTCAGGCTCTTGAGAGCCTCTTGTTAAAGAGTTGGAAGTATTATTTTGTTCACATTTGTCCGATGATAATTTTAAATAGTGTAGATTGAAAAGCCCCAACATCCCAAGATACAAATACATTGTTCTTCCTTACAAAGATAATGTACTGTTGTCGCAAAGTATATATAAAGATTTTTTTATCAGGAAGACAATCTGATTAAAGATTGGGATACACATTCCAAAATATGTCTTATTTTAAAAAAATCTTTTATTCATTTAGTAGTTGGTTAAGGTTGTATGTAAATAAATGATGCTTGTTTTTGTCCCAAAATTGATTTGTTTACCTTCCTGCTTCCTCTTAATATATATAAGAAACTTATTCAACGGGGACAACAAATACTTATATTAAATACAATACACATGTTTGTGATGGAAGTAGAATCAGGTTGATAAAACTACAAATATGTAATAGTAGTTGAAATTTACTTCAATTGTTTGTTCGAAAAAATTAATGCAAATCGTTACTGCTTCCATGTGTAAAGCAAGACTCTAATATTAAGTTAGAATGTGATGAATTTTTTAATGATGCAATTTTTAAAGCTAATATAGATCACATTTGATAATCAAATGCATACTGAACAAAAGAACACGATACACCTTTAACTAAAGCATCTCATTTGGTCCCTTAATGAGGGTCTGTATGGGGTTCACAGAATACAGTAAAATGAGCACAAAGTGCAGAATAAGGAAGGGGGGATAAAAGAAAATAGTAAAAACAAGTAAAACTGCGAACTACTGCGAACTAATGATACCCCCGCCGAAATATTTCGGTAAACAGGAAGTTAACGTTGTTGAGTGGTGAATCTGAAAATGCATCACATGGTATAGCTGACTTATATAAACCCTGAAACCAAATTTCAAAAATCCTTGTATTGTAGTTCCTGAGAAAAATGTGACGAAAATGTTCAACGTGGCTATCATGTGTAAAATGATGCAAGTGTTCGGTAAACGGAAGTTGTTGAGTGATGAATCTGAAAACGCATCAAACGGTTTAACTGACTTATATAAACTCTAGTTCCTGAGAAAAATGCGACGAAAATGTTCATGGAACTGTAGAACTGACGGATGGATGGATAGAAAGACGGGCGTTAAACAGTATACACCCACTTTTTAAAAGCGGGGTATCAAAATAAAGAATACAGAAAAATAGGCAAATAGGCAAAGAAATACAGAATACAGAATATAGTGGTGCTTAAATATATAGAATTAAGAATAATGGACAAAATAAATAAGAGAAAATGGTATAAAAAAAAATAAGAATTGAGGGACTCCCCTATCTAGACCCTCTTCAATTGCAAGTCCGTGTGGAATAAACCATCGAGAATTCCGTGTTTTATCAATGTTGAAAAATATATATACATTTATTTGGAGAATAAACCATGTCCTCATTTAACGAAAATTAAAAATACAAATTGTACCCTAGACCATTGGAATGTAATAGAATGTATATAGGGATACAACTGTTATCTAAAGTTTATTCTTTCAATTCCAAAGTTCACTAAACTGGATCAAAATGGACTGCTTGAACTTTATAGTGATCAAGTGCCTTGGCTACTTAAATTGACAATTTGTCTTGTTTAAGGGCTAGAGTATTTACAATATTTTATTTATTCATTAAATCTGTGATATTTGTTAGACGATAAGATCATGTCAATGCGTTTGACTAGAAGAACTGTTTATCTTTATAAAAATGATACTTGTCGATTCACTCTAGGCTTTTCATGATGTGGTCTGTCATGTTTATGCAAAGTTTTTGTGTATATTTTGTCGTTTTGTTCATTTCCTGGTGACACATTATGACGGCGCAGTCTCCCAGTTCTTCTTCGGATGAGGATTTGGTTCATAACACAGGTCTATTCTCAAATAGTTCAGCAAACGTTTGTTTGGGTAGATGAATATGTGTTCACTGGTCTTCTCTCGTACTGAATCTAATGTCTAGTTTGAGATGGGCGTCTGTTTGGCAATGCAGGTGCCTAAATATGCAGCCTAGTCCGGTCCGATTGAGAACGTTAAATCAAATATCCCATGTAGAAAGGGTATCGCGGTCACGGTACATTACAGATCGCATCATCTGTTTTTTAGAATCCCGTGTAAGTCGCCTTTTATAACTACTAGTACATAAAAAGGGTTGTCGCTGTCTAACATATCATACCCTTAATTTAAGGTGAAAGTCCTGATTTCATACATGTCCTTTATGATTATTTTTTTTTTTATATATTTCGACTTTTTAAAATTATTTAGATATGAAAGTTAGTATGCGGTCTATTTTTTCCATCACTGAATAAATTTATTTATTATTAAGTCTTTACATTTCTCAGTTATACACAAGGACATTATAGATATGAAAGCTGACTAGAAGGTTTAAATATTCAAATTATAATTTATAGTTATTGCTTTTGTGGAAACGACATTTAAAATATTATCAATAAATAACTTGTTCGAATAATGTACTTTAATTATAGAATGATATAGAAAGAGCTAAGTGTTGTTAACTTATATAATTTTTTAAAACATTTCTATAGGATGTCTATATAGGTCGCATACATAATTGAAATTTGTAGTGTGAGAGAATTTAAACATGTGCATTTCTTCCTGTTTACTCTGAATGGTGTTATGAATATCATTATATATTATAGTTTATCAACAGGTCAATGCGTACAAGGAAGCACTAAAAATTGAGAGTAAAAAGGAAATTATTATTTGTTTTTTATTTGTTTTTTTTAAATGCACGAAAAATACAATGGTCTGCAAAGTCCTATAAGTACAAAATAGTATTTTAATTTACTAATTTACTAATCTTTTATCATAGTTATCAAAAGTACCAGGATTATAATTTAGTACGCTAGACGCGCGTTTCGTCTACATAAGACTCATCAGTGACACTCAAATCGAAATATTTATAAAGCCAAACAAGTACAAGGTTGAAGAGCATTGAGGATCAAAAATTCCAAAAAGTTGTGCCAAATACGGCTAAGGTAATCTATGCCTGGAATAAGAAAATCCTTAGTTTTTCGAAAAATTCAAAGTTTTGTAAACAGGAAATTTATAAAAATGACCACATGATTGATATTCATGTCAACACCGAAATGTTGACTACTGGGCTGGTGATACCCTCGGGGACGAAACGTCCACCAGCAGTGGCATCGACCCAGTGGTTTATGTAAAAATATCGGAAATTGATGAGACTGTCATTACAAAAGTGAGAGGGTTAGCGCTATAGAACCAGGTTTAATCCACCATTTTCTACATTTGAAAATGCCTGTACCAAGTCAGGAATATGACAGTTCTTGTCCATTCGTTTTTGATGCGTTTTGTTATTTGATTTTGCCATGTGATTATGGACTTTCCCAATTGATCTTCCTCTAAGTTCAGTATTTTTGTGATTTTACTTTTTAAATAGTTATCAAAAGTACCAGGATTATCATTTAGTACGCCAGACGCGCGTTTCGTCTACATAAGACTCATCAGTGACGCTCAATTCGAAATATTTATAAAGCCAAACAAGTACTATCATAACTAATCATGACAAAAATGCAGATTTCTCTTTCTTAGATATACAGTATTGACCAATGAACTGTAAAACTTAGATAAAGTCAGAAAGGACCTTGCCAGACAGACATTTCAATCATTCCTTTCATGTTGTTTAATAACATTTTTATACGAACCTCACTAACCCATACCGTATATAAGTGAAAATAGATCATAATTTTCTTGATTCCAAACACAGGCACTCGTCTCAGAATGTTTCCCTCTATATACCTTTATATAACAAGTATATAGTAAGGTATATACGAAAAAAATTCTGAGAAAAGTGCCTGTGATTCCAAAACGTTTTCTTTGTTAACCATCATCATGATCAAACCAAAATATGTGAATTCCATGAAAGTATAATAAAAAAAACACAAACTTTATGAGCTATAGGATTCAAAAGGATCAAATCAATGGGGACACAGTAGCTTATTGCATATTGTAATGAAAGGAGAAAGTAGAAAAGTGTGTTGTCTATAATGCTAAACTACAGGGTTCTACTTATGGCCGCGATCCCATTAAACTGCTGAATTTTCGGCCTAGACAATTAGACCTTCTATCTTAATATTTGGTCGATTGCAAACACTCGGATTCTTGGTTTTTTAATGTAAGCATATTCTGGACGAAAAACTTAATTCATAAAGTCGTCCTGGGTTAAAGATGGAATATTTGAAAAGTCACAGTGAAATCAATTGTATAATGTTTTCTCGCCATTACGTCAATAGTTTATCAGAACTTACGCCTTAGAGAATGTAGATAACGGAACACTTGATTTTAATACGTGCAAAGATTAAGAAATTCTCAAGGGAAATGCATCTTAGTTAGAAAAAAAATATATGAATATATATGAATGAATCTTTATTGTATTAGCAGCAACATTGCTTTAGCATAAAACAAGGTATATACATATATGACAAATTGTTAAATACAAGAATTGTCAATCTAATTAAAATATAGATCTGTGATTTCGTTACACTACATAATTATACGTCATATGCATCATAACGTAATCAGAGATCTATATTTTAATTAGATTGAAGAATCGTAATAGATGCAACTCATGCAGCTTGAAAATTGATCAAATTCGTGGCTTTGAATGTGCATCAGTACGGGTACCTGGTGATGATAGTAAGTCATTGTGTCACTTAGAGCTTGAAACCACTGATAAGTTAATTATCAGAAAACGCATTTTATTTAAGGCGTAAAGTTTTCTTACGGTCTAAAATATTTTTGACTTGCTGATACTTTCACATTCATATTACAGGGAACAGTTTGTAAAGGTTAAAGCGACAAAAGACTTAATATCATAAAAAATATTAGCATGAATATGTTTCATAAAGAACAGGGTAATAAATTGCATAATAAATTGAACGACTTAGTGTTTATTTTCCCCATTGCATGATAAAAGTTAAGTTGATTCACTATCAAGGTGTGTTTTCGACATGCACTTATCTCTTACGTTTATATTTAACTTTATACCTTTGTGAATGTTTCCGATAGTCTGCCGGGGTATATATTATCGCTGTGAGATGAGGACTTGATTTTTATACCATTCGATTTATTGACTCTATAAAATTGCATGTTGACACGTTTTGTATGTGACTACACCTGCCATTTAATCGTTGACAATTATTTCGATTAATAATGCATCTCATAATGCCATCTATATGTTAAGAAATTAAGAATATAGACTGGTTCTACCTTTAAATTATTCAGAATAACTCTTTAATGGAAGAGAAAGCATACGATGCATTATACATGTAATAGATACCATATAATTGATTTGTGTACTTGTTAAACCAAAAGGCATCTGGTAGAGAAGATGCCGAAACCCCTTTTTATTGGAAAATATATAATTTTTCAACATAAAAATGTCAATTAAATATTTCGTCTCGCTACGCTCGGTAGTTTTTTTTTCTTCATTTTAATGGTATTCTGATCCTTTAAAAAATCATGGATCCGCCCTGGTTTTCTTTATCTCAAAGTCACAATAAAGTGTTCAACATCATGAAGCAAAGACTTACACTTCATTGAAAGTTCAATACAGTATCCAGCATAGGTTCGAGAGGGTAATTCTGGATGTTGTTAACCATGTTAACGGGGCTCCTTCGTGATTATACGAATCTCTGTACCACACCGCGGTTAATTGTTCTAATAGAGAAAACAACACAAGCGACATAAGTATCTACTTTATACATTAAATGTAACTTAACAATGGTATTTGTACGTATGAAGCGTCAACTTCATGTTATTTATACCTTTCAAGCGTCATTGTAACATACATTGTACGTATGAAAGTGAAAATTAATAATTTGGATTGTCTTTCCTTTCCCAAAATCATTTTTAGACCGTTAAAAAGGTGAAAACTTATGTATTACGAACTTAATCACTGACTGCATACGTAAGATGGCAAGTCGGTGATAGTTTTTACAGATATATATATTATTTTTTTGACAGTAAGCTAAAAAAAATACGATTTTTATAGATAAAATGAAATTTATCAGTATCTTTTAATTTAAGTTGACATATGTTATATATACATTTTTTTCCAAATTGATTATTTAAGTTTTCGGTGAAGACGACATTTGTATTTTTACAGTTGTTACGTTAATGTGCAATGTTATTTGTCAACTGATGAACATTTATTTAGATTACTAAAGGATCTTTGTAGAGTCCCCTGTCATCAATTCCAATCTTTTTAAATGCGTTGCAGCACATACTACATGAAATTGAACAAGCTTAGAAGTTTTTGCAAGGAAATAAATCAAGATTTTATAATTATAAGGAGTCAAAACAGATAAAAGAAAATGTAGCTGATGGTTGCAAAATTATTATTTTTTTTGGCTTTCTGAAAGTTTATTCTCTTTCATGCAGAAAGAGCAAGAGCCATTACAACATATGCAAAGTAAATTTGCAGAAATTTCAGTCAAACACTGGTACACGATTTCATATTACATTCATTTTTTTATAGTCTAAGAGTAAAGCCATTTTCAATTAATATTTTATAGTGCGTCTTTTAAATTGTAATGTTATACTGCTGTATCAGTTTTAGGGTGAAGGTTGACGCATGTTAAAACGTTCAAACCCGCAGCATATATTATATGCACCTGTCCTAAGTCAGGAACAGTGCTTGTCGTTTGTTGGTATGTTTGATAAATGTTTCTCGTTTAAAATAATAATAATAATAAAAACGATGAGGTGTGATTGCCAATGAGACAACTCTTCACAGGAGACCAAATGACACAGAAATTAATAAAAATGGTCACAGTAAAGCCTTCATCAATAAGCAAAGCCCATGCCGTATAGTCAGCTATATAAGGCCCCGAAATGACAAATGTAAAACGTTTTACAATTCAAACGAAAAACACTAACGTCCTAATTAATGTTCACAAAAAAGTTAACGAGAAACAAATATGTAACACGGCACCAAACGACAACCACTGAATTACAGGCTCTATACTTGGGACAGGCACATATGTACGTAATGTGGTGGAGTCCAAACCCTCCCCTAACCTGGAACAGTGGTTTTATAGTATAACAAAAGAACGAACTGTTAAAATCATTTAAAAAAGGCTTATCTGTAGATATTCGGTCTCAACAGTATTTCATGTACATTGTAGAAACCCGCAAATATATTTGCTCTTCTCTTTATTTCATAGCAACGTAATGTTACATATTTATATATGACTTTTAAAGCCAAGACGCAAAGATATGCTGATTTAGTTTAAGTTTGGTTAAGTTTAATCGGTAATTAAACTAAATTGATTTGTGTGGGACTAGTGCCTAATTAGCTATAAAACATTTTGTTGATTGATATAGATCGTTAATCATCTAGTGTTAACTAGATATATAAGTCCCTGACCTGTGAAGTGGAGCTGTAGGAGACTTTATTATATTTGTTTGTCTGTCTGTCTTGTAGTCTTTTTTGTCTGTCTGTCTGGTGGTCTTGTTTGTCTTGTGTGTCTGGTGGTCTTCTCTGTATATCTGTCTGGTGGTCTTGTGTGTCTGTCTGTTTGGTGGTCTAATCTAGTTGTCTTTTTATGTCTGTCTGTCTGTTTATCTGGTGTACTTGTCTGTCTGTCTGTCTGTTTATCTGGTATGTCTGTCTGTCTGGTAGTCTTGTCTGTCTGTCTGTCTGTATGGTGGTCTTTTCTGTCTATCTGGTGGTCTGGTCTGGCTGTCTGTCTGTCTGGTTGTCTTGTCTGGCTTGCTGTCTGTCTGATTGTCTTGTCTGTCTGTGCCTGTTTGGTAGCCTTGTTTGTGTGTCTGTCTGGTGGTCGTTTTTGCGTGTCTGTCTTGTGGTCTTGTTTGTGTAACTGTAGGGGGGTCATGCCTGTCGGTCCGTCTGTCTGATGGTCTTGTCGGTGTGGTGGTCCTATTTTTCTGTATATCTGTCTTTCTGGTGGTCTGATCTGTCTGTTTATCTGTCTTTCTGGTGGTCTATCTGGTGGTATCGTCTGGCTGGCAAATGTCCATGATAAAATCAAGATGAAGTTCGAATTTGTTTGGGTCTTATGAGTTTGACCGAGTAATTCTCTTATATGCTGGATACTGTCCACGCTAGTCTGTGTCCACACTTGTTTCATTCGATATTTCGTATAAAGAAATTCTTCCCAAGATATATTTTCGTTATTTATATGTTCAACCTTACTGTGGATACTTGTTTAAAGAGATGTTTGGTAGAATATGGCAAGGAGATAGCAACTCAGATGTTCCATTATTTTTCTTTCTAATGTTAACATCATAGAAGGAACGAACCATCTTTTTATGTGTTTAAATATTTGGTGCGGAGGGGCATTTTATTTCGTACAGACAATTTGATGAAGTATATATATGAAGCCAAAAAAAAAAATAAACTTAAAAAAAAATCCTTTGTTCAACCACAAAAGATGAATCGTCGATATCTAACAGTATTAAGAATCAGATGGCTAACTATCAGGGGAAATAATGTTAATTTTAAGCAACTATTGGTTACCGTATGGCCTTCATTTTTAGCTTTAGTCCAGACCAAGGGCTAAATTTCAGATTGCCTTAATTATGTACTGACGACAATAAACAAACAAGAACTATCTTGATACAAGATATACGACACATTTATATGTTGGCGTGAAGTTTTGTATGTGAACCATAAACATTTATCTTTTGATTTTTTTATAATTTCACACATATGTTGATTCTGACTGGACTATAAGGTATATCTGAAGGTTTTTTCCGGAGAAAAAAAACCCTTCAAAATACTAGTTATGATAACTTTACGTCAAACACAACTTTAAATTAGAGATACAACCTATTTTGGTTTGAAAATCGTGAATTGACGGTCAACAAAGTGAGATGATATTTGTATTTTGAGATTTTTTATTTCAATTATAATAGCTTAATGATAATATGCTTTGACTTAATAATTAACCCTTGGCATTTTAAACAAAGTACAACAGATGTATAGCAGTGTCTTCAGTTTTTGAATTCTAAACTGGATATCAGCTCTTTATACATTCCTTTGCTTCCATTAATTACGATTATTTTTCTTAAGATTTAATGGTCAATAATTTTAAGTTACCAGAATCACTATAAATACTAAAAAATCGAAACTGCTTTTTCAAGTTGAAGACGTGCATATACGCTTAAAGATCGATTAATTATGCACTGACAAAATCGCTATTTTGGAAAGGGAAAAGCAAGGGAATTAAAACGAGAAAGCAAACATGTGCGAACCAAACACAAATATTA
The DNA here is from genome assembly GCF_963676685.1 of Mytilus edulis. NCBI lineage: Eukaryota > Metazoa > Mollusca > Bivalvia > Mytilida > Mytilidae > Mytilus > Mytilus edulis. The sequence goes on from NC_092352.1 coordinate 75,365,891, forward strand.
TAAACAGCAACAAAGTCAAGCACTGAGTAGCATATGACCGAGCATAAATTATGGCGGTGGACAAAGAAGTTTACCGACTCAAAATGCTCTCCTAAGTTTAGAAAGTGATGCAACAGCAGTCGGTAAAAATCAATTTAAAAAGACAGTTGCAACAATTCACACTAAATAACTCGTAAGAAATAGTCTAAGCTAGGACATAGATTAACGATCTGAGATATTTAAGCCCGGGATGACGAAGTATGAAAAACAAATGAAAGACGAAAACATTCCAAAAAGACCACACCAGACCATAAAGCATAAAAAAGTCCATTAATGGCATTAGGCTGTATCTGGTTTTTGATCGGTTTGTTTCTTATAAACAAAAAGACTTACACGTACAGTATTAAGATTGTTTTAATTGTCCAATGTATTCATGATTCCCTAACTGAAATTAAACGTTTTCCCTATGTACAACAATGTTGTCTTAATTCAAATATCCTAATTAGATTAAGAAAAATATGAAGATAATGGCGAAATTATAGCTGAATGCATTTTTTTTTTGGAAAAAGGGAGACAATTCAATCTCAAATACAGTCTTAATTGTGATTTCTTACGTATACTTTATGTATGACGTTAGTAAAGTTAGATATCGAGAATTCTCTAATAAACCTTCTTATATTAGTGTGATAGCATAAATAAGACTAGCTACACAACTGATTATTTTCCTTTGTGACTTGTGGGTATTAAATCCGAAAGTTTCTAACGTATACTTTTGCTTTTCGACAAAATAAAATCTGCATCTCCTGATTTATATAGTATTTTTTGTAAGAGTCTGACTATTGATCGTGATAAAAAGGGGGGATTTGTGGTTTTAAGGTAATAAAATGTATCTTAATGTCAAACCCAGTTGTTGAGAACACATTGTGGATTATCAACATGATGAATGACGACGAGAGCAGCAATTCTAATCTCACTGACCAAAAAAACAATTCGAAGTACAATGTCTGAATGAAACTCTCTACCAGACAACTGTAAAACAGTAAAAGGATCGATATAAAGAGGCACTAAAAATCGCTCGACTTACAAAAGAGGTTTATCAACAGATGATCAGAGGGCCTGAATATGAGTTAAGTATTCATCAGACATCTCTCCGCCTGTTACAAAAGGACTTAATGTATGAGTAGACTTGGGGGCCAAATTGAAAGTGACAAGCCACAAAATGTTTATGCAGATTTATCTTGGATGTCCCCTTTAAGACAGAATTTTAAGTCATCATAGGGTTGCTGTCTCATTTAAGTATACATCACAATTTTATTTTACTCACTATTATTTTCTTTTCAAAATATCTCGTCAACATGTTCAATATGACAGCTAATCCGTATTAAAAAAATCATGTAATATTAACTTTACAAAGGTCTGATCTATATAATATGTATATATAAATAGCAAGTAAATGCAATGATTATAAACAATTCTTTTAGACTGGATGCGGTGATCTATATATATATATATATATACGTCTGAGTCAGTGACAACCCTACAACAGATGTATCCATCGGATCGCCATCAATGATGGTGATACATGGCTGTGTACATAATGTATATACAACTCGTCTAAACATCAACCCAACAATGTTAGATCTGTAAATTTGCTTTCGCAAATTTTTGGTTCTTCCCTCGCCGGGATTCGAACCCATGCTACTGTGATATCGTGACACCAAATCGCCTGCACTGCAGCCGTCCCGCTAGACCACACGACCACCTGGGCTCTCAAAAAAAATGCTTTCGGTGGGCATGTGTTACCTTTCCACGTCAGTTTTAATCTAGCGGCGTACTACAGTACATGATATATAAGGCATGAAGATGTTATTGTTACAGATCAGCTAAATTATCTATAGTAAAGGATCCTACAAATCAATGTAAGATACAGTCACAGAAAATAATTATATTCATAAGTACGTCTGAGTCAGTGACAACCCTACAACAGATGTATCCATCGGATCGCCATCAATGATGGTGATACATGGCTGTGTACATAATGTATATACAACTCGTCTAAACATCAACCCAACAATGTTAGATCTGTAAATTTGCTTTCGCAAATTTTTGGTTCTTCCCTCGCCGGGATTCGAACCCATGCTACTGTGATATCGTGACACCAAATCGCCTGCACTGCAGCCGTCCCGCTAGACCACACGACCACCTGGGCTCTCAAAAAAAGAGCTTTCGGTGGGCATGTGTTACCTTTCCACGTCAGTTTTAATCTAGCGGCGTACTACAGTACATGATATATAAGGCATGAAGATGTTAATGTTACAGATCAGCTAAATTATCTATAGTAAAGGATCCTACAAATTAATGTAAGATACAGTCACAGAAAATAATTATATTCATAAGTACGTCTGAGTCAGTGACAACCCTACAACAGATGTATCCATCGGATCGCCATCAATGATGGTGATACATGGCTGTGTACATAATGTATATACAACTCGTCTAAACATCAACCCAACAATGTTAGATCTGTAAATTTGCTTTCGCAAATTTTTGGTTCTTCCCTCGCCGGGATTCGAACCCATGCTACTGTGATATCGTGACACCAAATCGCCTGCACTGCAGCCGTCCCGCTAGACCACACGACCACCTGGGCTCTCAAAAAAAGAGCTTTCGTTGGGCATGTGTTACCTTTCCACGTCAGTTTTAATCTAGCGGCGTACTACAGTACATGATATATAAGGCATGAAGATGTTATTGTTAAGATTTTTGAGAGCCCAGGTGGTCGTGTGGTCTAGCGGGACGGCTGCAGTGCAGGCGATTTGGTGTCACGATATCACAGTAGCATGGGTTCGAATCCCGGCGAGGGAAGAACCAAAAATTTGCGAAAGCAAATTTACAGATCTAACATTGTTGGGTTGATGTTTAGACGAGTTGTATATACATTATGTACACAGCCATGTATCACCATCATTGATGGCGATCCGATGGATACATCTGTTGAAGGGTTGTCACTGACTCAGACGTACTTATGAATATAATTATTTTCTGTGACTGTATCTTACATTAATTTGTAGGATCCTTTACTATAGATAATTTAGCTGATCTGTAACAATAACATCTTTATGCCTTTTATATCATGTACTGTAGTACGCCGCTAGATTAAAACTGACGTGGAAAGGTAACACATGCCCACCGAAAGCTCTTTTTTTGAGAGCCCAGGTGGTCGTGTGGTCTAGCGGGACGGCTGCAGTGCAGGCGATTTGGTGTCACGATATCACAGTAGCATGGGTTCGAATCCCGGCGAGGGAAGAACCAAAAATTTGCGAAAGCAAATTTACAGATCTAACATTGTTGGGTTGATGTTTAGACGAGTTGTATATATATATATATATATATACTAGTGTTGACAAATCGTACACTTTTGCCTAACCGGTTACACGGATAATCGTTCGACCGATTAACCGGTTAACCGGTAGTTTGAGTTGGTGCTTGTAGTACCCTACACTTAGATATAAGATGTGGTATGATAGTCAATTTTACAACCTTTCATCCAAGTCATACATTTACGCTTTTAGAATTGAAGTTTGTCCTCTGGCAATATAAGGCTTGTCTGTGAGGATTTCTGGCGAAGTTTGACTTTTAATAACCAACCACACCGTATCAACAAAAGCGTTTGTACCAACTTTAGATTGAAAAATAAAAAAAAAAGACTTCTTGATCTCTTAGAATTGAATATGTCTGAAACTGATTATTCTTTCCTTTTCACTTGTTGTCTCCGAAAATGATGTGGAGTGTTTCAGTTTGAATGATTAATTATAAAAAAAAAGATGTGGTATGATTGCCAATGAGACAATTCTCCACAAGAGATTAAAATGACACAGAAATTAACAACTATAGGTCACCGCACGGCCTGTTTCTTTACTTTGTTTGCATGTTACTCGTACTATCATGGATACATTGAGCACATTCACATTGGTTTGCATTTCACAATTTTTGAGTTAGCATTTCGTTTAAATTAAGACTAAGCCTTGCACGACGGAGGTTGCACATTAGATGTAGGTTTACACAATATAAGATCAGAAACGAAATAATGAAGTAAATCGTAAAATTTAATCGCATTACTGATTTAGAGTTACTGTTAAAAAAACATGTATACTAATTATGTTTCTTTAAGATCCTGCCCCGAGCTAAGAAACAAGTTCTAATTAATTTTATGTTTATATGATTAACAATAGCAATCAATTTACAGAACAATTGATCTGTCAAATTAATTACCACGACGACAATTTTTAAATAAAACCTAACTATTTAATGATTTCAATACAAATTTATATCAAATTTGTCAAAATTGAAAAAAGTCCGGTTAACCGGTTAGCGTTTTTGGTATTCGGTCGTTCGACCGGTTAACCGGTTAACGGTTAACCGTTGACAACACTAATATATACCGCATAAAGAAAACGTAACAAGCAACTGATCTAAGGAAGCACAAAGAGAGCCAAAAATGATACAAAAGACATTGCGTAACTCAAACTGAAACTACGTAAATAACATTATAGAAGTGGGAGATAAGCACCAGGACCAACCCAGCAAATAGAAACGTTTTTGGGGTTACATGAAATCATTAAAATATGAAAACACAGGGATCGCCCCTCTTAAAGACAATGGACGTTTTTAAACACCACAATAGGCAAAGCCAATATATTGAACAGACAGTACCAATCAGTCCGTTACTAAGGAAAATAACAGCGACATACCAAAGCCATCAGGTAAACAATATCCACCGAAGCCAGAGTTATATTACAGTCACAACAGAAGGCGTTAAAAAGCTTTTGATCAAATGCAATCCGAGTAAAGCATGCGGCCATGATAAAATACCAGCCAGAATTTTAAGGGAATGTGCTGACGACCTAGCACCATTTTTATGCATTGAATTTAATGGCAGTCTTCGATCTGGTTTTAGATAAACATAACTATGAACAAATATCTAGGGTGGAACATTTGTACAATAATACCAACTTTAGTAGTAAGTAATAAGTACTAATAACTAATGAAGAGACAATTTGATTGTCGCATGGTACATATAATAAAGATTTAAAGTTGAAAAATACACAATAAATCATTCACTTATTCTCCTTGCAACAAATAAATTAGTATTTTCAGACAAGTAATACATGATGGTCACTTGCAAGTTGTTTCAGAAAAAAATGAATGTTGAACCGTGCACAAAGCCAATCTCGAGATTGTGTTTCTTATATGAAAATGCAAGATGTCCGTCACCGTGGAACGCAGTTTAACATATAAAAAAAACATATGTAAAAACATAAAAATAGCTCAAAAAACATCTGGTGATGGTCAATCAAAACATAAACTCAGTGGAGATAACACTGTCGAATATACTTACACATATTTAACATTTACTATCCACACTGATCTGTGTCCACACTACATATAATAAAATGAGTATTAATGGCTTGGAAGAATTACACTGGGTCGATGCTACTGCTGGTGGAAGTTTCGTTCCCGAGGGTATCACCAGCCCAGTAGTCACATTTCGGTGTTGACATGAATATCATGTGGTCTTTTTTTTATAAATTTCCTGTTTACAAAATTTTGAATTTTTTGAAAACTAAGGATTTTTTTATTCCAGGCATAGATGACCTTAGGCGTATTTGGCACAACTTTTTGGAATTTTGGATCCTCAATGCTCTTCAACTTTGTACTTGTTTGGCTTTATAAATATTTTTATTTGAGCGTCACTGATGAGTCTTATGTAGACGAAACGCGCGTCTAGCGTACTTAATTATACTCCTGGTACTTTTGATAACTATTTAATGATAATACGGTTTCCTATAGTTAGGAGTACGACCCGATCGTACGTGTTTCTTGATAAGTACATTTAAGTGTTCTTGTTGGGATTATGTACGCGTGACTCCTGTTCATGTGTGTGTGTGTTCTTAGATGTTACTTAAGTTGGTTGAAATTTAAGTGTGGAATATTTTGTAATGCATTTTCACAGGAAAGATGTATTGATTAACTGTAATCTATGAAATGACCTAAAAATTGATTTTTTGAAGACTATAACTGTTAGTGGTAATAAAGAAAAATTTTACACGTTATCTTTTAAGTTCATAAATTGTAGTATGAGGACTTTTTGTTTACTATTCACATTTAATATTCTGCGACCTATACATCTGTCATCATTGTATCATTTTATTTTTCTAAATAATTTGAAGTATAATTCAATGATAATTTCAAATAGTGTAAATTGGATGAACAAGAAAAGCCCCAACATCCCATGATACGACAAACATTGTACTTCTTTATAATTCTATAGTCGCAAAGTATATATATAAAGATCTTTTTTATCAGGAAGACAGATAAAAGATTATGATAAACATCTTCTTGTCATGTTTTTAAAATCTTTTCTTTACATTTCCTTACAATAGTTGGTCAAGGTTGTATGTAAATAAATAATGTTTGTTTTGTCCCAAAGTTGATATGTTTACCTTCCTGCTTCCCCTGAATATATATATAATAAACTTATTATTATAAAAGAAACTTTTGTCATTATATACATAGATACATTATGCAACGGGGACAACAAATACCTATATTAAATAGAATACACACGTGTCTGTTGAAATATAATCTGTTTGATAATATGCATAACATAAATTAGGCCGTTAGTTTTCAATGGCTTAACATTTTTCATTTCGGGGTCTTTTATAGCTTGCAATTTTAAAAAGAGTGTCTAGATAGGGGAGTCCCTCAATTCTGAATTCTATATTTTTTTTATATCATTTTCTCTTATTTTGCCCATTATTCTATATACATTCAAGCACCCCTATATTTTGTATTTTTCTATTTTTTTGCTTATTTTTCTCTATTCTTTTTTTTTACCTATTTTTCTGTATTCTTTATTTTTTGGGCTATTTTTCTGAATTCTTTATATTTTTGCATATTTTCATTTTTTCTTTATTTTTCTCTTATTTGTCACATTTTGCACATTTTCACTTAAATTACAAGTCCGTGTGGAGTAACCCATCCAGACTTCCGTGTTTTATCAGTTTTGAAATAATATGTAAACATTTATTTGGAGAATAAACAAGTATGGACACAGACGCAAATTGTCAGTGGGGTTAAAGGTCGTTACATATGTATTGAAAGCTAGACTGGAAATGTGTATTAACAAATTGAGTTGATGTGTACATGTCTTCATTCAAATGCATTGACTGATAAAAAAAAGGAGGCTTCAACTTCCACCCCTCTCTATGAATTAGTTGTTTGAGTGTTTGAATATGGAGTTTGTTAATAAATAGCTGCTCTGTAAGCGCATGATATGTCTTGATTCCTTTTAAGCTTGCTTAAAGGTTGAACTATTTTGTTTTGTACAATTATTAGTCTATTTGTTTTCTCATTTCATTTGTTTTATATTTGTCATTTTAAGGTCTTTTATAGCTGACTGTGCTGTATGAGCTTTTGTCATTGTTGAAGGCTATTTGGGGACCTGTAGTTGTTAATCTTGTTTTAAATTTTGGGATGCAGCTGAAGTCAACAAACAGACATAGACAATTCACCCAAGTTTTATAAAATGATGTGGAAGTGTTTATGTGAATAATTGAGATGGGAAATGAGGAAAGTGTCAAAGTGACAACAACCCAACCATAGAGTAGACAACAGCTGAAGGCCTCCAATGGGTTTTCAATGTAGCCAGAAACTCCTGCAATTATAGGTGTCCAAAAACTATAAAATCCCTTCTTTTTTTTAGCATATATAAAAATTCATAACACAGAAATGTATAATCTGAAATTTATTACAATCAAAAGGGACCTTAGGTCAATAGTGTAAACAATTCACCAAAGTTTAATTAAAGGTGATGGATGCATTTTTGTGTTATTGTTCAAAATTGGAAAATTCTCTCTTTTTTAAGGATAAAATCTCTCTTCATAACATGGAAATGAAAATTCTAAAATTTATAAAATCGATGTGGAGCTAATGTCAATAGATATAAACATTTCAACAAAGTTTCTTGAAAGTAGGGGGAAGTGTTTTCTAGTTATTGTCTGAAGTGTGGATGATGGACTGATAGACAACAGTATACTATAATATGTTGTGTGTGAGACATTGGTATACTAAAATGGTTTTGAATGAATAATGATTAGAAACTGTTTAATGCAGTTATTGAGGGAACGACAGTGAAGAAATTGCTGAGATCAATGCGTTTGAATCCTAAGAATTCAATTTTTGTTTGGAGAATAAACTATGTCCTCATTTCACGATAATTAAAAATGTAAATTGTACCCTAGCCCATTGGAATGTAGAGATACAACTGTTATCTTTATTCTTTCAATTACAAAGTTCACTAAACTGGATCAAAATGGACTGCTTGAACTTTAGATTGATCAAGTGCCTTGGCTACTTAAATTGACAATTTGTCGTGTTTAAGGGCTAGAGTATTTACAATCTTTTATTTATTCATTAAATCTGTGATATTTGTTAGACGATAAGATAATGTCAATGCGTTTGGCTAGAGGAGTATGAACTGATTATTTAATATACTGATGGATTCACTCTGGGCTTTCCATGATGTGGTTTGTCATCATGTTTGTGCACAGTTTTTGTGTATAGAATAATTTTGTCGTTTCATTAATTTCCTGTTATCCTATTATGACGATGCAGTCTCACAGTTCTTCTGCGAATGAGGATTTGGTTCATAAGTTAACACATGTCTATTCTTGATTGTTTGGGTACATATTAAATATGTTTTCACTGGTCTTCTCCTGTACTGCATTTAAACCCTAGTTTAAGATGGGCGTCAGTTTGGCAATGCAGGACACCTAAATTTATAGCCTAGTTCGGTCCGAGAAAGTTAAAACAAATGTCCCGTGTAGTGAAGGTGTCGCAGTCTCGGCAATTAAAGAAAGATTGCAGCATCTGTTTTTAGAATCCCGTGTAAGTCGCCTTTTACTACGTAAAATTGTTGTCTCAGTTTGACATATCCTTAATTTAAGGTGACGTCCTTCGTGATATATTTTGTTTTACATATTTTGACTTTTTAAAGTAATTTAGATATAAAATTTATTGTGTGGCCTATTTTTTCACCACTAAATAATTTTCTTTAATATCAAGTCTGTACACTTCTGAGTTATATACAAGGACATTATATATATGAATACTTACTATAGGTTTAAATATTCAAATTATGATTTATAGTTATTGCTTTTGTGAAAACGACATTCAAGCTATTATCAATAAATAACTTGTTCGAATAATGTACTTTAATTATAGAATGATATAGAAAGATATAGAAAGAGCTAAGTGTTGTTACCTATATAATATAATTTCTTTAAATATTTCTATAGAATGTCTGGGTCGCATAATTCAATTTTGTATTGAGGCAGAATTCAAACATGTGCATTTTCTTCCTGTTTACTCTGAATGATGTTCTGAATATTATAATATATCATAGTTTATCAACAGGCCAACGCGAACAAGGAAGCACTAAAAAATTGAAAGGAAAAAGGAAATAGTTATTTGTTTTTTTCGAGTTTTTTTTTTTTTAAATGCACGGAACATATACAATGGTCTACAAATTCAAATGATCAGCAACCTACGAATACAAAATGATATTTTATTTTACTTATCTTTCATCATAACTAATCATTTATCCTTCTTATATATGTATTATTGACCAATGAACTATAAAAATGAGATCTTGCTAGAGTGAACCTTGCCAAATAGACATTTCAATCATCGCATACACCATATACTATGACATGTTGTTTATAGTGTTTATTATACGGACCTCACTAACCCGTACCGAATATAAGCGAAAATAGGTCACAATTTTCTTGATTCCAAAGCGTTTTCTTTGTTAACCACCATCATGCTCAAACCAAAATATGTGAATTCCATGGAAGTATAAGAAAAACCAAACACTTTATGAGCTTTATGATTCAAAAGGAAAACAATCAATGGAGACACAGTAGCTTATTGCATATTGTAATGACAGGAGATAGTAGAAAACTTTGTTGTCTATAGTGCTAAACTACAGGGTTCTACTTATGGCCGCGATCACATTAGACTGCTAAATTTTCGGCCTAAACAATTAGACCTTCTATCTTGATATCAAGTTGGTCTGTTGCAAACACACGAATTCTTTGTTTTTTAATGTAAGCATATCGGTATTCTGTACGAAAAACTAGATTCATAAGGTCGTCCTGGGTTAAAGATAAAATATTTGAAAAGTCACAGCGAAATCAATCGTTATAATGTTTGTCTCGCCATTACGTCAATAGTTTATCTGTGATTTCGTTACAATACATATACGTCATATGTAGTATAACGAAATGAGAGATCTATATTTTAATTAGATTGAAGAATCGTAATAGATACAACTCATGCAGCATCAAAAGCTCCCCTCCCCCTATCCTGAATAATGTCAGTCGTTATATTCCGCCGATTTCCGTCTAATCTCCGATTGCTACATTGCCTCATAGGCTATAGGCAGCTAGAGGGCGCAGAATTATTCGAGTTACCCTTCCCCCAATTGATCATTGAGTGATCAGATTCGTGGCTTTGAATGAGCATCAGAACGGATATCTGGTGATGATAGTAAGTCAATGTGTCACTTAGAGCTTTAAAGTTAATCTTTTTATTTAAGGCGTAAAGTTTTCTTACGGTCTAAAAGATTTTTACTCGCTGATACTAAAGGGAAAAGATGTGTAAATGCTAAAGCGACAAAAGACTATATATCATAAAAAAAAATATGGTTATAAATATGTTTATAAAGAACAGGGTTATAAATTGCATAATACATGTTTATTTTTCCCATGGCATGATAAAAATTAAGTTGATTCACTATCAAGTTAGTTTTCGATATGCACTTATTAGTATCTCGTTTGTTTATATTTACCTTTATACCTTTGCGTATTTTTCACACAGTCTTGGGTTAACATTATCTTTGTGAGATGAGGATTTGATTTATACAATTCGGTTTATCGACCATAATATTGCATGTTGGCACGTTTTGTATGTGGCTACACTATAGAGATCTAACCGTTGACGATGAAAATATACTTTGAGCAATTATTTCGATTAATGCTACATCTCATAGTTCCATCTATGTGTTCGTCTTTGCCAAAAAAGAAATAACGGATAGGGATAGATTGACTGTTACTTGCTCAGCGTTCAGTTGCAAATATTTCAGGATAGAACGGATAAGAAATGAAGAATGTAGACTGGTTCTACCTTTAAATTATTCAGAATAACTCTATAATGGAAGAGAAAGCATACGATGCATTATACATGTAACATAACACATAATCGCGCTTTAGGTACTTGTCAAAACCAAGAGGCAGTAGGGGGTAGAGGCCGAACCCCGTTTTTTATTGGAAAATATATAATTTTTCAACATAAAAACGTCAATAAAAAATATATCGTCTCGCTATGATCGGCAGTTTTCTTCGGTTTGTGAAAGTATGCCTCCCTTAAAAAAATCATGGGTCCGCCCTGGTGTTCTTCATCTCAAAGTCACAATAAAGATTTCAACATCATGAAGCAAATGCTAGCGGCTCATTGCAAGTTCAAGACATCAGCTAGCATATGTTCGAGCAGGTAATTCTGGATGCTGTTAACCATGTTAAAGTAATATTTGTGCATTTAAGAAAACAAATGAGGTGTTATATTGATCAAGTACGACATCAGAATTATATTAATTTTCGTTAAATCTGGTATAGTTAAGTTGTGTACTAGTTTCCGAATTAGATCACCATCTGACATGTAACAAAGATTTAGATATTTTTAAAGAAACACTTGAGAATTCCTGTGCTGGAAGGGCCCTATACAGTTTCAGCTTCCGATTCGTTGCGGAAGTAAACAAACTTGAAATTAAAATTTTGACACTGACGCCCACCAACAGCGACTAAAAACTGGACTGGGTCAGATGTTATTGTATTTGAGCTGTAACTATAAGGTTACGCCTCTTTCGGACAAACCTGATTTAAACTCTCAAGTTTTCTTTTTGTGTTATGTTTAAGTTGGCGCTTCCCATATCTTCTGTTCTTATAAAGATGGTAGTGGTTCATACTTCTCTTGCCCTTTTTGGTTTTGGTGTTCATTTTAACATTGTACATGTTTCCCTGTGTGTGTGTGTGTGTGTCCAGTGAAGATTATAAACACAGAAGAGTGTCTTATATTTTTAATTCGAGCGAGCGGATACACACTTCTCGTTATCATGTAGTTTATATCACAGTACATGGTGACAAAAAAATAAAACTCGAGTTACTTCTGGCGTATTCGGCTAAAAGGACGACAGTTTTATTTTCGTTCGGAGAGGGTAGAAATGAATATGCTGGCTTAGTATAGGAACTACAATAAATAATCTTATCCAAGAATATAAATATTCTGTCACACAAAATGCAGGCTAAAATGGTGTACAAAGTTTATGGATAAGCCATTCTAACAACAGTAAATTACAGGTGGACCCGAATTTGCATTCTAAAATAAACTTCTAATGTCCCTTCCTTGAAATCAAATGATCGTCCCCTATAACTAGCAAGACATGTCATTATTGTGAAACTTCTATTAGCTGCAATATAGAGAATAATACATGGCAAAATCGGTATCATATGTCGTATCATCCCGAGACATCAATATCAGCCCAAGGGCCTTTAGGCCCGAGGGATGATATTGGTCGAGGGTGATACGGTATGTGATAAGGATTTTGCCATGTATTATACACTTTATCATATATTTCAACAGAAGAGTATTATATTATATGAACTGTTCTGATCCATAGCACTGGGTTACCTTCAGTTCTACTTTTGTCTTGTTTCAAAGGCCTTAAAAGAACTGCTCAATTATTTATCCGAAGCACCTGGGTTACCTTAGGGAGCTACCATTTGATTTTTATGGGGGGGGGGGGGGGGGGGGGGTAGGATGAAAAATTTTGTCCTGCATTTTTTTTTAGCTGTAATCTCTGTCCTGCATTTTTATTTTTTACTCTGTTCGGTCCTGCCTCTTTTTTTTAGTTTATCCTTTCTAGTTTATTCTTTCAAATTTCATCCTAGCCCCCCCCCCCCCCCCCTTAAAAATCAAATAGTAGCTCCCTTACAATTTGCGTGCTGTTGTTTTATTATTGTATTAATTTGTGTGTTTTGTATTTTTCATAGTTGCATTTAGTGTGCCAAAAAATATGAAAACTTGACGTTCGTGACGTCACATACAATATGAAAACTCGACGTTCGTGACGTCACATACCAAACAATGACGTCATTCAAAAAATTTACCTATTTTGAGCAAAATTTTTCTTAAGGATGTACTTAGGTGAGGTTAGTTGAAAATTAATAAATTAAGAAGTTAAAATTGAAACTATAAGCTGGTAGAACATCAATTAAGGATAGAAATAAGGTAAAAATATTGATAGGTCATGGACCTCCTTTTCGAGATTATTGAGTTTTAAAATATGGCGGGAAAAGGCTGACTCGGACTTTTACCTTATATTTGCATTGGTATTATTGGGTCTCAAAACAAAAGAAAGAAAATTAAGAATCTTCTAAGATTTTGGTAAATGACCTTTCATGAGCTATTGAGTCTTATATGAAAAAATAAATGGGTGTCATGAGGCAAAATATTTTACATTGTATTGTATGGGAAAACACCAAGGAGTCCGAACATTTGACACCAACTCAAAAACCTCACCTAAGTACATCCTTAAGCAAAAAAAAAAACCAAAACTGACTTTACTGATGTAAAAAAAAAAAAAAAAAAAAAAAAAAAAAGTAGGGGTGTAATAAAGGGTATGCGATAAAGGGTAGGGGTGTGATAAAGGGTATGCGATAAAGGGTGCGCATCAAAGTTGCGCGATATGGATTAAACAGAAGGCTATTTATCACATATGCAAAACTACTGTATTTACTACTAAACATATGATAAATGGAAATAATGTAGGATAAAACATGTGGTTCTTTTGATATACATGACAGTATACATGTTATATAACTTAAAGAAATAACAAACTTTTAAAAGTATATATAAATGTGAGTTTAAATTGTGTTAATCGTTTCGAATATCGTCTTGTCGCTTTGTGCTGGCTTTAGATAAACACAAATGTATGTACTTCTGAACTTATTGTGGTCTTTTATACTATATGATAAAGCAAAATGCATTACATCAAGGTTTTCTTTATCCAAATATAGTCTTATTCTATAATCATCTTTCTGAAGAACTGAAAAATAAAACAGTAATATCAAAACAAGGATTTGTATAACTGACATATAGGTTATTCGTACAAAAAAAAAGTAATTGTTATTTAGCAAGAAAACTATTAAGTTTAAATAGATCCGGAATTCATTTCAAATTATGTCTTTGAACCAATTGAAATGGTTTTTTAAAAAGGTGTTTTCCCATCACCTCCTTCACTGGCTTATATGTTTAAATATCTTATAATATCAATCATGCAAATTAGTGAAAATTATATTATGATAATGAAAGGCGTCTCTTACACTTTATAAGAAGGTTAATTTAAGTTTTGTTATTCATTCACATGTGGCTCATGCGAGATTACATACGAATCTCTGTACCACACCGCGGTTAATTGGTATAATAACCTTCTTATATGTCGTGTGATAGCATAAATAAAACTGGCTACACAACTGATTATTTTCCTTCGTGACTTGTGGGTATTAAATCCGAAAGTTTCTAACGTATACTTTTGCTGTTCGACAAAATAAAATCTTCTTCTCCTGATTTATATTGTAATTTTTGTAAGTAAGAGTCTGACCATTGATCGTGATTAAAAAGGGGAGGATTTGTGGTTTCAATGTAATAAAAGGGTATCTTAATTTCAACCCCAGTTGAGAACACATTGTCATGATTGTGGACTATAAACATGAGGAATGACGATGAGAGCAGCAATTTTAATAGTATCTTTTTTTTTATAGTATCTTTATTGCAAAATTACACCCATAAGGGTCAAGCAATACAAACAAACATTTATACATTTTAAACACAATGCAATACAATGAAACACAATACAATATAATATAATAGAACATATTTTTAAAAGAGTTCAAATTATAAATTGATGTATAAAATCACACTAACCAAAACACAATTCGAAGTACAATCTCTGAATGAAACTCTCTACAAGAAAACATAGTTATAGGAACTGTTAGTAAAACAGTAGAAGGATCGAAATAAAGAGGCACGAAAAATCGCTTGACTTACAAAAAAGTTTTACCAACAGATGCTCAAAGGGGCTGAATATGAGTTAAGTAGATATGGTACGATTATCAATCAGACACCTCTGCGCCTGTGGCAAAAGCAGTAACGTATTAGTAGACTGGAAAGTTTGGGGCCAAATTGAAAGTGACAAGCCACAAAAACTTCTATTTAAATTTATCTTGGATGTCCCCTTTAAGACATCATTTAAGTCATCGTAGGGTTGCTGTCTCATTTAAGTATACCTCACAATCTCATTTTACTCACTATTATTTCCAAAATCTCTCGTCAACATGTTCAATATTACAGCTAATCCGTATAAAAAAAAAACTCATTTAGTATTAACTTTACAAAGGTCTGATCTAGCAAGTAAATGTAATGATTACTAGTATATACTGGATGCGGTGATCTATATATATACCGCATGAAGAAACTGGAACTATATAAATAACATCATCGAAGTAGGAGATGAACACCAGGACCAACCCAGCAAACAAACACGCTTTTGGAGTTACATCAAATTATTAAAAAAATGAAAACACAGGGGTCGCCCTTCTTAAAGACAATGGACGATTGTTAACACCGCAATAGACATGTACAAAGCCAATATATTTAACAAACAATACCAATCAGTCCGTTACTTAGGAAAATAACAGCGACATACCAAAGCCATCAGGTAAATAATATCCACCGACGCCAGAGCTAGATTACAGTCACATTAGAAGGCGTTAGAAAGCTTTTAAACAAATGCAATCCTAGTAAAGCATGCGGCTCTGATAAAATACCAGCCAGAATTTAAGGGAATGTGCTGACGACCTAACACCCTTTTTATGCATTGAATTTAATGCCAGTCTTCGATCTGGTACAGTGTCAGAAGACATGAAACAAGCAAACATAACTGCAATATTTAAGAAAGGTAGCAGATATGATGCTAATAACTATAGACCCTTTTCGATCACCTGTCTTTGCTGTAATTTCCTGGAACACGTCATTCTCAGTAACACCTTAAAACATCTAGACGATCACAAAACACTTACCAACTGTCAGTATGGTTTCAGAGCAAGACGGAGCTGATCCATGAGCTGTGAAACGCAACTCATCACGCTTTGTCATGAGCTTGCATCAGCTCAAGACAGGGAAGAGCAGATTGGTATTGTTATTCTTGAATTTTCTAAGGCCTCTAAGTTACAGGACAAACACACAAATGGATTCAATCGTTCCTAGCTAAACGTACCCAACAAGTCATCGTTGAGGGAGAATCTTCAGAGAAAGTTCCTGTGGTTAGTGGAGTCCCCAAAGGGACTGTAATTGGACCGTTACCATTCCTTTTATTTATCAATGACTTACCTGACAACATAACATCCAACACACGACTATTTGCAGACGATTGTATAGCATACAGAACAATAGCATCTCCTCGCTTCTGATACTAATATACTTCAAAAAGATCTCTACAAACTTGCCGAATGGGAAAAAAAGTGGGGCATGGAATTTCACCCACAGAAGTGCAGTGTACAAATATATACACTGGACGAAAATATAAACATCGCAATGTTCAAGGATTTTTATATATACAGTTCTTGATCGCAAGAGTAAAAAAAAAATTTTCAGCTGGAGCATGACAGACATTGAAAATTTCTTTAACTTCAAAAAAAGTATAGTATATAATGGAATTGTACAGTATGAAATGCAGACGTGCAGAATGCTGCATCACTCGTTTGTAAATGGGCTGCTTGGTTTCACCGAGATTCGTCGGATTACATCATGCTCCAAATAACAACATATTGGATTTGTAGAAACTGTAATATTGCAAATAAAAATTTTAAAAATTGTTTGCAATTAATAAAAGTTTTCAAGTTTTATTTTGATACATATTACTAGTCCCAGCGGACATTGAAGTAGATTAATGTAACAATAACCCAATGTAACCGTAGACTCAATAATTATTGTTACATTCTTAATTAATCGGTTCCTTACCCAACCTTGCATTCCGGCAATTAGTCTCCTATGTAACAATAATATTTGTATTATTGTTACATTTCCATGTTACCGTAGCCAGTGCCTAAAAGTGTAGACAAGGATTTGTCTTTATTATAATTGTTATTGAAAGGTAGCCCTTTTTTTAAAACTTTTCTCAATTAATTTTTGCCTCTACTAAAAGGTGGAGTGGAGTGGAGTGGAGTGGAGTTCAGTGGTGGAGTGATGAAGTGGAGTCATGGGGTGAAATACTTAACATATCCAACAATCAATATCAATCTAAAATCATTTATTATAATTGGTTTTTATGATTTATTTAAATTGCAGCACACAATGATTTAATGTTATTTCATTTGTCATATAAGTTGGAGAATGTTTTGGTAGCAATTTATGACAGCTTAGTTGGGGGTGGGATTATATTTTCTATCGTGTAGTTTTCTATACTGTCCTGAATTGAGGTGTATGTTTAATAGAATGGGGGAACCAATGGCCCAGTAACCTATGCAGTTAAAATTATTTTGAACGAGCTCACAAAACTTCTATTAAAGTACACATAGTGCTTATGTTAATTTCCAAATTGTGGTAGGTTTAGTCCCTAGTTAAAAAAAATATGTCTTATTCCCGACAAAATATGTTAGAACCAAACAGAGGCTAAAAAATCATCTTGTGATAAAATTATTAATATTTTTGTTAACAATGGCTTATGATATCATTATAAAATTAAATTGTCAATCAACATTTTCACTTAGATTTTATCTTGCATGTTAATTTAATGGCTGTACTATTTAAAATAGTTTGTTTCTTCCAATTAAAAATAGATAAGGAAAATGTATCTAGCCACCATCGCCTGCCCATAGAACCGATAAAACTGTCATTACTATAACCTCAGATACTAAATAACTTAAATCACATTTTAAAGATTTATTGTGACACATTTAACCTCTGCCTTGTTTCAAAATATTTTTAATTGTTTTCTAGCATTGCTTGTGATAAATAATTTACTGATAAAATACAATGTCATGACCTTTTCTATCTATATTCAATGTCTGTCAACAAATTGTCAGTACAGTTCTAATTTTTGGAGGTGACCTAAAAGTTTAAAAGATTTTCCCATGAAGCTGATGTGAAGACCAAAATTTCATTGGACAGGTTAAATATTGAAATCCAGAAAAAGTCATTAATTGATCATTGAATAAAACTATATATTTATGTCAAACAGACAAATTTTTTATTCTTGATTTAATTAAAGACCAGAGTTCCAATGTCACCTGTGTTGCATATATTTTATATTTCCAAAGAGCATAAATCTTTTAAAAAGTAGATCGTCCACATTACAGAACTTGCCCAAGATGTTACAGATATATTAACCTATAGTATATTTAAGTTTAATAGTAATCTGACAAGAATTACACCCGTGAGAGCGCTAACAAGACTGGACTGACACACAGATGAACAGACACTTGGATCATCGGTATTTACATGCCCCTCGCAATGTGTTATGCGGGGGTGGGGGGCAAATAACTTAAATGAATGATACATGTATATTGACATGCCATAGATACATAGATCTTTTACCAAATAAGCAAATTCATATCTTTTTCAGTTGAAACATACAGAAGCCAAGTGTCGTTTTTCTTGCAAAAGACTGTTCTGTTGATGCTGGGTTTTTTTTTTTTTAATACTAGTAGTTTATAATTTTAACTTTGCTTTGCAAGTAAAATTAATTACACCAGAATGTTGTTAACTAAAGTAAAATTGCTGAAAGACCCCCTCCTAAATTATAGAAATCTATTATTTAACATTAATCATGGGGTTTTTTAATATTGTTTGGCCGAAATATAACCTTAAAAAATGCCCATGACTCATCCAAGGTGAATTATATTGGTATAATTT
The DNA here is from genome assembly GCF_963676685.1 of Mytilus edulis. Classification (NCBI taxonomy): domain Eukaryota; kingdom Metazoa; phylum Mollusca; class Bivalvia; order Mytilida; family Mytilidae; genus Mytilus; species Mytilus edulis. The sequence goes on from NC_092352.1 coordinate 75,384,959, forward strand.
TGAACACACAACTCCACTACACTCTATTTCCTAACTCCATGTTTTCACTCCGTATCTCCACTCCACTCCACCTTTTAGTTCATGTCGTTAATTTTTGTACGTTATTGTCTCTTTTCAGTTGGTGTCTATTTTGGTTCTTGGACGTCGCTATCACAGAAACGTTTGCATTACTTTGATTACGCCATTTTGTTACACGACATTGTTTTGTTTGCCGGACCAAAAATGTTTCAGTCAACCAAAAGATCGTATGATTACGGAAATAGTGAGCATATTTCAAAGCTAAACATTCCATATTTTTATCAGTTTAAAAGTTTCATAGCCTATATGTCCAATTTATCTAACCTTGACTCGAACTACTCGTTTCCAAATTTTCACATTTTCCCAGAAAACAGACCTTAAGTACATGAGTGAACATTACATATGTGAAGAAACTACAAAAGAGGAAACGTACACAAGTGTTTACAGTGTCATTTGGGACACTTACTAAAGACTAAAGACTTGCCTTTGGAAATTTTAAATTAGAAAGTTACAAGATCTATGCCCCAATAAAACAAATTTTAAATCAGCTTCTATAGTCGCCGTCAGCTGAAATTCGTAGCGGTTATCGGTAAAAATAATCTAAACTATCAATCGCGTTCACTCGAGATATAGTTTTTCACATTCCATTCATAAATCGCATAAAGAAAAACCACTACTGACCTACCTTTTAAGTGATCACACTGTAATAATCCTGACCTTCACTTTTTCATAGACGATTTTGAATGGTGGAATCAGCCATTGTTTTTACCGGAAGTGTTTCCGTGGAGTTCAATTTCATAAAATTTGCATAAAGCGCGGGAAACCTTATCACATCAATGAAAGGAACATTTCAGGAATCTGCGTACAGTGACGAATGTCATATGTAAACAAATGATCCTCATAGAAACGAAGATGGCGGAATTACAATGGAAAATATTCTGGAAAATGTGAAGGTCAGGATTATTACAGTGTGATCACTTAAAAGGTAGGTCAGTAGTGGTTTTTCTTTATGCGATTTATGAATGGAATATGAAAAACTATATCTTGAGTGAACGCGATTGATAGTTTAGATTATTTTTACCGATAACCGCTACGAATTTCAGCTGACGGCGACTATAATTAAACATGGCCTTTCAAGGTGTCATAATTATTTTGACTAGCTGTGCACATGAAATGGGCTGGGGTATTAATTGCTAAATCACACATTCCCTGTAAAAATTTACTACATGTACATGTGAAGTTATGGCATATAGAGTGGAGTTCCTAGCAGCCAGTCTTCATGCTAAACCACAAGTCCTACGTCATTGGCTTGTAAAATTGCTCTTGTGCTTGTAAAATTCTTCTTTACAAACCAACAGAATCAGTGTTCTCCCCAGGCCGTTTGTACAACTCTCCAAAAATTACTTTTTTTCTCTTCCGGTAATACAAGAGCGAGAATTTTGGTTTAGAGCTAAAATAAGTTTAATACTTCTTTAACAAGTTATCATAATTGGCTTAAGTTAATGTTTAATCCATTCAATGCATTAAAAGCGTCTTATTCATTCACAATCTCTTGTCAAACAATGTTTATTCTCGGACTCATTTTCGTAAATTTTTCTACGGCCGCCATTGCACATTTTTGTGTAAACTACGGATAGGAACCGGACCAGATATGACAAAAATCAGCATTTTGACGATAATGACAACAGATGGACAGTAGACAGAAAAAATATACCAAGAGAGAAAACTACGCATTAACAGACTATTTGTTAGATAACTTTGTTAAAAATACATATCATTTTGATGTAAAGATAATAAACAACTGGGACTAATTCATTGAGTGCCATGAAACAATGAATTTCATAAACATGATAAAAAAGTTTTTAAATTGATTTTTTTTGCTACTTTTGCTACTTTATCTTTACTTAAAATAATAAAAAAAATAGTTAATTTTGTGTACTAGATATTGAGTTTTGTATATATACAGGTTGCACTATAATGAACCATTCATTCATTTGACTTATTGTTGAGTAACTGAAACCACATATTTATTTTTGTTTGGCACAAAAGGAAAAAAATAATTCTGTAACTATAAATGAATAAAGAAAACATAAATTGAAACAACTGTTTTAGTGGTTATAGTTTAAACGATTTGGTCAATTTTTTTAAATTTGACTTCTGTTGGGTTTGAGGGTAGTTTTGGGGGTGTAAAACTGACCAAAACAGTCTTTAGAGGTTGAAAATCGGGAAAAAAAATAATTTTAGTTTAACTCATTCACCCCTAAGAGATTTCTGGAAAATCAGGCATTTCCGAAAATTTGCAATCATATGCAAATTAGCAGACTCTTGATGCTGTAACTGCTGCTCATCTATTAAACTATGTATTGCAATTTGGGGGCGGATGGCATGGGTCGGTGGTGGGGTGGGAGGTGGAAGATTTTCTCGTGGGTTTGAACCCACCCCCACTGAAAAATGGTCATTTTCCGTCTATTTTCCGATTTTAAAACGAGCTTGAGAGGTGAACATTAACCAGACTGTGTCACTTTGTCAATCAAGTATTACCCTATAGTTACAGCAGTCCATGCATGCTAACTGGGAGAACATGGGACTTAAGTGTCTTGCTGGCGAATTATTATCGTCAAGTCAGGTCTGCCTAAATGTCCGTTTTTACGGATTTTTGACAAAACGGTGACCTAGATTTTACAGACTAGATTCCTATTGGCCATATTATACCTCTTTGTGTTCCTATACCACCTATGCATGCATTTACGATAATAGTTTATACCTACAATGACTACCAGTTAAGTAGTGGCCATCAAAAGATGCCCACCCCCACCTGATTTTGTCTACTTTTCACGTTTTCCCGATTTTGAACTCTTAAACGGCTTTCAACGTGCCATATTTTCATAAACAGACGTCTGAGAAGAGTTTATGGACCATGAACTGCTTGGTTGAAGTCCCTGCTATCATGACAGTTCAGCAGTCAGGGGACTTACTGAAATAGGTGATTTTTAAATCACTTATTTGAGTAGCAAAATCTGGGTTTTGTCACAAATTGGAATTTTGTATTTTTTTCCAAATTTTAAACACATAGGTTTAAATAATATCTTTTAATTAGTAAAATTTAAAAAAACAAAACTTTTTGCTTCTTTTAAGTAGAAAGGTTTCTGCCTTTGATGCTATCATTTAGCTGAAAATTCTATTTTAGTTGAAAAAATGCTATAATAATGGCTTTACATAATGAACTGATACTTTCTTAAAAGATTTTTCCCAGCAGTGGGAGTATTTTTCCTGTGAAGTTCAAGGTTTCATCTTTCAGATTATGTAATAAAATTCTACTGTTCGCGATAAAAATCTCACTGTTCGGGGGTGTTGAAATTAGTAGGGATTATTAAAAGAATGATACTTAAAGAAGTGATTTTTGGGAAGGAAATTGAGGTCTGATACTTAAACAAGTGATTTTTATGTAATTATCCTAGATTCAGTACAAGGTCATCACCTGAAATGACCTGGTCATCCTAGACAACACAGATGTTGGTTCTGATAAGTTTAGAAACATAATTAGTCCCTGGATCATTATTATTCTATATTTAAAGCTACAATAAAATTAAATCACTTCTTCTAGTGATTAATTTGTACTACTTAAATAGGTGATTATTAAAGAAAGACAACTCTAACTTCCAACCTTTATTGAAATAATGTTACTTAAATCAGTGATTTAGAAAATCACTTATTTAAGTAAGTCCCCTGACTGTTCAGGTGGGGCAGTTCAAAAAAGGTATGGAGGGTCATATGGGCCATCAAAGAATGGCATATAGGCGTCATTGGGGGTTAATGGGTTTATTGTATTCTCAGTTATGAATTGAACAATATAAGCTAAAACATATAAAGGAAATAGAGCATCAACGCGACGCAACAAATGACATTAAAATAAATAGAGTTATTTATTTTTACGCAAAATGTGATGCAATCCAAAATTTCTGGGGAGAACACTGAGAATCCAACTAAAATTTTTCAAAAAAAATTAAGTCTGGCTTATGGACTATTAAAAAAGTTAAGCGTGAGTCTCTTGCATTACCTCATTTCGTCATATCCGCAATGTAATACAAAAGAATCTTTCTTGAAATTGTTTCAGTCTTCTGAAGGGATAGAAAAGATTAAAATAAATAAGTTCTAGAGTAAATATATATTACTGAAATTAAACTGCAATGCAGTGGTTAACCATATCTAGCCAATTTCCATTAAAAAAGTTATATCATCAGATAAAATTTGTTCTATTGAAGTCAAATTTATATCAGATTTAAATAGATTCTACAATCCATCCATGGCCATGATAGCAGTCTGTTGAGTGCGAATCCAGCTATATTTTGTGGTACAAAATCTTATCTTGATGTAAAACGAGCTATTTTTATAAGATATGCACTAAATCACCGGACATTTGAAGAACTCTCAAAACAAGAGTTTCCCTAAGTTTGGACACATATTACACAAAATCTTAAGGGTGAAACATACATGCAGTTGTTTTTTAATGAAATTAAAGTATGTTATGAATTTGTTCACACAATATCATGTGATATTTGGTTTTATAAGTTAAATAAAGAAAAATCATAATTTTAGGTGTACGAATACAGTGGACTACACCATACCTTAATATTGATCAAGGTACCAAACGTGCATTGACTTCTAGAAATTAACCTTAGTTCTCAATTATGTTATGTTTTGATTCCATGGTTTTCTATAAAGTTGAAACTTGTTATATATCACTGTATATATTACATAGTTAGAATTAGCAGTATAAATATTTGTCAAAAAATGTTTTCTTGATCCAAAGTCATGAAAGTAACTTTTACATTAATTTGATTGCAGATTTTACATCAGCTGGACAACAGTCATGGGGGTCAGGGTCCTCTGGTTCACCTGGTCCAGGACAAACAGAAGGAAGTGATAAAAAGAAGAAAAGAAAGAGTCGTTGGGCACAAGATTCAGAGATGGAGAAGACAGTTATACCAGGGTTACCGACAGTCATTCCAACAGGGCTTTCAGCAGATCAAGAAAATCAGTACTTGAGTAAGTGTACAATCTTTCCCCCCAAAAAAATTCCTATTCTATAAACATGATAAATACAATGTTTATTATATATGTCTTTACATGCTTAATTCTTAAATTTTCAGCTTATTCTTTTGCAGAATTATAAGAACCAAAAAGAAGAATTTTGATACTTTTCCTTTTGAAATTTATATAGATACAGGAGATTTGTATGTACATGTTTATTTTCAGCCTGCTATCCAGACATTTACAGTGCTAGCTTTGAAGATAACTTTTTAATAGAAGTTTGTTTCAGGTACTACTGATGTGAGTTGGTAATTAAATACAGTAAAAAAATTACTATAGTTAAATGTTTTTTGGTTCCAATAATCCTAGTTTGTGATTTATTTGCTTTGATATTATTAATTAACCAATGTTAGACTAGTTTGATATCACATCAAGATATCACAACTAATACATATCTATACATGTATGTATGTTTATTATGAATGTGAGATGTACACAATGATGAAGTGTTGATAACAATTATTCATCAGTCCTTGTGTGGATATATCATGATCAGGGAGTTTTAAAGATTTATATTTTGTTGATGTAATAATGTATTATTTTTTTCTTTTAAATTTTAGAGAAAATGGATCACATCTGGCTGACAAGGAAAGCACTAATGCTGAGACTGTACTCTTTCTTTCTTTTTGTCCTTCATTTTTTAAATTTTGACAATTTTAGGTTGTGCATTTTTCTGGATTTATTAAAAATAGTAATCATGGTTATACATGGTAAACAGTATTTATTTGAAAATCTTGTAAAAATGTCTCAGAAATTTAGATGGAAGATATATAGAGATACATCGTTATTTCAAGTACATGAAAAGTTTTAACATAATAGAATTGTATGAAAATAAACCAAGGGAACAACTGCGAAACCTGAAAACTTTAGATAAATTTGTTTAAGTATGACAGACAAACTCTTGAGAAAAAGAATGTTCTTGCTACTCTCTGTCCTGACTTGTTACATGCACAAACCTCTCTTTACCTACATGTATCAAGACCATGTAATTTTGTAAAACTAAGAAACACAATTAAAAAACTGACGACTAGGAACATGGAAACATAAGACTGCATTTCTTTGAAAACTTTGTAAAGAAGCTTAAATGTGCTTTCTTCTGCAGGAAGGTTTCAAAGGTGGACAAAGCTCTTGGTTGAATACTTGCAATCAAACAACACTTTAATAAACAAGTTTCATGATATCTATCAATAACTTAATTGAAATTTCCAGTACAAAAAAAAATGCTTGTAAAAGTTCATAGAATGAACTTGAATGACAAACATCCAATGAGATAAAAAAAAAACGGTTATTGTTTATTTGTCTAATGATGTAAATTTGTTTTTGTGATTTAGTCTAATTATCCTGATCAGGACAGACGACTTATGTCGAGGAAACTTCAACCATCAAAGCACTGAACCATCTGCCAGCATTTAGCAAAAAGAACTTCAATCATGCCTTTCATTTAAAATTTGATATAGCAACCTTTAAAAATGGTACTTTGAAGAAATATTTTCTGAGAAAAGTTAAAGCTTCAAAAACATTTTTCTTGGACGCTATAAAATGATTTTGCTTTCAAACTCACTTTCTGTTTGAGTAGGCATATGGTGGCTAAAACTGCTACTTAGTAACTCAGTCCAAAATGCCCCACCTCCTACGGAATTTACATGCTGTTTCTTTTGTTGTTATTTTATATCAATAAAATATCAGCATTTGTCGGTATGGGAAATCACTAACAATCAGATAAGTATCTAATGGAAAAGAACAGTGTTTGATTAACTGAACTTTTTCATTTTAAAACAATTTCTGCTTTTTGTTGGATGAATCATTCTTATTTACAAAAGTGCAAATTTCTTAGTGCCTTTATTGTTAAAAAGATCATTAAAACTGAATTTCTGTACTTCTGTTGCTAGAATGATTTATCTTCTCAAAGTTTGGGTATTTTATTTATAATGACCTGAATGTTAATATTACTGTATAATAATGACTACTGTTACTTTACAGTGCAACTACAAATTGAGGAGATTAGTCGTAGACTGAGAACGGGAGATCTTGGCATACCACCCAACCCAGAATCCAGGTTTGATTTCTGTAATATTGATGATTTTGACACAGGATTTTCCCACTGGTAGCCTCAAGCTTGGTGCTGTTATGCCTTTATAAAGAACTGCCAGTAGTAGAAAGCTAATTTGCATGTGGGGTCACCTTGTCAATTTTACAATTACAGTAGCAAAGAATCTCTTAAGGATGTACTCAGGTGAAGTTTTGGAATAAGTGTCAAATGTTTGTACTCCTTGGTGTTTTTCCATGTTTTCCATACGATACAAGGTAAAATATTTTGCCCCATAACACCTGTAAAAAATTTATCTTTTAACATAAGAACTCATAAAAGGCCATTTGACAAAATTTAAGCAGATTCTTGATTTTCTTTCTTTTGATTTGAGACCCAAATAATACCAATGCAAATATAAGGTTAAAGTCTGATTCAGCCTTTTCCTGCCATATTTTATAGATAAAATATCTCGAAAAAGGAGCTCCATGACCTATCAAAATTTTTAGCTTAGTTTGATCCTGAACTAATACTCTTCAAATTTAAAGTAACATTTTTTTAAATTCTTAATTTGTTTAATTTTACCTTAGATCACCTAAGTACATCCTTAAGTTTTTATTCATTCTCTTCAAAATTTAATTGTCAAAAAGTACTGTGTTGTTTGTTTTGTTAAATGTTTTGTCTACAGATAAAAAATCTTTTGATATACATGTATAACAAATTATAAACAAATTTTGAGATATTGGCTGTTCTATTAAAAAAGTACAGAAAGGCACTTTGAAAATTTATAGAAGCAATTTTATAGACCTACTTACATTTTAAACATGTTCAACATATTAATTCACACCAACACATAATTATAAATTCAAGTTTCCTTCTCTTGGTCCCATCAATGTTTTTTTATAGAACTGCCCATAGCAATTTGTTACAGGTAAAAAAGGGGTCTCCTATGTGTTCCCATGTACTATGTAGCTCTAAAATGACTATTGTATAAATTTTCACAGAAAAATAGTTTAAGTGTTAGCTTTATTGGCAATTAAAATAAGAATTTGGGGAACAAATTATTTGAAATATGTTGAGTTTCTGTGACATTATTAAACATTCAGCTACTTTTTATCATTTTTGTTCAGTATTTCACTGTTTGTTTGAAGATATGAAAATTCTTTTGTAAAAAATTGCAAAAAAATTAAAATTTAAAGTCATTTTGGAGCTTCAATATGAAAACTGGCAGTTCTTTAAAACTTGAAGTATACAGGTAATGTACAAGCTATTTTTGCTCATATATGATAATTTATTTTATTTGGTTTTTTCTAATCAAAGTTTCTTTGTTAATCATTTTTTATTGACAAATAATAAATTTCGCCCTTTCAGTTGAGCTGCTGAGAAGCACATCTTGTCCCCATTGGTTTAAAGAGACCCTTAATTTCAGACCTCAGTAATATACAAATTTATAATAAGAAACATTAATTTCAGAAGTATTGTTGTGTATTTATGTCAACTAATTCATTTATAATACAATTATATTAAAAGTTATTTGTAGTGCTAATCCATTCCTCAAAATTTCAGCATTAATACTCTTATCTTTTTCCATAATATATTGAAATTCGTTTCAGAAGTTGGTATAATCCATTTTAATTCTCTATTTACCAGTATTTTAAATTTTGTGATCTTTTTGTCTAATGAGTTCATAATGAATTTGATTAGGTTGACTCCAGTAATGTGAGTTCTCTTTCAGAAAAGATTCAGTAATAATTGTGATGTGTATTAGACAACATGTTTATTTTAAAGTATTGGTTGAAATATACAGAATGATGGTTGTTTTAAAGTCAAGGGCAGAAAGTATCGTTTTGAGTCTGACAGGACTAGCTGAGATACTTAATTTCTGTCAACTTCAAAACTGCTGTTATTCTGTTATTTTTTGTTTACACCATAATTAATCTTGGGTCAGGTTACTCTTGGTACTATCTAAGAAATTACTTATAACTATGTATATCCAAGTAATAAGGGGATACAGGCAGAAAAAAACACAAGACAATTGTCAAGATACTGAACTAGTGTTGTATCTTTTGGTGTTTATTTTAAACCAACACAATATGTTAGGTAGTAAATTAGTTTACTTTCTGGTTACAAAAAATTGAGTCTGTTTGTTAATTCAGAATATAATGGGAAATATTCATCTAGTTACAAAATTATAGGAAACTATAGAACAGTTTGCAAATTGTCATAGAAAAAGTCTTATTTACTTCTATCTTACATAGGGCAGTTGGCCCAGCTGTACATAACCTTAAAAGGGCTGAAGTCTTATCAAGTCCTGGTCAACATGGTCAAGTGGTTTATATTCTTTAGAGGGTTGAGTCATTTGAGATATACTGTGGAAAAGGTGGAAGTTTCTTAAGACATATATATATAACAAATGCTGATAACAATTTACATAATTTAATCAATTTTGATATGAAACCAAGTTATCACACCAACCATTTAGTGACACACATATTTTTGTCTTTTTAAGCCTACATGATACATGAAGCAAAAGATATGAAAATAATAGTGTATCATGAACTGCCACTGGCCACTTAAATGTATGCAAGTTTAAACATACTATCTTTCTTAGACGTCCTGGGTGTGTTTTAGGTCATTATATGTAGGGAAAATATTCATCTAGTTTTATTATTTAATTTAAATGTTAATGTACATGTAAGATATTAACATCAGATAACAAAAATACATTTGAAACATCTGGCTTGCAGCCTTTTCAATGTATAGTATGAATGTCAAACTTGTGTTTTTTATTTACAAATACACGAAGAAATATTTCTCTTAAACATTCACATTTAAAATTCCATATTAAGGTAAATTCTTTCAATTGATAAATTCTATAATCCTATTCTTTAGTAACTGGCTTTTTGTTGAAATTCAGGATATTTGACAATGTTTGATGACATTTATAAATAAATGAAACTTTTTTTTAAACCTTCCATGCCAGGTCTACGAACAGTTAAATTGAATAAAAAATATATTTAAGTTTAATATCTTTCCAGATCTTTGAGAAATGTTCTGTTTGATATGTACAAACTTTTTCTAAGTTTGAAACCTTTCTTGATCTTTGATAAATGTAGCACACACAAGTCCAAATGGTGGTGGTATAACATGGTTTCACATTGTTTCATGATATCACAATGGTGTTTTATTTGATATTCTACAGATCTCCCTCACCAGAACCTATTTACAACAATGAAGGCAAGCGTCTCAATACAAGAGAATACAGAACTAGGAAGAAGTTGGAGGAAGAAAGACACAAACTGGTTCAAGACGCCATGAATAGTAACCCTGATTATAAACCTCCCGCAGATTACAAGTAAGAATTAAGGATAAGCATGTTAGGTAGAGGGAGAGCAGTACCAGCTGGTTACAAGTAAGAATTAGGGACAAGATTATTAGGTAGAGGGAGGACAGGGAACAGCACATTACAAGTAAGAACTAGTGATTTTCATATTAGGTAGAAAGAGGACAGGGGAACAGTTGTGAGCAAATTTCAGCAATTTACTGAAAAAGATATACAAAAGTCTTGTATATTTGATGAATTGAAAACAGATTTTATTATACTATCTAAAAAGGCTATAAAAGTTATAGCAATACTAATACAGTAAGAAGTTATATCAAACACATATGACTATGTCCAAACCATTTATTTATCTTAGTATACAAGTATGAACAATACTAACTTTGAACAGAGAAATATGGTTATGGATATATTTTACTATTTATAAAGTTTCAATTAGAAGAAAAATTGTATTGAACAAAGTAGACTGTCAGAGACAGGGAGATCTTGAAAATAATAAATATTCCATACTTTACATGAATATGATAATTTTATGATGTATACCAGTATTTTTTTTACCTATTTGTTTCTTGTAAGTTGTAACCTGAAAAGGTTTACTGTGATTGTTCAATAAAGAATGAAATTCAACAACAAAAATATTTTGAAAAAAATTGAGTGAAAATGTATTCATAAATTTGTATTTATATAAAGATTGTAGAATATAATCCTGTCTTTATTTATTTCAGACCTCCCATTATACGAGTGAGTGACAAAGTAATGATCCCACAGGATGAACACCCAGAAATTAATTTTGTAGGACTTCTTATTGGTCCAAGGGGAAATACTCTTAAAAATTTAGAAAAAGATGTAAGTTTATATATTTTATGATATCACCCTATTGAAAATGAACATAAAAAAAAACAAGAGAAAGGAGTAAATTTGTACCTTTGTTTATTTGACCAAGTAAAAAATTTCTGAAAAACTTAGTTTGTAGGAATATTGTATAGACTTCAATTACTCTTGTACTTGGGAAATAATCATCTGACACTAAATTACACATTAAAGTTTTTGATTATCCTGGCATAATTCTGCACATGCTCAGCTTCATATCTGTTTATCACAATAATAAATTTGTTTTCTTTAAAGTTTCATTTATAAGACAGTACTGTGGATTCATTTGAACAATGATTAAAGAAAATTATACATTCATTTAAATTTATGATTCATGTGTTTCCATAAAGTCCATGAAAACTGGTATTGTATACATAACGAATCCACAGTAATTGATATTCAATAAAAAAAAATCACAAGCAAGAGCAATATTTTATTCAATCAGCATGTAATGTAAACAAACACTTTTAATTCTCCTTCTCCTCAGACTGGTGCCAAGATAATTATCCGAGGGAAAGGATCAGTGAAGGAAGGTAAGATAGGAAGGAAGGATGGACAACCATTACCAGGAGAAGATGAACCACTCCATGCCTATGTCACAGCTAATAATCCAGAAAATGTCAACAAAGCAGTAGAAAAGGTAGAAGATATTTGTCTCATTGGAAATCTTACTACATCTCTGTATTCTTAAAAAGCAACTCATGCAGTAAAACAATTATGGTTAAACTTGGAAAAATTTATTTTATGTGATTTTTTTTTTTTAAATCTTGAAGATTAGGACCTGTCATATACATGTAAATTTTGCTAAAAAGTGATAATATATTGCTGTAAATTGTTGAATGAGTACATTTTTACTAACAAAAGTTATTTTTATTCAATCATTAAAAACAATTATTGAGCATAATTTGTTTTTATATTCTTTCATCTAGTCTTGCATTCAAAATACTAAATTTTACAGATAAAAGAAATAATAAGCCAGGGCATTGAAGTTCCTGAAGGACAGAATGATTTAAGACGACAACAGCTGAGAGAACTGGCTTTACTGAATGGTACACTGAGAGAAAACGATGGATTAGCGTATGTATTTAACTAACATTTGTTAAAATAAGCAGTCATGTGAAATTTAGGAGAGAGTGAAATCATAACAATTAAAACAGCAACCAAACAACATAAATCTGAACATTCTGATGTTTATTACTGAAACTAAAAATGTTTACGCCAAATGTTTCAAATAATCAAATTTATACATCTTGAATTTACAGAAAACATTATAATATTCAAGGCATGGTAATAATGAAATAAAAGTCTTGTATTTGAAGATTTTTTTAGCATTAATTGGTTATTTGATGATTGTAAATTGATTTTCTTCTTAATATGTTATAGACCCAACTATCCATAGATGTGTATTTGCCATTCACAAGTTCTCAGAACATGCTATTAGTCTGGTCTAAGGGAAATAACTCCACATAAAATAACAAGTTTAGACTGTTTGTCTGATTTCAAGTTGCCAATGAATTTAAGAAGTCTCCTTACTCACAAAAGTTTTGAATTGTTCACTGAGAATGTTGCATTTAGATATCCTGTTATGTGTCTTTGGTCTTTCCATTTTCTCTGGCATCTTCCACCAATGAAAAATGGCTGCAATGATATATCAGTGATTGCTGAAAGTGACATTACATATCAACAATCAATTACCGGTTATTATAATATTTAGAGGTATGTGGAATTTTTTTTAAGCCTATGGAGTTATTATGTTTCAACATAGAATTTAATTTATTTTTTAGTAAACTGAAACAGCTACAGGAAGCCTCCACTATCATCACGAACAATATCCTGTGTACTGTGTGTGGTGGAGCTGGACATTTGTCACAGGATTGTAAATCTAAAAGGTAAGCGTTAAAAGCTTAACATGGCTATTAGGTTGATAATAGTGTGTTGTTGAGAAGTGTTCAAATTATACTTCCTTATTCTATGAAATAATTTGATATGGAACACTAGTTTTGATTGGTTGATATCATCTGTTAATTGCATGCTGAACAGTATTAGTGGTTTGGCAATAGCAATCGATACCTCCAGTATAACCCAATGTTTTATTTTCAACATTAAACTAGTATTGCATTAGATAAGGAATGACAGAGCTGTGATTAAAAATTTATATCAGGCAAGTTTGGATTTAGTGGTATCAATTATTCGTTTTATTAAGTCTGCAAAACAAAGTTTGGAGACTTATTGTTTTTGCTCAGTTCTTATTATTTTTATTATTCTTCTTCTTCTTTTTCTTCTTTTTCTTCTGCCACTTTTAAAAATGAACTTGTCCGCAGCGTTTCTCTACGACCGCTTGTCAGATTTACTTAGGGTTTCATAGAATGGTAGGTGAGCCATCAATCTTTCGTTTGTGCATTGGGGTCTATTAAGGAGTATTTTGGGAGGTAGAAAGGAAGGAGGGGTTTACTATAGAACTCTATGGGATTTTATTTTCTAAAATTTTCAAATGAATATAACTTGAAAACTGTATGTGATAGACACATGCAGTCTTCAGAAATGATTATAGGACAATAAAACAAATCACATGAAATATAGGGGGAGTCCATAGGGGGTCATCCCCACCCCCTTCAATTTGAGAATATGCTTTTATCTTGTAAACGGTCCAGATCCCCACCCCTAAACCATATATATTCTTGAATGGGACGATAAAACAAATCAAATGAAATTAAAGGAAAGTCCCCGGGGGTCATCCCCACCCCGTTCAATTTGAGAATGTGCTATTATCTTGTAAACGGTCCAGATCCCCACCCCTAAACCATATATATTTTTGTAGGGGACAATAAAACAAATGAAATGATATAAAAAGGAAATTCCGAGGGGGGTCACCCCACCCCCTCTTGTTTGAAAACTTGTAAACGGTCAACATCCCCAACCCATAACCATATATATTCTTGAAAGGGACGATAAAACTAATCAAATGAAATTAAAGGGAAGTCCCCGGGGGTCATTCCCAACCCGTTCAATTTGAGAATGTGCTATTATCTTGTAAAAGGTCCAGATCCCCACCCCTAAACCATATATATTCTTGTAGGGGACAAAAAAACAAATGAAATGATATAAATGGAAAGTTCTTAGGGGGTCAGCCCACCCCCTCTTGTTTGAAAACTTGTAAACGGTCAACATCCCTACCCCTCAACCATATATATTCTTGTATGGAACAATAAAACTAATCAAATGAAATTAAAAGGGAGTTCCTGGGGGTCACCCTTACCCCGTTCAATTTGAGAATGTGCTATTATCTTGTAAACAGTCCAGATCCCCACCCCTAAACCATATATATTCTTGTAGGGGACAATAAAACAAATAAAATAAAATAAAACGGAAGTCTCGAGGGGGTCACCCCACCCCCTCTTGTTTGAAAACTTGTAAACGGTCAACATCCCCACCCCTAAACCATATATTTGTTGGTAGGGGACAATAAAACAAATGAAATGAAATAAAAGGGAAGTCCTGAGGGGGTCACCCCACCCCCTCTTGTTTGAAAACTTGTAAACGGTTAACATCATCAACCCTAAACCATATATATTCTTGTATGGGACAATAAAACAAATCAAATGAAATGTACGTAAAGTACCTGGGGGTCACCACCACCCCTTCCTGTTTAAATACTTATAAATGGTGGAGATCCCCACCCCTAAGCCATATATATTCTTGTATGGGACAAAAAATCAAATCAAATGAATATGGGACCATATGAATGGCGAGTTATGAGAGCTTTGTTTGGGAGACTTCGTAACAGCATCCTGTTACAATTACTTCTTGTTTTATTTGCGAGAGTCAAATCCTCTATTGACAATTGGATTTTTGGCAATATCGTAACTGACATATTCAGGTCAAATTCATAGAAAAGAAGTATTCAACTCTTGAGCACATGTTTTGTTATTATATTCTTTAATAATAATATAGATCTGCTTTGTGTAAAAAAAAATTATATAAATGAAATGTCTTTCAAACGGACAACTATCATTATGATTTTGATGTGTGAAATTGGGCATGGATGCAGATCAATGGGCGTTGGTAATTAGAAAAAAATCTTTGTACTGCTCATCTTTTTTCAACACACTGAAAATCCAACAAAAGAGGTGTAGATTTTCTGCCATGTGTTTAAGTATTAAACTTTGAGGCATATTTCTGTTTCAGACCAGGAGATACCCTGAAGAATTTCAGTATGCCCGCTCACCAGAATTCAATGGCTGATAGAGCTAAAATGGACAGTGAGGTAGGAACAAATTTGATAGAATACACAATGTCTGTTTTATGTAATTTTTTGCTGTCTTAGGCTTCAGCTTACATGTGCTTTGCTTTGATTGATATAAAGGACTCTTTCACAAAAAATAGGCCTAAGATATGCTTCTTATAAAATATGATACATTTAAACAGCTACTTTTGATGGTGTCTTTCATCAATTCTACTGTTGACCATCTGAGAGTTAGTTTATGATCAATTATTTTGTTAATAATTTATGTTGAATATATGCCACTATCAATTATTTAATGCTCACACATTTCTAACAGGCTCTGGTTCACATCCCATGTATTTGTGACCATTAATCACCAATTGACAAAAAGAAAAGTTTTCAGTTCTAGTAAAAGGAGACATTTTTTTATAATAAAAAATATAGTCGCAAAAGTAGAGATAGCAACATGTAAACATGTTCAGATATACCAGCACCATCTGGAATATATAGGAGTCTAAGGCTTCAAAATATTTATGGTAAAACACCAGAAACAGTTCAAAAGAAACAAATCTTCCAAAATTGTTGTTTTGAAAAGATTGCATAGCTAAAGGACATGTTTTGAATTATGAATTATATCAATATTTGTTGTTTTCAGTACATGTCGTTGATGGCAGAGTTAGGAGAAGGACCAACGTCATCACCTAAACCACTGTTACCTTCAAATCAGCACAATCGTCCTCCATCACAACAGTTTAGGTTACCAATAACACAACCTCCTCCTAACCCAATGGTAAGTTTATCTGTTGGGTAGACATACATGTACTATGTTTTGTCTTATCAAGCATGCAGGCTGCAATAATGATAATTATTTCCCACAATTTGACATTGGGAAATTCCTATTATAATACTGTATAGCGAGTTATTTTCACAGGTGTAAAATTTCGCAATTTTCATTGAATAAGGTGTATGAAATATTTTGGCAGTTATTATTTTGGTGGACTCAACACTTTTATCGATATCTTTCCATTAGCTTTTTTAAATTGGCGGAATTTATTGTGGCGATTTCGTTTTATCCGCAAAAATAAGCTAAAATTTACACTCCGCGAAAATGACCCGCTATACAGAAGAACAAGTAGTTATTTGACTGCAGGGCCATTGTTGAAGAGCAAAATATTTCTTTCTCGCATATGAATTTGAACAAGTTTTATTTGTTATTTGTAACACTTTAATACAGTGAGAAAAGCTGGTTTTAATCATCATGCACTTTCAATCCTTCAATTTATTGAGTGGCTATGATTTAAAGCTGTGTCAGACAACATGCACCTTGAACAAAATTAGCTTTCTACAATGCATCACATTTTGTTTTTGAAATCAGTGATTTTACAATATACAATCAGCTTGATGTCTTTTCTTTTATTTTTAGTCTTTGAATCCACCATGGCAGCCTCATCAACAAAGAAACATTCCTCCCCCACAAGTGGTCAATATAACCAACCTTGGTGGTCAGCAGCCAAATCAGCCCCCTAACAGCTACAACGTACAGCCTGTACCACCCCCATCTTCTGTACCCTCATCAATGGTACCGGCTCCAGTACCACCACCAAGCTCAGTGATGTCATCACAAGCTGGTCCAATGATGAGACACTGGCAACAGCCGGTATCTTCAGCACCACAGAGTAAGTGGCAACAGCCACTATTGTCAGCACCACAAAGTAAGTGGAATCAGAGGACATGGTCAGAGCCACAAAGTATGTTTGTTGTATATGTAACCACCCCATACAATCAGGGGAAAATGATTTAATGGTATTTAAAGTGGATAAAAATTTTGGGTGGCATCAAATAGTAATCAAAATAAACTTGTCTTGGACGAATTACTGAGTAAGCCAGATGCATGTTTTGTTTAAAGACTCATTGCTTGAATAAAATAAGCTCAAAATGTTATTTATTCCAGGAACAAACATCAAACATAAGGGAAAGGAAAGATACATTGAATACACATATGAAAATAGGTTATGCAAGACACAATATAAATTTGGTACATTTGTTGAATGTTAGAATGTCAAAAAGTAGGATGTTCTTGTTCAAAGGGAGATAACTACTAGAATCTTGAAATTTCCTTCAAATGTTCAGATGTAGGAACATGGTTGAAAGGAAAATAGCAAAATATACTTGGTATTAAAAGATGCATATGTCTCAGGATGGTTATTGAATTGAAGATTTTATTCTAGTGAATTGGTTATTTAAATGTACATGCTTTACTAATGAGGGTTTTGATTTCAGATATGCAGCCTCGACCTGCATTGATGTCAGCTCCTCCCCCTCCTCCTCCAAGTGGGCATCCTCAGCAATCACAGCCATGGATGCAACAGCCACCAGGTACATATAATTTTCTGCAAATACTGGAACTTCAAAAGTGAATTGGATTCACAATGGACTGTATTCATTTACTGTGAAAAAGAGGCCAACAATATCAAAGAGATATTCAAACCAATGTCCAAAAAAAAAAGACAATGACATGACAAGAAAAGACAAATAATAGTTTACAAAGCACAACATAGAAAACTAAAGATTAGAACTCCACCAAAAAATAAGGGATGGTCTTGAGTGCTCTGTGAGGGTAAGCAGATCCTGCTCCACATGTGGCAGATACTTGTAATATGAAAATTCATTAATTTTGATTAAAATTCTGCTTTGAATACTGTTTGAGTGACTATGTAAGGTTTATTTGGGGTACAAGGCAAACAATATAATCATAGAAACTAGAATGACAAATATTTAAATCATTTCTTATATTTTTTCAGTACAAGGAGTTCCTCCTCCGCCTCCAGTGACATCAACAACGGGCCAAATGCCATGGCAACCACCTCCGCCACCATCTAACATGTCTCCATGGCAACAGCATCCCCCACACCATGGACATCAACAACAAATGCAGAATCAGTTGCCTCCTCCTCCACCCCCTCCCAGTAGTCAGCAAGGATACAATCACATGGCCCCACCCCCACCACCACCCGGAGGATATAATATGTTAGCCCAGCCACCACCACCGCCACCAAACTGACAGATAAATATTGTAATGGACTGATTTGTTTTAAGACATTTGTACATGAAATTCATGCTGATTTTACTGCATTCAGTGGCTTCAGAGATAAATCTGGAATTGACTGTCATTTTATTGGAACAAGATATTCTTTTACGATATATTATATATGTAGAATTGACTAGTATCTCATTTTAACAAGATACTAATTAATGATTTTTAGTAGAAAATTAATCAAGTCACTTATTTTCTATAAAGAAAAGAATAAATGGAGGATTTGTAACAGGTAATATTAGTAGTTGACAGATTGTAGGCGCCTATATAATAATGGTTCTAGTGATGGATAGACATTATATGTTCCTGTGGCACTGGTGGATGGACCATAGATCTAGTTTTGCTATAAGCAGAAGGATCGTGGGTAATTTCTGAATTCCAGATTTATTTCTTCTGATTTGAAATTTGACATTTGTTTATATCATGCCAGTCAGATCTGTGTAAAATTTCTATGATGGATATATGTCAATTTCAATTAAATCATTAATTTTGTCATAATTTTAGTTGTTGTCTAAGTTTTATATAGATATAACAAGATGTGGCATAAGTGCCAAGGAGGCAACTCTCCATCCAATCACAATTTGTAAAAGTAAACCATTATAGGTCAAAGTCTTCAACACAAAGCCTTGGGTCACATCGAACGGCATGCTATAAAGGACCCCAAAAAATGACGTGTGAAACTATTCAAACAGGAAAACCAACGGTTTAATCTATTATATATAAAACGAGAAACGACAAATACCTATGGACCACATCAACAAACGACAACTACTGAACATCAGATTATGAATGGAAGTAAACTTCAACCACACATATATAATACAGTATAACAGAGCATTCAAAACTAAAAAATGAGTTTTGAAAATTCTGTGAAATATTTTATGGAATTATTACACAATGCTAACAAAATAGGGTTTTAATACTGCCCTTTTAAATGTTACAATGCTATTTTTAGCTCACCTGGCCCGAAGGGCCAAGTGAGCTTTTCCCATCACTTTGCGTCCGTCGCGGCCTCCATCGTCGTTAACTTTTACAAAAATCTTCTCCTCTGAAACTACTGGGCCAAATTAAACCAAACCTGGCCACAATCATTATTGGGGTATCTAGTTTAAAAAATGTGTCCGGTGACCCAGCCAACCAACCAAGATGGCCACCATGGCTAAAAATAGAACATAGGTGTAAAATGCAGTTTTTGGCTTATAACTCAAAAACCAAAGCATTTAGAGCAAATCTGACAGGAAGTAAAATTGTTGATCAGGTCACGATCTATCTGCCCTGGAATTTTCAGATGAATCGTATAATCGGTTGTTAGGTTGCTGCCCCTGAATTGGTAATTTTGAGGAAATTTTGCTGTTTTTTTGTTATTATCTTGAATATTTTTATAGATAGAGATAAACTGTACACAGCAATAATGTACAGCAAAGTAAGAACTAAAAATAAGTCAGTATGACCAAAATAGTCAATTGACCCCCTAAGGAGTTATTGCCCTTCATAGTCAATTTTTAACAATTTTCTTAAAATTTGAAGATTTTCAATAACATTTTCCACAGAAAGTACTGTTATAGATAGAGATAATTGTAAGCAGTAAGAATGTTTAGTATAGTAAGATCTACAAACACATCACCATCACCGAAACACAATTTTGTCATGAATCCATCTGTGTCCATTGTTTAATATTCACATAGACCAAAGTGAGCGACACAGGCTCTTTAGAGCCTCTAGTTATTATTTCCAGTACAAAAAGTTCCTGCTATTGTTGAAGTGCAATGATGTGAATTTTACTATCTGTGATTATGATACTGTAAATTCAGAAATTATTGCCTGCATTTATAATTGCATTTTTTTTCATTTTAGACTAAATGTGATTTGAATTTTTGCGATATTGAGAAAAATCCTGTTCAATTTATAAAAAAAAAATCAAAATGCGAGATTAAATTATTGCGATTATAACCCTGTGCATTTTTTGCAATAATAAAAACTTAATTTTTGAATTTATAGTAGTATGAGTGAATAGATGTGGGTTTAATTGCAAGGTGACAGAAACCAGAAATCACAATAAAACTAATTAAATGTGTAGAGACATGTACGGACCAACAACATCTGTCAAGATCTAAATCGACCTAAGTCTTGAAAAATTGGCAATATATTAAAAGAGAACTAATTAAAATCTGCCATCAACACCAGACTCAATGTAAAATTAACAAATAACAATAGCCATTTTTAACCGGATTTTTGTGACAAAAATGTCGGTTATTGATTTGGGGATGTACGGCGGTCGGGCTGTCGGGCGGGCGGCAATCAAATGTTGTCCGTGCATTAACTCATGAACCGTTCAACCAAAGCTTTTAAAATTTTAATATGTTATTACTGACAACTATACAAAGGTCAAGTTCAATAATGGCGATTTTGACTTTTACCGTTCAGGAGTTATGGTTCTTGAAAGATTGAAAAATGGAGTTGTCCGTGCATTTACGCATGAACTGTTCTACCAAAGCTTCCCAAATTTTAATATGTTGTTACTAATGAAAGAATGGAGGTCAAGTTCAATAATGACGAATTTGACTTTTACCGTTCAGGAGTTATGGTTCTTGAAAGATTGAAAAAAGTAGTTTCCAGTCGTGTCCGTGCATTTATGCATGAACTGTTCTACCAAAGCTTCCGAAATTTTAATATGCTGTTACTGATGACAAAATGGAGGTCAAGTTCAATAATGACGATTTTGACTTTTACCGTTCAGGAGTTATGGTTCTTGAAAGATTGAAAAATGGTTTTTCCCGCCGTGTCCGTGCATTTACTCATGAACCATTCAACCAAAGCTTTTGAAATTTTAATATGTTGTTACTGATGACAAAATAGAGGTCAAGTTCAATAATGACAATTTTGACTTTTACCGTTCAGGAGTTATGGTTCTTGAAAGATCGTAAAATGGCGTTTCCATTCAGGTTGTTGCATTTACTCATGAACCATTCAATCTAAGCTTTTCAAATTTTAATATGTTGATACTGATGACAAAATGGAGGTCAAATTTGATATTGACGATTTTCACTTTCACCATTCATCAGTAATGGTTCTTGTGATATAGCCAGGACACAAATAAATGTTAATAAATCCGGTTTGCTGTCGTTGTGACAGCCTCTTGTTAAAGTTAGTATATGGATAAATGAAGATGTGGTATGAGTGCCAATGAGAACTCTCCATCCAAGTCACAATTTGTAAAAGTAAACCATTATAGGTCAGAAGTAACATCTCAAAAATACTGAACTCTGAGGAACATTAGATTCCTGACATAGAACAAGTGTGAACAATTGGGTTTAAACGTGTTACCAAACCTTCACCCTTATCTGAAACAATAGTGTAACATCACAACATAGAAAGACACTATAAAATATCTAAATGAATTGCTTAACTCAATCAAAAGACCTATTAACACAAGTCAACATACACTGAATGAAAAAGTTTGATCTGATACAATGTAAATACAAAGCTGGTTTTATCTGAGGCATGGACGACAATCTGACCGTGTGAATTATTTTTGTAAAGCTTTATATTTCAGCAGGTAGGAGGACGTGAATGCTTCTTATCTAGCCTATGCCTTATTCTATGAAGGTTCGTTTGTCATATGACCATTGTCCTACTCATTTTCATATTTCGGTGATTATAGATTTTCTCATTTATTGTGTCAGAGTAAAAGGTTACTACTATTTGGTCAATGAAATCATTGAAAGGTCTGCATGTCTGTCAGACAGGGTTGACCTCAACCTCATTTCATAGATCGGTGATCAAGGTTGAAATAAATGAGAAATTCAAGTTCTCAGATACTATACGATAATGGTTTACTTTATGTGGTGTATGGAATGATTGCTTGGGTTCTCTTACCTTCATCTCATTTGCATGGTTTATTAGGTAATTAATGAATGTCCATAGTTTTATTCCTATCTGAAATTCAACTATATTTGGTGTAAGGTGTGAGTGTTAGATGTACATTTCTAAATAGCTGGGTTCATATGACCATGACCTCATTTTCATGGTCATATGTCAAAGTTTAGTTTTTCTGGTTAAGTCTTGTTTTTTTAAATATCTATAGGCATACAATGTATAGATTGACAGTAAGTTGTACATGTCCATCTAGCAGTTATCAAATGACCATGACCCCAATGATCAGTGGCCAGTGAAGAGTCAGTGAAGTGTCGAGCTTTCGTTGTTTAGTCAGTGTCTATAAATAATAGGAATAATATTTTTGGTGCATGGAATTATTGAAAGGATTAATGTTGTCCTGGTAGGGTTAATCTGAACTTGACCAGCATGATTTATGTCGATCATTGATAATAATGAGTTAATGTGATATAGAAAAAAAATCACGTATCCATAGGTAAGAAAACATATGCTCGGTATATATAACTTGCTAGATAACGAGCAACATTTGAAAAAAGAAGCAATATAACCATGCAAACACACCCTGAATTTAACTGATGTCCCGTTTAGTTAACCCCATATCGTCCTTATACGAAAGGCCCCATTGGTTGAACGGAGTTCATAAATTTCAACATACACTATTTTCCATTGACAGTCCAAATGTTCAACTTCCATGGACTTATAAAATATTGTATGATGGTATGATACTAAACTTGATTTTCATATGATGAAGACATAATCTTTCAATCAGTTTAATTGAGGTCTGGCGCTGGCATGCCAGTTATTGCTAGTAGTCGTTCGTTTATTTATGTATCATTGTCATTTATAAACGGCAATCTCAAAATACTCCTTTCTTATATGTCAAATATTGGCCGCTGAACTAGAACATATATACATGTATACATTATTTTAACGACTTTATTGTTAGTATTTGTTGTTTTTCTTTTTGGACATGTTTGTTTTTCACTCGAAATATGACATGTGATGTGTCCTTGGTCTCCTTCCCTCATACAGCCTGTGATGAACTGTATACATATGGAATTACTGTTTCATTTTTGGATGACTTTTTTTTAACATTTCACGGGAGAGCGACTTTGATTTCAAAACGACACCTACACATCTGCTTGAAATATATATATGTGGTGGTGTTTAACGACCTTGACTGGCCTTTCAGCCCTCGCACGGTCGGCTCGGTGCCCGAAGGCGTTTGGTGAGCTTTAAATATTCTGGTGCCATGGGTCAGGAACAAGTAGTGGAGGTCGCAATATGGAGGCCGCCATCTTGGTTTTGGTGAGTTGTTTTTGGTTTTTGACTATTTTGATGTTTATTTTCACTAACGGCTGCTTTCAGGGCCAGTTTGGTCAGCTTGGCAGCCCGCTAGCCTCGATGATGGAGAACTGGTAGATGATCTCGGACGTAGTTCGAAAGATGACAGGAAGCATTATCAGGACCAAAGCCGTGAGGCAGTGAAATGAAGGTCGTATCACCCAACAGCCTAGGATACAGCCCTCGGACGTTAATCGGCATAACACTCCCCATAATACAATGGTTTTGGAGTGCATGTTAACGCGGGTACGCCAAATACTACGTCTATCTGTACGGCATGGATCGGTTTCTGTCATCTTAAGTAGTAAGTCGTTGATATCTAACTGTAAACCCTCATCGAAGATAGCGGGTAAAGGAGAGCTGGCCCAGCACGTCCGTTCAGCTGTAATGACTGAGACGTGACTGATGATGGATTTGAATGCTTGAAATCGTTCTATTTGGATCTTATATATGTTACCAAATTGACAATTATGTAAATAACAGGTACTTTAACTTAGACAGATGTACTTTTGCCAAAAAGATTCTGGGCGAACTTTGCTGTAAAGCTAATATTTTACATTACAATAAAACAGCTCTGGAAGGTTAAGTAAGCACTGCGGTATGTGTTTTTTTCCTCATTATTCAAGGTCGTATGATGACCTGCAAGTGCTAACTTTTTCGTCTTTTTTTTCTTGAATGAATATCCATCTTTTAAAGAATGGCTCATTCTCAATCGAAGATAAATGAATAAATAAAAACAACAAAATTTGGGTGAGGTTATATTTTTAATTGTCCACGACAATCTGTTTAATTTTTAGTGTCCCAATAGGTTTGAAGACCCATCGTCATTTCTGTTTGGTTATGCCTCTCAGTAATTAATAATTAAATGTATTTGTTGCCATATACAGTCGATAATTCAATACAAAAATATTTAATAAACAACTTATAGATAAATCCTTTTATATGTAAAGAACAATTAATAAATACATGCTTTTGAGCTATAATAATCTATAACAACAAAGGTGTAATTCCGTCATATGACAAGATCTTTCTGGTATTATTATATATTAAAGCACAATGTGGTATAGATCACAGACTGTTAGATGTAATTGGATTATAATTGTATACTCAATTTTTGTAAACAATTATATTCCAACGATGATTAAGCGATTATAACAAAACCGCTCATCTGAAATAATCTGTTAATCTTAATGCAATAATTAGCACTAAGTTTAGTTTATACTTCGAATATTAAAGACGTTTCGTTTCAAGAAGGAGACTCCGTTGTTGGTATTGATGGGGGTTTGCTAGCCATTATCTTGGCGAGTTCGTTCATGTTTCTTTTTACCTTATATCGGAACACCCACGGAAGTTCTCGTTTAGGTAGAATTTTTTTAGGCGGTGGTAACATACTTAGATCGTCGTATTCGCCATCCTGTTCAGAAATAACACTGGGATAGACTATATTGTTTTCTGGGAATGTGTGCATTGTCCGGAAGGAGTCTGGAGTTCTCCGTATGAATGGAGAATGAGCCATAAATCCTCTCTCAGATTTTGATCTAATGTCTGAATACGCTGTCGGCGCAAGTTCCATTTTTGTTGCCATTTGAGTCTACAATAGATAAGATTTATGATTTCAGAAATAAAACGTGCAAACAATAAAAAAAACCCACCTTAAATTCAAATATGATTTATACTATAAACATATTGTTTTTTTTTTACTAATGTTTTACTTTATTATATATATTACTTTTAGTATGTCACAAATCTTTTATGATTTATTTGAAATTGTTTCTTCTTCTACTAAATGAAATTCACAGACCGATCTTTACTGAATTTGCCCATAAACTGTGATGAAGCGCTAGCATACCTATTAACTAAATATATATACAGTAAAAAGTCTGACAACTTAGGGACTCGATTGGTTTTCATAAATACAAACAGCAATTACTGCAATAGGACAAAATGACATGACATGTTTGGTTATCAAAATAAGATATTTAGCGCACTTCGGATAATATCAATAAGAGGGAACACACTATTTGGGGGGGGGGGGGGGGGGCGCTCTAATAATAAGCCAAAAAAATAGAGTGAATTAAGAACGATATTTTACTCTCATTCGTATTATGCAATCTACAATGAAATAATATTTCACAATTTGCATTATAAGTTAAGTGGCGGATCCAGAAAATTTCATAATAGGGCAGCCCACTGACTGACTCAGAAAGGGGGCCTGCTCCAGTGATGTTTCAGTTATTCCCTATATAATCAACAAAAACTTGAATTCCCCACAAAACAGCCCCTAATCCCTAAACCCACCTCTGCAGTATAGATATATTGTCTGTAGTCGTTTATTCAAGACGTGGAACATCAAATTTATAGGAGGAATCTTCCTTCATTCATAATGTCTATATGTAATTGACCTGGTTGTTTCTATGCGGTCTCGAGTGCATGTTAACGTTGTGTTTGAAAGTTCAATTGAAAATTCAATATTTTTCTATATTTTAAAAAGCGAGTGTTTTTTCGTCACTTTTTCACCAAATGTAAATATATGAGCCTCTATCCGTTTTTGAATGATATATAGGAAACATATAAGAAGCATCATGCAGTTATTAACCGCTGTTAAAAACTCTTTAATCCATTCTGAAAATTCAAACGGCAGAAGGAAAAAAAATCTGAGGGAATGACATCCACTCCAAACTGAGTAAACTTGGTGTTTCGACAGGGTAAAAATCTCTGGTTATTCATTCGGTGAATATAAAGGACAGACACTATTGGTAATTTCAGTGTTCGTACACCAAAATGAAAATAATTTTCATTGTAACAGTTTAGTGCGTCAGTAAAGTTGGAAAAATCACAATGTTTTTGGAGTATGCTTTTGAAAATATATTCTGGGGTCCAAATATAGTTTACCTGTAAATCACAAATCGATCTGAACGTGAGAATGAGTCCATCAGTACTAAATTTTGATTTATTAAGTATTACAAAATTAACTTTCAATCGTATTTTTAAACGCAAAGTGTTTTGATTGAATCCAAACGTTTCAAGTTTCTATCCCATGACCCTGTATAATATAGACTCGACACGACTTTTGTTCAAGTACAATATCACAGCAGAACTTATTGTAAGCTGATAATACTTAAACGCATTTATGTCAAAGCTATTAAATTAGAATGTTTAAACATCGAGCGAAAGCATCTTCCATGTTTGTGTCAATACAAACATTGATAAACACCCCTTACTATTTAAACTTTTATTATACAAAGTTTAAAACCTAATGGTTTTATATAAATACTTGAAAACTGAGATTATATATTATGAAGTAGAAGTCAAAGGCCCTGTATAATTTTTACATAATTTGTTCTATACATAAAGTAGAATGTCATATGACCTTGGATTGTTTGTGATTTATGAAAAAAAAATCTCCTTTGAAATTGCGCAGATTCACAAGCTTAGTACAATGCCGAATTTTATGACATGCAGCGGTAATGCATATCTGAAAACAATAAATTGGAAAACATTTTTTTTAGGTAATAAAACTCATATTAGGAATTTATATAACTTTATGTTATATAAATTCCTAACATGATTTTTATTACGTTCAAAAAAATATTTTGAATATAGGAAATGTATTTTTAACTAGCTATCTGACTAATAAGGATACATGATAAACACTCAAAATGAAATAAAAGTAAAAAGGAACACCAACGATGGAAATAATGATATTTAAAAAAATAAAAAATAAGACAAAACTTGATATGATTTAGGCGCAACATATAAAATTGAGAATGGAAATGGGGAATGAGTCAAAGAGACAACAACTCAACTCGACCAAATAAAAAACAACCAAAAAAAAAAAAAAAAAAAAAAAATAAGTCTTTTGATGTGGTAAATATGTATCCGGCGCTGTGTTTAAATATATACTTTTGGAAATGAATCCTTTGGTTGAATTAAGACCTATATTTTATATATAAGCTGCATGTTAGTTTCTGTTTTATTTGGTCTCTTGTGGGGAGTTGTCTCATTGGCAATCATATCATATCTTCTTTTTTATATATACACTGCTATGTGATATGTGTAAGAAAATGACTTTTCCTTTTCTTTACATTCACAAGAGTGTAGGCAGCACACTTTATTGATAGTTGTTTACAAAGTCAGTGCTATAGAATTTATTTACAATAATGTCAATAGGTACACAGCTACTTTTGCATAGGTACTATTTCTGTACTAAAAATCTGTAGTACTGGAAAACTACTTTTAATATTCAGTACTATTTTGTTACTTTAAAATTATTGTAATATTAAGGTACCTGTAATTTACAGTACTTAATTTGTACTTGACATTTAGGTACTACCGTTACATTTCCAGCATTTTGAAAGTTTTTCTATTTCAAATCTCTTAAAATTATGATTTTCAAACATGGAATATTGTTTTATTTCTGTACCAAAATATTTAATACAAATCAACTACTGTAAAATACAAGTACATAAATATTACAATAATTTTAAAGTAAAGAAGTAGTACTAAATATTAAAAGTAAATTTCCAGTACTACAAATTTTTAGTACAGAAATAGTACCTATGCAAAAGTAGTTGTGTATAATTCTTGTAATATGAATCATCATCACGGTCAACAAAGAATAAAAATACTTGCAACGTAAATATTACCGTCCTTAATAATTTTGCATAAAATGTTTGATCCGTTAAACAAACATACATGTAAGTCAATTAATCTATAGTTGCGATATGGAAATTTCTCACTGACCTTGTTATATTGCATGGTGTTACTGTCTAAAAGAAAATCTCATTAGTAGACAACTACACTTGAATGACAAACCAACTGTGATATAGATAAACCATACGCAGAAATGCAGATTCATATGTATCAGGACAGGAAAGAAAAATTCACTATTTGAAAGCAAAAATCATTACAATTGTATCAAAATTATGTAGACCGCCCTTAATATCTGTTATTCACAGGCTGGATATTAAAGTTGTAAATAAGCTTACATTTTTAATGATAGAACAATGCGAAAACTTAAGTTAGAGTATTTTCGCTTTTCTATAACAGCCCTGAATCAATTTGGTTGAATTTGAATAAAGAAAAAAAAAAGATGGACACAAAGTTCCAATCGTAATGCTTGCAAATTGTCTGTTGCAAAATCTGTTAACCAAATTAAATTAAAAGCCACCCATTAAAACCTTTGTAAAGTGCTGACTTTTTAAAATTACAATAAACTTAATAAAAGGAATAATCAAACCTTTATGTTATGAACCATCTTCTGATTAAGCCACATGGGGAGTATACTTTTTCACAACACTTTACAGTAAAACCCTTCTAAAATGTTTTATTGTTAAGGTTTATGACCTCCTCTGTAGCCATTTTTGTACGAATTGTTCAACCATCAATTGTATCAAAACTACAGATATTATGAATAATAGAGACAAGTCATTTTGTACATATAATAGGGGAAAACTTGATGCAAAGCATTATATATTTACTGTTTCACTGCATTTAATAGAAAAAGAGTACTTTGTGGCAAATAAACCAAGATTTTTATAGAAAATTCACAGCCTTTAATACAGAGATTTTTGTTATAACATTTGAAACATAGATTACTCACTTGCTTTTCTATGATGAGCTAGTGTTTATTCTTTACAAAAAGTTCTAACCAACCTGTAAATTCCAATATACCTAGTGCGGAGCTACTAAAGTCGAGCTCACCCTAAAAGGTGTACTTGATTTGGTCCATATTTTTATTTGTTTTAACCAATAACTATATTGATAAACTTGTTTTAGGGAAATCAATGCTAGCATTGCATGCAATAATCCTATATCTATCAGTCATCAACTTGCCAAATATGATAGTTTAAGGATAAAGGCTGTGGATTTTCTATAAAATTTCCACATGTTTAGCATTGAATCAACACAAGGGTACATAATCCTTAAGAGTGTTGAAAGAGATTAAGAGGGAAAATAGGCCATTGTTTGTATTGAGCCAAATATGCCATTGTTTCTCATGAGTCTACAGTACAGTATTAATATCCAATTAATGGATTTGAAATAATCCTTATTTTCATCGACAGAAAAGTTAAAGAAAAACACAACAAACATGATGTTCACAAATGCTGAGGAATCATCTATCAGGGAAAACAGGGTAAATGCAAGATTTCGTTGTTTACTTTCAATATCAAGCAGTTAATATACGACCAGATTGTATGACAAAAATTTGTTATCTATTTGATTTGGAATTAAAAAAAAAACGCCAGAAATGATCTAGTATAATTTTGATATTGTTCAATACAGCATGTACGGTTTAATTTACAATAAGCAAGGACAATGACTGCTGGTTTATATGAATGTTTGTTTGGTATTTATGTAAAATTTTGTTATTTTAAGCTTACAAATACTTCTTGCTTAGAATAATTGGTATGTAAGTGCCGACATGGGGAGGGGTAGCAGTGTACCTCGTTAGGTCACAAGTTCACCACGTTTAAAATTTCTTCATGTCAGCATGAAGGTAATTTTTAAGCAAACTATACAGCTCTATCTCAGTTTTGAATATTTTAAAGATCACAAGGTCGTCCGCCAAACCTCCAAGGTCGCCAGTCGTATTTGACCCCGTTTGGAGCCATGCGATGGAAAGGGACATTTGTGAATTTGTGCCTTATTTAAATCGTGCTAACTTTCAGAATATACGGTTTTGCCACGTCAAGTTCTATATATTTATGTCCTCGATCATTATATGTTATTATCTATTATATATGGTGACCAAAAAGAATTTTAATAACACAGTTATCAAGATCTAAGGTTTCAGAATGGATTGATATATAAAACTCATGGTGTGAACCGAATCGTCATTTTAACTTTATTTGGTGTATTTACCTATATATGTTTAACTTTTAAATATACATTTACTAAAGATTAACAACCCCTGTGTGACAACTTAACTTAAAAGATAAATAAAAGATAAAATATTGATCATAAAATACCAACAGAATTACAGCTTATAGATAGGAATTTTGTCTGTCTTATTTGGATAAGAATTTACACTAGTAAAGTGAATTATTGCACGAAACTTCCTTAAAATTAATAAAGAAAAGGATATTGTGACTAAAGAAGCGTCGTCGCACTTATACTTTTTATTGAAACCTATATTATTTTCATTTATTGATTTTATTTTTGCATTCACAAAGGATAATATGAAACGAACGTGCTTTATACCATTTCACTTCAGCAGTTTATTTTCAATAGCTGTTTATGTGTTATATTTGCCACTGGACATTAAGGAAACTTGATAACAATCAACCAATCTATTTAGTATACAACACCACGAAAACACCAACTCAGAATATAACTGGGGAACCAAAACTGTCAATCTCGATGGACTATTTTCGTTCGACACCAATCAATCCTTCAATAAAAAATTAACTATTTCACCAAGCAATCTTCCCTTTCAATTTTTTTTATAAATAACGTTTTCTGGAGATCGTCCTTGGGTCAATATTACAAATACGAAATTAAACCATGCATAAAACATTACTTTTAAGAGTGGCATAAACCCAAAAAGTACAAGGTTTACTGAATTGTCTTGTTTCACTCTTACTTTGGACTTAGAAAATAATAATTCTAAATACTTACATCCATCATATCAGGTGTGAGCGGTTTTCCATTCTTTCGTAATTTCATGGGTGGAAAGAATCCTTCAATCTGTCTCCTCGACGTCCTCATCGATTTAGAACTTCGTTTCACTTTGTCAAGTTCCTTTGTAGCAAATTCGACTAGTGTAGGTTTTGTCATAGGTCGAGCTTTAAAACGTTCGGCGTATTCCATTGGAGAATTAGATGAAACTAAATGTTGTCTTCCGTATTTCCCCATAGATGAACTACTTAACAAATCAGAGAAAGATTCGCCCGAGTTCTTAGCTGGTACACTACGGTAGAGTAATTGTTGTGCATTAGATCTATTTGTGAATACACCATTCATAAGACCGGGGCTGGTCCCGCCATTATTACGGACTGAATTGATTGGCGGTAACGTAACAGATCCCAGTTTTTGTGTCGACATTTGGAGTATTTAAGACGAAAAATATAATAAATTAAATTAATCCTCTTTTGAGACTTAGACGACTTTAACAGACATCTTTTGTCTCCTTATTAATACCATTATAAGGTATACTTCACAATAGAATAATGTTTTTTTGTCTGTATAATTGACGTTGTTACGTTATACCATGTAAGACACATACATGTTAGATTTAAAACTTATCAATATGACCACAAAACCATGAACTAGCTATAAACCTGTGAATCTTTTCAACTACTGGTCTAGTTGATCGAAGTCACGGATCCGAAACTCTGATGAAAGATCTTTAAATGTCCATTAATATGCTGTGAATTTGTTCCCGTCATCCCCGACGTTGTATTCTTCTTATTTTGTTGTCATACAATGTCAGATTCGGCAATCTTTCAATAAACATGTCCCTTAACAACTGTGAAAATAATATATCCAAATCTTTTTTATTGATAAGTTGTTGACAATATAAATGCAAATAGTAATATTTAATCAATTGTGCATTGATTACGTAAGCAACACTTTATCTACAATTTAGCACCGGTCAAGTTTGTTACTGCACAGCGAACTGCATTGAAAAAATATTTACCACATGAAAAACAAATTGATAATCTGATTTAATCCTTGGTTGTACTATTGATCGCAGCTAGCTTTTGTTAAAAGATTTTTTAGCTCAATAATAAACCGTGTTCAATAAGGATTGATTAAAATTAAAATGGCATTAAATGTCTAGCCGAGGCAAACATCCAACACTTATCAATTTTGACGTTTACATCTACGTTTACATACACTAGTTGAAAGGTAAATACACCGAAGATATACCAGTGATGGTCCCCTGCAGAAGTTTGAGGAATTTGTGTTGGGTTTAAGAGACCTTTACGTCGTGCTTAATCACAATAAAATGATAAATTGGACCATAAAACAATCATTAGTTTAAAAGAATGTTTGAATTTTAACACCGTACATTATATATTCGTCACTCACGAGTCAAATAAAGGTGCAACAACTAAAAATAGGTTATATTTTTAAAAATATAAAAGACGTTTGACAAACTTTCTCCTTATTTAATGATTTTCAATTTGGATTTTCAGTTTCAACAGGAGCTGTAAAGAATAGGATTGACCGGAAGCTAATC
This sequence comes from Mytilus edulis, assembly GCF_963676685.1. Classification (NCBI taxonomy): domain Eukaryota; kingdom Metazoa; phylum Mollusca; class Bivalvia; order Mytilida; family Mytilidae; genus Mytilus; species Mytilus edulis. The sequence goes on from NC_092352.1 coordinate 75,418,045, forward strand.
AGAAACCGGTATACAGTTGCTTAGCGCGCAAAATTTATCTTTGCAAAGGACTATGTTTAGTGAGATGTATTGTAAAAAACGTTGATTTCGTGCTTTTTTCGAATCTAAAAGCTTAAGGAAACCTTTGGCCGAAACCCGCTTTATGGTCCAAAATATTGTGTAGCCAAAAGTTGCGTCGCCAGGTAAACTAAATTTGCGACAGTAAAACTACCGATGGATGTCCGCAAAGCTTCAAATACAATACAGTTATCTCTAAAGTAAAATCATCAAATACAACATATATCTAAATATTAAAAAGGCATCAGCAGTATACCGCTGTTCGAAATTCATAAATCCATTGAGAAAAAGAACAAATCCGGGTTACAAACTAAAACCGAGGGAAAACAGCAAATATAAGAAGAGAACTACGACACAACAGAAACTGACAACATTAAAATGTAACACACACAGAAACGAACTATAATATAACAATGGCCATTTTCCTGACTTGGTACAGGACATTTTAAAAAAAATATGGTGGGTTGAACCTGGTTAAGACTAAACACAAATGCAGCCACGTCCATTTTAGACAAAACACGTCTTAAAATTAGCACAAATGCTAAACTTGTGAAGCTTCAGTATTATCGCTATTTTACGAATGTTTCCTTTGATCTTGCTGACTGATAATTTCCTATTTTCAGGAATGTCGAGTGATATGAAAATTTTCGCTTAGAGACTAAGGGAACACGTGCCGTTGTGAAGGAAATTTACAGCGTCTGCATAGGTAAAACAACCGGCAGTGTCAGTATTACTGGATGAGAAGGATTCTGCGAATCTTTTGGCCACAAAATATTTCAAACGAGACCTTTTTCCTCAGATGCCAACAACAATATATAGCCACAACTATTCGACGCTGGAGGTTGATTGGGCATGTCCTACGGAAAGACGAGGAGGATATCACAATGTCAACACTCCACTGGACCCCAGAAGGTAGAAAAAAGAGAGGAAGACCCAAAATGACACGGAGAAGAACTGTAGAGGCAGAGGCATGAGACATGGGGCACACTATACAGAAAACTGCCAACGACCGACAAAAGTGGAAAATCTTCGTTACTGCCCTACACGCCAATGGCGCACAAGTGCAGAAAGTAAGTAAGTAAGTCACAGGTAAAATAGCGATAAAACAGATTATCATTGGTCATCTCAACTCAATTGTTATTCTCACGTTCGCCGTACCGGATCAAGCGAGAAAATCAATATCTTACCCCTCCGTGAACTTACTCCTTAATCGTCACATATCGTCGTCTTTTTCTTCGCCAAATCTGTGGCCATTTCAATAAATCATGAATTTTCTTTGAGGGTATGGATTGGCTTACAGAATAGAGAAACGTGAGCAAAAAAGCAGAATATTAGACAGAGCAGAATAGAGAAAACAGGCTAAACAAATAAAGAACAGAGAATTAAGGAGAGCTAAAATTAAAAGAATGGAAAATAATGGCAAGTTGTATAAAAAAAAAAGAAGAGAAGAATACCTCACAAAAATAAAGAACACCGCCCCCTCAAATACAGACCCTCTCCTATATGTTAATGTGAGAATGATCAAAACGTCAGCGAGTACTTTTGTTACATGTCAAAGATATATTTAATGCAATTTTTCATATTCGAAGTAAATTATATTGGCCATTGTAAACTTTATGTCTGATAAATTATAGGGGAGTTTTTCGACAGGGATAAATTAACCTTGGAATAAGGGACAGAAGGTGGGAGATGGCCTGATTGGAACCAAGAACCAAGATGTTGTTTATTTATAAGAGTTGTTATGATATATGAACAGAATGGGTTCACCTTCTTGTATTGGGTATATGAGGGCTCCGCTTTTTGTATGCTGCTTATTGTTGCTTCTAAGTTTTGCCTAATCCTCACCACTTCTCACCAACTAACATCATCCGATATCGCCTCTGTACGATAAAACGTGAATATAAAAAATGCTGGACAGACCCATTTTGAAGTCAGTTAAAAATTGAATTTTATAGACATGGCAATATACAAAGAGCAATAACTCGGAATATTTTGCCGACTACTTGTAGTTTATAATTACAACATAGCGAGTAACATTTCCGTATAGCAAATAAACGGAATTCATGATTTGAAATTGTTTCCTCAATTCCATGTTATTTCCCTAGGATTCGAATCGGGAGGGGGAATCCCTTTTTTTGCCATAAAAATATAACGGTTCCTACATCCTCATTTAAACTCCTCCCGGTGCAACCTCAGTTTTTAAAGAAGTAAAGATTAAATACCGATTGGTGCCTAGTTTTATTTCAAATCTTTGATCATCTTTGGTTCACCGTTGTTGCACCAGCCCTAACAATTGTCCTGAGTTACATTCAGACCTGTCTTAACTCGCTTGGTCGTATGAGATAACGAAATCAGAAACTTATATGTTTACTTTAGATTTACCATTGTCAATTCAACAGTCAAAAGCGGTACCACGATTTCCCGAGAAATACAAGAACCTTTATAATATCCCAAAAACAAACTGATATATCCCGATAAAAAGATTTTTATGGTGTTACTAATATACCACAAAAAGATAAATTAAATATGTTACTCGTTTGCCTCATTTTAGTGATCTTGATACCAAGATGATTTTCATTGGTTTGTTCATGTGCATTTTGAAGCAAGAGAATTTTATCCAATACAAGAGAAAGTTTTTGTATAATATCATAGTAAAATGGGAAACACCAAGTTCTGTTATTTCAGCTCAGTCTTTGTGCGCACCTTTAATAAATCTACAAAACTTTACATGTAGTTTTCACTAAACTTCAGATGTGAATATCTTAAATTTCGTCTGAAAATATGCAGTTTCTACATCCTTTCCGTATTTCAAGCGGCCTAGTTTTCACTACCATCAAGCTGAGAGACTACTACAACACTATATACTATAACACTGTATTATAGTAGTCTCAGCATCAAGTTAAATGATTGTGTTATCATATACATGTATTCCCAGTGCTGTACACACTCAAGTCATGTACTTTGTGTGTCTGCCTACCGTGTTGAAGAGTTGATGATACCACAGCTTGCATATCACAGTGGCGGATCCAGAAATTTTCATAAGTGGGGGCCCACTGACTGACCCAAGAGGGGGCCCGCTCCAGTCAAGCTTCAATGATACCAAATATAAGCAACCGTTTTTTTTTTACAAAAAGGGGGGGGGGCGGGCCCCTCACCATTAAATCCGCCTCTGTATCATATAGATAGAAGGGGATACAACTGAAGAACGGTAAAAATGACGCTAACCTAATCTGAACTTGATCTGAGTTTTGTGGTAATAAGCATCGTGTAAAAGTTCCACGAGATTTGGTTGAGGCAAACTAAAATTAGAGAACGGATTCGTAAAATTCAGCAATTTTTTCCATTTGTACAGGGGCATAACTCTTAGGGTGTTATAGTGATGCCACCCAATTTCGAACTTGATTCATGTTTTGTGGTAAAAAAAAAAACACGGTGTATTAGTTCCATAACATTTGGTTGGGGCAAACTAAAGTTGGAAACGAAAACTTCAGCAATTTTTATGTTTAACTAGAGGCTCTAAAGAGCCTGTGTCGCTCACCTTGATCTATGTGAATATTAAACAATGGACACAGATGGATTCATGACAAAATTGTGTTTTGGTGATGGTGATGTGTTTGTAGATCTTACTTTACTAAACATTCTTGCTGCTTACAATTATCTCTATCTATAACAGTACTTTCTGTGGAAAATGTTATTGAAAATCTTCAAATTTTAAGAAAATTGTTAAAAATTGACTATGAAAGGCAATAACTCCTAAGGGGGTCAATTAACTATTTTGGTCATACTGACTTATTTTTAGTTCTTACTTTGCTGTACATTATTGCTGTTTACAGTTATCTCTATCTATAATAATATTCAAGATAATAACAAAAAAACAGCAAAATTTCCTCAAAATTACCAATTCAGGGGCAGCAACCTAACAACCGATTATCCGATTCATCTGAAAATTCCAGGGCAGATAGATCGTGACCTGATCAACAATTTTACTCCCTGTCAGATTTGCTCTTAATGCTTTGGTTTTTGAGTTATAAGCCAAAAACTGCATTTTACCCCCATGTTCTATTTTTAGCCATCTTGGTTTGTTGGCCGAGTTACCGGACACATTTTTTTAACTAGATACCCCAATGATGATTATGGCTAAGTTTGGTTAAATTTGGCTCAGTAGTTTCAGAGGAGAATATTTTTCTAAAAGATTACCAAGATTTACAGAATGGTTAAAAATTGACTATAAAGGGCAATAACTCCTAAAGTGGTCAACTGACCATGTTGGTCATGTGACTTATTTGTAGATCTTACGTTACTGAACATTATTGCTGTTTACAGTTTACCTCTATCTATAATAATATTCAAGATAATAACCAAAAACAGCAAAATTTCCGTAAAATTACCATTTCAGGGGCAGCAACCCAACAACGGAATGTCCGATTCATCTGAAAATTTCAGGGCAGATAGATCTTTACCTGATGAACAAATTTACCGCATGTCAGATTTGCTCTAAATGCTTTGGTTTTTGAGTTATAAGCCAAAAACTGCATTTTATCCGTATGTTCTATTTTTAGCCATGGCGGCCATCTTGGTTGGTTGGGCGGGGCACCGGACACATTTTTTGAACTAGATACCCCAATGATGATTATGGCTAAGTTTGGTTAAATTTGGCCCAGTAGTTTCAGAGAAGATTTTTCTAAAAGATTACTGATCATTACTAAGATTTACGAAAAATGGTTAAAAATTGACTATAAAGGGCAATAACTCCTAAAGTGGTCAACTGACCATGTTGGTCATGTTGACTTATTTGTAGATCTTACTTTACTGAACATTATTGCTGTTTACAGTTTATCTCTATCTATAAGAATATTCAAGATAATAACCAAAAACAGCAAAATTTCCTTAAAATTACCATTTCAGGGGCAGCAACCCAACAACGGAATGTCCGATTCATCTGAAAATTTCAGGGCAGATAGATCTTGACCTGATGAACAGTATAACACCATGTCAGATTTGCTCTAAATGCTTTGGTTTTTGAGTTATAAGCCAAAAACTGCATTTTACCCCCATGTTCTTTTTTTAGACATGGCGGCCATCTTGGTTGGTTGGGCGGGGCACTGGACACATTTTTTAAACTAGATACCCCAATGATGATTGTGGCCTAGTTTGATTAAATTTGGCCAAGTAGTTTCAGAGAAGATTTTTGTAAAAGTTAACGCAGGACGTCGAAGGACGATGATGCTGGACGCCAAGTGATGAGAAAAGCTCACTTGGCCTTTCGGCCAGGTGAGCTAAAAATGTGCCTTACTAAAGAACGTTAAAAGTGACACAACCCAATTTCAAACTAGATCTGCATCATGTGGTTATAAGCATTTTGTAAGTTTAATAATATTTGATTGAGGCAAACTAAAGTTAGAGAACAGATAAATAATTCAGAAATGTTTCCACTTGTAAAGGGGCATACATGCAACTCTATAGGGTTATAGTAATGCCACCCAATGTCGAACTTGCTTTGTGTTGTGTTTTAAAAGGCAGAGGCAGTGAATTAGTTTCATAACATTTGGTAGAGGCAAACAAAAGTAAGAGAAAAGAAACGAACTTTGGGACTTACGGATGGACTGAAGACAGACAAGGGTAACCTTTTATCCCCACCCCCATGCTGAGGCGGGGCATAAAATTGGCATGAATGTTCCAAACATGGTATGTTTCCATTCAGATGCTGACCAATTGTTACTTTGTAGCTGATTTGTCATCCAAGATCACTGTCGACAGGGGTTGTAAGTTTATCACAGAACAGTCCCCAAGGAAAATACCATTTTTTTTTCTTCAGAAAACCACTCGATAGAATGAAACCAAATATGGCATGAATGTTCTTAACGAGGTGCTGACAAAGTGTTGTAACCTGGTATATTTTTTCTAATGATGTGCTGATGAAGTGTAGCACTTTGTTGAGGATTCACCATTTTAAGATGGCCACCAGTTTTTTTATTTTTTTATTAAATGACAGGGCCAATATTTAACCAAATTTGGACTCGATCTTTATTAGGGTATCTGTTATGTTTTAACATGATTTTCAAAACCAAAATAGTATCAGGTGAGCACCTTTAAAACAGATTTCTGGAGTTATACGTCAAGCCCTTTTTTTTTACTATTGAAGTAATAGTTTGTAACGTTCTTGTGTTGTTACACTACAAACAACATTCTTTTGTGTGCCATAGCTAAGCCAGAAGTAATTGTTGGTTCCTGTCTACATTAATAACAATTTTTCTTTTCAAAGGCCTATTAAACATGTAGCTTACTACATAGTATGAATTTAGACCAGTTTTGGAGGTTGTACATTGACTTACTGTGAAAGTACTTTTATTCGTGGGGTACCAATTTTCGTAGATGACTTTATCCACGAATTTAAGTGTCCAACGAAATAAAACAACCATTGTCCAAATCAAGACCTGGAAAGATCCCCATGAAGTTTTGACTATTGCTAGAGAATTACCTCGAATCTAAGAATACTTTAATCATGTTAATAGCAGTTACAGAACTACAACTGCATGCAGGATTATACCCATTTAATCTTTAATAACCTAAACTACAACTTTTAATTCTCATAAATATATTTTTTTTCAATGAAAGTCAGATTTCTGGTATTGATATGGTAGTATGATAAAGTGTTTATTTTATATCCTCATAGTTCTCATTCATATGGGAAATAATAATTTCATGCTGGGCTTGATTTTGATAAGAATTATTTGACAATTCAAGATACGTTTATAGCATTTGTTTATGATACTGATTTCTTTAGGTGACATGTTTATGGCCTAATTAACACATTTGATGGTCCTTAATCTGTTGATCACTTTATCTTGGGTTAATTAGGGTTGTCGTTACGATTTACACGGGACAATGTTTACTTTGCATTTCCTTCAATCCAGACTATTTGTAACCTTCGTTTCTAAAGACTTTATTTTTTTTCTAGACTTTTTTTTTTTTAGACAACTAAAATCCACGAATTTAAAAACCCATGAACATGTTAATATTGCTCAAACCATGAAAATTGATACCCACAAATTAAAGTACTTTCACAGTATACTGGTTTACAAATTGCATTGGTAATCATACTACATCTCCTTTATATCTCTGATAATAGTCATCACATTTTCCATAAACCAAAATATATGGATTACAAAAATTCATGCAGAAATTTTTGTGAAGTTACATAGCCAATTGTATTTTCACAAAATTTTATTGGACAGAAAACGTGATATATCTTTCAGAGTTCTCAAAATATTTTGTACCTCTTGTTGTCTTTGAAAAAAATATGTTGGTCCTCATCATCATTTCTACCGGTATTGCAAAATACCAAAATTTTGCCAGTCCATCTTGAATACTTAATGGTAAAATCTCATGGACCACCACTTCTCTACAATTCTGATCTTTGAAGGAGTAAAATAAAACAGGTGTTGTTTTTCAATTTTATTTCTGAACTTAGTAGTTTTTGTACCACTTAGTTACTTAATTAGAATGTTCATACTGATATCCTACTACCAGTTTTCAGCACTGCTGCCACCCCAGTCTGTGGTGGGTGCTGGTGGAGCAGGAGTAGCAGACCAGTCATCGGCACTAGCGGACCAGTCTTCAGTGGGGGCAGGTGCTTTGAGGTCAAATGGAGCAGCAGTTCCTGCTGCAGGTGGTGGTACTGCAACAGCCTCTGTGGCCCAATCACTGGATTCCAGGGCAGGAGCCAGATTGACAGGCTCTGTATTCCATTGGTCGGGAATGGTGGCATCATCTTTCTGTGGTGCTTTCTCAGCAATAGCCTCAGCCTCCTTCTCAGCCTGTAAATTTATAAATTAATGATTATTTTCGTTAATTAATTGGAAATAGTCATTATAGAAGAAGACAGCTATGATTAATAAAGAAGATATCTAGATATTTAGTATGAATAAAAGACATTACTGTGGATTCATTTATTTTCAAGGATTCAGAAAAACTTAGTTACATTTTCATGGAAACTTGATTTCTTGGTTGTACAGTGTCTTTATTCAATACTATAGAACATTGGTAATTTGATGAACATTTATTTAAATTTGTGGTTCATTTGTACAAACAAAACCCATGAAAACTTGTATCCTATGGAGTCAGAAACCTGCAATTCAGGGGTAGGTTCATGAAGGTCATTTTTTTTCTCATGAATTTTATTTCTTGTTTGCATTGTGTAATATCGGGTCTTCTGTTATAGCCAAATATACAGTGACCTATATTTGTTTTTTCTTCCTCATCTGTTGAAATCTGTGCAATACTTGTTTCATTAGCAATTATATCCCTTCTTATTTTTACATCAAAAACAAAACTTGGAACCATATTCCTACCTCTTCTGGGTCTCTGTAGAAATAGAGATCGACCATGACATCCCAAGGATGGTCACGACTGATGGTTCCTCTAAGTCTCAGAACTTCTCGTGCCAACAACCACCACATCAGACCAATAGAGTGGGTACCCTAAAATATATTACAATCAATTAATTCTGCACTCTTATAATTTAGCTTTATTAATTTCAAATTCAAATGTTAAAATTTACAATCCCCAACTATTAAGAGAAGTTTATGCTGCTCAATCATTTGTTTAACATGCCAATTAATAGAGGATTTCACTATTTAAAAATTTGATAAGAGTCAAGCATAATGCCTAAAAGTGAACTTGATACAAAAGTAGACACAAATTTTATTATATGGTGTATAAACAAACCTTGTTGTTGCATGGGATACCAACATCAACATATCTCAGTGGTGAATCAGTATTGCACAGGGCAATAACTGGGATGTTGACGTAGGATGCTTCAGTTACTGGCTGGTGGTCAGTTCTTGGGTCAGTGACGACCAATAAACGTGGTTCTCTGAAGGCAGCCTGAAATTACCAAATTAACGCATTAGACTTCATTGCAATCGATCATCTAAGGTCAAAATGCATTTTTCTCTGAACTAAAAGCTAAATGTACAGTTGTATGTTTTTGTAAGTATTATTGACATTTTGTCTGGAGCTATGACTCTATGAGAATAATTTGTCACAATTGTCAAGTCTTAAAACAACATTCTCGTTATCAAAACAAACCTCAAGAGAAATTCCTTCAATTCATAATCTTACTGTTATGAAGTCTTTGAAACTTGATAATTTGAAAAATTCTTTTGATAACATGGGCAATGTCCAAAACTGACACAAACATAACAAAACAGTGATTTTTAATACTATTCACAAAATTAAATAAATGAAAAACAAACTTTGTTGATAATTCTATTTCAACTACACTTGATATTCACAGCTTTTTCTGTAATTGCAAATTATGTACTATACCAGTTCATTCTTTAGGTCAAGAAAATAAAAGCATCTGTTATGTAATACAAAAATTACAAACAAGAATGTGTCCCCAGTACACGGATGCCCCTTCTGCACTATCATTTTCTATGAACGAACACATAGATGCACAGACCAGTAAATGTAATGGCTATAAATGGGGAATAAAAATTAATGTAGGTAATGCAAAAGTCGCTTAAAAAGTTAACTGAAAATTATCTAGAAACCAGACAATCTTTCGATGTTCTATTTCTTAAAAATATTTTAATATGTGGTTATGAACTTTTAGAATAATATAGCAACATAGCTGTACCTGGATCTGATTGGTGAATGTACCAGGAGTAAATCTACCAGCAATGGGTGTGGCTCCAGTGGCAGAGGCGAACTTCAGGACAGCTCTCTGTCCATAGGGTCTGGCTGAGATAACACATACATCAGCTGGGTTCTCAATAGCAGCAATAGCTCTGGCAGCCATGAGGAGCTTCTCCCATGTTCTCCTCAAGTTAATTATGTATGTACCTATAAAATGAAAATAGTTTTATTAATGTTTGCAAGCTCGGTCTAGATTTAATTATTTTGTTTGAATTGAAAATAACACACACTTTGAATGGGTTTAACGCAAGATCAAGCTACAATAATATTTTTCTCAGTAATTTCTATCTCTTGATCATGAAAAAAATAATTCTGTCCAAATTTTTATAAATTCCTTGTAGATTACTCAATCTATCGATATAATTAACACTTTTCTCTAGGGAGATTTCTTCATGCGTTTATTTTGATGTCAGACCACTAGCAGCTTACCATCAGGTTTTCGTTTGTAAACATACTGTTCCATCTGACAATCCACATTACCAGATCCCAAGTGGGTGGAACATGCTAAAAACTTTGTTATATCTTCCTCTTTCAGGGCGAGTACGTCTAATCCTCCGGACATCGTGGCGTTGATTTATGAGTTACGGCAACCAACGCTGAAATAATAGTCAATAAATTGCTTACTCATTTTGTTCAGTATCTCGGGACTAATACTATTATTTAGCATAAGTAGTCATCACATTTGTATCATGTAATAATCATTATGACATCCAGCACAATATCAATATTTATGTCTCGCACCAAAAAATTACCTACTCCTTGTCTTAAGACCAATATCCTGACATTTTCTTGTGTCTAAACAAGTTTTGAAAGTACCTTCTAGTCCAAATAAAATTTTACTAATCTTGGGCATCAGACTAGTGGCTTACGGTGCAGACTGGAACCCCGTAACTAAATAACCTATGTTCACATTTGGTTTTGTCAATTTTTATTTTTTTTGGCTGTGTTATTGGCATGTTTTCTATTTTCAAACATGCATTCCAATTTCCAATTAATAGAAAATTGTGTGTAATTCCTATTCTAATGGGTGGTTGAAACATATTTAACATCTTAACAGTGGCTTAATAGATAACCATGATTGAAAAATGTCCAATGTTGAAAAAAAGGAAACTAAATATTATTGTTATATACATATACACATTCATAGATCTAAAATCTGTCGATACCTGGCATATTTTTCTCTCGACTGTTTATGACGTCTTTACACTAAATCCATTGGATGTTGGATGTGTGCTGAATGATAACTTAGTCTTAGAGGCATGATTTTTTTTATGAAGTTTTGTTAGTGGCTTTGAACTAGCTTTCAGTAACTGCAATTATTCTCAGTTCTGTACAGGTGTCTTTTTGTTGTTGGGATGTACAAGTACCAGGCCACGTCCACTTGTAATTGTAGTATATGAATTTTTATCCATCTGATGAGTTGAACCTTTTTCAACTGATTTTACATTTGTAAGTTCGTACTTATGTTGTACTGTAACACCACTGTCCATGGTAAGGGGAGGGTAGGGATGTTTAACCCTGCCACATTCTGTTTGTATGTGCCTGTCCCATTAGGAGCCTGTAATTCAGTGGTTGTCCTTTGTTTATGTGTTACATATTTTGTTTTAGTTCATTTTTTGTACATAAATTAGGTTGTTAGTTTTCTCGTTTGAATTGTTTCATCGTCATTTTGGACCTTTTATAGCGGACTATGCAATATGGGCTTTGCTCATTGTTGAAGACCGTACGGTGACCTATAATTGTTATTTTTTTTAGTCATTTGGAGTTGTCTCATCGGCCATCATACCACATCTTCTTTTTCCTATTGAACAGGTGTAGAAAGATTTGATATACTTAATTTTCATAATCAATTTCAAATGATAAAAAAAAAATCAAGATTTTCATTTCATTATTATGCCTAGCTGCGGAACCGTAGCTCTTAGGTCCTTATGTTATTTTTTGACTATTTGCGGACCATCTCTTAGGTCCTTATGTTATTTTTTTACTATTTGCGGATATGGTCCGCAAATAGTCAAAAAATAACATAAGGACCTATAGTCGCCGTCAGCTGAAATTCGTAGCGGTTATCGGTAAAAATAATCTAAACTATCAATCGCGTTCACTCGAGATATAGTTTTTCACATTCCATTCATAAATCGCAAAAAGAAAAACCACTGCTGACCTACCTTTTAAGTGATCACACTGTAATAATCCTGACCTTCACATTTTCCAGAATATTTTCCATTGTAATTCCGCCATCTTCGTTTCTATGAGGATCATTTGTTTACATATGACATTCGTCACTGTACGCAGTTTCCTGAAATGTTCCTTTCATTGATGTGATAAGGTTTCCCGCGCTTTATGCAAATTTTATGAAATTGAACTCCACGGAAACACTTCCGGTAAAAACAATGGCTGATTCCACCATTCAAAATCGTCTATGAAAAGTGAAGGTCAGGATTATTACAGTGCGATCACTTAAAAGGTAGGTCAGTAGTGGTTTTTCTTTTTGCGATTTATGAATGGAATGTGAAAAACTATATCTCGAGTCAACGCGATTGATAGTTTAGATTATTTTTACCGATAACCGCTACGAATTTCAGCTGACGGCGACTATAAGAGCTACGGTTCCACAGCTATATTATGCCAGGCTGTGGTCTATAACACGGTTTTATATTCATAATCATGTTTTTTTTATAGCAAGTTAAAAGTATGGCTGAAACTACTTTTATTAATTGTGATGGCCGAAACGACCAAGGACGAACCAGCTCCATGGCCGAAACGTCTTGAATTTCCTTTCGTACGAACCACGTGTTGGCTATAATTGTTGGGTTTAACTCTTTGATATTGTCGCCATTTATTTAATTATGGCTGATATATATAGAATATTTTCTGGATTATCTTTATTGCAATAAAAATTTTATTTTTGACATGTAATAAAGATGATTCAAAGGAACTGCTTACTATGCGTCTGAAGCCAAATGGAGTTGGACGTAAAAAGGAAGTACAACGTGCTTTGATGCATTGACATGCGCAAACGTAAGTTTTGTTATCCGGTTTTGCTAAAATAACTATACCGATAACTGTTAAATTAACTTTATTACTAAATCTAAATCTCAACTAGTCAACTGATTTTCCCTATATATTTATCTTAAAAATCAGAAATCATTTAATATATTTCAATTGATTATTTCTATCAAAAATAATTCTATCTTAGTGTTATGTTATTCAGTAATTTCTGTTTTACGGGATTGAAATCTTTTTATTTTATGATAAACAAACCGGAACATGCAGTCTGCAGATTCCCATAGGAAACTGAAAACTGATTGGAAAAATGTAAATCTTATGGTATTTTACAGCTTTACTCCTAGAGTGGGGTGCTCATTTTCGCCACAAGTTTCCATGTTTTCAGCACTTTATGTTTAGGTCTTTATGTTTTTAAAGTATTCCGATATTTCTATATGAACATAACATCAAAAGCAAAATATTCTAAGCTTGAAAACGTCCTTCTTTAAAAAAAAAATCATCTGAAAAGTTAGATGAAAGGCTATTTGAAATTTCCTGATGTTTTGTCAAAGGGGGACTCATATTTGCCGTTTTTACACATTTATTTAAAACTAAATAAATGCAGTTTTAAACAATATTTATCAAATCAATTCATTATAGATGGATAGCAGACATTTCAAATGTGTAAAGAATTGTAATTTTAAGGGCAATCAGTCAAAGAATTACTAAGAAATACTTCTTTGAAATTCAGAAGCAGATTTAGAAGGGGGCCCAGGGGACCCCCTTTTCTGGGAAAAATTTGGTTGGGTATATAGGGAATCACTGAAGCATGACGGAAGCGGCCCCCTCTTATGCAACCAGTGGGCCCCACTTATGAAAATTTCTGGATCCGCCACTGATCCTTTGAAGTTTTTACAATTCAAAATCATAAAACAGCAAAATTGTGTTCCTGGCGAATATGAGCACCCCACTCTATATTTGCTTAAATTATAGCATTTATGTCTCGGTGTGGATACATTTAAATCAAAGCTCTCTTTAAAACATTGTCATTAACCAGCTTTCAACTTCAAGCACCTGCTTATATATACAAATGTGTGCTGCAAATGGAAATGCTATGGGATTTTTCAATTTTAATTTATCATGTTTATCATGTTTATAGACATGATAGATTTAAAGCAAAAAAAAAAATCTTTTTTGGCTAGATACTTAATTCTATTATATACACTAGAACACCCTGGGAAACGCGGGCATATACAGCTTGTGAACGTAGGATGATTTTTTGTGAAAGATATTATGTATGGAGAATTTCATAAATAGTATCAACATGATCAAAAGCCCTCTCCTTTTTTCCAAAGTCCGATATTTGTTTCCTTTCTGTTAAATTCAATTATTTTCTTGTGTCTGGCCTCAGACCACAATTATTCTTCTCCTTTGCTACAATGCATCTTTTGGTAAAAGTCAAATTGAATTAAAACACACTTCTAACATGAAATAAATGTAACTGCTTATATTTAGATCATAATTAGTCTAATAAAATATGCTTCTAGGACAATCCATCAGTGCTTTTTCTTTTGAGAGCATTAACATGCCAATGATAGGATATGAATCTTGTCAGACTAAGACCAACTAAGGCTAATTTGAGGGGTGGTTGGAGGGGTCCTAATCCTGAAATCCCTGGCTTAAAAACATGAAATCCCGAGATGCAGAATTTACATCTCGAAATCCTGAATATATTCCCAGATCCCGTAAGGATCAATCCCAAATTTCGAGCTTAAAAACACCTGATCCCGACACCCCGAAAAAGGTTCTGTCTCACTCTAATCTCTACCCTACTTTCATTTTATATCCAAATCACTACTTTCCCTTTCAACAATATTTTTTGATGCCCCATTTATGACCATTATGTTTTCTAGTCTGTGCACCTGTGCGTGTGGTCGTTCGTTCGTCTGTCCGTCTGACCCGCTTCAGGTTAAAGTTTTTGGTGGAGGTAGTGTTTGGTGAAGTTGAAGTCCAATCTGACAACTCGAAACTTAGTAAATGTAGTGCCGATGTGGCATCCGTGTACTATGCCGGGACACATTCTTGTTTCCACATGTTTTCTTTATTTTAATATATATGCAACTGGTCTGACCCCTTAAATAGTAAACATTTCAAAGAAAACAGTGACAGAATACAGAGAGTCTCTATATATTAAAGTAGTATAATCTTAGTTTACATGTAGATAAAATTGAAAAATATTTGTCCCCTCTAAGGGAGGTACAATAGTTGTGGTTCTTGCGATCTAAACACCATGATATGGAGAACACTCTGATTGGCTTTTTTATTTTTTTCAGTTTTGTTATCTTTCATACGATTGGTTGTACTTGTACATGTTCCAAACCGGAAGTCTGATCTGACTAAAAGTCAGTCTGATGACGGAATCAATATCCGGACTCCTTTTTTGTTGTTTTTCTCCAAAAATAACTCAATCTGAATAATTATAAGAATAGATGACAAATGCGACTTTGCATGTTACATAAAGAACACAGAGGCATGAGGATCGTGGAAGGAAGAGAAGCGACACACAAAATGAGGTCTTCTCGTTTAATAGTATAGATACTACAATTTTGTGTAAGGATATATATATATATACAACATATATAATTAATGATACTTTCATAAAAAGATATGGTTTAACCAAAACACATTAAAAAAACCTTCCTGTTGTCAGAGATGCTTCCTTTACAAAGTACCTAGTAAGCAATTGAGCATGGGAAGTACATCTTTAGCTCAGTGGGTTAAAGCACTAACTTTTAACACAGGTCTCAAGAAGAATCATGCTCTTTGGTTACACTTTTATATCCAGCATTGGCAACTTAATTGCTATAGTATAAAAGAGCTTCATACATTACTTGTGTGCTCAGGATTTTCAATAAACATGTATTGTTTAATGTTAACAACCAATATATAGTGTGTCCAGAAACAACAAAATAATAAAAGTTTAATTTTACATTGAAATAGATCACATTCATGTTATATTTTATGTTGTATATCAGTATGTATGGTCGGATTATATTAATTTCTCAGATTTGATTAAAAAGTGGACCAAATGCATGATCTCCAAGAAAGGCTGAGTAATAACTTTTGCTACTTTTTTATACGACCGCAAATTTTGAAAAAATTTTCGTCGTATATTGCTATCACGTTGGCGTCGGCGTCGTCGTCGTCGTCGTCGTCGTCCGGCGTCCGAATACTTTTAGTTTTCGCACTCTAACTTTAGTAAAAGTGAATGGAAATCTATGAAATTTTAACACAAGGTTTATGACCACAAAAGGAAGGTTGGTATTGATTTTGGGAGTTTTGGTCCCAACATTTTAGGAATTAGGGGCCAAAAAGGGCCAAAATAAGCATTTTCTTGGTTTTCGCACTATAACTTTAGTTTAAGTTAATAGAAATCTATGAAATTTTGACACAAGGTTTATGACCACAACAGAACGGTTGGGATTGATTTTGGGAGTTTTGGTCTCAACAGTTTAGGAATTAGGGGCCAAAAAAGGGCCCAAATAAGCATTATTCTTGGTTTTCGCACAATAACATTAGTTTAAGTAAATAGAAATCAATGAAATTTAAACACAATGTTAATGACTACAAAAGGAAGGTTGGTATTGATTTTGGGAGTTTAGGTCCCAACAGTTTAGGAATTAGGGGCCAAAAAGGGACCCAAATAAGCATTTTTCTTGGTTTTCGCACCATAACGTTAGTATAAGTAAATAGAAATCTATGAAATTTAAACACAAGGTTTATGACCATAAAAGAAAGGTTGGGTTTGATTTTGGGAGTTTTGGTCCCAACATAATAAGGGGCCCAAAGGGTCCAAAATTAAACTTTTGTTTGATTTCATCAAAATTGAATAATTGGGGTTCTTTGATATGCTGAATCTAACTGTCATGACTGTGTATGTAGATTCTTAACTTTTGGTCCTGTTTTCAAATTGGTCTACATTAAGGTCCAAAGGGTCCAAAATTAAACTTAGTTTGATTTTGACAAAAAATGAATCAGTTAGGTTCTTTGATATGCTGAATCTAAAAATGTACTTAGATTCTTGATTATTGGCCCAGTTTTCAAGTTGGTCCAAATCGGGGTCCAAAATTAAACTTTGTTTGATTTCATCAAAAATTGAATAAATGGGGTTCTTTGATATACCAAATCTAACTGTGTATGTAGATTCTTCATTTTTGGTCCTGTTTTCAAATTGGTCTACACTAAAGTCCAAAGGGTCCAAAATTAAACTTAGTCTGATTTTAACAAAAATTGAAATCTTGAAGTTCTTTGATATGCTGAATTCAAAAATGTACTTAGATTTTTTATTATGGGCCCAGTTTTCAAGTTGGTCCAAATCAGGATCTAAAATTATTATATTAAGTATTGTGCAATAGCAAGTCTTTTCAATTGCACAGTATTGCGCAATGGCAAGAAATATCTAATTGCACAATATTGTGAAATATCAAAATTTTTTTTAATTAGAGTTATCTTTCTTTGTCCAGAATAGTAAGCAAGAAATATCTAATTGCAAAATATTGTGCAATAGCAAGATTTTTTTTTAATTGGAGTTATCTTTCTTTGTCCAGAATCAACTTAAATCTTTGTTATATACAATATACAATGTATATTCACTTTTTACTACCAACTGATAAATTAAAATAATCTTTACCATTCAGTGATAACAAGCAGTTTTTTTACATCTTAATATTTTATGATGTATTTAAATGAGTAGTTATTGTTGCAAACTCCATTAGAAATTTTAATTGAGATTAGTTTTGGAATAAGGGAAAGGGGGATGTGATTAAAAAAATTGGGTTCAATTTTTCTCATTTGAAATTTCATAAATAAAAAAGAAAATTTCTTCAAACATTTTTTTGAGAGGATTAATATTCAACAGCATAGTGAATTGCTCTAAGAGAAACAAAAATTTTAAGTTCATTAGAACACATTCATTCTGTGTCAGAAACCTATGCTGTGTCAACTATTTAATCACAATCCAAATTTAGAGCTGAATCCAGCTTGAATGTTGTGTCCATACTTGTCCTAACCGTTCAGGGTTCAACCTCTGCGGTCGTATAAAGCTACGCCCTGCGGAGCATCTGGTTCCTTATTATTAACAATTTCTTTTCTCTTGCTTTGTTTTTCCCTATTTTGATTTTCCGTGTTCAGACCTCCCCCCCTTTACAATACTCTATAATTAAAAGGTTTTATTTATAAAAATAACCTTTTTGTGATATGTCAGAATGATTGTCATTTAGTCATTTGGCCCTCCAATCAAC
Organism: Mytilus edulis; assembly: GCF_963676685.1. Classification (NCBI taxonomy): domain Eukaryota; kingdom Metazoa; phylum Mollusca; class Bivalvia; order Mytilida; family Mytilidae; genus Mytilus; species Mytilus edulis. The sequence goes on from NC_092352.1 coordinate 75,436,089, forward strand.
AAATCAATGACTTCTGATATGCATGTAAAATATAATATAACCAGATGCTCCGCAGGGTGCAGCTTTACATGTATATGACTGCAGAGGTCGAACCCTGAACGGTTGGGGCTAGTATGGACACAACATTCAAGCTGGATACAGCTCTGAATTTGGATTTTGATTAAATAGTTGATACAGCATAGGTTTCTGACACAGAATGAATGTGGTCTAATGATCTTAAATTATTTTTTTGCTTTTGAGCAATTCACTATGCTGTTGAATATTAAACCTCTCAACAACAAAAAATATTTTGAGAAATTCAGATTTAATTTCTGAAATCTGAAATGAGAAAAATTGACACCCACCCCCCAAATTTTTTTTTTCACCTCCCCTTTCCCCTATATATAGCTATTCCAACAATGATCTCACTTCAAATTTCTATTGGATTTTGCAACAATTACTATATACTTATTTAAATACATCATAAAATATTAAAATATAAAATGTGATACAGTCATGGTTAAAATTAATATTAATTAATAGTAACTTCTAAAAAAATAAATCGGGAATGTGTCCAAAGGGACACAGATGATGCCCCCGCTAGCATATAACATTATAAAAGGACATAACTCAAGAACTGTAAAAGTGCAGCTGCCAAAAATTGAACTTAAAGTGAGTTTAGAGGTAATAAGCATTATATACACATTTCATTTAATTTAGTTGAGACAAACTTAAGTTACGAGAACAGACACTAAAAAAATCTTCAATTTTCCCATTTGTAAAGGGGCATAACCCTAGAATGGTAATCAAAGTGCTTGTAATCACTGAATGGTAAAGACTGCTTTAATTTATCAGTTGGTAGTGAATATTGCATTTCTGAGTGTAATATTTTTTCAGTAATACCGGTACATAAATTTTTCTCACTAAAATCTAATCTGTGTTACATACACAAGCTAATCGTACAAGTTAAGATATATAAACACCATAAGATGGTGACAAGGGAAAGTCACCATCTAAAAATGGATAATTAACAATTGGAAATGAAAAATCATCTCTTTTATTATAAATTTTTGTATTAAGCTTCCTATTAATGATATAGATATTAAGATCGAGGAAAGGGCAGTGGTCATTGTTAGTATTAGCTTTATTTAAAGTTAGTTCAACAGGATAAATTGCTTTAGTGTACATACTTTCAAAGTCATCATTATTGAGAGCCAATTTATCATCCAAATATCAAAAAGTATTGTTAAATTTTTGTATCAGATGTTGTTCCGATTGGTCTTTGCTGATTTTAGTCATAAATTGTAACTCATAACAATACAAAAACAGGTAATAAGTGGTGCACAGTTAGTCCCCATTTGAATTTGGATAACTTGAGGATATACAGAATCTCCAAAGCGAATAAAAATGTTATCTAGTAAAAATTCAAGGGCAGATATAATATCAAAGCATGTCCAATTGACATAGTTCTTTTATTTGTTGCTTTGAACTAAAAAATGACCTAAAAGAGTTTGAACATATGTATTCGCATTCTGATTTTTTTCAAAATCACCAATATATGCATGCAACTTATCAAGTATTTCCAACAAGTTTTTGACACTCCAAAAGTAATTTATTCCACTATTTTCAAAGGGCTTTATTTAGTTTTCAGAAAATGGTTGGTGAAACCTTTTTTTTTATAACTATTCATGTCTGTTGGAATGGCCTTACATTTTTGCTAGGTACCCTTTCTAATTTCATATATATATCTAAGGTTTTAAAACTCTTATCAAACTAAATATATTAGTTCAGGTGTTCAAAATCAGAATTAGGGATCTATTTTGGGAGAAGAAGAATTCATTCTTCAAATAATCTTTGTGCATGGTGCATATAGGTTAATTCATGTTCATTCACTGAACACAATTGAATTTTAAAAAAAAATTCTGAACTTCAAATATTTTGTTGAGAAAAAGGAAACACGATAAGCATTCTACTTATTTGTATTTGGATTTATTCACTGTTCAATTCTATCTATTGACTAATGCATTTAAATTTAAACCATTTGATATATAGATTAACGATCAATATTTAGTATACCCAATAAATCGTAAAGAATTTAAACGTTCAAATAAGGTAAATTTGAATGGTGGTTTCTGAATGAGTTTTAATTTGTATGGGATGCTATTTATGTGGAAAACAACATTGTTTGTAAGTTAAAGATGATCATGTTTTGATTTTTTATGGTATGTAATTAAATAACGGGTAGCATTCATTAATTGTTCATGGATTGTCGACTTGTTACGGTTGACTGACTTGTAATCGATGTGATATATACATTGCCATTGGGAGTTTTTTCCTTATTCGTGAGTACTATGTTTTTATCAATGTAAATTCTTGTTAAGATGAAGTCTTGTATTTATTTCATCTGGAAAAAATATGCATTTAAATTTGCTGAGCTATGTCCAATTGAATTCATCCAAAGACTTTGAAATAAGTACAGTGCTGTGACTAGAAAGGGGGGGGGGGGTCTGATTTTTTTGGTGATGCATCCATATTCTGTACAAATCTAATACATTGAATATTTTTGGAATGAACCAAATGTTTACAAAGCCATCTTTTTTTACAATTTGGCTATGTAAATCATAATCTGAAGCTAAATAATTAAAATGATTTCTGCAAACCTTTAAAAATTATGATAAAACACATAATTAACGGGTCAACATGGGTACCAAAAAATGTAAAATATATGGGTGGATATTTAATAAAGAGAATTGTGCAGTTGAAATGTTAAGTTTTGTTAGAATGTAAAACTTTGCAGTTAAACTTTCCCTTCTAAATCACTCTGATTTTTCAGTAGCGACAACAAAATTAACAAACTTGTCTTCCAGTTACTGAACTTACTCGCTTTGCAGAATTTACTTAATTATTTTCTTGTATATTAATTGCCTCTTGACCTGATTATGCATGAACTATTTTTATGCCCCATTTATGGGCATTATGTTTTCTGGTCTGTGTGTCCGTTTGTTCGTTCGTCTGTCCGTTCATTCGTCCATTCGTTCGTCCGTTTGTTCGTTCGTTCGTTCGTCCGTCCGTTCTTCCCTCTTCAGGTTAAAGTTTTTGGTCTAGGTAGTTTTTGATTAAGTTGAAGTCTAATCAACTTGAAACTAAGTAAACATGTTCCCTATGATATGATCTTTCTAATTTTAATGCCAAATTAGAGACTTTATCCCATTTTCACGGTCCACTGAACATAGAAAATGATAGTGCGGATGGAACATCCGTGTACTGGGGACACATTCTTGTTCATTGTATAGTAAGTATGTGAGGTTACAGAATCAATCAATCAATTGATTTGTTGATGATGATTAAAGGCTGCTTAACGTCCAGGGGCAAATTGATATGTATATTCAGGACTAGAACATATTGTAATATGAAAAGTTACCCTGCTTTGTACAAGACAGACACACAGAGCCAGATTTTTATGCCCCATTTATGGGCATTATGTTTTCTTGTCTGTGTGTCCGTCTGTTCTTTGGTTCGTCTGTCCATCTGTCAGTTCGTCCCACTTCAGGTAAAAGGTTTTTGGTCGAGGTCAGGTAAAAGCTTTTGGTCGAGGCAGTTTTTGATGAAGTTGAAGTCCAATCAATTTGAAACAAACATGTTCCTTATGATATGATCTTTCTAATTTGCCCCATTTATGGGCATTATGTTTTCTGGTCTGTTCGTCCTACTTCAGGTTAAAGTTTTTGGTTGGGGTAGATTTTGATGAAGTTGAAGTCCAATCAATTTGAAACTTGGTAAACATGTTCCCAATGATATGATCTTTCTACTCTTAATGGCAAATTAGAGATTTTATCCCGATTTCACGGTCCCCTGAACATAGAACATGAAAGTGCGGATGGGGCACCCATATACTTTGGACACATTCTTGTTAATGTGCTAGTTCACAAGGTAACAGTTCGATGGAAGATATGTCACCTTATCTGGACACATTATTCTGATTCCTAACCAATTAGTTTTTGCTGTTACTCCTTAGTTCAATCAATTTGAAGAGAATATTATTTCTTTGAGGAGATAGTGGTTGATATACATGATATAGTCTAATGTTTTATATAAATACAAAATCATTAATATTTTCATGTGTATACAGTGAATAGTAAAATAAATGAATAAACTGTAATATCATCATGGATATTGGCTTCTGGGTGTTGATGTTGTCTATTCAATTTGTTTTGAGTCCTACTTTTAATTATTTAGCATTTGCGTGGCAACAAAGCTTAATATCAGGTCTACCTTAGATGGCAGAAAGATGCTTATTTAAACATATGTAGTTAATCTTCATGGGAACAGATCAATTTGATCAACAATTTCAAGCCTATTTAACCTATACTTGTAAGATAGATCTTGTAGATCAAAAAATATAGGTTGGCTTTGGCCAAGTCAGTACTGTTAAACAGGGTGACACTATACTATCATGATAGCTTTAAATAAGTTACTTCTACAAGATCAGTGGTCTTGATTTTGTCCGGCAACAAATATGATAAAATTGTTGACAAGTTTAGATTTTTGATCAAGTATTTATTTAAGTGTTATCAGTATTTTGTTATTCTATAGTATATCAAGGTATGTTTGTATATATGTTGACATTGTATATTTTAGTAATTGATTTGTTTTGATCAATAATCAATAAATCTTATATTGTAAACTTCAAAGAACTTTTGTAATACAGTATACTTAAGATAAATGGTTAATATTTGACAATTTGCTTTTGACATGTAATATATACTGTTGGGAAAAGCTCTGTTTGGCTTTGATTGCTACAAAAATATTGAGAAACAGTATTGTAAAAAAAAAGCACTACCGGTGAGGCTTGAGCCTTTGCTATACATTTGTTGAAAGCCTGACACTAATGACTGAAATAAGAACAGCCAAAAAGGACTTTTCTTTGTTTTCAGTTTTATCGATTTGATTTTGGAATTTTGTGTCATGGATGAATATATACTTATACATTTATCTAGTAAACATAAAAAGTTTGAATTAATTCTTAGATGAGACAATGTAAGAATTTGTCAAGATTGAAAAGTTAATGCCAGATAAAGTACTTTGTGTTAAATGGATAGTTCTTTCCTTATGTAAAGATAAATTAAGTTAGAGGTTGATATTAATTGCTTTTAAGGAATTTATTGATATCTAGTTATAGGTTACTCGGAAAAAGAAGTCAAGTGTTAGTTCCATATAAGGCATATAATGTAAAATCATAATTGAAAGTTTTTGTCAACCTAAAAATAATCAATAAGTTAATTATTTCTTGTAACTTGAGCTAGCCAAATGGTATTCTGTTTATGAGGACAAGTATCTGTATATTTTTGAAGATTTGATTTTAAAAGAGTTTTTCAGAGACTTTTGTGAAGTTCTGTGTGTTTATTTTGCAAGGGTTACAAAAACAATTGAAAATGAATAAGGTTGCAGTCTCTTTGACCAAAAATAGCCAATAGTTCCATTTTTGTAGGAAAGGCAATATTCCTTGTAGATCATAAACCAAAAATTAGAATGCGTTATTTCCCAGTCTTTTTCTATTGCAATATCACATGCAAAACATGGTTTTCTTTCATGTATTTTAACAAGGTTTTCCAAGTGTCATGTTTAAAGTAATGCCATACCATAGTAGTGTTATTGCACACAGATTCTATGCAAGTTAGTACAAGTGAGTAGTCTAATCAGAAAATTGTTAACAAGTATAATTGCAAATAAGCTTTTGCTTTTATATCATGGCGGTATTACACTCAGTTATTTCTTTTCTGTCAACTGCGTTATTCGTTTGACATTACGTTAAAGGAATGGATTTACCTGACAAAACGACACGGAAATCACTGGCCAGCATCTGTATTTGAAAAAAAGCAGATACATCATACATTGATATATTAAATGCACTTTTAATAAATATGATTTTATTTTTCAGATAAATGAGTAATATAACTTAAGAATACATTACAAGATGCCGTTGATGATTGAAGGTAAACCCATTGGGGGTGTACCAAAGACAGTACAAGAATTCCTAGATAAATATGACTTTAAGGTAACTATAAACTTACTAAAGCAATTGTAAACTAATATATACTACAGTAACATTGTTTCAATACTCGAATCACAGACATATTATAATTAGCAGACAGTACACCTGACATTTGATCAGATTGTATCAGAAAATTTGAATACTAGAAAAAATATTTAATTTGACCTACAAAAAAAACTTCCCTTATAGATTTGTCAGTTATGAACTGCCAAAAATCTTCTTGACCTTACATCAGATCAGAAATTGCATGATTGTCTTTTTGGTCATATTTGGTTTGAGTCACATTGACTGTGTAAGTAAGCCATAAAAGTGGTATCTTACCAACAGAGTTAAAAATATGAGCAAAAAATTTATTTTCAATCACATGTAATTACAAATTGAACAAATATTGGAATCATTTTGCTTTTGCTACATGTGCTAATGTGATACTCTTCATATACTGTAAATTAACTTATTTTCGCAAACAATTAATTTTAGTGACTTTTTCAAGTAGAAAAAGAACAGTAATATCAATCGTTGCAAATATGTCTAACTTTCATCTTCTCTTATATTGATACATCGATACAACTAAAAGAATTTTAGCAAAAATCAGCTGGTTTACAGTATATCTTGCATTGTAGATTTGGTTCAAGTATACTTTAAGTAATTTAATGTTATTTTTTATGCCTACGTCAGTAAAATTAATTGTATTAATTTGAAGCTGTCAATCTGCCAGATCCAGTCCAATGGCCCCTGACCACATTTTACAAAAGACCCTAGACAGCTTGACACTTATAAAATTGTAATAAATTTTGGCAAGCATGGGGCAATGGTTTTCTTATATTGTAAAACTGCACTATGAGTATTTGTGTATTATTGAACTTGTCATCACCTAAGATTATAAAACGTGATAACCCATAATTTAAATTACACAAAAGTCTTTTATAGTACAATTAACTTTATGATGAAGCATAAAAACTATTATATTTAAATCTTGTTTTGGATTTATGATAAGTTTGTTGCTAATTTTTGTTTATGAAACTGTTGGCCTGATACAATGTTTTCTCAAGAGAAAGTTTATTATACTATGTATACAGGGAGTAGATATTTGTGTTGTATATTGTACTACATACTTTTATGATATAATTATTTTTATGAAATTAAAATATATAGTTAACATTATGTTTGTCTTTTTGTAAGCGAATGGGCTTGTTGTCTTCTCAAGTATATATTTGATATTATGACAAAAAGTATTTATTGTTTTAGCAAAAATCAAGTTGTTAACCCATAGGAACATTTTTAATAATTTTTTATAATAGAAAATGTTGAACTTTGCCATAACAAATGAAAAGAAGAATATGTTATGTTAAGTGGAAAAATTACCTCTTTTTTTTTTATCTAATCTTGCCTTCAGCTTCTATATATGTGTCAAAATTCACATTAAAGAGTTTCACAAATTGTCCTGCAGATTCCCATGAAAGTTTCATTATAGTTCAATTTACAGTGGGGATCAAAAAGGGGGGATTGCAAAGAGGGCATATACTCACCTTTTGATTGCCCAAAAAATTAGTATCTCATGTTTTTAGCTCACCTGGCCCGATGGGCCAAGTGAGCTTTTCCCATCACTTTGCGTCCGTCGTCCGTCGTCTGGCATCGGTCGTTGTTAACTTTTACAAAAATCTTCTCCTCTGAAACTGCTGGGCCAAATCAATCCAAACTTGGCCACAATCATCATTGGGGTATCTAGTTTAAAAAATGTGTCCGGTGACCCAGCAATCAAATCAAGATGGCTGCCACGGCTAAAAATAGAACATAGGGTTCAAATGCAGTTTTTGGCTTATAACTCAAAAACCAAAGCATTTAGAGCAAATCTGACATGGGGGGTAAAATTGTTTATCAGGTCAAGATCTATCTGCCTTAAAATTTTCAGATGAATTGGAGAATCCGTTGTTGGGTTGCTGCCCCTGAATCGGTAATTTTAAGGAAATTTTACTGTTTTTGGTTATTATCTTAAATTTTATTATAGATAGAGATAAACTATAACAGCAATAATGTTCAGCAAAGTAAGATTTACAAATAAGTCAACATGACCGAAATGGTCAATTGACCCCCTAAGGAGTTATTGTCCTTTATAGTCTATTTTTAACAATTTTCATAAAATTTGTAAATTTTTATTAACATTTTCCACTGAAACTACTGGGCCAAGTTCATTATAGATAGAGATAATTGAAAGCAGCCAGACTGTTTATTTAAGTAAGATGTACAAACACATCACCATCACCAAAACACAATTTTGTCATGAATCCATCTGCTTCCTTTGTTTAATAATCACATAGACCAAGGTGAGCGACACAGGCTCTTTAGAGCCTCTAGTTTTAGCATATTTACAACTTTTTAACATAAAATTTTCCCAAATATCTTTCTGTTACATTATGAAACATATGCCATCTTTTAAAAATCCTGGATCTCACTCTGATTTGATTTATAACTGAAATACAGGAAATGTACTTTTATGTTGTTATTTTTTAGTAGTTTATGCAGAGCAAATTGCTACTTGTTCATATGTGTACAATTTGGAAATTAGTATGACGTTCATTATCACTGGACTGGTATATATTTGTTTAGGGGCCAGCTGAGGGACGCCTCCGGGCGCGGGAATTTCTCGCTACATTGAAGACCTGTTGGTGACCCTCTGCTGTTGTTTTTTATTTGGTCGGGTTGTTGTCTCTTTGACATATTCCCCATTTCCATTCTCAATTTTATTTACTGTTTTTGGTTATTATTTTAAATATTATTATAGATAGAGATAAACTGTAACAGCAATAATGTTCAGCAAAGTAAGATTTACAAATAAGTCAACATGACCGAAATGGTCAATTGACCCCCTAAGGAGTTATTGTCCTTTATAGTCTATTTTTAACAATTTTCATAAAATTTGTAAATTTTTATTAACATTTTCCACTGAAACTACTGGGCCAAGTTCATTATAGATAGAGATAATTGAAAGCAGCCAGACTGTTTATTTAAGTAAGATGTACAAACACATCACCATCACCAAAACACAATTTTGTCATGAATCCATCTGCTTCCTTTGTTTAATAATCACATAGACCAAGGTGAGCGACACAGGCTCTTTAGAGCCTCTAGTTTTAGCATATTTACAACTTTTTAACATAAAATTTTCCCAAATATCTTTCTGTTACATTATGAAACATATGCCATCTTTTAAAAATCCTGGATCTCACTCTGATTTGATTTATAACTGAAATTCAGGAAATGTACTTTTATGTTGTTATTTTTTAGTAGTTTATGCAGAGCAAATTGCTACTTGTTCATATGTGTACAATTTGGAAATTAGTATGACGTTCATTATCACTGGACTGGTATATATTTGTTTAGGGGCCAGCTGAGGGACGCCTCCGGGCGCGGGAATTTCTCGCTACATTGAAGACCTGTTGGTGACCCTCTGCTGTTGTTTTTTATTTGGTTGGGTTGTTGTCTCTTTGACATATTCCCCATTTCCATTCTCAATTTTATTTAAGAAAAGGGGGGGCGGGTTTACTGTTTTACCTCTATCTGTCCGTCAGTCCATCTGTCAGTCAGAGTGATTCGTTTTCAGACTCATCATCAAACAACTTCCTGTTTACGTAACTTTTACATCATTTTACACATGAATAGCGAAGTTGAAAATTTTCGTCACATTTTAACTCAGGAACTACAGAACAAGAATTTCTGAAATTTGGTTTCATGGTTTATATAAGTCAGCTATACCGTGTGATGCGTTTTCAGATTCAGCACTAACTACTTCCTGTTAACCAAAATATTTGGACGGGGGTATCATCAGTGACCAGTAGATCACAGTTTCTCTTCTTTTTGGGGGTGAACTGAAATATTTATTGTTTGTGTTGTTTCACCACATATAACTTTTTTGTTGTGTTGTAGGAATCGTCTAACAAGTTGAAATCAGGTCCACTTAAAAAGGTAGCACCTATAGGTTTGTTGTATGTGGGACAAAGAGAATTTGCAGCCACATCACCTGAAGATGGTAAGTTTTAATCAGAAGGAAAAAAAAGAAGATGTGGTATGATTGCCAAAGAGGCAACTCTCCACAAGAGACCAAAATGAAACAGAAATTAACAATTATAGGTCACTGTATGGCCTTCAACAATGAGCAAAGCCCATACCACTGTCACATAGTCACCTATAATAGGCCCAAAAATGACAATGTAAAACATTTCAAACAAGAAACTAACAGCCTAATTTATGTACAAAAAATAACGAAAAACAAATATGTAACACATAAACAAACAACAACCACTGAATTACAGGCTCCTGACTTGGGACAGGCACATACCTAAATAATGTGGCAGGGTTAAACATGTTAGCAGGATCCCAACCCTCCCCTAACCGGGGGACAGTGCTGTAACAGTACAAAATAAGATTAGAATGAACTATAAAAATCAGTTGAAAAAGGCTAAACTCATCGATGGATAAAAATACCAATACCAGTACTACAAATACAAGTGGACTATTTTGGTAATAATCTTCATCAAGTATGTTGTACTAAAATCAAGGATTTGGAATGCCAAGTTCAAATTTTTTGGACATCCAAATCAATAGGGAATAAACTGAAATACTTTCTAGTAGAATAAAGTAGAATAAATATAATTAAAATGAACAGTAGAGTGCAAAGAGAGATGGTTTGGTGTTTTTAATCCTGTACAGATATAACAGTGCAATTTATCTATAATTGAGTGCCTTTGATTAAATTTTACATTTAGGTCCTTTTCTGTTCAAACCTATCTATTTGTCTCTTTGTTTATGCAGTGTCTTTATTATAGAACAATGGTGGTGTGCACTGGTGTGCAGTACATTTTGTTATAAGAAAACATTTCTAATAAACATTTTTTATGATGTATAAGATACATGATATCATTTCATTCATTCATTTTACTGAAATTTTTAAACTACTGTTTGCATCAAATGAAAGTAAACTGATATACTTAAAGTTATTTGAGAAACATGTTTACTGTCATTTGTCATGCAAGATTCTCTATTTCATGTTTTAAAATCGTTAACTGGATTTTTGTGACAAAAATGTCGGTTATTGATTTAGGGATGTACGGCGGGCGGTCAGACAGTCGGGTGGTTGGGTAGTCGGGCGGGCTTTTAAAATTTTAATATGTTTTTACTGACAACAAAATGAAGGTCAAGCTCAAGAATGACGATTTTGACTTTTACCATTCAGGAGTTATGGTTCTTGAAAGATTGAAAAATGGTGTTTCCAGTCGTGTCCGTGCATTTACACATGAACTGTTCAAACTAAATCTTTCCAAATTTTAATATGTTGTTACTGATGAAAAAATGGAGGTCAAGTTCAAGAATGACGATTTTGACTTTTACCGTTCAGGAGTTATGGTTCTTGAAAGATTGAAAAATGGCGTATCCAGTCGTGTCCGTGCATTTACGCATAAAATGTTCAATCAAAGCTTCCCAAATTTTAATATGTTGTTACTGATGACAAAATGGAGGTCAAGTTCAAGAATGACGATTTTGACTTTTACCGTTCAGGAGTTATGGTTCTAGAAAGATTGAAAAATGGTGTTTCCAGTCGTGTCCGTGCATTTACTCATGAACTGTTCCACCAAAGCTTCCCAAATTTTAATATGTTGTTACTGATGACAAAATGGAGGTCAAGTTCAAGGATGACGATTTTGACTTTTACCGTTCAGGAGTTATGGTTCTAGAAAGATTGAAAAATGGTGTTTCCAGTCGTGTCCGTGCATTTACTCATGAACTGTTTAACCAAAGCTTTTCAAATTTTAATATGCTGTTACTGATGACAAAATGCAGGTCAAATTTGATATTGATGATTTTCACTTTCACCGTTCATCAGTTATGGTTCTTGTGCTATTGCCAGGACACAAATAAATGTTAATAAATCTGGTTTGCTGTCGTTGTGACAGCCTGTTGTTTTCATAGGTAAATTATAAAGTGATTTGTTTATTTTTTTTTAGAGAAAATACTTGTAATGGGATCAGAAGATGCTACAACTTGCCACATAGTTATAATCCGACATACAGGTATGGTATATTGTTAATTTATGTGTCATTTTGTCTCAAGTGAAGAGTTGTCTCTTTGGCAATCATACCACATCCTCTTTTTTTATATGGTATATTAAAAAGTTTTCTCCTAAAAAAAAAATATGCACACACAGAATATGTTTAAGTATATAGTTCTCCCTCTCTCAGTTCACCTGACAGTGTAAACACAACTTCTCTTTAATAGTCAAAAGGATTTCAATAAAACATCACCAAAAAAAAAAATGCAGTTTATATTATATTTATTTGTTTTGCATGAACCAAATAGTTCTGATCAGTAATTTTAAAAGGGAGATAGTTGAATTTACATTTGAATTTCAATAGAGCTTTCTCACAGTATTAAAAGATTGTCATGAACAAACTTTAAAAAAAACCTTCAATTTGAGATAATATTAAAAAAAACCTGCAATTTGAGATAACATTATCATAGTATGGGAGAGTAAAAAGTTTAAAGGGATGCCCACTTTATTTTTGTATGTCCATTTAATGTATGCAGAATAACATAGGGTATGTTGTTTATGGGATGATTTTAGAAGTCCCTTCCTACCTACCACATTCATTTTAATGAAATAACCCTTGTATTACATGTGATATTTTAGGTTGTGGAGCAGTATGCATAGCTCATTTTGATGGATATGGTTCGGACAAAGCTGTCAAAGATATCATGAGAGTTATGAATGACTTGTGTAAAAATAAACCATTTGGCAGGTAGGTTACACATGTCATATAGAAATAAGAAGATGTGGTATAATTGCCAATGAAACAACTCTCCACCAGAGAACAAATGATCTAAAAGTTAGCAGCTATAGGTCAGTCACCTTGCGGCCTTCGAAAAAGTCTCATAAACAATGTTTTGAGCACCAAACCCTCCCCTAACTTTTGACTGTGTTGTAAGTTGTAACAGCACAACACAAGAACAAACTGTAAAATCAGTTGAAAAGGGCCTAACTCACCAGATAATTTCAAAGCATACAAACACTTACAGCTAACAAAAACCCAAGAGGGATAGTTTATAAGTTCTAAGTAATAAACTACTACTTAGTATAAAACTTGAAATGATTGCTTGCTTATAAATAAGGTGTACAGCACTTTTGATTTTTTATGACCCACCTAGGGGCATTATGTTTTTTGGTCTGTGTGACTGTTCATTTGTCCATCTGTTCCTTCCTATGTCTGTCCATTTGTCTGTCTGGCTGTCTGTCCTGCTTCAGGTTAAAGTTTTTGGTCAAGTTAGTTTTTGATGAAGTTGAAGTCCAATCAATTTGAAATTTAGTACACATTTTACCTATGATATGATTTTTCTAATTTTGATGCCAAATTAGAGTTTTTACACCAATTTCATGGTCAACTGAACATAGAAAATGATAGTGAGAGTAGGGCATCCAAGTACTATGGACACATTCTTGTAACTTGCTGGATCAATATATGTGTTTAATATTTGACTTTTACAGGTATGAACTGCATATTGCTGGTGGATTTAAAGATGATGATGAGTCATCGGAAAAAGTTTCTATTAAGACATTAAGTAAGTTCTAATTGACTTTGTATAAATGCAAAAATGATTGGATTATTTTTCTTTTAGAAATGCAAATATAGCAGTAGATATTAAACAATGCCAAAGTAGTTTGTTTGGCATTGCAGTTCTGTTGAAATTCAAAATTAAGAAGATTTTACTTATGTAAAGGGTTTTAGAATTACCAGCAACTGGCACCATTTTTGTCATTCAGCTTAATTGACAGAGAGAAAAAAAAGAAATATTTTCCAGCAATTAATTTGAACATAATAAGGCTATATAATATTATCCTCCTATTGAACTAGTTTAAAATTTCCAATCTGAGAAGCTTGAATAGCAAGAAGAAAGAACATTACAAGGGAGATAATTTACTTTCATTGAAAGGGAACATAATTTATTACATTTGCTGATTATTGGAAAAAGCTGGTTAATTTAAAAAAAACTTTTTTATTTATAAAATATTTTCCAGTTTACTTTAAAGAAACTTCCTGGTATAAATGCTTAGAAATTGATTTCTTGCTTTTCCAAGTGAAAGAGAAAACAGTTTCTTGGAGAATTCAAGAGGAAAATATACCACTTTTACTCTTATAAAATTAAGCTTGAAATTATTGCATCCATAGATTTCTAACTTAAATGTCCTTTTGAGAGATTTGTTTTTGTATTTTCAGATGCATTTAACAGTACATCAGAGGAAATTCATTTAATTTCTGCATGTATTTGTGGTAGGTATTAAACATATAACATTCTGTAAATCCACAAATTATTGCAAGGTTTTTATTAAGTGCCAGTCTGCCTAAGAATCAGGCAGTGGTGAAAACATGACAAAAAAAACCCACCCTATTTGACAATGATTTCAGTTCATAATATGTAGTTATGCTCAAAAATAACATTCATTTCCATTTTCTGTTCTGGTAATAAAAGATACAATTTGGTTGAAATGCACTAGAAATTAAGTAATAAGGGGAGATAACTCTGTAATTTGCTATCATTCTAACTAATTTTCTAACCAAGTTATTTGATATTACCAGACACACACAAACAAAAGACTAATACTTTTTAACTCAGGATAATGGTTAGTATTAAATAGCATGATTAACTCGGTGGGTTTTTTCTAATCATGTTTTAGTTTTTACCTAAATTACCTGATTCTTACAAAGACTGGCACTTAATGTGAATAATACGACTGATTGAGTATAGCAATTATAAGAAATCACATTCTGATATCTGATATATATATCTGTATAAAGATTTTCTTGAAATTGCAATATTTAATCTTAAAGTTTTGTCCATTTTAAAAAAATCTGAATTTACAGTAAATATCTATCTCATTCATCACTTAATTTTTGTAAAAATTTACACCTAAAAGAGAAGATTTTGGTGCAGATTGTGAACAATAGATTTCGAGTTCTAAGAAGTAGTTGCTGTGTTTTCTCAATTTTTGATAGTTACCAATCAGTTTATTTTTTCCTTTTTTTCTTTATTTTAAAAATGATTACTGATTTGTTACGGTGTAACATAAATCTGAACACTTTTTTACATCCTTTTTACAGATTTAAACAATGAGGTAAAGAAAGGTGTGAATTTCCCTGTGATATATGGATTAGGTAGGTCTATTGGTGTCTTTAATTTGTAAAGAATAGTTTGATGTACAAACAATTTATTTGAATTTTGAAATGTTTTTATTTTTTAAAGGTTTTAAAAGTGAAATAGCATTTTTTTGAATATTATACAAACAGTGAAATACCAAGTTTGAATATTTTATAAACAGTGATGGTCCATTCATTTTTATAGATTCATTAATTCTCCTGGTATAAACCACCCATCAATGTAGACATAAAACCAATACTTGCACCAAATAACCAAGTATAATCAATACTTGTACCAAATATCCAAGTATAACCAATACTTGTACCAAATATCCAAGTATACATAAATACTCTGAATATGTACGCCATAAAAGGCTATAATAAATACCAAAGACTTTGTAAAGTGGATAGTCGCACACAACGCCGATGCTCTATATTTGATAAGAAATCAACACAATTCATACATATATATCTACACATATCATATATAATTCAAACATCAGTATCAAACAAAAAACTCTCCAAATAAAAAGCTTAATAAACTTTTACCAGAATAAAATTTACCTAGAAAATTCGACTGCTCAGATTGACAATGTGGTGCTGAATGATTACATAGGCAATAAAATACCGCGAAATAATTTTGAAGCTGGAAAACATTACGCCCTCTATGCTACATATGATGAAACACCCAGGAGAAATTAATTTCACTCTAATGCACTGCCCGTTTAAACGAATGAAATTATAATTATCTAAAACAGTCTTAGGGTGGTACATAACACTACAGGGAGATAACTCTGTAAATATCAGCTGCACATTTAATTACATTGTATTGTTTAGAAAATATTAAGCTTCTCAATGATCAAAATTGGTGTTAGTCAAACTGCTATTTGTCCAATGAAAATTTTCCGATGTGTGTGGTTCAAGTTTTTCCAAAATTTTTTATATTTTTGTCATATGGTCAAAGTTAACATTTTGTCAAAATTTTACGGAAATTAAACGAGCCAAATTTTTTTTAGTGAAGGCGTTTGGTACCACCTTAAATTAATTTCATTGAGAATTTCATGAGATCAGCTCTTCTTTCTTTAATAATACAACAAGCGATCTTTAATTATACAACAACTTATTTAAGACTTTGAATGTCAAAAGAAAAACAGCACATTGTCTCTACTCCAAAAGATATACATGTATGTGAAAATCTGTATTAATGTGAACATTGTGTACTTAATTTTCCAATGTATCCATGAAAAATCAAGAAAAGTAAACTTTATATAAAAAGAAATATCCAAATAATTATTTATAACTCTATGGTGACCATTTAAAAGAATGGTTGAAACAAATATCCCCTATGTCCACCCTGTGAAGAAGTTTTGTCCATTCTGTACATACTATTACAAAACATGTTGATTTAAATAAAATTGAAAAACTTGTACACTGATTTTAATTTGGCAATTGTTTAGCTGTAAATGTAAAGACAGGAGATGTATACAGAGGCACATTCCTAGATCATGGACCAGATATGCCATTAAGATCTGCTAGACACTTTACCGGGACTGAAGAAGTAAGACACAACTTATAAAGATTTTAATATAAGTAAAAAACCCAGAAAAAATGGATTCATTTTTAGTGACAAAACATTTATTCATTTAGAAGATATCTTTTGAAGGGTTTAATAAATAATTACCACTAAGATATTTTGTCAAAAATTGTTCAGTAAGTAAGTTGCTGTTTCAGTTGTCATCCATCAGATATATAGAAAAACACAAAGAATTTAAGGAAATGAAGTCAACTTAAAAGTTAAGGGCCTCATTGAGCATTGAAATGTTAGGAATTCGTTATCAAAATGATTGATCCATATAGTATTAATGTATAAACCAATTGATGGGCAATATAGGAAAGGTGTACTGACATTAACTCAACCGCCGGTTACCATATCTATATAAATAGGGTGCAAACATTAATCCACCATTCTGCCTCTGATGAAGGTCCTTTATGGACCGAAACCGGTCAGGCTATCAAACATCACCAGGCACTGTTAATTATGTGTATTGGTATATACTATATTTTTATAAACCAATTGATGCTTTATCACAAGTTGATTTCCAATTAAGATCAGACAATAGTGTCAACCTCAATATATGGGTGGTTGCATGGAGAGTAAAATAAAAATACTAGTAAATTATAGATAAATTGCAGAAGGGTAGGGAGAAAAATGGGAAACTGGGTTGACTTTTTTTTTTTTAAATATCTAGCAGTTATGAGAAAAAATGGGTACTGTGGATTCATTAAATTTTCGTTGGTACCAATTTTCGTGGATTAAGGAAAACTTGCATATACATGGATATTTAACTTCGTGATTTTGCTGAAGTCTGCATACAAACCTATAGAAAATTCATCATTCTTTGAACAGTTAATTTCGTGGTTTAACTGTACCCACAAAATCCACAAAAATTTGATTTCAACGAATAATAATAAATCCAAAGTACCTGCTTTGTTTAACCTAGGACTTGAAAATGCACAGAATAATTTAATGTATATTTAAAGTTTGCAACTGCAGTATGAAGTTGTTTTGGAATTGATTTTCACTTTTTCTTTTTTGCACATAGATTGAATAAAAAGATTGATCCATTTAAATTCTTATAAAGTAGTTTGAATTGTCTCCCTTTGTGGTAATAAATTATTCTTTTTTGCCAGGTGATAAATGTTTATGATCACAGAAAGAGTCAGATCCGATTAGATCCTATTACATACAGTACTATGGATGAGATAGAATTACTGTGTAGAATGCCTGACTTATTTATAAGACAGGTTTGTCATGATAAAAATTTGTCTACATTTCAAAACATGCTATAGGGGAAAAATGTGTGGATTGAACACTAGATATATGAACTTTATAGTAGCTTTTTTTTATGTTTTGCAATGCTTGTTTTTTAGTTGTAGTTTATATAGCATTGTGTCAAAAAGAAAAATTCATCAATGATACCAGGCAGTTGCTATTTGTCCGACTAGCCGGACAAATAGTACCAGGACTATTTGTCCGGCCAATACAATGCGCATGTCACTATAATATTTGTGTGTGCGTGTAATATTATCTTCAGCATCACCAGGGAGTAGCACATGTTTGAAATCTTTAGTGTTAGGGCCTAATCTTGTTACTAGTAATTGAAATTGTTGTTTTCGTCATATGAGAATATAGTCCAATGTGGAAAACGAATAATTAGAATAAAATCATATATACATGTATCCCATATTTTTTATATAAGAGAGAAAAATTTACTTGTAAACCAAACTTGGGTAGTGTTTGACTCGTGCATTTTAAGTTAACGTATAGGATTTTGTCTAGCTGAAAAAGGTACAAAATTATTGTGTCTGTAGCTGTCAAAGAGAATTATAGACCCCTTGACATAAAGTTATCCATATTTTGAGTGAAAGGTGAGAGATTTCCCCCCCCCCCCCCCCCCCAAAGAGTACACTGTTTTTTTATTTTATTTACGTGAGGGGATCGGGTGTCACAGTGTGCTCCTTTTCCCAAATTACTCTTTTCTTTTCTTGTCTTGCAAGACTCATTTTTGGATTATACCTAAGCTAAATTTCATTCAGTTAATAGACCTGCAATTGTAAAGGCCTTTTTCAACTTCACTTGCTTTGAACATCTTTTCCATCTGTACACAGCTGAAGCGATTCGAATAATTTTGTAAAACTAATTCTCCAATCAATTATATATAATTATCTTTTATTTCCCATTTTCCTTGTGATTTCAATTTTTTAGAGTCCCTTTCATAAGATTATATCATTCTTGGATGTTCATAATATCGTGTTCCATTGTCAAATTCCGAAAACTGCAAAATTTATCACAAGTATTTCAGCCATGCTCTTAACATTGAAAATCAGTGATCAGATTACACGCACCCCCTTGGTGCTACTGAAGATAATGATACACACAATTTCGAACGCACATTATATGACATGCCCATTACAATGACTGGACAAATAGCCACTCCGATGATACCAGACTTAGGATTTTTACTCTACCACATGTTTCTCTACGAAAGACTCAATTGTGGTGCTCAAATAAAAAAGTATTAAACGGATAAATTAAGAACAAAGTTGAAGAGCACAAATACGAAAAATCCACATAAACTTATGTAGGTTGATTCACAAGTGATGATTGTTCACTGTGTTCAGACAACAACGTTTTTATTTTTATCAATTTTCATCCTCTGATTTACACTGCATATACAACTATATCATGTATATAGTGCCTAAATTCATGGAAATTACAATTCCAAATTGTGTGAAATTTAATTCAAAAGGTGAATAACTGCCAAAAAAAAAGAAGTCCAGTGCAAACATTGACCAGTTTACGATCCCCAAATTAACTTATTTATTATTTTAAAATGTAAGGAATTACATTTATTATTATTAGATTTTGAAAAAATAGCGGCACACCTGTTATTTGGTAAAATAAGTATTTATTATGTGTCTTTCAAAATGAATTTTAAGTCGGATGATGTTGTCAGTGTGGAATTTTTTAAAAGTTTATATGATAGATAATTGATACATTCTTTATTTCATACAAGTACCGTTTTTCTGAAGTTACAGAATAAATCCATTCTGCAATATTTGATATTAAAACTCTGTAATATAGTTACATGCAATATTGATCCATCACCATATAACTAGATTTTCTTATTTCTTTCCAGCATTTATCTACATCACCTGACCAGGAGCCTCCACACTTTGAGGCCTCAGTAAGAGCTGCTCTAGTGCAAATTAGAGATTATCCAGATCCTAAAAAGTCCATGTTTGCTGATGGTAAACCCCGATGTTATAATCTGGAATCAAATGGTTCATGGACAAAAGTATGATGAAAAGTGCTGTGATCAAATTTATATGTGATATGACAGAATTTTTATTTCTATTAGATAATAACAATTATCATGATTATATGAGTTAGAGTATTGTTTTATACCAGAAATTGTTAATTTTTTATACAATTTTCTGTTGTAGTTCAGCAAATGCATTTAAGCTTTAAACGCATTCAAACTTCATAACTTTATTGCTATTTTTTACCTTACATGATTTGATCTGTAATGACGCAGCTGAATGAAAAGTTATGTATACATAGTTTATAAGGTAGGTTAAAGATAGTTGTTTTTATTCCCAAAAGTAAGCTGTTAGCTCTGATAAGAAATTGATTACTTTTAATGTACGTCATTATTTATACTCCATTAAAATCATGCCTGCCAGTTAATTAATATATCTTTTTGAAAACTGACAAAATATGTTTGTTTTCA
Source organism: Mytilus edulis (assembly GCF_963676685.1). Lineage (NCBI taxonomy): Eukaryota > Metazoa > Mollusca > Bivalvia > Mytilida > Mytilidae > Mytilus > Mytilus edulis. Next base: position 75,456,593 of record NC_092352.1, read on the forward strand.
ATCTAAGTACAATCATTCTATAACATCTATTTTCCCAAGACCGTGATTGAAAAAAAATTCTAAAATGTTTGGAACAGAAAAGAGGGAGGAGAAAGTTAAGACCAATCAAAGTTATTTATTGATGATTAAGAAATCAACCTCTACCTTAAGCAAACCAGAAACCTGAGGTCAAATGAATTCATATGGGTTACTGTGGATTCATTTATTTTCGTGGGTATCAATTTTCGTGGATTGCTGAAAACGTGCATATTCGTGGATATTTGATTTCGTGGTTTTACTAATATCTGTATGCACAGCCTATTGAAAATATGTTATTCGTTGAACATTTGAATTCGTGGTTCACCTATACCCACGAAACCCACGAAAATTGGTATCCAACGATTAATAATGATGAATCCACAGTATACGAAAATATTTTTTTTTTTTTTGTAATAAGTGGTTGTCATTGGAAATGTTACCACTACACCAATGTTGCTTCACCTGAATGAATACTTTATATAAGTTTTATAGTCAACATCTCATATCCAACTTTAAGGTAATCGGTAACAATTTTCAGATTCAGCAGTCAATCTCAAAACTTATTTAGACATGTGAAAAAAAACACAGATTAGTGCATTTAATTGTATTGTTCATATGAGCCTGACACACATTTAAATGTCTATGGTCAGAGTTCAAAATTAGATAGTTCATTGATCTACATTTAAGGAATAAACTGGTTGAAGAGATGTTTTTTGATCCTTCAGCCATCATTTTTTTAAATTTATTTATTTATGTTTACATGCAGAATCAAAAGTTAATTAATAATCATGCAGTATTAGATATGCTTATTTTTATTTTTTTATTATGTATATGTAGTTTTGTTTATTTTGAAAAAAAATTAGTTTTGACATGTATTAAAATGGTAGGTCTTTTGAAAAATGTCTTTATATTGTCATATACAGGTCACTTGTTTTATATCTGAGCCAGTTATGACCAAATGTAGAACATTTAAAATAAGAAAACTAGAATCATTTTGTACATGTCCATTCTTCATGTAATAACTCTTTTTTGTAAAAAGACAAGCTTCTAGCAAATTTGAAGTAAATCATGTTGTACACATTTTTAGTAATTTAATGAAACAAAAGATATGTAAAAACTCAATTGGTTTCCCTTTTTATTTTAATTTGTAAATATATTGGGGTATGGTATAAGTTTGTTAGTAAGCCAAGTCACCACTTTGTTAACTCAGCTTATATGTTGTCTGTGTGTCAACATTTAGTTAAACAGACCAAAGTTTTTGTTGTTTGGGTGTCCGCATTTAGGTTTACTGACAGTATATTTGCTTTTTCAAGGTGAGACTATTGTCCCAGGTTTGTAAGTTGTCATTTGTTTTTTGTTTGTTTGTTTGGATGACAATAAAAAACACATAAAAACCGGATCCCCACCATTAATGGATTTGTCTTGGGTGGAGGGTTTTCACTTGAACCATTGTAATTGTGTTTGGAACCAGTTGTTAAAAGAAAAAAATGGTTATCAAAGGTACCAGGATTTAATTTGCCAGATGCACTTTTGGCTACATCAGTGACACTCAGATCAAAATATTTATAAAGCCAAACAAGTTCAAAGTTGAAGAGCATTGAGGACCCAAAATTCCAATAAGTTGTGCCAAATACAGCTAAGGTAAGCTATTCCTGGGATAAGAAAATCCGTAGTTTTTTGAAAAATTCAAAGTTTATAAACTGGCAATTTATAAAAATGACCATATAATTGATATTTATGTTAATTGATCATTACATATTTATTTTCTTGATTGTTTTTTGTAAAGCTGCTGATGGACCATGCTGTAAAATTAAAAGTTACCTTTCCTTGGAAATATATTGATCTTAACCAAATTGTCAATTCATACAAGTTGCTCTTTTGTCCTTTTTGTCATATTTTTAACTCACTTCAAATGCAGCGTATATATCTGGTCAGCTCAAAGCTGACAAAATCTGGACTTTTTACTGACGAATGATAAAAGTTATCAAAGGTACCAGGATTATAATTTAGTACGCCAGACGCGCGTGTCGTCTACATCAGACTCATCAGTGACGCTCATATTAAAATATTTATAAAGCCAAACAAGAACAAAGTTGAAGAGCATTGAGGATTCCAAATTCCAAAAAGTGGTGCCAAATACGGCTAAGGTAATCTATGCCTGGGATAAGAAAATCCTTAGTTTTTCGTAAAATTCAAAGTTTTGTAAACAGGAAATTTATAAAAATGACCACATTATTGATATTCATTTCAACACCGAAATGTTGACTACTGGGCTGGTGATAACAATTGTTCTATCTTAATACAATTATATTTACGCCAAAATGGAACATAATGGTACAAATCATTGAAGTGTATTACTAGTGATGTCTTCTTTGACTAGTTTCTCTTCAGAACATATAATATTGATATTAATTAATCATAATTTTTCTGTGTTTTCAAATAGATATATGTACCTGTTAGTTTTATTTTGAGGATAGATTATTGAATGCATCAAGTGTTAATGATAGAACGTGGGATGATATGTATTTACTCAATATCAGAAACTTTTGAAAACAGATTTTCCTGTGATTAGGTCAGAACAAGGAAAAGGTATTACTAAGGAAACATAATTTTGTTGTTGCTATATACACATAAAATAATAGCTCTTTTTATTATGGAACAGTTAAAACATTTGTCTTTCCCTACCAACAATTCGATGTATTATCGTTTATAGAAATGAAAAAAATAATACATTTAACGAACACAAACTTCTGTTTAATTGACACTAGATTAGCTTGTCTATTTGTTTTATTTGTTTTTTTGTTGACAACCTAATTTGTCCCTTGTTTGGTGTGTTTTGCTACGATAACCAACTGTGGTCCGTTTCTCACTTTTTGTTTACTCTACTGTCTTGTTTGTAAGAGGCAGAGCCTTCATATAAGGGCTAATTACTAATTACGCATAGTATAAGGACGCTAGCATTTTCTCTTCCGACTTGACCTTTAATTTTAGCTGTTTAAATAAAGGCAACAGTAGTATACCGGTGCTCGAAAGTCATAAATCGATTGAGAGAAAACAAATCCGGGCTACAAACTAAAACTGAAGAAAACACATTAAATATATACGTGATGGCCTTTTACTAAAATTTATTCACTCTCTTGTGAAAATGTTAATGTTGATTAGTTCTACTGATCCAATTGAACTTCAAAGAAAGAATATCATAGATGTGGCTATAGTATAGGTCTGTTTATCACGAGGTTTATCTCTTACACTTAAAGAAATTGAAATGGATAGTCGGTTCATATTTGAAGTTTACGACGAACGGGATGATATCATTTTTCAGAACCCATTTTTTTTTATGTAGCAACATAACAGCAATACCCGCACATGGACATGGAGTGTACATCTAACAGTCGAAATAATATCCAAGAGATTGAGTTTCCTACCATGATTGTCATGACAGAGGTTAACTGCTTACATGAAAAAAGTATTATCACAACAATACTGAACTCCGAGGTTCAAAACGGAAAGTCCCTTATAAAATAGCAAAATCAAAAGCTCAAACACATCAAACCAATGGATAACAACTGAAAGCTATTGACTCGACGAGGTCATACTCATGATTGAACGATACTGAATACTTTTAATACAGTTTATATGCATCTACACAACAAATATGCAGTTTATATACGTCTGAACAAATGAGAAGTTGATATGCAAGTTATCAGATGTACGTCAAGATTGCTTGTGCGAAAGTAGCTGTGTATAATTCAAACTACATATATAGCATTTTCATGAGTGCACATTGAATTTCTTATAATAGTTATCAAAGGTACCAGGATTATAATTTAGTACGCCAGACGCGCGTTTCGTCTACATAAGACTCATCAGTGACGCTCATATCAAAATATTTATAAAGCCAAACAATTACAAAGTTGAAGAGCATTGAGGATCCAAAATTCCAAAAAGTTGTGCCAAATACGGCTAAGGAAATATATGCCTGGAATAAGAAAATCTTTAGTTTTTCGAAAAATTTAAACTTTTGTTAACAGGAAATTTATAAAAAAAAAAATGACCACATTATTGATATTCATGTCAACACCGAAGTGTTGACTACTGGGCTGGTGATACCCTCGGGGACGAAACGTCTACCAGCAGTGGCATCGATCCAGTGGTGTAAATAGTTATCAAAGGTACCACGATTATAATTTAGTACGCCAGACGCGCGTTTCGTCTACATAAGACTCATCAGTGACGCTCATATCAAAATATTTATAAAGCCAAACAATTACAAAGTTGAAGAGCATTGAGGATCTAAAATTCAAAAAAGTTGTGCCAAATACGGCTAAGGAAATCTATGCCTGGAATAAGAAAATCCTTAGTTTTTCGAAAAATTTAAAGTTTTGAAAACAGGAAATTTATATAAAAAAAAATGACCACATTATTGATATTCATGTCAACACCGAAGTGTTGACTACTGGGCTGGTGATACCCTCGGGGACGAAACGTCCACCAGCAGTGGCATCGACCCAGTGGTGTAAATAGTTATCAAAGGTACCAGGATTATAATTTAATACGCCAGACGCGAGTTTCGTCTACATAAGACTCATCAGTGACGCTCATATCAAAATATTTATAAAGCCAAACAATTACAAAGTTGAAGAGCATTGAGGATCCAAAATAACATTTGGTTCATTTATTAGTGGCCAATTTAAGCTTGTAGGAATACAAGCTTCTTCCTTTTTAAGCATTTTGTTTCCACTTATATCTATCTTGATATCAACTTTAATTACTGAATGCGGAAACATAGCTTGTTACATGTTATGCTAAATAAAACATGAATGTTGTACTTTTAAAATCTAATTTATTCTAGAAAAAGAAAATAACAATTAAAAATCCATTAACAAACCCACGCAGACTACTACATATGTTTCCTTTACTACGTGTTACAAAACCAAATTTAAGCAACTTAAGAATAGCATTTAGTTGTAAACAAAACTTCACAGAAAAAAAAGTATTGCTCAAAATAATTTGCAATGTTTCGAACAGTATTGCTTCTTATTGGACTGTTGGTTATTAATGGCTTAGGTAAGAAGAACGTATCTATGTTTTTAAGTGTCACCAACAATACGCAAAGTATCAGAAATATACTTGAAACAACCTTTATAGCTTACTGTTCGGTGTGAGCCATGGCTCCGTGTTGAAGACCGTATTTTGACCTAGAATGGTTTTTCTTTTACAAATTATGACTTTGATGGAGAATTGTCTCATTGGCACTCATACGACAGCATCTTATATCTATTCAAAAGTACTTAAGTTACAAAGCATGGTGTGTGTGTGTATAAACCGCGTATCATTACGGCATCACATCTTAATGCATGAAGATCTCTTCAACACAGCAAAAAATGAAGAGCATGTAAACGTATGTTTACCATGATTTTACCACATGTTTCTAACGCATGTTTGGAGCACCGTTCTTTCAACACATCTTTGGGGAATGTATAGTTTACCTGCGTTTATGGGAAACATGCGTTTGAAAACACATGGTAAACGCATGTTCATGGTAACCATATGTCTGAAAACATATGGTAAACATATGCTCTGAAACAGTATGGTAAACATATGTTTGGATGATATTGCTTTACTGCCAGTGGCAGGTCAGATGTATATTCAGGACGAGAGTATGATAATGAGAAATAAGTATTTACCCTGCTTTGCACAAGACCGCAAGTTGAGCCGGGATGCTAGCTCACTAGGTATCGACAATCCAAACGAAGTTTTAAAAACACGTCGATTATTGTTTCTCCTCGTTTTCTAGTAAGTGTTCTACATAAACAAACCTTTACTTGCCTTTTAGCTGGTTCACTGACTACAATTAATGAACAATTAGCAAATTTTGAAATAAAGCGTATTTAAATAGTGTTAGTGTAAAGACGTCCTTCAGAACATTTATATATGTTTCGACAATAAAGTTCATGGATAGTATTGGATATTTTTATGGACACCAATTCTGCCCTTTTAGCGTCTGGCGTAAATATAAAATTTTAATCCTGGTATCTTTGATGAGTTTATTAGTATAGTCGACTTATTCCCAATTTTTTATGAATGTTGCATGACCAAACTCGGTGTAGATCCATTAGAATGTTATTTAATAGACTACTAAGTACATATCTTTGTGATGATTTTTTGCGTGATTTAGTCCTCTGATATAATAAGGAAAATTTCTCAAATTTTTTTTTAATGAATCTCAAATAATCAGATTTAATTGATAAGCACTTGTTTGTATGTCGTTATAATAAAACTGTTGAAAAATCTTGACCATGTTTTCATTTTTTTTAAGTCAAATATTTGTTGCACATTTTAATAACAATATCACGTTCATGAAATTTATTAGACGAAAATCATTTCAATCCGACCTGCTAAAATGATATATTGTTTTCTAGTGGTAGAAGCTGGCTTTGGTTGTCCATTTAATCAATTTTGCCATAACCACTGTCTGACAATTCCCGGACACTGTGGAGGATTCTGTGGTAGTTGGCATAGATTAACATGCAAGTGTTACGGATGCGGTAAGATTATCAAATTTTGTTAAAACGTGTATCCTTCTTTTTTTAATAATCGTTGGTAAGAAATCAATGCGTTTTAACTGTTGCAGGGCATGCTGGTATAGTATGTTCAGTAAACCATATTCACACCGTGACATTGAATTTATAAGTCATAACGTCCTCAACAAAACTTATTTCTTTCCCATTGAAGCTAAATTTTTTTCAATATTTAGACTGGTGTTGTACCAGCAGCTAGGGGTTTAAAAGAATTGATCTTAGAAAATGAGAGGTTCAGACTATTATATAAAAAAGATGTAGCAGGATTGCCAAGGAGACAACTCTCCACAAGAAGCCAAATGACACAGAAAGTAACAACTATAGGTCACCGTATGGCCTTCAACAAAGGGCAAAGCCCATATGGCATACTCAGCTATAAAAGGTCCCGAAATGACAATGTAAAACAATTCAATCGAGAAAATTTATGTACAAAAAATGAACGAAAAACAAATAAGTAACACATAAACAAACGACAACCACTGAATTACATGCTCCTGACTTGGGACAGGCCTATGCATACAGAATATTAGTTTGCTGAATTGATTTAGGTAAAAAAAATATTTAAAAATTAAATCACAAAAATACCAAACTTCAAGGAAGGAAAGTTCAAAACGAAAAGTTTTTTTTTTTTTTTATAAAATGGCAAAATCAAAAGCTCAAACATATCAAACACATCAAATACATTAACCAATGAAATCCTAATAGTGTTAAAGTTGATGTCATCCCTCTTTAAGTTTTAGAGACGGCGCCATTATTTTCTTGACTTTGATAAATGATCTACGTGATAAATGAACATGGATATGATCGAAGCCATAATCCCTTCGTTCATCATATTTTGACATCATCTTTCACGTCATTAATTAAACGTATAACAGAATTCGTACTTACCATAAGCAACACGACGCGTACTAGATTTGTGGAGCAGGCCCCTTCTTACTTTGGTCCTTCATGTGTTTTTGTGGGAATTGTATTGTTTGTCATTATATTTATAAGACCTACATAATTTGAAACAGTCTATTGTTATAGTCTTAATGCTTTTGACAATGCATTTAATTTCATGGTATATTCATTGCACAAAAAATGCCCGCCTTCACCGTTTATCTTTATGTGCATACAGACATTGATTTTTTTTCTATTTCAGGGTGACAGAAAAAGAAGATGATTTCTGAATAAAACACTCACAAACTATATGAAATATATGACTTATTCATTTAATCATACAACTAAAATATGATATTTTAAGAAACAGAAAAATATATACGTATACTGTATTTTATTATTCTGAAATGGTGCCTATTTCATTGAGACACTTGCCACTATTAAAAACATATATTATATTAAACTATTGTCTTATTTAGTTAGTGTAAGGTAAGAGATAAAGTCTAAACAACATGTCTACTACTCATGCAAATGGATTTTAAAAGTGTAACTTTTAACACGTATTCATCATTTGAAACTTAATATTATATTATATATATATAATGAAAGATGTGGTATGAGTGCCAACGAGACATATCTAAGTTCAAAAGTATCAATTTATAAAAGTAAACCATTATAGGTCAAGGTACGGCTTTCAACAAAATAGATAAAAAGAATTATTTCGGGTTTGTGTATAAAAAAGATTTGCCAAACATGTACTCTAAATTGACAATGAGGGTTGGCTGAAAGCAAAACTTTACGACAAAAGAGATGATTCCAGCTTCCCAATTGTGAAGTCTCAATTTCTATGTAGCAAAATTTCAGTATAAATCATCCAGTTGAAACGATATTCCAGGGCCTGTATTTTCTATAATGATTTCCTTGATAGAGTGTTGGTGTTCACAAGGAAGCTATTAAAACAAGTAAAGACTTTGATTTATTTCTTCATAAATTTAACGGACGCCATCACGAATTGGTTCACCATAATGGTATTATTGGATATCCGTTTCACAGATGATAGCAGATATGTTCCAAATGTCGTAACTACAACCCTGTCCATTTTCACCGAATATGACCTACTTAATTAGACTTATGACAGGGTGTGTACTAACATGAACTACATTAAGAGCGCCACATATGTTTCGATTCTTATACATCCTTGGCTTTCAAATATTTGGCTTTAAGCGTTCCTGCGGTCAAAGGTAAATCTAGAAAACGCTTCGGACGCATGCAATTTATATAACGCGTTGTTTTCATTTTTAATAAGCACTCGGTCGATAACACTGCTAGTGGATTATCTGTCCCTGAGGGTTTCGTTAGTTCAGTAGTCATTACTTCGGTATTGGCATGATTTTAAAAAAAATCTTTTTTTTTAAATTGTCCGTTAATGAATTTTATAATTATACAGAAATTAAGGTTTCATCTTCATCATTCATAATCGATCTTAGAGTAAGGGCACGTCTTCACAATCTAGCAGCTCTTATTCAGGCCATACACTGCCCTTTGGCGGCATTTTGAAGAACAAACCAAAACCATTTACACAGAAACATTTTGAATATTTTTGCGATGTAAATGTATTATTATTGTCGCCTTTAATTTTTCCGTATATCTTGTTCATCTGTTTTATCCGGTACACTTCCGTTAGAAGTCCGTTTTATGCGGTACTCGTCCGTTGGATGTACGTTCGACATCCGTTCTGTCCGGTACGTTTCCGTTTCTCGTACGTTGCATATCCGGTGTGTGTCCGTTATGCATTCGTTACGTCCGTTTTATTCGGTGAGTACATTAACGGACTTCCAACGGATAACAACTTTTATTTTCATCCGTTAGGCGTCCGTTCGTGCTATCCGGTAAGGTGTGACCGAGGCTTTAGATTGATTTGGTTATTTTGTAAGTTCTTTGCCGTCATAAAGCTCTCATTTGTTTCGATTCTTGTAAATTTTCGGCTTTTTGTGTGTCTGATGAAGATCAATATATATTGACTTTTTACAAAACTTTGAATTTTGAAAGTTCATCGATTTTTCTACCTCATAAACAGATTACCTTAGTTGTATTTGGCAAAACTTTAAGGAATGTGTGTCCTCAATGCTCTTCAAATTCGTACTTTATGAAAAATTACGACTGCTGTAATAAGACATGGATTTTCAAATATATTGGCCTCAATCATAATGCAGAAAATTTGGTACCGGTTATGTTAATATGATTTAGTTTATTCTTGTAACTGATTCCTCGTTTATAAATGTTTGCAATTAACAACGCCAGCTTAAATTGTATGATTGGCAGTGGAAAAAAATCTTGTACAGTACATTTTATGACGTCAAAATTTCCAGCTTCTCATAAATGATAACACTAGTTCGTGTGAATTGATTTCCACGCCAAATTTAAACTTAATGGTACATGTAATTGATGTGATGTTTCTTTTGAGTTGTTCCTCTTTCAACATTTGATTATAGATTGTTTCTTTAAAGTGCTTAACTATTTTTAAATAAAAACATCACTTTATAGATGTAACAAGAGCATGTAAATCGAATGATGTAGCAATGATTTAAACGGAGGATTTCTTATCACAAATATCTATTTTCACAATTTCTGTTCTATTTGTGTATGTTCTTGATACTTTACTGTTAGTGTAAGGTCGTCTTTCAAAAACGCAATCAAAGGTCAATTGCAAATCAAGATAGCCAAAATGAGCATTATGATTTATGACTTTTAAACACCGGTATACTACTGTTGCCTTAATTATGTCCACATAAAGTCGTTGAATGAATTTAGCCGCTTGGCTAAGTTGGAACCACATTCAAATTGCTGATAAACTTGGAGTTCAATCTGTATTTTTGTCGTCATGAAAGTAACAATACGGATACCTATAGATTCAAAATATTCAATCAACAATACCGTTATATTCGATATTTTTTTGTTATATTTTGCATAAAGAGGTTATCATTATCATTAAATCAAACATAAAAAGTACCCGTTGCCTTTGTAGACCTTGATAGAATGAAATTCAAAACAGTGTGGCTGTGGCCATTGATTGACACATTAAATTCATTCATTGACTGGGACAATTTAGGTGAACGTTTGTATGTAACGACCACTTCTCACTATGTACTTTTTAAAGACACTTAAACTATGGGGTCACCAAAGGTTCTCAACACCTTAATAAAGTAATTCGAAAAATTAATCAGAAATAACACGATGTTTTGATTTATATCAATTATATAAATCAAAACATAAAGGTTATTCCTGATTAATTTTTCGAATTATTTTATAATTAAAGGCGTTAAGAAACCTTTGGTGACCCCACAGTTTAAATGTCTATCGTAGGTACGTCGTGAACAGTGGTCGTTACAGACAAACGTTCACGTAAATTGTCCCAGTCAATGGATGAATTTAATGTGTCAATCAATGGCCACAGCCACACTGTTTTGAATTTCATTCTATAAGAATGGTATTGTTAATTTTCCTTTCCTTGTTGGTTGTTTCCCATTGGCATCTACTGGTATATAGAGAATGCATTTCTAAATTGTTCTATATGCACGTGTTTTAATTTGCAGTGAGATCATAGAGTTCAACGAACGTAATTAATATATGATATTTTGAGTACTAGTATTAAAAAACTATTGCATCTAAAATAAATTTATATCATATATAGTCATAGATATTGCTGGGTTTTATCATAAATGAAACTATTTATTAGTGAAAGTATGATTCAACCTGCAGGAATTTTATAAACGTTGGTATTTTGCATTTAGCTTTTAATTGTGAAATTATTACTAATACCAAGTTTTGTTTTTCGAGACTATCTGTTTGAATATCCTGACCTCTTAGTAGATGTTATGGTAATTGTTCTGCAGTCCTATGGGTGGTCGACAGATCCTTCCGCCCGATACGATTGCCTTTTCAGAATCAACTTCATACCTTTATTTACTGCATGGTCAGTATCTGCTGGATATCAATAATGAAAACAACACTTTACAAATTTCACGGGTCCGACGTGATCTTCTGTGAGCTATTAGTTGGTACGCCCAAGTATAAGTTGCTAATTGGAGCCTTTGAGTAACTCTTCTTGTTTTCGTATGATGGTAGATTGAGCCGATTGTTTATGTTGCTATCATTCGCTGATACAATACGAACACCATGTTGAAAGTCTGTAATGGTGGCGATTCACTATAACGTTTGATCCATTTGTATGTTAGAATCCCACGTGGTATAGACCATTTCTTGATACCGTCGTAGCCTTTCTTGACGCGAAGTCCTGTTTTCACTAAAGTTGCGCAGTCAGTCCGAAAACGTCTTGGTTCTGAAAAGTAGCTGCATGTGTGATTTTTTTTTTGTATTAACTTGACATTTTATCTTCATGTCGTGGATCTTCTATTCATCTGTTTTAAAAAGTGGAACTATATTGATGAGGAATACGGAGTACGACTGATGCCAAATAAGGGTATGCCTGATGCCGAATAGAAGGTACAACGGATGACGTACGACTAAAACAAACTAAAGGGGTTGATGAATATGTTGTTGATGAGATGATTTGCTTTAAGGAATTGATGGTGCTGACTGTACAGCCTACCTACCTTGTATTTGGAGGAGGTGGTGTTTCAAGTCCATGGAATAACAGCGTTATTCATTGAGGATGACCCGGATGTTTCGCAATCGACAGCAATTGAATTGTGATTGTTAAATATTGTTTCTTGAAAATCGAGTCACAAACATTTCATGTCCAGTTCAAAAATAAATTGACAATGCATAGAGATTATAGGTTTGTACCGACATGATTCCACAAGGACGAAGAAGGATCTACCACTGGGATTAAAAATATGTTGGATAGAGACATACATTTTAAATGGAACTGGTCACATAAGCACCATTTAGACAGCATTTTTTAAAGGATCTATCTCAACAGGATGTATCGAATATCCTCGCTTAGAAAATCTTCGCGACATTCAACTTATGTAATTAATAATCAGATATTTAATAACAAATTCTCCAAAGCAAGCATTGTTACTTTGACAATTATTCACCAATACTAGAAAGGTCAATATCTGTTCATTTATTGAGGGTATTGACCTAAAACGAATTAGTCTTCAATAAACACTTTATCTCTCAGCAGTATGTTTCAATTTAACAAAAATCCACAGAATGTCCAAATCTACCTAGGTATCCTCCAATTTCTCGTTTATGCTTTCAGAACCTTCATTGGATTTTTCTTGCATAAAAATGATATGTTCTTGCCAATGCTTTGTATTCATACTTTTCATTTCCGACTCATCTTTCTTCTTTTCGAAGGGCACTCGAATGGTTGCGCATATCTAGTTCTGCTATCATCTTGACAATTTCGGTAGAGACACTTTCAGACTTATTCACATTGATCTGCATTGTTTTTGTATGTTCATTTTTAGTAGTGGAACTGTGTCTTGTACGTCTTCAATTGATTGCTCTGACATGACTCATACACCGACGACAAAATATGACTGTGGCATGATCATTGCAATCGTAAGTCGTAAATCGTTCAAAGTTGATGTCATCTTTCAATGTCTCAAATCTATTGTTTGCATTGAGTTGGATTGGAAATCCAAAGTTACCTATTGTTATCTCGTTCATCCACTGCTTGTACTGGTTCACTAGGTTCGAATTCTTCTAATCCACTTTTTCGTGCTATAGATCAGGTAGAATTACTTAGCACAACATTCCTTGGCGTTGTTTTGGACGTCAACAATATCATTTATGTGTGCGAACTGTTGTAGTAGGCAGTGACTCTCTGCCAGTGGCTTGTACTTATTTCAATTACTATCTAAAATTTTTTATGCGTCTAAATGTCCACCAAGCACTAACTTTAATTTGCAATGATAAATAGCCGTGCTTCATTTTGCCCTTTTTACCATCAAAACAGATTTGAGGAGATTAAAGGTACTCAGAGACTTACCAACTATTTTGGTTGCAGAAAGTCCCATCACTGGACTGGAAAAAATATATATTGGAAGTTTCGGCGCGTTAACCATTCGATTTTTGAAGAATATCGTTGTGGGTTCGTTCTTGATGTACTAGCACCATTCAGTGAAAAAATACTGCATATTTCTCTCAATACTTCTGTGAACAGATTTAGAAACCATTTTACTGAATCGACAAACCTGAAGTTGAAATACAAAAATGATAAATGATAAAAAAAAAAAAGAAAAACAAAGTATACAACAACTAACAATAACTGTTGAATTGTCGGCACGTGACGTGGAAAATACAGAGAGTGATTAAACATGTTTGAGGGCGGCAAACTCTCTCCTAATCTTGAACAGTAGTGTGTTTAGCTCTTCAACATAAGAACAAACTATAAAAATCAGTTAAAAAGAGCTCACAAATCGACACAAAGCACACAAATAGCTAACAACGAAACCGAAGACGCGAAGTGAATATCTGAAAGACCTACTCACAGTTACTAAAGCTATTTAAAAGCCAATTACAACTCATAAAATCATGCCGTCTTCTGGTGCGTTTGCTCTGATGTGTCCAATTATGTTGCTATGTATCCTTTAAAGACATTTTCAATTTTTCTTTTTATCGTTTTTTCCTTTCAAAATGTATAAGCCTTTCTGTTCCCGATTCAAGATGCGTTTAATTATTATTATTCCTACCCGCTTATTAAGTACTCAAATGAAACACTGATCGTTTGCATCTCTTTTTTAATTTTGACGTTCCGTTTCAAATATAATTCATATAAACAGCACAATCATGTCTGTGTAATCCGTGTTATCGAAATAGTGTTTGAGGGGGGGGGGGGATTTTATTATCTAAGGTTCCCTTATTTGTCTCTTCTGAAGGTTTTATAAATTTTAAAATCTCATTCTGTAGGAATATCCTTCTCGTTTTTACCTGAAACAAAACTCCATCACCAAGTTAAAAAAAACAAAGTTAAAAAACACGACATCATCCATGTACATTTTGCTTACTCAAGAGATAAAGAGAAAATAGATGACTGGTTTGATATTTTGACTAAGTATATTTTTCAGTACTTCTCTAAATTCTAAGATCTTCAAAGTTAAGGTCACATTTTTTGTTTTACCGGATGAACCTGATAATTGCTCTAACTAAAATACTAACAGGTGACGACGGCCTGATGTCCTTTTAGTTTTATCGATATCATAGTTAAATTTGATAAAAATAAACTAGAGATAAAATAGTTGTTTTCTGTTCAAGTAAATAGAGAATATCGTACGTTTTTGTTTCAAGATCAAATCCGTATCAACCTGAGACACAATAATATAGTCACAAGAGCTCTGCTCGATATCATCGCGGATGGCGGATACAGCACGATTGCCAGTGTTTGTATGGCAAATACAATTTACTTACATGTACTTTATGTATCATGTTTTAAGCCATTGGCCCATACGGGCGTAAAGTGCTTTTTCAATAAAGATTAACAACTAAGTATTCATTATAATAAATGATAATAATCATCCGAGTATAGCATATAACTTGACTAGTCTTCAAGAACGTATTTCGACCATTCAAAACAAAATACTTCCTAAAATTAACAGCTGTAGATAATTGATCATAATTAATAGTTATCCCACTCGGACTTGGTGTGTCAGTGTAAGATCACCCCGATGAGTGGGATAACTATTTTACATCCCAGCTGTTTTAGATTAGACGAAAAACCATTCACAATTCATAAAATCTAGTTTAGAACGCCACACAACCATTATAATATACTTTATATATTACTATATGATGTATACCCTTTTTGACCCCCGAACACGATGAGTAGATATCAAATAATGTCAACTCGCCCCACTTGCCAATTGGCCCAAACTATATCGCCACTTTATAAAAAAAAAATCGCCCAACTCTTGTTTACCGACTCGCCCCACTTTTGAAAAAGTGTAAAATCAAACTGAACAATCACTGACAACTCACTTATTGACGAAAAGGGTTTAAAGCCCACTGAAGATAGGTGTGCCAACTCGCTCCACTTTTGAAAAAGTGTAAAATCGAACTGAACAATCACTGACAACTCACTTATTAACGAAAAGGGTTTAAAGCCCACTGAAGATAGGTGTGCCAACTCGCCCCACTTATAAAATATCTTGCTTCCTTTAAGTATTTTAAATTACTGTTAGTTAGTATCTAGTCGTCCTGGTGTAGTGGTATGTGTCGTGGCTTGATATGCTAAAGGTCTCGAGTTAGAATCCCGGTATTCACTGGATTTTTTCTACGTGAATTTTGATAGATAGTCTTTTCTGTATAATTGTGTATTTAATTATAAGTTTTATAGTGGATTTGACATTCCCGCCAAAATGTTACAGAACAAAGGAAAGCATGCTTAACAACGAAACTCAAACTGGGGTGATCCGGCTCAGATCACCTCTGTTAGAACAAAGGAGCTGGGATGTAAATTAATGAAAACCACCATAATTTCTTTCCGGGCCAATATTATTTGATCTTTTAATATACAGAACTGAGACCATATAAAGAAATCATCAATGACACAATTCAATTCAAATTCAAATTCAAATATGTATTGTCATTTAAACTCTGAACAATAAGTTTGTGACAAATAATATAAACATACACAAAATACATTTAACAAACAAAACCATGAAAATAAATAAAGCAAAAAAGCAAAATAATCTATCTAATATATGATATATAAATATATTTTATAAATAAATTAAGAGTCCCCTGTCCTCAGTTCTAATGCCTGTTTAAAATAGGACCCTAAGCTTTCTACTTATTTGAGGTTGATGGACAAAGAAGATATTTATTTTTTTCATTTTCTTGCCAGGACATAAAATCGGGCATATGTTTAATTACATTTTCTATAAAGTTATCTCTTAGTTTAGCATATTGTTTGCAGTATTAGACAACAATTCAACAACAAAATTAAAGCGAAATAACGGTTTTTACGGTCTTTAGTGAAATAAAATTTTCTCGTTGCTTGTGCATTGCTCGCTGTATGTCGATTATAACTAGTACTATTCTCTCTTTGAAATAGCTTTATATTTTCTTTATGATTTTGACATAACCCAGTGGATAATAAGTCGCACTTGTTCAGGAAAGTTACCCAAAGTTTAAAGCTGCCCTTATCCAAATTATGAATTTTATTTCCTTTATTGAATGCAACAATTGAAAGCAAAAGAGCAATGCATAACCTTTATTGTTTAATTTATACATCATATTTTCTTATTCTATTATCTATATACGCATTTATTTGTTACTAGAATCCGATGCCCTTTTTAAAAACTAAACATTTAAATAGGAAATTAATAATCAGCCAAAAATGTCAATGTAACTGAAAAAAGTATAACAAAGGGAATTTTTAAAAGGGAAAGTTCATAAAAAAACTGACAAAATCTTAATACTATCAATCAACGGAACAAGTGAAATATATATACTGCCATATTTCTGACTATATATATATCTTTATTCTCACAAACCAAATTACAAAAGTATTATGGCGTATACTAAATTTAGTCCTGGTATCTATGATGAGTTTATTTATATACATATTTCAATAAAATTGCATTAATTGAGATAGCCATGATTCTTCGAAGAAAACGGTGGATTAAACTTGATTTTATATCTAGCTAAACCTTCCACTTTAAGCCATGCATCGATTCCTTATAGGAGTTATTGCCCTATAACGTACATTTTAAACCTGATACCTTTTGTTAGCTATTATTCGTGTGTTTCTCTGTCCTACATTTTCTCTAATTTATTTGTATTGTAGTCCTTTCATGTAATGTTGTCATTTTAATGTTAATATATATTTACATTAAAGCGGGAGGTTTGGCATGCCACAAAACCAGGTTCAGCCCACCATTTTTTCTTAAAATGTCCTGTACCAAGTCAGGAAAATGGCTATAACAATGTAGTTCGTTTCTGTGTGTGTTACATTTTAATGTTGTGTTTCTGTTGTGTCGTAGTTCTCTAATATTTGATGAGTTTCCCTCAGTTTTAGTTTGTGACACGAATTTTCTCAATCGATTTATGAATTTCGAACAGCGGTATACTACTGTTGCCTTTATTTAACAAATTGTACATATTATTTTGATAACAAATTGTACATATTATTTTGATAACAAATTGTACAATTTATTTTGATAACAAATTGTACAATTTATTTTGATAACAAATTGTACAATTTATTTTGATAACAAATTGTACATATTATTTTGATAACTATAATCACTTTGTCACAAACATGTTCAACTTGTTTATATGACAATAAAGATTGTTATAATAGATAGACAGCAGTGGCGGGTCCAGGGGGTTAGAACACCCTTTTTGGACAGAGAGAGAGCCATATCTCTTGCACGTAAAACTAGAGGCTCTAAAGAGCCTGTGTCGCTCTCCTTGGTCTTTGTGAATTTTAAACAAAGGAAGCAGATGGATTCATGACAAAATTGTGTTTTGGTGATGGTGATGTGTTTGTACATCTTACTTTACTGAACAGTCTTGCTGCTTACAATTATCTCTATCTATAATGAACTTGGCCCAGTAGTTTCAGTGGAAAATATATTCTAAAAATTTACAAAAATTTATGAAAATTGTTTAAAAATGACTATAAAGGGCAATAACTCCTTAAGGGGTAAACTGACAATTTTGGTCATGTTGACTTATTTGTAAATCTTACTTTGCTGAACATTATTACTGTTTACAGTTTATCTCTATCTATAATAATATTCAAGATAATAACCCAAAACAGCAAAATTTCCTTAAAATTACCGATTCAGGGGCAGCAACCCAACAACAGGTTGTCCGATTCATCTGAAAATTTTATGGCAGATAGATCTTGACCTGATCAACAATTTTACCCAGTCAGATTTGCTCTAAATGCTTTGGTTTTTGAGTTATAAGCCAAAAACTGCATTTTACCCCTATGTTCTATGTTTAGCCATGGCGGCCATCTTGATTTGATGGCCAGGTCACCGGACACATTTTTTTAACTAGATACTCCAAAAATGATTGTGGCCAAGATTGGATTAATTTGGCCCAGTAGTTTCAGAGGAGAAGATTTTTGTAAAAGATAACTAAGATTTACGAAAAATGGTTAAAAATTGACTATAAAGGGCAATAACTCCTAAAGGGGTCAACTGACCATTTCGGTCATGTTGACGTATTTGTTAATCTTACTTAGCTAAACATTATTGCTGTTTACAGTTTATCTCTATCTATAATAATATTCAAGATAATAACCAAAAACAGCAAAATTTCATTAAAATTACCAATTCAGGGGCAGCAACCCAACAACAGGTTGTCTGATTCATCTAAAAATTTCATGGCAGATCGATCTTGACCTGATAAACAAATTAACCCCATGTCAGATTTGCTCTAAATGCTTTGGTTTTTGAGTTATAAGCCAAAAACTGCAATGAGAACACAGAGCACTTTGGGCCAGGTGAGCGAAAAAGACACCCGTAGATTTCGAAAAAGAGTAGGCTAATGCCGCTACAAGGCAGCATTCGCACCCGCAAAGTGGAAAGGGATTAACATAAGTTGCAAAACTTGTTTCCCAATCCACTATAAATAAATATGTTTAAACTAAACTATTGAATGGGGATATATAGTTGGAATGCCCCCTTTATCCTGGAATTGGACCCCCTCTAAAAAGGGCTGGATCCAACACTGGACAGCAGTAATTTAACAGGTCAGAAAAAAAGACGAAAGTTTTATTGCTCTTAAATGAAGGGTATTTACAATGTAATAGTTTTTGAGATTTTGCCTAATGTCTTGAAAACTATGATAGAGGTCGAAAGCTGCAGTAGAAGAAAGCATTAGAAGTACAAGATTTACAAAATGAAATTTATGATTTTTAAACAAAGCAATAATTGTAGTTTAATATTTTAGAAACTGTGACAGTTGTAAATCTTATTCTGAAAAATGCACGGAGAGCCAACGATTCTTTATATGAGTTATTGCCTTTTGATGGTGATTTTGATGACCTTGTAGTGTTTATTGGAGAAAAATATTGTATTTGTAATTATTAGAATTCAGATGACTGTTTAGAGGAGATATATTTGCTTTGAATATTTTGTGAATATATGTTTACGATAATACAAAATAGTCAATAAGCACGGATGTGCGATTTAAAACTTGTTAAAAAATAGGAGAAAGATACCAAAGGGACATTCAAACTCATAAGTTGAAAATAAACTAACATCGTCATGGCTAAAAAAGGACAACCAACAGACAAAAAATAGTACACAAAACACCAGATAGCAAACTAAATACTGAACAACTTCTTGAACCCCACTTAAAACTGGGGGTGATCTCAGGTGCTCCGGAAGGGTAAGCAGATCCTGTTCCACATGTGGCATCCTTCGTGTTGCTCATATTAGTACAAACTCGACAAGAAGTATATTCGGTAGGTCATATTCAGCAAATTAAATGGGCACGTGATTTGTAGTTACGACATCAGGAACATACCCGCTATCATATGTGAAACGGATGTTCCATAACAGTCAGCCATCTCGTGATGGCATCCGTAAAAGTTACGCAGGGATGAATATTAATTTGTTAGTTGCCCTCTAGAGGTCTTTGGTGGTTTTCTTTTGTCATTGAGTTGCTACTTAACGAAGTATATTTCCCCGACATCACACACAATTCTGGTTCTAAATTGCAACTTGAGTAGGACTATTGTTCAGCATATATAGTGTTATAACCAAAGAATCTCCAGTTATGCAAACAAAATCCCCACACCATTCAAAAGTCATATCAAGGCTATGCACATGTCAATACCAGTTTCAGTGTAGCATGGATAAAATGTGGGATACAATCCCGACTATGTATTGTCTGCACTTCTGTGATGAATGGCATTGTATGTCACTCACACCAATGAATTCTGAATTTCTTTGAAGTGTACCAATGAATTACAACGTATTCAGTTATGAAGGCAACATTCTGACCGAATTAACTAGTTGTTCTGTTCCGTCAGAACTATTCAACAAGATACATTGTTACGGGACTTTTTAACTAACTATTTTTTCCGGAACTTTTCGACTGCACTCGGAATAAAACAACTAGTTGGAAAGTTCCATCGGAACGAAATAACTAGTTGAAAAGTTCCGCCGGAACAAAGTAACTGACAGAACATACTGGCTGTTACATAATTACTTCAGTTAATTTAGAAATAAGAAGATGTGGTATGATTGACAATGAGACAACTCTCCAACAGAGACCGTGAATAACACAGGTCAACGACTTTTTGTACGATCTTCTATTAACTATCATAAATGGTATCGTACCTGAATGTCTTTAGTTCTAAAACCTTTTTCATTAACCTTTGAAATTCATTAAATTTACAATATCCCCATTTTGAAATAAGTGTTATTTTCAATTTGTTGTTTATGATCGTATAATTACTATTTCGACGTACACGAAAGGTTGTTCTAAAGAAACCTTCGTCAGATTGGCTTGAGACAAAATGTTTGGATACAAAACACATAAAATGTGTATAAGTAACAAACAAAAAAATCAAAAGGGTAACAGAAGTAAACAGAACAGTAAAGCAAAAATTATGATTGCATGCTAGAATCATAAAAAAAGTATTAGCAAATCACCCCCTTTCAATTGTGACATATGGGACATTCGCGCTAAACAGCTGATTCCCTCAAATATATATATATATATGTAACAAATTATTAATATTCTTAAATTTATAATTAGCTCAATCTTCTTAATTCTATAATTTAAAATTGTATATTTTGGCAGCTTCACTCTTAGTTATGAGGCAATTAGAACTGTTCAGATGTTCTGTGTTTAGTACCGTTTTCAGCTGGTTGCCTGTCTCAAGGTTGAATTGTTTTGCCTGTGGTAGTCTGTGTTTCCAGACAATCTTGACTGAGTACCGTCTTGGAAGAACATTCTTATTGGTTTCCTGGTTAAATTTTTTACGAAACATGAACTATTTGTAACTGCACGTTTAGTGGGTTAGAAATATGTGTATAGAATGCATGCTGTTAATATTACTATTGTTATATAGCGGAGAATGGTAATCCCCAAGTGTTCTTCTTGTTTCCAAACTTTATCGTTTATAAGGCTGAACATTCTACTCGTATAATGTATATTTCAAAACCCAGCCTCCCCCTTTGCATGTTTTCACATAATACTACTGCTTCGTGCATAACTATTCTTATATGAAAAGTTTAAACAGATCGTGTACGTCTTATAAACCTGCACGTAGTCCTGTATACTAATTATTATATTTTTTAAAGAAAAAAATATCAACTCAAACTTCATTTAGGCTAAGTATTAAAGCATTCTATCATTTGGTTTGTACTTTACCAACTTCAAAGTCTATCCTCAACGTTCATTTCCGTTGATAAAGATACAAACAATTAAAAGTGAATTAAATTGAAATCAATTAATTCCCTGATCATTGTAACTATTCTTTGAAATAAACAATCTTAGAGGAACGTTTTGATAAGAGGGAAATGCGCGCTGAAAATGAATTAATAATATTTTCGTTGTTGCAGAGAAATAGGGTAACTTGGAGAATATTTATCAAACCCTGCTCTCAGTAAATGATCAAGTTGATCACTATGATTAAATTTCGATTTGGCAGCAGTCAAAACTAATTTCTTTTCCTTAACCTTAAGTGATGTTGGATTTAAGAAGATTTAAAAGTTTTCGTGTAATTAAATGGTTATTTATGTACAATACGCCACAGGTAAATTAAATTTGTCCAAAAGAATGAAAGACAAGCCAAATTCGATTTACACTACCTGCCCTTGGTTGTAATCTTCAGGTCATGTGACATATGGTCGTACAAAAAATATCGGTGTATATTTCAATGTTGTAATCAGCTGTGCGTTCTCTGTACTCTGGGAAACTATTATCGTGGTCTGTTTCAACTTCAACTCGTATATTTTTGTTTGTGTATCATTATGTGAATGATAGATAAAATGGTGTGAAGGAAGTATAATTTGTATGTTAATTGTGATTATTAGTATTGTGTGTAATTTATAGTATAATGAGTTTCAAATTGAATTCAGTACGAGCTGGCTCTATGAGTCCGCCAAGAGTCGGCAGAAGCTCTGATCTGGATAATAATAATCGTAAAATGACCACCATGCATGATTTACAAATTCTGATTAAAGGAAAGGATGAAAAAATTATGGAATTACAAAAACAACTGTCCGAAAAGGACGAACACCTTCAAGAACTTCGCAGTCAGTTGGATAAATATCAAAGTGTTTTTGGTCAAACTTTTAAGCAAGTTACAAAAGGACCAAGAAAGCAAAGGGCACAGGGAATATCAGCTGAACCTCAAATGGTACAAAATCTAGTCAACCAAGTTTTCAAGAAGCACTCAAAATGTACAAGGTAGGTTACGAGACTTAATATTAATAAGACACAGATACGTCACCGCAAATTGTGATCCATCTTCTGTAGTATTCATTTATTTAAAACAGAGAATTGTCCCTTGTTCATTGTTTAAATTATTAAATTGTTTATTATTGTTTAAATGATTACTAACAACGTAACTCGTGATGATAAGCCAGTCACCTTCTTCAAATTGTATCGACAGGCTATGTGTAAACAACGGAAAATTACTCTTTTCTTTCCTACCACCTCTTAACGTATAAACACATAGTTTGTTAATTCGTACATAAATGAAGTGTATAGAAAAAAACACTTTCGTGTATTTACTCTAGTCAAGTATAAGATACAGATTTAGCAGACACTTAATTTGGCTAGTGGTTGTAATGCCTTGAATTAAGGTAAAGCAGGATTCGTCTCAGAAAAGTGTAAACATTATAAAGTCAGAATAAACTGGTATGGATACAAAACTTAGACGATATACATGTTAAATGTGTCAAAGCGAAGCCTGGGGGTATACCATTAAAACATTACAATGACGGTTTTGTTTTGGCAATGTGTGTATAAAATACAACTTTCTGATGTAATTAAAAAGGATGACTTTTTCCAATCTAATTAAAATATAGATCTCCGATTTCGTTATACTACGTTACTGATATGTAGTAACGTAGTATAACGAAATCGGAGATCTATATTTTAATTAGATTGGACTTGTTTTTCTTTACATAAATGGACTTTTATTATTTTTTTGCCAACACTGGTTTCTTTTTAAACAATCAGAATGACATTATGACTGGCCTGTACTTTATCAACCTTGTTAGTAGTAAAGATATAGTGTATGACAGGAGTGTATGTGTTGTCTTAATCGTTCCTAATAAGACAACACACACATTTTATCTGTCAAAATTTATTAAGAAAAAGGGAAAATTATTTGATCAATTTCAAACATTACAGTTTTGTTTGACACTGTCAGCTGGTTTCAGTGGTCGATTAAATTGTAATTTATTTACAACAAAATTGATTTGAACACGAATATTATGAAATGAACAAAACCAAACCAGGAATACAGTATGTGTATCAGTTCACATTCATCAATCATTCTTTTGTGAATGAATTAAATATTTTATAAACAGCTTTGAAGAATTTTGAAATTGATGATGTGTTTTACGTCGTTTTTTCGGTTGTAGAATTTAAGATTAATTACACGATTTTACAATAAATGTTATATTTGCATTATTTATAAACACATTTCACGTATTCAAAATTAATCAATATCGATACAAATTTACACAGTTGTAAAATGTATAGAAACAGAAATATATGTAAAAAAATTATTACAACAATAGTTTTGTTTGTTAGTTCGCTTTTAAAGAGTTTTTAAACTGCAGCAGTTTGTGGATACAGAACAATAAAACACAAAATTTGTAATCGGGGAATTTGCTCGACTCCGCAAAAACAATTATATGCAGACTGTTGTTCCTTTGATTGACATGTAATGAATGGTCAGTTATACGGCATATGTAACAGTTCACAAGTCACCAGATGTCCACAAAATACATGTATCATGCAGTTATTTATTGCCTAGGTCGGCGTTTTTTTTATATTTTATTTTTTGCGCTAATATTATAGTTCTAACGAGTACCGACCCTACACCCAATCCTCAAAGTCTACATTGGTTTAGGATTCTTCAAACTGAAAAAAAACGATACTTTATCATCATTCAGGCTTGGTCTGAAATATTGGTCAATTATAATTTATTGTTTTTTTTATGGGAGAAAGTAGAAAGGATTTTATAAATTCATAAATAATATGTCATATAGTGAAAAGATCTGGTCCAGTTTTAGTACATATATGCATCATACACTTATGTTAAAGTTTTAAGATACACCGATAACTATTAGTTAATAACGTTCCAACGTAGCCTTTTCAGTGTCGAAAAGGGATACAAGAATAACAAAAAGTAGTTTTTGCTTATGTATAACTAGATAACGACGACATCAAATTTGCCCCTTCTTCAAATTACTTTGCTTTTTCGTCTTACAAGACGTTCACTACTGTTTCAAAATGACTTTATTAATTAGCTTTTATGATCTTTTAAATCCATTTGAGGCATTTAACTTGTGTTTATTTTCCTTTAGTACCTTTTATCCTCAATCTTCTTCTGACATAACATAATTGTAACACTAGGTGATTTAAGGTCAAAAGATAAAATACTCATCAAGGATGTAATACTATGTTAATTTCTGTTTGACAAGATTTATATCAGTCGCCCCCTGGTCACATTTTTATTATCACGTGACCTTTGTAATTTCTTCTAAAAAGTTCCAGAAAGTGACATTCGGATACATTGTTCATTGGCAAGTGGTTAAGCATCTACTTCAAGATCGCGTTGATTTTCCTGAAGTCTCTACTTAAGAGAAAGTGTAGCTTTTCGAGAAAGCATGTATACCGTGGGAACCTCAGTTGAATTCAGGTCGAGCCGTTTCCGTCCTTATCCGAATAAGGTCAAGGTATGCTTAAATATGTATACATATAGGTCGCAAACTTGACCACAAGTCATAAATACGAGATATTCTAGCAACTGTGCCATGACGAGAGTATTAAAGACACCATTAATGTACTGAGACAATTTCTTTTACAGTCGGCCACAGTTTGCCTTTGTTCCCACAGGAGAGAGGGAGGGATTTATAAGCTAGGTCTAACAATGACGCAATCTGTATAACAAAGTATTACAAATCGTATTAATGGAGCTAGCTATTGCACTCAGATGAAATTCATGTAGTCGCAAATATTAAGAAACAACACACCCAAAGTATGACTATTTGATATGAAATCTTGGCATAGCTCTAATATCGGTGACTGCACCTTATAGAAGTTGGTATTTTACCAGACTTACAAGAACCTTAACGACTGTGCTTCATTTTGAAGGTTTAAAACGTCGTAATATGCATGACCTACATGTACCATTAACAAGTCCGACCTGTGACTGTAATTCGCAAACCTGACGATTGTTTTTCCCCAAGTCGCTAGTCAATATTGTATATGTATATTTAACATTTGAATGTCCTGGAGTTTTACTGTGATACATGTCACTTTTGTATATAAACACATCATCTCTTGACAATTTGTGAACAAATATTTTGATTGTAATGTTTAAACTGATTGTGATTCAAGATGTTAGGACTGATTACGCTTTAAGAAACCATTTAAAACTTTAACACTGTATAAAACGGAGGATAATGATTTTCAAACAAGATTGTTAAGTTTAGAGGAAATGTGGTTGTTTGTTTATATCAAGCACTTGTCAATAAAAGCGACTATATATACAAATACAATTTATAAATATCTTCATTCGAATATAGAATGGTTTACCGTTCATCTTCATGATGTTCATGGTTTTGTGCAACTGTTACAGCAAGCAAAGTGTTATTTTAATTAATCTTTAAGTTATACATAATAAAAACAATTTATTATCTGGCGATCCGTTTCTGTTCAAATTTCTAAGGTGCAACACAATTTTTTTAGAGTGTTTATAGTTGAAAGATTTTGTGGTTTGCTTTGTAAAATTTCAGGAACTTTTCAATGAGTCAATAATATTACTCCAAATTTAAGATAAGGGAATTTTTTGTTGTTCTTAATAATATTCATATCCGTTTTGGAAATAAAGTATGCCGTCAAAATGAGTGATACGTATTCGGCACTAGTCACACTTGTGGCAGTGTTCCTAGAATATTTAAGGTCTTTCCTCTCCGCGAGGAAAGACCTTATTGTTTTTCTCCTGTTTTTTTTTTTTTTTTTTTTTTTTTTTTTTTTTTTTCATCCAGCATTTGTTTGACATGGCCTCCCCTCGTTTCTATTGGAGTTATCAAGACCAAATATGGACCATCGGTAGACCTCATCATGAAGTATTACCAGATGAGGCTGTGTAGGATTTCGTCATCCCCTTTAGAAGTTATCTCCCTTTTATTGGTTTTTTTCGACATGGCCCCCCCTCGTTGTTTTTAAAGATATCATGACCTTATTTGGACAAAAGTTAGATCTCATCATGATGTGTTACCATATGAGGCTGCTACGGATTTCATCATTCTCTGTGAGAGTTACGTTCCCTTCAAGCAATTTCATTCTTTTACATTTTTCTCAAAAAGTATTCAAGATAGAATCGATTTGAAAACGGCAACATGTACAAGACCAGATGGCAATGATAATAAACATATACAATCATTTTGTTGTTAACCCTTATAAGGAGTTATTTCCCTTGAAAAAATATACACAATTTTTGAAAAATTGTATCTCGAGAACCGGAAGTCGTAAAGACTTGGGACCTACACCAATAATCTTAAATTCATGTGACCTTTAATTTGCACCCAAGGTCAAAGGTCACCGAGTGCAAAAAAAAATTACGCTGCAATTTCAAGCTTTCATATTAAGAAAACGATAAGAGTTTGCTGCATACTTACAGCGTATAAAATGTTCCTCTCGACGAGCTCTACATTTTATACTCTGAGCTCAAAAGAGTCCGACTGTCTGTTCAAAAGTTACGACGGGATGATTCTTAAAAGTATAGTATTGTGTGTATATCTTTTTAAAGGTAACAGATATCAACCTACTATAAACTGCAAACTAAAGATGATCAGTAGTTCAAGACCTTCAATTTGAGGTCAATGTCAGGTCATGATGAAATTTCACCTTGACCTTCACATTATACTATGACCTTGCCTTGTGACATTTGAAAGGTCAAGTGGTCCTGAGTTGAATGGTGATAGTCCCATGTCTCTACGACTTCCGGTTCTCAAGTTTTGTATTGCATCATATATTTGATGATTAATTGTGACCTTGGTGAACTTTGAAATTGTCCAAATTCTTTTTCTATAATGTTGTCCTTCAACTGTAGATCATTTATCATTTAACAGATTTGAGGTATCTATTGTCGTTTTAGAGATAATGCAGTTTCAAGTTTTGCGAGCGGAGGCATGTATTTCTGAATCATCAAGAGCTTACCACTTAAAATGTTTTAGAAATTGAAGAGGTTGACATAGTTATATGTTTGACCAAATACCAAAAACATTCCATGGAAAAAAACACCAAAAAATCAATTTGAAATTTTCATGTTTTGCATTGACTTTGTAAGTTTCATAACGTCTATTTATATAGTTGATATTGCATCATTATTTGCACTTTGTCAAATGGGGTCATCTGATATATCAAATTGAAGGTCTTAATAAACTCTACTTGAAAATGAAAAATTTAAACCCCCTTTTCATCCAAGGGGGAAGGGTGGGGTCATTGAGTGCAAACATTCAAATTTCTCAGATGGTAAGGTTGTCGCATATCAAATGAAAGAACATAAAGCGTACATTTCAAATTTCAAATTGACGTCTCCCAAAAATGGGTTGGATGGGGTCATTGAGTGCAAAAAATAAATGTTCTTTTAAGGTAGGGTTGTTGTATATCAAATGAAAGGTCATGATGTGTACATTTGAAATATCAAATTCCCGACCTCCAAAAATTAGTTGGATAGGGTAATTAAGTGCAAAAATCAAACTTTCTAGAACATGGTGTTGTCGCATATCAAATGAAAGCTCATCTACTCTGTTCCATATATCATAATTCCGATCTCAAAAATGTAGGCGGATGAGGTCATTAAATGTAAAAAGCGAAAAGTTTCAGAAGGTATGCTTGTCGTATATCAAACGAAAGGTCGTACAAAGTACAATACGAAAACATCACTTTTACAGGAAAGACCTTTCAATTGTTTTACAAACAATTGAGATACTAGTTATCAATTAATCTTCTTCTGTAAAATACATTTTTTATTTTAAAAATTCCCAGCTTGAGTTTCATTGGATAAACTCAGTTTAAAATTATTAACGTAATACAAATGACTGTAGCTTAAACCTTTGAATGACATATTACAAAAGTGGTAGCAACAATTTTTTTTTTCAATTACAATGACTTTCAAGGGCTTACACTGTTTCAAGCACCTACTATGGTCATCCAGTTGTTTTCAAATTTTTAAGTATTCTGTTGTTATTCCGTTGAAGTACGTGGATATCAATGACCTTTGGAAATCACGGTGCAAAGGTACTTGCAATGTCGAAACATTTTTTCTGTTTATATGCAAGCAAAATATCTGAATAGCTATCATTCCGCTGCTAATTCAACATCAGATATTTTGAATAGTCAATTCGCTAATGAAATAAACAACACATTAAGTGTACTTGATGTATGACTGATAATAATTTCGACTCTATAATAATTTTGCCTATCAATTTTGGTTAAAAGTCAAATGGTAAAAATGGTTGTATGTTGGCTAGTTAATGTGCAGTTGTAAATATTATGTCACATTCAGGACGAAACGTTAAATTCTTAGTAAGGGAGGAGCGAAAATATCAAAGGGACAGTCAAACTCATAGATCGAAAACAAACTAACAACGCTATGACTAAAACAGAAAGAGACAACAGAACAGTGCACAAAATACAATGTAGAAAACTAAAGACTAAGCAACATGAACCGTACCAAAAATGGGTGTGATCTCAGGTTTTCCGGAAGGGTAACCAACAATGTAGAATACGAAAATCGACTGAGAGAATGGCGGACAAAGTTTTGACAGCCGCTAATTGCATTAAGTGAGGATCAGGCAATATGGGTACTTAAAGTTGGTCATTGATTAAGACTAACCGTCCGCTGATGTAAACAAAACAAAAACAGAGAAATCTCATATACTACCATTATGTGTTGGTAAACTGTGACCTTACCCTCTCCTTCAAACATAAATTAACACTTTTCAGTTATCAGACAGGACAACTGGTTTTACGTCAGACTCCTCCAGGGGGAAACTTTACAAAATTGACGCTATTTAGGTTTATGAGTAACTGGTAGACTATTTACAGACATATTTGAACGTCATATTCTTAATCGTATAGGTATCATTATCAGTTAAATTACATGGTCGGAAATATACAAAGAGGTAGCAATTCATTCTTTCTTTCTTGAGTGCTTACAAGTATCTTGATAAAATGAATACAAGAATCATTTCAAGTGCTCAGTAAATACAAATTTAAAGCTATATCTGTTAAATTGTTAAAATAAACATTTAGAAAATGACTCTTCTGTGGTGTATTTCTGATACCGGAGTAAATAAAACTTCATGAAACCACTAATTATCTTGGATTATTTGATAAAATTCCTTTATCATGGAGTGGTTTTAAGTCTATGGTCTATTTAATTAGGTATAATACTTAAAGAAATGAATTAAGATTGCACAATAGTTACCGATAAGTTTTGAGAAGCAATTCTCAACTTGTTTTACGATTTACGTGTATTTGTAAATTCCCTATGTATTTGGGGCTATGTCATGCTTTTAAAATATATTTTACCAGATTTAATTCACAAAAAGACAGACCAATTTTATCCCCTGCAGTCGTATGTACAAACATATGGGATCAATGCAAAGGCGTATAGTTCAGATCGTGCAGCTAGATGTATTGTTTCATCTGAAAAGTAACACAGCCTCGTCTATTGTAAAAACTTAAGAATTATTCTAATTTGTATTACGTTCAAGATTTTACTGATGAAAATCAGGAGTTTTGTTGTCCTTGTTATGTAGTGCACTAGCCTATACTTTTTGTTTTAGATTTCTAAAATGTTGGTTTGGGATGTTTTGGTTTTGATTAAATTGATTTTCCAAATTTGGAATAAATTCTACCTAATTTCAGGTAAATGTCATTGTTTCTATTAGGTGCTACCCATATACGATTTACTTTTATGATATGGGAATATTTAATTATTATTTTTTTTGGGGGGGGGCATGATCCGTAAATTGTTTAAGGGATAGAAATAGTTACTTTGTAATACTGGAATATAATATAATTAATTGCTTTCAGTATTTGTCAAATCCCTTTTAAATAAGGCAAAATGGGTATCCAGAGGCGGATTTAGGGGGGGGGGGGCAGGGGGCCCGGCCCCCCCCCCCCCCCTTTTTGGGAAAAAATTTAATTGCTTATATAGGGAATCACTGAACCGTGACTGGAGCGGGCCCCCTCTTAGGTCAGTCAGTGGGCCCCCACTTATGAAAATTTCTGGATCCGCCACTGGTATCAAACCTTTGCCAATTGTATAATTCACAATACCTGGTTGTTGGGCGACAATAACATACATTTCTTAGTAAGTATATTATTATTAATGACTGAAGACTATATCTGCCTAATATGAACATTAATATGTATGTGTATCTATTATTTATCTTGAATTATGGGTAAAACATACTGAACTTCTTTCGCTGTCCAATTAATATGTAAATTAACATGTACAAATACTGCAGTATATCAACATATATAGACACAGAAGAAATCTAGGTCAACTTCATATTTCTACTTCAAAGTTGTGTACGATTGAATTTCCTTTTTAATGTACCTTCCATTGTTAATTGCTGCACCTGATATGCATAAATCTTCATGCTATGGACGGTGCAACCGAAGATTAATAACAACACAATATTATCTCGTTATCATTTAGATACGATGAAAGCTCAATTAAACAATAAGTACGTTTCATAGTCACTATATTCTTTGTATAAGGTTGCCATCAAATACTTAGTTTTCTATTTTCGATGGATAAATAACAAAAATACCCGTATTGTCTTCGTTAAAAGCAACAAGAAAGTTACTGAAGTGTTTTAGTTCAACCGTGAGATGGTTGATTTTTGTATGCAAACCAATACCAGGATTGATTTTGGTTTTCTATGCGAAAAAGCAAAAAGGTTGGTGAAGTGATCCGGCCATGCGAACATTTAATTTGGTTGGTTTTAAATCGATGAGAACAGATTCATTTGTAGATGTGGTGTTCTATGTGAATCGATAATTTAGTTGGTTTGATGTTCTATACCGAATCGATAATTTGGTAGGTTTGATGTTCTGTGTGATTCGATAATTATCGGTCGGTTTGATATTCTATCCGAACCGATAATTTGGTTGGTTTGATGTTCTATGCGAATCGATAATTTGGTTGGTTTGATGTTCTATGCGAATCGATAATTTGGTTGGTTTGATGTTCTATGAGAATCGATAATTTGGTTGGTTTGATGTTCTATGCGATCCAATCATTTAATTCTGAATAGCAATCAACCTTTTTTTTTTTATCAGATTGCAAAGAACACTAATTTATATGTCTGCATACACACTTCAACAATTTCTAGTTTGCACTTTTAATGTATTGGAATCTTGAACATACATACTTTTGTAGTTCGCCTGATCTTGAGCCTATACGAATTAACAAACTCTGCTTCTTTCAAAACTATAACCGCGGTGGTATCTTAAATATTCGTGTTGGTAGATTCTCTATTCGATACTAAACAAACATATCAACTACTTATTTTATAATAAAGATATCCACGAGTGTAATATTGATAAATGATATGTGAACTGAACTATTTTTTTATCTAGTTACATGGGGTGCAAAATACCGTTGTTACGAAATTAAAATTAAAATTGATAATCTAATATCATTTTGACGTAAACGATGTATTTTGGTTGAAAGGTAAAGGTGTAGTGAGTGATATGGTTTGAGGGAAGGGGTGGAGTGACAGTCACGCTAACGGTGCTTCAAAGACGACGAGAGGTTGTTATTTAAACTTCGTATTTCGTCATAATTTGCATGTTACATGCATATTTAGAAATGAACATACAGCAAACTATCGGAAAATATAGGATGTTACAATAAAAAGAGATATCAATTAATTAATATTATCAGTATTTGGCTCATAAAATCATCATGATGTGGTTTGAAAACAACATGTTTTTGTTCCTATTATAGTGTGATGACGTACACACTTATATAAGTGATTTGTAAGTTAAACATTTCAAAACAAATTACCAAAAGCTACATTTTTGTTCAAACTTGATGACTATTGTCTGCGGGGAATTCGCATAATGTTGGTCGCACCTTCGAAAATACATCGATCCAAACACAATCATCATATTTCATCTTTCCCTTTTCTGGTTTAACTTCATACAACATAAGTAAATTTCCATGAATTTAATAAACACAAAACAAACAAAAAACTAAACATCAGCGAAATATATCTGCCCGTTAATTTGATGTATTCTTGTTTTTATGTCTGGTGTTTTAGTGGTTGGAAATTTTTTGACATTTTTTATTTTTAAAAACAAATTTACGATGAAGGATTATGTTGGGTCAGACATTGAAACGATGTCATGTTATTATTGACCTAAAATACCAAATTCTAGGAATACTCAGTTTCTTGAGGAAAAGTATACGCTGAATTTGACTAGTGTTTCCTGTGATTTACATACGATACTGATGTCACGTGACCACTTATTACTTATTTCATTGAAAAGGAGCGAATATGTGATATGATTAAAATCACTAAACTTGTGAACAAATATTAATATGTTTAAACGGAACAAATAAATCGAAATTAAATTACACAAAACTTGTGTAATGATTGATAAACACATTATCGGGTCTTAGTTGGGTTCTTTAATTTATACAGTTTATTTACAAATCCTTGTTAAAAACATAAAGCATATTTACAAATACTCGGTTAAGTTGCCTGTCTGTAGCATTTGGTAAATTTACAAATTTATTGTTAAAGTTGCTTGAGACAAAGAGACAACTCTCCATCCTAGTCACTATGTATAAAAAGTTAACCATTATAGGTCGAAGTACGGCCCTCAACACGGAGACTTGCCTCACACCGAACAACAACCTATAAAGCCCCCCCCCCCCCCCCCCCCCCCCAAAAAAAACATAAACAAAACAAATACGACTTTTGTATAACAATTCTCACAGGAGAAACAACGATCTAATCTAATATAAAAGAGGGAACTAGAAAAGGAACAAATGAAATAAATGAACATGTTTCACATTTTTATTACCTATAATTTTACATATAAACTACTGTTTGGTGCTAAAAATTCGCCGTCTTCTCAATTGGTTGTACTTCAAGCACTTTCCTTTCTCTCGATAAAACCACTTTCCTTTCTCTCGATAAAACCACTTTCCAGTCCCTCAAAATTAATAAGCTTTTAATAAAAACATTACTTTTAGGGAGCTACCATTTGATTTTTAGTTTTTTAGTTTATCCTGACTTTTTTTTTACCTAAATTGTCGTCCTGACTTTTTTTTTTTGGCAATTGTCTCATCCTGCCTTTTTTTTTAATCAAAACTCCTGTCCTGCCTATTTTTTTCAAATTTCATTCTAGCCACCCCCCCCCCCCCCCCCCCATAAAAATCAAATGGTAGCTCCCTTACTATATAACGTCCTGGATATGAATAATGCAATTTATTTTTGTCACCGCGTGGACGCTGAGCATCGATAAAAAAAAAAAAACCAAGTATATATAGTTTTCTTATGAACCGTTGGAAGATAAGCGTGTAGCAACAGTTGTGCTTTCTTCTGTATCAAAGTTATTTGATAAATGTAATTTCAAGACAATATGCTTTCATCTGGATTGACCCCATATCTTTCTTTTCAAAATAATTCGAATACTAAAAGCCTAATAAATTATATAAGTTAATCTTATCAGGAACAATCTCCGGGGATCTATTTATATAGGTATTTCAAGATTTCGTTTGAACTGTTTGCACCTTTTGACTATATTCAATTTTGCACATTACATACATGTACTAAACCAGGACTTCTTTGGTGTTGTCGGCACGAGTATGTTACGTGGTCGCTTGTACTGATACAAAATGAACCTCCATGAAATTAGTTCACGTTTTTTCTATCTCGAGATAAATCTTAGAGCACGATCAACAAAGTGTCCCTACTGAAGGTCAGTTTATAGTGTTATGTTGTCACTACAAGCAGGATATAGTGCATTTGACGATTAAAGAGCACACGTTAAGTATCAAATGACTTGAATTGAGAAATGTAAACCAAAATTCGACAAGTTTGAAGTGCATTTCCGGGTGTACTCTGCTAGGAACGCACAAAACTTGGCGATGTGAAAAAGATGGGGATATAAAAAGAAAGTCCTTATATCGCCAAAGTGTTTAGTGATCCGTAGGTATCACACTATGAAAGACTACAAGTACACAACCAGTGATGCTAAAAATGAATCAAGCATGCATACATTATTAAACATTAAACATAGTGAATGTTATGCCTTTGGAAAGCTGTCCTGCATTCAGTTGGAACCTAAATGAATGCACAGACCATGTGTATAACATTGCTGAACCCTGACTCTTTATGTGTCTGTCATTGCACAATGTCCATGTGTCTGTCATGGATTCACACTTCAACATGCAGGTTCATTTGCCAATCATGGTTAAACCTTGTCGCATGATTGTGTGTTTGCCATAGTTAAACCTCGCTGTATATGTTCGTTTGTCTGTCTCAAATCATGAACCGTCAGTGGTTTTCTTTTGTATCTTATTTTAGTGCTTATTATCACTGAGGAAATTTGGTAATGACGACACATTGGTAGTTTCTGCTAAATTCACTATGACTCAGTTATAAACATCATGTGATATTGTACACATGTGTATTGTTGACCTGATGCATATGTCGACCTTGATATTAACTTTGATTTTTGGTGTGGTTTGGTTGCTCTCTCGTATTTTTAGACAAATTCTCCTCTTTTGGTCATTACTTTGAAATTACTCAAGAGTAATTATAAATATTCTAATTTAACATTGTGCAAGCCTACCACACTACATGTTTGAGATTATGATGCTAAATATAGAAACATTTTAATTACAAAGGATAGTAAGGAATGACTGTATGAGTAGCACATATGCAAATGAATTGAAATTATTAAAAATCTAAAATGACAGATTTATTAATACACGTTTTTATTTCATCTAGAGACAAAACAACATTAATGAAATTCTTATACAACTTGTATTTCCGCTTGTCATGTTAATGACATGGTTTTAAAAGTAAATACATTCATGTTAAGTGCACGAATTACAACTTATATGAAGAAAAAAGAAAAACACAATAATTTGTGATAGAAAGGAAAAGCCCTGATCATTTTCGATTCGTTATCATTAGTATATTTTAGACGTGTAAACAGACAAAAGAAAATTGTGCGTTCGTAGCAGCGCTAATGATCGTAAAGAACAATTAATACTCCCAAAACATCTTTTTTAGTCTATTTATTGCAAGATGTATTTGAAAACAATGCATGTGGCAAATTAAAGGATGCCAAGAAATCTTATAGAGGGTATACAATGTATTTGATTTACATCGAACAAATAAAAGGTCATGAAAATGTATAGTATAAATCGCAATGCATCTTGGTTTTTTTGTTGTATAAACATTTTAAGCAATGATTACCGTATTTTGTAAGAAACGAAACAGTTAGTTCAATTTACAAACTTTATTTCATTCATATCACTCTTATATGCACTCTTCTTGGCGCCAAAAACTTGTACATGAGACGACCATGAACTCTTCTTGTTCTTATGTTAGGGGTCAAAGGTGAAGGTCACAACTATAGTTCGGAGATTTGAAAATGTAGGCATCGTCAAGCCCGCAATATCACGTTCAATCTAATTCACGTAATATCCATACATGACCATGTGGAGATTCAAAATCTTATGTTGACTGATTTCAAGGCACAAGTTCAAGGCCACAAAATGCAAAAGGAAACTTGTAGACATCTACGATTTCTACTAGTATTTACCTCTGGACGTTAAGCAACCAATAATCAATCAATCAACAAATCGATTTCTATTATTGTCATTAATCTTCGTCAAACATAGTCATATTTATGCGTTACTGTTTATGAGAAACCTTTTTGTAAGGTCAAGGTCAGAAGTAAGATTTTAGTCTAGTAATACGATTAAAGCATCAATATTCACAAAACCCGAAAGAACACCATAAACACCATTTCGGTCCACTAGAGTATTCTGATTCATTTCCCATACCCCATCGGTAATTGGTCAATTTAGAACATAACTTTTATAATACGGATTTAATAGATATTCACTATGATATTGATAAAATATATTTTGCTAATTTGTTTTAAATTGACTGGAAATTGCTTCATTACGTAAACGATTATTAATTATCTTGCTTTAAGCGAAACATTCCAACATGTATTCTTCATTTTAATGGCATAGAAATATTAGAACCGAGGTTAATATATAGGCCATAGGAATGTAGCCGAAAGATACTCAAATAATAATATTAAAAGTTCCCTCTTCGTACATTGAACGTCTGTATTTGCCTACTTTCAAAGTGAGTTTTATCACAATTCTAGACTCATTGGTTCAGAGATTAAGGGGAGAATTCCCATGACAGATTTGTAGTTTCCTTATATTACTTGAGTGAACGATGCAGATCCGGTTTTTATCAATAAAATTCAATCATAGAGAACGTGTAAAGATTAAGTCCTTTGGTCATAGCATCTGAAGATCCTATTTTTTTAAATGATTGTGATATTGATGATATCTGGAATATAGTTTCCAAAGAAAGTAGAGTCATAATTTTATCTCTATCAATGTTGCAAACCTCGCACTGTCCTGTAGTCATTCCAGTGAGTTGATATATGGTGGACTTTTAAAACATACTGTTGAGCAAAACATATATTTAGTTACTTAACCCAAACAGTAAAGAACAGATAAGATACTATAGTATATCCCCTAAGTATTCCCTTTGCATGGGTGGCGTTGACGTATGCCCATAGCTCCTTTTATTTGATGTCAGCGGGCAGAATACTTGTTAATGATAATTTGAAATTGATGATATTCTATAATGATATTCTACATTCATGTTGATATTTACGAATTATTAACAGTTCACAATGTTTTATACAATTAAGTCTAAAAGTGCACTTTTTGACAGTAAAGTGCAATTGATTTAGTATCAACATATTATTTGAATATTTAAAGTGAAAATGATTTTTAATAATCTTTTGTATACTATCTGTAAGTAATTCCCATGGTCTGGTTTTCATATCAGTACACCAAGAAGTAATCGCTTATATGTCGAGCGTAAAATTGAACAGACTATGATTTCGTATCTGTAGGGTAGTGCTTAGATGTAGTTTTACAACTAATGGCAGTGTTAGTGTGGAAAGCAAATTGGACCACACAAGGAGGAAGGGCTTTTTACACGATATGTTTTACTCGCAGGGGCAACATATTAAAGTTGTCAATTCGTACAGGAAATTGAGTGTTAAAAGGTTCGCTCCGGATTAACAAGACTGATGAAGATTTCTCCCAAAATTCTTTTGAAGTTATTCTCGCTCGGCATATCTCTACATGCTTCGTTTTGTTAATTAAACTGTTCCTACTACCTTCAC
Source organism: Mytilus edulis (assembly GCF_963676685.1). Lineage (NCBI taxonomy): Eukaryota > Metazoa > Mollusca > Bivalvia > Mytilida > Mytilidae > Mytilus > Mytilus edulis. The sequence continues at coordinate 75,494,701 of NC_092352.1, forward strand.
CACACTTACATATACATTTTAGATGGTGTATTATTCTTTAAAGCAAATTCATTCACCTAAAAATTAAGTTACTTGTCAGTTGGATACAAATCTGTTAAGAATAAAACCACTTGGTTTCATATTTAATTGAAAATTTGGTATCAATATCAACAAGATTTCGTTTTATCTTTTGATAATAGAATTTTAATATTGTTATTGATACTTTAACAAATATTCATTTAAAATTTGACAAGATCAAAAACGAAACAGATACAATGTATTACTTGCCGTTTTAAATGGTTTAACTTAAACATTGTCCTAAAGTGGTTCATTAAATCAGAGTATACATTCTGCAGGTGTGCATGTGGTGAAAAGCTACAGGGAATTGATTGTTAAATACATTTCATACTTTTTTTATTTTCTCATTTTACAAAATTTGCGATTAAGATCTTTGTTCATTTTTTAATCACTAAGTACAATGACGTTGCATCTTTGATATGAAATAGAACAGTGCATGTCAGACAGTGCTAGGAGGGACAGCCGAGGCACGAAATAACCTCATATCAAAAAAATTGAAGATGGGCTCTTTGTTTCACATTAGCTACGTCATGGCGTAAAATTTTGAATATACAATTAAGTTTCCGTGATGTAGAAAAAGGGGGGTACTTGGTGACCATACTTCATCTACAGTTACCACTAGGTTATCAGCACTTGATTTACCGTTACGGGATATATGTGTCATAACTGACCTCCGAATACGTTGGTGACGATTTCAGAAACCCACTCAAAGTTAAACGGAATGTACATTATTACTGAGATATCGTTAAACCATTTAGAAGAGATTACATCGTAGGTGCCTTTGCTAATGGTATGGGAAATGCAGATAGCTGCAAAATATAAACATTCTGTGCACGACAACAAATTTGTTATTTAATTATATACACTTCGGTCCATTTCTCTTTGAAACGGTATTTGCAGTATATCATAATGAACCAAAACCTAATAAAGTCGCTCATAATATATACATTAATAACGAAAGAAATTCATTTCATTTTCTAATAAATTGCCGTTTAATAACTACTTGTGTAAATATTTTACACATAAATCTAGATAATCCGGACGTCTTTCATTTCGTTCCCGACCTTTGGTTTTTAGCTAAATGTATTATAGTTTTGCTACCATTGGCACCTGATATGGTCAAATATTAGGATCGATTTCATTGAATGTTTTCGTTTGCCGAATGCAATAAATCGTGTAATTATGAATGTTATCGCCTCGTGTGATAATAACTGAAAGAACTTGGTGTACTTGCTATTTGTTTTTCGAAAAGTTTCTATAACTTTTTCACCTCGTAAAGAAGCGATTTGATTTCAGTTTTGACAAGCGATCTTTCATGTTTTGAAAAACTGAAGTATTTGATGTTTTAGTGATACAACAGCTTGTAAATGTTATAGCATGTTCATGTATTGTTTCTCTTGATCATAATTTATTAATATCTATGTTAAAACAAGAGTTATGCAACTACTTTCTATTGATAATACCTATTTTGTTGTACTTTATTGATTTTTAAAAGCACATTTGAAAAGTTGCCGTATTTAAAGTAAAAGAACTATTTAAATAAAAACCATCAACAATAACCGTGTTTTCATTAATTTGACATAGGGGAAGAGAGCCTATATGTCGAAATAAAAGGAATTTAATATATATTATAATAATACATTCAGGAATGCAAGAGGAATTTCTGTAAAATATAATGCACACATAGTTATCAGTGGTACCTTTAATAATGTATAACCAAAGTTGCATTTACGTCAGTATCAATTTAAGATCCAAACTAGTTTGTGGTAGGATAGTACTGCTGGCAAAGGTGTAAGGACCTCAACTCGGAGATCAAAAACAGGTTAATTGGGTTCGGTTTTCTCATGACAAGTGCAGGAAAAATTGGCATTGCTTATAATACTGAAATGGATTTATGTAGTAGCTCAAAATAGATCGTACTTTAGAAAACTCTACTGAGTTATGGAGGAAATAAATCGTTATATTATTTATTTCAAAATGAAAGTCCAATATATTTTGAAAAATAGGCATTGATTGTAAATAAATCGTTTAGTATGGTTTAATAGGGAAACACGGTGTTCTCCCTTGTCCTCAACTTTCGAGAGTCAGTGGTTGTTATCCATCCGGCTTTTCTTGTTGTTTCCCTGTCCAACATCATGTTCATACAGATAAGATATGTTTGAGTGGGTATTAATGAGGAAACACTGAAAAATAATCATTTTAAAGGATTTATTGTTCATTCTAATAAGAAAAGTTTTCAGAAACTCCCCGAAAGTATGGTCGTTTGTTCGTATGAGCACGTCTTTTTAATTGTTATGTAAGAAAAGACACTTTAAAATTTCAGGAGAACGACAAGGTATGATTCTATTCACTGTTAACTCCGAATGAAAAAAAATTGTTCAATTTGAGGTGTTCAAGTGGTCTGAGATTATTATTGTTCTAAAAAGAACCAGACTATATTTCGAAATTCAAGATATATTGTTTTTTAAGTAATTTTTTCGTAAATCATTATTTGAAAAAAGATATCTATACTTTAAGATATATTCATTAAACAAGATAAATTTTAATGTTAAAAGTTGCATCAAATTTTTACAAAGGTATTCTAATTCTTTGATATGTTTTTATTTTTATTCACATTTGTCCTCCGGGCTGGTTGAAGGTTCTTAAAAAAAAAAAAAAAATTGGAGACAACCCAGAGATTTTTAGAAGTTTATTAATTACTTCAGGTCGATAATTACTTTTGTCTTATTTTAATTAAAAGAATAAATCATAAATACGTCATCAAATTGTAAGATCGGGAAATTCTCGTACTTCTCTCAAGATGTTTCAAGTGCTTATGTTTTCTCTGGATGCATGACGGCAAGATGCTGTCAAAAAGATTAAGATTGTTACGAAATACCCATGATTCCCTCAACATCTTGATCTCAATCTTAATGATAAAAGAAAAGTAAAGTAAATATTATTATGACGTATGCGTTGTTTCGGATCCTGAGATGAACAATCTACCTTACTGAAAGAAAAGAATCATTTCTATAATAACAACGAGCAATACTCTGACATCTTTACACATTAATTAAGATATATCAAGCTTGATAGTTTTGTGCTTCAGACATATTTATACTTCCTAAATTTGTTAGTAAGAAAAATTAGTACGTTTTGACGACATCGTATACTTTGTTGGTACACATCAGATACTTTAAGATACATGTTAAAGTAAATTCAATTAGGTGGTTATGTCAGAAAAATCATGTATCTATTTTTTATTTTATTTTTCTTACAACTGCAAAACATTCAATGCGGAAGCATTAAAATAGCTTCGCATGCAGTTATATCGCTTGCAAAAACACAACCATCCTTAACATCAATGTATTTTCTTGTCAGATGATCATTAGTTCGATCTACGGAAATGTCCACTAATATTTTTCGTGAAACCATAAATTAAACGATTTTGATTTGTCTAACAACACAATTTACCTTAAGTAATACATACATAATACGACGCAAAATAAACGGAAGGAACAACTAATTATGATCTATTATGTGTAAGTGGATTTCGATAATTCTTTGTAGATTTTTCGACCCTAAACTATTCGGACCATAGTTTGTTTATTTACGTAGATGTGGGAGTAAATTGTCCATTTAGTCACTATTATGAATATACATACACAGTAATTGCTAGGTTGATGACATTGGGTGATTTATTAAATCGTTTATAAAGCCAGATGACTTAACAGAGATCAAATACTTTTTTCATCATCAGGACTTCGACCCTTTAAAATTCTTGTAATTCAACAAATGAAACCTTCACTGCAAAAACGTAAATAGCGACAAAGGTATTCATACTATAACTAAAAATAAACAACATAGAATGAAATTAAATTTAGATTTATGTTAAGTATACAATATAAAGAAGATAATTTTACTAATAATAGAAATAAAGAATAAAACGAAGATATCAAGGCAGCAATCAAATGCTACAAATCGAAAAGAAAAAAACAATTTCATAAAGATGACGAAAAAAACGTCAGACAAACAACATTCCAAAAAAACACTACAAAGAAACAGTTTAATTAAAGTAACACAAAAACACAAGGATGGACACAGAAGGGTCAGTATATTTAGCTAGGTGCTGCATGAAACATAGAATCATTTTCCATTGGCTACAGCATTAAATATAAAAAAGAAGATGTAGGTATAATTGCCAATGAGACAATTATCCAAAGAGACCAAAATGGCATGTAGGAATTAACAACTATAGGTCACCGTATGGCCTTTAACAATGAGCAAAGCCCATTAAGATTGTTACGCCAATGCTTACATGTATGTGACAATCACCAAAAAAACACGTATTTCCCATTCAATTCTGATCCATATTAATTCGCGTGCTCTCAGATGCGGTATAGAGGGAGAGCCCATTCCCCTTTTTGTGGCAAACATTTGGTTGATTATAACGGGAATCACCGAAGCTTGACTGGAGCAGCCCCATGCTAGGCAGCCTGTGAACATCCATCTTCGCTAGCCAAGGGTTACGGTCCACTTCCCTCCTCTGGATCGTAACCCTTGGCTAGCGAAGATGGTGAACATGCATCCTCTGATAAAACTTACTGGATCCGTCTCTGGCTCGTATATGTAGGCATATGAGTATAACGAAATTAGAGAAATGAATCTTATATATTTAAATAGAATGCGCATATGTAAATGGTCACATAATAATATTTTACTTTAAAATTTGCAAATTGTGACTTGAATGGAGAGTTGTCTCATTTGCACTCATACCAGAGATTTTTTATGCCTTCTACACAGTTATAGTGACTTATATGAGACAAACAGAAAATAAAATCTTCCAGAAAGATAGTATCATGGTGAAATATTTCGGTATGTCAGATCAACGTTATAAGCTATAAACACACTAAGCCAGTAGGGTGTTCGATCTGTCACATTTCTAAGTGCAATATGTTAAATTAAGTCTGTGTTAGAGAATAAATAAATTCTTCTTCAGTCTTACGTCACTCTTTCAATGCTTTCTGTTAGGGACGGGTAGATTTCTAAAGGGCATGTAATTTTAACATTAACCGTAAGAGTATAACACTTAATCTGTGTTTAGAAAATTAAAATCACGCTATATAAATACTACAATTTACATGTAAATTGCTATGATCTAACATTTAAAATTATGTCTACTTCAATATAAATAGTTGAATGCTATTATAAAAATGTCATTAAAATGAAAATCAATTGACCTCTTTTATAGAGTATTCCATATTTGAAGTGATTGAAGTTTGAATAGAGACGGAAGGTCGCGTGTATTTGACGAGATCAAAGTTGTGTATTTGGTCTGTTTTTTATTGTCAGTTTACAAGGATTTATCACTATAGTAAACACTTCAGCTACGATTACATATCAGGAGGCTTCAAACTTTTGTTTACACTTAGATTATGGGCTGGACTTTTATAGAGGACGACCATTTAACTTCAAATAGGGGTTATGGTTTTTTCCAAAAAGAATATTATGATCCCCAATCAAGCGATGACAAAAAATAATCTGAATACAGATTTCCCCATGCCTAAAAGTTTTTTTTATTATGAAAAAAATAATTTGATTAATACCGTCGAAAAGCTGACTTAGAAAACAGATAAAAGATGTAAACCATTTGTACTGAAGTTAGAAAACACTACTCTCTTTGGGTAAACAATGCGATAGCAAATATATTTTTCATTGTTGGTCATCCAAATATTAGAATTGTCTAGTGACGTACAGGAAAGTTTTGTACTGTCTCTCCGCCCAAATATAATATATCTTAAACTCATCGTTGATATAGTCTTACCATTATATTATTAGAATTTGGACAAGTTTTGGATACCACTTGTTCTGATACATCATATTGTGTTTTTTTACGAAAATAGCGGACATCTGAGAATACTAAGATACATGTTAATATATAATTAGCTTCGATTATTACTACGTCGAACAAAGTTGAACATCCTTGCTTTTGGATTCTCCTTTTTTTGGTGCAAATCCCTGTTCTTTGTTGCTGTTCATATTACATTTGACTTTTCCTTCCCTGGCCTTATGAGATGTGTTATCAATTAATAAAGGTCGAAATTCATACCTTCCATACCCCCTCCCCCCATTTTCTTTTTTGTTTTTAAAAAGTAGATTACTGTTTTTATGAATAATTAAGATGCAGAAATTGATTGATTTGTGTTCGTTAAACGTCCAGTAGCAATAATTTCGTCCATATCCAAGACGATGTTTTTTTTTACAATAACACAAAATGTCAAGTAAGCGTACGGGGATGGAGATCAGAATTAGAATTGCTATTGAAAAGAAAGTTGTGTTGATTAAAGGGGTAGAATTATTGCCTAGTATAACATTTAGAAATCTTTCCGATGTACATTCATATTTTATAGCGTTGAAAGTTCTTTGGTTGACCGAACGAACAAGCAGAAAAAATCAAGAAAGAACCTTCATTCCTGTTGAAAACCAGATATGCTGTTATTATCTTGTACGACCCTGGTATCAATATAGATAGAACAGAGTACAACAATTATCCACTTCATTAATCTTAATAATTATAGATGCCATGCTATGTGTTTTATGGGAAGCTGTAGATAATGATGCACTGACGTACGAAACATTCTGTGAAACATTTTATCTATACTAACATTTATTACAGTAATTAGCAAAAAATGTAAAAGCTTTTTTTTATTTTTCAATTTGAGATTTTGCACTGGTGTTTTCCAAAAAAACTTTTTTTAGAATTGGCTTTAGCACCATCTGTCGTCTTTCTTCCGCTCGAAAATTAAATATAACTTTCTCCTCGACTATCTTGGAATGAGTTCAGATGTTCTAAACACTAACAGAAAACAAATGGTTCTGCTGTATGCCTTATAAGCTTATAAAAGTCGTGTACTTGATTGCTCTTCGATAAGCTAACCGTATCAAAATGAAAAACAAAAATAAAAGCTTCCAAGTTTACTAGTACATGGGAACTGATGGCAAGTGTGTTGAGTTACTTATCTTATATCTGACTGCTCTTAAAATTATTAAGCAGAACAAGTCATTCTATATCAGATTTTGTTTTGTAATTTGCAAGCAAATATTTCAGTTGTGTCAGTGCCTTGTTTTATTCTGTGAAGCCAACTTGAACCCGCGGTAGTTTAAGGATATGAAACAAAAATAAAGTGAAATAAAATTTTAACACACGTTTTCCAAAGAACCACTGTTAAATGATGACAAAGCTAGCTATGGCTAGAAGAAGTAAACCACCTTAAATGCAAAATCTTACTGTTTAGAGATTACAACTCTGTTCTAAAGAAAATGTTCGTGGTTTCCATAAAGCAAATATTTCATACAAATAAACGAGGAATAGAAGGGGCGGAGTATTAAATAACAATCAATCAGGGTTTCAACAGAAGAATAACAAAAATTACATGTAGTTTGTTATTTTAGACTTAGTTATAAATTCGAGAAAAGAACAAATAGCATACCGGGATTTCTGAGAGAGAAAAAGACTGAAAAAAAAGAAAACAAAACAAATCAACAACAAAAACAAAAACATTATTACAGCATAATCCTATATTTACAAACTCATGATTATCATACGATAATATTTGTTTTAGGCGTCTTGTTTCTTTGTCATAACATGTTAAAATCCTGGCATTGTTTTTATATTCAGCCTAAAAATAAGAAAATTGATCCTAATTAAGATATCAGTAAACCTAGTTTGATTCACAACGAGGCTGTTGCAAGGTGTTTTTTTCACAATGAGGCTGTTGCGGCAGATTTTTTCAATTAACTTTTAATTAACTTCATTACTTTGTGCTTAGATAAAAATAGTTTCAATTCTAGTCATAATAACAAGATTTTCAGTAGTAATCAATCTAATAAAAGTAATAAAGGCAATTATCAATATATATCTTTTTCAATTATGAAAGTATATAAAAGTGATGAAATATGTGATTGAGTACGAAAAATAGAATATGATGGGTTAAAAGTAAATTCCTTGGCATTACGTTTCCTACATACTATGTCTATCATTCGTCTGTATAGTCATTACAAGCAATCTTGACGAATCCAAAACTAAGCGACCGACTAAGACGTTTTCTTTATAAGAAATTAATAGCATTTAGTGAACGTATCTAATATATTGTCATCGGTACGTATACATCGTAGATGTGAAGTATAGAAAAACGCATGCAGTCTAAAACGACTCATTTGGCCTTTAAATTCACAGAAAAACTAACCAAATAAATGTTAATTGCATAAAGTAAATACCAATGAAGTATCTCTCCGTTATTAAAAGTTCGTTTGTAAGTTCCAGCCACGTACAGTAGTGTATATTCAAGTCGCTGCTTAATTTTTTTTTGCACTAGAACTGTCATGCTAGTTTAATGTTATAAGGCAAACCTCATGTCCTTTCTGAATAAATAATTGTGTCTACCTAAAGTCAGTTAACTCAGCACCGGTCAGTAAATTAGACTCTGCTACATGTATATGATTTATTTTTTTAACTTGGTTTTGATTTGAATTAAGCTGTAACATTTCCAGCTGGACTTTATTTTCCAAAACTTTTTTTTTCATTGTAGACTGTTTGATTCTCTTCAAGTGAATCATTCGATTTACATATATACTATATTCTTTTAACTGTTATTTTTTCATATTGTACTGTCATTTTCCTGACTGTACCAAGTCAGGATTATGGCAGTTGTTATCCATGCATTTGTTTGGTGTATTTGAGCTTTTTATTTTTCCATTTGATTAGGGACTTTCCGTTATGAATTATCCTCGCCTTTGAAACATTGAAACATTGAAACATTGAAACATTGAAACATTGAAACATTGAAACATTGAAACATTGAAACATTTTATTTCACTAAAGGCCTCACATGAGGCATGATATAGTACAACAATATAACAAATAAGATATAAATAATGCATGAACAAACATATTTACAAATGCATGAAGAAATGGGAAGGTAAATATCATTTGTAAATTGACAAATTACAATTTTACAGAACATGGCTAAGCCAACAAGAACAAATTTATCTTTGCTGTTCATTAAATTAGAGAAACTCATAGTATTTTTAACCGTTCTGCATTTTTGTGATTTTACTTTTGAGTTATCTCTCTTTGAATGAAAGTTTAGCTTCCGCAAAGCAATTGATTTACAGTCGATAATGGTTTATTTATCTTAATCAGGTAAATTGCATAATCAAAACTAATGGAAAACAGACCATTTATCCTATTAAGAATTTTCTAATACATATTTCTTATCATATGGCGGCACTTAAATATTTTGATAGCTTGTTTATTGCTTACGCCCAGCGGGCAATATTACTAGCATATGCAAACCTGAAACAAGTCAAACGACAAAACGATTGAAAAGATACAATTACCCACTGCTCCAAAAATAGTTGGGCTCGGTTAAAAAATAATGGACACCCACTAGATCAGTCGTGAGTTATTTGATGTAACGAGCTTTGTTTGATAATGTCAATATATATTTATCTTCCAATCAGCCATATTGGCTATCAATGTAGGAAATTTTCTTGTTGCATTGTAGAACGTCCATTATCACTGAACTAGCATAATTTTTTGGTTAGGGGCTAGCTGAAGCACGCCTCAGGGTGTGGGATTTTCTTGTTGCATTGAAGACCCATTGGTTGCCTTCGGCTGTTATCTGCACTTTGGTCGGGTTGTTGTCTCTTTGACACATTTCCATTCTCAATTTTAAATAATTTCAAAGAGCTTTCAAAACATGAAAAAAAATGTGTACAATGTATATTGATTTGATCATTAAACTAACACTTGTTTTTTTTTTTACTCACTTACACGCTCAATACTCCTCTTGGACGTCTGTCAGACATATTGACATTCATTTGACGCGAATGTCAAACATGAGTGACGTCAACAATACATGCAGTTTCAATTTAACTAGCTTGACCCATTTTCAAAGTTTGTTTTTAATTGCTAAATAAAACTCCACGTTGGTCAATTATATCTAAACGTTGGTCAACTATATACATATACTAATGAATAGATATTGAATAAAAAAAACTTCGTTTTATGTAAACTGCTAAATCCGGCCAAACAGCTGTCAGTGTTACCTTTCATGCAAAACCACAGGCACTTGTTTCAAAAAAAAATTTCCTATGTACATATAGGAAATTTTTTTTTGAGACAAGTGCCTGTGTGCAAAACCTTTGATATTGATGTTTGCTCTCAAAACAGAAAAAAAACAATAACATTTTATTATATACCTTTAGTTATATATTACATTTCAACGACTGAGCAGGTGCAAAAATAAAGATGAAAATATATTAACTTCAGCATATTTGAATACCATATCGTATCCTTGTAAATTTCATAAGAAACGAACGCTCATATTCAACCGAAGTTTACACCACAACAATCATTTTGGTGTCATCTTCACGCATCGCGTACAAGTAAAACTGATTTCTTTGAAAATCGGATATTAAAAATTTCAAAACAACTGTATAACTGTCTATATAAACAGCGTACTGGAAATGGCAACGTATTTATACATATTGCACATTCAAAATGATTCCCAACAAGCATTAAAACACAAAATAATAATTAATGCATACTGTCATAATTATATTAATCATGATACTTAATAAATCAAAATCATTAACCTGCATGAAATATTTTACGAGCAACATATACAGCACAATAACATAGCAGGGTAATTAGGATATAGATGCTGGTATTTCCTTCACTTCGCTTTCATGTCTTAACATTTATTTAGTTAAAAAAAAGGCGAAGGGTGATTTAAGACCGTTGCATTCGCTATGCTCACTCACGGTGTGCCAGGTGCACGAACAATGAAAGTCACGTGATGGGTGTACAAACAGATTCTGGTTAACGACACTTCAGTGGTTTTTGAACTTTAATTCCAAAACACCACATCAAAGTAGGATGATACCTGTTAGGTTGGTTCGGTCAATGCGACAACTACCCACCACAAACCAAATGACGTACATGTTAGCAACTATAGACTCCCTTGTTTGTAGTTACATTTATTTATTAATGTCACTATGTGCCTTTTGTCGGAAATGAATGCAGACTAACGTGCACGCTAAAGAAACACTTCTTTGGTGTCACTTTCTCGATTAGCATGTGTTGTGTTTTGTATGCTGTTGTTTATCTTTTATTTGCCATGTCGTTGTCGGTTTGTTTTCGACTTATAATAAAATTTAGAATGGAAGTTTGAATGTCCCTTAAAGGCTTTGTTATATCTTTCGACTCGGTTTTACAACATCCGATTGGTTGAGTGTTGTTTACTTCAGTCCTGGTGTTGTCAAGCATCAGGAATAACGAAGAAATAAAAAGATACTTAAATAGAAAGATAATATGCAAAATTTGGAGGGTGAGATTACTTTAAATGTATGGGACTTTGTCAGAAGGAATAAAACGATAACATAAATTTTATTTGCAGCACGAGTCTTATTAAAAATAAACATAAAACAAAACGAATGAGACATCTTAAAGGCATGTAAATATTAATTTCTACCTGAAATATCAAGTCATGTGTTTCTTTTCATTCATGCAGGTCATAACCCTCAAACATGATATGTATAAACTTATGTAACATTACTGGTAATTATCAAAAAAATGTTTATTTTATAACTGTTCATAATTACCTGCTGGTTATCTTTGAAATACTATACTCCTCCCCAACTCTTGTGCCAATACTGACATTCCTTACTAGAAGACTTTTAATCTTGTCTATCTTGATCAGTAGTAAATAGCAATTAAATAAAACAACAAATGAAAAATTAATTAAGGAAACATTTGATAAAATCTGTGGAATCCTGTAGTTTCTTTACTTTAAGAATGATATGTTTTCTTATTTTATAATTTGTGTACACTTTGTTATTTATATTGTTTAGATGACTTCAATCCCTCGTAGTAAAAATGTGCTTAGATTCCCAGTCTTTTTGTATTGCTTGTGAGCCAGGCTGTTTCAACCTCGGAGTTTCAAGGACCGATGAAATTATCATATTTTTATTTTTGATAACACGGTATCGATAATCATGATTATAATGGTATAATTATAAAATGTAATATTTATTTTTTGCATGTAATGCAAGTCTCATATTCGTCAGGTAACTAAGGACATATAAAAGACAGATAATATGCAATGTGTAGAGAAGCAGTTTTCTCCATAATGATCGACAGAAAGTAAGATCGATCTTGATAATGATTGAGAGTGAGAGAAAGGTTTTCATTCACTATCACTGTTGCATTACACGTATATGCATACCTTTAATTATTTACGTTGTCTGTGTCTAATCAAGTAGTAATTGAAACAAGAATCGTTCTACATATAATATATGTCCGAATCGGAAGTATGAATGAAACAGCATCAGATACAAATGCAATTTTCTTTGTATACATTTCCGTTCAGTAATGTAAACAACTATCACCCGAATAAGCGTAAAATATACACACACGCACTCTACTCCAACGAATATATTCAAATGTCTTTTAGTTGTTTGTATCGGTTGGTTTGCTGTCTTAATGACGTAAACCTAACAATTATCTGTATTCATGTTTGAGAATTTGCAAGCTTTGACCTTTATTTTTCACCATATTCATTGTTTTAACTTTTAGTAAACAAAACAAGCTCTATTGATTTGAAAATGGGAATGTGATTAACTGTGTAGCATATACATTACAACTTCAGGTTTAGCATCTTATCAAAACTTTTAATATTGTGTCAGATGCTGAGTTTATTTGTTTTATATTATACGGAAAAGCGATTATAACTGTTTAAGAAACAAACTTGACAGAACGCAAATCTATTATTATTTATTAAATTCAATAGGTTTTTTTTTATTAATAGAAGACGTACTTTTGCCCTAAAGACGCTTAAATAACCTGTGAATTGATTAAAACAAAGGAAAATTCATTCGATTTTCGTCATTTTCAGGAATTTGGTAAGATTGCCAATGAGACAACTCTCCAGATGAGACCAAAATGACACAGAAATTAACAATTAAAGGTCACCGTACGGCCTCAACAATGAGCAAAGCCCATAATGTTCCTTTTTCCTCAGAAATGTCTCGATTGAAATTATTGCATTGACAAATATAAATACAAATATGTTTTCCGGTTGTTAATGCTTTGTCCCCAAGAATGGAAACTCGGAAATTACCTAATTACCCCACTTTTGGCACTTCGCCATTTAACATATTAGTATACAAAATATCACAACTTAAAATAACTTAAAAGAAAGCTCCAGAATAGCATGGCAACTGTATATCAATCCCACAGTAAGACAAAGTTCCATTAAAAATAAAAACAATATTATAAGTAAACCAAAAAAAACCCAGTTATATATAGTTCTCAACATACACAAAATTGATTTTTGGCACGTATGGTTTTGTTAATTAATTTCAAAGTCAGAAAATGAGTGAAAGACCTGTAATTCCATAAAAACAGAGATAAAATCGGAGATATGACAATAACATCAGAAACTGTTCAGTTGAAATAATTAGATCCTAATTAACTTCGACACCTAAATGAGGAGGGCCTAATTAGATATTTAACCCAACAGTTTCTGACAATACCAGGTGCTCTAGCAGTGAGTATGGAACTCATAGATACATGTTAAGCAGATATTTTGAAATGATTTGCAATTAGGCATTAAAGTGCGGTCTTGTGTTGATGTTATTTTTCAAAGTATTTACATGGCAAAGATGTAAACTTTAACGTTACAGTTTTAAATAATGACATGGCATTCGAGTTGTTGAATAAGTTCAAAAAAGCAAGCCGATTTTGAGATTGCAGTATATCTATCTGGCAAGAATTAAGCATACATACACATATTGTAGTAAAAGATTTATGAAGCACATCAAAGGGCTAATTCAATACGATCTCGTGAACTCGAAATGAAGTTTTTGAAGATTAAAAAGTGAAAGTATCTGTATGATAAACAAAAGGCTTGTTTCATTCATGATGGAAATTGAAAACCATCAGACAGACCAGATATTATATATATACGTTTTGACGATTAAATGAGGTGTCAAGTTTGATGGTGAGTTTGGCAAGAACATCATAACATACTAACTGATTTGGATTTTATTTTATAATTTTGACGAAACTTGATAAATCTGAATTGATGCTATACGCTAGGATCTATCATAAATAGTTTGAATTTTGATGATGTATTTTCGTGTAGCCATGCTAAACAAATTATGAGTTCTTATTAAAGGATATTAAGTCGGTGCTGCGAGGGATAAAACGAGACTTGCAAATGACAGAAAATGAGGATTGAAAATATAACATTTATTGGTGAATATTTTATTCATTTGACATTTGATAACAGCAAAATACTTATAAGTTCGTGTATACATTCTTAAAGCATCTTCTGGGAACATATAAAGTTCACTAACAATAGGTTATATTCATGAAATTTATGAATCCTTTGGGATCTTAGATTCAAATTCATGATTTTGAGATAACTACATACTGTAGTATTAGAAAAAAAAATGCGAAAGATTTGAGAAAGATAGAGTAAACATTTACAGAAAATTCAGATATACAAGTTGTAGCGAATATGAACCATGATGTAATAAAGACTGCTTTGTTCTATTTAATGGAAAGTAGACAGTGCATTATGTTACTTCTCCGGTTGTATTTTGTTAAAGATAACCAGTGAAATAATGGAAAAGCGTTTAAAAGTACTAAAATGAAAAGTATATCTGGAAATGTTAGCAAAAGATACTCCCAAAGAGATTAAACAACATAAAAATGGGAACATTGCGAGATTTGCAGTTCCTTTTAAGGGAGAAAATTGAAGAAGTTCAACAACGAGATTCTCTAATTGATGAACTTGAGGCCGAATTAGACGAAAAAGATGAAGTTATACGCCATCTTAGAAACGAATTGGATAAGTACCGTTCTATAATAAAACCAATGACCAAACGAGTACAGCGAGAAGAAACACTTCAACCTGAGCGTTCAAAACGAACAGCAATATCTGCTGAGCCAGCTAAATACGGGTCAATTCTTGCTCTGTATAAACCGAAATATGTTACAAAGCCTTCTCAGTAAGTAGGAAATTTACTTTTTATGCTAATTGAATAACGTGACGTCTGAATATTTTCTTATTTGACCACATGATACCGAAGGTTATTTAAGTGTTTGCTACCAAAGGTCGGGGCTACGCTCATGTATAGGTATAAGTAATTAAGAACTTGCAACTATGGAATTTACCATTTTCCTATTGACAGCATTGAAAAGTCTACTTTTATCAAGTTTTTGACTAATTAATTGATTGTCTCGTAGTATAATGCACAATAGTGAATTAGTGTTGGTCCTCACAAATTGTAAGTGCAGTAATAAAATGTAAAGACTGTTTTTTTAAACTAGAAATTAATGGATAATTCTAAGCTGCAGTAGAAAAATTGTAAAGCTATAGTTCATACAGACCCAGTACCTATATCCAATCAAAATCAGCGCATTGCACATTACCATAGCCCTGTTAACATTGATGTTCACAGAACTTCTTCAAATAACCCCCAGAACATGTTAAACGCACAAATATTATAGCATATGACTATTTGGTCTAGATTTTTTTTATACCATTCAGGTATTTTCGAAAGTAAACGTCTAGGCTAAAGCAACCCAATGATTAAATGCACATTAATAATAAACCTCAGAGTCACATAAGAGTAGAAAACGGTCAAATCTTTGTAATTTCCAATGCTAAAGTGGATGCATGAGTAAACCTTTGAAATGAATTACAGCCGGCATTGGTCTATTTAGTACATGTAGCACTCACCGAACTTTATATCGTGTAAACAAAAAGTTAACATGCTTAAAATGTAAAGTGATGACAGTTATTGACAGCCATTAAATTCTTATCTTTTACTTACACCTGTATCATGCATGCCGACGCGTGCTTACAAGATACAATTAGTTACATGGAAACAATTTTTGATTCATTAAATGTATTTCTAATCCCAATTAATTATTGAGAATGAAGCGCCTTTGCATTTAATGAATTAAATGTGTAGCCTTGTCTACTGAACATAAGACTTATATTCTCTATAGACGCATGCATAGAAACTTCATTTACAACTTTTCAAAACCTTTATTCTCCTTTTTGTCGTGGGATGTATAAATACCCTGCCACGTCTGGTCTGTATTTTTGTTTTATGTTGTCTTCTTTGTATCTGATGAGTTAGGCCTATTTCTACTGAATTTGATAGTTTACTGTTACTCCACCATTCCAGGTTATGGTACTAACAAACTAGTAAAACCTCGCCTCAGGTATACGTTTGTCCCAAGTCAGAAGCCTGCAATTTAGTAGCTGTCGGTTGTTGCTGTTTAACATATTTGTTTTTCATTCTTTGTTTTGTACATAACTTAGGATATAATTTTCTCGTTCGAAAAGTTTATTAATCGGGGTCTTTTATAGTTGTAAACTTCTATGTCATTTGGTCTTTTGTGGAGAGTTGACAATACATGTTGAAAATGTAGATGATTCATGATACGCGTTCAATAAAGCCAAATAGAACACCGTTATCATACTGTTCTTCTTTTCAAAGTCACAGTGATAATTTAAACATTGACTAAAAGCTGACATATCACTTCAAGTTTGGATCAGGACAATCCTTCTTACCGGGTTCAGCCTGTGCTTGGAAATGTATACATCTACATATTGATATTGTATATAAACTGTTTATGACCAGTCGCAGGTTATCTGACAAACTTTACATTGAACCTGTTTTCTGCAACTCTTAAGACCTATAGTTTAATTTTGGCTGTATATACAAGGTATCTTAACAATATGTTAAGTTCTAAATCACTCGAGTCTTATTATAATAAAAAAGAGAGTTGTGAATAGAATAAACAAAGAATAAATTGAAACATATCCTAAATCCAACCACTATAGTCAGCAAGTGGAATATTTA
Organism: Mytilus edulis; assembly: GCF_963676685.1. NCBI lineage: Eukaryota > Metazoa > Mollusca > Bivalvia > Mytilida > Mytilidae > Mytilus > Mytilus edulis. Next base: position 75,511,687 of record NC_092352.1, read on the forward strand.
GGTTCTTTCAAAGACATATATGTCTCTGGCTCTTTTATTAAACAGTATATTAGTTATCAAAAGTACCAGGATTATAATTTTATACGCCAGACGCGCGTTTCGTCTACATAAGACTCATCAGTGACGCTCAGATCAAAATAGTTAAAAAGCCAAATAAATACAAAGTTGAAGAGCATTGAGGATAAAAAATTCCTAAAAGTTGTGCCAAATATGGCTAAGGTAATCTACTCCTGGGGTAAGAAAATCCTTAGTTTTTCGAAAAATTCAAAGTTTTGTAAACAGAAAATTTATAAAAATGACCATATAATTGATATTCATGTCAACACCGAAGTGCTGACTACTGGGCTGGTGATACCCTCGGGGACGAAACGTCCACCAGCAGTGGCATCGACCCAGTGGTGTAAATAGTTATCAAAAGTTCCAGGATTATAATTTTATACGCCAGACGCGCGTTTCGTCTACATAAGACTCATCAGTGACGCTCAGATCAAAATAGTTAAAAAGCCAAACAAATACAAAGTTGAAGAGCATTGAGGATAAAACATTCCTTAAAGTTGTGCCAAATATGGCTAAGGTAATCTACTCCTGGGGTAAGAAAATCCTTAGTTTTTCGAAAAATTCAAATTTTTGTAAACAGAAAATTCATAAAAATGACCATATAATTGATTTTCATGTCAACACCGAAGTGCTGACTACTGGGCTGGTGATACCCTCGGGGACGAAACGTCCACCAGCAGTGGCATCGACCCAGTGGTGTTAATAGTTATCAAAAGTACCAGGATTATAATTTTATACGCCAGACGCGCGTTTCGTCTACATCAGACTCATCAGTGACGCTCAGATCAAAATAGTTAAAAAGCCAAATAAATACAAAGTTGAAGAGCATTGAGGATAAAAAATTCCTAAAAGTTGTGCCAAATATGGCTAAGGTAATCTACTCCTGGGGTAAGAAAATCCTTAGTTTTTCGAAAAATTCATAGTTTTGTAAAAAGAAAATTTGTAAAAATGACCATATAATTGATATTCATGTCAACACCGAAGTTATTAAACAGAATATGGAACTGTGGACAGAGGGCAAAATATATAGGTCATCGTGCTTGTTTTCGAGATATAAGCCATTGAAATTTTGGCGGGAAAATATTCTCTCTTGACTTTTCATAAAATTGAGAATGGAAATGGGGAATGTGTCAAAGAGACAACAACCCGACCAAATAAAAAACAACAGCAGAGGGTCATCAACAGGTCTTCAATGTAGCGAGAAATTCCCGCACCCGGAGGCGTCCTTCAGCTGGTATAGCCTTATCATTGACAAGTTTAAGTTCTCAAAAACGGTTGAAAAGTAATTAATATTTTATAAGACTTTTACAGATGGCTTATCATTATACATGTAAAAGATTTACGAAAAGAAAAATGGGGATCACCGGTCAAATTTTTTTCAAGGCATTCAAATGGATAAAACAAGAGGATTCCGAAAATCTGACAAAAATCTAAATCATGACAAGCCAGCTTCCTTAAGGATGTTAGTTGTGCTTAATCTGCCATGATTATAAACTTGAATAAGCATTGTCTCCAAAATGACGTCTTTTTTCTGTACCAAAACACTGTCATCTACGTACTTGATGAAATACACAATCTAGGTCATCGATCAACGGAGTGATAATAACACAAACAAACAAAACACAAGGTTGATATCTTTAAGTAGTTTGTCTTATAACCAGTTGTTCGTAGTGTAAGATAAACAATATAAACCAATTCCAATATAAACCAAGACGCTTGTATTGTTAGAAAACTTTTTTATGAAAAGGAATTTGTAAATCTGAGGATATTTTTTTCTAGCATAATAAGACATAACCTTGTTGTTCTGTTAAATCATAAACGGTAGGTTCCGGTCAATTTGCGCATGTTTCATGGTTAATTAGAAAAGTGCCTATGGTGTATAACTATCATTATTCCTTGATTACATACATCATGTTTTAATTAAAAGTAAACCATGATACAACGAGAATGGCATAACACATAATAGTACATTGCATGTATTGTATAAAATAATACCGGTCACACTCAACACGCTTATTGTTCAGATGAAAATATACATGTGTGTTTTGGGTATATATATATATATAATGAATGCATTATCCGCTATGAAAATCCACATTTGATCAAAAATGTCACGAAAGGGCAGTTAATGGCTCTGTTATGCTATCGATTCTCATTTGATTTGGGTAGATGGCAATGTGACAACTCTCAATCCAAATCACAATTTTAGGTCAAAGTACAGTCTTCAACACGGAGCATTGAGTCTAACAGAAAAGCAAGCTATTAAGGGTGTTTGTTGTCTGCTTATTCGACCATTATCGCTTTTTCGCAGTTTTCACGAGAATCTCCATTGTCTAGTACTTTTCATCATGCAGACAAACTCCGAAACAGCGGCTAACGTCCTCTTTGCTGTACGCTACGTTGACTATATAACGTGATAGTTAAGCAAAGAATATTCACCTCTGTTTCGGAGTTTGTCCATCAGAGTTAGTTTTGAAAAAAATGGTAAGGATATAAGTAACATGGAATATAATGCCAATTAGACAGAAAGCAAACATACAATAAAGCCAAGATTGTGTCATTCTGTTATGACGATTCTTTGGTTCCCCTTTGGTAGTTTCGACTATATGCAACGAAAATTAATGATCAGATACAACACTCTATTACGAGTGACGTAATTCCTGCGCCCACTGATCATTGTGAGATATTCAATGCTTGATATACTATTTAATCTTATATTGTACTTCGCCCATGCAGTATCAAATTCGAAATTATTAATAGAGATCACGATATTTCTGTCACTGAATTAGATGTCCCCTACTTTTGTCATATATAACACATGTTTACTCATTACAAAGCTTAACTAAAAGCCTCTTTCTTGCACTCAAAAACATACACATGTTGTTGTTATTTTTAACAATTAGAAGACGAAAATACACAAATCAAAACGAGCCTCTTACATCTTGAAAGTGATCTTTTGAATTGTTCATATAATTTGTAAATCAAACAAATTGTGAAAAGAATTTGGTTCGTTTTACCAGATGATTAAATAGTTAATTTTAATTACACATGCGTAAAATTTCTCGATTAACCTTCCTTACTCAAAATCAGATGTAAATAATTTGAGAATGCATCTTAAAGCTATTGTCTTTTGGCAGACTTTGCCAAACACGTGCTTGTGAAAGCTGGAAGAAATTTCAGTTTTAGTTAAAAAGTATAAAAAAAAAAACATCAACAATATCATTTAAAAACAACCGTTGAGAGGCTTTTCTGTAAATGAATATAAATTAAAGCAAAGATCACAAATAAAATAGTCTGCAATGACTGTTTAACGGTATTTTTTTTCTTTATAATGACTAGCTAATAAATATGTAATATGATCATATTTTTCTTAAACTCCCCGTTGATAATATCAGAAATTACTAAGTAACTACAGTTCCAACTCTCTTAGGAAAATTGACTCTTCCTGCAATATTTCCATTTGGGTTTACAAAGCTCTTAAATTTCAACGTATTTATATGCGGGCTTTCAAATGTTTCGGTTTGAATTCAAAGGAAAAATATACGAAAGAAAAGTCGAACAACTGGATTAACACTGCAAAGAACTGTAATGATTAAGTAACTCGATTCTGTCAAAATATAGTCTAAGAGGTCACGATATAAAGGTCAAAATATAGAGGTCAGGATATAGAGGTTAAAATATAGATGTCAGGATGGAATTCAAATGGTTATATATATATATAGACTCATGGGATTTTTTCTGTCCCATGGGACTACAATTATCCCATGGGACACAAACAATCCCATGGGATAATGATCAATCCCATTGGATTTTGCACTGTCACGTGTGATATTGAAAATCCCATGTTTTTCTAAATCAAATTGCCAGATATATCTGTAGAAAACAGTAGAAAAAGCAATGAAAATTAATTATTGAATCCCATGTAATTTTAAACATTTTGGTTATATATATGACACTGTAGCTCTAAGGCCGCGGATTTGCAAATGAGTGTTTTGCAAACTGAAAGTGTCCAATGCAATGTTTTGGGGAATTAATTTAATTCTTTCTATTTTGATACTATCTGAAACCATTGGTCTAAATGATTTTATATTTTATAGTTTCTACTTTTTAATCCAATTATAACGGTAAAAGATAAGAACTGTTATTTTCAACGTAGAAGTAATGGCATTGACATTGAAAACTACATCTAACCAGATTCGTTCGAATTGAAAAAAAGAATCCTATTTGAAATGTCAGGTAAAATGTTAATTATCAGTTAGGATAGGAATAAAACGGTCTATCTGAAATACAGAGATTGATTAAATATGTTTTGATATACACACAAGAGCATGGAGATTTGATAATTCATTTGTTACTTACAGCTGTTTTATTAATAAGGTGTGAAAATTATATCCAGGATTTGTCAGGTACAAATGAATAAATCTGACACGTGTCTTTCAACGCTATGTGTATTTTTCTGATGAAGAGGAGCAAAATCTAATTTTCTTTTAATACACTCTTTATCATTCACGGGGAATCACTTATCTTTTTAAAGTATCGGATAGCATCCAACAGTTTTGACTTCAGATACAAAATCAAAAGATATGTATTTTACTTTGAATCGATATTTGAATATTTTAGAAAACAAGTATATCAACAAAACTTGGAAATTTGAAATAAAAAGTTGTACTTGCGGGTGTAAATAAAAAGTTATTTGTTCAAAGAAATTGGATTAAACCTGTTTGTTAAGAGTGACTGGTTTACCATGTGTATATCTATACATCCTAGAAATATGCTTAAAGGCAATGAACTGATTGGAAGTTGATGATTTTAACGGAAATCTTCAAGTTTTACAGATATTTTGACAGTGAATAGTTGCTAAGTTTATTCTATTTCTCAAGTGGAATTTGGAGAATTTTACTCTTGAAAGTGCATAAGGCAAAACTGCCACGCATATTGTGATAACAGAGAAGATTCACTCTGATAAAAGCTTCGGAAGATAAAGTTAAACATGTACGAAGTAAACGTTACACTGAAGTAATAAGTTTCTAAAATAAAAATACAAAAGAAACACCTCACTTATGCTTTGGGAATTAAGAATTAGAAATTGCTGCCACTTAAAGACAGTTCACTTTTGAATCATACAAATAACATGAATAACAGAAGTTCGTAATAATTTTTTTCCTGTGATGATTGATTTGAATTAGAAAAGATAGAAGACACTAATTAAAATAAAAAAAACTAAGATATAGAGATTCAAAGTCAAAGAACACCTCCGATTCATTTAATCCATGCCAGCACATGTTTTAAATATTTGTAAACTAATTGAGGAATCAAAGACGGGATTGGCTATTAACACGGGCGAAAGCAAATCTTTATATAAAAGAAACATAATGTGAAAAACAAAGTGAAAATCTTTTCATATTGTTATATCAAAAAGTTCCAATACTATTTAATTAATGCTAGAGAAAGAAAGAGGAATTTTGAAGCAAAGCTATCAACATTTATTAGAAGATATCGTATTTTTCGTTTCTAAAGATACGGTGTGATATTGGAAATCATAATAGGATGAACAGAACATTAATCCATGCAATTTCATTTCGGACATGAAATTTAATTCAAAGTGAACACAGAATGGAAAATGAAATAACGACTACGATATTAAACATGGAGAATTAAGTCAAACTCAATCAAACGTTTAAGTCCGTTAGTTAATTCAATCAAGCGCTTGGACCATTCATCATTACTTTAACTATCATGGGTAATTAATATCCAGTGGTAGCTATACTTCTATCAAGTAAAATTATGTATCAATAAGTAATTATAGATAAATATTTTTATATTCTTACATGCCGTGTCAGTTTCAATATTCAACATAATGAATTAACACGTACAGGAAACCAAAAGGTTAAAGTTCATTGCATCATTGGAAAGGATATAAGTAAAGGTTTTCTTTTAAGTGAAGTGTCAGACTATTCCAGATATATGTTAGACCTAAGTAAAAGTCTTTCACGTACCGTATTGTACTTTAAGTTGTCTATTGACTAAAATTTGGGGAAATTAAGAGAACCACAAGTGTTAGTAGTGTCCGTCCTTTCCAGATAAAGATTGGAATAAAGGAAAGTCTTTTCACTATCCATATTTGTGCGCGGGGAATATCTATTTAGTTTTTTAATTTGTCTTTTGATACTTTGATATGGGCACATTAAGAGAACTACAGAGGTGTCTTAGTGATAAAATTGAGGAGTTAAAACAAAGAGATGACTTGATTGACGAATTAGAATCAGAACTTGATGAAAAAGATTCTTTAATCAAATCCTTACAGAATGAACTTGACAAATATAGATCTATCTTAAAACCAGCATCACCACCAATAAAGAAACGTTTAGCAATGTCAAGGGACAGAATTAAACGATGTGCTATTTCTGCCGAACCTGCCAAATTTGATGCATTAAGCTTTAAGAAGCTGACAAAATTTCAGAAGGCATCCAGGTATGTGTCTGTGTTCGCTTTTCATTTTGGTAAATGCAAGTAAGGAGTTTACAGTTGAGATTATAAATCTCTATGTTCAAGGATTTAGCAGTTTATTTTGTTTATCTGGATTTAAAAAATCATTATAATTATTGGGATTATACAGCTATCGACCTAGCTTGGGAAATATTACACTCAAATTAGACTTGTAGCCTCAAGTTTGCAAGCAACGTATCAAAGCAAACTTAAATATCGGGTTATTTTCGCCAAGTATATCATTTTCGTATATACAGGCAAAACAATGTTTAATTTTCAATCGATGTAACAAATTAATTTTAAATAGACTTTCATTTGTTGCAAGTGATGCGCTGAACTTAATGTTTTAGTTGTGAAAAGCATATAAGATTAACTGACCGATGAATATAAGAATTTTGTCCCAAATCATTTCCGAATGAGAATATACATTTTCTTAAGATAGGCAAATTGATAGCTCAGAAACAAGACAGGTGCTAGCTGCCATGCTTTTGTGAAGTTATTAGAAGTTAATAGATATATACTGCATTTGCTCCTTGTACATATTTCTCAGCACGAGTTAATATATTCTTTATGCCGAGATGGGAAAATAAAAATGTATCTTTGTTTAAATGTATTTCAAATTATCTCGCTCCTGATCGTAAAACCTTGCTTAGAATGCAGATAAATTGATAGAACCTTTATCATATGACGGAGAAAGCATTTGTCGGTTCGGCAATGTAAAGTGGAAGAAATCTGGCAAATGCATTCATTATATAATATAATTATTACTCAGATAAATAAACGTATTCTCCAGTTGTGATTGCCATTATGGTTGAAGGGTCGATTATTATTCATCAGAACTTTTCTAGTGCACTTGATCTCAATCTTTTATAAATTCCCATCATTATCTTTTGAACTTGGACGTGATATTGTGAATCACATCGGGGGTATCGTTTGCCGAGGGGACTTAGTTGTGCAATGGAACTAATATTTTGTCAATATAATAGTTCCATTGTTGTACATAAACTGACCACCCACTGCTGATGGATTTGTGTAGATTAGAGCAAAACAACAACAGGGGTCAGTTAAGCTACTGCACCACTAACTTTTAAATACCGCGAGAGACTGTGATTTCGCAGCAACAACAATGCAACGTCCGAGGCGAACTTCAGTTGCCCCTCAAACAATAATGTATTATACTTCTGCTACATGGACTGTCTGAAAAGAAGATTTTATTTAGGAATTACTATCAAACACTTAATGTCATATAAATAAAGCGTATGAAGATTTGAAATACAATAAACATATATAATTGTAATTGTTATTAAAAATGGGGAAAATAAAGGTAAACGTAAATACTGCAAAGAAGGTGGATAAAATAATACTAGCAAAACATTTCATTGTTCAGAATTATAAGATTGTTTCTGATCAATATGAAAGTTACAACCTTCCCCCCCCCCTCCAAAAAAAAAATGCAAAACGTTCTTGAGTGAGATCAAATCAAAGATGAACATACACATGTATTTTGATGGCAGTTTTATCTTTAAAAAATATATACAGAAGATTTAATGGCGGTTCATCCGTTCAAACCTTATCGAAGCATTCACATACATACATCAACGTATATCCCAAACGAAAGTTCAATAAAAAGGAATTTGAAATATTATACTACTGGTGTTTTATACGTTCTGGACAATTCTGTATTATTGCTGTCATGAAAGTCCTATAACAAAAGTAATAAACCTTTTATTCTTTTTAATTTCAGCTCACGAGATTTAATAAAGCAAGCAATATTAGACAATGACTTTATGAAGAATTTAGAAATGGGACAAATACGAGAAATAGTGGACTGTATGTATCCAGTAGAATATAAGCAGGACAGTTTGATTATCAAGGAAGGAGATGTAGGATCACTTGTATATGTTATGGAAGGTAGTGTATGATGTTAGACATTTATCAAAACTTTGCATAAACATGAACTATAGCAAATGTTTTAAGATATGGCTATTTTGTATATCCTTTTTCTATATGTCATACTTTTTTTCCTTGAATTTCACTTTTTGCTGATATTTTACTTTTAAATCAAACTATTTTGCCATTTATAAATGACTTACCGTAATGAATTTTCTTTGGATTACGGTATTTTGCTACTTTACTAGCATATCTACAAAAACTTCGAATGAAACGCTTCCCAAAAAAACCCCTTCTTTTAAAACTAGTTTTTTGAGGACGACGCTGATTTTCGAAATTATTTGAGGCGTTTATATCATTCGCAAGACATGAAGCGATTATCGGTTAAAATTGTAAATGAAAGTTTATTTGTAGAACTAAAAGGTGCGTTTACATGATAGTTCAGCCGTGTGTTCACCCCTTTGATAATCTATAGATTTTTTTATTGTCTTACAAGCTTTCATGTATCAATTTTAAGATGTGATTATACTATCTCAAGTTTTCTTCTGCGTTAAACAATTGTTTCTCTAGCTATGTAAGCTAAACAGGTGATGTTTCAGGGAATATAAAGATGTTATCAATCAAGTTTCCTGGTGTACTGATAAAAGATGCTTGATCTCTGGTATCTACTAACTTATATACAGTAGCAATTACAGAGAGAACTTAGTGTAGGAGTTATATACTTTAGAGTAATTAATGTATTTCATGTGTATGATTAATGTGTATAAAATTCTCAATACACAAAAGTCAAATCACAGTAGTACTAATATCCAAGGAAAATTAAAAATGGAAAGTCCCTTTTCAAAACGCACTCTCAACTGATATAAGGACTTTAAACCCGAATTGAGATCTTAGTTCTCTCAAATTACCGAATAAAATGGTAGTGAAGTTAAATCCAAAATAATAATACGAAAAAGCTCAAAACGTCACTGTTGACTCTCTTGTACGAGGTAGATGAGTCCTACATGACAAAATGCAAAGATAAAGACAAAGATGTGATTCTTTTGAATTAGCAATAACCATTTTGTTTAGCGATATTCATCCGAGGCATATTTTTTTCTTTTTTTCAAAACTTTATTTTAATCCTCAAATCGCTATTTTTTTGTAAGGACAGAAGAAAATCTTAAAAGTGAAATATAAAACAGACAAACACACAACCTCCAAAGAAAAGTCAAAACGGAACGTACCGAACGTCCCTTATCAAATGGCAAAATCATTCGGGTCACATGCAATTAAGGAAAAAAAGACGGGATTGTGGTTACGACAACTGGAACATATCCGTCTACACATGTATACATGTATATATACTATGTCAAGGTCTAAGATAGGCCGAGTCTAGACAGATATTGATAAACGTACCAAGGACTATCAAAGATCAACATTAATCAATTTTTGTTCTTTGCAATTCTTTTTATTTCAATAACTGGATCCTTCAAAATTACATTTTTCATTATTCAATCCATGATAAGGAAATAGTTTATTCTTATGACAAAAACTATCATGTCAGTCAAATGATGCTTACATGTAATAAACATCAAAGACAGGGTAGTAAAGTTTATCGAAACAAGTAGGAAGAAGCAATTAAGAAGAAAATTACGTTATTACACGGTAATATGAATGATAATGTTTGTACAACCCATTACACGTTAATAACACTTTACATAAGCTATTTGTAATACAGTTATTTCTAATGCAACTCTTGATCGTATAAAAATTGTTATTTTTTACAAATATGTTTGATTCATTCTTATAAACAGTGGGTTCATATAATAACAAAATTTTGAAAGCAGGAACAGTTAATAAAAGAGGACCTCGACTGACAGACACGGTTTGGGAATTTGGGATTTAAGGGGTTATAGCATCAAAGTTCCATCCTTAGAAAGTTTGAAGTAAATAAAATCAAACCTACGTTAAGATATACAGTAGCATTTGAATTACAAAATACTGTATCTTGCCAAATGCTTTAACCACAGAATCATTCATATAAACACTTTCCATGCATATAAATGTCTATATCTGAAGTCCGATTTAATACACGTGTTTTATTGCAAGATGTTACAGATTGCTCGTGCTGACAGGTTACAAGAATGTAAATATTTATATAAAATGATATCAGCAATTTATGACATCATTCATCATATCAACAACATATTATACGATCATTCAGAGGGAAATAATTTATGAAATTAACATCTTTTTTATTAACCCTCAAACCATCATACCTGCTTTTAATGTGTGTAATGCTAAAAATAAGGGGGATATAACCTATCTAAGAAATGCAATTTAACACGAAAGGCTAAAAGAGAAAAAAAAACGAAAAACCCACTTCTAGTAAATACTGTAGATACAAAACAAGATTGAGCAACACTGCATCAAAGACAAAAAACGGGATTAGATTCGTGTGCTTCGAAAGGGTAAACCGTCCAGTTAGGGGTAGACTACGTAATTACAAACTATTATTTACACGACTGGGTCGATGCCACTGCTGGTGGATGTTTCGGCCCCGAGGGTATCACCAGCCCAGTAGTCAGCACTTGAGTGTTGACATGAATATCAATTATTTGATCATTTTTATAAATTTTCTGTTACAAAACTTTGAATTTTTTTAAATAACTAAGGATTTTCTTATCCCAGGAATACATTACCTTAGCTGTAGTTGGCACAACTTTTTGGAATTTTGGGTCCTCAATGCTCTTCTACTTTGTACTTGTTTTGCTTTACAACTATTTTGATCTGAGCGTCACTGCTGAGTCAGATGTAAACGAAACGCGCGTCTGGCGTAATAAATTATAATCCTGGTACCTTTGATAATTATTTACACCACAAGGCCGATGCCACTGCTGGTGGACGTTTCGTCCCCGAGGGTATCACCAGCCCAGTTGTCAGCACTTTGGTGTTGACATGAACATCAATTATGTGATCATTTTTATAAATTTTCTGTTACAAAACTTTGAATTTTTTTGAAATAACTAAGGATTTTTTTATCCCAGGAATATATTACCTTAGCCGTATTTGGCACAACTTTTGGGAATTTCGAGTCCTCAATGCTCTTCTACTTTGTACTTGTTTGGCTTTATAACTATTTTGATCTGAGCGTCACTGATGAGTCTTATGTAGACGAAACGCGTGCTGGCGTAATAAATTATAATCCTGGTACCTTTGATAATGAGTTATTCCTTTAACATATTATATATGTTATTGGCCTGTCAAGGCGAGGAACCTTGGATATTGTTGTTTTTGTTCTTTCTCGGACGACTCTTTTATTTCAAGGGAATAATTTTTGGTATCAAATTTATTTCATTGATAATGTCTATTCAATTCATTAACACATTTTTTTACACTTTGGGTGATTATTAACATATAATCTGTATATTGTGTCACATATTATATGATGTGTCTTATATTTTATATGATTCGATTGTTTCAATATCAAAAGCGCACAGGAAGGCCAATACCAACAGTTCTATCTATAAACGGAGAAACGTTCTAGGATCAGTTTTGGACTATGGCACAGATTTTCTCCAAATGTTGGATACAAATTTGGCTTGTTGAATTATATCTGAAAATCGAAATAATAATGCCTTATCTCGTTTATTTTCTGAAGTATAACTGATTGAATTCTTTCAAAATAGGTTAATATTTGTATAGGAAGCACATATAATTGACAAATAGTTATCAAAGGTACCAGGCTTATAATTTAATACGCCAGACGCGTGTTTTGTCTACATATAACTCATCAGTGACGCTCTTATCAAAATAGTTATAAAACCAAACAAGTACAAAGTTGAAGAGCATTCAGAACCAAAAATTCCAAATACGGCTAAGGTAATCTATGCCTGGGATAAGAAAAAACATTCATAAGTTTGTCTTAAAATCATCATATTTCTACGTTTGATTCATGGAATTTTCTTCAAAAAGTATATGTTGATGATATCTTAATTTCCGTTTCTATGATATAAAATAATCATATGGTCACCGTCTTTGTTTTAAGCAAATTTTGCATGAGGTAAGTGCATGCTTAAGTACATAGCATTGTACTAATTCAAAGAAAGAGGTTAATTCCAATAAAGATATCTATTATTCTAATATTGACGATTTATAAGTACCATTTTCACAATTAATGATTCTTTGTTCAGATAGAGCAAGTTACACATGCAATTAAATATTTGATCAGCAGTTTCAATGTATGCCCAGCAGTCTGTTTGATTGTAAAGGTCGACAGAGTTGTCCACCTTGTATCTTCACCAGATATATAACAAAACATGCACAGATTTAAAGTAATACGTCAAAATTAGCAGGTTGAGATAAATTCTTATTCCTCAAATATTCAACATGTTATAGGTTACATTATAAAACTGTCTGTTGAACTTAGAATGAACTTCCTGTCTCGCGAAATATTAATGAGTTTATTGCATGGTTTTGGTGTTGTATCTCTGTGACCAGTAAAATGGGGATCCAAGTTGATTTCCGTGGCTTAAGTTAAAATGACATTGATCAGTATTATGGAGTACGATTTGCTCTTGTTTTATAAAGTAGATGAAAATGAGAATGTAAATTCACAATTCAATCGGTATAACATTTGATTCTCTCATTAATTGGAGTACTTTACTTTTCATTTTAAGATGGCAAAGTTGAAGTGACGAAGGATGGACAGAAGTTATGTACTATGGGTCCTGCCAAGGTGTTTGGAGAGCTCGCCATTTTATATAATTGTACAAGAACAGCCAGCGTAAAAGGTAAACTAGGGTTTGTCATTATATGTGTTTTATGAAATATCTTTCAATTCTATTGAACACTGCAATACTCATATCAATATTGCTATTAATGATTTGAAACTACTAATGCCATAGTCAATATCGAGTAGAATGAGTGGCGAAAGATACTAAAGGGACGGTCAAATTAGTAAGTCGGAAAAAAAAAAACGCAATGGCTAAAAAAAAGAAAGACCAACAAACAACCAACAGTATACAAAGTACAATCCAACTATAGTATTTGATTAGAAGCCTTTAGCTTATGAAATTTTAAGATTTCCTTTTCGCATTAATAAGTAGTAAATATATATTGCCTTGCTCGTAAGCTTATAAGAAAAAGGACCAATTTGATGTGTGTAAACCTTTAATGGTAATGGACGAAGCAACAGTTACATCCAGTCTGATATCAAATAGTCTCTATTAAAGAAGAACTGATAGCTTAAATACATTGACTAATACTTAATCTAGAAACTCCTTTACCTTCAGCTCCGATCCAAGGTTGCAGAAGACGTGCTATTAGGTTTTTGTCAATCATGCGCTTTGTCTATCTAAAGGTCTTTTATGAGAACGGGGTTTTGGCTTATAATGTTAAGATGATGTGGTATTATTTGTCAATAAGACAAGACTCTAACCGCGACCAAATGACGCAGAAGTTAGCAACTATAGTTCACCGTACGGTCTTCAATAATGAGGAAAGACCGTACTGCATAGAGGTCCACAGGGAGACGACATCACTAATGTTGTTATAACTTGTGTCTAATTCTTTTGCTAATTTGAAAATAAAATATGTTTAAGTAACCAAAACGAAACAAAGCAATCCACAAAGGCCCTGAAATGAAATAAAAACCACTAGAAAAATTTACAGCAAGATTTACATGAAATTGAGTATTTTCATCTGGCTTGTTGTATGACAAAACCGAAAAATAATTTGCATATCTTAATAGTTATATCGATAACCAATCTATCTTATATGCAACACGTTCATTACAATTTGTACAATATTTTGCACAATATTTATAAAATTGAAATTGGAACTTCTTATAGATAAATAATATAATAGTTATCAATGTAATTTTTTTCAGCTTTAATTAATTGTAAATTATGGGCCATAGATCGGCCATGCTTCCAAAGTATAATGATGCGAACGGGCATGATGAGACAGACAGAACACATGGAGTTCATTAAGAGGTAGGTCAATATTTATTGATTTCCATTGCTCATATTTCCTCTCCAAAGGACACGAATATACTGTTTGTCTGTCTGTCCGTAACCGTTTCCAACAAGAACAAGTCACTGTCTCCAATAATCAAGTGAGCATTAACTGATGATAGATATTGTCCTTCGAGCAACTATTTCACAAAAATATTATGCTCGCAATAATGTTAATAGTTATCAAAGGTACCAAGGTTAAAATTTGATACATTAGATGCCAAACAAGTATAATGTTAAAGACCATTGAGGACCCAAAATTCCAAAAGGTGGTGCCAAATAAGATTAAGGTAATCTATGCCTGGATTTAGAATAAGTACTGAATACAAATTTTGATTTGTTATGTTGAAAATCTTTGAGAGAACTTAAGAGTCCTAACCAGATTTAGCAAAACTTTTTGGAATACATGTATTTGGTTTTCAATAGTCTTGATTTGGCATTCAAACATTTTGTTTGATATATCTGATGAGTCTTATGATGACAAATCAAGCATCTGGCTAACTTATTGTTCAACTAAAATAACCTGTCTGTTTGCTTGTGGCAGGTTAAAATCAAATGATAATATTCAAATGGGCGTCTGATTGAAAGTATTTTTGATTTTGACTCAAGTTAACCAATTGCTGGGAAATTTACTCACCTCTTATCTTTGTGCAAACGGTGATTGTTTTTTGCTCCCCCATTTTGTAAATTAAATATAGAAGTTTGATTTCTGATCTCTTATAATTTCTAAATGCTTAAACCTATGTAATTGTAAACGATATAACAACAATCGTGAGTCATATACTTACGACTTTTTCTGTAAGATGAAATGTGCATTTAGGATAGTAAACATGGTAAATGAAATGTACACATCTGAATCTATGATTATCACTACAGCAGTATATGCATTATCATTTCCGGTTGGTTTGATTTGTTTATTTTTTTCTTCGTTTGCTTATCTAGGAGACTTTATGAAAAGTTAGGCATTTCATATATTTGTTTGCATTAATTAAAGTAAATCTTTCAAAATAGAAAAACATATACCTGACTATTTGTCTATTTAATTAACTCTTTTTTCTATAAAAACACCTTTGTCCATCTTTTGAATGTACATATACAGGTGGACTTTAATCTCATTAACTTTACCCTTGATGAATATAAACGACAATTGATTGACGATAGCTAGGCTGAATGTTATAGAATGAAAATAAATATCTAAATAAAGTACAAGCTTTTGCAATCTGGTTTGGAACATCGTCGTGTAAAGTTTCAATGAATTAGTAATGTAGTTTTTGTTAGACCTATTGATATATTTCCCATTTTTTGTTTCATTCTTACTTATAAAATTGTTGAAAGCAAGCAGCTAATCCATCTACAGTTCACTGCTTAAATGACTTCAAATCAGTGCTACTTTTGAAGTGTGATAAAATTGTCATTTACTGGGTAAAAATCTATTTTTTGTGCTCTCTTTTTTGTGATCGTATTACAACGTAGTCGATATTGCTAGACTTTTTGATTTTCTCATACCTTTTTTTCTATCATAACCCTTATGATATATTAAAGAAGATTTTCTTTGCAAAAATGTGTTGCAAAAGCATAACAACAATACCGATCTGCAGTGCAAATTTAGTAAGGAGTCCATAAACCTGACACAATCAAACGCTATCAATCAACGGAACAAGTGGAAAGCAACTATTACTTGATTTATTTCACTTGACTGGACGGAGTTAAAAAAACGGTTTGCCCATCATTGACCAGTCCATCTACTGATAGGTGTTTGTGGATAAACTCATCAATGAAGTGTCCTGGTATGGTCGTTGTAAATTCGTTTGGTGACACTAATAGGTGATTAGAAATCAATGAAAATTATAACGATAATCATCCTTATCACACACATCTTCAAATAGACTGTACTTATGCAAATTAAAACGTAAGCTCCGCCCGATCAGTTGAAATAACATTGGTAATATCATATCTGACTTTGTACAGGTATTTTAAGGAAAATTGTGAGTTAACCCTGGTTTTAAAGTTAGCTGAACATTCAGCGACTTGATTGACAATTGTTTATTAAATTTAGTTAAATGTGTGCGCGTATGATACAGAAAAATAATCTGATATTACGATTAGAGTTATTCCGCTTTGTATTTCTTTATTCAAGTCAAAATACAAGATTAACATGCATATGTTTGAAATTTGTTGCTTTTGTTTAAAATAAGTGGATTTGTTGTTGAGGATTTTAAGTGTCATGGCCTTTTTCAATGATACATCTATGTATGGAATTGGACAAGTTTTCGTGATAAGTGAATTAATTGACACAAATACAATAAACAAAATGTCAAAGTGTTGTCCTTTTCAATAAAGGTCATTCATCACGTCCTTGTGAAGAAATGTATGTTTTATTTTATTTTCAGGCAATGACGGTGCTAAGCATGTTAATTACAACATTATTATTACAATGATTTAAAGCTAATCGGTTAAAGCATCGTATCATGTCATGTTTCATTGTATTCTCATACTTGAAACATTTGAAAATCAATTAAAAATCAAATAATTAGAGGACACTCAGCAACATTTTTTCAAGCTAATTAAATTTTATATAACAGTATAAGTGCTCCAAACATACATCATATAACATAACACATACATCATATAACATAACACATACATCATATAACATAACACATACACAGGAAAAAAATATAGTTATATTTCTTATGTTACATTACTTAAGAATGCCACGTTCATAAACTACCAATAAAAAATTAACTTTTACATATATCCTGCAGCTTTTTATTACCACGAATAAGAAATTGCCTGCAAAAACGTAAATACTTCACAATTTCAAAAGATGATAAATTACCTAAAATTCTTCTTTTCACTTGATGTTCATCTTATGTTTGTACTTTATGGTAATGTCAGTTGTTAAAATAGTACTTTAAGGAAACGAAAAATCCTTGGTTTTTTTCTTTCTTTAAAATGAGTGTTACTATGTTTTTTTTAATTTTGTGAAAATCATGTTAATCAAATCTGGCGAACTCAATTTTGTATCATCCTGGTATCTGTAATGAGTTTATTTTCAACAACTGGGTCGGTGCCATTGCTGGGGGTAGAAGGTTTGTCCCCGAGGATATCACCAGCCTAGAAGTCAGCTTTTGAAATGTTATATATAATAAATTGTCATTTTTATAAATTATATGTTAACAAAAAATTTGAATTGTTCGAAATACTTAGGATTTTCTAACTCAGGAGTAGATTACATTGGCTGTATTTGCCAACACATTTCGAAACTCTTTAATACTAAATTTAGCATTTTATCTTCTTCTTTTTTAAAGCGTCAATGATAAGTTTTTTTCAGACAAAACTAGCGTTCAAATTGTAATACTGCTGTTTATGATGGGGTTTTTTTACCCATTGGCTGGTGGAGGTTTCCTCCCTGATGATTTTATAAGCCCACTTGTTAGCAAGTAACTGTTAACATCATTATATATGTGGCCATGATTATAATTATCTTTACTTGATCAAAGCACAAAGGATTCTCACCCCCCAGAAAACGCTCCCTAAGCTGTAATAAGCAACACCTTTCGAAATTAATGGTCATCAAAGCTTTTGAAATTTGCGATTGATTTGGTCTTTTTAATTTGAGCGTCATTGACGAGTCTTTGTTACACGAAATCTGCGATTTGCATTTAAAATGATAAGCTAGTTATCGTTATTTTTAGAATAGTCTGATAAGATATACATACTTTATATTTCGGGTAATCATTGGAAATTTTTTACCTCATATTTTGCTTGTTTTGTTATTTTTTCTGTCTGATTGCCTTAAGGTGGTACCTAACACTACAGGGAGATAACTCTATAAAGTCTTCTTAACGTTTTAATTACGTTGTGTTGTAAAAGGAATATTAAGCTTCTCAATGATCAAAATTGGTGTTTGTCAAATTGCTATATAACCAGTGTAATTTTTCTGACAAAACGGTTGGTTCAAAATTTTTAATTTTTTTATATTTTTGTTAAAGTGTCAAAGTAAATACTTTGACAAAATTTTATGAAAATTAAACGAGCCAAATTAATTTTAGTGAAAGTGTTGGGTACCACCTTAATTTGCAATAAATTTGAAAAAGAAATTCTCTACTTTCATGAAATATAGTGTTTTAACTTTCTTATGAAAAAAAAAAAATAATATGTTTCCTTTGACGACATGGCCACTTTCAATTTAAACCTTCTTACTTTAACCATTATATAAACTGACAGTTAAAATGTTTTATCAGATAAACTCAAGTACGATAGAGTTATCTCTCTTTTAACGTATGGTATTCAAAATTTCACTTTTGGTATCTATAATGAATTTATTAACAAATAGGTGTCTTGAGTTTAAATGTACTTTATAAAATCACATTTAAAATATTGAACACATTAAGGTTGTGGTAGTCAATTATTCTGATGATAATAGTTTGAAGAGATTTTTTTTAAACCTTTCTTCAAAGGATAAAATATGTCCATTACGACCACATGACGTGAAAGATAAGCAGTTCTTGCTGCAACAGTGAGATCATTCACGTTGCTTGTGTTAAAATCTTAAACGTTATAGTCTGTAGGAAATAAAGACAACCGTAGTATATCTCTCTTCAAATGTAAAAAAAGAAGTTGTGGTATGATTGCAAAGTCTTTATAAGATAATGTATTATAAGATGATGAATTTTTTCAACCTTCAGCTGGCATTATCAATTTACTTTCGTACTTTGTCAACTTAAAAACGAAAACTGATTAAAAGCATTGTACAAATAATGCACACAAAAATCATAATAGATACCAGGCTAATATTTTGTACTCCAAACGCTCTCTTCATCAAATAAAGACTCATGCCGCTCGAATGAAAAAAGTCAATAGGATAAATGAATTACGAAGCTCAAGTGCACTGATAACCTAGAATTACGGACGGGTTTTGCAAATTACAGCGTATGTAATCTATTCATTGATTATACAACACTAGAAATTCGGTCAATTCTTAGTTTTGTAATGAATTAATTTATAAATTTTATCAAATCAGTGGTATGTCATGTCAACCTTTAAGTGCTTCCTACTTATTTGGTTATATCCTTTATAAGAGAACCTCTAACGGCATCGAAGACATCGAACCAGTGGTTCAAACAAACTCATCAAAAATACCAGACTTATAGTTTTGTCCGCTCGTTTTGTCTATAGCATATTTTGTTTAATTCAAAGGCCTGATTATGTTTTTTGTATCACGACATGCAACATGCAACATGCAAAAACACTCATAAATATCGTATTTGAGTTAGTCCTCCTGCTGTTCTGATTCGAGTACCTATATTGACTCTATATTGTTTTATGTGGACGAGGCGCGCGTCTTGCGTACACAAGTGTACGCTTGGTCGCTTTGATGAGTGTGTATGTACAATGAAGACAAACAACATCCAAACACCAAATACACATTAAATAAACTTCACTATGAAAATTGTATGAACGTTGATTCGGGAGTTGGACGTTTATACTTTTAACTTTTAACTTTCAGGCTATAAATCAGTCTCACTTATTTTCATCTATTATAATTGAGTTGTCTCTCTTCTCGGACAGAAAAAAAAATGTATGCTATCTAAACGCAAGCTAATTCCATAATAATGCGTTCTTAAATATTTGTTTTTTACTTTTAAGTTTTTTTTGAAAATGAAAACTATTGATTGATTGGTATTTTAATTCTATAATGTGGGAAATTTATTTTGCATATTGGGAATGAGAACCCCATTTGCAACTGAACATGACTGTGTGTTTATACACGCTTCACGGTAAGTTGTAGACCCTTTCTTTTATTTATTTTTTACTAATTTATGTTTTCTGATAACTGCCAGCCAACTGATTGTCCTTCATTTTAAAAAAAATAACTGTTTGCAAAAGCAGGAATTATTAGAAATACTAAGGATTTTCTTATCCCAGGCATAAATCGCTTTAGCTGTATTTGGCACAACGTTTTGGAATTTTGGGTTCTCAATGCTATTCAAATTTATACTTATTTAGCTTATTAACTATTTTTGATGTGAGCATCATTATTATTTTGAAAACAATATCATGTGTTATACCTTTCCTCGTTCTATATATGACAAGATAGCATTTCTCTAGGTACATTCGTACTGTAGTGCTTGACAGTTTTAGATATTCCTATCAACTGCTACTTGTCAGTAAAAAAAGTAATTCAAGCACCAATCGGTTCTATTTCAAGACGTGTACGCGATCAGTTTAATAACCATGATTCATACAGATATTAAGCCGGTTTATTGAACTTTTAATATTTGGCAGTGATGTGTTTGATAGCTATCAAAAATTATTAATTATGTTTCTAAGTATTTGTTTTGATTTACTTTACAGCCTTGAACTAACTTTGAATCAAGCAGTTCTATTTTTATTTTATCGGCTGTCATTTACTTTTACATCAATCAAATGTATCCTAAAAATAAATAACCTTTTGTATCTGAACGAAAAAAGTTTATCATTCTTACAAGTGGGTTTTAGTCATAATGTTTTTGTGTTGATTAAATTCTCTTTTGTGTTATGTTAATGAAGGGGAAAAATGATGTTTGGTATCAAAGGGAATATTCTGAATATAGAAAAGTGTACCTGATTTTACTGCTATCTGAAATCTCAAGGAATCATATGGAATCGGTATTACCAAATATGATTGTCAAATCCTATAACGGTCATTTTCTGTCTATGGATTTTGAAATTGTTGGGTTTTTTTTTCATTCTTTTGTAAGCAATATAGATATTTATCGCTATTTTGTGCATCCTTCCTTTGATCTTTTTTTTGTGATAATTTTCATATCTTGCTACTCGCTTGAGATGGAAAATTATCGCTAGAAACTAAGCATGCACGTAGCGTTGCTAACGAAATTGACATGAAATTGACATGAAATTGACAACGTCGTCATAGGTAAAATGCGATAAAAAGATTATCATTCTTCATCTCAACTCGATTGCCTTTCTTGCTTTCGCCGTCCCAGCTCAAGCGAGAAAATCAATCTCGTTGAGATGATCACCGATAACCTATAAATATCTAAATATCTATGGGCTAAAAAGTGCTATTTATATTTAGATATCAAGGAGAAATAAAGTTGCATACGGTTTTCGTTGATCGCATAATATTTTTTTAGACTTAATCAAGTGTATTTTTAGCTCAGTCCCAATGCTTGCTAGATTGTTATTTTTCAGAGACACGGCATGTCACTCTTCTCACAGTCATAAATACATATTTCTTTATTTAAATTAATTTTCAGCAAATCATACAATAGCTTCTTCTGTAACGTAAAAAAGTAAATATGTTAGATATACTTACGTATCTGTAAAGATATGATTAAAGTGGTAATCCCTTTTCACTTTAAAACATCTATAAAATAAGGAGATGTGGTATCATTAGTTATCAAAAGTACCAGGATTATAATTTTATACGCCAGACGCGCGTTTCGTCTACATAAGACTCATCAGTGACGCTCAGATCAAAATAGTTAAAAAGCCAAATAAATACAAAGTTGAAGAGCATTTACAGACATACATTGTATACAACAGTGTCTACACATATTTTCGGTCATACAGTTTATCAGCTTATATTGGTATTACTTTTGTTACCAAATGAATCTGAAATTTCAGACATATTCCTGCATTGTTATGAATCAAATTTAATATCCAAAGTCAGTAAATTTATAGAAAAAAATGGTATAACTACTCACCTTAACCGTGATTAAATGTTTGCTTAAAATAATCAAGGAATCACTCATTGAACTTCAGAAATTTATAAAAGGGAAGTGACTAAATAAATCCATCTACAAATAGCAAAAAGTATCCTTTTCTTGATTTGATTATTTTAGTGTCGCACATGAGAATTAGGGATTTGTTCGTTCCTTATTGTTAGCTTTCCTGTTTAGACGGTCTTACGGGTTCATTAATTTTATCGCCTTTGCTATGCCGGTGCCTTTAATGTTTTATATGTTTTAGATTTCAACGAAGTTTATTTATATATAAGTTATAACTGTCCCTCTGGTATTTTTCGTCCCTCTTTTATATATATTTTTTTAAATCATGTTTTTTGTTTATAACAAATTACTTAGACCCTACCCCTTTACTAAATACTTTTTTTCTGTAAATTGCTCTTAACGGACTGAGTACCGGGATGCCCTGCCACAGAGTAGGTATACGTAACCTGTCAAGAAAATATGAATTCCGGAGTCAAACGTCGGTAATGTAAAAATACTATACTTATAGTATAACATCATCATATATCTTCGAACTACGATTTAAGCAGCACTCTTTCGTTTACGTGTAGCACGTACTGCAGAAATAATAAGAAATTAAATTGTTTTCTGACGTAATATTAATAATTCAATTGCACTGATTATACAAAAAAATCCCCAAAATGGATCGTTAATATAAAAAAATCTACAAATAAATCACATTTTGCATCAGTTGTTTGGCAAATATATATTATTTTTAAATATAGAAACAATGATAGTGGAATACTTATGTATTTGGTTTAAAACTATTTAAGAGAGTCAGACTCATCAAGTTTAATTATTCTAAAAAAATGAATATTGCACGTGGAATTTGTACAATATGTCTGTGCTTACTTCAAAACTATTTTAATGGACTTTCGCTCATCAAGTATAATTGTTCTTAAAAAAAGAAATAAATATAGTACGTGGAAATTTTAAAACATATATGTGCTTGATTTCAACCTATTTTAAGGGACTTGAGCTCATCAAATAGGTTTTTCTGGTAAAAAAAAAATATTATACTTAAGAATAATGATGAAAAATAGAAATAGATAAATTTTCATAACTGGTGTTAAAATGATTTAAAATGAATGTGAACACATTGCAACGATCATGTTGTGCACGCAACGTCTTACTAGTAAGACCGATCTAAAAACGCAATCTAAAAATTTGCATATGATTTATATATAGAAAATATCTAAGTCTGAGTAAAATCTTAAGTATTTAAATTTAATCTTGTGCATGTTTTTAATTCGGTTGTTATCAGACTTATAAGTTCTAGACATTTCCAATTTGTTCAGTGACTTAACGTGTATTTTGGTATTTAACTTCTAGAATAGGTGTATAGTATGTTGAATGTGGGATCTTATTTGGCGGCAGATTTTATCCACCATTTTCTACATAAGAAAATGTCTGTATCAAGTCAGGAAGATAACAGTTGTAATCCATTCGTTTGATGAGTTTGAGCTTATGAGTTTGTCATTTGCTTAAAGTCTTTCCGTTTTAATTTTTTCTGTGAGTTCGGTATTTTCGTTTTTTTTATTTTTTATAGTGTGTTCAGATAATATGTGTGCCATCAATGACTTCGACAGAAGCATACCATGTTTATATTAAATGAATATTGTCGATGTATGAACTTCTTAGTGTAAAAGTATTTAAAAGAAAAATATGACAAAAAAGGGGAAAATAAAGGCAACAGTAGTATACTGCTGTTCGAAAGTCATAAATCGATTTAGCGAAAACAAATCCTGGTTTCAAACTAAAACCGAGGGAAACACATCAACTTTAAGAGGAAATCAATGAAACAACAATACACTGCAACACACACTAGAACGATCAATAAGGTGACAAATGCCATTTTCCTGACTTGATCCTGGTTTTGTGGCTAGCTAAAACTCGCACGTTTATAGCAATGTTAAATATAACACTAAAGCGACAACATTACATGAAACAATACAGTACAATGCAAGAACATTCTGGACAGAGAAATACACAAGTAAACTAAAATAGTACATTTCGACATGCTTATAGTTATCAAAGGCACCAGGCTTATAATTTATTACGTCAGACGCGCGTTTCGTGTACATATGATCCAGTGACAATCAGATCAAAATAGTAAGACTGCCAAACGAGTACAAAATTGAAGAGCATTGATGATCCAAAATTCCAAAAAGTCAGTTTACCTGCGTAGAATATTAACACAAAACATGCATCTTACGACTTGTTCTGTTTAAATATCAATAGTAATAGATGTGCTGGTCCGTACGAAGCTACGGTGTGGGTGTGTGACGAACGTAGACATATTGAACGACTTAGAAACATTTGTTCGACCCATATAACAATGAATCAAAAGCTGTAAAAACCATACAGACTGGAGTACTTGGCATTTATATTTCAAACTTTTATAATGAACTATAATTAATATTGTTTTGACGTCACTCTGTAAACTTTATTAAAGAAACACTATATCCATTGTTAATACTATATAATAATAAGAATATCCTATTTCTTTCTTAAATGTTGCTGCTTTTGTCGGATAACCTTCAAGTTTACCTAAGACATCACAAATTTTCCTCCGACATCGAATGACATTAAAGTTTTCCTAGGACATCTGTTGACTTTGGTGTTTTCCTTCGACATTGAATGATTGAAGTTTTCCTTAAACATCTATTGACCTTGAAGGTTTCCTCTTCATCGAATGACCTTGAACTTTCCTTCAACATTGAATGCCCTTAAAGCTTACCTTCGACATCTCATAACCTTGAAATTTTCTTTTGACATCGGATGACCTTGAGGTTTTCCTTCACCAGTATTCCGGATAACAAAGAAATCAAACAAAACAACACTTGCTACTCAGGTAGACACACCCTAGATAAAACTAATAGAAGTCATGATTGAATTCAAATAAACACCTGCTTCAATAGATATATTTGAAAACTTTATAAGATAATGCGAAAATAAAGTGTTTTGTTCTCCATCTTTTACCTGCAGCTCGCATGTTAACATGCATACACATGTAAATACTCAAATTTTGATTCAGATGACACTTCAAGCAAGGTCACATGTGTATAACAGGTTGGTAGAGATGTACTAACGTCATATAGTAACAAACTCCCTTATTATATACTATATGCACCTTTCTGAAGACGCTTTTAAAATTTCAGATTTTTTTATTTACAATCAATGATCTGATAACAGGTAACTGACAATAACTTATTGGCTACGAAAATAAAACTGCATAAAATGTTAATAAGAATAATGAAGGCTTAATTACAAAACGTCTAGTTCAACGACAGTTCATTTTGCCCAAGATCTGTTTTAACAATTTCTAAGTTTCTAACTAATAAAAAAGTATTTACTTTTTATCCTTTTTATGTCTTTTTTTGTTAATTGTTTCTCAGTTGTTCGAAGTTTTATGAGCAAAAACTCAACGACAGAAGTCTGCTTAACAGAAGCAGATTTGAATAAAAAAGATATAACACTGCATTATTTATAATCTTAGATATTTTATTATACTGCATTATCATAAATCAAGAAATCAAATATACATTTTTTTTAACTTTAATTGACATTTGTTCTACCTTTTGGATAAAAAAAAACCTGTAACCTTGATAACAAATGTTAGTTAAAAAATAAATGTGTACCAAGCATGCTTTTAACTTCGGATAATTGTTTTGCTGGTTTTTGTATTGTTTGCATTCATTTGTATTGTCTAAAAGGTTTTATGTTTTCTTGTGTCATAAACGCTTAGAAAGTTTCCAGTCTATATGTACTTACAACAAGGGAGATAAGCAAAACTACGATTAGTTATATTGTGTCGCTTCAGAGAAAACATGAAAAGCAATTTGTTACTTTTCTATAATGGTCGAGAATTCGCTTCCTTCTTAAGAAATTAATATGCATTGTTTACCTGTTTGATAAAATAGAACAAGGTCTTTACTCGGTCAGAAGTTGAGGGCAAAAATATGCATTATATTTTTTACTGTTCTTAGATTTTTACACATGTATACGTCTATAAGTGGAGGGGAATGTTTGTAATTGTCTCTGTATGAGATGTTTATCAACATGAAATGCCAAAATAACCGAGCATATTGTTAGATTGGTATCGGTGTATTTAAAAAATGGAATGCTGACATTGGTCAGATGAAACGATAATTGTTTGTGGTGGTTGAAAACGTCGTATTGAAACCAACACAATTTAAATTTCATACGTCCGAACCGCTTTACTGGATTTATCTCCATCAGGAACTCCGAAGCCGAATATTTGAAAACCAAAGACGATGTTTGAGTACAATGATATTGTTAGAATTCTACACTTTTAAGTAAAAACGGAAAAATTACTCTATAACATATTGCCAAAGTTGCTTCTTAATTGCATAAATACATGGCTTTTATTACCAACAAATTATTTTCTACAAATTTTCAAGGTAACATATGTCGGCTGCAGTTGGACGCTTTTAAAAAGTCAGTCACGTTCAGTTTCGATTCTATTTTAAACTTTTTTGTATACATATTCTTCAATCAGCTGTTTGTTCACCAAAAAACCTGCTTCGATTCTTCAACATTTAAAAAACACACTTTAAATCGGTTATAATAACCTATTTTTTTACTATAAGACTAGTGTTAATTTTGTATGCATCAACTACAATACAAACGGGACGTAATGTTTTCTGGTCTGTCCGTTCGTCCCCCTGTTTGTTCGTCTCATGTCAGGTTAAAATTTTAAATCAAAACAGTTTTCCATTAAGTTTTGCTCTTATCAGCTTGATACTAAATACACATATTATGCATTGTTATGCAAATAGATATCAAACTAAAGATTTTGACCCGGATTCCGAGCTCACTTGTCAATTTAAAGTTCTTGGTTGAAGTTAGGTTAAAACATTTTTTCAGGTAGTATATCATGACATTGTGGTCCCATTAAATTGAAACTTAGTACACGCTTATGATGTGCACATTTTCATATGTATGCCAGAAATTGATCTTACCCCTATTTTGAGGTTCACTGAACATGGAAATGTGACAGAGTTCGAGCAGGATACGATTTTATGTGGTCATAGAATTTTCAAAATATTATATTCGCAATTACATAGACAATAATAGTGCATTGACTTGACATATCAACGATATAAGGATGAGGCTTAGAAACGGGGAAATGCGAGGCTGTGCCGAGCTATTTCCCCGTTTCGGGCCGAATCCTTATATATCGTTGAGATGTCAAGTCAATGCACTATTATTGTCTTTATACTGCGATCTAAAAAAACATTTTTAATTGTTGTTTTTAAATGCGTTAAGGTTATTTATTTGATTTAGATATTTGGGAAAACCGCCTTTAAAAAGGCCTCATATCATGCTCGCAGAGAAATATACAACACGATGAAATGTACATTTAACTGTTGAAATCCACACTCGATGGTGAACGAAATCGTTTGAGTATGGACTAAAATATCAACCATAAGCATAAAACATAATGATTTATAGGTTGCAAACAAAACATATTAACAAATGAACTATGTTTTTCCAATAATTGCAAAAGAAACAACGTTGAGTCGTTCCACGCATCGTTGTATGCATTGGAAACAAGAACAGGTTGAAGAGCTCGTATGAATAATTAAATATTATTTCGGCAACTTCTATTTAAATATTCATGAGTAAAAGTGATATCGGGTCAGTGACTGTATATGACATAGAAATATACAGTCAACGCATTTTTACTGCTCAAATAGAACGAGTGCAGTATAAATGTTAATATCCTGATATAAAGTTCAACATGAAGCATTAGAGCACAAAACAAATATAATTTGTATATTTGTCGCTAACAGCTAAATTATATTTATAATCCCCCTCCGTCAAAGATAAGCAGCTTTCCCGCTGACAATACATTTTGCTTCTTGAGGTACATCACAATTGTAGACAAAAAGTAATCAAGATTAACAAAAAAAAATACCCTAATGATAGAAGCGTTCTGCTCCGCGCATCTCAGCATAATCGTAACCGATGTTAAAGCATTTACCACCAGCGCACTACCGTTACTATAGCTCTGAATCATAACATCATATTGACAGGTGTAATTAGCCAAATCGATTTCAAAGAAAACTAAATAATAAAAAATATAGGTCGGCAGTAACGTAATAATATACAATTATTCCAAGATAAACATTTAATATTATTTATATAATATTTTTGTCTGTTTTATAACAAAGTGAAGAGAATGTAATAATAGGTAAATAATGGCCGTTCAAGATGGCCTTCATCAGACACTAATTTATAACCGGAAGTTGTATATTTCTTATTATATATACTAATGAGAAGTTTATTGCACTGTTATTAATGCTATTTCTAGTCTATAATGCTCGATGTAGATATAAATAATATACAAAAGGTCAAAAGAAACTTACCATCTGGTGAGGAAAGGAGGAATCTACACATAGAATAAAAAATACAATTCTTACAGTCACTAACACCCGCACACGACATAATAATCATAATTTCTATAATAATAAAAAAAGGGGTGGTGGTGTGGAATGATTGCCATTGATATAACTCTCCATAAGAGCAAAAACACAGAAGTCAACAACTACAGGTCAATCTACGGTCTTCAACAAGCTCACACCGCATAGTCAGCTAACAAAGACCCCGAAATGACAATTGATTCGAGTTTTCGTTTTGCAAACATTGGTTTGTTATTCTTAAGTAATGTCAAAATGCTATCACTATAAATTTATCGTGAATGTTCCTTAAAAGTTCTTGACTCAAAAATAGTTTGTTTAAACTTTACAAAATCTAAAATACAGACTTTTATTTATGTTTTCATCAACTTTTCAATTGCTCTTAACCAAGTTCCAAAACTTTATCTTGAAAAATATACCGATATTGCAAATGTTATAGACAACAACCTTCTTTATACAACAATGTTTTGGACGAATTGGAAAATCGATGCCGATAAGATATCTTAAAAAAAGTTATGAAGGTTGTTGTCTATAACATTTGCAATATCGGTATATTTTTCAAGATAGAGTTTTGGAACTTGGTTAAGAGCAATTGAAAATTGATGAAAACATAAAAAAAAGTCTGTATTTTAGATTTTGTAAAGTTTAAACAAACTATTTTTGAGTCAAGAATTTTTAAGGAACATTCACGATAAATTTATAGTGATAGCATTTTGACATTACTTAAGAATAACAAACCAATGTTTGCAAAACGAAAACTCTTACTATTGTTTATATTTTTAATTGCACCAGGCATCCCAAGTAAAACACAATGCACATTTTTTGGTAGAAGCACAAAACAAATTGGGTTATAAATAAAATTTAGTGTAATAAATAGTCAACTGGCAAAATAAAAGCCTTGTTTTTCTAAGGATTAGTTTCTCTGTCATATTTATCTAACGAAAAAATCAACCAAATATCAATTAGCAGAAAAAACAAAGAAAAGGTTAGAATAAAACCAAAATGCTAAAATTCCTGATATAACCAAACTGATAGCATCACGGCTGCAGAATCAGTTCTTGCTAGTTCTCACACATGTACAATTCTTATCAGATTTTTTATAATACTTAAACTTGGACTATTATACTCAGTAAAGAAAATACCCAGATTTTTTTTTATAGATTTATATCAACAACGTTTTGGACGAATTGGAAAATCGATGCCGATAAGATATCTTAAAAAAAGTTATGACCCTTAGAAATATGAATCATATGGTATTTGCATTTTATGCGCTCTCCTGCGTCCAATTTTGCCAGATTTTTATAAAATTCAAATCAAAGGTTTATAACAGCAATGTTTCGGACAATCAAATGCTGATCAAATATTGTTTATAAGTTATGCTAAAGATAACGGAAATAATTCTCTAGTCATCTCAACATTCTAAGATGATTATGTAGAGAAATAACTTAAATGTAGTTATTGCCTTTGGACGGATGAAATATATGCATCGCGGTTGACATTGGATTAACTCTTTATTTATATATAAAAATAATCGAATAGTATTACAAGCTTATAACTTAACAACGTACATTCTATTTTATAAATGATTCATTTCAACTAAAACAGACTGCTCAATCACCAAAAACGCTTAATTTGAAAAATAAACCTGAAATTAAAAGAAAAAAGCCGTTGAATGTGCTACATGTACTCATCTATTGTTATGTTATTGTCTTGCGTAAGTGGAAATAAGTTCTCGTGTACGTTGTTTAAAAAAAAAGTCAAGTTTCGAGGAGAAATTGTTACAATTGCTTTATTTTCAGATATATATTCAGAAATGTCATTAGGGAGTAAGATTCTGATACCGATAAACTTTCAAAATGCGTTTTACATTGTTTTACGTAAAAGCTAAAGCAAAACATCTATCCCGCAGAGAATTAGAACATAAACTTCTTCGATCAGAATCATCTGGACGCTTTTAACTGTTAACACCTAATTCGATTTTTAGAGCTACAGGTACATTGTTTATTTGTTCTTCTCTAAGAAACATAACATCAAAAGAAAGATAAGATTTATATATATATATATTATTTCTTTCTCGATCATTAAATGATTGATATCGTGACCCAACTTAACAGATATGTATTGCAAATACTTTTAAGTGTTCTACTTTTTATGTTAAGTATGGGGTACCGCGTCTGAAACTTGATTGATAAGTCATTTAGATGGACGTCTTTTTAATGATATTGACGATAAAAACCATAACAAATCGCGAAAAGCAAATAAAGGGTGTTTTTTTTTATTCCACGAACGAAATGTTGACTAATATAGATTACCATCTATTGAGAAATTATTTAATATACCACAAAAATCAGCTGGTACAAATTGTATAAATATTTACTATTGAATCTTTGGGGTTTTCCAACAGGTATGGAAACCAGGTGAGCCGTGACACTGGGTCCACAAAACTTAACTTCTAAGTTTATTCGTATCTGGTCTATGCATACAGTCCTTAATTTATCATATAGTTTGCACACTTCAATGTTTATTCCTGAAATATATTTGGTGCCGAGATGGAAGGAACACTTGGAATCTTTTCAATGTTTTATGCAAATTTCATCGCTAGACGATTATTTAAGACTATAACTGTCTCAAACGATTATTAAGCTGAGGGTAGGACTAACGTTTAGTAATTCTGTTGCATTTTAATTTAATACAGAGCTACCGCTCGGAAACAAATAACATATATATATATATATACCATTCCCTCAAATGCCAGAAACCTTTTAATGCATTTTATAGTTAGATAATATTTTTTAAATGGCAATATAATACATTTTGCTAAACGTGTCCACCACTAAAGTATAGCTGTCTAAAGTAAACGGAGACTCAATTTTACTTAAACAGCCATAGAATGTATAACCAATTCAAATGATAACGCAAACTAGCTAAGCTTTGCAGCAGATCAAATATACAGAAACAGAAGAAAAATATTCAACTTGCATCATTGCCATAGAAACGAAACGAAGATGTTATCAGGCTGTCCGAATGGTTTTGATCTCTAGACTTATTGTCAGATCGAATGATATCCAAAAACGAGGCTAAACTATAATAGCACTATGTCAACGAGTGAAAACTAGTTGTAAAGATAAATAGTACAACAGCTGTTTCTGTCAAACGTAACTATCTTTTATTATCATATATAAGTAAATAGATATTAAAATAGTCTAGGATATTTTTAAAAAGTAAAAAAAAAATTATCGTCTTGTCATGTGAACTTTCAGTAGACATATGCGCAATACCGAATTTACATTTTGGGGAAATGATGTAAAATAAAGATAAGAGTTTTTGTTTTGTTTTTGCCTCATTGTTTTTGGCTCCATGATAAGAAACACAAACACTGCCGATATTTTAATGTGCATTGCACGTGTTTTGTAAACTCGAATAAAAGTTTTGGAAGTAAAAAAAATAAACATTTGATTAAATAAATCCTGACGGACTCAACAGAAGTGCATAAACCAGTAAGACCAGCTTTAACTAAAGGGGTCGCAACCTTACTTTTAGTATCATCTTATAAAAAAATAAACTTGAAATTTGCT
Organism: Mytilus edulis; assembly: GCF_963676685.1. Lineage (NCBI taxonomy): Eukaryota > Metazoa > Mollusca > Bivalvia > Mytilida > Mytilidae > Mytilus > Mytilus edulis. The sequence goes on from NC_092352.1 coordinate 75,543,897, forward strand.
ACAAAATATATCATTTAGATAATGCAAGAAGTAGTAAAAACTTTGTGGTTTCTCCTTAAGCACTAAATAAACATGGTGCTAAACAATAATCAACTATATCACTCGAAAATACTATTTACGTTAAAGTTTTTACTGTCATTTGTACTGAAATTGCTGGAGTTTTGTTAACTTTTAGCCCAAATTAAGTTACTGGAGATTGTTCCACTTTTCGGTTATATCATAGTGTTAACTCTATGTAATACTGTCTGCATCTTAAAAATAGTTGTTTGCAGAACAATTTTTATTATTGAGTTTATTTTTGCCCTTAAGATAATCAAATATTGATATTTAAAACTTTTTGTTGAATTTATTCTTAAAATGCCTAGATAAGGTACCACATTTTAGTACGATTCGAAGCTGGTGGTATTAAAACCTTCATACGACTGTTTTGTCCTTTTTTGATATCTTATTTACTTGCATTATGTAGAAATATTGCTGTCTCATTATTTGTAAGCCACTTCTTTTTATTCGTATATATATGAGCATTACGAAATTTAACCTGTCTGAAACAATTAAATTTCGTATCAATTATCATCAGTTACATGACGAATAAAACTAGTGACTGACAGAGCAAGTATCTTTATGTAGAATATCTCTGATACAGACAACAGTTCAATCCAATCTCAGATACGGAAGCAGCGCTGCAAACTAATCAGCTGTTTTGCTTTGTATACAAATAAACCCTTTCATCTTTACATGTGGAGAACAGTTTGCGTTTAAACCGTAATAAGTGTGGACGGTTAGCAATATGACAAAACTGGACTTTAATAATTATGAACTTTATAATACTTTTTCAAAACGGCTGGCATGAAAGTAGAACGGAGTTTGTCGAAACGAAGATTTGAACGTATTGCAAGAAGGTAAGCTTAATTTTGATGCAAGTTTTTATAAAAAAAAATCTATATCTTTATATGCATTATATAGGTATTAAATTGTAAATATTTTATATCATAAATATTTATGCTTATATATTTATTTTGCAGTGTTCCAACTTTTAAAAATTTGCCTGAGGAATCGCTGAGTAAAATTGCCGACGTGTTGGAAGAGGTAAGCTACTTTTTTTGTTTCTAGGATTTCAATTTTGTTGCATCAGAATTGTAATGTTGTGAATTAAATTTTTCACATCTTTTATGAAAAGAAGTCGACAAGTTGTTTTATTCTTTTTTTTAAAGTAAGCAATTAGACCTTCTGAAGAGATATTCTCTTTTTTCTTTAAAAGATATTATGACATCTTCTTTTTCGCAAATAAAGGCAAATATTCTCCACTTTTCCCATTTATTATATACTGATTCTGGAGTGATACCCATTAGACAATAGTTTTAAAACTTGTATAATTTAAATTTCATCCCTCACATAGCATTTGTTTTGGTGTTATTTTGGATTATAAGGCTCTTTAACATTTCACTTTGGATTTCAAATTTTTGAAATATAGTTCCACTGACAAGAAATAAGTTTTGAAGTTGCACATGTGATGTCTCAGAATACTTTTGTATCTTAATAGTTCAATATATGCTATAGACAAGGGTCTGGATTGGGGGGATCTGTTATTATGTAAACATTTAATTTTCACCCCTTTTTCTCTGATCTTCAAAAATTTAACCCCTTTTTTCTCTAATCTTCAAAAAATTAGACCACGCTTTTCTCAAATCTTCATTTTTTTGGCCCGTTATTCTCTAATCTTCATTTTTTTAGGGCATTATTCTTTAAACATTTAACCCCATCCAAACCTTCATAGACGTTTTAAAACATTCATTATTAAAAAAAACTATAGAAAAAAATGTATGAAATTGAAAATACGTCAATACAGTACATGTGACTTTTTTTCCTGTATACATACTACTTTATTTGCAATTTCATCTACAATTAAGAAATCGTCCAGTTGTGATTAAAGAAATAAAAGATGCATTGTTTTTGTCAATTTGATACTTGGCTTTTACTTGCTATTGAGGTTTAAGGTTGCAGCTAGCCTAATATTTTGCTTTTGATAGAACATACACTGCGAAGTGCTTGGCAAGTTTATTCTTTGTAAAAAAAACTAGTCCATACTTTTGTGATTCTTTTGTCTCTTCTTATTCCTGATTAAGTTAATTCTCCAAAAAAATGCACACGTTTGTAGTACTACCTGAACGTTTACTCCGGTTAACACGTTACTAAAACTCAAATACACAACAGAATAATTCTGAAGCATCGATGTCAAACCATGTTTGAAGGTAATTTTGAAATGTCTAAGTACATGATTTATTTAAGGAACAAATGATTTATATATTATAAATAATATGCGGAGCACAACGTACAAGACTCTGTAATTGCAAAAGAACTCACATTATGAATATATAAGAATAGATAAAAATAAAAACTGTAAATGTTTTATTTTTAAGAAATAGATATAATTTGACAAACAAAAATTATTTGTATTTTACTTATTGAGACACGAAAACGCTAAACTATTTAATTATTCTGAGTGATCTTCATTCATTTGGGCCATTAAAAAAGAATATGTTTGTTTGCATAACCCTACCTACCCAGAAAATACCAATCTACTCACAATCTTTTAATGTCCAAAAAAAATTAAAAATAAAATGTATAAATACCTTCCCACTGCCTTTACCTCTGAAAAGGGTTTGGGCGAACCAAAGTGCTTTTAAGTGTGGCCTTGGCGAGTTTTCCTTTAAAATGCACAAAAAGCTCTTTTTCGTTCAATGAATATAATTCTTATTATATTCATCGAATATAATTCTTATTATATTCATCGATGACAGATCCAAACTGAAAGAATTTCAGTTGACTATTTGAAGATATAATTGTAAAATGCAACGCTCAGTTTATCAATTTATCTCTTATTTTTTCGAGATGATACATTATTGCATTACCAAATGGTAGTTATAAATTCTAATAGATACTTTATGTCTAATTTAAAAGTTAATTTTAGAAATAAATTTTCATACAAGCATAAAGTAATCAGTAATTTTAACTGATGCAACAAGTATTTCATGATAGTTAGATAAGATTAAGACATTACTTGGATTTATTTCGATTTTGAAATTCATAAGATTCACTTTTCATAATTACATTACATAATATTGATTCTTGCAACGATGCGTTGCTGAGAAAAAATATTAGTCGGTAGATGGTTGCAAAAACAAACTTAGCAGCGTTCTCATAATTGGGAAAATCCGGAGGTCTTGTTTATCGTTCTCAAAACTCCAACAAAGATGACAATACGGCCAATGTGACAAATAAAAGTATTCACAATAACATTGAATATCTACTTTTTATAACAAAAAAAAAATCAATTTGCTGAATAAAAAGATGGGGAAAGAAAACTTTACTCTTTAAGAACGAATGATGGTAATAAACGTGAAATTCTATATATAGATTTTTAAATTTCCTTATCTATATATAATATAGCTAGTAAGACTGAATAGCCTCTGTGGCGGTTAATATTTTCATTCCAGAGTCCAATATCTTAAACTCCCTATACACTAATTTACTGTGTTCAGACAGCTCAAAAACATGAGAATTTAGGGCATTAACTCTTTAAAAAACAAATACTAAAGTAGTTATTTGGCTAAATCTTTAGGAACAAATAGTGTTATTTGCTCTTCAATTTGATTTGACCTTTTTAACTTTTTTCATTCGAACGTCATTGATCAGTCTTTTGAAGACGCTCGTCGGGTGTAAATATTTCTAAGCCTTGTTTCTTTACTGATGTTTTTTTTCTCTCTCATTTAAATCAATCAAAACATACTTAATTTGGTTATTATGCAGCGCATTCATGGGTATAATTTAGAACCAACATTTTGTCATATTTCTGAAAATCTTTGCAAGAAAACATTAATGATAAAATTTAATTCTAACCTTACATTGGCAAAATTTAAGAATGTACTACTGTCGTACGGTGGTCATTTTCTAGCTTACTATACGGCATGTGTGTTGTTCATTGTAGAAGGTCGTACAGTGACCTATGGTTGTTAATTTCTACGTCATTTGGTCTCGTGTGGAAAATTGTCTCATCTTATTTTGAGTGTAATTTCATATTGCGATAAGACGTGTCACGATACTTGTCTATCCCAAATTCATGTATTTGGTTTTGATGTTATATTTGTTATTCTCGTGGGATTTTGTCTGATGCTTGGTCTATTTCTCTGTGTGTTACATTTTAGTGATGTGTCGTTGTTCTCCTCTTATATTTAATGCGTTTCCCTCGGTTTTAATTGGTTACCCCGATTTTGTTTTTTGTCCATGGATTCATGAGTTTTGAACAGCGGTATACTACTGTTGCCTTTATATACCACATCTTTTTGTTTGTACTTGTTGTTGATTGGTATCAACTCGGGTATTAGAATTTGCATTACATTATAAAGTAGTCTGCTTAATTATTTATTTTGATATCAATATAGAGTAACAAGATGTATTGAAATAAGTTTAGAGATTAACAACCAACTGCGCATTAAAGACCCCATATGATGACGTATCGGATTATATCTCCCAATTAAATTACACAGCACATATTGCTGATTATGCATTTTGAAATAGCATTTTGATATAGCTTTCTGCTGTGCTCCTGATAATTGCCACAGCTAAATGTGTATTTCAGTAACTTTCATATACGTTCTTATTTACCTTTCACTGCACTTGAATTATTTTAGCATTTATTAAAAATTGAAATATGCAAATCCCATGTGGATTCAATTTCTATAATATGTTTTAAACGTTATTCAGTCATTTATGACTAATAAACGAAGGCGCCTTTGATTTTTATAATATGATTTTCTTTTTTCAAAGACTATTAGTTTTCTGATGAAATAAAATCTTGAAATCAGTTTAAATTTAGGAATATCTCCTTTATGCACTGATTACGTGTTCGGATTTGGCTATACCTTTTGGTCCATTTAAATTTTGTATTGGGTTTTGGTGGACCTCGATCAACGCTTAAGGTGGTACCTAACACTACAGGGAGATAACTGTAAAATCAGCTAAACGTTTTAATTAAGTTGTGTTGTTAAGAGAATATTAAGCTTCTCAATGATCAAAATAAGTGTTTGTCAAACTGCTATATAACCAGTGTAATATTTCTGATAAAACGGTTGGTTCAAATTTTTTAAAGTTTTTATATTTTTGTCAAAGGGTCAAAGTAAATACTTTGTCAAAATTTCAGGAAAATTAAACGAGCCAAATTAATTTTAGTTAAAGTGTTGGGTACCACCTTAAGAGAAAATTATTTTCGAAATTCGCATCTGTCGCATATAAATTGTTATTGTAAACAAATGAAGTTCAACCATCGTTGCTATGATTGTAAGTACTTACTTTATGCTGATAACAACAAAACCAGGAAATGAAAACCTACATATCAGACGCAAGCACATGCAATGCATGTGTTATACAGATAAAGCGAAATCCTCTGAGAAAACATTTGTTTTACGATTAAACGTCAAATTACTACATTAATTGTTAATTATGTACCATACAATATGCTGTTTAATTGATTGTAAATTCGAATTCAGCATTTACGTTGCTTATCGTGGAAAACAAATGTTGTGATTTGACTTGCCGCGTTTAAGCCTTTTTGTTCCGTTTGTTCCGAGGCGGCGTAACGCAAACATTAATCAATCAATATTTGTTATGACATGTTCATTGACGTATCTTAAGGTATAGGTACATTTGAAACATATAAGATAGGAGTTACAGTGTATGTTTATAAGTTGTTCATATTGAAAGTAGTTATTCGTAGCATCTCATTTGACCATTTATCAAAATATTAAATGACCCAGTGATATTCATATAAGCATTAGCCTTTTTTCCATTTAAAGACATTTATGTGCATGCCGTCAATTATCCTATCTGCAGTAAGACTTTTTAGCAGTTTGCAAATCTGATGTATGAAATCCAAAGTTGAGAAATCAAATGAGGTATAAAGCATGTCATATGTAAAAGAACAAAAGGGGCGTACATATGTAAATAGACTATAAAAGATAGATTGCAAATATTGGAAGATTTTGAGTAATGGTCCTGATAAATAATGTTGATTGAAACCCCAAAAGCAACAGGTACACATAAAAAGTTTAAGAATGACAGGTCAAACAAGGAAAAACAACGAGACAAACGAGTGTACACTGAACACTATATAGAAAACTAGATATTAACAAACATGTTCCCATAATAAAGAGTGGTCGGTTCTTATGATTATATTTTTAAATGTTAAATGATATATTTTTGGTAATTTATTGTTGTAACTTTTTATTTAAAACCATGCTATATAGCTAGAATTATATCTCTTTTAAGTAAATAACTACAAATGTATATAGTTTGGGGAATATATGTAATATTATAAATATTTTGTCGAGTCAGGGGTTTTTTTTTTGCAACTAGAAATATCCTAAACGCGTCATAGACAGTGAATGTAAGGGTTACCAATAACGTATGGGAACATTTTCTAAAACTGTAAACGACCCCTACTGCTCTCTTTGTAGAACAGCATATAGTTTTGCACCATCCATCATTTTGTTAGGTGTTCTATTAAGAAACACTATTATCATTTAATGTCATTCCTGACGTAATTGCAATGTTCCAACAATGCAATATTTTCTCTACATCTGTTATATAAAAAATCTGCACAATGTCTTTCATTTGACAATGCCATTGGTTTTTTTATGTTACAGTTCTAAAAATAAATTCATGCCGTTTTTATTTCTACCTTCATTATATTTTTATAGTATGCATAACAGAGCGTCTAGAAACATATACATTACATAGATTGTTCGAACCTGTTAATATATTTGGTCAAGAAACATACATTTTAAGTGCCAACCTGCCTGAGAATCAGGCAATGATGAAAACATGACAAACATTACCTCGCTCACGTTAACATTAATGTAAGTTCCGATGATATAAAAGTTGACAAATATAACATTCATTTCATTTTCTTGGGCTGATATTTAATGATATAATTTGACTGAAATGCATCAAAAATCATAAATTAAGGAGGAATAACTCCGTAATTTGCTATCTTTCTTACCAAAATCTAGATATTCTCGGAGGCGGAAGACATTTTATCTTGCTCAGGATGAGTGGAATTTCGAAATAAGACAGGCTGTATTTTTTGAAATTCTTCTTAACTGTTCGATTCCTACATCGACTCACCCATCGTTCGAACATTCGTTGGCGGTTCATCTCATCTTCCGGTACTGCTGCAAGTCTTTGCGATTACATGTATTTATGACAAAGTGGAAAGGCAAATAATTACAGTTTAAAAAACACAATCGATAAGTAGGCAGTCAGTCTTGTCCCAAATAAAGGCAACAGTAGCATACCGCTGTTCAATAATCATAAATCGATTAAGTGAAAACAAATCCGGTTCACATTCCAAAACCGAGGGAAACACATCTTAAAAATAACTGTATAATTGATACTATATATGAATATGCTCGGAAACGGGCCCTTTAATTAGATTCAATAAATATTCTTAGTATTATTCATCAACTATACGAGAAAAACAACAGAACAACAGACATACTGATCTGCAACAAAAATAAACACTAATATACATAGAAACAACTATTAAGTAAGTTTTAAGAACTGTAATATTCGTGACTGATGAAAGACATTTTTAAGACACATGGGTGGGTTGGTGTGTGTTGAACCTGATTTTATGGCTAGCCAAACCTCCCGCTGATATGACAATGTTGAACAAGATATGCTTATTAATTTTCTAATGCTGTTCTAATACTGGAGAGAGATCTTTACAAATCGCCGTGGCGTTAACTTTGTAAAAATCTCTACATAGTAATTTAAATTGACCATGAAAATAAGGAGATGAGGTATGATTGCGGTACATTGCCAATGAGACAACTATCCACCAAAGTTCAAATAAAGTGGATGTAAGTTATTATAGGCAACCGTATCGCCCTCAGCGATCAGAAAACCCATAAGTTTGTTTCGAGTTAAACTCTCATGACGTTTTAAAATCATTTCTGTATCTTTATATGCACTGGGGGTAGCTTCGGTATAAGTATACAGGTCTGTATGACAATACATCATTTCCTATGGCAAATTGCGTAATGTATACATTTATATACCATATTATACCCATTGGCGTTACATTGTATTGGATGTGTAATAAAATTGCATGAGGTCATAGCTAAACATTGGCTTAGATACAACTTATGCATGTATTAGTTAGCGTGAAACTTTCTTTCGATTTCGTTCTATTTTCAACTAAAGACGAATCATTTGCGATATTTGGAAAGCTGATTAATTGACGATATCTCACTGTTAACGTTGTTCTTGTGGAATTTATGCCTGCCAAGCAAAAGTTACTCCATGAAAGATTTGTTATTCAGATTGGGGATTTTAATATCATGTAAGGCATATAATACACTCTTTTGTGTGTATCATATAAGCTTCAAAAGTAATTAAAAAAAAATGTTAATTTGGACGTTTTTCGGCTCGAAATGAAGACCATAGGTTAGTTAATATACACGCCCAGGCATTTTTATTGAGTTTTGTAATTTGGTCGAGCATTCTAGTTTGGTACGAGACTGTATCATCTCGTTTCACTGCTAATCAGAGAGATGAGAAAGAACAACTGAAATTGAATTTATATTTACGGTCATCATCACGAATCGGTTGACCGATACAATGTTGATGTGTCTCTACTCATGAGAAACTCATCGGTGAAAGATCGTTCGATACCAGAACAGTTGTCTGATCTGTAATTTGGCATATGATGTTAAAGTTCCAGGAATATATCTTATTAAGGTGGAAATAATATTATGTAATTTTTGTTCCAAAGAACTTTTGTTTTCCATCATTTGTTCCAGGGGGAACAAGTAATATGCGGAACAAATATATGTTCACACGCCGTACACGCATTACACGGTTTTTTATATTTCTCTTTTATATGCTTCTACGTTTCATATTTTCGTACATTTAATGGTAAGCGGAGATAAACGAGAAATAAGAAAAGAAGGAAAATTTGTTATAAATAACAGTTATCGTGCATTTTGTTTGTACGTCCGGGTCAGGGTTTTCATCGCTAAATTTTGTGTAATGTTTTGAGGAATTTTTGTGTTTCGTTTGCTATACCTTTAGCAAATTCTTTTTTACACAATTTACACCAAGATGTCCTTAAATGAAATTGAATACCTTGCATTTATCATGCTTTTCAATAACATATGGTCAAATCGCTTAAAGACCCCCCTGCTAAATTATAAAAAGCTATAATACTACATTGACAAGAGTATCTTGGTGTAAAGTAGATGCATCCATTCAGTTTAACGCCCTCAACCGGTATCCAATTCAAAACACCGTTATAAATAGGTAACAAGCTGTCTTTGACAAGAACAAAGTCGGTGACCGTATTTAAAAATATCAAAACATTTCAGTCATTACTACATATTTTAGATACATAAATACATCAGACGGATATCTGTTAAACCATCTGTTAAAATATGATCAGAATATTCTCACAGCCGAGTTCTTAAAGTTTACAAATAGATTTGAATGTGGAAAATTATGAAGGTAATATATACCGATGTATAAATATCTCAAACGTCAGGAAGAAAACAGACAAACTTGGGAGATACAATAACCTGCAAATAGAGTTAGACCAAGTTTGCCTTTCGCAAAAGGTTTCACGGTTCACAAACATTACAATATCAATTGGTTTAAGTTAAGAAGGTTGACGTATGATCGTAATGCATTTCAATAAATGCAATGTTCTTCGACACGGTAAGCTTCCTCTTCTAAAAAAATCAGTAAATGTCAAGATGCGCAGTGAGTACTTCGCATCAATTCTCTAAAACGATGTGTAAATTCGTACTGAACACCTAGTATAACTCTTTTAAAGTAAAAAAAATACCATTTCTAGGCGTCTTGGCTTAAGACATGTTCGGTTATTTTTTCTTTTGTTTTAATTTTTTCAGCAAATATTTTTGGTGAGAATGTCTTACGTAATTTTTTAGAAGTTGTTAAATGTACGCTTTTATTTCTAATCATGGAATACAAAATAATGATAATAAAAGTTATGGTAAGACTCCATATGGAAGTGCTCCTAATTAAAGGAGTTTTCTACTAAGAAGAAGTTCAAAGTATACCACGTATATGTTGTTGAAGATAATTAGTGTAATTATTATTATAAGATAACATTTTTTTCACGCTACTCTAGTATTAACGTCATAAGTAACATACTATGTTATAACAATATCAGTATATTAAACGTGACGTTCCAAGGTGCATTCGTACTAACTCTCGACAGTCATATATAACAATTATAACATTTGAATTATTTCTATTTTGAGTAATCAAAAAATGAGAAAAATGATGAATATGTAATCGCTATACAAATATAAATAAGTGGTAAATATCTCAAGACGAAGAAATAGTACATATATCAAGTTCTGTAGAGTATATCGACGTTTAGAATTTAGAATATTACAATTTCAGTTAAATGAATCACTTGTGTGTTAAATATATGGAATAAATGTTTAACGAATAAATACTTCGTTTGCTATCGTTTTAAATATTCCATAGTCGTTTACCACTTCAAGTCTCTTCCGCAAAAGAGTACCTAGGGATTCTTACCAAACAAAATGTTTTCAGGAATTCGGACCTCAAATTTATTTTCGTAATCGTGAACTGCCCTTAACATGATTAAACTGTAGAATAATTATTCACATTGTCTTGACATAATTGGATAGTTGCCAACTGACTGCAGTAATAAACAATGTACTTAATGACAAATAGAAGCTAAGTTCACAACCCATATTCATCAGACGTGCTTAAGTCCGCATGACGTTATTGAAATCTTAAATTAATCCGGGAATTTACACTTCTCGAGCTAAGCAGTAAGGTGAAGATGTTGGGACGTTTATATATAGGGTTAACCTCATTACACTAATGGTTTGTGAATTATCTGGCTTTAAAATCTTGGCAGTATATGTATGCTCTGTTGTAGTCTTATCCCTATAAATATTTCCATTGTGCTACTGACCTGGTTTACTAGGGGTACATCTTTAGATTTTGTTATTGCATTATCTCACATAGTTTATTAAATTCAATTGGCTATTTCAAAGCAGATTCTTTGATATATAAAAATGGTGTATAATGATTCTCATATGGTTAAGTTGCGTTTGCAAGTAGATGTTTTGTAGGTGTGTTTTCCTATTTACACCATCCGTGAATGAGAGAATGAATATCAGAAACAGTTCAGTTTGGAAAATATTTTCAAAAACTTTCATCAAAACGTTTGAGATCAGTGAATCAACGTCTCACATGATTGTGTCAGAATAATGAAAAAAAAGCAATGCAGTGCACTGTGAAAACAATGAAATTAAATTCAGCATTGTCTTGCAGTTTTTGAAACAGCGAGTTTCTTATATCGTTACTTATTTCCTTTTTTTCATATTTTCTTTCCATTAAAAGAAATGATTAGAGAGTTTAAAATAAAACAAAAAATCACCAAGGGTACAAGGGTTATCATTTTTATGCCAGATTCGCGTTTCGTCAATAAAAGACACAATCTCTCACTACAAAAGTGAAAAGTTAAATAAGCTTATTTGTATGTACATGTATGAACTTAATTTTAGGATAAACATCGTCTATTACAAAATTTGTATTTAAATAATAATAATCTTTATTGTCATATAAACAAATAAAAACATATTTGCGACAAACTGAAAAAAACACCATACACTCATAAACTAGTATATAAAATAAACATATCCATTGTTGTAAAGTACATAAATTTGCTGTTTCGAATAATCATTTGTGCTTTTTGTGCAGGGTATTTTTCTCTACCTAAAAAAACCTGAGAGATGTTCCCTGGATAAATTAGGTGACCCAGAATCCAACTTTTGACTGAATCCGAGCTTCAAAGGCATAAAACACTGTTTCATTTTTCATTCTTCATGTCTGTTTATTTTCTCGCTCTGCTAATTAAGTTATAAAGAACGTGTTATATCTGTCAAAATAACTTTCACTACACAGTAAGAAACCAACACCATTATCAATTGAATTTCCGTCAATATTGACAAAATGATAGCTGTAATTAGCAACATTTAATGGCAGTAGTTCACATTATCCGTGTTTCAGAATCATAATGCTTGTTTAATAGTTGTAAAGCTTGTTGCAAGAGGGTTAAAATAATATTATGAAGCTTTGGAATTCATATATAAGTGTTATCTACATTTCCTTCAATCAGTGTAAATTTTCAAATAACGGGACTTTCTGCACTTTTGTAATGTAAGTAACCATGGACAAACCATTCTTGTTTTAACGCAGTCGGGCTCAAATATTCACACACACAAAAACTAGCTACAATTCAATCATCTTGCAGGGAGTCTTCAAGTGCCTAATTTCATCAAAACTCCTTTAAAAAGATAAAGGGATAATTTCCCATGGGTTTCGTTAAATCACAGTCTCTAATTTAATAATGTCAGCTTATTTTAATAGTTCATAAACTTTGTGAAATGTATTTTGTATTATGCTATATTGCATTATTCAGCAATCATCAAAATTGGATCTCTGTTATAAATTGTATGTGATTTCATTTGCATGTTATATATGAATTATTTTCTTGAACCTGTTTGTTCAATCTTTATCAGTTCTTAAAGTCAATTGTTTTGGCGTTTCTTGTCATTGCTTATAAGACTTTAAGTCTTAACACCATTAATTGATGAAAAAGGTTATGCTGAAAGTCGGCCTCATATCTTGACTTGCATCTAGAAATTGACAACGAGGATCGGTTTTAAAAATAAAACTTTACGACAAAAGGGATGATTTCAGCTTTCCAATTGTGAACTTTTCATTTCTAAGTAGCAACATTCCAGTAGCACCTGCATACGGGGTATATATCTCCCAATTGTTACGATATTCCCGTGCTTGTATTTCCTATCATGATTTTCTTGATAGAGGGTTGCTGCTCACAAGAAAGCTATTAAACCAAGAGTTTCAAATGGTGAAGTTAAAATCATCCCTTCGTAAATTTTACGGACGCCATCACGAGTTGGTTGACTTTTATGGAAAAACCGTTTCATAGATGATATCGGATATGTTCATTACGTGGTAACTACAATCCCCTTCCCTTTCATGAATGTGATCTACCGAATTAGACTATTTACTGGATGTGTTATAACATGAGCAACACGACGGGTGCCACATGTGGAGCAGGATCTGCTTACCCTTCCGGAGCACCTGAGATCACCCCTAGTTTTTGGTGGGGTTCGTGTTGCTTATTCTTTAGTGTTCTATGTTGTGTAATGTGTACTATTGTTTGTCTGTTTGTCTTTTTCATTTTTAGCCATGGCGTTGTCATTTTATTTTCGATTTATGAGTTTGACTGTCCCTCTGGTATCTTTCGTCCCTCATTTGTATACTTTTTGTTCATAATTGTAAACGTAGAAGTGAAAGTGATATTGAAATTGACTAATACTGAAATCCATTAGTTAGGAATTATCACCAGATTCTACTTTCATGTGGTAAAGTATATCGCACAAAGTTTTATAATACTTTGAACTATATCGATGTTTATACAAGAAAGCAATATTAGTACTATTTATATCACTCGGAATAAGCTTGAAATCGATTGTTTATTGATAAAGTCAACAAAAGCAAAATAAATCCTCTAAACTAACCTCGCATCTGTCTATACCTTGTACGATTGATTTGTTTGATTAGATTGATCCTACATGAAACACCTGATAATTAGAGGAAACATTTGACCTTGACATCAATTTTAAGTGAATGATAATGGACGTTTGAAAGATGCTCCAATTACAAACATTATGTTAAGTCTGAAAACACAAGTACTACATTTTACTAAATCGCTGCTTGAAATTTTATGGCAAAACTACAAAAAAAACGAAGATCGAGTTCTACTTCATCCTATTTTATTACTTATTTTAATGTTTTTTTCTTTTTAAAAATCATTTTAATTCAAATATTGGCTTAGGTTCAATGTTAAGGACTATATTTGCTACTGTGCATTAAACAATCAACAACCAATCAATTATATTATTATTTATCTCTAACCCTGTATGAACGAGAACCATATATTTTTGGGAAGAAGAAATAAATGTAAAAATAGTGTTTGTATGTCAATAGTAAGAAATATATGTTTCAGAAATCGTCATGCATATTCAAATAATGAATTTAGGTTGATTTTTTTTAATCTATAGAATGCATTTAAGAGGAAGCGCTGAATAATTGAAAGACTAGAATTCTCTATTTTACAAAGTCAACCAATTTATCTTTTTTAATCAAGTATCTTCCATTATCATCAAGGCTGATTTCAGGAACTGTGTTAGTATTAGTACGTACAATGCTATAATAGAGTTGCATTACTTTATTTTAGAAATCAGATGTCATTTTTCTTCATTATACATTATGTTTTCATTATATTTCAGACACATTTCAACAATGGTGAATACATCATTAGGCAAGGTGCTAGAGGGGATACATTCTTTATCATAGCAAAGGGAAAGGTGAGTAGCTCTTTGAAATTAAGAGAAATACATTTAAGTTATCGGTAATTAATTTTTCACTTTGTTTTTTCCAATTAATGTTTATGCATAGAGCTTTTCCACGTGTGTTTCAAATCTTTCTTGTAATTAATCTTCCCATTATCGACTTGTACCACTAAGCAATATGTAATTTTAAAAATGCATTTTGCGTTATCCATAACCTTCAGCAGATACATTTATAAAGCTACGTATTGGATGAAAAATTGATATTGCCATGAGATTTGAAATCTGTGTCATACGATATTTTTTTTAAATACTCTCAGACATATTTCTTTCTTTTGCTGTTCACTAGTTCGCATTCCATTGTTCGCTTATTTCCCTGTTCATTCAGGTTTTGAACTTCACCAGTAAACACTAAGAAATTGGTATTCACAAGATTGTTTATCGGTTCGTACATTTGATTTTGTTAGGAATGAAACCGAGTTAAGTCTTTCCTCTTTAGACTTAAAAGATTTTGCAATCAGAACGTAACACAATATATTTCTATAACATTCAGCTGAAACTGACATAAGTCTTTCCTATTTAGACTTAAAAGATTTTGCAATCAGAACGTAACACAATATATTTCTATAACATTCAGCTAAAACTGACATAAGTCTTTCCTATTTAGACTTAAGAGACTTTGCAATCAGAACGTAACACAATATATTTCTATAACATTCAGCTAACACTGAGATAAGTCTTTCCTATTTAGACTTTAGAGATTCTGCAATCAGAACGTAACACAATATATTTCTATAACATTCAGCTAACACTGAGATAAGTCTTTCCTATTTAGACTTTAGAGATTCTGCAATCAGAACGTAACACAATATATTTCTATAACATTCAGCTAACACTGACATAAGTCTTTCCTATTTAGACTTTAGAGATTCTGCAATCAGAACGTAACACAATATATTTCTATAACATTCAGCTAACACTGAGATAAGTCTTTCCTATTTAGACTTTAGAGATTCTGCAATCAGAACGTAACAAAATATATTTCTATAACATTCAGCTAACACTGAGATAAGTCTTTCCTATTTAGACTTTAGAGATTCTGCAATCAGAACGTAACACAATATATTTCTCTAATATTCAGCTAACACTGAGATAAGTCTTTCCTATTTAGACTTTTAAAAGAGACTTTGCAATCAGAACGTAACAAAATATATTTCTATAACATTAAGCTAACACTGAGATAAGTCTTTTCTCTTTGACTTTAGAGATTCTGCAATCAGAACGTAACACAATTTATTTCTATAACATTCAGCTAACACTGAGATAAGTCTTTCCTATTTAGACTTAAGAGACTTTGCAATCAGAACGTAATAAAATATATTTCTATAACATTCAGCTAACACTGAGATAAGTCTTTCCTATTTAGACTTAAGAGACTTTGCAATCAGAACGTAACAAAATATATTTCTATAACATTCAGCTAACACTGAGATAAGTCTTTCCTATTTAGACTTAAGAGACTTTGCAATCAGAACGTAACAAAATATATTTCTATAACATTCAGCTAACACTGAGATAAGTCTTTCCTATTTAGACTTAAGAGACTTTGCAATCAGAACGTAACAAAATATATTTCTATAACATTCAGCTAACACTGAGATAATTCGTTCCTATTTAGACTTAAGAGACTTTGCAATCAGAACGTAACACAATATATTTCTATAACATTCAGCTAACACTGAGATAAGTCTTTCCTATTTAGACTTAAGAGACTTTGCAATCAGAACGTAACAAAATATATTTCTATAACATTCAGCTAACACTGAGATAAGTCTTTCCTATTTAGACTTTAGAGACTTTGCAATCAGAACGTAACAAAATATATTTCTATAACATTCAGCTAACACTGAGATAAGTCTTTCCTATTTAGACTTAAGAGACTTTGCAATCAGAACGTAACAAAATATATTTCTATAACATTCAGCTAACACTGAGATAAGTCTTTCCTATTTAGACTTAAGAGACTTTGCAATCAGAACGTAACAAAATATATTTCTATAACATTCAGCTAACACTGAGATAAGTCTTTCCTATTTAGACTTAAGAGACTTTGCAATCAGAACGTAACACAATATATTTCTATAACATTCAGCTAACACTGAGATAAGTCTTTACTCTTTGACTTTAGAGATTCTGCAATCAGAACGTAACAAAATATATTTCTATAACATTCAGCTAACACTGAGATAAGTCTTTCCTATTTAGACTTAAGAGACTTTGCAATCAGAACGTAACAAATTTATTTCTATAACATTCAGCTAACACTGAGATAAGTCTTTCCTATTTAGACTTAAGAGACTTTGCAATCAGAACGTAACACAATATATTTCTATAACATTCAGCTAACACTGAGATAAGTCTTTGCTCTTTGACTTTAGAGATTCTGCAATCAAAACGTAACAAAATATATTTCTATAACATTCAGCTAACACTGAGATAAGTTTTTCCTCTTTAGACTTTAGAGATTTTGCAATCAGAACGTAACACAATATATTTCTATAACATTCAGCCGAAACTGATTTCAAACAAGTTTAAGTTAATTAGAAGTCTTCAATATCAGATAAAGATGAGCATTCAATCTGCAAGTGGTCATGATTAAACTGATTACTTTATCGAGTAATTAGATTGTAAACCAAGATGTATGTTGTCTGGGTAGAGTTCATACTATGACTCATATCATCTGCATTTAGAAATTTAGAATGTAAACTTCGATTTTAAAAACAAACTGTAATACAATGAAACAATTATGGGTTGGTGAAACATGAGACAATATCAAATATGTATCATGTAAACACGAGTAAACAAAAACAAAAAACATAAACATATACTGCACTTAAAGTAGAACGTGAACGATTTTCAAAATATCATAATACAAATGAGAAGACCGACATTTATTTGATGTACTTTATAAATTTTAAAAAGCAGCTCACGAAAACATACACAACGAGATGATATGGTATATTTCGAATAAAAGATACGCGTTAATCAAGTATTGTCTAAAATATTATAGAACTGCCATATTATTCCAGTCTTCTAGTGATGACATCAACCCACTATTACAAAATAAATGTATAATTTTGTATTATATGCACATAAACTGACTAGTGAATATTATTTAAAAAAATAACCACTAATGAAACGAAGAACATAATAAGGTTATCATTGTCCATTACTGTATTTAAAATATGAATAGTTTTGGTCTGTATAATTGAATAGGTAAAAGTAACAAAAAGAAATTCCAAGTCTGGTGAAGAGCAAGTAATTCGCCTTCTTCAAAAAGGAGACTTCTTTGGGGAAAAGGCATTACAAAGGTAAGTTATTATTAGTTGAATTGATAATATAAAGATATACCATCTGACATCGTATCATTCTTATTTTTTTTAATGGATACATCTAAAAATTATCTATTTCATCATCATGTACTGTAAACAACAATACGAAACATACAAGAAAAATGAATTATATGCCAGATCTCATTCCAGGCTTAAATGTTATACCTTGAAAAGGTCAAATCATCAAATTGAGGTAAACAGAAATATACTAACCGTATGTAAGATATGAATGTTAAAACACGTCTCATTAAAAAAGTCTTGTATTTCCATACCAAAAAAGTATAACTATTTTAAAATGTTTTACTTTAAATAAAATTTAAATTATGACATAACAACTTTATGGAGAAGGTATGGTAAGGCTGCTTTTAGATAGTACTGTGGTTAAATGGTCATCAAAGCTTCGAGTTAAATGTCCATTAAGAAATTGAATCATTTTTAAGCTACTGTAGCTATTTGAGGGATGATACATAGGCACCCTCAGTTTTTGCACTGTTTGTCTTGATTTGTATCTGCTTTATGGGGTTAATACTTAATTTTATACCTTGAGACAAATACTATCTTATAACTACAGTGATACCTTCAGTTTGTACTTTACTTGGCTTTTTAACTTTTCATTAAACAAAGTCCGCGTCTGGGTTACAAAATATATGGTATCTATGACTGTTTTGTCCCTCATTACATGCAGGGTTATTTCCAGTGATTGAAAGTGCTAGGCGATGATAGGAACATTCTTTATTTTTTTTTCGCTTTTCTTTCAATACAATCAGCAAAGTTTTCAGCAACAAAACATGAGGTTCAAAATATGACTTTTTGAAAATATATTTTAAATCATGAGTACACCATTCACCTAGTGCAGTTCAATTTAGAACATACATCACTTTCAGTTTTAAAGATAATAGAGCACCAAACTGTATAGGCCTTGTATTCATTTATCATGATCAAAACAAAATGAAAATTGATTCTTTCTGTGTATTTTACATCAAAAACACATCAAGTTTATTCCTTTTTGTATGATAATAAGATTACAAGTTTTAGAAATATATAATTTATATATTTATATCAAATATATATTCTAAAATAAACTTCTTTGTAAATACACATAAATTCAAGATGAAAGCAATATTATAATACATGCATCTTACAAGTTTCACTTCTGAGACTTGGATCAAGACGTAATGTGGTTTCTTTGCTAATTTTAAGGGATACTTTCACTTTTATCAGTGCATTAAAAAGCTAAGATAAAGCGCTTGTAGATTGATCATGCTTTCATATTAATCTTTATGGTGTTGTTTGTATTTAATTTAAGTTATTGAACGATGTATATAAAAGATATTTTCTAGGTTTTAGTATCTTTTGAAATAATTTGATTGCAGATATTAAACGCTTAATTACATTAGAGAACTTAAATATTGTACATTTATAATTAGACCGTTAAAAATGTCTTTAATAAATCACAAGAAAACTTGTTAGAAGCCACCAATTTTTGATTCAATGAAATGAAATATACCATGAAACATGCAAAATCTCTTTCAAAGCTGATTATTTCAAGATATACAACCTGTTGTGGTCTTCCGATGTTTTTAATTTCTACTGATACGTAGAGGGAATCTGTAGTCCTGAAATGAGTTTATTTTATATAAGCAAAAAATTGAATTCTTTAATTCAGTTGAATAAGATATTAAAACATTGAAAATATCAATGTTATTTCAAGTCTCTGGAAATGGCTTGTCGCTCGCCACACATCACCATTACTTTTACAAGAGTTTTAGATATAGAAAGATGTGGTGTGAGTGTCAGTGAGACAACTCTTCATCCAAATAACAATTTATAAAAGTAAATCATTATAGGTCAATGTACGGACTTCAACACGGAGCCTTGGCTCACACCGAACAACAAGCTATAAAGGGCCTCAAAATTACTAGTGTAAAACCATTCAAACGGGAAAACCAACGGTCTAATCTATATAAAAAACGAGAAACGAAAAACACGTATAAATTACATAAACAAACGATAACTACTGTACATCAGATTCCTGACTGAGGACAGGTGCAAAAATTTGCAGCGGGATTTTAGCCTGTTTTGTACTATTAGTTATTTTTACAATAAAACCTCGTCAAGAGCAATTGTAGTAGCTCAAATTTCACACATAAGATGAGGGTCAAATAAAAGTAATAGTAGTATACGCGTCTGGCGTACTAAATTATAATCCTGGTACCTTTGATAACTATTTACACCACTGGGTCGATGCCACTGCTGGTGGACGTTTCGTCCCCGAGGGTATCACCAGCCCAGTAGTCAACACTTCGGTGTTGACATGAATATCAAAAATGTGGTCATTTTTATAAATTTCCCGTTTACAAAAGTTTGAATTTTTTCGAAAAACTAAGGATTTTCTTATCCCAGGCATAGATTACCTTAGTCATATTAATCTTTATGGTGTTGTTTGTATTTAATTTAAGTTATTGAACGATGTATATAAAAGATATTTTCTAGGTTTTAGTATCTTTTGAAATAATTTGATTGCAGATATTAAACGCTTAATTACATTAGAGAACTTAAATATTGTACATTTATAATTAGACCGTTAAAAATGTCTTTAATAAATCACAAGAAAACTTGTTAGAAGCCACCAATTTTTGATTCAATGAAATGAAATATACCATGAAACATGCAAAATCTCTTTCAAAGCTGATTATTTCAAGATATACAACCTGTTGTGGTCTTCCGATGTTTTTAATTTCTACTGATACGTAGAGGGAATCTGTAGTCCTGAAATGAGTTTATTTTATATAAGCAAAAAATTGAATTCTTTAATTCAGTTGAATAAGATATTAAAACATTGAAAATATCAATGTTATTTCAAGTCTCTGGAAATGGCTTGTCGCTCGCCACACATCACCATTACTTTTACAAGAGTTTTAGATATAGAAAGATGTGGTGTGAGTGCCAATGAGACAACTCTTCATCCAAATAACAATTTATAAAAGTAAACCATTATAGGTCAATGTACGGACTTCAACACGGAGCCTTGGCTCACACCGAACAACAAGCTATAAAGGGCCTCAAAATTACTAGTGTAAAACCATTCAAACGGGAAAACCAACGGTCTAATCTATATAAAAAACGAGAAACGAAAAACACGTATAAATTACATAAACAAACGACAACTACTGTACATCAGATTCCTGACTGAGGACAGGTGCAAAAATTTGCAGCGGGATTTTAGCCTGTTTTGTACTATTAGTTATTTTTACAATAAAACCTCGTCAAGAGCAATTGTAGTAGCTCAAATTTCACACATAAGATGAGGGTCAAATAAAAGTAATAGTATTATACGCGTCTGGCGTACTAAATTATAATCCTGGTACCTTTGATAACTATTTACACCACTGGGTCGATGCCACTGCTGGTGGACGTTTCGTCCCCGAGGGTATCACCAGCCCAGTAGTCAACACTTCGGTGTTGACATGAATATCAAAAATGTGGTCATTTTTATAAATTTCCCGTTTACAAAAGTTTGATTTTTTTCGAAAAACTAAGGATTTTCTTATCCCAGGCATAGATTACCTTAGCCGTATTTGGCACAACTTTTTGGAATTTTGGATCCTCAATGCTCTTCAACTTTGTACTTGTTTGGCTTTATAAATATTTTGATATGAGCGTCACTGATGAGTCTTATATAGACGAAACGCGCGTCTGGCGTACTAAATTATAATCCTGGTACCTTTGATAACTATATACCGCTGTTCGAAATTCATAAATCGATTGAGAAAAACACAATTCAAGGTCAAAGATACATACAAATACAATTTAAACAACATCATCATAAAACGTTTTTAAAGCGCGTATTGTTTGTTTACTCTTTGTTCTGCGAAGACAACATCCAACCAATATATAGATAATTGTACTGAGAGTTAAGAAACAGCATTAAACATGTTAACCTTGTGAATCTTATTCGTTTTTGAACGGTTCAATAAATAGAAGTTTGATAAAAGAAACTGTGTAGATGTTTGACTGTCGGTTGAAAATAGATTACCAATCGAACTGATAATTTATTGCTGATAGAGATAAATGTATATTAAGTGTTCTCTTCAAGTGAGTCATTTTTGTGAGGTTAGAAATAAATATGATTTGGTATAAATAGCTTACCCAACCTTCACCTCTAAACCTTTTATTCAAATTGTCATAATAAACATATTTCATGCAATAATATCACAACGCAAGACCATCTGTCGGTAGATTCATATTCTGCTAATATTATCACAGAATCGAACAGCGAAGCATTAACGGTTTAACAACTGCTTATTTAAATAGCAATTTGATTACATGTTCAGTTTACAGTCAACTCTTCTTTAATTGTTAGTCTTATTTATAATTTGTAAAGCTTTTAACTCCCTCTTGTCTAAAACATTATGATACGTATTAAGAGAGACTATCTATCAAAGATCTACCTCCCTAAATTCGTTGAGTTACTTAACATGTATTTTAATACTCATTTGAACATGGAGTTCCTTAGATTTTCTGCAATATAATTGATGATTATTGCACATTATAGCATGCACTTTATGCACGTCCGAATACAATACGATTTTGAAAGATGTGTCGATATAGCATGTGCCCTGATGTAGGATGTCTTCGATTCAATTCACCGGTTGATTTTGACAAATAATTTCAAATTGGTATTATCTATAATGCCATACCTCAGTCTTTTATAAACTAACTTTACAGAGAAAGATTGTAAGACATTTGAACAATTCAAATTATTTAAAAATAGGAAATATTTTCCAAACAGTTTGTTTTCAGTATATGTTGGTAACTTTTGTACTGTGAAAAATTGGTTGTGGGGTAAAATGAGTTTCAAAGATAAGGGATACAAAACGATATTGAAAGAAGAAAATCAGAAAAAAATTTCCTAATCGATAAATTTTAAGATAATTATGCAAAAATGTGAATTCAAAGTAAGGCATATATTACACCCTTTGTAATCTCTAATCAAAATCGTGTAATGGTCTATCAGATTAAAGGGGTCTCCTCTACCTTCAGACTAATGATCTACCTCTGTCTAATTGTTTTTCAAGAGGCATTGATGAGAAGTAATATATCACAAGTGTATATCAAGGCCATATTGTAATAATGAGAAAACATGTGGAACTAATCGTGCATTTTAAAGTACTTTCCTAACGAGTAATTTTAAAACTGTCGAGACAGGAAAAGAGCTGATTAATACAATTTAATAAAAAAGAAGAAAAAGTGCTTGAATCTGACATTGCCTCACTTTCGAGTTACTATCTAGTCTGGATTACGGATTAGAAGGATAATTGTTTGCTCTCATAACTAATAAATGGGCAATATCATCTGTTCTTGTATACTGTTATTTATCTGTTTGTGCTTTTCATTTTTAGCCATGGCGTTGTCAGTCTATTTTTTGATGTATGAATTTGACTGTCCCTCTGGTACCTTTCGCCCCTCTTTTATTATGTTCGGATTTGAATATCCCACGTCTCATTATTCTTGTTATATGCTACCACCATCATCCTTGGTTATGTCCATAAAAACACAATCCTTGGTGATATACCAACATACGTAATTTTTGTGATGTCCAAAGATACCTTTTCCTTGGAAATCGACCAACATACAGAAGCATTGGTGATATTCCATCATACACCAACCTTAGTGTTCACCAATCTTTGCATTCTGCTTGACGTCGACAGGACTAAGTGTTTTTTTTCTTTTACATTAAACTAAGACCTAACTCGTTGTGTGGACAATACAACAGATATTTATTGTATCAGGATTACTACAGGAGTTGTAAATTCTTGTATTGTGCCTTTAGTGGAATACAAAATCTTTTTGTAAGTGCAAAATATTGACTCTAAAAATTGCAAAACTAAAGACGCAAATTGCTTACTTTTTTATTATTGACGTATGAAGTACTACACTTATCAGCAATTTACTTTCTTTTATATATATATTAATATGTTTGGCAGTGTTGTGATATGTTTTAATGATAACAACGAAAAACAATTTAGCTGCGGTTTTATGTTAGTAGTTTTTCATTAGATGCGAAAGTACTTACATATCGATGGCATGAAATGCAAAATTGATCAAATTACAACTTGTGATTATCTTGGATGCTAAAAAATAAACGGAATTGCTTTTATTATCTTCATAGAAATTTAAAATGTTAAACTTTACTGCTTTTCGATTTGGCCAAATTACTTATAAACTAAGGTATACACCCTGAGATATACATCACAATAAATATACGAGAAAAACAACGTAGTTATAATTCATGAAATTATTTGTTTTATATATTAAGAGGCTTAAGGTTTAACAAAGTAGGTGATTTTTTTCATTTCGTTCTTGTACAAACAAAACCACCAACGACTCATATATCAATAGATGCAAGGTTAATGAAGTCAAAAAGAATCGTAACAAATGGAAGTCCCAACGTTTTAATTCATAAAATTATCTCTTAACATGCTGTCTTATTGAATATATGAAACATACATCTTCTTCTTTGCCGTAAATGACAATGTAAATAATGTGTATATCTGTTAACATTTTGATGCAATCTGTAACATTTACTGTTCTAACCTAGAACTTAAGTCTATAGCAGTTATGTATAGATTGAAATGAGTACTTGCTCATTGTCTTTTTTTATTATGGTTACATGTATATCCCATGTGCTTCTTATCAATCACATTGTTTCTTACATGTACTTAATCCCTTTACCAAAAATAACTGTTTTATTGTCCTTTGTGCTGACATTAGCCTTTTGAACATGCACACTAGAATGTAAAGAACATGCATTCTCTCCTACATTTAATGAGAGTGTATTGGATACTGAGTCAATGTTACGTTATGACTGTGATGTAATGAGTGGATTGATTTAACATTGTCAGTTATTTAAAACAATTACATAACTCATGAGGGATCTAAGACTACTACTCCCCCGTTGACAGATTTGCGTTAATAAGGTTTTCATGACGAAACTCTTGACTGCCATGATATGATACATTGTTTGTATGTTTGATATCTTTTGATTATTTGTATAGTTGGGTTACAGTCTCAGTAATATAAACCCTCTTTCCAATCCTTTCATTGATATAAGAAAATGAGGAGACCACAACAACCAATAAATTAATTTCTAGACCAATATTTCATCCCACCATTTTCTTCTTAAAATGTCCTGTATCAAGTCAGCAATATGGCAGTTGTTATCAAATAGTTCATTTCTATGTATGTTAGGGGTTTCTTGTTGTTCACATCAGTGTTCCTGTTGTCCATTTGCCTTGGTTTTGATTGTTATTGTCTTGTTTACCTCTAGTTGTCGATGTGTGACCTTTAACACATGTATACTACTGATGCCTTTATTTAATGATAAGTCTTTTAGGGAACAAATGAAAGACTATCACCCCCCAGTTTTTGGTGGGTTTGTTCGTGTTGCTTAGTCTTTACTTTTCTTTGCTGTGTCTTCTGTACTATTATTTGTCTATTTGTCTTTTTATTTTTAGTCGTGGCGTTGTCTGTTTATTATCGATCTATGAGTTTGACTGTCCCTCTGGTATCTTTCGTCCCTCTTTTATATATATAAATCCCCTTTCCGTTGACAATCCGGCGAAGAACCTAACACGTTACAGGAATGAACTGTGCATGCCAGCGTAATCGACAGTTACAGTTACTGCAGAAGAGTTTCATTAAAGTTCGTTCGAACTAGGCCAGTGTTAATTGATGTTTACAGTTATGTAACTAACGTTAGATCTTTACATTTCTTACAAAATAATTCAATAATACTTTCCATCAATTGAAGATATTGTTAACACAGATATAGTTATAGTCGTTACAAATTAACAGCAGATGCAATGACTGAAAAATGTACTCTTGCTTTAGAATCTATTTAAGTAAGATAATTAAAGCTTGATTAGATGTCTGAAATTGTTAATTAGCAGACAGATGACATTAATTCTCTTTTTTATTAGAAAATATGCCATATATATGTAGCAGTCGTAAATCATATATCTTCTAAAACCGTGATGGAAAGATGCACCAGTTTTTGTTTGAACTTGTACATCTACAATTTATGGAATTCCAAATTCGTCGCAACTTGTTAAAGTGTCTTTTTCTCGCGAAATATGTTTGGTATATTTATCACGAGTTTAGGGTTAGATTGATATGAATGATATTCAGTTGCTGTTCTTTGATTTTTACAGTGCTATATTATCTTATATTTATGAGTTTCACTGTCCCTTTGGTATCTTTCGTCCCTCTTTTATCGATACTGTGATGGATCTTTTCGTGTATATGTTATATGAAAATAGTTTCCATCATGTTTGTACTAATTCCAACTACAGGCAGGTATTCTAATGGGTGACGATAATGTGAAATGCATAGTATTTCACCAATATGTATATATTTAAATTGCTTTACTAATTTTGTAAAAAGTGAATGTGTTTTAAATGTATATCTGTTTAAGAAAGTCAGCACTAGTTTGTTAGACAAATTGATAGAATATGTTTTTAGTTTTAAAAGTTAAAAGTGTCGAGCAAACCTTCAGAATGTACATTAACACAAATTTCCTGCAAAAATTCATTCAACAAACTTTTTATTTTCGTTTGAAATGAAATATAGGTGTTTAAAACATATTTGACAAATGATTCTTCTTAGAAAGCGAATTGATCTCATTATAGCTAAGAAAATATTTCAAATTAATATATTTAAAACAAAATGGCTTTTAACATGTGGTAATCCTTTTATTATGTGTGAAGATAAAACGTTTGTTTACATCGAGGTTTTATCTTATTATTCTATATGTTTCTTATCACTTTGTTGAAGAAAAAAGTATCTAGTTTACGATGTAAACAAAATAATGAGGCGATATGTCATGCACTTAATTAATATCACACTTTCTCTGAGTTCTATTGATAATCGCAGAATATAACAAATCTGCGTGTTTGTACTATTAAAGAGATGAATTCGAACAATAAAAGAACTGTAAGTAGCTGAATTATTCCCCAATTGTAACATCTAGTAGAGAAAGGGTGGTTGTTTAACATACGTTCAATGTACCATCTCGTAACTGAACGTTGGAAATACATGTACGTTAACGTACAAAAAACTTACTCGTACAAACAATATATCAACAGTGGCTTTGTCTCATTTATATATCATTTGTGATTAATATGAGAATATGACTCTTTAAGTGAATGCATTGAAAACAAATCTCCAGTTTAAAAGTCAGTAGCACAATTGACACTCTTTGACATAACCTCCTTCCCATCTAAAAAAGTCATTGCTAACGGAAAGGGTTATTAAAGTACATTCTGGAGAATTTACTGGTAGATAAAGTTGAATGTAAAGAAAGGATGTGTTACATGCAAAATAAAAATTAAAAAGTTAATCGGTCATTTGTTGCATATGTGAGATAAGAATTCTGCATGGTTTTCTTGTATCACACCATATTAAAGTACAATTGGTAGTTGAAATTAGGTGCATAAAAAATATACTATGATAATTAAGTGCAAAATTAATGAACAATAACTATTGGCTCACAACGTAATTTATCATGATAGCTCGCATAATGCATCTCACCTCTAGTGACAACTGCAATCATCTACAAACCAATCTCATTAGAAAACAACAAAACAGAAAAATAAGACAACAATAAAAGCTTACTCATATAAGATGATTATCTACATGGTTTTTGATGGTGATTTACTTTGAAGCGCGCTACTAAACTGGTGCTGTTGTGCTCTAATGTCACCTGCACTCAAAAAGCTTATCTTTCTTAAAGTTGTATTATGTCTGTACATAAACCTCTTATGAAGTTGTCCATGTAATATGTTATGAATCTAATAGAAACAAACAAAAACAAGTTTTTATTATCTGAACGTATCTGAGTGTTGTGATATTTTTTGCATTTGTGTTCAAAATCCCAGTTTTTTGTTGTTGCACTGATTGGTTGTGCAAACTGATGTACACGAAGTGACTTCAAACAGTTTATTTGTTGTAATATAGAGTTTGACGAGGATATAAAACTAACAAGCACGTTTATAAAAAACTAGAAAAAAATTATCGATTTTTGAGGTAAATTTCAGAAAGAGGAAGTCTACAAAAACTGATAAAACGAAACGTTAGATTGTATAACCTAATGGAATGAACGAAGATCATTATTCCTTAAACATGTACCTCAAGTCCCCAATCCTATTTATTTCAAATCCTTTGAATCGTGCTTGTTCAGTCAAGTCATTGATAGAAAGTATAATCGTCACCGTTTTCATTAAACTTTAAACCATATTTATAAAAAATAAATTTGAAATACACGACAAATTAAACTTTAGACTCAAATTCTATTCTTGTCTAAACATTGTTCTTTTTTTTACAGTGAGGATATACGAACTGCCAATGTGGTTGTCGCAGATCCCGCCGGTGTGGAATGTCTAGTCATAGACAGAGAGTAAGTATCCTATTAATTGTTAATTGTCAGATAATAATAACTAATATTCATTTTAAATTGATGTAATTATGACGATAATAAGCGATCGTTTTCGCTTACGACGATAATAAGCGATGGTTTTCTGAGGTTGCTAAACTAGTGATATTGTCTTAAAATTGGAACTTCCAGAAAGCAATTTAAGATATTTATTTTATATGGAAATGATTATGGCAGTAATTAGCGGTCGTTGTCTGTAGCTTAACCAATTTTATTGTCGTAAATTTAGATTATGCATAAAGCATTTTAAAAGAGAATATTTATAAACGAAAAAGACGATGTCTTTACTTATTCTGGAACTCATCAATATTTCAAAACAAAGAAGATAATTTACTTAAAAGATGCACGTGAAGAGAACGGAGGCAGGAGTTTTGCTTTCTTTTTAGTTTTTAACTATGATAAGCACAAACGCCATATGCGTTATATAAACATTCTAAGATGATTCCACCACAGCTTGTCTTACTCTGCAAAGTAATGATATGAAGATGTTAACAATTTTAATTCAAAACATAGATAGTCAGTCACAGTGGAATAGCATATCTTTTGAACATGTTTAATTTCACGGATTTTAGATTAACTGTGTTTCATTGCATACGAATTAAGAGTTTTGTACCTCTTCGTAGAAATTAAAAGGAGAGATAAAACCATTTTACTACTGTGGTGGTGTGGTGCTTTAATGGTTTCTAATCTCCAATGAGCAATTAAACTCCATGTTTCATGTTCGAAATAAACATGTTTTGGATATTTTATTTGGTTCGTTATGGTTGTTAAAAAGTGCAGTTCAATAACGTTGCACATTAGCATGTTCCATGGTGAATATCTTAGTTAAACTTTTGTAGTGATTCTGTCAATGCTTTAACTATACTTATTCCAGGTTGTGTGCACTTTTATTCTGCAAATCAAAGCTTGAGTGTTCACGTTGAAGGTCTGAAATCAGATAATAGGAATATATTCATAAGCTCCTAGTTTCATTTCAGGCACATTGATCTCAGCTTTTAGTTTTCGAAGAAGTAATACAGTAAATGTTTAGGGGGTGCTTAATACCTAACAGGGTTAACCCTTTTAAGATCAGCACACAGTTTTAATAACAAATTATGAGTAAACTTTTAAACGATCAAAATAAGTGTTTGTCAAGCTGATTTATATCTGATGAAATTATTCATGTAAATTGTGTGGTTCAAATCTTCTTCTTTTGTCAATAGGTCAAAGACTTTTTTTGGAGAATATTAAACGAGCCAAATGTATTTAATTTTGAGTGTTGGGTACTCTTTTAAAGTAACTCCTTTTAAAAAACGTATAATAAAGTGACGGTTTTCCATCTGTATTATTGTAGTCATTTAAAAAAAAATATGTTGTCAGCAGCAGTGTTTAATTTGTTCCCTCTCAGCACTCTTACAAAGGCTGTATTGGTATACCATAATAATATTTGTTATCTCCTTTGTAGGTCTTATTGTCAATTAATAAGCGACTTCGATGTCCTTAAGAAAGTATACGAAGATGACGAAGAGCACACCTCGTAAGTAAACTAATATTGTTTATTAAATGCAGTGACGTATTTGATGTCATTATATTTTATGATCCTTAATAAAAACATAACAATCAAACCTCTATGGTTGTATGTCAGTTGTTTGTTTTTTACATAGTTTTACAGCATTCGAAAACACTAAACATGTCTAACACTTAACTTTCGGCTAATTAAGATATTTACTTGAAAATTTGTTCTATAACTCTTGCCACAGTACCCATCATAAAATATTTTCTGTGTAATATTTCAGATTTGATGCCGAGTTTACAAAGTTGAAATTAAGCGATCTCAGTATAGTTGCAACACTGGGTGTTGGTGGCTTTGGAAGAGTTGAACTGGTAAGCGTAACATAGACGAGTAGTTTTATTGAAAAATCTTTTGTATAGATGTTTGTACTTACTCCACTGTACTCTATTGTTTCTTAAATTGGTCAACTCAGTTTTGTTCAAATGTAGACTGATTTGTCAGAACTTTGTATGTCTTTTACCTATTTATATATGACTATAGTCGAAAATAATCTTTTGTTTTCCTAGTCTCTTACTACCAAAACAAAATGATTTCACTGATCCTTTTGTATACTTGTGGTACTTTAAATATCCAATTAGAACAAAGTTTTAAAAAAGTAGGTTTACAGTACAAACTGGAGATTCCAAGAGAAAAAAATCATCTCATTATCCGTGCTAGGTGCAATTAGTATATTAAATCAATGTTTTTTGCAGTTGCTTTCAATTAAATAAAACAAATATATTGAGAATTTGTTCCATAAATTCCTTCCAGATGTCAAAACAATGTTTTGTTTTTCTTTTGTTCTATTAAATTCAAGAATGTATTACTTGTTGCCAAGAGAAATATGTCTTCACAGAAAAGTCTTGTACATTTCAAATCAATTGCTTATCACATGTTATCTGTTATTATTTGGCATATTTTTTAAAAGATTGTTCTGATATTGAACAGTTCAATGTCAAATAGAGTTTACATTGATACTAAGTTCAAAAACCAACCTTTTCAATTCGATTTCTGTTCAATTGTGATATTAGCTTGATACCACCCGAGTGTCAGGCTGTGTTTTGAACGAATCAGATAGATACGGTGGCAACTAAAACATTGTGTCTTATGTGTTGATTCTTTATCACAGAAACACCGTGTAAAATTACAAAAATTGTCTTTGCTATTATTGTTGATTTGATACCTTAATATATGGGTATAATATGACATCTTTACATATTCCAGAGTTTTTATTGCACCAAACTTAAACTTTTGGTATCCATAATAATTTGTTTAACTTTCAGTTGTACTTGACTTCTTTGTAACCTTTGTTTATGCACTTTCTGTTGAATTGATGTTTTATCTTTGTATCTAAGGGTATACCTCCACTTTGAACCTAATCGTTCAGAAACAAATCTACACGTACTTCATCAAGTGCAGTCTGGTCTTATCTCAGCATCAAAGACTGTATGGTTGGTTTGTGTTCACTGATAAGACAAGAACTGTTAATTAGCTAGAACTTAACATTCATTAAACTTTACATTATCACTCCTTCCCTTTGGTATATCTGCTTACAGGGGTTCATGGCAGTCTCATTACACTGTTGTTATTAAAATTGATAGCTGACATGCTGTATAGAGTACAATATTTATATAGATCTAACGTACATATACTTTCAAGTGAATACACATGTTAATTTGTAATGCTTTATTCTTTAACAATTTTGCATTGTGCATTTGGTTGGCCAATGGCTGAACCTGTTTGGTTTTCTTTTGTTGGAAATTACATGTTGTCTATTTGTTGATAATTATATTCAGTGAGGGTTACACCGTTTGTATTCTTCTTTTTCTTTTATTTAATACCTGTTCTGTAGTTTGTGCGTTACGTTCTAGAAAGATCTATGAGTTAAGCAGTTCTGGGAATTTATAACCGCTTTTTTCGTGTCTAAGTTTTGCCTTTGAATTTAGATTTTTGAGTCCATTGGCGTTAAACCTACAAATTATGAGCTTCTTCTTTTTACTTATTCCAGGTTAAATTCAATTGAAGATGATATCATTTCAGTCTTTGCTTCTATCCTTGATATTTGAGATTTGTTCTGAACATCGGATTACGTATTAAACATCACTAGCTTTCACATGTTTCAATTGTTTTGTTTTGAGTGTTCAAAATATATGTAAATTCTGAAATACATATCTAATGAACGAAATGTAAGGAAGTGCTATTTCCACCTTCTGCGTTTATATTTGTATCATATATACAATATGTTCAACCCACTATTTTATTCGTAAATGCCTTTATAAAGTCATGAACTTGACAGTTGTTTTCCGTTCTTCCCGTTCGTTGGTATAGTCAAGCGTTTGATTTTGTCTGGTTGTATGGACTTTATCCTTTTTAAAATTACCCTGGAGTTCGGCAGTTTTGCTAATACTTGGTTCCTATGTAAAGTTTTATTGTGGTTTTTTGATAGATGTAAATATGTATCTGATGACAGATTATATTTTGGTTTCTTTTTTTAGGTTCAAGTTAACAATGACAGTAGTAGAACATTTGCCTTGAAAATTTTAAAGAAACATCATATAGTAGAAACACGTCAACAAGAACATATCATGAATGAAAAGAAAATTATGTCAGAATCGAGAACAGATTTTATAGTTAGGTAAGTATATCCAATAGATACTGGTGTTTTCAATTTCAAAATATCAAAATAATGTCAAGAGAGGCGAGGGATACAAAAGTTACATTCAAAACGCCATGACTTAAAAAGAAAACGACCACTACACAAACAAAAGTACACAAATCACAATATAGAAAACTAAGGACTGTGCAACACTAACCCAATCATAAACTTTGGGTTATCTCAGATACTCCGGAAGGGTAGGCACATATGGCATCCGTCGTGTTGATCATATTAGTACACATCCGTTTAAAAGTCTTAGTCGGCAGGTCACATTCGGAAACAGGAGCGTTTTATGCGTTTTTCGTAGTTTAATAATGAATACAAAAGGGGTTCAAAAATTATGGCCGTAAAAGTTAAACTTATTAACCTTAGTTTTTTTTTTGGGTATTGGAATATGCATCAGCTGAAAATTATTCAAAATGCTTGTAATGATTTATTTTCATACCGACAACAGAGCAATTACTTTATTTACACTTATGCAACTAACACCCATTACTGGTGGTATCGACCAAAGTGTAGCAATTCATTAGTGAAACATTACATAACGCAGTAATCTTTTCTCATCTCTGTTATTTTATTTTTCACAATACAAAAGAAGATAACTGTTCCTTAATTTTTCTCTTTATCAAATACAAATATCAGTAAGCCATGTTCTACACACCAGCCGACCATGCGAGGGCTGTATAGCTAGTCAAGGTCGTTAAAAACTTCCATCATATACACACCAACAAATATGCATTGATTTATTATGATCCCACTACTGTTAAAAAGTTATAAAAGATGCAATACAGTGAAAGATATTCAATTATAGCTGCGATAGAGTTTTCTCATGACAAACTGATGGATTACAATGGAAAAAAATAAATGTCATATATTTGCAATAGAGCAGCTACAAATGATGTAAAGTTGGCAAACGTACTAACTTTTTATAACATTTTTTTTTGCTTTTTATATATATCTATATATTTGAATGGTTCAGCACAATTGAAATAGCTTCTAAGATTCCAAAATTAAGTATGATTAATAGACAAAACAGATAATTTGATAAAAAGACGCATGAACTTTTCTATCATTGACATGGTTTTTACATTATAGGAAGCCCAAAATACAATTGTGATAAAAATAAAAACCTTGACGTAGGAATTTTTTTTTATTATTCTTAAAAGTTGTGATCACCATCAATAAATAGAAATTATAGACTAATCATAATAATTTCATATGTTATCATAAAATTAATGATAAAGACAAAAACTCATGGTTTGATCTACAAATAGACGGAATCATTGAAGCTTTTATAAATACTGCTATATTAAATAAATTATGGTGTAAGTTTTTTGAAGTAATATGTATGTTATGCTTAACCCGTCAAAACAATAAAAATGAAGTGATCTCTTTATGGATATAATTAAAGTTAAGGTGGATGGATATATTTAACATTAAGGTGGATGGATATATTTAACGTAATTAGAACTTGTAGGATTCAAAGTAAATAATGGCATACGTCAGACATACCCTGTGTCTATGTAAGACTCTGCAGTGGCACTCCAATCAAAACAAATATAAAACGAAGCTACAAAGCATTAAAGAAAAAAAAATACCCTGTTTTAACAACACCTTCACATTCAGTCAGATTTAATCGTTCTTAATGAAAACCATAGTAAGAAATTTTACTCAACATGACATATTATTGGCTTTATAACTATTTTGATATGACCGTCAATGATGAGTCTTATGAAGACGAAACGCGCGTCTGACGTACTAAATTATTATCCAGGTACCTTTAATGTAACCATATTTTGACTATTTTATTTATTATGTCTGTTTAGTTCACGCATCGTTGTAAATATAACGGAGTTTGATGAGACTGTCGTACAAGGTGAGAGGTTTAGCGCTAAAAAACCAAGTTCAATCCACCATTTTCTACATTTGAAAATGCCTGTACCAAGTCAGGAATACGGCAGTTGTTGTCCATCCGTTTTTTATGTGTTTTGCCATGTGATTAGGGACTTTTATTTTCCTCGGAGCAGTATTTTTGTGATTTTACTTTTTGAAAACTATTTACTTCGACCATGAGCGGACCAATCCTTTCTCTTGAACAGCAGAGAAAGAACAGGTACAACCTGTAAAAGTGTTCAGGTTGACAAGACCGGTGACCAAACCCCGATTGTTCGCGCTCGAAGCGAGCAACCATTAGATCACAAAGGCGGTTATTTCTTTTCTTTTAACAATTTCAACATAAGACTTAATATTAATTTCAATTGTAGGTTGTATAGGACTTTCAAAGACAGAAAGTATTTGTATATGTTATTAGAAGTTTGCCTTGGAGGAGAGTTATGGACTGTTTTGAGAGACAAGTAAGTATTAAGGTTTAATCGTTTTATATTGTTATGTTATATAATTTAGTCCGCCTCTTTCAAAAGTGTTTGTTACTGGTATTAAAAGATAAAAGGTGTTTTCCGTGACAGTTTCTGCGCTATGATATGTAAATCAACAAAGTTTTATCTCAGTATATAGTTGACATAAAATATCAAAGAGGTAGATATAAAAAGTATCATATTTTCGTACATCGGATTTTATATGTCCCGATGTTTTATTTTAAGGTTTATCATGCATTTTCGATGAATTATTATATCTTTATCTTTTGTTGTGGTCTTTTAATTTTCGACAATT
Source organism: Mytilus edulis (assembly GCF_963676685.1). Taxonomy (NCBI): domain Eukaryota; kingdom Metazoa; phylum Mollusca; class Bivalvia; order Mytilida; family Mytilidae; genus Mytilus; species Mytilus edulis. Next base: position 75,579,139 of record NC_092352.1, read on the forward strand.
GTACATTCAAACCCTTTAAATTGCATTACAAAAAGTATTAGTAAATTACAGGACTCCAAAGTAAATTGAAATAGGATAAGTCAATAAAAATTGACAAAATCAAACTCTATCTATTTGAATAGAAAACAACTGCCATATACTTGACTTGTTACACACTTGGTAAACTTTCAGTTGTTTTCTTTGAAAGGCTTTGAGCCAGTGTGTATAGTAATGTGTCAAATGATAATTTCAAGTCACCAAAAAAATATATATATCAAACGGATAATCAAATTTCATAAAGTTCAAGATACCATCCGATATATTAAGCATTTCATCTACATTTTCGCGATTTTCATGAAAAGAGCATAGGATTCAAGTGAGTTATGGATTTTACTTTTGTATTAAATATATGGTCAAAAGATCAGTGATTTAGTTTTTATCGCATGTATCTTCAAAATAGCTAAATTTGAAGTACGGCTCTGAACATTAACCTTAATTGGCATCCCATCTATAAATTGAGTATCAATCAAGAAAACAAAATTAATTTTTAGAATATTGTTTTGACCTGATCTTTATGTTATTGACCTCTATTGTATAACTGTGTCACAGCAGTCTGACAATAGCAAGTCTGCATCCTCCTCAATCGCTAGTTGATAGTGGTGTTTGCTTTAGAAAGACTTGTGTCAAAGATGACTTCTACTATGCCCCATTTTTCCATGCCGAAAACATAATTCTTTCATAATTTATCATGCATTTAAATAGTTAAGAAATGGAATAGGAGAAATAGTCCAGCAAGGTCTAAATTTATTCAAAAGAAGCCCTTTGATTACATCAACTTTTGGCAGGCATATCAAAACACGTATGTTATCAAAATAAAAATATGTAATTATTCTCTCAGCATGATTGAAGGTGAAATTTTATTAACGTACATGTTCCGTGTCAGAATTAAAAGGCATTTTAACCATAGACATATATCAGCTATCAATTGAATATGTTTGCAACAGTTTGACTTGACTTTAAGTGACATGACACTGCATGTTTTGGAACAGATCCAATATCTTATTTACTTTTTTAAAGTGTTTACATTTGATCTTTTACTTGATGTATGCAAAGACACTTTAAAGCAAAAAATAAAACAGAAGTATTCAATAATGTTTCAAAAGATCTATTACTGTCATTATCTTAACTACCACTACAAACCATTAAAGTCTGAAATGGCCTATATCTGTACTCGACTGTACTGATTTTTACTCGACCAGTCTGAATTGGTCTGACTTTTACTTGACATTACTCGACCCCAGTCTGAACCATACTTGACTGTACTGAATCGTACTTGACGCTTATCTTTGCCGTTGAAAATAGTCTGAACTATTACTCGACCAGTCTGAAACAGTCTTAACCCATTCTCGACATGTACTTGACCTATTTTTCCAGTCTAAACCATACTTAACCAAAGGTCTGAACAATACTCGACCAGTCTGAACCATACTAGACCAAAAAACTGTTAAAATAAATTTCTTTTTAACTTAAATATATATATAACAACAGCCAACAAAATTTATAAAAAAAATTAACCTTATAAAAGAAATATATCTCTGATTATATTTAGGATAAAAAAAAATATTATATATAGCTTATGTAAAAAGGGATAAAATTAAATAAATAAATAAAAGTGTTTTTTTGATTAGTGGTGAAATATAAAGTATAACCTCTGCTTGGGGGCAAACTCATAAATAAGATCACACCTGGCCAGAGGTATTAAATTCTAAATAACATTGATTCAAAATTGCAACATCCTGTTTAAATTAAATAGCAAGGCCTTTCGAATATACATGTATGTACTAGATAAGTAATACACGAATTTAAGAAAATAGGGTTTTCTTTTTACCTGTAAAACACACATGTACTGAGGTAATAAGAACATATTAAAGTGCTTTATGTATGCCATGTTAATTTGACAAAAAAAATACTTAAATTAATTGAAATATTTTTTTACTGTTACTTTGGAATGCATTTCCTTTTTTAAAAAGGTTATCAAGGATTGCTATGGAAATTCTATTATCATGATTATATTAAATTCTTGGTTTAATAAAACAAAACAATTAAGCTCTCATTTTTTAAAAATTTATTAATTTGTTTTATATACTATTTTATATATATCTTAATTAAAACATTCACTGCATTATTACCTGAACTCAACTGACACCATGTATCTATACTAGGCTTAAGTTAATGGTGAAAATAGTCCAGTTACCATTAAATACTTCCGAAATATTTATAATATTTTGAATAATATTGAAAATATACATATACATATGCATCATTATGTAAGTGTTGATTAATATTGAGTTGAAGTTATATTTTGATTGATTATTGTGAAATTTTAATTTCAATACTGTATTGAATACATTTTTAATTTCAAGTTGCTGTTCAAATTTCATTTTTATTAAAAGAATTCCTAAATTGATAAAATTCAGTTGATAGATACAAAGAATAGGTCTAGGTTGGTTAAGACTTGGTCGAGTATGGTTCAGACTAGGTCGAGTATGGTTCAGACTAGGTCGAGTACGGTTCAGACTAGGTCGAGTACGGTTCAGACTTGTATAAAATGGTTAAGTACACATTCAGACTGTTAAGTATGGTTCAGTCTACAGTCGAGTTCTATCAAGTAAATCTCAGATGAATTCAGACTGGTCGAGTAAAAATCAGTACAGTCGAGTACAGATATAGGCCATTTCAGACTTTTAATGGTTTGTAGTGTACTGTAACGAAATAAAACTTTATTTGTAAAAAAAACATAAGAAACGCACTTTCACTTGCTGCTTACAAACATCATCAAACGTATACACCATTAACTTATATGTTAAACATTGTTTCAATAGATCTATTATTACATGTACTTTTATAAGATTGTAGATATGTTGCTTTAACGAATCATTAACCTTCTGTAATGCATCAGTATAAAGAAAGTATTACGAGTAACAGTTTAAAAAATAAAGATTAGATATCATGAAAATCATTGAACAGACACAAGTACAAATTGAGCTTTTTCTAATTGAGATTCAAAAACAAATATATTAAACTGTTCAGTATAAATTAGTTTTACAAGTAACACAAAAATTAAACACCTATGCTGAGAAATTCAGGAGAAAACCTAATAACTGCTTATATCCCGGTTATATATTCCAACCCTGGTGGATAGTTGTCTCATCGACAATGATAATACATCTCCTTATTTTAATAGGTACATTAATGTATTTAATAAATCATTCAAAAGACGGTTTTGGCATTGTCCTTTGTGTGTTTCTGTGCTTACCCACTGAACTACATGGTAAATCAATCACTGTTCACAATTTCTTTTTGGATAAAGGAGCTACAACCTTAGTTAAAAAATTATATCCTTAATCAAATTTAATCATAATTGTGACATAATTTTTTACAGAGGCTCATTTGATGATGGAACAACTAGATTTTATACAGGATGTGTGATAGAAGCATTAGCCTATCTTCATAACAAAGGTGTTGTATATAGAGATCTCAAACCAGAAAACCTCTTGTTAGACACCAACGGATATGTAAAACTGGTATGTTAATTGTTATTATAAAAGTATCGCCAACTTTAGATTGTCTCATGATAATAAACTAGAAATGACACACTTATCCAAAGCTTGAACCATGGAAAACATGTCGGTTTATTTAAATTTATAATCTTTAGTCTTTGTCATTCCGTTAATAGAAATATATTTTAAAAACATTGAACATGTTAACGCATGTCAAGAATTCAAGTTTATTCAGTTAAGCTAAGAAAAAGACATAAAAATGAATGGAATGTCAATTATGTTCGTATACAATACTATTTAAAACAATAAACTACATTTATTAATGCTCGTAGAATGTGTTAAGTCACCAACGAAAAATGTGAAATTCGTGAATTTCGATTTGTCCGATGCACACAGATCAAACTAAATAATAAATTATAGTATCATTGAAGTAGCCAAATATAAGTATATGTTTTTTCTTCTGTAAATTATCCCGCTTGAATTTGATAGGTATAGTTTCGTAGACTAATGTTTATCGAGTTCTTTGAAGACGAAAAGTTTGATAGCTCTAAATTGAAAAACAATCATTACCTATGCATATTTGAAAGAAAAGCATTTAATGATTTTTACATATAAACTTGCAGGTTGATTTTGGTTTCGCTAAAAAGGTAGGATTGGGGAGAAAGACATGGACATTCTGTGGAACACCAGAATATGTGGCCCCAGAAATCATTCTTAATAAAGGACACGATATCTCGTCAGATTTTTGGTCGTTAGGGATACTTATGTATGAACTACTCACGGGAAGGTAAGATTTTACATAGGTGTCAGAATTTATTATAAATGAAGCGACCAAAACTAAGCACTCTTCCAAGCTTTCATGCGAAGTGTGTAAATTCACTAATAATTGTATATGATTTGTTAAGTTAGTGTTATTTCGATTGTTGCCAATATCCACTCGAAACGTTTTCAGATAATTTTCATAAATCATGATTTAATGTATAAAAACGTTCCACCAAAAATAATGGGTCTACCCCACTAGACATCGAGTCGACAGTAGAATAATAAAGTTAAAGTATCCATGTACATATTAATAGTTATTGAAGTTGCCAGTTTAATGATTCAATTACGATTAATTGTTCATTCAAGATGACATCAAAGTAAATCGATATTATTTGTTTAAGAAATATTGGCCTAATTTCTTTATAATGGCAAAATTGATAAAGCTTGCAAATTGCATTATAATGTCATAGACAAATATGTATTGTTTTATTTTCATTTACTGTAAATTCAGAAATTATTGCGTGCATTTATTATTGCGATTTAGTCATTTTAGACTTAAATGCGATTTTAATTTTTACGATTTTGAGAATAATCCTGTTTAATTCATATAAAATATTTCAATATGCGAGTTTAAATTATTGCGTTTACAACTCTGTCGCATTTTTCGCAATAATAAAAACCTCGCATTAATTTCTGAATTTACAGTAGTATTTAACGTTGCTTGGTGCTTATTCAAAAATGCAATGGTGTAATAGAAGGCACTTACTAGGATATAAAAAAATAATTGATGTTGGTTTTTCACTTGAAAAAACGCGTAAAAAAGTTATTGGGGATAATCTTTAAGAATTATATGTGATGACGTAAACAAAACATGAACCTTCATATTGTATGAACAATATGAATGAAAATTAAACATAATGCTAAAGGATTGTAATGCCCATTAACTCACAAATCACCTTTTTTTTTAAATGACATTGGCATAAAATTACAATTATAGTTCATATGTATTGACATCAGTAACGCTAACTAGACGTTCAATTTATTGATTATCTAAATGTACTGACTTATTTCTATTTCAGTCCACCGTTCTCAGGACAAGATCCAATGAAAACTTACAATATAATACTGAAAGGGATAGATGCTATAGATTTTCCGAGAAAAATTACGAAGAATGCTCAAAATCTCATTAAAAAGTTATGCAGGTAATACATTGATAATATTGTTCAATTCTGTAACACTAAAAGTCATAGATCCCTGATCAGATTCATGATAAAAATCATAGTGGGACATTGCTGATGGTCCATGCAATTGTGTGAACAAATTTTCACAAACAAAACGTATCGTTATTGGCATGCATGGGAATTATACTTATTCAAGTCATGACGTAATTGATAAAATTTTAAATATAATATACATTTTATATATATGTATTAATTTTGCTACTAGACAATAAGCAACCACTGATAAGGTTGATCTGTTCTTTTTGTATGTGAATGATAAATACAAAGGCTAACTCGAGCATTATACTATTACCAAAGGCAACAGTAGTATACCGCTGTTCAAAAGTCATAAAGCGATTGAAAGAACACAATTCCATGTTACAAATTAAAAACCGAAGGAAACACATCAACTATATGAGAAAAACAACGAAACAACAGAAACACTGAAGTTTCATTAAAATCATTATATCCATGTTTTTTTCTATATTTTACCAGAAATAATATTTATGATTATACTGACATGTTGCTTAATTAGGATATATACACTGTATCGTCTTATTTATAACATTTGGATTGTGAAATTTGACAAGTTTAAATATAAATACAGGGAAAACCCATCAGAAAGGTTGGGATTTGGACGAGGTGGAATGCGAGAAATACAGAAACACAAATGGTTTGATGGATTTAACTGGGAAGGATTACGTAAAAGAACGACCAAATCACCATTTATACCAGAGGTAAGTTAACTCATTTTAGATAACTACCAGGAATAAAACTTTGTGCAAAAGACTCATACGTGGTGTTCTTATGAAAATCGGTTAAAAAAGGTATATACGATACGAAGTTAAAAAGCTATATTGAGGTCTCGATATTCCGAAAAGTTTTGCCAAATATAGATAATTTCTTCTATGATCTTTATTCCTTGGGGTAGAAAATCCTTAGTTCATTAAAAAAAATCAGTTTTGTAAACAGTTGATTTATAATAATGACCATAGCAATGATAATTAATGTCAGCACAGAAGAGAAGACTAATGTTATTGAATATATGCAACAACTAGACGAAACTCTGCAAAAAGGACAACGTCCTTTCTGTATGTCGCCATTGTGCGATCATGTTCTGAAGCTCCATCAGGATTCAGTACTTATATCTGTGACGTGTTTTATTATTTGCCCAATGCATCGGATCGATACAATCAAATGGTAAAAAAAGATGTTCTTAGTCATAGTATTTTAACTATAGACCCCTAGATTCTACGTTTTTAAAATTATGATAGTAATCGAAATATTATTCTAGAAATAAAAATCTGTTCATTATCCGAAATGAATAAAATATGTTCAAAATAATATCACAACACTTTTGTCGTATAAGGACAAGCCTACGACAATGTTAAAAAGAAGGAAATGTGTAGGGACATTCGCTATCTTTAAGTTGACATGACATTTGTTATACTAATAACATAAGACACCATTTGCGAGTATGGTCTCGAGGAAACGATGATAGTCCGTCGGAAGGGGACGATAAATGGCTGACCCGTGTTAAGAGAGAGCCATATCTCTTGCACGTTAAAGACACCCTTGTAGATTTCGAAAAAGAGCAGGCTAATGCCGCTACAAGGCAGCATTCGCACCCGGAAAGTGGAAAGGGATTAATATAAGTTGCAAAACTTGTTTCCCAATCCACTATAAATAAACTAACATAAGAAAAAATGACAGTCCATATAGCAGTAACATATCTGAGGACAAATATTTGAAAATCCAAAACCTAGTACAAACGTCGACTAGTAACATTGTTTGCCATTCCCTTTTGTATGTTATATTCCTAGTATCACATTACATCTCATATAAAAGTAAATCTGGAATAATTTCATGAACTCATGCACAAGAAAATTAAATAACAAAATTACCGAACTCCGAGGAAAATTCAAAACGGAAAGTCCGTAATCAAAAGCTCTAACATATCAAACGAATAGATAACAACTGTCATATTCCTGACTTTGTACATGCATTTTGTTATGTAAAAAATTGTGGATAAAACCTGGTTTTATAGCTAGCTAATTCTCCCACTTGTATGATCACCGCATAAAACCCCACTCTTCAAAAGTTCTGTCCTTCATCATAACCAACCATCGAAGTGCTATGCATAATATTAGTAGTAATATTATTTCTCATTTAACAGATTAAAAATCCTGTCGACACAACGAACTTCGATGATTACCCAGAGGAAGAAGATGAACCACCACCAGATGACGTCACAGGATGGGATCGCGAATTTTGATGACGTATTAATCTATGTGATATTATTGACAAAATGGTAATTGCAATTCTAGCCGGGCAGGTGTGGAGATCGTTGAACTATTTTTAACTGTGATATAATAGGCGATTTAGTGACTTGAGGACAAGAGAGTGAAACGATGTGAATACAGTTCAAACACTATTAGATAGGTTTAATGAATGCTAAGAATCGGACTGTGAGCCGTCCAGCGTTGCATTATAGAAATTTCTTCATTCAAGAAATGCATTGTAGAAAATAGTAGAATATTTGTTTGTTTTACTCTACATATTCCTGTTGAACTGTATGAATAAATAGATTATTTTATTATTCCATATTTGTTTTCGTACAAAGTCTAAGGTGTTTATATTGTTATTAAAGATGAGATAACATTATTTTTTAATTGTGCCTACAAGTGGATATGAAATGGTTACACAAAAGTGCCTCAAAGTTAAATTACTTGTCTTCCACTAAATAGTTCAAATTATTTTTTCTATACTTTTATGTTAAACATCAGCAAAATTAAATATATGCATTTTTCTAACATTATAAAAGACTAATCTTTTATTTATTTTCATAAACTTTGTTAAAATGCTAAAATGATGAAAGACTTTATTTATGAATCAGTCCATTGATGTTACAAAATGTATCTTATGTTCACATTGTCTTGTAGTTTCTATTTATTTTCAGCGACTTTTTTTTAATTAGGGTTTTCTATATAATGTTAATGTCTATATGGTTATACTTTGAAATGGTTTTATGTTATATCAATTAAAAATAACGCAAAATAGTGTGAGAGACATTTTTTTTAAATAATTTTCTCTTCATTAAAAATCAACCTTAATATGCAGTGTTATGTAGAAAAACAAATAATTAAAATAAACTTGTAATCACAAACGTTGCAGTTTCTAAAAAAATGTACATGTAGGATCCTATAGGTTTAAAGTGCATAGTCAAACTAAAGGTGGATGGCAAAACTACTTCTTGTCCAGTTTATTATTCCTTGTCAGTAAGATGTTTATCTTAAACATTGTGTTACTTTTATAATTCTGTGATTGGTGCAATATCTATTATAACTGCTATAAATTAAAACGAATTTTTTTAAGGAATATACACAAACAACTGCACATGGTTTTTGTTTTACAAAATATACAAATTGCAATTGATATTGAATTAAACATGAACATGCAGTGAAAAATGTGCCTCCTAATCTGATGCTTTATATTAAAATGTATTACCTGTTTAAAAATATACCCATCCCCTGCATACATATAAAAATACACAGCCATATTGTAAGTGGTCATAAGGACTGAAAAAGTTTCAATATTTTTTTTAAAGTATGTTATTTATTATAATTGTGTAGTTTTCATGTAGGGTAGGCGGACCGAAATAGCAACCTAGAAATTGCACAACTGTTAAGTTATTGAAAGGACAAAACACTGTTTTTAAATACAAGTAATTCATTGTTGAAATCCACATAACATTGATTCAGAGGTTGTGTATTTTATGTTATTGGTATTTTATCTTTTGAAATGGCATATTAGTTTTAGTTTTGGTTTTGTTTTATCTGTTTTAAATAGTTTGTTTTAATTAGAAAAAAGTCTTATCTCTGTTTTCGTCATACTTTTCTTCAGAAACATATTTTATATAATAATTTTAGAAAGAAATAGAAAAAATAATGGAATTTTTTAATTAACTGCTATAATATCATATATATTACATAATTAAATTGACGTGTTTTTTGTTTTTTTTTTTGTAATTTACATAAAAATATAGCTTAAAATCTTATTTATTAACGGAAAGCAACTATAATACCAGTGATGACAGGTATTTCAAAAAAGTTTCTTGATCATTTCAGGATATGATTGTTTGTAAGCACCATATCTTAGTACATAAATTGATGCATTGTATTTTAATTTTTAAAAAATAACGATAGATTGTATTGAAAAGATGTGCTGTTATAATTATGTACAATGTACAAACGTTCATTATTAATACAAAATATAATTTTTATTTCGTGTTGCATTTGTTCTCCTCCATTGTGCAGTAAAGTTGATCCACTGTATCTACATTGACTCCTCTATCTACTTATAGCAGGTTAGGAACTGATTTCAAGTACGTTATAACATTGATACAGATTTTAAACACATGCATAATATCAAATGTATGTGTTCGTCTTTTTTGCAAAAATAATTCTTCATTTTGTGAGTTCGGGTTGATGTTTTCATGTATTTGGTTTTGATGTTATATTTGTTATTCTCGTGGGATTTTGTTTGATGCTTGGTCCGTTTCTGTGTGTGTTAGTTACATTGTAGTGTTGTGTCGTTGTTCTCCTCTTATATTTATGCGTTTCCCTCAGTTTTAGTTTGTTACCCCGATTTTGTTTTTTGTCCATGGATTTATGAGTTTGAACAGCGGTATACTACTGTTGCCTTTATTTACGATATTTTAAAATAGAAAACCTAAAAAAACTACATGTACGATCTCGTGTAGACATTATAAGAGGACGTAAACGGTTTAGCGGAAAGATAAATATATTATAAATATCTAAGAAGATGCCATCGTGTATGAATATTCTCCGTCTGCGAAGCACGATTCCCATTGCAAGCATCGTCTGTTGAAAAGATAGGATGTATAAATATGCAGCCACGTCTAGTTCGTATAGGGATACAAATAAGTTGTTGCGTTAAGAGAGATGCACACTTTATACGTTTAAATGTTTTGTCGACAACTCTCTGGGTGGTTTTAATGCTACATTTGAAAGGACATATAAAGTGGATTTATTTGGATTCATCTTGGTTAGACTTGATCATTTGCCACTTGCAGTTAGGCAAACACAAAGAAACTGGGAAAATGTCGAGAGAAAAAAACTAAACCATCCAGTGAAACCATCCAACCATCAAACAAGTACTTATAGAATCATTGTTCAGACAACACTGGATGACAATTAAAGCTAATGTATATTAAACAAAACTATAAAACAAATATAAAAATACGAACTTCTGGATTTCTATAACTGTCCTTAATGACAAAACGTTGACTTTGTCCTTGAAAAGACACTGAAAGTTCGAATTGAAACTCGCTGTGTTCCTTTTCTCGTTGAATTATTTCTATACTCGTTTTAGGTAAAATGCAAACAACGTTGGTTTTTTTAAAATGAGATGAAAGCTGTAGTGTGTCTCCACGTACCTTTATCACTGAATAAGTCAGACTTTGGAGATTGTTGATTACAGCAATACAATTATTTAAACAGTTTAGATAGATATAAATCCAGGTAGAAAAGGTGAGGAAAAAGCATCACTCCAAAAGGAGCAAGACCGGGTTCGTTGACAAGATAAGCATTTCCTGATATCCTGATAATGCATACATCACCATGGCTCATATACACTCAGTACAAATAACAACATCGGGAGCAGAAATTTAAAAAAAAGAATCTGAGACCGCGAAAACCTGTCTCTTGGTGATAAAGGATATTTAAATAAAGCAGATTGTGCTTCATATCTTGCTCTACACTTAGAAATCGGCATCAGTAGCTTGATGAGATCTTAACCTTATAACTAAAGATCTGATTGGTAAATTCCTGTTTTTATATAGCTGCATATATACATTACAGACTCACCAGTCTATTTCTTTGTTGTGTTTTGTGTGCTATTGTATGTCTGCTGGTCTTCTTTTTTTTAGCCATTGCGTTGTCAGTCTATTTTCAACTTTCGAGATTGAATGTCCCTTTGGTATGATCTAACTTTCGCCTCTTTTATACTATATTTTCGGTTAAGCGTGTCCCATCAGGACAGAGGATGCTTTATGAACTTTAAGAATCAATGGTTTTGAACGGTAAATTAAAGTTATCCATTCGTATATAAAACTTGAGTTGATTAACAGTTACTATGTATAAATACTCATCAAAGCTCAATGTACCAGGCTTAAAGTTTGAACGCTATAACAAAAATACTGAACTCCAAGGTAAATCCCTAATCAAATGGCAATATCGAAAGCTCAAACACATCAAACGGATGAAAAACAACTGTCATATTTCTGACTTGGTACATGCATTTTCTTACGTTGAAAATGGTGGCTTAAACCTGGTTTTAAAGCTAGCCGAACCTCTCACTTGTATGACAGTTGCATCAAATTCCGTTATATTGACAACGATGCGTGAGCAAAACAAACAGACAAAATAGGTACAAATGTCAAAACTAGGGGTTCAGCAGTCAACCTTGTCTTATAGTCCTAATCAATAAAAACAAACAAATATGTAACAAAGAAACACAAAATGGCATACAGACCAAGCATATTAGCAAAAATTAAAGACAAATATATAAACATTTACCATAGTACAATAACACAATGACGGGATGTATAAGTATAGAGCAACGTCATATGCATACATGTATCAAAGAAACAAAAAGGCATACAAACAAAGCACATTAGTACAAATGAAAGACAAGCATACAAAAATGTTTTACAATAGCACAATAGGCTCATCAGTGACACTTGGATACAAAAGTCAAAACGGCCATATAAAATACATAGTTAAAGAGCATTGAAGATCTGAAAATCAGAAACCATCTGTCAAATGCGTCCATGGTAATATATTCCTTTGTTAGAAAAATCATTTTAATATATTTGTTTTTAAATTTAAAATTTTGAAGACAGTTAATTCATAATTATGACCATATCAATGTGTATGTCATAGATCAAAACAATTATGTTTCAATTACCGTTACCCGATTAAGTTTAACTTCTCTATTGTTCGTATATTAGCTTATACCGAATACGAAATTATATCATCATATCTTATTTGTTATGAGCAACATGCCGTTAGCCGGAGTTGAACATATTCTTCACCGGAGTTTACCCTTGTGGTGTTTATACTTGATAACTTATGATCTTACAATTTTACAATTTATAAACTGGCATGTTTCCATAGCAATTTATCCCTTGACCTAAGTAAGTACCAAAGCACTGGTAACAGGGCAAAATGAAGGAAACTTAATGCAAAACAAATATACGATCTGGTATTACTGTTGCCTTGTTACACACGGATATATGATTGGGCATTGTCGGTTTTATTTTCTTATCAATTATATTTATCATATTTATCATTCAGTAATATTCTATACTAAAATGTAAGTAACTGATATTTTCAATATTAGAATTGAATTCAATGAAATATAAAGGACATCAAATTTTTAAACTTAGCTTAATATAAACTGATGTTTGTCAGCAGATAAGGCAATCAATAATTATGCGAAACGTTTGATGTTCCGTGTCCTGCAATCACTGTTTGTTCGTTTGTCAACCAACAAACTGTCGTATATGTTTGTTTGGTTTGCAATCATATCATATCTTCTTATGTTTAAAGCTGTTAGAAATAAATACTACCGCCAATAAAAAGTATGGTGACATGGGCAGAATTTTACATTGCTTACGGTCCTTTTTGTTGTGTATTGCTGCGAATTATTCGTTCTAAGAAAGACAACCCTAAAAAAAAATTTTTCAATTTTACTTGGCATATTGCTTTTTGGCTTATAACGTTATTTATAATGCAGCCATGTGTTAAGGTTTTCATTAGTATTTAGATGCACACGTGGGAGCGTCGGATAGAAATAGAGCTTATGCAAGTGCACGTATACATGTACACAAAATAAAAATAAAAATAAAAAAATTCTATTCTGTACATGTATATGACTTTGAATATTTTTGTAACATTCAAAGAGGAAGTATACGATGATTTTTGCCCGTTTTGTATGTTTCTTGTATCAATTTTTAAGTATTTACAGACTTTGCATAAAGACTTTTTCAACCCGAACTTAATTAACAGAGGTATCATTATTGATATTCATTTCCATAAGGTCGATTTCTATCCGACGCAGCTCATTTGTCTTATACAGCGATGCTAAAGTGGGTAAAAAATGTAAGTGGTAATTAATGCCTTTTGCTAAAATTAAGCTTTGCCAAAATATATGATTAAAATGGACATATTATGTCAAATATATCATACTTAAAAGGTCAATACTGTATCAAAAGTCCTTAACAAATCCCATTCTTCGTCTATCGATAAGACTTATATTAATTTATAGAATTCATCAATATGGAATATACACAGTCTCCACGCGGACGCTTTTAACCAGTCATATTCCTAGAAATGTATAGGAGGCAGGCGCGTAGCTGCGTTTACGTCAAAACGCCCGGGCGTACACTTGAATTTTGTTAAAAAAATATTTCCATCTAAAGAAAATAAAAATAACTTGTTAGAAGCACATCAGCTTTATAATTCTTTCTTCGTTGGAAAATTGACGAAATTTACTTTCAGTCAAATGGAATCATATCATTTATTTGTTAATTTTCTGTCAAGTCTGAAGCTACTGTGAGTTTTATACTCCCTTCACTTTTGTTTTAAGCAATCCTTTATCTCCTTAGATTCGTTTTGTGGTTTACAGTTTTGTCGAGCCTGTGACATACATTTGTATGTATGACGCCAAAGCGCGACATAGCGATCCTATATGGCTTTTTATAAATTATCAATGCCTCAATCTTCACAAATTGTCATGAAATTTGCTCAAAACTAGTACTCGAGATCAAGAAAAAATATCTAAAGAAAATGTTGGATTTTTTTTAAAATCCTGTAATGGACGGATAAATGGATTCACCTTTTGCAGGGGGGTTTCTTGACAAAAAACAGCGTTCCACAGAACCCTTTACGATATCTAATATTGCACCTGAACATCTCTGAAGATTAATATTCATTTACGAAATTTGGAAATAGAAAGGTGATTTTGTTGGTTAATTGCTAAATACCCTCACAACTCTTTTAAAACATATTTAAAAGCTACTGGTTTTGACATTATCTCTAAATCTAATGACTATTATATTTCAAATTAACAAAATGAATAATTGAACATAACAAATAAACCATTTAGATTCTAAAGTATGTTGCTACTGATGAGTTTTTAATGACAGGAATGGTATTCATTCTCGACAACTCGTTAGCTTCCGGGGGCCTCGCTCCCTATACCTAATCCACTACCAGAAATTGTTTGACATGGATCAGTGTGGGGTCCTCAGATCCCTCGCCAAGGTTCGGGCGTACACGTAAAAATGACCTAGCTACGCCACTGGGAGGTAAGATAAATATATTAATAAGGTTATGATTGCTAATGTGACAACTTTCCATCAAAGTTCCAGTGGTGTAAGCAATTATACGACCTTCAACAATTACAAAAAACTTACTGTTTATTAGGCTATAAAATACCCCGACGTGAAAAAATAAGAAACAATTCAATTGAAAAAACTAAGGGTCCAGCTTCTATCATAAAAAAAAAGTAGACATCTCTTTATCTCAGTAATATAGCTACATCAGCAGCTACTATATATCTTTTTCATCTGAGCGGGCCTTTATTTTAATATATCACATTGTTTTATATCGATCTGAGACTTCTGTGTTATAGTAGTCTCATGTTCGATTGGCAAATAAATCGCAATCAAGTTCGTTAATCTTGTTTCAACATTCCTTAACTCAAATATGGTAAATCACTGACACAATTTGAATAAATATGACAACTTTCTGAGTATGATACTATAAAGAAAATGTACATAACTTATTTTATTACCTCCTTTTAACAAACACCTTTATGAAACAAGTAATCAGCAATAGACCAATTATAGGATTACTGCTCGAGTTGTGCCGATTGGCCCGATATGTGCTTCATTGGATATTCTGTGGAAATGTTTAAACTATGAAATTAATCACCTCGAACCAAATTTCACAAAATACATGTATACCCACAGGGACTTTAATCTTAAATGAAAATTTTCTCTTAATATGATTAGTTATACAAGGAACAAAAAATCAGAGGCAAGTTAGTATCTGTGTATGTACCTTTCCATTGACTAACTGTAAGTAAGTTACATATACTAATTATAAGTATATATTTGTTGCTTGCAATTTACACACGTTGTATTCAAGATCATCCAACTGTTCCTCAGTAATCAAAACTTTTAATCGCATTTTAGTTTCCGGAAAAAATACATATCCGTCGATGTACTTCCGGTTGTAGAATATAGTATTTTGATTTTGATGATGACATGGTGGCGCAACGCAATGTTTTCTTTATAAGGTATAATCCATAATGCAAAGTTCACATTACAGCTATATTGCATCAGCGTCGGCAATCGAGACCTATAAAATAAATTTTCATTAGAAAACTTTAAATATAATCAATAGATTGGTGAAATACGTGTCGATTCCCATATGCGAATACACATGTTGCCAGCTGGGAAAAAGTGTACAACACCAATAACCTGATAAACGATTCTAAAAACGAAAATGGAATAATATAAAATGTAATATTTTAGGGATATCCTAATAGCTCTTATTAGGAAATTTCAAATGGTTACCTGAGAAATGTGAGTATTTCTATGAAGAATAAAAATACATCAGGATTCGATCTACACAATCTTAATTGCTAGTAAATTATTTGAGGGCTTTAGTCACTCTATGCAATGATTAAACATACTTTTCTTGGTCATCAATAGGCCTTTATTGATTTGGCTTAAAATATATACATGCAAAACAGCATGATTTACAGCTTAATTTTTACTTTCATTTTCTTTTTTCAGTATACAGTTTTGTACATTGACATTGATCTAAAAATATAGTAATAATTGCATACATATCCGTCATATGTACATGTATCACATTAAAATAGTTGCATGTACCATAAGACATCTTGGAGAGCCTCTATTGTTTACAAAGTGTAAAATTGAAATCAGGGGTCAATTTTCCTTTTCACCACCTCTTTTGCAAAATCATTGATATATTTTCATGATTTTTGCCACTTTCTTTTTTTTTTGCCCACTGAAATAATCATATTTTTTATTTAAATTCTTTCCAACTAAAAAAACAAAAAATCATTTTGCCATATATTGTTGTCTATTATAATTATACAAACAATTTTAATAAATGAAAACTCAATAATAAAACAAACGTTTACTTCCAAACCATTGTTATAAGAAAATGAAAAAAATGAATGAGGAGACATAGTACTATGTCTCAAGATGTTGCTTAAACCATGGTGAAGTACATGTACACTCAATAATACAACTTTGAATCAAAGTTGTAAATAAATCCTTAAGGTGACATGTGTCGCCATTTAACACACCATTTCATCTGACATGTTCATGTAACAATACAAACAACATTTTTTATTCATTAGTCCATTGTTGCCAATAGCTATAAAATGCAATCAGCTGATTATTGATTTTCTATTAATATCATACAAATCAATGTAAATCCTGAATCAATGAGTGATTAGGGAAAAGTCCAAGAAAATGGAAACCTGAAGTACAGTAAGCAATATGGACTTATATTTTTATCTCCAAATTTTTTGGCCAATAATGATTTTATGAATTTTGATCACCACAATTTTCATATTTTTGCAATTTTCATAATTTTTGCATTATTGAAATACAATGTAGCTACTATGGACTTGAGGTAATGGTAAGTTTGGTCTCAGACTGTAATTCAAAAGATGTCTTAAAGGTTGAAGGAAGATACATTTGTGTAACAGACAGATCTTGAGTAATTCTTTTAGTCTATGGACATAATGTAAAAATAATAATGGAGTTATCTTTCTTGAAGCAAAATTCTCATATTCAAAGGTGCTCCTAGATACATTTTTTCATGTACATGCAGTGTCATTTCTTGCTTAGGCCAAATAGAAATATATGTGTCGATCCAGTCACCAGATGTGTCAATAGATATAGGAAGATGTGGTATGAGTGCCAATGAGACAACTCTCCATCCAAGTAATAACTTTTAAAAGAAAACCATTATAGGCTAAGGTTACGGCCTTCATCATGGAGCATTGGTTCACACCGAACAGCAAGATATAAATTAAAGGGCCCCTAAAACTACTAGTGTAAAAGCATTCAAACGGGAAAACCCACGGTTTAATCTATATGAAAACGAGAAGCATGGTTGAGTCGTTAGAGAAAATGGACAAGAGGTCCCAATTACATAAAGACAAACAAAACCTGGAGAGATTTAATATATTTTATGTGAAAATGACAATAAGAATGTTGGTCGTAGCTTATAGTATGAACGTATTCAGGTCGTAAGAAGAGCGTGATGAGGACCTCAAGGGCGTGCTAGAATCGTACTTTGGTCGTGAACAGTGTGGTATAGTTGTAGTGGAAGCGTAGTTGGGTCGCGGTGAGAACGTGATAGTCGTAGTGAGGTTGTAATAACGTCGCGGTGAGATCGTAGCACAGTTTCTCCGAATAGAATCACGCTTTTGCAACGCTCTCGCTACGATGGTACAACGATCTTATTGCGCTCTCACTACGTTTCTACTACAACCTGATTTCACCACGACCGCACCACGATTGTTTTGAACAAAGTTGGCCACGCTCATCACAATCTTGAAGACCTCACCACGACTGTGATACAACCTTACTGCGATCTACACAATCGATCTACAATCATCATAATTTTCATTTTTTTCACAGATCGTAGTGCGATTGTGGCCTAGTGGGACTGCGATATTAGAGATGATCACAAGTGGAATTTATTGGCAGACTATAGATGTCTATAAACATGATAAATAACAAAATCAAACATGTTAGACTTGTCTAATACCATGAATACATATTGTTCATTAAGATTTTTTTTAATTTTAGGTAACAACTTGTCTTACCCAAAGACATTAAACAAATCAGTTATAAAATCAAAAGTGTGCAAATTTTGAAATATACCATCGCTATAAAACAGCTGTCTGCAAAATTTTTATTTACCAAAAGAAAAATTTAAGGAAGAAAAAGAAAAAAATTATTTTAAAATGGCAGCGGCAGTTGACATGCCGTCGCCAGCAATCAGTCCTAGAGACCTGGAACTGGACACAGCTGAAGATCCTGAGGGGAATTTGTTTACCCCAGGACATGACATTGAAGTAGATGCCTCACCACTCACTTCAAAGGTATTTATTTACATTTATATCTACATATGTTAACATTCATAACATTGGACATTTGAATGTGACAAAAGGATATGTGGGTTATATACATCAACATGATCAAAGAAAAAGCAACCCAATGAGACAAACAGCCCAAGACATCTATAAATTTGATCTTAAACAAAAGAGGAGAGTCCATACAATATGTCAAGCTCTAAATCATTTAGACAAATTTTGTATGAATTTAACTTTAAGTATGAAAGATTTGCCATCATCACACAATTTTCGTAAAAAAACTCACCATTAAGAATTTATCGTATAGTATGTGACAACCTGAAATTCAAGGGTTGGGGAAAAGCACATGAATATGTGGAAGTGTCAATGAATATGAATATCAATAATGTGGTCATTTGTATAAATTTCCTGTTTACAAAACTTTGAATTTTTCGAAAAACTAAGCATTTTCTTATCCCAGGCATAGATAACCTTAGCCATATTTGGCACAACTTTTTGGAATTTTGGATCCTCAATGCTCTTCAACTTTGTACTTGTTTGGCTTTATAAATATTTTGATATGAGCATCACTGATGAGTCTTATGTAGATGAAACGCGCGTCTGGCGTACTAAATTATAATCCTGGTACCTTTGATAACTATCAAACAAGATTTTTAATGTTTTGTTTTTCTAAATTAAACATGGATGTACATGTAATACACAGACACTTTATTTATTTGTATGTCTGGTGCATGTATAGATGTATATTCTGTTTAAACATACATTTAAAGCAATAGTTAAAGCTTTTAAGTCTCAAACTTAGGAGGGTAAACATTTATAATTTTGACAATTTGATTTCAGACATCTTTCATCAGCCCTAATCATGAAGAATATGAATATATCTGTGATGTGATCAAGGACAGAATAGAAGAAGGACAAGGGGAGACAATCTATGAAATAGGAACTGGAGGTAAACATTTCATTATTATTTAAGCATTTTAAGGACAGGATTATAGTTACCATTTGAAGGGGAAAAAATGTCTGACAAAATGTATGATGAAATCGATTATGTACATATCTATACAAAAATTAGGAAATATATTAAAAATTCCTATGATGCAACTATCTACCAGACTCCAAAATGACTTTGATTTAAGCAATTAAATGTCACTGTATGGCCTTCAAACAAGGTATCAAGACGCATACCATATATCATGTATATTGAGATATAAAATGTGCACACTGCCAAATGGGAAAAAAATTGAAATAAGTAAACAAACAGGTTGATATATGACAAACAATAAATAATAATGTATCACAAACTATCTGTCTATATAAAAAAGAAGATGTGGTATGATTGCCAATGAGACAACTATCCACAAAAGACCAAAATGACACAGACATTAACAACTATAGGTCACCGTACAGCGTTCAACAATGAGCAAAACCCACAACGTCTAGTTGTTTTCCATTTGCTTGATTCACTTTTTATTTTGCCATTAATTGATTAAGGACTTTCTGTTTTGAATTTTTCCTTGGATGTTCAGTATTTTTTTTTTTTTTTTAATTTTTAGATGGAGAAACACCAGGTCTGAATGAAGAAGATCTCCAGGCTAGTGCAGCTACATTGAAAATGATCGCTCAAACTCTAGGTCTGGAAATGGTTCTGTTACGAGACAAACGAGAAGTGGATGGGTGTGTTCATGAGTATCTTCTGAGAAAAAAGTTAGAACCATTGGACTTCATGGAAGTTAGGTAAATATGAAGCACTAGAGTAGAGAATATAATTATACATTGTAATTAATATGATTTTGGATTATTTTTTTTTTATAACTCTGTTTTCTCACAGTTAACAAAGGTTTGAAAGGGTATTAATCTGTCTAACAAGCCAAATGTCTTGATACATATTTCGCCAACATTTTATATGAACATATACTATTTTGGAAACAAAATATTTTAGCTGTGTATTTGTTTACACTATTTGTTTGGTATAGTAGACCACTCTGAACTGATCCGCTCAAGAATGTCCACTTGATTTGTAACGACAAAAATTTGGATAATTCTTTTTCTAACTTTTAGGGTTGCCGTAGTTGGAAATGTAGATGCAGGAAAAAGTACTTTACTTGGTGTATTGACACACGGGGAGTTAGATAATGGTAGAGGACATGCAAGACAGAAATTATTCCGACACAAACACGAGATGGAATCTGGGAGAACAAGTAGCGTAGGGAATGATATCTTAGGGTTTGATGCCACAGGAAAAGTAGTCAATAAACCAGAACATGGAAACTTAGACTGGGTCAGAATCTGTGAAGAATCAGCGAAGGTATGAAACTCATTAAAATTTTACCAGTGTTGATATGTACTCTATAAAGCAGTAAATAATTATATGAAAGATATCCAATACTTATAGGTTGAGCAGATAGCAATCGAGTTGAGATGATCATGATCAATGATAATCTCTTTATTGCTTATTATCTATGATGACGTTTTGAATTTCATTGACAACAGCATGTGCATCCTTAATTTCTAGCGATAATTTTTCATACCCCTCTACTGTGCTGAGAAAGGAAATTATCTTTCAGTAAGATCAAAGGAAAATTGTGTAAAATAGCGATCATTTAATTTAGCAATTATTATGATAATGCCTGTGTTTTTTTATGGGTTTATAATATGATTTATATTTATATTTTAAATCAATAAAAGGATAGGAGCAAATATACTTCAATACACAAAACAAATAGTTTTTACATTTGTATCATATTATTTTATGTATGTTGTTCAGCATGTTCAGGTGTAAAATTAAAGATAATAATAATGAGAGTGAATAACTAATGTTATGCTTTGTTTTGTAGGTGATAACATTTATAGATTTAGCAGGCCACGAAAAGTACTTAAAGACAACAGTGTTTGGTATGACTGGACATGCGCCTGATTTTGCAATGTTAATGGTAGGAGGTCTTTTATTATTTTTATGTTTATTTACCCCCAGACATGGCGGTGGGGGCATTAAGTTTTACTCTTGTCCATCTGTGTGTATGTCTGTACATCCCAAAGTTGGTTTTTGTTCACCTACTTTTGTTTGAGTAAACCAAATGTATGAAACTTATACACAATGCTTATTATAAAAAAAACACAGATCTAGTGTGATTTTTTTGTGGCGTGACTGTAACAGTTCTAGAGTTATGTCCCTTTCATATGGGAAAAAAAATGATATTTTTCATTTTCCATTTTCTAACTTTAGTTTGCCTCTACCAAATACAATGAAACTTATACACAATGCTTATTACTACAAAACTCAGATCAAGTGCAAATTTGGGTAGCATGACTTTTACCATTGTTCATTTATGTGACATAATGTCCCTTTATATCTTTATATGATATGCAAGCTGGGGATCATCTGTGACCCATCAACACATTCCCCATTTATTGTGTGTTTTATCTGTCAAATACTTGATAGATGCATGTCTTATAAGAACTAAAGAAAAGATGGGTTTATCTCAATGAGGAAGCAATAGAAAAATAAAAGACATCTGGATGTCAATAAAGATCTTCAACAAATGACAAATGACTTTCAGTATGTTAAGCTCCAATTTGCTTAGTCTAGAAAAGATGTGAATAAATTTATCAGCTACTATTAAAAAAAAAATCTATCCATAATGTTTAGAAATTAGTCGGTTTCAACAATAGACAACCACAAACAGTATGTTTCAGATTTTTGACAGACACAGGAGCATAAACTGTAAATTAATTTATTTTCCTTGGTACCAATTTTTTGGGAATTGAAGAAACTTTCTTTTATGGAAATTTGATTTGGTGGTTTTGCCAAGTCATATTGAAAATTTGTACTATTAAGTTTAACATGTAAATTTGTGGTTCACCTTTAACCATGAAATCAAAGAAAATTTGTATCACACGAATAATAATGATTCCATAGTATATGATGGGGTTGAAAAAGATCTGAAACCATCCTTCTTCTTCTTTAAGTTTCTAGGGATCCTTCAATTATTGAAGATTATTCGCTGGGCGTCGACTATAAAATTTAAAATTCACATTGTAGCAAGGAATAATCATAAATAACAAAATAAAAAAAAAACAAAAAAAATAAAAATAACGTATGTACGTTCGAAAAATAAATTTTGATAAAACTATATACATTTGATAACAGAATAGTTAGGGGTAGAATATTTGTGTTCCTATTTCTCTGTCTGGTTCCTGTTTCATTAACTTATACTTATTATCTCCTGTTTTATTATATAGTTAAATATGCTGTATTTCAGGTTGGATCAAATGCTGGTGTTATAGGTATGACCAAAGAACACTTGGGATTAGCCCTGGCATTAAATGTTCCTGTGTTTGTTGTTGTTACAAAGATTGACATGTGTCCTCCAAATGTCCTTGCTGAAACCTTAAAATTATTAACCAGAATTCTGAAGTCTCCAGGTTGTAGGAAGATTCCTGTCATGGTACAGAACCAGGACGATGTCATTGTTTCAGCGATGAATTTCACTTCTGAAAGGTAAGAAAAATACAGACAAGACATACAGAAAATTCAGAAAATAATGCGAAAAAAATGTGACAGGGTTAAAAACACATTATTTTCAACTCTTTCAAAATTGCAAAAATTAAAATCACATTTTAGTCTCAAATGATATAATCGCAAAAATTTCTGAATTTACTGTATTCACACAATTGTTTTAATAAAATAAGAACCAGGGTTTGGCTGGAGTAAATAATTATGGTTTCCAGCAGCAAGACCCTGGATAAAATAAGTGGTGCTTTTATAAGTGGATGCAAGAATAAGCAGGCTAATCTAGTTTGACTAAGCGTATTTAATTAGAAGCTGTATTGGGAGAAAGCCAGCACCAATAATGAAAACAACACTCTCAAAAAGAGCCCTAGCCATGCATTTAGGATACCCTGCTTTACATTCAGTGTTGATTATTTTGTTGGCTGGTCTAAACGTTTAGTGTGTTCAGACTGATATTGTGAAGGTAAAACAATGTGTAATATTAGTGAGATTAACCAGTTGACTACTGTAAATTCAAAAATTGTTGTATGCATTTATTATTGCAATTTTGTCATTTTAGACTTATATGCTATTGAAATTTTTAAATTAAAAAAAAAAATCCTGTTTTATTCATATACAAAATTTCAAAATGGAGGTTAAAAAAAATTATTGCGATTATAATCCTGTTGCAGTTTTTTTGCAACAATAAAAAAATCGCAATAATTTCTGAATTTACAGTAATTTGTGCAACAGTTACATTTTTTTGTAGCTACTGTTATGTTTTCTATTGATATACTTTTGAGTGTATAATTTTGTATTTTAGAATGTGTCCAATTTTCCAAGTGTCCAACGTGAGTGGAGAAAACTTACCACTACTACAAACATTTATGAACCTTCTATCAACAAGATTAAAAAGTCTGCCTGCAGCACCAGCTGAGTTCCAGATAGATGATACATTTTCTGTGCCGGTAAGACATAAATGAATAACAATAACGTTATCAACTATGAATTAGATTTCAAAGATTCATATGGCAATGAATGCAGCTCTTATAACTTAAAACAAATATTCAGAGGTTCAAAAGTTGAAATATGTAATTTTATTGAATACTGCATTTGGAATCTAAACAATCACATCCCCCTTCCTGTAGCCTTGGATCAACCCTGACATTACACCAAAAAAACAATAAAACTTTAAATCAAAGATGAAATTATCTAATTAGAGATTTTGAACACTTGATTATCTAATTTGATATTTTCTACTTTGGATTAACTCATTTGACATTTCTATTTCAATTTTCTAAGTACAAACTGTAAACATGTTAAATTTCCACATGCAAGGGTCACTTACTGTAAATAATAAATTTAAACTTAACGTACAAATAATCTATTAACAAGAAATCTTCCCAGACAAGTTGAAAACCACTTTTCACTTGAACATTGACATTATGTCATTGCTATATACATGTATTTATAGAGCTTATAAATTGTTCATTATTTGATATTTTTGTATTTCATTGATAGGGTGTGGGAACTGTTGTATCAGGGACTTTATTACAAGGCAGTATCAGAATCAACGATGTACTTATGTTAGGGCCAGACGCCTTAGGAAGCTTCCAACCAATAGCTGTTAAAAGTATACATAGGAAACGAATGCCGGTCAAAGAGGTCAGAGGTGGACAAACTGCTTCATTTGCTCTTAAAAAGGTTTGTTGTACTACTTTATTCTTGGAATTTTAATGTTGCCAAAAATGATTAACATATACATTTTTAATCTGAGTCCTTTCAATATTATTATTGTTATTGACTCATATCTTTTAGGAAGAATATGGCCCTTTCATCTACAGGTAGGCACAATGTTTCCACTTGTTTGTCTATATGACTGTCAACAATTTATTTGAGTCCATACTGATCTATAAAGAATGACCTAATTATTTATTTATACATGTATAAGTAAAGTAGAAATATCAATTACTTGCACATATTTATTAGAGGTTGATATAGAATGATGTCTTTATTGGAAGTTATACCTTGTCCTTACAATTTAATGTTTTATTGAGCATTATTATTTTGTTGCGTTTATTTTTTTATTATTCTTGAAATCTATTCTTGAAAAAAGGGTCAATATCTCATTGTTCCAAGGAAATGATTATGGTGAATTAAATGTTGTTTCAAAGCTTTGGTTCTGAAGGAAAACATATATTTCACATTTGTTATTTAAAGCATATATTTCACTGAAGGGAATAGTCTTGTATTGTGCAAATTACTATTTGTTTTAATAAAAATGTATTTCATATATAATTATATTCAACCAAGTTAAATCATTTTATTAGATTAAAAGATCAACAATTAGAAAAGGTATGGTAATGGTATCACCGAAGATAGAACCTAAAGCCTGCTGGGAGTTTGAATCTGAAGTACTGGTGTTACATCATCCAACAACAATAAGTGTCAGATACCAGGCAATGGGTACGTAGTTTATTATGGTTTATAGATAGAGCTTATATTATAAAAAAAGTTGACCATTTACAATAAAATTTGGAATGGAAATGAGGGAATATGTCAAAGAGACAACAACCCGACCAAAGAGCAGACATGCAGTGAGAAACTCCCGCACCTGGATGTGTGCTTTAGCTGGCCCCTAAACAAAAATATATACTAGTTCAGTGATAATGGATGTCATTCTAAACCCATAAAATATAAAGAACTGTAGATAGTTTTGTTCTTAGTTTTGTCTCCTTTTTCTTTTTTTATAGTCCCATCATTATTTATAATTTTGAGTGAGTATTTTCCTTTTGAACAGGTAAAAAGATAAGAATTTAATTGAATAAATATTTTTTAAAATTAGCAGCCCTTCTGTTTATCTTGAGATTTAAATGTCATCTTGGTTTGAGTTAGTACACAGTTCTCATCACTCTCCGAGTGTTGAGTTCTCATAGAGGCATTTTATGAGTTGCCAGACATGCGTTTTGTCTACAAAAGACTCATCAGTAACGCTCGAATCCAAAAAAAAGTTAAAAAGGTCAAATATAGTACAAAGTTGAAGAGCATTGAGAACCAAAATTCTCAATATATAAATATAACCATATCAATGATAATTCATGTCAGCAAAAAAGTGGTAACTACTGAAGGACAATGTCCATTTATTTGTGTATTCACATGTTGCTGTTTTAATATTATATGTTGCACATCTTTTGTTCCAATACAACTTAAAAATTTACGGCGTAATTGTTTAGACATGATAGAATGACAAAAAATCCAAAGATATTACCTTTACCTACACACCATTGCAATCGGCTATAAAATGGTCTTTTTAAATTGACTGAGATTTTTTTTTAAACAGATCACAATATATTGACACATTGTTATGAATTTTTTAAAAATGCAGTTGGCAAAGAGAATTCAGAAAAAGGAGACAAAACTAAGAACAAAACCATCCACATTTTATATTCACATGCTTTCTCTAAGTCATCCTTCATTTTTTTTTTTTTTTTCTTCCTTCATTTATATGACTTACGGACTGTAGTCTAAACTATTAACAATTTTTGTTATTGCATTATCTTAAATTATAAAACATATAATTATTTTTCTTCTATTCTCAGTGCATGTAGGAAGTGTGCGGCAGACAGCCACAATAGTTCATATGACAAAGGAGCATTTAAGAACAGGGGATAAATGTAATGTGAGATTTAGGTTTATAAAAAATCCTGAATATCTCAAGACAGACATGAAAATGGTGTTTCGTGAAGGAAGAACAAAAGCTATCGGCTCCATTATAAAACTACATCCTCATGTTAGTGCAGTGGCACAAAATACGCGGCAGCAAAGAGCTCAGAAAAAAGCAATGGAAGCAAATCATCAACTCAACCCAGCTAATGAACCACAGAAACCTAGCAAAAAGTCAAAACGTGATGTGTCAAATGACATGTCCAACACAAATGACGTGTCAAACACAAATGACGTGTCAATCACAAACAACAACATTCAGCCTGTAGTGGAAGCTAGAGTTAATTCCCCTACTGCAGTGGCAGTTGAGTCATAATTTTGTAAAACACAACCAAACATAAAGCATCCATCATTATTTATAATTTTGAGTGAGTATTTTCCTTTTGAACAGGTAAAAAGATAAGAATTTAATTGAATAAATATTTTTAAAAATTAACTGCCTTTCTATTTATCTTGAGATTTAAATGTCATCTTGGTTTGAGTTAGTACACAGTTCTCATCACTCTCCGAGTGTTGGGTTCTCATAGAGGCATTTTATGGGTAAAGATTTAAAACCCTATGTTACTGACTTGATAACTGAATCTTCCTAGGCTTATCACTACCTTTTTGATACTCAAAATATAGTGCATTGATCATAACGTTCTATACATTTCCAGATGTTGCAGATATCTCATATCTGTTCTAAAAATATAAATGATGTCATTGTTAAAGTTATCTTTAAAAATTGGAGTTATTTACATTTTTCATCCATTAGAACACTTTTCATCCTGAAATTATCAACTTTATATAAGAATGAGACCTTACCAAACATTGCAAAAAAAAAATGTTCTCCCTCGTTCCACCCTCCCCCTTAAAGTGGTGCAGATGACATAGGAATACTGAGCACCTTACCATCTGTATATTGTGTAAGCTCACTAATGCTTAAACTTCTATATATTGATGAAATGTATATCATGCTATGAGGTTTACAATGTATATCAACAATGTCTTTGTTAAGTTTGAAGATTAGTGGTAAAGATCTATTATAATTGGAGTTATGTCCTCAGAAATATATTGTTTGTTGGAAAATTGCATTGTACACATGCAAATTACTACATTTCTTGTAGGATTATTGTGAAATTTATTACAAAGGTTTATATCAGTAGTATTAAGGTTAAGTAGTATAAATTAAAATTTAAGAGAATACCGAACTTCAAGAAAAAAAAAGAAAAAACTCCAAATAAAAATCAAAACGAAAAAGTCCATATCAAAGGGCAAAATCAAAAGCCCCAAACATCAAATGAAATGAAAACAACTGTCATATTCCTGACTAAGTACAGTTATTTCCTTACGTAGAAAATTGTGAATTAGAACTGCTTTTCTAACTACTTTACCTCTCACTTGTATGCAAGTTGCATTCTATTCCATTTTATTAACAACAATGTGTGAACAAAACAAAAAGATGTAATAGATAAAAATGTCAAAAATAGGGGTACAGTAGTTAACAAAATTTTAATCACTTTAACAACAACAAAACTATGCCACCAAAGGAAAGCAAAATGACATGTGCACAAGCCAAAATTGAAGACAAGAATACAAAAAATAACCATAGCCCAATAACACAAAGATGGAATGTACAACTACCGTGCCATACCAAAAGGATATAAACAAAAATGGTATAAACAGTTCAGGTTTATAATTTACAAAGATGAATAAAAGAACACTATAACACGCAATTAAGATGATAAACAACGTCAATACCTAGAATTTATACATCTAGGCTATTGGTATTATTTGTGAACTTGATACTGAATATTATTTATCAACAAGGTCTTGGTATCTTCTGATGAACTTTTTATAAAACCGCAAAAATTGAAAATGTTTTGTTATATGACCGCAAAAATTGAAAAAATTTTGGTCGTATATTGGTATCACATTGGCGTCAGCGTTGGTGTCGTCATCTTCCGATTTTGGTTTTCGCACTATAACTTTAGTTTAAGTAAATAGAAATCTATGAAATTTAAACACAAGGTTTATGACCACAAAAGGAAGATTGGGATTGCATTGTACACAGGCTAATTACTACATTTCTTGTAGGATTATTGTGAAATTTATTTCAAAGGTTTATATCTGTAGTAATAAGGTTAAGTAGTATAAATTAAAATTTAAGAGAATACCGAACTTCAAGAATTTTTTAAAAAAAATATGGAACTCCAAGTAAAAATCAAAACGAAAAAGTCCATATCAAAGGGCAAAATCAAAAGCCCCAAACATCAAATGAAGTGAAAACAACTGTCATATTCCTGACTTGGTACAGTTATTTCCTTACGTATAAAATTGTGAATTAGACCTGCTTTTATAATTACTTAACCTCTCACTTGTATGCAAGTTGCATCCTATTCCATTTTATTGACAACGAAGTGTGAACAAAACAAAAAGATGTAATAGATGAAAATGTCAATAATAGGGGTACAGAAGTTAACAAATTCTTAATCACTTTAACAACAACAAAACTATGCCACCAAAGGAAAGCAAAATGACATGTGCACAAGCCAAAATTAAAGACAAAAATACAAAAAATAACCATAGCACAATAACACAAAGATGGATTGTACAAGAACCGAGCCATACCAAAAGGATATAAACAAAAATGGTATAAATAGTTAAGGTTTATAATTTACAAAGACGAATAAAAGAACACTATAACACGCAATTAAGATGATAAACAACGTCAATACCTAGAAGTTGTACATCTAGGCTATTGGTATTATTTGTGAACTTGATACTGAATATTATTTATCAACAAGGTCTTGGTATCTTCTGATGAACTTTTTATAAAACCGCAAAAATTGAAAATTTTTAGTTATACGACCGCAAAAATTGAAATTTTTTTGTTATACGACTGCAAAAATTGAAATTTTTTTTGTTATACGACCGTAAAAATTGAAAATTTGTTGTTATACGACCGCAAAAATTGAAAATTTTTTGGTCGTATATTGGTATCACGTTGGCGTCAGCGTTGTTGTTGCGTCGTCGTCCAAATACTTTTGCTTTTCGCACTATAACTTTAGTTTAAGTAAATAGAAATCTATGAAATTTAAACACAAGGTTTATGACCACAAAAGGAAGATTGGGATTGATTTTGGAAGTTTTGGTCCCAACAGTTTAGGAATTAGGGGCCAAAAAGGGCCCAAATAAGTATTTTCTTGGTTTTCTCACTATAACTTTAGTTTAAGTAAATAGAAATCTATGAAATTATGACACAAGGTTTATGACCACAAAAGGAAGGTTGGGATTGATTTTGGGAGTTTCGGTTCCAACTGTTTAGGAATTAGGGGCCAAAAAAGGGCCCAAATAAGCATTATTCTTGGTTTTCGCTCAATGACTTTAGTATAAGTAAATAGAAATCAATGAAATTTAAACACAAGGTTTATGAACACAAAAGGAAGGTTGGGATTTATTTTGGGAGTAGAGATCCCAACGGTTTAGGAATTAGGGGCCCAAATAAACATTTTTCTTGGTTTTCGCACCATAACTTTAGTATAAGTAAATAGAAATCTATGAAATTTAAACACAAGGTTTATGACCATAAAACAAAGGTTGAAATTGATTTTGAGAGTTTTGGTAACAACAGTTTAGGAAAAAGGGTCCAAAATTAAACTTTGTTTGATTTCATCAAGAATTGAATAATTGGGGTTCTTTGATATGCCAAATCTAACTGTATGTAGATTTTAATTTTTGGTCCCGTTTTCAAATTGGTCTACATTAAGGTCCAAAGGGTCCAAAATTAAACTTAGTTTGATTTTAACATAAATTGAATCCTTGGGGTTCTTTGATATGCTGAATCTTAAAATGTACTTATATTTTTTATTATTGGCCCAGTTTTCAAGTTGGTCCAAATCAGGGTCCAAAATTTAACTTTGTTTGATTTCATCAAAAATATAATAATTGGGGTTCTTTGATATGCCAAATCTAACTGAGTATGTAGATTCTTAATTTTTAGTCCCGTTTTCAAATTAGTCCAAATCAGGATCCAAAATTATTATATATTAAGTATTGTGCAATATCAAGAAATTTTCAATTGCATAGTATTCAGCAATAGCAAGAAATCTTCAATTGCACAGTATTGTGCAATAGCAAGAAATTTTCAATTGCACAGTATTGCACAATAGCAAGAAATCTTCAATTGCACAGTATTGTGCAATAGCAAGTACTTTCAATTGCACAGTATTGCGCAATAGCAAGAAATATCTAATTGCACAATATTGTGCAATAGCAAGAAATTTTCAATTGGAGTTATCTTTCTTTGTCCAAAATAGTAGTTGAATCAACTTAAATCATTGTTTTATACAATATACAAATTTTACTACCAACTGATAAATTAAAACAATCTTTACCATTCAGTGATAACAAGCACTTTTTTTTACATTTTAGTATTTTATGATGTATTTAAATGAGTAGTTTTTGTTGCAAACTCCATTAGTAATTTGAATTGAGATCAGTTTTGGAATAAGGGAAAGGGGGATGTGAAAAAAAAATTGGGGATGCGGGGAGGGGGGGGGGGGGGTAAATTTTTCTCATTTCAGATTCCATAAATAAAAGAAAATTTCTTCAAACATTTTTTTGAGAGGATTAATATTCAACAGCATAATGAATTGCTCAAAGGCAAAAAACAAATTTTGAGTTTATTAGACCACATTCATTCTGTGTCAGAAACCTATGCTGTGTCAACTATTTAATCACAATCCAAATTTAGAGCTGAATCCAGTTGAATGTTGTGTCCATACTTACCCCAACCGTTCAGGGTTAACCTCTGCGGTCGTATAAAGATGCGCCCTGTGGAGCATCTGGTTAGAAAAGGTCAAGAGGTTCTTTGACATAACCCTGATTCATCTACTTTGTGACAACAGTAGTATCCTGCTGTTTAATGGTCATGAATCGATTGAGCGAAAACAAATCAGGTACTGTAGACTTTTCAAAGAGGCTAAGTTACAGAAGCAGGCTTCCCCATATGTAGATAAAGTTGGTATTTTTTGCTGAGATGGGGGGATTTTAAAATTAAAATCGTCTCATTTGTCATAGATTCTGGTACTATGGTGACCGTTTTGTCAAATTCGAGGTCGATTTCATCTGAAGCGCTATAAAGCGCTATAAAGTTTGATAACAATAATTTCTCGGACAAGTTAAAAAATTAGTGTTGGTAGAAAAGAAATAATGAGTTATGTCCCTTTCAAATGCATTTTTTAACCGGATTTTTGTGACAAAAATGTCGGTTATTGATTTGGGGATGTACGGCAGGCGGGGCGGTCGGGCGGGCGGCAATCAAATGTTGTCCGTGCATTAACTCATGAACCGTTCAACCAAAGCTTTTAAAATTTTAATATGTTATTACTGACAACTATACGAAGGTCAAGTTCAATAATTTTGACTTTTACCGTTCAGGAGTTAAGGTTCTTGAATGATTGAAAAATGGAGTTTCCAGTCGTGTCCGTGCATTTACGCATGAACTGTTCTACCAAAGCTTCCCAAATTTTAATAAGTTGTTACTGATGACAGAATGGAGGTCAAGTTCAATAATGACGATTTTGACTTTTACCGTTCAGGAGTTATGGTTCTTGAAAGATTGAAAAATTGAGTTTCCAGTCGTGTCCGTGCATTTATGCATGAACTGTTCTACCAAAGCTTCCGAAATTTTAATATGCTGTTAACGATGACAAAATGAAGGTCAAGTTTAATAATGACGATTTTGACTTTTACCTTCAGGAGTTATGGTTCTTGAAAGATTGTAAAATGGTGTTTCCCGTCGTGTCCTTGCATTTTCTTATGAACCATTCAACAAAAGCTTTTGAAATCTTAATATGTTGTTACTGATGACAAAATAGAGGTCAGATTTGATATTGACGATTTTCATTTTCACCATTCATCAGTAATGGTTCTTGTGATATTGCCAGGACACAAATACATGTTAATAAATCCGGTTTGCTGTCGTTGTGACAGCCTCTTGTTTTTTGTAGGATTGTTATAATAACACTTTAGTACCAACTGTACTGCTCAAGATGCGCATTTCGACGATGATTGTCTTCAGTGATGCAAGAGGCAACATTATTTGAAAGCAGAAAATTATATTAATGTTGAAGAGCTGATCAAACGAAATAAAGGTTCATATAAGCAAATTCTATGACAAGCTCTAGAATCAGTGATCAATTACTTTTAACAGCAGTTGTGTCAATTTAAAATCTAATTTATATTAACTCGTATTTTTGGGCAATTACCTTTGGACAGCAGGAAATACTTTGGGGAAACAAATTCTAGACTACAAGCTTAAGGTAAAAAGTCAAAAAAAAAATTCAACTTTATTGACCAACGGAACGAGTGAAAAACAACTGTGATATTCCTGACTTTGAACGAACGCATTGTCGAAAAAATAATGGTTGAATCTGGTTTAATAGCTAGCAGGAGCACCCACTTGTATGGCAGTTGTTTTTAACATCGCATATATTTCCGTTTATGTTTCGCTATATTGTCAAAGTGGGATGAAAACAACCAAATGCAAAATATACATTTGTTGAAGGCCGTACATTGACCTATAATGGTTTACTTTTTTAGCTCACCTGGCCCGAAGGGCCAAGTGAGCTTTTCTCATCACTTGGTGTCCGTCGTCGTCGACGTCCGGCGTCGTTAACTTTTACAAAAATCTTCTTCTCTGAAACTACTGGGCCAAATTTAACCAAACTTGGCCACTATCATTATTGGGGTATCTAGTTAAAAAAATGTGTGGCGTGACCCGGCCAACCAACCAAGATGGCCGCCATGGCTAAAAATAGAATATAGGGGTAAAATGCAGTTTTTTTGCTTATAACTCAAAAACCAAAGCATTTAGAGCAAATCTGACGGAGTAATATTGTTCATCAGGTCAAGATATATCTGCCCTGAAATTTTCAGATGAATCGGACATTTCGTTGTTGGGTTGCTGCCCCTGAAATGGTAATTTTAAGGAAATTTTGCTGTTTTTGGTTATTATCTTGAATATTATTATAGATAGAGATAAACTGTAAACAGCAATAATGTTCGGCAAAATAAGATCTACAAATAAGTCAACATGACCAAAATGGTCATTTGACCACTTTAGGAGTTATTGCCCTATATAGTCAATTTTTAACCATTTTTCGTATATCTTAGTAATCTTTTAGAAAAATCTTCTCCTCTGAAACTACTGGGCCAAATTTAACCAAACTTGGCCACAATCATCATTGGGGTATCTAGTTTAAAAATGTGTCCGGTGACCCGGCCAACCAACCAAGATGGCCGCCATGGCTAAAAATAGAACATAGGGGTAAAATGCAGTTTTTGGCTTATAACTCAAAAACCAAAGCATTTAGAGTAAATCTGACAGGAAGTAAAATTGTTGATCAGGTCACGATCTATCTGCCCTGGAATTTTCAGATGAATCGGATAATTGGTTGTTAGGTTGCTGCCCCTGAAATGGTAATTTTAAGGAAATTTTGCTGTTTTTGGTTATTATCTTGAATAT
The DNA here is from genome assembly GCF_963676685.1 of Mytilus edulis. Taxonomy (NCBI): domain Eukaryota; kingdom Metazoa; phylum Mollusca; class Bivalvia; order Mytilida; family Mytilidae; genus Mytilus; species Mytilus edulis. The sequence continues at coordinate 75,613,621 of NC_092352.1, forward strand.
TATTATAGATAGAGATAAACTGTAAACAGCAATAATGTTCAGCAAAGTAAGATCTACAAATAAGTCAACATGACCAAAATGGTCAGTTGACCACTTTACGAGTTATTGCCCTTTATAGTCAATTTTTAACCATTTTTCGTAAATCTTAGTAATCTTTTAGAAAAATCTTCTCCTCTGAAACTACTGGGCCAAATTTAACCAAACTTAGCCATAATCATCATTGGGGTATCTAGTTAAGAAAATGTGTCCGTTAACTCGGCCAAGAAACCAAGATGGCCGCAATGGCTAAAAATAGAACATGGGGGGTAAAATGCAGTTTTTGGCTTATAACTCAAAAACCAAAGCATTAAGAGCAAATCTGACAGGAAGTAAAATTGTTGATCAGGTCACGATCTATCTGGAATTTTCAGATAAATCGGATAATCGGTTGTTAGGTTGCTGCCCCTGAATTGGAAATTTTGAGGAAATTTTGCTGTTTTTTAGTTATTATCTTGAATATTATTATAGATAGAGATAAACTGTAAACAGCAATAATGTACAGCAAAGTAAGAACTAAAAATAAATAAGTCAGTATGACCAAAATAGTGAATTGACCCCCTAAGGAGTTATTGCCCTTCATAGTCAATTTTTAACAATTTTCTTAAAATTTGAAGATTTTCAATAACATTTTGCACAGATAAGTACTGTTATAGATAGAGATAATTGTAAGCAGCAAGAATGTTTAGTAAAGTAAGATCTACAATCAGATCACCATCACCAAAACACAATTTTGTCATGAATCCATCTGTGTCCATTGTTTAATATTCACATAGACCAAGGTGAGCGACACAGACTCTTTAGAGCCTCTAGTTTAAATTGTTATTTGAATGGAGAGTTGTCTCATTGACACTCACACCACATCTTCCTATATCTATTAGGTAAATGAGAAAATAATTTTGACTTCATAGCCAAAACTGTTCATACATAAGTCACTGACAAACAACACGACTGAAGAAGTTCAACAACAAATACAAATTAATCTAACAAAGACGCCAACAAAAAGTTTTAGAAGTAGAGCGTACTTACCTCGTAAAGAATACATTTTTTTCGATAAAGTGAAAATTAAAAATACAATGATATACAAAATTGAAATAACACTGTAAAACACCATGCGTCCAAACCTCACATCTGGACTTACCTGAACCAGTAGGGCCTAAATCAAAATCCAGATCCCCTAAAAAAAACTTCAGCAAATAGAATATATCACTCAAAAACATCTTGTACTATTTGTGAAGTAGACACAAAATCTTTGTGTCTGACTTTTTTGTTCATTTCGATGAAATTTTTCGGAGAAAAGGTCCAGACGGTCTTTGACATACCACCTTAATCTTTTGCTAAACATCGGAGAAGCAGCTGGATAGACTTCTGAGGTCACCGCTGTTGTCAAATTCGAGTTACATATCTAGAAAAGAAATAAATGAAGCGCTATCTGTGGTTTCCTGAGTCTCTAGTTTCTATGGTCTTCATCTTTTGTTCCAACTCATATGAAAATAAGACAAAAAGTCGGCTAGGAGAGTTTTGTTCCCATAGAAATGCTACAACCTCCTGGAAAATTCGTCCTCCAATTTCAACAAACATGTTGTCAATTAGACACGCCAACTTTCTGATCACGTGTTCTCGTTGTATTATGTTTTGTTTTAATTCATGAACACTGAAACGCTTCAAATTTTGTCGAGCCTTCTCTTGTCGAAAAATCGAGACATAGCGATCCTACATATCGTCGTCATCGTCAATGTCGGTGTCCTCGTCGTCGGCGGCCACAAATAATCAATCTGTGGTTAAAGTTTTTGAAATTTTAAAATCTTTCTTAACTATCCTGGATTTCTACCAAACTTGGACTGAAGCTTGTTAATGATCCTAAGATAGTATCCAGAAAGAAATTTTGTAAAAAAAATCCTCTTTTTTAGTATTTTATTTATAAATGGACTTAGTTTTTCTGCCAGTTAACATTACATTCACTCTGGTTCAAGTTTTCAAAAATTTTAATAGTTTTCTTAAAATAAACTCGGACAGAAGCTTGTTAATGATCATAAGATAGTATCCAGAAATAATTTTGTAAAAAAAATATTCTGTGAATCCGTATTTTATTTATAAATGGACTTAGTTTTTCTGCCAGTGAACATTACATTCACTCTGCGGTTAAAGTTTTTAAACTATCCTGGATTTCTACCAAATGTGGACAGAAAGAAGCTTGTTTATGATCAAAAGCTAGTCTCTAGTAGAAATAATTTTGTAAACAACAAATCCTGTTTATCCGTATTTTATTTATAAATGGACTTTTTTTCCAGTTAACATTACATAGTCATTTCATAAGGTAAGCGAGACACTGGGTTTCGCAGAACCTTTACACATTTTTTTATTTGAATCATAATAAGCATAAACAAGTTGAGTTTTGAAATCATAAAATTCATCAGCAAGTGCAAAACTTGATTTTCGATTGACTTATTGGAATTTCCAACAGCCAAGCATAGTCATATTTGTTCCAAAAGACAGATGATTGGTATGTTTAGGTTTTTTTTTTTGCTTATACGTCACCTTATTTGAAACAAACAGTCGTCTTATTCAAAACAAACATCTCTCTTTCCCCAGACATAGATATTGTTTTGTATTTTGGCACAACTTTTCTGAATTTTAGATGTTTAATGCTCTTCAGCTTTGTTTTTATACGACCGCAAACATTTTAATTTTTCGTCGTATATTGTTTAACTTTGTATTCAAATCGTTTTGATTCGTGGGCCACCGATAACTACATCTCACGAAACGAATTATAAACCTGGTATCATTGACGAGGTTATTTCTGACACTCCCTCCTGTTTTCTGTTTCTTTGAAATACTGATGGGATTAGTATTACCACGCTCATGACGCAATCTTTTTTTCTGGATGGTAAACTAAGAATGGGTTACAGGAAAATTGTATACTTTTTCAACACTATAACTTATAATGAACTATTGTTCAAGCATAATTGGATTGTTGTCACATCTATCTTAAAAATTATGATCCTCAATTTAAAAAAAAAAATGTTAAATAAATGTTTTGAATAGTGATATCAGTTTACAGTTTAATGGGATCACAAAATTGTGAAATGTTCTTGCAATTCAAATTAAATGATGAAATTATTGCAGATCCTAACTACAGCTTTATTTTTAAAACAGTTGCTTAAACGTTTTGTTTTAGTTTTGCTTAAAAAAAATAATATTAAAACATTGTGTTAACGAAATTTACATCAGATTCTATTCCTCACTTTGTTCATGTTGTTTATAGGTATAACCTGGTATTTGTATTTGTAAATGATGAGGTTTTTTGGTAGACCGAAACACGCGACTGGTGTACGCAATTTTAACCTTGGTATCTATGATAAGTTTGTATATCACTATAGATTTGTAATACAATATAAACATTAAAATGTTGGATGGTGTAGAGACATATTTGCCATATTAATAGCATGGTGTGCGAATACATAATTGACGAGTAGCAATTTGTTTCAAGGTTCCACTAAAGTCAAAATATAGGACACTACAGAAATATCTAAACTTTACCTGTAATATTCAACCTATAATGAATAAAGTCCTGAACTATGGAAACATATGTTCGTTTAAACATACTCTACATATACACACTGTAAAAATAGCAAATAAACTTAAAATTTGTATGTTGTGGTCAAACCGGTTTTGGGGGTGAACACTAAATTTTCCAAAATATCTGGAGGCCTGTGAGATGACTTAATTTGTATAAAATTGGTATAGACGAATATTGTTACATGTAATGCAGTACAAGCTAGTGTTTATTTGTCAAATAAATATGTTACAATGACATTTCTGTATTGTACCTTTGATATTCGTTCACTAAGATACATGAATTTAACTGAAACTCGTAAATCAATACATTTTCTTAAAAATCAACATTAGCTTGTACTGCATTATATGTTACAGTTTTCATTCATACCAATTTTAAACAAATTAAGTTATCTCGCAAGCCTCCCGATTTTTTGGAAAAATTATTGTTCACCCCCAAAACCGGTTTGGCCACAACATAAAAACTTCCAGTTTATTTACAATTTACACAGTGTCTATATGTCAAGTATGTTTAAAGGAACATATGTTTCCATAGTTTAGGACTTTATTCATTATAGGTTGAAAAATACAGGCAAAGTTTAGATATTTCTGTAGTGTCCTATATTTTGACTGAAGCTTAATATCTTTTTAGTCCACAAGGGATATACATACCATTATACTAAAATGAGGATTTTGATTTGTTTGATAGTTTTTATACGACCGCAAAATTAGAAAAATTTTTCGTCGTATATTGCTATCACGTTGGCGTCGTCGTCTGCGTCGTCGTCTGCGTCGTCGTCGTCGTCCGAATACTTTTAGTTTTCGCACTCTAACTTTAGTAAAAGTGAATGGAAATCTATGAAATTTTAACACAAGGGTTATGACCACAAAAGGAAGGTTGGTATTGATTTCGGGAGTTTTGGTCCCAACATTTTAGGAATTAGGGGCCAAAAAGGGCCCAAATAAGCATTTTTTTGGTTTTCGCACTATAACTTTAGTTTAAGTTAATAGAAATCTATGAAATTTTGACACAAGGTTTATGACCACAAAAGAACGGTTGGGATTGATTTTGGGAGTTTTGGTTTTAACAGTTTAGGAATTAGGGGCCAAAAAAGGGCCCAAATAAGCATTATTCTTGGTTTTCGCACAATAACTTTAGTTTAAGTAAATAGAAATCAATGAAATTTAAACACAATGTTAATGACTACAAAAGGAAGGTTGGTATTGATTTTGGGAGTTTAGGTCCCAACAGTTTAGGAATTAGGGGCCAAAAAGGGACATAAATAAGCATTTTTCTTGGTTTTCGCACCATAACGTTAGTATAAGTAAATAGAAATCTATGAAATTTAAACACAAGGTTTATGACCATAAAAGGAAGGTTGGTATTGATTTTGGGAGTTTTGGTCCCAACAGAATAAGGGGCCCAAAGGGTCCAAAATTAAACTTTGTTTGATTTCATCAAAATTGAATAATTGGGGTTCTTTGATATGCCGAATCTAACTGTCATGACTGTGTATGTAGATTCTTAACTTTTGGTCCCGTTTCAAATTGGTCTACATTAAGGTCCAAAGGGTCCAAAATTAAACTTAGTTTGATTTTGACAAAAAATGAATCAGTTAGGTTCTTTGATATGCTGAATCTAAAAATGTACTTAGATTCTTGATTATTGGCCCAGTTTTCAAGTTGGTCCAAATCGGGGTCCAAAATTAAACTCTGTTTGATTTCATCAAAAATTGAATAAATGGGGTTCTTTGATATACCAAATCTAACTGTGTATGTAGATTCTTCATTTTTGGTCCTGGTTTCAAATTGGTCTACACTAAAGTCCAAAGGGTCCAAAATTAAACTTAGTCTGATTTTAACAAAAATTGAAATCTTGGGGTTCTTTGATATGCTGAATCCAAAAATGTACTTAGATTCTTGATTATTGGCCCAGTTTTCAAGTTGGTCCAAATCGGGGTCCAAATTTAAACTCTGTTTGATTTCATCAAAAATTGAATAAATGGGGTTCTTTGATATACCAAATCTAACTGTGTATGTAGATTCTTCATTTTTGGTCCTGGTTTCAAATTGGTCTACACTAAAGTCCAAAGGGTCCAAAATTAAACTTAGTCTGATTTTAACAAAAATTGAAATCTTGGGGTTCTTTGATATGCTGAATCCAAAAATGTACTTAGATTTTTTATTATGGGCCCAGTTTTCAAGTTGGTCCATATCAGGATCTAAAATTATAATATTAAGTATTGTGCAATAGCAAGTCTTTTCAATTGCACAGTATTGCGCAATGGCAAGAAATATCTAATTGCACAATATTGTGAAATAGCAAAAATTTTTTTTTAATTAGAGTTATCTTTCTTTGTCCAGAATAGTAAGCAAGAAATATCTAATTGCAAAATATTGTGCAATGGCAAGATTTGTTTTTAATTGGAGTTATCTTTCTTTGTCCAGAATCAACTTAAATCTTTGTTATATACAATATACAATGTATATTCACTTTTTACTACCAACTGATAAATTAAAATAATCTTTACCATTCAGTGGTAACAAGCAGTTTTTTTACATCTTAATATTTTATGATGTATTTAAATGAGTAGTTATTGTTGCAAACTCCATTAGAAATTTTAATTGAGATTAGTTTTGGAATAAGGGAAAGGGGGATGTGATTAAAAAAATTGGGTTCAATTTTTCTCATTTGAAATTTCATAAATAAAGATCTATTACTGTCATTATCTTAAAACTACTGTAACGAAATGTAAACTTTATTTGTAAAAAACATAAGAAACGAAATTTCACTTGCATCTAACAAACATCATCAAACACCATATACACCACTAACTTATATGTTAAACATTGTTTCAATAGATCTATTGTTACATGTACTTTTATAAGATTGTAGATATGTTACGTTAACGAATCATTAACCTTCTTAAATGCATCAGTATAAAGAAAGTATTACGAGTAACAGTTTAAAAAATAAAGATTAGATATCATGAAAATCATTGAACAGACACAAGTACAAATTGAGCTTTTTATACGACCGCAAAAATTGAACAAATTTTGGTCATATATTGGTATCACGTTGGCGTCGTCGTCCGAAGACATTTGGCATTCGCACAATAACTTTAGTATAGGTAAACAGAAATCTATGAAATTTTAACATAAGGCCTATGACCACAAAAGGAAGGTTGGGATTGATTTTGGGAGTTTTAGTCCCAGATTCTTAATTTTTGTTCCTGTTTTCAAATTGGTCTACATGAAGGTCCAAAGGGTCCAAAATTAAACTTAGCTTGATTTTAACAAAAATTTAATTCTTGGGGTTCTTTGATATGCTGAATCTAAACATGTACTTAGATTTTTGATTATGGGCCCAGTTTTCAAGTTGGTCCAAATCGGGGTCCAACATTATTATATTAAGTATTGTGCAATAGCAAGAAATGTTCAATTGCACAGTATTGCGCAATAGCAAGAAATCTTCAATTGCACAGTATTGGAGTTATCTTTCTTTGTCGAGAATAGTAATTGAATCAACGTAAATCATTGTTTTATACAATATACAATGTATATTGACTTTTACTACCAACTAATAAATTAAAACAATCTTTACCATTCAGTGATTACAAGCACTTTTTTACATTTTAATATTTTATGATGTATTTAAATGAGTAGTTATTGTTGCAAACTCCATTAAAAATTTGAATTGAGATCAGTTTTGGAATAAGGGAAAGGGGGATGTGAGAAAAGAAATGGGGGCGGGGGGGTCAATTTTTATCATTTCAGATTTCATAAATAAAAAGAAAATTTCTTCAAACATTTTTTTGAGAGGATTAATATTCAACAGCATAGTGAATTGCTCTAAGAGAAAACAAAAATTTTAAGTTCATTAGAACACATTCATTCTGTGTCAGAAACCTATGCTGTGTCAACTATTTAATCACAATCCAAATTTAGAGCTGAATCCAGCTTGAATGTTGTGTCCATACTTGCCGCAACCGTTCAAGGTTCAACCTCTGCGGTCGTATAAAGCTACGCCCTCCTGAGCATCTGGTTTGCTTAATGTCGAGGCAAACTATATTGTGATACATAACCATATAAGGCAGTGCAATATGTATACAACATAAAAAGTCCCAAAAAAAATGAGTCCTCAGAGCTCAATCTTCAAGTTCGTTCTTTACCTTGCATTTGTTTTTAACTTTTCTGATTCTCGAGTCTTTAGTGAGTCTTTTGTAGACGAAACAAGTGTATGGCGCACGAAATTTGAATGCTGGTATCTATGATGAGCTTATCTAATACAAATATTCACAATAATGCCAGGATGAATATCAAGAATGTAGTAATAAGTTACAAAATAAAATTAAATCGATACTTTATAAAGTTCTTGCGTCCGAGCCGCTAGATATCAACCTCCATCAGATAAGAATGCACAAAGCCGAATATTTGGAAGCTGTGTATGTTTTAGCATCGAAATGGTTTTAAGAGATATGATAACAACGGTAAAAATTAAGTGTTTCTTTCACGCTGTCACTGTAGACAACACATATTGTAAGAAGAACGCATTTGATAATGTCTTGTGATGGTAGAAGACCCCTTTTACCAGCAATGTTGACAATTCTCTTGTTTTGTCTATTGTCTACTTTTTGGAATTTTGGGTCTTCAATGCTCTTTTACCATATGCTTGTTTGGTTTTCTGACTATTTTGATCTTAGCGTCACTGATGAGTACTATGTAGATAAAACGTGCGTCGGGCGTATTAAATTATAAGTTGAACCCAGGATTTTTTCTTAAAATTTCCTGTACCAAGTCAGGAAAATGGCAGTTGTGATCTCATAGCTCGTTTCTGTGTGTGTTATATTGTCGTTTGGTTTTTGTTGTTGCACTGCAGTGTTTCTGTTGATTCGCTGTTCCGGATTTGTTTTCTCTCAATTTATTTATGACTTTCGAACAGCAGTATACTACTGTTGCCTTTATCTAGTGTACAATATACATCAACTTTATTAAAGTCCTTTTACAATGTAAAAGGAGTTCAGCGGCAATGTTTCATAAAAATAAAGACTGAATATTCTGTTTCACATGTTTCTTTATTCATTATAAACAGTAAATTATATACATTCGTGACTTTCAAAAATTCAAATGTAGAATATCCATACAAGTTAACACATTTGAGACTTGTAGTGAAATATTAAATTTATTATAAAATACGGAATTTGGTAATTCTTTGAAACCCCATGCATCAAACAACAACGGTCATTGCTACACATGGCTTATGAATATAGGTCAAGATGAGTAATTTGTTCAATAAATGGTAATATTATGCAGCACCAAATCATGTATACCGTTATCCTGAGATTTCTTCAAAGTCAAAATAGTTCATGTTCTGTGTTCCATATGCTAAATTTGTTCTTAGGGAATAGCTTCCTGCACTGTGTATTACACTTGCAACGATACTAAACATTGAACTGTAATTTCAACAAAATCGGAACATCAAATGATCTTTGAAATGAATTTAGAAATACATTTGTGTAGAACAAATGTGTTCCATAACAAGATCAGTTTTCTTTATCATAAAACAAATGAAACAGAACATATTCCAAAACTGCACCCTTAGCTTTTAAAACCCACAAGCACATACCTAACAAAAAAATCAGAAAACATAACGATAATGATGATCTAAGTTCAAAAAAAGTTTCAAAATATTGGAAATAACCAATATCGTATTAACAAAATGCTTAATCTTTTGCTTTTTACAGTAAATATATTTCCTATTTAGGTACCAATTTCTTGAGCAAATGGTCAAAGTTTGCTGTGTGACGTCACAACTGTAAGATGTGCAAATCGTTCAACATAGGCTAGCCCCTTTAAAAAACATCATCTTAGAGAATATGCATAAAATATAAAAGATTGTGAATCCTAGCTTAGTGTCATCATATAGTGTACACAATAAGTAGGACATAGGAAAGAAGAATACATGTATTCAATATGCACCAGGCAGTTATAATTTAAATGTTTAAAAATAATTGGAAGCAAAAATAACAAGACTGTTACTAAAAAAACAAAAAATCTCACAACTTTTAACGAAAAATCTCAATAGCTAACACACATATAAATCTAAAAATTATTATAATAATATACCATGAGAAGAATAAATCTAAACTGAAAATAAATTTAACTACGTGCAAAAAACACAAAAATAAAATATAGGCATAACACACTTGAGTAGGACAAATACTATTAAAATCAATAACAATGTTATTTATTCTCAGATATACAAATGTAATGCTGGCTGGTATTCTTAACGTAAAAACATCACATACTTGTAACTTCAAGTATACACAAATAAAAAACGTGTTGACCACGAGTTATGTCAATACACATTTATTCATCCAAATTAGAACATTTCAATATGAAATGTTGTATAAAAAGACTAATGAGACAAAGCATCTGATTCGTCCTGTTTTCCTCCTGTCATTATTGACTGGAAGGTCAAGTATTATCCTAGTTTTAGGACATACAATGTTCTTCACAAAATTTCCTTAACGGAATGTTAAACCAGGTCCCTCTAAGCTTTAGCTCGCTCACTTGTTTCTTGTGTGGAATCCACCTCGTGCAAAACGGAATTGAATCTGTCAAGGAAGATATCAACATGTCGTTTCTCTAAGGTAAGAGTTGGTCTAAATCTGATAGATTTCTCACCACAGCCACCACAATTGACACCTACAAATCAAACAATAGAAGTAACTGCATTATAAACTTATTATTATATCGACTTATTCTAAAGGTATTGCCACGGTTTTTTTTTAATGTCTGAATTTCCATTAATCTTTAAATTTCAACATCAGTGGTCCATGTTGAGCACGCTTGCTTGATATGTTGCAGCTATCATTTGATCAGTCAGTAAATGACATGCTCCAAAGAAAAGGTTTATGACAATACCAATTTTTTTCTTACAGTGTCAAAGATATTATCTATTCCCTTACTATCTTTGCTTTATAAAAAAAAACTGACTTGATTTAATTATTCCGTCCTGAATTTTCATGAAATGTGTGTCCTTTATGTTTAGCGATCTGATGGTTTACTATCATCAGGAACGCTCAACCCTTAACATCTAAATACTAGCAAACATACTTTATCTCAAACGTTTTGTTCTATTTAGATATATCATTTTACAAATTGGTGTATGCATTGATCCGTATGCGCCTACTCAGTAAAAACAGTTGCTCCTTCAACTGTCTCTTGCATTTACATAGATAACCTCAGCTTTAAAGATTAATTTCGAGCATCAATTGCATGCAAAAATACCAACCGGGTATCTTTGATAATGTTTCTAACACTAGCTTACCTTTAGCTCTGAGCCTGGATATCACTTTGTCACGTACTTCCATCGACGGCATATCAATAGACCCATAACAACCAAGACCTCTGAGTCTACTCAGTAAATAAGGATATTGTGTCTGTAAAAGTAAGTATGATTAACAGTGGCTTATTCTCACAAAATCTACTGAAATAAGAAAACAGATCAACATGCTTGAAGCAGGAAAGAATATAAGCTCTGCACAACTATTTATAAATAGATATATTTATCAGGAGCCTCTTGCCTTTGTTAGTCTTGTATGATTTATAATTTAAGTTTCTTGTATATAATTCGAAGTTCAGTATGACGTGCATTATCACTGTAGTAGTATACATATTTTTTTAGGGGCCAGCTGAAAGACGCCTACGGGTGCGGGAGTTTCTCGCTAAATTGAAGACCCATTGGTGGCCTTCGGCTGTTTTCTGCCCTTTGGTCGGGTTTTTGTCGCTTTGACATATTTCCGATTTCCTTTCTCAATATTACAATCTTTCTGAATTCAATGGTTGGTACATATATATACATTAAAGATATAACTGATATACTGTTCATCAACCAAAAAGATTGATAAAAAATCATCCTCAAATAGAACATAGATTACTAAGTATAAAATGAATAATGAGCAAGTCTACGTTATTTGCTTTAATCTCATTCTTGTGTAAAACATGAACTGAATCATTTTGAATTTTTGAAAAACTAAGAATTTTCTTACCCACAGGAGTAGATTACCTTAGTCGTATTTGGCACAACTTATTGGAATTTTGGGTCTTTAATGCTCTACAACTTTGTATTTGTTTGGCTTTGTAACAGTTTTGATCTGAGCGTCACTGATGAGTCTTATGTGGCCCTAAATTATAATCCTGGTACTTTTGATAACTATCATTTGCCAATCCAATTTACCTGAAGACCTTTTAATCCACCAAACAAATATTTTCCAGTGTCATTGACTCTTGCCAATAAATTCTGCTCCTTGATAACTTTAACTACAGCTTCTAATAAGACGACCTTTGATGGATCTCCTACCCAAGTGTTGAAGATACGTTGAGCCTGAAAATAAATAAATGTATACATTGGATAAATATCGCATGATAAGTCATATAAGCAGTTTGTGAAGTCAATTATCACGAATTACAAGTATGGTAATTAGAGTAAAAGTAAAATCACAAAAATACTGAACTCCGAGGGAAATTCAAAACGGAAAGCCTGTACAATCAAATGGCAAAATCAAAAGCTCACAAATACATCAAACGAATGGTCAACATATGAAGAAAATGGTGGTTTTCTAGCTAGCTAAATATCTCACGGCATATCAATAGATCTGAATAGACGAAATGCAGTTTCAAATCAGTGCTCGATAAGTTCATATCAATTCAATAAATTGAAAATGCATTTTTACCTTAAAAGGTCATTCGATGGGATCTAAAAGGACTTTAAGATAAAAGCATTAAGTCGTATTCCGATTGTGAGCTATTGTCAGATATGTACAGTGCACTTAGTGCACTTAGTGCAGACATTTCTAATATGTTACTAGATTTTTAGATTGAATCGGAACCTTCTCTGCAGTTATTCGCGGAAGAAGGGGATATATAAAACTATGGAATGAAATAGTTGATAGTATAGTCCGTCGACGAGAAAGAAATCTGAATGAAAAATAAAATTCTTTATTGAAACGATTAGGGAGAAGAGAAAATAAAAGTAAAATTTCAATATGAGGTAAGTTAAAGTAAAGGATTAATTGACTTTTTAAAAACAACGGCTGGTGTTTGTTATTTTCTCCTCATATTGATTTAATAAAAACTTTAATCAATGATTTAATAAAAACTTTAATCAAAATCGCATTAATGATTTGATGTAAAGGGGGCACCTTAGTAATTAGGAGTACAAGGTCCATATTTGAAAACAAATTGGCTGCAATTTAACATATAGAATACAATTTGTCTATTCTTAGATAGGTGCACCTGGCGAATCTGTGCCTTTTAAATCCAACATAGTGTTTTATATTTTTAGACATCTTCATGCTTGTTTTATTAAATCAAAAAGAGTAAGACAATTGGGTAATAACACATTACCTCATGTGGCCTATAGTGTTCTTTGTAGTAGAATCCACCAGTCAACATTTTCTTACTAAAGGCAACAATGTCTGGAGATTCCTTCAGGTTGAAATGTTCATGGGCCCAAAATTTTCCCGTGGAACCACATCCAGTTTGAACTTCATCTATTGCTAAACTAACATCAAACTACAAAAATATGTTCAATTAGAAAATTATTGTGAAACGCGCGTCTGACGTACTAATATAAAATCCTGGTACCTTTGATAACTATTGTATAATAGTACTAAATTGAGTCATGTCCAAGCACTAATGATGATGAAGAAATCACAGCATTTTAATTGAAACATGCAGAAAATATTTCTTAAATTATTATTTTCTAATTATTTACACTAATTATTTATTTTATATTACTGACAGTCCATGCCTGCTCATTTGTTCTTGTTTGGTTGGGTTCGTGTCGCTCATGTTTTTGGTTTTCTGTGGTGTGTATTCCTTTGGTGGTTCTTTGTTTAATGACATGACAATGTCAGTTAGCTTTCAACTTAAATATTTGACTATCCCTTCGGTATTTCCTGTCTCTCTTTTGAAGTTAATGAATTTACTACTTCGCTAAAAAAAATCATTTCATTTAGGAATTCACCTTTGAACAAACTTCCTGCAATCCTTGGAAAAATTCAGCTGAAGCAAAGTTGTCTCCCCCTTCAGCTTGCATGGGTTCTATAACACAGCCGACTACTGGTCTCCCGGATTTATTCCATGAGACAATTAGATCTTCAACCTACAATTACATCATTATATGTAATAACATATGCACCAAATAATCATTTTGATCTTTCAGAGAGTAATTACACAATAATTATGTATGTACACCTCAGGAGAGCCAAATATTTCTATGATTAAACTTTTTTCTTAACCTGAATTTTGGGTTTATATGACTGTAAAAAAATCCAATGATAGTACACTTCTTTTTTTGTTACAGCCCTTCGAAAGTATGCAATAATGATGATTTTCCCATTTTTCATCAGTTTTTGCCAATCATTTGGCTATTATCGTGAAAAAAAATGACAGTTCCACAATTAAACTTTTTTTCATACTTTCAATAAAGATGTATTGACCAATCTGAATAAATTTAACTTTAAAAAAAAACTATAGGTAGGTGTTAATATAATAAAGTTTTATCATATTTTGATGCTTTTTCGTGTCAAATTTACCATGCTGTCAATTTTTCTCTCAAAATGCATATAGTTAGTTTCTGTGTCATTTTGGTCTCTTGTGGAGAGTTTACTCATTGGCAATCATATCACATCTTCTCTTTTTATATCATCTCAAGTTATTTGTTCTAAATGATTGAAAAAATACATATCTACAAAATTTGAAAAGAAAAGTGATATGGGATGTGCATGTTTCTGGTAAAATCAATTTGTGTTCCTCTCACCCGTTTTATCAAATTTTTGTCTAAAAAGACTGCCTTGATTGGTAATAAAGTTTGAAAAATTTATTACTCAAAAGCAACTGATTGTAAATATACAAATTTTTCACAGAGTTTAGTTTGATTATGATTTTTATCAAATTCATTGCTATTTTCCATTTGTATCACATGTTTTTGGAAATAATTCCAGAACGAGATTTCAACGAGACTGAAACGTCAGAAGAGAAACATCCTTAAGTGTAGAATATTTCGCTTGAACCTTGAACAATTATTCTCCACTATCTTAGCATTGTTAGAGGCTAGTATGATAAAGGTTTGAGTGACAGCGATATGAGATGAATGTAAAGTAGCGATGTTAAACTTCAACATGCACTACCCTATGACATCTTGTAGTTATATTTATTGATCAGTTTTGTCTAGGATAATCTGATTGAGAACAACGACTCCATAAACTAATAGACCTGGTTTTTTTTTAACTGTCACTGATCGACCAAATTATACAAGAATGACTATGTAGTTTCATATAAGGCATATTTAAGGAATGAAGAAAAACGGCTAACCATTTATATAAGTAAAAGCACACATATGTTTGAACACCAATGAAATGAATCCAAAAATGAAGTAATGTATTGGATAAGTATTGTAACTATGGTTATGTTGATATGTTTTCTGCAACTTACTACTTAGATTTAAAAAAAAAAAAAAAAAAAAAAAAAAAAAAAAAACTCTAGCCATCAATTTTAACCCAGACAAATAGCGATTATTGGTATTTACCCCCTGTAAACCCCCTCTCAGTTTTCTCTCAACAATAAAAGCAGGAGAGAAAATTTATGTTCTTATTCATAAATTTGACCACACAGCTTTATTGATTTCCCTTACACTAGAAACACAACTGCATGACATTGTGTATATGTCATGGATGCACTGATATAATCAATGGTATGGATATATTTTTAGTTTGTCACTTTCATCGACACAAGCTGTCTACCTTTTAAACGTTTACAAACACCTGTTACAATTTATATATAGGTATATACAAAAGAAACAACGGTCTGCTGACTGAAAGGAGATATTCTGTGTGGAAATTTTCCAGAATCAATTCAACAACAATCACAAGTGAAAGTATATGATAGCGATTTTTGGATGATGCATGAATAAGGGCAACAGTAGTATACCACTGTTCGAGATTCATAAATCGATTGAGAAAAAAACACATCTGGGTTACAAACTTAAGCTGAGTAAAACACATTAAATATAAGAGGAGAACAACTAAATAACAGAAACACAACATTAAAATGTAACATAAAGCGTGTTTCTGAAATATCTCGCATCAATCAGATATGACTGATGCCAAAACGTATTGAATACAAAAATATGTAATAGTAAAGAACATAAAAATAGAGCCTTTAAATGGTCATTAATGTCTATAAGGACATATTTCTTAATAGAGGTGAACTACATTTCGTACAAAATATATCAAATGTATAAACTGAGGGGGGATAGGAGGGGTCCTGATCCCGAAATCCCGGACTTAAAAAAACGAATTCCCGAGGTCCCGAATTTAAATAAAGTAAATCCCGACGTCCCGAAATTCGAAAAAAGGATTCCCGGATCCCGAAAGGGTCAATCCCGAAATCCCGACCTTAAAAACACCCGATCCCGGAGTCCCGATAAAGGTCCTATCCCCCCTCTAAACTGATATTAGTAGAATTATATCGACACTAAATCACTGGCTATAAAGAGTATGGTACCTTCAGGGAGTAACAGTCTACCGACAACCGAGTAATCCCGAATGATACCGATGTCAGGAGAAGGGAAATCAAGTTGCAATGTCATTCACAACACTTGTGTCACTTTGATCTTGGTTTTACAATACACTGCCCCCTTTTTTGTCAATAATCTGCATACCTGATACTCCTATACATACCTCTTCCAAACACCTTCTCTCCTCAGCTTGATTTTCCCTTACATTTTCCTCCAAGGGATATTTGAGTATTGGGAAAGACGCCATAGGCCAATATGGTACAGGAAAATCAAGTTTATGGACGGGTTTACTGTGCGTAATGGCTAAAGCTCCTGAAACATATAGCACAATGAATTAAAATATCGTTTCGGTTAAAGCTAATCGAAATATATGATGCTGAATAAGACGATTGCAAACAGTTTGACCACGGTACTTATAAGATGAACATGCAGTCTCATGATAACAAGCATATACTGCTACCGTCCACAAAGAGTCATTGGGATCAAAACCTTCTAAGACCCGGATGTAAAAACAACAAATATCGATAACTGTAATAGTCAAATGATTTCTTTTTTCATAGGATTAACGTCAAATTAAACAGTTTTTATGAAATTGTTATTCTTGTTATCTATAAATTAATTAATGAAATATTACCCATTGTACGTCCATGAAATGCATTTTTGAAGGACAGAATACATAAATCTGGACATCCGGGTGGTACACCTGAGATGCAAGTCTGTAGTTCTTCTTTAGATGGAGGTTCACCTCCACGTTTCTTTCTCTGTGGATAGAAAAAAATATTTATAAATGAAAATCTTATGTTTTTATACTATAAGAATTTGGAGTTACCTAAATGACAGTAACATATATGAAAGATCATGGTATATAGCAAAAAGGGGGAGGATGGGGTGATGTCATTAGAATTCCTGAAGAAAATACAGCATTCTTTCGCTAATACCGAAACCGAATTATTAATGCTAGAATACCGATAAGTGTACCCTCCGAGATCACCCAAAATTGAATGTCAAATCCCGACGACCCCCCAAAAAAGGTCCTTCCGCCCGTAATTGCATTGCGAAAGGTAATATGATATTTAATGACTTACTTGATACGCAATAAACATGGCTTTCATTCCATGTTCGATAGAACAGGCACCACATGCCATTGTTTGAATCTCATTTAGTCCTGGAGGCGCCACCTAAAATGGAAATAAATTTGTCAAACAGTAAAAAAACTCTTTATAGTAATAATATCAAAGGTAGTTATACCAACAGGAAAATCAAAGGTCTTATCTTTATAAAAACCATATATTGTATTAGACTATTTACCGGATTTGTTATAACATAAGCAACACGACGGGTGCCACATGTGGAGCAGGATCTGCTTACCCTTCCGGAGCACCTGAGATCACCCCTAGTTATTGGTGGGCTTCGTGTTGCTTATTCTTTAGTTTTCTATGTTGTGCCATGTGTAGTATTGTTTGTCTGTTTATTGTCTTTCATTTTTAGCCATGGCGTTGTCAGTTTATTTTCGATTTATGGGTTTGACTGTCCCTCTGGTATCTTTCGTCTCTCTTTTGTAGTTGACAGGTTTTGCATTTGAAAGGCTTGAAACACAATGGAAAAGTTTATTGCAATTTAGTTTTAAACTGTTTTGAACATTTTATAACATTTGTATATCGCATTACATAGTTTTTTTTAACTGTTATCTCAACAAATTGGAATACTAACTCATACATGAAACCATTGGCACAAAATGAAAACAAGAGTAAGTATTTATTAGTGATGGGGAATGTTCTATGTACATACCGCTAACAGTGACGATTGCAGACGTTTATTAGTGATGGGGAATGTTCTATGTACATACCGCTAACAGTGACGATTGCAGACGTTAATTAGTGATGGGGAATGTTCTATGTACATACCGCTAACAGTGACGATTGCAGACGTTTATTAGTGAATGGCGAATGTTCTATGTACATACCGCTAACAGTGACGATTGCAGACGTTTATTAGTGATGGGGAATGTTCTATGTACATACCGCTAACAGTGACGATTGCAGACGTTAATTAGTGATGGGGAAGATAAGATAAGATAAGATAATTTTATTAACCAATCATGGTGCCCAAAATTTGAGCTATACAATCAAATGAATTACAAAATAAAGCACAGAAAATGATTAGAATGATTAAAGTACATTTAAACAAAAAACCACATGAATACACATTTACACTAATTAACCTGATATAAACCAAGTTATTGACAAAACATAGTTGTTATGGGTGCCAATGTGACCTGGAGAAATTACATAAATCTTTAGGATAGTTCTAGGTCTATGGGAGACATCTCCTGATCAATTTTATTTCCTATATATATATATATCTATATATATTTTTCTTCTATATTTTTTTTTTCTTTTTTTTTTAATAGACATTAAGTAAACAAATATTTTTTTCAAACAACAATATTTTCTATAATTTTCTTTCGTTCTTCAAAAAGGGAGTGCAATAAATTAGATAAGTTTGAAGTAACAAACAAATCTTCAGATGAAAGAATCCAAACAAATTTCATTTCATCAGATAATCTTAAATTTTTTTGAATTTAGGATTTAAATTAGATAGATGTTGAGATCGAGTATCTTTTAGAACAGGACATTTTAAAAGAAAATGTAGTTTGTCTTCAACTGCGTTTTTACATAGCTTACACTTTCTGTCTTCAGCTTTAATTCCAATATACCTCCCTCTTTCAATTTCAAGATCATGACAGCTAGTTCTAAATCTTGAGATTATTTGCCTGTCTTTTTTTGAATTCATTTTTAAATATGGTTCAAACATAAAAATATTTTTAAATTTTCTGTAAGTTCTTAATTTATTGCCAGATTGTAAATTAGTACACTTCCCAGAATTGCTTTCTAAACTAGCTAACCAGCTTTCTTTAAATTTAATAGTTAAAGATGTTTTTACTTTTTTTAGAATATGGTTTTGTTTAAAGTTTGACTGGTTAACAAATAGATATTCTAAGTCTAGAAATTTAAATATATGTTTAATGCTTCCTATCCAAGATTCCTGGTTATGTTTGTCTATAGAATGAGATAGATTTATGGCTTCCCTTAGAATAATATTTGAAGGTTCAATATCTTTCATAAGATGGATCCAATATTTTACCATGTAAAATGGAATGTTCTATGTACATACCGCTAACAGTGACGATTGCAGACGTTTATTAGTGATGGGGAATGTTCTATGTACATACCGTTAACAATGACGATTGCAGACGTTTATTAGTGATGGGGAATGTTCTACATGTATGTATTACCGCTAACAGTGACGATTGCAGACGTTTATTAGTGATGGGGAATGTTCTACATGTATGTATTACCGCTAACAGTGACGATTGCAGACGTTTATTAGTGGTGGAAAATGTTCTACGTACATACTGCTATAAACAGTGACGATTGCAGACGTTTTTTAGTGATGGGGAATGTTCTATGTACATACCGCTAACAGTGACGATTGCAGACGTTTCAGCCAGTCTCCTGGTGGGTACACGGCAAGTGCTGGTCTGTTAATAAAGGTTGACTGAAATGGAGGAAAAGAACAATAAATAGAAGGAAGGTCATTCTTTTTTACTTTCGGCTCTTTTTTTGGTTTGCGTGGTTTTTTTTCAAATATTTCGATAGAAGTGTTTATTCGTCCGCTTTGTCAGCGTGTTTCCCTAGCAGCCTTTTCTTCATGTTTTGGTCGCTCCAACTTAATCAATCGTACTAATATATATATACTTTATACTACGCTGCAGCTGAATTCGGGCTTAATTAGGAAATGTGGTACCAAACGAGTACACACATGTTATAATGACAGATTTGTTTGACAGTAATTTTGATTGCTGACTGTCTAAAAATGTTTATTTGTGTTCTACATGAGCGTGGTGCTTTGTATTATTTGTTTTTCATTCGTTTTTATATTCGTTAAAAAAATTAAAATGATTTTTTTTAAATGCAAAATAAACTTTTCTATGTCTATGTGTATGTGTATCTATGTCTATGTCTACAGTTAAAACTATGAAATGTTATTAATTCTGCAATAAGGTAATGCCGCCATATTTTTCCTGTTTTTTTTTTTTTATTTGTCAAAAGAAAGACATGTGATGAAATGCGTTCTTTCTTTATCTTCTACATATTTTAAAGCACGAATCTAGGACAAACGAAGCATCAAATTAGCATACAGACAAAACATTTCAAATTGATTTGTGCTTAATTAAATAATATATAAATCTATGTGATCAGTACACAGAATGCAGTAAAATATTTCGTCATCTACAAGTTACACGATTACCTCGATGATTTATAAATCTCCTCTCCGTCCATAATCCAGTTTGGATCACTACAATATGAATATGTTATCTAACAGAAAGTCTTTAACATGAGATTAAACTGTCAAAATGCATGGTATCGCTCAGCAAACCCAAAGAAACTAGAGGACTACATGTGCCTGTATCGCTAACCTAGTGAAAAATCGTCTGTTTTCTATCAAGGAATTTTGTATAAAAATATTAATTACTGGTATTCTTTTTGTGTTGCTGGTTACTTTTGAATTTACGAGTTTAACCTAGCTTCTATCATAGTTAAATAGCAGCAAAACGACCCCTTAAAAACAGTTAAAATCTACTTTCAGAGTACATATATCTTGCAATGCTGATAATTTTTCAATTAAATCCTACTCCTAGTTTTCATATTGTTAATATTTCATGGACAATAATTCAAAAACAGGTTGGCTGATTGTTCATAGATCTTTTTTAGATTTTTTTTTATAAAAAATGTACAAAAATCACATGACAATCTTTAAGCGCGTTTTCTCTCTAACTGCTATGATAATGAGATATAAACCAAAACTGTAATTTGATCAATTTTAACTATCGTAAGATATGATTATCATGTTGGTTGATCAACCTGGACCAAACTTCAAACTTTATATTTGACGTCCTACAGATGAAGCAGACACACTTTGATTTCAATCCATTGAGCAGTTTCAATGCAGATTTTTTAAAGAGAAGTTTAAGGGCGACGAACGACATGACGATGGATGGACAACGGATGCAAAGGGATGGCATAAACTCACACGACTCGTCGGGTCAGATGAGCTGAAAATGGTATTGGTCAAATTATAAAGTCGTTTAAGATATATGTAAATTATAGTCAACTCGTAAACGTTTCTTCAAGGGTTCCTTGACAAAGTCAATAATCAAAACAAAACCGTTAATATCTTCGAAAACAGTTTCAGAATAAATGCCATTGCCTTATCTTTTCTGGGTTTTTTAAAAGCATTCGTATAAATACGGGAAGATTTCCTCAAAATCACATTTCAGTAGCATCAAAACATGCAACATACGTTTTGTCGAAGACCGGAATTGTATAAATGATATCAAATAAACAAACAAGTGTCTATTGTGAATTGACAAACATACATTTTGAAAATGGGATGTATTCAATTATAACGTATGCTGTTTCCAAATATCAAAGAATCGGTCAAATATAAGAGAATTGCTGAAGTGTATATTTTTTTTTATCATTATAACATATAAATTGTTCTGCAATTAGCTTATCTAGGATCCAAACTCTTGCACTATATGAGCCAAGGTTTCTGCTATGAAGCTTGAAAATGGTCAGAATATGCACAAATAAAAGCTTTTAATTTTGCCTTCATTAAGGAATTTTTTGGTTGTAATGTTTTAGAGCCCTAGAAAGGAACTAAAAACGCTTGCTCAAAACAGTCATCCTTTTAGAAATCACACCACAAAATAATGATACACATACAAAAAAAGGCTAGTACACGATTCATTGCAGACACGTTGTATTTGCAAAACATATAATGCATTAGATAAATTATAATTCATATCAAGACATACTCTTAAACATATGTTTAACCTGGGACATAATATATTTGTATAATAGTCCAAAGGTTTAACATTATCAAAATATAATTTTCGTTACAAACGTGCAATGATTTAGACTTGCAAATGTGATGTGATATATACGAGTTTTATTTAAAATACGTTGCTTGTATCAAAATATTCTTTCCATGGTTTCACAATCAAAATGGTTCATAGTAGAAATTTTTAAGCATCGCTTCACTCCTAAAAGAGTTGGTCTACAATTTGTACCTTTTACCTGTAATTTTGGCACATATCTATATAAATCGTAGTTATCTCTTAAATATTCATTAATATATAGTACTTTATCTTACCCAGTGTTGTATGCACATTTATTAACAATCTTATACCTAGATTGTATTCAAAGACAAAATTAATACCGTTATCACATGCCAACATACCATTGCTTATTAAAAAATCATGAAATGTGAAAAAGAGGTAAAAATTATTGAAATGAACTTACCAAATTTTCCTCATTCCTAATTGTCTCGACCAAACTTGGGTGATTATAACCTAGGATAATACAAATGTAAAGAGATCTAGCATTACTCGACCAAACTTGGGTGATTATAACCTAGGATAAACAATAATACAAATACATTCCTTATTGTCTCGACCAAACTTGGGTGATTATAACCTAAGATAATACAAATGTAAAGAGATCTAGCATTATTGATTGCTTGTCAAGTGACAAATATTTCAATCGTTTTCATGACTTATAAAATATATGGGGAATGAGTCCATGGGACACAGAAAATGCCCCCGTTTTAATATAACGTTTTAAAAGGATTTAACTTAAGAACTGTAAAATTGACACTAACCAAATTTGTACTTGATCTGAGTTTTGTGGTAATAAGCATTGTTTATAATAAGTGTCATAACATTAAGTTGAGGCAAACTCAAGTTAAACGTAAACGAAAAAAATCACCAATTGTTCCATTTTTAAAGGGGGCATAACTATAGAATGGTTAAAGTGACGCCAGCAAAATTCGAACTTGATCTGTGTTTTGTGGTTACTAGCATTGAGCCTAAACCTCATAATATTTGGTTGAGGCAAACTCAAGTTAGAGAACGGAAACAAATATTTCATCAACGTTTCTACTTGTAAAGGGGCATAAGTTTAGAACGGTAAAAGTGACGCCACCAAAATTCAAACTAATTCACCTAATCTGTGTTTTGTGTTATTAAGCATTGTGGATAAGTGTCATAACATTTGGTTGAGCCAAACTAAAGTTAGAGAAGAGAAACGAAACATTCATCCTTTTTTTTTCATTTGTAAAGGGCATAACTTTAGAACAGTGAAAGTGACACCACGAAAATTCAAACTTGATTTGTATTTAGTGGTGAGAAGCATTGGTGAGAAGCATTGTGGATAATTTTCATAACATTTGGTGTAGGCAAACTTAAGTTAGAGAACGGAAACCAATAACTCAGCAATTCTTCCAATTGTAAAGGTAATAAGCATGTGTGTAAGTTTAAAAGCATTTTATTGAGACACACTAAAGAAAGGGAAAAGAAACAAACACCCGAACTTACGTATAGACAAGGGTAAAACGTAATGCCCCCCCCCCTTAAAAATTAGAGAATACAGGAATGATGGACCCTCGTCCAGAATGGTTAAAAATTGAGGTAATAGTTCAGATAATAATACTAACCAATAGGAATAGAGGCTATCTGTGTAAACATGTCAAGCATGACGTTCCCATCTACATCCACGAGGTAGTTCCCAAAACTTTTGTCATAGTCAACAAAAAATTGTACTGCCAGAGAATTCTGTAAAGATAAAAAATATTAGTTTATTTTGTTTAGTAAGAGCTAGAGTAAACGAGACAAGTTAATAAAAATTGTGCGCAAATGTCACTTTAAAAACTATCTGTATGAAAAGACGATGTGGTATGATTGCCAATGAGACAACTCTCTACAAGAGACCTACATGACACAGAAATTAACAACTATAGGTCACCGTGCGGCCTTCAACAATGAGCAACGCCCATACCGCAAAGTCAGCTATAAAAAGCCCCGAAATGACAAATGTAAAACAAATCAAACGAGAAAACTAACGGCCTTATTTATGTACAAATAATTAACGAAAAACAAATATGTAACACTTAAACAAACGACAACCACTGGATTACAGGCTCCCTGTTTGCATTATTGGCGATAAAAAAAAATGAACTTTGAAATGGGCATATCTTTCCATGGTGTTTTCATATAAAATTTAACATGTAATCCAGTTAATTGCGGTATTTAAATTATCCATTCATTTCAAATCTGAAAATTTTTAAACTATAGAAGTTAACGGGTCAAATAAGTTTAAAAAAACTTTTTTGCCGCTGAATATAGCTTTCCACCATTGCTTCAAATAATATGAATAAATTGCTGCTCCTTATTAGTTTAAATCGAATTTGACGAGCTTTGACCTTTTTTTGAAGTAAAGAATATTCGTTATATATTTCGGTGCAACTGAGCGTCACACAAATATGCAATCAATTAATTAGTCAACAAAAAAAACCTCTCTTTACATTATTCAAACTGTAAATTGAACAATTAATCAACCAATTGACCATTCTTTCAATTATTAACAAACCAACCAACCAACAATATAATCAACCAAACATGCTTAAATGTATGAACAGAATGAATAACTTCCACTAAACATTGTTTTGATATATATCTGATATCTATACTAAAACAATTATTACAAATGTAGCATTGTAATTTAAGTTCGTGAATCAATAAATCGATAGCGAGATTAAATTCATAACTTTGAGATGGTCCTTTATTTATACGTCTCAACACTCAAGTCTTTGTTGTTGTATTAGTGTTGACAGTTTTCTGATATGTACATCACATGTTTCGTCTGTTTGTCAGTTTGTTTGTAGATCAAGTCTTGAAAACTCTTTCGTTCTTCATTATTTTTTTCACTCTTTTGTTCGTGTACAATGGTGTATTGCATACTTTTTTGTTAACAAAAGAAGAAATTTGTACTTTTCTCTTCAAAACATTCAAATCAATCATATAAGTGCTAAAAGTTCACCATGTTTCCGTCTTTTACGCTTCATCCGACACGAAAATAAACACAGATATAATCGGTTAATGATATAATCCTGTTTACGTTTATTTATTTGGGTCACTTTGTTACCTCGGTCAATGTAGGTTATTGAACTATCATTAAACTATACATGCATGTAAACAACCTAGTGTTAACGTCATATCAGAACTTCTATTTTTAATCTTGTTCTGACATAATTATACGAGGGTCTGGATTTCCATCTTACTCATTCTTTTATTTTGTAGGTTTATTTCTTAGTCTATTTTTTGTCTATTATTCTCAATTCTGAGGGTATGGATCGGGTGGTCTGTTATTCTGTAAACATTTAATTTTCACCCCATTTTTCTCTAATCTTTAAAAAATTAACCCCTTTTTTCTCTAATCTTCCAAAAATTAACCCTTTTATTCTCTAATCTTCTATTTTTTGGCTCATTATTCTCTAATCTTCATTTTTTAAGGGCATTATTCTTTAATCATTTAACCCCATCCAAACCCTCATTCTTTATATTTCAGCAACCCATATATATATAATTCTCTTTTTTCTTCTTTGGACTAGTTTTCTCTATTTATATTTTAAGCTATTTTTTTCTACACACTTTGTCCACTGTCCACTATTCTCTATTCTACAACATCCATCCCGACCTGAATTAACCTTGTGTTGATTCATTTATTACTCAAAGTAAGATTAAATAATGTCTATAAAATGTACTACGTTGTATAAGATTGAATTTGTTATGAATCTGTTTATTTAGTTATTTATGATTTAACTGCTCTATTTACGGCACCATGATTGGAAATAATAACTTATGTCACCTATAAGCAATAATTTTAATGTATTTTGGTCACTGCAGATCTTATGCAGATGTTATGGGTGAGAGTTCATAATGATTTTTTATATATATAAGATGGCCCTTTACCTGAACAGTACTTAGTTCATTAAATAACGTCTTGGACTTGGGTCCTGGAATTTCTGTTTGGATAGATGGTGCATTTGGCTCTTCTGTTGCCAATCTTAAGACACCAACCGACTTGTGAAATCCTAGGAAAAAAATAATTATGATATGAAAATGAAAAATACTATTTAACATACATAACACGTTTGAGTGTTCAACATTTTTTTCAAGCAATGCTAAAAAGACCTTTCAAGCAGCAAAAATGTCCCTCCAACCAATTGCAAAAAATTCCTTTCAACCAGTACAAAAATATCCTTCCGACCAGCATGACCAGTGCAAAAATGTCCTTCCAACCAGTGCAAAAATATCCTTTAAACCAGTGCAAAAATGTCCTTCCAACCAGTGCAAAAATGTCCTTTCAGGTGTTTAAAAACTTTAAAAACAAATTTATGGTAATTTATTCATCTTCAAACCGTGTAACAGCATATGGAATTATTCAGCACATGTAAAATCGAGAAGAAACAAAACAGGAACAGCGTTATAGAGATTAAAGTAGGCAACCCCTCATTGACTTTGATTAACATTTATTTTTAGATAAATAATTTTCTACTTGGAAGTACAGATGTGCCCATTATATGCTTCCATATCGTGTACAAACGAAACTAGTTGACTTACTTCTTTTGGTATAATTGTGGTAAATGGATGGGAATTGGGGTTAAAAGGGGGGACAAGAAGGACTTGCGATCATTCCATACAAAAAATACAGTTGTCTTATATACTGCTTATAATATCTGAGAAACGGACCTAACCACGTAACTTTACGGTGACCGATGAACCAAGGAAATGAGGTCAAGGTAAGTTAAAACTGCCAGACGCCCACTCGAATAAAGTTGGCATTTGCTTAATTATATAGACTTATGAACAAACAAAATGAAAATGCATCATGTATCACTGATTTGTGAAACGAAGTCGAGGTCACATATGAACACTGTCTGACGGACTTTTAGTCCTTGAATGATTCGATATATGCCAAATACGTGTATCCATTGAACTAATATAGAAACATCAGCACATTTGATCGAATGATTTGTTTTTATACCATAATATAATGTGAGTCAACATTATTGATTATTCATTTATATCTATGTCAAGTGGACATTCTTCATGTAAGAAAAGTCGAGGTTTCACAACAACAACAATGAATTCAAAACAAGAAGCGTGTTTTCCTATTGATAATTAAATATTGTATTAATAACGTATGCATGCAGGGATTTTAAAATTATAACTTTGATTATCCTAATTAACGTTACCATTTAATAAAAACTTTAGAATAAGGTTAAGAGATTTATAGTATTCAAATTTCGTCAGGCTTTATTATTTAACTTTATGAAGCAAACACAACAACCATAAGAGGATCAATCAAAGCAAGGCATACTAAATATTACATGTAGAAACACCACTATAGTGATGACACTTACATTAACTGCGTTGATCGTTTGGAGAGCGATACATGCAAAACGTCTATATAAATACATTTATCATATATGTATTTCTATAAGGGGACGGGATGCCCCTCGGATGCCCTGGCCCCTTCCCCTTAATCCACCTTTTAAATGGTATTGAATTTCATTAGAGATAAGTGAACTGACGGACAATGACTTTTGTGTCCCTGTCCGCATTGAGGACAAAGACAATTAAATATTAGTTATATGTATAAGACGTATAATGGTATTTTAAATTAACAAATTATGTATAATGTTTACAGAAACAAATACAATGCTATACTATCCCCCTGTATTAATGATCTAATTACTGTATAATTTTCAGAACATAAAAATAAAGAGAATAAGAATAAGAGAATACGAATATTTATTATTCCAATCAAGTGCCCTTGATGGGCAGCATAACATGTACACATAAAACAATACATCATGATTTGTAACAGAAAAACATTTTTATAAACTAAAATGAAACATTAAAAAAAAGTTCAGACATATGTTATTATCTTCATGCTATAAAAATCAATAAAATTATTAAAAATGTAATAGAAAAAGCTTACCTTGAGATTTTGTAAAAATTTTGCTTTTAAGAGCAGGGACATATCTGTACAATAAAGTTCGCATTGTCGCTGTGAAGCACAATAATATGTTTCTCTTAGTTTAATAATACAAATTGTAGGGGCTTTCTCAAAGTTTCAATATCCCTAGACAGAACTGGTATAAGCCAGTTTACAATCCGATTGTCTTTACGTAGCTATAATGCTATGTGTACTTTGTATCAGTTTTATATAGAAAATTTAATCAACACTTTAATCCACATTTATATTAATCTAACTTTTAAATCAGTATTTTTTTTCAAAAAAGTTTGAATCCTTTATTGTCAACGAATAAAATTAATCAGTGATTTTGTGTGTAAACAAACTAGTTACCGAATATGGTCAATAATGGAGGTTCCAGATGGGGCATTTATTTCTCAGGATTTTTTTATTTTTTTTCAGTTATTTTGCCCTACCCAAGCACCCGGTCTCCCTCTCTTTGGAGTGCATGCAATTTCATCAGTTTTTGTTTGTTAATTACAATGATCTTTCTCTTTTTAACCGATATATCAATATAACATTAGTAAACAACCATATCTCCTAATTTCTCTATTCTCAAGTTATTTTTTGGCTGATATTTGTGTACTCTTGATCCATTATTGTCTTTTCTTTTAAACCCCACCTAGACCCCAATAAAAGATAAGTAATTCAAAACCATATAACTATTATGTATATATATCGATCGATCATTAAAGTCTGTTGTTATAGAGGCAGATGGTATTTAGCCAAATGAAAGGAAACTCCAGTTCGTTTGTGTTCATTTTTATCGTTTGTTTTTAAGAATAAAGTTCAACTTGTTGAATTGACTTTAATCGTCTTTAACAGCCTTGAAGAAGAATACCAATATCTTGGTTATCTGATCATTCAGCAATATGTACTTCAAGATTTAAAAAGAATCTGTTTTTATCAGATTAGTGTCCAATTGTTTACACAAGACTTTAAATACGTATGATACTATACTTCGACGAGTACACGTATTTGATTACACGCTGCGTGTATTATTTCTATAATACACATGTAATTTAATTCTAGTGATTTACTCTTGACAAAGACCTATGCCCTTGACAATTATCACATTCATATATTGATCGCTAAATATAGTAAGGAAACGGGAAATATGAAAACAATTATTAATCTGTTTATCTGATTGAAATTGTCCTTCCTTGTTGCCTTTTTTACTCTTTGGTACAATATCATTTTACAAATTGGTTCGCCCAGTCTGGCACATAAAGCAGACCTATAAGCAGCATGTTGTTCGGTGTGAGTCAAGTCTCCGTGTTGAAGGCCGTACCTTGGCCTATAATGGTTTACTTTTATAAAAATTATTATTTTGATGGAGAGTTGTCTCATTGGCACTCATACCACAGCTTCCTATACCTATCTATAGAAGAAAATGCCTGTACCAAGTCAGAAATATGCTAAGGAAATATGACAGTTATTATCCATTCTTTTGATGTATTCGAGCTTTTGATTTTGCGATTTGATTAGGGACTTTCCGTGATGAGTTTACCTCGATATTCGATATTTTTTTATTTTGGTGATTTTACCTTTTGCATGTAAATTTTCTCGCAATGAATTATTCTGCATTTTGTTAAGCTCCGAACAACAAACCTATATATAAAACCGTTGATGATATTTAACATTCTCTCAGGAAAGGGTCTTTGTCGTATTTCATTTAATACCATACAATATATGAAAACGGCATTGGTGGTCATGACTCAAGTACAACCACCATCATAGTTTTCATGACGAACATTCTGTGACCTATAGTATAAATGATATATATGTACCATATTAAGGATGTTCACTACTCTGCTTCAAAACAACAAGCTTTTTCAAAAACTGTTATAAATTGATAGTACATAAATAAAGGATCCAAAAAGCAGAAAATATGATGGGCCCGTGTGCTTGTTTTCGAGATATAATTTATTGAAAATTTAGCGGGAAATATTTTCTTCATATAATTAATTGAAAATTTGGCGGGAAATATTTTCTTCATATAATTAACATTGTCATCATTGTTCATATAATTAACATTGTCATCATTTGTCTTTAAAAAAGAACAAGGATTTTATAAGATTTTCAAATATGACCTTAAAAACTATATGCAATAAAATTATGAATAGAAAAGTAAGGCTTTAGTGGGCAAATTTTTTAATGGGCACTAGATGGGTAAAACTGGAGGATTCCGAATATCTGACAAAAATTCAAAAACAAGAAGAGCGAATTTCCTTAAACCAAGAGTTCCGAAATATAATAGACGCCATCACGAGTTGGTTAAACGTTATGAAATGTCTGAATCATATCTATTTCACAAATGACGACGGATATGCTCAAATTGTCGTAACCGCAATGCCGTCCTCTTTTCAACGAATGTAACCTACAGAATTAAACTTATCACCGAGTTTGTTCTATCACGAGCAACTCAAAAGGTACCTCGTGTAGAACAGGATCTGCTTACCATTCCGGGGCTCCTGATCGATATATCCCCGGTTTGTGATGGGTTTCGTGTTGCTCAGACTTATTTTCTGTGTTGTGTTTCATATAGTATTATTTGTCTTTTGATTGGGTTTTTTTTTTTGTTGTTGTTGTTGGTTTTTGTCATGGCATGATTGTCAGTTTGTTTTCGACTGATATGAGTTTGGGTGTCCCTTTGGTGTCTTTCAAATATCTGTTGTTATAAATACCAATTTTAAGATCTCAAATTGTTGTAATGTTGGCAGTTTTTTGCTGATTTTTGTCATATTTCACAGCGATCTATGTTCAAACAGGAATTTAATAGTATTGTTATATTGTTTGTTGTTGATATACAGTTTACCCTCTCAATAATACCGTTGAGATCTCCCGTACCACTCATGTCATCCATTATGAATAATGTTATACATGTTGTTGAACGTTACTTTTGCTTTTATAAAGTCAAATGTTCCATTTTTATACGATATATTGGTTCTAACATGAATCTGAAATCAAATTGTCTTCGCATGTGTCAATGGGACTCAAAGGTAAGTTTTCGCTTAGTTGTTTGATTTGTTGAATATATGTGCTTTATGTAAGAATGTTTTCTGTATGACCTCTTGTAGAATATATAAAGAGGTAAGTGGGTCGTCGATGCCTAATATCTATTAGACTAGTAAACATTGTTTGTCTGTAAATGTGAAACTAAACTATCTGTGCTAGGAGCAAACCCCTGTATGTTATATATAAAAATATTGCTTATATACATGTATTTGAATTTTAGAGTATAAATAGAATTTTTTTTTTTTTTATATTTAACCAAACTGCTTTTGAATATTGAATCGTTAGACCTACCATTGTAACATACCTTCTGTCTCAAAGTATGTTCTTCGCATATCACACTTGATAACTGATACGTAATGTGCGTGCATGTTCACATTATACAGTTATACATATTTCATTAACATGGTAGTGCTTCTAGCGCAAACAATGCTCTAGCATGATTTTGAGGATGTTCAATTCTGATAAATGGATTAGGAGGGAACATATTCAGGTTACAAACAACAACTGAGGGGATCGCGCGAGCTCCAAACGGAACAAGACCGGACGAACCAACAACAATACTTTATTTTAAGAAGGTTACACAGTTAGGTATATAACTAATTTTCCCTGAAGCCCTCATCATGTAAAAATCAAACAAAATGCAAACATATACATACATCGTGTATGTAACAATGTTTTAGATGTTAACGAGAGAAATTTATGTATTACTGAAAAAATATTACACCAAGGTTTTCGATATCACAAACTAGTCAAAACATTTACTAAATTTTATCATCGGTATAAGGACATCATTCGTAAATATAGCTCAACATGCAGACTTCTTATACGTTCAGGTATTTCACATCCAATTTTTTATGAAAATATTCTTTATAAAGCACAAAAATGTCAGTATTCGCCTCAGAAACTGACAAAACCTTTAAATAGACTTATTAAGAAGGGATATAGTAACGATACTGTTGTCAGGTCATTAAAGATTGCATATTTTGGCGTTGATATTGATTCACTTATAGGGTATTTGCATCGGAACTAAACACATTTATTCAAAAACCAGTTATTGGCATGACACGGGTTATATTCTTCTCATATATGTTATGATGGTATGATACTAACCCCTAACGGGAAGGATTGTGCCTAACATTCATATGTTGAACTTATAATCTTTCAATTAGTTTAATTGAAGTCTGGAGCTGGCATGTCAGTTAACTGCTAGTAGTCTGTTGTTATTTATGTATTATTGTCATTTTGTTTATTTTCTTTGGTTACATCTTTTGACATCAGACTCGGACTTCTCTTGAACTGAATTTTAATGTGCGTATTGTTATGCGTTTACTTTTCTACATTAGCTAGAGGTATAGGAGGAGGGTTGAGATCTCATAAACATGTTTAACCCCGCCGCATTTTTGCGCCTGTCCCAAATCAGGACCCTCTGGCCTTTGTTAGTCTTGTATTATTTTTAATTATAGTTTCTTGTGTACAATTTGGAGCAGTCTTTAGATCGTCAGATACCAGTCAAGTCGTCTGATGTGTTATATTTCCTATTGTGGTTTTTAAAGGTGTTGTCAGATGGTAGTTGATGCATGCGTAGAAGGAGATACTTACGTATACATTATCGACGCCCTTGGTCTCGATCCGTTTGGAGTTACTGAGATACCCCCAGAATAATTTGTTATTTGTATATTCTTACTGAACATCAAAACTAACAAGTAGACTCTTATCTACACCTGAAACATTTATGTAAGAATTGATCTACATAACAACAATCCGAAGCAGCCTTGGGTGTACGTGCTTTGTGGAATGATTGATGCAAAGCTGACATTTTATTAATCAAACATCTCTTTAACAAGAAACTCAATTTTCAAAACAAGAACCTGATATGACCTTCAAACAATCAATAAAAATGAAAACTAGGTGCACGTCCAGGGAGGATTCGTGTACAAAAATATGGCAGTAGGCATATCTCTCCCCTGTTTGAAATTTCGATTTTGAAAAAAATAATGGAATAGAGATCGGAAATGGAGATATGTGTCAAAGAAACAACAACAAGAAAACAGTGAAAGACCACCAAAGGGTCTTCAAGAATATACCGCTACCGGAGGATGGCTTTATATTGCTCCTAATATAATGAACTAGAATACTAATATACTAGTTTAGCTAAATGAACGCCACACTAAACTACGAATCATACAAATAAACCAATATGTGTTTAAAATAAACAAGACTAATCTAACAAAGGCCAACTTCTCCAATACAGACGGGCGCAAAAATACAGCGGCGCGCGATAAAAAAATGTATTGTTAGATCTCAATCCTGTTAAAACAGGTAACAAAATATACTAAAAAAACTGCCATTATCAATATAAATTAACAAAAAAAGCTACTAGCAGTTACTGACATGCCAGCTCTAGATCTCTATTAAACTGATAGAAACAATTATGTCTTCATTATATATAAATCAAGCACAATCCCTCCCGTTAGTTCAGTTTCCTGCCATATCAAAATTATACGAGACGAACCTAACCCGTTTCATGCCAATAACTGGATTTAGAATAAATGTGTTTGTTTCTTTTGAAAAAATAATTTTAATTAAAAAAAAAAAAACGCCAGCTTAAATAGCGTTACAACATTATCGTAACTATATCCCTTGCATTTGAGTTTTTTGAATGGTTTGGTTACCGTTTTGAGGTGAATAGTATAACATATACCCATAAACGGTTTAATGTGATGAAATATGTCAGCGAATAAGATGTCTGTACATAAATTTATATTTACGAATAAGTTCATGTACCGATAATCAAATTTGGTAAGATTTTGGACCAGTTTGTAATATCGAAGTTTTAGTTTTCCTTAAGAAATAAATGAAGAACATCAGCATGTGTATAAATATTTGTATTCCTAGACTTCAAATGGAAAATTCTTAATTGGAATAAACATGAAAACAAATACAAATAATTTTACCTTAAGAACACATATTTTTTCAGTTATATATTTTGTTTTTGTAAACACATATTCGTTTTTTCGAACAGTTGTTTTGTTTTATGAGCTTATGGGGAATATTGCAAAGTTTGACACACAAAAATTAACGATATTTAAACTTGTAATTTTTTTTTAAGGTAGTTAATTCTTAAATAAAATTGGAAAAAGGTACTTCCTGATTAATATAGACTATGAGTGGGTAGATATTTTATACGTCTTTTCACCACTTAATAACTAACCACTTATACCCATAAAAAGACTCATATAATAAAAAGTTCACTCAACTTGAAAAAAAAGAATTTATACTTTGAAACTTTTAAAAAAGAAGATTTATTTTGAAATAAACAGACTAAAATGCTATTGATTTTTTTGTTAATATCATTCAAAGTACTGCTTACATATAAAATTATCACGCAGCAGATAAAATGTTAAAGTAACTATATCAGGAGTATATGTCTTACAATTTTTTATTAGTATTTCCATTTAGAAAATTAACCACCAGTGGAAAAGAGGGTTTATAGCACTGAGGCAGAAGGTGTGTAAAGCAAAATTCTTCATAAACCCTTCAAAGTTGCTAAAACGGTTCTTAATAATGAAGTAATCGTGCCTGTTCAATCTGGACGTTTTGTTCACCCCTAGTATATTTTACAGCACAAATGTATTATCCTAACCGGAAAGGGAATCAATTTGATTTTCGGTGACTTAGTTGACACGTCAATGATATTATTTATCTATATATCAAAGAG
The DNA here is from genome assembly GCF_963676685.1 of Mytilus edulis. Classification (NCBI taxonomy): domain Eukaryota; kingdom Metazoa; phylum Mollusca; class Bivalvia; order Mytilida; family Mytilidae; genus Mytilus; species Mytilus edulis. Next base: position 75,648,479 of record NC_092352.1, read on the forward strand.
TGGTCAAATGTGGAATACATTTCGTACTCTTATAACCCATAGTAGATTATTACGTATATTTCATAGAAAATATGGTATAGACAAGGACCTTAATTGTGTAACCTTTTTGTTCACTGTATATATTTTTGTCCTGTTGAAGAAAAACACAAAGGTATGGGCTTTGCTAATTGGCGAAGGCCTTATGGTGAACTACAGTTGTTAATTTCTGTCATTGGTCTATTGCGCAGAGTTGTCTCATTGGCAAACACTCGCAATCTTCTTTTCATACATAAAACATTTTGATAAAAATAAAATATAAATAATTCACTGTAAAATATATAAACATGTTAAGAAAAACTTGTTTGTCCGGCCCAATTCAGTACACTTATCCCTGAACATGTTAATTCTTTTTAGTTTGACTTGACAACTCTCTGTAATTATGCTTGCCTCTTTCAGGTTTATCATAAGCAGTATACTAATTATAAAAAAAACCACAGTTTTATAAAAACATTTAATATGGCAGTCTTGTTCAATGGTGTCAGTATTAATAAAACTCCTTAGAGCAGAGAATGAATCTGAATAAATCTTATTGTTAATTGAAAACAAAGTCCCTTAGAAAACCTACGTTTAAATTATGCAGGTGAAAATAGTTTCCTAATGACTTATTGATAACAGCTATACGTATAGCAATTGTTTGGTTTTCTTTCAACTTTTTTATATACAATTTTACCACCTTACACCTTATCAAAATATATAATTTGAAAAGAATACCGTGAAAACATATTCGGCTACTTTTTGGACTCCATAAATGTCAAGTATAATTGTTGTGGTACTGATACATTTATGATCTGAGAAATTGCATTCGTAGCACCTTATGTGAATTTTTAATGTCCTTTTTGAACTGGTCGGTCCTTATACATCATTGGCTTTCAAATATTCGGCTTTAAGCACACCTGATGTAGGTTAATCCAGAAAAGCGCTTTGGGATGCCTGAAACTTATTACGTATTGTTTAAATTCTTTAAGAAATCGTTCAAATATCTCCCCATCTATTGCTTTAAATTGACTAACTACAAAGACAATTATGATCTTCAAGGCGATCATTTTGGGTATTGATCAAACAATGCACATTTTACATAATTTGTCACAATATTCAAAGAAGAAATTGAAGTTAATTTCCTTTTCTAAAATGTTTCAATAAAACTGTTTAATAACAACAACAAATTAAACTAGATTGATTTATATTGTTTCAATATAATACATAGCCTTTTATCCTTATACTTTAATTGAAACTAAAGTTTTATTCATGCGTTATAAATCCAAAGAACAAAAGTACGTTTTCGATAATACCTGCCATTGAGCAAACGTTAAACATGGTAAAAATTAACATATAACGCGGTACACAATGCAGGTCATGTGCTACATAACAAAAAGATTAAAACAAAATAAGTTGATAAACACCTCAGTTCAAATCGAGGTCAAATATACAATTAATTACTAAATATGTAGAAGATTCGATCTGATAATTTATTCAACTCTTATTTATTAAAACAAGGCGTAATAAATTTCAGGCAGCCAAAGCGCTTTTCATTAATAGGTGCATATGCATCTCTTCGACAAGGGTAAACAAAATTATTTTAACTTGATAGTCCAAGACCAGTGAAGCTAACAAAATTAACGAAGCTTACAGCAAAGGCCAACTATTCGATATCAGTACATTTCCCTCCATTATTCCATGTATTTGAAAATCAAATGATTTATGCTTTTAAGTTTCCTTGGGACACACAAAAGCAATTTTATCTAAATGTGTACCTGATTAATATCTTTGTCACCATTTGACACATGATGTAACATCACCAGTGTCGGTGCAGAGATTTGATGAACAAGGGTTATGTCAAATAATGCTCGTCCTTTATCTGAAAAAGTTCATCGTAAGATATCAAGACCTTGTCAATAAATATTCCGCATCAACATACAAGGTGGTCTTAAAGAAAACATGCTAGGTGCTGACATTGTTTACCATCTTAATTAAGTGTTCTTGTTTTTTCTTTTGTAAATTGTTCACCTTCACTTTTTAGTCCATATTTGGTTGTATTCTTTTGGCGTGACTCGGTATTTATACATCCCGCTACGGTGTTATTGTGCTATTGTCATGTTTTGTATTCTTGTCTTTCATTTTTGCTTTATACAGATATAAGAAGATGTGGTTTGAGTACCAATGAGACAACTCTCAATACAAGTCATAATTTATAAAAGTAAACCATTAAAGGTCAAAGTACGGTCTTCAACAGGGAGCCTTGACTCACACCGAACAGCAAGCTATAAAGAGCCCCAAACAACTACTAGTGTAAAACCTTTCAAACGGGAAAACCAATCTAATCTGTGTAAAAAAAAGCGAGAAACAAGAAAGCTTTATGAACTATGCCATTTTGTTTTTCTTTATTTGAAATAGTTATTTGTTTTTGTAGAGATTAAGATTAAGGATGTTTGCTTCTCCATTTTTTGACTTTTTGACAGATTTTCGGAATCCTCTGGTTTTATCCATGTATTATAATTTAAAAACTTTGCCCACTAACCCCTACTTTTCTTTTTAAAATTTTATTACATAAAGTTTAAAAAGCAACATTTCAAAATTTTATAAAATTCTTGTTATTTTTTTATAGTGTTAGAAACAAATAAGGTGCCAATGTTAAATATATGGAAAATCTAGAGAGAACAAATTCCCGCCAAATTTTAAATGGCTTATATCTCTAAAACGAGCACACGGACCCCCCATTTTTTTCTAATTTTTTAGTTTCATTACTTATATACTATCAATTCATAACAGTCTTTTAAAAAGCTTGTTATTTTTTAACAGAGTAGCGAACATCCTTAATACATCATCGTGACTGCTATTCCCCTATGTTCGACATTTTTACCTATTATGTGTTTGTTTTGCTCACACATTGTTGTCAAACTAATGAAATTTTATGAAAGTGTCGTACAAGTGAGAGGTTAAGATAGTTATAAAACCAGGTTCAAATCATCATTCTCTATATAAGGTAATGCCTAAACCAATTCAGGAATTTGACAGTTGTTTCCCATGCGTTTGGTTTGTTTGAGTTCTTTGATTTTGCTATTTTTCTGTCAAAAATTAAACTGTTTACTGGTACTATACTTCAGCGATGAATTTCTTAGCTGTGAAATGATAAACAAAGTTAGGGAGCAACCATTTATCTTCAAGGGGGTATTTTTTTCGATGATCTCAATCAAATTGGGTTTTTTTCTTCTGCAACATTTAACATTATAAGGTATTATTGCGAAATCTGGATTTCAGAATATTTTTTCGTCATCTGGTTGACCACAATTTTAAGGAAGAGCCATCCCCCTCAAAGTGAAATGGTCGTTCCCTAACCATACTATATTATAAAGTTCATTCTGTAATGCATAACAAACTACCGTCTATAACCATGATGAATTGCAAGTATAATCATATTGCATGCACAATTTTAACACCTATGTCGGTGTGTATAGGGGTAAATCCACCATTTTCTACAAATGAAAAAAGTAAAATCACAAAAATACTGAACTTCTAGGAAAATTAAAAAAGGAACGACCCTAATCAAATGGCAAAATCGAAAGACCAAACTCATTAAACAAAAGGATAACAAATATCATATTCCAGACTTTGTACAGGCATTTTCTCATGAAGAAACTGGTGTATTGCACCTGGTTAAATAACTAGACAAACCTCTCACTTGTACGACAGTTGCATCAAATTCCATTATATTGACAACGATGTGTGAAAAAAACAAACAGACACAATAGGTTGAAATGTCAAAAATAGGGGTACAGCAGTCAACATTGTATTATCATCTCAATCACTATAAAAACAAACAAATGTACCAACCTCTTTTTGCCTGTACCATGTCAGGAATATGACAGTTGTCATCCATTCGTTTGATGTGTTTGAGCATTTGATCTTGTCATTTGCTCAGGTAGCAATACAGTTAGACGTGTTAGTTTCTCATTTTGGCAGTTTTGCACCTGGTTTAATAGCTAGACAAACCTCTCACCTGTACGACAGTTGCATCAAATTCCATTATATTGGCAACGATGTGTGAACAAAACAAACAGACACAATAGGTTGAAATGTCAAAAATAGGGGTACACCAGTCAACATTGTATTATCATCTCAATCACTATAAAACAAACAAATGTACCAACCTCATTTTGCCTGTACCATGAGTCCAACTCGGTTCAAATTTCACAATGGATAATATGACACAATCAGTAAATAAAAAATAAGCCAACTATTTTCTTAACTAAAAATCCAAGTCTACAAAAACTATAGCTACTTTTGGGATAAGATAAGATGAGATACAGACGTCGTGTCGGTCAAAATGTGATGGTAAATAAAGACTACAGTGGTATATCGCTATTCAAAAGTCTTAAATCGATTGAGAAAAAACAAAGCCGGGTTACAAACTAAAACCGAGGGAAACATATTAACTGTAATTGGAAAACAACGAAACAACAGAAACACTTAAGTGCAACAAAAATAAACGACAATGTAACACACACAGAAACGAACTATAAGATAACATCTGCCATTTTCTGACTTGGTATCCGTAAAACTAATGAAATTACAATTTGAGTCGTTCTTCCTTATAACTCTGTTGGATACAGTTATTGTGTATAGAACATCCAAATCTAAGGAAATATGTATATTGTGAATATGCATAAGTGTAGCATACCAATGGATATATTTCAACACCAAACGATGGGATAGAAGTTATGTTACTGCTGAAAAATTTAAAGTTAACAATTAGAAAACCATCACATTTGTTCTAGATTCTTGTTTGAAGTCATCCATCTGCTTCACTATCAAAGACGAGATAAAAATATGAAAAGAGGAAATGAAAATAGTTTATCTAAACATAATATAACACTTTAATGTTTTGACACATGTTTTGTAGACAGAAATACTTATTACATGTACCAAATAAGTATTTACTGCCGTTCTAAAAAGCTTGGTTGATTTACAAGTTGGTACTTGCACGTGATATTTATTTTTCTATATATCTACAGAACCAGAAACAATTGACAGGCAACATCTACAATTATATTGAATTCGTATTTTATTTTTAGTAGGGTTCTTGTATCATGTTTTGTGAGAAAGTCAAGGCAAAACAATAAATGAAAATAAATGTAAAACAACGTGACTAACGTATACATTTTATTTGTACATTATCAAGAGTATATCTACAATTATCTTGCCTTATGTCCATATGTAGATAGTTTTATGATTTCACATTTCCACTGTTTTTGACAAAAGCTGTTTACACTGATAACTTATGCATACTCATTACTGCATACGAATATGCAAAGGATAAGAAATAACCTTGATGTTGCTATAATGGAGGTTAATGACATTTTTGGGGAATATTGGGGTCTTCCTCTTATCAAGATAAAGTTACACTATTACATAAACCCAATGTACAAAATAAATAAACAAGATGTGATATGATTGTGCATTAGATATCTATCTGCTAAATTACATAAGTATACATAAAGGTCACTGTATGGCCTCGAATTTGACTAAAGCCGATACCGAATATTTATCTATAAAATGCCATAAAGTGAAACAAGTCAAACAATGAAACAGGTACAAAGGTTCTTCTTTTGTTTCTCCACTCCTATCACAGATTTCCAATGTGAATTATTCTTAAAGTTTTTATACGGATACATAACAACTTAGTATGTGGTTAAATTTGTAAATGCATAATCTGTGACAGAATAAACAAATCTGAAGTAAGCTGAGACACTATAACAGTCAACTTATTCTTGGTTATATTTCAGTTGTTTATCTTAATGAAATTGTTTGAGTTAGTAATTAACCACTTTTTATTAAGTAGTCACAATGACATGCTACACATATATATATATTACTAAATTGGGAAACAAAAACGCTTTAATGAGACAAAAGGAATGTAAAATTGGAACAATCAAAACATATATCTTTTGAAGACAATAACAATCAAAACCAAAGAGTAAACAAAGACTCACAAAACCAAAGGACATTTACATCAATTGAAAGATCATGGTAAAATGTAAAAACTCTAAATACAAATAACTATAAATATATATACATATTAAATAATTCTTATTTGGTTTGTATTCCTTTTGAAGTATTAAATATATCTGTGGTCAATAAAGATTGTCTATTTGTACATTTGCGATAAACAAAAAAATAATTGTTCGAACATCCAATCATAAGCTATAAATAAGATGGTAATACATACAATCGATTCAACAAAAACAAAAGTACAATTACTCATTTGCATTTGGATTTGGCTAATCTATACCTGGTGGCCAAACACACATCTGTGTCAAATATAAGTATATAACTAGGGGTACGCAGATTTGTGTATGAATGAATTATTACTAAAACGTAATGAATGTAGTTGTTTAATTTTTCAAATTGGTATTTTTTTTCGAAAAACATTTTCAAGTATGAAAATGGTTGTCCGAAAAGTGTTGATACCTAATCAAAGCTCCACTCTATCTTATAAGTTTAAGTTCTCTTTTATCACCCGCGCTATCGCCTATGCATTTAAAAGCAGATCCCTCCTATTTATTGTGCTGCATGAGCCTTATTTCTAAAAGGTCAAGAATGACATAAAATGTTAAGAGACGGCTTGGAATTGCCTATCCCTTGAGTCAACTGATAGGTCTCCCAACACTAAATTAAATCTGTCAAGGAAAATATCTGCATGATGTTTCTTCAAAATCAGAGTTGGTCGAAATCGTATTGTTTTACTACCACAACCACCTGTGTGAATTCCTATAAAGTAAATTAATATTACTAATATATAAGTTTTGACAAAATGCTAACCATTTAAGCAATTTATTTTATTTTAACAGAAGAAATAAAAGCGATTCTAAACGTTCGGAACATGTTTCTGATTAAAGTTAACAAGTTAACTATTGTCTGTATTGTTCGAATATTGGTACTTTTGATGATATTCGACAATACAGAAGTTTATCAAAAAATAATGTATGATTAATTTATTTTTATTTCGGAATATCTTTTCATGAAATGTAAATAAACTTTTGAAATCGTCATAGCAATGAGAAATGTTCATCTGGTGTGCCAGAATTGGTACTTTTAATGTTATTTCAACCTCTTTTTGTTGTTTTTACTTCATACTGAAATTAGTGAAGATTTTTGTCTGTTTATCGTATTAAATCTTTGCCGAAGAATTCTACATTTGAGTTTATACGTCGTCTTTTATAAATGCATACTTACCTTTCTCTCGAAGCTTTGACATAACGATGTCACGTGTTTTCTGATCTGGAAAATCCACCGCTCCATATAAACCGAGTCCACGAACTTTACTAAGTATATTTGAATACTTATCCTGAAATAAACGTTCGAATCTTAAGACAACTTCTAACAAATTAATCATATATTTGCAGCATTTCAATTTGTAAATATTATCTTAAAAACTTAAAATTGCGAATCTTTTAGATCAGCAATTTTTCAAGTATATTTAATCTTAAAATGTATTTTTGTTTTATTTTTGTGAACACAATTCTACACGATTTCAAAATAAATAGTATTGGTCTTCATTCGTCTCTTTCAAATCGGAAACGAGATGTGTACATCGGTTAACTACTGTCGCCGTAATTGGTAAAGGTGATGACCAGTTGGCACGTTGTATATATTGTAAATATCAGACCAGAAGCTTATATGCAATTTTATTATTATTTATATTTTTTTCCGCTGTCATATTACTAGTACATGAATAGTAATCATCGCTAAATTACAAACTAGATTTTTCTCAAAGCTTCGTTCACAAATGTAAACGGTAAAGCTCACATGCGTCAATTTTGCATGTAAGGTACAATCAATGTGTACTACTATTTAGTTTATCCTTTTTTTTAACCATGGCGTTGTCAGTTTATATTCGATCTATGAGTTTGAATGTCCCTCTGGTATCTTTCTCCCCTCTTCAATCATATTACCTGTAAGTCATACAGTCCATCAAAGAAATGTTTGCCTGTATCATTGGCATTTGTCAAAAGGTGTTGCTCTTTTATCACTTTTACAACGGCTTCTAGGAGGATGACCTTAGAAGGATCACCAATCCATGTATTAAAAATTCGAAATCCCTACAAAAACCAAAGAGTTAAAAGTAGAATTCCCTTATATAGCTTGGACATTATAATAAAAATTATCAAAAAAGATGAAGTTGTATCAAATGAAAGCATAATAATCTACTGGCAACGATTTCAAATCAATTAAAAAGCATCAATGGGCGAGCGGGAAATGAATGTCAAAGTTATTATCCATTTTGTTAGGAGAGAAGCTGTGCCGTAACGGAATCTCCTCCAGCAAATAATGTTATTAAAGCAAATATTTCAAAACCGAAAACTCGTTGAAAGGTCTGCTGCAGATATATAGTAACACAAGTTTTAACTAAAAATGAGACAAATCAAAACCTTTTTTGATGTATTCGAGTGTAAATTCGCAGATTTTTAAAAATTCCGTCAACCAATATATTACGCATACATACTGAAAATATCCCCTTTTTATTGGCATGACAAAACATGTTAAGGTTTGCATGAAACATTCAAAAACCATGATACACAAGTATAAAAACATCGCATACGTAATATCTTTTTTTAGTACCAAATAAGATGAATTGTAGTTTTAGTGGAGGACTACCTTAAGGAATCATAAGAATGGATAGAATTAGTGAAAACCTCTTAGTAAATAGAACTGCCATACTTATTCAAGCAATAAGTTATATTAAAAAAAATCCGAATAAATTTTGGAACGCCAAAAAGTCCACCAAAGGCTGCTAAGTTCATTTATAATTCTTAAAACTCCATCATAATACATGTTGTGCGTTCCTAGAAATATTGGACAGTTGTGTGTCTGTATTTTCTTGACCAAACCAAATATATATATTCAAGATTGATAATACCAAACGTTTGTGAGAAATACCGAATTCAAACTTAACAGCACAAAGTAAACCAACAAGTTCCCAAAAATGAAAAAGATCTGCATGTACAAAGATTAACATGAAAATATGTTTATAAAAAATGAAAATTGATATATTTGATATAAATCAGTGTTGCTTATGTTTTACCTCCTGGTGTCTTCGTGTAGATTGGAAGTTTCAAACCTAAAATAAACGTCACAAAAAACAAATACAGCTATCAGCTTCAATGAATGTGGAAGACAAAAATAAAGTGTACAGTATTTGACTGCTGTACGGCCGGCTTTGATGAAAAATTATAAATATATACTTTTTGTAGAATTAATGACTTCAATCATTTTGCGTTAACCATAATATCGTAGTATAATGTGTGTATCGAATACTTACACTGTATGCCATGTCCCGAAGAATGTTTTAAGTTTAAAGGGATCGCATATTACAATACCGGTTTGCTTCACATTTAGAATAAAATATATTATTATTTGAAATTAAAGACCCGACATAATGGACATTACTAAGATCGACATTGCATAATTTTTATTTTGTATTTATGACTCATCTTATATTCCTGTTACATAGTAACTTGAAATTTGTGTTTGATCTTACTGTAATTTGATATACACTATTCGTACGGATCTTTAAGTTTATCAAGATAATGGTAATTCATTTGGTTTTATATATTTCATTTGATCATTGAATAATGTAAAGTGGCAAAACTAATGATATTACACTTACTCATCCATAGATTATGATATATTTTATAATTGGGCTTTCTATTGTTTCTGTTGCTTTTCCTTTTTTCAAAAACAGATATGACAACCACAGTTTGCTGTTTGTTGAAGCGAGCATGTTTTGTGGTGTCTTTTATTTCTAAGTTCAAGTTTGTTTGCATCCTTGTGTTTCCTCGCTTGGTAGGTTTTTATTCTGTATTTTACTCTCAATACATGGTGCAGATAGAGACAACTTAGGATTTGTATGCAGTTCAAACTGTTTTAATTCAACCATATGTGAGTGGACCACGCCAGGCTATTTCAACCAAGTGTCGTTCTTTTTTGTTTGTGTTTGTATGAATGTAACTGTTTTCGGTTGTTGAAATATTTAAATTCATTTGAATTATATTTTATCAAATTATTTGGAAGCACCTAAACACGCACACATGAAGGTTATAAAGTATGAGAACAAATATTCATAAACTGTTGGAATGTTTTAAATGAAATGTGAAGCAGTTTCCTTACTGGTGCCCATCAGTCTAAATGTATTACTAAACAATAGTGTTTTAGCTTATTTACCGTGGAAAATATTATAACCCCGTTGACACAAAATATAATTCCTGTTCTCAATCATTTATAAGTTTAACATTATTTACCTCATTAGGTCTGAACTTTGAGTTATAGTAGAATCCGCCAGTCAGCATTTTCTTACTGAATGTAACAATGTCGGGAGGTTGAGGAAGATTAAAGTACTCATGTGCCCACATTTTGCCAGTCACTCCACATCCAGTTTGTACTTCATCCATTTGGAAACAAATGTCGTTCTAAAAATATAATAATTTCAAACGATGAACTGGTAGAAAAAAATGTCTTACAACTACTAGTGTAATAAATGGAGACGAATACTGACATCAGGGGACTGAAGTATTCTTGATTAGGTTATCTAGATATACGACAAAATGTATCAAAGGTAACAGGCTTACAAGCGATAGCCTTTCAAAAAGTGCTAAATTCGACTCTTAGCTGATGAAAATGGAAAGAGCTCTCGCTTTGTAGATTAATTCATTTAGTAGAATAGCCACGTGCATCAATCAACAAATTTTACCACACACGTGAGGTCACACGTTATGAACTTGTAGTATCGTTTAACGTTGTTGTTTACTCCAGAAGATTCGTCTTTTTATAGATAAAAGTTACCTGTGTAAAATCTAATTGCTAAAATAGAGACGACAAATCCGATACTCTACGGGATTGAAGGACATTTACTTGGTTTGGATTGTCCTAACCAATCAATAAATTTTAATTATTCACGTCTCGTGATATCTTCCAATCAGGTAGCAAGAAAAAATTCACGCTCTTAGTGTATATCGTTCAATTCTTAATCTCGACTCCTAGGAGTCGAGAATCATTTCAGTGCGTGTACAGAAGAGTTTATTACAGAAATGCCAGCATAATTGAAATTTCATGCCAGCAAATGAGCGTTGACAACTACCAAATTATTAATAATGCCAAATTTGTTCTAAAGGTAAAATTTTGAAAAAAGAATTAAAGATGGGGAGTAACAAAGGTTCCTTCAAAAATGCACCTTTCCCAAAAAAGCATAGCAATAGAGACAAATAAATAAACAAAAACCAAAATTGTTACTGATGTAGAAGTTGCCGTTGAAGATATAACTTACGGATGGGATCAGAATCAATATTAATAACTAAAAAAAGGACCATACGTATTTTTTAAAACATGCTGTCATTGGGTAGAATGTTTCCTTATAAATGCTACCAACACAGTTATAGACATAAAATGATTGTATAAATAATCAGTAAACTCCCAAATGTCACTAGGTGCCGAGGTTTGTTGAAAATAGTACATATTGTACAATACATGTTAGTCCAAATAAGAGGTTTGTGATTGTTTGTTAATGTTTTGTTTCCATACTTTGATATGTATAGAAATCGTTACTGGTTTATCACATATCCTACAGTATATTTTATGAAAACATCTTTTGGATGTTATTCATATAAATATTTATTTTGACGTTTAACTGATCCGACAGGTTAAAAGTCTTGTTATTTATTAAAACCTAAGCACTCTACTCTTTGATATCAACCAAATCAGAAAAAAACATTACTTACCTTGACACATATTTCTTGAAGACCTTTGAAAAATTCTGGAGGAGCGAAAATGTCTCCTCCTTCTGCCTGGATGGGTTCTGTTATTATCCCTACAACTGGTCTGTTTTTCTTGCTCCAAATGTCAATCAAATCTTCAACCTTTACATTGACAATTATATATATTATTTGATTAAGAGTAGCTGCATCAAAAAGGGCATTATTTCAAATACAAAACAAGAATGTTTCCTCAGTACACGAATGCCCCACTCGCACTATCATTTTCTATATTCAGTGAACCGTGAAATTGGGGTAAAATCTCTAATTTGGCATTAACATTAGAAAGATCATATCATAGGGAACATGTGTACCAAGTTTGAAGTCGATTGGACTTCAACTTCATCAAAAACTAACTCGACCAAAACTTTAACCTGAAGCGGGACAGACGGACGAACGAACGAACGAACGAACGAACGGACGGACGGACGAACGAACGGACGCACAGACCAGAAAACATAATGCCCCTCTACTATCGTAGGTGGGGCATAAAAACGATACTGAATTGTAACCACCTAACTCATAAGAAAATGCCTGTACCAAGTCAGGAAAAGAGGGACGAAAGATACCAAAGGGACAGTCAAACTCATAAATCTAAAACAAACTGACAACGCCATGGCTAAAAATGAAAAAGACAAACAGAAAAACAATAGTACACATGACACAACATAGAAAACTAAAGAATAAACAACACGAACCCCACCAAAAACTAGGGGTGATCTCAGGTGCTCCGGAAGGGTAAGCAGATCCTGCTCCACATGTGGCACCCGTCGTGTTGCTTATGTGATTACAAATCCGGTAAATAGTCTAATTCGGTAGGTCATATTCATGAAAGGGAACATGACATTTGTGCGTTCGTTTGATTGTTTGATCTTTTGATTTTTACATTTGATAATGAACTTTCCGTTTTGAATTTTCCTCGGAATTCGATATTTTTGTTATTTTACTTTTCACTAAGTGAAAGATACAATATTTTTTCAAAATTGAAAGCTTTCAATCAAATATAACCCAAATACAAAAGTGAAAAACAAAAGCATGTTATTCAATTTTGCTATCAATAACTATCGAGTACTAGTAATGAATGTGTCATATCAAAATAATATAGAACAGGTATAAAACCAGAAAAAGCCCCAATTTACAATTATTACATAGCTGTCAAATAAATACCTCTTCTAAACATTTTTTTGTGTCAGCTTCATTTTCACGAACGTTTTCTTCCAATGGGTACTTCAGGTCTGGGAAAGAAGCTATTGGCCATTCTGGAGCTGGAAAATCTAGTTTATGTGTCCATTTGTTGTGTGAAACTGCCGCTGCACCTATTTAAATGCGTAATTATTGGTGTATATTCGAAAAACGGATATTCATATGTATTTGCCTTACTTTGTGCAGATACTAAACATGTGTAACCTAATGTCATTTACTCCAATTCTTTATATAACGCATAGTGCAATACAATTAAGAGATAACTGTATTGTATTTGAAGCTTTAAGGACGTCCATCGGTAGTTTTACTGTCGCAAATTTAGTTTACCTGGCGACGCGGAGCGGAGACAGGTAAACGGATATTTGCGACAGTAAAACTACCGATGGACGTCCTTAAAGCTTCAAATACAATACAGTTATCTCTATTTTAATGTTTTCAGAGCTTTAAATCTATCTGATTGGTGATTTTGTTTCAAAATAAATAAAAAATTAAGTCTTTTATGCCATGAGAAATCAAATACATAGAGGTCTGTAATGATACGTATCTACTTAATTGTGTAAGCTGTGATAGCTTTTGGTCTCAACAGATCTGGAAAACAACCAGCTCAAAACTCGATAATCCAGAAATGTGTTGATCTTTTATCATTTGACGGTGTTACATATGTGCACATAGAGAGCATAATGTGTCTGATTTTGTTTAAAAAATAAAAAGTAAAAAACATACCCATTGTTCTGCCATGCAGTGCATTCTTAAAGGATAACACTGTAAGATCAGGACAACCAGGAAACTGGTTTATCAAGCATGATTGCAGTTCTTCTTGAGAAGGTGGTCGACCATTTCTCATTTTCCCCTACAAATAATGCATAAAATGAGAGACGTAAAATTAGAGTTCACATTATGTAAATTTGTTTTGTTTTAAACTCTTTCCAAATAATCCTGAACACTAAGTCTTGAGACTGATATTTTGAAAGGTAAAGGTGCATGATTACTTGTAGAACTAAATGACACAAATGAATATGAAAGGACTTCCTAGATCAGATCCGAAAAGCATTTCAAGATTAATATATTGCTTTTATTTTCGTAGCACATTTCGTTTCGATGCATTCGGATTAGCTTTTATTTTTATTATTATATCTATTGCAAATGTTTTAAGATTTTTCAATATCTGTAAAATGACTTTGCTTAAAATAAAAGATGGACGAAAGATACAAGAGGGAGAGTCAAATTCATAGATATAAAATAAACTGACAACGCCATGGCTAAAATAAAAAGACAAACAGACAAATGATAGTAGAGAAAACACAGAAAACTAAAGAATGTATGGTGTTGGCATTATTTATCTGAAATGTGGATACATACTCATCGAACAATCAGTTCTGTGAAATTAGTAGACATGATAGAATACTTTATCATTGAAAAAGTGTCTATGCATCAAAATACCTGATGTGAAATAAACATCGCTTTTAGTCCGTTTTCAATCGCGCATGATCCACATGCCATTGTCATGACTTCCGAAAGCCCTGGTGGTGCAACCTTGAAAAAGTAAGAATATTCATTAAATTTAAAGTAAAACTAATATTTTTCAATTTGCGTCATATTGTAAAAGGCAATAATTTAGTATTCGGATTTTATGCTTTAGTACCTCAGACTTGAGTCGTCGCTGTCATCATGTCATCATGCTAGCGACATTTTTATCTTTTATTTATATTTTTGAACCAATCAAGCTTTGAAGATGTATCCAATAAATTTCTATGACTGTGTGCTTTAAGATGATATGGCAAAACAAAAAGCGTTGTGATTGATAACACACACTTCTAAAATTGTCCTTTGATAAATGTTTAAATTGTAATGAAACTGAGGTTTCATCTCCCTCGGGCAAAATTGACTGTAGATGAATTTGGTAATTATTATGTACATTTTGGTTACATTTTGGTTTCCTAATGGGATGTATTTGGCTATGTCTGTTAGATTATTTTTAGTCGTATAGCTCTTCAACTGCGTCGATTCTTATACATACTTGGCTTTTAAATATTCGGCATTTGACGTTCCTGATGACGGAAATCAAGAAAAGCGTGAAGAACTTGTTGTTTTGATTTTTTTAATAGTTTGACTTACTTGAAGCAATGATGAACGAAGCCTGGTCACCCAGTCACCTGGTGGGTAAAATCCTAAAGCTGGTCTGTTAAGGAATGCATACTAAAAAGTTAAAACGATATATATAAGTACTACAATCAGTTATACACATATTTTATATGTCATTTCATTGCTTATAATGTTGAAATGTATAATTCTCTTTCATTTCTTTTACGGGTGATTGTTCAAAAGAAGTTGACTAGATATGGAAGGCGTATTACCAATGTTATTTCAACTGATCGGGCGGAGCTTACGTTTTAATTTGCATGAGGACAGTCGATTTGAAAATGTGTGTGATTACGATGATTGCCGTATTAACAGTTATCACTGATTTTTAATCACCTATCATTGACCTCAAAGGAATTTACAAAAGAATATCTGGTTAATGCATTGATGAATGTATCCTAAAACACCTATCTATAGATGGACTGGTTTATTGTGAGCGAAGTGGATAAACTCCGACCAGTCAAGTGAAATAAATTGAGTAATAAACGTTGATGATTTTATTTCACTTGATTGACAAACAAACTTACAATATTATCTGGATTCTGTATGCTTTCTAACATAGACGGATGGTTGTAACCTTAAAAAATACGAAAATGTTAATAAATGTAATAATTAACAAGATACAAGCGTAATAAATACATAATTTGGTATCAGATTTATGTTTTCTATGTTTTCGTTTTATGCATCTACGTTGAATGTGCGACCTACCACACACATTTTAAAAATACATTTAAATTTCAAATCATTATCTGCAAGTACAGCTAACACATCACTGACATGAAATATAAAGGGGTCGTCTCATATCAAGGATGACCGTATATATATATATAGTTGTTTTATACTTGTCACGCTCATGTCCATTCTTGTAAAAATGTAGATTATTTGGCTTAATTTTCGGATGCAACAAGTCATGTGATACTACCTTTGACATAAAAAATCAATTCGCCATGTTTAGGTCTCTACACATAATTTGTAACATATGAGTTTAACAAACTCTATAGTGTCTCAAATTGTGCTAAGGATATACGCTTTCTTAACAAAAATGGTAAGAGACGCAAAAAAGACGTCAAAATTGATTTAATGATTGAAACATGTTCAATTGGCTAGGAAAACAATAAAAAACATAAAATAAATATAAAGCAACCTACCGAGGGGTAGCGACGCTATTTGTGTAAACAAATCCAACATTGTATTTCCGTCTACATCTACAATGTAGTTTCCATAACTTTTGTCGTAGTCAACAAAGAAATGTACAGCGTCTGAATTCTGTGTTACAAATTGACATGATAAAATGCATTTAATAGAAGAAAAAAAACCCATATCATCACGTTTTAATACACCACCTATGAGGCATGCCTGTACTACTATAGAATATGAAATCATCATTTGTATTAGTAAAGATTGTCCCTAAGTATTGATTGATTTCTCATTGGAATAAGTCAAAGCATATTTGTACTCACAATATCAAAATATAGGTAAATAAAGTTAGGTAATATAAGCATTTGTAACACTTTATGCAAAATAAAATACGATTTCCACGTTCAGAAATCAAAAACTCATCAAAGATATCAATCTTAAACGTTTTATGACAGAGGCAAATTTCGTCTCAATTTTTAATGCTCAAAATCCAAAAAGACAAAAAGGCCATATAAAATACGAAGTTGATGGACTTCGAGTAAGTTAGTTCATTAACCATTCCAAATTCTCACTGGGCACTCACTTGCAGATTATTTTCAGCTTTTTTTACGAAACCAATAACCAAGGACAAAAATTGTCAACTTACTTGTATGGTTCCAAGTTGTTTGATTAAGTCCTTAGATTTTGGTCCTGGAACTGAAGTTTTCATTTCTGGAAAATTCGGTTCTGCTGTAGCTCTTGTAACCGTCGCTGACGTCGACATTGGCAAACCTTAAACAAGCAGTAATTATGGTAACTATATAGGTACTACGTTATTTCGTGATGAGTGCTAGTCATACATAAATTTTATGAATCGTATACTGAATTTAAAAAAATCAAATGAGTGCTATGAAATGTATGAGTAACGTTGTCATTATGTTTGTTTTTATACCACTATAGAAATAAGTAGATGTAGTATGATTACCAATGCGACAACTCTCCTTATCATACCACTGACGAAGTACTAACCTTTTGTCATTCCTGATCTAATACATTTTTGAAATAAAGAGTTTATATGTATCCTATTCATTTTCTTCACAAGTTCTAGTATCTTTAGTTTGTTTATAATAAATATTACTTATTATAGCATTTGTTTTGAATTTATACCAAATATTAAATTCAGAAAACATTTGATTGGATAACCCATTTTTTACGTTGTGGTCATCTTGTTTGTATTGATAATATCACCTGACTACTTGGAAGCTTTATCTTGTTTTGTATCTTCTTTCAAGGTTAAACATTCTTTACTTGGAAAAGTGCAACAAGTTTATGAAAATAGAATGCACATTTATAAACAACAAATCAAATCACGAGACTCCTAGATTAATACGATAATATTGATAAAAAGGTCTTATTTTTGAAGAAACCCAACAATGCCTCCTTTTTATTCGATAATTTTAACGTTTTATGGAATAATTTTCAAGCAACTTTTTTTTTTAATTTTCTGTTTATGTTCAAAATTGTTATAGACGTTCAATAAATCTTATAGTATGTCACTGTCGGTGTTATGTCGTTGTTCTCCTCTTATATTTAATGCGTTTCCCTCGGTTTTAGTTTGTTACCCCGATTTTGTTTTTTGTCCCTGAATTTATGAGTTTTGAACAGCGGTATACTACTGTTGCCTTTATTTATGGGCATAGCTAATTTTATCTTGGTTTTTTTTTCTTCTCCAAATTAACATGATACAAAGGGAAAAAATAAGAAGTACAATTCAAAGAAAAACAGACAACAACATTATATACAGAAAAACACAACAGGCAAACAACTGTCCAAACATTACACAAAAAACTACAAAAACGTCCCCCAGCAAAACCATCGAGCCAGTGGTTGTATAAATAAAGGCAACAGTAGTATACCGATTTCAAACTCATAAATCCATGGACAAAAAACAAAATCGGGGTAACAAACTAAAACTGAGGGAAACGCATTAAATATAAGAGGAGAACAACGACACAACACTACAATGTAACACACACAGAAAAGGACCAAGCAACAGGCAAAATCCAACGAGAATAACAAATATAACATAAAAACCAAATACATGAATTTGGATAGACAAGTACCGTGACACGTCTTATCGCAATGCGAATTTACACTAAAAAATAAGAGAAAACAAACGACGCAACGTTAAAATGTAACACATACAGAAGCGAACTATAATATAATAATGGCCATATTCCTGACTTGGTACAGGACATTTTTAAAGAAAAAAATGGCGGGTTGAACCTGGTTTTGTGGCATGCCAAACCTCCCCTTTTATAGCCATGTGAAATATAACATTAAGATGACAACTCAACAGCACAGGACCACAAAACTTATTATACATGTATAAACTTGTTGAAGGGCTAATGATTTTTAACGTAAGAGGCGAAACTCTTTCATATTATACTCAGCAGGCAGTTGAGCTCCAATCAAAGTTGAAGAGCCATTAAAACCAATATTGCGAAATTGTCTGCCAAACCAATAAGGATGTATGTATATGCCTTTGCCTAGGGTAGAAAACCTTAGTGTTTTTAATAATTCAGTGTTTTTGGCATTCAAAATTGACCTTATCACTTTTATTGGTTGTAGAAACATAGTTTAGGTGTCGCAAACTTTCCGAAATAAATAAATGCATTTACTTCTGAATTCTGGGTACTTAATATTTGCATGTGAAATCGGATAAATGGAAACAATTTTAACGACAACATTATTTTATTTATCTGTTGCCTTATTTCAAGCCATTTTTTCAAACATATGCTTTTTTTTTTTTTTTACATAAAATGCTTACTGGTGACGATCTTACGTCTAATGCAGGTGTCAATAATGGCAACAGTTTTAGGAGTTAAAACTGTTTTTGATATAAACTATAAGAAATAATAATAGATACGAGATTTAAAATATTCAATCTTAACAGTCGCAATATAGTTTTAAATACCTCATTTAGTGACAACTACCAAGTATAAATTTGGTATTAATATAAATAATGATTGTTAAATCATTACATTGTTGTTTACATAAATGTACAAGTAGCACAAAATTTCTCTTAAATCTTCCCCTATGTAACGAAATTCATATAAACCGACACACACAATTCTCTTTTATTCTTTCGTCCATGTGAAAACATATAAATAGGTACATAATTTTCTCTTTAACTAAATGTTTAATTAGCATTTGTATCTCTTTATCAATTTGCGCATCAAATGAAGACATGCTTATCAAACATTTATAGAAATAAGGAGGTTTTAGATAACCATGATAACAGTGAGTGAGAAAGTTATCCACCGAAAAGGAAAGCTGATAAGCACAAGTCCCCTTCTTCGTCAGTTGAAAGCAGCATGGCTAAATATGGAGTGATAATTGTGATCTTAATGTTTTTGTCATTTGGAGAATTTTTATTTTTCAAATCTCGTGCTAATCAGAATCTCACACATTATATATACAGCTGACGACTAAAATGTGTGTTTTATTCTCATGCGATATGTACTATCAACTACACAAACTTTTTTGTAAACCTTTTTGTCACATTGACTATGTAAACCTTTTTAAGCGTCTTTCATTAATTTAAATGTTAGTTCAAATAAACCTCTTTCTAGTATTGTCCTTCATCGTTGTTTTGGAATAGCAAAATCGGTAACTAGCAAAATGACAGATTGCACTCAGACAAACAGGTATGTAATAGAACCAATTAAAAAAAAACCACTTAAAACTTGAAGAGTAAAGAGGGAGTATTACAAAAATGATAACAAGGAAATCAACGTCATTTACCCGGTTGATGCCATTGCTGGTGGACGTTTAGGCCCCGGGGGTATCACCAGTCCCGAGTAGTCAGCACTGCGGTGTTGACAAGAAAATCAATTATATCGTCATCTTTATAGATTTATTGTTTACAAAAGTATGAACTTTTCGAAATACTAAGGATTTTCTTTACCCAAGGCATAGATTTACTTAGTCGTATTTGGCACAACTTTTGGGACTTTTGGGTCATCAATGCTCTTCAATTTTGATCTGAGTGTCACTGGTGAGTATTATTTAGACGAAACGCACGTTTGGCGTATTATATTTTAGGCACTGGCTACGGTTACATGGAAATGTAACAATAAAAAAAAATAGTATTGTTACATTGGAGACTAATTGCCGGAATGCAAAGTTGGGTGAGGAACCGATCAATTACAAATGTAACAATAATTACTGAGTCTACGGTTACATTACGACGTTATTGTAACATGAAAAACAGCAATGTACACTAGATTGATTAAACTTAAATCTTCTATAATTGTATTGCTTCATTCTTTCATATGTACTAAACAATACTTGTAATTTAATACTGATAAATAATAAAATATTATTATTCAACAAATGGTGTACAACTTGAATAGTTTTACTACGTATTAATGGTTTTGATGTTCTTAAAGATACTACTCAAGATTAGGAGTGTGACTGTCAAAGGCGAAAAATATAGTTCAATGGTTTCACTTTTTTAAAGTACTTAACTGCACACCTACTCTTATTACTGTCATTATACTTTGGACCAATTTTGTTTATGGTGAAAAAAATAAAACTTGGGATGCGTTTTAAACGAAACTGAAACAATATCAAGACATACATTTCATACAGCTTCATAACTTGACGCAAATTGATAATCAAAAATAAGCAAAGTTTGCTAACTGTAACTTAAATACTAAGAAATTCTGTATGTACACGTATCCGTGGAGGACGTAAATAGTTATCAAAGGTACCAGGATTATAATTTAGTACGCCAGACGCGCGTTTCGTCTACATAAGACTCATCAGTGACGCTCAAATCAAAAATATTTATAAACCCAAACAAGTACAAAGTTGAAGAGCATTGAGGATTCAAAATTCCAAAAAGTTGTGCCAAATACGGCTAAGGTAATTTCGTTCATCAAAAATGTGTCAGACTTTAAAAACAACTTACTGGATTTGTAGAAATTGTCATTGTAAATAAAAAAAATTACAGTAAATAAATTGTATGTTATAAATGTATGTAATAAATGTCCTCAACTTTTATTATTTAGTACATATTACTAGTCCCATCGTACATTGCTTTTTTTTCATGAAACAATAACGCAATGTAACCGTAGCCTCAATAATTATTGTTACATTCGTAATTAAACAGGTCCTTACCCAACCATGCATTCCGGCATTTAGTCTCCAATGTAACAATAATATTTTTATTATTGTTACATTTTCATGTAACCGTAGCCAGTGCCTATATTTTAAGCCTGGTACCTTTGATAACTATTATTACATGTCTGTCTGACAAGATATGTACTGAGCCTAATTTTCGTTGTTCCTCAATCAATGATTAGTATTAGCATTATATGATCAGTTTGTGAGTAGATGGAAGTTATATTTACAATTATAATTTGTTCATTGAGTCAATGCTCTGATTACTTTTGAGTTGCTCCCAATTTTTATTTGATTTAAGCTGCTCACGATATTTTGCGAGTTGCTCTGGAATAACAAAAATACCAAATTCTGAGGCAAATTCAAAACGTAAAGTATCCAATCAAATGGCAAAAATCAAAAGCTCAAACACAACAAACAAATGGATAACAACTGTCATATCCCTGACTTGGTACAGGCAGTTTCGTATGTAGAAAATAGTGGATTGAATCTGGTTTTATAGCTAGCTAAAGCTCCAACTTATATGGCAGTTGCATAACAAAAGCATTCAGTAAGTGTGAGTACTGTCAGTTCTGTTGTTAATGTGTTGTGTATTTTGTGTTGGTTTGTCCTGTTGACACGATTTGTGGTGAAGTTTTGTTGTTCAATGTTTGCTAATTTTGTATCTCGTCTCATTGTGTTTGATATGTGTTCTGCCCTTGATATGTATTTGGTGTGAAAATTGGTTTTCATTCCAGTTCTTTTGTTTGTTGAGTGGTTGGTATTGCTGTTTTCTAGGCAGCAGGGGTTTTGTATTTGAGAATGCCCGTGTGCGTTGTTTTGTTTGACGCCTCATTGTCCAATGTTGTGGTTGTCTTTTTAAAATTGTTTTACATAGGTTTATAAGTGTTTCTCGCTTTTAAATAGATTAGATCTTGAATTATATTACATTTATTTTAACCTGTGACGTCAATTGTGTGGTGTTGATACGGTCGTGTGACGGACAGTTTCGTGGTTCTGTTATTTTACGTGTTTATTTCTATTTTGTTGTTAGAATGTTGAAATGTACCATTGTATTGTTTATTTGTGTATTTCTCAGTCCTGAATGTTCTTGCATTTATTTGTACTGTATACCTGTCATGTAATGTTGTCATTTAAGTGGAATAGTTAACTTTGCCATAAAAGTGTGAGGTTTGCCTAGCCACAAAACCAGATTCAATTTCTCAAACTGTACTGTACCAAGTACAGGAAAAAGGCAGTGGTTATCTTATAGTTCGTTTCTGTGTGTGTTGTATTGTGGGTTTTTTTGGTTGCACTTCAGTGTTTCTGTTGTTTCGTTGTTTTCCTCCTATAGTTGATGTGTTTCCCTCGGTTTAAGTTTGTAACCAGGATTTGTATTCTCGCAATCTATTTATGACTTTTGAACAATGGTATACTACTGTTGCCTTTTTGTAGACCGTTGGTTTTCCAGTTTGAAAGATTTAACACTAGTCATCGGTGACCTTTATAGCTTGGGATTTTGTGTGAGCCAAGACTCTGTGTTGAATGCCGTACTTTTACCCATTATTGTTTGCCTTTTACACATTGTGACTGGGATGGACAGTTGTCTCATTGACACTCAAACCATATCTTCATATTTCTATTTAGTGTTTTTGTTCGGGTTTTTATATGCTTTGAATCAATATGATGAGTTGAGCCATTTTCACCAAAATCTAGAGTTTGATCTAACGTTGAAATGTAAACCCACTATTCAAGGTTTAGGAGAGTTCAACACCAGCAAACATGTTAAACCTCGACATATTCTGTAAGTGCCTTTTGAAAGTCAGAAGCCTGTAATTGAGTGGTTGTTCTTTGTTTCTGTATATCATATTTGATTTTTTTGTTTATCCTTTTTTTTTACCTTAATTAGTTTTTTCCTTTTGAAATAATTTATATTTTTTTTTCATTTTTGGGTCTTTGATAGTATACTATATAGTATGGGTTTTGCTCATTGGAGGCCATATAGGGACTTATAGTTGTTAACATTGGAGGCCATATAGGGACTTATAGTTGTTAACATTGGAGGCCATATAGGGACTTATAGTTGTTAACATTGGAGGCCATATAGGGACTTATAGTTGTTAACATTGGAGGCCATATAGGGACTTATAGTTGTTAACATAGGAGGCCATATAGGGACTTATAGTTGTTAACATTGGAGGCCATATAGGGACTTATAGTTAACATTGGAGGCCATATAGGGACTTATAGTTGTTAACTTCTATATCATTTGGTATCTATTGAAAAGTCTCATTGGCAATCATACCACATCTTCTTTTTTTATATGATAGTGTAATTTACCAACAGAACCACCTTACTGTCCAATGAAATAAAGCAATGTACCTCAACTTCTATACTGCATCTATCTTTTGTTCAGGTATCATTAAAAATAAACAATTGTACTTAAGAACAAGTTTATTTCTCAACATTCCTAACACCACTATAATATACATTGCAGGGTTATACAATGATTATCAGAATTAAATTCTTTTGTTCGTTATGGAATACATGTACATTCAATATTAATTAAGTACTACAAGCCAATAACAATATCCTTATACTAAAGTAGGTCACTGTGATATATTTATTGATACAAATAACCAATTATACAGTCACATCTTCTCAGATGTGCCCTTCTTTTGTACCTTGTGTTTCCATATCTTATACGATATACTGTTTACACTGTCTTGAATAGTCGCATACCATAATATCACTACTTTCTCTCAGTTAATCAATATCATAATTAATACATGTACTAAGCTGAACTGAATAATTTTTTAAATGCTCCTAACTAAATAATATCCAGCACATGCAAATATCTGGAGATCATGAGGCATTCAAATGGAAGGTGTGCTGATCTCAGAAGAAAGATTTTTCTGTTTGATAGATTATTGCTAAAAGTACTTAGAATTGTAGAATGGTTGTTTTATAGCTACTGATTAAATCTTTAGCTTGATATGTACACTTTCATCATTGTACAGTTTTATTTTTTCACAGAAATCAACCTCAAAATGTCACTTTTAAAAGTGATATTTTATTTTTAAAGTTATGATTGTAAATTATTATTATTGACCATTTTTTTTTAAAATGTGTAAAAATCATTGTGTCGAAACAAAAATTTGTGTTAATAATTTCTTTTATAAGCTAGCATAATTATTGAAAGCAAGGCATATCCAATAAATGTATTTCTAGCGTGATGATTTTTTTTAATCATATAATCAGAAAAAGCTACTATTATAAATATAAAGATATACCATTGTAGTAACGTGTAAAAATAGAAAAGTCATGACGGGATATAAAAGGAAGAAGCCGTTTTGTATAAGAAAAAATCTCTACATAAATAAATATAACAAACCAACAAATAATATGTTCTTAACAAAAATAATCACTCAAACACATCTCATTCAAATATATCATTTGCACACTAAATATGAACTTAGAAGAGTTATAACTATACATTCTAACCCTGTTTGTAATTGTCTAATTTTATTGAAATATCAAAAGGTGAATAATTCCAGATGCCTGTATCACTAACCAGGTTATGATATAATAAATTTCGAAGACATTGTCGTTTTTTAAAAAGAGTTCTAACTATACACTCTAACCCTGTATTGTTATTATCAAATTTCTTATTATATTCTAATAATTAGTAAGATGTAAAAATTACAATGTCTGAATCACTAACCAGGTTAGAATTTGATACATTTCAAAGGTTTTGTAGAATTTGAAGATAGTCATAACTTTATGCTCTAACCCTGTAATGTGTAACTATTGAACTTATT
Source organism: Mytilus edulis (assembly GCF_963676685.1). NCBI lineage: Eukaryota > Metazoa > Mollusca > Bivalvia > Mytilida > Mytilidae > Mytilus > Mytilus edulis. The sequence continues at coordinate 75,673,767 of NC_092352.1, forward strand.
CTATTTTTCATTATCAAATGAGTCCAGATGCCAGTATCAATCACCAGGTTTGAAATTTGATACAAATACAAAGCAGTGAAGAATGAAAAAATATATAGAAATATAAAAGTTTAAAGGCACAGAATACTATCACAAAGATTTTTTGATTCATCACAAGTAATTTGTTGTCTTGTTTACAGTAAATACACAAAAATAAACAAATATATATTGTGTGGCAATAATATACACATATATATTGTGTTGCAAAAATGATCTTGTTAAAAAGTATGCTTCAGACTAAAAAAAACCAAACCTTATAAGACACTTGCCTTGTGGATCATTTCTAGATCTATATTGCTGAGATTAACTTAGTGCATATTTATAATTAGAAGTAAAGTACAAAGGAGTAGGTCCGGTAAGGACCGAATTTGGCCTCAAATTTCAGGTTCATCTGACGAAAGATGTTGACCACTTTTTAAACACTTAAGTGTCTATTTTATTTGATTCAATTAATTTATGTGAAAGATTTTAACTAATTTAGTCATTAAAAATGCTCCGATTCAAGCTCAAATATGAAAAATCTACCAAATATGCTGAAAAATGTCACTTTTAAGATGGTTTTTGTCAAAAATGAAAGTGGCCGCATCCGTGTTCATCTTCAACCTTTATGTATGTTATGTATTATCATCAAATACAAATTACATTTAAATATTTTGGATGAACACGAATGCGGCCACTTTCGTTTTACACGGAAACCGTCTAAAATTTAACCAAAATGCTAGAATTATGAAGATTTCAGTAATTTAGCATGTCTTAATGGTGCTTGTACTCGATATATGTACATCGTATTGTCAAAAACAGCCCATATTTATGTAGCAGAAGCATTCTACTGTCCAATAAATAACAAAAAGTATACATTTTAACAATTTTGTAAAACTGCTATATTTTGGGGCCAAAAAGGGTCTTACTGGACCTAGTCCTTTCATATGCCTTAACCATATCAGCTGATATTTGAGCTTTTATGTCTTTGATAATAAATCAGATAATATTACATGTATTTACTCATAAGAATTTAAGCGTCATATACTAAGAAGTTCCATATTTATTGGCAGTTTTTTTTTAAACGGTCTTAATTTTTGAAAGAAAAATCTTGTTTATACAACAATTAGTAACCTTGTTGAATTTTAAGTAGATTCTACGACTGGATATGTTTTCTCTAAATTGTCTTTACTGAAAATGATATGTTGCTGTAAATAGAAGTTTATTGTGATCTTTTACATACTGGTAGTGGAGAACTGTATTTTGAAAAGTTATCAAAAAATTGATTATCACCATAATAAGTTATTGTCTTAAGTCATGGAAATGATTTACATGTTAATGAAACATATATATCTGTTGTTGGGCCTCATAACAACAGATAAGTGTTTCAGTTAACATTTTGAGGCCAAAGCTGTAATTTTTCTTTCTATCTGCTTTCTGAACTATTTTCATATATAGAGAAAGCATGTTTATTTGCATTTTAGAGAAAAAAAAATGTCTTATTTTCTGAACCTGAATATTTTCAATTTCATTTCCGCATCTCAAAGATTTAGCCATTAACTTAACGTTGATATTTCTAATCAGATTTTGTATGGAATTCTGTATAACATTGGTTTGCATGTATTTAAACTTCATCTAAACAAATTGAAAAATAAAGATTGAAACAGAAATTATCACAACTATGCTTATTCTTAAAAAAAATAGCATATAAGTTAATTTTTATTATGATGACACTTTGACAATGGCTGTATGAGCTTTATTCTTATTAGACATGGATTTCAGATCCATGAAAAATTTAAACGATTTTTTTTACTTTTTACAATATCACATCTACTTCTAGTTGTAATTATATTATAAATGTGATTTATGATAAACTTTATCAACATGAAAAATATAACGTAAAAATTTTCATATTTTTTTCTTCAGTTGTGGGAATTCCATGCATTACAGTATTATTACACTGTGTCTAATTAATTATAACAAATTTCAATAAATCTAGCTATTCAATAACATATTTTTTACACAATTTACAAAAACTCACTCATTCCAAAATTTGTTATATACTATAAATAATCCAGTTTTCAAAATAAAACATTTAAAAAATTTCTTCTATTGCATAATAATATATAAGTTAAAAATATGTAACATCACATTCACATCCCCTAATTCAATGTTACAAATGGAGATATGAGAAGGCACTATACTATGTACTGGATCCGGAGCAATCTAAGAACACACTGGTTGCTATCTGGTATTATCTATCGAGCATGTGTTTTGCAGTAAGGTTTACCAGCTTTAGCAAAGAATGGTTGTCCTTCTAAACCAATCTGGCATGTCTGAAAAAAAAAACAAAAAAAATACAGTTATTAAAATTCAATATAATTAAGACTGTCCAGCTAAATTAGCATTTCAAAATAAAAGAAGAATGTATTCATTGGACACAGATCCCCCTGTAAATATAATGCAGCTTCATCAATTTTCTAAGGGACATAATAGAAACATCCAGAATGATAGTTTTTGCCCATAAAAAGACTATATATACTTACAGAACAATTAAAACATCCAGAATGATAGTTTTTGCCCATAGCTTCAACCCAGTTATCTCCGGGTTCAATAGGGAAATTACAAGAGTGGCACATGGTCTGGAAAAGTTGTCTCCAATCTACAATTGAAAAATGTAGCTATGTCATAATAACGTCCCCAAAGTTGCATTCCTTACCAATGCTTGTATGAAATAGGAAGGCTTATGTTTAAATGTTTGAAGACCACTAGAGCTTAAAATTAGTACTGAAACATAGGGCTCAGCTCAACAAAACACTATCCTGAAAGTTTTAAATATGCATTGAACATGCATGCATACATTTGTTAGAATCCCTTGGTTAACTAAATATATATTGAGGCAAATATTTCAATTTTAATTCTTGACTCAGGTTACTTAAATTATTAAATGTGTTTACTTGATACATTTTTTTAAGAGAAGCAATAAACCTATAAACAGAATAGTTTTCATCCTCGAATTTTAAAAGATTGATTAAATCTGTCCTATTTTTCTTTTTCCTTTAAATCTGCTATTTGTACTACACACATGTCACTGTTGCCTGAATAATGAAAGAAAGTGAAAATTCTTATTTTATTAAACTCATTTGACATTTTATTACCATTTTCACAGTAAGGTTTGCCATCTTCCAAGTGGAACTGGTTTCCTCCAATCTGTTGTTTGCACTGTACACAGGTAAAACATTTAGGGTGATAAGTCTTCTGTAATGCATTTACACATTCCTGGAAAATATGAAAACTAAAGTGTTAATTCTATTAAAAAAAAAAATTAAAAGTACTTTAGTGTATGCATTATCATATATTTTTATGCAAGTTTATACAACAAAATAAATCAGAGTGCTTGAGACTCTAAAGGGTAAAGAATTCTTTCATTTTGCAATTTTGTGACATTGAATTGTATTTTTCAATTGCAAATTAAACTGTTGAATTTGAGTTATCTTCCTTTGTTCATGATTGTACATTTGTATAACATATTCCTTACACATTTTATCATCATGTCACTATTTCTACTGATAAGTGGTCATTTTTTTGTTTTTTTTCGGTTATATTTGGGGGAATTGAGCCTATAATAAAATATTACAAGATTCTCATTAATCTTACCCATCTATGAAAAATTGGAGCTTGCAAGGCAGTTAGGAGTGAACACAGAAATAAATAAACTATTACTGGGCAAATTTTATTATTGCAATTTTTAAACCACGGATAAACATGAGAGATTAATTATTGCAATTTCGGGGATATCTGCATACAGATTCTTATTTTAGTGATATTTACCCTGTCACATTATTCACATTAATGAATTCCTAGCAATAATATCTGAATTTATAATATTTACAACCTGAAAAAAGTTTTTCCTTATAAACAAAACATGTTCTTATTAAAAGACACAAGCTTGATGCTAAACAAAGGGGAATTCTGACAAGAATCTTGGAATATTTTCATCATTGTCTATACCCAATTAATCAACCAAGTCAATGTAAGAGTACCTACCCCAACAATAGCACTACCACAGACAGCACATTTTGGTGCAAAGTAAAGTTCATAGTCTTTCTCACAGTACAAAAATCCTCCCTCCTCCACAAATCCTATATCCAGTAACTTAGTACCACAGCGAGGGTTGGCACACACAAAATGGTCAGGGCACCAGGTCTTACCTAGTGCTACCACAAATGGCCCTCTGAAATAGAACAGTCATCGATTAGGATAATTACGTCAAAATGGTTTGACTGATGATAAACTTTCTAGCAGATAGGGTAAAGTCCATGCATGGTAGGACAAAGAACCACTCAAAACATAGGTGTCAACTTTTATTATCTCCCCTTAAAAAGTATTTGAGTAGCATCCATTTTGTTTGCTCTCATTAATTTTATAATGTCTTTTCAATGGTTAAACTAATTCTGTTTTTAAAAGAATTGTAATAGTTACATCTAAACAAATACAAATATTTTTGAAGATAATTGGTGAAAACAACATTTCTGACAGTTTTAATTTTCTATATTACATACACAATACTATGTTCTAACAATTTCAAACAAAATAACAAGTACATTTTGCATGTGCAAGCTAATTAGAGCATCTAAAGATCAATTAATACAAATAATACAATAAGAATTTAAAATGTAAATTTTAATTGAGTCCTTTTACATTTTGAGCAGTTTTGAAATACTGTAGAATTTGTTCAGAGAAGATTTTCAAAAATTGTAAAATATAATTGTTGGATCCTTCAAGTTTTTACTGGTTGACACCTATGCTGAAAATTTTGGGGAAAAACTTAACACAACTGAAGAAAAACAAAATCTAAGGTCACCAATTAGTGTAATAAATATGTTCCACAATGTCAATTTATAAAATCATTATGGGTTTTGAACCTCAACCTGAATTTAATATCATCTACTGGAAAATAAATTTGTTTCAACAGAGTGAGACGCAATTGGGAATTTAAACAATCTTTCAAATATTTTTCCAGAACTTTCAATCCCATCAAAAAGCTTAAAAATTTGCATTTAAAGTTCAATTTTAATATGTTGCAAATGGTAAAGTAACAGCAAACTTCTGTTCCATCCCAACAAAAATAACGACTTCAGAAAACAATGGACAAACTACTGATTCAGATGAAAATATTGCATATATTGTGACAGGACTTTTCACTTTGACAAATTTAGTTTCCAATACGCTATAAAACAAAAACTGCTGGAGAAAAAAGTCAATAAAAACACCTGATAAATTTTAAGTGCATGCAATGTTACACAAGTTTTTGATACAAAATGTCTTAACCCTGCATAAAAAATTACAGTTATAGAATTTACCATTGACCAATGAATGTTAGGTGATAACGTGAGGGGTAAAACAATGTAACTATTCCAAAGGTTTGTATCATGAATTAGTAAACAAAAATAAATGTTAGATGATAAATTGTGAGGGCTAAAAAGATTAATTATTTAAAGAATTCTACCAGCTAAAATAAATAGTAGGTGATACATTTATGAGTGCTAAAAAGTCACTGTTAATCTTTAAAAAGGTTCTTGGAAAATAGATTGAAGTCTGTCAACAGTATGTTCAGATGTTAAGATTTTTTTTAAAAGTATGCAAGCTACCGTATTAAGCCATGTACGGTACGCATTTGTGTATAATGCGCACACCTTTTTCATTCCCCCAAAATGGTGTAAATAATCTGTAATAGGAAAAATTAAGCCCTCTTCGTCCCACCCAAACTGTAAACTACACCGGTATTCTTCTTTATGTTGTTATGCTGAGGTTACTGATAATTACATAATTCACACCATAAAAGACTTATTCATTGAAACAAATTAATTTCATAGAAATTTATAAATTCATTATATTAAACCATACAAATTATAAGTTTATATTAACTATAAGTATATGGCAATGACAAGGAATATATTTTGGTTTAAAAGCTGCAGAAATTCAAGCAAATTTGTAAAACAATGATAAATATTTTAGTGTTTACATTTTGTTGTCGCTCTCACCTCACAGTTTAGTAATAGTATGCTCAAAATGAGAAAATTATTCTAAAGTTTGCCTTGAACAACCTCAAAGTTTAGTAATAGTATGCTCAGAATGAGAACATTATTTTGAAGTATGTCTTGAACATATTACAGCACATTAGATACAAAAATACCTCTGTGAAATTTTTTTTTTGAGGACACAAACCTGTGAGATGGGGGTTAGTGTCGATGAGACACAACCCCTAATTACACATGGGCATATAACATTCATAGTCATCTAACTACAATATAAATATATAAAGGGATTCTATACAGTCATGCAAAAAGTGTTTGGTGTATCTAGATTTGGAATAGATGACTGATTTACTAAAGAGATGCATGACATACATTTACTATACATTATCTTTTTTAAACATTCTTAAATATTTTCAATTTCCTTCAATTGCTCAGGTCATCAATGTCTTATACAATAAAGGAAAAAGATATATTTTGGACTGTAGAATTAATTTTGTATTCCATGCACCTGTATACCTTCAAGACCATTCAGGTGTACAACCTATATAAATAGAGTGTTCAATGATTGTATGAATTTAACAGACCTATCCAGATTCATTGTCCTCTTATACTTTAGTGGTAACGTAAACATTAAGCTTAACAGTTGATGCTTAAAACAACTACTAAAGAGTCTATCAATAATTGATAAATTTTCAAAAATAAAATGTTTTCAAATCAGACACCAAATCTTTACAAGCTGAGGTCAGTAACATTTTTTTTTATTTTAGAAGAAACTGAGGTATAAAATGAAAATATTCCAGTAAAAATGCAAATATTATATGTTCTACTGGAATACATATTTGCACAAGTAAAAGTTTTAACTGAATACCTATAAGGGAAATAACCCTCATTTATTAATAAAACAAAAGAAGATATATCAAAATTGTAATAAAGCTTTGTTTTGAAAATAGAATTTACACTAAGCGCTTGAGAGACAATAAATTTGGTCAACCCTGATGAGTGCCATACAAACAATCAAACAGTCAACTTGTATGGGTTGTAACTTAGAGACAATCACCAATAGTAAAGGTTATTTTGATGAATACATGCATCTTATATAAAAGATGATTATTCTATTAAGAATGCGGGATTACCGTTTTTGTTCGCTGAAACACAAATCAATATTTAACAAATACATGCATAATTTCATATAAGAATTATAAAACCATGACATTTTAGGATGTTTAGCATTTGCTAAATGCTCAATAAATTTAACAAGTTCAACCAATAAAAACATTTTTAATTTCAGGTATATTTTTAGAACATCCACCTTTTATAAGAATTTAAAACTTCTAAAAATAACATACATCTAATAGTAAGTAAAAATTTCTAAATAAAACTGTTTGGTTAAAAACAAAGTCAAAACTAAAATAATTTGTGAATGTCAATTTACTAGAGGGAAAACTACTGAATTTTAGATACTAAAGGGACAACACTCTTGCAACATACAGGAGTTGAATAATTGTCATGTAAACTCAAAGTCAGGATTTTTTTCTTAACCATTTACTCAAACCTGGACAACAACAAACAAAGCCACACTTTTCATAAACTGTTGTATTTTCTAAAGATTTTGGGCAAAACTGAATTGAAACTTATATAGTTTCAAACAGCAAAATGTTGTTTTCATTAATTTAAGAAAAGCAAGTCTTACAAGCAGCATTGGCTTACATGAATGCCAGTCTAAAAGCACTGAGTCTAATCCTGGGCCTCATCTTTAAAAAAAATTGAAGCCCCTGGCATAACAACTATAATAATTTCTGATTAAATGTCACCCTTACAGGTGTTACCATAATTAGCGAGGATAACAAGTCTTCCAAATGATCATACCTGATATTCATGCCGCAGGAGTTGCACACAGGTGTTCTTTGGCCACCTGGAGCGGCATCACCTGACATAAACATAGATGCTTCTCCTTTCTTGGCTCTCACAGCACCAACCCCAGTAGGTTTAGGTGCAGCCCCTCCACGAGGTCCTCCTGGAGCAGGAGGGGATGGCTGTACAGTAGGAGAGAATGGCTTAGGGGCTGTAGCATGACCTCCCTGTGATTGCCCTGGTGTCCAAACTCCTGGTTTAGATGCTGAAATTAGAATAAATTTAACACTTTATCTTTATGTTAAAAAAATCAACTTCAAGATATTATAGATTTCAGACTGATTTACTTCTGGCACATTCTAATGCATACTCTCCTTTATTTGATTTGAAACAGTTTGTTTGAAAAATTTTCAGTATGTTACATTCTGAAGAATATAAGAACTTTGCTTTGCAGAAGAATCTGAAGTGACAAGGATGAAGACTGACCTTCAATGAGCAAGTGACTGAACAAGATAGTATTAAAACCAATAAACCAAGTGCAGCTTGTCTTTTTTTTAGCAAATGACCAGTACTTAAACCCCTTTGTAGTTACAAGTCATATTTGTTTTTGGATTATTGTTTTGTACATAAAATAAGTTTAGTTTTATCATATGCTTTATTTTACTTTCTTGTTGAGGCCTATTTTAATGTTCAATGTGGTCTGGGAGACCTATAGCTGCTAACATCTACATCATTTGTTCTCTGGTAGAGAGATGTCTCATAGGCTTTCATAACACATCTTCAAAATAAATTCTTATTTTATAAACCAAATGTTTGGATCAATTGACCATCAGGACCTTTCATATTGCAAAATTTGGTCATATTTCCAGAATACTTAAATCTTACCAGGTGGCGCCTTAGGAGCAGACGGTGGTGGTGGTGCCTTGGGAGCCGATGGTGGTGCTGATTGTTGAACATCACTGCTGCTGGAAAACAATAATATACATTATTATCTACCACCAAAATAAAATTTAAAATAAAATAGAAAATTCTGCTTTTCCATTACCATTGGTTTTTTTTATATTCAATTTACCTTTGCATTAATCATTTGATTTTTACCTCCACTATTTTCCCCATGAGCACATTTTAGTATCTTTTTACTATGGTGGAATTCATTTGTTTTAACTTAAAACATTGTTAAGCCTCAAATGACAGTATATTAAGATAAGGAATGAAGATTTTGAAAATAGCAGACACTCATTTACATTACGAAAAAAAAAAATTCTCAATCAACTGTGCATGTGATTGTGTTTACCATATAACATAATTGATTTAATTAGTTAAAAAGCTGAAAACAAATGCCATATCAATATAAATTGCAGAACACGCAATCAAATTTAGTGACATTCTTGAAAACTGTTTTATCAATAACATTTATTGCAAATTCAAGTGAACTTCATGCTCATGCACATGCAGAATCAGACCGAAGTATTGAAATAACAGAAAATAAAGATAATTCCATAAGCATGAGAAAAAAATTCTGCAGGGAAAATAATGCCTTTAAACTTTCCTTATGCAAATTAGACGGAAAAATAAACAAGAAACCGAACTAGTTCAGAACAAACAAGAAGAATACTTTTTATATATTGTGAGCTTTTGCGGTGAGGGTTTTACGGGAAGGGAAGGGGTGTATACTCCCATTTTGTTTGAAAAATATATAACTGTTTTAGCCTAATATTGTCAAACATTTGAACCACTACCGTACTTAATTTCTGGATTTCAGCCCCTTTTAAAAAATCCTGGGTCGACTCCTTAGATTTAACACACTAATAATTCCTCTTGTACAAGTATTCCGTAAACTAAGCTGTCTAGCATTGAATGTGTAAACACATCACATAATGTTGCTCTGATTTATAGTTTCTGAGAAATAAGTGATGATTATTTCATTCATGAAAATTGTGATGAATATTTTGTTCTAATATGACGTTCTTCTTTCGCTTTGTAAACAGCACCGTGATAAAATTCTCGATATATCTATACTTAGCGCAGACTCCAAGATGTACACAAATGGCTGTTTAAATATGCCTCCCACGTAAATCCATATGTATCGTAACCTATGTGTAAACGGTTGTGGATTTCGCTGTGTCAACAATTACAATTGAATAAAACCCTACAGAACATTTATTCTGATTCTGACGCATAACAAAAAGAATTTACACATTAGAGAACGGAAAAATGGACAAAAACAAAATAAATTAAAATTCCGCGAAATTCCAGTAATGATTTTGGCGAATTAACGTCATTTCAAAACATGACATCATACGAATGAAAACGTCAAAGCTGAAGGTTTTTCTATTGCGTTTACCTTCTAAACTTGGATACAATTGCATTAAAATAAAGTATTGAGGTAGGTGTTGCTTGTTTTCTGTTCTATTGCATTATTCGCACATTTACTAATTTCAGCAAGTCAACATGGCGGCTCCTTGGTTACAACATGTCAACAGTGAATTTAACGGTAGCTTACGATAAAAAATGTAAATTTAAAATTGCAAATGTTGGGTTTACTGAGAAGTAAAAAAAGTAATCACATTTTTTTTTCTAGTGGTTAGTTACGAAATCATTCATGCAGGTTTATTAGATTTGTTTTACATTTATCGAACAGTGGGTAAAATAGAACAGCCACACACACGGTATACCCATCATCGCTTCAGTTTTTTAATGATCGTATTTGTCCTATTAGAATCGAAATAATTCATGGAAGCCATAGATTTGTTGTAAATTTACACATGGCCTGGGCCGTGATATTTGTTAATTTTATCCCTCGCTAACGCTCAGGATAAAATTCGAATATCACGGCCCAGGCCATGTGTAAATTTCAAACAAATCTATGGCTTCCATGAATTAGTTCTTAAATAGAACATTTTCATATAAACAACTTTTGACTGGAAATTATATTTTTTCAACAGGTTACCTTTTCTGAAGTTGGACATTCTAGTACTTGGTTAAGCAAGAGCAATGTAAATAAATTCAAGATTTTAATTGGTACAATTTTGAGGGAAAGTTTACTGTTTAATGTTTTCTATACATGACTAAATCACCAGAAAACAAGAAGCTTTACACCCAAATTGCACTGTTTATATATTGGATTTTACTTCTTTTGGTTGCTCATAATTGACCAAGTACCAGTATGTCTTACCACAGAGAAGGTAACCTGTTAAAAAAAATATAAAGCCTGTAGTCAAAAGTCGGTAATATGAAAAAAGACAATTTGGCAAGGATATATAAGAGGCTAAATAGTCTTTTATACATGAGAAGTGATTGCATTCTCTGTGCAGTTTCAAAGTGTCAAGTCACATATATAGTCTCCAAGGAAACAAATCAAGTTCATCTGTGAGTGATTTGTGATTAAAGATATTTGTTTTTAAGTGTGAAAATAATTACGCATTACCCATTATTAAGCTGTTGTTGTAAAAATTTAAATGTTCGAGAATGATTAGGTTTATAGTCATCCTCAATTTTCTTTTCGCCACTTTCTGCCTCATGTACAAGTTTGAAAGTCTCTGAGGGTCTATAAATCTTTTTGCCTTGCTCGTCAATTTCTGAATCTGCACCACTTTGATCTGAAGTATCATTCTCATCACTCCTGAAATTATCATGCATAGGAGGGTCTATAATTAAAACATGCAGTTAAAAACTAAAATGAATGTTAAGGCTTTCGTATACAATTGTAAATTGATTTATTACAACACAACTTTGACAAGAAGCTCCACAATATAATCACATTTTTAGTAATTATCAAATCACATTTTAGGAAACATCTATAAATTAGCCGTTTCAGAATCTAAAGGACTATGGGTAATATCATTGTTGGTACCCCAAAATGAAAATAACGTCACGACATTGGTTGAATTTCCATTGTTTTGGACGTTTTCAACCAATCACGACATTTCGGTGTAGATTTTTGAAAATATTACCCAGAATGCAATAGATTCTGAAACGGCGAATTCTACAATTGTATTTCAGGTAGTATAAAGTAAAATAACAAAAATAACGAACTCCAAAAGAATTTCCAAATCAGAAAGTCCCTTTCAAACACCAATATAACAAGAGTGCACACACTGAAATGTCTCGCCTTCTTTACTAATCATTAATATTATGTTGATAGTCCTAAGTATAAAGTGTTATTACAACTGTCACATAAACTTAATATTAAACAAGATAGTTAAACAAAGACCAATGAACCATGAAAATGAGGTCAAGGTCAGATGAACCATGCCAGGCAGACATGTACAGCTAACAATGCTTCCATACAACAAATATAGTTGACCTATTTCTTATAGTTTAAGAAAAATAGACCAAAACACAAAAACTTAACACTGTCCAATGAACCGTGCAATTGAGATCATGGTCAAATAAAACCTGTGGGACTGACATATAGATCATAATATATTTCCATACACCAAATATAGTTGACCTTTGGCATATAATATTAGATAAAAAGATCAAAACTTAAAAAATTAACTTTGACCACTGAACCATGAAAATGAGGTCAAGGTCAGATGACATCTACCCGCTAGACATGTACACCTTACAATCATTCCATACAACAAATATAGTAGACCTATTGCATAAAGTATGAGAAAAATAGACCAAAACACAAAAACTTAACTAAAACCACTGAACCATGAAAATGAGGTCAAGGTCAGATGACACCTGCCAGTTGGACATGTACACCTTCCAGTCCTTCCATACACCAAATATACTAGCCCTATTGCTTATAGTATCTGAGATATGGACTTGACCACCAAAACTTAACCTTGTTCACTGATCCATGAAATGAGGTCGAGGTCAAGTGAAAACTGTCTGACGGGCATGAGGACCTTGCAAGGTACGCACATACCAAATATAGTTATCCTATTACTTATAATAAGAGAGAATTCAACGTTACTAAAATTCTGAACTTTTTTTTCAAGTGGTCACTGAACCATGAAAATGAGGTCAAGGACATTGGACATGTGACTGACGGAAACTTCGTAACATGAGGCATCTTTATACAAAATATGAAGCATCCAGGTCTTCCACCTTCTAAAATATATAACTTTTAAAAAGTGAGCTAACACCGCCGCCGCCGCCGCCGGATCACTATCCCTATGTCGAGCTTTCTGCAACAAAAGTTGCAGGCTCGACAAAAATCTCAAAGAACCGATAATCAAGTGTGCTTTAGACACTCAAATTATAAAGTTAAAAGCTTAACTGGTATGTCATCAGAGCTAGAAATAACCTAGGCTCAACTGGTATGTCATCAGAGCTAGAAATAACCTAGGCTCAACTGGTATGTCATCAGAGCTAGAAATAACCTAGGCTCAACTGGTATGTCATCAGAGCTAGAAATAACCTAGGCTCAACTGGTATGTCATCAGAGCTAGAAATAACCTAGGCTCAACTGGTATGTCATCAGAGCTAGAAATAACCTAGGCTCAACTGGTATGTCATCAGAGCTAGAAATAACCTAGGCTCAACTGGTATGTCATCAGAGCTAGAAATAACCTAGGCTCAACTGGTATGTCATCAGAGCTAGAAATAACCTAGGCTCAACTGGTATGTCATCAGAGCTAGAAATAACCAAGGCTCAACTGGTATGTCATCAGAGCTAGAAATAACCTAGGCTCAACTGGTATGTCATCAGAGCTAGAAATAACCTAGGCTCAACTGGTATGTCATCAGAGCTAGAAATAACCTAGGCTCAACTGGTATGTCATCAGAGCTAGAAATAACCTAGGCTCAACTGGTATGTCATCAGAGCTAGAAATAACCTAGGCTTAACTGGTATGTCATCAGAGCTAGAAATAACCTAGGCTTAACTGGTATGTCATCAGAGCTAGAAATAACCAAGGCTTAACTGGTATGTCATCAGAGCTAGAAATAACCTAGGCTTAACTGGTATGTCATCAGAGCTAGAAATAACCTAGGCTTAACTGGTATGTCATCAGAGCTAGAAATAACCTAGGCTTAACTGGTATGTCATCAGAGCTAGAAATAACCTAGGCTTAACTGGTATGTCATCAGAGCTAGAAATAACCTAGGCTTAACTGGTATGTCATCAGAGCTAGAAATAACCTAGGCTCAACTGGTATGTCATCAGAGCTAGAAATAACCTAGGCTCAACTGGTATGTCATCAGAGCTAGAAATAACCAAGGCTCAACTGGTATGTCATCAGAGCTAGAAATAACCTAGGCTCAACTGGTATGTCATCAGAGCTAGAAATAACCTAGGCTCAACTGGTATGTCATCAGAGCTAGAAATAACCTAGGCTTAACTGGTATGTCATCAGAGCTAGAAATAACCTAGGCTTAACTGGTATGTCATCAGAGCTAGAAATAACCTAGGCTTAACTGGTATGTCATCAGAGCTAGAAATAACCTAGGCTTAACTGGTATGTCATCAGAGCTAGAAATAACCAAGGCTTAACTGGTATGTCATCAGAGCTAGAAATAACCTAGGCTTAACTGGTATGTCATCAGAGCTAGAAATAACCTAGGCTTAACTGGTATGTCATCAGAGCTAGAAATAACCTAGGCTTAACTGGTATGTCATCAGAGCTAGAAATAACCAAACAAGATACAGTTATACAAGTGTTTACTAAGTATGGAAAATAGAGACCTAACCAGAGGTACAACCACCCAATTAAAAAGAGTAAAAATACCAAAATATGATAAACACAACACAAGAAAAGTAAAAAAATAGAAAATGGCTGCCCTGGATTTTGACCAAAAGGGTTTTTAAACAAGGAATGAAATATCCATACGCGAGGACAAAGCAATGAATAGTAAAACACTGATCATCAATTAAGACTTCATGTACATTAAAAAGCATATGTGGGTTATGACAAAGTTGTAATTCAATACCCTAAAAACAATAAGGAATCTAATGTATCACTGCTAAAAAAAAAATTTAAATCTTATTTTACCAGTTTGAAAAATTTTTACAGATAAAATAATCAGCATAAAATTATAAATTTTAAATTCAAAATGATTGATTGATTGTTGATTGCTTTACGCCACATGAGCGCAAAAAGGTTATATCGCGGCAAAACATTAAAAGAAAGCCATCAAAATACTAAAGAAAACATTTGATACACATTTGATACACATTTCAGTGCATAAAGGTATCTGGACTAGTAGCAAGATATATGTATAACATAAAGCAGGAACAGAAGTTAATGGGTTTGCTGCAGGAAGGACACTATAAAGCTAAAGTTTTGTCTGGTTCCTAAATTATAGTTTGCAACATAAATAGAGAGCTCTGGAACTGCAGGGATTTTCACTCTGGTTTGAATACAGAGAACACTACAGGTTTTAAGGGGAAGAAGGTATATGGTGAAGCTGTAGTTAAAGTGTTGTGTTCTTTGTTGGAGGAGCTTAAAGATAAACAGACTGTTATATAACTGCTGGGATTTTTCTACATTGTATCTGAATTCATGATGTAAATAAACAGAATGTTATGTTTACATCTTCTGACTTAATACAGAAAATATATAATAAACTGCAAAAGGAAAATGAAATCAGAAAATGTTGACTGCAACCTGTAATTGTTTCATGTATTGTCCTTCTCTTTTCTTGTCACAAACAGTTTTTTAAAACCAATCTTCATAGTTCATCAAAAAATATTATAAAACATAGTCATCTCTTAAATTTTTTGTAGGTGAGAGAAAAAACAGCTTTATGAAGATCTGCAAAACTCAAACAATATTTTCAGCCTGATGTAGAAAAGGCAGAAATGCCTCCTTTAAAAATAAAAAAAGTCATTAAAAATTTTACAAGAATGAAAAGATTTTAGTATTTATAATTCTTCATCAATTACTTTCAAAAATGAATTTAGTCAAAGTAAGAAGTTCTTAAAGATTGAGGAAAGTACCAAAAAGACCCACGTTTTTATTGCCTAACTTGTGGATAGACATATACATAAAAACAAAATCTTGCTAGCCCAACTTCTGCTGATTTCAATTCCTTTTAAAAAACAGAAAAGATATCAACCTGGAATACAATTTGTGGCTAAAACTGAAAATAAAACCTATATCTGTCTACTGACAATCTGTGCACTAACTTAAAGACTATATTTTGCATATAACTAGTTACCTTCTCCTGGCATTTTGTACTGCCCTGCAGCAAGTAAAGATAAAATTGACAATCTAAATTTTTACTAAGAATTTTTTTACTTTTTTTATTTGTTCATTATTTTTTTTTTTTTTTCATGTAATATTAGCCTGTTCAATTTCTTTCTTGTGTACTTAAGAATTAATGTACTTTTTCTCTCTTGTGTTTTTACAAAATACATGTACTTTTTCAATCTTTTGTATTTAAAAAATGCATGAATTATTTCTTTTATGTGTATTTCCATGTTGTTGGTTTTTTTTACTAAATGAAGTTGTCTCCCTTACAACACATTACACATGCAACATTCAAAAATACAAGAACAAACTTTTATGGGGTCTCAACACAATAAAAACATTGTTAATAAGAATCCAGTTAAACTGTCAATAGATAAATAATACAAAATCAATATCAATCCATAAAGGAAGGTAATTTCATAAAACGCAATTCAATTCAAAGGGAGATAACTCAACAACATTTTTCCTACCTTTTCCATGGGGGTTGAGGCCCACTAGTTGGTGATTCTGCAATTATTATCAAATTTTATTTACATTTGCTGTCAATATTCTATTATAAATGTAATTACTGTGAACTGCTTCTTTTTGTTGCATCAAGGATAATCTTACAATAAAAGTTTGTTTTATTTTCCTTGATTAAAAACAAAATTAACATGTCACAGTAATCAGGTTTATATGTGTAATCAATATAATCGTCAAATAAATGTAATCACAGTAATCATTCTAATATATGTGCAAACTGGTGGAGAATAATAGAAATCTGATGCATTAAAAAAAGATTTTCATGCTATTTAATAAATATTTAAAAGATGGTTTTTTTTTGTATCTTTTAATACATATTTAAAAGATGTATATTTTGTATCTTTTGCGATATAAAATTTGATTTCTTAAAATTCTAAAAATAATTTCCTTTTCTTTTACATTATAATGTTCAAAAGATTAAACAGATTAGTTTCTTCTGATAAATGAAGATGTTTATTGTTTTGATATAATCATATAGATCATTTCATCTCCAACACATTTACACATAATTTAACCCATCAGACAATATTGGGTAAAGATGATGAGATCTGTGATTATCCCAATAAACAGGCATGTTTTGATAAGATTCCAGTGTCTGTTATCAATCAGAGGTTCTTACATCATAATCAATACTAATGTTTGGATTGAAAATAATGTTAAAATAAATGTCTGTTTTTATCTTTTTTTGTCTGTTTGCATCAAAATAGAACGATAATGCTATTTTATGAATTTAGTTGCTTATAAATTTCAATTATTTACAAATTTTAAGATAAACCCTTTACCTTTTCATAACTGCCAACAAAAATTTATAATTTTTTTTTACATTTTTGCTAATGCTGAATTATTTCAGCTCTTGGGTGAAAATAAACAAATATTTGGGCACTTTAGGGGAAACATCAAAGCTCTCTGGCACTTGGGGGGAATTCCCAAGATTGCAAAAAAACAGTCACACATCTTATCAAAACTTCCATTCATTGAGTAGCAAAACAAGACATGTATCACAGCACATAAACAAACCTGGCATGCGCTCTATGTGCATCAGAGGCGTTCTGGTCTGAGTAAAGACCAGTAGGTGTGTTGAACTGTCGAGGTTTAGAATTACTTGAAACCACTGTGTTTGGTGAGACCGCTCTCTGGTTGGTCACAGATTTATTCATGGGTCTCAAAGCACTTGGAGGCTCTGTAAAATCAGGGTTAGTAACACACCATGCAGATTAATTTGTATACAATAACAGAGGAAACAATAATCTTAACACTTCAATACTGTAAATTCAGAAATTATTTCGAATATTGCGACTGGATGACTATTGCAATAATAAGAACTGGCATTCTGATGACTGAAATATAGACCTGTATGCATTTTTAAATTATTTTTTTTTAATTCATTCTTGAAAAATTGAAATAGTGAATGCACACAATAATTTCTGAATTTACAGAATACCAAACTAATAATTGGATGTTGGTACAAATCAAAATTTGTATGATTTGGATTGATAGAAGTTCATCATTAAATATCATGGTTAGATTAAATTAAACATGCATACTTTTCCATCGTTTTTTTCCCTCAATAATATGCAAGTCTTTACACAAGAAGTTACATGTTGGCATCATATTGGAAAATTATAACATATTATCAAATTTTGTTATAATATTTGACCAAGTATTTAACCCTGTTGTACAAAGCATTTGAAAGACTTGTGTATTTTAAAATTTAATTTTTCTTTAAAAAGTCTTCCAAGTGCAATATTAAATAATTTTCTAAATAGCATCTGGCCTCAACCTTTGACAAAGGATATTTTTTTTTATAAATATGTTACTGCTCAATTATAAAACTTCTTAAGATTCAAATTACTAGATTTAATTTATGCATTGACACAAATAACTATACATTAGATTACATAATGCATGAAAATTGTTGTGGGTGTAACTTACATAATTGACATTTTTGCACTGGTGTGACCAGAAAATTTAAACTAAATTTATCTCACAATAAAGTGAGACAAATTTTGATAAATTTGAAAATTACAGATTTTATTCCCTGATTCTAATCATTTTGAGTGCACTTTATTGTAAAGAAAACCATTTTTTTTATTGGATCAAAACTTTAAGTCTATGTTAAGGAAGATCTTGTACCTTGTCCACTGTCAAGTGTATCTTTCAAGAACCTAAATGATTTAGATTGCATTGATGTTGATGGTGGTTTTTCGTCTCTCTCAGCATATTTTTGACCTGCGCTTTGATAATCAACTGCAACTGGTTTACTGAAATGGGAAAGAAAATATATAAAGGTAATTTTTAATGTCATACAGTACTTTAAAACAAGAATTAGGTTATCTTTCACAAAGTTCTAAAAGTTTGCCAATACTTCTCATATACACAAGAGCATTTCTTATGAAGATTTGTTACGCAAGAGCATTTCTTATGAAGATTAGTTACCCAAGAGCATTTCTTATGAAGATTCGTTACCCAAGAGCATTTCTTATGAAGATTCGTTACCCAAAAGCATTTCTTATGAAGATTCGTTACGCGAGAGCATTTCTTATATAGATTCGTTACGCAAGAGCATTTCTTATGAAGATTCGTTACACAAGAGCATTTCTTATGAAGATTCGTTTACACAAGAGCATTTCTTCTGAAGATTCGTTTACACAAGAGCATTTCTTCTGAAGATTCGTTTACACAAGAGCATTTCTTCTGAAGATTCGTTTACACAAGAGCATTTCTTCTGAAGATTCGTTTACACAAGAGCATTTCTTCTGAAGATTCGTTTACACAAGAGCATGTCTTGTGAAGATTCGTTTACACAAGAGCATTTCTTATGAAGATTCGTTTACACAAGAGCATTTCTTCTGAAGATTCGTTTACACAAGAGCATTTCTTCTGAAGATTCGTTTACACAAGAGCATGTCTTGTGAAGATTCGTTTACACAAGAGCATTTCTTATGAAGATTCGTTTACAAAATATTAGGGTTCTTTACTTATTGTTTCAATTTATATAGTTTTCATTTTCTTTGTTGGCTTCATCTCATCACACAATTTC
Source organism: Mytilus edulis (assembly GCF_963676685.1). Taxonomy (NCBI): domain Eukaryota; kingdom Metazoa; phylum Mollusca; class Bivalvia; order Mytilida; family Mytilidae; genus Mytilus; species Mytilus edulis. Next base: position 75,693,383 of record NC_092352.1, read on the forward strand.
TTTTTATGTAACATTGATTTTATCATATTTTTCCAATTTATAGATTTGTTTATCTGGTTTGTTTTTCTACAAATTCTTTGACAAATATCCAACTTAAACTGATAACTGAATGATCAATATAAAGATAAGATTCAATTAGATGTCTGCATTGCAATCTTTTTCATTGAAAATGACAAATCAATCAGCTGTTCTTATGATGTCATGCAGTGTTGCAACAGACTGAGCAGACGGCCAGTCATTCATTGATATGAATAAAATATGTGGGTTTTACACACAACTGATTTTTAGTGTTTTTAGCACTATTGGCTATTCTGTGGCGTCCAGTTTTCATTGGTGGAGAAAGTTTCAGAGAGAAACCACAATCTTCATGGCTATCCTAGTCAGTTAAAGATTGGTACTGATTAATCGATGGTACCTCCCATTCGGGCCTCAAACCTTGGTGTTTACAGGCTAGTGGTAAAGTACTAGAACTACTTAAACTGCATGACCACCAAGGCTCCTACATAACTAAGACAACAACCCAATGTCACAAAAACAGACATATAGTCTTCAACAATGGGCATGTGACCATACTGGCTTGATATCACCCGAGTTAAAAAAAGATATTAATAAATTTAATAAAATCTGCTATTCATCAAATTAGTTGGGATAATACATTAATGAGAAAACTCATACATTTTGATTAATTCTCTCTAGACAAATGTTTAACCTTAGAGGTTAGGTTCCAATTTAAGATTTATCTCCCCTTGACCACTGATTCTTTCCTCATGCATTTGAATTATTATTTTATGTTTCTTTAATCACTCTGTAATGTCTATGTCATGTTGTAATTAATGTTATGCTCTTAATGGGCCCTTTAATTTGGAAAATTAAAAATATTGTATTGTAAAGACAAATTCGGTACCAAGGTACTTTTTTTTTTACTTTTTAGGCTGTTTTTGGTGTACTGTACACACAGTATTTCTTCTTATCTAGCCCTAAATGTTCAAAATGAAGACAAACACTGATAAAATGCTTCAAACACAGAATTTGCTACTTTTGAGATTAATTAAATTATGATTCTCTGCAGCGCAAAGCTTTTCTTCAAAATATCAACAATCAAAAAGTCTATCAACTGATCTTACTGATATGTCAAAAAATTTACTATCATGTGTCTTGATTTTGAAGTTAATAACGTTACTATGATTATCACCTTTAATCTGTTAGAAGATTTGATCAATGTAAACCTTCAATTACGTCTTTTATAACACGATCTATCACTTTGGTAATTGTAACCATTTAAACATCCTTGTCTGTAATTACAAAACTAGGGATATTCAATAACCTGTCACATCAAGGACTTTAAATGGACATAGTGTCAAATAGGGTATGGTCCACTGGTGTGGAACCAACTAAACAATCATGACCCAAGACCAAATGACACAGAAATTAACAGCTATAGGTCATCATACGGCCTTCCCATTGAGCAAAGCCCATACCGTATAATCAGCCTTTAAAAAGGCTCAGAAATGACAAATTTAAAACAATTCAAATAAGAAAACTAACAGTCTAATTTATGTACAAAAATGAACCATAAAACAAATATGAAGCACATCAACAAACAACAACCACTGAATTATGGCATGGTCAACAGGTGTGGAATCACCTTAACAATCATTTGAGCATTTTAATGGTTAATTGGTTAATGTTGAAAATAAAAGATGAATATTCATTAAATCTTAGAACCTTAATTTTAACCAATCTCTGTCAATTTAACATTAAAAATATCAAGATACAGACAGAAAAGGGCTTAAATATTGGCTGCTGCACCTTCATGACAATGGCAGAAAAGAAAGTTTCTCAGTAATACTCATAAAGATTATCATAATATCAAGAGTAAATCAACATAAAATAAAGAAATTTTCATGATTTTTGAGCCAAAAAACTCATTTCCTGACATTCACCATACAAGTTTTCGTGCACCATTTGTCAAAATTAGAATAATGAAACAGATCGAATGAAACTACAACTCCAGAACTTGAATATCCTGTTGGTGACATATATTGACAATAATTCTCTATAGTGAAACATCTGAATCAATGCATCCATATTTTACAGTTTTCCACTATATAAACCAAGTGAGGTCTTTGACTTTGTAAATCAAATAGCTTTCTCCTGAATTTTTACCTGTAAACTGTATCAAACATAGATTGAATTTTTACCTGAATCAAACCTACACCTAGTTGATTAAAACCCAGCAGATAAGGCATCGGGGATAAACAGGAAATAATTAGAATATCTACATTCTTCATTGTCTATGTTTAGTAATGTTGTTGATTACCTAAATATCATACAGCCCTCATCAAAAGACATATATATAATAATTTTACTTTCATATGGTTTTAAAAAGTTAATTTAAATAAAAATTTGTCAAGAATCCATTCAATTTAGATATGTGTGTTGCACAGCATGTTTTACAAACAAAACACCCATAAACATGTACTGCTGTAATTAATTACATTGCTATACAAAGGTGATACAGGAATGGTCTTTGGAGGGTACCAATTTTATAAAGTTAAAAAGAGTTATTTTCATTTTATAGAAGATTTCACAACAATTTTTTTCAGACTCAAGCCTAAATGCTTTGAATTGACTTTGAAGGATAAATGAATGTTGAATAACTCAACTGATAAGATATTTAATAGTGTAACTTTATTTTAGGAGGGAAACTAACAATCCTGGTAAATTTAAATTGTAGTCAAACACACCTACTTAGTGCAAGGCTCAAACTCACAATAGAGAAGTAGATGACATACACCTCTGACTGACAAGCCCCCTAACTCTATTGGACTGACTGCTGTGTACCATATGGATTGAATGCCACCGGTTATGTTTTTTGAGTGACATTGTCCATGCCAAAGCTAGGTTTATTGAACTGACGGTTGTGGATACTTACGGACTGAATGACATTTGCGATGTTTTCTGTGTGACATTGTCCATGCCATAGCTAGGTTTATAATGAACTGAGGGTTGTGGATACTTACGGACTGAATGACATTTGCGATGTTTTCTGTGTGACATTGTCCATGCCATAGCTAGGTTTATTGGAGGTATTTCCAAATGGTCTGGCTGATTGGTTATAGTTCTATAAAACATAAAACATGGTTAATAAGTAATGTAATGGGTATACTAACTATGAATAAGGCTAAATCATGTGAAACATCAAGTAAAACTGATTGCATTAATTTTGAAACTACATGTTTATGAAGTGTCTGAATCAAGCCAGATAATAATGGTAAATCTCAATCAGTTACATCATCTGACATGCAACAAATTGAGATATTCAAACAGCAGTTTTGCATGTACGTGTCAACCAGAGTGAAATGAAAATGAAAAAGCACAATTAAAACATTGGTAGTATTTGATGTAATGATACTATTACACATAGAATTGAGCTCAATAAGTATAACTTCAATTTATACTTTTTAAATAGGTTACGTTAAGATTGTATCTGTAGTAAACAGGATTTGTTTAATTACATATTTATTATTTCCTGTATATAAACATTTATCAAATGTCCTTAAGAAATATACAATAATTACCATACAAGTACAGATGACTTGAAACACCAATTTTCGTAAATCATGTATTTGTAAATAATGGAATTCACTTCAATATTTACAATTTATTTCCGTAATGTCAATGACATTTTTCATAAAACTAGTATATATGTATGGACAGACAGGGTTAAAAACAACGAAGTCTATCATCAATTTCAGTGTGACACCCTCTTGGCATGCTTGGTATAATCAAGACCATAATTTGGAAAGCTACATCAATGTAAGAAGAGTTTCAAAACTGATAAGGACCAAAGCAGAACTTGAAGTAAAATTTGTCAGCCTTTCTCCCCATAATTTTAAAAGACTGACAATAAAAATCTCAAAACATTTGACTGATCAAAACAATTTCATGTCAAAATGAATTAATATTTTTTTAAACATATGATACCATCTACATGATAAAGAAACCCTACAGCTATTTTTTTAAAAGGAAAGTAAAACGAATATTTGTATATTTATAAAACTCATTTAAACTCAATGTCATACAGTTTCTAGTTATACATATGAACAACAGTATGAGGAATGGTGATCAGGTTAACATAGCTGTAAAAGGGATATCGTTATCTATAACATGATTTTTTGTTACTGAAACCTTTTAAATGAATGTCAACATGTATATCTTTATTTGTTTTGATGCACACATGCATGCCAAGTCTCCGTACTGACGACTGTACTTTGACCCATTATGGTTTACTTCTACAAATTGTGACTTGGATGGAGAGTTGTCTCATTATCACTCATACCACATCTTCTTTTATCTATATAGACAATTGTCTTCTTTTAATCTAAATTGAAAAGTTCAATATCCATCATTTTTTAAAGTGCATCACAACTGCATAGGACTTGAGCTCTATGGTGTTTAGGTTCAGAGGATTTATTCTGCATGTGGTCGTCACTGGTACTGATCTATGACCTACCTGACTTCCTGGACTGCTAGTGGCAGTGCTAGCTGGTGATGTGGGACCAGAGCCCTGAAGGTTATAGGCTCCTACAGGAGGTGTTGATACATAGGTTTGAGTTGGTGTACTACCTCTGGAATAACAATAGAAATCATACTGAATATTGAGACAATAAAATGATATATGCTCTTTCTTAAATGAAATTATTGAAAATCTAATCCCATGCTAAATTATTAATCAAGGAATTAAAATATAATTCATATAGAGTAAAGATGTTCCCCTTATGGGATCACACTGCAGTCATCAGAAAATTCATGCACCAACAAGTTTATAATATTTATAACTTTGAACCAGTTTTAATTCTACCTTCATGGCTATACCATTGAGAACTTGTATTATGAAAGTATCTGCTATCATCTCCATTGGTCAATTTGGAACTAAAATTATTATACCTTATACTTTTGTGTCTGAACCAAAGTTAAATTGTGAAAATAGCAAGTAACCTTTACACATAGTCTTTCTTATAAAGTTACATTAATACACATAAGTTTCATGTGAATGTACTCTTATAGGACAATCTAAATTTCAATATGAGTGCTCTGTGTTCAATTTTATTTCAATTTCAGATACGGAAAAGTATGTCAGGCCTAAATTTTTGACATTTTTATATCCTATTTTGATATATATATTTTATTATATCATACCAGACAAATGTGCATGCAAATGAGATGTTCTTTTATTTATAATCACAATGTGTGAAATATGTATTTAAAACCCATAATTTCACTTCTCTACCTCAAAATCATATTTAATCAAAATGCATGTATTCATAATATTAGCATATCAAAATTGGATTCTTCCTTCAAATTTCAATACTCAAAATTGTATGTATAGCTATGAAAGGGAAGTAGTTTTAGATTATCTTTTACAAATTGCAACAAAAATTTACAAACAAAATGTGTTTTTTTTCAATTTTAATTACTTCCCTTTCCCTATAAAATGCCAATTAGCTTATTGCATAATTTCCTTAAACTTTGCACATTTACATGTGAACTTTATCCAGTACCTATATAGTTTAAAATACTCTATTGAAAAAATAACCTACTTTTAACCCAAAAAAAATAATACAACATAGCGTTCCTATGCTGACATCACTTCACTGAATGATACATGTACATGTATTTGCTTACAACCATTTATAAAGCAGTAAGGAATAAGTCTGTGTGTCAAAGATATATTTACTATTTTTCTGACTCCTATGTCCTATAAAGTCCATTGTCAGACATAGAATGATAGAATTTGAAGGATAGCACCCATTTAGACATACAGTGCTTTTTGCAATCAATCCTGTACATAATTTGATTGTATATAAAAATATGATGTTGTATGATTGCCAATGAGACAACTCTCCAGCAAAGACCAAATGAAATAGAAGTTTACAAATAAAGGTCACCATGTGGATACCAAGGAAAAAACACTTTGGTGCTAAAGTGCCTAGTTTGTAATTGCTAGACTTAGTGTAAGTGTTTTATATTCCATCTACCAACAAATGTCAAGATGAATATTAGCAATGTAAATGCTGTTCTTTTAATATACTTTTTTTCTTAGAATTTCATTTTATTTTTGTTATCTGTACGTTCATCCCATGTTCTTTCTTTTCAGTTTGCACATAAACATGTCATACTTTTTACACCCAAGTAATTCAATCAATATGTTTATCATTTATCTCTGATTTATATCACCTACAATTCAACAATTTGAAATTTATCACTATCAAAATCTTTATTCAAAATGCTTGAAAGCAATCACAGGAAATAAACTTTCACAACTTCAACATGTTCAAGTTGATGAGGAAATTATTGCCCAATTTGTTTTATTGAATTTGTAATCTATTGTTAGGTTGAAAAAATAAAAATAACTTTTTGATTCCAAAATATAACTGCAAACTTTATCTAAGTGTGGATGCAGAGAAGTGTTTTAGCATGTATACTGAATTAATATTTGATATTAGGTCAAAATCAAACAAAACATGTCAGAAAAAACATCCCTCTTGGATCAAATAAAAGAAATAGACCAATAATACATATAATTCATATATATACTGGCAAATGTCTACAAAGTAATGTTTTGATAAGAGGTCAAGGTCAATTGAAACATGTCTGATTAGTATTAATTTTAGTACAATTAACACATAGTCCTGTAAAATATATATATATAACTTGTATGAAACTGATCTTATCCTCAATAAATGGCTAAGAAATATGTTTCTGAAGCTACAACTGGATGTTTTGTTTCCTGTAAATACAGTTTTTTAATCACCTCACTTTCTATGTCTACAAATTATACACTGAATACAAGAACGTACACCACCCTACCCATTCTAGTACCACTAACCAGGCACATGCAAACTATCTAAGTTTCTTTATAGTCATGTAAGCTAACAAGAGACTACCGGTATCTTATTTCTTAAACTTAAATACTACAATTAATTTTAGGGCAACAAATATAAGCGCTGAGTATTTTACTAGAGAAATATTTACAGTTGGTCAGCAGATGACCTATTAATGTCCCCTTTAATGGTCAACAACTACTGGAGTAATAAAACAGTAGGTGTAAAAACAGTTTCAACACCTGATCGTTATTAAAGTATCTTAATACCTTAAATAACCATGTTAGACCAAATAAATAACGATCTTTCAAGAGGTAGTAAAATTTCTTTGTAAACCAGACTTACTTACCGAGATTATCCTTAACCTTACGTGATTATTTACTTATAATCTTAGTGCAAATAAGGAAAGTTTATGATTTTACAATACATTATATCAACACACATTTTTAAATGTCTTTAAAGCCATAATTTAAGGAAAGGTGAAATCGCAGTTTAGAAATTTGTGTGACTTGGGCGTACATACAGTGTCATGTTATTTTGATCTGTAATCTCTGGTTCAAATAAACAGCAAAAAACTATCTAATTAAAAAGTTCCGGACCAAGAATAAATGAGAAATTCTTATATTTCATACCAACAAAAAAAACAGCTCTCTTTCTCTAGCATTAACGGTGGGATGTAGCTGATATTCAATGATAACATAGGCGGATCCAGGGGGGGATTTGGTTGATTATATAGGGAATCACGGAAGTATGACCCGAGCAGGCCCCCCCCCCTTTAGGTCAGTCAGCGCCCCCCTCCCCCCTAGGAAAAGTTCTGGATCCACCACTGGATAATAAATTTGGGATATGAATTGTTTCAAATTTTTTCATTGCAAGGCTTTTTTAATAGCTACAGTAGGTTCGCTTCTCAGTTTGCTCTTTGAAGAAGATTTGTAATTTTCACATCTTTGCATTGTAGTTTTTAATGGATAGTTGTCTCATTGGCAATCATACCACATCTCATTATTCTTATGCATAAAAATGTATCAAAGCAAAGAATAACCATTAAGTCCATGGAATACATAAAAGTATCTTCTCAAAATGTCTCATAGGCAATTTCTTTATATCCTAGCTAACAGCTCATTAACAGAAGAACAATCCTAATGAATAATACTTTGGAAATTAGAAAGGGTACATGTATAAAGACTACCTCTTAAAATAATAGTCTTTTATCTTGAATATTAATCATCACACAATGAAATTAGTTTTATCTAAAGTGCATCACCAGCATGATTCACTGTATAAACATGTTATAATCTGAACTGCAGTGGGAAAACTTGTTTAAACACTTTATTCTTCATACAAAGACAAATAGGCTAAAATTAAACCAATAAACCTGGCATTTATCTTCTAACCGTCTCTTAATATACTCTTAACGTTACGTCATTAACATAAGATTCTATAATTTCTATGGCATATATGTATGTACAGGTTCCCTAGAGAATGTATAGCATTTACCACCTAGTTGTACATTCTGCAGTCATATAACTAGTTTCCCTCCCCTTATCATGGTCTTGGTACCTTTAGCTGACAAAGACATGAAACATTCAGTATGCAAATTTCAATGGACAATTCATGTTAAATTTAGTGTAAATATTTTAACTCTATAAACTAGATCTAAAACTATGAAATGAGTTAAGATTCTATGTAAATTTCTTAGGTATTTTATATATATTAGGAAACAGAACTGTCGAGTTATTCCAATTTTAGTCAGATGTCGATTGTTAGGTGCAATGTTATTTGTTTAGGTTAAACTAAAAGAAAACAATATCATATGAACAGTAAAGGGAGAAGTTTTACAAGTGATCATTAGGGGGAGGGTGGCATAAAATGCCTGCATTTGCATATTAACCAACTTTTGTAAGTTGTGGGTCTGTCATTTGATTGCTGCCAAAGACCATTAAAAAGATTTTTGCTGTTAAATTAAAAATTGCTGTTGTGGCAACCAGGAAAATCTAAGGTTGAGATGACTGAATCCAATAAATTGTTACACTTAAACTATTATAGCAGCTAACAATTGTTTAAAAAGATTCTGTAATACCTCAACATAACCAACCATTTGTAAATACAAGAATGGTTTCTGCTGTGCATTGATTAATATCTCCTAACAGCTAATTGATGCTTTTTAATTACAGAAATTAACCACTGTGCTAATTGGTTTTAAGGAAAAGAAATGATTAAGTATATAAAGATAGATATAGAAATGAGATTTTCATAATTGACCAACACCTAAAGAAACAGTTTAATTTGTATAATTGTGTAAATCTGTCATTAATGTTCTAAATATGAAATTAACACTATAGTTATTTATTGTAAGTTTTGTTAATTGTGATCAGCTGATATTCTCCTCAGTGGTATAAAATCCATCACTACCAAATTCTTGGAACATCTCCAATTCTCTCTAAGAGCAACAAGTAAGAAGAAAACTGCCAATGGGGCAAAAAATACTTAACTGATAAAATACATATAAATTGTTAGAATTTGATTCCACTAATACTTTCCTACATTAATCAATTGTAAAACAATAAGATATCAAATTGTGCCTTACTGATATTTGAATGCTTGGTTATACTGGAAATGATAAACGTTTCTGTTTATAATGGTTTTATATTTACCTTTGGGATAAATAACAGTGAATGTATAAGAGTCTGAGAGGTGACCTTTAACTTAAAAATAATAAATTTTGGAAGGCCAGGGGTCAAAAACTGACTTTTCAATTGAGTTGACCACTAAGGCAGCTTTAAGCATAGACTTTTTATGTTTTGGGAGACCCTTGCACTTGACCTTGACATAAAACTAAGTTTTTTTAAAAGAGGCTCTCTAAAAGATCGGTTATTGGTACAATCGTCATGTATAACATTAATTTTTTTAAGAAAAAATGGCACTTCAGGCTTTTTTTAACTCTAAACTAGCAAATTACATCCCAGCTCCTTTGTTCTAACAGGGGTGATCTGAGCCGGATCACCCCTACCAGATCACCCCAGTTTAAGTTTCTTTGTTATGCATGCTTTCCTTTGTTCTGTAACATTTTGGCGGGAATGTCAAATCCAGTATAAAACTTATAATTAATTATACGGAGAAGACTATTTATCAAAATTCACGTAGAAAAAATCCAGTGTATATGCTGGGATTCGAACTCAAGACCTTTAGCATATCAAGCCACGACACATACCACTTCACCAGGACGACTGGGTACGAACTATCAGAAATTTAACATACTTATAAGGAAGCAAGATATTTTTTTTTAACTGGGACGAGTTGGCAGACCTTTACTCGTTAAATAAATGAGTTGTCAGACTGATTGTTCAATTTGATTTTACACTTTTTTTAAGGTTGGGCGAGTCGGTTTCAAGAGTGGGGCGATTTTTTCATAAAGTGGCGATATAGTGTTGGCCGATTGGCCAGTGGGGCGAGTTGACATTGTTTGATATCTACTCATCGTGTTAGGGGGTCATAAAGGGTATACATCATATAGTAATATATAAAGTATATTATAATGGTTGTGTGGCGTTCTAAACTAGATTTTATGAATTGTAAATGGTTTTTCGTCTAATCTAAAACAGCTGGGATGTAAAATAGTTATCCCATTCGGACTGGGTGTGTCAGTGTAAGATCACCCTCTGGCCTCCGGCCATCGGGATGATCTTACACTGACACACCGCATCCTTATGGGATAACTATTAATTAAAATCGCGAACCTAATGTAAAAGAAAGGCCTATGCAAGTAAAGAACAGCTTCCTGTTATCCACAAACCAACAAAATTAGACATTTTAGATCAGTTGGTCCTTTGAACTTGGAATTACTCTAATACTAAAGAGCTTCACAACATAACCAGGGATGTTCTTAACAGAGATTATTAACTTTAACGACCCAACCAAAAATTCAAAAATAAAGTTTAAATCTGGAAAAAAAGAAAGACCCTATATCAATAAAGCCAAACTTTTAATCTTTTCTATAAGAAGTTGATATAATAGCCTAAGAAACTACAAAATTTAACTAAACCTAAGATTCACTTCACAAAAAATCTTTGTAAACTAGAATAAAGGTTATCTTGAAAAACATAAGACACGAATTATAACAATAACATGTACATCCATGCAGTTATCATAAAATGTATGTGTCCACATCTGTTACAAATATTAGTAGATCTGTTGATTGATATGAAGACAAAAGACAAATACATTACAACCTCGGTGGATTTTGTCATTTCTACCTATCCACTGTGGATCTTGGTGAGGATCTAGGCACAGAGTAAGCAAACATCTAGGTGGTCCCCCATGTGTCTATTCTGTAGAAATAAGAATGGAAGCACAATGTCTTTTCTTTCACCAAAAGGGTATTGAATTTGAACATGCAATATCTTGGAAAAATGAAAAAAGCTTGAGAAGTCCAAATTTTTACATAATTCAAAGTAACTTTTCTCATCACAGAAAGGGGGAGAAGTGCTATAACACTCCCTTTGAAAACTATTAAGTGTTGATTTTATTTGAAACATTACTTATTCAAGTTGAAATTTTTTAATATACCCCAAACTCCAACAAACATTTGCACCCCTTGAATATATTTAATCTGGGTATGGCGCTCCGTTATTAATGGAGATGTGGACATGACAAAATTCATTTTAGCTGTAGAGTACCACAATAAGATGAAAAGAATTTGGCAATAAATGACTTTTCACCACAAGAAGAAGCGCTGCAATGATATGTTCCCAGAAACCACATGATATTCTAGACTTACTTTGTATCTACATACTTGTCTAGGTTTCTTCTGTAAAATATATCAATGTCACATGTACGTTTTATTAAAAGTCTAACAACAGGTACCTTTGAATGATGATCACTGAGCCTGATGTATAATTTGCAAAAACTAAGCAGTACCTTCTTTTCAGCCATTTTTAGAATGGATACGGATTAACTGAAAGTTCAGTGAAAATAATGGATATGTCTGAATGACCGGAGTAATGGAATACACTAATATGACAACCTAGGTGTGAATATTTGCTCATTGGTGAAGGCTGTATCAGGTGATCTATAGCTGTTAATGTCTGTGTCATTTGGTCATTTGGTCTCTTGGTGAGAGTTGTCTTATTGGCAATCATACCACATCTCCTTTTTTATAATTACTTTTTACTTTTGTCAGACATAATTATTAAACACTAGAATTTTCAAATCTATCTTGGTTTATCACTTAAAAAGCTCAATTTGCTGGAAAGTTTCATAAAACTGAGACTGAATGCTTACTATTTCAAAATATAAAACTTGTAAATGATAATTTAATAATTCCATTAAGTCACTTAAAATCTAAAATAAAGCTGAAAGAAATCAAAATGATTAAATTCTTGCATAAGAAAACATGACAGTATCTTTGCAACTATTTTTGATGTACAACAAATTAATGATGAAGATGAACTTTGTTTTTTACCTAAGAAACAAATATAACTGATGCAGGAATGGATATAGACGTCATCAGAACATAGTTTGCACATAAAGTGCTTTTCATACAAAAAATATTGTGTTTAACGTAGGAGGCAAAAACTCATCAACAAAATTTGCAGAAAATAGCATGATTCAATATAAAAACAACCACTGTATCTATCTTTTAAGATAATTCATTAAAACAATGATTTTATCAAATAGAATATATTGAAATGTTTCATATAGTTTATAGTGTTTAACGTTCTGGGGAGTCATTTAGATAAAAGATCAGGATAAAAGTTTTCAGGGAGGATACACCTTGGTTATTTATGTTTCAACACACTTCAATATTTCCAAGGTAACGATCAACAACTTGCCAAATGTCAGATACCTTTTCTTTTATATTCATGTCTTACAATCACACCTACTCAATATTTCCACAAGATGAAATCAGTTTGATTTTTAAATTGAGCTGTCAGAGTCTCAAAAATTAATCAAGGATTACTGCTTATATGAAGCAATCAGAAATGAGAGCTCAGACCAATTTCTTGGATGCATTGAGGGAGAGGGGGGCTTATTTTTTTATACAATTAAAGTTGGTTTGGTCGTCTGTTTTTATTAGATATCCCTTAAACTTGTCCCTACTTTTCAATTTGTACCAGACACCATCAGACCTTAAACATATTGCAAGTTCCTAGGCAAATTTTGGATACAATACTTAGGCCCTTGCTTTTAGATACCGGGGGAACAAAATAGATAAATAAGTTGTCTGTAATAATACCTCTCTTCTGCCTAATCACAAGAAGTTTTGATGAACTATCATTTAAAATTTAAAAATACAGACTAAAAAGTCAGAAAAGTTATGAATCATGATTTGCCAGTCCAGTAATTTTAATGGTTGGTTTAACCACAGACAGCCTAATTTATGGTTTTTATCTAACATCTACCTAATAAACAATAACAATGAATGTTAGAAATAAGTCATTTACCTTTAATGAAGGTAATTATAAGGTAGCTTCACACCTGGAGAACAGAAGAAAAAAGTTTAACAAGGCCAAACAAAATATATTTGCTTGTATCTTGTCTCTCCTGACAGAAAAAAAATAGGGCAGGTCTAAACAAACTTAATGACAGAAAAATACTCTAGTATGTAGAAACAAATGTAGATACCAGGCCTTGCGGTCATAAAACTTTCGAGTAGTTTTTTTGTACTCTTACTCGAAAATCAACCAATCAAAATGTTGGATTTAATTTTTCAAGCAGGATTTTTGTGCTCCAAGCACTGAGCAAAGTTTTAAGACTGCTAAAGCATTTTTAATCAAATATTTCATCTTTAAATAGACTACTGTAATTTTCAGAAATTTTTGTGATGTCTTTTTAAATATGGCAAACATTGAAACAAGATATATGTAACAAAAATTAAAGTTAAACTAGGGATGCATGAAACACAACCTAATTGTGTGTTGCCTAATAAGGTTTGAATTGATAATAATTTTGGAGAAGGATTTTGTAATGTATTCTACCACTTCTAATGACTGGCCTGAATACTGTGCTTGTTAACCTAATGAAAAATTTACAAAACAGTTAACTTGTTATGCAAATTAAAGTCATAAGTCTTCAGTTGTGACGAAAAAAGATTTCATTTTCTGCAACGGCATGGACAAAGTCAACACTGGGCACTCAATTAAACAGATAAAGAAATGTGAAGCAAGCTTGATGTTATGCATGGATTTTGGTCATCATTGAAGACCGTACAGTGACCTATCATTGCTCTCATTGGCGGTCACACCACATCTGCTTATAATTTTATATTCAAGTGTGACAGTCATATCGTTCTTTTATATATATATTTATATATTAAACTTTAATTAAGAAGTAACTAAACCAAAATCATCTTTAATGAGTAATTTGCCATCTTTTGTGGCTGAACAACCACTTGATCATTTTATTCTTCTGCAGAAAGCAGTTCTGGCAAATCTGACAACCATCTTAAGAACATATAGATTATCAATAACAGTCCTCCCACTTCTTTACACAGTAACATGTGTATCTATTTAGATAAACGTTTGTATGACTGCCAAGACAATGTTATTTCTGGTACTTTTACAGGTCTGTGACTCTGTTTCATTCTTAAACATTTATAAAGCTTATGAGAACCCCTAAAAAGTGACTTGGAATCTCTACAAACTGTATCATTCTTAAGTTCTTAACAATTTAACAAATTCAAAACCCTTCTATCTATGTATTAACAGACAAGACATGTTTTTCTTAATTAATTTAAGAACACTTGTACCTAAATTCTTGCATCTAACATAAAGTATATATGCAGTTTTGCAGCTTTGCAATTTATACAAATATCTCATAGACAAAAACAACTTTTAGGCATTGTTCAGCAGATTTTCAGATTAAGAATAAAAGTACAATTTGGTACACATACAGGTACCATTAAAACAATTTAAAGTGATAGATAGTACCATTCTTAATAGTTTTGCCTGTACTATCCATTACCAAAAACTTCTTAGCATATATTTGACTGTGTAAGCAATTTTTGGTTCATCTCAGTTTCAAATAATCAATTATTCAGATACCTGTATATTATTAAATTGGTCCTCATTTCATGTCATAATGATTTGATAAAATATAAAAAAGAAGATGTGGTATGATTGCCAATGAGACAACTATCCACAAAAGACCAAAATGAAACAGACATTAACAACTATAGGTCACCATGTTCACTTAAATTCTTCTGTATTGATCTCAAAAAGTACAGAAAGCTGCAAAGATTATTATCACTGACATCATACAATAAATCTCTGATAATAGACCTTAACCTTAACTTAAAAGTTAACCAAAGTTATTCAAGTGTGGAATGTAGGTTATAGCAACCTCATTGTTGAATTTTGTCAAGGACATTACAGTAATGTTTAACAAAATTAACTATCCATAAACACAAACACTGTGACAATATCAATCTTTTTCAATAGTACATCAGAAAAGTAGCCTAAATGCAAAACTTAAAAGGTAATCAAATCAGAATTTGCATATGCATGTATGGATGACAAGAGTAAATCTTTTTACCCTATTAACATTCGTTGTTAGAAATCAAAAACTAAAATTCGGAATTAGATTCTGCTGCATGCAGAAAACTCTATATGAAAATCTTCAGTCAACAACAACTATCCAATTTAACATGCTTTTAATTTCAAAGCTAAATCTTATTTGACTAAGCCATGTTTTTCATTATACATGTACAACATTCTATATTAAACCTTTAACTCTAGTTCATGCTTTGCTAATGGAATATGAACAGATTGTTCTTGATATTTAAGGGGCATAATTTTACTGATATCTATATATTTCTTCTGGAATTTGGAAAGCAAAAATTATTTTTCTTAAATCCCGATCTAGATTTGCCAAAAACTTAAATGGGTCCTTTATAGAAAATTCATATTAATCTGAGTAAAATACAGATTTTTGATAATATGAATTTTGATTCATGTTTATAAACTTGACTTATTTGTTTTAAATCACAAAAAAATCTCCCCAAATAGCAAATATGTGTTTGTTTAATAATTATCCAAAGACAGGTAATTAATTTTGTGTGGCTTCAAGACTGTTAAATAAGCAAAGTTTTAACTCTCTAAAACCAGATGCTCCGCAGGGCGCAGCTTTATACGACCGCAGAGGTTGAACCCTGAACGGTTGGGGCAAGTATGGACACAACATTCAAGCTGGATTCAGCTCTAAATTTGGATTGTGATTAAATAGTTGACACAGCATAGGTTTCTGACACAGAATGAATGTGGTCTAATGAACTTAAAAAAAATATGTTTGCGTTTGAACAATTCACTATGCTGTTGAATATTAATCCTCTCAAAAAAATGTTTGAAGAAATTTTCTTTTTATTTATGAAATCTGAAATGAAAAAAATTGACCCCCAAATTTTTTTTTCACATCCCCATTTCCCTTATTTCAAAACTGATCTCAATTCAAATTTCTAATGAAGTTTGCAACAATAACTACTCATTTAAATACATCATAAAATATTAAAATGTAAAAAAAGTGCTTGTTATTACTGAATGGTAAAGATTGTTTTAATCTATCAGTTGGTAGTAAAAGTGAATATACATTGTATATTGTATAAAACAATGATTTAAGTTGATTCAACTACTATTCTGGACAAAGAAAGATAACTCCAATTGAAATCCAATTGGAATTTCTTGCTATTGCACAATATTGTGAATTAGATATTTCTTGCTATTGTGCAATACTGTGCAATTGAAAATATTTGCTATTGCACAATACTGTGCAATTGAAGATTTCTTGCTATTGCACAATACTGTGCAATTGAAGATTTCTTGCTATTGCTGAATACTGTGCAATTGAAAATTTCTTGCTATTGCACAATACTTAATATAATAATTTTGGATCCTGATTTGGACCAACTTGAAAACTGGGCCCATAATCAAAAATCTAAGTACATGTTTAGATTCAGCATATCAAAGAGGCCCAAGAATTCAATTTTTGTTAAAATCAAAATTAGTTCAATTTTGGACCCTTTGGACTTTAATGTAGACCAATTTTAAAACGGGACCAAAAATTAAGAATCTACATACACAGTTAGATTTGGCATATCAAAGAACCCCAATTATTCAATTTTTGATGAAATCAAACAAAGTTTAATTTTGGACCCCGATTTGGACCAACTTGAAAACTGGGCCAATAATAAAAAATCTAAGTACATTTTTAGATTCAGCATATCAAAGAACCCCAAGGATTCAATTTTTGTTAAAATCAAACTAAGTTTAATTTTGGACCCTTTGGACCTTAATGTAGACCAATTTGAAAACGGGACCAAAAATTAAGAATCTACATACACAGTTAGATTCGGCATATCAAAGAACCCCAATTATTCAATTTTTGATGAAATCAAACAAAGTTTAATTTTGGACCCTTTGGGCCCTTTATTCCTAAACTGTTGGGACCAAAACTCCCAAAATCAATACCAACCTTCCTTTTGTGGTCATAAACATTGTGTTTAAATTTCATTGATTTCTATTTACTTAAACTAAAGTTATTGTGCAAAAACCAAGAATAATGCTTATTTGGGCCCTTTTTAGGCCCCTAATTCATAACTGTTGGAACCAAAACTCCCAAAATCAATCCCAACCTTTCTTTTGTGGTCATAAACCTTGTGTCAAAATTTCATAGATTTCTATTAACTTCAACTTAAGTTATAGTGCGAAAACCAAGAAAATGCTTATTTGGGCCCTTTTTGGCCCCTAATTCCTAAAATGTTGGGACCAAAACTCCCAAAATCAATCCCAACCTTCCTTTTGTGGTCATAAACCTTGTGTTTAAATTTCATAGATTTCTATTCACTTTTACTAAAGTTAGAGTGCGAAAACTAAAAGTATTCGGACGCAGGACGACGACGACGACGCCGACGCCGACGACGACGACGCCGACGCCAACGTGATAGCAATATACGACGAAAAATTTTTCAAATTTTGCGGTCGTATAAAAATCATACTATATAAAGTACAAATTAAATATACTTTTGTAATATTTACACTGAAAACTTCAGTGATGTTTCCATGGAAATGACATGAAGTGTTAACATTGTTGAACATGCCATTTTGTATTTCAAAATATTCAAGCTGAGCTAATTATAAAACTTAGACCTTCATTAAAACTGCCAACGAAAGATCAAAGTTTAAAAAAGGGTTATTTTGTAAACTTCTTACTAACAATACTGACATATGGCCGAAAAATTTTAATGAGTAGATAATCAAAACACCAAGGACCACTTGAAATTTCAGGTGGTTTTTTTGTGAGATTCTACTCTTTAATATTCTTTGGTTTAGTTAGTCTCTAAACAAAATGAGTTACTAAATATTCATTCACATTTCATTCATGTACTTACCCGATCAATTTATTTATACCTCTTTTATCTCGAATTCTTGAAAATAGATAATAAAAAGATGATGAAATTTCCTAATTTCTTACATTTTTGAAAGATTCATGCATTTACAGGAACAATAAATTGCCATAAACAATACCCTCATTGACATGCTGGTTTGACTAAAACACACTTAGTTTGAGTACAAATTATCTCCCTTTACCATCTTCACCTCCAATACATTGACATTTCTGAATTTCAATTAAAGGTCATGCAGCTGGACTCTCATTTTTTATGGAGTGATCCCGGACAAAACTTATATAGATATAGGAACATAGGAAGATGTGGTATGAGTGCCAATGAGACAACTCTCCATCCAAATAACAGTCAATATATTCAAACTCACTATTGATTGTTACATTTAGAGGACACTGACCGATAGAGGGAGCTGAATCATTCGAGTAAGGTGATCTCTTACTCAACAGTAGAAATCTGAAATTTTGCTATTTGCTCAATGTAGTCATGATACAGATATTAATGTCTCTCCTATTCTTGTATAACAATTACTGTGGAGAGAAACACTTGACTACAGATTTTTAACCGTAATTTTCTATAAATTCATTGTTTATAATTTTTTCTAAAACATTTTTTCTTATACAGTATGCATAGATTTAGAGAAGCTGTTTTCAATTTCTAATTTATTTGTTCTTCAACTTCTAATTAATTTGCCAATCCAAATGCTTTGATTTGAGTCCCACTAATATGAGTCCTGTGTGCTTACATCAGTCAACCCTTTACAATGAGCACTCTATCCCTTCGTAAATTTTACAGACGCCATCACGAGTTGGTTGACCGTTATGGAATAACCGTTTCACATATGATATCGGATATGTTCCTTACGTCGTAACTACAATCCCCTTCCCTTTCATGAATGTGACCTACCAAATTAGGCTATTTACCAGATTTGTAATCACATAAGCAACACGACAGGTGCCACATGTGGAGCAGGATCTGCTTACCCTTCTGGAGCACCTAGTTTTGGGTGGGGTTCGTGTTGTTTATTCTTTAGTTTTCTATGTTGTGTCACGTGTACTATTGTTTTTCTGTTTGTCTTTTTCATTTTTAGCCATGGCGTTGTCAGTTTGTTTTAGATTTATGAGTTTGACTGTCCCTTTGGTATCTTTTGTCCCTCTTCTATTTGTTTACTAGCATCATACTTCTTCCAGTAATTCAATTCTGAGGATGGTGACACCAATCAATTTATAAACTCCTCATAAAATAAGAGAAAAGAAAGAACTAAGTACCATTTGACCCATAGAGGCTGTTTATTTGAAAGGACTCTGTTATGCAACTGATACATTTAATGTTTGAGATGACAAATTGATACATGTGTACAAGAAACTAACAGGAATGACATGAAAAAGAAGATCTATAAGCATTCTCAAAGCAAAGTAACTGATAGATTCATTTTGTATATTGTATAAATTCTGTAAATACTGTCAGGGTCTCACTTTTTGCAATAAAAACTTAAGGATAAACATTTGGTTTATGTAGTTGTTTATTAAAAGTTTGAACAAACAGTCATTTGACAAAAAATTTAAAGAAAACTCTTTAAAGCTGATGACCATCTTGAAAAAAAGGACCTTTTGTATCACATTGTATCAACCTCCATATAGGGGGTTACATGTACCTGCATTGTGTGGGATTTCAGTTAACAGTATTTTTAAAAATAGTATTGCACATGTTAATTAATTGTCCTTAAAAATTTGCACAATTTTCGGACCTCAACCCTTAATCAAATTTTCACTATTTTCAAAACTGACATTTAATGTAAAGCTTCACCAAAATAATTTATTTCTCATAATCATGACCTGTGTATGTACACAAATCATTATTCAATGTTCACAAAATGAGAATTTTTATCATACCCTTTGTTGCTTAGGATTAGAGTTATCAGCGTTTGGCTTGTTTAATTTAAGTGTGTATTTTAAAAGCACTTTGTATGAAGTTTAAATTATATTAAACTTCCCTGCTGTGATTGAGGAATTCGTAGATCTGCTAGACACGTTATTCAACATCTTTTGTTGTATTAAAGTTCATATTTTGGTAACTGGTTTGTCTGTATACAAAGTCAAGTGTTCAATTCTGATACACATGTAAAGGGACTTGTAATACCAGAATTTCCAGCTGTGAAATGATTAGGTCTTAAATGCTGAAAAAAAGAACTCGACCCTACAGGTAGAAAAGGGCGGAAGTCGCAAAAACCTACCAGAAACCTTATAATATTAAGTAGGATTTTGATGGCCGTAGGGCCTGAATACATCATATGATCTGCATTGGATAAAGGTTTACATGTACATGTTTGAGACTTTGATTGACATTGGAACATTCAAATACTTAAAATTAAACAACCAACAATCAATCAATCAAATACCAAATAAATGATGACTTCTGATCTGTTTCGTAGGGTTCTTACTTTAATCTCAATTTTTAAACAGTAACTGTTCCCCCCAGGGTGACACCATTTTTTATTTTCTAAAGCATATTATGAAACCTGTCTTCTCAGCTATTAATTTTGCATATAGATTTTTCAATCCAAATATATGTTAACAGGTGTATTGATATTCCCATAAAATTGATTTCAATTTGATGCACAGCTCGTAAATTGTGCAATTGTACTGGAACCATAAAATACAGCAGTATAACATGTATAAGATGACGCATTATAACTGGATTCCTGTTCTGTCATTCCCTTGTTGCATAATGAATGATCACTTGAGTGAAAATTTACAGCAATATTAAATGTGCAGGGATACAAGGTGAACCACCCAACTAAGTGACAATTTGATAAAGTCCTCAATATTCAATACTACATGTATATATGGAATTGATTTACAACTTGAAATTGTCAATTATTATGATATATTTTATGGATTTTCTTCTTTCCAAGTGACCCCGCAAATACCTTTCTACAAACAGTTTACAATATCTTAGCCAGGGTGGAGTTTTAATTTGTGATGATTCATGAGTCTGTACAAAAACCTTATTATTTTCCATATCAAAAGATATCTGTTTAATGTACAATGAAACATGCACAGACACAGATTAAGTAGAACACTGACTCTGTTCAATACATTTAATTTTATCATTTATTTATTAAAATTTATCAGACTGTGCAATAAAAAAAATGTGCAAATATGAAAATTTAAAAAAAAATAAAAATCACATATTTTACTGTTATTGCAATGTACTTTTTTAAAAACACTATATAGGCATTTAGAAAACAAATTATATCTTATATTATTAAAAAAATAAACGTTGTTGTCCTTGAGAGTGTGTGGGAAAAGTATGCTAAAAGTTATTCAAATACGTAATACAAACAAGAATTAGAGATGTTTCCCTCAGGAAAGACAGGATCATAGCAAATAACAGTAACAGAATACATATGTAATACCATATGGTAATTGTATGTACAAATGTACAGCAAATGCATAACTGGGGGTAACTGGGGGTATCTGGGGTCAATTTCCTATTTATATTACCATGATTACCAAGAAAAAGACAAGAGAATACCAGAGCTGAAAATGCAATTTATAGTTCCAGAATTTGTCTGGCCACTGTATGATAACCAGATGTCTGACAGAAATTGCCTAATAATAACTCAGAGTTTTTATTAGTAATAATTTGCATGGATTTCATGGGTAAACTTGAACTATACTAAGAAATTAAACTTTTCACTGAAGTACAAATTTCTAATATGCTTGTATGCAAAATTTTTAAACCATGAAAACAGTGAGATGAAGCCCCCTCCTGTCTGTTAATGCAGTATTTTCACACTATGTTGAAGACCTATTGGTGGCTTTCATTTGTTTTTGCTCTTTGGTCGTATTGTTTTCTCTTTGAGAGATTCCCCATTTCAATTCTCAATTATATTCACAAATTCAACAACTGTATAATTTCCTATATCATTGAAAAGTTGCTACCAAGAATCAACAGCCTTTGAACCAGCTATTTTATTCTGACCAAAAGTCAGCTGACAATGAAATTTGAAGTCAGTATAACCAGCTGTTATATTGCCTCAAAACATTTAAACATTGTAGATTTCATTGTATAAGAATTCCATCAGGTAAAATTTGTTTGAATTATTGTCCATAATTAATACAAATTATTATATATATGTTGTTTTTACCTTGAGGTAATTATAAATATGGCATGCAGATAAGTGTATAGGTGAAGCCGATATAAGGAATATTATACATGTTTTATGTAATGTGTCATAACAAAAACAATTACAATAGTCCAATAGTGCTCTATACCTTCCTACTTTCTAAGGAAAACAAAATTTATCAAAATTAATATTGCTGATTCACGCTCCTTAAGTCAAGATTTTGATGGGGTTGTCTACTTTTTCAATTTATTTTCCTGATTGATGTACCAACTTATTTATCGACATAAAAGGACAGGTTTGGGATAAGCGCTTTACTAGGTCTATATTTTCACTAAAACATATATCTGATTACTACTTACTCACATGCAAAAACATAGCCTATCTACATTAAGCACTTGAAAATTAAGTAAAATCAATTTTTTTAAATTTATACTTGTATGTAATTGTTTTCTGCACTTTAATTCTAATTTGAGGTATTTTCCTGCCAAAAAGTTAAAAAAAGGATTTACAGCATCAACTGCATGTATTCAGAATGTTTACGTAAGATTATGAAAGTGTGAAAATAGATCTCAATCAGAAATAACATAAAATATGCAGATATATCTACCACTATCAGAAACATGTGCCAAGGAATGCCAAGCCAAAAGTCTAATTATCAGTTCTCTGGCAACAATTACATTCATTACAATGTGAAACATAACTGTTTAGTAAGAATCAGGAAAGACAATTTCAAGATTCTGGTCTGTTACATGTACATGTATTAGGGATTCATGGCAGAATTTTTTCAGATTCTGGAATCATGGCTGAATTATTTAAAATATGCAGCAACAGGCAACTGGTTACTGACTGACCCCCCTCATCTGCTTCCCTTAATCAAAACACAACAACACACATGTATTTCGTTTCTGATAATGGCAGTCAGATGGGTCCTGGTGCCAAATATTATGGCCTTCACAAACAGATAATCTACATGAGACAATACAAAAGTTCATTGACTTCCATGATTTAATGGCTAAGAAGGTCGAACTATAATTGACTACGTTGTAGTATGAGGATGAAAAGTAGAAAAGGGGTAACGTCAGGTGGAGAGAAATTCAATTTAACAGTACATGTTTTACATAAACAGTATGTCCCAGTCCCTCCTACACTTTGTTGAAAAGAGATGCAATTCATAATTCTTTATAGAAAAATAAGGAGCAGTGGTTTGAGTGCCAATAAGACATCTATCCACCAAAGTTAAATGAAGTGGATATAAGCTATAACAGGCAACCATACAGCCCTCAATAATGAGAAAAGCCCATACTTTGCTCATCATTAAAGGAATTTATATTATCTAGACATGTACAAATGTACATCCCCAGTTATCAAAACAAATTTCCCTGGTGGTCCATAAAGAAAATCTGATGGTCTTCACTTTTATTTCTATTGCATAGATACCAAAATTGTGTACATCATTTGCTAAATTTTGGTGGTTCTTTGTCAAATTCTGTCAATAGTCTCATATTATGGAAAAAAAAGCTATAAAAAGCTACAAGATCTTTATACTACATGTATTACGTAGGTGATGTATTTATCATTATGCCTATCCTAACAATCATTGTGACATTTTTTAAGACATACTTTCAAACAATTAAATATACATAATTAATTAAAACTATTTGTCTCTGAGAAATCTATGCATAATCTGCACCAAAATGTTGACTCAAAATCAGTACAACAATCCTTATATGATTTCATAATTAATACCGCTTGTTTATTTATTTGTATAATATTGTAACCTTTAATAGTTTCAATCCTATTCGTTAAATGTTTGTGGTTAAACCACATGTAATTCAAGAACTTAAATGACCTATGTACATGTATTGTAGTACAAATACAAGTCTGTCATAGTCTAAGTATGTCTGAAATTATACTGTGAAGTTAAATAAACAATACAGTATAAACAAGGTGATTTAGTTAAAATTCATTCATGATTTTTAACATTGCACTGAATTCTGATGATTGAAAATGATTCACTCTGTATATTCATAATAGGTTCATAAATGGAGATCAATTTATATAACATGAGAAGGTAGTAATTTTATAGGTACAGGGGCGGATCCAGCCATTTTAAAAAGGGGGGGGGTTCCAATTACATGTCCCCATTCAAATGCATTGATCGTCCAAAAAAAAGTTGGGGTTCAATAGTTAATTTTGTTGCATTCTGTTATGAAGTGTTGCATTTTAGCCATAACAGATACTTGTGATGGAAATTCAGATGACATCTATGAATTAATTATTTTAATTCACAATCCTCAAAATTTGATCGTTTGAAAATTTATTTTTCAGAAATGAAAAAAAAAGTTCTATGGTCGGGGGGGTTTTAACTAGGGTCGGTCAGGTTACTGGAACCACACATATATTTTTATTTGGCCTTACTGTGTTTTTGGTGTTTACACATGTATATTTTTACATAAATTTTAATATACAGTGTAAATTCTGCCAGTCTGAGTGACTAAATGACATGTTCATTGTTTATATAAAAAAAAGTACAATGAAAATAAACATGCTATACTAATCAAAAGGAATATAAATTTGAGTTTAAGGATTTGCTGCAATGTACTTAACATGGTGAACATTTACTCTACAAATTTTTGACTGACAATGATCATGATGTTGTAACGAAAGGTATACCAGAATTTTGACCTGACCAATTCTAATTTCAGAAGAACATTACCTCTGCAATAATAAATCTAATTTATTTCCACTATGGAGTATACTGTCCTGTGCCTCCTTGTGTCGGAGCACCTCTGTTTCTACACTTCCTATTTTTAGAATTATGTCCCCTTGTTGTAATCCACATTTAGCGGCTAAACTTCCAGCGTTAACCTGTTGAAAGAAACAAATGTTTAAAGGTCTATACATTGTTTAAAGTAACATGGACAATCAACACAGCTGGTCTATGAAGTAAAGCTCATGTTTTTATTATAGTTTAACCAAGTAAACTTAATCAAGTGTCTATTCTCAGTGTTCTTACATTTTCTTTTAACAATAACAAATTCGTGAAGTTAGGGATCTATAGCTAAACCATTATATTCCCAACTCATATTTTTATGTACTTCTGAATATAAAAATAAAAAGCTAGTTTTCACACCAAAATGTATGAATATAATTTTAAATTTGTCTGCTTTTAGTGCATACAAGTCATTTTGTTTCATATTTTCATCAAGTTATAAGTTGAAATATTATTTTGCTGTGGCAAAGAGGAGTAATATTGTGTTATGCATGTTATGAAGTAAATTCATATAAACTTAAAAGTAATTTGAATGTTTAATTGTAATTAATGCAAACAACTGCCAACTTGCATATTGCACTTTCTTTTTTTATAATAATTTTCAAAATAAAATGATTTTGTAAAAATTATATAGTACTTTTATAAAATTAATATCACAGGAATCCATAATGCATGTATTTGGACAATGGATTTTAAATCAAAATAAATGATTGAAATGTGATGCAGGGTGAAAAAGTAAGATCTACAATTTGAAAATGTTTTCCTCCGACTATGCCATGCATCTACAGCTACATTGTAATCATTAATAGAAAAATCAAAATGCATAATTATATGATTGACTAGTCTTCCCCATGTACATTGTAGTAATTAACAAGTCTTAGCTGTAGCATATGTTACAAATGAAAATATGATATAAGGGTTGCTAACTTTGCAGTTACAGTTGTAGGTTACAATCAGGTTAATTAGCCCCATAGCTTATTCATGTAACTTTATATAATATGAACTAACTAAAGATGCATTTAGCCACAACAAGAAATCAGTGTATGATATGATAATGGTTGAGAGACCTGCACTTGGGTTCAATCAGTTTAAACAGAGTAATCAAAGCAAACATTTTGGAAATCAATTGATACATATGTAACAAGATCCTTATGCATACATATATATATATGTACCCACACACAGTTAACCAACATGTACATGTGAATGCAAATGAATCAATTATAATTATTTAGGTAGATAAAAAATTATAGATGGAATGTATGAAATGTATGATATAACCAGGGTGGTTACAATGTAATTATGCATCTTCATTCTTGCTTCAATCAAATCAATCATTTATGTAATAAAAATAAACAATATGCTTTAATAATCAAGATCTCCGAATTAGTTAAAAAAGGATGCTGTATTAAATAAATATGAACGTTTTAATGTGACATTTCCCTTTTCCTTTTCATAATATAATGCATACATGTACATGTACGTTTGTACTTGTAACAGAATTTCAAGATCTGTCTTAGAGACCACTACATGTAATAACAGCATAATATATTTTTTTCTTAATATACATGTACATAATTAGTAAACTGACCCTTAGGAACAACTCATGGTCATAATGAAAAATTTTGAGGAGTGAGAGAAAGCAGTTCTATTAATAACTATTAGTTTCTTAAGAAGAACCTTTTAGTCACTTCTTCCTTTACTACAATGTAGCTTTATCTATTTCCATTTAACTGACATCATTGACACCTACATGTACATGTAGAACTAATCCCATTTTTCACCAGAACTTTAACAACTTTACATATTAACCACTGTTACGTACTTCCTGTGGTTTATATTGGATGACAAGTTTCCTAACTCTTTGGACAAATGTCTAATTAATTTCTTGATATCATTGGTACAGCTCATACATTTTTCTGAACATGCATGTTGCCTCCTTTTATCCCTATCATAGTAGTGCTTCATATCTAGCCTCAGCCATTTGATTAAATAGTAAGGTGGTTAGGTGCACTTGATTAAACAACTTAATTTACACTATGAGACAGGTCTACCTGATCAGCTCTAGAAGGTTATCAATCTTTAACCAGTGGATTTTGCATACTTGTCATCATCTTTTAGCTACATTGTATATAGACAATCAGATTATTACAGATTTGCTTGAAATTATACATGTATGCTCCTTTAATTTAATTCTTACAAAAGAATCCTGAAAAATAATTATAACAATAACCAGTAAGAAGATACAAAAAAAGCTTACCTACTTTTACCATGTTTACTTTAGATGTCCCTATACTCTTTGGGTTCGGTTAGGTTTTTTTAAGTTTAAGGGTTAGGGATAGAGTTAGGTCATTTAGGTATAGTAATAGACAAGAGTTATATTTTTACATAGCATTAGTTCTCTGAGCATTAGTTAAGACAAGTACCTAGCTCTATAAGGTTTTTGACATCTTAACTAACAGAATGTCCTTTCAAAAGTTGCTATCTTTGCTGATTTCATTTCATATTAAATTCTAAAATAGAACCTTACTCTAAAGAAATATTGATCTTTGAAAAGTTTAGTCATAAATCTGATAATTTAGAGATCCCAATTGATGATTCAGCCAGGATCTTTCTTTCGGCCTGGACCATTATATTCCTCTACAATGAACACATACAAGACCTCATAAAAAAAGATTGTATACTCTTTTTTTAAATAAAAAGGCCGTGTTTTCTAATCTTAAGTCTAACACCCAAATATGGACAGATTCAACTCTTGAACTTACCCGCTGAATCGACAACGGACTATGGAAATCCTTTCCTCCTTGCATACGAAATCCCCATGGTGTGCTAGGGTCCACTCGTTCTAATTTAGCCTCCAATGTCAAAACTGACATTTTGACTGGAATGTGCACGTTTATCCTTATCAATGAACTGTCAAAATTTACCTTGCCGAAAAATTTCCTGTTTGTCTATGCGCATACCGAGGCCTTCCGAAAGTGAGTAATACAACTAATAACCATTGAAACAAGATACCTAACAACGGTCCATAATATGTTGAATGCGATATCGATTTCGCAAGTTTTGCTAATTACTTCCAGAATATTGTGATATTCATAATTTGTTTTACTTGATTATATTTTTTTATACTGATGATAAAAATTCGTTTTACATTATTGGAAAACGGTTGCAAATTATTCTGATACGAGAGATCTATGATCCTCTACGCATTTGGTTATTTTTTTTTATCAAAAATACAGAAAGCTTGAAAAAGACTTTCCCCAAAAAGCTGAAAGATTGTGGATGTTCTTTCCGTAGAACCTTTGGATAACAAATTTATTTTTACATCAGTTAATCTAAATTAGAAAATTACAAAAAAAAATAAAAATAAAAACTTTACAACCAAATGGTGACATCCCATTAGTCCGACAACCATTATTCCGACATCCCATTACTCCGACAGCCCATTATTCCGACAGCCCATTACTCCGACAGCCCACTATTCCGACAGCCCATTACTCCGACAGCCCATTATTCCGACAATGCATCTGTCTTGTGTGTTTGGGAAAATTTTCTCTAAAAAGACCAACTCTGTTCTCTTTAATATTTGGGGTTGTCCGTTTTGATTCCAATCATTCTTTCCATGCGGGATATTTGTCTCATTATATTGGAGTTGAAACACATGCTTATTTCAACTGCTCAGTCGCAGACGACACAGACGACGACATCATACCATTATACGATCACTAAAAAAAAGTTTTGCGGTCGTATTAAGACAAATATGACGGACAAGAACATTTCGGCAACTTCTACTTAAATAGTCATGAGGAAAAGTGATATCGGGTCAGTGACTGTATATGACATAGAAATATAAAGTTAACGCAATTTGACTGGTTAGAAATCTAAGACAATGTGTGACATTCTGTGTTTTATGGCAAACGTGACACTTATTTTTCATTTAAAGATTGTGTTAAAAAAGAAAAATATTTAGATATCATTGATTTTAAGAAAGGTACTTCATATGTTAATTAAGAATCAGTGCTCACCCATTACATTAATTGAAAATGTCAGATACTCAAAAAATTGTATTGTACAGCTGATAAAGTTGAGGATGAGCGTCATTTTTCATTCGAATGCTCACTTCATAATAATTTGAGTGAGGAACTCTTTTAGCATATATCTAGTACATGTCAGAATTTTAAAAAGATAAATAAATCTTCGATGTTTAATAACACAAGAAAACTTTACTATTAATGGGAAAAAATGATGATTACATTGTTAGTTCTTTTGAATTATGTAGTGCATGTCTTGATAAGGACTGTTATTTGATATCAATGTGTTAGTTGAGTTTTTTTTCCATTTTGTTTTGGCTCCGATTGTGACTGAGGCGTATGGTGCTATAAAGATAATTATATCATAATAGTATTGTAAAGTCTTAATGTTGACCCAATCATTATACCGCCGCTTCGAAAAAGTGGGGGTATACTATTTTGCCTCTGTCTGTCCGTCCAACCGTCCATCCGCCAGTCAGTCAGTCAGTTCATCCGTCCGTCCCATGAATATTTTCGTTGCATTTTTTTTATGAACTACAATACAAGGATTTCTGAAAGGTTTATTGAAGTCGGCTGATATCGTGTGATGCGTTTTCAGATTCATTGTCAACAACTTCCTGTTTACCGAACACTTTTCACATGACAGCCAAGTTAAAAATGTTCGTCACATCGTTCTCAGGAACTACAATACAATGATTTCTGAAATTTGGTTTCAATGTTTATACATGTCAGCTATACTGTATGATGCTTTTTCAGAGACATAACGAAATTTTTGAGCGGGGGAATCATCAGTAGCTCGCACTATCACTGGTTGTTCTTGATTTATATGCTCTTTATAGACCCTTTAATTTGGAAAATGAAATATTCTATTCTGTTCTATTTTATATACAGATTTCGAATTGAGTATATAGAAAGTATTCGAACTACCTAAGCCTTATTTTATATATACGGAGTTATTTTTTAAAATATGTTATTACATATTTAAAAGTAATAATACAGACAGACAAATTTTATTTGACCCTAATACCCTGATACTTGACTTGATAAGTGTCGGACTTATGGGTTGTCGGAGTATTGGGCTGTCGGAGCAATGGGTTGTCGGAGCAATGGGTTGTCGGACTATTGGGTTGTCGGACCAATGGGCTGTCGGACTAATGGGCTGTCGGAATAATGGTGTGTAACCCAACCAAATATACTTAGGCCTATATAATGTATATACTGTAAAGCAGTTTACTATCTTGTTGCATTCGTATAGAAATGAACGGTTTGCATGTCCCAGGCTAAAAATGGATAAAGAGATGAAAAGATTACTAACATGGTAAGAAGATGACCGAAATCTCATAAGGTCAACATTCGTAATTCTTGAAATTATTGACATATAGCTGTTAATCCCTGTGATGATTTCCTTTCTTGTGGAGAGTTGTCTCATTGGAAATCATGCCGCATCTTCTTTTTATATATTTACTACCACATTTGTTGTAAAATGAACACACTAAGTGTACTATTTCTATATACATATAATGATCGTAAATGGTCAGAGAAAACAAAACAAAACAAAACAAACTTGAAGCCCATGTGTTGACTGGCAACAGTACACAGTCATGTTTCTAATTTCAAAGATCTAGATTGTAAACTGAAAGACAAGTGGATTACACAAAATTGGTACCGCCTTCGACAAAACATATTCGCTAGCCAAGGGTGGATCGTAACCTTTGGCTTGCGAAGATGTCGACAAAACTGTAATGTCAAATTTACTAAGTTCCCAATAGCTTCATCTCAAACGATACAATTTCCTTTAATATATTTAATGCGTTCAAACTTCAATAGTCAGAAATGAAATCCAATTGAAAGCATAAAACGATTGTAATCTTATAAGCTGTGTTTTATATCAAATATAAGTATAAGGGCACTTTACAAAACAGATGTCGATTTCCCATATCAGGTAAGTTGGGTGTCACCAGATGAAGTTACTGAAAATTATATAGATTACGATGGGGCCGATGCGTAAGAAGATCGCTGAATTTATTCTCTTGAACAACGTAAAAAAAGCATTTTATCCTTCCATTTTTCTAACCATAAACATATAAATATCATGAATTGTCTAAACAATTGCTTTTTGCTTAACGCCCAATTGCAAATATTTCATGAATGTTGCGGACGGTAAAATGTCTACAACATTTAATAACGTAGGAGGGAAATGGCTAGAGGATGTATTGCAGAATGAAAGAAATTCAATTGTTCAAAGAAACATAGTGGTGATAAAGTTTATTCTTGCACCAGCCCAGTAAGGAAAGAGTAGAACAAATTTCACATAAACCGGGTTATAGGGAAATAAATAGATCATAGGAAAACACATCCCGTGATTGGAACATAGCCTACTAGTAGTAAAGAGGAAACATACATGAATGTACACATCCACAAAATTATAAGAAATCTAGGTTGGGGAAAAAAACTTTCACAGAACATAGCCTTGTGTGGAGTGAAAATACATGCATATGCGCATCACAAAATGACCAAGAATCTAGGTAGCGACAAAACGCAGTTTGGACATAGTGTCTTGTAAGAGGGAAATTTCGACTATAAGGCTTCTTATTAAGGGAGAATAGTCGTTTAAAAATAGTGTTTTGGTCTATTGTGAAGAATTGTATCATTGGCAGTGAAACCCCATCTTCTTTTTTATGATTTAATTGAACATCAGCTTTGTTCATAATTTTTGTTTGTTTCTTGTTTTCGTTTGTTGTCACTTTGACCTGGGACATACTAAAGTCCTTACCGCCCATTTGGTAGTGATTACTTTTAAACTGACATCTAGGAGCAACCACCAATTTGGTAGTGATTACTTAACTGACATCTAAGAGCAACCATCGATTAAGAAATGATTTATTAACTAAAATCAGAGTACAACCACCCATTTGGTAGTGATTACATAACGGAGTGTCATTAAAAAAAGCATATATTGTATTGATATCTAAGAGCAACCACACATTTGTTAGTGATTAATAAAATGACATCTAAGAGCAATCACCAAATTGATAGTGATTACTTAACTGACATCTAAGAGCAACCACCCATTTCGTTTAAATTACTTATCTGACATTTGAGTGCAACCACCGATTTGGAAATGATAACTTAGCTGACATCTGAGTATAACCACAGATTTGGAAATGATAACTTAGCTGACATATGAGTAAAACCATCTATTTGGTAGTGATTACTTAACTGACATTTGAGTACAAATGATTTGGTAATGATTACTTAGCTGACATCCGAGTACAAGACTAATTTTGTAGTGATTACTTTACTGACATTTGAGTACTTATTACAACCAACGATTTGGTATCAATAACTAAGCTGACATCTGAGAACAACCATCTATTTTGTAATGATTACTTAACTGACATTTGAGTACAACAACTACTTTGGTAGTGATTACTTAACTGACATCAGAGTACAATCACCCCTTGGTGTTAATTACTTTACTGACATCTGAGTACAACTACCTATTTTGTAATGATTACTAAACTGACATCTTATAGCAACCAACCATTTGGTAGTGATAACTTTACTGACATCTGAGTACAACCATTCATTTGGTAGTGATAACTTTACTGACATCTGAGTACAACCATCCATTTGGTAGTGATAACTTTACTGACATCTGAGTACAACCATTCCGGCATTTGGAAGTGATTACTTAACTTACATCCGAGTGCAACCATCCATTTGAAAGTGATAACTTTACTGACATCTGAGTACAACTACCTATTTTGTAATGATTACTAAACTGACATCTTATAGCAACCACCCATTTGGTAGTGATAACTTTACTGACATCTGAGTACAACCATTCATTTGGTAGTGATAACTTTACTGACATCTGAGTACAACCATCCATTTGGTAGTGATAACTTAACTTACATCTGAGTACAACCATCCATTTGCATAGGCAGATCAGGGGGGATTTGGTTGTTTATATAGGAAATCACTGAAGCATGACTGGAGCACGCCCTCCCCCCCTTATGTCAGTCAGTGGGCCCCCCTTACAAAATATTCTGGATCCGCAACTGATTTGCTAGTGATTACTTAAAGACAAATCCCTCTATTGTTTATGCGCATATACAAGCGCAACAGTACTATGCCGTCAGTGGTTTATGACGTCGCGGTTTCAGCGAACTGGAAACGTTTATTAGAGTTATTCCTCTTTGAGCCGATGGAGAGAGTGACAATCGTTTTGATAGGTTACTTTGCCGAGAAAAAAATGAAAATTGATTTTAAATAATAGACATGTTCCAGAATTGGATAAAATATGAGAATGAAAAGAGAGTCAACTATACAGCAATCTAACAACAAAAAATACACAAA
Source organism: Mytilus edulis (assembly GCF_963676685.1). Lineage (NCBI taxonomy): Eukaryota > Metazoa > Mollusca > Bivalvia > Mytilida > Mytilidae > Mytilus > Mytilus edulis. The sequence continues at coordinate 75,726,960 of NC_092352.1, forward strand.
AATGACCGTAAAGAAACGAAATAGAATCTGGATACTCGACAACAAGATGAGCCAATCAAATTATAATATAATACTTTTTTCCTTAATTTTCTACATGTATAGACTTTTGTAGGTTCTTAATTACATCGATATTTTTCAAATCATTAAGAAAGTACGAAAATCATCAATCTTTCTGATCATGTCCTCAAAATTCACTGTATCTTTAGCAATAGGTATGGATATGGCAAATTGCACTGACGTATTTTGAATGTGTACTGCACTTACATTTTTACATGAATATGATAATTAGATTTCGAATAAAGACCAACAAAACAGTAACCTAATGACGCATACATGTAAAACAAAGTACATCTAGAGAAGTTAACATATAATCTTCTAACATTGTAGGTTTTTTTATATGACCATTCCGAGTTTGTCCCGATTGTTTGATATTTATGTATAAGGTGCGCATTTTTTGTTTAAAAAAACATAATCGTGTCTGTGTTAAAAAGATGTCGGAATGAGAAATTACAGAGGAATGCATATGGGAAAAAAATAATTAAAAGGAGATTTGAGAAAAGAGGTCGGACTAGGTTTTATTCATACTCACGGTATGACAGCTGTATGAGTATACTTAGACTGAGTTTCTAGCAACATTACGGAATATTTCGATATTCATAGATGCCTAAGGATGAGTGATCAAAACAGAAATGGTGTTAATTAGACCCCGTTAATACTTGCACGGAATTGAAAAATAAAAACGATCTCTGAACAGAATCTCTCGTTTTCGATCTTTTTAAAAGAACTTGTGCGTTTACATTTAGTATACATTGCATATCTAAAATAATCAGCCTAACCATTTCGTTGACAAAAAATTCGTAAATAATTGAATAAGGAAATATTTGGTTCATTAGATAATTATATGCTTCTGCATTTATTAATATTATATTTGATTAACATGTCATAAGTAATTAAAAAAAAAGAATTGTCAGAAAAAAAATACTTATAACGCTCATTTCGTTTGAAGATGAGTAATCTACAGAAAAAAACCTGAATGAATACAATTGAAAAGATATTGTTTTAAAAAGGTGCACCGAATAAAACACGTATAGTAAGAGAATATGGAACGAATAAGTAACAGGACATCAGTCGAGCACTGAAACTAGTATTTACGCCTTAGAATAGGGTTATTTTATCTCTTAGAACCAATATATAGCATCAGAGACAAGAACAAAAAAGGTGCGACCTATAACAAGCATATTGTAAGCGAATAAGTAGCAGGTCAACGGTCTAACGCTAAAACTGGAACATACGCGCTAATAGGTATATTTCACTTTTAAGAACCTATAGCTAAACACCAGAGACAAGAAAACAATTGAAAAGATTTGTTTCGTAATAGGTGCAATGTGTTTCAACGTATAAGGAACGAATAAGTAACGGTATCAGTCGAGCGCTGTAACGGGTCCTGTCTCAATTCAGGAGTATGTAATTTAAAGTGGTTATTGTTTGCAAAAGAGTCACACATTTGTTTTTCATTAATTTTTTTTTTTTATTATTTTCTAGTTTGAATTGTGTTACATTTGTCCTTTCGGGACCTTTTATAGTTGTGTATGCGGTATGGGATTTGCTCATTGTTGTAGGCAGTACGGTGACCCATAGTTAATAATTTCCAGTGTCAATTGGTCATTTGTGGAGCATTGTGTTATTTGCAATCATACCACATTTTCTTTTTTTATTAATATATTTTCAGAAGAATGACGCAAAAAACGTCGAATATATTAATTTGGTTTTTATTATCTCCATGGCACGTTTTGTCAAATCATTTGAGAATAAACACTAAAAACATTTTTAAACTGACCATGCGCAGATTTATTTTCATATCTACATAAAACACTTGGAATTTTATATTGATTGATTGATTGAAAAGTCGATCGCGATGTGTCTATAAAAGCGTTTTCACTTGAAGAAAAATCGGTTCATAAAAAAATCGTTCTTTTAAAACTACGTCTGGGGATGGAATGTTTACGTCCGATTGAAGATCGATCTTTCTCATTTTTGCAATACTAAAGATCGGCGATCTCAGAAATGATCGATCTTTATTGGAAACGGAGTCTTAGATTTCTAATGATTTTTTAAAAGTAATTATCATCAAAATAAAAAGGAACAACATTCTTAAACGAAATTAAAATTCATGATACCGGAAGCAAAATTCTGTCTTGTCTTTCAGATGTACTTTGATTGAACAATGATATTATATAAAATGTCTTCACTATTTTAAAAAGAATTTCTGTTCAACACGTAAGCACTATGAATAACCTGAAATGAAATGTTCACAGAAGCATTCGTGTGTACTTTTGTACAACGCATTGTTTTCCAACCACCGCATTTATATTACGTGTCTGTCAGTGATACTGACTGAAAACTAAGTACTATCATGTGTAGATTACTGTGAATTTATCGTAGTTTAAAACAAACAAACAACAAAACAGCAAATAACGAGAACTGGGTTGTCCCTTATTTGTGAGAATATAGCCTAAAACGGCCGAACGTCTTTCGACGTTGTTTTTAGAATTGGCGCAATTGTGTTCCCGCCAATTCAAATTGTTAACCCTTTTTTTGAAATATCTCTTTTTCCATTACGGTGACCCCATCTTTTTATTTCCTTATTTTGTTTAGATATAAACAACGCATATTCTATTGAAGACTCATGGAGAAATTATTGGTCAATTTTTTTTAAACTTATTTTTTTTATAGGTATTTCACAATAAAAAAAGGCGGGAAAACTATTATAGTGACTTATCATTATTATTTTCCATTCAGTAAAGGGTGATATTATTAAAATAGTTTGTATTATCAACTAGGTTAACAAAACAGACAAGTTTTTATTGGATACGGACTTTAAAAAAAATATTACACTGCTATTGACTAGAAGTCCCAATTTCCAAATTCCGTGAAAAAGATGGCGTTTTAAATCGAAAACGAGGTCGGTGACCCCATTTTTTTATTTGCTTATTTTAAAGCTTTTACCTAGCCTAAAGTAAAAATAAAATATAAAGAAGATATTATTGGTAGATCTGAATAGAAGGATTTGTCTTTAACTGACATCTAATAACAACCACCTATTTGATAGTGATTACTTAACTGACATCTAATAACAACCACCTATTTGATAGTGATTTATTTACTGACCTCTGAGTGTATACTATGCTTTTAACTTTTATATGTCATCTATGGTATCTTACTATGCACTCTATGTTTAAAATTGTGTTGTTTTCATGAATTTTGTATGTGTGTATAAATTTTATTATTTAGTCGATTTGAAAAGCTCTCTAGAGCTTGTGTTTATGTGGTCTTTTGAATATTGACTTGAAAAAAACCTTTGAATTGAATTGATTGCCACCATGGGCCATGTGTGGGTCTCTTCTAGCTGTTTGTTATCAAGACATTATTTATAGTGTTGTGTTTATTTCTCATTCCCCTATACCAAGTTATCCCTTTCATATCATGTTATTAACATTTTAAAAACCATAATACAACTTTTCATAAACTTTATTCCAACAAATAGATAAGTGGTGTAAAGCAGTATACAAAATAGCAGATCTAAATATTGCAGGGTATAACAACAACATTCATTACATTTTAAAAATAACTTAACACTATACACAAATGACAATTTAAACTCATTGAAGATATTATTTAAATTAGATGCAACTGAAATAAATCTATACATGTATTCTTTATAAATGATAAATGGAAACAGATTTAGAGAGCAAACAAAACCCTTCTAAAACTCACTAAGAAAATTGGAGGGAAAATCTAAATATCAGTCATTATGAATATAATATTTCCATATTGACCTAAAAGTTTCTTCCTAAATATAATGCCAGAATACACAATTTTATGCTGTATGCATCATTGTAGGAAGATAATATGCTGATTTTAGATCTAGGGTGTGTTTGGATACGACCTCAGGCATATATCCAAACACACCCCTAGTGATCACTTGAGCAACTAAAAATTCTGGATGACTAACATAACTGTATCACTGTCTGTTGTGAGACAGGGAAAAAGTATCATGAAAAAACAGAATACAAAAATAGTTTTTTTTTTGACTGAAGGCTACAATGTGCTACATGTATATTTCAGAATTATGTGTAAAAATATATAAATAATCTAATCTTCTAAATATACTACAACTTCTAATGTTCTAATCTAAATATACTACAAACATTTAACTATAAAAATAATTTTAAGCACCTTTGACAGGAAGTGCCCATATGGGACATTGCATATAAATGTAAATATTACAAATAAAAAAAAACAAGTCAAAATAAAATAAAATATCTATTCTGGTAAACAAACAACTGAACCTTGCTATGGTAATTATATATATACATTGTTGGCAGTTAGGCATGTCTGACTTATCAAATTATTGGTAAATTCTTTAAAATCTACCTTTTCTTTGCCTCACAATATTTTATTTTACAAACAGAAGATGATGAAAATTGTGATTTTATGTAATTTTTTTATCTAATTAACAGTAAAACAAAGGGAAGTTATTTTTTCTATTTTCCAATGCTTACATTTCAACTTGACAGTGTGGTTTATCAACTATTTTACTTTTTCTTGTCCAAATACCATTAATACTTTGCTTTTTTCACATGTTTTTTGTTGTTGTAATGAAGTGGACTATTTAATACATTTTGTACTTTACAAAATAAAAAAATAAAAAGAATTTACCACGACAAAATAGAGCAAGGTTCAACTGTACTTCTATCAAACTTATAATATCTATCAACAAACAATCAGATGTGTCAGTCAAATTACACAGTGTTGGAAAATACCATTGCAAATTATTATTTAATTCAAGCTGACCATACATTTTATTATTTGTTATCCTTTTTAATCAGGTCATAATTGTCTGACCTTAATTTAAGCATTTTTCAACCAGTTATTCCCTACAGAAACTAATTTAATCTTACCATGTGACTGAATATTATGATAAGTACATACATACTTAATCAATGGTATTTTCACATCTGGTTTAATCAAATAAAGAAACATATTAAAATAAGAAAAGCTAAAAATTTAACAAATACTTTCATTTTAATACATGAATCAATGCCCTTTTTCATGTAAAAGTTCACAGTAACATAACAAACACAAAAAGATGGATACAGACACCAAAAAGGAAAGCAATAATTCATTGAACAGAAAGGACCTTTAAAGAAATATTGAAACATTTCAAGTAAAAATATATGTATATTATATAAATATTTAACAGTCCTTATTTGTTGTGTTGTGTCAGTCTCAGATTAAGAAACAGTACTCAGAAGCTAGGTACACACAAAATGTTAAAAATCTTTTACATATTAAATACTCAAAAAAAGAAGAAAAGAGGAGAGTGGGGAACAAAATACAATTAACCACTCCAAAACATTCAGAACAAACTTTCATTCACACAATATATCTGTGGAGAAGTAAAAGCTTTTAAAAAATACAACCCGTAGGAACTAATTAGGTATATAAAATTCATATTTCTTAAAATATGGACATACTAGCAGCTAATTTATAACTATTTCTACTCAATTTGTTTTTTGTCAATCAAGTTTTGTAAAAATTAATGTCTGAACTCGTAAGGGTAGATAGTCAATATCAGCTGTAGAAAAAAAATAATAAAAAAATAAAAAAATATTGAAGCAATAAAAGATGATATGCATTAGTTTTGAGTTAAGATGATATCATATTGTAGTGATTTTCTGATTAAAATTGCACATGTTTTCAAATGATACTGCAAAAAAAATAAACTTCTGACTAGTCAAGAAAGATAACTTGCAAAATAGATTTGGAATGGACGATAACTTTATGCAGTTGAAATAAAGATGTTGATTCTCAAAGAAATCTAAATATCCTAGATATAGCTGATTTTTAGCAGTTTTAACCCATTTTACACACCCTATTACAAATGATGTATCCCCATACATTTACAACAAAGTGGGAGCGTTAAGCTCATTATTACCCAGTATCATACCCATACAAAAAAATACATTTAATACAAAATTTCTATTTTAGGTTTCACCTTTAAACATTGAAACATCCCCAAGAAATATCTGCTTATGCTTGCATGACTTAAGGTGGTACCCAACACTTTCACTAAAATTAATTTGGCTCGTTTAATTTTCATAAAATTTTGACAATGTATTTACTTTGACCCTTCAACAAAAACATAAAAATTCAAAAAATTTTGAACCATCCGTTTTGTCAGAAAAATTACACTGGTTATATAGCAGTTTGACAAACACCAATTTTGATCATTGAGAATCTTAATATTCCCTTTACAACACAACGTAATTAAAACGTTTAGCTGATTTTACAGAGTTATCTCCCTGTAGTGTTAGGTACCACCTTAAATCTCCAAGCTTATAATATGGTACATGTATATGTATAACAATATCATTATTTAAAATATTCCACCAGAGAAAATTAAGTCATAATATCATAGAAACACAATCTTCAAAAATATAGTTGATGTTACAATATACAGTAACAGAAAACAACTGACCAAAGTTTGTATTGTATCACAGCTTAACAATAGTATACATGAAATTTGAAGGCACATTTCTTTATTATAACCTTACCCTGAACACACAAAAGCAATTTTGTAAAAAAATAATTTTCTGTGTATCTACACAGTAAGCAGTATAAAAATATATTGCAGTGCATAAAAATCTAATCTAGTAAATATTGATAAATATCTACTTTTTCAGAATACTGTAAAACAGCTCATTTTTTGTACAGTTTGAACTTTCGTCAAATTACCTCTTTGCAATGAAAGTTAACATATATATTTCTATATATGTAACACCCTTGACTTGCTTGAAAATTCCTTATCACTGTGTTCCAAGTTGTATTTCATTTTAATATTTGGGAAAATTATTTATTGTTGTGGATTGGGGGAAATTATTTTTTATAGATATATAATATCATAATCTTGCCAAAGTTTGTATACAAGCATATAGTAAACTAAACACTTCCTTAAACATTTAAATTCCTAATCTTGCCAAAGTTTGTATACAAGCATATAGTAAACTAAACACTTCCTTAAACATTTAAATTCCTAGTTTCACCAATACACGAAAATTGGTAAGCAACGAAAAATATGAATCAACAGTTTTACACATTCACAGAGTCCTTACAAAAATAACAACCAATAAATTATTATGATTCTATGAATCTGTTACTATTTTTATAACCACTTGACCATCTTCAATGAACAATTTATTTTAGAAAATCTGTAATTCAAATCTGTAAAAATTTACTTTCTTTACACACAAGGTATAAATATATATGAGCATAAATAAACAAATCTGAGCATTCTGTTAATCAGATCATATTTGTAGATATCTTCTGGGAATCACACTTCAAAATCTTAGACACATTCCAGCCAAAGATGTTTATCTGAAATAAAAAGAAAAAAGAGGGTAATAAAAGAGGGGTAAAAACATTGAATTTGCACTGCAGCAAGTGACGGTAACCTATAATTGTTAACCTTCTACATCATTTGGTATCTTGTGGAGATTTGTCTCAAAGGCAATCATAACACACCTTTTTGTTTTTATAAAGTTAGGGAGGGGCCTAAGTGGCCAAGTGGTCTAAGTAGTTACTACTGTAATCACTTGCCAGTTAACACTGAGGTTTTGTGTTTTGTGCGGTTGCACTTGACTCCAATCTTAGTTGACTAGGATTGTCAGTTTTCCTATCAAAGGTTGGTGGTTTTCTCCAGGCACCTCGGCTTCCTCCGCCAATAAAAACTGGCTGCCACGAAATAGCCCAAAAGAGGTGTTCAATTATAAAGTTTTAAGACACAAAACATGACACACAACGGTTCTTCATTTAATTAAAAAAAAAATCTCCTTAAAGTCATATTTGACAGTGATAGTAATTGGTTGCTGCCTCTTTTCCTTTTTTTTTTTAAATAGTATGTTCCAAACCTCAATTATCATTTCAAAACAAATAATCTAATTTCTAAAATAATTTGCTGTCTGACATGATTATACATTTCTTAGCTTGTGTTATGTTTGTGTTTTATCATTCTTTCTGATAAACAACATTTGTCTTGTGTTTTATGAAGCTTATCGATAAACAGTATCATTTTTATGTATAATCATGCTTATTAATAATCAGTACCAGTATCGGTTTTATGTTTAGTCTAGCATTATGGACAAATAGTATTAGTTTTGTGTTGTATCAAGCTTATCAATAAACAGTATCAGTTTTGTGTTGTATCAAGCTTATCAATAAACAGTATCAGTTTTGTGTTGTATCAAGCTTATCAATAAACAGTATCAGTTTTGTGTTGTATCAAGCTTATCAATAATCAGTACCAGTATCAGTTCTTTTGTTGTATCAAGCTTATCAATAAACAGTATCAGTTTTGTGTTGTATCAAGCTTATCAATAATCAGTACCAGTATCAGTTTGGTGTTGTATCAAGCTTATCAATAAACAGTATCAGTTTTGTGTTGTATCAAGCTTATCAATAAACAGTATCAGTTTTGTGTTGTATCAAGCTTATCAATAAACAGTATCAGTTTTGTGTTGTATCAAGCTTATCAATAAACAGTATAAGTTTTGTGTTGTATCAAGCTTGTCAATAAACAGTATCAGTTTTGTGTTGTATCAAGCTTATCAATAATCAGTACCAGTATCAGTTTTGTGTTGTATCAAGCTTATCAATAAACAGTATCAGTTTTGTGTTGTATCAAGCTTATCAATAAACAGTATCAGTTTTGTGTTGTATCAAGCTTATCAATAAACAGTATCAGTTTTGTGTTGTATCAAGCTTATCAATAAACTCAATAAACAGTATCAGTTTTGTGTTGTATCAAGCTTATCAATAAACAGTATCAGTTTTGTGTTGTATCAAGCTCATCAATAAACAGTATCAGTTTTGTGTTGTATCAAGCTTATCAATAAACAGTATCAGTTTTGTGTTGTATCAAGCTTATCAATAAAAAGTATCAGTTTTATGTTTTATAAAGCTTACCGATAAACAACATCAGCTTGTCTCATGTTTGGACCAGGGGCTTCTGCTCTTTGTTTGGCATGGATTTCACAAAATAAACAACCTTCTATCACAAAATATCCTGAAAATTAGATCAATTGATTTTTTGATAATACACATAAGAAATAAGCATGCAATAAATAGAATTTAAGGAAAAAATTGATCAAAGATACCAGTCTTGTAATTTCGTATGCCAGTTGACCTCAAGTTGTTGCAACAAGGTAATAATCATAAGACCGTTCAAGTGGGTGACAGCAACATCTACAGCCTAATAACCAATATGATTTTAAGACTCTGATAAAACCACTACAAATCATATGCAAGTTTGAGTGAAGTCATTCAAAACACACTTTAGTTAATATGTATCATGTTTAAAAGTGAAAGACAGAAAAGAAAACAGACAACAGTTTACTCTATTGGTAAATATGTTGATGACAGAAATCTTATTGAGTAAAAAAAATAATAAGGTCTTCTGGTATATATTTGTTCTCACCTTTTTGTTTTAAATTAACACCACAGGAAGTACATGTAAAGCACTGAGCATGATATGGCTGTCCCTTGATCTTGACAAATACACCACTGAAATTAAACATAATTTATCATTTCAGAATCAAAATGAATTTTTGGTACGACTTCCATAAGATTTCACCAAACTGAGTGTTCTCCCCAGGGACTTTTAGCTAAAAAAGTTGACAAGAATTTATATTCATATGAAGTAAGTTTTTTGTCTAAAGTTGCAGTAAAAAAAAAATATCCTGGTCACGGCACCAAAATGTCCCAAATATTTGAATTAAAGAAGAAAACGCTGCATGTTATAATATGTGTTATCGATTTATAGAAATGCCCAAGTATACAGGTGTCACATCACAAAGTCTATATTACAATATAAACAAGAATGTGTCCAAAGTACACGGATGCCCCACTCGCACTATCATTTTCCATGTTCAATGGACCACGAAATTGGATAAAAAATATAATTAGGCATTAAAATTAGAAAGATAATATCATAGGGAACATGTGTACTAAGTTTCAAGTTGATTGGACTTCAACTTCATCAAAAACTACCTTGACCAAAAACTTTAACCTGAAACATGCACTTTCATTTTCTGTGTTCAGTGGACCGTGAAATTGGGGTCAATAGTTTAATTTGGCTTTAAAATTAGAAAGATCACATCATAAGGAACATGTGTACTAAGTTTCAAGTTGATTGGACTTCAACTTCATCAAAAACTACCTTGACCAAAAACTTTAACCTGAAACATGCACTTTCATTTTCTATGTTCAGTGGACCGTAAAATTGGGGTCAAAAGTTTAATTTGGCTTTAAAATTAGAAAGATCACATTATAAGGAACATGTGTACTAAGTTTCAAGTTGATTGGACTTCAACTTCATCAAAAACTACCTTGACCAAAAACTTTAACCTGAAACATGCACTTTCATTTTCTATGTTCAGTGGACCGTAAAATTGGGGTCAAAAGTTTAATTTGGCTTTAAAATTAGAAAGATCATATCATAAGGAACATGTGTACTAAGTTTCAAGTTAATTGGACTTCAACTTCATCAAAAACTACCTTGACCAAAAACTTTAACCTGAAGCGGGACAGACGGACGAACGAACAGACGGACGAACAGACGGACAGACGAACGGACGCACAGACCAGAAAACATAATGCCCCTCTACTATCGTAGGTGGGGCATAAAAAATAAGTGATGTTCCGGCATTGTGTTTGTGTCGTATTTACAACAAGTAGATTATTAGGTGCAAATTATTTTCAGAGTAATATTCTAATTTTTATCTTATCTATACAGAATAATTGCTACTTGAGTTCTGCTGTCAAAAGTTGAAATATTCCAAAAGAAAATTTGTCCATTTACAGTACTTGAGAATGTGAATTGCATCCTTGGAAAACTCACCTGACCATATTTCCACACTTTACACAGTGCATCATTTCTTGTTTTGGTGACTGGTTTTGTGAGGGATCAAACTTTGGTGCTGTCACTGATCTAAATCCACTCGGTCCTGAAATAGGTTTCTATTTATAAATTTAAATACAAAACAAGAATGTGTCCATAGTACACTGATGCCTCAAATGCACCATCATTTTCTTTGTTAAGTGGACTGTAAAATTGGGGTAAAAAATCTAATTTGGCATTAAAATTATAAAGATATCATATAGGGAACATGTGTTCTAAGTTTGAAGTGGATTGGACTTTAACTTCATAAAAAACTACCTTGACCAAAAACTTTAACCTGAAGTGGGATAGACAGACAGACAAACATATGAACTGACATACGAAAGAATGGACCCACAAGCAGAAAAACCTGATGTCACAAGGTGAGGCATAAAAATCCACCATCACTTCCAATGTAAAATTGTCCCTCTCTTATAAGGTTCCTTCAAAGGGAAGTCAATATGCTTCCATATGATCAATTATAACTGTACAAAAGAAATGCCGTAACATTGTAAATGATCCCTTTCCTGAGTTTATCTTGATCAATACTGCTCTATTAAAATTGCCAAGGAGGACTGACCTTAAAAGAGAACTATAAGTTTTAAAGGTTGGAAAAAAATATACACTCAATAGCTATTGGTAAATCATAGAGAATTTATTTACTTGACAACCATTAATAAAAACAAGAATGTGTCCATAGTACACGGATGCCCCACTCCGACTATCATTTTCTATGTTCAGTGGACCGTGAAATTGGGGTCAAAACTTTAATTTGGAATTAAAATTAGAAAGATCATATCATAGGGAACATGTGTACTAAGTTTCAAGTTGATGTAACTTTAACTTCATCAAAAACTACCTTGACCAAAAACTTTAACCTGAACTTTGCACTATCATTTTCTATGTTCAGTGGACCATGAAATTAGGGTCAAAACTATAATTTGGCATTAAAATTAGAAAGATCATATCATGGGGAACATGTGTATTAAGTTTCAAGTTGATTGGACTTCAGCTTCATCAAAAACTACCTCGACCAAAAACTTTAACCGGACGGACGAACGGAGGCACAGACCAAGCAATAACTTGTTACTTTTAAAGATTTATCTATACAAACAAATATTACTTTTAAATATACTCATTTTAAAACAATGCAAACACATAATAAGTAGCTGTCAAGTTGACTTTTAACACTTAGAAGTATATGGGTCAACAGTGAATATTGTTGTACAAACATTTACCGGTAGTTGATTCATCTTACGTTTATTAAAGTGACCACAAATATTGCAGACTGATGGTACTTCAGATTATCTTTAAGTGAAGTTTAAAATGAACAAAACAAACAATTTAGACACAATTTTTGTTAACAACAAATATCCTATATTCTTATCACACATCAAAGCATTTAAATTTACTTGGGTGATGATAGGAAGGTTCAATAGATTTCAACCTTATAGTAACACATATTTCTTTGTTCATGTTTAAAATGACAATTGTTTTAGTAATCATTAATTTTAAAACTGATGACATATCTGAAATATTGTTTATTAGTCATGTTGATAAAGATAAAACAAATTACCGGTAGATCTAAAAAAAAAAATCTATATAATATTAGATGAAAATTTAATTATAAAAATTTGAGGAATAAAGACTTTTTTATATTGGACTTCAAAGAAGCTAAAGGCTCACAGAATCAGGAATTCATCAACTGACTGGCAAATCCTTTTCATGCATAGATGAACTCTTTAACATTTGTAGCAGTCTGTCTTTATTTTGGGACTGGCCATTGGTTATGAGGGTAAATCAAGAAATTGAACAAAATCTATCAAGTGTTATTTTCAATTTAGAGTACAGGTAACTGCTAGCAAAAATATTATTAGGCCTGAAATTTTTGAATATTTTTATAAATCTTTTTTCAGCATTCCAGTCAGTTACAAGTTTAAAGTTTAGAAGAATTATAGCATTTTTATTTGAACATAGTTTTATATGTTTAGTATTGTAACCTTGTTGCCAAAAAAAATCTCAGTAAGTAGTTAACTCTTTTGAAGTAAAAACATTCACAAAAAATATATACAATAAAACACACCCATGCATTCTGAAAATTTCAAAATACAATGATCAAACAAGGTCCAGGGTCAAGGATAACAACAGCAACAATTCGTGTGTTAACAAGTTTTTCTTGCAAGTGGTTAAATTTACTTTAATTTTCCATAAAGTATTAATACAAAAAATATATGTATTTTCTGATGTTTAAACATAAATTGTGACATCGTAACTCAGTCCAAACTAAGATGCTTAAATGGACCTCACATAAAATGTTATATGACCAGAACAGCAGCAAGAATATGTGTTAACACATCTATTGTTTCTACTGTAACTGTAAATTTCTCTGACGATCAGGCAGTAGTACATGTATAACAGTATGTAACCAGATGCTCCGCAGGACACAGCTTTATACGACTGCAGAGTTCCACCCTGAACAGTTGGGGCAAGTATGGACACAACATTCAAGCTTGATACAGCTCTGAATTTGGATTGTGATTAAATAGTTGACAGAACATAGGTTTCTGACACAGAATGAATGTGGTCTAAGAACTTAAACTTAAAAACTTAAAAATTTTAAATTGGACATTTACCTAAAATAGTCCAATATCCAAAATCTAAATACATGGTAAGATTCAGCATATCAAAGAACCCCAAGAATTCAATTTTTGTTAAAATCAAACTAAGTTTAATTTTGGACCCTTTGGACCTTAATGTAGACCAACTTGAAAACGGGACCAAAAATTAAGAATCTACATACAAAGTTAGATTGGCACATCAAAGAACCCCAATTATTCAAATTTTGATGAAATCAAACATAGTTTAATTTTGGCCCTTAATTCCTAACCTGTTGGGAATAAAACTCCCAAAATCAATCCCAACCTTCCTTTTATGGTCATAAACCTTGTGTTTAAATTTTATAGAGTTCTATTTACTTATACTAAAGTTTATGGTGCAAAAACCAAGAAAATGCTTATTTGGGCCCCTTTTTGGCCCCTAATTCCTAAACTGTTGGGACCAAAACTCTGTAATAATCCCAACCTTCCTTTTGTGTTAATAATCTATACCAAATCTACACAAGTTATAAAAATAACATTGAAAGGCATATAACATAGAGAAAATAGGATTATTGTAAAAAAAGAATGTAAGTTGAAAAGGGAGAAAAACACACATAATTACATGCATAAATTACTGTAGATTCATTATTATTTGTTGGCTACCAATGTTCTTGAATTTCATGGGTACAGGTGAACCACAAAATTAAAAGTTCAACGAATGACATATTTTCTATAGGATAGTAAGCAGAGCTTGACAAAACCATGAAATTAAATATCCATGGACATGCAAGTTCTCCTTAATCCATGAAAATTGGTACCCGCGAAATAAATGGATCCACAGTATCAAAGTTGTTGATCAAAAGGCAACCATGTAATATTGATGGACATCATTTCATGGTGCCAAAAAATGGGAGTTTTTATGATCTTGTTGCATTTTCTCAATAATAAAGAATACAACAATATTCTTAGTTCACAATATTTCTGATTTTCTGTGGACACCAGAATAAGAAACCATGGGTATTTTTTTTCTTACTGTAACAACATTTTTTTTTTTGTGGCTTCAATGGTAACCTAATTTTGAACTGATTACAGTTTTCAAAGACTGCTCACCGCCCAGTTTCAAATTATAAATTAATCTGAAAAACTCAAAATGGCCACCACAAATAAGAGAACCTTAATTCACAATAAAAACTTTGAAGCACAAACAACATACTTTCCACTTCAGGATTAGTATTAATAATTTCATGCTGATTATTGTCTTCACACTTCACACTGTTAGAGTTGTCGTCTGCTGTTTCAGGTAAGGGAGCATGCTCAGTGACCTCTGTGACCTCATCATCATCACCTGTGTCTTCTTGTATTGGCTGATATGTTCCACTGATTTTCATTCCTACAGGTGCATCTTCTACATCTAAGCTGTAACAACAAATGTAAAGTTAAAGGGAAACTTCGCAAAAAAATCAAAAATTGATATTATGTTCATTCTGTATAAAAATGCTCAAATTCATAGATATTAAAGTTTTATTCCGCTAGATAAGCGATCACCATCGATTTTAAATTTAGAGTATCAATTCTCTGCGATCCGCCATTTTGTCTTCTTTCCCGATTAATAAAAATGATATGTCTATAAACCACAAGGAAACAAAACTACAGTAACCGATGTAGTCGTAATTGCGTGTCGATATCTTGTCAATCGTACGGTTGTTTTATCCGACTAACTAACTTGATACGAAAAATATTCTTACTTTTTTTAAATTACCATGGTCTGTTGTTTTTAAACTGTTGATATTGGAATTAGGTGAAAAGTTAAAGTTGAAATCATAAATAAGTGATCCGTGAAAATTGTTTTCGAAAATCTAATTTGTTCATAATTCTTTAAAGTAATAAACAAATATATTTTTATCTTCCCTCATCTGATCACCAGCATGGCTAAAGGTATTACTTCCAAAGGTATTGTGAGGGGTGTGAGGTGACACGTCCAGGTATTCAAGCGATTTCCTGTCGGGCTTGCAAGTTCATGCATCGTTTCACTTCTGGAGGTATTGATCAGTGTACACGGCTGATAACTTATAACTTATAACTTTCCATTTTGAACTATCAGATGAATAATATACAACTCTGTCTTACTTGTCATTACTAAACTCATACGCTTGTTTATAAATAACATTTCTGGTGTAAAGAATATAATTCATAAACATATAAATAATACCCAAAAAATAAGATTTGATGAAATTAAAATCTATTTAAATATTTTTTCCAAGGGTGAATTTGGGAAAATGTAATATATAGTCATTGTCAATAGTGAAGGACAGATTGGAACAGACCAGAAATAAAAAAAAAAAATGTACGCACTTGCCGACGATTCGTTTATACGACTGGATAGAAAGTTACGGAACTATAGCGCAATTTAAAATATATACATGTATACATTGAACATAAGAAAAAAACATATATTTAGAATAAATAAGGGTAAAAGTGTTGTAAATAGACTAGTCCACGTATGCCAACAGTATGTAATCATCGAATGTCGATAGACTATTGTATACCAGAAGAAGAAGAGAACCAATTTGATTTAAATACAGGTCGATGTATAACTTTTGCTTTGGTTCATTGAAGCTGTGGACCTAGTAAAATCACAGATTTATATTTCAATAAGATTGTTCTCGAATAAAGGAAGTAATTCGTCATCACAATTGTTATATATGCCACTGGACGAACACTAATTATCCCCAGGGAATGTGAATATTTTGCTGGGAAACTTTTGAGTATCAAAGTTTCAAATTAATTTCGGGATTTATTTTCTTTCTTGGTATTCAATAACAGAAAAAAGAATAAATTACTTGTTCGCTAAATAGGGGTATTCTTGTCAGATAAAAGACTTTTAGTTATATTTAAAAAATAGGGAAATATGACATTAAATTGGTTCTGTCTTTTTTTTAAACATCGTTAAAAAGATGTGTGTCTAAGGTGAACGCCACAAGAACCCTGTAATACTAGTACGAGAGTATAGCATGTAAACATTCCTTCTCAATAATATGGTTGTATTGGAAATCTTTTCATACAGATTGACAACTCATTGTCCGATATGCATGTAATATTTGCCACATGACGCCCATAGTTCTTTCTACCATCATCATCTTATTCTGTGATATTGCTGTAAACATCGATGGTTCACACCCAAACAAAATGGGAGTAATGGACCTTCAGAGCTTCTCCGTGTTATACACTTGTGAAATATATAGACGAAATTTCTGTATTGAAATGAATCTACATCTCACAAACAGGATTTTCAAATAACGATTGTGAGTAATCACCTTACAAACCAATATAAACGTATGGCAAGATATAACCATGAAGGAATTTAGTTTTTGTCAGACGCAAGAACTCATCACTATATATATCATAAACGTATACGTATATATATGCATACAGTTTCAAATATTAAGAACAAGCGGTCGATGTCGATAGTCTGTTTTCTAACTGTTCAGAGTTAGACATGTCACTTGTTCATTCTTGGAAGCCTTCATATTCCCCGTCTAACGATGGGAACTCTTTCTGATTGTGTTGACTATAAATGCTTGTATGGTAATTCTGTCGTTTATCTGTACAAGCGGTTGCATTTCCTCTCCTTTCCCAACAAACAAACGAACGAAACGCCACTAGTCTGATTTCTCTGGAGCTCATCCTCAATGGCTCTTATACGTCAGGAAACTTACATGTATACTAATAATGATTGTTTCAAGAACAACGATGTATGGACGAACTATTATAAATTCGTCAATATCAGTTATGCATGAATAAAATATAACTTTTATTACAACTACTGTATTACTTATTTGGATTAATGACGGCTATCATGTTCAACATTGCACAAATATTATCATAGAATTTTAAAAAAAATCCTCAAAAATCCTCAAAAGAAATAATGCCTTAGCTTAGATAATTGATATTCTTTTCACAAAAAGTTCGTGTAAATGATTGTCAAATGAATTTAATTATGTAAGAATAAAATGTTAAAAAGAAACTAAAAAAAAATCATGCATGTTGTATGTTGTATTTTTTTGTCAATTAAAAACTTTAAAATTGCAATAGTTTTATTAGCATTTAAACACAGCCAGATTTGAATACAAGTTAAGAAATTCCGGTAAAGTCAATGATATCAAACAGATGTACAATGGTATATCAAATTGGGTAATATTGCATTTAGTTTTTATAAAAGATTAAAACTACTATTGTGTGCTTCATATTTGAATCTTTACGCCAATTGCCGCTAAGAAAGTAATCAAAAATTGTTTCCTTTTATTTTTATACACTTTCGGAATTACGAATCTGAATTTTATTTTCAATTAATTTACACAATTTAATTATTGTATCTTTATTTCTATCGTGTATTAAATCTTAGTGTATTAACATCGTGACAGCATACTCTTTCTAATCCTTTCTGTTTATCCTTTCCAAATAACAACATTTATACCTGTGTACGCTTGAACTCACACCTGCGGCTAAATAGCTACAAGGTAAACGAATTGACCTCAAGCCGAGAAATATACAGTGACCTTTACAAAATAATATACACACTCTGCTCACACATTAGTTGCATTGAAATGATTATCAAAACAATAACGGTAAATAGAACTGAAATATTTTCAGTTCAATATCAGTAAAAATGTTCAATAAATATTTTATGAAAAAAATCTCAACAATAATTAATTAAATTTATTCAAAAACATTTACTAGAGATAATTTTATAGGAGTTTAATTCAATCAATACAAAACGGTATATGCATATTCATTTTCGATCATTCTTATATTGTGGTTCATAACTTCGACCATTCGTCAGCTGTGCGCTTTTAATTACGTATATTGTCGATAAGCTATAAGAGTTGAACAGATTTTATTTTTTCCCAGAATTCAATAAATCGGGCTAATACGTCACGACCCACTCGAGAATTCAACCAAAAAAGTTACAAATACTTGATTTTCTCCGTTATTAGAAGGAATATAAATTTAAAACTTTGCAAATGTGTTTTTTATGTTAAGATGAACATAATTAGATGATAAGTAAAAAATCGCGGAATTTCCCTTTAAATATCTTTGAATTGAGATATATAAGTGGAACTCCTCCTTTTAAAAATGGTTGGATCCGCACCTGATTTGTTAACAAATTATCTTGCAATTTGTCAATTTATCAATTTAGATTTTAAAGGAAATTTCGTTGTTCATGTAACAAATTTCATACAAAGTTAAACTATTGGGTAGATATCCATTGATTAGGGCTTTCATAACCAATTACAATGTTGTGTAGTAAACTTTTAAAAATATTACCCACAATGCAATATATTCTACGAATTATATTTTGATCCTCTATAAAAAAAAGTTAGATATTGACATCATATTTCATGTATTTTTCAATCTGTTGTTTCAGAGTTAATAAGGGACCTGAATTATCAGATTTAGGTCAATTGGTAAGTGCGCAAAATGTCACTTAAGTATTGCTAGTTCAATTTTCTTTTTACATAAGGAAAAACAAAAACTAATTTTTTTAAATTTTAAGACACAGCTGTATAGTGAAAGCAATGACCAATAAAAAATTCATATTTAATAATTAAACAAGAATGTGTCCCAAGTACACAGATGCCCAATCAACACTATCATTTTCTATGTTCAGAGGACCATGAAAATGGGATAAAATCTCTAATTTGGCATTAAAATTAGAAAGATCATATCATAGGGAACATGTTTACTAAGTTTCAAGTTGATTGGACTTAAACTTCATCAAAAACTACCTCAACCAAAAACTTTTACCTAAAGTGGGACAGACAGACAAACGGAAGGGCGGATGGACAAAAGGATGGACGGATGCACATACCAGAAAACATAATGCCAATAAAATTGTCATGAAATATCTTACTTTTTCATTTCTTCCTGTATTCCTTTTGTCTGGACATTGTAACTTTCAGCAATATGAGGAGCAGAGTACAAGCCCATTGGAGAATTAAACTGAGCATGGACAACTGTTGGAACAGGTACTTTAGGTGATGTAGGACTCATTGGCTGACGTTGTTGTTGTGGGGGTGGCCTATATTGTTGTTGCTGCTGCTGTTGTTGTTGTTGCTGTTGTCTATATTGCTGCTGCTGTTGTTGAGGAGGTGGTTGATATTGCTGTTGTTGTTGAGGGGGTGGTCTATACTGTTGCTGTTGTTGTTGTTGGTATTCTGGTCTTGGCGGTTCATACTGGCTTGATTGTCCAAATGGTTTCGCTGAACGATTGTGGCTACTTCCTATTTTTAAAGACTCCTAAATTTTCAATATATTGAAATATTTGTTATTATTTTATAAGTGAATGATATAAATTGTGTAAATGAATCTCAGAGGATAAGTTGAAAATTAACAAGAGGCTCTCAAGAGCCTGAATCGCTCACCTGAATTTTTTTGGTTTAATCTCTCATCAATGATTATTTTGGCTTTTCAATTTATTTAAATGTTCTTTGAATCGTCCTATTTTCTTCAAAAGCAAAAAAAAATCATTTTCTCCTATGTTCTATTTTAGCCATAGGAGCTATGTTTCTTGACATACAAGGAAATGAAATATAAAATTTATACTAGATACTCTGAAACTCTGAAACTCATTTAGCATAAGTTTTGCTGAAATTGATACAGCAGTTTCATAAGAGAAGATTTTTTAAAGTAAGTCAACATGGTGAACAAATTGTGAAAAAAGTCTTTAAAGGGCAATAACTCCTAAAGAGGTCAATTGACAATTTTGGTCAAATTGACTTATTTGTAGATCTTACTTTGCTGATCATATTTGCTGTTTACAGTTTATCTTTATCTATAATAATATTCAAGATAATGAATAAAAAATTGCAAAATTTCCTTAAAATTACCAATTAAGTGGCAGCAACCCAACAATTGGATGTTTGATTCATCTGAAAATTTCAGGGCTGATAGATATTGACCTAATGAACATTTTTACTCCATGTCAGATTTGCTCTTAATGCTTTCGTTTTTGAGATATAAGCCAAAAACTGCATTTGACCCCTATGTTCTATTTTAAGTAACGGCGGCCATGTTTTTTGACGGATCAAAAATCAAAGCACACACTTTGTGCAGGATAATCTAAGGAACAACCATGCTAAGTTTTAACCAAATCCATTCAGTAGTTTCAGAGGAGAAGATTTTTTAAAGTTAGCAAATATGATGAACAAATTGTGAAAAATTGTCATTAAAGGACAATAACCCCTTAAGGGGTCAATTGACAATTTTGGTCAAATTAACTTATTTGTAGATCTTACTTTGCTGATCTTTTTTGCTGTTTACAGTTTATCTTTATCTATAATAATATTCAAGATAATGACCAAAAACTGCAAAATTTCCTTAAAATTACCAATTAAGTGGCAGCAACCCAACAATGGTTTGTTTGATTCATCTGAAAATTTCAGGGCTGATAGATCTTGACCTAATGAACATTTTTACTCCATGTCAGATTTGCTCTAAATGCTTTCGTTTTTGAGATATAAGCCAAAAACTGCCCTTGACCCCTATGTTCTATTTTAAGTAACGGCGGCCATGTTTTTTGACGGATCAAAAATCAAAGCACACACTTTGTGCAGGATAATCTAAGGAACAATCATGCTAAGTTTTAACCAAATCCATTCAGTAGTTTCAGAGGAGAAGATTTTTTAAAGTTAGCAAATATGATGAACAAATTGTGAAAAATTGTCATTAAAGGACAATAACCCCTTAAGGGGTCAATTGACAATTTTGGTCATATTAACTTATTTGTAGATCTTACTTTGCTGATCTTTTTTGCTGTTTACAGTTTATCTTTATCTATAATAATATTCAAGATAATGACCAAAAACTGCAAAATTTCCTTAAAATTACCAATTAAGTGGCAGCAACCCAACAATGGTTTGTTTGATTCATCTGAAAATTTCAGGGCTGATAGATCTTGACCTAATGAACATTTTTACCCCATGTCAGATTTGCTCTAAATGCTTTCGTTTTTGAGATATAAGCCAAAAACTGCATTTGACCCCTATGTTCTATTTTAAGTAACGGCGGCCATGTTTTTTGACGTATCAAAAATTGAAGCGCACATTTTGTGCAGGATATACTAAGGAACAATCATGTTAAGTTTTAACCAAATCCATTCAGTAGTTTCAGAGGAGAAGATGTTTGAAAAATTGTTAACGACGACAGACGACGACGACGACGACGACGACGACGACGTCGACGACGACGGACGCCAAGTGATGAGAAAAGCTCACATGGCCTTTTAGGCCAGGTGAGCTAATAATAATAGATTGGTTACCAAGGGTGACATATGGAAGTGGAATTGCACCTTGGGTAAATTATCAAAAGATCCATTTTTATTAGTTTATACATGATAACTGATATAAAATTAATTAAATTATGTGTTATAATAATTTCTAGTTTGTATAAAAAAAATCTACTGATGATTGCATTTTCTATATTTAAAAAATTCTGTAATTGCTCGGAACATTACTTTAAAATTTTTCTAATTTTCATCTTATGGTTTGTCATTCAGAGATATATTTCTACATAAAATTTACAAATAATAATAATAAATAACCAGCATCTAACATATTTGTGTACAATCTTATAAAAAATTTCAACTGCTTCCAAATGACTTTTGAGGTTTCACAAGTAACATTGTTTAGACTGAGTTGTTATTTATGCAGTATTCTATAAGTATGATAAAATGCAACTACCGGTACATTCAGGTTGCAAATCTTTCCATGCAAATCCGATAAATAACTAAACTCTTAGTTGGCATATATATCAAATTAACATAAAATGTATGCGTTTTTTTCAAGTTGATAGGACCACATACTACCTTAAGGATTATGTACCCTTGTGTTGATTCAATGCTAAATATAGCCAATCCACAGCCTTTCCCCTTATACTCTCATGTTTGGCAATTCTGTGACTGATAGATAGAGGATTATTGCATGCAGTGCTAGCATTGATTTTGTTCAAACAAGTTTATTAATTCAGTTATTGGATAAAACAAATATAAATATGGACAAAATCGAGTACCGGGTACACCTTTCAGGGTGCGCTCGACTTTGGTGACTCAGCATGAGGTTTTTTGGAATTTAAAGGTTGTTTTGGCCTTTTTGTAAATAACAAACGCTAGCACATCATAGAAAAGCAAGTGAGTACTCTATGTTTAAAATTTTATAACAAAACTCTCTGTATTAAAGGCTGTGGATTTTCTATAAAAATCTTGGTTTATTTGCCACAAAGTCCCTGTTTTCTATTGAATGCAACAAAACAGTAACTAATTATGCTTTGCACGAAGTTTCCCCTTGGTATATGTACAAAATGGTCTATCTCTATCATTCATTATATTTGTTGTTTTGATTGCAGTTTGATAAATTCGTACTTAACTGGCTACAAAAGGGGTCATTAACCTGAAAACAAACTTGGACCAGATGTGGGACAGATGTTAAAATTATGCAGACTGAAAAACAAAATGCTCCTCTCCTATAGAAGGCAGGGCATAAAAAAATAAGATATTCTAAATCAGTTCTAAATGAATGCATTTGTACCAGTGGTCCATCTCTGGTGAGGTCTGTTTTCTGGACTGCTGTAATGGTATCTCCAGTAGCAGTCTTTATTTGACGTAATTCTTGTGGACGTAGATCCGACAAGGCTGTTACTTTTGGTTTCCATACTTCTACAGCACCTCTGTAAATAAAATAAGTTAATTTCAGAAGTTGTCTCCCATTTATATTATTTCAGAAGTTGTCTCCATTTAAAATAATTCAGAAGTTGTCTCCCATTTATATTATTTCAGAGGTTGTCTTCCATTTATATTATTTCAGAAGTAGTCTCCCATTTAAAATATTTCAGAAGTTGTCTCCCATTTACATTGTTTCAGAAGTTGTCTCCCACTTATATTATTGCAGAAGTTGTCTCCCATTTATATTATTTATCAAGATTTTCCCCTCATTTGCCAATTTAGGAACATTGAATATTCTTTTAATTTGTAGATAATGCATGTAGAATAATTTTTGTGACAGTTGCAGATGAAAATTGACTGATGCAAAATTTCAAATTGGCAATTGATCAGGGGTTCAAATGCAGAGATCTGGTTCCTTTAAATTTGATTTAAGGTCCTTTTAAAGTTTGATAATCCTTTTCAAAATACTAAACTTGATTGAATAATAAATGCATGAAAGAATTCAGCGGCAGATCCAGAATTTTTCTTAAATGAGGGCCCACTTACTGCCCAAAATGGGGGTTTGCTCCGGTCATGCTTCACTGATTCCCTAAACAATCAACCAATTTTTTTCCAGAAAAAAAGGGGGGGGGTTGAGACCCATAGCCCCCCCTCTAAATCTGCCTCTGGAATTAAGGTTTTGCTTGACATGACAAAGTATTGCTATGACTTTTGATTAAAAGAGGATGATCAAAACTGATACAGGAAACCAAAACTGTTTTCAAAAAAGAGAATTTTAATCCTTTTGATATAACAGAAGACATGAAGTAAACATATATATTTAAAGTCATATAGCTCCTTATATATGGAGGCTCTTATACATCCTTGGCTTTCAATTTATTGAGTTTAAGTTTTCATGATAAATGCAAAGCTAGAAAAGCACTTTGACACACCAAATTTTTAAAGTGTTTTTCTCGTTTGAATTGTGTTTACATTGTCATTTCAGGGCCTTTTATAGCTGACTATGCGGTATGGGCTTTGCTCATTGTTGAACGCTGTACGCTGACCTATAGTTGTAAATTTCTGTTTCATTTTGGTCTCTTGTGGAGAGTTGTCTCATTGGCAATCATACCACATCTTCTTTTTTCTTTTTTTATATTATCTTCATTAAAAGACAGCAGAATAGAATAATTGTTAATTTTTAAGTCATTTAGATTCTCATGAAGAGTAACTTCTTTGTATTTTTATTTTTAAATTTTGCACTTTGTACATTAAGGGCAACACTTTACTTTTGATATCAATATGTTTATTTTTAAGCATTGACCTTAACAGAATTTAACATAATTCAACAGAAGAAAATTATGCAGAACTGCTTTCATTTTGACCAAGTAATTAAGAAAATTGTTATGGTAAAATGTTTATGGAGAAGTTCACAAACAGTACAATAACCTATACTGTTTATCTCTTCCCTCAGAACATAACTATGACACTTATTATATTAATGATCAAAAGATGCAAGAAATATCCCATAAATATCAATTACATTTATTAAATTATTACCTGACTACAGTCATGTATATTTCATTGCCAGATCTGATCATCTCCATTTTAGCTTGTTCATGTGATAGCTGATCTGTGTTAGCATTGTTAATGAATAGGATACCATCCCCTGCCTGCAGACCGGCCCTATCTGCTACACTATTTGGGTTCACCTAAAAATAAAGATTTTAGCTGTAACTTTCACGATTAAAACTTGTCTTTGGTTTTGTAGTACATGTATGTACCAAATACACAACCCCCCCCCCCCCGTGGGGTACAGCAAAACTAATTACCTGAAAAAGATCACTATATGACCTTTTTATATGATTAAAGCTTGTCAGGCAGTTAAATATTTAAGTCTATTTTTCAAATTTTTAACGACCAAATGTTAGTATTATAACTGGTATGTTGCATAAATCTGTGCAAAATCTCTTGGAATTGTGAAATACTTTGCTCCATCATGTCCATGAAAACAAGAATAATTCATAAAAAGCAAGAAATTAATCAGAGCAAATGTTATTTTACAAATATTAAGATTTGCCATTGCCCCAAATGCCTTAAATCACCATGTGTAATCATGGTATTATAATAGGCCTATTAAAAAAAATAAAAAGGTACATGTATTGTGTGTTCTAATTTTTGCTGTCAAGTCTAATTTTTTCTTTTACTTTATTTAAGTTACAGTGATATATTTGTCATGATTAAAATTCATAGCACACAAAAAATAACTTATTGCTCCATAACTTTATGTTACAAATGTACTTTAACAACAGTAAGTCCTAAACAGGAGAAATAATCTTATTTTTTTGCTTGCTCTCATTTCAATGAAAAATCTAATTTGGATGAAAAAATTAAAATACATTCAATAATAAATACAACCATAACTTTTCATGAAAATTAATAAATATATATATTATTCCCTCTCTTACATGAAGTAGTATTTCAGTAAAGTATAAATTACTTCCCTTTACAAAAGCAGATATTTAAAAAATTCATACTCGTACAACAAGCCCGAACTCAACAATGTCAAAAATGTCTGTATATTTTCCCCTCTTGTTTATGTTTAAAATAATCAATGGTTGAGAAATTAAGAGATATTTTCCATGACAATAATCATCAGGAATTTAATACATTAACTGGCTCAATAGAGAAATATGTAGAACAATACTTAGATCTCTATAAACAAATCTAACATTATCCTTTAAGATAGGTCTGAGGGTCAAAACAAACTGTTGGTGGCAGAACACAGACTGTTTTAAATGCCTTACTACATATGTCATAATATATCGAGGAATGATTTATTTTAATAGCATTTAAAAATAAAAGAAAGTTGTTTAAAACATGATCTATAGCTTTTATCTTCTTTTTTCTTTCTTTTTTTGTTTAAAGAAAATCTTCATTTTTACTACTAAAATGTATTATAAAAGGAAAGATTTTCTAACTGAAAGTCTCTGTGACAGATTTCATCACAGATATTATTAAATAAAAAACAAAACAATACAATGAACTTTTCAAAAACAAATCATGTTTTTATATATATGTAATTCAACTACCATAACTACATTACATGTTTATTATCATTATTAATGTATTACATGTCACAGACATTCCAAATCATGCTGGCCTTTGTAAAACTTCGGAGGATATCACTTCTGCTTTATGATATATATTAACCTTTGGTTACATAATAGCTTTCTAATGTAAGCAGCAACATGCAAACCCTTCAATATAAAATTGAATTGGGATACATACATCATGTACATGTACTCTGTGCTGCCGGAATAAATTGAGTGAATTAGCTTTATTGGTTTTAGATCCAGATTATGAATTCCAAACTTGTCCATATCATAGGCGGATCCAGGGGGGGGCCCCTTTCGTGGGAAAAATTTGGTTGATTATATAGGGAATCATTGAAGCATGACTGGAGTGGGCCCCCTTAGGTCAGTCAGCGGTACCCCCCCCCCTTAGGAAAAGTTCTGGATCCGCCACTGCATATATATTTCATTAAAAGGTTGACCATTCTTTAATTTATAGATCATTGTCTCAAAAAGAAGCTGGCAAAATATCATTGGTAATGTATTTTTGGACAGTTTACTCCAAGGGATATTCACCCCAATTAGAGTAATTAATGAAAAGAAAATAAGACTTCTAGAATATAAATACTAATTACTATTAAATTAGTTATAACACATGTATACCAGCCCCCTCTTCACCCTCACTATAGCAATATCTATACTACAAAATTGTAAATATGATCCAAGCAAGTATTTGTTTATTCAAAACATTTTTGACATTACATATAATACAGTTTTCATTCACAATACAAATACACCTGTATGTATGTAACATGCATGACCTTATATGGGAGTCAGTGAAAGTGATACCCTTATTCTATTGGCTGGATGCCTGTTTTCATTATTTTTAATACATATTTGTATTTTCCTTGTAAATTTTATAATTATTTCACATGTGAACTCATGTAATAAATATAAATGAGTCTTTTTTTCATTAATATTAACTTTTTAAGTTATTGTTACAACTGAATTCGAAAAAAAGTTTCGCCTCCAAACAACTTCATAGATCTACTGTATCTTCCATTAACCCACAGGATATTCAACATAAACTTTACTTTCTTTAATTGTCCACTTTACTCTCATTTATATCAACGTTTACCTACCGACTGTACAGACAGTGGAATGTTAAAATCCGTGCCACCCTGCAGACGAAATCCCCATGACACACCCGAGTCCCGTCGGCTTAATCGGATGGTTAAAGTTTCTGCAGGTCTAAATTCCACGATAGACATCTTGTCAAATTGTCCTAAATGTACAGTTTTCTCAACACTAATATATTCAGAGGGCAGCTAGTGCAAATAACAAGATGCACCTTATATCGGAAAACATTAATAAATAGTGCTGTGTATTATGGTCTTATTTCTTTTCGGTACCGTGTAATACCGTAAAAACTTATAACCAAATAGACTAGTAATACACCATAACGGGCTACGAAAGACCCTGTTTAAAAAATGTAACTATGAAACAAACAAAAGTAATTTTCGAATCATTATTTCAAAGATTTCTCACTCATTAAACAACGAAATTTTTGGTACATTGTTTCATAAATAATTGTGGTATCTGTAATATTTTAATAGAGGAGAATGGTTGTTCATTATCTTTTTGCGGTAATAAGATTGATCGGTGAAATCGCGGGAAAAGTGGGCGTAGATGAATGTATTTTATTTCGGAAATGATTCACCTTTTGGAATGAAAGCCCCGCCTATTTCAACGTTCATGGGCGTGTCGAATATATGTTAACCCGTTTTGATTGAAAAGTAATTAGCATACACACAATTACATGACGTATTGCACATTCTCCACAGTTCCGGTTATTACCTGCTATTTTTGACACCTTTAAAAACGAAAATGAAAAGACTTCGATATAGGAATCTATAACATGTGAAAGTGAGATGTAAAGCTACAGTTGAACACAAACTATGTACACCCGTCTGTAGGCATTACAAGAAATATTTATTCATCGAATTTGTCTAGATGCTGTATGCAGACGCCGGATGATATGGAACCACCGAAAGTTGATCTTTATCACGAAAAACAAGTTAAAGAACTATGTGCTCTGCACGCATTGAACAATTTGTTTCAAGACAAAAAAGCATTCAGCAAAAAAGATTTGGATGAAATTTGTTTAAAGTAAATTTTAAATCATTTTAACCCCTTTGATTTATAAAAATAGAATTATTTGCATGTTTTTATGGTAGATGATTATGTTTCAATATCAGTTAACAAAGCTTTCATCTATAATATATAGGTATAGGATTCAGAATTTGGAAAAGCAAAGTGCAAAATCATGCTGAAGTATGATGGGGTTCTCTTTATGAAGGTCATAATTTAGGGGTATCTTCATCACAAATAACAGTAAAAATTATTGCCATATCAAGTTTAAAAAAATTTACTTTAATTTTTAGTGTATTACAATAAAGCATACACTGAAGAATTTGACGAATCATGTTAAATGTTTTCGAAATAAATGTGTCAAAAAATCAAATACAGAAGATGTGGTATGATTGCCCATGAGACAACACTCCACAAGAGACCAAGAAATTGAGACAACACTACACAATAGATCAAGAAACAGAAATTGACAACTATTGGTAACTTTACAGCATTCAACAATGAGCAAAGCCCATTACAGCATTCAACAATGAGCAAAGCCCATTACAGCATTCAACAATGAGCAAAGCCCATTACAGCATAGTCAACATTAAAAGGCCTTGAAAAAATTAGATCAACATTTTGAAGTCTTTAATATTTAATTTTACACATTGAGAGTGATAAACATAAGAAAAAGAAAAAGGTTAAACAACTTGAGAAAATTGTGTATCACTTGATATCAACTCAAGTTATTTGATTTCAATAGTAATAAAAAACTCGCAGAAGTCAGGTTTATTATTGTATTGAAATTAAATAATTCAAGTTGATATCAATGGTGAGTTTATTATTACTATCAATAAATTAAATAACGAGAGTTGATATCAAGTGATTTCCCATTCTCACTCGATATGAAACTTATAACTCATTTACTTTATTCATGACAATTTTTTTTGGAATGCATTTAGAAGTTACTTTTCAAAACTTATTATTACATAATATTAAATAATCAAGTCAAAGTCATTTTAAAAAAGGTGTCAATGTACTGCATTTAGAAGATTTTTCTCCCAACATGTGACCATTTGATGTTGCGAAAGATAAGATTTTAAGTTACCGACAGTATTATCTCCCCTGTAACTGTATGGTATGCCCTAAAGTCTTCTTCTTTATTATGTCATTGTTGCAAGGTCAAACATTATAAAAATGTCAACAAAGTCTTGTATTTACCTGTAATAAAATAATTATTCAGTAAATGATTGCTTCAAGTAGAAAATTGTACCCTGGCTAGCAGTCGTCGAACTTACATTATTCCAGTGATGCTGCAACATATAGAAGTTTTTAACAACCTTGACTGGCTATACAGCCCTTGCACGGCTGGCAGTGATGCTGATGTGCCTAAATGTCTATTTATACTAACTATTTTCTTTTGCAGCTTGTCTCCAGAATGTTTCATAAATCCCCACAGAAGTTTACTTGGCTTTGGAAACTATGATGTCAATGTATTAATGGCAGCAGTCCAGACAAAAGATTGTGAAACCATTTGGTTTGATAAACGAAAGTAAGTTAAAAAGTTGATATTTGATCATAATGCATATAATGATTTTAAGTTTTTGTTTTCGGATAGCAATTTTTGCTAAGTTATTAAAAAATCCTATGTTTCTAAATTTATAAGCCTGACAGGTGAAAGTGAAAACATTGTGCAGTGAAAACGGGAAATGAAGTCTAGCGAGACACAAGAAATTACATAAAAAATGAGAATTACTTAGGTACATAGTGTAAGTGGGATACAGGAATCTGACAAAACAGTAAGCGGGAACAGACCCCCCCCCCCAAATCAGACCCCCTTTTAAGGAAAATCCTCTCCCCCCAACCTATAAAAATACCCAAAACAAATGAATAAGATACAGGGTGGGAGGAAACAAACTTATATATTATTTTGTCTTACTAAACTTAAAGAAGTACATGCTCATGATTATCAAATTGTATTTTTGTTTTTAATATTTTTCAGGGATATCAGGTGCCTTTCTCCAGATAACATATTTGGGTTCATTCTGAACACACCTTCGGACTATAAATGGGGATTTTTTCATCTACCTTTCAAGAGAAAACATTGGATATCATTCAGAAAAATAGGAGATGCTTATTACAATTTAGACTCAAAATTAGAGTCGCCAGAACTCATTGGTGACGATAATTTATTACTTGATTATTTACAGTCTGAACTACATGAGGGTGATAAGGAGTTGTTACTTGTTGTAAGTGAAGACATAGCAAACTCAGGGTTGTGGAAGCATGCATGTAACAATTTAGAAAATGGGCAGCTTAATTCTGTGCACAAAACCGAGGCAAATGACAATGAAGTTTCTAACGGAAAAGAAAATTCAACCTCAAAACCAGTTCTACAGAGCATAGATGATTTATGATTCTATTTACATTAATATTTACTATGTTGTTTTAGATATATGTGAAGAAATAAAAAAAAAGTAAACTATGATGAACTTCTTCGTGTGTATGTCATATGAATACAAAGAGATGTGGGCTGTATTTTAATGACAAGCAACTCAACAACTAATAAAAATCAGACAAGAAGTTTTTGGCAACTAACAGCAGTCAACACAAAACATGCGTCCTAACTGTATCCTAAGCTCTAATTCTATCTAACATTTGGACCAGTTTACATTCATTTTGATAAATACATTAGAATTTTTTTCTGGGTACTAAATAACAGTTCTTCCAATTGAACATCATATATAATTGCGATCAACTAGATTTAAAAAAAATCTTAAACTTCATACAGACAATAGATATAAAAGATGTGGTATGAGTGTCAATGAGACAACTCTCCATGATAGCCAAACATGTATACATCTATGTCAAGGATATGAATGGGGTTACTTGTAAGTAAAGTGAGACAGCAACTCAACAACACTCAACAACACCTAAAACTATTAAAAGAAATCTAGAATTCTCCATAGTCTTCATCAATATACAGTGGATTCATTAATATTCGTTGGATAAATTTCCATGGGTTTCGTGGGTACAGATGAACCACGAATTCAAATATACAACGAATAACATTTTTTCAATAGGCTTTTTATACGGTGACTGGCAGAACCAAGAAATCAAATATCCACAAATATACAAGTTTTCAGCATTCCACAAAAATTGATACCAACGAAAATAAACGAATCCACAGTACAGTGCAAGTGTCTATTCAATGTAATGATACATAAAAGGATAACAAGAATTACCAAAATTAAAGAATTATACAACAAACCACACCTACACTAAACTCCTTTGAAAAAATAGATGTATAAACTAGGAAAAACAAAAAGATTAACAAAAGGTATAAATATAGCTTTAATTATATAGGACAGGATTTACATTGCTTTTCTTTCCTTTTCTGTATTTGTCTATGAGGTCTGTTGTGTCATTTATGTTATTTTTGGGTGAAATGCAAACAAACCAAAACCCTATGGTACTGAATTGATATTTAAATCTTTCAAGGTTTACACCTCTTTTGAGATACACATATATATAGTGCATTGATCAAAACATTCTCATTCTGTACATTTGAGCCTTTTGGAGCACACCTTTTATTTTTGGTTGGGTTTGGTTTACAATTAGTTTCTGGTGAAGTGTTTTATAGGCTGTTGCTTGTTTTGTTAATGCCTTTAATTGCAAAACACGATTGTTATTGTACTTGTCTGGTATATTCTTATTTTTCTTGATACAACTGATTTTTAGCTCACCTGGCCTAAAAGGCCAAGTGAGCTTTTCTCATCACTTGGCGTCCGTCGTCGTCCGTTGTCGTCGTTAACTTTTACAAAAATCTTCTCCTCTGAAACTACTGGCCCAAATTAAACCAAACTTGGCCACAATCATCATTGGGGTATCTAGTTTAAAAAATGTGTCCAGTGACCCGGCCGACCATCCAAGATGGCCGCCATGGCTAAAAATAGAACATAGGGGTAAAATGCAGTTTTTGGCTTATAACTCAAAAACCAAAGCATTTAGAGCAAATCTGACCGAGGTAGAATAGTTAAACAGGTGAAGATCTATCTGCCCTGAAATTTTCAGATGAATCGGATAACCCGTTGTTGGGTTGCTGCCCCTGAATTAGTAACTTTAAGGAAATTTTGCTGTTTTTGGTTATTATCTTGAATATTATTATAGATAGAGATAAACAGTAAACAGCAATAATGTTCAGCAAAGTAAGATTTACAAATAAGTCAACTTGACTGAAATGGTCAGTTGACCCCTTTAGGAGTTATTGCCCTTTATAGTCAATTTTTAACTATTTTTCGTAAATCTTAGTAATATTTTAAAAAATCTTCTCCTCTGAAACAACTGGGCTAAATTAATCCAAACTTGGCCACAATCATCTTTTGGGTTAGTAGTTTGAAAAATGTGTCCGGTGACCCGGCCATCAAACCAAGATGGCCGCCATGGCTAAAAATAGAACATGGGGTAAAATGCAGTTTTTGGCTTATAACTCGAAACCCAGAGCATTTAGAGCAAATCTGACATGGGGTAAAATTGTTTTTCAGTTCAAGATCTATCTGCCCTGAAATTTTCAGATGAATCGGACAACCCATTGTTGGGTTGCTGGCCCTGAATTAGTAATTTTAAGGAAATTTTGCTCTTTTTGGTTATTATCTTGAATATTATTATAGATAGAGATAAACTATAAACAGCAATAATGTTCACCAAAGTAAGATTTACAAATAAGTCAACATGACTGAAATGGTCAGTTGACCCCTTTAGGAGTTATTGCCCTTTATAGTCAATTTTTAACTATTTTTCGTAAATCTTAGTAATATTTTACAAAAATCTTCTCCTCTGAAACTACTGGGCTAAATTAATCCAAACTTGGCCACAATCATCTTTTTGGTTAATAGTTTGAAAAATGTGTCCGGTGACCCGGCCATCAAACCAAGATGGCCGCTATGGCTAAAAATAGAACATGGGGTAAAATGCAGTTTTTGGCTTACAACTCAAAACCCAAAGCATTTAGAGCAAATCTGACATGGGGTAAAATTGTTTATCAGGTCAACATTTATCTGCTCTGAAATTTTTAGATGAATCGGACAACCCGTTGTTGGGTTGCTGACCCTGAATTGTTAGCTTTAAGGAAATTTTGCTGTTTTTGGTCATTATCTTGAATATTATTATTGATAGAGATAAACTGTAAACAACAATAATGTTCAGCAAAGTAAGATTTACAAATAAGTCAACATGACCGAAATGGTCAATTGACCCCCTTAGGAGTTATTGTTCTTTATAGTCAATTTTTAACAATTTTCATAAAATTTGTAAATTTTTACTAACATTTTCCACTGAAACTAATGGGCCAAGTTCATTACAGATAGAGATAATTTTAAGCAGCAAGAATGTTCAGTAAAGTAAGATGTACAAACACATCACCATCCCCAAAACACAATTTTGTCCTGAATCCATCTGCTTCCTTTAATATTCACATAGACCAAGGTGAGCGACACAGGCTCTTTAGAGCCTCTAGTTTTGTTTTTTTTTATTTGTTTTTTAGTAGTCAGGCTTTTACAATCCCTTTACATCACCACCTGACTATGGTGTTAAGGGGTTTGATATATACAACAAAAAATTGACTACATTTTTTTTCTTCTACTGTGAATATATATTATTTGAATATTAACATTATAATAAAAAGAGGAAAAGAAACACACACACATACACACACACACTCTCACAATTGCATTAACAAAACATATATATCAACTTGTGTATTGCAAAGAAAAATGTTATCCTTGGTAAAGATCTGCTCTTTATAAATTAAGTTTCATTTTTTTTTATTTTATATGATTTGAATCAAAAGTAATTATTACTAATCAGTAAAAATGTAATCTACTGGGGCCCAGAATTTTTGAAAATATGGTGTGGTACCATTTTTCTTTGCTATATAATGTTCATTTTCCTGATATTTTCTTATTTTTGCTAATAGTCCTATAATACTTGGTTTCTTTTCATACAACTTACATTTGTATATATAGCTCTTTGCAATAATAATGATCAAATTCAACAGTAAACTCTCATTTTGAAGACCAAGAAAAATGTGCTTCTTTGATAATGTAAAGTTCACAAAATATCTTTTCAATTTTTGTGAAAAAGATTGCCATATAAAATGTGTTATTGGACATTCATAGAATAAATGCTCCATGGTTTCATCAGAAATCTTACAAAAAGTACAAAACTTTGAATCTTTAAGTTTATCTTTATACAAGAAAGTATTTGTTGCAATTATTCTGTGTAAAAATTTGTATTGAAAAGTCCCTAAATAAGTGTCTTTACATGATTTTCTTAAAATAATATAATATTCTGACCAATCTGCAATTTCAATACCTTGTAATTGCTCCCATTGTAAGAACTTTTCTGTTGGCAGTTGCACATTTCTGTCAACAAGATCTTTATATACAAACTTTGCCTTTTTGTTACACAATAATCTTTCCAAAAAATTATCAATACAGTTAAAAGTTTCAAAATTTACATGAGCAATGTTTTCTTTAATATGTTCTCTCATATACTTTGGAATCTTTGCAATGAGACCATAATACTTTAAAAAATTATTTGTTTGGAGTCTTGGTCCTATCTGATCAAAATTACAAAAGTCCTTAGTCTCTAAGTTAATAAGGTCAAACAAAGACTGCACTCCCCTTCTCTGCCACTGAATAAAGTACGGAAAATCTACCAGAGGTGCAAAATTTAAAATATCTAATGACAAAATATCTTGAACAGAGATATTGGTAGCAGGCCTTGCTACATGAAAGCTAAAAAATACATCCTTCCAAAAAGGATTGCTAAGACTATCAGAGATTTCTCTGGGTTTCTCTTTTTCAAAATGCAATACTCTTTCTCCACCATACTGTTCAAGGCTTTTTAATAACAATGATTGCCAACTACCATATAAATTGGATGAAAACCTCTTTATCTAGCCAATCTTAAGGTATATATTAAAATAATGGATATTAATCATATTTAAACCTCCTTGTGGAATATCACCAATTAAAGTACATTTGTGTACTTCGTCTAATTCGATCAGGTTTTCCATTCCATATGAATTGAAAGAATAAAGTATTCAATTCATTTAATTTTGACTCTGGCAAGTTGGGTAGTGCAGTCAACAGGTGAATTAATTTTGGAAGTGCCAAAGTCTTAATAACAGTAATCTTTCCCATTAGGGTTAATTTTCTATGTTGCCAACTCTTAAAAATTCCTGACACTTCCTTTATCTTTTTGGAGAAATTAATTTCTGGCATACTGTCAAGATCTAAAGAGAATTCAATTCCCAAAAGCTTAAAATTTGAAGAGCACCACTGAAGTTTTAAATCAGACAGAGAATCAGATCTGAATACTTTTTATTCCCAACCCACACAGCTTTAGTTTTAGAAGAATTAATTTTTAACCCAGATACTTTTTGGAAAGAGTCAAAACAATTTAAAGTCTCTCTTAAAGAGGTTTCAGTTTCATCTAAAACAAGGAACGTGTCATCAGCATATTGACTCAAAAGGGATTGATTTTCATGAACAAAAGTTCCCTTTATTTTGGGGTTTGACCTTATTTTCATAGAAAGTAGCTCAACGCCTATAATAAAAAGGTAAGGGGAGAGGGGGTCACCTTGTCTACAGCTTCTCTCCAAATTAAAGAAGCTTGAAAGGTGGCCATTATTTATAACACAACTTGATGCTTTCAAATAAAATACTTCAAACCATTTGCATATAGATGGTCCAAAATTGAAACTCTTCAATGCTTTTTTCAAAAAAGACCATTCAATAGAGTCAAAAGCCTTTTCAAAATCTACTAGTAGTAAAAGACCAGTTTTGTTATGTTTTTCTAAATAGTGCATCAAATCATACAATAAACGCGTATTCTCACCCATAAATCTATCCTTTATAAAGCCTTTCTGACAGTCACTGATAATAGATGGTAAAACAGGTTTTATTCTATTAGCAATCACAGCAGAAGCAATCTTGGTGTCAGTATTCATAAGGCTAATTGGGCGCCAATTAGCTAAATAACGTCTATCTTTATCTTCTTTTGGAATACATCTAATGACACTTTGATACTGAAATTTAGAAAATTCCCCATTTTCATAGCCAAAATATAATGATCTGAAAAGAAAAGGTCCAATATCTCGCCAAAAGACTTTGTAAAATTCTACAGTATACCCATCTGAGCCTGGACTCTTTCCATTTGACATAGATTTAAGTGATTCTGCACATTCTTTAAAAGAAATATTACCCTCACACAAATCCTTCTCATCTTCTGTGAGTTTAACATTGTGCTTGAAAAAGGATTCATCATCACATTCCAGATTTTTACTTGAGTATAATGTTTTTAAAAAATTCATTTCTTCTTGTAAAACTCTAGATTGATCTGAGATATGTTTTCCTTTTTCGTCTATGAGCTCAGTTATCGTTTTTTTAACAAAATTTTTCTTTTCCAATTTACAAAAAAACTCGCAACACTTTTCCCCATTCTCTTGCCAGTTAGCGTGGGATCTTAAAAAAACACCTTCAATTTTTTTTTCTCTAATATTTTCTAATTCTAACTTTTTCTGGTTTAAAGCTGCATGAATTTGACCATCAGGAGATATGTTCATACAATTTTCAAAATTTTGAATGTCATTTTCAAGTAAAAGTGTTGCAGCTTTTTCCTCTCTCGCTTTTTGAATACTGTAACCAATAGTCAAAGATCTAATTTTCATTTTTATCAACTCAAAAAATACTTGATCATTGCATGAGAGTTTAACATTTAACGGATCATCTATGTTGCCTGATTCATAATATTCTAAAATACTCTCATTTATACATGTTTTAACTTTTTTGATATAGTCTAAATCTCGTAACAGTTGGGAGTTAAATTTCCAATATCCCTTTCCCCGCTTTGCTAAACTGGCAGAAAAGGTGAAAGTAATAGCAGAATGATCTGTCTTATACCCAGGAATAATGCTAGTATTTTTCATGAGTGAAAACAGATCCTCTGTGACTAGAAAAAAATCAAGCCTACTTTGTTTTATGGGTGAGCATTGACGCCATGTATATTTTCTATCGTTTGGATAACAAGTCCGCCAAGGATCTAATAACTCAAGACTTTCTACTATTTCTTCAATCTTTTTTCGTGAGTTTGGGTTTCTATTATGAATAATATTGTACGTGTCTATTTTTGTATCTTGTACAACATTCCAGTCCCCACATAATAAAAAGCTAGTATTTGAAAATGTTGCCATTTTCTTATATATGTCATTAAAAAATGGAGGTTCATCAGTATTAAATCCATACAAACAAACAAAAGTAATGCGTTGACTTGACAAGGATAAATCTAAAATGATTTATCATATGTTTAGTAGTAAATACAGTAGTTTTGCATATGTGATAAATAGCCTGCTGTTTAATCCATATCGCGCAACTTTGATGCGCACCCTTTATCGCATACCCTTTATCACACCCCTACCCTTTATCGCATACCCTTTATCACACCCCAACCCTTTATCACACCCCTACTTTTTAAAACAACAGCACGCAAAAAAGGTAACCCAGGTGCTTCGGATAAGTAATTGAGCAGTTCTTTTAAGGCCTTTGAAACAAGACAAAAGTAGAACTAAAGGTAACCCAGTGCTATGGATCAGAAAACAGTTCATATAATATGATTTCTAATATAATACTCTTCTGTTGAAATATATGATAAAGTGTATAATACATGGCAAAATCTGTATCACATGCCGTATCACCCTCGACCAATATCATCCCTCGGGCCTAAAGGCCCTTGGGCTGATATTGATGTCTCGGGATGATACGACATATGATACGGATTTTGCCATGTATTATTCTCTATATAACGACCATCTATATCAATAATAGAATTATGCACTTCAAAATCAAGACCTATTTTAAACATAATACTGACACCTGCACTTTTGTTACTATGATGACTGAAAAAACATTTATTTCCCCATTCCTCTTCCCATTTTTTTTCAATATCTTTATTACTATGGGTTTCTTGAAAGCAAATTACTGAAGCATTTTTGCCCTTCGCCCAATCAAAAACATCTGTTCTCTTTTTTGAATTAGAAAAAAGACCCCTTACATTCATAGACAACACTATTACAATATTATCCATTATCATATAAAACAAAACAACATTTCAAAATTGAGCAGATACATTGTAACTTAAAAACAAATACACAATCATAGTTTATACAATCATACACACATTCAACAATAAGATGACACTTTGGCATAGGTACCTGTAAAGTCATTTTTGTACAATAAAATTTCATTTACAGTATGGCATTTTAATTATTTACGATATAAAGATAGTTGTATTCTAAAGACAATGTATTAATTAGTATATTTAGTTGAGAGATTCATGACAAGTAAAAAGAATAAAAGATTTTTGTTATCTCCCTTTGATTTGTAAAATATTTTGAGTTATCTCCCTTTAATAAATATACATTTATCTTCAAATTAAGGAGGGTTCACACAAACAAACTAAATAGAAATATATAAAAAAAAAAAGTACTTTGAATCAAATATGATTTAAAATTATTTAAATCAAATTCAGAGAGAGTCATTATAAGTAAATAAATTGATAATAATGCACAGCCCAGATTGTTTTAATCATATTACTATCTTTCAAATTTTTTACAGTAATGAAATATTAAGCAATGTATCAAATAAAAAAATGAATGTCTAATGACCTTTTTTGTTTTTGTTTTTCAGTTTTTGTTCAATATTGTCAAATAAGTCAAATCTAATTCTACTTCCATCCTGTTGCTTGGCATAGACATTGCAATTATAAAACCAGATGTTTTCAAAATGTTCACCATTTTTTAATCTTGTCATAAGTCCTAGGTTACGCTGTGTAATATCATCATGGAACTTGATGTCATTTTTTAGTCCTCTCTTATGTCTCATAATTTTAATTTTCTGTTCAGTATTGTGCACTTTAACAATGATAGGTTTTATGTGTCCCTCTTTCCCTGGAATTCTGTGTATTGCCTGTACATCATCAGGTTTAATATCTACCTTCAACTCTTTGTTCACCATATTAACAAACTCATCTCTCAATACCTCATGGGGCCTTTCTGGGTAGTTAAGCATTCTGATGTTATGCTTTCTACTATACTGTTCATTATAGTTTCCAAGCTTTATGGCATCAATTGCTCTATTGTTGTTATCACTTAGAGTGGGGTGCTCATTTTCGCCGTTTAAGGATTTTGAGGTGTAAAAACTTCAAAGGATGGCTGAAATGGAAGAAATGTACCCGTAAATTATATTTTTATAACAAATATAATATTTTTTTAAACTGAGACAAAATTGCGGCTCCTACCGAAAATGACTGAAAAACGGACAACGATTTTCGGACAATTTCCTGAATAAAAAACACGATTTCAAAGAAGTATTTCTAAGTAAGTATTTGACTGAATGCCCTAATTTTGAATTCTTTATACCTTTGAAATGTCTGCTATTCATCTATAATGCAATTGATTTGATAAAAATTGTTAAAAGCTGCGGTTATTTGGTTTTAAATAGATGTGTAAAAACGGCGAAGATGTGTCCCCCATTGACAAAACATCCGGAAATTTCAAACACCCTTTAATCTAACTTTTCAGATGATTTTCTTAAAACAAACCGGTTTTCAAGCTTAAGTATATTTTGCATTTGAAGTTATCTTCATATAGAAATATCAGTATACTTCAAAAACATTTAGACCTGAACATAAACTGTACAAAACATGGAAAGATGTGGCGAAAATGAGCACCCCACTCTACTTGTTCCTCTTGATACAACTGATTGATCTAGTGAAGAACTATACAAACACATTGAAAATACTATGAAATATGACAATGAAACCTCATCAAATTAGACCACTTGATTAAATTTTGACACCAAAAAGAGCCGGGTCACACAAGTTGCCTGTATTGTATACACATTCAAGATTGCTATCTGTTCTTCCTTAATGATAAATATCAAATGGTAACTTACGGTTATCATCACAATTTGGCCGAGTTGAGGTAGGTATTTCACAAATGGTTGAAGACAAATTTTCTGTAAATGCATTTAGTTTGCATTTGGTACTGTAAATTAAAAAAACAGATGCTCTGCAGGGCACAGCTTTATACGACTGCAGAGGTTGGCCTCTAATTCCTAAACTGTTGGGACCAAAACACCCAAAACCAATCCCAACCTTCCTTTTATGGTTATGAACAGTGTGTTTAAATTTCATAGATTTCTATTTACTTTTACTAAAGTTAGAGTGCAAAAACCAAATGTCTTCTGACGACACCAACGTGATACCAATATACGACAAAAAAAAATTCAATTTTTGCCGTCGTATAATAACCACTTGGTTTCCAATTCTTCTTTTGTTAATGAAGACAACTATTAGTTAGTCCAGCCTGGGCTCCAAGTTTGTGTAATCTTGATGTATATGACGATGTTAAGAATACAAATTCTATAACTTGTTGATTTGTGATTCCCTTTTTGCCATAAATGTGTGATAAAATTGAGAATGGAAATGGGGAATGTGTCAAAGAGACAACAACTTGACCAAAGAGCAGATAACAACTGAAGGCCATCAATAGGTCTTCAACAGAGCGAGAAAATCCTGCACCTGGAAGTGTGCTACAGCTGGCCCCTTAACAAAAATGTATACAAGTTCAGTGATAATGGACTTCATTCTAATATGTGATGTCTATAAAATTAAAATTGCTTTTGCTCCTTGCATTGTAAAGGCAGGGACAAAATGTGTTCCAACAAAGGAGTTGTTTTGCTATTTCTCTTTGCCAAAAAATATGTAAAATGGAGGACAATCAATCAATCAATCAATATAAAATGGAAGACAGAAAATGAATCACAGATAATTTATAATCAATGAATCAACAGAAGAAACCAATTAAATCAAGACAACAGACCTTCTAGTTACATTGATCTTTTAATCATACAATTATCTTTCAATGGTATTTTTACATCTGGTGTAATATTACTTTGAATTTAAAAATGCAAATTGTTTGACTATTTGAACAATTACATGTAAATGTATATTTTATTTGAACATTACATAAAAGATTTGCAGCACTTACATAAACAATATAAGCTATACTATAAATATACTGCTAATGCAAAGCAATATTGAACCCCATATTGCACATGGTCCCATAATCTCTAAATATAATCTTTAAACACATGTCGACATGTCTATTTCATTTATCACAACACATGTTCACATTTGTATTTCATTAAGAAAATTGGCTTGGCTTATGAAATTAATTACCGTAAATTCAGAAATTAATGCAATGTTTTTATTATTGCGAAAAGTGCAACTCGGTTATAATCGGAATAATTTAAACTCGCATTTTGTGAAATTTTTTATATGAATTAAACATGATTTTTTTCAATATTGCAAAGATAAAAATTGTATTTTCATTTAAAATGACAAAATTGCAATCATAAATGCACGCAATAATTTCTGAATTTACAGTAATTCAGTCATAATTCTAAAAATTTAGATGTTGCTTAAAAAATTTAAAAAAATTGAATTCAACATTCAGCAGTTTAAAAAAAAATGTACATTGCATTTATAAAAAATAATCTTAAAATTTTTACGATTTTTGTTTACTTTTAAACACTGCATCTATTCTAAGGTCAGAAAAGCAAACATAGAAAGACTTTACCAGCACCTTTAGATAAAACAAGTCTCCATTGAAGACATTATAATTTATCAAATTTTAAAGGAAAGAGGTCATGAATATTTGATATTTACAATTCATATATATTAGTGGAGAAATATTGCATCAAATAAGAAACAGTGAACAAATCTGTTTCTCTGATCTTAAGGTTGATATGTAAGCTAGCTGGAAATGTAAAAATATTGTGTTCCCTCTCTGTATCATCATCTATCAATGTAGACTTTTCTCATGTATCACATTGACAAAATCAGAGGAAATTAATATCATAATTGATAAAACTTATCAAAACATACACAACCAGTTGTGAAAATTATAACCTGCTTAGAATTAAAGAAATACACATACTGTGTCATATGAAGTGCTATAGATTTTATGTTTTATTGAGGAAATTAAAAAAAAGTGTCTTTTATTGATAAACCCACTCTCCTTATCACTGGTTTTTAATGAAATTGACCCTACCAAATAAAAATCAAGAGCCCAATTAAGTCATACAGTAATCAAAATCAATGCTTTGAATATAACATTTGGTATTTCTTTACTTTAAAAAAACTAGAGGCTCTAAAGAGCCTGTGTCGCTCACCTTGGTCTATGTGCATATTAAACAAAGGACACAAATGGATTCATGACAAAATTGTATTTTGGTGATGGTGATGTGTTTGAAGTTCTTACTTTACTGAACGATTTTGCTTCTTACAATTATATCTATAATGAACTTTGCCCATTAGTAACAGAGAA
Source organism: Mytilus edulis (assembly GCF_963676685.1). Taxonomy (NCBI): domain Eukaryota; kingdom Metazoa; phylum Mollusca; class Bivalvia; order Mytilida; family Mytilidae; genus Mytilus; species Mytilus edulis. The sequence goes on from NC_092352.1 coordinate 75,769,906, forward strand.
CTATATTTGGTAAAAATTTACATAAATTTACCAAATTAATGAAAATTGTAAAAAATTGACTATAAAGGGCAATAACTCCTTAAGGGGTCAATTGACCATTTAGGTCATGTTGACTTATTTGTAGATCTTACTTTGCTGAACATTATTGCTGTTTACAGTTTATCGCTATCTATAATAGTATTCAAGATAACCAAAAACGGCAAAATTTCTTTAAAAATTACCAATTGGAGGGCAGCAACCCAACAACCAGTTGTCCAATTCATCTGAAAAATTCAGGGCAGATAGATATTGACTTGATTAACAATTTAACTTCTTGTCAGATTTGCTCTAGATGCTTTGGTTTCATAGTTATAAGCCAAAAACTGCATTTTACCCCTATGTTCTATTTTTAGCCGTGGCGGCCATCTTGGTTGAATGGCCAGGTCATCGGACACATTTTTCAAACTAGATACCCCAAAGATGATTGTGGCCTAGTAGTTTCAGTGGAGATTTTGTAAAAGATTACTTAGATTTATGAAAAATGGTTAAAGATTGACTATAAAGGGCAATAACTCCTAAAGGGGTCAACTGACCATTTTGGTCATGTTGACTTATTTGTAGATCTTACTTTGCTGAACATTATTGCTGTTTACAGTTTATCTCTATCTATAATAATATTCAAGATTATAACCAAAAACAGCAAAATTTCCTCAAAATTACCAATTAAGGGGCAGCAACCCAACAACCGATTGACCGATTCATCTGAAAATTTCAGGGCAGATAGATCTTGACCTGATAAACATTTTTATCCCATGTCAGATTTCCTCAAAATGCTTTGGTTTTTGAGTTATAAGCCAAAAACTGCATTTTACCCCTATGTTCTATTTTTAGCGGTGGCGGCCATCTTGGTTGGTTGACCAGGTCACGCCACACATTTTTTAAACTAGATACCCCAAAGATGATTGTGGCCAAGTTTGGATTAATTTGGCCCAGTATTTTCAGAGGAGAAGATTTTTGTAAAAGATTACTTTAATTTACGAAAAATGGTTAAAATTTGACTATAAAGGGCAATAACTCCTAAACGGGTCAACTGACCATTTTGGTCATGTTGACTTATTTGTAGATCTTACTTTGTTGAACATTATTGCTGTATACAGTTTATCTCTATCTATAATAATATTCAAGATAATAACCAAAAACAGCAAAATTTCCTCAAAATTACCAATTCAGGGGCAGCAACCCAACAACCGATTGACCGATTCATCTGAAAATTTCAGGGCAGATAGATCTTGACCTGATAAACATTTTTATCCCATGTCAGATTTCCTCAAAATGCTTTGGTTTTTGAGTTATAAGCCAAAAACTGCATTTTACCCCTTTGTTCTATTTTTAGCCGTGGCGGCCATCTTAGTTGGTTGACCAGGTCACGCCACACATTTTTTAAACTAGATACCCCAAAGATGATTGTGGCCAAGTTTGGATTAATTTGGCCCAGTAGTTTCAGAGGAGAAGATTTTTGTAAAAGATTACTTTAATTAACGAAAAATGGTTAAAAATTGACTATAAAGGGCAATAACTCCTAAACGGGTCAACTGACCATTTTGGTCATGTTGACTTATTTGTAGATCTTACTTTGCTGAACATTATTGCTGTTTACAATTTATCTCTATCTATAATAATATTCAAGATAATAACCAAAAACAGCAAAATTTCCTCAAAATTACCAATTCAGGGGCAGCAACCCAACAACCGATTGACCGATTCATCTGAAAATTTCAGGGCAGATAGATCTTGACCTGATAAACATTTTTACCCCATGTCAGATTTGCTCTAAATGCTTTGGTTTTTGAGTTATAAGCCAAAAACTGCATTTTACCCCTATGTTCTATTTTTAGCCGTGGCGGCCATCTTGGTTGGTTGACCAGGTCACCAACACATTTTTTAAACTAGATACCCCAATGATGATTGTGGCCAAGTTTGGTTTGATTTGGCCCAGTAGTTTCAGAGGAGAAGATTTTTGTAAAAGTTAACGACGACGGACGACGACGGACGACGGACGACGACGGACGCCGACGGACGCCGGACGCCAAGTGATGAGAAAAGCTCACTTGGCCCTTCGGGCCAGGTGAGCTAAAAAGTAGAAGTTAAAATAAAAAATCACCTGAATTAAAATGTAAATACACACTATTGCAAATTTCAAATTGTCATTAAAGTTATATATACATTGATATAGACTAATACATTTTTACAATATTTTGACAAAAAGAACAATTGGCAAGTATATCAACTTTACATGGTAAAATCAAGTTAAAAAAAACATGGGCAAAGGGAGATAAATCAACAATATCATGACAAAAATTTAAAAAAAAATCCATTCTACGTTTATTAATAATACTTATTGATAGAAAGTTGTTAAAGGAACCTTTTTAAGGATTATCATAATTAAGGCCCAAAGCCTGTGCTATTTAAGGTTGATAACTTGCATTCAAGTGGTATAAATGAAATTGTTCATTTTCTGTCTAGTAATTGTTTTTCTTGTTATCTAACTTTTAAAAATTATATTATTTGGCATGGTGCAAAAAATGCAAAACAACATTTTTTTAAAAATATTATTAAATCATAATACTGGCCCAGTTCCCATAAAAATTTTCCTCTTTTAATATCCTCTCTTTATTTAATTGTTTAATCACAGTTTTGTTGATTTTTTTTAATCATCTTTTCACCTGTCTTTGATAAATATTCAAAAAGGCACAAGCCAAGATAAAAACCATGTTTTTCATAAATATGTACCTATGAACAGTTACAAATCAAAATGGTATGTAAGAATGTGTTAAAATTATAAGCATACATTTTCCAGTCTAGGAGATATAAACCTCCTCATCCTCATAAAATATATTGTCATCTCATAGCCATAGGGCCACACCAAATTAATTAATAGTTCTTTGAGATTTTACCCAAAATAAATGGGGCGAGCGAGCGAAATTTAAATTTATATTTTTAAATTCTTCGCCTCAAATTTTGAAGAAATATGGAGCGAGTGATATTTTTTTTCTCTCAATTTTTATATCTTTTACCTAAAAGAAGCAACTGAATTTTCAACTCACTTAATTGAAAGGGGACATAATTTGATATAATTAAATTATCTCCCTTTTTATATGTATTTCAACTTTCTGCATTCTTTTTCATTTTGTTTTGTTGTTTGTATAATTAACACTGCACAAATATACACTTTTGAACTTATTTTTTTATGCATGAACTTTATATGGCTATCTGCTTTTAATATGCACTGCTTTCATCTGTAGTATATGCACCTTCTGGTCCTTAGACACCCTCTGTAGTATGCTAGCTAGCTTCTTGTAACATAACTGCATGTTGTGTGTTTTGTGTTTATGCATATGGATCACTAACCAGTCAATCCAAGCACAGTGGAAACTGGGGGTTCTAGCTAGTGCTACTTTACAATTAAATATCAAGCATGAGTACCGAAAATGCATTAATTCCACTTGGTTTTGAATTTGATGCATCTTTAGTAGCAGTAGATCCATCATCAATTGTGAACTGCACATATTTAAAGTTTAGGTCATTACATATTGACCATACCATATTTTCATCAGATATTTCGATACTAGAATCATCGAAACTGTTCGACTTACTTATTTGTATGGTTTTAATATTAATAATCTCACTTTGTGCATCGTTCAATGGCTTCTTGATATAGTTCCCTGAATGTCCGACATTTTGTTTGTGTTGCCGTATTTTTTAATATGTATGCCTTGTTGTTATTTTTGTCTGAATGTTTCACCACAGAAACAATCAGCAGGTTTTCCATCTTTGCAACTTTTTTTATCACAATCAAAAATATGCTTGACAAATGACAAACACTGCATATTTTCAAACGCTTAATTGATAAAGATTTTTTTTTAATACCGGAATCGAGTTCGTCGAAAATGCGGATTTATTTTTGACGTGCGGGAATTTTATTTTTATTTTTATTTTTTGGTTTTGGCAGGTGAGGTGCGGGAAATTTATTTTTATTTTTTTATTTTAATTTCGGCAATTTAGGTGCGGGTTTTCCAAAGAACTACTAATTAATTTGGTGTGGCCTAGGCAACAACTTTTAAAACCTCTCTTTGATGTGTACCTTCTTCAACCTGCTTTTCATATTAATTAATCTTCATTTTTGCCGTTGATAAAAATGCTTGTAAAAATTACAATCAAGCATATTACATGTATAAGGCAATCGTTCAAAATGAGCAGTGGATTTAGCAATCTCATATATGAATCAAAACTCAATATTAAAACAATATATTTTCTGTTTTTTCCTGAAAAAATGCAGCATTAAATGAAATAATGATGGAAGAGGGGAAAATTCAGAAATTAAATCTCCACATAAGAAAACTTCACATCCCCGTCAGAAAACTGGCCTTCAATGGGAGATTTCCCCAATAATGATAAAATATTGTAGAAATTTGTTTCACAAATTTATAGAATGAAAGTATTAGAAGCTTTTGAGCAGTAGGTCCATTCTTTGTATCAAAATTTCAAAAAATCTATCCTGATCTGACTATAATTAGTCTGTCACATATATATAATGGTACATAAATATTATTTTGCCTTTCGTTTGCATGCATCTAAGTTTTTCTAAAACAAAAGAGCATTAAGCAACAGTGAACAGTGTCTGAAGAAGGAAATTTACAAAAATACAAAAAAAAATAATATCACATTTGAAGCATGAGTTTGTTTACAACCACCTGTCATGATATCGCTATAATCCATCATACTGATTTTGCATTGTCTCCCTTATTGGTTCAGGAATACTTCCTGGTAGTGAAGCAGACGACACGGTCTTCTTTATTTTCTTTTTATCTCCCTTTTCAATAGGCTTATCACTGAAAAAAGTATATAAATGATTATATTCAGGAAACGATTTCAGTTATTCATATTGCTGGGTTACTGTCTCTATGTTGTATTGTATTCATATTGAAAAATATATGAAGAAATTTGCAAATAAAATTACAAGTCAACTTCCTTTTTGTAATTTAAATGGTTTAATTCGATGTGAGCCAAGGCTTCGTGTCGAAGACCGTACATTGACCTATAATGATTTTTCTTTTACAAATTGAGACTTGGATTGAGAGTTGTCTCATTGGCACTCATACCACATCTTCTTATATCTCATATCTTATTTTGAGCTAAAAAGGATGTTTGAAAAAAAAAAATAAAGATAAGTTCAGTTATATAAACTCATTAAATTTCACATTTGGTATATACAATATGTTCTTATACCTACCTGAAGAACGGTAAAAAGACTGAGAGTTTGATTTTACATATACTATCTGCTAAACCGGGATCATTTTCTGATAGGTAATTCACAACACTACGTAAATAAGACTGAAACATTTTCCTTCTTCCTTCAACAACTTTTGCATCCTGTAAAATATAAAAGCAGATATGACACTTGCTGATGAAAAAATAATGTGCCACTGTTTATATGAGTCAATTCTTAACTCAGATTCAGTGCAACATTGCTTGTTACATTCATTTTGACTGACTAAGGTCATCAGTTCCACATCATCATTTTTTACTCACAATAATGATTTAAGGTGGTACCTAACACTACAGGGAGATAACTCTGTAAAATCAGCTAAACGCTTTAATTACCTTGTGTTATTTAGGGAATATTAAGCTTCTCGATGATCAACATCAGTGCTTGTCAAACTGCTATATAACCAGTGTAATTTTTCTGATAAAACGGTTGGTTCAAATTTTTTGAAATTTTTTATATTTTTCTTAAAGGGTCAAATTAAATACTTTGTCAAAATTTTATGAAATTAAACGAGCCAAATTTATTTTAGTAAAGGTGTTGGGTACCACCTTAAGGGGTTTTTATAACTACAAATTAAACATGTTAGTTTGAAGACCTGTTTGTCAGCTTGTATCTTAGACAAATTCTCTGTTTCCATTCTCTATTTTAATGAAAAGTGAAAGAAGACACCAGAAATAAACATTTTAATGACTAATCAGGCTCACAAAAAATAATTCTTATATATTTTAGATCTATAACATGAAATAAAACAGACCTAGAAAAAATTGCATCATATGATTGCACATGTTTTTGCAGTTTATTATATTTATGTATATGTCCAGTTGTTTGACAGTTTTCAGAGATTATATGGATGGAAAGTTCAAATATGAGAATTTGGGTAAAATTATTGAGCAAGCACTAGACAGCTCCTGCATCTATTCAATTCTACAATCTTTTGTAAAGTATATAAGAAATAGAAACATTTCTTTTTTACAAGGAATATTTTGATAATTTAGCACTTTAAGAGCTCGCCTAGTTAGTGTTTTAGATGACAACATTACTTTTCTAATAAATGGATAGCACTTTTCAATAAAACATTTCAGGCAGATTCTAGCATTTTACCATCCAAGCATATTCTTAGAAATCCTTCATAATGTCATAACTAGCTTATTTGATCCCCAATCTGTACTTACCTTTTTCCCAATAGTTTTCTTCGGTGGAAATTCGTACTTATTAACAATCGGATATTTCTTCCGTAGATGAAGATGTAGATCTCTAAATTCACTGTATCGTTTATACACATTCCATTCTTCATCTTTAATTCTTACATAAACCTAGAAAAATAATGATATAATATATAGCAGATATATATATAGCTTAACAAAGTAAAATTTCATATTATATTTGCATTTTCATTCTTGGAAAGCAGTTATTTAAAAATCAAAGAATCTGTAGAAATCACTTTCTTCTATATTTTTCTGTCCTACTTTTGATATTTTGATAAAAAAAACTAAATTCAAAATCTAAAATAGATATTATAAATCAGTAACCAATGTGTTACAATATCAATGCATTTTTTTAAATATAAGATACATATAAATCTAAGTTAAAAGTTTCTGGATGTGGATTATAAAATAATGTGTACTGATTACCTGATAAACATGATAATTATCCCTTGGGCCTCCTCTAATGAATGCTGATGGAATCCATATATTTATTAGAGATTTTGATTGCACAGAATGGCTGAAAATAAAAATTAAATCATTGAAGATATGTGCATGATTGTATGTGTAATATTAAAGAATTCTGAGCCTCTTTTTTATAGTCTTTGTTGATGGTTAAAGTTTTCCTCTAAATTAAACTACTCTTTAATTGTTCTAATTCAATCCCAACAGATATTACCATTGATTGATTGAGTGTTGGAGTTTAGCTCCACTTTAGCACTCTTGACTATCTCATGGCTTCAGTTTTTATTGGTGCAGGAGGTTAAGTGTCTTTAGAGAACAGATATTATCAGCAGCCAGTGATATTGTTTCCTTTTTCAAACTTCCTCTACCCTTTTTCATTGGGAAAATATGCATCATTTTCATCAAATTGGGAAATTTAAAATAAACCATGAAGTTGACTGAAACTTCAATTTACAGACCCATTTTCAAGAGTCAAACCCGGCTTTAAAACAAGACCCCATTTTTTCAGTGATGATACATAAATAGACCCTCAAATGTGCACATCTAATCATTTTACGCATGAAAAATGATTAAATGAGTGTTTTTCAGTTTGTATTCGTGCACAATTACTACTGAGACTGCACTGTTTGGGAAAAAAGTTGTCTTTTTGGGAATATAACTTTAAGCCATTTTTTTCAAATTGGGATTCTTCTACAGGGGAAAAAGCCTTTATTATTCTCCACTATTTTAAGGCAAACAATATCACTGGCAGCTGAATATTTCAATGAGTATCTCATGTTTATCATTAACTGGAAAGAGCTAATGTTATCCATCTATCCTAGAAACAGTATAAACTGTAAAACAAATTTACTTGTTTTTGTGATAATCCTTAATATTTTCTCTTTATCCTTTTATCAAGTGATTAGTTATCATGTAGCCATCATACACTTGTAATGAAATGTTGATGATGTGATGACCATGCAGAGACTTTTGTAATATGGTTTTAATATAATAAAGGTTAGTTGTTTTTCTGGGTGTTGTCTCTTAAGTATCTAACAGGCTAAATTGGATGGATGAACTATATATTCCAATACTTAGTTATTCTATTTTTTTTAAACTAGCAGCATATACACATACCTATCTGAATTACCAGAGATCTGATCACCATGCATATGTAGATCTCTAGGTAACTGAAAGTATAAAGTAATCAAGCATTTTGCATATAAGGTGTGTAAATTTCATCAAACTTTAAAGGGACATTAGCTGTCAAATTCATGTTCATTCATGTGCATTCATTTGTTTCAGATTCTCATCTTTGATTTATAACATACTTAAACATATATATCCAAATCACAAAAAGTCTTTAAGAAAACCAATTAACAATGTGTGGATTCAGTAATATGTATCAGCACTTTGTGTGTATTTTTGTCTAGATGCTATCTAACTAACTATTTAGATGACATCCAAAGACTACTGACAGTCATATAACCCAATATAAATATAAATATAGATGCAAACAGATAGAGACCATGTGCAATTGGATTTTTCTAGGTCTGTGTGATTTCATATTGAAGGTTAAAAAGTATGTTTATCATTGTTTTTACCTGTATAAGAAAGATTTTAAAAGTCAACCAAATGATTCATCCTTTTTTGTTTCACTTAATGTTGACATTCTATTCTTTTTAATAGCTGAATACATGCACAACCCATGTCCAGTTAAGATGTTTAATTGAAGGTCACATGATAAAGAATCAAAGAGCTGAATGCTCTGAGGGATACGATTGCCATTGTTTTATTGACACATGTATACATGTGGCTAGATAATATTTATATTTTCAAAACTAATTCAACTGCACATGTAAAGTGTAATTTACGTAATATGAATAGTTACAAATAACCAATCCCGGATAAAAGTGTATAAACAATGTACTTAGGCCTATTGAGTTTTATTTTTTGTTCTATAAATTCCAAGTTTACTTTCCACAGCAGTCATTGAGACTCAGAGTGAGAGAAGGTATTTCACTTCGTATCTTAATTATCCCCCATTTTCCTACGTTAATTCTAGGAGGAACCCCAGTGCTAACTCTTTAAATGTTTAATTTCCTTTGGGTCAGTTGTCATGACTCCTTTCCGTACATATTCCTAGGTTTAAATTGCGATCGTTTTTAATATAATACGATGTTTATTGACAGAACGAGTTAATTCTCGCAGTGTATTTACATTCAGAATTGACGGAAGTTACTTCCGGAAGGGACACAAACTCGAAACGATAATATGGAAGACTCCATTTCGCCTGAAGGGGTGTTGTAGTTCATACCTTAATGATGTGGAATACATTTATTTTAATTTAAATGATACATATGATTTAAAACTATGCAACAACAATAACCCTCAATAGCAGACATACAAAGAAAGGATTCCATGAGTTTAAATTATTCAATTGAGTGGGGAATCCAGAGCAACCATTATATCTTTATATAGCTAATACCCCTCGAAGTCCAGAAAGCTATACGCATGCGCATAATTACCTAAATAAACCCTGGAGCAAGACGACCTAGATGGTTCTCTATTTCTTTATGAAAGTACAATATCAAATATCAGTTTCATAACGGTGACATATAAAAAAAACTCCACTTCAGTTCTTATATAACAGAAATAGATTTATCAGAATTCAGAGAACTCTCGCATTTTTATCAAAACTGGGGACTTCCCTCTTACGTGTTTTTAAATTTATAAAACACTAAATATAAATACTGCTTAATTCTGATTTTTCGTGTTGTTTAAAACACGCATATAAGTAAAGGGGTATATCAAACATGAAGATTATGAAAAGAACATTATAGGAAAGTTGTTTAAGTTCAGTCCCGTTGTTTGTTTTTACCTTTTAAAGCAAGACAATCATAAGAATCTGAGATGTACCTTGATGTTTAGAATAAAACGGTTGACGCGAGGGCATTGTCCTGAGCCACTGGTATAAGTCTACAGATTGCTTGAAATGAGGTCAAATTATTCATTTGCAAGTGAATAATTCATCAGTTTTGTTTTTTTAGCTTGTTTTGACAAAATGAACCAATTTGGCTGCTAAAAGCGAATTATTCTTAAACTTTTTCACTTCCATTAATGATTGAAAAAAAAAAAATCACATCTGATTTTTTCTTATATCTCATAACTAATGCCCCTTTAAGAGAACAACTCCTTCAAGCAAAGTTGCTATAGAAAATGTTTATGTCCTGTCTTTCTTTTATTTATTCTTCAAGGCAGAAATAAAAATGCATTTAGCATTTTCTAGTTCTTATGTACTAAACAAAACTGAAGTCCAACAGCTGCGGTAACTATGCATTAGATTAATTTGCCCTTAAAAATGTCTAATGTTAATTTAGTACATTTTTGTCTTCCTTTTGTTATTCCCTACTAAAGCACAATTACCGGTCCTCTCAGATCAATCAACTCCTGCTGTAACCTCCGTATATATGCCTCTTTGTGATTCAGTTGTCTGTGTAACATCTCATTGAATTCCATCAATTCTCCATGCATTTCAGCAACCTATAAACAGAAAAATTACATTTAATAAATCAATCCACACTTAATGCAATGCACTTTGTAGTGACCTTTCCACAATCATTAATATGTTTTTTCATATTGCATTTCAGGTGAGTTTTTGACACCATGTCCCTCACAAACATCTCAAAATTTGGGTTAACTTATTTAAAATAAAAATTTAATCAAATAGCAATCAGAGGAAAGAATGGACGGACGGACGGACGGACGGATGGACGGACAGACGGACAGACAGACAGACAGACAGACAGACAGACAGACAGACAGACAGACAGACAGACAGACAGACAGACAGAGGAAATTCTGAATGGTAGGGCTTATGTGAATTGAAATCCAACACAAGGTAGATACAGGTGCCATTTTGTATGTTAATGTGTTGACTTAGATAGGCATGATAGTAACCTGATATTCAGTGGTTGTCGTTTGTTTGTGTGGTTCATAAGTATTTCCCATAAGACCGCTGGTTTTCCTGTTTGAATGGTTTTACACTAGTCATCTTTGGGGCCCTGTATAGCTTGCTGTTCAGTGTGAGCCAAGTCTCTGTGTTGATGACCATAGTTTGACCTATCATGGTTTACTTTTATAAATTGTGACTTGGTTGGAAAGTTGTCTCATTGGCACCCATACCACATCATCTTATATCTATGAAATATTTGCTTCTGTATATTAAGCACTCAACAAATATAACCCTTATTGAAACAACTTATTATGCAAATACATGTATAAACATTTCTGCAAGATATATTATAAAGATGCCTTAATCATTTTTGTATTTGAAATATTACATCATACCTGTATGAGTTTCTGTTCATATTCAGAAGCTTCATGGCTGTAATCTATATTAGATTTAGCAGGAGGTATATTGGGCTGTGGTTCCTCTACAGGAACTCCTAACTGTACTGAAATATATACATCGATTGCTATAGATACTAGTTATTAAATTTCAAAACTACTATAAATTCAAATTCATAAAAACTTGCAATAATTTCTGAATTTACAGTATCTGTTACGTCCCTGAGGCCATCACCAGCCCAGTGGTCAACACTTCGGTGTTGACATGAATATCAATAATGTGGTCATTTTTATAAATTTCCTGTTTACAAAACTCAATTTTTCGAAAAACTAAGGATTTTCTTATCCCAGGCATAGATTACCTTAGATGTATTTGGCACAACTTTTTGGAATTTTGGATCCTCAATGCTCTTCAACTTCGTACTTGTTTGGCTTTATAAATATTTTGATATGAGCGTCACTGATGAGTCTTATGTAGACGAAACGTGTGTCTGGCGTACTAAATTATAATCCTGGTACCTTTGATAACTATCTGACTTGAAATTAGTCATATATCTTCTGTATCTTATCATCGCTGGGCTTCCAAAATGTTGTAAATTACAATTTTTTCAAGAAAAAAATATCTCACAGACAGGCTTTGAAAATTTGGACAAAATGCATGCTTCCAAAATGTTTTATGTGAAGTTAAAAACTTTTGTAAATAGCAATGAAATAAAAACTTTGACATTTCTGGATTATCTGTAAACTTAAATTATTTTCACAGAAATAAAGAAATGTACAATTAATTTATTCCCAAAACCATTATACAACGATTTTTAAGTTTTCATACAACATTTTGGAAGCAAACTTTACAAACAACTGACATTGGCAATTTTGTAATATGTCATATTTCAAATGTTTTGATTGGTCTAACTGTATGCTATTTTGTAATATCAAAGATTTCCTCCCGCCAAGACTATTTGTGCCAAAAAGTATTTTTAGCCAAAAAAGTCATATACAACATTTTGGAAACCCAGCGACACTTTATTGGTTGGTGCAAAACATGTATATTTCAGTACTTCCAAAATTTATTAAATGGTATTTAGGAATAAATTGAATATACAGGCCAGGAGCTCACTTTTTGGAGTATGTTAGTTAGGTTCTGTTGGCCTGTACAGAAGATTTTTACAGGCCTAAAAGCAATTCACAAGCTTGGGCTGCTGGACCTGTGTTATGGTTAAGAGTGAAGATAGCTTTAAACTAAATGATTGAATTTTAGCAGGTACAAATGCAGAATGCAAATTATAATGATGCTTGTAAAAAAAGTTTGAACAAGAGTGCACACACTGAAATGTCTCGCCTTCTTTACTAATCCTTGATACTATCTTGATAGACCTAAATATAAAGCTTTATTACAACTGTCACATAAACTCGACATTAACCAAGAAAATGAAACATTGATTAATGAACCATGAAAATGAGGTCGAGGTCAGATGAACCATGCCAGGCAGACATGTACAGCTAACAATTCTTCATTACAACAAATATAGTTGACTTATTGCTTATAAATAAAGAAAAACAGACCAAAACACAAACCCTTAAAACTTAGCAATGGACCGTGAAAATGAGGTCAAAGTCAAATAAAACCTGTGTAACCAACATATAGATCATAAAATATTTCCATACACCAAATATAGTTGACCTAATGCATAAAGTATTACAAAAATAGACCAAAACTAAAAACTTAACTTTGACCACTGAACCATGAAAATGAGGTCAAGGTCAGATGACACCTGTCAGCTAGACATGTACACCTTACAATCATTCCCTACACCAATTATAGTAGACCTATTGCATATAGTATGAGAAAAACAGACCAAAACACAAAAACTTAACTATAACCACTGAACCATGAAAATGAGGTCAAGGTCAGATGACACCTGCCAGTTGGACATGTACACCTTACAGTCCTTCCATACACTGAATATACTAGCCCTATTGCTTATAGTATCTGAGATATGGACTTGACCACCAAAACTTAACCTTGTTCACTGATCCACGAAATGAGGTCGAGGTCAAGTGAAACCGGTCTGACAGGCATGAGGACCTTGCAAGGTACGCACATACCAAATATAGTTGTCCAATTACTTATAATAAGAGAGAATTTAACATTACAAAAAATCTGAACTTTTTTTTCAAGTAGTCACTGAACCATGAAAATGAGGTCAAGGACATTGGACATGTGACTGACGGAAAGTTCGTAACATGAGGCATCTATATACAAAGTATGAAGCATGAAGCATCCAGGTCTTCTATCTTCTAAAATATAAAGCTTTTAAGAAGTGAGCTAACACCGCCGCCGCCACCGCCGCCGCCGCCACCGCCGCCGCCGCCGCCGGATCACTATCCCTATGTCGAGCTTTCTGCAACAAAAGTTGCAGGCTCGACAAAAATGCAAATCACAAAACTTTTTGACGCTACAATTTTAACAGTAATTATAATACAAAGTGTCCTTACAGCTTTCATCTTGTGATCCTTCAGCTCTCAACATCTGTACAGCATTCACATAACGTCTTAACTGATTTTTCAGCAATTCATTTTCTCTGAAATACAATCATAATTAATCTTTCCAATTCCAACAATATCTCAACAAGATTTAATTTTGAAAGTTCAGATTTTTAAAAGAAAATAACTGCTTACCCTTCCGGAGCACCTGATATCACCCCTAGTTTTTGGTAGGGTTCGTGTTGTTTATTCTTTAGTTTTCTATGTTGTGTCATGTGTACTATTGTTTTTCTGTTTGTCTTATTCATTTTTAGCCATGGCGTTGTCAGTTTGTTTTAGATTTATGAGTTTGACTGTCCCTTTGGTATCTTTCGTCCCTCTTTTCTAAACATATTCTATTAATTTTATGAGGTGAAATAGGTCGTAAGTTGTCCTATACAATCTGTATTAATTGACTTGAAAACACCAGTTTGTAATTATATGGGAAACGTAGATATAAGAAGATGTGGTCTAGATGCCAATGAGACAACTTTCCATCTGAGTCACAATTTGTAAAAGTAAACCATTAGAGGTCAAAGTACGGTCTTTAACAATATGTATACATATAAATAAGTGATTTAATAATTTGTTAAACTACAGTAAGACTTTGAGTTCACAGATATCTATTCCCTCTATTTCCATACTCTTTTCAAAGTTTCTTTGTTGTCTTATACTGAATAAAATATGATTTTTTTTAACCCTTTAGCTCATATACATGTAGCTCTTCACGTTTTCAGGTATTTATACATCCTAGGTTCCAGTATTTTAAGGTTTTTAATCCTTGATGAAGGTCATTCATGTCCAGTGCACGATGATTAATCAATATTGTAGACATCGCAATATCTACAATGTTAACACGATATTGTGTCAACATTGTTTACATTGTTTGAACCCTTATATATTGTTTACATCTTTGACATTGTTAACATCGCGATGTATACAATCTATAAAATATATTGTGTTTACATTGTTTACATCGCAATGTATATAATGTTAACACGATGTTGTGTCAACATCGTATACATTGTTTCAACCTTTATATATTGTTTACATCGTTGACATCGTTAACATCGTGATGTATACAATGTTAACACGATGTTGTGTCAACATTGTATAAATTATTTGAACCCTTATATATTGTTTACATCGTTGACATCGTTAACATCGCAATGTATACAATGTTAACACGATGTTGTGACACAACATCGTATACATTGTTTGAACTCTTATATATTGTTTACATCGTTGACATCGTTATCATCGCGATGTATACAATCTTTACACGATATTGTGTGTACATCATTTACATTGTCTTAACTGTTATATATTGTTTACATCGTTGACATTGTAAACATCGTTATGTATACAATGTTAAAAAGATTTTGTGTTTACATCGCCATATAAACTATGTTGACACTATTTTGTGTCAAATTAGAGCTATATAACATCACATTTAATTAAAATATTTCTTGTTAAAAAAAACATAAAAATGCAAACTGTATATATGTAGTCGACAAACTTCATTGAATAACTATTATATAAATGAATAAAAAAACTTTTTATTGATATTGTCAACATCACAATGTATACGATGTGAACGATGTAAATACAACAAAGGTATAGACTTGGTACACATTATGTATACGATGTTGACGATGTAAATGATGTATAAACAATATTCAAACATCACGATATAAACGATGTTTACGATGTAAACAGAAAGTTATAGAGTCGATATACAACATAAACACGATATTGTCAACATTGCGAAGTATACGATGTGAACGATGTAAACACAAAGGTAAAAACTTGGTTCACAACGTCAATACGATGTTGACGATGTAAAAACGATATTGTCAACATCACGATGTATACGATGTAAACGATGTAAACAGAAAGGTATGGACTCTATATTCAACATAAACATGATGTTGACACGATATTGTAAACATTGCGATGTATACGATGTGAACGATGTAAACACAAAGGTAAAGACTTGGTTCACAACATCTATACGATGTTGACGATGTAAAAACTATATTGACAACATCAAGATGTATACGATGTGAACGATGTAAACAGAAAGGTATGGACTCTATATTCAACATAAACACGATGTTGACACGATATTGTTAACTTCACGATGTATACGATGTGAACGATGTAAACACAAAGATTAAGACTTGGTTCACAACATTTATACAATGTTGACAATGTAAAAACGATACTGTCAACATCACGATGTATACGATTTCAACGATGTAAACAGAAAGTTATAGAGTCGATATACAACATAAACACGATGTTGACACGAATTGTTAACATCAGGAATATACGATGTGACAAAGGTACAGAACATAAAGATAGGATACAATGTTAACACAATAACGACACTATAAAGTTGACATTGCGATGTTGACAATATCGAAAAAACATCTGGACATCCTTGATGAAGGTGTATCCAGAAAAGAATATCAGACACAACAAATTCATAAACATTTTTTTCTTATTAATACATTAAACTTACTTTTGAAGTGACTGGTATTTAGTAGTTTCCTTTTCTTGCTTGGAAGAAGACTTACTTTTGAAGTGACTGGTATTTAGTAGTTTCCTTTTCTTGCTTGGAAGAAGACTTACTTTTGAAGTGACTGGTATTTAGTAGTTTCCTTTTCTTGCTTGGAAGAAGACTTACTTTTGAAGTGACTGGTATTTAGTAGTTTCCTTTTCTTGCTTGGAAGAAGACTTACTTTTGAAGTGACTGGTATTTAGTAGTTTCCTTTTCTTGCTTGGAAGAAGACTTACTTTTGAAGTGACTGGTATTTAGTAGTTTCCTTTTCTTGCTTGGAAGAAGACTTACTTTTGAAGTGACTGGTATTTAGTAGTTTCCTTTTCTTGCTTGGAAGAAGACTTACTTTTGAAGTGACTGGTATTTAGTAGTTTCCTTTTCTTGCTTGGAAGAAGACTTACTTTTGAAGTGACTGGTATTTAGTAGTTTCCTTTTCTTGCTTGGAAGAAGACTTACTTTTGAAGTGACTGGTATTTAGTAGTTTCCTTTTCTTGCTTGGAAGAAGACTTACTTTTGAAGTGACTGGTATTTAGTAGTTTCCTTTTCTTGCTTGGAAGAAGACTTACTTTTGAAGTGACTGGTATTTAGTAGTTTCCTTTTCTTGCTTGGAAGAAGACTGAACTTTCATGTCTTCTATCTCTGCTCTCAGCGTGGAAGATGTTTCCATTTCTTGTTCTAACATCATCTGTAAATTCCTAAAGATAAAATTTCATACAAAAGAATATTTTAGACAAAAATATTAAAAAGATAGGTTTAATACATATGAAATACAATTAATGAACCATTGCATGTCAAACAAATTGCTATAATCAGTATAAATGGCAATTTTTAAAACAGAAGTTGCATAAATAAAGAGGTACATTTTACTCTGTTTTTTTTCTGCAATTTTCATTTTATGGCTACTAATGTTTTGGAATAAATGTCATAAAATCAAAATGAATTTGACCTGTTGCAAAATAAATGTGTACACTAAGTAAGTTTTTACAATAATGACCTGTTTTGCTCTTCTACTTCATCCTTTCTAACCATCATGGCTACAACCGCTTGTTTTAATTCATCTACAAAGAAAAATAACATAATTTTGAACTCTAATTTTTCCTTTTATTTTGAAACTTAAGATTTTGTTTTCCTCTAACTTCTTTTCAGCATTTACTTTTTTTTTTTATTAATTCTTCAACAATAAGCTACTATAAGAAAATGGAAAGATAACAATAAAGAAGGAGATTTTTCTTTTATCTCACTCAAAAGTTGTCAGAGGTTGTCAGAGAAACTTCTATTGAAAAGGGATATAACTGAACAACGAGAAAAGCTAAAATTGGAAAAATTGAACTTGACCTTCATTTAGTCACAGGAAACAACATAACAAAATAAATTCAAAGCATTTTCATGTAAATGAACAGACACTGTTTGGCAAATGCCTGATTGCCCACCCGCCTGCCTGTCATACATCACCGCTTTTGCATCAAAAATCAGGTTTTAATTTACAACCGGCATTGGTCAATGTTTAATGAGAGAAAATATAGTTGTCATTCTCTTTTAAATTGAAAGATATTTGCATTTAACAAAGATAAAGCAGATTAGCAAAACTTTTCAAAAATAACTTTATTGCTTTTTTCCTCACATGTTCATTAATTTGCTATATGATAATATTTAATCAGTTTATTTGAGTGATATGGCTTTTTCTAAGTCTAGTAGAAAGTGAATGTATGATGTATAGTACTAACATTAAAGTGTATATCATTGACATTTTCTTGCAAAAGTACGATAGTTGATTTTCAATGGTTTTTAAACCTCAAGGATGTATGTTTCTTTGCTTCATCTCATCTCAGGACCATGGCCTTTCAATTAGATTGTAGATAAGAAACTAGTTTGAAGAACCATCAATAATAGAATTTATGTTATATACATAAATTCAGATATTCTAGTGAAGTTTTAATCCCACCCATTGCAGTGCTTTCTTTTATAAATTCATATATAGTCGTTGAGATGTATAGTTGTGACGTCAATCTAACATTTATGTTCTTTTTAATTTTTAAGCTGCATGAGACCAGACATGTATAATTACAGAGAGAAGTATTTTGAAAATACCGCCCTCCATCCCCTATATTTAGTTAAACCATGTATTTTGTTTTGGGTACTGCTCTTTTGTTCTTTATATTTTCAGGTACCGTTTTTTGGTATGTATAAAGCGCTCATTTATACCCTAGGTCATGTTTCTTGTAAGAGGGGTGCGTGTTATACATGACTACAAACAATTTCTTAGTCTTTTTTTCAGGTCCAAATTCCGACAAAGAAATTTCCAGGTGAAGTGAAGAGTACGGAATATTTTTGCTAAAACCTCGATTGTTTTTATGTTTTACATGTTAAATTTGTAATATGTACCGTATTGTTCTTGATTTGTCATGTTTTATTCAAATAAAATACATTTTATATCTTTGTTGTTACGTTTATTGTGTAAATTTGTCCATCTGTTTTGCAATCCGGAAATTTGCCAAGTCTTTATAAAAACACAATAAAGCTTTTGCTGTCGATTAAATTAGCCTCTGTGTTCCCTGTTGTCATAACTCACTGTTTGTATGTGTTCATTATAGAGAGTTGAAGAAAAGTGTATGAAAATTGAATAAACCACGCTTGTTTTGAAAAGATAAACCACCATTTTTTCTTATGTATTGATCAGGTGATCGCAAGTCATGTGGGTCAGTCATGTGACTTAATATTGTAAAGTGATGATTTACTCTATGATAAATTTATTAGGAAAAGTACACGTTTTGACTTTGCAACTTTTCAACTTTTAAACAACTGTTTAAAACCATTCAAGAAATTATGATTGAAAACATGATAATCCCATATTGTAACCTGAACGAATTTAATTAGGAACAAGGTCATATTTGATGGTTAAAAAGTCAAAAAAGTGTTTGGCAACTTTGCTGTGTGACGTGTGGTAAACTTCAGTTACAGTTGTATATATTTCAGTGATAAAGTTCATTTTGTGGATCACTGTATCCCAGGATCCAACAGCTAGTTAGTTGATCACTGTATCCCAGGATCATACATCTATCTATATATATATCTATAAATCTATCTAGTTATCTGTAATTTGCCAGAGGTAACCAAAAAATGATATATACAAAAATGAATTATCTATGAATCTATATGTGTGTAAATATTTAAATTTAAGTTTAATAATGAAAAAGCTGTGGCCAATACTGTCAATAAATCTTAGTTTTACAAGTCATCTCGAATAATCTTATAATATCTGGAACATACCAGTAAGAACAAACATACATACTTGTTGACATGGCGTCTTTTCTTATATTCTCTTTATCATTCCCACCATCTCCTGCTGTTCTATAACTATAGAAAACATAAAAATAACAAAATTGTTCTGAAATAGAAAATATGATGTACCCCTTTTTTTAAAAAGAATTCTGGTTAAAGGAGTAGGTCCGGTAAGACCCCTTTTTGGCCCCAAAATATAACAGTTTTACAAAATTGTTAAAATGTAAACTTTTAGTTATTTATTGGACAGTTGAATGCTTCTGCTACATAAATATGGGCTGTTTTTGACAATACAATGCACATATATCGGGTTGTAGCACCATTAAGTCATGCTAAATTACTGAAATCTTCAAAATTCTATTATTTTAGTTAAATTTTAGACGGTTTCCTTGTAAAACGAAAGTGGCCGCATTCGTGTTCATCCATAATATTGAAATGTAAGTTGTATTTTATGATAATACATAACATATATAAAGGTTGTGGATGAACACGGATGCGGCCACTTTCATTTTTGACAAAAACCATCTTAAAATGTGACGTTTTTTGGCATATTTGAGAGATTTTTCATATTTGAGCTTGAATCGGATCGTTTTAATGACTAAATCAGTTAAAATCTTTCACTAATACTAATTAAATCAAGTGAAATAGACACTTAAGTCTTTAAAAAGTGGTCAAAATCTTTCGTCAGTTGAAACTGAAATTTGAGGCCAAAATGAGTCCTTACCGGACCTACTCCTTTGACCCAATAGTTTCAGAGAGAAGATTTTTGTAAAAGGTAGGTAAGATGGATTTCAGACGCAAAGTGATGAAAAAGGTATGAAGTTTGAGATAAGATGAAACAAAACGAGATGCTCCGCAGGGCGTAGCTTTATACGACCGCAGAGGTTGAACCCTGAACGGTTGGGGCAAGTATGGACACAACATTCAAGCTGGATTCAGCTCTAAATTTGGATTGTGATTAAATAGTTGACACAGCATAGGTTTCTGACACAGAATGAATGTGTTCTAATGAACTTAAAATTTTTGTTTTCTCTTAGAGCAATTCACTATGCTGTTGAATATTAATCCTCTCAAAAAAATGTTTGAAGAAATTTTCTTTTTTATTTATGAAATTTCAAATGAGAAAAATTGAACCCAATTTTTTTAATCACATCCCCTTTCCCTTATTCCAAAACTAATCTCAATTAAAATTTCTAATGGAGTTTGCAACAATAACTACTCATTTAAATACATCATAAAATATTAAGATGTAAAAAAACTGCTTGTTATCACTGAATGGTAAAGATTATTTTAATTTATCAGTTGGTAGTAAAAAGTGAATATACATTGTATATTGTATATAACAAAGATTTAAGTTGATTCTGGACAAAGAAAGATGACTCCAATTAAAAAAATTCTTGCTATTGCACAATATTTTGCAATTAGATATTTCTTGCTTACTATTCTGGACAAAGAAAGATAACTCTAATTAAAAAAAAATTTGCTATTTCACAATATTGTGCAATTAGATATTTCTTGCCATTGCGCAATACTGTGCAATTGAAAAGACTTGCTATTGCACAATACTTAATATAATAATTTTAGATCCTGTTTGGACCAACTTGAAAACTGGGCCCATAATAAAAAATCTAAGTACATTTTTGGATTCAGCATATCAAAGAACCCCAAGATTTCAATTTTTGTTAAAATCAGACTAAGTTTAATTTTGGACCCTTTGGACTTTGGTGTAGACCAATTTGAAAACAGGACCAAAATAAAGAATCTACATACACAGTTAGATTTGGTATATCAAAGAACCCCATTTATTCAATTTTTGATGAAATCAAACAAAGTTTAATTTTGGACCCCGATTTGGACCAACTTGAAAACTGGGCCAATAATCAAGAATCTAAGTACATTTTTAAATTCAGCATATCAAAGAACCTAACTGATTCATTTTTTGTCAAAATCAAACTAAGTTTAATTTTGGACCCTTTGGACCTTAATGTAGACCAATTTGAAAACGAGACCAAAAGTTAAGAATCTACATACACAGTCATGACAGTTAGATTCGGCATATCAAAGAACCCCAATTATTCAATTTTGATGAAATCAAACAAAGTTTAATTTGGACCCTTTGGGCCCCTTATTCTGTTGGGACCAAAACTTCCAAAATCAATACCAACCTTCCTTTTATGGTCATAAACCTTGTGTTTAAATTTCATAGATTTCTATTTACTTATACTAACGTTATGGTGCGAAAACCAAGAAAAATGCTTATTTGGGTCCCTTTTTGGCCCCTAATTCCTAAACTGTTGGGACCTAAACTCCCAAAATCAATACCAACCTTCCTTTTGTAGTCATTAACATTGTGTTTAAATTTCATTGATTTCTATTTACTTAAACTAAAGTTATTGTGCGAAAACCAAGAATAATGCTTATTTGGGCCCTTTTTTGGCCTCTAATTCCTAAACTGTTGAAACCAAAACTCCCAAAATCAATCCCAACCGTTCTTTTGTGGTCATAAACCTTGTGTCAAAATTTCATAGATTTCTATTATTTTAAACTAAAGTTATAGTGCGAAAACCAAGAAAATGCTTATTTGGGCCCTTTTTGGCCCCTTATTCCTAAAATGTTGGGACCAAAACTCCCAAAATCAATACCAACCTTCCTTTTGTGGTCATAAACCTTGTGTTAAAATTTCATAGATTTCCATTCACTTTTACTAAAGTAAGAGTGCGAAAACTAAAAGTATTCAGACGACGACAACGACGCAAACGACGACGCCAACGTGATAGCAATATACAACGAACATTTTTTAAAATTTTGCGGTCGTATAAAAATTACTTCAGCTTAAAATTGACAATCTGACAAAAATAATTGTAATGAATAGATGTCTGCAATAATAATATCTGCTTTGAACTCTTAACAACCAATAATAATGTGAAATTTTTGAGAATAATTTCTGTTCAATATGTTCTAGAAATAAAATTCTATTATTAAGACATTCACTGTGATGCTTGTATTTAAGACATTAAATTCCTAAGATTACAGAAACAGCTATATATTAAATGTTTGACAGTAGCAAAGCCAATCGAGATCTAATAATAGACAAAGGTTCTGAGACTGAAATCTAACCTATTATCCATTCCTCTCTGTACCATATCTAAAGCAAATGCAGCTGACTGTACATCAATACCGCCATGTTCCGAAGACGAAACTGAAATGGACAAAGGTTAACAATAAGATGCTATGAGGAATCTGAAACACGAAAATGTGCAATGATGTATAAATAGAATCCATGACCATGAGGAAACTAAAAGGTACAAAGATCCTATGATGCGGAAACTGAAACGACTGAATTGACTAAAATGAAGAATGTATAATTAAAATCCATGAGAAAACTAAAACATACAAAGGCGCATAATAAGATGCTTTGAGGAAACTGAAACGACTAAAATGTCCAAAGATGTTTAATAAGTTACTATCAGGAAACTGAAACAACTGAATTGCACAATGATGTATAATTAGAAGCTATGAAGAAACTGAACGGTATGAAGGTGTACAACTAGATGCTTTGAGGAAACTAAAATGAGTGAAATGTACAATGTATAATTAGAAAACATAAGGAAACTGAAAGGTACAAGGCATATATTTAAATGCTATAAATAGATTATGTTGTTTAAACGACAGATATTCTTTATTGTTTCACCATCAAAAACAAAATCTCAATCAAATAACAAAAGTTTGTCATGCAGAAGAGATCAATCATCTACCCTCCCTTTCATTTAAAGGACAATATTTTTACAGGGCTAACATCTTCCTTTCTCTTTATTCATAGGACAATATTTTTGCAATTTAATCAATGATTTCTTGATTATTGTCAATGGAAATTTTAAGCAGATTCTTTTTTCAGCTAGTAATAAAAGAAAGTAACCACTGTATATTAATTTTTTCAAGTGATTAATTTTTGTGACATTCGCAAGTAGAAAATATGGTGAGTATAAATCTTCATTAATATGTTTGACTTTTTCTTACTTAACTGATCAAGTAAATTACAGAATCCTGAAATAAAATCACTGTGAGGGCTAAAAAGGGTTAAACTCCTAATAAAGTTTTGTGATCTGACAGGTTGTTAAAAACAAAATATAAATCAATAATGTGTAAAATAAAAGTCAAAATTAATCAGTTTTTAATAGCAAAATAAAATATTTAGAGCATTAGCTCCCTTAAATAAAAATTTTAACTCTGTTACATATGGACAAAATTTTTGTAGTGATTTTTCACAGAAAAGTGTGTATTACTTCCTTAATTATGTACTTGGCAAGTGCTCAAGTTTAAGTACTTACCAGACGATCCTAGTATACTGCTTGATTCAGCTCTAAAGGAAGAAATACCAAAATCTATTGGATCACCAGAAAAATCTACTGGTCTCATTGTACTCTCACTGAAATCAATAAAATATCAATATAACACAAAAAGTGTATAGGCGTATAAAGAATTGTCATGTGTAGATATTGTGGGACTACTTATGGAACAGTATTCATACTCATGTTCCCACAAAGTTTTATATTGGTTCATATAGTTAAATCTTCATATTTTATTGGGCATTATTGGATTATTGAACATTTTTTTCTTTTTCTTTCTTTCGGCAATTGTGTTGTATATCTTTCTTTGTCTCATGATTATCAATTGCACGTTGACATTATTTATTATTAATTTTTTTTTTTATCAACATGTCCTTTTATATATAAAAATATCTGGATTTTGAGATTTAAATGTATGAGAAAAAAGTGCGGAATAAAAAATGATCACTATTTAAAAATCAGATTTAAAAATATTTTTTTTTATTCATTTAATTAAATTCAAGCATATCATATCTTCTTATCTATGAGTTACCTGACATCAAAATCTGCCGAACTAACAGAAGCTTGGTCTAGAGATGTATTGGAGACAATACTTGGTTCTCTGTGTAAGGAATATTCACTCCTCAGAATATTCTCCACTGGTGAGGTATCAGATACAGATATATCTGGTATCTGTTCTGTCTGCTGAGTGGAATACTGATCTGATGAATTCACATGATGAAATAAAGTTTGTGAAGTCCCATCATCAAAACTAACAATGTGAGTATTTTTCTTCTTTTTCTTTTTTTCTTTCTTCTTTGAATCTATAAAATTGAAACAGTTTGTCATTATAAACAATTCTTCAGTTTCTTACAGCTTAATTCTAAATAAATGGAGAATGTGTCAATGGGTCACAGATGACCCGGCTTGTAAATATGCATGAGTCAACTTCTACATAAAGATGCAAGATTCATGTAGTTCAGACCCTTTGTGATTGTAAGCATTGTGTATAAGTTTTATTATCTTTGGTTGAGGCAAACTCAAGTTGAGAACTGAAAACAAAAAATTTAGCAATTTTTTGGCTTACAAAGGGGCTTAACTCATGAACTATTTTAGTGACACCACCCAATTTTGAACTTGATCTGTGTTTTGTAGTAAAGCAGTGTGTATAAGTTTTACAACATTTAGTTGAGACAAACTAAAGTTGGAGAAACAGATAACAAACAAGAATGTGTCCTCAGTACACGAATGCCCCACTCGCACTATCATTTTCTATGTTCAGTGGACCGTGAAATTGGGGTAAAATCTCTAATTTGGCATTAAAATTAGAAAGATCATATCATAGGGAACATGTGTACCAAGTTTGAAGTCGACCAAAAACTTTAACCTGAAGCGGGACAGACGGACGGACGGACGAACGAACGGACGGACGGACGCACAGACCAGAAAACATAATGCCCCTCTACTATCGTAGGTGGGGCATAAAAATTCTGCAATTTATGTTTCAAAGGGGCATGACTCATTGTTATCTAATCTAAATTGAATAGATTAGTTTATCATATTTTCAAACTTGAATAAACCTGATAATGTAAACAGACCATAAGATCCTGATCCAGGAGGACTCTCCTCTCCAGCTATAACTGGGCGTGGCTCCTCTTCCAATCGACCAACCAGCTTGGCTGTATTAGGTATATTGACAGCTGTCGTTGGACGTCTCACTGTATTTAAATCTGAGTTATCCACATTAATGGCAAATAGTATTGATCCAAGCCCTAAAAAAGTAACACAAAAGTCTTTTATATAGAGTATGTATTATGTGCCATTTGTCTCTTCTGAAGAGTTTTCTCATTGGATATCATACAACATCTTCTTACTTTTATATATTGAAGACATTCTGAGCTATAGCAACCCGTAGAATTATGGCTATTATATAAAACTTTCTCTTTATTTTGAAAGGAGCATTTTCAAAATAAAAATTGCATACTAACTTTGAGATGAAGAACAGCAATGAAAGTGCTGTTTCAGTGCTGTTCCTTTGCTTCTTGTGTTTTTCAATTTTTTTTTTATTTTTGTTGATTTTGTGTCATGAACGGATTTCTCATATTCTTTGTTTTTTCTTTAGATCCTCATCATTACAAGTCCTCAGAATTAACTAACAGTGTGGCATGAATGTGCCCTGTAATATACGATGTCTTGTACAATACTTAAATGTTATATAAAAGAAGGCATGTACACAGCCTTATTCCCACTCACCAGCAGCCATGTTAGGTAACATACTGTTTCTTTCTTGATCTCGTAAAAATGCCCAGCTTTCATAGTGATTACTGCAAAAAGAAAATAAATCCTGTTCTTATTTATACATATTGCATGCTTTTTTTTCAATAAGGTTAAATGCTAGTACGGTCGAGGATAGTCAACGGTTAAAGTTTATAATTAAACTGCAAATCCTAATCAAACATAATACATATATAACAAGATGTGGTATGAGTGTCAATGAGACAACTCTCTATCCAAGTAACAATTTGTAAAAGTAAACCATTATAGATCAAAGTATCTTCTTCAACACAGAGCCTTGGCTCACAACGAACAGCAAGTTATAAAGGGCCCTTAAAATGACTATCGGTAATAAATCTGGTTTTTTATTTACTACATTATAACATCCTAGAATTAATTTTTATCTGTGGAATGATAATGTTGTGGAAGAGGATTTTTTCTTCTCATAAAAAATGTCAGCAGGCCAAAGTTAAGTTTAAATTGTTGTTTAAAACTGATATTCTTACCATTCTTCATTTAAATACTATGATGAAGCACAGTAAAAAGGCAGTAAATTTTGTGGAAACCCTATTTTTCAAATGTCAGCTTTGTCTAATTCAAATATTATAAACAAAATTTATTGAAGTGAAAAAAAAATGTATTATCAAATAAAATTGAAAATGGAAATGGGGAAAGTATAAATACCTAAGTAGTTCATCACGTTCTAATAACATATGCATATAACGTTCAAGTGAATGTTCATTCAGTGAGGCTCTAAGCCACGCCCTCCCACGTCCAGCATCTGTGTTTATATGCTTCAATGTAAAAAATCTGTCCTGTTCATGTTTAGTTAGATGCTCTTTCACATAGAACCAGTACTCTGTAAAAGACAACAAATACATATAATTAAAAGTTCAAGAAATAATTTACAGTACTTAGACAACTATATCTTTATGTAAACCTAGAAGGCATCAGTGGCGGATCCAGGGGGGGGGGGGGGGTTCCGGGGGTGCGCACCCCCCCTTTATTTTTGCCGATCAATGCATTTGTATCGGGACATATGTTTTGCACCCCCCCTTTGCCCTGGGTGCCCTGGGTTAGCACCCCCCCTTTCGAAAATTCCTGCATCCGCCCCTGGGCATGAACATGCAGAACTTAGTAAAACTTTGTCACATTTAAACAGTTTCTTATTGGATAGGAAATATAGGAAAATGAAAGTTCATAAAACCTCTAGTTTTTTGTGTAGTGTTTTATGATCTTTTGAATGTCCTTTTTTTGGGTGGTCTGGATCTTCAATAGGATGATGCTAAAATGTTTAAATGATGAATTGTGCAGATATTAACTAAATTAATGTATTTTCATCTGTATAAAATGACCATACCTGGTTCTATCTCTTTACTTGTTATGTCAGCAATGACATCTGATACTTTGTTTAGGCCTGTTATTTCTGTAACCTGCCTGTAAATTAAATAAAAACACTGAAAATTCTAAATTCAATAATATGAATTCTTCCAAGAATACAAAGCAAACGTATATATTTTCAATTGTCAGTAAAACAGCCTCATACAGGCCAGACCAAATATATATAATATGTACATATTAACATATACATATAGATATTTTTAGTAACTTGAGTATCTCTGACAAAATAAATTGATTTAAAATGGTTTATTGTTTTTGAAAAATAACTTGTACACAAAATATCATACTCCAGTATATATTTTTTAAATAACCTGTTTATATAGAAAATTTTACAAATAACTACCAGATTTTCAAAATAATAAATATTAATAAATATGGTAAAACACCATCCTTACTTGAGAGCCTGAAAAGCTTTGCTAGTTTGCTTTAACCCATGTTGTAAAACAGCTTCCCATGCAGCACAGAGACAGGAAACTCTACTATCAGCATCGGCAGCTAGTTCTGTTCTACCACCAAATCGTACCTGGCACTGAGTAAAGAGTAGAACATGAGCTTGATTAGATTCCAAATTATTAAATAGAATTTTGTGGCAACTGACCTATCTATAACATAATATCTGTTTAGTGGATTCAAATCCATGAAAAATGGTATCCCATGAGTTATCATGAATCCACAGTAAACTGTTTTCTCTGATCCACCCAAGACAAGCAAATCACAAACAGTCAAATTAGTCTTCAAGTCATAACATTGTATTGCTTACTTAGATCCAACCAAGTAAAAAAAAATTGCATTTTTCTTAATTTCCTTCACATCTTTCCAATATTTTGACTATAGTCAATTCTGATTCATTACAGGCTTCAATGACTTACTATTGTGATTAGTGGGGCATGTGTTCTGCATGAAAAACTTACCCTTATAAAGTACATGTACATGATATCATTCATGTTTTGTTAGGACAATGTATTGCTCTAGCTTGAATTTTAATTTTAAGTGCTTACTGTTCATATTTATCAGTGTCGTTTATTGCTTTCAATTTGTTTCATTCATGTACATACATTTACATATGTAGTCTTTTGGATTTAAACTTTTTGATAGCTATTTAAACATAGTTTGTTCCGAATCTTGTGTGATTGCCGTACAATTAAATTAAAAAATCTTTTGATAAAGAGTTTTTGACTGTCTTATTTACCTGTTTAACAGCATCAAGAAGCCTTGTTAGAAGATTCTGTCTTTCACTTACATGTTGTTCATCACCTGTAAAAATGATAAAGAAATTATGAATTTTTATTATGAACATTTAAAAGCTGATTTAGTTGCACATCTTTTTTTCCAATTTTGTCTGTGTATATTCAAACCTTTTTAAAATCTTTTAATAAGTGGGCAAAGTTATCCAACCTATTGTCAATGGGATTTTACCCTTTTTCATAAGTGGGGCGAGTTGGTACAAACAAGAGCGTGGTGATTATTAAGAAAGTGGGGCCATTAGGTGTGGGGTGATTTGTTATGGATTTGGTCATAGTCATAAATCAAATGTTTACAGTTTTCAAAATACGTAAGCTTTTCTACCACAGGAATAGATTACCTAAGCTGTTCTTGGGGTCTTTTTATAAACAGCTTTGTTTGGCAAAACATTAAGAAATTTGGGTTACTCAATGCACTTTTACTTCGTACTTATTTGGGCTTTCAAACTTTTTTTATATGAGTGTCACTGCTGTGTCTTTA
This sequence comes from Mytilus edulis, assembly GCF_963676685.1. NCBI lineage: Eukaryota > Metazoa > Mollusca > Bivalvia > Mytilida > Mytilidae > Mytilus > Mytilus edulis. Next base: position 75,799,297 of record NC_092352.1, read on the forward strand.
AAATAAATAATAAATAAGAAGAAGACAAAACGCATGTCTGACATTAAATTTTATAAAAAAATCTTTGTATCTATGAGTATGAGGAAATTGCCATGCAAAATCTCTTTGACTGATATGTCACACTTATTATATGCACATATATGTGACGTTGTGTATTTCTTAAAAGAATGAGACCCCCCCCCCCCTAAAAAAAAAACCAATTAACATGATCTACATAAAACTATTCATGCAAAATCTTATTGTGGTAGCTCAGGTTTTTAACTTTTGTTATAAAGTTAAACACTATATGAAAGTCGTGTTTTCATTATAGTCGCTGTCAGCTGAAATTTGTAGCGGTTATCAGTAAAAATAATCTAAACTATCAATCGCGTTCACTCGAGATATAGTTTTTCACATTCCATTCATAAATCGCAAAAAGAAAAACCACTACTGACCTACCTTTTAAGTGATCGCACTGTAATAATCCTGACCTTCACTTTTTCATAGACGATTTTGAATGGTGGAATCAGCCATTGTTTTTACCGGATGTGTTTCCGTGGAGTTCAATTTCATAAAATTTGCATAAAGCGCGGGACGAATGTCGTATGTAAACAAATGATCCTCATAGAAACGAAGATGGCGGAATTACAATGGAAAATATTCTGGAAAATGTGAAGGTCAGGATTATTACAGTGCGATCACTTAAAAGGTAGGTCAGTAGTGGTTTTTCTTTTTGCGATTTATGAATGGAATGTAAAAAACTATATCTCGAGTGAACGCGATTGATAGTTAAGATTATTTTTACCGATAACCGCTACGAATTTCAGCTGACGGCGACTATAATAACATTGATCAGATGATGTTGATTACAAGACTTTGACATTTGATGTTTATTTTTGGTGTCCTTTCTTTGTCAACATATCCCTAATTTCAAAGAGATCTAGATTGTTCATCGAAGATTTACCATTCATTGTTCATTCTTGGATTGGGATTGATATTCGTTACATTCACACTCTCTGAAACATTTTGAATGATGTTTGTTTGTGGTTTTCATCTGTTATCGTTCAGAAAGTGGGTTGTGTTGCATTAGTTATCTCCCTTTGGTATCAGGTGATAAACAGCTAAAATCCTGAGACAGTTTCCGATAAATTATAGCATAGGAAAGTATTATAATAAGTAATAATACAATTTGACGTTACAATGTAAAATTACTTTAAAGAAAAATCGATCACAACAGAATGTTACATTCATGTTGAAGTCTGAGAGGTGTCACAAAAAAGAAAGTCTAAATTGACGCATTGATTGAAGTTTAACGACACTTTCAGCTGTCCTATTTCGTTGCAGTTGATTTTTATTTGGGATTGAAGCCGGAGTGTCCAGGCAACCACCAACCTTAGGTGTTTTTTTTTTATTTGACGTTCAGACGTGCAGTTTCCTCGTTCAACGTGTTCTTCTTATTTGTTTTACGTGCATCGTGATTTTCAAATGCTTATTTTGCATGCTCGGTAATTTTCATATAAATTTCAAACACTAGGCAGCGATCGTGAAGAAAAAAATGATTAAGGAGGAGGGCAATACCTTTTTGTGTTAACCTGTTATGGCCCTTTTCAATGTGTTGTTAACTGTTATCTTTGAACAATTAAAGCTGTTAACTGTTTTCAACCCACTTTGTTAAAACTGTTATCGATCAGCCTTTTTGCATTTTTTGTTAACTGTTTTTGCCAATGTGGAAAGACCTATTATGTTGTTCTTTTATTTGCATTTTAAAAGTTCAGACTATTGATAAATACTTTTTTAAAAGCCATAAATCATTTCTAGCATAAAAGTGTCACATGATACTAAATAGGGAATAATATGTAAAACAGAAAGTTTATATATATACAAGAGGACAGTGGCATAGTCACAAAAGATTCACATCAAAGTCTTTATTTTTCGTGCAACGTTCATGACAGAAATTATTTCACGTTTTTCCGTAGCACCCCCTTTACCACCCTCTTAGGTAGGAACACTGACGATTTATCTTTTTTTCAAATAAGATTGGAGTCGAGCACACCTGAGACGTGCAGGATTACAGGCTGACAACCACACCCCCCCCCCCCCCCCCCATTTATTAAAAGTGGTATATGCATATAAAATTCTTTAGTTTTCAATTCCTTTGAAGTGTTTGGAATTGTCTCAACTGTTATGGTTATTTTTGCATTTTCACCTGAAAATAACTAGACAGATAGAAGCAAATATGATCTGCACTTCTTACAGGAATTAGTGCTCTTGAATGATGATTAATACCCACTTGTTCGGGTAGTCAGTCAGTCGTCAAACGGTCATTCTCAGCTACCGTTAGCGTCAAATTAATTAAAATTATTTTACCGTGATTCGTCAAAATATCCTTATCGTGATTCATCGACTCGGAGGTCTCAAATAATTATCGTTACCTTGATTTTTGGAAACAAAATTGTACACCTCACAATCAGTATATGCATTGGATATTGTTGACCTATTGCTTACAGTGGCGGACTCAGGGGGCGTTCCGGGGGTTGGAACCCCCTTTTTTTTGGCCGATCAATGCATTTGAATGGGAGCATATAGATTGCTTAACGTCCAGTGGCAAATACAATATTTCATGCATATTCAGGACGAGAATAAGTTCACAATAAAACAATAGGTGGGTCTTGTCATAATAGAAGCCATTTTGGATGATGGTCGGGGAAATTTGGACTGCCACAGGACAATCAGAGTATATTGGATAGGGACAGAAATTTTGTCTTGCAACAGGCCACCTACGGCCCTCAAAGAGTTGTTACAAGGGTTCTTGACGTGCAAAGAGCGTGGCACTCTCTTTACACGAGACATCGGATTTAACGTCCCCATTCTGACCAGACGTGACTGCGAACTTAATACATCCCGCACAGCCAAACGGACGCCCCCACTTCGGAATGCGTTTTACTGCCGGTCGGGAGAAGACCCAGTGACCATATTTCTATTCCCTAGTCACCCTTGGGGGCACCATGAATTAAGGTCGAGGTCAGATAATACTTGCCAGACAGACATTAACACCTTACAATCATTACGAACACCAAATGTAGTTGACCTTCTCAATGTTATAATATCAGAAAAGTATTAAAAAAAAACTACAGGGATGTTATCTTAATATTTCATAGATATAAATCAGTTAACAAAATTTCAGTAACGGAAACTGCTAAAAACATTTTTTTTGTTATTGACCGAAAATTGGAAAATTCCCCAGTTTTGAAATAAATTACTCCACATTTAACTCAGAAACGTAAAATTTTGAATTAAAAAAAAAAATCAAAAGGGCGCTCATGAATGTCAATAGATATCAACAATTCACTAAAGGTTCTTGCAAATTGGTAAAAGTGTTCGTGAGTGTGAGTAACTTCCAGAAAACTGGAAAATCACCCCTTTTTTTAATGAATGATGATAAAACCCCAAAACTCGGAAACAAATATCAAAAATTTATAAAAATTGAAAGAGAGCTCATGTCAATATAAACAATTCATCAATGTTTCTTGCAAATTGGTGAAAGTATTTTTGAATAATTGTCTGGAAACTGGGAAATCCCCCCTTTTTTGTGAAAAAAGCCCAAAACTCGGAAATGTAAAATCTAAAATTTATAAAAATTGTAAGGGAGCTCAAGTCAATAGATATAAACAATTCACCAAAGTTTCTTGCAAATTGGTGAAAGTATTTTTGAATAATTGTCTGGAAACTGGGAAATCCCCCCTTTTTTGTGAAAAAAATCCCCGAACTCGGAAACGTAAAATCTAAAATTTATAAAAATTGTGAGGGAGCTCAAGTCAATAGATATAAACAATTCACCAAAGTTTCCTGCAAATTGGTGAAAGTGTTTGAGAGTTATTGTCTGAAAAATACCCCTTTTTTGTGAATAAAGCCCAAAACTCGAAAACTTAAAATCTAAAAAAAAATAAATGAAAGGAAACTCACGTCAATGGAAGTTCACAATTCACCAAAAATTAAATGCAAACAGGTTAAAGCGGTTTTGAGTTAATGTCCGACATGTCGACGACGAACAGACAACGTTATACCGGCATAACGGGCGTATAAAAACAGATCAAATCCCAAGATTTAACTTGACAGAGCTACCAACCGTGAAAATGAGGTCAAGGTCAAATAAAACCTGAGCGACTGACATATATACATCATAAAATATTTCAATACGCTAAATATAGTTGACCCTAATGCATACAGTATTCGAAAAAAAATACCAACTCAAAACCTGATCTGACCATTGAATCATGATGTGGTCAAGGTCAGGTGACACCTGCCAGTTGGAAATGTACATCATACAACCATTGCATACCCCAAAATATAGAAGACCGTTTGCCTCTAGTATCTGATATTTTGACGGGAACACCAAAAATTATCCTTATTCATTATGTCAAGGTCAAATGAAAACCGTTTTGTGGGTATAAAGACATCGCCAGGTAATTATATGTAATTGCAAGGTATGCACATACCAGATATAGTTATACCCATACATAAGAAAAAGAATAACATTACAACTTTTTTTTCAGTGGTCACTGAACCATGAAAATTAGACCAAGGACAATGGACATATGACAGACGAAAACTTTGTAAATAAACTCATCATAGATACCAGGATTAAATTTTGCATTTACGCCACACGCGCATTTTGTCTACAAAAGACTCGTCGGTGACGCTCGAATTGCAATTATAAAAAAGGCCAAATAAAGTACGAAGTTGAAGAGCATTGAGGACCAAAAATCCTAAATGTTTTACCAAATACAGCTAAGGTAATCTATTCACAGGGGGCTTGTTACAATTGCCGGGTTTATATGGATAGTAAACCCGGCAATAGTAACAAGCCCCTGTGATCTATTCCTGAGGTAGAATAGCCTTAGTATTTCAAGAATGTTGTAAACAGTTAATTTATAAATATGACCATATATCAATGATAATTCATGTCAGTACTTTTTGTCAGGGACTGTTACATAAGGCATGCAATGAAAAAACGAAGCATATAGGTCTTTCACCTGGTAAAACACGAGTCCAATGTCCGATTTTATAAATGCTTTTCCAAATAGGAGCTGCAACTAGATCCCAAGTGATGGTTCACTCACACAAGGCGAGCTAAAAAGAATATCCATCCAGCCTGTCAAGTCTTCACGTGTAATTTTATTCAAAGTAGTGTTCCACATTGCCGTATACAATTTAATCTAATGCAGAGCAATCAATATTAAATTGATTGAAGAAGGCAAGACATATATCTTTAAGAGCTTGCGGTGTATATAGCAATTGACATTATCCTACATATATTTCAGTTGTGATTTTCAATGCATGTACTTTTAATATTGATATGATGAAGACATACCTGTAATCTTTCAATCAGTCTAATTGAGGTCAGAAGCTTGCATGTCAGTTACTGCTAGAAGTTTTGTTAATTGATCATCGATGTATCCGTTTCGTTTGTTACCTATTGTGACATGGACTCAAAACTGCTTTGGAACCAAGTTTTACAGAGCATATTGTTGTTCGTTTTTACTACATTGGCTTGAGCTATCTACTCTTTGGTGGGATGGTGTCACTTTCACTATTTCAATTCTCAATTTTACCTTTTATTATCCCATAGATTAGGACGAAGGTAGAGTTTTCAAATAGTGGACACCACCACCTTTGTTTTTTTCCTCCCTTCAATACCATGTTTTAACTTTACTTACAATTTTGTCAACAACCATCATTTTTTTTTATATATTTGAAGATTTTGTTATTGATCATATAAGATAGAATTGTTTTGGTGCAGTTGAAGATCAAGAAACGCCGATCTATCAGTGTTGCTCTTTATAGACGTCTTTTGGGGTTTTATGTTGCTGTGTTGTCTCTTGTTTACCCAACTCCTTATAATAAACTTGGAATGACTTCTATAATCCAAAACTTAACCAGATCACGCAAGTTGGCAAATAGATGTAGATGAATGTAAACTAGGACATGAAATTCTAGCGAGACCTAATTTAAACGTAATTATTGCTGCACCTGATCATTTTGATACTGTTATAGCTTACTATGCAGTATGGGTTTTGCTCATTGTTGAAGGCTGTACAGTGACCTATAGTTGTTAAAACTTCTACGCCATTTGGTCTCTGATGAAGAGCTGTCACATTGGCTATCATACCACATGTTACATTTATGTAGTACCAAAGTTCTGTGTCTACTCCATTTTTTGAGAGAAGTTCTCAATTGCTGTTGAAAAGGACTCAATATAGTTTCTTCAATTTGGTTTGTACCAGAGCAACTTAGATTTTCCATAAGCTGAATTACATTTTTTATATGTTGAAAACTTGTAAAACCTAAGAAAGAGGGGATACAACTGTATTTGTTGATTCAAACCTTAGACAGAGGGGATACAACTGTATTTGTTGATTCAAACCTTAGACAGAGGCGATACAACTGTATTTGTTGATTCAAACCTTAGACAGAGCAGATACAACTGTATTTGTTGATTCAAACCTTAGAGGGGATACAACTGTATTTGTTGATTCAAACCTTAGACAGAGGGGATACAACTGTATTTGTTGATTCAAACTTTAGACAGAGGGGATACAACTGTATGTGTTGATTCAAACCTTAGACAGAGGGGATACAACTGTATTTGTTGATTCAAACCTTAGACAGAGGGGATACAACTGTATTTGTTGATTCAAACCTTAGACAGAGGGGATACAACTGTATGTGTTGATTCAAACCTGAGACAGAGGGGATACAACTGTATTTGTTGATTCAAACATAGTGATTGCTTTCTTTAGACTTTACTTCCACAAATAATGTCAATTAATATACTAAAGAAGCTAACAAGATGTCAAATCCCCAGTTTATTCATTTATTGTCTATCTTTCCATGCTTTAAGTGGTCCATGGTCAGGCTTATACTGGGCTCCAACACCATCAGGAATTAACCTTCCATCTAGCCTCATCTCTTCATATGTTCCTCTTTCCCATTTTGTAAATCCATGTTTCTTTGATACATAGATCTGGAAAAAGGTGTAAAGTAAGAAATAGTGAACAATAAATATATTTACATTTTCCTCAATGATATACTAATTATATGAAAATTCAAGAAGCTGCTTTTAAACACTATTGAAAATCACATTTCATTGTTCAAGAAATTTGTACACTAATCATCCAATGCAAGCTCCCAGGTACTAGGATCTTTTGACTAATGAGTTTGCATTACATGTTGCTATATAACCATTGTGCCTGGTTAGGGTAGGGTTGAGTGCTCGACTCTATTTTAATGTGCCAACCAAAGTCAAAAGCCTGTAATTCAATGGTTGTTATTGGATTACGTCTTGCCATATTGGTTTTTCATAAATAAGCCCATTAGTCTTCTCATTTGATTTTTTTTTTAAATTGACATGTCTCAACCTTTTATCAAAAAAGGCTACTTAAGTGCCATTTTATGCAATTTAAGTTCTATCTTTTTTGTATCATGCTTCTTGCTTGAGATAGAATAATAGTGCTAGAAACTAAAGGTGCATATGCTGTTGCCAAATTGTGACATTTCTTGACCTTTTATTAAAGGCCAACCTGATTGCCAATTTATGCAATTTAACTGATCTCTTTTAAGATAATTTTTGATATCATTCTCCTCGCTTGAGATAGAATATTGCTAGAAACGAAAGGTGCATATGCTGTTGTCAATGTAAACATCAACAATGCCATCTTGAAAATATCAATAATCAGATTATCAATCTCAAAAGACTCTCAGCCACATCTCATTCGGGACTGTAGCTGTTCGATGAGATAGTAACTGAGAAACACCCTTTCATTTGAAAAACCATTAATAACCTATAAATACTATAGTAATTTGCTTATTGAATGTTGAACAGTGACCTATAATTGCTTACATCTTTCATTTGAACTTTAATGGATAGTTCTCAAATTGTCAAAGCTGCTTTTTTCAAGTCTCAACTTTTGTCAATTTCATATACACTGTACACTGTTTGTTATATTAACTTTTTTTTTAATTACCTTTTGACGACCTGGGTACTTGAACTTAGCACGACGCAGTGCCTCAATGACTGGAGCCTTATGATTGTCACGGGCTCTCACAGACATAAGAGGCTGGCCAATTTTTACTCTAGCTACGGTTCCCTGTGGTTTACCATAAGCACCACGCATTCCAGTTTGGAGCCTGCAAATATAATATAAATCATAAATGTCTTTTTCAGACTTGTAGTTGTAAAGCATATCAAAAAATATTTTCACATGGGCTACTTAAATATGCAATATGTATAGCCCTGTTCATTTTTTGGCAGTGATAAAGGTCATGGGGTAGTACAATTTTATCACTATTTATCATTTGCTACGAGTCAATGACTTGAGAGCAAAGTATACAATGTATCTTTACCAACTGATGCAAGTTAAAAGCTTTGATCAAATTCTTTTATAAACATGTACTATGACCGTTTTTAATGACCAGTTTGTTTATAAATTTTTATACAACACAGGAACAGCTATTATATATGCACATGTACAAATCTAGAATTTGAGTTGATAAAGATAACTTTCTTCACAACTCTGGATGGTCAATTTTTTTGTTCTTGAATTATATCAAAATTTCAAGACTTTTTCTATGCAATGTAATTATTATAAAATGATTACCTATCAGCCCCAGCACACGACAACATCTTGTTGATTCTGAGTACATGGAAGGGGTGCACTCGCATTCTCAAGTGGAAAGAATCTTTACCACAGTGTTTGACCAAGTACTTGTTGGCACAGATACGGCCAGCTTCTAAAGCTTCTGAGGACAGTTGTTCTAACTCATCAGAAACCAAGTGCACACATAATGGGAATTCATCTACAAAAGCTTTCTTTCTTCCCAAATCAAAGATACGGATTTTAGGGTCTGAAAGAAAATGATATTGTTAAAATGCATACTTTTTTGTACTTGGTACAACTTTCTGCTTTAAAGAAAACACAATAAACATTCAAAACTAAAAATGACAGTACTATAGAATATGACTTAATGACCATATCCTTATTGCAGTCTTCACGCTGAGTGGCAGCCCAGGCTTGTAAAATTGCTCTCAGGCCTGTAAAAATAATATCTACAGGCCAACAGAATCTAACTAAAAAAAATCAAAATTGAGCTCCGGGCCTGTAGCAGGCATGGGTAATCATAATCAGTAATCGTAATCAGCTGAAATCGATTACATTTTGCAGTGTAATCCAATGTAATCAGTAATCATGCCATTTCTGATTACAAGTAATCATAATGTAATCGATTATATTGCCAAAAACAGGTGTAATCATGATTACTTTAAGATTAAATTTATATGATTACTTGCTGATTACAAATTTATGAAAATAGTTTTTTGATAGACAAGATGAAAATAAGAAAATTGTAAAGCTTGAATGAAAAATCAATGTAATCACAAGTAATCTAATGTAATCGATTACTTATGAAATAGGGTGTAATTGTAATGTAATCGATTACATTTTATTGGCAAAGTAATTGTAAATTAATCGATTACATTCTTAAGTAATCAACCCCATCCCTGGCCTGTAGATTTAACAGTAACAGTTCACGTGAAAACTGTTATTGTCAATTTTTTATCAACATACATTGAAATCTGATTTTTTAGGGATACTACAAAATGTCAATATGTAAAATAATTACCTGGTACACCTCTACAAAATGTCAATATGTAAAATAATTACCTGGTACACCTCTACAAAATCGAGATTTTGGGTAAGGCTTGTTCTTACAGTATCTGTAGCTGAAAATATAGAAATTTAAATATTAATTATGGTACATGTACAGCTGGTGTAGATAAAATAGGGTTGTTCAGTCTTGCATTATATTTTTTTGTAAATTAACAGATTATAGAAACAAATACATGTTTTATTTTGAATTTGATCTCGTTTACATTATACACGTCACTTCGAGTCGAGTTAAACACTTGTGCATATGCGTGCGATATGTTTTTATAAATATTAATGCCATAATGGTTCCTTAAGTTTTACATTTATCCTATGAGTATGAAGAGTACTATGACTATATACAATGTAGAAATGAACTAGACAATGTTTTTTAAAATCAAAATTTATTACACAAGAAACATTTTTTTTAATGCAACACCTTTGTTAGTTGGTGTCTCAGAAAAACAAAATAGCTTTTCAAGACGTTATAATTATTTGGACTAGTGTGTTAATATGTTCTACAATGTACCAAATGTAGTGTCGGGGAAGGTGGTCTTTACTGGAGGCAAATATACCAAATGTTGTTTACTGAACTGGTCATGTCATTTCTTAATAAGAAACGACACAATATCAACGTGTTCAAATGGAAAGAACGCATGTTGCAGGGAAAACAGCGTTTCGTTTGTGCTAGCATATAGATAAAAGATGAAAAAATGTAAATTGTGGTGTGTCATCGGGTACTGCATGTAGAACAAAATATAGAACATGTTCAATGAAGGACCACTTGTTATAATACCCTTACCAGGTTATAATGAAATATTTATGCACGATTAGTGTTTACTTAGTTTCACTACAGAAGCATACGTCGCTCACAATTCACCTCTAATGTACTATTGTAATAAGACAACACTTACCACCGAGCTGGTCGGCGACCCATTTTTAACTGAAAATATAACAAGAAATTGGTCATAAATTCATAATGAAATATTTTTAACAGTAATAATGAACATTTAATTATTTTAAGACAATGTTTTACTAGACGAAATATAGATCTGTGTTACGATGTTGATAGATTTCTTATTGAACGTTTTTGTACATGTCGACATTACTTACATTTTTACAAAGAGGTCAAAACGGAAGTTCCGGTTTGGGAGGTCCTAAAACACGGAATGTGAAAATACGGAAATTAAGAATTGATTTCTATTTCTATTTATATCTCTAAATCAGCACGTCTTTCATCAAAATTCTTGTCACATTATTTAAGCATATAAAGATAAACATTCTTAATTGTATTAGTTTATTCATGAAACTCTCCTTATACATCAAAATATTAGATGGAAGCATCAATAAATTGGAACTAATGAGATATGCTGTAATTTAAAAAAGTAGCCTTTGAACACTCATTTCATGATTTATCCCATAAAATGAAATAACCTAATTGAGAAATTAGTTATGCAAACAAAAAGAAAATATCTGACAACTTAGATAAACAAAATAATAATAGCGATAGTACACTCAGTTGAATATAAAACCTTATAATACATTGTTCAAAGAAGGCCTTTGAAATTAGTGGAACCATAGATATATAATTGCATCGGAAATAAACATATTTATTCTAAAACCAGTTATTGGCATGATATGGGTTACGTTCTTCTCATATATTTCATGATGTTTAAATGTATTTACAATGCTTAGTCTTTTTGATACTTATGTTAGTAGCATATTAATGTATGGGTGTGAAATATGGGGAGTACACAAATCTCCTATGATAGAAAAGGTCCATTTGGACTACTGCAAAATGTTATTAAGTGTCAAAAGAACGACCCCAAATGTGATGGTCTATTTTGAATTAGGTAGATTTCCACTGCAGTATGAGCGTAATTATAGAATACTTAAATTTTGGTTCAAAATTTTAATTAGTGACAATTGTATATTAAGGTCTTGTTATAAAGAACTTGTGTTAAATTGTTCAAAATGTATGAATTGGGCAACATATATGTTAAAAGATTGATATATAGTCTTGGTATGAATAATTTGTGGGATAATCAGTGGTTGTTAAATGTAGACAGCTCATATTAACCTTTGATAAGACAGCGTTTGTTTGATCAAGCTAACCAAGAGTTACAATTTTTATTAGATTCTTCTTCAAAGTGTAGATTATATAAGTATGTTGTAACAAATGTAGTTTTGCAATTTTATTTACAGAAATGCATTCCTGTTACTTTTTCGTAAATGTATAACAAGGATTCGTTTGTCTTCACATAACCTTTGTATTGAAACTGGACGTTATGTTGGTACTAATAGAAATGAAAGAAATTGTATTTTTTGTGATTTAGGAGTAATAGAGGATGAATTTCATTTTATCCTTCAATGTAGTAGATATACTGATTTGCGAAAAAAATATATAAAAAATTATTACTGGTCTAGGCCATCAACTTTTAAATTAATAGAATTATTGTCAGGTGAAAACACAAAACTACGGTGGCAGAATGAGGCCATGGAAGAAATATTTTTTAACTTGTTCCCACAACATAATATTTTGTTCCCACAAGATAATATCTTGAGCCCACAAGATAATATCTTGTGCCCACAAGAAAGTGTTCTTGTTCCCACAAGATAATATGTTGTTCCCACAAGATAATAAGTTGTACCCACAAGATAATATGTTGTTCCCACAAGATAATATGTTGTTCCCACAAGATAATATGTTGTTCCCACAAGATAATATATTGTACCCACAAGATAATATATTGTTCCCACAAGATAATATGTTGTTCCCACAAGATAATATATTGTACCCACAAGATAATATATTGTTCCCACAAGATAATATATTGTACCCACAAGATAATATCCTGTACCCACAAGATAATATATTGTTCCCACAAGATAATTTATTGTTCCCACAGGATAATATCTTGTTCAAGAAGTGGTTTATTCATATTATTGTTTAACAGATTGTAATATAGACACGCCAAGAGCTTAATAGGCAGGGATGCGTATGGAATATGGTAGGTATGCATATTTCGTTATACTATGGCGTTACAAATACATAAAGCAACTTACAAAATGGTGTGCATAATTAACTCAAACAATATATGCAAACTTTACATAAAAACTGCATATAACGAGAAGTAAAGCCGCTAAATTTGACTATTTTCCAATTTATTGTATGCATCCTCAATTTTTAGTGTGATGTATTGTACGTCCTCATTACGATGATGTTTTATGTAGTGAGTTTGCATTCATACTGTTTTGTTATTCAACATTCTTAATAATTCTTGAACAGAAAATTTAAACACTCCCCTCCCCCCTTTTTACATAATTGCTTTGATTGATATATTTGTTGACAGTAACTAAGGACAAACGCAGAATTGCAGTTTCCCCAACTTTGGACCGGAACATAGAGAGAGAGGTGCAGTTTTAAACATGCTTTGATAGCTCTGTTCTCCCTCAAACTGGGTAGGTGGGGTAACAACACAAGTAAAGAACAAACTGTTTAACCCAGTTGAAAAGTGATTGACGTAGCATATCGACACGGAGCACAAGAAAACTGATAAAAAGACAGGTTCAATGATTCAAAGAATTTCAGACAACATATCGTAATAATTTGTTAACCACAAGACAGTATTCGCATCATTTCACAGTTGTATCGTGCTCGATCGACATCAAAAGCAGTTTTCAGTTTATATTGTTCTAGGGGGTTTCTTTAACTTGCAGTGAGAGGAGTGTTTATACACCCTTTTGAAAGATTCAATGCAACTTTGAGATGTTTATCTTTTTTCAACCTTTAACCGATTTAGCCATTCAATTATAGAATATCGCATGTGACTCGTCTTGAATATAGAATTGTAAGTATGTTCTCATTGAGTATATTTTAGTAGCCTGTATATTTACCTTGCCCTGGCCTTTTTTAACAATTACGCACAATCTTTTTACTGTACCATCTACACTATGATGCAAATTCGGATACTCTGGCATTTATTGTTTGAGTTTGGTACATATTTACTCGGTTTTTATTCACAGGAATAATAAAGTAGCAAAATGGATGATCACTGTGCACAATTCTTGCATAAGCTTTTCAGAAAAGGATACTCGTACAATGAAATGAAGCTTTTATTTGAGGAAAATCTTAATATCTATATCAGTGTTCGTCATTTACGGCGTCTTGCCAATTCGATGGGACTTTATAAGCGTAAGCAATCAAATTTAGAAATCTGCTATACTGTCATTCAAGGGATCCTGTCGAAGTCTAGTGGTTCGCATGGGTATCGTTTGGTTCATCAGATGTGCATGAAAAACAACTTGGTAATAAGTATGGAAACAGTTCGGTTGATATTACTATTAGACCCAGAAGGGGTTTCAGACAGACTAAGACGAAGACTTAAACGCAGGCAATATATATCTCGTGGCCCAAATTACATGTGGCATATGGATGGTTATGATAAATTAAAACCTTACGGAATAGCAATACATGGCTGTATAGATGGATATTCTAGGAATATTATATGGTTGAAAGCAGGCGTGACAAATAATGATCCGAAAATCGTAGCTGGGCATTATATTCAAGCTGTCATAAAGAAGAACGGGTTCCCAAGATCAATGAGAAGTGACTTTGGAACAGAAAATAAGTACGTTGAACAAATGCAGCGTTTCTTCCATCGTAATGGGATGAATTCTGATCATTGTTACATTTATGGATCAAGTACCCAAAACCAAAGGATAGAGTGTCTGTGGGCCATTTTTCGAAAGCAGTGTTCTCAGTTTTGGAGAAACTTGTTTACTGATTTGAAGCAGCACAATAAATTTGATGGCTCATTTCTTGACCAAAGTCTGATCCGGTTCTGCTTCATGGGGTTGATTCAGGTACGTCTGACCTCAAATATAGTTGAAACATGTATTCTATGACGTCATGCTTAATAGTGTATTACTTCTGATTCTTACGACAAAGTAAAATTTTAGGGGAAATGCTCTATTTACACAATATATACTTGCATGCATATTGAGGATTTTATATTACAAGTAACCTGTCCAATGATCCGTATATATATGGAACAGTTATTTTATATTGTTCGAGTCGAAGTTCATATTCAATACCAATATATCGGCTAAATATTTACATTTTATTAACAATGAAAATGTTATATTTATGAAAAGAAGGAGATGTGGTAAGATTGCCAATCAGACAACTGTCCATCCAAGTTAAAAATGAAATGTGTGTAAGCAATTTAATACATTTACTTGCATAAGATTGGTTCGTGATTTTTTTGTAGTCGTAACTTAACATTATAAGTTTCTTTTTTTTACATTTTTTTACTTATCTACCCTAATTTTCATTAATTTTCAAATGTTGTTAATTGGTGTTCCATGTACATCGCATTTCTTCAAATTGTGACGGTGCATTCTCTTAAACTAAAAAAAAAACCAATCAGATCTACTTTGACTTGGTACTCCTTTGTTTTGGCCAATAATATGTTCTGCTTTGAAATAGCAATTGTTTAAGAGAAAAAAACCACCACTAACATTTATTTTTCCTTTGAATCAAATAAAACATTTAAAGAATGATATTTTATACAATAAAGTATACAATGCCATACAAAAACAACACTAGCATCCATGGTACGAACGTAATTATGATTATCATTGTTATTCATTTCTTATCTCAGATTTTACTTTTGATTTATTTGTTATTTCAGGAGGATATTCGAGTGTTTGCTGCTAGTTGGAATCAACATAAAATAAGATCAATTAAAACATCACATTCACCATCAGGAAGGCCACATATAATGTACAACATGCCTGAATTGTATGACTGTGAGGATTTTCTTTGTGATATTGATGCTGATGAGGTTGATGTTTGCCTAGACGAATGCTCTTTTGACCATCTTCCATGTGATGAGGATGTTTACAATCTCGCTAACATTCTGATGGCGGAAGTTAATTGGATTAGAGATGTAGATCCGTTTAATAATGTAAACTTGTACATATTCCTACGAAATGCAATTTCCCAAGATTTGTAGATAAAAACATATCAACACGCTGCATTTAATTCAAGGTGACTTTCCTGTATAAATTATCTTAATTGTTTCCCTTAAAATTTGTTAATTCATTCCAATTGCATTTTGGTAAAATGTTAACCCAATTATTCAAATACGTTAATTTGTATATTTGTTAGAAATAAGAATTGTTATATAGACATGTTCAATTTTGTTATTTGTATATATTTGCTTATTGATGTGTTGAACGGAGTAAAGCATATTAATCAAATCTCAATTTGTTATTGTTAAAGGTTGTAACTGCAGAGGATTTCCTGTCCAAGTCCTTCTACAGGGATTAAAAAAAAATCTATTCAAAACTTGAAAAAAGACAAATATGTATTCATCAGTTCATAATCAAATATGCACGAAATAAGAACAACACCGACACATAGCAGTTCAGACTATAATATTTATTTAAAACAAAACCTTACATGAGTGACGCGGGCCTTTGTATAAACCGGAGCAAACTTCTTACAATAATATATACGGATAACAAATATTTTCTGTCGTAAATCTCAGTTTTTCATTTTATATCAGAACTGTAAAAAAACAAATTTCGTTGATGAAGGCAACTATATGGTTTACTGTACGGCCTTCAACACAGAGCTTGTTCACACCGTATAGGCATGAATAAAAGCCCCCCCCCCCCCCCCCCACCAAAAAAAAAAAAAAAAAAACCCAGCGTAAAACAATTTAAACGAGAAAACCATCGGCTTGTGATATGTATTATATACATAAAAATGAAGAGAAAGACACGTCTGCGTTTTTATATACTAGGCAACTGTCGTCCATCTTTTTTGAAGAGGGCATAGTTTTTTTTCTTGGGACAAACCATTGCTTTTAACAGTTTTCAACACGAAAATATCTTCTCAATTACTAACATGCACAAAACATTTTCAAAAACAAAATATCAGATATTTCCTCCCTAGTTTTATAAGCCGTGAGAAAATGAATCTGGGGCGGATGCAGGAATTTTCGAAAGGGGGTGTGCTAACCCAGGGAACCCAGGGCAAAGGGGGGGGGGGGGGTGCAAAACATATGTCCCGATACAAATGCATTGATCGGCAAAAATAAAGGGGGGGTGCGCACCCCCGGAACCCCCCCCCCCCCTGGATCCGCCACTGTGAATTATTTTTCACCTCTCTTTTTGAAATAGATCTATTTTCAGTAGTTTTAGAATCGACCAATTCATATCGAAACAAAAATCTTATGTTCTTTTACCGGTATCAATACACCCGTAGTATTATTGGTATAATGGTATAAATGATACAATCATGTGAAAGAAAAATGATTCCGAGTCTGTTCGCCCAAAATCACGTTAGCTCTCATTCTCGTTCGGTCCCTTTCTCGTCCGTCTTTCCTGCTTCAGATTAAAGTTTTTGTTCAAGATCTTTCTATTTCTAGCCATGTCGGCCATTTTGGTTGGCAAGCGGGGTCATTGCACATCTATATTATTAAACGAGAAGACCTCACTTTGTGTGTCACTTCTCTTCTTTCCACAATAAATTAATCATCATGCCTCTGTGTCCTATAGGTACTGTGCAAAGTCGCATTTATCATCCATATGATTATTCAGATTGAGTTATTTTGGAAAAACGAGAAAACTTGAAGGCATGCGAATACTGTTTCCGTATTTGGACGAAATTTTAAGTCAAATTAGACTTCCGGTTTGTGTTTTTCCTGTATACCTTGATCATACATATACTACGAATAAAGGGTATTTTTTTTATCTGGGATCATTTTCAAGTTTACTATCCACAGCGGTCACAGAGTTTATGAAATAGAGAGGGTCTGTATAATGTACCAATGACCGCCGTGGATCGATTAGATTAGAGGATTATAATGTATTACTTTATATACCAAAATACAAGAAAAAAACTCTATTTGGAAAAAATATTCTCAAAAAAATAACTTGTACATGTATTATCAATGTTCATAAAACAGATACGCGCTAAACTTATTCAATGTGTTATTAAAATTAATAGAAAACAAACTAGAGGCTCTAAAGAGCCTGTGTCGCTCACCTTGGTCTATGTACATATTAAACAAAGGTCACCGATGGATTCATGACAAATTGTGTTTTGGTGTTGGTGATGTGTTTGTAGATCTTACTTTATTGAACAATCTTGCTGCTTACAATTATCTGTATCTATGATGAAATCGGCCGAGAATTGACAGTGGAAAAAATTTTGTAAAAATTTACAAAATTTATGAAAATTGTAAAAAAAAATGACTATAAAGGACAATAACTCATTAAGGGTTTCAATTGACCACTTTGGTCAAGTTGACTTATTTGTAGCTCTTACTTTGCTATATATTATTGCAATTTATAGTTTATCTCTATCTATAATAATATTCAAGATAATAACCAAGAGCTGCAAAAAATTCTTAAAATTACCAATTCAGGGGCAGCAGCCCAACAACAAATTGCCCGATTGCTCTTAAAATTTCAGGGCACATAGAGCTTGATCTGATAAACTATTTTACCCCACGTCAGATTTGCTCTAAATGCTTTTGTTTCCGAGTTATAAGCTAAAATCTACATTTTACCTCTATGTTCTATTTTAAGTCATGGCGGCCATCTTGATTGGCTGGCCGGGTCATCGGACACAATTTTTGAACTAGATACCTCAATGATGATTCTGGCCAAGTTTGGTTAAATTTGGCGCAGTAGTTTCAGAGGAGAAGATTTTGTAAAATTAAGACGACGACGGACGACAAGGACGACGACGGACTCCAAGTGATGAAAAAATGGGAATTGTTCGGGAGGACAAAGGAGGAGCCGGGCTAGAAAAGCAATTGTCCTGTCCGAAAATACCTTTGACTTTTGATACCTTTTATGAAATTCTCAAGTCATTAAATCTTTTACAAAATTCTTCCTACAACACTTTTCAATATTTCAACCACACTCTGAATGCCCGCGATTTTGCGGGTCTGTTCTAGTATTTTTTAAACTAGATACCCAAATGATTAAGTTTGGTTAAATTTGGTTCAGTAGTTTCAGACGAGAGGATTTTTGTATAAGTTAACAGACAAAGGGGACGGACGACAGACACCAAGTGAGCTGGAAGTATGGAGGACAACACAAAAGATTGTCCTGTCCCTTGAGAACCTTTGCTCTGAACTAGCTTTTAGGAACTGGGAGTGCTCTCAAATCTGTATTTTCTGACTGTAGTGTTATTTATATGCTTTGTTTCGATCTGACAAGTTCACCCATTTTCAACTGGTTTCTATCGCCGTTTGTTCTTATCTTGTACTGTTACATAGTCCATTAAGAATCAAGAAAAGGTAATGGCAACCGTTTGTTGAATAATCAGTGCAAAAATTTGAAGTCGGAGAGTCCTTTCAAAGGAACATCCAGTTTTTGTTCTGTTAAAAAGGTTCTGATTTGATCAAAATGTGAAAAGTTCTACAGACAAGAATCTGCTGCTTTCATTAAATAGTTGGAAACAAAGAACAATGACGGATATATATATGGAAACAAAATTTATTTTCCTCCAGGGTTGGTTCTTATCTTGTTTATATAATATCACATAGAAATAAATTTCAGCATTGAGAATTCAGTATATCTAACTTGAATGCTTGATATATTACCTCCAAGGATATTTGTGTACAAAAATTGTGACTGGTACCATTCCCAAAATAAACAATGAAGTTTTTTCAAATTTTTATTAAATTAATATAAACATAACATGCTTGCCACATCTCTCTTTTGTAATGTGTACAGGGGCGGATCCAGGAATTTATAAGGGGGTGGTCACCTTTTGAAATCTTAAATTTTTTTTTTTTTATTGGTATCATGAAAATAGTTACAACTATAGAAGACAAATGTTACACATTATTTATAAAATTGATTCCAATTTCATTTTTCTTGGATGCCTGCGTGCAAACATGTCAACTATAACATCAAATACTAACTCTAAATTGTAATGCACGTCCATTTAGTCGGTCCTGGCCCATTGTTGCACGTAAAAATTGAAAATTCCAGGAATTGAAACTTCTGTCCGAAATATGTTTTGCATCATCCCTATGGCCCCTTATAGGAAGATTCTGTTTGCCACAAAGCAAAACACACTTGCATATAGATTTCAAAACAGTTCTGTTTTCTTTTATACGTTCACCCATTGCTTTATCAAAAAATGTTCGAATATCAGTAGTCTTTTGCTCAATGTTGTCACGAAAAAGTTGAGCTTTTGCTCTAGATTCAGTATGACTTTTTTTACATGATTTCTCATCACGGCCGAAATGATCGTAAAGTCTTGTACTTGCATGTGCCATATCTGTTAGTGGTTTGCATGATAATGTTCCCAAACTATCAACCCCAAACAGAGCACAGTATATGCAGTAAGCTCCTTCTTGTGAAGGTGAGTACACTAGCCCATCATAGCGATTTAGCCAATTCAGCTGAAACAGTCTGTTCTTTCCTGCATATTTTTTTATAGGAAAGTTATAGTTTATTCCAGGTTGGAAATGATTTCTTATCAAATTAAATATCTCTTCGTTTGTTAATGTACGTGTTGATTGTTTTACAAAACTAATGTCGTTTGTATGTAAGTCGGGGGTTGTTTCTTTAATCTGATCACTTTTATTCGTATCAATGCTAGGTCCATTACAAGTCGGCTGATTTGTGGCGTTTCCTGAAGGAAAGAAGGTATAAGTTACTAAAAAATTGGAATGAACGAAACTTTTAAACAAACAGATGATGGAACGGGGGTGTTCATTCAATATAGAATATTTATGTGACTTTAAGACTTTAAAATTATTTTTGAATTTTGGCATCACAGTAAAAAAATATTATTGGTTGAGAAAAGTTATTATACAAACTTAAAAAATTTAGATAAACGTAATGTAAAAAAAGTATAAATTACCTGCTAAAAACATCTAAGATTTAGGACTGTCTCTTCATTTTTACACATTAACATCAAAGAAATCGCCCAAGTAATTAGCGAGTGATGATTACATGTTCATTGTATAAGCATACCTGTCAAGGTACATGTATTTAGCCTTAAGGTAAGTAATGACAACTTTATGACTGGTGATTACGATAGACAAATTGATTTGATCGACGAATTTATTTTTCAAAATGTTCAAGGTGCACCATTTTTTGGTACATGGTGCACCATTTTTGCAAACCCAGGGGGTGGTCACCGGCACCGGGTGACCACCCCCTGGATCCGCCTCTGGTGTATATGCTGTAAAGTGAAGTCATAATCAGCCTCATAGAAAAATAAAAGTGATATAAAAGTATCATATGCAATCAACAGTTTAACAACTAAATTATACTTACTTTGCTATAGATTATAAAATTAGAGAAGCTGGATTGTTGATGCTCAGTAAGTAAAAAATGATTTTACTTCAACTTCCTTATATTTTACAAGCAGTTTCAAAGATTACTTTCTTAAAAATACATAACATCACTTGTTAATGAACATGATATGCTACCCATAGATTCAGGTATAGATAAGTAGAGCTGTTTTCTCAATTGCCAAACCCCAAAACTAGATAATATGTGAAATTTGCATTATATCTTGTTTTCTTGCTTTATATATCAAATTCAAGATTTGTATTGTTTTTCCCATTTGAATTTCCCGGAATTGTCAGCAACTTTTTCATAAACGTTAACAGACACATACATAACACACGTCTTTTATAATTGACAAAGCATAAAATGTGTAGCACAAAATTTGGAACTGATTTCAATAAACACAAATCTAAAGAATTCTCAATACATAAAATTTCTGACAAGATTCAACATTAAATTAATCCCCAAAGTAATTTAAAGACCTTTGCTAATACTTTGTTTTGATATACTTATTGGTTTTCGTTACCCGCATTGTACTTCTTGATTAAAAACAGTCATTTAAACAGAATGACGAAGTAGCATTTTTAGTTGTAATACAAAAATTAGATTAAACTACAGCCACAAAACACATAAAAATGGTTCCAAATCAAATCTGACCGATGATGACTTCTAAAAAACAACTATTTTTCAAACCAGTTTAGTACACTTAACAATAATTAACAGACCAACAACAATACAATAGACCAACTAAAAGGTACAAGACCACACTCCTTTCTGGTCAGTGAAAAAAAAGAAAAAAAGTTAAATGCTTTGATCAATATAGCATGAAAAGGTAAAGAAAAGCTAACAAAATGTTATATATAATAATAAAAAAATCAATTGATTTCAAATACCCAAGCTTAAGTGTACATACAGAAAACTCTTTTAAAGGAAGTAAACATTGTGTTTAAAAACTGATACCTGTATTGCAGAACTTTCTTTAAATTTGTGTCAATTCTAAAAGAATTTGGCACACTACTTTCATTTGTAACATGGAAATCATTTTAAAATAAGACTGCCCCCGTGAAGTCACTTTATTATCATGATTATGCCCTTTTTCTGGTGCATATATATTCTCGTGCCAAATAAGAAAAAACAAACAACAATTTCAGAAGCAAACTTTTAAAAACAAATAGTTCTTGAAGTTTAATAATGAAGAGTGCAATGGCCTAGCTTGTTTTACTAATGTTTTGGAATAGTTATACCTGAAAACTGAATATTCATGCAGTTTAACAATTGAACACTTAGATGCAAAATGAAAAAGTACTACTCTTAAGCAATTAACATTTCCATGCATTTGTCACTGCCTAATATGCTATCAAATTCACCTCGTAGATCTGGATATGAATTATATGTTGCTGGTAGTTCTAAAGTTGGCCCACAAGTGTGGGCAACTGGATGTCTTAATAAACCCTCACTATAAGTGAACATAACAGCAATTCTCTCGACACATATCACATTTGAACCAGTAATGTTCTGAAGTAGTTTTCTTAGGTTGGAATCCTTCAACAATACAAAAGACCAAATAAAAGGTACAAGACCACACTCCTTTCTAGTCAGTGAAAAAAAAAGTTAAAATATAAATGCTTTGATCAATATAGCATGAAAAGGTAAAGAAAAGCTAACAAAATGTTATATATAATAATAAAAAAATCAATTGATCTCAAATACCCCCAAGCTTAAGTGTACATACAGAAAACTCTTCTAAAGGAAGTAAACATTGTGTTTAAAAACTGATACCTGTATTTCAGAACTTTCTTTAAATTTGTGTCAATTCTAAAAGAATTTGGCACACTACTTTCATTTGTAACATGGAAATCATTTTAAAATAAGACTGTCCCCGTGAAGTCACTTTATTATCATGATTATGCCCTTTTTCTGGTGCATATATATTCTCGTGCCAAATAAAAAACAAAAAACAATTTCAGAAGCAAACTTTTAAAAACAAATAGTTCTTGAAGTTTAATAATGAAGAGTGCAATGGCCTTGTTTTACTAATGTTTTGGAATAGTTATACCTGAAAACTGAATATTCATGCAGTTTAATAATTGAACACTTTGATGCAAAATGAAAAAGTACTACTCTTAAGCAATTAACATTTCCATGCATTTGTCACTGCCTAATATGCTATCAAATTCTCCTCGTAGATCTGGATATGAATTATATGTTGCTGGTAGTTCTAAAGTTGGTCCACAAGTGTGGGCAACTGGATGTCTTAATAAACCCTCACTATAAGTGAACATAACAGCAATTCTCTCGACACATATCACATTTGAACCAGTAATGTACTGAAGTAGTTTTCGTAGGTTGGAATCCTCCTGGGATTTGATATATTGTTTAAAGTACTTGTAACTGTCACTTTCAGCTTTATTAGTTGGTTGTGCCTGTAACAGTTTAAGGACACTTTTCACAGTTGGATTTCTGGCTTCATACAATACTTTAATAGCAGCTGTGTCCGGAAAAAGTAGCACAAGATTGTCTCTTGATGACTCCGCCATACCAGCCAATGCATACTTTGTTTTCTGAATAAGCTCCTTGTGAGCAATTTGGGAGAATACATGTTTAACTTCATCTGGAGATGGAATGTTGTTATGATCAAATCTATCCAAGATGTCAATGAAATCATCTTTTTCGTCATCTTGAAGGTTTCCTTTTAATGCAGCTGTAACAATTTCTCTGTCGGTGTCATTCATATATG
Source organism: Mytilus edulis (assembly GCF_963676685.1). Taxonomy (NCBI): domain Eukaryota; kingdom Metazoa; phylum Mollusca; class Bivalvia; order Mytilida; family Mytilidae; genus Mytilus; species Mytilus edulis. The sequence goes on from NC_092352.1 coordinate 75,823,054, forward strand.
ACAGAAACGATGACATTAACATATCAGGACTAAGGGAGGACTCCCCATGAATCAAAGCACAGACAAAAGCAGTTGCAAACTGTAATGGAAAATAACTATGATCCATATACCCTTTTAATAAAATTCTTCCGATTGCTTTCCATTCCTCATTTTGCCATTGGGATATTAAAGATGGCACTCTTGCTTGACCTTCTCCCTCTGCTGCCCGGGAAAAAAAATTGTTCCAGAAGGTTGAGTATACATCACGTGACACTCCAGTGGCATCTGCCCCTTTTTCGTTTACAAAATCGAATTTAACTGCACAGGTGATTATGTCCGGGTTTTTGCAGTGAGCAATAAGTTCCTCCATAATATTAAGTCTATGTAGACGGATATGTATGCAATCGTCCGGAGGTGGACTTGGACTTCTTGGCAACACGGTTGGTAAAATTTCTGGTGTATGACTGGATTGACCTTCTGGTACTGAAAACGTTCTAGTTGTTTCTGGAAGTTGAGACAAAAGAGAGTCCGTACAAACAATGTCTTTTACAGTTTCCGAGAGCATATCACTGGTAACAGTTTCACTTTGTCCAAATATGACTATGTCACTAAAATCAAGTAAACTGCAATCCCCAATACTAGTTTCATCTAAAGTTACTGTACTTGAGGGTGGAGAAATGCATGAAGTTACTGTACTTGAAGGCGGAGAAATACATGAATTAGAATATTGTTTTATAGCTGTTTTCTCTATCCTATTGTGACTTAAATTAATTTTCCTCGTTGTACAAAGATATAATCTTAAAATCTTTACCTTGGTCAGTTCATATAATTCACCAACTGTGATTGCATCATCCAAATCACCTAGCTTAAAATCAGTAAGTTTGTAAGTGAATTCGTCCAAATGGCCGTGAGGCGACTTTCCATTTACAAAAAATAAATCAAGTGCAATATTCAATAATGATATTGTATTTGTGTCCTTGTCAAGTTCTGTCTTTCTGATTCCTCCTCCTGTTGGTTCTCGAAGTTCTTTAAATTCCTGTGTATTGACGTCCAAAATTGCCCAACCAAAATCAACACGACGCATTTTTTTTGCAGCATATGAATTACCAATTAGATGACCGCGTTTTTTGCAGTCATTGGAATTGTCTGTGTCGCTTTCGGATTCTGTTGAACTTCCTTTTTTCTTTTTAAGTTTCTTTTTCAATTTAGAGAATAAACCAGATTTCTGTCTTTTTACTCCATTATGTGTGCGCTTGCAGTGATTAATTAAAGCCAATCTATCCCCATATGCGGGTACATATGCCTTTAAATTTTCATCACTCATCATTAAAACAACATTTATATCAATCTGAAAAAGGAACATAAGGATTAGGTTGCAGAAGAATAAATAACTTTTAAAGTTCAGTCTACATTTCAAAATATGACTAAACTATAACATTTGAATTTATTTCACTTGTGAATGTTACAAGCACAGGATGCTAAAGCATGTAAATGAGCTAAGAGCTGTAAACATAGTTGCACTAATACCGTGCGCACATGTATATATTAGTTGTTTATCAGATAGAATTATTCCGAATCAGGGACAATATTAAAGCACTGTAATTTTGCTGACCAAACAGGATTCTTTTCGGAGTACCGGTCATCAGCTGATTGTGTTTTTTTTTTTAAATATTACTATGCTGTGGGTCTCAAAAGGGAAATAAACAACACATAAAACATTTTAAATCGAAAATGCAAAAAATATGAGTTTTTTCTGTCTTTCAAAGCAAACACAGTGTACAACAATTTATTGCAGGATAAAGATAATAACTGTTTAGTGTCTTTAAATATCAGCTGTATTGTACTCGACATGAAACAGGAGTAATATAGCTCCCATTACACCTGTTTCTTGGCCTCGTACAAATACAGCTGATTTTTAGACACTAAACAGTATTTAGTTATTGTTTATATATTTCTGATGACAATTAAAACATTCTTATGAATATTTGTTGATGAAATTAATATATAACAAGCAATACATTTTGTAACATCAATAAGGAATGTTATTTTGTACTGGATAATGTCCCCTGGGTGCTTATGAATTCATGGGCTGTGTACAGATTTTCTGCACTAGCAGAACACTAGAATGACCTCAGATCTCATGTAAAAAGCTTTTTTTTTTATTTTTATTAATATCTAAAGAGAATTGAAGGCTTCAGAGCAAATGCAATATGATTTCAATTAAAATTTATATTTTCTTCAGAACTTATTTCTTTGAGAGTGTGAAAGACATTGCTGATGTTTTAATGTTTCCAAGGGACATAACTCTTTAAAACAGTAAATGGCACTGATTTTAAAACTGGTCCAAGACATTGCTGATATAAACCTGATAAAGAATTGTACATGTGATAGTGCTGACAAGACCGGACAGATGGACGAACAGACGGACTATATTTTCATTCCCCCACAATGCATTATAGTGATTAAGCAGGTGACAAAAATAATGCTTTAGAACTCACCAAGTTAACATGGTGGCTCAGCCAGAAAAAAAAATGTTTTGCCTGAGAATTATTAAGGATTAAACATACACGTTTTTTTCTAGAGGATATATATTCATGAAAGAATTCAGGCAAGCCATACATTTATTAGAAGTTATGTTTGGTCTTATACAGGGTTAAACTGAACAGCCATACACACAGCACACTTGTCAACACTTCAGTTTTTTACATATTGTATTTGTACTATTATTATCGAAAAAAATCATGCAAGACATAGATTTATTATCATTTTCATATGGCCTTGGCCCTTAAATTTGTTTCTTTTATATAAACTGTTGACACAGATATTTGTCTCACATTTAATGGTGTAATGAAAATTTATTATGTTGAAATTAAAAATGGCAATATCAAAAACATATGCTTTGCAAATCATTCTAATTCAAAAGCCAATGAACCATGACAGAAGATGCAGGGCCAAATAACCTCCATGGAAATGTGAAATGCCTATGGCTATGCTAGTAAAAATTGCTTACCAAATACCATCAACTTATCTTAAGTGGTTCCCTTTAAACTAACTTACAGAATTTCGAACTTGTAAACTATGTACAAGTTTTAAAGTAAATTAACCATGATGAAGGGTTGAAGCCATATGATCTTTATCGATCTTTATCTAAACAGGACTTGCAAATGCCAATGAAACTGCATACCAATTATCATTATGTAGTCCATGTTAAACTAATTTAGTCACAAACTTTAACATGTAAATAATACAAAACATTCAAAGTCGATGAACTAAGAGAGGTCACCAAAACATAACTAGAGGTTCTAAAGAGCCTGTGTTGCTCACCTTGGTCTATGTTAATAATAAACAAAGAAAGCAGATGGATTCCTGACAAAATTGTGATTTGGTGATGCGATGTGTTTGTACATCTTACTTTACTGAACATGAACATTCTTAGTGCTTACAATTATCTCTATCTATAATGAACTTGGCTCAGTAGTTTCAGTGGAAAATATAAGTAAAAATTTACAAATTTTATGAAAGTTGTTAAAAATTGACTCTAAAGGACAATAACTCCTTAGGGGGTCAATTGACCATTTTTGGTCATGTTGACTTATTTTTAGGTCTTACTTTGCTGTACATTATTGCTGTTTACAGTTTATCTCCATCTATAATAACATTCAAGATAATAACCAAAAATAGCAAAATTTCCTTAAAATTACCAATTAAGGGGTACCAACCCAACAATGGGTTGTCCGTTTCATCTGAAAATTTGAGGGCAGATAGATGTTGACCTGATAAACAATTTTACCCCCATGTCAGATTTGCTCTAAATGCTTTGGATTTTGAGTTATTAACCAAAAACTGCATTTTACCCCTATGTTCTATTTTTAGCCATGGTGGCCATCTTAATTGGTTGGCCGGGTCACCGGACACATTTTTTAAACTAGATACCCCAATGATGATTGTGGCTAAGTTTTGTTTATTTTTGCCCAGTAGTTTCAGAGGAGAAGATTTTGGTAAAAGTTAACGACGAGGGACGCCGGGTGATGAGAAAAGCTCACTTGGCCCTTCGGGCCAGGTGAGCTAAAAATGAGATGTGCCAATACTAATACATCTTCATATTAAAGTATCATCGACCTATTGCTAACCTAACAAAATATCATACATAAAAAAATTTTCGCAGCAAAAAGTTGTCAATAGATCACGACTGAGCAGGCAAGGCATAAAAATCTTCTTAAGGCTTAAGAGATGTGCCACTGATGCTAATACAACTGCATACCAAATATCATTGTGGTTCCCCATTAACTTGACCTTATCAAAACCAATACACTAATATTGTAGACAATAATGATGCCACTGTATGAAACAGCACGCCCAAGTTTCACTTTTTCAACTCTATTGATGCAAGAGAAAAATTTGATTTTAAATTAAGGGCCATTTTATATAGGCTAAAATTTTAAACATATCTGTCATGCATTCATGTTTTCTTAAATTATAAAACAAGTCCGTTTGACTGGAATTACAACATGTACAATAATAATATATTCACCTTGTTGTCTTTGATTTTACTGATATAAATTTCTTCCTCAAGCCCTCTACCCCGAAGAAATCTGCAAATTTCTTGTACTTCTTCCTCCATGATTCACCCTACAATTTTATCCTTACTATTATATTCACATATAAAAATATCATAAAATATAATCTAATCAGGTTATTTTTTTAAACAACAATGCGACTAAATTCATCAACATTATCAACATGATAAATTCAAACAAAAATATATTGGAGAATACCAATTGTTCAAGAACAATTGACTTGAACAATTGATGGTGGGGGGTCTTTTCTACTTTCACAGATAAAATGTAGATAACCAGGGGCAAGTATTTACAAGAGACAACGTCCAGTGACAAATATTTCATTCCTATTTAGAAGAGAAAGCCCCCTTTTTTTCGGCCTTGCATAAACCCCCTTAAAAAAAACTTGCATGCTCCTTTATCATGTTAACTCCATTATTTATTGGAGCAACAGAATTTACGTGTTTTGAGAATTTAGTTTATTTGCAGTTTCTTTTGATTGGATTGAGAAATTGGTTTTATTTTTTATTGATTCAGTTTCATCCTGGATAAGGCTGTGGCTGCAGACTTGTGTCGCGTGACAAACGTCATATACCCAAAAAGTAACGTTTTAAAACCCTCTCAGGCAGAAAACGTCAACGGAGACACCCGTATATACTTAGAGCTAACAGAATTATATTTCTTATTCATTAACAGGTACAGTAAATTGATTTTTGATCACAAGACACCAGATTTTTATTGAATGCATTCTTTTAAACTGTTACATTTAAACACAACGTAATCATTTGACAAAACTTTTATTGTTTATTTTCAGAAAGTAAAGAGAAGATCTATTTTTAGATAATTACGGAAGACAATACTCTATGTAATTGAAGAAGGAAATTCCCTGGACTTGGCCATACAAATTTTTACATGCCACAGAATACATGTACATTTATACCCTGTTGTCAGTTAATTTTTAGACCAATTTAGGCACATAGTTCAGAGATATAGAAGGGGTGAAAACTGGCATTTTGTCAAGAATTTCCTGAAAGAAATTAAAATTTCATTGCTAGTATTTTTTTCTGTCAGAAAGATTGGGGCTTTAAAAAATATATTACAAAAATAGAAAGCACATCTACATCAGACTACCTTTTAAGTGCTAATGTTTATTCATAGTTCTAATTTTCGTGATTGTTTCATTTCAGGTGAGAAAACTATCAAATGACACAACCTTTTCAACCAAATATGACGTCTTGTTGCGACTAACATTTTGGTATATAAACACCTTGATATAAGGACTTATATCTTGAAGTGACAACATTTTTGCTAAAAAAAAAAAGCTTGATATGAGGACAACTTGACGGGACCAACATTTTTGCAAAATAACTCAATATGAGACTTGTAACTTGACTCAACTAGCATTTTTGCAAAATAACTTTATATGAGGACTTATAACTTGATGCGCCAAAAAGGGGCGAATGTGAATGGGCGCGAACGGACCCGGATTCATTTACAGACCCCACATTGATAGAATTTCCGATTTCTGTGATATATCATATAACGAGTCTTATGATAACATGCCACTTTGATATAAAATTTGAACGAAAAATTTTTACGATTTCAAAGCCGGAGGGGGGAGGGGGTCGGAACAGAGACATACTATACATATTTAAAATACTAAATTCCTCATCGAGACCACTGTGATATACCTGACTTAGGTTGGGGGACTAAAGACAAGTATATATATTGTAAATAAAACGAAGAGATTTCAATTTATGATCCTTTTACTTTGGATTCAAACGCCAAAAGAGGCTGGTACATGTAATCTTCACAACAATGGGCCATTCCAGTTTATTTCTGACAGGTGGGGATGGATGGGGAGAATTTTGTTTATACCAGAGACATATATATGTCTCTGTTTATACGTATCAGAAAAAAACGTCATGAAAACTACCTATCAGATCTAAGAATTAAGACCTATCAGATGTAGAGTTTCTGTTCATATTGGGTGGATGGGCTTTCATGGGAAAAAATGACCTATCAGAACTTTTTACTGCAAGGATTGTACCCATTAGAATTTTAAATACAATACCAGATAATGCATTATACATATCTGTCTACATTCAAAAGCACCCCTAAGATCTGACATAGGAATTTTTGTAACCCCTAAGATGTAATTATTTTAAATTATTTACTTCTGTGTGACGGGATTGCTTCCCTTAGAACATTTGGTAGATACTTAGTCAGCCGTAAGCGGTTGAGCTAAGGAAGTACTTCTTTAGCTCAGTCGGTTAGCGCGCTGCCTTGTAACACAGAGGTCCCGGGTTCGAGTCCCGGTGGAGACAAGCAATTTTGTAATGAAATTCGTGCTCTCCGGTTACATTGGCGCCCAACTAAAAAACCCACGATAGTTAGAAAGGAATTCTAGCTAGGGTATGTTTGTGTGAGAGTCATAATGGTATGATGACTCTTGAGGTGGGGGAAGTGTGACGGGATTGCTTCCCTTAGAACATTTGGTAGATACTTAGTCAGCCGTAAGCGGTTGAGCTAAGGAAGTACTTCTTTAGCTCAGTCGGTTAGCGCGCTGCCTTGTAACACAGAGGTCGCGGGTTCGAGTCCCGGTGGAGACAAGCAATTTTGTAATGAAATTCGTGCTCTCCGGTTACAGTTGCCCTCAGAAGTTTTTTGCATATAAGTGTACGTGTCAGATGAAAAACCCCAAATTTTCACCCCTAAGATGTATAAATTTTACACCCCTCAGAAAGGACCATCCAACCCTCTTTAGCAGATATTAACTGGGATGACCCAATCATGGTTAAGACAATACAACGGTTCTTGAAAGTACGGATTCAACATACTGATATATAACACCACTTCATAAAAATCGCGCACAATGGTAGCCTAGGGTCTAGTCCGAGATTACTCTGACGTTCAACGGCTGTTTTGCCCCAGCTTGTCTGGCAAAACAGCCGTTGGACGTCAGAGTAATCTCGGACTACCTAGGGTCCTGGCTACAGATTTGCTCCGCTACATGATATCGACACAGTATGGGCCAGCGTCTGGTATATTCACCCATTCTAAGGGTCACTCCCTTAAGGTATACAAAAGCAATAATAATATTGTTTACATAATTTTACCTGTACGTCTACACACCTCTAGAAATGGTATGCAAAAGACTATCACTGCACGAGCTTTATTTCCGCGGGAGATTAATCGAGCTCTCTGATTGGTTGAGAAGGGAAAATATTTTGAATGCTAGTGCAAGGTTTGTTACGTCACTAACATTTAATGAACGAAAAATTCGGAAAGTAATAAAATATTTTAAAATAATCATTTTTTTGGGGAAAACAATTAAAAACTATTAACAGGGGCGGATTCAGAACCTCGATGTCTGGGGGAGGGGGGGTCACAATGAAACCAAAATTATATATTTTTTGTAGAGATGTATATATGGCATTGTTTATGCAAGTGTAAGTTGTTTTTTTTTTTTTTGTTGGGTGGGGGGGAGGGGTCAGATCATCGTTTCTATATTTCTACATCTTATAATTTTTTTCACTCTTTCACTTTAAACTTTATATTTTCCTGCCAATTGTTTTTTTTTTATCATATTCTTCAGACCTAACTATGCATGGAATATTTGCCACTGGACGTTAAATAACCAACAACCAATCAATATTTTTTTTATATTTCATCACCTCTGTATTCTGTTATCTATATTTTTTTGGCCTCGCTTCCAGACTTACTTTTAACCCATTATTCTAATATCTGTAAAACACTTTCATATCCGTATAAATGGTGACCTATTCATAGCCTCATACATGTACATGGAAAAGTCACATGGTAATTGAAACAAGCAAAATAAACAAATATAACTGTATGCTTGGGTACGTGCCCCCTGTGCCCCCGGTAAATCCGCCACTGATTATGAAATGAAATAAGTCGATGAACCAAATAAAGTGACCCACAAGGTATGCAGTTGCTTGGCCTATTTGTTTCAGTTACATATAATATATCATATATTTGTGCATGCAGCTTAATTTGTGATCTTTCATTTGTTTTGTATATTCGATAAAATGCTCATCAAGGCCGTACGGTGACCTATAGTTGTTAATGTCTGTGTCATTTTGGTCTTTTGTGGATAGTTGTCTCATTGGCAATCATACCACATCTTCTTTTTTATATGTGGTATGATTTTCCATTAGAAAATTCTCCGCTAGAGACCAAAATGACACCGAAATTAATTGTAGGGCACCGAATGACCTGTAACAATAAGCAGAGCCCATCAGTGGCGGATCCAGATATTTTCATAAAGGGGCCCACTGACTGCCCTAAGAGGGAGCCCACTCCAGTCATGCTTCAGTGATTCCCTATACATTCAATAATTTTTTCCCACAAAAAAGGGGGGCGCCCCCTAAATCCGCCCCGAAATGACAATTTTAAAACAATTCAATCGAGAAAACGTACGACCTATTTATGTACAAAATAACAAAAGAAAAACAATTTTGTAACACATTGTCCATTTTCTGTTATTTAAGATGTCTGTAAAAACCAGCTACTGATCTAATAATATGAATGATCCCATCAGTCTTACATATAAATAAGATAGAAAGTAAATATATGAATGAGTTACAATTTTCTAAGGAAATGTGGTGTAATTGCCAATGAGACAGACAACTCTTCACAAGAGACCAAATGACACAGAAATTAACAACTACGGGTCACCGTACGGCCTTCAACAATGTACAGTATGGGTAGGAATTTTGGCAAAAAACACCATAATAATGGGGTTTGTTTTTCAAAACTTGGCCCAGCTAGAACAGTATAACAAAATGTACATGCCTACCTTATTCCATTTGCATCCGTGCCTGTTAAGCTCTTGGCGGGTCTGTATATAATCTGTTCAGTACACAATCATATGAATAAAACACTTCTTGTGGGAACAATATATTATCTTGTGGGAACAATATATTATCTTGTGGGAACAATATATTATCTTGTGGGAACAATATATTATCTTGTGGGAACAATGTATTATCTTGTGGGTACAAGATATTATCTTGTGGGAACAAGATATTATCTTGTGGGTACAAGATATTATCTTGTGGGAACAAGATATTATCTTGTGGAAACAATATATTATCTTGAGGAAACAATATATTATCTTGTGGGAACAATATATTATCTTGTGGATACAATATATTATCTTGTGGGAACAACATATTATCTTGTGGGAACAAGAACACTTTCTTGTGGGCACAAGATATTATCTTGTGGGAACAAAATATTATCTTGTGGGAACAATATATTATGTTGTGGGAACAAGTTAAAAAATATTTCTTGCATGGCCTCATTCTGCCACCGTACGTCCGTTATACCTGAACTAGTACACATTTTTGTTTGGGGGCCAGCTGATGTCCGCCTCCGGTTGCGGGATGTTCCCGCTTGGTTGAAGATATTGGTAGCCTTAGGCTGCTTTCTGCTCTTTGGTCGGGTTGTTGTCTCCTTGACATTCCCCTTTTCCATTCTCAATTTTGTGCGTAAACTCATCATAGATTCCAGGATTGAAATTTTATATTTACGCCAGACGTGCGTTTCGTCTATATAGATACAAAAGACTCATCAGTGACGCTTGAATAATAAAAAAATGTTAAAATGACGCAACATCGTACGTTTGAGCAGAGTTATATGGGTCAAATGCATAGGTAATTTCGAACAGTACAAATTTTTTTGTTCTACCCATTTTTTCAAAATCTGGTATTTTTGGTTTTCTTATAATTTCAGTTATTTTCGTATTTTTTTGTGTTGTTCTTACATAAATATAATTGAAACAAGATTTTGTTAACGATTTGTTAGGCCTTTCGATTGCTGGACGTAGTAGACTAGTGGACTATCCACAGCGGTTATTGATAATATTGTGCTTATGTATATACGTTGATGTCTGATTTCGAGTTCAGTGTAGTATTTTGTGTACTGATATCAGTTTGTTTATATTTGTTTTTCTTTTGATCACAGTGTTCTCGGTCTTTATGTGACTAGCTTATACAGTTTTGATTTTCCTCTTTACTTATCTTTCCACATGTTAGCACTCCTTATTTTTTGTGTTTTGTTTACCTCTTTTCGTTGGTCTTTCGTTTTTATTCAAATTATTTTTTGTCTGATTTATTTCTACTGCATATGGCATGATTTCCAATGCTACAACTATCAACTAGATTCTAAATGTTTTAATAACGGGGGTGTAATTAAGCAACCATGCGATCTCCAAGAATGAGTACACCCCATATCGTACAGTTCTATAAATGATCAGAATTGATAAAATGCGAAAAGATCAGATTCAAACGATAAAACTAACGGCATGATTTATGACAAAACAATAGACTAAAAACAAAACAACGACAACAACAAATAAATTACAGGCTCCTGACCTCGGACAGCCGTACATCAGATATTTGTCGGACTTAACATGTTTGTTAGGGCCCAAGTGACCCTCCCCTAACATGGAGCATGGTGTAACAGTTGACAACATAAAAAACTCAGCTGGAAACTACGCGATTTACCAGATTGGCACGAACCACAACACACAATTAACATATACGGAAAAAATGCAAAAAGTATCGATCTGAAAGCTAGTTCAAAGACAATTAGAACTAATAAACAATTCATGTTCTCCACGACAAAAGTACCCGCGTCAGTACACACGCATCTAACGAATTAAGTGCATGCAAATATGCAATAAACAGTCTGATAAAAACCACACGTAATACCTTATGCAATGTCAAAAAAGAAGTCTGAACAATAATGTGGAGCTTTAGGTTAGCAGCGATGAATATTGGTTGGTTGTGTTTACTTTCCACTTTATAAGTAAGTATTCTTATAGGACAAAAAATGTGCACAATAACTATAAATTTCGATAAATATGAACATGATGAAGGAATAAAACCCGTATAGCATATCTAGGTAAACTGACTGACGACATGGAGTGACTGCATGAGCCTCTTGAACCCTACCAAAACCGGAGGCGATCTAAGGTATTCCAGCAGGGTTAACTGATCCTACTTCAGTTGTGGAACCCGTCAAGGTCTAAAATGACTATTGTTTGATACCAGCTCTCAAAATCTTTTGACCACGTATAGGTTATATGAAATCATTTATGCCAAGAAAATAACACTAATAGAAAGTTAGCCTGATTTTATTATGACAATACATATGAAATATATATGAGTATGGTAACAAATGTTTATACAAAAAGTTGGCTGCGGTCATATGATAAAAAAGGACTTGCCTGAGATGGGGTTTACAGAATATCTTTGCAAAACAAATAAAGATTATAGACAAGGAATATATGGGGTGCTAAAATATGAAAGACATAGAAAACGGGGTACTAATTAACATATTAAGATTGGAGAATACAGAATGCTTAAATACAAGGGATAGAGCATAACGGACAAAAGAACAGAACGGAAGACAATGCAGGCCCTACCAGACCCTATGATTAAACGTAAATCCAAAAACATATTTGATTCTTCAGGGAAACATCAACGTTAAGAATATCTCACGCATAGGACGATCCAGGGGGGCACTTTAGATGAGGAAAAAGGGGGGGTGTAGGAAAAATTTTTTTTGATTATATAGGGATTCGCTGAAGCATGACTGGAACGGCCCACCTTTGGTCAGTCATACTGCGATTTGCATTAACCTTTGATCATCTCTGATTTTCACATTACTAGCATAAGAATTCAAACGTTTGTAGGATTTATTTTGTTCAGTTTTGAATCTAGACTTTAACATGCATATACTATATTTTATTCACTAAATAAAGTTGGTCTGTTGTCCGGCTCTGACTTTACATTAAATCGATGTTGTTAAATATTAAGTAACGTAGATTCTGTGGTGACATTTACCATAGCCTCTATATTAAATAAGCTTTAATCGCAGAGCCTGAGCAATGATAGGTGTAGACTGATAGGGAGACTTAAAATCTCTACAGTGCCTAGAAGGTCATGTATTAACTTTACTTTATTGGGATGTACTTTACCAAGAAACATGAAAAATTAGATACGAAAATGCATATAAATCATATAATTATCATATCTACTAATTATGTTCAAATAATTGGTTATTTTTAGTGTCCCCTTCCCACGATCAGTCTTAGTGACTTTTTAAATTAAAGCTGCGAAAAAGTGTATTAAAATATTGGAAAATAATTCAGTGAACATTCACGTTTGGGATTTTCGATGTTTGATTAAAATATTCATTATTTTAAGTAAATCGTACTAAGTAAGATATAAAGGGTTTAGTCTGACAGAACAATTCCAGAAAAATTAAGTTAAAAAGAACCATCAAAGATTTACTTTAATGGATTTTTTTACATTCAAAACGCAATATCTTTTGATAAGTGTCACAATCATCTAAGCCTCTTCGTCCTGTTCCAGGAATTAATCAATTTTACATTAATATACTGGAATCTTTCAGGAAACAATATCCAGACTTCTGTGCAGAAGATAAATCTAATCAAGAACAAGACATCCGCGCATGTTTTCTTTTAGATACAGAAAAATCTCCTTTGTAGCACTTGGACAATTGGTCAGTTCTAATTCTTCTAGATGTTTAAGCTGTGTCAGCCCACAAAGGCCTTGACTGGAAACTAATGTACAACCTAAAAAATATACAAAACATTATATTCAGTACAAATATACCTATTATCATTATTTTATCAAACACCAGGTTACCTTGGTTTAAGATAGTATGAATAGATATAGGAAGATGTGGTGTGAGTGCCAAAGAGAAGCATATATTTAATATTAGATGCATGTATGATTTAAAAATGGTTGTGCATCTTCTGAAATACGACTGTGACGAAGCAATGACATCAGAGGTGGATTTAGAGGGTTTTTCATGGGCCCCGTCCCGCGCCCCCCGTTTTGTTGGGGGAAAGGGTTGATTGTATAGGGAATAACTGAAGCATGACTGGAGGCCCTCCTTTCCATTTATGAAAATTTCTGGATCCGCCACTAGGCATTCATTTAGTATTCTCTTCACGTAACTCTGTAAGACTAGGACAATTATACTTATATAGTATAGTCCCAGAGTTTGACAAAATTACAATATCTTATAGCTAGACTATATATCAACACTTTTTATTGCAAAGTTGGTGACTTTTTTTTTTATTGTATGCTGATATCTAGATGTCAGGTTTACGTTGATGTATGCTGACATCTAGATATCATGTTTACGTTCCGAGTTTGGATTGAAAACTTCCAATGCGGGTCTTTCATTTCTGTTTTCTTTATTTTGGGTAATTGTTGGCAATTTTTTGTCTTACTTTTAAAGTAAGACAAAAAAGGGTAATTGTTGGCAATTTTTTGTCTTACTTTTGAAGTAAGACAAACAATTGCCAACTATATAATTATATATTCTATATGTTTCAGCACACAATCATTATCTTTTCTTAATATTTTTTTCCACTTTCCTTTTTTTTTAATCCTTTTTTTTTCTGTAGTAGAGCCTTTTATTGCTTATCTGTAAAACCGCCCTTCCAGACCCTCACATTAAGACCGTACTGGGAACTCCTTTTGGACAGAAATATAGTTTGTACTTTCATTGAGGCTGTCTGACAGCACGTAGTATTGTTTTGTTTTCAGCTTCACCGATCTCATTAATAAGGACGTGTTTAGCCGCCACTTCTCTGTGGAGATATTGACATTTTGGACTATAAGCAGATAAGTAGCACTGGAATTGAATTCTAAATTAATGTTCCTATCAACACAGGATATAAATAGTCCCACAATGCCCACGTGTGATAGAGAAACAATGACTTCACTATTAATCCAATTCACAAAGTACATTTGTAAGGCTTCTACTGGGTTTGTCAGCGCAGTAATAGTTTGTCATTCTAACACACACCAATGCTTAAGGATGATTCGTTCTATTGATTGAAGTTCATTTAATTTATTTGCTTCTCGGACGGCATTTCAATATATAGGATAAATCTTGAACCTTGAACGTTGTTTTCAGTCTTTATACATATAACGATTCGAATCTGAAACTCTGAACGAAAAAGAAAAAATACTAGTGATTTAAAAACTGAACGAATGTGTTTACGAATATAAAAATAGCAATTATTTTACTGGGATCAGAAATAAATCGACGAAATAATCGTGTATTAGAATCATAGTATAACACAAATCTCGAGTTCGGGTCCACATTCGACAATGTTCGAGAATCAGACACTTCTACAAGACAATTATTCACAAACCGTATGCAATAGTGCACTTATAGTTTTGAGATATGTGAAAACAATCAATTTTCTTGTCTTACTTAAATTGAAAGAAATGCACATACTACTTAGTACTTACTGTAATAGTTCCCAATTTTCTTTTAATAGAAAAATAATAAGTTATTTATATTACCTGCTAATGAAAGTACCCGTAAATTCTTCATTGTATAAATATGCTGAAGACCAAAATCACGAACTTGTGTGCACCAGCGTAAGTAGAGTTTCTGTAAAGATGTCATGGTTGACAAATAACCGACACCAATATCTGTCACATGGGAACATCTGTAAATATTATATCAAATATAACATCAATGCCATTTTAAGATTTTGTATAGAAGGAATTAATGCAAACAACTTAAGGGCTCACAGAAATCGATATTGAAAGCTTGCCAAACATGCACTTTGCATCTTTTTATCCCGGGTGATTTATAGTTTATTATACAGAATGATTTTTTTTTTATTGTTGAACACCGAAGAATGAATGGTTGTCTGATACCAGTATATATGCACACAGAGGCGGATTTAGATGGGGTCAAGAAGGCCTGCCCCCCCCCCATTTATGTGGAAAACTTGGTTGGTTAGCGAACCACTTAATCATGACTGGAGTGTGTCCCCTCTTAGGCATTCAGTCAGTGGGTTCCCCCTTATCAAAATTGTTAATTTGTTCCGTCGTCCTGAACATACATGAAATTTTTCCAACTTGAAGTTAAGCAATAAACAATCCATCTCATCGTTGAAGATCTCACGGTGCAGCAATAGTTCAAATGGTGTTGATCGTTGTCTTATTATCAATCACACAACAGCATCTTATTTCTAAATGTATATTAAAATGGCGTCTACAGTGATTTATAAACTAAACGCCAAAAACAAACCAGACAACCTTCATGAACTTGGCACAGAAGTTTCAGAGAGATCGTTTTTATAATGAATAGCTGAAATCCCTGCAGTAAAAGATAACCGAAAGGTTCCAGAATGAAACCTAAACCCATAACTCGAAGACAAAGTGAAGACGGCATGGCAAATAACAATGAGACTGATTGACAGATAATGAGATTGGCATAGTGTTACCATTTAAACCAGGATCCTAGTAATTTTATGTTTATGTAAGAGGAAATAAATGCCGGTTTCTTACAATCTTGGATCTCATGCAAACGTCTGCAAATTTGTCAACACACACATATAACAACTCATGCATAAAGATGAATAGGAACATTACATTTACCATACCAAACCATAGTTTCATTTAAATTTCAGGTGACAAAACAATGGCGGTTTTTTCCTATCTTTGATTTTTGGCACAGATGTAATCGAGAATTGGAAACTGTCTTTGTTGTATTGTAGTTGTCTATGCGTGTATGTATTGATGAGTTGATAATGATTTTGACTGTTTTTAGAGAGTATTTCTTGCTATGGTATGGTAGTTTCATTGTGTTTAACTGTATAAGAAACATTTGAAGTCTGTGTTTTAGTTGTATATAGTTGTATAAGCGGCAAAGTTTATTAATTGAGATCAAAAAGGATATCAGATGCACTGCAGGTGTTGTGATATATCTGTTTCAAGCATATCATGCGGATGCTTCTTCGAATTTATTCCTATATGATTTTTTTTTAACTTCAAACTAAGGTACAGTAACGTGACAGTACCCAAACATGCCAAATAGCGTTGAATAACATTTTTGATTTCAGGGAAATATTTTAAAGTGTTGAAAAACCTTTCAATTTATTTATATAAATGCGATATGATGTTATTCAGACCGTCTTAAACATGTTTAAAAAATCTACCCTATTTTGACCTTGTGTCGACGGTATTCAGTCGTCTGGCATTTTATGGAGGCGTACTTCATATGGAAAGATGAATATGGTGTGATTACCAAAGACAACTCTCCCCCAGAGACCATATAAGTTTAACGTTGAACTTAGAAAATATAAGTCACCGTATGGCCTTCGACAATGAACAAGCCCATACCCGACATATTAAAGGATAAAAGGTCCCGGAATAACAAATGTTAAACAATTCAAAGGAGAAAACTGACTATCTGATTAACCTACAACACACTAAACGACAAACAATTAGAATATACAGCAAGAAACGACATCCACTAACAGGCTCCCGACTTAGAACAGACACATAATGGCATCAGGATTCATAATCCCTTTCGGGTTAAAAACAGCACGTAATATAGATCTCTAATATGGTCATGTAGATGTAATTACTGATGAAATCAATACAAAACGATAGTTTGATCACACGAGAGGAATTCGATATTTACAAAATATAAACTTAACTAGAGTATATACGAAACAGATTAGTATCAGTTCAAAGTTTCCACAGCTGTAATAGCAGACATTAAAAATAAATAGCACGGTGTGAAGAAACTATAAAGCTGGTTGATGTAAAATGGTCTTAAATCCAAGATTCAAAAATCTATAGCAATATCAATAATTGAGAACGTGGGAAGCTATAGCGACCTGGTGAGTCACCGCTTTATCGAGCGGTTTTATTCTCTCTTAATTGGTCCTGAGCATCTATATTTGTGTTGAACCACTCTATACTTCCAATCAACTTCCGTATGAAAATTGGTACTTTAAGGTCGATATATATATAAAGTTGTATAACTGAAATATATGGTGTTTTTTTTTTTATAAAATGTACAGTTTAATAGTCATAATGTCTGTTTCAGAAAAAATATTACATTAAAACTTTATTCATGCCAGTAATTCAGCCAGTCGAATTAAGACAGGCGACCACCAAAGATTGTCCAAAAAGGAAACACATGTAAGAGGGACTTCAGGGCGGTCCAGCCATTTTAAAAGGGACAGAAGGGGGGGGGTCCAAACATATGTCCCATTCAAATGGATTGATCGGTAAAAAAAGGGGGTTCCAACCCCCGGACCCCCCCCCCCATTTGGGTCCGCCAATGGGCTGGGAATGGGTTTTCATATCTTTATTCTTTGCAGTGTAGGGATATTTTCCCTATTCTTTTTTTATCTTCTATTCTTTGTAAAGAACTCCTTTACTCTCTTGGTGTACTTAATATTGTTGCCTTTTTTCTATACATTCTGTTTGCTCTTTTTTTTCTCTCACTATTCTCTCTATTCTATAAACCCAGTTACAATATGTCCAAATCAAAAGCCTCCATAAGATGAAACAGTAAAAATAAAACGACCATCAACCTAATTCCAGTAAATTACAATGTAAACGTTAACGAGACAGTAAACCAACAGCAAAACGTCAAGCATTCGAAGACATCCATGGTTGTAACTGTGCGGACATCAAGAGGGCTAGACGGCTTTAATTCGAGGTTAGGTTTGATATATAAACTTACCTATCAAGGGTCAGTTGTTCGAGTTGACTCAGATCACAAGCAATATATTCGAGTGAGGAATCTGTAATCCGAGGACACCATGATAGGTCTAAGCATCTTAACTTCCGAAGATTTTCGGTAATAAGTTCTATTCCATCGTCTGTTACCTTACTACACCCTGATAAACTAAGAACAGCTAGATTTGGAAGAGAATGTACGATATTCACAACCCCATGGTTTGTAACTTCCCAACAAGACTGAAGTCTAAGAACACTGAGAGAATAGCTCTGTTTGGTACTAAAAAAAGCTAAGGCAGCGTCAGTCACATGATAAGCCTGTATGTTCAGTTCGTAAAGCGCCGGAAGTAGTTGAGCAATAGCCCCAATTGTGTCGTCTGCAACATTTATGCAATCTTTAATGGATAAGGACACGATTTTGGGGTTAAGACATGACCACATACCCGTTTCTGTTATTTCGTTACATCCGTTCAGTTCTAACTTATAAATACATGGAATTTTCTTACACAAAATTTCAAGACCGACATCAGTTATATTAGAATTTCGTAAACATATAAACCTGATTTGCTTTTTGAATATCGCACAATGGTTAATAAAATCAGCAATTTCTTCGTCTATTGCGCCAAAAAAGCAAATCGAATCAAAACATCTAATTTGCAAACTCTCATAAAACAATCTTTTAAATTCCTCTGTTTTACCAAGATTACGTAGAATAATGACAGGCATTACATTTTCCCAGTACTTTGGATGGTAAAGTATATTTTTCCAAGTGTGACAAACTCGAGACAGCATGCCTCGTTCTTCAGCAGAAAAATAGTAGAAAAACTTCGATAAAAATCGGTCATCCATGAACAATTCGTGGATTGTATCAGGTTGGTGCCGTCCAAAAAGACTTCTAATTTTTCGTGCTATGAGTGGCTTTGGGGAACGGATCACACGAGCACTCATCGCAGAACTTCCGTTTGAAACATGTTTATTTATATTAATTGATGTTTCACGTGTCGTTGAAATTGAAATATGATTTGTTGAGACATGCGTTGTCGTCTGTTGTTGTTCCTTGCTGAATCGTAATCCTCGGATTCCATTCGATAATTCCATGTATGCTTTTCGAATCGTTGACATTTTGAATTTAATTTCCGATTGAATATAAATAAGAAATTAACATTTGCTGTCATTATTCCATATTCATAGATTCTGCCAATACAAATTAACCGATCAATGGTTATTTATAAGTCCATTTTGTAGGAAACAGATATTATAAAATCATTACTCACGGACGAAAATAGATGAAAACTGATAAGGTTCTATAAAAGTCAGAATAAACAATTTTCCAATCACTACTCCACTGTAAGAAGAATTCCTTATTTTCGAACGTGAAGTCTTTGTTCCAGTATGATAATTGACGACTTGGATCGCTTCACTTGAAGCAAGCGTGGGATCGATGTTTAAAACTCGATGGATCAATATTCTAATGGATGATGGTTATATTAGCCATGAAGGATGCATTACTATATGAATAAAAGAAGCTGTGGGGGTTAACTCAACAAGACAACAATCAACTGAAGCAAGTTAACCAAAATAAGACATTTATATACAATAAAAATAATTTATTACTATATGATTTTAATTCCCCAAATCACAATTTGAAAAGGATAAATCTTATATTTATTTTATTTATCTTTAAAAGAGCAAGTGCTCAAAAGTCAAAATAATTTATTAAATTGAATGAAAAACAAAGAATAATCCTCTTTGAAAATTTGGTCAATGATTTAGATGTCAATGACTAAGATCAACTTTTAATTCAAGTAATGAGTGTAAATTTCAGGATTAAAACAATAAATGTACATTGTCGGAAAATATGAAATGTATAGTTATGTTTTTATTATATAAGATATGATATTTTTATTCCAATTAAAGGGCCCATGAAGAGCAAAGTAATTTATTACAATGATTTTTAGAGTTGTTAACTTACAATAATGTTGACATAAACCATAAATGTGAATTTAACTATTTCAGTTCTTAAATGTTAACCACAGCCAGATCAGAGTCATACACATAAAAAAGGAATAACAATATATATGTATTATTATAAACAGGCAAATATTCTCAACGTCTTAAATAAAACAATATCTATATATATACTATATTGATAGTTTTCTCAGTTCCAATCGTCATGTTGTATATGTATTGGTTCCCGTTAAAAATTTCGTAATGAAGCAACAAAATTTTGTACAAATAAACTCATCATATATAGATACCAGGATTGAAATTTGTATTTACGTCAGACGAGCGTTTCGTCTACAAAATACCCACCAGTGACGCTCGAATCCAAAATAGGTTAAAAAGGCCAAATAAATACGAAATTTAAGAGCATTGAGGACCAAAATTCCTAAAAGTTTTGCCAAATACAGCTTAGGTTATCTATTCAGGAGGTATTTAAAAAATTCTCGCTTCCAATTATTGCACCTAAATGTTTATTGCAAAACACTTGGCCGTAATTATTTTCACTTAACATGTACTATTACATTTCATTGTATTTGATGATGTAAACATTTTTTTTTATGAAAGTGCGTACCAATCTTTTATCGATTCTGTAACCTTATCGGATATACATGTCACATACGTATCTAAAGATCTGGTAAAGGTCGTGTATATGGGGCGCCGAATGGGACTCATGTGATTTTGTACAAAATTCAATTTTGTGATGACAAAATTCATTTTTGTCGTGACAATGTCGTGACACTGAAAAGTCAATTTTGTCAAAAAGGTATGCAAATATAAACATACAAAATTGACTTCGGTTACCTGATATGGAAATTATAACACAAAAGTCAATTGTGTGAGACAAGATTCAATTTTGTGAGACAAAATTGACCTTAGTGAAACAAAATTGATTTTTGTGAGACAAAATTGACTTTTGTGAGACAAAATTGACTTTTGTGAGACAAAATTGACTTAGTGAGACAAAATTGACTTTTGTGAGACAAAATTCAATTTAGTCAATTTTGTCTCACAAAAGTCAATTTTAGAACTATAAAGTCGTGCTTAGAGATTAAACACTTTTATTATAAGCTACATGTAAATGTTCCGGACCATATGAGTATCTGGACCATACGCGTATGGTCATGACCATATGGGTATATACTCATATGGTCCGACCATACGCGTATGGTCGGACCGTACGCGTATGGTCGGGGTAATCAACACGTATACTTTTAAACTCTTCATTAGGTGTGACCCTTCTGATTGTTACGTCACTAAAATGTCATTTTATGTATATTAAAAAAAAAAAACAGTTTCGCACAGTTAATATTTCTTACTATTTGTAAGTACAATTATAAAAAGATGCCAAAATTAAATGAACATATTGTACAAGGAATTTTATTGTTTAAAGTAGGTGACATCACCGGCAAGGATCATGATATTTTTTAAAGATCATGATATTTTTTAAGACATTTTAAAAGTAAAATATTAAAAGTGTATGTTTCTTTATTTTTTCTATTCTTTTTTTCTATACTTCTATTTAATCTTAATTATAAGACGGTAAAATAGCATTTAAGAACCATGAAATAGCCACTGTCTTTATCTAATTTGATCTGTGAAATTCATTTTACGATATTGGAGATCTAGAGTTTCTCAAAAACACCGTAGACACATCGGAATTGTCCGAGTCGATATCACTGCACGCAGCCAAAACAAGCAATCTCAGAAAAACTACATGTATGGTACCGTGTGAATTTCATTTTAAGTATACAAAAGCATACACGAATACAATTAGCGATGAAAACTAAGATCAATTGACTGTGGCATCAATATTTAATGTTTATGTAGCTTTTGACATGTAAAATTAATACATTTTTTTGTAAACACATTTGTTTTTAAGATAAAGTTTTTTGTATTATTTCTATTGTATATTTGAAAAAATACCTATATGGTCCAAATACTCATATGGTCCGGCCCGTTAATAACCAAACGAGTATAATACTCATATGGTCCGACCATACGCGTACGGTCGGACCATACGCGTATGGTCGGACCATATGAGTATACGCATATGGTCATGACCATACGCGTATGGTCCGAATACTCATATGGTCCGGAACATAAACACGATTCTAAACACATTGTATTGAGACCCGTTTAGACCAAAACATGTAAAACAAAAAGTGCACAAAAGATGTGTTTAAAACATATTTTTTTTGAAAAAAAAGTTTGTTTCCAGTTTTTAGAGAAAAAAACAATTGTTTTTGATACTGAAAAAAAAAAATTGTTTGTTTCCCCAGCTCAGCTGCCACTAAATGTAAGCTAAAATCCAGAAAAAAAATCCATAGCCCCCTCCAGAAAATCAAATGGTTGCTGCCTTATTATTCATGTAAACATAGTGTTTGCTATAAAAGATTATACCCCTCTCTTGGGACCTTATTTGAAATAAATGAATACCTTTTATTCTATCATAAAAGTAATGTTTTCTATAAAAACATATTGTAATTCGATTCATCAGACTCCTGTAAATTTGTCAAACCATTTAACTTACTCATTAGACCAATATAAACTTATAACAGTGAAATATGGTATATGGATTGATATATTCATCCTTTTATAAAGCTTTAATTAAAGGAGATAAAACTAACAAAAAAGAAGATATTCTTAATTTCATTGACAAAAGTCCACCTGATAAAGTACTAGATAAATTTCATAAGTTAATTTTAGGGGTAAAAACCCTCTTGTAATGTAGCTGCTCGATCTGAATTAGGCAGCTACCCTATTGATTGCTTTATAAAAAGACAAACTCTTCTTTTTCATGATAGACTTTTAAGGGAAGAAACTAGCCCCTTACTAAAAGAAACACTAAATTTGGCAAAAACTTTACATAATGCAGGTATTTATTCTTGGTACTCCTATGTAAATCATGTCAGAATTCAAAATGATTTAGAAATTGTTAACCAAAATAAGGGGAAAAAAAATAGGATAATATACAAACAAAATTTAGAAAACTACTATGAAAATTTATATTACGATAAAATATTAAATTTACAAGAGAATTAACAAACTCCAACTTTTAAAAAAAAATAAAAAAAGCTATAACTTTGAACCATACATTGTTGTACCTACTTTCTCAAAACTTCGAAAGTAGACAACTAATTTGTAAATCTCGAATAAGTGACCACTGTTTATTAACAGAAACTGGTAGATACAGGAAAATTTCCAGAGATTTAAGACTGTGTACATATTGTGATGTACTAGATGAGGAGTTTCATTTCTTTTTTAAATGTAAAAAAAATGAACAATTAAGAAAAGAATGTTTAAATGAAAATAAATATAATAATTTAAATAATATAGATAAATTAAAACATATCTTCAATCCTGAAATAAAACAGGACACTTGCAAATTAGGCTCCTTTTTAAAAAAAGTCACTAAGACTGAGGGCAGGGAGTCCTTGATATAATTTGAATCTCTTATATATATATAAATTGATTTAAAGAAAGACAAGGATGATAGTTCAAAGTGCCTGCATTGTTTAATATATGTAAACTGTATATTATGTATCCTGTTTTAAGCCATTCACTCCATTATGTCATATTTCCAGCTTCCTTATGATTTATCAATGAACAATGTTTGCTACTGGAGCAGGACGTTAAACATATGCATGTTTGTCATTTGCTAATTGTTACATTGTTTTTTGTATATTTCTCCATTTTTTCAAAATGTAAACTATTTGTTTTGATTGTGGCGGCCCAATTAGGTAAAATTATAGGTAATGTATTCTAAATCTATTTCAGAAAACCAAATACCGCTGGTTTCAAAAACAATTATTCTGGCATAAAACGTTTGGATACTGATTCAAAGTTGCAACTCTAAACTTACTTTTTCAGGTCAACCACACACATTATCGGTATTCCTTTGCTTTTCAATCCAACTTTTGTAGATTCATATAGTTCACCTCCTGTTTTTCTGGGGTAGCCCAATTCAAAAACATGAACTCTACCCTCTCATATCATTAGGGATCACATCCTAATCTGCAGACTGCATGGCCTCGTAAACCAGTGCATGAATCCAAACAAACATTCCAATTCTTTAGACATAATGTTATTGTGCAATTCCTATTTGACTTTTTTTATCAGAATGATTTCTGAGGTTTCCCATAAAAAAACAAGAATTTTGTTTTTAAAGTGGTATCAAGTTGGAAAAGTGAGCGATGAGTATTAATTGAGGTCAAATTGGAGCAACTATATGTAAAAGGTCCTTCTTTATTCCTAAACTTGACTTCTTTGGATACATTTCTCCAGGCGAGACTGATTTGAAGGCTGTATGGTTGCCTATAATTGCTGACACCCACTTCATTCATGTCATTTGAACTTTGGTGGATAGGTGTCTCATGGGCAATCATACCACATCTTATTCTTATCATGTAGAGAAGATATACTTTTTAATATAAAGATGATGATGGAATGCTGCTTAATGTGCAGTGACAATTATATGTAGATGCATATTCAGAACTTGTGAATTTATATGAATATTAACACCATCACACTCATTTCGTAATCCAGGCGAACTTGCTAGCTACCACATGGCAGACCATAGAGGCTGGAACTGCTTTAATAAGAAGCTATCGGATGATAATTATTCATATAGTATATGAAACATTTTACTTAAATATGCTAATAACTGACTATGCGATGTGGGCTTTGCTCACTGTTGAAGGCTGTATGGTGACCTACAGTTGTTAATTTTTGTGTAATTTGGCCTCTTGTGAAGAGAGGTCTCATTAGCTATCATACCACATCTTTCTTTTTTTTATAAACAATACTTTAAAATAACAGCTAAAAATTTAATTAAAATAAGCATTTTAAAGCACTCTCAATGGTTATAAAACCAGTGATATAGTCTCCATAAAGAAAGTCCTCCAGCAGTCACAGCTACGATATTTTGCAGCCATTTTCTTCGGGTGTCATCACGTCTTATTAGTATAACTGGGTTACTGCTTGACAAGTTATGTAACGGAAGTTTTTCTATATTCTTCATGCTAGTTTCAATTTGATATTTACAACAGGGATCATTTGATGACAAGGCATAAAGTCCTGCGGATAAAATGCTCAAAGTGGCTATCGGCAAATAGATGAATAATTTCTCACTCTTTGTGTACATCACAGAAAGGGCTATAACTCCAGAAACAACAGACACTTTGTGGAAGAAATTTCCCACTTTGATCCATCTTACAGTTAGTTCACCAACAAGATGTGGTTCAATGATAATGAATTTTGCTTTGGATTCTAACGCTGTTTCAAGTTCTTGCTCTGCCTCATCTTGTTGGTCTTCACTTCTGTCTTTGATAGTGATATACCTAGGAGGTGGCTGACTAAAATATAAAATGATTCTTATTACATGTATTACATCTAGAAATGTAATTCGGAATAACTACAATAAATGCGACTAAAACAATTTCTTTGAAAATTAAAGGAGCTTATATTCTCCACATGAATGTTTTAGTTTGTTTGTCTATACATACATAAAACATGTAAGAAGATGACATGGTATGAGTTGACAACTCTCCATCCAAGCCACAATATGTAAAAGTAATCATTATAGGTCAAATTACGGTCTTCAACACTAGCCTTGGCTAAACTAATTTCAGTAACTTGCTTTATAATGGCCACAGGTTTAACTGGTGGAGTATCCAGAGAACCCATCTTGTGTTGCCATCATGCAGGTTAATACACAATGTTTACCTGATCAGAGTTGTAAAGGCTAGTGGTCACTGTCAATGAACTGCTAAGACCTCACCATCAACACTATTGTACAAGCACAGCCACTTAAACTGTTATTTATTTAAAGTTGTCACTTAGTCTTACTGTACATGTTTCTTTTCAGTCTGTTACTTTCAAGAGTGCTAGGGCATTACAAATGTACATTACTCTAAGGTTCTTGGAAAACATGTATTTAATGAGGGGCGTAAGGGGGTATCTGCACCAAAGAACGCGAAATAACATTGCCATTTATGATGAACGAACAATTAAAAATGTCTTGCACGTTGATCTTTTTACAGATTTCAAGAAACACAACAAATAATGAACCCTTTTCACGGCTGCATATGAAATTAACATGGCAAAACATGTTTCATGAAAATAACCCTTTACCACCCTCTTTAATGTATGATATATTTAAGGCTACAAATTCAATTAATTGATAATCATTAACACACAGAAAATGTCAAACATTTCAAGTTTGAAAATAAATTCACATATATAGCAAAAGAGGGGGCAGGACCTTTTTTCAGACGCCATGATGGTCAGGTGTTTTTAAGCTTGGGATTGATTCTTTCGGGATCCGGGAATACTTTTTTTCGAATTTCGGGATGTCTTTCTTCAAATTCTGGCCTCATGATTTCATTTTTTTAAGCCCGGGATTTTGCGATCAGGACTCTTCCAACCCCCCCCCCCCCCCCCCCCCCCGTAAAACATAAAGTGTTAAGACATGGTACAATGATTTCCAATGACACACATATCCTGTATAAAGCAATTAATGCTAATTAAAACTCCCATTTAGCCCTCAACATGACAACATCCATTTAATGTGAATGAGCATAGTATATGGCA
This sequence comes from Mytilus edulis, assembly GCF_963676685.1. NCBI lineage: Eukaryota > Metazoa > Mollusca > Bivalvia > Mytilida > Mytilidae > Mytilus > Mytilus edulis. The sequence goes on from NC_092352.1 coordinate 75,849,761, forward strand.
ATGATATACTGTCACAACTGTAAATTATAACAATATTACCAAATTATATCCAAAACAAAGTCAAAGATTATTCCAGAGATTTATTGAACATTTTGTATATTTCTGATAACGAGTGATGTAAATCTAGTACTAGATTAAATTTTGCAAACGTTAGTATTTGAATAATTATTTGTATCAAGGATTTATTTTGCTGTAAAGATCTTTGTTTATACGGACTTCGCAGAAGCAGAAAAAAGGGGGAGACATGTCTCGAAACAAGCGCAGATGCAAGTGTTGATCCAATAGTCGGTCGTGCTTCTTGTATGAAATGAGATGGAAATATGTTTTTAAGAATGAAAATATGTTGGTGCTTTATAACAGCTATACGTAGTGAATGAATGAATGAGATAAAGTTAAATATTACTTTAAAAAGTCCGCCATCCGATTCGGTACGCCCTCTGTCGGTGAAGGGATAAATTAATGACTACATTTATTCGACCTTAATAAACTCGACCCTAAGTTTAAAAATAACAATGTTATAATTCAAATTGAATTTGCTATATTTTGTAATAAAAGTGTTATGACATAAGTTTTAGTTGTTAAAACCCAAGCAACCAATCCAAAAAAAATATAACAAGTCAATGAACATCTGAATTTTTTACATAATTTATATGCAATTAAAAATACTATATTGACAATATAGTATTTTTAATTGCATATAAATTATGTAAAAAATTTATATGTACTGAAGCAGCAAACTATTTTTTTAAAAATTGAAATATTTTTAATTGATATTGAAGAAAACCAATGCACCCTCCCCCTCCACCCAAAAAAAAAAGAACAATCATTGCCCGATTTGATTAATTTTCAGGGAGTAGCAGCTTGTATTTCAAAGGTTTTCAAATAAAAATATCAATAGTTATTATTAAATCCGTGCATTAAGCAAAATTTCCCGGCATACACTATGCAATATTAGCAGATTATAAAAGTCAATTGCAAGGAAACAACAATTCAACAACAAAATAAAGTCTTTGGAAACAGGTGTCTATTACAGTCAGTGGCGGATCCAGAAATTTTCATAAGTGGGGGCCCACTGACTGACCTATAAGAGGGGGCCCGCTCCTGTCACGCTTCAGTGATTCCCTATATAAGCAACCAAATTTTTTTCCAAAAAGGGGGGCCCCCCCCCCCTAAATCCGCCTCTGACAGTCTATACAAAATTCATATCTCTAAAGCATCCGAAATGTTTAAAGGCTTTAAAAAAGTGTACAAAATATTCAAGACAACAGACAAAGTATTTACAAACTGACATGAAATTATTTAACGAACTGACATGCTAATTCCCTAAAATAAAACCCCCCACCAGAAACATTTTTTTTTAAAGACAAACTATAGTTCAGTGTCATTTTTCACGTCTATCATATTTGTTTTTCATGAATTGTATTGTTTTAAATCATGCTGTTAGTTTTCTAGTTTGAATTGCTTCACATATAATACCAAGGATACTTTTACTATACAAATCCTTGGTTAAGGGCATACGATACAGTTATAGGGGAGGTAATGACCTTGCTAACGTAAATTGTTATTTTCGGGACGTCAAACTATGACTTATCAGGGAAAGATTCAGTTTTCGACTGATTTTATCATTCAAACTTGTTTAACTTGAACATGTTGAAAACAGGTTCATGGACCACTCTTATTTAAAATACCATTTGGTTTGATTAAGCGAGAAGATTATTTGTGCCAATTTTCATGAAAACGTAAATAGTGCAATTTTTTTAAAATTTGATAAATATACAGCAAAATATGACGTTTTTTCTACATTAATGAACATTTGATAAATATGAGTTATTTCTGAATAAAAATTTATAATTTTTTAGGATACTTATAAATACAGAAATTAAAAATTATTTAACAAAAATAATTTGTGTTTATCTTTTAAAACAAAAAAGTTATGTCTTTCTTTCGAAAGAGCAAATACGGTCACAAATCCGAATTTTGAGCAAACATACAAAATTTCGACCTCATTTTACTCAAAAGTTGCACATGAAGGTATATTTTTTATAACATATTTGATTTAATCAGGTAAAAAATAGTCTATATGGAAAGCTTTATAAAAATGTAAATACGGGATCAAAACTGTATCGTATGCCCTTAAAGGCTGTTATATGATTGCCTATAATTGCTAACATCCACTTCATTGGAACTTCAATGGAAATTTATCTGTATTCTCATAGGTAAGCATACCACATCTCTATTTTCTATATGGGTCAATGCTGTTGTCTGATTTAGAGTTTATTAAGTTTGCTTGGATAACTGTTTTTCCCTCAGTTTTAGTTTGTTTCCCCGATTTTGTTTTTTGTCCATAGATTTACGATTTTTGAACAGCGGTATTCTACTGTTGCCTTTATTTAGATATGATCTTATGCTCATATGACAAACCAAGTTTGGATTGGTAAACTTGGTAATAGTAGAGAACTGCCTGTTATGTAAGGTGATTAGTTGTTGACAGTTTAACATTATAGTGTGCATTATTTATTCCATTGGGACTGTTTGATTTTATTTGGATTTGGACAGTCGTTGACAAAGACATTCTCCAACTATAGGTCCAGAGATGAATGATGCTTCCAGAAACATATCATACACACAAAATTAAGTATCAAACATTATTTTTATCTGTTTCTTTAGGTACCAGAGTTTATAGTTATTTAGTTATTCTATTCAATTTTGTGGTATGTGTATGTGCTCCTCATTAGAAGGATGAAGTTACAGATAAGAAGAAGGTATATTTTCTTTAGTTTAGTTCACGTACTTGATGCCAGTTTTTATATTTTAAAATGCTGACATAATTACATGACCTTTGAACTTGTTCACCCTGTTGAGGTCAACTTCAGATGTTCATTGACTTGTTATATTTTTTTTGATTGGTTGCTTTGGTTTTAACAACTAAAACTTATGTCATAACAATAATTCATAAATAAGTAATGAAAAAGATCTGCATATAACAAAGAAAATTTTCATGAAAGATAAGTTACAAACTTATATCTGATACATTTGTTATTTCTAACAATATTTAAAAAAAACAACTAATTAAAAGATTGATACTATGATAAATAATATTTGGTTTTGTTCAAATTAAACTTCTATTGGTTGCAATAAATCATTTCGTTTGAGGTGTATGGCTACAGTTTTCTGCAATTTAAAGTACCTTGCATTTGTATACAACTCTATAACGAGTCTCTTGGAGGGGTAATGCAAGTCAAAATATCTGCCCCTATCAAACTCTTTTTTCAATGCCATTCCCAGTGTTCCTACTTAATAGAACCTTTGTCTATATTATTTTTGATCTTGTATAGATGAAATGGAGATTGAATACATGAATTAATAAATCAAAGGATCTTTACAGTGAACAAGACCTTTTAAAAAAAAATTAACTATTTTTTTCATTCTTTTTTACATGATGCGTACTATACGACTGCATACTATACACGGCCAATTACAGTACCTTTGTTTTCACAGAAACAACTACATCACATGAAAAATGGTTTTAGAAAATTTAAAGACAGTTTCATGCTAACAAAGTTGAATAATACTTATAATGAAAACTTAAAGATATTGTTTATTTACTTATTGTTAGAACAGTAGTTATAATAACTTGCATTCATTTTTTACAGTAAAACCTGTATGGCCTTGCATGTGTGAAAATTCTTACATATACATAATGAATTACAGTAAAATCAATCATTTTTTTCATAATCTTTTTTTCCAGATTTAGCTCTTGATTTCATCAACTTAAAAAATAAATTAGGTACAATTGTTCTTAAATAAATAGCTATTTTGTGATGGACAGGAGCTAATATGACTTCATTCTGTTCAAATTCTACTGCTGACAGGATCTTCTCTGCAACATATGATGGCGCCATTCCAGATTGTGTGGTCTTATCCATTACTGAAATAATACACAAAATTGTACACATAAATCATATTGAAAAATGATTAAAAAGACATGTTTGGTGTAAGTCAATGCTGAAAGCAACAAAATCATTTTAAGGCATCTAGAAATTTGATATTGGATAAAAGATCAAAATATAATAGACAACTTTTCGAGTTTGTCCTTCACTGGGAAAAAATTCTTCAATTATGCTTCCCTCTATGACGTCATTTACCAGATAGAGGGGATCGCCTGTATCCCTCCACTATTGATACTCATAAAGCGTCTTTGTGATCCTCATTGTGCAAGATAAACTAGAAATAAGGTTTTTTTCTGTAGAAATTCACAATTCCCTAATGACAGCAGTGCTGATTGTCAATTTGCTAAATAATTTGTGCAATATAGCATCATAGTTTTCTAATCACTCGCTCAACATTGGAACGGAAGTGACGATGCCCCTAAACGCACAAATGATGTTCACTAAAACCAAAGTTTTTGACGCAAATGCATTCTCATGTTAATCAATCAAGTTTTCTTTGTTGTGTTTTGCATTTGCAGAGGAAGATGTCTGCTCCCCCTTTTGTGGTTGATTATATAAGGAATTAATGAAGCATGACTGGAGCGGCCCACCTCTTAGGCAGGAAATGGTCTCCCACTTAAGAAAATTTCTGGATCGGCCACTGTTTTTGTGTACTGTCTTTTGTCCCTTACTTTTTTAGCAATGACAGTGAGTTCATTTTCAATTGATTATTTTGAATGTTCCTTTGGTATCTTTCGCCTCTCTTTGTCATTTGTGAAAGATTGACAATAGAGCAAAATATGGATAACATTCACATTGAATCTTAATATTTGTGTTATATTTAAGTCTTTATATTCAAATTCAAATTCTTTATTTCCCAATCACAGGGCCCTTTCAGGCATTACTAAATTTAACACGATCATTCACACTTTCATACCAATCTTTCTCACTCCGCTCGCTCTGATTATATTAATTAGATACATTACATTAGCAGTGTTCTCCCCATTTTTAGCGCCGCAATTTTTTTGCTATTACAATTTCCCGCTGTTCTATTGCACTGACGGCAGTGCTATCCATCGCAAGCGCGTCTCTATATTTTTTTCGTAATTTTCGTAATTTTTCAAATTTCCCGCTTATTTTCACTTCTGATCACATGATCAACTAATTTAGAACATACACATAAGTCATTGATCATAAGACTATGATAAGAGCATCATTCAATTCCAGTTAGCTTGATAAACCATGTTCTTTTTGTTTACAGAATGATGGACAGAGGTAAAATATTGTTCCTTAAGGGGTACAAAAATGAAAGACATGAGGAAACTACATACGTAACAAACAAGTATCAGCAGAAAAATAGATAAACTTAAACTTACGTCCATATTTTGAGCCATCTCCACAAACAGCATTCTTAGACAGATTCGTTTGAATGTATGCAGGACTTACTACACATACATGTATATTGTCAACTTCTGCTCTCAAAGAATCACTGAAAGACTGTATTGCATGCTTTGAAGCTGTGTCTAAAAAGAAGTCATATTTAGCACATTATTATAAGTTTTTACTAAACCAACAAGGGGATAAACATAAACCTGAATCGGAATACATTTGTTCCATGCAAAAGGAAGACATAATGTATGACTTTAATTAAGTTGCCAACCATCAATCTTTTTTTTTTTTATTATATAAATCCAGCGGATAATGACCAACCTTATATAGAAAGGGTTCTCTTGAAATGTTTTTTTTTTCAATCCCTCACCAAGTCTGTATAATGGCATGTTAATGTAAAGCACAAAAAAAAACTAAATGGGGAATGTGTGCATTGGACACAGATGATGTCCCCCTTTGCATATAATGTTATAAAGGGACATAACTCAAGAACTGTGAAAGTGATACTACCCAAATTTGTACTTCATCTGAGTTTTTTCGTAATTAGCATTTGTATACGTTTCGTTCCATTTACTAGTAGTTGAGGCAAACTTAAATTACAGAACCAAAACAAAAAATTCAGCAAATTTCTATTTGTTATGGGGCATAACTCTAGATTAGTAAAAGATATGCTAGTAAAGTTCAATCTTGACATGTGTTTTGTGGTAATAAGCATTGTGTATAATTTTCATAACATTTGGTTGAGGCACACTAAAGTTTAAGAGAACAAAAACAAAACAATCAGCATTTTTCCATTTGTAAAGGGGCATACCAAAATTCAAACTTGATCTGTGTTTTGTGGTTATAAGCATTTTGTAATAGTTTCATAATTTGGTTGGAGCAAATTAAAATAAGATTATAGAAACTAATTTTTGGATGTATGGACATACATACAGATGGACAAGGGAAAAACTTAATGCCCCCTCAGCTAAGGTGGGGCACATAAATAAGTGTAAATATTTTTTTAATGGTTTTAAAATATACCCAACCAGGTGCTCTGCAGGGTGCAACTTTATACGACCGCAGAAGGCGAACCCTAAACAGTTGGGGCAAGTATGGACACAACATTCAAGCTTGATACAGCTTTGAATTTGGATTGCGATCAAATTTTTGACATAATATGAGTTTCTGACACAAAACAAATGTCAAGATCTTACAAATTTATTGCGCAATAGTGTGCAATTAAGGATTTCTTTGGAATTTGAGAAATTTGAAGAAAGAAAAATGAAAACAACTACCACCACCCCCTTTTTTGCAATTAGTCCAAAACCTGACATTTCTTTATACATAATATACAAGCAGTGTAAGGGAGGTTAATCGGAACATACACAACATTGTATGTTAAATGTTTTAAAATTACCTCCCTTACCCTGCTTTTAAATTGTCTTAATTGTCCATTGACCAGAAATAACTAGTTTTTCCTTCTTTTTTTGCCCCTAATTCTGAAACTTTTTGAGCCATAACCTCCCCAAAGTCAATACTAACCATCCCTTTATGGTATGGAAATTTGTGGTTTAATTTCAGAGAGATTCATACACTTAAACATAAGTTATTGTTTGAAAACTATAAAAATGTTTATTTAAGGCCCCCTTTTTGGCCCTTAATTCCTAAACTATTGGGACAATAACCCCTAAAATCAATCCCAACCTTCCTTTAGTGGTATTGAAATTTATAGAGATCCATGCACTCAAACATAAGTTATTGTCTGTAAACTAGAAAAATGCTTCTTTTTAGCCCTTTTTTCCTACATCTTCGGAAAATTAACCCCAAACTGAATCCCAGCCTTCCCTGTGTTATATGGAACTTGTGGTACAATGTCAGAGAGATCCATACAGTTGCACACAAGTAATTTTCTTGAAACTAGAAAAATGCTTGTTTTTGCCCCTTTTTGGCCCTTAATTCCTAGACTATTTGCCCAATAACCCTTTAAAATAAATTCCAACCTTCTACTTAAAGTAATAAACATTGTGGTACAATTTCAGAACAATTGGAATACTAATCCACATCTTTTTGTCCTGAAACTAGTTAAATGCTGTTTTTGGCCCTTTGGGCCCCTAATTCCTAAACCTTTGGGACCATAACCCCCAAAATCAATCCCAAGCTTCCTTTTGTGGTTACAAACATTGTGTTAAAATTTTATTGATTTCTTTGTACTTATTCAAAAGTTATTATCCGGAAACAATCAGTCTTCGGACAACGCTGACGACGACGAAGACGATGTGATACCAATATACGACCAAAGTGCTTTTAATTTTTGTGGTTGTATAACAAGAGGCTCTCAAGAGCCTGAATCGCTCACCTGGTAAACAATGCCTTATTGAACATATTGAACCATGCCAGGCAAACATGTACAGCTAACAATTCTTCAATATTACAAATATATATGACTTACTGTTTATAAATAAAGAAAATGAGACCAAAACACAAACACTTAAAACTTAGCAATGGACTGTGAATTAGGTCAAGTTCAAATAAAACCTGCTTAACCGACATATAGATCATAAAATATTTTCATACACCAAATATAGTTGACCTATTAATGCATAAAGTATTAAAAAAATAGACCAAAACTAAAAAAGTTAACTTTGAGCCAAAAACTGCATTTGACCCCTATGTTCTATTTAAAGTAAGGGCGGCCATGTTTTTTGACAGATCAAAAATCGAAGCACACACTTTGTGCAGGATATTCTAAGGAACTATCATGCTAAGTTTCATCCAAATCCATTTAGCAGTTTCAGAGGAGAAGATTTTTTAAAGTTAGCAAATATGATGAACAAATTGTGAAAAATTGTCATTAAAGGACATTTACCCCTTAAGGGGTCAATTGACAATTTTGGTCATATTAACCTATTTGTAGATCTTACTTTGCTGATCATTTTTGCTGTTTACAGTTTATCTTCATCTATAATATTCAAGATAATGACCAAAAACTGCAAAATTTCCTTAAAATTACCAATTAAGTGGCAGCAACCCAACAATGGTTTGTTTGATTCATCTGAAAATTTCTGGGCTGATAGATCTTGACCTAATGAACATTTTTACCCCGTGTCAGATTTGCTCTAAATGCTTCCGTTTTTGAGATATAAGCCAAAAACTGCATTTGACCCCTATGTTCTATTTTAAGTAACGGCGGCCATGTTTTTTGACGGATCAAAAATCGAAGCACACACTTTGTGCAGGATAATCTAAGGAACAATCATTTTAAGTTTCATTCAAATCCATTCAGTAGTTTCAGAGGAGAAGATGTTTGAAAAATTGTTAACGACGACGGACGCCAAGTGATGAGAAAAGCTCACATGGCCTTTTAGGCCAGGTGAGCTAAAAATATAGTACATACTGCTAAATGTTCATGATTATATTCAACATGAGCAAAATGATTCAATTCAAAAGTGGCTTTTAGAAATTCCATCCCCTTGTTTTTGTAACAAATAGATGACAAATGTTTTAAATTTAGATTCAAAATTTGCAAATATTCTATGATTCAAGAATAAGCGGTTATAGATGTCCCATTTTTTTCTGTTTGAATAAGATGAGAATTATAAAAAAGTTTCTGATAAGGATGGACCACATCATGTAAATAGTTCAAATTCATTTCTATATATATTATACAAATATAGCCTTTGTATGAGGTCGATACAGGGATATATGGTCGATACAGGGATATATTGACCTGAAAGAAGTATATTGACTGAGGACGAAGTCCGAGGTCGATATACTTCTTTGGGTCGATATATCCTGTATTGACCTCATACAAAGGCTATATTTGATATATTATTAATTTCCGACCATGTTTGTATCAAAATCGTCATTTAGGTTTGTTGAAACGTTATAGATATTACATTGTCCCCTTGACAATAACAACATATTAGTTGTTATTTCATTTACTTTTTTTTTTGGACATCTTATGTATTTGAAATTTTTTTTTCGTCAAATAATCGATCACAGATATCATTTGTTTCAAAACGTTAAACAATATCCTGAAATTCATTACATGACGTCACAAAGTATATCGGTTTTTAGATATTCTAAAAATAACCGTGCAATATGCTTTTCGCCGGTCAATATGCTTTTTGCTATCCGCCGTTTTCTCTCTACCTTCGAAAATATAGTTTAACATGTGACTATCCCTAAACGAATCAAATTTGTTAAAATATACAAATTAATAATATGATCATATATCTTTTTATTTCATGATTACATTTCTTTAGAATGCTTGATTTCTGATTGATATTTATTTTTTTGTGTTTGACTAGCTCCATATTAAGCTTTCTACTGTGTAGAGATTTGTGAACTTTTGTTGTTCTTTTGTCTTCTCTCTCATTTTTGCCTTTGTGTATATTTTAATTGAAGATTTATTATTGCTGCATAGGTGGTTATGGAGAGAATATGTATAGTAGGTTTGGTATGCCCATTCATTCATCTTTACATGAATAAAATATTTGTTAAAGAGAAATAAATGACTTACATGCAGATCTATATGGTATAGCAAACTTGCCCTGGATACTACTGATGTTAACTATAGATCCATTCTGTTGGGATTTCATGTAAGGTAACACAGCTGTAATGTAAGTTAGAATGTCAAATTTATTAGTTAAAGGATGCCAGATACAAACTAGAGGCTTCTAGAGGCTTAATTAGTTCACATAGGCAAAAACATAATGCCACAATTAAAATAACTCGAATAATTCAAGCCGTTACCGTCTCTGATTCTCTCCACCTTTCATTGTAGTGATCGATAGGGAGCGCAATATAACGACTGGATTATTCGGGTTACAATTAAAACAAGACTCCAGAATTTGTTTTTCTTTGTTGTATAACTTTCAAATGTTTTATCATTATTCTGCAGAAACTAGGGTGCCATTTGTCTGTTCATTGACATTGGGTGATTTTAATACCAGCATTTGGTATGTGGTAATCTGATAAATTAGCAAACAATAAATGTCTGTATGTTATGTGACTAAATAAAACAAACGGATGCCCAACTTGAGATATCATTTACTATGTTCAGTGGACTGTGAAATTGGAATAAAAACTCAAATTTGACATTAAAATAAGAAAAATCATATCATGGGGAACATGTGTAAGTTGATTGGAATTCAACTTCATCAAAAATCTACCTTGACTTTAACCCAAAGCGCGACTGGTGGACAGAGGTACTGAAAGACAGACCAATGGATGCACAGACCGAAAAACATAATGCCCCTAGGTGTGATATAAAAAGAACAACACCTAGAAGGTCAATTAGGGGTTCTTATAAAACTGACTTCATACCTTTTATGAGAGCTATTTGGGCAAAATAATTGACCGTCATTAGTTTGATATCTACATCTAGACTTGTGTCTTCTATCTGACCTCTATAACTCAGACCAGCATTATTTATAACGATATCAATATAACCATGAATTCTCACAGCATCAGCCATACACTGAGGAATACTGGATAATTTCTCCAAGTCTAATACTACTATCTCTGCTGGGTAAGAGGATGGTACCTATATAATGATCGAAAAAGATACATTAATAGTAACATTTAAAAAGTTGAAAAAAATATAAGAATGGTATAGCGGGTCTGGAGTACTAAATTATAATCCTGGTACCTTTGATAACTATATAGGCTAATTATTTATGTATCACACTTTTGTCAGGTTTATGGGTGAAGAAAGAAGTTTATTCTTCCATGGTTTTAACAACATTGAAAAAGTTGAATACAAATGGTTTCTTGTTTGCTCACATCCTGGTACCTTTATTCAGTGGTTGAAGAAATGCACATTTCAACAGCTTTAATCCTTTCAGCAATTGAATGCATTATTATTTCTTTCTTGATTTACTCAAAATATAATTGAGATATTGATAATCAACATAGGACGTATGTACTGGTATTACATCTATAATTTTGTAACAAATAAAACTCATTTTATAAACAAAACAAATTTAAAAGATTGTAAAAAATATCTACATGGCTTCACCTCCTACACAGGTTATATATATTGCGGCGTTTTGCATTTGGGCCGATCTGCATTTCATTTGCGCCGATTTTTTTTTCCTCATTTTTACAGGTAAATAACAGGTAAATTACAGGTGAAATGATATAAGAAGATGTGGTATGAGTGCCAATGAGACAACTCTCCATCCCAGTAATGTTATTTTCATTTATCCTTAAAGACCTCTTCCGTTAGCCAGTTGTACATATGTTATGAATTGTCAATCATAACATGTATAAAACTGTTGTTTCCTGCTTAAAATCAAGAAGTAAAAAACTAAGATAAAAGCCCTTTGTTTATACTTAAATGACGAATTAAAAATATATGTGCAGCATTCAAATCCACAAAATCGGAATACAGTCAAATCATAAATCTGTTCTTGCCGAGTATGTTTAGGCAACACATCTAATATATTCCTTTCTTATGATTTCGCATCTTCTATATTTGGCGAATTAGTTGACCGTTATGGAATGTGTACTTGCACGTTGTCTAAGAATGTATGACATTTGTCATCAGAAGGAGCGGAGCGTCAGACAATGTCAAACGTGAAGCAGTCATCGATTTCATTTAGGGAAAGGAATGGTAACCTGAAACATTGGGATAGCCATTTACCAATTGCAATGTCACTTGATTTGTCTTTATACTCTGTGCTCAACCAATATAAAAGTATAAACTTACCTGTAACTTACCTGTAAATCCAATTAGGAAAAAATATAAAATCGGTGCAAATGAAAAAATGAAATCGGCGCAAATGAAAGAATGAAAATTTTCAAAATCGGCGCAAATGTCATACGCCCGTATATTGGTGCAGCATGATTTTTAATTCAAGGTAGTGACATAATGCAAAAAGAGAAAAACATTTGTAAGGGTTCCGCGGAACCCAGTGTCTCGCCTACTCTTTCTGTTAATCGCAGGCTCAACAAAAATGAGGAAATAAATCAAATATTCCTGTTGATATTATCTTTAAATTGTAAGAAGCTTCTGTCCAAGTTTGGTAAAAATCCAGGATAGTTTATGAATCTCATACTGTTTAAAAACTTTTAACTGCAGACTAAATGTAATGTTAACTGGAAGAAAACTAAATTTCCTTCTAGATACTAGCTTTTGATTATAAACAAGCTTCTGTCCAAGTTTGGTACAAATCCAAAATAGTATAAGAAAGTTAAATTTAAAAAGCTTAACTACAGAGTGAATGTGTTGTTTCCTGGTAGAAAATCTAAGTCCATTTAAAAGTAAAATACGTAAAAAATGGAATTTTATTTTTACAAAATTTACTTCTGGATACTATCTTATGATCATAAACAAGCTTCTGTCCAAGTTTGGTACTAACCCAGGATAGTCTAAGAAAGTTATTAAAATTTTAAAAATTTTAACCACAGAGTGAATATTTGTGGATGCCTCTGCCGCCGCCAACGGTGGAATGTAGGATCGCTTAGTCTTGCTTTTTCGACTAAAGTTGAAGGCTTGACAAAAACACTTCAAGAAAAATTGTTACCTTAGCATTTGCCAATTCTTCTGTGAGAGCTCGTAAAGCTTCCTTGTTCCTTCCACATAATAAAACTCGACATTTTGCTTGATGAAAAGCTTTGGCACATGCTTAAAAACATAAAATGTATTTATCAATTAAAGTATTCCCTAAGATACACATTTTTTTTTCTATCAGTATAAAATTCACTGCGATTTAAACAAAAAATGAAAGGCAAACTAGCCATTTGGATTTATTACTTTTTTATCAGTCAGTATAATGAATGTTTCAAAACTAATTTGGTTAAAGCAAATCTGAGAATTTCATACCACTTTCAAAAAAAGCACAAATTCATTTTTTTTCCTTTCTATTCTTCCAGTTTCATTCAAAATCGAAACATCAATTAGACTTGCATTCTTAGCCTGCCCACCATTTAGTTGGTTTTGACAAGAAAGATATCTTTTGCACAAAATGTGTTCTCATCAAGGGAGATAATTAAACCTGATATATAACTGCATATACATGCAACTCAAAATTAACACTTAGTTATTTGAAACTACCAAAAAATTGAGAATATAAAGTATTTCCTTTTTCTTTTTTCTAAAATTCCTCAATCTAAATAATTTCCATAAAAAAAACATTATTTAATAGATTTATTTTTATCTAATTTGGCAAGAGAGAGTTGCTCTGCATACAATTAAAATGTATTAAGTTTTAAACCCAATATATCTTGAAAACCAGAATGGTGAGTTCTATTTTTTAAATTGAATTTTAAATCTATATTAATTTGGTTTATTCCTTGAATGCCATCATCTTCTGATCTACCGACAATTTACCTGAAAAATTATGTTGGCATTCGAGGAATAGGTACTAAATTTGTAGTAGTTATCACAACAAAAGTGCATGCTTATCAAAACAGTCACATTAATTAACAGATAGGTAAATTCCAGGTAGCTTAATCAAATGGTCAGTAATCCTTTTGCGCCAATTACTGTTTTTCAGGGGTATCATTTGCGCCAATTTTTGTTTTCCAAATGTAAGAAATGAATTCAAATGCATTAGACAGTCAATGTACAGAGAGAATAAAACGTATTGCTTTGCTGAATATTTAATAAAGATATACATAAAGAGAAGAAAATAGAAGCTTTTGCTGATTATGTTTTAGATACATATGTTGATGACACAGTTCTTTGTTCCTACCATACATATGGGATTTATTATTATAAGAATTATTATAAACTGTTTTATGCATTTCAACCTTCAATGTCTGTGTTTTTGGATATTAAAGTCAAGTTAAAAGCTACTACATACATTTAATGTGGAAGTATCCATGCAGCAGCAGTAAGAATAAGATATGTTTCAGAAAAGGAAACATTTTTAGTGTAAACTGCAGGTTCCAAGTCCGAATATAGGAGTAGGGAAGTAATTTTTCTTCTAATTGGCACAATTGTATGTTTTGTTTTTGGCGCATATGATACCATGTAATTTTAAAACATGTGGCGCGAACGTAGCATTGGAGAAAAAAGTTGTGGCGCAAAAGGACGCATCTCTCCCATCAAATGCATGTTTGTCAAATTGTTGAAAATTATTTTTTGCTGTTACTGTTTGAACCAATATGATCTTCTCTTAAAATAAAACTTTGAAAGACTCTTTGGACTTTGATGCATTTTTCAATATTTCTATAGTTGTGTGTGCTGTAATACATCCTCCCATATTATTTGATGGAATTTCTTGAAACTTTATTTCTTGTTTTAGATTACAATACATGTAGTTTATTTTGTCCAGTTGTTCATCATATTTTTCTTGGTTATAATATTGCACCCTTCTTTATATATTGTTCAGGTGTTAGTTCTGTTGACAACTCATTGGAATTCTTGCTACCCTATGTTATGGATTTTCTTGATTTTTTTTTTAGAGTTGTGGAAAAATGCACTACATATGTGATTGGATAACAATTTTTATATAATTCCTAAAGCAATTTTCACATTTTAGTCCATTACAAGTATTAAGTTTAATTAATTGTTCAATTGAAAAGTTCATATAGTTCATATCAACTAATAAATTATTTAAAATGATATGGAATTAAATAAATCTCTAATATCCTTTTATTAGTTTGAAATTATTGTATTTAGCTAGAATTTCTTTAATATTTCTGATGTGTCTATGTTAATATTCATTTCCATTCCAAAACATTTATTTTCAATATAAAGTAAAAAAAAATTGAAATAAACTCATCATAGATACCAGGGTTTAATTTTGTATTTACATTTTCTTTATTTCTTTTAAATTCATAATTATAGTTCTAACCCCAAAATCTACTATTTTTTCCTTATCAAAAAGTAATAAAATGTTGCAATTTTATCTTAACTTAATTTTAGCTCTTTACCCAAAAACTTATTGTATATGAATTCTAGCTTCTCTACATTTAAAAATATGAATAGTAAAAGTCAAGGACTTGAAAACATTACTATAATCTTTTGAAAAGTTTAGATTTTCCCTTTTATTTGTGTTGTCAATGGTTGTTGCAATATATATATATATATATATATATATTATTTTAAGGGTCTTATCCTATTTCAGGAAAAATATTAACATAAAAGTTTTTAAAGCCTTAAAATTCAGACCAAAAATATTTTGTTGAACTTGCAACATAAGAATGGGAGATAACTCTTGAACTTTTGTTTATCATTTTAAAGACCAAGAAGCTGTGTTAAAATGATCTGATATTTTACAGTAAAATAATTACCTTTCCCAAGACCTGAGTTTGCTCCTGTAATTAGGACAACTTTTCCCTGGATGTTCTTCTTTTTCTTGTATGACATCATCATGTACAAAAATACCAGAAATCCCAAAGGAAATCCTATGTAGCTCCCTATAGTATTCAGTGACATTATTTTATAATAAGCTAAAAAATAGAAAAGGATAAAAAAGTGTCAAGATTAGAGTAATGTTAAATAACACTTTGATTGTATAGATATAAATGTTGAATATTTTATTCACAAATTATAATGTATTAAAATTCAGGTGGTACAAAACACCTCGACTAAAATTTATGCGCTTCTTTTAATTTTCATAAAATTTTAACAAAATATAAACATTGACCATTTGACAAAAATATAAAAAATTTCAAAAAACTTGTACCACACACTTCATTGGATATATAAAGCAGTTTGACAAACACTAATTTTTATCATTGAGAAGCCTTATACATCCTTACCAATGGATAGTGATTAAAATGTTCAGCTGATTTTTACTGAGTTATCTCCCTGTAGTGTTATGTACACCTTAAGGATGTCATCAAATAATCAAATGCCCAAGATTAAGATGTTTTTACAATAACAGTTTAATTTCAGAACATTCAATGAACCTTTTGCAAAGAATACAATATTTTGGATAAGTCATCATAATGGAAGCATTTATTAGAAAATTCAAGATTTTTCCTTTTCTTCATGTCATAGCAAACTATACATTGCATGGATGTTGACATATTTTGGGACACATCTGAACCTAAAGGTGTTTTCTTCTCACTGAATCCGAACATAAAAGAATTTTGTACTTCTCATCATAATGGTTTTTTTTTATCTCTTGCTACATTTAGATAAATAGATGTTCAACTGTGAAACACAATTTACATGATTTAAAGCAATTAATTGTACCAAAGTTGAATTAAAACACAGAATTTCTAGGATGTAATTAGTGTCCTTTTGTTAGTCTGTTGGTCTTTTTCTTTTTTAGCCATGTGGTTCTCAGTTCATTTTTTACTTCTGAGTTTAAATGTCCCTCTGGTATCTTTCGCCTCTTCTTTATCTTGTCATAGCCATTGAAAGCTCACTATACAGTATGGGTTTTCTCATTGTTGAAGGTCATACTGTGAGAAATAATTGATTATGGCCTCATCATTTGAACTCTGTTGGAAAGTTGTCTCTTTGGCATTCATATAACATCTTATTTATAAATTGTACATAACTCTTAGTTTTTCTATGCTGTTGGGTTTCTGTCTCATAAAGAGGTACTTCATGGTTCCTTTAATTCATCATTTGTTTATATCAAAAAACATTTTTCTTATTATAGTGACATGCATGTGCACGTATCTAATAGCAGTTTAACAAAAAACAAATATATATATATATATATGTTATAGAAACAATAAAATACACCCAACACTTTGAGCCTATAAGTCATTTTCAAAATCATCATTTTCATGATAATGTTTTACTTTTATCATGGATTCTAATCATGAATACATGGATGCTCATAATAAAAAATATAAAAAATAAAAACAATTACTTACACTTCAAATTTGGTTGCATGAAAACTTATTTGATCTTTTACATTATTACGCCATCACCATTTTCTAAGCATCTTGCCTTTTAAATACAACGTATCACAAATCTGTCAAAATTTAAAAAAATTACAAAGTTATTTTAATGTTCCCTTTATTGCAGGAAATAATCCTTAGTGAATTAGTACTGTGATTGAGTACTGGGAAATACATTAGGGGGGGGGGGGGTTAGGAGGGGTCCTGATCCCGAAATCCTGGGCTTAAAAACACGAAATTCCGAAATCCCGGGCTTAAGAATACGAAATCCTGAGGTCCCGAAATTCGAAAAAAAGAAATCCCGGATCCCGAAAGGGTCAATCCGGAAATCCCGAGCTTAAAAACACCCAATCCCGGAGTCCGGATAAAGGTCCAATACCCCACCCATACATGTAATTAGAAAAAAGTTGACAATTTTAATTGTATATGTCATAAAGAAAAAAATGAAATTGCTGTGACCTGATTTCTAACAAGGGATGAAGAGGATATTTAACAGTGCAATGTAGGTATAAAGAAATTGGATATCATACGCTTCTAGTAGACTTTCAAATTAACGCACATTAGGACTCCCCACTTTTTAAGTCACAATGCTAAAAGTCATTAAAAATCTATGTTTGGTTTATTCACAGATATCGGAAAATTTCATAAGAAATATGGGCATCTCAGGCTTCATTGTTGCTGGACAATCTTTGAGATGGCTAGATACCTTATTATTGATACTGATAGAATTTCTGATTCCTGAGGTTTATGAATTTTGAAGTGCTTTTTTCATATACTATCAACTACCAAATTGATCAAAGCACATTTTCTTAAAAGGTAATGGCTACATAGGCTCATAGTTTACAAAATACTGAGTATGTTATTTTTGTGTTGTCAAGTTGCTGTCAAATAATAATTTATCAGTACGATTTTGTCCTTTCCAAAATTGAAGCAAGATTGCAACATTATGTTATTCAAATCAACGGATAAATTAAAGACAAAAACTATTAAAAAAGCATGGTTTATGTGGATCAACACTGCTTTTTCACAGAAAGAATGTATTGTTTACATTTTGTACCTTGCACATGGGATGAAACGGAAGCGGAAATTTCAAACGGTATGCGCAAATGATTACTAAAACAAGGAAGACTGCGCACCAATCTTTGTTGTTTTGTGCAAGGAAACAAATGAAAATGAAATAGGTGTTGGTCGACTATGTCGATTTGTGAACATTTAAATGACTATAAATCAATTCATGGAACAAATGCATATCGATTAATCCATGCATATTTCGTAGCTTGCCCGTCGGCTGAAGCCAGGCGACGAAAGGTGACTAAAAAATTATATCCCCCATCGACTGAAATGAGATCATTTATAAATTATATCCTGCAAAAAAATCTCCCCATACCTACAACAACTGAATCGAATCATCTTTCATAAAAAGGAATAATATGGTTTTATACAATAAAGGCTATTCTTCTGAAAATGTTAAATGGATGGATGGGGTCTTTCATTTCTGTTGTTTATTTAATTTTTTTCTAAGCTAGTTGGTGTTAAACAATATTTTTGATTTCTCCAAAACATATTGATAAGTTTCTGCAAAATGTTAAAATATGAGGGTTATAATGGGGGTACCTTCATGAAGAATAATGACAAAAATTTCTGCTAAATGATGTTAACCGTAAATTTTGGTACATGATGATATATTGTACACTTTCTTTTGGTCGACAAAAATCAACTGATTTTGACGAATCAAGATAATTGTTTTCCAAAAATAGCGGTAAAGATAATTATTATTACAAACCTGGACGAATCAGAAAAATTTGAAGTATCACGATCAGGATATTTTGATGAATCATGGTAAAATGTAAATCAATTTGTTGCTACGGTAACCGAAAATGACTGTTTGACGACTGAAGTTAAAGGGCATTAATACGGTTAAATAACATTATATGACAAAAATTAGTAAATGAATAGAACGCAATGCTCCAAAAGTAAAATAGACCACTTTCGATTTCAGACACTGTAACTTTCCATGAACATTTCCTATCTTGATGCTTTCTTGTTGGCATCACTGTAAGAATCACTTTCACAATACGGTGAATTACACAGATTTACTCTAGGTCATACAGTGTTACAACTCATTGATAAAAAAAAACATCTTGAGATCAGTGTATATATTAATAGAAATGTTAACAATAACACAGACACAAACAAAACAGAAAACAAAATTATAGAATAAAAGAAAATGCTCACAGTTACTACAACAAAGCTCCAAATAATCAGCCTGCTATTGTTAATTGTATTTTTATAAAAAGTAAAATAATAAAAATATTGAACTTCTACTAGGAAAATTCAGAAACCCCCATCATCAAATCGCAAAATCAAAAGCTCTAACAAGTCAAACCAAATCAACTGTCTAATTCCTGACTTGGTACAGGCATTTCCTTGTGTTGAAAATGGTGTATTAAGTGTGTTTTTTTAGCTAGCTAATATAAACCCCTCACTTGTTTGACAGTCAAAAAAAAAATCCATTATGTATGTATCTTGACAACAATGTGTAAACAAAACACAGACATTATTAATAATGATAGGTATAGAAGTCAAGAATAGGTGTACAACAGTAAAAATTGTATTGTATTACTTTTATCACAATCAAACAAACAATATACGTCAACAAAAACAAAAAAATGTCATAAGACAAAGCACAGAATACAAAAAAATGACCATATAATAAAACAAAAACACAATGGCCGGGATTAATAAATACTAAGCCATGCCAAATAGCAATTACAAAAATGGAATACAGTAAAAGTTTAGTACTTCATTCATTATTCATATAAATATTTCCTCATAAAAACGCTGATATAATTGAGAACCTGACCCTCATGTTTTACACATTATTTTTATTTTCACACTATCATGACTATATTTTAAATATTAGAATATCAGCATTATGTAATGCTTAGATTTGTTTCAGGGGTAACCCAAAGTGTGATTATTTTTTTTTATAACTTTAGGCTGCTTCCAATAGATGTCATACATGTCAGAAATATGCACTTAGGCTTCATGCCTGCTTACACTGTGTTTATTTTGGATGCTATAATGACAGGCATATTCATGGACATGCTGAAAGGAAGGGCCACCATCTGGGTAAATACATTATGCATAAATGGTAAAAGATTAGTTCTTACAAGTATTATTTTACATGTTTTAGGCAAGTTTAAAAGTCTCTTTAAAAGCAATTGAACAATTTACCTGTAAATAAAAAAAGAGGTGTAGTTTAAACGAAAATGGACCACTAGAAACACATACATAACAGGTTGACATATTAACACTAACATGTAACTGTCAACACATAAACCCAAGTATTTTAATCTGAATCGTGAAAGAATAATGTGATTGTGATTCTTTTGTTAATCAATTTAAGGAGAGATTTATATAAAGAGTATAATATATCTGTGATTATAAAATAACAACTTTTTTTTTCAGCTATGGATTTAAGTTATGGAACAGTATTCTGTTTTGCCTGTAATGATTACATGTACGACCCAGAATTAGAAACAATTTCTACCTCACAACATCAAAAATCTGCAAAGGCTCAAGGTACACAAAGTCAGATATACATCATCAATGTAGTTTTCTATATTCATCTGGTTCATAGTTTTCTTCATGAACGATCTCCAACATTTGATTTTATTGCTTGCAAAATCTTTACATTATCTGTTTTTTTATACAATAATCTTTTTTTCAAACTAGTGGGTCAGTTTACACATGGTTTGATTGACAACACTTAAAAAAATAACAAAAAAAACAGTTTAAACTTTCAGTAATAGTAATACATTTTAAAATATTTTGAAATTAAGTACAAATGTAATAGAAGTCTGAATCCTGATATTCTAAACAAAAACATTTTTGTTGGGTTAAGAGTTCCTTTGAGTGATCAGATTTATGAAGTTTGTATGTGTAAACTGCAACACTTGCATATTTTTGCAAGGGTACAGCTGATTCACCAATTTTATCACTTTTATTTATTTCAGGATTAAAACAACAGTTTATACGATGGGAACCTACTGATATTGAGAAGGAAATTCTATTACAGAATCCTAAAAGAAGGAAAGTAGAAACTACATCAACAATAGGTACATTACTGCAAAATTAACAAATTCAAATCAACAGCATAATGAATATATGGTACCCATCCATCCAGGGCATCCAAAAAATATTTTAGGCAAAAGGTCAGGTCAAAAAGATAGCAAAACATATTTTTTTCAACTGAATTATGTTAGAATGGCAACCCAAGTTAAATGTCTGTTTTAGGTTTGACGCAACAAGTCATTAATATAACTTATCTGCAAAGTCCAGAAAATACGACCACTTGTACTAGTACAAATTTAGAATGGGTCTGAATATTAAGTAAACAATAATAATCAGTCAATCAAATATAAGGCAATAGTATAATTAAAAGTATGGAATTAAACAAATATTTGAACTTGAAAAAATACAAAGATGAGACTTTATTAGAAAGACAAATAAAAAGGGTTACCATGCAAAACACTATTTATTTACAAAATAGGAATTGCATTTACAATTTTTTTTATCACTTTTCTAAATAAATGCTGTTACGCCAAATTAATCTGTTTGTTATCTGTTTCAGGTCTGCGAGGATTGATTAATTTAGGAAACACTTGTTTTATGAACTGCATTGTACAGGCATTGATTCACACACCCGTTTTGAGAGACTATTTTTTAGCTGATAAGCATGTTTGTGAAATGAAAGACGACGAAGCTCGGCAGTGCCTTGTTTGTGAAATGTCCAGACTTTTTCAAGAAGTAAGTGATGTTACCTTAAAATGCTTATTTTTTTTTTAACTCTTTATACATAAGTCAAATTCTGATTTTAACAAAGTAGTCTTTTAACACAATTCAAGTAGAAACCATGTCTCAAAAAATGCTTGTAATTGAAGATATTTATGAAGGAACAATTCCAAACAAATGTAATTTGTGAGACATTTGAAGATGTGATGTAACTTTTTTTTTCATAATTTCAATTTGAATAATTCAATATAAAAAAATTATGTTTTTTTTACATTCTTAGTTTTACTCTGGAGCCAGGGCTCCACATATTCCATTTCGACTTTTACACCTGGTGTGGACCAATGCTCGTCACTTGGCAGGATATGAGCAGCAGGATGCTCATGAATTCCTGATTGCAGCACTTGATGTGTTACACAGACATTGTAAAGGTTACTCCGCTAATCTATTGTTGTCTCACAGTCGACCAAGTATTCAAGGTAGGTGTCATGGTATTTCTGTCATGGCCTTCCACTGATTAAATTGGATTCAATTTCTATAGAAATCAGGTGAAAGTTTCAAATCTTTTATAAGGGCTATTCCATTAAAATGTATGTGACAGGGTAGGAAGGGAAGTTTAATTATTGAATGTGGGGCATGGATCTTTTGTCAGCATGCGTCTTTTAGCATTATGCAAAATTATCTAAAAATGTTCTTGGATGTAGGATATTTGGAAAGAAATTTCCTATCCTCCTAAAAAATTTTTTTTTAAAAGCCCTTATTGTCTTCTAGGGAAATTCATTATTGAAAGTAAATTTCAGATCAATGTTGGGTTATTCACACACAGTGTATTATGAACACTGTTGCCTTGCAACTGACATAGATGCATTTACTATAAATAGAATGTACTGATACATTTGAAATTAATTCTTCAATTTAAACAACCAAAAGGAATTAAATGTTAAAAATGTGTATGTGTTTTTTTGTGTATGTTAAGGAGGTAGACCTAGGTCAAGGGAAATAACTCTTAAAATCATCAGTACGTTTTTGTCAACCATTTTCAAAAATATATTCTAAGCTTCTAGGTTACATAGATTATTTTCAATCTGTTTCAGGTAAATGCTTAAAATACATTGATGAACTTGACTTTTACAAACGCTTAACTGATTTAAAGAGTTATCTCCCTGAATCAAAGTCTACCCCCTTAATTTGGACTTTAAACTGTATAGAGCACTGCTGCACAGTAAATACTATTAAAAAATATTGGACATTACCTCTTCATAAGCCAGAGAAGTTGGGCTCGTGAGATATATAGGGACGAAAGATACCAAAGGGACAGTCAAACTCATAGATTGAATATAAACTGACGACGCCATGGCTAAAAATGAAAAAGACATACAATTTAATGCATACAAGACACAACATAGAAAGATAAAGCGACACAAATTCTACCAAAAACTGGTGGTGATCTCAGGTGCTCTGGTGCTACAAATGTCACAATAATACAAGTATTGATTAAAATTAATGACAATAGAGATTAATGTAATGATTGATAAAATAAACCACAGATGCTCTGTAAATTGGCAACAGTTAACAAATATTTATAACTAATTTGAACTTTGGACTTTCATTTCAGTCCTGTATTTAAATAAGTATAATAAATAATTATGAAAACTTGATTTATTTATTCTAGGTTCTAATGGGACCAACAACCCAATTGTACACTGTAACTGTATAATTGATCAGATATTCACTGGTGGACTTCAATCAGATGTTACATGTCAGCAGTGCAAGTAAGTCAATGATGATTAACTTTGAACAATTTTATTATTATCATGGAGTGCAGAAAACTTGGCTTTTCATAGATGTTTGATTTCATGCTTTTGTCAAAGTCTCTATACAACCTGATGCAAATTTTTTATTCGTTGAACATTTACCTGTACCAACAAAAACCACGAAAATTGGTATCCAACAAATAATAATGAATCCACAGTATTTCACCTACGAAATCTACATGCAATGTATTTGGTATATTTATGGCTACTATGGCTAGGATTATATTGAATTGATATTGGAAAGCATTACATATGCAGGATATATACAGGCTTTCTAGTTTTCTTAACCAATATAATTGCTGTAATGAAATTGTGTAAGTAAAGGGAAGAGTTGGGTACACGTATATGCCAATGAGACGGAACCCCCTAAAAATGTTATTTTATTAATAATACAACAAGATGAAATGAGGGAAAATCTTACTTGTATGATGTTTTATCAGGTTTATGAAAGGTTATATGCCACTTCTCAAAATATTTTATTTTTAATTATGAAATGTTGATAAGAGGAGTAGATAACAGTATAAACATTAAATCTTTACTTATGTAAGATCAAATACAGTAATACTTAGAAATATTGACTCAAAATAGGATCAGTCCTGGTTTACCAGTTTGAAAATAGAAATTCTTCCTTAAAATGCCATGCATAACTTCCAATATTGCAATTATCATCTTCAGTGTTGACTAATCTATTTCTTTATTTCAGGAATGTATCAACAACCATAGATCCTATATGGGATATATCTCTAGATCTAGGTCCAGGACCTCCACAATCCAATGGCACAACTAATTCCTCTCCCAGCTCAGGTAATTGTATTTTCAGTGAAACAGGTGGAACATTCAGAAAATCTAACCAGATTTTTTTCTGTCTGAATTTTGAGTAAGGAGATGTGGTATAATTTCCAATGAGACAACCATCCAACAGTTCAAAGGATGTAGATATAAGCAATATATCAGGTTCTTACATGAACAATGTGAAATAATACAAACAAGAAAACTAACAGCATAATTATATCAACAATACAATGTACAAAAAAACAAATATGACAGACCTGAACCAATGACAATCGCTAAAGTTTTGGGTCAAGGTCAAATGGTACATATCAGACTAAGCGATGACTTTGAAGGACATTTAATTTTTTTTTTCATTTCATTAGACATTAATGACATTAAGACAAATGTCATTTAACCTTGAACTTATAACATTGTTCTGATTTATTTCTGTTAGTATTCTCATCTTTCTGAATCTAAGAGATAAAGGATTCAAATTATGTTTTGTTGAAAACTTTAATAGATGGATCTGTTGTATAAATGTCAAACTGGTTGTTTATGTTAGGATGATGCATGTTAATGATATTTGATGATAAATTTTTTACAGGTTATTCTAATAGTCCAGGAACATACGAACCTACCTCACTACTTGACTGCTTAAAAAGGTATGTTAACTTTGTTTGATAGGACACCAAAACAATAAAAATATTAATAAGAATATATAAGACATTAGAATTAGAAGAAATACTTATCACTTTTTTTCATAATTTGTCAAAAGCAAGAACATTTAAACAAACTACTTTAACTACCTGTCTACGGTCAACCTTACCATTAAAAGGTTGCAACTTTGTAGCACAGTTACTAGATAAGCTTAAAATTACAATGAGAGTTTATAGCAACCTAAGAAATTTAGCTTTTAATACAAGAAATTGAAAAGTATTAAGTAGATTATTAAGACACAGGTATATGAATTAAACATATAAATAAACCTTGACCACTTTAGCTACATGGAGCTTGCCACAATGAAATATTAGACATATGTCCCTGTGTCAATCAGTCTTGATTGTACTCAAACAGTCACCATTTTTATGCATTTCCCTATGTAAAGACTAAAGTAAAGCAATATATTTATTTGTTAAAACTGATTAGTATGATAAAATTTTTGTGATAAACTGTAATTGTATTATTTTAGATTTACCAAACCTGAACATTTAGGGAGTTCAGCCAAAATAAAGTGTAGTACATGTCAAAGTTATCAGGAATCAACAAAGCAACTGACAATGAAAAAACAACCGGTAGTGGCATGTTTTCATCTAAAGGTAATAACAACTGTAAACAAGATTATTCCATGATTTCCAATCTCTGAATTTAAAAGATTTAAGCTTGAAAATATTGTAAAATATTTCTAATTTTATACCCCTGCTTTTACTTTTTTGTGAAACCTAGTATTTCTTCACACTTTCTTCAAGAACCTCTAAACATAATGACTTTATATTTGATCAGCAGCTTGATAGTGATAAGTTGAAAGGTGTAAGCACTTATCTAATCTGTCATACACCTACTTCCTGTTTTACTATACTTTGAATAACGAGTGGGGTATGCTTTGCACAACAACATTTGCAACTTCTTGTGTTGATTTGTCTCTTGTTTCTTTTGTGCAAGATGGTTGTTGTGACAGATAAACATATCACATTAAAGTGCCTGGGATTTATCAAGTGTTCTTTCTTCAAGTATAAAAATTGTCTTTATTCTTTAAACTGATATAAGATTAAAAATGAGAGGAAGAGTAAAAGATAGAAAACTGATCTTTTTATTTGTAACTCTGGTGATAATAAGGCCTGAATAAAAAAATATGGAACACTAAAGAAAAACATTGGTTATACATGAGAATTTTTATGCCCCCTATAGGGGCATTATATTTTTCAGTCTGTGCATCGGTTCGTTAGTTTGTCTATTCATCCGTTTGTAAGTATGTCAAGCTTGAGGTTAAAATTTTGGTCAAGGTAGGTTTTGATGAAGTTAAAGTCAAATCAACAACACATGTTCCCTATGATAGGATCTTTAATAATCAAGTGTTATGTACTATGGACACGTACTTGTTTTATTAGAGTTTGATTTCTTTTTATTTTCAGAGGTTTGAACACTCAACAGGGTATCATAAAAAGATATCAACATTTGTATCATTCCCAGACGAACTTGACATGACTCCATTTATGTCTTCATCTCGTGACAATAAAAATGGTTACATTAATCAAATCGTCCAAGAATCTGCCAAAAGTCTTTCATGTGATAACAAGTAAGTAGTTATATAAGTGTTTGAATATGAAATAGTAAACACATTTAAATTTGTTCTTTGATTAATTTAAATACCAACTTTACTTTATTACAAAGTCATGGGGACTTCGGTTTGCATTCTGTCTGTCTGTTTATCCGTCTATCCCATAGTCACTCTGGCTAATCAGTTTTCCACACTTTTTTCTTCATCTCTGAAGATATTGATTTGATATTAAGTGTATTGTTTAATCATGACAAGTAACAGTTTTTCTGGTCGGGTGATTTTGGACAGAGTAATGTTCCTTTGACTTAGCCATGCAATACTCATCTTATCTTTTTATTGACCAAATTTGTTGATGATGTTAAGTTGCCAGCCAGTCACTAGTTTTCCTTTCTGATAGCATGACAAAGAGATTTTGCCTGAAGGATTTGATTTTGTAGCACAGAAGGATACAATTTTTTACAGATCACAAGACAATAATACCAGTTTGCCTACAAATTAGCCAAACTTTGGATTTTACCATTGTATCACATGTCATTTGAGCTGCATCCTACAGAAATCTACTTTATGCAAGTGCATGTATACATGTACATTTGTAAGACTTTGATTATTTTTTGGAACATTCGAATACGAAATTACAAGTGAATTTTTGGTATGTCTTGTCATGTTTTTATAACAACTCTATTTTCAAACATTTACAGACTTTAAGGCAGATTTTACAATAAGAAGGAAATATTGTTTTTTTGTATCCATCAAAAAAGCAATTGCTGAAACTGTGAAATCGACTGTGTAATGGAGTAATGCATTATGTTATTGAATAAAATGTGTCTTTCTGAGTAAATAAAAATAAAAATTACTCTGTGTTTGTGTTTTTTGTTAGAATTAGAGGGTTTTCAATTTCAAAATATTGGACATGGAATAGACATCATGACCTCCTTTACTGACATCCAGCTTATTTGGAGTGGAATTTTGAAGTATTATTTATAAGTGGAGCCTAATAACATGGACTTATATTTTAATAAAAAGTCTTCTTTTGTGTTTTAATCATAACTTTAAGGCAGTTTTTTATTGGTAAAGGCTAAAAAAGGTAATTTAATAATATTGTTGCTAACGTCACGTCTTTTCCGTCCATTGTGGGATGTCACGATCGCAATTTTCTTGATGGTTCTCAGACAGCCCATTGTAGTTATTTTTATCCCGGGTTTTATAAATAATTGAAAATGGCAATCATATTAAATTTGGATGACGTAAGGGGTTCAAAGGACTTGAGGAATCAATATCATTGGCTGTTTTATTTTTTGCGAACGTTACTCTCGACGTTTCCGTCCAAATCAGTGTCACGTGAGCAACATATATTTAGATCTGTAACTCTCCTGTATAGGAGTTACGATATCGCCCTTTGCAGAAATAGATTCGGAGTCAGTTCCTTCACATGATGGGGAAGCAAAGATGGGAAGTTGTATGTAATATCGTTACAAGAGGACCTTAAATGTATTCCGTCCACCAAAAAGACGTTCGCAACAAAACGTAATGTCATGATAGTAGATGTTGCTAATGTTACTATTACGAATTGGTTTCTTGTGTATTCAGTTGATATAAAGTACACCTGCAAATGACATTCTGTATATTTAGAAATTCTAAACCAGACTGTACAATTTTATTACTCCAGGCGTATATTAAACATCACTGTGTGCATACATTTTAACTTTTAAAGATGTTGTTGTTCATGTGACATGTCCAAATGTCGCTAACGTTACTCATTTTTTGGTTTCTTGTGTATTCATTTGATATAAAGTACACCTGCAAATGACATTCTGTATATTTAGAAATTCTAAACCAGACTGTACAATTTTATTACTCCAGGCATATATTAAACATCACTGTGTGCATACATTTTAACTTTTAAAGATGTTGTTGCTCATGTGACATGTCCAAATGTCGCTAACGTTACTCATTTTTGTCTCTGTCACGTTAGCAACATGAAAGTAGGAGACAGAACACAATACTGTAAAATCTGCCTTATACGGTGACCTATAGTTGTTAATGTCTGTTTCATTTTGGTCTTTTGTGGATAGTTGTCTCATTGGCAATCATACCACCTCTTCTTTTTTATATTTCCATAGAGATTTTTGTAAACCAAGATAGGCTACAAGACAAATTGATCTTCATTTGCATAAGATCTATTTCTATCCGACACAGCTCATTTAATTCTTCTCCACTCATGATAGTAACAATTTTTTTTATATACAAATAAGTTTCTAGAGCCAAGAATGCATAAAAGTTTATTTGTTAACCAGTAAATACCCAAAATGTTTTTTAAACAACTTTTTATCAATGTTGAGTAAGCATCTGCTGAACTGAAATTCGAGTTGTCAATCCTATTTTTATGTTGCAAGTTTTGTGAAGGCATGGCATTTTTATATGTCTTCGTCCATACCAATTGTTTAATAGCTTAAGGTTTAATTCTCTGGATTTGTTTGTAGGTATTCCTTATTTGCTGTGGTAAATCATATGGGTACTATAGAATGTGGTCACTACACATGTTATATACGTCAACACAAGGACCAGTGGTTTAAATGTGATGACCATCTGATCAGTCGTGCTTCCCCACAGGAGGTGCTTAATAGTGAAGGGTACGTACTAATTAGATTGCTTCCCCAGAGGAGGTGCTTAATAGTGAAGGGTACGTACTAATTAGATTGCTTCCCCAGAGGAGGTGCTTAATAGTGAAGGGGGCGTACTAATTAGATTGCTTACCCACAGGAGGTGCTTAATAGTGAAGGGTACGTACTAATTAGATCGCTTCCCCACAGGAGGTGCTTAATAGTGAAGGGTACGTACTAATTAGATTGCTTCCCCACAGGAGGTGCTTAATAGTGAAGGGTACGTACTAATTAGATTGCTTCCCCACAGGAGGTGCTTAATAGTGAAGGGTACATACTAATTAGATTGCTTCCCCACAGGAGGTGCTTAATAGTGAAGGGTACATACTAATTAGATTGCTTCCCCACAGGAGGTGCTTAATAGTGAAGGGTACGTACTAATTAGATTGCTTCCCCACAGGCGGTGCTTAATAGTGAAGGGTACGTACTAATTAGATTTTTCAAATTGTTCAAAATTCAATCAAAAGCTCACACATGAAATAAAAATAAAAATACATTATTTGCCACTTAACATTTTAGTGACATGGACTTTTTTCTGTATAAAACATCTAGCAATGCATTTACCGGTACTAAACAGGAAATATGTCTGAATATAAACTTGGATAGTTAAAAATGAGTACATAATTTATCTTGCAGACTGAGTATATTCTATTATGGTTATGAGTACTAAGTATATACTATAATAGTTATGAATAAATAATTTATCTGGTAGACCGAGTATATGCTATAATAGCTATAAATTAGTACATGTTTTATATTTTTGTAGGTTTTTATTATTTTACCACAAGCAGACCCATTTTTGCGCCTGTCCCAAGTCAAGAGCCTCTGGCCTTTGTTAGTCTTGTATTATTTTAATTTTAGTTTCTTGTGTACAATTTGGAAATTAGTATGGCGTTCATTATCACTGAACTAGTATATATTTGTTTAGGGGCCAGCTGAAGGACGACTCCGGGTGCGGGAATTTCTCGCTACATTGAAGACCTGTTGGTGACCTTCTGCTGTTGTTTTTTTTTCTATGGTCGGGTTGTTGTCTCTTTGGCACATTCCCCATTTCCATTCTCAATTTTATAGTATATGCTATAATAGTCATTAATGAGTACATATTTTACATTGTAGGTATTTATTATTTTACCACAAGCAGATACTTGAGTACCATTGACGTCAGAGAAGATTAGTACTTGGTGCATAATACTGTCTCATTATACTGCCGCCGTGTTGTAATAGTGCTGGAAAATTTGTCTTTCATAGTCATTTATACTTGATTTATATAGAAGTGCCAGTAATTCTCAAAATCAGGCTTTTTGAAAAAATATAGAAGATCACTTGCTTTTGATTTCTGATAAAATGGGTCTAAAATATGAAGTCTTGTCATTCCATGTCATTCTAAAGTTAAAAGAGATGTATTGGATGAAATGCATTTCAATGAAAGATTAATAATTGTTTTTAGTTAAAGGTTAAATACTTTCGAAAAAATGATATATACTTTCTTATTGAAATTGCAATATTAAGGAATAGGATTTTTTTTTCAAAAATAGTTATAAAAAGTTAATGAGGATTTTCAAGAAAATAATTTTTCAAAGGTCCGTGTTTACTCAGTGATTTGATTTGTTTTACTTTTATAAATAATTTTGAAAATACATCCCAAAATTTTTGTAACAACTGATTCTAAGAAAGACTGGTACTTAAGGGGGTAGACCTTGGTTCAGGAAGATAACTCTTTAAATCAGTTATGCGTTTGTAAAAGTCAAGTTTTCTTCAATGAATTTTAAGCATTTACCTGACACAGATTGTAAATAATCTATGTATCCAAAAAGCTTAGAACATATTTATGAAAATGGCTGACACAAATGTACTGATGATTTTAAGAGTTATTTCCCTTAACCTAGGTCTACCTCTTTAATTAGCATGATATTATTTGTAAATGTAGTTTCTTTAGAGATTGTTAAATATCTGCAGTTAAATGGCTTCCTTATCAATCAATTATACAACTAACTGTACTCATTCTCATCATAGGATATTTAAATATGTGAAAATTAAGTGTGCTATTCCAATCCTAATACTTGGGGAAAAAAGATGTAAAATATGTGAAAATTAAGTGTGCTATTCCAATCCTAAAACTTGTAAAAAAGATGTAAAATATTAGTTGTACATGTACTAATTTGGAGAATAATAAGTTTAACAAGATAAAGATACATCTGAAATAAAACAATGTAATGGCACAAAGTGAGCATCCATTTCTTCTCTCATTGACTCATACTATGAATGGCTGATGTTTTTACTTAAAAGAAACTAAATATCTGATTCCTCAAAATATACAGTGAAACCTGTCAAAAAAAGCTGGGTCACTGAAAAATATATGAAAGCATAGTGATCTTACAATTTCATCCCTAGTGATCAATAGCCAGTTTACACTGAGCTTGTTAGTTCAAATCCTGCTCGTGGCAAGATGTGTTTGACTACTTGCCTAGAATTTTGATGGTTACCTCTAGATACCAAAGCTCTCTCCATCAATAAAAACAGGCTGCTATTGAATAGCTGAGAGTATTGGAAGTGGTGATAAACACCAAGATTCAATCAATCATAATCAAAATACTTAAAAAGTAAATTAAGAATTTTCATCAGTAGGGAATTTGAAATGTGAAGAAAAAAGTCATTTCTCCATCTCTTAAGGTGGTACCTAACACTTTCACTAAAATTAATTTGGCCTGTTTAATTTTGATAGAATTTTGACAAAGTATTTACTTTGACCCTTTAACAAAAATATAAAAATTTCAAAAATTTTGAACCAACTGTTTTGTCCGAAAAATTACACTGGTTATATAGCAGTTTGACAAACACCAATTTTGATCTTTGAGAAGCTTATTATTCCCTTTACAACACAACGTGATTAAAACGTTTAACTGAATTTACAGAGTTATCTCCCTGTAGTGTTAGGTACCACCTTAAATTAGGACTTTTTGGTTTAAACAGGTTTTCACTGTATTAATTGATTGAAGAACATTTTTCCAGTGAATAATTGGGTGTATTAATATAATATTTATTGTATTTTGTATTTTATAAAGATAAGTATATTTGTGATAATATTTTCCATTTGTGTATTAATGACTTTTTATTCTGAAGTTTGCTCAGATATTTGTAAACAAATTAGACTGCTTGATAATCATTCCAGAATGTTTTATACAAGACATGCATGCTAGGAATGATTTTTGTGGGTATTTATTTAGATTTATTTGTCTTGTATATGTAGCCTGGCATTGACAGAAAAAAGTCATATGATTTTAAGTTCTATTTAAGCTTTAAGCTCAATTGTTGACTAGTATTTGAGTATTTGCAGTCACTTGACATCAAATATTCGACCATAATTCAGTGAACTCTTTAAATTTCTTTAGGGGATCACAAATATCCTGACTTTTCTATGTTAACCTTTTCATTTATTTGAGGGGTTAAAAAATGAAAAGACTATAATCAAAATTACTATTTTCCTTGCAAGTCCTAAATTTTACAAGAACTTTGTCATTTTCATTAGAATGTTGCCTAAAATGTTTGCCGAAGATGTAAATAAATTTAGAAATTTAACTTTTTAATTAGGAATTAATCAGGAAGGAGAGGACCATTGGTTCCTCCACAGATTAAAAAAATAGTAATAAAACAATTCTTTACTTCTTAGAATCTGGCCAGTTTATGTTATTAGAATATTACTTGTGCCAAAAAATTACGATGAATGATTGAATGAAAGTGAATTTTACTCCGATAGTATGTTTTTTGTCTATTTATTTCCTTGGGAAGGCTTTAGCTTAAATTTACCAGAGTTTTACTTCAGTTGTTTTTGTCCCAACACATGGAATTAAAAAAGACCGAACAATTCTTTAAAATTAATCTCAATAGGTACAAGAAAATTTATAGTGAAACACACATTATTTATATTGTAAAAGTTTATAGACCAAAAAATAAATAGAGATCTTTGTCTAAATGAGTTTTCTGTATGTTAATTTTAGTAAGTATGTATTGTATGAAAGTTTATTATGTAGATATCAAGATATTATATATTTCTGATATTTATTTGAGACTTATTAATAGATTGAACAAAATATTACAATCATATTAGAATGTATATCATATAAAAGTTGATTAGAGTTACAAAGAACAAGAAATTCTTAAGCCTGAAATGTCCGTGGGTAAAGCTATTGCAGATTGAATATTATTTCTTCTCGTTCTTGAATTGATTTAAATTTTTGGGGCAGAAAAAAATTAAAAAAAACATTTTCACAGCTTTTGACAGACATAATTTTTCTAGTTTCATTATTTGACTAGAAATTAAGTTGTTTCCTTTTTAATTATAAGGTTTAGGTCAAATGCTAATTAGCAGATTATAAATCTGAAAACCTTGAATTTTATGATGCCATTGGCATTTCCCAGCAATTCACGAAACTTTCCCATCTATATTCCTAAAATTCAAAGAAATAAAATCAAAGTCGACTGGCCTAAATGTATCTCACTGAATGTTCAATACTTAATTGGTGTAGAGATTAAGGAATTTTGTTAATCAATTCTTAAATAAAATAAATTATTCTTATTACTTTTTTTAAAGGATGAATTTGATATCAAGTACAAATTAAAGTCTGAGGGTAATAAATACCAAACTCCCAAAAATTGGTACTCAATGAATTCTGAGTAAATACATTACTTTATTTTTGTAGGTGTACCATATTTCTGCTAACTGTGATGATATATTTCTGTTGTGTTCAGATTTCAGTATTGTACCATATCATTTACATTTATTTACTTCTAATAATTTGTACTTTTTGTGATATTGCAATTGTAGACAAAATACATTATGTATACATAACTGAGTTGTTGTTTTAATTATGATACCAGTGAGATCAAAGTTTAGTAAACCCAGTTAGGGACGACATCAAAAGATCGATGTAGGATAAAAAACTTAAATCAAATAGTTTGGGGGTGGGGGTTAACATTGCTGCAAGTTTTGATAATTTAAAATCGATTTTACATATATCCATATAGGTAAATCAATTTTTTCCAAATTAAGTTAAGAGGGGGATGGGGTTGGGGTCAGTGAAAAAACTATGTGAATTAAGTTTTTTATCCTTCATTGAACTTTTGATGTCGTCCCTTAGTGTGTCAATATGTCTGTCATGTCTTGTAAGTGCTCTAACAAGTACATTTCTTGCCATATTTTTATCAAAGGTTAATATCAGCAATGTCTCGAACAAGTTTCAATATTATTGCTTACCTAGTTTTAAGGGATTGGTGCCCCTTAGAATTATGAATTATAAGGAATACTGTATTGTTTTCACTTAACAGCCTTCATTTCCTGTAGAATTGGTATGTGATTTATATTCAAGTTTTTATGAGCAACGTCTTTTTAGATAAGTTTGAAAGGGCTGATGAATTATTTTCTAAATGAGTTATGACCCTTAGAAATATGAACGATATGGAAAATTGCATTTTATGTGCTTTCATATCTACATTTTGTGTAGGACAAGAATGAAATTTATACTTGTATCAGCAATGTTTGGCTGGTGAGATCATTGGACTAACAGATGATTGAGGTCAAGTTTGGTATGAATTAGCCCACTTGTTTCAGAAAAAAAGATTTATGTAAAGGTCAATGCATGACGACAGATGTCATACGGCAAGTAATAAGAAAAACTCATTTATTCTTTTTGTGAACTAACAAATATAAAGGAAAACAAATGTTAAGAAAAGAATGCACAAAAACTGAAGATTAAGCAACACCAAATAGACTAAATTATCACATTCAGTAAAGTCATAATTAAGGAACACAGGATCTGGGTACTCTTCCGGAGCACCTGAGATATTTGTGTGGTTCATGTTTCTCAATCTTTAGTTTTCAATGTTGTGTTTTGTGTACTGTTGTTTATCTTTTGGTCTTTTTTAGCTCACCTGTCCCGAAGGGACAAGTGAGCTTATGCCATCACTTGGCGTCCGTCGTCGTCCGTCGTCTGTCGTCCGTCGTCTGTTGTCCGTCGTCGTCTGTCGTCGTAAACTATTTCAAGAATCTTCTCCTCTGAAACTACTGGGCCAAATACTTTCAAACTTTAACTGAATGTTCCTTATGGTATCTAATTTATAAATTGTATCCGAAGTTTTGATCTATCAACAAACATGGTCGCCATTGCTAAAAATAGAACATAGGGGTCAAATGCAGTTTTTGGCTTATAACTCAAAAACCAAAGCATTTAGAGCAAATCTGACATGGGATAATATTGTTTATCAGGTCAAGATCTATCTGCCCTGAAATTTTCAGATGAATCAGACAACCCGTTGTTGGGTTGCTGCCCCTGAATTGGTAATTTTAAGGAAATTTTGCTGTTTTTGGTTATTATCTTGAATATTATTATAGATAGAGATAAACTGTAAACTGGAATAATGTTCCGCTAAGTAAGATTTACAAATAAGTCAACATGACGGAAATGGTCAGTTGACCCCTTTAGGAGTTATTGCCCTTTATAGTCAATTTTTAACCATTTTTCGTAAATCTTAGTAATCTTTTACAAAAATTTTCTCCTCTGAAACTACTGGGCCAAATACTTCCAAACTTTAACTGAATGTTCCTTAGGGTATCTAGTTTGTAAATTGTATCCGAAGTTGTGATCTATCAACAAACATGGTCGCCATTGCTAAAAGTAGAACATATGGGTCAAATGCAGTTTTTGGCTTATAACTCAAAAACCAAAGCATTTAGAGCAAATCTGACATGAGGTAATATTGTTTATCAGGTCAAGATCTATCTGCCCTGAAATTTTCAGATGAATCAGACAATCTGTTGTTGGATTACTGCCCCTGAATTGGTAATTTTAAAGAAATTTTGATGTTTTTGGTTATTATCTTGAATATTATTATAGATAGAGATAAACTGTAAACAGGAATAATGTTCAGCAAAGTAAGATTTACAAGTAAGTCAACAGGACGGAAATGGTCAGTTGACCCCTTTAGGAGTTATTGCCCTTTATAGTCAATTTTTAACCATTTTTCGTAAATCTTAGTAATCTTTTACAAAAATCTTCTCCTCTGAAACTACTGGGCCAAATACTTCCAAACTTTAACTGAATGTTCCTTAGGGTATCTAGTTTGTAAATAGTATCCGAAGTTATGATCTATCAACAAACATGGTCGCCATTGCTAAAAATAGAACATAGGGGTCAAATGCAGTTTTTGGCTTATAACTCAAAAACCAAAGCATTTAGAGCAAATCTGACCTTGGGTAATATTGTTTATCAGGTCAAGATCTATCTGCCCTGAAATTTTCAGATGAATCAGACAACCTGTTGTTGGGTTGCTGCCCCTGAATTGATAATATTAAGGAAATTTTGCTGTTTTTGTTTATTATCTTGAATATAATTATAGATAGAAATAAACTGTAAACAGCAATAATGTTCAGCAAAGTAAGATCTTCAATTAAGTCAAATTGACCAAAATTGTCAATTGACCACTTAAGGAGTTATTGCCCTTTAAAGACTTTTTTCACAATTTGTTCATCATGTTGACTTACTTTAAAAAATCTTCTCCTTTGAAACTGCTGTATCAATTTCAGCCAAACTTAGGCTAAATGAGTTTCAGAGTATCTAGTATAAATTTTATATTTTATTTCCTTGTATGTCAAGAAACATAGCTCCTATGGCTAAAATAGAACATAGGAGAAAATGATTATTTTTTTGGGCTTTTGAAGAAAATAGGACGATCCAAAAAACATTTAAATAAATTGAAAAGCCAAAATAATCATTGATGAGAGATTTAACCAAAAGAATTAAGGTGAGCGATTCAGGCTCTTGAGAGCCTCTTGTTTAAATTTGCAGCCATTGTTTTTATTTTTGACTTGTGAGTTTGCATATCCTTTTTGATATCTATCAGCTTTCTTTTAATGCAATGAATTTGCTGAAATATGAACTTGCTGAATGCCTACAAGTCGTCACAAAAAACCACCATCTACATAATAAAGTTGTAAGATTACAAAGAAAACATCATAAATAGATATACAAATGCATCACCATGCTTCTGCTATTGCCTTATGCTATCAGACAAACATTTTAGTTTCTTGTGTACAATTTGGAGTTTAGAATGGCGTTCATTATCACTGAACTAGTATATGTATTTGTTAAGGGGCCAGCTAAAGGACGCCTCCGGATATGGGAATTTCTCGCTGCATTGAAGACCTGTTGGTGACCACCAGCTGTTGTCTGTTCTATGGTCGGGTTGTTGTCTCTTTGAGATACTCCACATCTCTGTTTATTCATATCAATGATCTATTATTTCATTAACAACTCATTCTTTAAATTTACTATAACAAAGATACAAATACTTTACAGGATTTGAAATATTTATTAATCCATACTGGTATATAATATTTACAATTGATAACAAAACAATCTCAACAAATGATTGGCTACAGGTTAAGCAATTAAAGCTATGAATCACAACCTCATGTAACAACAATACTGATTCCTTTTCATAAATAAATATATACATGTATATTATAACAACAGTACCAACAAAGATTTGAAATGACAAAAATACAAATAATTCTAAATGAAGCTATAAAAATTTAACTTGCTATAACTACACTGACTAATAGACATCTTATAAATTCAGGTATTTCACATAATCACATCCAATCTTTTATGGTAATATTCTCTAACAAAGCTAAAAAATGTAGGCATTCACCTCAAAAGGTAACCAAACCTTCAAACAGACTTTTTAAGAAGGAATATAGTTACGATACTATTGTTGTAATAATACTATGTGTTTGCCAAATGACATTAAGGAAAAATAATATTATCCTAAAATTTCACTTTCATTAACATGATTATTTAAAAGATATAAATGTGGGTAAAAAAGACAAATACTATGAAAAGAAAATTTTCTTTTTCTTAAAAGACAATTTATGATTTTTAAAAAATCTGCATTTAGAAATTCAAAACAATTTGAGTATACAAGCACTTGCTGACATCTCATGTATTGCACAATATGACAAAAAATTTTGAACAGATTTATGCCAGCGTTCACAATTCATGTTTGATTTCAGTATTTCCTCCACAGTGATGATAGCTTTTTCCAGTCTCGTGTAAACATACAGACCAGATCATGACTGGTACAACTGCTAATAAACATATAATCAGTAACAAAACATTCCGTAACACATTGTTGCTTACTGTACTCCCAGGTCTGAAAAATAGCAAAATATTTAAATTAGAAAGAGCTGTGTAACATACTGGTCAAGGATGAGGTATATCAAAGGTGTTTTCTTCAGTAAACCAGTATCTAACATATAAATACAAATAAAAGTGTTTAAGACAATTTTTAATTTATATTTTTTTGTCAGAGTAATCTCCCATGTTTCAGGATTACTGAATGTAGTTCTAAGGCCATTTTAATCTTGACAAGGTTACTTTGAGCTTTATTTAATTGTAATCATCATCAATGTGGTTTATATATTGAGGAATGTTAAACATTGAAGTTTTTGGTACATGTTGTTATTTCCTCCACACAAATACACAAATTATGACACAACATTATATCAGTTTCATTACAACACACTTACCTTCCAATGTTGGTGAATTTAGACATACTTAACCATGTGATTATAATCAGTGATCCTGATAATTCTCTGAAATATATTGAATTGATCCATTATATAAGATTGATCAAATTCTATAAATTCTATAAATTAAAATTAATGTAATAAATGAATAATATCATTTCACAATTCTCAGTAACTAAATTATTACAAATTTAAATAAATGTGCAGATAATTAGTATAGCAAGCCATATGAAACTAGTTCAATCCTGCTGCACATTCATATGGCTGTTGATTGTCAGACTTCTCACCAGAGGTTGCCTTTTGAAACACAATAATGTATTTTTGGTCATTTTGGTGAAAATTTGTTGATGGAATATCATTGATAGTCCTGTTTTTAAAAGTTTCTTCTATTTTGAGTCTTTGATTATTTAAAGTTTACAATATTGTTTTAGAACCCTGTGACTGTCTTTTAAGATACTGTATTGATTGGTAGATGTATTTTGTTTTATTCATATGATATTTCAACCTCATTAGACGTCATTCACAATATAATGCTGAGTTCACACGTAATTCAAATTCGATTCGCATTAACTAATTCGAATAAGTTTAATTCGCATTCGAAACGTTTTACGCCCTAACGTCAATTCTAATTCGAATTACAATGCGCATCAAATTCGCTTTACTGTCCAAACGACGTTAACTTTTAATTTGTATTCACAAAAGCGTATCTATCTAATGCGAATTAAATAATTTGAATGAGCCAATTCGAATCAAATCGAATTAAAAAAGAAGAGTGTGTGAATGCGATTTGCGAATTTGATTCGCATGCGATTTGAATTCAATTCGAATTAAATGTCTGTGTGAACGAGGCATAAATATATGAAATTTAAATAATTATGAACAAACCTTCCTTCTTCAAACTTTAGAGGATTGTTAATTCTTTTAATATCTGTAGATACAATAATGATGTACAAAGCTAATGCAATACAAAATCCAAGGGAAGTAACTGCTACATAGGACCACACTAAAGAATCTGAAAATTAAAAAACAATGTTACAGTATTGTTGTGCATGAAAAGTGAGCGAAATTTAATAAATAGAACACTTAACCAACCAAATTGTCATATTTGTAATGCATGCACAGGAAATGTATTGTTGTTACTGTTAACTTTTCTATTAAAATAAATGTAAAATTAGTTAATAATACACTAAAAAGACAAGAAAAGACTTTTATGAGCCCCCAAATTAAATTTTTAATCACTTTATTACCAAACTTATGATAATTTGTTATATATAAATGAAAGAATGTAAGAAAAATCTACCATTTTAAATATTCATGAGGTCCATTTCACAGTAAAAACATTTGTGTTGTAAAATGAGTAAAATATTATCCCAATTTTGTCTCAGGTAAATGGCTAACGTTTCCTCAATAAAAAAAGATATTCTCAATATCCCTCTGATAATAGGACTGTTTTTTTTTGGAATTGAAATCTAGAGCAATGTTTAAACTTTATATCTGAATCATATACCTACTTTGAGAATCTGGTTTAATACAGCTCACTAAAGACAGAATACCTGGAACTGAGTAGACTGGCTGCAAAAAATCAAATGTAGAACGATAAAACAGAATATAATGAAAAGGTATAGATAATCTTGTGTCAATGTGTCTTCTAATGTCTTTGAAGTTTTTTAGGACAAAGTTCAGAACTTGGCATATTCTAAAGACAACTCTCTATTATCAATGACCTTACTTTGACCTCTAGATGATTTTTGTTTTTTTCATTGGTTTGTTTTTGCACCGATCATGATCTCTTTTTTTCTTTATTGTTAAATTTCACTGAACTCATGTTTGCAGGTATGAAAAATTTCAAGATGTTAGCCAAATATTTGTATCATAAGGGCAATAACTCTTTTCAGTCACAAAGCCTTCTATGTAGATGTTGTTGTGTTTCTTGTCGACATTTTCTACCCCGAGCACACAAATTCATCACAATTTTTTAATTAAAACTTAATTGTTAGTTTTCTGTGTCAGTGTATTGTTTTGATTGCTGTTTTTTCTTCCTTATATATCTGGCAATGATCAGTATTTGGACTAAGAGTTTTCAATGTTTGCATTGGATTATCTCCCCTTTTTATATTAGTGCACTCTTAACTTTAATAGAATCTTACTTACCACCCATATGTACCAATCACTATCATTTAACTGAAATAAGAAAAATACATAACTGCAGTAAAACATATCAATAATGATTCTAATCAGACATACATATTTCGCCTTTATAAACAAAGCCATGTTCCAAATAACACAATAAATATTTCATATGATTCGGCCAATTAAAATACCATTTTTGTTCTACATGTACTAGAATCAACAACATTACAGCAGTCTCTGCTGTTACTCATAAACAAAAATACAAGGAGAAGCAACAAAAATCAATTTTTACATGTTTGGATTGATGAAGAATTTTTCTTTTAGGAAGATTGCTTCCATGAGAGCACTGTGACTGTTTAAACATAATGAATGGGATGTATATTATATATATG
This sequence comes from Mytilus edulis, assembly GCF_963676685.1. Classification (NCBI taxonomy): domain Eukaryota; kingdom Metazoa; phylum Mollusca; class Bivalvia; order Mytilida; family Mytilidae; genus Mytilus; species Mytilus edulis. The sequence goes on from NC_092352.1 coordinate 75,891,297, forward strand.
GATCAATACTGTTAGATTCTTACATTAGCAAAGGCAGCTAAGAGGAAGAAAATTGCCATTATGGCATTAATAGCTTTCCATATTTTTACTCCATGTTGTACTTTTATAACATCCTCTTCAGGTGGTGTGATTCTGTACTCTCCTTTCATGGCCTGGATGAGACATGATAAACATATAACATATATAAAAGGTTATTAGATATTTGATTATCAATTTTATCTGTATATTTATATATATATTGATTTTGTAATCAATAAAGTTAAACCAACCTAAATGTTTATTATACATATGTACTTTCACAGTCCTATATCTGATGATACTTATAAGGAATTGCAAAAGGTCACGTTTTCTAAGATTGCTATATATTAACTCCTTTACACTAAATCATTAGAATGTTGGCTGTGTACTGTTTGATATTTTAGTCTATGATACTATCCATTACATGAAAGTTGCTTCTCAGGACTTTGAAATAGCTTACAGTCACTGTGAGTACTCTCATATCTGTTTTTTGAGCCTTTCTTGATTTGATTTATTTGGTGCTTTGTATGAGTAATTTGATCTGATGAGTTAAAGCCCTTTTCAACTGATTATTATAGATTATTCTTACATCATTGTACATGTACATGCATGTTGTGTTAGATCTATTTCCACATGGAAGATTTGGCCCTTGTTTAACCTTGCCACAATGTGTATGTGACTGTCCAAAGATACATGTAGGCACCTGTAAATTAGTTGCTCTTTTTGTGTGTATATCATATATGATTTACAGATTATTTTTCGTACATCCATTTTATACATAAACATGATAAATCAGGCTGTAGTTTTCTTGTTTAAATTAATTTACAAAGACTTCTTTAGCTAACAATGAGCATAGGCGGATCCAGTGGGGGGGGGGGGGGGGGGGGGCTGAGGGGACCAGCCCCCCCCTTTTCGTAGGAAAAATTTGGTTGATTATACAGGGAATCACTGAAGCATGACTGGAGAGGCCCCCCCCATTTAGGTCAGTCAGCGGGCCCCCCTTATGAAAAGTTCTGGAGCCGCTGATGAGGTGGCTAACTTACTGCTTATTGTTGAAGGCAGTAAGTAGTTAACTTTTATATCATTGGTCTCTTGATATGAGTTGTTTCGATTCCTATGAGTTGTTTCGATTCCTATGAGTTGGTAATCATACCACATCTTATGAAGTTATTCTTATACTGAAAAATACATAGCCTGTGATCCTGGCTCACTGCTCTACAGTTGACAACGTATTAGAAGGGGGTCTCATTGGGGTGTTCTGATCCCGGGTCCCGAATACTGTTTTGTCAGATTCCCATATCCCGCTTACACTAAGCAGTTATCATTTTTTTTTGTAATTTCCCGTGTCCCTCTAGACTTCATTTCCCGCTTTCACGTAACAATAATATGACTTTCACGTGTCACGCTTACAAAACATCGGCAATCCCGCGTCACCGTTAGACCCCAATGAGACCCACTTAGAAATTGGACCAGGATGCCAGGCTAACAAATCCACACTGTGACAGTGACAGCAGGTTATGCAAATTGGAGTATTACATGTTTTATTTGCGAAAAGCATGTGAAGATATAAATACTTACTTCTATTCAATTTACATTTATAAAACGTATGTGAAAATTGTCAGCTGTTTTGCTGTTTGTTTACGTTTCTATTGTGTGATGTTAATTTACAAGAATGACTGGGTAACATATTAGTTGTACCGGTGGGCTTTTAACATTTATAATAATATGTCTTTTCCGATCATTCATTTGAGATATTATACTATTAATTTTAATGCACATGTCTTCTTTAATATACATTAAAAAAAACAAGAAACTACATTGACCACCTTATACTCATCACTTTAAAGTAACTTAAAAGGCTAACTCGCCCCATAGAGAACTTTCTCGTCACATGCGAAGATACCTTATCATGATAAAAAAAAGTAATTTGAAAACGTTTATACAGCATGAGCTCTCTTTTAATTTGATCTCGTCTTCAAACATGTTTGAAATATTTGCCACTGGGTATTAAACATCCAACCAATAATCAATCATGTTCAATCATTATTTGACTCATGTCGGATGCATATTTAGAGATATTTAGTGAGGGCTAGGATGAGGTCATGAAATCAAGTTGAATATTGTATTTGTTAAAATAAAATTGTAAATGGAGGGTTTTAATATGAAGAAAAATATTTTAATATTTAAAAGCTTTAATATAGATATCAAGATATCAAGATTGGAACCAGAGAGTTCTCGATACTGCCATCTATGGTATCGGCCATCTATGGTATCGGCCATCTTTATAAGATCTTTAACAGTGTGTATGATACTAAAGATGACGGACAGAACTTCCGATTGCATACAAATAATCTTTGACGCAAAATACATCATTATCATAATGGAAAAAATCATAATGATACAAGTTATAATGATACTTTCATTATAATAAAACTTTAAGCAATTTTTGGTCCTCAATGCTCTTCAACTTCGTACTTTATTTAACAATTTGAACATTTTTTATTCGAGCGTTCACAGATGAGTATTGAGTTTTTTTTCAGTAGACAAAACGCTAACGTTCTTCTGGCACAAACATAAAATTTGATGAGTTTATTCAACTAGATGTTAGATTTGATGAATTTTTGATTGAATTATATTTGTTTAAATTTAATACTAAGAAAGGATACTTTACAAATGGCAATCTCACATAAGAGTTTGTTATTTTAGAGAAATTATTTTCATGTATTTCTTTTATAAATAAATACTGTATTTCTTTTATAAATAAATACTGTATTTCTTTTATAAATAAATACTGTATTTCTTTTACAAATAAATACATTTATTTTTTCTTTTGAGTTTCTTGTTTTGTTTGTTATTGTGACTGTTCTTATTTTGCGTTCTTTTTTTCAGATATGTCTCGGATTTTGTGGATTTATATGTATCATATGTTTATTTCTGGAATTTCTTAAATAAAATCTTATCATATCGCCGAATCAATAACTCATTTTGAATATTTCATGGTGATTGATAAATTAAACGTCGACTGTTTGTTTTTCCTTTATGTTTGAGTTTCCATGCCTCTTCGACTGAACTACTGAGAAATCAATACAAAGTAGGAAAGAAATATCTGCGCATGTTAGAATCAGGATCGATTCTTCCTGCTAATGGCTGGTGATATTAACAAAACGAGATGATTCCGTTGTTGATTATAATAACTTTTTCTAGCTTTATGCATACATATGGACAGACATCGTTTAAATTACAGTATTGTTCATTTTTCAACAATCGAGCACCAAAACCGCAACCAAGTTTGAAAAACTGTACATGGTTCCGTGAAAACTCTTGTTGTATGCAAGAAGAAATTGACGCTACGTTTGGAAGAGTCAAACCGTTAGTTGGAGCCTCTCCAGATTGTCTGAGATACACTAACTATCTAATGTGTTATATATGTGACCCTTTACAGGATAGATTTTATTGCAGAGAAAGACTAACGGTGTGTGAAGATTTCTGTGATTCTTGGTACCAGGCCTGCGGGTCTGCCATTCTGAAAGGCTCCATTATCAATTCTCTGTATACAAATGGTGGCAACTTTTGTGAAAGTAGAAGTTTTGTAGTTGAACAGAACACAGATACGTGTTTTCGTGTAGACAGTGCGTTAGCTAGTATAAATTCAGGTAATTATCTACAGAATAATATTGGATTATTGATTATTGGTCCACTTATATTCTGTAAACACTTGACAAATATATGAACTAAACTTTTGTATAAAATACAATGTTTTTCATCGAATCAAATCTATTGAAATGTATTGTAAACATATATTATATCGAACTGAACTTTTGAATTTATACATATTGATATTTAAAATTTGCCAAATTTTGTATTGAAAGGCTTTGTTATCAACACAACAAAAGGTATGCAAATGCTGCGAAATTGTGCTATATTTAATATTCGTGTTGATAATGCTCTTTGAATGGTGTTAGACATTGAAATACTATTAGTATATCATGTTATTTTTCTTAGTGGTTTGTTACATACATCGATAAAATAGACATATCCAACAGTCCCCCTTTGATGAAACTATATAAGCTTTTGGGTAATGTTTATCTATCAACAATATATTACCTCTAATCAGCTCGGCGCGGTTAAGATAATATTGATTTTCTCTAGAACTTTTGATTTGAAGAAAAAAGATCAAGCTCTCGCATTTTTAGATTTTATTTTTTTCAATATTAAAGAACTTAAATGCAAATCAAATCGTTCTTATTACAGGATGAAAGGGTAAACAGAAGTGGAGCCTTTATTAACAGTTACCGATTCCTTTTAACAACGTGGATTTATTTTGTTAATGCGTCCAATTGAATCATACATTTTTTTGTTTATATTAGAAGTGATAGAGTGTAGTTAAAGATTTTAAATACAGTTTTATAATAAAATATGCTGATGAGTTTTAATAAAATTCATACTTAAAAAGAGGTTGTTTTTTGTACTGATTCTTCAAAGCATTATGATTACTAGTATTTTAAACATATTTTATTTGTATACACACAACTTGGACGAGACACCCCTCCCCCAGCATAGATTGCCTTAGCCATATATGGCAAAACGTTGGATACTCTCCATATTAGTATTTGCCCCTTCTAACTATTTTGATTCTAGCGCCACTGGTGAGTCTTAAACAGCCACTTTAGTACAATCAATGCCGATGATTCTATTTTGTCAGATGAATATAAACTGTTTGTTATCTGTAAAAGCTGTTTAGTTTATAAAATGTACTGCCGTTGAGATACATGTATACTGTATATCTTTTTCAACAAATTGTTGGCATTCCTATCGGAACGAACTGTGCCTCTCATTGCCGATCTCTTCTTATTTCCATTTGAGTCGAAGTTCCTTCAGACACTTGTCAAATCAAGAAGACCAAAAGAAGCCAGACCATTTAATTTGGCATTAAGTTAATTAATGATGTTCTCAGTTCTAATCATTAATATCCCCAACTTTTCTGATTGGATTCCAATGTTATATCATCCAGAACTAGAAATTAAAGAAACAACATACACTACTTTCCGACTCATTCGGTTTTCAAGAGCCTGTAGCTGCTACTCATACTTTGTTAAACGTCACCAGTGTCTGAATAGAAAGTTGAACAATGGTCATGCCAAAGAACGTAACATTCTATTTCTAAAAAAATCATTGGACGAAACCAAGACTTTGTTAATAAATATTCTGTATCAACTTGACAAATAAAACATGATGTTTTGAAGTATTAATTCTGTGAACTGACGTTGTTTATCATCTTAATAACGCGTTATAGTATTCTTTTATTTGTCTTTGTTAATTATTACTTTTACTATTTAGTCTATTTTTGGTAATATCCATTTGATGTGGCTTGGTACTTATACAGCCCGTCAATGTGTGTTTGTGCTATGGTAAATTGTGGTATTCTTGTCTTTCGTTTTTTTGCTTATGTGCTTTGTCTATATGGCGTTTTGTTTCTCTTTGTAGATATATTTGTTTGTTTTTATACTGTAGGGAAGTCAAGTCGGTGAATATTTACTAATCGAGTACTCGTTGGATTTACCGAGCGATACTCGAGTACTCTCTGGGTAAAATATTTACAAAATGGCAGCACAAAAATTAAACCCATTTTATGTTTTGTTGGTCGTTGCCTTTTGAACGTAAAAAAACTCAACATTATGATCTAGGACTATATAACGGTCCAAGGAATTTTATATCATAATTATATAGCCCATGACTAAGATTAGCCCAAAAGTGTAAGCCTTTAAACGCAAATATTCGAATCGTGTTTTGATTTTTTACTATATTTTATTAATATATAATTTCCCAGGAGGCGCTCTCAATATAATTTGTTTTTGGTGTTTAAGCTTAAGAAAGCAACACTATTCTAGCAGGAACCCGATTAGTCGAGTATCAATTTGGTAATCGATAATCGGTACTACCGAGCGATACTTGAGTGCTCGAGTACTAGTTGATCTCACTTTATTTATAGTGATTAAGATTATAACACAATGTTGACTGCTGTATCCCTATTTTTGTAAAAGTTACCTATTATGCCTGTTTGTTTTGGACACATCCAATTGAAAACTCTCAATTAACTGCAATCCCTTTAAATATAGAAGCATTTAAGTTCGTATTTTTTTAGTTGAAATTTGCACTCACAAAATACATAATGTTTGGAATGGTGAAATATGATATGTGAAAACAAAATGTTTGCTTTGTTAATCAAATAGTACTACGGTAATTCGATAATCTGTGCGCGCTGTCATCAACATGCGTAAATTAAGTCGATGGTTAAAATCCCGAGTACTGCAGTTCATAAAGTTTAGCTTTGACTGAATCTTGACTTCCTTTTGGAGAAGCACATCCTATGAAAAAATGTCCTGGTCTAGAAAGAGCTAGAGAATACGGTAGTTGGATTCCTATAAGAGTAGTCTTATATGATAAAAGTAGCTGCCCATCAGAGTTAAGAATATGCAATAAATGATTGTTGCAGTCAGCCACGATGATGTTATCTGATGGTGTTGTTATAATATCTTTAGGATCAAAACGTCTAACCTGGGAGTTCATCTCGGGGTGACCAGTGTATACTTGTAAATACTTTCCTTCTGGTCTCATCCTCATTACCACTACTCTACCGCTGCCATATTCATCTAACACATCTATCACACATATATTACCATTGCTAGTACTTGTTATTCTGTGCGGATAGGTGAATAAAGGCTTGTTTTGATAGTCATATTCGTATTCAGACACATTGTTCCAGTCAAGGTCCCCAATAAATACCACACATCTTCCTTTGACAGAAAATGACGATTTTTGCTTCACTGCTCCTATGATAATAGTTTTATTTCTGGTAACATGAACGGCACATGTCAGCAATTTTGCCACTTTGAATATAGAATCTGATTTTTTTCCATTTTTTCCTTCGATCAACTTAAGTCTGTTGCTTTCGACTGATACCAGGAGAAAATTAGTAAATATAAAGTCCATGTCATACACATCGACTTTGATATTTGACAAGACCTGGATAGTATGTTCTGTCATTTTGATACGCTTCACCACACCCTTTACTAAGTCAGCAATCCATACTGAACCATCACCACATGATGATATTGAAGTGATATCTCCAACATCTGTCATAAAATGTCTGGCAATTACAATTGGGTTTTGCTTTTGAAGTTCTTTTTTGTCGTGCTCTGCAATACTAGATTCACGAGTACCAATATTTTCACGAGCATCTTTTGACAAAGTGAGCTTGCTTAGTTTCTTCTCGGTTTCTTTCTGAATTTCAAGCAGTTTGTCAATTTCAAGCCGTTTGTCAATTTCCGCATTATATTGGTCCTCATCAACTATATTATGTCCTTTATGGGCAGTTGTAATACACTTGATACAAATAAATTGTTCACAGTCCTTGCAATAAAAGCAGCAGATCTGCACAGCGTGCACTTTGCATTTATAATCTCCAAAACTAAGGTTTCCGTCAGATTCATCAGTTGTCACGTCTTTGATATTAACGACTTTATGATTGCCAGTATTTTTAAACTTTGGATGAACCACGTCTTTACATCTAGTACACATCAGTAACGAGCATTCGAGACATTTCCACTGGATTTTATTTCCTCCCTCACACAATAAACATCCAACTGGAATCTGAGCCGTCTGTGGCAGAGATGCACTGGCCATTTCTACACCGAACTAAATGTAAACAGGATGTTTAATCGAAATGCAGTGTGAAGAAAGCTGATAAAAGCAAGTTAATTTTAGAGTCACAGTTATATAATGATACAAATGTTTATTCAACTAACAGATAATTTGTAAAGTAAATAACTTCCTGATAACATAGAAGTTTACGACACCAAAATATCATATATCAAGTGCATTTTACAATGGTTTAAATAGGGTGTCTCTTTATTTTTCATTTTTCTTTTGGCATCTTCCGGAGCACCTGATATCATCCCCATTTTTTGGTGGGGTTTGCTTAGTCTTTAGTTTTCTATGTTGTGTTTTGTGGTCTATGATTTGTCTGTTTGTCTTTTACTTTTTTAGCCATGGCGTTGTCAGTTTATTTTCGATCAATGAGTTTGAATGTCCCTCTGATATCTTTCGCCCCTCTTTTGAACAGTTGTTCATCCGTGGTTAAGATCAAAGTGGGTTAAGATTTCCGTAAAGTAAATACAAATGAGTTGAAAGTAAATATTTGTAATAATCAAAACGTTGTATTCATCCGGCAAAAAAAAAACAACATAAAAAAACCCACAATGGATCATACTTTTAAGAAAATAGTGAGAGAAGTGAAAACGGAGAGATACCATATTTTGAAATGATATGATTTCATATACTGGTCAACAAAAGTAACATCAATTCATCACAACATATAATGAACAGGAAAAACTGTTCAATCATCAAATGAAAAACTTTCATTCGCAAAATAAATGCATATGATTAAAAGAATCTGACCAAGTTGAAAAGTGAGAATTTACCGTGTTATTGAACACAAGGGTCAAATTTATTTTGCGGAAAATGTTGTCAAAAGTCGACACTTAATTTCGAAGATGAGAATTAAGTATTCAAAGTAATGCAAAGGCATTTGAAAGTTAAGTAGACCATATTTAAGTTTGAAGATTTGATATCGATTTTAAAATTTTGGGGGTTAAAATACGATTTTCGAATAAAAACAAAAATGCCACAAAAAATAAGATAAGAAACCAACACTCTGTAAATATCAGACCGATTGGGCAATCATTTACCTTGGTACAGTGTTACCAATTTCATTATAAACGGAATATACATTGTCTCGTATAGTTTTTTTGGTATAATGAATTAACCATTTAAGAATTTCGAAGCCCTCCGTTTATGTCGCGGAATCGAAAACTTGGACTTGAATACAATGCGTTGTAATACTTTTCTTACAAGTTTAAAACAAACTCAAATCAATAAAAATTCAAAATATTTCAAAATTTTGAAAAGCCCTATCTAGAATTTAGTCAGCGTAGGATAAAAGTGGCGAATACGGTGTCTGTAAAGAAGACTACCCGATACTGCCTATTTGTCAATATAGACCTGGATATCTATAAAAATCATATTTTGAACTGAGAATAGAGGTGTCACGAACGAGCTCACCAATTTAAGATAAATGTTTAAATACTGTCAAAACGAGGTAAGCTTCCGCATTAACTTTCGGAACTGTTGTTATTCAAATTCTAATCGAATACCATCCCTTTTGTATTACGGTTTTACATCTATTATGTTTAATATCAACAAAAGAAGCGAAATAACTGTTGTTTTAAAGTGTTTAACATCCATTCAACATGAAATGTTTTTCTACTATTGACTTCAGTTGCTAAAATTTATATGAAATGACAACATTTAAAAAAATAATTTCCGTATAGTAAACACGAATGAGTCGTTAGTTAATACTTGTTATTAGCAAAACATTGTATTCATCAAGCAAAAGGGAAAAAAAAAGAAAACAAGATAGATGATACTTTTAAGAAAATATTGAGAAGTGAAAAGTAAAATCACAAAAATACTGAACTCGGAGGAAAATTCAATCGGAAAGTCCCTAAACACATGGCAAAATCAAATGACAAAACACATCAAACGAATGGACAACAACTGTCATATTAATTCCTGACTTGGTACAGGCATATTCAAATGTAGAAAATGGTGGATTGAACCTGGTTTTATAGCGCCAAACCTCTCACTTTTACGACAGTCTCATCAAATTCCGTTATATTTAACGAAAAGGAAGATATACCATATTTTAAAATGGGATGATTTCATATAATGAATCAACCATTTCACATTTTCAATGCCCTCCTTTTATGTCGCACAATCGAAAAACTTGAACACAATTTTTTAAATAGTTGTCCTACAAGTTCTAAGCGAAATCCAATCAATAATAATTCAAAATATTCCAAAATTTTAAACGACCCTATTTTTTAGACAGCGAGGGTGAAGGTGACGGTTCCGGTGTCTGTAAAAACAACTACCCGAAAATGTCTATTTTGTCAATATCTAACTTTAAAAACAGTATAGATCATGACATGAAAGAATTAAAAGTTTTAATTTGTTTTGCCAATACAAAAGAGGGACGAAAGATACCAGAGGGACAGTCAAACTCATGAATCGAAAATAAACTGACAACGCCATGGCTAAAAATGAAAAAGACAAACAGACAAACAATAGTACACATGACACAACATAGAAAACTAAAGAATAAGCAACACGAACCCCACCAAAAACTAGGGGTGATCTCAGGTGCCTGGAAGGGTAAATGACGCATTTGGGCGAAACATAGAGTTTATATATCTACAATATTCCAGTATACTATAATATTTATTCAAAATGATTTGAATGTAAACAACAACGACTAAATATATAAAGTAATCATGAAATAGAAAGTAGACTATTTCATTTCGGTCAGTTCTTGAATTAGATAGCAAACGCATTGCATTTCCAAGACTCGATGTACAAATAAACTCGCATGACTATAACACCACATTTTGAAATGATAATAGAACATGCTATAAAAAAACGTGTTTGCCAATACAAAATGATGGCTTCCAGTGAAACAGAGACTTCATGTATCTCAGGGACTTTCTATACTTATATAGATAGTATAGAAAGTCCCTGTGTATCTGCAAGAAAATTTTCTAATACAATTTAAATTTTTATTCAAAATGGTACAAATGGAAACTTACAACTAATTATGTTTAAAATCTATACAAATAAAATGATTTGTTTCATTTTAAGTAATTTCTAAAACTCAATACTAGTAGATGAATTGCACTTTCAAAGAATCGAGATTCTAGCTCAATAGAGGACATATTTATCCCATTCTTTCTTAAACGTAACCTCAAAAGTGCGAAAAGCCTTATAAATTTGCAAAATTAATATGGAATAACATCATGTATGTATTTCCCGGTGATTAAAAATGTGTATCATAATCCTTCTCATATATATAATCTGTTCCTATCGCATCACTAGACGTTCCATTACAAACAGTTTGTATACATGGTATAGGTTTTTCCTTTTTGACACTGTTTTCCTTCAACTCATAATCCCTTTTATCGTATCCACCACGATCTTTGGTGTCGGGATTGTCTGGACTAAATTTAACAAACTGCAAAGTAAGTATTACTTGATTTTTCGGTGAATAAGAAACTACGAAATAAAAACCATTGATATGTGCAATGAAAAATAATTCAAACAGATAAAAAGTCGTCTTTTTTGTTTTGCAGCCTTTAACGCAATATATACTATATTCCTTGTATACAAATATGTCTTATGCACAGAACCTTTATTGTATTCATCCTTGTAAATTTTGGGCTTCAAACTTTTATTGTCAATGCCTCCTAAAGTATTTGCATTTCATGACGATAGTGCTAAAATGTTTGTTGTATACTTAAAAGCGGAAGTTGGATATGAATATAATATGTACTTTGTAAGTTGCGAGTATGATAACTACTTGAGAAGTATGCCATATATCGCGATGACGTGTGCACACTAATCGTTCCAGAACAGTTTTCAATTACTCCTACGGATGGGAGCTGGAACTGGTTAGGAATTTGACAATCAAATATTTGATATTAAATGTAACAATCGAAAGATCGAATCGGGAGTAAAGTAGCATGAAATGAAAACATGATTTGAATGGGCGCTCAACACGGGATAAGTATTCAAATTTTAACGGTACGGAACTGAAAAAAAATCCGGATTTTGAAAAAAAAGCCGACCACCTCCTAAAATCAAAAGGTGGTCGGCTTTCAAAAGAATGTGGTCGGCACACCCGGCTTAAATGCCGAATGGAAAACACTGAATTTTTATTGAAGAAGTCAGCATACGTCTGAGACGTTTAAGACAAAAACAAATAGCCTGTGTGATACAACGTTCACGATCGATTGAGGAACATGAATATCACCAAAAAAAGAATCCCACTGAATACTTGTTGTAATCCTCAAATCGTAGCCAACCGACAGTTAACATATCATTTAGTTATGCAGCCTAATACTTACATCCTCATGACGGACACCAAAATGTAACTTTTTCCTTATTTTCTTTGGAAGAAATGGAAGTAATTCGTCAAATATCGGACAAATTAATCCCGGATTTATTTCACTAGGTTTGGTAGGACCTGAAATAGTAAACGTTTAAAGTTAATGCTAATTGAATACAAGGAATATAAAACAGATCGATTAACCGTCTTGCGTACTTAATTAAAAGTCTGGAATATTTAATGATTTTGTACAACGAATGAGTCGAGATCACTGCCGAGAGAATCAACCTCCTCGAAGCGCTTTTGTTATGGCATGAACTCATTTATACACGGAGAAGCCCTTTGGACGCATGACTTATATAACGTGTTGTTTTCATTTCTATACGTATTTCTGGTTTAAAAATTGTTAAAACTAACTAAAGGTAGTTATAGCTGATAGTAAACATAACCTTCGAATTTTGGTTTTCAATGCCTTTCAACTTCATTATTGATTTGACATATCAACGGTTTTGCTTCGAGCACATATAGTGAGTTTTATTTAGTCGAAAAGCTGTGCACTACCTTACACGTATGGCACCTTTGATGAATTTATAAATTACCTGTCAGGAAACTAACAATCAACCCAACAACAATGTGTACCAACATGCCAAGCCCTACATACCAGATATAAGACATCTTGTACAATGAAAAGTCATTTCTGAAAAGGAAAGATAGAGGGAAAAGTAAATAAGACATGTTCAAATCTCGTGTGATTTGCTTTCAATGACCACCAATCATGCAAGAGAGATCTGAGAGGATCAATAAAGAGCGAAACCGGTTGCGTCAACAGATAAAGCGTCTCTTGTTATACGCACAGTGCATGCCGTACAAACCATAATTTGTCACGATAGGGAATAGAACACAATTTGTAAAACTTAAATCTACTTTTCTAGAATAACAAATCTTCGAAAACACATTTTACCACTAAATAAATTCTATAAAAACCTGTCGGTCCTTAGCTTGCTCATAACCCTTATGAAGCAGTTTCCTTGCATTATAAGCTTGCTTTGATAACATAATGTTTGATAATAAAATATGTAAAATGGAAACAAGAAGAAATACTTCAGATATTTTAACTCCTGATGTGATGATATCGGTATTACAATTTGCTAGTTTACCCTACGTTGAGTGTATTAAATGAAAACTGAGCCCCCAAAAAATTGTAATATCTACCGAATTTGCACCACCACTGAGATGACCGGTTCGTCAGGTTTGGTAAGTCGTCTTTAAAATTTGACACAAGAGGCAACGTTGCAAACGTTATTAAAATTTAAAAAAAATATTTACTTTACTTCTTGTGAAACAGCTTCAGTGGAAAGAAGTGAAATTGGTGACATTGTCGTTGTTGTAGTGTTAAGCATTCGACATCCTTCTGTTATTAGTGCTGATGGCGATGTGACAACAACTTTGTTCAAATAAGTTCCCAGACCTATCCAAAGTGTTATCACTAGGGATGTCAAATGACCAATTAATGCTCCCTGTCAAAAAATGTTGTTCATAGATGAAATTCATATTTGTTGCATGATTTATTTTAAAAAATAAATTAACAAAAAAACATTTCTATCTGTTTTTAGTATATCACTAGTCTGTCGTTTTAAAATGGTACTCCTCACTAATTTCCTTTGAGGATCTGCAAATGACATACTATATGGCCTGCTCAAAGACCATAACAACTTCCTCAAAATGTCAAACCACCAGAACGATGTTTCAGTGTTATAATTATTTTAAGCACTTTGCTATAGTGAAACAAGATTTCAGCTCAAAATGATTTACCACACCGTTTACAAAAATCAATATGTGAGAATGTTCATACCCATTTATTTGCCCAGGGAAATAGTACTCCAAGTGTAAATACTCCAAGTAGTGGTCCTCCAAGCATACCAAACAGAATATAGGATACCTGCAATAATAAAGGTCTTACAAAAAAAAACATTTTTTTTTTGGTCAAGGTAGTTTTTGATGAAGTTGAAGTCCAATCAACTTGAAACTTAGTATACATGTTCCCTATGATATGATCTTTCTAATTTTTTTTCTATTTAACTAAATAGTTTATTTCAAACCAAAAGCAATACAGCTTATAGGTATATCATAAATATGTACATGTATATCATAACAGAACATTTTAAATACAATAGGAGGCAAGACTACATAGTATAAATCATTCAGAAGATTGTCATGAAAATTTTATATCTGTGGCGTATTTCAGATATTTTCCTAAATTAGATAATTCCGAAACATTTAAATGCCAAATTATAGTGTTTACCGCAAATTTCACAGTCCATTGCACATAGAAAATGATAGTGCGAATGGGGCAATCGTTTACTGGAGACACATTCTTGTATTGTTTTGTTTGGCTGCGATCGCAAAATCACATGCATATATAACATGAAAATCTACTAAATACCGATTGCGAAACCAACATATTTTTTCAACAGTACACTAATGCGTATTGTTATTGTTTCTTGTATATTTCATTTATGGAGTAACTGTAATCAGGAAACACTGTGACAGTTGTGAGCAAATGTAATTGGTTTCTATCTGTTTTATTGTGTCAATGATATCAATCAAGATTATTGTACCAATTAATTATTGCTTCTGAGCTAAAATGGTTTGCACACATCTATATATCCTTAATATATCTTTACAAATATGCTAGTTCAAATATTCAAATACCATGTATTGACATTTATTCTATTGTAATGTTACCTGTAATATAGATCCACCCAGCTGAGAAACGATGTAAGCAATCAAAAGACAAACTCCTCCACAGACAATAACTAAAAAGAAAATTATTAAATTTCTAATTTGTTTGATATCTGCGATACTTATACTTACACCATTTAGATAAATGGGCAAATCTTAACTTAATAGATTTGAAGAAGTATTTGTAAAAATTCTATACCAATACTCATCACTTGCCTTATTCGTGCGATGTCAATGCATGATCTGCTTTTGTTATGAATATTTTATGTAATAGGTTTTTTGCTTTCTTTTAGATTTGAACGATCTACCAGAAACATGCGTCGTGTACACAGATGACATACAATGACACGTTGATCTAATATAAATATTTGCATCATTTCTGTGGAGCACAACATTTAAAACATAGAGATGAGTTTCCTTTAAAGGTTGTTTCATTAAAGCCGCATATCAGAAATTTCATTTCATAACAACAAACGAACAAATTTTCTAAGGAACAGAAATTAATTCAGTTTGTTCAACGTGTCTTTAAAAGAGACAGATAACACAAAAGGAAGATTTAAAGCTCATAAGTCTAGAAAAACTATGCACGCCATGTCAAAACCAGAAGACATATGCTCTACAACTTTGTACTTGTTTGGCTTTATGAATATTTTGATATGAGCGTCACTGATGAGTTTTATGTAGACGAAACGCGCGTCTGGCGTACTAATTTATAATCCTGGTACCTTTGATAACTATCATATATAACTGAGCAACACAAACCTCAACAAAACTAAGTGCTCTTTATCATAACGGTGATTCAACTGATCGTTTCAACAAAACCTTCGAAGGAACGACCTCAACCTTACTACTTAGAATCCGTGTTTATTTATTTTTCTATGTTAGCAACATATCTGTGTCAATGAAATCATTCCAGGTTAACGCAATCTCTAGAATATTTTACCAACCATGGAGATATACTTCATATACAGTTTCTGTGGTAATAATACTACACAGAAATGCATGGAAGGTTCACATTTGGAGAGCTAAAATCATACGTTCTGTCATAAAGTTTTGTATTCATTTAACACACATGATCAACTTGTACATGTAAGTCAAGTAATGAAAGACGTTACTGTATTTGAACGATTTGTATTTCAAGATCACTTTGATAGATCCGTTCCGTATTAAATTTCATTCAGTGAGAAGACACCATTTATAGCGGACCTAGAAGTTATTATACAGGCTTCTTTTGATTCTGCACAGATACTTCTTTAGTGTTCTTTTGAAATGATGATTGCTTTTCAAAACACTATATATCTCGATACTTTAATTATGAAGAAACTTAATAAAAGCCATATAGTTGATTTGTTTTGTCGAGACTCGTATTCAGTTGACATTTTCGGCTACCTCAGCTAGCTTTCTTTAATAGTACGCACATGTTTACCCTGCTTTCTCGATCCTGTGCCATCGTATTTACTTGATTCTTGATGTAAACATGATAAGCATGATATTCTAACATTATTTAAACGAACAAACATGTGTAGGGTTATCAATAGTTTATTCCTAATTAAAAGTTGAACTTGGATGAAGTGGAAAATTTTAGGTCCCTTTTGATTATGAAACTGTTCGTTGTTATGGTCTTATATATTCTTAGTTTTAAAAATATTGGATTTGCGCGTTCATGGTAAAATTTAGTCTGGAAACGCTTAGCACGAACTAAAGCATTTTTTTGTGTTTTTTTTCTATTTTGAGGAACCAATGCAAGTCTAAACGCCAGTCTTTGCTCCTTCAATTGGAAATATGAATAACAAAATGAGATCTCAAAAACATTTTTTACCCCAACGCATTATTGTGCCTGTCCCAAGTCAAGATCATGTTTAAGCCTTGCATGATTTTTTAACTATAGTTCATTTATATTTTCGTCATATAGTATAACGTCCATTACCACTGAAAAAGTACACATTTTTATGTAGGAGTCAGCTGAAGCACGCCTCCAGATGCGGGATGTTTTTTGCTGAATTGAAAACCCATTGGGAGCTTTCGACTGTTTTCTGCACTTTGGTCGATTGTTGTCTCTTTGGTATATTCCTAATTTTCATTCTCACTTTTGATAATGTATGTTTCATAGAAAACACATTGCATAAGCTAAACTTACTAGCCATTTTTGAAAGCACAGTCTTTGCTGCTGACGTCATTTTAGGAAAGCATGGCTTCACAAAATCTTCCAGCAAAATTGCAGCAATAGCATTATATCCAGATGATATAGTACTGCAAGTATTTTAGATTCAAAAGGTATGTTAAAACTGATAAAATACATTCTTGGAAAATACATAAAATTAATTCTATCAATCAAAGTAAACCTAGTTATGAATTCGCACACCTCTTTGAATGCGAGTTGTGTTTTAATTATGCGGCAAATCGTAGAAGAAGATTGATATTCTCCCCGCCCATCAAAGAATCCTTGCATTAAATTATATGAGCCCATATGTGATATGTTGTTTAAAGGCTATATGTCAGCAAGTATCTAGCATACATATCTCTCATTGGTCCACTTTGCTTACTCTACATAATTGATTTATTGTTACTTTTTCTCTTCTGAATATGCACGAATCATTTGGAAGTAGACGTTTAACAAACTACAAGCAGTCGATTAATATTTTCCCGTTTTCTGTACTTTCATTTCTTGAACAGCAGCCATCTTAATCTGGATCAGGATTTTGGTCCATGTATTCCTTTTACTAACAAGTTTCTTTGCATAAGGTCATTTCTTCCACAAGATTTGTAGTGCATCGAATGCCATTATGTAACAACAGCATTGCTTTAATGTTTTAACATTCGACGTACCTCAAACTTCCACTGAATACACATGATATAACAAGTCCTGGTAAACCAGCTATATGTCCTACAAGGTCCATTGTGAAAAGTGGGATCAGCTGTCAAATTAAATCATTCCTCAATTATTTAGTTTTATGTAAATAAAATGCATACAAGTAAAATATATAGTTGTTAATGTCTGTGTCATTTTGGTCTTTTGTGGATAGTTGTCTCATTGGCAATCATACCACATCTTCCTTTTTATACTAACATTATAGTTTGTTAAAAAATCTGACGCGATGGAAACAACAGAATTCGTTTGGTTTTTTTTTTGTCGTTGGGATAGTGTCTTATTTACTTTTATTCGTCCACACCGAGAACAACATCAAAGGAGTGAAGTATTGACCACGAATGTCTTTTGTTTTGTTCGTCTTGTTAAGTGATAAATTATAAATTATGCATGTCAGATGTTGAAAAATAACCACATTCATTTTGAATCGTATTAATTAAGAAGATAAATTCACTGATTTTAACACAGAAAGTTCGTTTACAAATCACCCTTTTTTGCAGGGAATGTCTGTTAGGCGCAAATTACTATTTTGTAAAGTGTTAAATATTCTATTAGTTGCTCAAAATACTGTTGACCTAAAAGAAAAATTGCAGTTTTTTTCTCTCGATTTTCAAGGTAAACAATGACCTAAAACCAAGTATATTTCTCGTTATGAAGGCCTCTCAATTATCCTTAAAAAACTGAATTATTTGATTGTCATGATTTATATGATTGTCACTGAAAGTTGAAATATTGACATTGTTCAAAATAATATGAAGTTTAGATAAATAGCTTAAAAAACTTGTAGAAGCTCACGCTATTACTTCAGAACATATGTAGCCCATCATGTGGGAACTAAACCATTATGTCAGTAAACCGAAATGCAAGTACAAGTCTCTTGGACAAGTATAATCTTTCATCTCGCATGTAATAAAACATGTAAAATGTAATAACTTTGAAAATCTTTTAACAATTAATAACCCCACGATTAAACGATGTCACAAAGTGTTCACAAAAAATACAAGACATAATAATTCTACAAAATAAATATTTTCACGGTTCAAAAGGTTCTATCAAATGATTAATGAAAAAGACAAGTGATATTTGTTTCATTTTTCATTTATATCGTCAGATATTAAAATGACTTTTCTTATCAGTTGTATGGGAATGATTTTCAGTTATAAAAAAATTTATAATAAAAAATGTTTCAAAACCTTCGTTTTTATTAATAATTTCTCAGTAAACAGAAACCGAAAACCCACATGATGGGCTACATATGTTCTGAATAATTTCAAAAATGATTTGTTTAAGCAACACGACGGGTGCCACATGTGGAGCAGGATCTGCTTACCCTTCCGGAGCACCTGAGATCACCTCTAGTTTTTGGTGGGGTTCGTGTTGTTTATTCTTTAGTTTTCTATGTTGTGTCATGTGTACTATTGTTTTTGCTGGTTGTCTTTTTCATTTTTAGCCATGGCGTTGTCAGTTTGTTTTAAATTTATGAGTTTGACTGTCCCTTTGGTATCTTTGTCCCTCTTTTCTCTCTCTAACACATAATTCCTTCCCAAAAAGATCTTTATGAGCTTGGGACATGACTTTATTGCATTTGTGACTATTTGTTGAGTGAGGTTTCCTTTTTTTAAGTGTATACATTTCACTGTCAGTTAACCTTTGATGCGACACAGCAGTCATTTGATTAAAACAACACAAAGGCTGTCACATATACTGCTCTATAATTAAGATTCAGGTTGAATTGATATCAGTAACAAATTTCGCAACCACGAACTGGTCTATCGTTATGACATGAATGTATCAAAAATTATCTTATATTTCAATGAACTTCAATAATTCTTGCATTACTAAACTTAGTTTGGCCAATTTTTTTTTATTCAAGCCTCACTGACGAGTCGTTTGTAGACCAAACGCGTCTTTCGTATACAGTTGTAGCAAGCTGTTCCAAGACAGGAAAATGGCCATCGTTATATTATACTTCGTTTCTGTGTGTTACATTTTAATGTTGTGATTCTGTTGTGTCGTAGTTCTCTTATATTTGATGTGTTTCCCTCAGTTTTAGTTTGTAACCCGGATTTGTTTTTTTTCTCAATTGATTTATGAATTTCGAACTGATGTATACTACTGGAACTTTTACGTAGTCCTTGCATTTGCGATAAGTTTATATAATACCTTTCGTATACTTTTGAAAAGCTGTACCTGATCGGATTTCTGGATTATCCCTAAGGAAACTGGGTCACACGTACTAAAATAAGTATACATGGTTAGCCCAACCAAAGACACCAAAGTCAATACGGAACACATACCAGGTAAATTCAACCATAATGCCCTGAAATATATGTTACTTATATTTTTACAGAAAAAAATAATTTTGAAGCGACGTTTCGTAGCCGCGCTTTTTAACTTTTCTTTGTAGACGAAACACGTTTCTGGCGTATTCGATTTGAATTTTTTTATATTTATGATACATTTATGATAAACGCGACGGGTGCCAGATATGAAACAGAAACTGCTTATCCCCAACAGCACATAATTTAACCCCGAATTTCGGTAATTTTTATTTGTTATTTTCCTTTCCTTGTTTTTATTTTTTCCTTAGTACTTTTTGTATTTCGTAAACCCTTTTCACTTCGATATTAAAAGTCAGTTTTTTTTTGTTCACCAATGATAATCAGTTTATATTTGTATCAATATTTATCAGTATAAAAAGTTGGCATTAGTCACATGCTGTTAACTTAGTTTTATATAATCAACACATGAGGCAAATCACAACAGCACAACACGTTAAAATAATGTATCCATTAGGTTGAAAGGTATGGATTCTGTACAATTATATATTTCAAAACATTCAAATCATCACGTGAAATTTTGTTAGTCGCTGTGAGCAGTGAAGGTAACTGGGGACTAATAATCAAGTGAAATGTGAGCATATTTCGTGTACAAAATGATGGATGCAATAACCACGACATACAGCTTACTTGTTAACGGAGACATGGCTGTACAAAGTTAGGAATTCAACCGTTGTTTCCATTCATTTGATGTTTTTTAACTTTTGATTTTGGTGTTTGATAAGGTACTTTCCGTTTTGAATTTTGTTTGGAGTTTCGGTATTTAAAAAAAGTATTTTACACTTACTTAATACAGTTTATATGTGAGAATCTCAGTTACAACATAGATGAAAAAATTAAGTCATTTAAACCGTTTGTGATTTCTTTATCTCCATACCTTACTTAAAATAAGATTTCTATGCCGTACTACTGATTGTAAAAGATAAATGCATTAGTTTTATGAATTATAAAAAAAAAAAATAGACAGTCAATGAAAATAACATACAGTTTTGCTTTTCTTAGAGAAGGCAGAGACAGAACACGCTGAACTTGTGCTTGGTTAATTCCATATACTGCAGTCCAAAACAAACCACCACCAACCACAACGTTCCAGAAAGTATGGCGAATTCTAGGATCGACGTTCATGCTGAAACAATTTGTAAATAATATAACAAGATCCATGTATATAATCGATTAAACTTTTCACCAATTTATATTAAGATTGTTCGTGCAAATAAGTGTCTATATATTAAAAGAATATTCGACAAAAAAACCAGTCCTCTATAATTACATCCATCTAGTAGTTAGGTTTTCTCTTATGAAAAGTTTCATGTTATGCCGGGCCTATTAAAACCTTTACATATACGGTATGGATTTTGCGTATTGGTTGGAGGTCGTACATTACCCCTTATTTGTTTGCATCCTTGTCTTTTAATGGATAGTTATTTCTTTAATTTATTTGTTATATATACTTGCATTATTTATTTGAGTAATCTTACATAAATATTTTGATTCTTTCATTCTGGTCTGCCACATTCCATACTACATCTATACCGCCTACCTTCATACATCCTGCGATAAGCAACGTGAACATACCAGCAAACATTACCAACATCTGAAAAGAATCCGTCCATACCACGGCTTTCATTCCACCCTAGATTGTACATAATATAAAAGTAGTAACTAAGAACTAATAAACAAGTAAAATGTATTTATTTTCGTGGATTGAGGAAAACTTGCGTTTTCGTGAATATTATAACTCGCGGATTTGTCATTCTTTGCATACAAAGCATATAAAAAGTTCATAATGCGTCGAACATTTGAATTCGTGGTTCATCACCTGTTAAATAACAGCGAATAATAATGAATCCACAGGAAGCATATTTTGTGTTCAAATTATCGATGCGCTAACCACGACATGCGTCTTATTTATTTAATGTAGATCGGTTATAAATGAAAATAGTTTCACATACGGCTGGTAGTAAGGTGTAGTAATCGATCCAGTAATAACCTGATGGATTACAAAACCAACATGCAAGCTCGCTATATTTCATACATAATGAAGTAATTAGGTTGCTTCCAATTTAAAAAAAAACCGGACATTGATTAGTTTTAGGAAAACGAGTGTTCACTTCTCTGAAGTAATCACCATACACAACTATAAACAGTATACGGAAAGTTTCAAACTGTTTTAAGATAAATTATTTGTGTATCTGATTATGAAACAGGTGAAATTGGTAAAACATTTAAAAATAATTATGACGTTTCTTACCAATGTTGTATAGAATGTACACACTACTCCAACTGCTACAACAGAGCCCCACAAACTAATGCCGGTAACTAAACGAAAAATACATAATTACCATAATTAAAAATTACCCTTCCGAAACACCTGAGACCACCCCCAGTTTTTGGTGGGGTTAGTGTTGCTCAGTCTTTGATTTTCTATAATGTGCTGTTGTTTATATCAAGAAGATGTTTGTCTGTTTGTCTTTTTAATTTTTAGCCATGGCGTTGTCAGTTTATTTTCGATTTATGAGTTTGACTGTTCCAATGGTATCTTTCGCTCCTCTTTTAAACGTGTTGAGTTATGTTTTCTGACTGTATTATTTTGTATTAGAATGCCGGAAGTCACCCCTTCCCCCATTTAAGGTGGGATTGCGAGTATCTTAAATAAGTAATGTGTGCTTTTTAATGAGTTATTAGTCTATGCTAACTATCAATCTGATGAGTTATTACCGTCACTACTTAAGTTTTACTTCTTCATATTTGTTCAAACATTTTTTCATATTATTGAAAAAAAATGCCTTTGAACTCATTTTAACAAGGTCTTTTTCAACTAATTCTATCAGTTATTGCAATAACCTAATGATAACTGTATTCGTTGTTTTGCAACGTAAGTATTTTTAATGATACATATATATTTTTCTAGCAAGGAACATTCGTGATGACCAATTATCAAAAGACATATTTGTAAGACACTACAAAAGAGGGACGAAAGATAACAGAGGAATAGTCAAACTCATAAATCGAAAATAAACTGACAACGCCATGGCTAAAAATGAACAGACAAACAAAAGTAAACATGACACAACATAGCAAACTAAAGAATAAGCAACACGAACCCCACCAAAAACTAGGGGTTATCTCAGGTGCTCCCGAAGAAAATTATCTTTTCTGTTTAAAGTCATAAATGCAATTTGAAGGATCTGTTCTAAAGTTGGCCAAAAGTGTGTCAAAAGACAAAGGGTTTATTAATAAATATTTTACTCGCATAAGTGTAAGAATACTAAATCATCAGCTGACCACAAAAAAAAAATATTTGGAAATTAAAGTCATATGAAACGAGTTTCTTGCAATTACAATGTTAGGAAATTATGTAACAAGGCATAAATCTATATTAAACCAAGTCATCTATACACGTCTTTTTATATTTACTACGAATCTACTACAATTATCGACACATAATATGTCATTCATTGATTGTTGATCTCAACTAATAAGATTTCGAGTTTGTTACCAAAGTTTAGTGGATCATTTCATTGATTTTAATAAATATAGACCTTTCGTCAATATCCCAGAATTTCTTAGTTTGACGTATAACATTTTTGACAACGAAGTTGCCACAATTTCCTTCTTCAAAACAATATTATTAAATGATGAAATTCGAAAATAACCATGTAATTTGTAAACATATATCGTATAAGTAATCCGGTCATGATTTGTATTGCATATGCAATAATCTTGATCTAAAGGTGACATATTAAACGTATATTATACATGCATTCATTCGAGGTCAATCTTACACATGAAGTACAATTTCTTAGAATATGTAAACAAAATTCTGCACATTCTTGTCCCTAGATTGAAATATAAGAAATTATTGGTTATTTGAGTCAGGAGTGACCTTTTCAGTTTGATAATTGTCACTCAGTGCATTACAGTGAAGGTATCTAGTTTCTTTGCAATGAAACTTTGAATGTCTTTGTGTTCTTTGTTTTTATTTTCGTTAATTTTCTTTATCACTTTATTGATTACTGTAAGTGCATCTTCACCTTTATTTATAATGAGACTCATAGAGTACGATAGAAATTTAAAATTCACCAGGAGTCAGAATTAAAGATTGACCAAAGAATATGAAACATATGTAAAACTTACTTGCACTCAGAGCAGGAGATGGAGAATATAGTACGATAGACATGTCTTGCCAGAATCCAGAGCTAAATGTGGACATACGAGAACGAGACACATGTAAAACTTACCAGCACTCATAGCAAGAGATGGACCATAGAGAACGATAGACATGTAAAACTTACCAGCACTCATAGCAAGATATGGACCATAGAGAACGATAGACATATAAAACTTACCAGCACTCATAGCAAGAGATGGACCATAGAGAACGATAGACATGCAAAATTTACCAGCACTCATAGCAAGAGATGGACCATAGAGAACGATAGACATGCAAAACTTACCAGCACTCATAACAAGAGATGAACATAGAGAACGATAGACATGCAAAACTTACCAGCACTCATAGCAAGAGATGGACCATAGAGAACGATAGACATGTAAAACTTACCAGCACTCAGAGCAAGAGATGGACCATAGAGAACGATAGACATGTAAAACTTACCAGCACTCAGAGCAAGAGATGGACCATAGAGAACGATAGACATGTAAAACTTACCAGCACTCAAAGCAAGAGATCGACCATAGAGAACGATAGACATGTAAAACTTACCAGCACTCAGAGCAAGAGATCGACCATAGAGAACGATAGACATGTAAAACTTACCAGCACTCAGAGCAAGAGATGGACCATAGAGAACGATAGACATGTAAAACTTACCAGCACCCAGAGCAAGAGATGGACCATAGAGAACGATAGACATGTAAAACTTACCAGCACTCAGAGCAAGAGATGGACCATAGAGAACGATAGACATGTTAAACTTACCAGCACTCAGAGCAAGAGATGGACCATATAGCACGATAGACATGTAAAACAACTGAAATAAAAACGATGATTTTTATCCATTGGTTCCTTGCAGTAATGGTGATGTCGTTAGTAGTGTTTAATCTTTAGGACAGAGCTTAAAGGGGCACTGTCAAATTCATGGTCACCGATTTGACTCAAATTTTCATATTTTATTTATAACAATGTAAAACATTTATCCAACTATCAAAAGTGTCAAAATAAACAGTTTACAGAGCATAGGGTCAATAATATGTAGTTTTGTTTCGTGTGTATTTTAGTCTACACTCCATCTAATTAAATATCGAGTTGACCTCAGATGACCATAAAAGCGATGTAAACATAAATATACTAATGATTAGATATAAATAGATTAAGCCAACACGTGCATTTGAATTTTTATAGGTCTGTTTAATTTTATTTTATAGATTACAATATATATGTTTCTCGTCGTTTTTACATGTAGAAGAAAGATTTTTAGTTGATCGAATCAGTCATCAAATGATTTACCTTTGTTTCACTTTCAATGTTGACATTCCTTTCCTTTAAATAAACAGTACACGTACAAAGCATGCGTTGCCCAACTCTAGTTAAAGGGTTAAATTGAAGTTCACATGAATACGGATTTAATGAAAACGTCACTATTAATATTATTTAACTTAATTTGACAAAATTGAACCATTTTGGCTGCTAAAAGCGAATTATTATTTCACTATTTCACTTTTATTATTGATTGAACAAACACAATCATACGTTAATTTTTTATGCATCTCGTAGCTAGTACCCCTTTAAGAGTAAGTTGTCTAATCACAGATACAAGAATTAAACAACTACGTTTTAAATAAGTACTTCGAAACTGAAATGATTTATAACACATACATGTACTTATTCAAAATTCCTCGTTTGATTTATCAAATGAATTATAAATATAGCAAGGTTCCAGCTTCTTCAGGTTAGTTGACCTTCAATTAATTTGGCTATTCTGTTCCCGTTCTTTGCTGTCATATATCCTTTTAACGTTGCAGATGATTAACACATACCTGACGCAAGCATAACATTAGGTGGACTTAAAAAAGGAAAAAAATCGTTCAACGTTTATATGGGTGACAAATAAAGAAGAAAAATGTGGAAAATTTGTAAAGTTTGTAAATAAACTTCACACAGCACGAAAGCTATTAACCGAACGACAGTATCCGGATCAGTTATCTTAATAAAAGGATTACACAACCATTATCAATTTGTTTTCTACCATACAGGTGTGTTTAACATTGTACTCTTTGGTGAATGGATTCCGTTTATGGATGAGAATTCGCCTATTCAAAATAAATAAGATTCAGTTTAAATATGTTAACTAATAAGATACATATAACCTTATAATCTTGTTATCTAAAGCTCACAACCAAAAGCAACGCCTTAAATGCATTTGGATATGAACAATAAAACCACATTCTAATATACAAGATCTTCCTTGATAAGTTGACAAATTATTTAAATATTCAATTAATTGTAGATTTATTGTTTGTAGTGTTCTTCGGATAGTGTGTGTAACAAGACATGGTTTTTGTACATCATACATTTCGTGTCTTCTGAAATCATTTTTGTGCTTTGCTAATTCAGCCTACTTGAATCATACTATTGTTGTATTTCAGAACTACAATTTTGTTTTACTGTCAAATAGAATAAATATGTACATTTCATATTGGGTTTTCAATGAATAGTTGTACATAAAAGTTTAGCAGATGATCAAAACATGTAAAATTAAGAATCGCGTTTTGATTAATTCCCAAAGTGCGAAAGTGTGATCGGTCTTTTGCGACAAAGGGCACCAAAAAAACTGGCAAAATTAATGAAATTATTTAGAAAACTGTTTTGAACCAATCGATGGTCGCTATGATTGATAAATAAAAAAATCTATAGAATTTGCCGTTTCAGAATCTAATGCATCCTGGGTAATATTTTCAAAAGTGTACACCAAAACGTCGTGCTTGGTTAAAACTGTTATAATCAATGGAAATTCAACCAATGACGTTACGTTATTTTCATTTTAGGGTACGAACAAAGAAATTACCCATGGGTCTTCAGACTCTAAAATGGCCAATTGATAATCCTTACCATCCAAACCAAATAAACAATACAGGAAATGATCCTTACAACTCCTCCAAATCTCAGTTGAATATACTGAAACAAATAATAAGAGTTTTCATATTGCATAGCCAATAGAGTATGGTTTAAGTTTTCATATTGCATAGCCAGTAGAGTATGGTTTAAGTTTTCATATTGCATAGCCAGTAGACTATGGTTTAATTTAAGGAAATGAATAGGACCTAAAACTATTTTAATGCATGACTCGATATTAAGAATAATGTAGGAACTGCAATTTTCATTTACCCTTTAGGCTTTCAAAATAAAAAAGAACTATTTCTCGTTGCATTGAAGACCTGTTGGTGATATTCTGCTGTTGTCTGCTCTGTGGTCGGGTTGTTGTCTTTTTGGCGCATTCCCCATTTCCATTCTCTATTTTATATTTATAGTAAACGTGCATTTTATACAAATAAGGGGCATTTTTGTTCAACCACTTAATGATTTGTCAAATGTACTGATATTAAATAGTTTATGGTAAAACAATTAGGTTCCATCTTTGCAATTGACTTGTGATACATTTTTTTGGCATTATGCAGATGTATAATTGCAGGACGTGACGTGCAGGAAGTTAACAAACATATGAACTCATATTTAGTTACCAAAATAATAAAAGTACAACTCAGGTTTTCAAATATATAACATAAGTTTATTTACAAAATTCGATCTGTAAAGCAGAAAACTTAACAAAGTATACTATGTTCATTACGAACATTTTTACAATTAAGATAGTTCAATATCTAGTGCATTTTATTGCCAAGAATAAAATTGAGCATGCCCATGTCTGCATATTTGGTTTCATATAATGGTATAATGCAATCTGATCGGTTTGATGTTTGTGAAATATGAACGGCTGATAATAAAACATATGAAATAAGTTTCATTCATTAAAGTGTCTTTATTTCTGCGACAATGAGATGGAGTGCTCTCGTCTTGTCTATGAACGAGAATTTCTATTTGGTGAACACGTATAGAAATTTCGATTAAACATTTACTA
Source organism: Mytilus edulis (assembly GCF_963676685.1). Lineage (NCBI taxonomy): Eukaryota > Metazoa > Mollusca > Bivalvia > Mytilida > Mytilidae > Mytilus > Mytilus edulis. Next base: position 75,919,356 of record NC_092352.1, read on the forward strand.
GTCATTGACCTCAAATTTTGTCAGCATGTAGCGGAAAGGTGTTAATGAATAACTTTCAATTAAGTGTACGAAAATGTAACCACACCATATGCATTACATGACAACAAAATGTCATTTTCTCTGTTAACTCGCTTTATCAAAGGAAAAATAATAGTAAAACATTAAAAGCTAGATATAATCTGTACTAATCTATATGCATTTATTCTAAAAATTGTTACCTCTGGGTATATACGAGAAGAAAGTATGTTTTAATGTAAGATGTTTGCCTGATTAAATGTTTATGTAAGTGTTTTGTAAAATCTGTATAAGTTACTGTATTCGATTATGAAAATCATTTTTAGTTTTAAAAAATAAAACCACCTGCCGTGTTAAACTAATTGAAGAACATTACTATTCAAATTGATAAAATTGATGTTCCAACATTCCAGCAGCGCCTGTTCATAGAATATTTATCTGCCGGTTGATACAAAATAATAGAGTCCTACCGAATTAAAGTTGTTACCGGCTCTGTACATACATAATATAACGGGCGCCACATTTAAATCAGGATATGATTACCCTCCTTGAGGACATAAATTTACCATCAGGTTTTGATGTGATCGTGTTGCTTTCAGTTTTTACCTTGTGTTTTGTATACTTTTTATATTTTACGAAAATCTATACTTAGTCAGGAATATGACAGTTGTTGTCCATTAGTTTGATGTGTTTTATTGTTTGATTTTGCCTTTTGATTAAGGACTTTCCGTTATGAATTTTCCTCGGAGTTCAGTATTTTTGTCATCTTACTTTTTAATAGTTTTTCAGATCTTGTCATGGCCAGTTAGATTTGACTTATGAGTTTGAATATCCCTTTGGTGTCTTTGGGCTCGTTTTTTTCGATAAAAAAAACCCCAACACATTGGATAGCCCCATTTAAATTATGTTACAATGAATATAGAAAATCAAACACATGGGTAACAGCAAGGTTGAAGAAAACTGCAATGCAAGTATGAACTGTTACTGAAGCAAACAAGACAAAATCAAGCTTGCATGAAACATGCTAATGACAGTACCATTGTAGAAACGAGATAGATCATAGGAGGTTAGAAAGAAGAAGATTGAGAAAAAATGCAATCCAAAATGAAATGACATAAACACCGAGCACGTTAGTTATACAAAGATGATAAAAACTTGAATAAAGATATGTGATGAGGCAGATGCAGATATGATAACATTTAGGCTTACATCAAACACGCTGCTGACACCTAGGTTGAAAATAAAGAATATAAAGATATGAGCTAAGACAATATCATATACGAGAAATTGGAGCTTACCTCAAATACGTTTATTGAAACCAAGATTTTAAATACTGGGGGAAATATGAGCTAAGACGGTATCAGATATGACAAATATTGCCTTACCTCAAATACGCTAGAAACACGAAGATTGTAAAATACTGGAATGATGATATGAGCTGAAACAAACAACAGGTACGACATATACAGCTTCCATACACGTTTGGTGGCAACAAGATTGTAAAATACTGGAATGAGGATATTAGCTGAGACAGAAGCATATACCAAAAACATCATGCTTACCTCAAACACACTGGTGACACCAAGGTTGTAGAAAAAACTGGAATAAAGATAAGAGCTGTGACAAAACATCAGGCTTACCTCAAAAACGCTGGTGACACCAAGGTTGTAAAATACTGGAATGAAGATATGAGCTGACGCCGTAGCAGCCATGACAAATCCTATGGAAATAAGCCAGTACATCGTGTTGTACTTATAAACTTCAGCTGGTGTTCCTAGCAGTGTTATCGCTGAGATGAAGCTAGATAGCAGTGACAGGGTGACAGGAAATACTGATAAGTTACGCCCTGCCAACAGGAATTCTTTCTCGTTATTACTATTCCTGTCTTTAATTGCATAGAAAAGTCCTATTGAAGCAGACACCAAAAGAGTAAGTCCGAAAACAACATAATCAGCAACATGAAAGAGCGTTGATTCTCCTCTCTCAAAAGTATATGAATAAGTTCTATTCCACATAGTTATTTTACAGTATTTCTACAGAGCAGCGAACTTATTGATGTATAAAGAAATGGAAATCCTCTGTCTTTATTTACGTCTGTGTTAACTATAATGCCAGTAATGGTAGATTGTTTGTTTCATTTACATTGATAAACGGTATATATATTGTTCAACTTTATGACAACCACTAAAGTAAAAAAAACCAAGGTACTTCTCTTGTAGGTTAATAAGAATTTGATATGTAAACTTGTGAAATCGTTGAAGCATAAGGTATTCAGATGTAACATCCTAATTTTGACAGGTAAATCCAGCTTCATTTAGGATGCTTTTATTTCAGTTTTCCGACAACATTATGGGAGCAGTAAATAATCTATAGAACGTACGTTTTAGATAAAGGAAGTTGAACGAGTTAAAATCATGTTCAAAATTGTTTTTACAAACTGTTTTTCTATTTCGAAAACACAAAATGCAAAATGACACCCTTTCATTTATTATTTCATATGTTATTACTCTCTAAAAAAGGTGCTTGTGTCGATTGATTGTTGGTGTTTAAATGCCACTTTAAAGCTCCACCTTTGGGCTATTTCGTAGCGGTTTATTGGTGGAGGAAGCGGGAGTTTCTAGAGAAAACCACCGACCTTCGATAGGAAAACTGACAAGCATAGTCAATTAAGATCGGAGTCGAGTGCACCTGCACGAGCAGGGTTTGAACTCACAGCCTCAGTGTTGACCGGCTAGTGATTACAGTAGTAGAAAAAGTAAGACCAATTGGCAACTGAAGCCCCCCGGATTGTTATTGATAGTAAGTGTGTTATTGATTGAACGGTTGTTGGTGTTTTAGCACTCTTGGCAAAAGTATGGTGACCAGTTTATATTGGTGGAGATGGACGGAATGCCCAGGTAAAAACACCGACCAACAACATTATTGTAATGTGAAAAAAAATTAACATGTTTCGTGGGTCCGAATAGCATTTCTTTATTATCTTTACATGGGACACTCATAACAACATATTTACAGAAATTGTCTTTCGACTCGAAAAGGATAATAATTATAAAAAAGTAAACGGGGTATGATTCCCATTGAGACAACTCTCCTCAAGAGACCATATGACGCAGAAATTAATAGCTATAGATTACCGTACAGCCTTCAACAATGAGAAAAGCCCATACTACATAGTCAGCTATAAAAAATGAAAAATGTAAAACAAGTCAAACGAGAAACGTATCGGCCTAATTTCGGTACAAAAAAAAAACGAAAAAAAAATATGTAACATATCAACACAGATGACAACCATAGCGTTACAGGCTAATAACTTGATAACCATTAAAAACCACTTGGTCGATGCCACTGCTGGTGGACGTTTCGTCCCCGAGGTATTACCAGCCCAGTCGACATCACTGCGGTGTTGACCTGAATATCAATTATATATTCATTTCTAGAAATTTCCTGTTTTCGAAAAACGAAGGATTTTCTTATTCCAGTCATAGATTACCTTAGCCGTATACGGCACAACCTTTTGAAATTGGGTCCTCAATCCCTTTGAACGTTGTTCTTGTTTGGCTTTATAACTATTTTAAGCGTACGAGCGTCCACGACGAGTCTTATGTTGACTGACGTATCAAATTATAATCATGGTACCTATGATAGCTATTGGGATAGGCATAAATAAATATCTTAGTTTTTACAAAACTCAGATTCTTCCAAAAAGTTTTAGTTTACCGTAAATAATGATTTTCTATACTTATTGTCTTTAACAGCAACGGATGAAATATCATTTTCGTTATTCCTGTTATTCAAAATAAATATATGTGTTAGTGTGTCATTTATACATTGTAATATCTGAATTTACTTCATAAGGTTCGATCATGTACCTATTTTTACCTTGTGATCACTTATAACGGTCATCAACCTTCTCATTTTTTTCAATTTTTAATCTAAATACCCTAATATAGGACTATAGTTTTATTTCATACAGAAACACGCTGAAAAAAAATATCTTTGAAAAAAGAAAAAGCATTACTTTAAAGTGAACAATACTTCATTGTGAATAAACGACGTCGTGGGTTGTACTAATTTCAGGACAAACATAATTTCGGTCACCGCAAGATATATCATTAAAATAATTCGTGGAAATGCATCAATGTTTTGATTGTTTTTCGAAAGTAGGTAAACAAATAAACATAACATCTGACAGTTATACAATTTTAGGTATGATGTTATAATTACTATTCTTTGAAGTACTTGTTTACATGATTTTTATATTTATTAATAAGACAGATTGATTTTTATATTGTTTGTCAATTCGTCAACAAACTCAAGGTTGGGAATATGTTTACGATTTGAATACGGAATCCTCTCTATCTCGTACTAGCGATCGGTATTCAGCAACGATACCACAAAAGCGATTTTAGGATTTTGAAAAGTATAAACACATAATTAGTATGCATGTATGTGAAATTATCAATGTTTGTTGTTATAATGACACTATAAATATCGACACATAGTTGCACTTATATGCATTATTTGCACTTGATAAATTTGATAAACAAACTATAAAAACAGCAAAAATAAAGATTAATCATTTGGGAGGAATGGACACAAACAAATATATAAGTGTATAGCAATATCTGAACGTGCGTCTTCTAGAACCAGATTAGAATATTTGGGCACAATCAGCAATTGGAAAAGAGGAACGAACTATACCAGAGGGACAGTCACAAAACAAATTATAGGAAGCAACCATGTGCCATGAAATGTTTGTTAATACAACTGCATCTTTGAGTTAGCGTAAACTAATATAATTCCTGTTATTTGATAAACTTATTCTTTCGCGATTTGTAAGAAAAGACCGTTTTGTATTTCTTATGGCTCTTTTTTTATCTTGAAATTTGAAACTTTTTATTTCTCAAGACCCCATCAGGGGTATGTGAATATAAATAGTAATAACAAACAATAATATATATACAAATATACAAAATAATGAGATAATAGAATGACATGGTTACATATTCAATGGTATACATAAAGTACATGATTTAAGGAATTTGTAGTGGAAGGCAAATCTAATTTATAACAGACAGGACAATTCTACAAAATTTGGCAAGTTTGACAATTAAATTGTAGTCATCAGAACAAAAAAAGTTCACAATACTTTATAGCATTTGGCTTTTTATACACATAACAGGGTAAAAGCCTTTTTCTTTCATTTGAAAAAAAGTATATTTAAATAGATAATGAAATTCATCACCAATTTCACACAAATTGCATAAATCGCAAATGCGATCATCACGTTCGACACCCCAAAAACGACCTTGTTCTATCAAAGTTATAATGCAACTTGTTAATGTAAGGACATGATTAAATCAATACACGAATTTATACTAAATTCAGTTATCTGCTCACATGTTCTTGTGTGTATAACGAATCCGTAACGTTTTAGCAACAAAAATATTTCACTCGTTGATTGTTTATCGAAAACATTGTATTTTATTGAATGCTGTACCTCAATCTTTGTTAATTTTACTTATAATGTCTGTTTTTTTAATCGTTTGAGGTGTAAGAGCTTTTGAGTTTTCAATTTTATAAGGATTTCCCGTTTTGAATATTTCTTGCAGTTTAGTATTTTTGCTATTTTACTATTTACAATCGGGTCTTTGTGTTGAATGCCGGGGTTTGCGAGCTGTGTCCTCAATAAACCTTAGCCATTCAAATGAAATGTGTTCTTCACTGATTATTAGTTTATTACAAGCATATTATACATTATATAGTCTTCCAGTGAAATAAAACTACTGCGGTAAATTCAGTATTCTTCAGACATTTTGCCTGTAGTCAAATTAGTACTCAACTACTAAATAGTCTGAACATAGACTGTAGAGATCTTAATTAACTGCAAGCGATTTGCTTGAACAGTACTGAATTCACAGCTATCTATAAGTTGGAAATTTGATGGAGATTTAACTTTACTTATCAATTTATTGTTCAGCCTTTTAAGCGATGTTCATATCAAATTGGCTTACTAGTACAGTATGGTATTAACTATCACGACAAACTCCGAAATTAGTGTATAGAAAAGTACCAAACAAAAAAAACCAATTTCGATTAAGACGGTATTTTCTATTTAAAATGAATTTTGCTGTATTTTACAAAAATAGTTACTGATCTGTAATTACCTTAAATTCAAAACATAAGGAATAAACAACACAAATAAAGTAAAAGTTTACCTAAATTATTTGACTATATGCTTATTTATTCAAATAATGACATGACGGACAACAAAAATCAAACTCAAAAGTCGATGACAAAATGACAACGCCATGGCAAAAAAGCTAAAATAATAGAAGATATTATCCCAAATTGTAAATAAAAATGTAAAAAACTTAATTTAAAGGCAGCCATCTGTTTGAATAAGGAGTCAATCTATTATTTTTAAATGCATGATATGTAGATGCTGACTTGAACATATTACCCCCGTCAAATTTAACGGTATCTACATTTTAGTTTACCTCTTTTATATTTTTTAGCCTTGGTGGTCATGTTGCTTATTAGGCGGGAGTATCTGTCATATATTGAAATTTGATACCCTTAAGATACTGATGAAATGATACAATGAGTTATAAAGAAATTTTAAAAGTTAACTGACGAAGAACGTTCGACAACCAAAGCTAAAGAAAAAATAGTATCTTAAACTAGATCTTGATTTGTTTGTCGCCTGTGGAGTTAAACTTAGTGACGGCATAAATTTGATAATCTACTTTAAATTTATTCATATTTTTGTCAGTCTCGGGGTTATTCAGAGCTTTATATCTTGTATAGATTGCTCATTAAGATTAAAGACTGTGATATTGAGATTTAGTGTATTTTGTTTTTCCTTTTTTTGCGTCAGTCGCTCGGTTTCTCATTGAAAATGTATTTTAAACATAATTTAATTGAAATTTTTGTTTTTCGTTTACATGATAGGATTGCATAATTTATTTTATTTGTGATGCATAAGCAGATGATCGACGTCACCCCGATTCATGTGAAACATGTGTAAAATAGTGCGTATATCCCTTAGTAAGTGTAACTGTGATTAATTTCGCTAATACCTACAATAGGTCGATTATCTCCCCTTTCATATGTTAGCCTGAGATAAATTCCTTTTTTTATATCCTTAAGTTTGTGTTCATAAAATTTTCAGTTTCATTAATGTCAGAATAGCTGTTTATAGATATAAAAAGATGTGGTAAGAGTGCCTATGAGACCACTCTCCTTCCAAGTCACAATGTGTGAAAAGTAAACCATTATAGGTCAAAGCACGTCTTTCGACACAAAGCCTTGGTTCACAGCGAACATCAATAGTGGACCCCATAAGTTACTAGTGAAAATTCATTCAAAAAGGAAAACCAACGGTATAATCTATATAAAAAACGAGAAATAATAAACACGTATGAACGACAACCACTGAAATTCAGTTTACTATGAATAACAATGATTTTTATACAAAATAAAACTTTATTCAATAACGATATACAGCTAAACTATAAAAAACTAACATATTCTATATTCATAAAAAAAATAAACACTGTAGATCAAATCGTCATGTCAGATAGACAAATTGCACATTCAAACCTTCGGTCTACTACAGCTGACTTATACAGAAATTGCACTTTATTTTAATTACGTGGCAAATATATAAGTTCAACGGGTCAATTCACTAAAATATACAACCATGGAGTATCAATTTGTGTGGATTTCTATAACTGCGTGCTAAAATCTTTCTCATAGTCTTTTCCAATCGCATAACTAGGACTTCCGTTATACACAGTAGCTATAGGTTTATCATTTTTAATACCATCAGCCTCCTTGTAGTCAAAAGCCTTGTTGTCGTATCCACCACGATCTTTTGTGTCTGGATCGTCTGGACTAAATTTTACAAACTGGAAAGATAAACATGCTATGGTAAATACATGAATTAAATTTAAGATCTAAAAAATGAAATTTTAATGATCGATATTTTTAACATTAACAAAAGTAAAACTTTTACCATACTAATAGTCCACGTGTTTTTGCTTGTTTATGTGTCTTTTTTGCAGACAATTTACAAGTGAACAAGTTGGTTGCTTAAAATTCCAATGGCAATTATCGGATGCACATGGAAGACAACAGGTCTTCAAAAAACAAAAGATCACTCAACGTCAGCGTCACTCAACGGAGGTTCTTGAATTAATAATAATTCATAATCCCATTCTTGTTTATTAAATGAATTACGTAATCTACATAACAAGATTTTAGAGTGTATACGATATGTGTTGATGTTAGTTTTGCACAAAATCAAATATATAAAAAAAGTTACCGTAATGGCATAAGAACATAGGCGGCTTTGTTTTTTCATCATCAATATAATCATTCCACTTTTAAGCCGATATAGATTTAAGTAAACCGTAAAAAAAAGTTGTTGTTTCCTTCTAAATATAATACTGCTGTTGAAATTTTCGAAAAATGATGAGTAAAACCATGTTTGTTAAGGTAGCGTACCTCACACTTGTATGCATGCCAGAACTTTACAATTAACTAGAGACAACATATGAAATTTTCTCAATGTGGGTATGAATACTATCAATACTATCAATTATATAAAGTCAACAGTTATATACCGCTGTACCAAAGTCACCAGAAACCCGGGTTACAAACTAAAACCGAGTTTAACTAAAAGAGGAAAACAACGATACAGCAGAAACACTAAAGTGCAACTAAAAGAAACAAACAACAATGTAACACACACAGAAACGAACAATAAGATAATAACTGTAATTTTCCTGACTTGGTACAGAACATTTTAAGAAAAAATGGTGGGTTGCACCTGGTTTTAATTACAAAATGAGAAGAGACATAACATGATTTACGGAAAAAAATTGAATGACACCGACAGAGACATTGTGTCACGCGCATTCTGTCGTCATACGGATCATGTTTTATTTGCTAAACATATCAGCGACATTAATGAAAAATGTCAGACTGTAGAGATTATTCTTCGTTTTTTTATTTTATTTTTTTAATATACTTTATAATTTGGCACTTACTAATTTAAATGTAAAAGACCGGCAAAACCATGTCAAGAGTAAGTAAAAAACTCCGGAAAGTAAAACAATGTAGAAATGACGCCACTCTGCAGAAACTACAGACTTAGAAACATCAGTTTAAAAACAAGAAAGAATTTTTTTTTAAAGGTTTAGTTAGCTATAAAACCAGGTTTATTACACATTTTGTGCTAGAAAATTGCCTGTACCAAGTAAGGAATATGATAGTGGTGCCACATGTGGAGCAGGATCTGCTTAAAAATCCAAAGCACCTGAGATCACCCTCTAGTCTTTGGTGGGGTTCGTGTTGCTAATTCTTTATTATTATATGTTGTATTTTGGGTACAATTGTGTTTGTTTGTCTTTTTCTTTTTAAGCCATGGCGTTGTACGTTTATTTTCGATTTATGAGTTTAAATTTCCTCTGCTTTTTTTTCGCATATCTTTTGTTATCCATTTGTTTGATGTGTTTGAGCTTCTGAAATTACCATTTGAATATGGACTTTTCGTTTTGAATTTTCCTTGGCGTTCGGTATTTTTGGGGTTTTACTTTTTGAATACCCATATTGTTCCCAGAGTGAATATTTAATATTTATATATGAATATATCAATCTGATACTTACATCTTCGTGACGGACACCAAAATGCAACTTTTTCCTGAGTTTCTTCGGAAGAAATGGAAGTAATTCGTCAAATATAGGACAAATTAAGCCTGGATTTATTTCACTAGGTTTTGTCGGACCTGGAAGAGAAAATATTAACGGTAAAATAAATAATCAATAATACGCTAATGACTGGTGTTAAGGAATTTTCCCTCTTACTGAATAAATTTCATGAAAGCTAATTTGCTTTTTTCCATTTTATTATGCAAAGTTCGTAACTTTAGTTTAAGATTCCTGGCCTTTATTTTATGTAACCAGACACGTGGTTGTTCTGTACAACACTCACCAGAGCCGCTCCAATCAAAAAAGTGAAATCTAGACCAATTTATGCTATGCTTTACTATTGCTCTCTTTTATTGGTTAAAGTTTTAAAATCATTAGTCAATCATAACTTTGCATCTGATATCAAGAGAAATACTCTATTTTATGACATTCCAAATGAACTGACAGCTACAGCTATTTAACATGCATACCTTATGTCGGTACTATTATTATACATAATAAATGCCATAACTGAAACTGAAATAAATTCACCTTTTCATAATCTTAAGGACAAAGGATAAATGCATTGTTCATACACCAATATTAAAGTATCGTTGTCGTAGGTTGAATATTCATTTATAATGTTTAGAACGTTTTAACCAATCGGAACGTTTTGTTGTACGCTTTTCAAAATGTTACACAGAATGCATTAGATTCTGAAACGACGAGCTGTTAGGGTTTGGTTTCTAGGACAAATATGTGCATGAAAATATTTCAGGATGTATAAGAAAACCTAAATTTATTATTGTATACTTGCATTTTGAAGTAAATGCACAATGAATGCAAAAAAACAAACTTTTTGCGTCTTTTGACTTCAATGCAAGGTTTTATGCACAACTTTAATGTAATATGGAGTGAGTAGATCAAATTTATATACTTTTATACATTACCTGTTACTAAACTAACAATCAACCCGACAACGATGTTTAATATCATGCCTAGTCCTGTATACCATATGTAAGACATCTTGTACAGTGGAAAATCATCTCTAAAAAAGTGTAAAACAAATAAATAATTATATCTCATTACACAGAAAATATACCTGAAAGTGTGTTCCTCTTCTTTGTTCCGTTTATATTGGACTATCATTTATACGAAAAGTATTTTCCCCATTTTCAACAACAAACGAAAAAAATATTTTACAGTCGAAATTACAATTGCCAATGCCCATAGGAATTAATAGTTTCATTCCCTCGTATTTAGGCGAGTGTAATATTTGAAAAAGACGTCTAGTTAAGGACTTTAATGCACCCACCTAACACACGGCTAATTTTTTTTTTAAATGAAAGAATAATGATTAAACTTTGATTTTTGCCCGGTCGTCACAAAATCGTACGGTGCAGTTTTTGTAAAATTGACGTTTATTTCAGAAATTAGTTGAAAATTATATAATTACGACATGTTTTTCAAGCAAAGGAAATTAGTCGTATCTCTTCTTTTAGACATAATAATTACGTGAATTAGATTCTTAAAATAATGAAAAACAATATTTACAACTGTAAGTCCGCATGCTTTTGCATTCCTTCTAAATATTTGACATTTTGTACGAAAATTTTCATAATCCCGACCTTTTCGGATCTACAATTAAATTTTTATTAAATGTTTTTGCAATCTACCCGTTTTAGATCACACCAAATTACTCATCAGTTATCGTTTTTTCATTCAAGATCAAGACTTAATCTCAACATTTCTTAAAATCACGAATTTCTGTAATTTTATGATGTTGGGTAAAATCACTATAATTTCCGGAATCCCTTATCTATTTCGTTATCGTTTTTTACTGAATATATTAGTCGATTTCCGTGTACTTAATAGTGCTATTAGAGTACGATAAATCATATTTAAACAGTTATATTTCTATCTTTAACTTCAGTGTGGCTTAAATAGATATAAAATCGTCCAAAATAAAGATCAAATCAAAGTAAAACAAAGTTTTTGAGTTCTGTAGAATTCATCCCTTTCTAAATAAGGAATCGTATCGGAAAATTGTAGAAAATCTTCCGAGTCGTGTCAAATTTTCAGTCCAGTTCACAATGAAACCCTTCCTTTGCTAAAAGGCAAAAAAACTATCCATTTATTGACACAGATGCATAGTCTGTCATATATTTATTACATAGAAACTATGTAGTTAACACTTAAATGAAGATACAGTTGTATTGCCGCAGTGGGAAAACGAAAAGATGAAGTTTACAGAAGACTGGTCGATGAATATGAAAAAAATGAAAACATCCCATTTGAAAATACAAAATATCATAAGAGTTGCTATAAATATTTCAAAAGTAAGCACAACCTATCAACTTCTGTTTTGTCTGTACAAAGACTTTGTACTACATGTACCAATTCTACCGACCAGTAGATCTTCTCATATATCAACGAGGACAGTAGATCTACAACTCATTCTGATTTGTCTGTTTGTATATTTTGCAAATGTATAAAGCCTATAAGCAAGTTACACAACTTCATAAGGTATCCTCTGAGGAGCAAACGCAAGCTGTATTGAGTGTTACTACATATATCTCCTACAATGATCTGATTTACAAAATAACTTATGATAATTTTACTATTAAATCTTTATACCATCGAGCTTGCATCGCTAAATATTTGCTACAAAATTTGAAATCAGAAATTAAAGAGCTATTTAGTTCTTAACATAAAACAGCTTTTACTAACATTTCGACGATTAAAGATGACGTGCCTGTACACAAGGAAGAATTCTGGTTAACAACTTTAATTACTTGATCAGTTAACCGGGCTTAATTTCTGCCCGAGGATCGCCGCCGAGAAAACTACACAACATATTATCAGCTTCAACAAAAACTAAAAAACCATGGTCAATTTATAGTTACATGTATACAGCTTCAACAAGGTCAAGGTACATCCAATATTGTATACAGTAGCTCTATAATTTTGTCTTATGACGTAAAATTACCCGTTTAAAATGACTGTGATATTCGGTCTGTAAAATTTAAAGATCTGAGCAGTGACTGCGAAACTGGTTGCAAGCACTTAGTGCAGCTACTTTACGGAAGCAGATATAGGGTAAAGTTGTAATCCAATCAGATGAATATCCATTATCTAAAAACATTTCACTGGATTATTCAATTGAAAGTATGCCACCTGCTTTAAAAACATTTCTGTGTTGTCTTTTGGATGATGGCACATCTGCGGCAGTTAATAAAGCGTACGATATTCCTATTGACAAAGTTCTTAGATGTATGGCTTTAGTAGAATGTATATTATCTATAAATATCTTTTTTACTCTTTTTCATTTAGGTTTATCACTACCAATGCACCGTATTTATGGACACACCTTTGATAACTATTAACAAGTTTGACTGATCAGGAGATTAGAAACAATGAAAATGGGGCATACATTCTACATGGCATTATTTTTTTTTTCTGGGGGTTAAAATTTTATCCAAGACAATGTCGACCCAACTACAGAAACAATAAAAGATCTCCGTATGACTTTGGTTGGCTAAAAGGTAACATCGGTCCGGTATGATGTCATCCAACTTTCTACAAGATTTGATCTGTTCACGCATTGGTATAGGTATAGGGGAGGGTTGAGATTTCCAAAAACATGTTTAACACCGCCGCAATTTTGCGCCTGTCCCAAGTCAGGAGCATCGTGCCTTTCTTACTTTTGTATGATTTTTTATTGTAACTTCTTGAGTATATTTCGAAGCTTAGTATGACGTCCATTATCATTTCAAAGTAGTACATTTTTGTTTAGGGGCCAGCTGAAGAACGCCTCCGGGTTTGGGAGTTTCTTGTTGCATTGACGACCCATTGGTGGTTTTTGGCCGTTGCCTGCTTTTTAGCGGGTTGTTGTCTCTTTGACAAATACCTCATGTCTATTCCAAATTTTTAATTCAATCTGTATATAGTAGATCTTGTGTCCGCTTTGAGCAAAACCTCTGCTGTACTGATGTATGCCCATGCCAAGGAAGTTGTCTTTGTATGGATATGTTGACCGATAAGAATGATGAGATTACAAGTTAAAATGAAGCTATAATATTCCGATATTGCAATATTCTGACACCTAAATGGTCCAACATCCCATTGGTCCGACGTTTCGATCACGGGATTTTAACATTAGAAAGCCAAATAAAAGGTTCAATATTAGGATAGCCTTGTCCTCCGTTTGAAGCGGTGAAACGAGATAAAGAAAAAACGTAATACTTAGTGTCAAAGTAGCCGAACGTCATCACTAGTGTAATATTTAAAAAGAGTACAAACTACTTTGTCAAGTGTTGTTTGATTAATTATATATCTCAAGATACACGGCGGCCGACTGAAGTAAAATCAAACAAATTTTGACGTACAATGAGTGATCATATTTTCCTGATGTTATATATTATAATTGTCAATTTGTTGATATAAATATACCAGTAGCACTTTACTCATTTTAGTTATGTTTGTTAGTACTCTTATCATATCTGATTCAGTGATGTATGAGTTGTTATAGATGTCTGTGTCATTTTGGTCTTTTGTGGATAGTTGTCTCATTGGCAATCATACCACATCTTTTTTTATATATCAACATATTGCAACATATTGCAACATATATAAAAGAAAATCTGCTCTATGGTTGTCAGGCTTTCAAACTAACAGGAGACCATATGCTTCCTCAATTTTAATAAACAGCTCATCATGGGACTTTTCTAAACAATTAAAAATATGTCATATGTTATATTTTCCCCTTGCTTCAAATATTTTGTTTCGGATTATTTACATAAAATTTGCAGATATATATGTTTGTAAATACGTGCAATCAAATGATATGGAGGTATTATATGATTTAGATAATGCAAGGGCGACTACAGATACATTTGTGTGACTTAAATGTTGATTTTCAAAGACTCCGAGAGAAAACGTTATGTAACATGCGTTACCGTTAAGATCAATCAAAATTAATTAATATTATGATAGAAATATATTTTCCCAACAGTAATACAGCATTCCTATAAAATTGTTTCGTTTTTGCATTTGTTTTGACTCGATTTTACAACTGGAAGTATCCGTGAATTGAAATTGCACCCATGACCTTTGACCTCGATTTAAAAAAAAATGCACCATAATTTCTTTTGACGACCGGGGTATTTAGAAAGTACACATTCTTAGCTTTCTAGTGATATATAATTTAGCCGTGTGTTAGGTAGGTGCATTAAAAATGTAAATTTGGCTCTCATATCACTCGCCTAATTATTACTGGTATCAATATACTATAAGATGAGGAGTATGGATATGTGATAACTGTCACAAGTATTACTATATCCATATCGAGACAGGAACATGTGAAAATACATTGTAATATCAATATGAATCCCGTACATACTAGATCGACATACTAAGCAGGATATATAAAGTGCTAGTTCAAAAGGGTAAAAGTCAACAGAAGACAGGGCAACTACCCCGGACACTCTATTCTAACTCCGAGCCAATATGAAAGGACTGTAAATAACTGTCATACAAGTAGGATGCTTGGTTAGCTTTAGATGTAAACCACCATTTTCTTAGAAAAATGCCTTTTCCAAGTAATAATGTTAGGTGCTTTCATTTTTTGTGGACTTGAATTGTTTTACATTGTCATATCTGGGCCTTTTATAGCTGACTCTGCGGTATGGGCTTTGCTCATTGTTGAAGGCCGTACGGTGACTTATAGTTGTTAATGTCTGTGTCATTGTGGTCTCTTGTTGATAGTTGTCTCATTGGCAATCATACCGCATCTTCTTTTTGATATTCCCTTTTTAGTTCAGCATTTTTTGGTTATACTTTTATACTCAGATGAAGATCAATTTTGTCCAATTTAATTGTACTGAAACTATAATGAGACAATTCTGGCTGATGTGTTCTTTGTCCCTTTAGTATTTATGCTCTTTAATTTTATCATATTGGTGGCTTTTCAAACTTTTGATCTCGAGGGCGTAAATGATAAATGTATTCTCAATACCAAGTATGATTCGTACGGAAATCAGTATCATCTCTGTTTTGTATATAATTGTCCAATCAAAGGTGAGGTTGCAAACGGTATTAGAATTAAGAATAGTAATTACTTTTCGTCTAGTATAACAGAGCCAGTGGAAACTAATGGAGGAGTTGTTGGCATTGTCGTTGTTGTTGTAGCATTGAACATATGACACCCTTCTATTGTCATTGCTGATGGCTGTGTGACAACTACTTTGTTTATGTACGATCCTAGACCTATCCATAGTGTTATTACCAGGGCTGTCAGATGACCTATTAATGCTCCCTATCAAACAGATAATTTACAAAATGAATATTACAAAAATAATGATGCAAATATCTCGAGTGTAATAAATAGATAATTGAAAAAAGATTGAAAATATGCAACTGAATCCTTTTGATCTTATTTATAATTTATACAGATTCTGTTTTTGTCATTTTTCATTTTAAAATAAAATACATATGTGAGACAGAAATAATTTACTCTTACAGTTTTAAAATGTGACTAAAGACGATATGATCTTCCTTTCAGACATTAAGGTTATTAATAAAACTTAGAAATACGCATTGGCATCCGGTTATTCACACTATTTTAAACATTTAGAAAAAAAACTAAAAACAAATACCGTTTCAGTGTTGATTAATGTAACATGTGTAAGAGAAAAACCAACCACAAGAAGACCTTGATTTTTTTTAGATTATAAAGAACAGGTGGCATACATTATAAACGGATCAACCACTTATAAACACTTGTATGCACTTACCCATTTATTTGCCCATGGAAATAGCATTCCTAGAGTAAATAAGCCAAGTAAAGGTCCTCCAAGCATACCAAACAAAATATAAGCTGCCTGCAATGAAACAAAAGATACCGGTAAACGAGGCAAGCATTTGATGTGATGCCACGTACATTTAGTTTGCTAGTTTGTAAAAAAGTATCATCACAAAAATATTGAACTCCGAGGAAAATTCAAAACGGAAAGTCTCTAATCAAATGGTAAAATCAAAGTATTTTTGTGTTGATCTCATTGTTGAATACTAACATCTCCTTCAATTTCCCATAAAAGAAAATTTTCTCATATGATCAAGCAGACATGCCATTAAGTTTCTTGTGGACCATCTTTTATAAATTCTCAAAAACAAACGTTTGAAGATAAACACAAATGTTGTGAAAACTTAAAAATAACTGATGCATGCAAATAATAGTAACACATTTTATAAGGTGTTTTGACCATAGAGAGATGGGATATAAGTTATATTGAACATTTCAGAACAGACCCTTTATTGTGTTTTAGTAAACACAAGGCAATGTCTGTTGGATAAAATAAGTTCGTGTCAGGTAAAATTTTGTCAAAATTGATTTTCAGCTCCATACCATATCTTCTTAAGACATTGGTTTATTTTTTTATATCTTTGTATTCCATTTGCTTAACAAGTATGCATAAAATGTGTATAAATATAGAAAATGATGATTTTTGAATAAAAGGGTAACCTTAAGATAGGCAACGATAATTTGTCTTAAATCTTTCCTTTTTATTTGATTAAACGAATGTTAATTGTTGCCCCAAACTTCGCAAAGATCAATATCAGGTCATAACGATGACATATTTTCTAAAATTAAATAAGGCTAATATTGAAATCAAGTTTCTATAATAAATACCTGTAAAATAGATGCACCAAGCTGAGAAACGACGTAAGCAATCAAAAGGCAAACGCCACCGCAGACAACAACTAAAATGTAAACAACAGTTTTAATAATAATACATATTAGTCAAATTATACGGCTTTAAATATGATGGTTGTTAAAAATATAAATAATTATATAAATGAAAATCAATCACTTTCTACCGTGATTTCAACAATTCTGACTGATTTGTGGAGATGCTTATAGAACCATTATCATATTTTTGTTAATAGCATTCTTGACATTTGAACGTGAATACATTTAATGGGGATAATCACAGCAACACTTGTCATGAGCAGTGAAATTGGTATGATTGGGTTAATCTCTTGTTTACCGATTGTGTCCTATTCCCAATTTTGAAAGTACGACTGAATATGGATTCACATGACGGATGTATGACCATAAGCGATATTTTTAACATTGCAATATGAGCGTTAACAATTCTCTTTTCTTAAAATGTTCTATACCAAGTCAGGAATATGGTAGTTGTTATCAAATAGTACGTTTCTTTAGTTGTTTGCATTTGTTTTTTTGCAGTTCATTGTTTTCTGTTGTTCCACTGTTTTCCTCTTATAGTTGATGTGTTTCCCTCGGCTTTAGTTTTTAATACGGATTTGTAATCTAATTATGAATTTTGAACAGCGGTATACTGATGTTGCCTTTATTTACTTATAAGCTAGAGATTTCAATTACAGATAGTAAATATTTAAATTTTAACTATTTGAATTCTGTATCATAAAAATAATTGACGATTTCGTAATTTCCTTTTATTTAAAGGATGTATACTCAAATAACGAAATTATTGAACATATTTGTATGAAATGCAGTTGCTTTGGTGCTTTTTTAAATTACTTAGATTAAATATATTTCATATAGATATAGAGGCATTGATGTAATGAATGTTTTGTTTGTACTACAACATGTGTACTTTGACAAGAGTGTGACCCATTTATGGGACTTATACGGCGTCCATCAAAAGTAAAAACAGTAAACCAACTTGAACACATACCAATACTTCAAACTAGATTAGGAACGTCAGTCAAAATGTATATTTTACTTACTTATTATGTACTTAATACCTCGATCCTATTTATGTGCATTGATTATATTGAAGCCGTTAAAAAGTTATGATGTAAACTTACTGGCTACTTTAGAGATCACAGTCATTACAGATGATTTCATTCTTGGAAAACATGGCTTCACAAAATCTTCCAACAAAATGGCAGCAATAGCATTATATCCAGATGATATAGTACTACAAATATAGAACTTTTATTAATTATGCATGGGAACGATGTACCTCTATTTTCAATTGCTTTTATTTACAGACGATATTTTCAGTCTTGATACGTTTTCCCTATTAATCTTCAAACTGTGTGTACTGCCAGTTTATGCTGGGTTTTTGACATCATCAAACCGTGTGTACTCCCAGTTTATGCTGGATTTTTGACATCATTAAACCGTGTGTACTCCCTATTTTGACATCATCAAACTGTGTGTACCCTCAGTTTATGCTGGGTTTCATGTCTTTAATTTTCAATGCAGTGTTTTGTTAATTTGTTTGTCTTTTCTTCATTTTTCATTTTTTGTCATGGTGTTGTAAATTTCTCTCGAATCTCGAATGTTCTCTTATTTCAATTTTGTAAGTGAACAAAATCATTGATTTGTTTTCTTATTAACACTTTTATATGACTTTGTATTTTTTTAAACTGTGAGAGAAATTTCCTTACATTGTTAAGTAATTTATCATATCACCGCTTTAAAGAAAAACAATCCTTCAGGAAAAGCTGACCAGAATTACATGTATAACTATTAATTCTTTCATGCCCTTTTCAATCATATCTTCACGAGTTTACGTAGTAATATATCATTGCATTGGGGTCCTGTCGACGGTAAAAGCGTTCACAATGAAGTTAAATCCAGAAAAGCGCCACTCTCCCAAAAAATTCATAAGTGTTATTTCTTTTTCTTATTTTACAAACAAGAAATTATTATTATATACTTCTACGTACCTTAAGCTTCCACTAAACACACATGATATAACAAGTCCTGGCAAACCATTTAGATGACCAACAAGCTCCATTGTGAATTGTGGGATCAGCTACAAAATCAAACTTTTTATAATCATGTTTGTCTTTAAATGTAACTAAAAAAATGACAAGAAAATAAAAAGTTTTGAATTTATAGAAAATGTAATTGTAATTTGCTCTGTCACAAGTTTTAATGCATTTAATATTGAAGACTGTATTTTGTTTGCCTCCAAATTGCGATTTTCTTTCAATCTAAGTAGCATTCAATAAGTCAACGTTATATATTGTTAAAAAAAACCAACTATCGCCAACACAACGCGTCCAATCATTAATAAATGAAGATAGGATTATCTGAAGTCTCGTTTTATTATTTACCAATTTTGCCATTTAACAAACTTGACAACGAAAGGTAAGACTGGGTGAATATTTCATTTCAAACGCAAGTACTCAATATCACGACCAGTCATAGTTGAATTTTTGTTGCATGAATGTTTACTTTTAAGTAGTTGATGTTCTTTTTTGTTTTTTGTTGTTGTTTTTTTCCATCTCAGTATGATTGTAATACATTAGTGTTTTGGAAATACGAAACTAATCCTCCTTGCATGTTTGTAAACAGTTCATTCTACATACTAGTATATTAAATGTTTTGCCATAGTTTTATTCATAGTACCTGATCAGTTTTCTCGACTATTCCTAGAGTAACAGGGTCACATGTACTAAAGTAAGAATACATGGTCACACCAACCAAACACACCAAAGTCAACACAATAAACATACCCGGTAGATTCAACCATATGGCCCTGCAATATATATTTTGAATTGAGGATATGAATAATGAAATTAAAATTAAATTATCATAAAACTTTATAAACCGCTATTGTGGATCTTTATTCAGTCGGCGTCGGTGCCCCTTCATTTTTCTAATGCAAGCTGATTTAAAGTTATCCTTCTAACACATGAGGGCCTATCATTTACAGTCAGTTAATTTTTGATTATCTGGAGTCGCATTTGTGGTCGATGCTTTCATAGCAGTCTTGTATCTCAAATGAGGGTTTTTCAGAATAGGAACAATTTGAATGTCATCAAACCCAATCTCCCTCAAATTGAAAGTTAAGTCATTCCTTTAAGTCACTGTTTTCTCTTGGTTAATATATTAAAAACTGAATGATTTAAAAGTTGGTGACTTAAATTACTGCAATATGTTAGTTGGTGAAGATGAGTTAAAATTATTATTCATTTTAATTGATACAATCAACAAAATTTTAATAGACTCTTACGTCATAAAAATATAAAAGATAACTTAAAATTAATAATCTACAAAAATTTATGTAATTGACAATAATCAAAATATTTTTAAAATCATCGATGTGCAAACTAGAACGAGGTTAAACTTGCTATCATGTTTAGCATGCCGATTACTTTCTTCCTTTGATAAAGTTTATAAACCGCCATATCAGTCTACAAATCGATAAATTGACAAATAATGGTTACATCATATAATCTGTCTGAAGATGCAAAAAGTAAAATCACAAAATTACTGAACTCCGAGGAAAATTTAAAACGGAAAGTCGCTAATCAAATGGCAAAATCAAAAGCTCAAACACATCAAACTAATGGATAACAACTGCCATATTCCTGATATTGGTACAGGCATTTTCTAATATAAAAATTGGTGGATAAACCTGTTTTTTATAGCTAGCTGAACCTCTCATTTGTATGACAGTTGCATCAAATTCAAATGTTTTAGTTTTACTTTCTATATATTCACACCTGACTTATCAACCAATTTCATTTGTACAGGCTATAACATGAAATTGTCGATAGTATAATAAAAAAAAACACGTAAAATAATGAAAAGAACATACAGTCTTGCTTTTTTCACGGAAGACAGGGACAACGCACGCTGAACCTGTGCTTGGTTAATACCATATACTGCAGTCCAAAACAGACCACCACCAACTATCACGTTCCAGAATGTGTGCCGGGTTGTAGGATCAAAGTCCATGCTGAAATGATCATAAGAAGACAATTAAAAGATGATGCGTAAACTATGAAAATTAATAATGTTGCAATAATTCGCTTTAAGCAGCCAGTATAGTTCAATTTTGTCAAAATAAGACCAAAAACATCGATGATGGATTATTCACTTGCAAGTGAATAATTCGTCCTCACTGAATCCGTATACATGTGAACATCAATTTAACCCCTAAGCTAGAGATGGACTAACCAGAAATTATGCGTGTTCGATTATTAAAAGAAATTAATTTCATCATTGAAGGTAAAACAAAAGTAAATCATTCGAATGACTGATTCTATCCATGAAAAAATCATTCTTTTACAGGTAAAATAGAAAGTTGAATTAATTTTTAACCTGTAACATAAAATCAAACAGACATAGAAAAATCAATTTGCACGAGGTCTATATCTATTTATGTTTATGTGTATATCGTGTTATGTGACCGTCGATAGTTTTCGGTGTCATCTCGATAGTTAATTAAATAGCGTTTAGACTAAAATACACACGAAATTTGAAATTTGGATATATATTATCTAGTATATGCAATGTGAAGTTCGTTATTTTTGTGATTTTACCTTTTAACTGTTTATTCAAGACTTATCACATTTGAATAAGCTTTTAGTAAGTTATAAATTAAATATGAGAATTTGAGTCAAATCGGTGAACATTATTTTGACAGATAGTGCCCCTTTTGACAATGATTTTTTAAAATACCTCACGTTTTTTATGGTTTTTTTTCTAAATTACATGTATATAATTCAGTATATATATATACCACGTAATTATATGTTTGTGTTCTAATATCTCGAAAGTTTATTTGAAAAAAAAGATTCCAAAAATAAAGACGCTATCAATCAAAACTGTTTACTTCAAATGCAGTTCAAAAAGTACTTAACGACATCATATATCATCCTTTAAAAAAGGAAACAAATTGTAACCAATCGCATGTACAGCATTTATAATACTATACCTACATAAAAAATTGTATTCTGTCATTGGCGTATGCTACGTTCCATGCCACGTCTAAACCACCTAACTTCAAACAACCAGCTATAAGCAGTGTGAACATACCAGCAAACATTACCAACATTTGGAAAGAGTCTGTCCATACCACTGCCTTCATTCCACCCTAAATTGTTGGTGAAACGGTATCATTTGTATGTCTCAATAGTAATCACATGTTTTATGTAATGAAAAAGAAGACGTTTGAATATTAAAGGTGAGAATTCTCGTCTTTGGTCGATTGTATCATGGAAAAAATAAATCACTTGAATGCGGTATGAGCTTTGCATGTAGTCTTAAAGCTATTGATTATTAAATTGTTCACCTAACATTGTACTTTATAATCATCATGTACTTAATCTTATAATTCTTAATATAAATCATGGGCAAGACACTGATTAAATGAACTGAATATGGGTTTGTAAATGCGCATGTCTTTCATTTAAACCCAATATTGATGTAAGTTAATTACTCTAATGGGATGGTTAGATACTAAAAAAATCGTTCTATATTTTGCCTTTTTTTAAACTTTTTTATAAGAACTTCACCGATGAGTCTTACGAGTACACGAAACGTGTGTCTGATGTCTGATATTTTAATACTGGTATATGTGATGAGTTTGCATATTTCAACTTCTTTTTTTAGCTTTGTTCTTTTCTTTGAACAGTTGAAGCAGTTACATGTTTATAACTTGCATAGATGAATACACAATTTCTTATGACGTTTCTTACCAATGTTGTATAGAATGTGCACACAACCCCAACTGCTACAACAGAGCCCCACAAACTAATGCCGGTAACTGAAAAATATTATAATAATAACATAATAATAGAATAATATAGGGCATGTAATAGGTTAAACGTCGTCTTTTTTGTGTGAATTTTTTTTTGTTGGCTTATGACAATAATCGTCATCGCAATATGAAGACATAGAAACCACTGTATGACCTTCAACTGTAATACGAAATGAAAATGAAATACGTCGTATTATGGAAATGTCTATATATGTGTTCAGAAAAAAATAGACTATTTGAACTAGTTTAAAACAGATGACCAAAATGTATTTTGACTTGTATATATATATATTGTGTGCAGGCTGTGGATAAAACTCGTCCCTTTTCTTATCTTCCCTACAATTTGTTTTACATATAAGAAAAAATTCCCCTAGATATGAGATTTCAAATAGGACAATTATCTTTTATTTTTAAAATAATGTGTCTTCGCTATTCATAGGTTACCATGGTGTCCCCCTCCTTTTCATGGAGAGGGAACAGTGGCTGTTTTCACAACAACAAAAAAATCAACCCCAAGACCAACAACCTACAATAGGAATTGAACGTAAGAAATACTGAAATGTTCATGGCTTAGGAACACGTTTTTTTTTATGAAAATCTCGAAAAGTTCCCTAAGTGAAAAAAAAAGTTGCAATTCTAAATAAGACTACATACATTAAAAAACAAATAAATGAAACGAAGTCGAATAAATCATTTTTAAATCTGATAATGAAAATTGAAATCATATTTTAAATTGTAAATTTTATTTGGTCTGCTTAATCCTCTTAGTCATATATTGTTCAAACTCTCCGAAAATCTAGGTGAAGGACACAAATTACGCCGAAAGCTTTTAAAAATCTAGGTGAAGGACACGATTCACGCCAACAGCTTATACAAAACTATGCCAACACTCTAGATAAAATTCGGTAATAAAATTTTGAAATGTGAACTGATTTTTTTCTTTCACGTTTTAATATTATGAATGGGGTCAGGATACTGTTCGTACTTTACATCGATTTTATTGTAGTGTTATTATAATGTAAAACCAGCATTTACCCAAAAGTTGAACTTTCATACAGGATGTAAACAATGTTAACCTTGGCCTTGTTATTTGAGGTTTCTGAACTTTAAGGCATACGTTTAAAAGAACACAAGAATCTGTCAAAAGGATCTATGTTAACGGGACACAATTCCTAGTACACATTAAAAAGCCACGACACGACATCAAAACCGAAATTATCCGTACAATTAAAAGTTCGAAAGGCATACATTTGAAAGAAAACAAGAATATGTTTCAAAAGGACACCATTCCTTGTTTGCATTAGTGCACATAATAATGAACATGCGTACTAAGTTTTAAGTTGATGAGGTAAAAGAGGGGCGAAAGATACCAGAGGGACAGTCAAACTCATAACTCGAAAATAAAAAAAATAAAAAAACTGGCAGCGCCATGGCTAAAAATGAAAAAGACGAAAAAAAAACCAAATAATTGTAAACATGACACAACATAGAAAACTTAAGACTAAGCAACACGAACACCACCGAAAACTGGGGTTGATCTCATGTGCTCCGGAAGGGTAAGCAGATCACCCTGCTCCACATGTGACACCCGTAGTGTTGTTCATGTCATTACATAGCCGGTCAATAGTCTAATTTGGTAGGTCACATTCACGAAAAGGGAAGGGGATTGTAGTTATAAGGAAAATATCCGATATCATCTGTGAAACGGTTATTCCAAAACGGTCAACCAACTCACGATGGCGTCCGTAAAATTTACGAAGGGGTGATTTCAACTTCACCATTTGGAACTCTTGGTTTAATAGCTTCCTTGTGAGCAGCAACCCTCTATCTAGAAATCATAATAGGAAATACAAGCCCGGTAAACTATCTTTAACCAAACATTTTGTATTGATGCAGCACGGACAACGGACAGACAAGTAGATTACTATAGTAGACGGGTCAAGAAAATTATCTAGATACATAACTAAAGCTTTAAAGCTCGCTTGAAAAGTAATTTGATAATCTAAATGATCTTTACCAAAAGTCATAATAAATATAGGCATACAACATTTAAAGTACACATAGTACGAATTTACCCAAATTACATAGCCGTCTTTAAGACGGGGAGGGGAGGGGAAGTTCTATGTTTTTGTTCGTTATTTTGTCTATTGAAAACATTTAATATTTGTCAGTTTATTTTCGAGTTTGAATTTCTCTTCGGTATCTCTCGCCTCTCTTTTCGAAGTATATGAGGTCACCATAGTTTTTTGACACTTTTTTAAAAAGTTTAATGTTTAGTTTTTCCTACTTTAGCCTCTTTATTTTCATTGAATTGTCACTGTGTCTAAACCACACCGGCAAAATTTACTCGGACTCGATGGTATCTAACATCCGGCACAATGACGGAACACCAATAGACAAAAGAAAGGTAGGTTTCTCCTTATTTTTTTATTTTTTTTATGATATCGAAGAATATATATACATATACAACTATTTTCTGTTGTGAGATGCAATATTTTCTACAACCGTTCTATATTAACGGAGAAATAAGTCAAAATGCATGTCAAAATGACGAATTGAGTGAACCTTGCCTCGAAATTGTTTAATTTCTCGTTAAATTGTTCACATTGTACGGAAAGAAAGGTACGGGAAGATAGATATTGACACGGAGATTGCAAATTTAGCTATTATGAGCATCTCAATAATTGTATTTCTGTGTATGGAACGAAAGAAAAGGGTCATGTCAAATTAAAATAAACCGGTTTCGTCAATGTTGTTACTATACAATCACCCGGTTTCGTCTATATATATCACCCGGTTTTTTTTTGGTTTTTTTTAACAAACAATTTATGAAAAGAAATTTTGGCACGGATCTGAACATTGTCTTTCGAGAATTTAAATATATATTTATTGTAAAGTAAACTTGGCGTGTTAAAATCTATTTTAAACGAGCACTTTTGGACATAGTTAATTATGATAATACACATTTTCCTAATGAAAGGCGTATCCCTTATTTCACTTAACTTCAAACTAATTTTAAATGGAATATAAATACTGAATAGCAAACACTGGTATCTAATTATTTTGTAACATTATTACATTTTCTTTGTTTATAATAGTAGTATGTAAAGATGAAAAATAAAAGGATGTGTTTTGATTGTGCTATAATTTTAACACTACAAAAGTCAGAAAGTCTGAAAAGACCAGTTTTTGTCTGAATTTGCATGAATTTTTACTTGACATTCTTAATTTTGTCTGAATAATTAAAAAAAATTCTTGACATAGTATGAATTTGTCTTATAAGATTCTTGATTTTTCTTGACAAGAGTCTTGACAGTATGAACATTGTCTTAAAATTTCTCGACACTTCCTGTATCATCTGATAAGAGTCTGGATTAGTCTCGACCAATTCTTAACTGTCTTAAATTTGTCTCGATCTGTCTTGACATATTCTTGACATTCTTAATAATGTCTGAATGTGTCTTGACATATTCTTGACATTCTAAATATTGTCTGAAAATGTCTCGACACATTCGTGACAGTCTTAAATATGTCTTGACAGTATAAATTTAGCCTGAAATGGGAACAGACTTATTCTGCTCTGTTTATGACATTCTATTGCTGTTATATACTCCTTTTTATCATGGCTAAACTAAACTTTGAAGAATCCAGGATTAATTTTGTACATGAAACCCTTTCGGTTCAACTAAGTTTGATAACCCTGAATAATCCTCCGTGTAGTTAAATTTTGATTTATTTTTATTAAACGTTTAATAATTTGTTTTCACTTGGAATATAAATCTAAGTTACTGACAAACAGCATTGAGATTTTGCCGTTCGCAAAACTGCCAGTCAAATTTGCTTTACTATAAAATAGGTGACTTGGGGCAGTTTTAAAAACTGACCATGTGTCTTTGGGACCCCACAATTCATCTTTTAGGTTTGTTTGGCTAACAAAAAGGGGAAGAGGGGGGGGGGCTTTCGTGTAGTTCAAAAATTTGTTTTAATCTTGATTTAAAAACCTTATTCATTTTAAGACAACCCACAAACATTTTTTATTCAACTTTGAGTGTTGAATTTTATAAAAAAAATTATCAAAAATAAATGTTTGTGAAAAGAAAAGAATGTTTATACCTCTACTATGCATGTCTGTTTGAGATCCATTTCATAAGACCAATGATGGGACCCATTATGAATACATTTTTTTTAAGTATTCCTGGAGTAGATAATAATTTTCTTTTATTTTTTGGGAATTATTCAATTTTTTATGTTAAAGTAATTAACTTCATAATTTTGATGAAGAAAATCCATTTTAAATCACTTTTTTTTCATCAAAGTGATGATTTTCATAATTTTCATCTATCAACAAACTTTTTAAATTGTAGTGACATGGTCGGTCAACTGATAAGTTGTATGGCTGATTTCAAGTAAAGCAGTAATTTTTATTTGACAGTTGTGTGTACTCTGGGGTGTGGAATACCTTTCTTTTATGGGGAACATCCTGTCCATGTGTTATACTTAATATATATTCCAACAGATGACATTACACAAATTTTTCTTCTGTTAAATGAATGATTTGTATATTATCATAATTTACTATTTATATCTACCACAATTTGGTCCAATAATTATTTACCATATTAACATTGAATATTATGAACGTAGAATGAAATATGTCTACTAGAAAGTATGATTGGTTTTAATCATTTCATTTATAAGATTTAGGAATTACAATTTGTAATTTAAAAACCCACATTTGTTTAAATTGTTTTATATCAACACACCCACATTTAAATTATTTTATACATTAGATTCCATAGCCATATTTGCATTTGTAAAAATATTTATATACCAGAATTTTCAATTATTTTCATGCCCAACTTTTATTTTTGTTGTAAGAAGTGTTATATAAAGAGAAATAAAGATTAAAGTTATATTATATTGATCATGATTTGTAAAACTCAGAACTGTCAAGTAAATTTAAGACACAATTCAAAATGTTCAGAGTATGTCAAGCCATACTGAGAAAAAATAAGAATGTCGAGAATATGTCGAGAAATTTCAAGACAGTATTCAAATGTCAAGAATTTGTCAAGACATTTTAAGACCATATTAAGAATGTCAAGAATATGTCGAGTACATTTCATACAAATGTTGATATAAATGAGAATTTGTCAAGAAAAATTAAGACACAAGTCATACTTTTGGAGAATGTCGAGTAAAAGTTCATGCAAATTAAGACAAAAACTGGTCTTTTCAGACTTTTAGACTTTTGTAGTGTAATTTACTATACTATATTATATACACTTAGTTTACAATATTTACTATCAATTATTAATACATTTATGCATTCAATCATTGACGAACAGTCCCAAACCGACTATATATAGTCTATACTGTTCTGCACAAATTAATCATGCATGCAGTCCTTCCAGATTTTCTGGTACTATATATACTGTGTTACTTGCGCACTAAAGCATCCATAACATAGCAGTGAGATTTGTAACTTTCTCCCCGTTTCTGGTAGGCACATTTATTTTCATAGGCTTGTTTTTCACATTATTTTTACAGTTCAAATTCATTTTTTGTACAGTTCAAATTCAATTGAAACTTCAAGATAACTTTCGAAAACAATATCTGACAGTTTTGTATTTTCAATGTGAATAAAAGTTGGTTTGCAAAACATGACCGTCATTTATATCTAGGTCTTATTAAGAAGAAGTTACGGTAACCACTTATCCCATAAACATTGACAATGAGACAACTTTCTTTTAGACACAAACATTATGTTGAATTAATCAAGTTTAGGTCAGCGTATGCCTTAAACAATGAGAAAAACACACAAACTGCATGAAAGCAAGCTATAACAGGGCCCTAAATTATAAATGTAAAACAATTCAAACAAGAAAACTACCTGCCTATTTTATGTTCAAAACGCATATGGTATAAAGCAACCAAAGACAACCATGGAATTACAAGCGTGTGATTCGGGAATGGACTGAGTCAAAGTGTTGTCGCTGACACAAACAGTACAACAAAGGTACAAATAATAAAAAATGATGAAAAAACCTTAACTCGTCCGATGACAGAGCCTGTATAGTAAATGCGCGATGTGTGCCAAAACTTGTATCATAGTTAAAATTATCCCTTAACGATTGTAGAAAAGATTACATACATAGAATGATTAGATTACTTATAAAGGTGTTCATCCTTTTGTGCGAGAAAATCACATATCAATTGTGTGTTTCGATTTTTAAGACCGTAAACTTTAATTTAAGAAATAATTCATGGGGGCTTGAATATATCGGTATTTTACCACGGGTTGGCCCTTTATGACAAATATTTTACCCTGAGCGATAGCGAGGGGTAAAATATCGGCATAAAGGGACAACCCGTGGTAAAATTTAGATATATTCAAGCCCCCATGAATTATTTCGATTCTGATAAGACAAATATAGCAATTGTTTTGGTTCAAAGCGCACTAGATGGAGGCAAATATTTGCCGTTCCCATAAATTAACCCACTTTAAGATTGGCGGTAAAGAACGGAGCAAACAGATTTAGTGACATGCTCAAACTATTTACAATAATATATTTAGATAGATTTGGATGAATTTTAATGATAATTTACTTATATATCTTCTATGTATATAAAAAAGGGCTTATACCACATTTTAGTATTGTTTGTTTACGTTTCATTCTGGTGATGATTTTCGGTATCAGAAGCGTGTATTTTCCCGAAAAATGCTTAAACTATTACGTTATCATTCTATGACGTCGTGTACTCCATCCATAAACAATCATATGACGTGGGAGTACAATCAGAACAGCCCAACCAATATATTCATATTTTACCACGGGTGTGTACTCAAAGCGTTTGAAGGACGTCATGTTTAAACATGTTCAACATATTTTCCCATAACTCATATAGAAAACGCATATTTAGAGAGCTTTAATCTCAATATGCTGTTAAAAAATTTCGGAATGCAAAGTAAATTAAAATATTTGTGTTCTATAAGAGTAGGAATTCAAGTGTTTGCTTATTATTTATTTGAATCTGAGACTCATATAAATAATAAGCCGTTGTCCGGTGAACGAACTTGTTTTCCAACGACCCACAAAACTCCTTTTGAACGCTGAAGTTAAATAATCAATTATAATGTAATGCGATTATGATTTTTTTTTATTTGACCAAACCGGGTTATGCATTTTGAAATCTATGACGAAACCGGGTTGTATACATTGACGAAACCGGCCAGTTCCATTTTGACATGACCCATTTCTTTCGTTCTATACACAGAGATACAATTATGGAGATGCTCATAATAACTAAATTTGCAATCTTCGTGTCAATATCTATCTTCCCGTACCTTTCTTTCCGTACAATGTGAACAATTTAACGAGAAATTAAACAATTTCGAGGCAAGGTTCACTCAATTCGTCATTTTGACATGCATTTTGACTTATTTCCCGTTAATATAGAACGGTTGTAGAAAATATTGCATCTCACAATAGAAAATAGTTGTATATGTATATATATTCTTCGATATCATAAAAAAAATAAAAAAAATAAGGAGAAACCTACCTTTCTTTTGTCTATTGGTGTTCCGTCATTGTGCCGGATGTTAGATACCATCGAGTCCGAGCAAATTTTGCCGGTGTGGTTTAGACACAGTGATTGTGTGTGATCGATTTCTAACTTTTATTTTCGTATCTCCCAACTTTACTTACCTGCACTGAGAGCTAACGATGGACCGTAAAGTACAATAGACATGTAGAACAACTAAAAAGGAAAAACGTGTATTTATAATACATAAATTGTTATACTTAATGATAAAATGTACACAACCGTTGATAATGTAATCTTGATTGATTAATTAATGGTGTTTAACGGCACGATTAAAAGTTAGATATGATATGTCGTGGTGTGCAGTTTTTATTGTTGAAGAAAGCCGGCGTGACCCGAGAGAACTTTCGACCTTCGACTGGTAAACTGGCAATTCGATTCGTTAAAGATCGATGTCGATCGCACCTGTCATGTGCAGGGTTTGAATTCACAGCCACAGTGTTAGTTCACTCGACCAACTAGACCCCGATTGTGAAATAACTTTATATAAATGTAATACATCAGAAAAGAATTGATAAAATTTTTCGATTGATATGTAAATAAAGTGTGTAATCAGTAACCGGATTCTATCCTATATCCTTGCACTTCTATATTTCTATTTTCATAACCGGATTTTGAACCTTTAAAACCGTGCATTTTCAAAAGAATTTGATGAGAAAAGTTCAATTGATTGCATTTTAAGTGAAAAATGTAAAAATATATTTTAACAAACAAAAGTATAATTTAATACATATCTATGACTTTTCTGAAAAAGAATGTCGCTATGACAAAAGGTTATAGCAAAATATTCTTTCTTGATACGCTTAAAAATAATCAAAATGTTATCTTCATATTAGAAAGGGAATACCATTGTATTTGATAGGAGCAAAAGTGTACAAAATGGCGAGGCACATCAATTCCTATCCTTAGCGGATGTGTGATATATGTCTACCATTATGGATCATACTTAAGCCTATGATTAAAAGAGATGTTCGAAGATAACGGTCTGGTTATTTAAAAATTTAAAAGGTGCGTTCGATTTAACGGTATATGATACAGAGTTTGCCATTACTCGCTTAATAGTACCCCATCCAAAAAAAATCTTTCTCGACCAGATTAAATGACGAGTCTTTATAAAAAGAGACGGTAACCCCTTTTTAAAATTATAATATATAAAAGTCGCGTCAAACTGTTTTAAATACTTACCATCCACGTTAAGTAAACAATACAGGCAATGATTCTTACAAGTCTTCCAAACCTCATCTGAATGTACTGAAACAAACAATTATATTCAAAGTAATTTCATATCTTTAATCCAACATGTTACTAATTTAAAGATATGCTAGTGTGGTAAATTATAGTTGTATGCGGATGGCACTTATGCATACATTGGTATATCTTGCAATAGTAAAAGAACAAGAAACATTCCTTTCAGGATTTCTCGGAACAAATGGAACTTTACGACTCTGCTCTTCCTAAAGCTGGAAAAAAAAACCAAAAAAAAAACCAATAAGGTTTTCCTCACGTATAGGAAGGACCTTAAAGTCAATTAGAACAAAATATACAGTCTTATATGGTTCACACGTGACTATACCAAAAACCAATTAGTATAATCGTTCAGTGTTTTAATCAAATCAAAAGACAGATTTGCAGAACAATATCTAAATTGGTACACAATATCAACATGCAAAGACAGATGTCAAATACCCTTTTTGGTAAATTAAAAACCCACACTTGGATTCTAACTTCGATAATAAATCCCTATGTAAGTGATAAATTAAGTAAAGGTTTTAACAAATCATTGGATTAAATATAGAAACTTTAAAAGTTTTAAGGTGGTACCTAACACTACAGGGAGATAACTCTGTAAAATCAGCTAAACGTTTTAATTACGTTGTGTTGTTAAGGGAATATTAAGCTTCTCAATTATTAAAATCAGTGTTTGTCAAACTGCTATATAACCAGTGTAATTTTTCTGATAAAATGGTTGGTTCAAATTTTTTGAAAGTTTTATATTTTTGTCAAATGGTCAAAGTAAATACTTTGTCAAAATTTTATGAAATTTATGATGAGCCATTTTAATTTTAGTCAAAGTGTTGGGTACCACCATAAGTAACATTTTTACAAAGATTATAAGTCCTTTACATGTAATTCATGTTAATACATTACATTACAGTTATGCCATTTTTGCTCCTTTCTGGTTCATGTGGTTTAAAAAAGATAGACACGAGCCCTTTAGATGGTCAACATTATTTTCCATCAATAAGATGTATCTACTTAAAAGTTATGTACATCAAGTGTGCAGATTTCTATTATAATATATCTCAAGAAACTTGCTGAGATGAAGAATGAATAAGTAAAATCAAACGATTCACAAAAATAGGGTTGTATTTGTAAAGATTTTTGTTATAATTTGCTGATTGAGTTTCTAATTTTCTCCTTTAATTATACTCCTTTTCAGAATCTAGAGGACTATGGGTAATCTCATTGTTCGTACACCAAAATTAAAAAATTACGTTACTCTATTGGTTGAATTTCTATCGTTTATCACTTTTTAATCCAATCACAGTGATTTGGTGTACGCTTTTGGAAATAATACCCAGAATGCATTAGTTTCTAAAACGACAAATTCGCCGTTTCCAAATCTAAAGCATTCTGGGTAATATTTTCAAAACTGCGCCGTACAACAAAACGTTGCGATTGGTACAAAACGTTATATATACAATGAAAATCTATCCATAGACGTAACGTTATTTTCATTTTGGTAAACAAACAATTAGATTCTGAAAAGGCGAAAAATTTGTCAATAAATTCTTTTTTAAAATAAAGTATTACACTGATAATTACAATAATTTATTATATGGGACTTTAAAATGAACGATTTAATTGAAAGGGGAACGTAGACTAGATTCAGATTCCGATTCAATATTTTATCAAAGTCTCACTACTTGCAATACATAAATATACAGTACATATAGAGTATATGCACACTATAAAACAGACAATACACTAATATAAATTATAAGTACCATTCTATTAAGAATTATGAGAGACTATAAAACAATTTCTATATAAAACTAGTTAAAATACATACGATTATTAAAGTAATTTCATTTTAAGAATATAAAAAGGTATTTCTTCTACTTAAAATATCAAAGCAGGTTTTGGCAACCATATCATAACAATTAATGTTTTTAAATAAATAAGCAAATTTATCATCATCAGACAAATCATTAAAATCTACATTATATTTCATAGCTTCGCTATATAAACAAAAACGCAAATAACGTAAGTGTGCCATTGTCGTGTGATTAATCATATATAGTGTTAATTAAGATTGATACATTTATGACTGTCATAAATCTGCCAGCCATCATGTTACAGATAATCACATGTCATTATGTGATAAACATCAATTAGGTGCTAGTGTCCTTGCAATTGGCTCATTTTACGAATTACTTGGTACCGTCCCAAGCGATGAAAATTCGTGTTGACTGATTCCCGCTAAGAACACGACATTTAGGGGTACGGACAAAGACCAGTTGGTTTGGAGTCAGAATATAGTGTCGCTGGTAAGGGTTACAAGTTATTATATGCATTCGTGCGGGCTGTTCCTTTCTGAATGGGCACGTTATACTCCCATTTCGATGTGTCGGTCTAGAAAAAAGTAGGGTTCAAGTCATTCAAATAATTTAGTGGACGTTAATGAGTCATCTTTCCTCACCATATTAAGGTAACAATGACAATATATGAGACTTTAATAAAGATTTTTGATTAGATCACATTTGTCACATTGTTATTTCTTACAAGAATAGATGAGGTGAAAACGGCCATGGATGAGGCTATATTTACTGGATGCGAGAGCATGCGTTATTTTCAGGACAAACAAATTGAAACAATACAGTTTTCATCCCCCCCAAAAAGACAGAAAATACATAAACGACTGTGTAACATAAAGTTATCTGACCACTTGAAATATGTTATAATAAATAAATAATCTTCACGTACTACTTTAAGAAATAAAAGTGGTATAAGTTTCAGACATTTCTCAAAATTCCGGTTTTTTCTTACATTCGTACGATCGGTGTAAAAATGCTATACTTTAAAAAAAAAATTAAACACGAACGGTTGTTTGAAAAAAGTACAAAGTTATTTTGTAGGCTAGCCGATGTAACAGAAGACAGGTTTGAAATTGATTATAATAAATCAATGCATGATTCTTACTAAATTTTGAAACGTTATGCACTTGAAAATATCATATCACTTATATATTGAACTGTTATAATGTTTACTGTCGGTCGTATTTTGATGAACGTCATATGCTAGACTATAAACTAGATTTTAAAGCATTGATTAAACAACGCTGTCTTATTTTTTTAAAATCTCTATATCACTTTTCACACTTTAAACGATTATAATATTTACTTTGGCGATAACAGTATAATAGCGACATTAAATGTTTACGGCAAATACATGTAGCAAATTGTACGAACGTCACTAAAAGAAATTACGTAAAAATATCCCCAGATATGAAGTGCCTCAATTAAATTAGTACGTATGTACACAAGTTCAGTTCTAGTTTAAATTTTCGTAGACAAGGGGATGATGGTGCAATCAAATCTATCATGGATAATCGAGGTCGTTAAAACACCCGCATTAGGATTAGATTAGGCCTAGCCCTGATTATGAATTAATATGTCAGTAGAACAAAATTTGAGGTCATAATATATAAATTGTCATTGTATCCTGCTGTTGTTAATGTTATGAGCTATTTATTCACTCACACGTACATAACTTTTCGTGTAGTATTGATGAAGTTACTTATTTTCCGTCAATTAACTAATAGTTACGTTCCTTATTACTTATTACAAATGGACATAGAAATTCAATTAGTTGTTCTGGCTAGTTATCGGCACTGGTCGCATCAATAAACAGACAAAGAAAGCTTGTAACCGTCTTTGATAGGATAAGAATAATTGTTTATCATGACAGAAGTGACGCTTCTTTTTTGTACAATCAGTTAGATGACTTTACAATTTTTCACTATGTCAGGATATAATTTTGAATGTTTGTGTGTGTTTTTTTTCATGAAACCTTTCATTAATTACAAGATTTTCATGTTTGAGGTGTTTTCCGTATTTATGTTAAAACGACATCCGTAAAACAGACAAAGACAGAATTGCCGACATAATGTGTTGATAAAGCACTTAATTAGAGTAATTGTTTAAGTGAACCAACAGTAGAATTCGTCATCCAAGTTTTAAAGTTTGGCATGGCGGCTTCAATTTATATGAAGATGTACACATTTGAAAATTGACGCATTTTTTTATCATTATGTTCAAGATGTCTGTTGAGCTCTAGATATATGTTGGTTTTTATGTCGTGTGGTTGCTGTCTTGTAGCGCAAGTCCAGCATTACCTTATCTGAATATAAATTTATTTTCAAATAAGATTTCAACAAAGATTTGGAATAAGTAATCTAACATATTTTTTTTATTTCTATAGTCGGTGCACTTGAATGTTAGATGTGCATTTTAATTTCATATCAAAAGAAAAAAAAAGAATTTATTAACCGTTACGTTTTCCGAAGCGGTATAATGCATCATTTATGCACTTAAATTTTCGTTTATTTTTCTGCATTTGAAAGAAATTAGCATATTACAAAATACGTACATTTTAAGAGTATATGTATCAATCTTTTATACAATAAAGATTAAGAAATTTAGTATTTTACATCTATTACTTTGAGGTGTAAAGGGTTCAGCTTTTCACTCCATTTATTTCGTTGTATCTCTTAGCTGTCTTCTATTCAAATAAAATATTCCATGACGTTTATAATCTCATTCAAAAACTCATTTATATCGAATTACTTTATTTTTTATCTAACATTTACATTTGAAAAATATATTTCGTCTCGAAATTGGGACATGCACTAACCGCGTTGCTTTTAATGCAGAATAAGGGTTCTTACAGGATTTTGCTTGTTTTCGTGTTAACTTTTGAGACAACATTTTGGTTTTTTTCATGGTTTTTATCTGTCTCGCATATTTTTAGACGACGGACTAGAGTTTTTCGACAGTATTATTTTGTTTCAATATTATGTATTTTTGTATTGACTTTTTTATGGTTAGCCTTTTTGTTTGTAACGTATTTATATAGGACTTTTGTTAAATTTAATTTTTCATTATTATTATTATCACTTTTACTATATTCATTATTATTAACCCCCCTGTCTTATGCTAGATCCATTCGTCTCAACTCGGCCAATTCCGTACCCTCATCTAGTAGCGGATTCTACCGAGGATTGCCGAATGATGCTAGATCCTGCTGCTTAAGCTCACAGTACCCAATCCATGGCTCTGTAATTCTTTCACTTCTACATGTATTAAGCTTTATAAATACCAGTACAACGTAATTAAATAATTCAAATCTATAGCAATTAGTAACCCCATGAATAAAAATATTATGAATATAAGTCATTTACTTATACCAAATGATAATGAATGAGACAGCACCATGAGATAAATACAAAAATAGCCATTTAAAGGAAGGCGATACGAGATAATCGTCTTCAAGGGAAAGTTCACAGCAATGCCAACCCAAATCTATCAATGGGCGGTGGCAGCCGAGTTTAAGAGGTAACAATAATAGTATATGAATGCCTTACTCGTACTTTCATGTTTTATGTTCAGTGAACCGAGAAACAAGGGTGAGGGTCAAGACTCTAATTTGGAAGTAAAATTAAAAAGATCATATCATAGGGAACATGTATACTAATCTTCAAGTTGATTGGACTTTAATTTCATTACAAACTACCTTGACCCAAATTTTAAACCTGAAGCAGGACAGACGGACAAACGAACGAACGAACGGACGGACGAACAGACGAACGAACCCACAGACCAGAAAACATATTGCCCCTATACTATCGTAGGTGGGGCATACAAATGCGATTTAAAAAAAATAAAAACCGCTAATACCATATACTGCGGGGACGTAAGATATAAGTATAATCCAATGTAGTCCAAGCAGATATTATGGGTAAATTCAGTAAATAAATATACGTCATCAGGGACCGCCCATTTGGGGGGAGAGCTTTCTGTATAAAACTGAAGTCATATGCTCTTGTGATTGGTAGATGATTGTAATATTTTTTGTTGATAAATAAACTATAGAGCGCTCTATAGTCGAGATTCACGTTGATAGTAAACATGCATATTTAGAGTATAAATATGGTATATTAGTATATATATGGTACAAATAAGTGATATATATCGAAAAATCTGAGATTTATGATAATAAGGGGGAGGGACTATATGGGGCTCATACAGGATCCTGTCCTCAAGCACCTGTGATGTGAATGCCCAAAAATGCCGCATGACCCTATGTTTTTATTGTTGCAAAAGATAGGGCTACGTTTGTACTTTCATGAATGATATATGAAAGTTTCTAATTTCTAGGTAAATCAGATTTAAAAATTCAAGACATAGATAAGCATTAAAGTCAATAGGTAAGGAATTTTTTAACTGAATTTACCCCATTAAGTTCTGAATCACGATGCGACAATGAGCCACATTCCGATAATGGACAGCAACGAACTACTGCCAAGGACATGTGAAAGATTCTTTAGTATATGTCTATGCATTTTAATACTGCTAAACTACTCATATACTGTATTAATTATACACCTGTTACATGTATATTATCTTGTCAGCACTACGTCAGTTACCGTGATGAATACCCGTTAGATAATTTTATCTCACGAACAACCATAATGGTAATGTTTACAATAAGATATAATCCATGCACTTAAGATAGAAGTTCTTTCCTTAAGGTATATTCGATAAACAAGTTAACCCAGTTTCTATAAAAGGTTTATGATAAATCAAGTATCTGATCAAATGTTCTTGCCTCAAACCATTAATATAATAAAATAGGATGTGGTAAGACTGAGTCGGGTGTTTATTTTGTAAAATGATCTGTACATTACATTATATTATTAATTTTCATATTTTAACTACATGTACTTTGTCCTAGGTGGATATACGTTTGCATGTCGATATAAAATCGTATCGATCTCAGGCATACGAAGGCTATCGATCTTTTTAAGAATTCATCGATACAAACATAAGGGTGATATGTGGAATGGTGATGATGCCAATGAGAAAACTATCCACCAAATTCTAGGACTGGCCATGCATCCCTAACTTCTAGAAACGCTTCATTCAAGTAAATTACAATGTCAAAAGTTTAATTTAAAGTCCATTACTGGTTAAGATGATGTACTCTGATAAAAGAGAATACGAAATTTGATATATATATATTCATTCAATCATGTCTGAGGCTTACCACCGTGAAATCCGATCGTTAGCACAAAACTTGCAAATATTCGATAATTGATTATATTATACATGTACCGTTTAAAAAATGAATGTTGCAAATATCGTGCACCAATGCGGAAAAATCAATGCGCTTGTGACAGGATACTTTAATTAAGAGTCTATGAAAACATATATGAGAGTATAGATAAGAATAGCGAGCTTACCACAAACGCGGAGGCATCGAAAACTTAAGAAAAAAAAGAAAAGGGGATGCAACTGTATAAATAATAAAACGAAGCTTACCTCGAATACGCTTGTGATTCCCAGGTTGTAGAATACTGGAATAAAGATCTGAGCTGAAGCAGTCGCCGATATTACAAATCCTATAGATATAAGCCAGTACATTGTGTTGTATTTGTAAATTTCTGCTGGTGTTCCGAGTAGTGTAATTGCTGAGATGAAGCTGGAGAGTAACGATAGAGAAACAGGAAACACCGACAAGTTTCGTCCCGCCAACAGGAACTCTTTCTCGCTATTTATATTCCTGTCTTTAATTGCATAGAAAAGTCCTATTCCCGCAGAAACCAAAAGAGTTAGTCCAAAAACAACATAATCAGCTACATGAAAAAGAGTTGTTTCCCCTCTTTCAAAACTGTAAGAATAAGTTCTGTTCCACATGATTATCTTACAGTAAATTTATCAAGTAGTTCGTTCTTTTATTTTTAAAGAAATGAAAGTTCTCTGTTGTGATGTCCTTTTTTATACGATGATAACTTTTGCGTTTTTTTTTCTAACGGTAAATATGTTTATCGGAGTTTACTGATGACGCCTGTTTGAAGTGAAGACATGTACTTCCCTTGTTTGTCAAAAGAGATTGATACGTAAAGTTTGACACTTCTAAGTTCACTGGAGCATGGTAAATGTAGAGGTAACCGATATTGACAGGTATATACAGATCGACTAAGTGTAAATCTTTATCTACTCTTC
This sequence comes from Mytilus edulis, assembly GCF_963676685.1. NCBI lineage: Eukaryota > Metazoa > Mollusca > Bivalvia > Mytilida > Mytilidae > Mytilus > Mytilus edulis. The sequence continues at coordinate 75,959,515 of NC_092352.1, forward strand.
TCTTCACTTATATAGACCCATAAATGATATATTAAAATTTACACTAGAGATAAAGGATATTCTACAAAGCAGATGATATATTAAACAAAGTTGGGATACTTTATTTAATTATGCGAACAAGACAATACTGTCGGTTTATCGTTTCAAAGGTTACTTCCGAAATAAGTTCTGATTGCGGTCTTGTGATTATTATAGTTTGAACTGCTAGATAAACCAAATTGACGCTATTCCTTTTTTTTTCTTTTTATATTTTACAATCACTATAGCCACTATTTACAATTTATAACAAGATATTTGACATATTATGATACACACTGACATCATTATTTGTTCCTAAAGATAGCAACATACGTAGAATTTGTGTCATTGGTTTAATAATTAACTTTTATTTCCTGTACTCTTATAGACATTTTTAGGGTTACAATACACCATTAGAGTTTATGGGCGCAACATGGTATTCAGAATTATGAGTTTGGCTAATCCTGATTGGTCGATATGTGCGCCCGTTATTTTTTATTATTAGAGACTTCGTGCCCTCTGCTTTATACAAAAGGTAAACTAAAAATTATTCCGTAGCCCTAAAGGCACTGAGATGACTTTTCAACTCTAGGACAAGACACATATTTTTAAGGGCAAAATTGATAGGCATGGGAGATAAGTACAAAGTGCGCTAAGAAAAGCAACGCGAACTTATATTTTTTGGACCAAAAAATACTGTCTTAATAACTTTTCCTTGATTCTAGCAAGGTTTCGTTAAAAAATCTACTTTCTCAAGTCTGTATCTCGACAAAGGCTACCATTGTCGCCTATGGGGAAATTAATTGTTTATTTCAATCTATAGCCATGGCGTTGTCAGTTCTTTTTCGATCTATGAGTTCGACTGTCCCTCTGGTATCTTTCGCCCTCTTTTATATGTTCTAAATTATCTAGCTCTTAAAATCTATGAATATAAAGTAAACACATAAAGTAATAAAATTGTAAATATAAAATAAATGAAGTGTTCTATCATTACGATAATCTTATCGGACATTTTAGGGGAATACAAGTAAATGTTGGTGTCACACCTACTTCATGAATGGTCTTTATCAATCTTTATGACTTCAATAGTAAATATATGACCATTAGTAATAGATAGTTCTTGATAAACAATTCGTTTCCTCTAATTCATGTATATAAAACAGCAATACTATGTTTATTTGGGAAAACGATTTTTTTCTTAATGTAATGGTCGATAAAGCGATTAAATTTAAAACTTTTTCTTTAAATTGACCAAAATCGTCCCTTATTTGAAGCATTTACGAGGAGCTTGTACATATAAACAATAATAAAACAAGCACGTCTCTTTAAAAACCATGAAATTCATTTGAACAAGCCATGAGAAACCGATTAAATACGAGGTTACTTTTGATAAGAATTGAAAATTTTTAAACCGGGGTGTAAAAGCGTTAAACGAGGCACATTTTGTATGAAAACGCCGATGCGTTTTATCATTGAAACTGCGAAGACGTTCAACGCTTGTACAACCCTATACATACCAAATCGAACATGTAATTTTTATAATTTCATTTGAATGCAAGTGCCATGAAACTACGCGTTAAATCATAACTTCTTTTCCTTTCTAATCTGTTTTATTTTAATGTCATCATGGATAGCATGCAGTCAGAGATGTTACATTTTATTTGGAAATAGAATATATTTTTCGGAATGCCTAAGCTTCTCAAAATCAGGAAATCGTATGAAAGCAAGCTGAGAAAGGAAGTGATTTAAATTAAAAAAATTAAAAAAAAATGGAAATATTTAATCCGTATAATGAAAAATAATTGAATGATATTATTTTCATTTTAAGACTTTTGTTTTTTAGACACGAACCTTAGTATATTCATTAACAGGGCCGTAACTAGGGTTCGAATTCAGGGGAGGCAGGGGTTTGGGCGCCGCCGATTGAGGCCCCCTCAGTGAAATGGCTAAAAATGACCCATTTTCCTTCGATTTCCTTACTTTAAGAAACATCAGTATTGCTTGAACCTGGAAGCAATTTATATGCAAAAAACAAGCCGAGATTGCTGTTCGGGTGAGCCAAGGCTCCGTCTTGAAGGTCGTACTTTGACCTATAATTATTAACATTAAATACATTTTTTTCTCAATATGGCTAAAAATCAGCCGTTTTCCTTCGATTAAGAAACATCAGTATTGCTGGATCCTGGAAGCAATTTTTTTGTTATCCGTTTTAAAGATATTTTTGTTAGAAATCAAACTGGTAAGTTATAAAAAACATATAGTATGAAATTCAAAACAGTGTAGCTGTGGCCATTGATTGACCCATCAAAATCATCCATTGACTGGGACAATTTACGTGAACGTTTGTCTGTAACAACCACTGTTCATGACGTACCTACGATAGACATTTAAACTGTGGGGTCAACAAAGGTTTCTTAACGCCTTTAATTTTAAAATAATTCGAAAAATTAATCAGGAATAACCTTTGTGTTTTGATTTATATAATTGATATAAATCAAAATATCGTGTTATTTCTGATTAATTTTTCGAATTACTTTATTTAGGTGTTGAGAACCTTTGGTGACCCCATAGTTTAAGTGTCTTTAAAAAGTACATAGTGAGCATTGGTCGTTACATACAAACGTTCACCTAAATTGTCCCAGTCAATGAATGATTTTAATGTGTCAATCAATGGCCACAGCTACACTGTTTTGAATTTCATACTAAAGCAAGATCATAGAACACAAGATATTTTTTTTTATCGAGGACCTTGAATTTCAATATTATTGAAAGCTGAACAGACATGTATATAACTACAACCAGGGACTTTCTATATATACTAGTATATACTTAGTATAGAAAGTCCCTGCTAGTTTTACTACTAAGGCATTTACCATAATGTTCTCGTACGATCGGGAGACGTTAAAAAAATGACCCAACAACTGATTCAGCCGGTAACGAATTTCCGATATCATAAAAGATTCACAATAAAAAGGGAACTTCCTCTGCTTAATTGAGCCCCTAAATAAATGTGAATAGTTGAGTTTTATTCAAAATTGTCGAAAGCAAAGTTTCATATGTGTTCTCGTACGAACACTGAATAACAGATGGACGGCCACACGAAAAAAAAATAAAAAAAAAATACTGAAACGGTTCACTTTCGATCAAAAACCGGAAAATGACAGATATGTCAGATATATCATGATAACACTGTTAAAACTGTAAACTTGTGTTGTTTGTGATATTAATTCAATTTCTTCATGTACATATTGTCAATATTTCATTTTATAACTTCAAAAAAAAAAAATTGGTATAGAAAATTCAGGGGAGGCGCCTCCCCTGCCTCATAGGTAGTTACGGCCCTGATTAATATGCATGAAGTCCGTACTGAACTGTACTGTTTACTACGGAGAATTGTACGGAAGCGTGTTAATTGTGTAGCTTGCAATTTTCTATGACATAACGTGTGGTTATTAATTATGACAATGATGCATAGAAATGTATGATTGCATATATGATTCTTAAATACAACAAAAACAACATCAATTACTATTTTTGTTTGCAAGGATTTTCCTGCAATTCCACATTATACGATTGTATCAATGCATCCAACAAGGTCACAATAAAATTATGTGTGTTTTGGTTCCCTCCTTAAACAGTATTAGGTAGAAAGGTAATTACTTCTTATTTAATAGTCTCAATTGTTTTACCTTGAAAAAGTAGAATATCAGAAAAACTGAGCTTCGAGGACAGATTCTCAACGGAATGTTCCTTAAATTAAAAGCTTAAACACATCAAATGAAGTGAAAACACCTGTCATATTGATAAATTGTACAGACATTTTCTTATTTAGAAAATGGTGGATTAAACCTAGTTTTATAGCTAGCTTATCATTACAGTATTAGTTACATAGTGTGCTAGTGACCTATTAGGATATATATGGGTTCAGTTAATTCCAAACGGGATGAGAATCCTAATATGGAATTTACTGACCCCTTATATATTGTATTAGGTTTTTAACACACTGTGTAAATAATTACTGACTATCTTAACATGTGGTGTTTAGACAATTTGGTCTTCCAAAATTAAGTCTTCAATTCTTAGTATCAAGAACTTCTTTTATTTGACTTTAAAAAAAAATGCAAAAAAGAAAAGCTTTGATGTTGATTCATGGTATACTGCCGTCTTGGATTGTACCCAATCAGTCTATTTTTTGTCTACATTTATTGGTAAGACTCTTTAGTTGTATAAAGAAAAGTAAGTGATTTATGGCATCGTCCAAAATGATTAAACAAATACCAAATTTATGTTTTTTTTAGAATCAATTATTCAAGGTAGATAACTATTTCAGTAAAAAATTTACAATGGCATGATAGGGAAATTTTAATTTCTTACTTGTACCAGAAAAACAAGTTCGGTGATACCATTTTTTATCTTTATTTTCTTATAGCATATTATAAAACCTATCATCTCGTATTTTATTTCAAAATTCTATCTCATAAATTTAGTTTTTATGAACAAACATGTTTTTTTCATGAACAGTCTATGCAAATTTGGCCAATTTTGCACTACTTGTAGCTTGAAAAAAAAGTAAAATCACAAAAATACTGAACTTAGAGGAAGATCAATTGGGAAAGTCCATAATCACATGGCAAAATCAAATATCAGAACGCATCAAAAACGAATGGACAAGAACTGTCATATTCCTGACTTGGTACAAAATAGCACTATACTTTTTATTATATTTTTGAAAAAGGCATAATAAAATCATAAGAAATTCTGTCTGAGGGAATATATACTGATGTATACTAATACCCTAAATGATCTACCTTATTTCAATCGTTTATCATCAAATTTTTCGTCTGTTGAAACCTTTCAGATTTTTCCTTAATGCCTTGTGATTTCGTAAAGAAACTTGCAAATCACAGAGAAATTACGATAAAATACAATCGTCAGATTCATCTACTTGTTTGAATATAAAAACCCTTTCGAATCTGTATAACGATCGTATTAACATAGGTTAAAAAAGCATTGGAAAACTGAAATTTTTCTACATTTTCGCTCGTCAATAGGTGGTTGTCGCTAAAAAAGGACATACAACTTTTAATACCTTTTCCTTTCTTCAAGACAATCTTTAAATTCTCAGATGCTTTAAAACACCGTTTCATTAATGTTTTCTATTTCTTTTATTCATTGTATAGTCTGTTCTTCAACTTGATATTTTTATTGCTGCTTAAAAATCTTCTTATATTTCCTAGTCCTTATATATGAATCAAATAATAATACTTTGTGCTCTGTTTATTTTAGATGAAAAAAAGCAAAAAAAAAAAAGAAAAAAAAGTCGTTTTGACATTGACATAAGATGCAAAGATAGATAAATCATATGGGGAAAGATATAACTAGCAACCAAACATGTGTATGATTGATGTAGTGTACTAGAAAAAGGATAACTTTAACTTATGAAAAAATAAGGAGAAGTGATATGATTGCAAATGAGACAACCGTAAGAAACTATAAGTCACATACAATCTTCAACAGTCAGCAAAACCCATACTTTAAAGCCATATAGGAACACATGTGACATGATCAAATGATAAACAATTAAAAAAAAAAAAAAAAAAACCCAACCAAATACTTAGGCTTTTTTTTTTTTTTTTTTTTTTTACCTCAGGCATAGATTACCTTAGTTATATTGACAAAACTTTTCGGAATTTCGGTCCTCAATGCTCTTCAACTTTGTACTTTATTTGGCCTTTTCACCTTTTTTTTGAATTCGAGCGTCACCGATTAGACTTTTGTAGACGACACGCGCGTCGGGCGTAAATATAAATTTTATCCTGGTATCTATGATAAGTTTAATTTGTTTCTTATCAAAGCAATTAACAAATTATCATGCCATGTAAAGCATTTCGGAAAATGTTTGAATTTTGGTCGCATTGTTGGTCGTATTGAAATGTGAATTTGACAACCCTTGGTATCTTCTGACTTTGATTTATTAATCATAACTTCATATCTTTATCTTTTTATTTATTCGTGTGTTTTAACTCTGGTGAAGAGTCCGGTGAAGAGGAAACTTAAGGGATCCTGTACTGGAAATAAACTTTAAGTAAGTAAGTAACTCATTTATCATATTTCCCAATTACAATGATTATTTATCATTGAATTCCAATGATTATATATCATTGTTGTACGAACAAGTAGACTTTCTAAGTTCGTAAGTATCCTTAATCCCAAGTTCATTGGGATATAAGATGTAAGTACTCACAGAAATGTGGGTTTTCAGGGGAAGGAATAATCAATATATCTATATATTTGAAATCGACAAACTTGTAAATTTCATTTTTTGTCTTTAAAAAGGTTTTGTACAAAGTCCTATGTAGAAAATTGTGAATTGAACCTGATTTTAAAGCTACATAAGCCTCTTTTTAGTATGACAGTCGCATACATGTCCTTAATAGTGATACAATTGGTGCATAACAAACAGAAATAACAGGTTAACATATCAGCAAAAGGGGTACAGCAGTCATCACTACATTTTAATTTTAATCACTCTAAAACAAACAAGTCTGAAGAAGCTGTATCTGTTGTTTCTTTAGTTTCTAGTTCTGGAGGAAATATTAATGTAAAAGAAGAGGGACGAAAGATACCAAAGGGACAGTCAAACTCATAAATCTAAAACACACTGACAACGCCATGGCTAAAAATGAAAAAGACAAACAGAAAAACAATAGTACACATGACACAACATAGACAACTAAAGAATAAACAACACGAACCCCACCAAAAACTAGGGGTGATAATCTAATCTGAAAAAATAGATTGGTAATAAGAAAGCACATTATCAATATACATGTATCTGAATGTGAAATTAAATGTTTTGGCGTTTGATTTTCTTGGTTTTGACAATTGTCTGAAGGAACTCCGACTCATAAACTAATATGAAAATAAAAAGAGGTCGAAAAAGAGAGGCACACAGTACGTTCCCAAAGGAATGTCGACATTTTGTTGAAAAAGTCTACCTGCAAATTCTACAAACATGGTGTGAACAAATACTTCAGCATACTGATCACTTGTTCCTTTGTGTATCATGTTTTTACCATGTTGTTCACTATTAAAAATATATGCCGTATGGTATCTATTATTTTTAATATCGTATGCTACCATGTTTATGTTGAATAGCAATGTGAATATTTATTATTTTTAGACTAATTTTAACTTTACATGGGGTATACAGGGTTACAAAATCAAAAGATATGGTATTGATTATATTGATGCAAAAAAACCCTGAACAGCGAACTATCATATTAAAACTACGTTATTCTTATTTTTTGAAGGACTTGTTAAGGTTTTGAATAACCTGGGTGTAATAATGTCCATAATCATTACAACTTATGTGTACTAAAGAGAATTTTAATCAATAACGGAACAGTACTAGTTGTTGGGAATCTTTAGAACGTGAATTGAGTTCCTTATCAAATGAAAAAATCAAAAGCTCAAACACATCAAACGAATGGATAACAACTGTATAGGTGAACGATTAACGTATTTATGATGAACTTATAGTGAACTTACAGGTTATTCAATTTCAATTACATCTTGATAATTTTAATGAGTATAATATTATCTCACTTAGTATTGCTATCAACCAAAAGTTTAATCTTCACATTCAATCTCAAATTTGAAACTGAGAAATACAAATGAAAAGGATTGTTGATAAAGACTTTGTATGATATAAAGAAATGTTAATGGTATTGTCCAGATCATAATCTATTCAAATGTGAAATAATTAATGATGTTCTACTATGTATGTGAACAGGAAATTGTGGTATTGTACTGTCACATGCTATGATATATAATTCCGATATATTCAACAATTAAATCGCTATTCAGTTTTGTTCTTTAAAACTGACTATCAGAAAATAAAATGGTATTTCTTTTATTAATTTTTGCACAATATTTTTTTTTTATTAATTTAAAGAAAAGTTGTACAGTCTTGTATTTTAAAGTGTTTTAAGAAAGAAGGGTTTGAATTATTTGGTATTTTATATGTGTTATCCGTTATACACAACGTTTAAACATCTCTTTTTTTCTCAATCGTCTTTGAGCTGTATTTGAGGGCAAACAAGATGAAATTAAAATCAACTGACCGATAAAACAAAATTCCAAATATTTGCCACATTTCAACATTCGCGATTGTGTTTACAGATAATCGTAAAATACATTTTATGCAATGCAAAACAAATGGTTTTATTTCATGTTGATGAAAAATGTATAAAACTTTCAAAATTGCAGTCTCTACCTATCTTTAAGCACTTTTGATAATAATTGAATACATCGAGACATCATTCGGTCCTAGGATTTTAGTGAAATCAAGGTTTGATTTGCTATTCTAAACTTATTACTAGTGTCCGATTTGAGAACAATTCCTTTGTGTCAGGATTTTGAACACAGGTATTTTTCGCATTCCTAATTGGTTCCCCTTGTAAAATATTGTCAGTTGTCTGCAGTTTGGGAAATTGAATCTAGATAGTTCGGACTAAAGACATGTCTGTCCAAGTTTTCTCGGACATGTTTTTTACACAACCCGAACCTACACGGATGAGGCCTATTTTAGTACGCATATATTTCTTAGATTCGTATCACCTTTGTATGGCATGTTCAAGATAACTCGGACCACCCTTTTTATTTTTAATAACTAAACATAATAAGCTTATATGTAAGCCATCTCCGGTTTTTAGGTTCAATTGAAATTGACATGAATGTACATTCAAATGAGTTGCACCAAATCTAATGAGTTACCCGAATATTTAAACATTTCGTATTACTAATAAATCCAACTTTAAAAATTGTGTTTATACATTTATGATACAAAAATTGCATATTTGTAAATGAGAATTGAAATGAATAATTTATAACAACGTTTTAATGTCTGTCAGAATATCTTTACCATAAAAACATGCACTTTGTACCAGTTTTGGAAGTAGCTAGCCTACAGAATGATATTAATTTTATGCATCTGAGACGGCCATTTGTTATAATGATGCAAGTTTAGGACCCTTTCTTTAAACACTCTATATAGTATACACTATATGTACTTTCAAGTAAAACATTAACCTGAAAAAAAGTGTTACACATTCTTCACAAAAAATATACATCATTCAAAATTAAATCTATAGGGCATTGGTGGAACTATATATATATATGTAAGTTAGAGTTAGAGGAGGGGATAAGCCTCTGCGCAATAATAGGCGGTGTTGTCGTTAGAAATAAAAAATACAGGTTCAAGCCCCGGCCGGGATCAAAGTTACGAAGCAAATCTACTCTAACATCGTTATGTTAATTTTCAAGGCACAATATAACAAGTTTAATATAAACGAGTCTAAACTGAAAACTACTTTCAAATCTATGATTGCGTTGGATAAAAACCGCAATTTTTATACGTGTGCATGTAAAACAAATTTCGTTGTAGAAGGGTCTAAATACAGCACAAACAACATTTTCCAAAAGACTAAAAAAAGTGAAAAAGTATATTTAAACAAGACGCATTTTACTAACAGGTCGAACAACTGATGTTCTTTAACCCTGCTGACTGCCACTGTCGCTGTTCAAAAGTCATTAATCGATTGAGAGAAAACAAATCCGGGTAAAAAACATAAACTAAGGGGAATACTTCAACTATAAGAGGAAAATAACGAAACAAAGGATTCACTTAAGGGCAACAAAAACAAAAAACAATGCATCACACACAGAAACGAACTATAAGATAACAACTGACATTTTCCTGACTTGGTAAGGACATTTTAAGACGAAAATCGTGGGTTGAAACTGGTTTTGTGGCTAGGAAAACCTCGCGCTTTAATAGCAATGTTAACAGTTTTGAATTTGTAAATTCTTGATTTACTTTTAATTCAAATATTATTTTCACCAGTCTTTACCGACCTTGAACGGTCGTTAACATCGTCAATCATGAGCACCAGTCTTCAATTTATGAAGTAAATTTTATTTTAAATTTACCATGCACACATGTCTTACGATTTTTTTGGACCTCAATGAAAAATGTCTAATTTTGTTTCTCTTTACTAATATCTGAATCTTTTGAGGATTTAGACACTTAATTATGCTCCACATACAAGTATTTTCACATTTGTCGAATCATATAAGGTGACAAGACCATTCACGAATATATATCTTTTTTGTCGAGCCTTCGACTTTAGTCGAAAAAGTGAGACATAGCGATCCTACATTCCGTCGTCGGCGTCGTCGTCGTTGACAGCGGCGTCCACAAATATTAACTCTGTGGTTTTTGAAATTTTAATAACTTTCTGAACTATCCTGTATTTCTATCAAACTTGAACAGAAGCTTGTTTATGATCATAAGATAGTCTCCAGAATTAAAATTTGTAAAAAAAATTTTTTCTTTTTAATTTACTTATAAATGGACTTAGTGTTTCTGCCAGTTAACATTACATTCACTCTGTGTTTTAATTTTGTAAAATTTTAATAACTTTCTTAAACTATCCTGGATTTCTACCAAACTTGAACAGAAGCTTGTTTATGATCAAAAGCTAGTATGCAGAAGGAAATTTTGTAGAAATATATTTCCAGTTTTTCCGTATGTTACTTATATATGAACTTAGTTTTACAGTTAACCAGTTAACATTACATACAGTCTGCAGTTAAAGTTCTTAAACATTAATTACATTCATAAAGTAGGCGAGACACTGGGTTCCGCGGAAACCTTACGAATTTTTTAATAAACAGATCTTCATAAAGAAACTTGTATAATAATATTACTTTAAAAAAAATATTGTGAAATTAGTCCATTTCGTCAAAAATTTTACACACAGTAAGAGCATATTTAAATAAAGGCAACATTAGTATACCTCTGTTCGAAATTCACCGATTTTGAAAAAAATCAAATCCGGGTTCCAAACCAAAACTGAGGGAAAACATCAAATATAAGAGAACTACAACACAACAAAAACACAACACTAAAATGTAACACACACAGAAACGAACTATAATATAACAATGGCCATTTTACTGACTTGGTACAGGACATTTTAAGACAAACAAATGGTGGGTTCAACATGGTTTTGTGGCTATCCAAACATCGCACTTTTATGGCAATGTTATATTTAACACTAACATGACGACAGGAATACAGTACAACTACAAGAACATTCCGGACAGAGAATTACGATAATAAACAATAAAATATAGTACATTTCAAAAATGAAACAACGAACAAAAAACCAAACGAAAATGGAACACACACAGAAACGGACTATACGATAACAATTGCCATTTTCCTGACTTGGTACAGGACATTTTAAGTAAAAACATGGTCGGTTGAACCTGGTTTTATTGCTAGCCAAACGTTGCGCTTTTATGGCAATTTAAAAATTTTCATTAAAATGACAACATTACATGACAGGACTACAGTACAAATTAATACAAGAACATTCAGGACAAAGAAATACACAAATTAACATTACAGTAAGATATTTCCAAATACTAATAGTTATCAAATTTACCAGGCTTATAATAAGCAGATTTTCCAAAGGAAAGACATATCTAAAAAGTCGAAGTTTTAGGTAAATGTATAGATCTTGATCCACTTTATCTTTAACATATAAATGTGTATATTTTATTACAAATTGTCTAGGTGAAAAATAGCTTGTAAGCAAATTTTTGTTAAAAATTAACCGTGGAACTGTATCGTAAGCCCTTAAATAAATAAAGTAATAACATTTTGCGCTCTGCTTATTTGCAACGATTTTTTTTTTAAATACGAGTTTTGACATTGATGTAAGATATAGATATAGATATATATATACATTGATGCATCACATGGAAAATATTTTTCTAGGAAAAAAATAGTGCTGATACATGTTCTGCATTTTAAATAGTTAATGGTTTCAGTACTATTCATTTCAAATACGTCTTATATGTCTTTTTTAATGATTAGAACAATATCGGTTTAACATGTTTAACCCCGCTGTATTTTTGCGCCTTTCCCAAGTCAGGAGCCCCTGGCCTTTTTTAGTCTTGTATTATTTTTAATTTTAGTTTTTTGTGTACAATTTTGAGTTAAGTATGGCGTTCATTATCACTGAACTAGTATATATATTTGTTTAGGGGCTAGCTGAAGGAAACCTCCGGGTGCGGGAATTTCCTTCTGCTGTTGTCTGTTCTATGGTCGGGTTGTTGTCTCTTTGACACTTTCCACATTTCCATGTTAATTTTATTAGAATTCAATATTTAAGTTTTGCTTTGATGCTGTAATGTGATAGTAACGAACAAAAATAAAAGCTTTAACCGTGCGAGAAAAAGATATTAAGACTGTTAATTAATGTATGTTTTTTTTCTGTTGAACTTTACTCACAATTATTTTGTAATCCGTGTTGGTCAATGTCTCGAAGAAAGAGACAGAAATTTTGCCTTTAAAAAGGACCCATATGGACCAATTGTTTTTGGCTTTATAAAAACACTACGAGTGAGTATACATGCAATATAGTCTCAAACAGTTTGTAACTTTGCAATGCATACACATAATTAAACGGGTTTTAACTGCCTTCCAATCTTTGCTTATTTTTTCTGGAATGAGACTAATTTGCCGAAATTGTTTTAAATAGATAGGTATGACAGAACTCAAACTATCATTTACTTGAAAATGTAATTTTATCATTCTCGACTATTTTTAATTATACAATGTAAAGATGGCAAGAAATTATGGCTTAAACCAAAATTTACCAGAATATCAAACTGTGAGTGTTGTTAGTTTATGTATTTTTTTAGCCATAGCAAGAAAATCAAGTTGTGTTTGTAATAGTGTTATTATTTGTATTTTATTTTTAAACATGTCGGTCTTTCTTCTAAATCAAAAATGTGTAAAAACATGTATACACAAACAAATCCTGTGCCTACCGTTGCTTTAAACTTAAAATGATAGAAATGAAATAGCTGATTATTTACGTTTATATTGGAAAATAAAAATAAAATAACTGTTATTTAGAACAAGATCATGTAAGACAAAACAGAAAACATACTTGAAAACAAACAACATAAAACAAAAAACAAAAACACTATTGACGAACCACAGGTACATTTGTTGTTACTCGACTTTACTGGCTAATAAGACATATGTGTTAACATGCACGGTCATAACGTATCAATTGATATATATAAACACTATACGACGAAGGTGTGTATGTTACTAATGAGAAATAGGAAATTGACAATTGGGAAATTGAAATCATCCTTTTTGTCATAGAATTGTGTGTGAGGTGCGTCCATTTGTGTCAATATTGTGGAAAGGATCAAGGTATGAATCAGTCCGTGTAGTATCAGTAGTATCATTAAAGTTTACCATATAAAAAAGAAGATGTGGTATGATTGCCAATGAGACAACTATCCACAAAACACCAAAATGACACAGACATTAACAACTATAGGTCACCGTACGGCCTTCAACAATGAGCAAAGCCCATACCGCATAGTCAGCTATAAAAGGCCAATGTAAAACAATTCAAACGAGAAAACTAACGGCCTTATTTATGTAAAAAAAAATGAACGAAAATCAAATATGTAACACATAAACAAACAACAACCACTGAATAACAGACTGTATGTGATACAAGTACTGACTGAAGTATGGGTTATCAATGTTTCTAGACTAAGGTTAGGGGAGGGTTGGGATCTGTATGTATGTGCATGTCTGTCGCAAGTCAGGAGCCTGTAATTCAGTGGTTATCGTTTGTTGCCGTGTTACATGTTTCATTTTTTTGTACATAAACAAGCCGTTAGTTTTCTCGTTTGAATTGTTTTACATTTGTGATTTCGGGGCCTTTTATAGCTGAATATGAGGTTTGGCCGTTCGATGACCTATATCTATATCTTTGATATATAATTACATTAGATGTATGTTTCATCTTAATACGTTATTCTGATTGGCGAACTGGCAATCTCGTAATATTCCTTGATCAATTGCATTACACAATGCAACTTTTCATTCATGATGACACAAGGTCTCACAATAAAGTGCACAGGTAAATGAAATAAAAACTTGATAAAAGGCGTGTTTTCATGATCCTATATGTAAAAATGTAATTACAAGTATTGAATGCTTTTGTTTTGTAACTTTATAGGGTTGTAAAAGCGTTGACCGTGCGCACAATTTTAGTATGATGCGCTTCCGCGCTTCATACAAAATGTACTTCGATCAACGCTTTTACACCCCAATAAATTTACAAAAAAGAGCATTCAATTCTTAAATGGTCTTTCGTGAAAAGGTGTCTCATTGGTATTCATGCCACATTTTCTTTTTTACCTTATTTTATTTCACGTCGCTATTCGTTTTTTTGCCATATCGTTGTCAGTTTATTTTTGATATACCACTCTAAGTATGTAAACTAGTGTTATTATAGTGCCATTATGTTTTTTACGTAATACAATTTACGCATTTGAATAAGAAATAAGTATTGTTTTATAATAAAATTAATATATTCATTTTTTTGTTATTATCTAATCTGTTTATAAAATAAATGTTAATTTGATGTTATATAAAGATCAGAGGACATTTTTTTTATTATTTTATCTCTACGGAAAATGTTACTATTTATGACTTTTTGAAACATAAAGCTGATATCAAATTTGTTTTTCATATATGTAGAGGTAAATCACACAAACAAGATTGACTGTGCATATGGTTTCCGGGTAACGTCTACTGCTATCTTTTAAAACAACGCGTTTACTGTTTATATACTTCAACCAACCTGCACAATCAGACAGTTAATCACATTTTGTCTTATGAAGAAATAAACTGCAATGAAAGAACATGTACAAAATTGAGAATAGTACATTTTGTACATGTTCTTTCATTGCAATTTATTTCTTCTTATACCAAAAGCGATTAGCAATTATGTTGTAAGGAAATGATATCAAAGCGATCGTTATGACCATTTGTATGTCAAATTTTTTGATGAACTTGTAATGAACTTTTACAGGTACTTTTATTTCAATCTTATTCATGATAGATTACAACGATATGCGTTATCTGAAATTGAATCTCAAAAATGAAAATGAGAATAACAAAATTTAAAATGTGGCGGGTTCTTAATAAGGTCTTAATAGAACATATGAAAATGTTAATTTTGATGTCCAAGGCAATAATGTTCTACAATGTATACGAACAGGATATTGTGGTAGTGTACTGTCTGATATATAATTCCGATATGTTTTAAATTAAATCAATTTGGCCTTCACTATTTGACTTTGAGAAATAATGTAGGTGTACAATATAGTTTTTATTGAATTAATTAAAAGTTTAGTGGTGCAGTCTGATATTTCATACTGTTTACAAACAGCGGGGATTGCATCTTTGGGTGTTTTATCATTAATATGACCTACAGAATTAGACTATTAACCGGGTTTCTAATAACATGAGCAACACAGCGGTTGCCACATGTGGAGCAAGATTTGCTTACTCTTCATGAGCACCTGAGATTACCCCCAATTTTTTGTGGGGTTCGTGTTGCTTAGTCTTTAGTTTTCTATGTTGTGTCATGTGTACTATTATTTGTCTGTTTGTCTTTTTCATTTTCATTTGCTGATGGTACCTATAAATGTTGTCCAAACTATTTCAAACAGATTTATACTATACATGGCTTTAAGAATGGACATTATATTCCCTTATTATTTTGTCTGTTGCCGTCAAAATCAGAAGCTTGTTACAAGAAAATGTTTTCCTTACTTGGTGAAAGTTGCAAACAGATTAATCTGACCTTGAATATTACCACCACTAATCTAGATTTTGAAGATAGATTGACAAAACAGTAAGAGACCTCTCTCCAGACGTCGTTATTAAGACTTAATCTTGGTCAAGCTTTGTGGAGGAAAATACAGAATTTATGTCTTGCGAAAGAATACAAGAAAAATGGAAGTGACAGTAGTAAATGGTTACACCATTTCTTCGGATTAGCGTTCCTTGAACCAGAAGATGTGGGCGATAGCTTTGCGGAAGATTTAATTCCTGATATGCAAAGTGATACAAAAGTAGAAAAATACGCTGATTACGTGTTTTCAACATACATAGAGGATAATGTGTTGTTTCCTCCACCAGTATGGACAGAAATTCCTTAAAATTCCAGAAGAACAAATAAATGACCTGAATCATTTCACGCTCATTAAAACAGTTTTACGCTTCACATCCGTCAATGTTTGTATTTTTAGATATTCTGACAAAGGTTCAGGCCACGACATACATAAAAAACAGAAGTGCTGGCTCAGAAGCTGCGAGAAGTCGACACGACTCGGAAAAAGAAAATTTTGCTCAAGAAAAGTATCAACAACTAATGAGTGGAGAAGTGAGCAGAAAGGAATATGTGTCTATTCTCAGCTACAAATACCTGCCTTTAACTCAATGATGAACAGAGACATTTTATGGTTTTAACTGTATATATACGAGTGAACGTTTTACTTTCGGCATAATTTTTGTTATTAAAATTACCTTTACTCCGCCAGTCGGTAAACGGCCGGTCCCAATCCCGGATAAAGGAGAAGGGAAGTCAATCATTTAGTTGTTATTTATAAATATATAAAAAATGGCGCAATTAGATGATTATTTTTTAGGCGCAAATGATATCTAAAGTTTTGAAAATTAGGTGGCTCAACAGAAGTATTGTCGCTATTAAGTTATGGCGCAAAGGAGTTACTTTTTGGCGCAAAAAGTTATCGCCCCTTTATCTGTGTTTGTTTTTGTTTTCTGTTACAAATATGTCATCATACCTCAATCGTCCTCTGGTTGTATTTTGGGATTTCTTTAAAAAGTGAAAATAAAATACAACTGCCAATATATAAAAATATTTGTCACACTTTTTTTATAATCAGCTTTTTTTTTTAATGCGTAGTCGTAGGATAGCTTATTTTGCCATGTAACGCAATAAAACTGTTTTGCATAACGCGCAATAAACGTGTGAATTTTATTTCATTAATTTGTAATAATAAAATATGTATTTATAATTATCTTTAAATGATACATTATGTTACATGATTATTGCTTACGAATAAATATCCCAGTTACTTGACAAAATAGGTAATTAATGACTTTATTGTGATGTGGCTTGCGTATTTACTATTCCATAACATGGTCTAAATTGCAATTTGATCTCCTACAGCTTGTGTATGGGTAAAGGAAGAGAAACGTAGATGAAATGAGGAAGTGAAAATGGACGAAAAGAATTGCAAACGTTCCCTTGTTCAAGAGTTCCAAAAACTTCTCAAATTGTAAAGGTGATGACGCCAAGTGGAAATTTTAAAATTTAAAAGTATATATGATATACTTTCTATAAAAAATTGTCATTTTATCAAAATGTTATTCCGCCAGTACATGAGCGTACAAGTCTGTGGAAGAAAATTTAGATACAATTCTGCGAAAAAGTGATATAACAAAATTCCCGGACTCAAAGGTGATTTTTAAAAGGGAAAGTCCATAAAGGTGATAAAACCACACACTGGACTATATCATTTGTCTATTCATGACTTGATACGGATTTTTTAGTGACTTTCATGATTTTGCTGAAAGGAGATCATCAACCACAACAAATAACTTTTAGTTTCTGTTAGCCAATATATAGCTCTTTTACGTAAAACAGAATATATTTTTGTTCATTAAACAACAATCATGTTTTCATAATTCAAATAACATGGGAAGAGTTTTAATTGCCACTGTTTTTTTTATTATCATGTTATTATGTTCAGTCAGTATCTTTTAATCTGTTATTTGTCAATATTTATGTCCAAAAGATCTATGTGATATCGTTTAGTGTCGCAAACGACAAATTAGGAAACCACATGAATATATTTAAAAAAAAAAAGATCCAGCAACCAGAATATTTACCTCGAAACCACAATTAATCAATCAAAAATACGTTGATAGATTATATACAGTTTATATATATTGTAGCAATTAAAGTAGTTATAACGACAATTCTGAACTTTTCTTAACGCGTAAAGCGGTACATGTGTTCCAATTTAAAAAGAAATTCGATAATTATTTTTAAATTTATAGTTTTCTGTTACCCCTGTTATGATTTAGAGATTGTGACCTATTGAACGTAATATTCTCTGTGGTTCCTGGCCGTTACACCCTTATATAATCACAGTGTTATATTCATCGATTTAATTATTTGGTGGATTTATGGCCCACTTTGCATTGTGCTTTCTGGAAAAAAAGTTCTTTCGCCATAAATAAAGGCAACAGTAGTATACCGCTGTTCAAACTCATAAATCCATGGACAAAAAACTAAATCGGGGTAACAAACTAAAACTGAGGGAAACGCATAAATATAAGAGGAGAACAACGACACAACACTACAATGTAACTAACACACACAGAAATGGACCAAGCATCAGACAAAATTCCACGAGAATAACAAATATAACATCAAAACCAAATACATGAATTTGGGATAGACAAGTACCGTGACACGTCTTATCGCAATGTCAATATACACTCAAAAATAAGAGAAAACAAACGACGCAACGTTAAATTGTAACACACACAGAAACGAACTATAATATAACAATGGCCATATTCCTGACTTGGTACAGGACATTTTTAAAGGAAAAAATGGTGGGTTGAACCTGGCTTTGTGGCATGCCAAACCTCGCACTTTAAAGGCAATGTTAAATATAACATAGAAATGACAACATAATATTACAGGACTACAATACAAATAAAAAGGAAAACGTATTAGACAAAGAAACACATGATTAATGAATAACAAAAAGCATCAGGTTTAAAATTTAATACGCCAAAAACGCGCCTCGTCCACACAAGACTCACCAGTGACGCCTAGATATAAAATATCGAAAGCGAAAACAAGTACAAAGTTGTACAGCACTGAAGATCAAAAGTTGAAAAAGGTTGTGTCAAATACGGCTAAGTGTTTATGCTTGGGATAAGAACATCCTTATTATTTAGAACAATTAATGCTATTGCAAACAGTAAATTTTATCAAATGAATATAACAGATATACATAATGAAACTGAAGTATTAACTCATTACATAAAACAAACACGAATACATAATGAATGACCAACACAGAATAGACACACCCGACTCAGTCCAGGCCTCAACGCAGTAAATTATGAAAATGACGTCACATACGATGGTGAAAAGGCATTAAAAATTACGTCACATACGATGGTGAAAAGGCATTCAAAATTACGTCACATTTGAATATATGAAATTTCTGAAACAGCAGAAAAATTACGTCACATATGAAAAACTATATCTCAAAAGTAAGATAGAATTAGGATTGATTAAAGATATTGCATTTAAACACAATGCATATTGCAATACTTATTAATAGCAATTAACTATAATATATATAAACACATAAACCATGTGTGCTCCCATTGTTGAACATCAATCACTGATCTATCAATCAATCAACCAAATAATATTTGACAGTGCGTTCTTGTAAGGTGGACTATATGTATTTGTTCCAGACCCTATCAGTATTTGGACCCTACGCGTACAGTCTGGAACGTTTGTGTACTTTTTCAAAATAGTTACATGTAAATAAAAGGTCAACATAACTGAAATCTTGAATTGATATAAAAAGTTCAATTGTATTGAAAAAAAAAATAGAAAATGATGTCATCGAAATTATTTTAAAACTCGCTACAAATTAAAACTGCAACTATTTTAACATTCCTTTATAATTCATTTTACTATTTGAATTACTTCCCCTTTGGGATATCAGAGAACATATTTTGTTAATACTGAACAAAAAGGCAAAACATGCTACACCGAGGAACAAGTGATCAGTATGCTCGAGTTCTTATTGACAACATATTTGTTGAATTTTAAGCTAGACGTTCTCATCAAAATGTCAGCATTCCTATGGAAACGAACTATGTTGTCTATTTGCATACGAAAGATACTTAGTTAAAACAGACACATTGATGATGTTCATTTCATTAACAATACGAACATTTTGGGTTCCGTTAAAAAGTAAAATATAACAAACTCCAAGGAAAATTCAAAACCGAATGTCCCTAATCATGTGACATAATCAAAAGCTCGAACACATCAAACGATTAGATAACAACTGTCATATTCCTGACTTGGTACAGGCATTTTCTTACATAGATTTTGGTGGACTAAAACTGGTTTAATAGCTAGCTAAACCTCTCACTTGTATGACAGTCACATCAAATTTTATTATATTGATTACAATGTGTCAACAAAACAAAAGGACATAACAGGTAAAAATGTCAAAATGTTGGCTTTGACAGTCAACTGTAAACCCAATCAAATATACCAATAAAGAAAAACAAAAAAGAAACATTCATCAGAACTAAACAGGGCTTCCTCAGCCTTATTTTTAGACGTATACATTGAATTTAACATAGGATGTCCTTACAGTATCCGAATCTACGACAAATTCAAATTTTGTAACTAGAAATTTTCCCTACCTAAGCAACATAATACCAACTTCACCTGCATATATCATGCGCACTTCCAAACTCATTCGGTATTCAGTAGTTTGTTGCTGCTTTTCAATATTTTTGAAACGTCACCAGTGTCTGAGCGGAAAGTTGATGAAACAGGGTAATGTTAAAAAAAACGTATTATCCTTTTTCTTAAAACAAATTCAACAGAAGATACCAAGATCTTGTTTGATAAATATACCGTATCGACTTCACAAATTTTATATGATGGTGTTGAAATATAGATTCTAGGGAACGACGTTGTTTATCATCTTTATTTAAGAATTGAATGCTTCTTTTTGTAAATTTATTGGGGTGTAAAAGCGTTGACCGAAGTACATTTTGTATGAAGCGCGGAAGCGCTTCATTCTAAAAATGTGCGCACGGTCAACGCTTTTACAACCCTATAAAGTTACAAAAAGAAGCATTCAATACTTATAATTACATTTTTTAGCTATGATCATGAAAACACGAATTTTATATATTTTTTTATTTAATTCACCTGTGCACTTTATTGTTGGACCACGTGTTATCATGAATGAAAAGTTGTATTGAGCAATACAACTGCTTACGGAATTACACGTGGTGTGCAGTTAGCCAATCAGAATAAAGTATTATAATGAAACATACATCTAATGTAATTATTACTTGTTATAATGTATATATATATATAGATGTTTATCATGTTTATTATTTGTTATAATGTTTGTCATTGTTTATTTCTAATCTTTACTGTTAAGTCCATTTTGGTAATATCCTTTTGGTGTGGTATTTATACATCCTGCCATGACCATTGTGTTATCATGATGTCGTAATTTTTCGTATTCTTGTTTTTCATTTTTGATTAATATGCTTTGTTTATAGAGTGTCTGTTTTATATGTATTTTAAAAGTCATCAAAAAGTTTATTTTTACTATATTACTATTAGCATTAGTGTTATTATAAACTTAATCCTAGATTAAATTACTGCTGTTTATTTCCATATTTTTTCCAAAAGCCAAACACACACAAACACACACAAACACATAATATTAGTTACACAGTGTGCAATTGTTCTAATACGAGAATTTATCGAATCAATAAAATTCCTATCGGGTGAGGCGAATTGCACACTGAGTAACGAATTTATCCTGATTTTGTTATATTACATATAATTATATCAAAATCATATAGAAGGACAATATCAACCAAATATATTTTAGCTATTTAATCTAAAACTTTGAAAATTAAAAATATAAGGACTTTAAAACAACTCAATCTTTTAATTTTTTTTTTGGGTAACTGGTATAAGGGAGATAATCCCAATTGACGTAATAAATAAGGGAGATAATTCTTATTGACGTAATAAAATAATGACTAAAATATAACGACAATATCAGCCAATCAAATTGCGAGAAATTACTCTAAATCAGGATAAAACATAATGTTATACAATATACAAAAGCAAGGATTAAACAATAAAACATAAAGACGTGAAGTAGTAATGATTAAACAAGATTTTAGGTTTTTTTCTACTAAACATCGACAATTTTGATCGATCATAACACACTGTACTGTTTTATTAGAATTTATTTTGGTGCCTTCAATCATGTTTAACCCCGCTAAGTTCTCCAAGATCATGTTCCAAGTCACGAACCTGTAGTTCAGTGGGCGCCGTTGGTGCATGTCTGACATAATTCTTATTTGTTTTTTTATAAAAGTTTTCTCAATTGAATTGTTTCATATTTTTCAGGTCGGTACTTTTATCGCCGGCTATACAGTTATATCTCCTTGTTGAAGGCCGTACATATAATACTTGCTTTCATCATCGGAATTGTGGATAGTTGCTATTGGAAATCTCATCATCATATCTTCTTATTTTTATATTTTTGCACCGCTTGGTGTTTCAGCTAGTATTGATACTGCACTTTTTGTAGTCTTGGCTTCCATTTTATTAATTGAAATACGTTTCCTTAAACTTCACGGTCGATGTAATGTTTATTCTGATGTATTCAATACATAAATTAAATCTGCTGATTTTAAGTTCAAAATATAATGGGTTGTTAATGCAGTGTGTACAGAATAGTTAAATATTTTCTTAAAATGCAATTAAATATGATATTCTATGATGTGCATGAACAGGAAATTGTGGTTTTGTACTGTCACGTGTAATACCGAACATACTAAAAACATGATTTTAAACGTTCATTTTTTAAAAGGATACAAAATAGTATAATACAGAATCGTTTTCTCAAATCAAAGTTTAGTGTTATAGTCTGAATTTTCAAAATGTTTCGGGAAACCACGGATTGCATCATGGGGTATTTTGTCTGTGTTTTCTGCTATATACAGCGCTCTATCATACCCTCCTCTCTCCATTGTTTTCGGATTTTCTTTTGAAAACTTTACAAACTACAAAATAAATATGTCTCATAAAAGTTTTTTATCAGCATGTTTTAATACTGATAGTTAATGGCAACGTTCAAAAATCAATATGAAATGAAACAAACAGCATTTTGTTTAAATTTTGTGAGTCTGAATATTTTTTTTATTTTCCTTCCGTTCAATTTCATTAGAAGTGTCATAGATCCAATATTTTGAAGAAACCTACAAAAAGTACCAGGCATTTAATCAATACTACGATCATTGTCGTTAAAATCAAAAGCTTGAAGTCCAAAAATTCTGTTCAAAGTAAAAAAGAAAACGATAAGTGATAAGATTTAGTTAAACGTTAACACTAAATGGAATTGATTTTTTAATTTATAGTCGAAGGATGCTTCTCCGAAACTTCTATACTTACATCTTCATGACGAACGCCAAAATGTAGCCTCTTTCTGATTTTCGTAGGAAGGCATGGTAAAACTTCATCAAATATAGGACAAATCAAACCAGGATTTATTTTCTTTGGGTCTGTTGCTCCTATGAAGGTCAAGATTAATATCAGTTTTGCTTTTAAATATTTCAAAAACTCAAAAAGACATATAATATATAAGGGCTTTTTATAGCATTCTGTTCGGTGTGAGTCAAGGCTATGTGTTGTAGGCAGCACTTTGACCAATAAATGCTAACTTTTTATACATTGAGACTGGGATGGAGACTTGTCTTATAAGAACACATACCACAGCTTCTTATTTATATTTAATATATAAGCAGTACTTGTATTGTTAGTTAGCAGTGACATTGAAAATAGAAATTAAGAATATGTCAAAGGGACAACAATCCGACTAAAGAGCAGTAAGTTTTCAAGAGAATGACTTGGCTAGATTTAAGCCGATTCAAGTGCTATGTGATACGCAAAGAGACGACATTAGTATTCAATGGTGATTTCTGTCTATGTGGTTTGGCGTAAACCTTTTTATTATTGCCAGTTTAACAATTCAAAACAGAAACTTTCTAACAATACAGAATTGTTACCACTAACGTATAAACACACAATAAAATAAGAAAGGAACAAATGAACGATCTAATGTAAAATAAAAAATAACCCAGTAGAAGCTAAAACAGCAAAAGAAACACAATTTTGAATTCGAAGGAAACAGGAATAACAATAAAATGATAAGAATTTTGCGAAACTATATTTTATTTTTTATAATATTTAGCGAATTCACATGCATTCTAATGGGTTGATTATTCATTTTTTTTTTGTAATCAACGTGTGTTATCTCTGTTTTTCAATGGTCAATTTACTAGATTATTGTCTTTCTTCGAGTTTTATATCGTGAAGTTACGAATGGAACCGATACACTTATTTTTCATACTGTCTAACAAAAATTGGAGAAATAAACAGATTCCACCATTGGTGTATCAAGAGCATCCTGAGGCGTTGTTTTCGAACAATTTGTTGTCGAATTAAAGAAAAGTTAGACAATGTTGTTTCGGAAAACAAGATCAACCCAGTAGGACGAACTATATTCATTATTAAACATACCATATTTGATATAAAAAGTTTGTACTATTCGGGTTAAAAATAAGATTACTGCCAAAAAGCGAAATGAACCAGTAACACATTTCTGTTAAGTTTGCACTGAACTGTATGCAAAATTCAAACAGGCTCGATTGTCTGTTTACAGACTGTTGGGTATAATGGCTGACCGTAAAGACTAAGATTTGCTTATTATTGTCGTTACCTGTAATAAAGCTTACGATGAGTCCAAATACCACACACACCAGTAATCCAAGTCCAGTAAACCAGATGTAAGACATCTTGTATATAATCAGGTAGCTGCAATATATATAACATTGTTAATGATGATAACTTCTCAAATAGTTTTATCATGTACCAACTTTAAATATTTGGTAACTTTTTAATAAACCGAAAAATACAGTCCCTCCGCGTAATCGATCTTTGCACTTGTTAATCAAGCTATCGTAGCTTATTACTCGGGAATTATTCGGGTGAATGTTTTGATCGGCTATGCAGTGTCTTAAAATAAAACACCTAACATACCGGTACAGTTCTGGTAACACAATTTGAAATTAACAATTCCAAAAGAATATCTAATTTAGTTGATTTTTTATTTCTTCCAATGCATTTTATAAAAAAATCAGATACATCTTTCCCGCCAAAAAAAATTGTATCTAAAAAATATGCAGACGAACGTATCTATCTATTTGCATTGTTTTGTGTGTTTTATCCCACATGATCCAACAAAAAATGCTGTCCTTTGAGAAAATGTGTTTTTTTGTAATATCATCTTCAAAATATATCATTAATGTCATAGCATTTTTTAAAACTCAACTATCCCCTCTTTACATATAATTTTGAACTGATTAATATACATACTCTTCTTGTTTTTGAATTGAAGTAGTTGTTATATTAGAGATTGTCTCAATAGTTGTAAGGTTCAACCGACATCCTTCTGTTGTAACTGGGGACGTTGGTGTTACCACTACCTTATTTATAAACGCACCGAAACCAATCCAGCAATTCACAGCCAATGACGAGAGTAGTCCAAACAATCCGCCCTAAAATGACAATAAAAGTCCTCAATTTTATAATATTTAATAAGGCGTTTCATCAGATTCATTGACGGATAAACAAACATACAGGAGAAGGATTTTGCTGGGTCTGTTGACTTAGGAACCTAATATTTTAAATAACAATTAAAATATTTAAACTGGTTATGAACAATCAGTATCGTAAATACCTTTAGAATTAAAACCTATAATCATGAATTTGACCTTCTTCTACGCAACAGGATTCCATAATTTCAAATTAATTCCTACAAACTTCTTTGTATAACTGTTTTCAACCTGAATTACTATTCAAAAATCAGAATGAAAAAATTGATTTAGAAATTTGGAACATTAGAGGAGCTTTTCTGGATTTCTCTTCATCAATAAAATTGAGAATGGAAATGGGGTATGTGTCAAAGAGACAACAACCTGACCATAGAACAGACAACAGCAGAAGGTCACCAACAGGTCTTCAATGCAGCGAGAAATTCCCACACCCGGAGGCGTCCTTCAGCTGGCCCCCAAACAAATATATATACTAATTAAGTGATAATGAATGCCATACTAAACTCCAAATTATACGCAAGAAACTTAAATTGAAAATAATACAAGACTAACAAAGACCAGAGGCTCCTGACTTGGGACAGGCGCAAAAATGCGACGGGGTTAAACATGTTTATGAAATTTCAACCCTCCCCCTAAACCTCTAGCCAATGTAGAAATGTAAACGCATAACAATACGCAAGACTACTTAAAGCCTAAAAGTATAACAACAAAGGAAACATAAGTATACTTGCATTATTACGTAAGAAGCTTTATATAGTAAAAAAAAAAATGGAGAATGTGTTCATGATGATGCCCTGCTAGAATATTTCATTTTTAAAATGGGACATATATCAAGAATTTGTTGTGTGTTTTATTATAATAATCAGACGTTTTATATTTTACATTTAGTTGAGGCAAACTTATGTCAAAGAACGGAAACCAATTTTTGGACGTACGTAGATGCGGATAGACAGACTGACGGACGTAACAGATAGACGAACAAGAGTGTTGTGAATTTAGTTTTCTTTTTTAAGAAAATTTTAAGAATCTACGTGAATATTTTATTAGGCACGCAATTGTTAAGTTCATACATTGTTTCTGTCCATATTTTATGATATTTGGTTACACATAAAAAAAAACCTGAACATAAAAAAAAAAGACACTTCAAAGAAAGCTGAAAGAAATAGATAGTACAGTTGGTGAATATAAATTAGATTATAGTATATATTTAAGTAATTTTAAATTCAACAAGGATAAATTCTAATCCAAGTTGAAATAAAATAGTTATTGAGTTTAAAAGATATCAACTAGGATAAATTTTAATCCAAGTTGAAAAGTAATTATATAGTTAGTTAAATTCTATATCAACAAGGATAAATTCTAATCCAAGTTGAAAAGGAAAAATATAGTAGTTAGTCAAAATCTATATCAACAAAGATAAAATCTAATCCAAGTTGAAAAGGTTATAATTTAAAATTCAACAAGGATAAATTATCATCCAAGTTGAAAAGTTATAATATAGTTAGTTAAAATATATATCAACAAGGATAAATATAAATCCAAGTTGAAAATAGTTAAGGGTACAATTCAACAAAGATAAATTTTAATCTAAGTTGAAAGTTTCATTATAATAAAAGTAAGTGACATATTCAACCAGGATAAATTTTAATCCAAGTTGAGTTTAAATTTAGGAGACTACTTTTAACAAGGATAAATCTGAATCCAAGTTAAGTATTTAGACTGTAATTTTTCAAAAGGGTCCAGTTGTAAAAACTATAGTCTATTTCAAAGTTGTAAATTAAAGTCTATTTCAAAAGTTTCTTTTGTACAACAAGGATAAATATAAATCTAAGTTGTAGATATAATATTTGGATAAGGTCAAAGTTGAAAAAATTATAGTCTATTTCAAATTTGTTATTTATATAGTCTATTTCACAAAGTAAGGATAGAATAATAATTTAAAAGGTGTTTTTAAAGTAAGGCATAGGAAATTGTTTTTTCTATTTCAACAAGGATAAAAAGTAATCTAAGTTGAATAATTCTGAAAAAATACAAGATTAACAAGGATAAAGTTCAATCCAAGTTGATTAGTAAATTGAAACTCTTGATTCCATTTAGCAATTAAAAGTAAAATGTATAATTTAAGAGACAGATCTCGTATACCACAGGGGTCCAATTCACTTAGTAGGGGAATTACCACATTAGCTAGTCCTATCATTCCCACTTGGTCTGTTGCATCTACAAATATTGATACCTGCTCATTTGGTGATGTCACTTCTCATAATTATTTAGCCTCAAACCAGGCTATTAGTTTAAACCAGGGGAAGATAAATACAAGCCCCATGCCATTTAGTAGTACTGCGAATAATATTCAAAGGGAAGTAAGCACAAATCCATTTCTTTTCCCAACTCAAAGTAAGAGTGATAGTGCTATAGCGACTATAACAAGAGAAAAATCATGTGAGAGTGATGAAATAATAAAGATGAGACAAGAATTAGAGGCCTTAAGAAATGAAAACCTTCAGAAATCATATGAGAGTGAAGAAATGGTAAAGATGAGACAAGAGTTAGAGGCATTAAGAAATTTTAAGAACCTTCAGATGAAGAATAATGCTCAACATTTCACTCAGATTAAATCTGACCCTGTTATCAACAGTCAAAATAGTTATGCAGAGACCCAGCAACGTTCAACAAACTCCTGTAACAATATCACATTACCAGAGACCCAGCAACGTTCCACCAA
Source organism: Mytilus edulis (assembly GCF_963676685.1). Lineage (NCBI taxonomy): Eukaryota > Metazoa > Mollusca > Bivalvia > Mytilida > Mytilidae > Mytilus > Mytilus edulis. The sequence goes on from NC_092352.1 coordinate 75,987,738, forward strand.
CTCCTGCAGTAGTATAACATTGCCAGAGACCCAGCAACGTCCAACCTACTCCTATAATAACACAACATTGCCAGACACCCAGCAATGTTCTACACATACATACATGGATACAACATTGTCAGAGACCCAGCGACAACCATCATATGCCTATGAAAATACGACAATACCTAAACTCCAGCAATATCAAGACTACCAGCAGTATCCAAACAATTCCTCAGTACCAAACTGGTTACCTAGGCAACAGTATGGCAGATCACAGCAACAGCACCATAATTATGAAAACTCCAAGATAGACAATGGGAGAAGAAACAGAGTGCCATTTTACAACGGCAGAGATCCCTGGAATGCCTATTTTATGCAATTTGAACTTATTGCAGAGATCAACAGATGGGATACTAATACTAAAGCCATTGAATTAGTAACCGCACTGAAAGATGAGGCAATGGTTTATGCTTCCTACCTTTCACCAGAGACCATAAGATCTTTCTTTGGGCTATGTGCAGCTATGTCAAACAGATTTGGTGACCATGGATATCCAGAGACGTATAGACAGGAATTGCACACATTAAGGAAACAGGGCAAAGAAATAATCCATGAATATGCTTCCAGAGTAGAAATGCTAGTCAGACGGTCATTTCCTACTATTGACGTAGCCACTCACAGTACATTGAGTGTAGAGTACATGTTGAGAGGATTACCCGACCAGAGCATTGCTATAGAATTACTGACAAAGAGGATTACCAGTATGACTGAAGCTATCCACCAGGTGACTTTATATGAAACATATAAAAGAGGAAATAAAGATAGAAACATCCGTCAGCTGAGTATGCAAGAAACTGTTGATTTAGATGAAGGTGAAGATGATATTGAAATAAGGAAAGTTGGTGGGAAACGATATGTAACTGAGGAGAGGCTCACACAATTTGAAAGAGGGATGAAAGACTCCATCACCCAGTCCATCACTCAGTCAGTAGGGGAGATAATTCAGAAGGAAATGACAAATTTAACAAACCAAATGTTAACCAAGGTTATAGGCAAAACCAGCAGTATAACAAAGACAATAGAACAAAAACAAGAATGACGAGATGTTTTAATTGCAATGAAGAAGGTCATTACATCAAAGACTGTAAAAAAACAAGAAAAAGTAAAAGCAGTGCGGAAAACAGAGATTTTTCCAACAGCAATGAGGCACAAGAGGATTCTTTAAACTAATAAGGGCTGAGACTATCGACCAAGTATCAGCCATTGATAAAATTATTGAAGTTAAGGATATAACTACCAGGAATGGACCATGTGGAGATGAATTAGATGCATTGAATCATGATCTGAGCTTGATTTTGTTGTTTGAGGGATTTGATGAATTACAGAAGAGTACACCTAGTGATGTAATTGGCAGTGCTGAACCGAGTCAGACAATAGGGAAAAATATCGTCATTGATCGGGTGAGGGCAGCTACCATTACTGTTCCTTTGGTCATTAACAAGGTTGAAACCAAGGCAGTTATTGACACTGGAGCGGAGGTGACAGTTTTGAGTGAGGAACTGTATTCTAAAATTCCAAAAGACATGCGACCAGAACTGAAGAAGGCAACAAGGAATTTAGTGGTTGCAGAGGCTGGGAAGCATATGACAACAAGGGGAATAGCACAGATAGAGATGAAACTAGGAAATGAGATTTTCACATGGCCCATGTATGTAGCCCCAATTGGAGATGTTAGGATGTGACCTGATTGATGAAAAGGACATAACTATCAACTGCAAGAGGGGACTCCAATTAAATGGTGAATGGATAGAATGCCTAACCACAAGACAAATAGATGGTATAGCTAGAGTTAGGATAAAAGAAGCAATTACCATACCAGCCAATTCTGAGATAGTTATTGCTGGAGAGGGTTATGACACAGAAGGATTGTCCAGTCGGTATTCTATACTTGAACCAGTTGTTAAAGAAGCAATGGAAGAGCCGGTAATGGCAGATGACAGAGAACCCATGGTAGCAAGTACGCATGCAGACATGTGTGAATATAAAGGAAATATTACAAGTGCAAGTCATAAGGGTAATCAGACGGACAAGGTCGATGTCCAAATGTTGCCTGAACTTTTGCAACATGTTACAGAAGATAATTTAAGTGTTACAGATGAAAATGTTCCTGTTACAGAAGAAGACGGAAACCAGTTCTGTCAGAAGGGAAAAATAAGTCAACTGAAAGATAGTTTCCGTAACACAGATTTAAACCAAACTAAGAAAGAACTTGAGAATGAAAAACATGTAACTCAAGACACACAAAAAGATTGGAGAAAAAGGAAGAAAAGAGCAGTAGAGGATACAGAAGGAAAAAGAACACAAGATACACAGACAGACCAAACGAGACGAACCAATAATACAGTGAAGCTGTTGCAAAAAGAAGACGTTGAAAATTTTAAAAACATTTTATTATACTGAAAAGACACTAATACAGAAATTTGTTGACATTATTTATATGTATATTGTTTTGTATGCCGTTGGTACAATTTTACCATTATTCATGTCATGAATCGTGATAATAGGTTATTCGGGATTTAAACAAAAAACAAATTTTCTTAATTTTAATATTCTATTGAGACAGCAGGTGCTTGTTTAAATTTTGTTCGATTGTATCATGTGTACATAATGATTTAATCTTTCGTAGTTATTTATATTTCGAGACGAAATTCTATTTTGACGGAGGGCAGTGTTGTGAACGTTAAATATCGCGACAGTACCTTTTTGTAAACGTAACGTCGTTGCCGGCAAATTTGACAGTTGCCGATTTAACGTTACGAAATTCCGCCAACATGTGGCGTTCGAATAACATCTTTGTTTTCTAGCTTGTTGTGAATCCTACATTTCTTTAGTTACTTGTATTTACATGCTTTATATCGTTGAATCGGTGTCGAGACGTACGAAATTATGCTTGCTTTCTTTATAATTCATATGTATGTACGTACTGACAGTTAATTACATGATTTAACCTTGACCGGCTACGGACTATATTCTTACACGCAAGGATAAGGCGTGCTAAGTATTATAAAAACCGGATTTTTCTTATAACGAAACGAATTTGAACCAAGCTTGAAAGAATACAAGAGGTAATAACGCATACACGAAAAACACATTCAAACGTTTTAACATATTGTATTTCATTTACCTGTATTTATTATTATTGCTAATAATAATCTCTGATACTTTTAAAAGTTGTTTAGTCATTATTTAATATCCAGAAACCAAAGATATTGTTTTTAAATTAAAGATTGGTAACACTTATAGTGCCCCCTCAGCGGGGGCATACAAATACCCACAAGTCGAAATAAGGTTGACTTATTCTAGTTGTTGTTTTGGTAAATCGTCATTCGTTGTCTTTCGAGGAAACAAGATGGCCCAATTGTATCATCCGTATAGGCCCCGAAATGAACTGCAAGGTAAACAATAGTTTTGATTATACCATACGCAGAAAAACACAAGTCTCAGGTTTGACTATTTGTGTGATTGGTGGACATATATTACAATGTACAAAATAAATGTACATTGCACACTTTCTCAATATTCAATATTGTTCTGATGTACAGTTTAGTTGTAGTTACCCATTTATTGGCCCATGGAAATAACATTCCAAGAGTGAAAAGTCCAAGCAAGGGTCCACCAAGAAGACCATATATAGTGATTGTAGCCTGAAAATATAAACAATTTCACAATAAGTGTTCAACGAATCAATTTCAATGGCAGTGCTTTTATGTAGCTAGACGTATGTGAAGTACAGTTTTACTTCAATCTCCTGACTATTTCAAGTTAATATCAAAATCGAGTATCTTTCGGTACTTTTATGTTAGTGTTCTAATTGTGGAGAGTTGTCTCATTGGCAATCATACGACATCTTCGTTTTATATATAAAACATTGAAATATCTCAATTAGATAATCTTCAAGCATTAATTCTAGTTCTCTCAATCTAAACATCATCAACATGTTCAACATTCATAATTTTCTTATATATATCGAAATTATTCTGGTTGCTTTCTTTGTATATCTTGTTGTTTGTATTAATACTGTTTGTATATTTTAATTTAATACTTGCATAAAATGATAGTGATCCTATTAAATATCATTAACGTAAAGATGGAGGATGTTAGCATTAACAAAACACCATCATAGCTTTTCTTTGAGGTAGATATCAGGATATATCGACCTGAAAGAAGTATATCGACTGAAGACTAAGTCCAAGGTCGATATACTTCTTTATGTCGATATTTCCTACTATCGAACGCATCTAAATGCTATAATTGTGATATAATCATTGTAAATATTGCCTGAAATAAAGCAGAATTTCTCTACTTTGGTTGTTATAAATAAAGGCAACAGTATTATACCGCTGTTCAAACTCATAAATCCATGGACAAAAAACAAAATCGGGGTAACAAACTAAAACTGTATAATTATAATTGCGTCACAGAGTACAGATTTTTGATACTTTAAAAACTTTTCTGTCTGCCATATTAAGTCTAAGTACAGCAGAACATGTGATTCGTTTTGAACGAATCGAATTAGTTAAATTAAACAAAATGATAATAATATTAATTTAATTACCGTTAATATGGAAGACGTTAATAATGACATGACATATGCAACAGCGAGACAGACTCCACCAGCAAGGAGAACTAAAAATAAACAGCATGAACACTTATAACATATGCTACAGCGAGATATACTTCACAAGCTATGCATACTTAAATCAACACCATTACCACTTTATGCAAGTGTGAGGTCTAGCTAGCTATAAAACCAGGTTCAATCCACCATGTTCTACATAAGAAGATGCCTGTACCAAGTCAGGAATATGACAGTTGTTATCCATTCGTTTGATGTGTTTCAGCTTTTGATTTTGCCATTTGATTAGGGACTTACCGATTTGAATTTTACTGGGAGTTCAGTATTTTTGTGATTTTACTTTTTATATAAATAAGAAACACATATTTGCCTCTTTTATTTTAAAATTTTAACATTGCGAAGATGTGTAGGCAAATCAGATCTCCTTTTGGTCTACAAGTATTGAATATCGGTTTTTAGTAGAAATAGAACAACGAAATAACACAATTATTGTAAAAATCTAAGCATACCAACCAATTAATTTGGAAATGATTGTCCTTGTTCCAGACGGCATATTTGGAGCACAAACAAGAATAAAATCCTTTAAAATAATCGCGGATATTGCATTGAAACCAGACGACACGGTGCTGAAATAAAAAATGAGTTCATCAAATTTCATTCCGAAAGGAAACTTCATATAATATATCAAATTTTGCAAAAACTTATTTTTTTTATTAAAACCAGTCAGATTACTAGTTGTGATATTTAATAACTGTTGATTTTTATTAACAGTAGTTTACTGTTTTCTCTGTTTGTGGTACAGATTCTTCCGCGCAAATGAACCCGTCCAAAATAGTTGATGTCATTAGTTTTTTTTCTTAATTAAAAGTTGATAACATATCCGCATAGTTTTAAACAGAGCGAATGGAAATTTAAACTTTGAAATTTGGAATAAATGCGACCCGATAAGTTTACAGTGTTGGATAGAAACTATCATTATTCCGCTCAAGGAATGAATCAGTATATAAAATTATTCAACACTGAATCTAAATTATATGTTTTTTTTATTAAGTTAAAGATTATAAAATTAGAGTATCCATTGGTTAACAACGGATCCCACACGTGGAGCAGGATCTGCTTACCCTCCTGTAGCAGCTGAGATTGCCCCAATTGTTAGGTTTGTGTTGCTCAGTCTTTAGTTTTCTATTTATGTGTTGTTTTTTAGTTTTGTTCTATTTAATATATGTTTTTTTTCTCTTGATGTGTCTTGTGGTATTTTCATTTTATTTTATGTCAGTTTATTTTTGATTATTTTTGATATAGTTTGTATCTCTTAAATGAAGACGTACCTTAAACTTCCACTAAAAATACAAGATATAACCAGTCCTGGAAGACCATGCAAATCCCCTACTACGTCCATAGCAAATAAAGGTATCAGCTGAATAAAAAGTAAAGTATTACTTCTGGATATAACATTGAATTTTGGTCCTCAATGCTCTTCAACTTCGTACTTTATTTGACCTTTTCAACTGTTTTGGAATCGAGCATCACTGATGAGTCTTTTGCAGACGAAACGCACGTCTGGCGTATATAAAAAATTTAATCCTGGTATCTATGATGATTTTATTGGATACTAAACGTATGTCAGGAATATGACAGTTGATGAGGGCCCTCATGGGGTTTTTGATTATGTGATTACTTGGCCGTTTTTTTAATGATTATTTGATTATTAAGCCAAATATTTCATGATTATTTGATTACCTAGGACTGTATTTTTAGTTTATGATTATTTGATTACTAAAGATAAGCAAATATTTAATGATTATGTGATTATATTGGCAAAAAAATGGTGATTATGTGATTACTAGGACCCCCCATGAGGGGCCTCGTTGATGTGTTTGAGTTTTTAATTTTGCCATTTGATAAAATTCATGGATGTGTTAACTCGGTCGACTCATTGACAAACCGATAGGACTTTTTTTTCAGATTGAGAAGGGAAGAAAGTTTTTACAAATCAAAAAGTATATATTATTAAAAAGAAAATAAATCAATTACTTATAATTTGAATAAAATACACTGAGATTCATATCAGATTATTTTTTATCAAGAACTTGCGAAATATTTCGCTTGTACAGGATTCAATACTCAAGTATGAACCTGTTTATGTCCACGACACTCACCAATCAGATAAGATTACAGCAGATTTCAGTCAGTATGTTGCTAATGGTAATATCTTTGGTGAGCTTGCTTGTTAGCTGAACCGTGAAGTCATTGTTAGGTAAGGTAAACTTCCCTCCTTTAATAGTAGACTAGCCCAACAGATAAAAAATCTATCTCTCTGTAAGACTAAGCTACTTTAAAAGGAGGGTAGTATACCTAAAAAATGACTGAAATCTGCTGTAATGAGTAATCAATGTTCTCTTCTCTGGCTTTTTCTTCAGTTAAAAAGAATTGAAATTCTAATAAAATTCTAGTTATTTTTTCATAGTTTTTAAGGAAGAAAAAGGTGGCAATGTTTAATTCATGAAGTCTAGAGAATTATTTCGCGCCAAATTTAACATTGGTTCGGTCTATAAAAAAATAAAGATACGAACCTTTTTTTCTACTTTTTTAAATGTTATCAAAAAGTAAAATCACAAAAATACTGAACTCCGAGGAAAATTCAAATTGGAAATTCCCTAATCAAATGGCAAAATCAAATGATAAAACACATCAAACGAATGGACAACAACTGTCAAATTTCTGACTTGGTACAGGCATTTTCAAATTTAGAAAATGGTGGTTTTAAAGCGCTAAACCTCTCACTTGTACGACAGTCGCGTCAATTTCCATTATTAGGACAATGATGCACGAACAAAATGTCACAAATAGGGGTACAAAAACAAAACGGACAAATAAATTGTAACAGTCTTTTAAAATGCTTGTTATTTTTAAAACATAGGAGCAAACATCCCGTGACATTATAAATAATGTCTTACTACACAAGGGAGGTATACGAACTTTTTTGCAAGTGTTTTGTTTAAATTTTAAAAATGACAACTACATACCGTATATTTCAAATAAGAATTCTTGAAATACATGTTAAAAGTATGAAATTGTTATTATGTTCTGCTTTAATATGAAAAAAGTATCCCCTTGAATCTTGGTTTCGTCATATGTATAATATATCAATGTATACTTTCCTGAGAGAGATCAATAATTGTACTGATGTACTCCAACTTATTACCTATTATGTCTATTGATTTTGCTAACACATTGCTGTTAATATGCGACTGGTATACAAGTGGGGTCTAGCTAGCCATAAAACCAAGTTTGATTCCCCATTTTCTACATTACAGAATGCCTGTACCAAGTCAGGAATATGACAGTTGTCTTCCCTTCGTTTGATGATAAGTAGCTTTTGATTTTGCTATTCTATTTTAGGACTTTCAATTTTTTTATAACCCTTTGAGTTCGGTATTTTTGCTAGTTGATTTTTCTGTATATAATTTTAAACAAATTTTTCGGATAAATACACCTACCTGGTCGGATTTTGTCACAATTCCTGCTAGCACTGGATCACATGTGCTATAATAAGCGAACATAACTACTCCAACAAGACAGACAAGTGAAAGGATTGATACAATACACACCAAATTTACCCATAATGATCTGAAAATATATATATTGGTAATATTATGTGTTAAGGCAGTATTTGGTATACAAAAAAAAAGAATATAAACAAAGAATCTTAATACATGTAACTCCTCTTTGATGACTTTTAAAAACTTATGTCTTTATGTCTTTATGTTCGTTGAAGACATTTCTGAAATCAAGAACTGCAATCAATTTGATTGGATGTGTTTGTTGTTATATTTTTATACTTCCAGGGTGGAAGTCGATTATTTTCGCTATAACTTTAAATTTAGATTTATTAAATGAAACAGATTTATTGTATGAGTAAATTATCATTAAAATATCTTGTATGTATTGTTATTATTTATAGATTATCGTTGATCATCTCATTGAGCGAGAAAAGCAATCGAGTTAAGATGACCAATGATAATATTATGTTTATCGCTATTTAACCTCTGACGACGTTGTCAATTTCATTAGCAATGCCACGTGCCGCCTTAGTTTCTAGCGATAATTTTCTATCTCAAGCGAGTAGCATGATATGAAAAGTTATAACAAAAAAGAATCAAAGAAAAAATGCACAAAAGAGCGATAAAGGTGTATACTTAGTTAAAATCTCCCCAAGAGGTTCAACGACTTTTATTTGTTTGTGAGTGAATGGGTCGAGTTTATACACCAATAAATTCCTTTTAAAAAGGCGTTTAATTCTGTAGTATACCTGATTTACATAGCGAAATTAGAAGCTTTCATATACCATTCATTCAAGTATAATTGAAGCCTTATCATTTTTAACAATCAAAACATATGTCCATGCGGCATTTTTTGGCCATTCACGTTGCCTTCTTCATAAACACTGTACATACAGCCTATAGATTCGCACATAGTCCGTCAGCATATTAATGAGCATATTGTTTTAACCTAGTTTTGATTTGTCTATCAAAATATATTACAAACAGTATCTACTAATATGCGGATCACATGACTTCATTGTTTTACTGAAAGCTCTCCCACAAATGGTTAGTCCTCTGGGTACGTAAACGTGTTTATTGAATTCACCAAAAACTGTGTTCGTATCTGTGAAACATTTCTTATACAGACGAAACTTTATATATAACGCAACTTACAATTTAGCTTTTGAAAGTGATGAAAATGAAACAGCCCTTTGAACCTGTGCTTGATTTATACCATATACAGCTGTCCATATAAATCCACCACCAACTATCATATTCCAAACGGAATGTCTCTCGGACGGGTCTGGATTCAAACTGAAAATATATACAGTGAAACCTGTCAAAACTGAAGTTCTTCAGGACTTCTTTGTTCGGTTTGGGCAGATGTTCTGTTTTATCAGGTTTACAACGCACGTACCTTAATTGATATGCCTGGCAATAGGAACATGGTTGGTTAAGCCAGGTTTTCAGTTTATGCACGATTCGGCTTGGCCAGGTTTTATTGTTCAAGTACATAATGCTTTAAATTTCATTGAAGGCTATGATGTTCGTAGATATTGCAAATGAATGTATCTGTCTGCTGTAGTTGAATTTGTTACTGGATCCAAGCAGTGAAGGAAAATTGAATATAAAGTTGTATGCCGATATCAGTTGAAAATGGAAAATCAAAAAATCGGGATAGCATGAACTCCAAAATGCAATGAAACTGCAAACGTATGCATAAATTGTCACGCTAAATAAAAATAGCAACTATTCCAGCCTGGATAAATAATGTAAGACAGATGAAGGGAAAACTTGTGATCTATGAAAGGGTAAACAAATCGCAAGTCCCTTATTTCTATGAAAATTATTTACTCGGGAATACAGTTTTAAATGACGGTTTTGATTGGCTCATTGGTGGAGGTTAAAACGGTTCCATATACATGTTTACATCACCTTATTACTCATACTGAAGTTTTCGTAGCAGTTTTGTGCCAACTTTATTGAATCTGATTCGAAAAAATAACATACAGTCCTTTTTGGGCTACCTAATATAATCTTAATAAGACTTAATATTGTTATTCTATAAAACATTGTGATTAATTGTTTTCGTAATTGAAATTTTCAATGGAACAGCACTCAAAATTATGAAAAAGAAACTTGTGTTTCCTCTATTAAGCTTTTCTTGATCATCTTTTCCTAGTAAGATTTTTCATATATCAATAATGAGAAAGTATATTTCTTATTATTTTTAATTGCAGAAAAGAACTAAGAGTGTAGACAACGCAGGATTATTCTGATTTTCGTATTACTCTTTTCGTTTGATAAACCCGTTTATATATTTGTAATAATTGCAGTGATTTTTGCTTCCTCAATATTATCTCTAAACGAAACAATAAGAACCATACTATCTTAAATTTTGAAATTCTTTTACCACTCATTTTCCATTTCGTTTTTGCGCATTCGCTCTTTAAAACTTAATGTACATACAAAGAAAATCTTACATGAAGAACTTGATTCTATCATTTTCGTCAGCGACTCGCCATGCTACATCTAAACCTCCTAGCTTTTTGCATCCGAATATCAGAAGTATTAGCATTCCAGAAAACATAATCAGTACTTGTATAGTATCAGTCCAAACAACAGCTTTCATGCCGCCCTAGAAGTACGTTCAATAAGTCAATACACAAGTTGTTCCATTGGTTAAGCAATATGGACAGATGCAATTCGTTTATGTGTGTAAAGTAGAAACATAAAATTGACAATGGAAATGGGGAATGTGTCAAAAAGACAACAACCCGACCAACGTACAGAAAACAGCCGATGACCACAAATGGGTCTTCAGCACAGCAAGAAAATCCCAGCTGGCCCATAAACAAAATGTGTAATAGTTCAGTTAAAATGGACGTCATACTAAACTCAAAAACATATGAATGAACTTAAATTAAAAACAAGACTAATAAAGGGCAAAGGCTCCTGAATTGGGACAGGAGCAGAAATGCGGCGGGGGTTGAATTCTTCAGTTGAATACATATGGAACATCAAGTTAGGTAACTCTGAATAGACAATTGACCTTTAGGGCAGTAATGTTAAATCACAATAAGATCTTCAAATAAAATGGAGAATGGAAACTGGAAATGTGTCAAAGAGAAAACAACAAAAATGTGTACTAGTTCAGCGAAAATGGACGTCATAATAAACTCCAGACTTGGGACTTGGTTAAACATGTTTTCTGAGGTCTCCACCCCTCTATACATGTAGCCAAAGTAAAACCTTTTTAATACACAATGCTAAATTGAACGATTACAAAAGTGTTTTTAATGTACATGTCCCAAGACAGGGTCAGATATTAAGTGGTTGTTTTTGGTTCATATTTATAATGTTTTCCAAAACTTGGTTTGTAATAAATGAGGCTTCTAGTTTTCTAGTTAGAATAGTTTCACATTTTGTTGGTTTCATTTATGGCCGACTATACGGTTCGTATCTTTCTCATTGTTGAAGGCAGAATGGTGATCTGTATTTTCTAACTCCGCTTTTTTTGTATGCGGGTCGATAGTTTTCTCATTGGCAATTATACTATCTCATTATTTTTGTTTACTGTATATTTTTACATAAACTAATAAAAAGGGTATTTTTACAGATATTTAAATATCCATACCAAAGCCGTATACAGTGTACAGACAGCACATACTGCTATCATTGATCCCCAGAGGCTGATTCCGGTTACTGAAAGTAGAAATTTAAAGTAAACAGCATTGAGAGCAAACTACTTTTCACTGCCAGAATTTTTCAAAAACCAAAAAGACGTTACGTCGATGACGTTGCTAAATATTACTTCAACACAGACGTTTGCCATTGAAACCCCAATCAAACCGTCAACGTCAAGATTATCCAAATGCCCATTGTTTCATTTGTGTATATCTTGGTCGGCATGAAATGATATTAAAAATATGCAAATATTAAGTTAAATTAATAATTTACAATACGTGTGCACCATAGAATATTTTTAAACAGGGCAATAATTGAGGCATCCGAAAACTTTGAGTGATAAATACAATGTATGTTAACTTATACACTATCATAGTAATTTGTTGATGTTTTTTTTTCTCCTTTTTAAAATGTAAATGTGATCTGGTCAATTTTATTAATGCAAAGACAATGAGACTATAATGGTCAGATGATTTAATGATCGATAAGGCCTAATTAAAGTTCTCTACATTCTTCGTGCAAGGAAACACAGTCCTTATGGAGGCCTTTCTTGCAAAAATTGCATACTGTTCTGCTCCTCTTCCTACCACCGTGGCTGCGGTTGGAACACACGCAACAGTCCTTCTCTTTTCTGTCAGGCAAGGTACTTACAGACCGTGCTCGCTGGTGTCGTCTCCGTCGTCGCGGCTGTTCACTTCGGATTCCGGATAAAGATTCAACAATCTCCTGGATGAATCGAAGTCTGGATTTTACTGGTGTGTCCGACGTGTTTTTTTGATACAAGATATAGGCGTTATGTACAATGCGGTGAAATAAATGTAGGACAACTTTCTTCCACGGTTTACGATTTTTTCGGTGTCCACCGTACGCTTTCATTATGGCATCTGTTGTGTCAACTGCTCCCATATTTTTATTGTACCCGTTCACGATGCGTGGGCGACCGGAGGGAAGATGTTGAGCTGAAAATGCCGTACTTAGCATTCGTACTGGTTTTTTCCCATCCATATCTCTAAAAGCGGCGCATAACATTTTACCCTTTCTCATGTAAACAGGATTGTCAGGTGTCGGATTCGCGTTACGAATGGTGTTCGGCATAGGCCGATTCTTTCTAAGAGTTCCTGAAAAAAGAAAAAAAAAATTCGGCACGTTTCCCAATGTAGCCTATGCTATCTATTGACATATGTATATACTATGTATAACTTTAAGAAATAATAGTAACACTACGTACATGTGCATATCTAAGGAGATATATTGACTGAAATGCAAGTATTATATTTTAAACGAACTGTTTATATGTACACATTTGGTGTATTTTAAAATGTCAGCTTACCATTCCAGATTGCACGAGTTCACATCAGGTTTATTTTACGGGGTCAGTATTTCTGTTTAAGTTTCAATGTGAAATTATTTTTTAACCATTTTCTTGACTGTATGTTATTTTCTCTTATTTCTTTAATTTTGTAGCGGTTCCATTTTTGTCTTGTTTATCTGACCTTTATTGTTTAATTTTGGGAAATTTTTATAACACTTAAACTGACTAAAAATGTCATTACCATGCACTGTTCGAAGTTGAAAATAGTGATAATAAAATTGTGAAAAGTCAAAAACATCGGTACACCGATATAAGGTGAACATTCTACATTTAATTTGCTTTACTTTAAATAGCTACCTGTAATATATGTAGTAGTTTGAATAAGTCGTGAAGCTAGGTTTTGTGAGCAAAAGAAGCTATCACAAAAAACATGGTAGCCTTTATTCAGAATATTGGACGCACTCATAAGATCCATGACAACCGTTGTGCCCTGCAACTGTCCTGCTGGTACTGGATCAAAATGTCGCCCTCTGTACACAGACATTTGCAAAATGTAACCAGTCGCTGATTCACAAAGCATCCAAAATTTAATTCCAAACTTTGCAGCCTTAGATGGGATGTACTGCCTCATTACATTATGACCTTTGGTTGCCATTAAAGTTTCGTCCACACAAACCTCTTTTTTAGGAACGATGAACCGACAAAATTGTTTGTTCATAAAGGATAACAGTGGTCTAAATCTTGAAGCAGGGTCATACGCTGGGTGCTATATATAAAAAAAATATAAAAACATCTTGAGATAAAGTTACGCTGTAATGCCCCACTAGAATGGATACCTTATATCCTTATCCGAGACTGAACTTTTGTTTTCAATTGCTTTAAGTTCCCCTTGTAACACTTTATATTTGGAAAGAAAATTTTTTATTTCGTACAAAACATTTAAGGAATCGACGAGGATAAATGGATTAAACGGAAACCTTTACTTTTAACACAAATTGAACGTTTATTTCTATAAAAAAAGGTATGACAAAACTAAAAGTTAGTCATCAAATAGAGAATGGAATTTGGAAATATGTCAAAGAGACAACAACCCGACCAAAGAGCAGAAAACAGCCTGATTGTTTAAGCACATCACTATGCGATATGGAATTTGCTCATTATTGAAGGCTGTACGATGATCTATAATAGTTGTATATTATTGTGTCATTTTGGTTTCATGTGGAGAGTTGTTTTATTTGAAATCCTATCATTTCTTCGTTTCAATGTTTAAGCATGGTTTACACAGTCTAATTCGTACCTGTCTCGGGACGTTTCTTGAATAGTCTGACACATATAAAAACTTTAGTATGTTCTGAAAACGATTTCTTGACATGACCTTCTTGAACCAATGGGATGCCTGGCTTGGTAAAGATGAATTCCAGTATTCTTCTATGGAAGACTTCCTAATCAAACCCATGTTAAACACTATAGCTAGGAAAGATTTCAGTTCATTTTCTGTAAGCGGTCTCCAAGACTTCATTCTGGCATATCTTTTGGCGGTTGCTGCACCTTCTCTTATGTAGTTTCTTGCATAACTGTACAAAGGAATGGTATATCTTAAGATTTATATTTAGAGGACGTCCAATTGTTATTATGTTAGGACAGGAAGATTTTTATGCGGATATTTATTTTCATACGAATGGTAATATTTTTGTTTGTTCATGCTGTCTTGGGCCAATATATTTATGTTCTTCTTTATATATAACCATGCAAGGATATTATATTTTTTTTATAAATCCTCATGTCTCCCCTCAAGAAATTTAAACGTTTGTCCACTTTAAATGTTTGCCTTTTTCTCTCAAACTATTACATGATATATGTATATATAAAAAGGCAGCGTGTAATGTGAACTATTCTAATTTTTATCTTTCCTTATTATATCTCTTCAATTTGATACGTTTTATTTCGCTAACGAAATGAAAGTTTTATTAAATTGTTAAACAATAATTGATTTTAAAAGGTTAATTGGTTTGTTTATTGAATTTCTAATGGTACAAAAACATTGGAGACATTTTTTTTCCTATCAGTGCTTTCAAAATGATTTTACAATGTACCTGTTTGTTCTCCTCACGATTTCTTTTATCAGTTCTATCGAAAACAGCAAATAGAAATATTTAACTGGTGTTGAATTTGCTGCCGGCATGTTTCGCGGCCCCGGATTCGCCCGGAATATTTTGTTCTGCTCCGGTTCTGGAGGAAAAACTCGCATCCATGGATTGACGGTAACCATTGCGCTGAATTTTACAGCAATGACGTCACTGTTTCGTCAGAGGATTGTATATGACGTCACGAAAAAAGGAAGAATGTAGATAAAAAGAAAGAATATTGACAGAATATCAAATTAATGTTTTTATATCATTTACCCTAACCATCGGCCAAATCGGCCCATTGGCAGTTAAAGAACACCTAAATCGGCCCAATCGGCCGGCTGGCAGTTACAGACAACGTCAATCGGCCCGATCGGCCCGATGGCAGTTAAAGGTAACGTCAATCGGCCCAGATCGGCCCGCTGGCAGTATAAGGGTTAAAGAGGGACGTCTAAACCAGTAACAAATCCACGACAGATTTCATCCATCGGATCGCCGGAAATCGAACTTATGCTACTGAGATATCGTGGCACCAAATCGCCTTGCACTATGCCCGATGCGCTACACCACTCGACAACGAAAGCTCTACAATAATAAAGCTTCAGGTGGCCGGATGTTACTTTTCCTCGTTAGTTTAAATTTAGCGTCGTAACACAGTACATGATAGATAAAGATGGATTGTTTTACAGATCAGCTCAATTATCTATTAAAGTGTCTGGGTTTTTCTCATTTTTGATTGCCGTTCTGTTGCCTATAATTGCTTACGTCCACTTTATTTGAATTTTGGTGGATAGTTGTCTCATTGGCAATCATACAATTATCTTTATATACAATGTAGTATTCACTTTTATATAACTAGCTACCTATAATAGCTAACACCTGATAAATTTATAATTCTTCGCAACGTATTTGTCAATTTCTTAGTAGTTTTTCGAGAAAGTTGGACTAGGTGGGAGGTAGATTTTCTATTAGTTTAAGAAATACCTAAAAGCCTTGGGCATTTATGTTTACACATAATTACTGTTTAAAAATTATCAATTTTTTTTTCAAATCAAAGAAATCATCTCCTTCATGTATAGCTCATATTGCTTCCCATGTAATTGTTTAACTTTGTGGTATTTGAGGTTTATTAGCTCATTGACGTTGGTATAAGGTCCACTTTTTCATATAGAATTGGCCTCGAGCCAGACAATCACTAAACAGACTTTTTTTTTGTAAATACACATTTGGTGCAGTCAAATTGGTACCGTTAAAAGAGGGACGAAAGATACCAGATGGACAGTCAAACTCATAAATCGAAAATAAACTGACAACGCCATGGCTAAAAGTGAAAAGGACAAACAGACAAACAATAGTACACATGACACGACATAGAAAACTAAAGAATAAACAACACGAAACCCACCAAAAACTAGGGGTGATCTCAGGTGCTCCGGAAGGGTAGGCAGATCCTGCTCCACATGTGGCATCCGTCTTGTTGCTTATGAGATAAAAAAATACGGTAAATAGTCTAATTCGGTAGGCCACATTCATGAAGGGTAAAATATTGGTAATATCAAATCAACCGGCACATTACAAAGTTTAATATTAAGATATGAGTAATAGACTATTTATTTTTCACAATTTCCCGAACTTTTAACTTAATTCCAAAACGGTAACCACTTTTACTGCCTATTTCTCATTTTAAATTTATTTTGTGCAATGAAAAGAAGTCCCGACTAATGCGCTTAGACCTTATTTCTTATAAAAATGTACAGCGTTTAACATCATTCCTTTTCAACTTCTTTTTTTTTTAAGACACTGGACCAACCACCCCCACCCCCTTCCACCACCATAAAAAAATCCGTTTTGAAAAGTTTCTGTTAATACAAAAGAAATAAAGATCATGATTAAACGAAGCTAAACAGAATATACATGTATATAAACTAATATCAAGACAATACCTGCATTCAGAGCTAAAGATGGACCGTACAATACTATTGCCATATAAATAAGCTGAAATAAAAATGAACAACAAAAAATAAAATACCAGGTATACAGTGTTCTTATAATTTACATGTTTACTTCTTTAGAGTATACTAGAAACGATATGGCAAATTTTACATTTCAAGAATATGACACTTTATGCTTTCTTTTTTCATTGAGTATATAAATATTCCATTGGGCGTTTTTTATGCAGATATTTGCGAGACATCAAACCAACAAACCTTAAAACTGAGAATGGAAACTGGGAATTGACGTCTGACGTAGTAATTATGAGAACCTGCATCGTTGACAATATAATGGAATTTGATGCGACTGTCATACAAGTGAGAGGTTAAGCTAGCTGTACATCAATCCATCATTTTCTACATAAGAAAATGCCTGTAACAAATTAGGAATATGACAGTTGTTATCCATTTGTTTGATGTGTTTGAGCTTTTGATTTTGCAATTTTATTAGGGGATTTTCAATTTGAATTTTCCTCGGAGTCAAGTATTTTTGTGATTTACCTTTTTTAAATATTGCCGGTGTGAATATTGTACCAAATCATAAAATATTATAATTGGAAAGTTTGCAATGATAAATACGTTGTAATTTGAGATCTAGAACTAGAGGCTCTAAAGAGCCTGTGTCGCTCACCTTGGTATATGTGAATATTAAACAAAAGATACAGATGGATTCCTGACAAATTTGTGTTTTGGTGATGGTGATGTTTTTGTACATCTTACTTTACTAAACATTCTTGCTGCTTACAATTATCTCTATCTATAATGAACTTGGCCCAATGAAAATTGTTAAAAATTGACTATAAAGGACATTAACTCCTTAGGGTGTCAATTGACCATTTAAGTCATGTTGACTTATTTGTAAATCTTACTTTGCTGAACATTATTGCTTTTTACAGGTTATCTCTATCTATAATAGAATCCAAGATAATAACCAAAAATAGCAAAATTTCCTTAAAATTACCAATTTAGGGGCAGCAACCCAACAACGGGTTATCCGATTCATCTGAAAATTTCAGGGCAGATAGATCTTCACCTGTTTAACAATTCTACCCCATGTCAGATTTGCTCTAAATGCTTTGGTTTTTGAGTTATAAGCCAAAAACTGCATTTTACCCCTATGTTCTATTTTTAGCTGTGGTGGCTATCTTGGTTAAATGGCCGGGTCATTTTTCAAACTAGATACCCCAATGATGATTGTGGACAAGTTTGGATTAATTTGGCCCAGTAGTTTCAGAGGAAAAGATTTTTGTAAAAGATTACTAAGATTTAAGAAAAATGGTTAAAATTGACTATAAAAGGCAATAACTCCTGAAGGGGTCAATTGACCATTTCGGTCATGTTGACTTATTTGTAAATCTTACTTTGCTGAACATTATTGCTGTTTACAGTTTATCTCTATCTATATTAATATTCAAGATAATAACCAAAAACAGTAAAATTTCCATACAATTACCAATTCAGGGGCAGCAACCCAACAACGGGTTGTCCGATTCATTAGAAAATTTCAGGGCAGATAGATCTTGATCTGATGAACGATTCAACCCCCATGTCAGATTTGCTCTAAATGCTTTGGTTTTTGAGTTAAAAGCCAAAAACCGCATTTTACCCCTATGTCCTATTTTTAGCCCTGGTGGCCATCTTGGTTGGTTGACCGGGTCACCGGACACATTTTTTAAACTAGATACCCCAATAATGATTGTGGCCTAGTTTGGTAAAATTTGGCCCAGTAGTTTCAGAGGAGAAGATTTTTGTAAAAGCTAACGACGGACGACGGACGCCAAGTGATGAGAAAAGCTCACTTGGCCCTTTGGGCCAGGTGAACTAAAAAGAGTGAAAATGCAATTTATAGTTACCATCATTATCATGTAGAGGATACAGGCAATAACTCGTACCAAAGTTCCAAATCTGAGATGAATATACTGTAAAACATCATTGACATGATGAGTTGCAATTTATGTTTTCTTTTACATATAAAATGTACATGTGTGCATATGTTTTAACATGAATCGTTTTCATTAGAAACAGATTAGTCCAACGAGAACCGATATAAACAACGGAAACCTTCGTTTTGCCAAAATTCAGATTTGGCCAAAATACAATGTACACCATCTTCTGAAGAAGCGTTTTATTTACATTTGCAATTGATTACTTTGTTAGTTTTAATGACGGAATTATTCCGAGGTTTCTGTTGACTTTTGAAATTATGATGATTATATTGAAATTCATGTGTGCAAAATATCATTCTAACTAATGGTGTACAGAGCATAGATATAAGAAGATGAGTGCCAATGAGACAACTCTCCATCCAAGGCATAATTTGTAAAAGTAAACCATAATAGGTTAAAGTCTTCAGTATTTTGATATGCTTGCAAAATATACCTGTTTGATGATTTACATGTGTAAACAAAATCCTTGAAAATAATTTGAACTGTATTTAAAAATATATGTCAAATCTAATTTTGTCTCATAGTGTAAACAATGTCATATGAAATAAAAACATTTTACGCATTAGTAAACGAACCACATGGTAACAAAAAGGATTCAGAAACAAGCAACACGTGATTATATTATAATAATCTGTCTACTTATTGAATTGGTTTATATACAGTCATGACAGTATAGTACAATGAATATTGTAAAATAATGATAATTAACCTCGGGCAAACAACTTCATAGCTGTTGAACTGTTCATAAGTATTCAAATCGACACTTATTTTGGCCATTTTGCTATGGTTCGATAAGCAATCTCATAAAAAAAATCTATCTTACTATAATATGTAAACAACTATACTTTTATGTGTATACACTGCTACATTGTACAGTGTGTTAGCATAAAAATCTTGTCTCCTTCACATACGCCACCACCGTACAGAATTTCCGTAGGTTTGTAGGGGTAGAGGACGGGAGTGGTCGGTGGTAAAATTTGTACCGAATCAAACCAAAATTTTCAAACATGCGGGAACGTTAGTTTGAATGTGTACCGAATCAAACAAAAATTTTCAAACATGTGGGAACGTTAGTTTGAATGTGTACCGAATCAAACTAAATATTTCAAACTTCCCTCTATCATAGCTTTGTTTCAGATACTATGGGTTTATAGAAGACTGGCCTTCGTTTCAAAGCAAAAGCAATCAACAACCCACGTATCATTGTGTGCATTTGTAAGGTTTACAGGAATGTTTCTTGTTCCAGTAAACGCAAAAGTTTGCTTTAACTCAATATAGAATGCATTTTTCTACTCACACGCCAAATATTTACGATAATAAAAATCAAAACAAAACAAAACAAAGAAATGTAAAATTATCTACACCGAAATCTGATTATAAAATACAACATGAACATAGCTATATATAGTTACCTCAAAAACACTAGTAATTCCAAGATTGTAGAAAACTGGAATATAAATGGTATTCGACAAAATAACTGAGATCAGAAACCCAAAAACTATGAACCAGTACATGGTATTGTACCGGTACATCTCTGCTGGTGTTCCTAACAATGTTACAGCTGATATAAAACTGGACATCAGAGACAATGCTACTGGTATCACAGACATGTTACGTCCGGCCAGGAGGAACTCATTCTCGCTCTTCTTCTTCCGATCTTTTATGGCATAAAAAAGGCCAATAGAAGCCGACAATCCTAACGTTATTCCAAACACGACATAGTCGTAGGTATGGAAATACACGGATTTACCAATCTCAAAATTGTACGAGTAAGTTCTGTTCCACATCTTGCTGTTAAAATATACTGTCCAGATTGAAATATCCTACAGGTTTGTTTTTTTAATAACCTCCCACATCAATAATTTGGCTCACACACCCAACTCAATGAAACATTCTCACTTTTAACTTTTAAATGTCTGTGTAGATTTTTATATAAATAAATTGACGACAAGAGACATCGAACTAACGGATGTTAAACGATGCATGGAAGACAGTATATTTTGGAGTTGTTTACTGACTGTGTAAATATTCACTACCTGATACTTTTTCATACTTTTAAAAGTAAATACTTTTTGATACTACCTTTTCGATCATAACGTATAAATAATAAACCCATAATATACTAGGATTAAAATTTGTATGCCAGATGTGCGTTCCGTCTTCAAAAGACCCATCAGTGACGCTATGCGCCAATTAGAAAAGTGAAATACAAAGTGGAAAAGAACAGAGGATCCCAAATTCCGACAGGTCTTGTTAAATGCAGCTAATGATATCTTTTTATAGGATAGAACATCCTTATAAAAAACAGTTCAAAAAATTAAAAACCTATTGCTTTGTATGATTTTTATTTTGTGTTCATTTATATATTTGGAGTTAAGTGTGACGTCCATTCTCAACTAGTACACATTTTTGTTTAGGAGTCAGCTGAAGCATGTGTCTAAGTGTGGTATTTTCTCGCTGAATTGAAGACCCATTTGTGGCCTTCGTCTGTTTTCTGCTTTTTGGTCGATTTAAATTTGTCGTACTCTTTGACACATTCCACATTTCCCTTCACAATGTTATTGTTTTGTTAGCCAATATGTATAGCTCTTTACTTGCAACAAAATTTATATCTGTTCAATAAACAACAATCACCTTTTCCATTTCCATAATTCAAATTGCATGGAAAGAGTTTTTGATGCGTTTTTTTATGTTATTATGTTCAGCCAATACATGTATCTGTTATTTGTCAATATGTATGTCAAAAAGATCTACATTGTAAGATTAGAAAACTTGATAGGGGTGGAATGCCCAGAGTCTACACTCCTATGGCTGAGTCTAAATAAAGGTGTAATTCATGAAAATCTTGTCTACTCACAAACATAATTTTTGCGCCACATACTTATGTGCTGTCCTTTGTCAGAAGCCTAAATGCAAGTGGTTTCGTTGTTTCTGTTTATTATATTTGTTTTTCGTTAATTGTTTTGTTATAAATCAAGCGTTTTTAAATCTGATTTCGTCGCATTGGACAATTGAACAATTTTTCATTTCGGAACCTTTTATAGCGGACTATATGAGAATTTTACTCACTGTTGGAAGCCATGTGGTGATCCTGATTATTTTTAGTTTGGCATTGTACAAGGTCATGCGTTTATCGGCCAGTTTATGACGTTTTTATAACAAATCAGTTTGATGTGTACTGCTTGATTCTTAAAATGAGATCTTTAGCTAAGGAATCATCCTTTCTAACCTTACCAAATTAGATAATGTTACATGCAGATGGTTTATGGTATTTGAAGCTTTAAGTTAGTCTTGTGATTCAGATTTAAATTTGTATTTGTTTTAATAATTTTTACGCTATTCCAACTACAAAATTGTGCTGTTATATCCTTTTCAATGTCAAATTATTTATCCTAGAAGTAACTTCACTATGGCAAGTCGAAGATGTAGAATACGCACAACATTGCTGTTCAGAAAAATCATCTGTTCGTATGGAACCACTAACATTCAAATGATATTTTATAATGTGTCTTTATATATTGTAATTACACGTCTACTACTTCAGGTAAGGGCGAATGTTGGCACCTGATAAAAACGTTTAAACCCGCTGTATTTATTTGCACATATCCTTAGTCAGGAAACTATCATTCAGTGGTTGTCGTTTGACGATGTGGTTCACAAGTGTTTTACGTTTTTCGTTTTTCATATTGATTAAAGCTTTGGGTTTCCTGTTTGAAATGTTTAACACTAGTCGTTATTTTGGGCCATTTAACGCTTGCTCGGTGTGAGCCAATGCTCCGTGTTGAAGGTCGTGCTTTGACATATAATTGTTTACTTTTATGAAATTATAATTTGGATCGAGAATTGTCTCATTAGCACTCATACCTCATATTCTTATTTAAGATTAAACTAGGCGATAGATTAAAACACAGGAGGACATTTTCAAAACTTTTTTATATTAAGTAGCGTACTTACAAAAATGGTTAATTCATTTAAATATAAACAAGTATTCATCTATCATAATGATTGTACATACGAATAAATGAAAAATGACAAACTTTTAAAACATGTAAAGGTGAACGATGTATACTGAGTGTGTTACACAACTTGTTCTGTCTTCATTTTACTTGCTGCATCACAACGAAAAATCAACTACTAGTACTTCCACGAATTTCAACGAAAGTTACAGATTGTCAATTTATAATAAAATTTGGTACCGTTTGTAAACTAATATTTAACCTGAAAGTATAATACAACCTACGACACGGTGTTATTTATTCCGCCTTGGTGTTATATCAGCATCTATTTTCTTTCAATTATATCTTTTTGTACTGATGATAGAACAGATACTTAATTCCTTAATGAGGAATGTTATCTAATTCTATTACTTTCTCCCATATGAAATAATAATTATTCCCGCCATAATTAAGAAAATGTTGAGACGTTACGCGCGATGTTCGTACATGTAAGCGTAACACAACGTCGCGAATATTTCGTAACGTTCAAATAAAAAATTCGACTGAAACGTTGTTTTAAGCAAGTGCGACATTCTTGTAAGACTTCGCAAAATCGACGCTGCTTTTTAACTACTTATCGAAAATTGATGTATTTTAGGTTTTTTGAAAAATTAAGAAAAATAACATTTTAAAAATCATAAAATTCTACCATTATAAGAGCAGTGATAAGCAAACAATTGACGTAAATTTGAGTTGAGTTCGTTTTTACGTAAAAAAATGGCGGTGCGACAACCTTGGAAGCCTTTGAAAAATCGCTCATAAATTACCATATATCATTTTTCAGGATATTTGTTTTTAAATTCATAAACTCAAGCAAATTAACATTGATGTAGTAAATACAAATACTAAACTTTTTTCATTTTAGATTTAAATGTTTTTTGATTCTCAAATCTGGAATCCCAATTTTTTCCCCGTGGGACAGCTTTGCCCTTGTAGTATGGAACGCGTTTTTTTTTCTATGACGTCACCATAACGTCATAAAAAATGCACAAACGACTGAAGGAACCATTCTGTTTAATAATGGAAAAACCCGTTTTTCAAAATATTAAAAAGTTTTGACGAAAATCATAGTTTAGTGGTTACAATAAATGAAATATGTTACGCGGGACAACCTAAAAATTGCCGGTTTTTTTTTAAATGAAGCTTGTCGCATGCAGCATAAAACATAGTTTCAACAATTATTTTTTTCGTTTTCATTTTAAAAATCGTTATTTTTTAAAATACGTACAATAGCAATGAATATGATATCACAAAATTACATATTTTGGACTTGCATCTTGCCAACTACACCGAATTTCCAATGAGGTACGAACATCGCGCGTAACGTCAATTATTAATATGTACTATGCCATCGGTACACTTAATTTTGAACAAATAAGATAGTTAGTATTAACCCCGCCGCATTTTTGCGCCTGTCCCAAGTCAGGAGCCTCTGGCCTTTGTTAGTCTTGTATTATTTTAATTTTAGTTTCTTGTGTACAATTTGGAAATTAGTATGGCGTTCATTATCACTGGACTAGTATATATTTGTTTAGGGGCCAGCTGAAGGACGCCTCCGGGTGCGGGAATTTCTCGCTACATTGAAGACCTGTTGGTGACCCTCTGCTGTTGTTTTTTATTTGGGCGGGTTGTTGTCTCTTTGACACATTCCCCATTTCCATTCTCAATTTTATGCTAGAGTTATCTCTCTTTCTTCCTGGTTGTATCCAGGTGGTGTCCTACACGTTAAAATTGTACAGTAGCTTCATTCATCAAATTCTCCGTTATAGCTCCATTAATTTAATATAATAGTAGAATTTACATTTCTATTTTCTAATTTCAGAAATTAAGATGAGGAGTATACGGCAATGAGACAGCAACCAGCATCACACATAGCCAAAAGACGTCAGAGGTCAACATGCAGTCTTTAACATAAGATATATTTGTATTACAGCAATCAAGTTTTTAATCGCCAGTATTCAATAAGTTATGAATGAATTAATTATATCTTTCATTTAGGACTAGTATCTATTAAATTAACAAGTTCTAAATCGCCCGTGTTTTAAAAAGTTGTGAATAAATTATGCTGTGAAGGAATAGTTATCGTGCATAGAGATTTGATTTATAAGACATTTCCACGAGAAACCTTCAATCATTGATAGATTAAAGCCGACAAATTCTGAAGTTTTAAAAGGTTTCTGATATTTCAGATTAAAACAGATAATATTTGTTCTCTTGCAAAATGCATATTTTTGGAACAGTTTTGAAATACAAAAGATTTTTTTATGATTTAAATCATCAATTTGATCCATCACACAATAAAACTAACCACTAAGATTCATAACAAGCCATAATATACTAAATTATTCTCGTCTTACGAAATTTTGATTGAAAACGGTTACCGGACTTTTATTGATCTGAGAAGTCAAATTCACAATTTTTTAATTATTTCTCTTTATTTATATAATAACTAAAGGGTATTTATTTTTAACAAACCATTAACAATCAGTTGTCAATATATATTATATATTTATACGATAGGATTATATAGTGTGTACTAATTATTACATATATATTCTCCGCAACAACGTTTAGAGGGATTGGGATGTGTGTCAATGCAAAATCACTGGAACCAAAGCTGAACACATAAACAACAAAAATAATGATATTTAAATTTGATATAAATTTGTCACCATTGTATATGTTTGATATGATTTCATTATTTAAACACAAAACTACCTCTTTTCTAAACATTCTATCTTCGTAATTCATTCATTGCATAAATATCATAATTCCCGAATTCTCGTCAAGTCTCGGAGAACACAATCCTTATCACTGTTGATATTATATGTAATTTTAATCCACCATGAATAACTCTCTGTCGTTTCCATCGTTCTTAAAATTAATAAAACTAATAAATCATTACATTATACTGGTGTGGTACGTCTTAATATTTGATCAGGAGGAGGTGGAGGCATAGGTAAATGGTCATGGTGGTCACGTGGTAAATGGTCATGGTGGTCACGTGGTAAATGGTCGTGGTGGTCACGTGGTAAATGTGTGTCTACAGTTGTCGAAATAGTGTTTCTTGAACATTCTCTAGGAAATGTATAATTTGATAGCTCGTGTGACGTTGTATCTGATATAGGCGTGTACGTATAATAACTTTCGGATCTACTCATTGACGCATCTCGCGAACGCTCGCGAGAATGTGATCTATCTCGATTTTGATTAGGTGCGCGTCTATGACGCCATCTATTTCCTTTATCATTGCATTCTACTTTCAACATCTGTTGCATTTTCTTTCGTTGTGAGTGTTTATATCTAGTTATATATAAATATACTGAAAATACACCTGCTAGTTCAGTCAAACCAAACGAACACACTGCCATCATGAATGATGATCCGTATTTATAGATAAACTTTTTATCTTCCATTGGGTTTTGAGGCCCTTTATTCCCTACTTCTTCTGTTATACTGCCTATATAAAGAATAATTCCTACTAGTGTGCAGAGTCCTGAAAAAAGAGTTAAATTTTGTTTATCAAAATAGCCCATACATACAGTGCTCACTCAAATTTGGTCGTCCTTCCTCTACAAATTGTCTTTGACTGAATAATCATTTAAGACCTTAAACTTATAGTATCCCAATACTCTAGTGAACTAATCTGAATACAATACATATATGTAGGTACATTTTATTCACCATATAGACTAAGGTTTTGAAATCGTCAAAGTGAACACAGGTAACAACAGATTCTGTTAAACATCGCATTTTTATTTCCAGTTCTTTTTATCAAGTTTGACGGTAGACAACCACGATTTATACGTTTATTACAATCAAACAAAGTCAGTATACGGATATGTAGAGTGCACAATAAATTGTATACAACAACTGAGTCTTATGTGCCTTGTGTGAAAGTATTTCATTGTAGAGTCAAGTTCAGATCACTGTGATACATATCATGTGCCACTCTCAAATCAATACATATTCCACTTTCAACTTAAAACCATGAGCTACGCTCCATTTGATATCACGAGCCACCATCCACTCAAAAAATATATATGCAACTCTTCACTTCGAATCATGTACTACCCTCCACCTGATATCCAGCGCCCCCCCCCCCCCCCCCCCCATGTGCCACTCTTCACTCAATAGCTTGTACCCTCATGCACTATATACATGTGCATTTCTTCACTTAATATCACATGCCACACTTCAATCAATATCTTATGCAACCCTTCACTCCTTAAATGCTCCACCTTCCACCCATATAATGTGCCATCCTCCACTCAATATATATTCAATCCTCCTTCAATATCGTACTTTAATGAAATAATAAAATCTTAAAGGCGTAAAACGAACACCAAACCCAAACAAATTATTCTTTATTAAAATCGGTTAATTGTTCTATTGTCGCATTGATGTTTATCCATATTATTCCGTTCATTTCTACGTTTAAAGCTTTTTTCTTCTTGTATTTGTATTGTTTTGTTTTTATTTTTCATTTCGACCAGCGAATCCTTCAGTAATTCCGCTCAAACGCAATTACGTTTCTTTATGTGATAGAATGATTGTTTTTGTTATTTATCATTTATTGGTTTACTAGTTGCATTGTCAATGGATAAACAGCATTCACAGGCATGTCAGATTTCATCATTCTAAGAAACAATAGACTTAAAATGAGAATTGCTAAATAATGCTCATCCCATTTATGTAAAGATCGGTGGGATTGGTAACTGTTTTTAAAAAGGAAAAAGTAGAAACATTTATCATTGGAACACAAAAATAACCATTTCAGTATAGTCATACCCAACGACAGTGACAAATAATGATAACCTATTTCTCAACTAGCGATAATTTTAACTCGTCTTATTGCATTGGATTAATATCGATTTACTTATTTATCGTTACATACAGTAAATAACTTTAAATCTCTTAATTTCTGAATTGGAATTCTGAACATCAAGAGCTATATGGTCGAACTCTCTTGTATTATGTTCATGCCATCAGTCGTTCATAGTACAAAATGTGTGCCCGAAATACCAAATTTTGAGTCGAGTACGAAAGTGGTACTTCAAATGTTTATGACCGCAATGCTAGAAGTTTACATGAATATCCGAAGTCAGGATTCTCGTCATCTAATTAACTTTAATAATCAGCCATTTAGGAAAAAAGTAAAATCACAAAAATACTGAACTCCGTGGAAAATTCAAAACGGAAAGTCCCTAATTAAATGGCAAAATCAAAAAATAAAACATATCAAACGAATGGACAACAACTATCATATTCCTGACTTGTTACAGGCATTTTCTTATGTAGAAAATGGTACCGGTGGATTGAACCTGGTTTTATAGCGCTAAACCGCTCACTTGTATGACAGTCGCATCACATTCCATTATATTGACAACGATGCGTGAATAAAACAGACTTGATACGTAAAATTGTCAAAATAGGGGAACAACAGTCATCACCGTGTCACAATCTCAATCAGACAAAATAAAGTAAGTGCTAATGGCAAATCATCATAAGAATCCATTTTCTTCATTCAAACTTTGTGAATTTCAGTTTTTGAGAATCAATCTTCACATAGCACCTATATACGGAATAAATACATATATAACCCATTTGAAATAACTACATAGTTTGTATTTCCTATCAGTATTGCTTTAATACAGATTCGTTGCTTACAGGGAAGCTACTGAACCAAGGATTTCTTATAGGTAAATTCAAAATATTTTGAAAAGGTTAACGCAAGTCATCATGATCTGGGTGGTCGTACGGGAATATATAGGCCATATGTGGACCACTTGGTTTATAATCCTATCCTATTACGTGTCAGATTTTAATAATCTGCCATCATTACCGAACTGAACAAAGAAATAATACGACGGGTGCCGTATACGGTGCAGGAAATGCTTACCCGTCCGGAGCACCTGATTTCACTCCCGGTTTTTAGTGGAGTTCGTGTTGTTTCTTAATTTTTTATTTTATAACTGTTGATGTAAATGTCCTTTGGTTTTGTGAGTCTTTGTTTACTCCTTGGTTTTGATTGTTATTGTCTTTTATTTGTATTAACAAATACGACGGATTCTTCAAGTGAAAAAAATGTAGCTACCAAGCGCGGATTCAGGCTAATGACAGCAAATTGTGTGTTACAATGCGGTTTTCGTATTCATTATACTCTGTAACGCCCCTAATATTAAATCCCTGACCCGCGCCTGGTTACATTTTCTTCAAGAATACATAAGTTCGATATTAGAATTAGGTTGGTCTCACGCTATTCTGTCCTACGAGTAGTGATTTTTTTGTTTTTTATTTGTTTTTCATTTGACCTTACTATTGCCTATCCTTCAACAACATGAGTTTTAATGTCCCAATGCATTGCCTTTGTTAGTCTTGTATGATTTTTAATTTTAGTTTTTGTGTATAATTCGGAGTTTAGTATGACATCCATTATCACTGTACTAGTATACATTTTTTTAAAGGGGCCAGCTGAAAAACGCCTCTGGGTGCGGGAGTTTCTCGCTACATTGAAGACTCGTTGGTGACATTCGGCTGTTGTGTACTCTATAGTCGGGTTGTTGTCGCTTTGACACATTCCCCGTTTCCTTTCTCAATTTTATTCTCTGATATCTTGTTTGTCTGCCCTTCCAAAGATTTAGAGATTTGAATATGAAACAATAAGTACACCTTCCTGTTATTATATATATATATATTTTTTATATTTTTAAATAGTTTCTTAAACAATTTTTTTTATATCATAGTAGATGCAACAATTTATTTATGCCCAAAGTATCTGTAGTGTTGTAGATTTGCATTATACGTTCTCTTGACTTCTTGCATATAATTTTTGTTACGATAATGCAATCCCTGTTTACTTTCATCATGAGTAGTCCAATACTTTTTACGTTTCTAACTTGCAAGCATTTCAGACTCCATCTCTTCTTTAGAAAATCGTTTCAGATGCTTTAAATTTCGTGTAAAATATTGCTTTTACAATATAATTAAAAATGAATTGTCATTCATGCTCGCTCATAGTGCTTATTTTAAAAGTTAAAGTTACCATTATAGGATGAACAAAAGTAAAATGAAGTCATGTTATTGTTGTTTATTTTTATGGCGGGTGGCATTTCATTGTAAGAGACGCTTGCTAATGTGCTTAGTTTATATGTCTTTTTTTGCTTCTTTGTTACATGTGTGTATGTGTTAGTGGTTAGGATTATAGCACAATGTTGCCTGCTGTATATTTGACACTTTTACCTATTATGTCTATTTATTTTGTTTACGCATCGTTGTAAATATAATTGAATTTGATGCGACTGTCATTCAAGTGAGAGGTTTAGCTAGCTATAAAACCAGGTTCAATCCACCAGTTTCTACACAAGAAAATGATGCCTGTACCAAGTTAGGAATATGACAGCTGTTATCAATTCTTTTGCTGTGTTTGAGCTTTTGATTTTGCCATTTGTTAAGGGACTTTTTATTAGGAACTCCCCGTTTTTTGAATTTTTCCTCGGAGTTCAGTATTTTTTGTGATTTTACTTTTTACCCTGTCGATTTATCCGTCTATTTCTATTGGTATTCATTAATGAGACTATTACCAAAACTTAGTATTATAACCGTAATAAGTTCACCTACCTGCTAATACAAATAATATTCCACATACAAATGTAAGATGTTTTCTCCTTGTGTTACACTGTCCAACGAAACATATCACGATTCCTATTGTTAATATTAATAAACTAGCTAAAGGAAACCATGTTGATCGTCGCATAGTTACTGAAAATATAAAACGCATGATCTCAAATGTATGGCTGACTTTTACAACAAAGTTTAGAAAGGCAAGAGATAAAGAAAACCGAAATATTTAGGGTCGAATTAAGTAAGTTAAAAAAAAAAAATATTTTGGGCAAAGGACATCCAATGGCCATGATAATCATCCAACAGTAAACATATCTGAATTTAAATATACGTTTATATGTATATATCACTCTTATATTCAAGATACTACTGATTACTTAAAAGAAAATGGAAAGCCTAAATCCTTTTCCATGTTTACCTAACAATACTATAATTGCATTCATGGACGTGTTTTCTTCATATACAAATATCCCACTGGTCGAAGGAATAGCAGCTTGTGAAGAGGAATTGATCAATCGAAGAGACAAAAGTTCTTCAACTGAGTGCCTTGTTAAACTTCGGAAACTAGTGTTGAAAAAACAAGATCTCTTTAAATGACTAACTACGATTAAACAACAAATACATTTTAATGAAATACAGATGTGTGAACATTTAATAATTGTGTAACGAATACTTACACAAAATTGCTTGTGTAGGTGCAAGTCCCTCCTTTTCGTCATCAACAGTAAAATATTTTATATATTCACACTTTAAACTATTTGGACCACTCCCTGAAAAGTAAAATATATAATGAATTCTGATTCTCGAGAAAATTTGGAAATTCTAAAGAGTATTTTAATAATTTTTATGTCACTCAATCATTGTTTTACAAATGCCTGAAAGATGGAAGATTGAAAATAACAAAGATTTCCATAACTCATTTGCATGTTACAACCATATCAGGAACACAAGGAGGGCGAATGTTGGAGGATCAAATGTATAATGTGTAAATTTTAAACTATTTGTTTTGGTTGTTTTGTTTTGCAAACTAATTAAGAGAAAAACAGTTTAAAAACACTTAAGATTCGTGTCTCATAGTTTGTTAAATTTTCGATGTTAAAATGGTTAAAATAAATCGCTTCAATTTGCAAAACGTAGATAACACGAATATGATTTCCAATCGCAGTCCACGTGTTTCTGAGATCTTTAAAAACTTAACATAACGTTTGGAAGATGGACTTTAAATTGTTCGACATGAAAGTTGAAATTCTGCATTGGTAATTGATAGTTCTAAGACATGTAGTCATTGATAGTTCTAAGACATGTAGTCATTGACAGTTGCACATGCTTATCTGAACTCTCAAGGATTCTATTTATTGTTTTTGTTTAAATATTCATACGTGTATCATGTCCTGTGATCTTATCCTCCTTAATATTGTAATGATCTTTATCCAGTCACAATAATGTTGTTTTACGTTAGTCCTTAATATCAGAATAAATATGAACAAACAATATCTATCTAAAACTATTGGTCAACGTTAATGCTCTCTGTGTATCACATTTGCATATTAGCTTAATTCTGACGTGATTTCACCAAGATGACCATTTAGTTAATGTCCAAACTAAGTGAAGGCAACCATTTTGATACATTAACTATCAACTTAGGTCGATATATCAATGTGTTTAAAAAAAACCTATGCTGTCACTTGTTATATTAAGTCTAGACAGAGAGATGTTGCTCAAAAATGTTTAGATACATTTTATAGACACAATTTTATAATGGGAAACAATTAATTACAGGGAGAAACCCTGGGAAAACTCGGAAGAAGTTTCATATTCATATTCAAGAACGAAGTTCATTTTAAATCCACGTTTTCACCATTAATGATCTATTACACTGGGTTTTGCTAACAAAGAGCATAACAAATATAAACAATGGCTTTTTCGTTTTTTAAAACGACAGAGTGCATACGTTGATTCAGGATTTTAAAAACAAAGATTCTTAATGTGTTGTAATCTTAACCCTTTTCCGACGTCTTTCTATTCAATAGTGTTCACTAAATTGAGATGAAATCAATTAAAAAAATTTTGCTTTAGCTTAAGTCATACACACGAAAAGCTAACACATTAACCAACAAAAGGATACCACACTTATGGTTTGACAATAAAACTGTTGATTTGCTATATTTTGAAGAGCACACCCTCTTATCCGCTATCGAGCACACCTTATTACCAGTTATCACTACGCTAGATACAATAAGATACACAAAAGAAGAAGTGGTATGATTTCCAACTAGACAACTCTCAACAAGAGACCAAATAACGCAATGATTAATAACCTTAGATCTCCGTACGGCCTCCAACTATGAGCAAAGCCTATGCCTCCTAGTCAGCTATAAAAGGCTCCGAAATGACAATGTAAAACAATTCAAACGAGAAAATTAACGTCAAATATTTATGTACAAAAAATAAAAACAAATATGTTACACATCAACTAACAACAACCACTGGTTTACAGGCTCCTGACTTGGGACCGACACATACATATAGTATGTGGCGGGGTTAAACATGTTAGTGGAAACCCAACCCTCAGTAACCTGGGACAGTGGTGTATCAACACAATATAAGAACGAACTATACAAAAATATTGAAAAAGGCTTAACTCATCAGATGGACAGAAATAATAATACATCTAACAAAAACAGAGTTGATGTGTCCGGGTACTTGCATATCCCAACAACAGAAAGACACTCATTACTGATGTCTGTTTCCAACTGTTATACGAAGCACACCCTTTTACCGGATGTCGAAGACACCTTATTTCCGGTTATCACTACGATAGATACATTACAATAAGATGTCTGTTCCCATGCAATTGTCAGTCATATGAAGTTTTTTCTGCCATAGTATACTGCAGATATTTGTCGGTCGGTCGTATTGCAAAAATGAAAATTTCATTCATGAAAAAAATCCTGTCTTCTATTGTATTGACTCAATACATGAAAAATTTCTGCTCAGTCTCACTTAATTAACATCATCTATAATGAACTGATTTTAAAAAAAATGATTTCCCTAAAATAACATCGTCTTGAAATGAGATATGCGATACGACACGATAGAACGAAGGTATCCAATTAGTGATTGTGACAGGCGAAATCATAAAGTAAGTGATTGTGGCAGGCTCACGGAATATGTGTTCATATTTAAATGGTCAAGTGTTTACTTTTTAAAGTAATACATGCGTTTTCTTCTTCGTTACAATAATTTTTAATTAGATTCTATTTCCTAGTAAAATAACACGTTCATGACTTTTTACCTATTTTTTTGTGGTACCGTTAAACACTGTGTTTAGAAATAATTCATCAATCAAATTCCTTTGTACGTATAATAATATATCAATAATAACACACGAACCTCGACACAGAATCCTAATCAGTGTTATTACTTTAATTACGTTTTTCAGACTAGTTAATGTCAAACAAGGTTTCAATTAATATCTTACGGTACTGAGGACAGAGGCACTTACAGCAGGGGGGAATTGTAAGAACCGAATGAGCCTGTTAATAGTAAAATATCCTTAAATGGCCTAACCTTGAAAGTATCATCTGGATCTTGAATGTTTTAATATTTGACATACATACATGTAAAGCAAATTTTCTAAAGTTCATTAATGTCTGAACATATTTGTATGTAATATGGAGTTTTAAATGTCAAACAAAAGTTATATAAATGAGATTTTTTCATGTGTTTGTGTTTGCTACTTAGCTTTATTCCATCAATTCCCATTCAATAAATGTCAAAGTTGTCAACATGACATGATCGGTCTCAATAGTTTTATACGTATCAAGTTATTCCTTGTAAATATCAAAAGTTATAATCTAAGGGAACATCTGATTCACGTTTCGTAATATACATATATATATATACTGTCAAAAGTCGATTTAATGATAACTGAAAGTAAACATGAACAGAACAATATAAGATATTAAACAAAAATTGAAATAAAACAAATTTGACCAGTTGTCCTAGTGTACTTTACCCGAATAATGTCAGTCGTTATATTACGCCGATCTCGTTCTAATCAACGATTGCTACAAAGGCTACAGGCCAATGCAGGAGGCAGAATTATTTGATTTAAGTGTACCTTAGTTTAAACATTTTTATGATGAGAAATAACACAATCTTTAAAATTAAACAGTTTTGTTAAGATGAGAAAGAAGTGAACTTTCACTTTTACATAATCCCTCTCATTGTTTGCCTTCGAGATGATACTAAGCAAAAGGACTACTTGATGGCATGGAAGGGTATTATTTTTGTACAGTAGGAATTGCATTTGAAGGAGCATTTTATTAAAACCTCTACTACAAGTAATACTTATACATGGTGTAACTTTAACTAAAAAACTCGATTTTTTTTTATCTTAATAGGGATTTCATGAAATTCATAAATACATGCAATCAAACTGCATTTTGTCGATAAAGTCTAATAAATATTTTTTTCCCAGTTTTTATAGACTCCCCCCCCCCTTTGAATTTACATTATAGTTCCGTTCTTAGGTTAATATTTTTTTTTCATATTTTACTAATAATTTTGTTTATATTCTACTGCATTATATATATAAGTGTTTTAAGATGAAAACACTATGTTGACTGCTGTAACCCTATTTTTGACATTTTAACCTATTGTGTCTGTTTGTTTTGTTCACGCATCGTTGTAACTTTAATGGAATTAGATGCGACTGTCATAAGTGAGAGGTTTAGCTAACTATACATTCACCGGGTTCAATCCACCATTTTCGACATAAGAAAATGCCTGTATCAAGTCAGGAATATGACAGTGGTTGTCCATTCGTTTGGTGTGTTTGAGTTTTTGATTTTGTCATTTGATTAGGGACTCTCTTTTTTTTTTACGCTTCAAAACCAGGTTTAATCCACCATTTTCTACATTTGAAAATGCCTGTACCAAGTCAGGAGTATGACAGTTCTTGTCCATTCGTTTTTGATGTGTTTTGTCATTTGATTTTGCCATGATAATATGGACTTTCCGATTGGATTTCCTCTGAGTTTAGTATTTTTGTGATTTTACTTTTGAATTTTCCTCGGAGCTCAGTATTTTTGTGATTTTACTTTTTAATTCATGTACAATCTCCTAACTATAGATGAAAACTCATTAAAAGAAAGGAAAAGATAAACAGGTAAGATAAGTAGAACGGCTTCTCAACGTCTTTGGTTTACATGATTGTCACAAGAAGATTTTATTCCTCATCAGGGCTTTGAATAACATCGATTTAAAAAAACAAATAAAAAGGAAGAGTAAGAACTAAACATCTAATTGCACTTTTGTTCAACGCGATCTCATAAAGAGTTTATGGACACACGTTATATGCCTTATCGGTTGTTATAACGGGCATTATTCCGCAAGCCCTATACACCCACTTGTTATAATATTGTTGGAGAAAATTGCAATGTACAGAAAATAACAATTATATAAGATAAACAATTTGACTGTTGTGAACACTAATCATATAATCTCATTGTACCCTTGATAGCTTGGATTTACATCGTTACTAGGCTGCATTCCACTGATGACTTGTTGCAAAAGTTCAAAAAATTCTCCCTGGAGAATTAATTATTTCACTAGATATGTAACAGCTAATTTTCCTACTAATAACGATAACATTAGAGATTCTAACTCGTTCTAAGAGAAAATATAAAAACACACTTTTGATTTTTGTTTTTGTTTTCTAGAGCAATGGTGTCAAATCAATAGCTGCTGCTTTCCTAGCTACATTCGATCGCATGTCAGCTGTATCAAGCAAAGGGATAAAACAGAAGTCAAAATACTATATAGTATTTGCAAATATTGTAATCCTTGTTGTTTAATACAATGACAATAATTTTTAAATGTATCTTCAATGACAGTTGATTGGATTTAATTTCCTATGGTGGTACATATGCAGTGATAAATATTTACTGTTGTTTAAATCTGAAATCTGATTACAGACAGGGATTCTGTATCGGAGTAGTAGGTCGATTTACATTCAAGAATAAGTACCAATAAACTTATCATACATACAAGTCTTCATGTTGATTTTTTTACACCAGACGAACGTTTCGTCTATAAAAGACTAATCAATGACGCTTCAATAAAAAGCGAAAAAGGTCAAACAAAGTACTAAGTTGAAAAGCATTGTGGATCCAACATTTCGACAGGTTTTGCCAATATGTGCCCTTTGAGAAACGTCCAATCTATGAAAAAATGGGTCAACTTCGATGTTGCATAATTTAAGATATATGCTTGGTTGGCGGCCGAAATCGTTTTTTTATAACATCTATGTTCATTTTATTTTTATTTTTATAGAAAACATTTATCACCACGCATTATAGCTACTGAAAACAGATTTGTTGTTCATATTAAATTCAATGCTTGTTTAAACAATAATATAAAGCTTTTTTGTGTAGATATTGATCTTGTATAAAGATGGGATAAAACAAATCCCTTGAGGGAAAATGTTAGCGACCCTGAGAAGGCGAATGAAAATTTAAGAAAAAGAAATATAAGAACAGTAAACACTTTGATCATATTTAAGGTGGTACCTAACACTACAGGGAGATAACTCTGTAAAGTCAGGTAAACGTTTTAATTACGTTGTGTTGTGAAGGGAATATTAAGCTTCTCAGTGATCAAAATTAGTGTTTGTCAAACTGCTATATAACCAGTGTAATTTTTCTGATAAAACGGTTGGTTCAGATTTTTTGAAATTTTTATATTTTTGTAAAAGGGTCAAAGTAAATACTTTGTCAAAATTTTATGAAAATTAAACGAGCCAAATTAATTTTAGTGAAAGTGTTGGGTACCACCTTAAAGGTTTTGCCATCTACGACTGTCAATAAAAGCAACTGTTTTAACAAGTGCTTCGGAAGGGCAAACGAAATAACTTTGATACTTCGCATTTGACCATCATCGTTATATTGTCCAATGATGACCATCGTTATATTGTCAAATGATGACGATCATCGTATCGTCCAATGATGAATGTAAAATTGTAAGGGATAAATCGGTAAATATACTTGCAATGGGATCAATTGTTTACAGACGAAAATCTGTGAAAAAAAAGTAGAGAGTAAAGATTGAATTCTTCAATTGTTTCAATTGAGCGGGTTAGCTAGCTGTAAAGGGACAACATAGAAATATTCACTCGTTTCCAGTTAGACGTTTGACTAGCTTCAAATTTAAATTTAATCCATTATTTTCTGCAGAGGTAAATGCCTGTATCAATTCAGGAATATGCTAGTTGTTTTCCATTCGTTTGATGTGTTGAGCTTTTGATTTTGCCAGATCGTTGTTTTGTTATTTTACTTATTTAAAAAGGCTATACATTGGTATGGAACGTATGAAACATATTTGGATGATATTTTGTTTCTAAGCGGAATCAATTACATTCACTTTATCCGCAGTAAATGATAGTAAATACTCCTATTTTTAACATTTGTACCTTTTATGTTTGTTAAATTCACACATTGTTGTCAATATAATAGAATTGTGTGTGACTTGACATACAAGTAAGAGGTTTAGCCAGCTATATAACCAGATTTAAACCACTATTTTCTAAAGAAGAAAATGTATGAACCATCGAAGGGAAATGTTAGTTGATATATCCATTTGACGATGAAATCAGATGCGACTGTCATACAAGTGAGCGGTTTAGCTAGTTAAATGTATAAAACCAGTTTCAATCCACCATTTTCTACATAAGAAAATGCCTGTATCAAGTCAGAAATATGACAGTTGTTATCCATTCGTTTGAGCTTTCGATTTTCTAATTTGATAAGGGACTTTCCGTTTAGAATTTTCCTCGGAGTTCCGTTTTTTTTGTGATTTTTTTTTATATGTTTTAGCGTCTAGGTTTGCTATTCGATAAGGAAACTACCTTTTTGAATTTTCCTTGGAGTTCGGTAATTTTTTTTATTTCTTCCCTAGGTGAAGAAGAATTGTTTTTTACGTTCGATTTTTTTTTAAACTTACATTCTTAATGCATATTATATTATTTTACTACATGCTTTACACTTAATGTGGTACATAATTGGTAAAACTTATATTATATTATAATCACTACATATCTTATATAAGGAATTGCATTATGCACAGCAGATATGTCAAGGTATGCGCATACTTTATATTCTTTTCAAATAAGAAAACACTTTGCATGAGTGAGTTTTAATCATTTTAAGTACTATAGACAAAGTTTCACATAACCTTTCATTGGTTATAAGAAAATGATCATCACTGGCAGTTAACCAATCAAAGTTCCAACCCTGTTTTTTCCTGTTGTTTACAAGCTTAATTAGTCATGTTACATCATGTTTTAAAACGTCTTTAGAGAAACACCACATAAAAACAATGGTGCTTTGAAATACTCAAGATTTATGTTTATGATTCAGAATTTACTGCAATGAAATATAGGATCAATTCCCTACAACTGTCAAATTTAATGAAAATATTTGTTCGATCCTATTTCGTATTTATCGTACTATTATTTGATGGTATAACACTTTTATGAAAAAATGCAACATGTTTTACTGCTGCTATTAAATTTTTTACAAGCCCCCCCTTTACTTCACAAGAATTTAATTTGGCCGCTTTCTAAGTGGTTAAACTTGAAAGTAATTTCTTTATGAGATGAAACATGGTGATCGTATTTGGAAACGAGTAGGTAAACAAGTAAAAACTATGATGTTAATTATAAGTATCTCATCATAAGAAACTTCAAGATTATAAAAAAAACGGTTTTTTTTCTAAAGTGAACATTGATTGGTTAAATATTTCTCAGTCATGTCCTGTGTTTGAATTTGTTTGTTAGCTTTTTGGTCATGAATGTTTGTCTCTAATATTTAATTAACTGTGCATTTGTATTCAGATATCGCAGATCAAATTTATTCGTTCATTGTTTAATCATACGTTTTTTGATTGAGTTAAGTCTGCCAATTGATATTTTATCGTATGTTTTTCTTTGTTGTGATGTTATGCTATTGTTTCAGAAAAAGGGAGAAGGTTTGGATCCATTAAAACGTTTAATCCCGCTGCAAATGTTTGCACCTGTCCTAAGTCAGGAATCTGATGTACAGTAGTTGTCGTTTGTTTATGTAATATATAAGTGTTTCTCGTTTCTCGTTTTGTTTATATAGATTAGACCGTTGGTTTTCCCGTTTGTATGGTTTTACACTAGTAATTTTGGGGCCCTTTATAGCTTGTTGTTCGGTGTGAGCCAAGGCTCTGTGTTGAAGGCCGTACTTTAACCTATAATGGTTTACTTTTTAAATTGTTATTTGTATGGAGAGTTGTCTCATTGGCACTCACACCACATCTTCTTATATCTATAGTAATAAGCTAAGGTACATGGAATTTTTGCAACTCTTATATACTAGTACATATTTTGTCAGTTGTCTGTTTAAATGTAAAACATGGTTTGCGTACAATGTATATATGATAGAATTTTTGTATTTGATTCCACTTCCTATCGAGTCTGTTCGGTACCGTCAGACTGTTTTTGATAAATGTTTTATTCGTATTATCTGGTCTAATGTGAATCTGATTTCACTTCCTCCTATCGAGTCTGTTCGGTAATGCCAGACTGTTTCTGATAATTATTTTATTCGTATTATCTGGTATAATGTGAATCTGATTTCACTTCCTCCTATCGAGTCTGTTCGGTACCGCCAGACTGTTTCTGATAAATGTTTTATTAGTATTACCTGGTATAATGTGAATATGATTTCACTTCCTCCAATCGATTCTGTTTGGTACCGTCAGACTGTTTTTGATAAATGTTTTATTCGTATTATCTGGTATAATGTGCATCTGATTTCACTTCCTCCTATCGAGTCTGTTCGGTGCCGTCGGACTGTTTTTGATAAATGTTTTATTCGTATTATCTGGTATAATGTGAATCTGATTTTACTTCCTCCTATCGAGTCTGTTCGGTACCGTCAGACTGTTTTTGATAAATGTTTTATTCGTATTATCTGGTATAATGTGAATTTGATTTCACTTCCTCCTATCGAGTCTGTTCGGTACCGTCAGACTGTTTTTGATAAATGTTTTATTCGTATTATCTGGTATAATGTGAATCTGATTTCCAGTAGCTGTCCTGTCAAACATTTCTGCTCAATTATAACTTATACATGAAAACATATATTGATGTAATAAAATTGGTCGCATCGAGTTGTCCTCTGATATAATTGTAATCTCAAGGTCAAGTCTCAAGGTCATGTGGGACATATAGACTGTGAACAATTACTCTCATATAATCATTTTCTACGATGAAACTCTTCATTCAATGACAGAAGCAGAAATGAATGTTACGTTAATGAAGAGTAACACTCTTTATTTTTTATATTCCATGGAAGAGTAAAACTAATTTCAGAATGTAGCTTGAATTCACCAACTGATATAAATAATGATTAAAACCGACACTAGTGTTGTCAGAAAGTCAATACGATACAGAAATAATTTGCGGTTAGCTAAATCGAATTATAAATAATATAACTGTTCTGACAGAAATATAGCCCCGGTAGATATCTTCTAATGACAACTTCCATTTCCTATAATAAATTGCATTTTGCTTTAAATTGCACTTATATGAAAAATAGGGGGTTAGGTGATATATATGATATATAGTTGTTAAATATCGAGAGAATGACACCAGAGTTACAAATGTACATCCCAACATAAAACAGAATCGTACATTTAAATTGATCAACAAACAAGATACAATCTTAAATTATCAGATGAAGGAGTGGAGAAAATATGAAAATATGAAACTCTTTTCGAGCCATTTATAATCCTTGTACCTTATATAACTATTTACACCACTGGGTTGATGCTACTGATGGTAGACGTTGCGTCCCCGAGGGTATCACCAGCCCAGCAGTCAACACTTTGGTGTTAACATGAATATCAATCATATGGTCGTTTTCATAAATTTCCTGTTAAAAAAATGAATTTTTCGAAAAACTAAGGATATTGTTATCACAGGAATAGATTACCTTAGACGTATTTAGCACAACGATTGGGAATTTTAGGTCCTCAATGCTCTTCAACTTTGTACTTGTTTGGCTTTATAACTATTTTGATCTGAGCGTCACTGATGAGTTTTATGTAGACTAAACGCGTGTCTGGCGTATTAAATTATAATTCTGGTACCGTAGATAATTATTATCACGCCTAAAGTGATGCTTCAGTATATATAAAGGCAACAGTATAGCGATGGTTAATCGCATTTCTTTTCTTGACATATTATTTTACTTACTGTCGAAAGAGTTGATAATGCTAAATGCAAACAAGTGTAAACATTTCAAAACGGTATGTTTTCTCTTTGTAAAACACTCTAAATGATTTTCTTTCTTTTTATGTTAATGATAAACCTTATGATCCGATACCACTGCAATATACAATGTATTCATTTTCGATTAAGTAATTGACCATAAGTTAACCGATTTGTAGTGAGAAAAAAATATTTATCTAACATCGGAAATTATTGATTGGATTTTGAAATGTACCACTAGACCAATGATTGGCTGAACAATACCAATGCATGTCAATTTCATCCTTTCCTGCTTACTGTGTGCTTTTTATTATAATTGAATGGTCAGATATAGATATTGAACTTCAGTTTATTATTAAACAAGAATGTAGGAATAAAGAAAACTGTTTACTCACTCTGATCTAAACTGGGTTCCTAAAGAATAAGATTACGGTAACATTTTCTAAAAGCAGAAAGTGTTTATGTGTATTGACGACTCCTAAACAAAGTGGCCAAATAACCCGTTGTATATTTGATGATAATCTAAATTGGTTAGCTTATCGAACAGGGTTTTATATGTACATTACTATGTCCAGTAACAAAAGTTCTATTATTGGAAAATATACGATCAAAAGCCAGGGTTTTATTGTAATATCCTATGCTACAACAGTAATATTTGATTTGTAGCGTTTATATTTAAGCAATTTTCATAAACGGGTCTTTTTGTAGAAACAAAAAAAACGTCATTCCAATTTGTTGGTTCTTAAGTTGTGTTCTTTAAATGATTTTAACTTCAACATTTCCAATTTCTCAATGCAAACAATGCAAAGTTTGCTTCGATATGCACTATGTCATTAACGTACAAGAGATACCAAATTAACTTGTTCAAAACTGAACATTTATATTCACCACCAAAGAGGGCAAAGAAAAAGCACGTGACCAATGCACACTTAAAATACATAACAGTGAGTATATGTATCTTCCTTGCAGCGACTGTTTTATTGTCTAACGGTCAAAGTAAATTTAATTGCCAGTCAAATGGTTTGATGGCTTTCCTTTTGTTTTTTTCCTTCATGATGTGCCATAATATCCTATCTGTAACACACTAAACCAATATGTCCCAAATTTGCTACTGATTTAGTTACCTACCAGTCTTTCTACAGTAAGATGATAAAAAAAAGTAATCAAAATACTAGTTTTATTATTGTAAAATGTTATATGCGTTAATCTACACAAGACTCTGCAGTGATGCTGGAATTAAATTAATTTCAAATGTTTGCTTATATAAATAACTTAACATAAATACTCGGGTTATTTCATGTCAAAGTATTAACTAGTAACCTCTGACCAGGGTAAGGAATTTGTCTTGTCATCTTTGTTTTCAAAATTATATATTAATGCCTATAATTGTAATATTGATCACCAAACTTTATTCTTATACCTAGGAATAAAATGTCCAAAATAGCAACCAAAAAGATGAATCCAAAAAGACCATTATAACTGATTAAATCACATGTAAGACCATATCAATCAATTGAGCGAGTGGAAAACTACAGTTATATTTTTGACTTGGTACAGATATTTCCAAAAAAAATTCCTTGTTAATAGATATAAGAAGATGTGGCATGAGTGCCAATGAGACAACTGTCTAAACCTGGTTTTATAATAGACGTGTTAGGAAAGTCAGTACGATTTTGACGCATATGTTAAATACCAATACCACTACAGGCTATAGTGGGGACCATCTCAAAAGGGACAAATAATCATTCATTATAGTTACCTGTATGGGTTTGTTTGATAATGCTGAGATGATTTTTAAACAATAAAATAAATGTAGTAACGATTCATTCCGCAATACATGGACGAGGATCCAGCAAAACAACACGATCATTATTCTTAAAATTGCATTGTTTCATAATAGTGATCGATTAAGTTTAAAATCGTTGTTCCTCCATTTCTTACTATTTTGTTGAACGACTACAAGGGAAATGTACAAAGCGATCAAAATAAATGAACTTCAGGAATCTAATCAAACTTAAAGCCGATTTTTAACCCTACATCATTCTTTGTTCAGAGCGTTCATTTTTTTAAAATATACTGGTTATGTCGGGCCTTTCTTAGCTTTTATGTGGGATGTGTTTTGCTCCATGTTAGGGGTCATACGGTGACCTATAGTTGCAAACATTTACGTCATTTGGTCTCTCGTATATAGTTGGCAATCATACCACATCTCCTTATTTCATATCATTTTAGAATAGAGAAATGTGTTACACAGTAGCGTAAAATTAAAGAAAT
This sequence comes from Mytilus edulis, assembly GCF_963676685.1. Classification (NCBI taxonomy): domain Eukaryota; kingdom Metazoa; phylum Mollusca; class Bivalvia; order Mytilida; family Mytilidae; genus Mytilus; species Mytilus edulis. Next base: position 76,032,157 of record NC_092352.1, read on the forward strand.
AAACCAAGTTGGAAGTTTGTGTACTTGACAATTTAAAAAAAAAGAAAGAGTTTTCAATTTAATTATCTTTATATTTTTATTTTATCTAGAAATTGTAATGTTGAAAAGCGTCAATACATAAAAAAACACCGTAAAAATTTGTGAATTAACTATTCTTATTCACATTTTCAATGACGTTTTCTTTCTATCAACTTTTATCAGTTAGTTTTTCGGAAAAGAGAGGTTATCGAATTAAGTTTTAAAAGATTACAATCAAGCATATGCATGTTAAATCTACGTTTCGATGAAAGGTCAGAAGTTTTTTTTATTGTTATCACAGCTTCCTCCTCAACAAAACAGAACACCACGATTGAATTGAGATATTGTTGAAAGTGGCGTTAAACATTCAAATGAAGAAGTTGTTTTTATCCTTTTTGGGATCAGGAGGATATTTTGAAAATGGAGTTAGGAAATATCACAGTATTCATTTGTGCCCACTATTTATTGTTTTTATATATACATATATAACGATGTGTTTAGATTCGTACAGATTCGTTTAAACATTATACGTGTTCCTGTGACACAAAATGCATGCTATTAAGTTATTAACTATATTTTGCAACGAAAATACGACAAATCTATTGTGGAGAGTTTATGTATATATTTGGACTTGTGGCCGTGAAATCAGTCATTCCCATTCTTGACTCTTACATATATTTATGTTAAGGTTTTTTTTGGCACTCCTAAATCAAACAAATACAAATGAATATATGAAGATCTACGTAAGGCCAATGCATTGCATTTTAAAATTTGGAGTCGACGTTAATCGTTCGCTTCATGTTTTATCAAACACACCAGAAAGCTAAACGAAACTTTTCAATGCAATTGCATTTTGAGAAAGTCCACACTGTAATCTTGTATCGGTATTGGTATTTAACATCAGCTCAGTATTTAAATACCTTTCCTAACACGTCTATTAGTCGTTCTCGCGAGGGAATTCATTTGTATAGTGTTCAAGTTTTGATTGTAAACAAAAGTAAACAAAAAAGAAGGCCAGAAAAAAAACCTCAAAGTTGAATGAGGACAAGCTTCAGCAAAATATTACGAAAAATTAATGAGACAACAAACAAAAAATTACTCAGAAAACCGAGCAAAAAGTAGGAGTAATTGTTCTTACATGAAAAAGACTAACGGGTTACGTGATATGCATATACTTCATATTGACAATTTGACAATTGACTGGTTTTATATTCATCTTATGTTAATCGTAAAACGGAAAAAATAAATTCAAAAATAAAAAATGAACTCCTAGGAAAATTCATAATTAAAAGTCCCTAATCAAATGGCAATATCAAAAGCTCAAACACATCAAACAAATTGACAACAACTGTCATATCCCTTTACTTGATACATGCATTTTCTTATGTAGAAAATTGTGAAATTAACCTGGTGTTATAGCTACATAAACTTTTCACTTGTACGACACTCGTACAATTTTTCATTATATTGACAACGATGAGTGAACAAAACAGACACAATAGGTAAAAATGTCAAACATAGGAACACATCAGTCAACGTATTGTTATTATCTCAATCAATATAAGAAAAATAAATATATATGAACAAACATTTACCATGAAACAAAACGCTCACTTTTTAGAAAATCGTCGTCTGGATAAATCGTATTGTTAAAATGTTCGATACGCATTTAGTACTCATGTTTGCCATGTTATTTGTTGCTGAATCGAATAAGGTCTTTGTAAAACAGATATTATTGTAATATAAAAGGCAGTATTTGTCTCATTACTGTTTGGATGACGTTTGTTATCCTCTAACAATAAATACATTTTAAAACTAATTGACCATGACATATCTATTATAAAATAGAGATATTATTATTTTCTGTCAAATCAACTATATTATTAGACTAATTTCAGATCAACTGCTAGGATTTTATAGTATTTAGCTGTGCTATGATAGTTATATTTGATTTTTGTTTTCAATAGAAGTATACTCAAATGAACTGATATCTGTATAGAAGAAAAAATATCGGTTTAAATTTTTCATTTAATTTTCAGTTATTTTCTTCGACATGCAATAAATGTTCAAAAATGTATTTTAAAAAGATTTCAAACTCTTATTTACAAAGAATATTGAACAAAATATGAAGAGACTGTTTGGAATATAATTAACAGATAGTAAATACAAACTCAACAATTATAATGCAAAAACTATAAATCTGACAATGCACGAATTAGGATATATCAAAAGCAACGCAACATATTTATGATAAATACGTCCATCAAAGGAACGAAGTATACAACCATCTACTAGTATAACTACGCAATCTTCTGTATCTGCATGTCCCTATGCAATATCCTGTAATTCAGTGTTTGTGTTTTGTTGCTGTATTTCATATTTGTTTTTCGTTTATTATTGTTAACATGAATTAGGCCGCAATAAGCAATCTGTACACGGGACTACAGTATATGTCTCACTCAGTAATACACAACTTATTCAATAGGAGAGCATTTCAAAATACAATTCATTTGGGGGTATTTGATAAATGTATGAACACCACTGAGAAAATTAAAAAAAATCCAAATAAATAAATATTTGATACGTCAGTATGGTCACATGATTTTTTTTCACTGTAAACATTTAACTGTTTAAACATAAATCGTGTTTATAAAGAATATCTTCATAAATGAGAGTCTCTAATGTGCATTAACTTTTCTATTCGAATTTATTTAATCAAAATGAAAGCGAAAGTAAAAAATCACGACAAGAGGTATATTAATGAATTTCATATATTAAGGGACTTTGTGTTATATGATGTCAAATTTCTGTAAATAATTAATAATCATAGATATTTTCACCCTCGTGGATCGTTTTTCTTTTATTAAACATTTATACAAATATGTAAAAACTACTTCAACAGATAGTCAGATTAAAGCACCTATTTTCATGAATAGTTGTGATTCAGCAGTAACATTATCTTTTTTTTTATGTTCCCCTCTCACGACAACACATCGTTGATCATCGTTCCAATATACCATTTCAAATATGCATAAACAGAACGTTGGAATATAATACGGCATTTTTCCTTTGAAGTTTTTACGTGATAATTTGCTTAATAGTTCGGTTTCTGAAAAACCATGGTTTAATATAAAGACTGGTATGTTATTCTATAAAAAAGAATCATGACGTACTTTGTCCTTGTAACTTCATGAAGATAGGCGGAGCTTGTACTATGGTTTAATCTGATAATTTTTATGTTAAACCATGATTTTAACTCCGCCTCTTTGTTTTACACCTCCATGTGGTTGACAGTGCACGAGGACAAGGATTTCGTTTGTTTTACAAATAAGATTTCTACTTTCTGGGAATTCCGTGCATGACTTTATAAATTTCAACGAAAACTCGGCCAGTGTTTCATGAAAAACAGAGAAGGCATCTTGTCCAGGCTTTCAGTTATAGGAACCAACAATTTAATTTTTGAGGGTAAAAAAAGAGGGGGGGGGGGGGGGGGCTGTTCACACCTGAGCCTGATTATTTTTGCCAATGCAATTAATAAGTGCAATAAATATTGGTTTGGGAAAATCTTTTTTTAAAGATTTTTTTTATGACAAATCAGAGCCGTATTATTTTGTTCTAAAAAATTTCAGGCCCTAGAAAATCAAATGAACTTATATCAAGATAAATCGATGTCCTTGGTTCCAGCAATATCCTTCATTAAAATATACGTCTTCAAATATCACGGCCATTCTTAACGACATGTAATCACTGAATGAACCGGCTGATTTTGGAAAAATTGTCTGGATCGCGCTGAGAAGCAGGCTAGAATGACACAACCACTGGTTTTTTTTTATTGGATAAAAAATCAGCAGGCCACTTTTCAATGATGTTACAAAACTTATACACCACGCCTTACTCATTAACATATTTAAACGAACTCATCCTACGGATTCGTCGTTTAAATATGTTAACTCGTAAATAACGTTGTAGATATAATACTTGTGCTTTAGCCGATTATTTTGGGTATGAACACTATTTCAAGATTACGTATATGTTTTTTTTTCTTTTTCTTTACACAAAATAAAGTAATAATACACCCCAGTAAATGTTTGTGATAATTACACATTTTATAAGAATGCCGCATTCCGATTGGTTGGTAGCCAGTGTATTTTTCACATACTTTAATCTTTATTCCTCATTTTAAACGAATTTGCATGTTTTTTTACCACTTGGGTGAATATGCCTCAAATTCCAATTTATTCCATGGTATTTGTCATTTTATTATATTCTTTTTTACCCTCGAGAGCTTTTTCCCGTCAAAAGTTTTTGGGTATGACGCTACATAAGGACAGAGCTTATGCGTATAACTACGTGTATACTTCCCGTGGTACTTACTTTGATACCCTCTACCTATCCATTCATCCATCCTATAACATGTTTATGGATTACAGCTCACAAGTAAAAACAAACATTTTCCTTTACCTATACAGAGAGTTTCAAAATCTATTCGGTGTAATTAAACAGATATATCATATTATGGAGGAGTATTTGCGAAAAATACTAGACCTGAGATCAAATTTCCTTCGCCTGGCGGCTGGGACAATTTCACAGTCCTTTGACTGTTTTTTTTTGCATATACCTTTCCATAACAAGACATATCTGTTCAAAATTCTAATTTGCAGTACCGGATTTATCGTCGTAAAAGGTATTCTGTAGAACTTACAGAAAAGACAATTGAATATTTTCCAAAAATCTAACACAGCCGCGGTAAATTCACAAAAACATATATTTATAGAATTGGGCAACCGCAATTTATCGATGTTCCTATCTCATAAATGAAGCAAATCAAAGATACACAAAATTAGGGATTCAGATGCATCGATAGCATTGGTTCTTCTGCTATGGATGCAGTTGCCGTCATGCAAATCCATAACTGGCTGACAATTGAATATATAAGTAAGTAAATAGTCGTCATTTTATTGTCATCAATTTAAAAATCATATGCCTGCCCTTTTTACAAATGTCCCAATCTATTCCTTATAAATTGATTTATTGATGTTTTAAGACATATATGATTAGTACACATATTCTGAACAAGAAAAGTCAAAATGAAAAACAAATACATTCGTCAAATCGTAAGATAAATGTAATTTAGATGTTTTTAGATTTTACGACAATATTTGTCGAGTACTATTTTCCGAGAACAAAAGATCATTACACCAAGGATTTCACATATACATATATATATATATATATATATATTGATTGCTTCATTGCGTTTCGAGTTTTATTCTTTAGTAGTACATTTTGTGACAGTGTTATTTTAATTGCTAAAAAGTTACTATCTGTTTCTATATCTGTAAAATGTACCCCAAAGAAACTACTTTACACTCCTTAGAAAAAAGTTTATTGTTATGAAGATTAAATATCTAATAATTCGCTATTTCAAGGTAATAATCTGAATTCAGATATTCAAAATAGAAAAAATCAAATCCCAGTTATTAGATTATGTTGTTTAAGATCAAAGTTGTGATGTTTAATATAGAACACGTTTTTATCATTTTTATACATTCATGTGATGAGTTTTGAGCTTTTGATTTTGCAACTTGATAAGGGACTTTCCGTTTTGAATTTTACTCGGAGTTCAGTATTTTTCTGAATTTACTTTTTTTTTTATCATTCTTTCATGTTGTCGATATCTAACGTCATGGCCATTACTGAATGACCAGATGAAAATACGTAATCGTTATATAGGTCGAGATTTGATTTCAATATGGCTGTCTATTAAAAAATAACTTCATACATTCAAAATTCAATTATTCAAAGCTTAAGATACACCTGATTGATAAGATTTGAAAATTGGTACGACTGTTAAGGGTTTGTTTTGGACTGTCCCCGGGAACTACACAGAGCACTGACGACCACCCTTCTGATATTTCTTGTAATGGTTATTGAAAGTGCAGTTATCATGGAAATTTCCTTACACGAGGAATTGGAATTAACTCTCCTTTTTATAATGAACTCGGATGTGTATCTATGCATATAACACAGATAAACGGACGCACTTCTTTGGAATGGTATCTCATGTCGGAAAAAAGTAGTAAAGGTGACCATACTTTATATCCCCGTCTACCCTTGGGGTACACTATGATCAGAATGTCAAGAATGTTACCAAATTGTATAGAACAATATTATAGCGACATGATCTGAAACAACATTGGATTTCCCCAGTGTATTGGTGTCTTGTTAATTTTGCCACATGTATCTCTTGTATTGGATCAGTTTCTATGTAGAATCTAATTAAGATTTTCTCACTAAGACATTAACTAATGCAATCTCACTTAAAGATTTGTTCAAACCGAGTTATTGTGATATATGGCTCTTCGGTAATGTAATAGTAACTACACAGATTAATGTCCACGAAACACATTAAAATTTACCGAGACTAATGTTACTAAGAAAGAAAAACAACAGAGATGAATGTTAAAAAATTACCTAAATCTTAATTGAACAGACCGAATTTACTTCATCTGAAGTACTTTTCTAGTTTAAACTTCAACTGGAATATTTAGAGTTAAATGTCTGAAATTAAATTTAAAAATAGATGAATGCTTTGCTCTACAAAACTAACAATGGATTCAGTATATAACGTATCCAATTCTTTGGCAGTTAGTCCATGTCTTATTCTTTGGGTATAAACATACCAACATGGGAATAGCTTAAAACAGGGGTGACAATAACAATGCCTACAAGCATAACAATTTAGTTTTTATGCACATATCATATTACTCTTTGAAGAATTTTTATCATAAAATTGAGAATGGAAATGGGGAATGTGTCAAAGAGACAACAACCCGACCAAATAAAAAACAACAGCAGAGGGTCACCAACAGGTCTTAAATGTAGCGAGAAATTCCCGCACCCGGAGGCGTCCTTCATCATTTCTTCATCAATGCGTTATCATGCATACAGGCATTACCAGGAGCATATTGTTTAGTTGGTGTGGTTCATATGTGTTTTTGGTTTTCACGTTTTGTTTTAATCAAGTTTGGTTTCCCTGTTTAAATTGTTTAACACCGGTCATTTTGGGGCCCTCTATAGCTTGCTGTTCGGTACGAGCCAAGGCTCAGTGTTGAAGGCCGTACCTAACCTACTATGTTTTTACTTTTTATACATTATAACTTGGATGTAGAGTTGTCTCATTGGTACTCATACACCATCTTCATAATCATATACATGTACCAAAATGTATAGGCTTATATCATCCCATTTTTGTTCAGTAGAAATATAGACACAGTAATTTTAACGTTCAAGATATTCCTGTACCATATAATTTAAACAGAATCCAACATAATATTTAATTATTTTAATCATTATATATTTTATATTATACACTTTTCTCATATATTTTAAAAGAATGTTAACTTTAATACAACAACCACTAGATAGTGAACAGAAGAAAGGACATACACGGCTATTTGTCAAATTTTAAATTAAGGTAAGGTTGTACTAAGTAAATTTAATAAACATGAATACTCCTGAATAAACAAAAATAAAATTCTAACGCTTTGATTTTTTTATGATTCTGATAAAACATTGTCAAAATCTGATACGTTTGTCAATTAACCAAATATAGATATGAGTGATTTCTGACATTCCCGGTACTTCTTTTTTTTTTAAATTAAACTACGTCTCGGGAGTTATTATAATTGTTGATGTACTGTTACTTCTTTGTCGCAATTCAAGCAACACATTTTTTGACACATAAGCATTGTTTTGATGTAGTAAATAAAGGCAACAGTAGTATACCGCTGTTTTCGAAAGTCATAAATCAAGCGAGAGAAAATAAATCCTGGTAACAAAGGAAAACCGAGAGAAACACGTCAATTATAAGAGGAAAACAAGGAAGCAACAGAAACACTTGAGTGCAACAAAAAACTAAATGACAATGCAACACACAGAGAAACGAAGTATAAGATAACAACTGCCATTTTCCTGATTTGATACAGGACATTTTAAGGAAACATGGCGGGTTGAACCTGGCTTTGTGGCTGCTTAACATCGTAAAAAAGTTGCAATAATCCATGCATATTTATATAACCTTTGGTCATTATTTCTGACTCGCTCAATTCACACTTCAAGTCATGTTTCAAGCGAAGGTCAGTCGTTAACCCATATTCAAAGATATAGTTGCTAACTACATTTGAACCTTTATTCGATATTAGGATGACCTTATACAACATTGCTAAACTTTATTTTCTGTTGTTCTGTTATTTACAATTGGTTTTAGTGTGTGTATCTATATTTGAGTTATTTGAAAAAACAAATTACGAAACAATGTAATCTTATCAAGTTACGTTTTAAGAATTTTACCAAACTAAAAATATAAAAAGGATCTTTTCTTTGATGTCGAAAGATCCCATTTGCTAAGAACTTATTTGATCAATAATGTAAATGCAACAAACTTGTTTAAATTATTCTTTGAAATATTCCATGTTCCATTTTGTCAATTAATGGACCTTGTCATAACAATTAAATGCACACAAGTTTGAGCGGTTAGCAGTTAACTATATTTTTCGAAATTGAGTGCCATCGATCATGACAAAAAATGCTATTGCTCAGATAGAATACTACTGTACATGTTCGCATGTACAGGCGGAAACCCGGTTGAAATAGAACAAACGAATCGAAGCTCTTTGTTAGAGAAGGCGATAAATGCTTACTGTAATGATTACTATAGCAACAAAAAAGTTAAAAGTTAATAGAAACAAATAAAATGACAATTTTCTTCTCAATTACGAAGTGTTCTATTTTAAAAATGCCATTTGCATAAGGTTTCAATTTATCTATTACATAGTTAAGCAGAACAATTAGATATCAAGTCGACGACATGGGTATCTATCAAGTTGGATGTAGAAAATGTATAACCTCCGATTTTGTTTTTAAATACCACGGACGGAGAACACATCAATCTATAAGTTCAGTAATTGTCGTGTCTGCCCTTCTATTATGTGACTCAAGAAAAAAAATCTAAAAAATGGGTAACAACTGTATCAAAAAGAGAAAATCGAGTGCATCTTTTTATGTTAGGGCGTGTTTGAGTTGAATATTTTGTCTTGAAAACGTACAAAGCAAGAATATTTGATACATCATATCGCTTCAGATTCTTTCATTTTTATATATCAAAGCTACAGGTTGACTTTATAACCTAAATAATCACGGTACCAAAAGATGAAATATATGGGTCAAGTGAATTATCTATCTAATGAATCATAAAAACAGAGTAGGTGTGTTTATATAGCTATTTTTTTACAAAAAGTACTTGACGACAGTCTTTCAAGTTGGATGATGAAAATGCATATCTTCGAAAATTAATATTTTTTTGTATGTGATAACTAAGGTTTATAGTCTTCAACCACTAAAAAAATCTAGTCTGCCCTTCCACGAAATATCTAATTAGAATTTTTTTTTAAATATTTATGAATTTTCAAAAAATCCACCTGACAACCGATTAGACAATGATTCTAAGTTGAATCAATGCAGACAAGATCATTAACTAATGCTCATTAGCTAGTAGATACATTTGTCTTTTAAAATACAACTGACATATAAGGATCGTAATGGTGCTATGCGGATAAATTTATCGGTTTCCAAGAGCAAAGTTGGCAGCGCGTCATCCCTACAATGGCTTCCATTTCTACGATTATGAAAATTATCTGGCGTAATGGGGAGACAATTTTGACGAAGAAGAATCCTGACTGTGTATGTCCATGATGTGTTTATGGCAGATCTTTGATAGTCTCCATTAAAATGCACAACTAGTTAACACTTGACTAATTTTAAAGCTTTGACATCTTGTATGCACACTTCTATATCATGTTAACATATGCTAAGCGCAAGATGGGGATTGTAAATGTTATTATAACGAACACACATGTTATATTCGTAAATTTTCGTGGAAGTAGTTTTTATTTGTTTTAAATCAAGCTTCATTTCAATAGTGTTTTGATATATATTCAAATTATTTCACAAGACAACACTCATCATCAATTACCAACACAAAACTTTTACTTCAGTTACAAACTAGTAAACGGATAATATCTTCTAATTTATAGACATTGAAAACAAATAGGTTTTACGTTGTGTCCGGTATCAAGAGCATACTTAACCCGAATAAGTCATTCGTTATATTCCGCCGATCGTCGACTAATCTACGATTGCTACATTAACCCTCGATAGACAATAGGCCGCTAGAGCTAAGAGGGCGCACAATTATTCGAGTTAAGCAATCTTAAGACAATCATCAGATAGGATTACAAGGTATTGATAGGAAGAGCGAATGAACAATTTCTACACGCTCAGTTGGAAATTGCATATGATAGCTCACAAGGTACTAGTTTCGAGAAAAATATGTCAATTTATGAAAGACTGTGAGCAGAGTAACGTTTGTTGGTATCATTTGAACATACAGTCCTTATGCAAAAAAGCAGAAAATTTCAAGCTGGTCTGTGACTAATTGAAGGAGCTCACGACTCCATAAAAATGTTATTTTAATTGCCATGCATTATTGATAACTAGTTTCGATCTACTGTGGTTTACAGTTCAGATTTATTTGCCGTTAGCTGAGTGACAATGGAACTATTTACAATTCCGCCTACAATAAACGCTCAGTGAATAATAAATATCCAGTATGGATTTCAAAAGTTGACGCAGTACTCCATCTTGAAACCTCCACTGTAATACTGAATGTTGAATATACACGATGTAATCTTGTTCCAACTAAAGCCATGAACAAATTATCGCAAATACGTTCTTTAATTTCCTATACCATCAAACATGTTAAATAATTCGAATAAATCTATAAGGTATTATGAACGAGAACAAGAACGCATTCTTACTGATAAATGTGTATAAACATATCTCTTAGCTATAGAGAACTCAATTTGTCCAAGAGGTTTCTCTCACTCATTTGGCAATTGTTATCCGAGTTTTAAAATCTAAATTTTTCTTATAATTTAAAAGGGACCGAAAAGTGTCACGTGACAAAAGAAATCATACGTCGAAGAAATATGGACAGTCATTATCATTGTACAAAAACCCAACAAAACAAGATAGAGTACAAAGGCTATACAGAAAACTGATGATTGAGCAATGTTTATCCTGGAACGATTTGGTTTCTGGAGTATTGATATTTTTTCTGTTGATATATGGTGTTGTTATAATTCTGCAAGTACAAATGAACGACGTTTTATAATACCCGAGTTTATGGCAAGACTTGATACATTCAACCTTTTTTGTATGTGGCCGACATATATTAGCCAAAGCCATCGTGTTTAGACTTATAATGTTATTTTCACTTATCAATGATACTAATGATTAAGCGAAATTTGTGTAGTTTGTAAAAAATATCATAAAAAGCATTCTGATGATATTGTTGTTTTCCACCATCATTTGTATATTATATGATTTCCTATAATTAGTCATTGCAATTAATGCAGTTGCATATCTATTATAATGTTTATTTGACAAGCATTTTGATGAATTGATAATTAACAAATTAACCTTTTACTTTTAATCAATTTATGTTTCATCTACTTCCTGATTCGTAAAATGAATTTATGTTTAAAGTATCAAGCGTTTTTATTCTGCATCAACGTCGTTTTAATGGTTGTAATACCCAAGTTTATGGTTAGATTTGATTCCATCAACCTATCCTTATATGGCCTCTGTATATTGTCTACGTCCTGCGCAGTTCATTAAAAGATGGCGATAAAGTAAATCAAACTATACTGTGTTTTCAGTCAATCACTATTGTATTGATTAATTTACAGTGTTACTTGCGTAAATCGGGGTCTTCTCCGGCAACGATTTACGTAATGCAACTATATCATTTTCTAACAATCTGTAGACGAAGGTATTTATGGAAATATCAATTATCCGGGTCGTAAGTGGCTATTTTAAACCGGCCTTACAAGTTCAGTTCTATTCTCGTTACTTTGCTTGTCAAAGATCAAGATGCTTAATATTTGATTGCCGTGTATAAATCTGAATACCATCAAAGCAAAGCGTTGCTAAGCAACTTTTTTAGAGGTTTTATTACAAGTTTTAAGATCTAATTGATTAAACAAGGTAAAACAAGCAGGCCATTGTTTTTTGGTAAATTTGCGGAAGTAAAGATATTTTGTTAATGTTTCCGGAGGTCTTTAATCAAACACGATGAATAATCTTGCGTTATGATTTTATGAAAACTAATAATTCAAATGATACATTTGTTTCTGAATTTCCAAGTCTTACAATTGATATTAAACTAGGATTACAATTATATTTTATTAAGAATAAGACCTGCATTTAGGTAATCTGTTTTCTCCATATTTCCATTTTAAACAAAACGTGATCTCAAATAACGTTAGCAGTTACTTAACAAACAAAACAATAAACTCTACTTGCACAAGGTTTGAATGTTGCCTTGGTATCTTCTGTCACTTTTTGTCACAAAGTGTTGATGTATTCGATAACAAGACATAGATAGGGACAGGTACATTATGAATACAGAAGATCTTAATCAATTAACAATTTTAACCATTTTTTTCGAAAAGATAAGCGAAAACTTTTAAGGGGATATTGAAGTGGATGATAAACCGACAACACCATCGTGGAAACGAAAAACCACAAAAGGACGAAAAGACAGACGCAACATAGATAACAAAAGACTTGGCAACAGTAACCTATCCAGAAGCCGGGACGATTTGAGGTGTTCGGAAGAGTCGATAGATTCTGAACAAAACGTTAAAGCTATTCTATGATACAATAAGCACCAAAACACAGAGACTCAGAATAAAGGTCTCCATGCTATAATTGAAATCGAAGTATAGATGCATCGAAAATTAAGGACATAATCTGAAATGGAAGTTTTATATCTGTATGTAAAAAACATACCAAAAATGGATATTATTTATGAGGTAGTTAATGATACGTATTTCTAAACCAAATACGATAATGAGTTTTTACATGGAAGAAAAGTAGTGACAATGTTTAACCAGTGTTCGTCAATGCAGACTATGTTTTGAATTCGCCTTTTAAGAATCTAAAGAATCATGGGTAATTTCATAGTTCGTACCCAAAAATGAGGATAGCGTCACGTCATTGGTTGAATTTCCATTGTTTATGACATTTTTAAACAATCACTACGTTTTGGTGTACACTTTTGAAAATATTACCCAGGATGCATTAGATTCTGAAACGGCGAATTTCGAAGATGATCATAACATGTAAGTTTTGAAATAGCCTTTATTTGAACATTCATTGAGTTAGCAAGGGAAAATAATCTTTTCGATAATGGACGGACTCTTGATGCACAAGTTGGTTTTAAATAAACTCTTCACAGATACAAGAATATGAACGAATTTATAATTAAAACTAGTACAGTTTTTTTTCGATCATACCAATTAAAATATTGCATTTTATTTAAAAATTTAACGCAACATTATAGATCCACTGAATAACAAATGTAAATGTCTATCCCTTTTGAAAATAGTGGTCATTATGTGAAAATATAATCAAAATTATCCATCTATTTATTGAAAGTAGGAAATGTGGAGTTTTTACTAAACATTAATCATAATATGCTATATGGACAAAGCAGTAATAAACTCCTGTTGGATTTAGTTTCCTAAATTCATTCTGCATTGTGAGTTAAGGCACTAACACATATAGCGTGAAATTCACAGTGTCCATTTTAACTGTTCTTACTCTCAACTTTGAGGAAGCGGGTCTGTATTGTATCAAGAGCACACCCCTTGCATTCAATATGAATATACACTCGAGTGAAGACAAATCACAAAACTCCAAAGAAAATTGAAAACGGAAATTCCATAATCAAATGGCAAAATCAGAAGCTCAAATGAGATATGCGAAGCCGTCATATAGGACAGAAGACATGTTACTTGGCACTTTCGTCAAGTATCATATTTTGCATTCATTCATTTGTATAAAAAAAAGGAGATGTGGTTTGATTGCCAATGAAAAAATAAAAAAAACTATGAAACAATTCAAACGAGAAAACTTCAATAATAAAGATAAAGATTCATATACGAAGTAAAACTTCTTTTTAAAAAAGAACCTTTGTTTCAAGTTCCCCGGGATACATAAGTAGAAATGGGTGACTCGAATTAATGTATCTAAAAGTGTTATTAAAGTACACGTCAAGATACCTTTTATTGTATCTGAGAATGTTTTGCATGAATCGCACTCTATATAGATATATGAGTTCAAAACAAATCTTCCATTAAGGGTTAAAAATAACCACCTAGAAAATCTACTTTTTTGCTGAAATACTAATGAAACAATCTCAACAAATATGTTGTCGAAAAAAAGGTCAGTATGTTGGTGATGTATTCTTTGGTGCATTTATTGGTTGAATTAGAATGGATCTAAGAAATAAACTCATCATAGCCACCAGGATTAAATTTTGTATTTACGCTAAACACGCGTTTCGTTTACAAAAGAAATGATATTTTGAATGACAAAAATATGAAATGTTTATCTAAGATTTCCATTTTTTTTTTCGTTATGTATATAAAAATATGGTGATGATTGCCAATAAGACAATAAACTTCCGTAAAAACCGAAGTACTGAACAATTACAGTCATTGCAGAGCACTATACGGTTTACAAAAATAATACCATACATTAAGCCAAAATTTAAAAAAAGTAAAACGTTACATCCCTCGGATTTCAAATGTTTGGCTTTGGGCGTTCCTGATGAAGGTAAATCCAGAAAAGCGCTTCGAACGCATGACATTATTAAACGTGTTGTTTTCAATTTTTCCATAGAACTTTACACGTGGAATTATGTTTACTCTGTTATCTACTATTACTGAAAGAAGTATATATGCTTAACTCGTCCGCGTAATTTGAACTCTATACTAGACTATAGATGTTTCTGATTTTAGTTTGATTTTTTTAATATTCCTTTGTGGCACTTTTGAAATAAGTGTTGATGTATTACAGTTGGAGTTTCTAAATAAATAAAAAAAATCAGGAAGATAATCAGAATTTTTAATCATTCCCCAAAAAGACGTCTTTTATTCAAAATACAAAAGTATAAATTTTTGGTGCAGATCTTCATAAGTTTTTATTTATTTGATACGCGATCTTAAAAGGGACATTCAACAACCATTTAAGGGTGTGTCTTGTGTAAGAACATAAAGAACAATCGTTCTCTATAAGTTTGTAAATTTAAAGGACATTTGAATAACAGGCTTTGAAAAAACGGTTGTCTAAAGTAAACTTTTTAGAGCGATATGTACGTGCATTAATACATTTAGGGACAGCATGTACGTTTATAAATTACATTTTTGTCTCGAGATATAAAAAAATGATATATTTTTGTTGTTTCCTCAATGCTCTTCGACTTCGTACTCTATGTGGCATTTTAACATTTTAATTCGATGATATTTTTGTATCTGGCGTAAACAATCAAAAGTGTGGTGCCCTTGATAAGTTAGTTGTTTACATACTTTGATTTAGAGCACCAATCAATTTGTAACTGCTTTATTTCGCATATGACAGAACACGCATGTTACATGTAGTATCTTTGTCTCAATTTCAAAAATTGCTATGAACTTTGCTTCTAATGGTACCTTAAATAAAGGCAACAGAAGTATACCGCTGTTCAAATTCATAAATCGATAGGTTTAAGACGTTTAAGTTTACAAAAACAGTTGAACCAGTACATATGTTTTCGTTACATGAGACATCCTATGTCTTAGAAAATTTCGATCAGATAATAAATTAACCTATATGAAAGAAGAAGATCTGTGTTAAAATCTTTGACTACTTAGACCTATTGATGAATTGATTAACCATTTACGTGTCTTCTATAACTCAGACAGCAATCACTGAAGGGTTGCAATCTGGCTGTCAAAACAAACACGTATTTTCACTTTGCCGATATTTGGGTATAACTATCTACAACTGGGATCAGGCGAGGGTTAATGGCTCTTCATTTAACACCATTTTTCATGCTAAACTGAATATATCATGTTTAACGTTAAGCAGTGTTTAGATTGTTATTTTCTAATGTTGGGTTATTTTGTTTTTTATCAGAATTAGTTACTATTAATTTGATTATGGTACTTCTACTATTATCATTATCATAGATATTTTTGTTTTTGGGGGGGAGGGGAAGTTTATATAATTAAGTATTAACTTCGTTGTCCAAATTTATATTTTTGTGTTGCTCTTGAAGTAGATCAGGGAGAATTGATTGAATGAAAGCAATACAGAAATCTCTTGGAACAAGATTAAAATATGCAAATTACTTTTTATTCTTAATTCATCTACTGTACAAAAAAAGCAACATATATGCAAAACAAAGACACTTGATCATTATTACTTTATTGTTAGTTTATGGATATGCGTAGTAAAATATTGCTATCAACAGCAATAAATTCTGTGTTGGCGACATTGTCATCTTTATTTGAATGTTAGTCAGTTATGATGTTGTATGCCAAGATTGACGTGATTTCTTTGATTCTTGTTTAACCTTTTTTTAAATTAATTTCCATATGTTGATATATACATGCTCATTAGTATGAAACAAATGTATTTCATCAAAGTGGATTGCGAAACTGTGTATTCTTAAAAAATGCAGACGTTGATTTTGAACGTGTGCATTTATTGTGCAGTTTGTCATCTTTCGTTAAAGTTTGACTGTCCCGTCACGTTATTTTAGTTCGGAATTTTTCTTAGAGGATATGAAGTTTTTATCATGTTTTCATAATTAACCCAGCTTGTTTTTTTCATGTAAATGAAGATTTACAAGTCTTATATTATGAACCATTGAAATTTCTTCATATGATCTGAAAAGGCATGGGAAAGAGTTAAGTGAATGATGCAAACACGCAACACAATTGTATACTCTAGAATTAAGGATGTGTTTATCGGACTGATCAGTGACGCTCGAGTCATAACAGTTTGATTGGACGAAGTTGAAGAGCATTCGAAACTAAAATTTTGACAAGCCGTGCTAAATACAGCAGGCAAATATATACCAGGTGTAAGAAACCTCAGTGTTTACAGTGTTTTAAAAGTTTTAAAATAGTGAAAGAAATATCAATTTTATTCACGTCAACATTAAAGTGCCGTCTCAAGGCTAGTTTAACAACAGTTTCAGCGATTGCATCAAACCGATTATCATGCAAACATAAAAGATTTGTCTCCAACTCAACTAAAGCATTGAAATAATGTGAATTTATTACCACTATTAATCTTTTCTCCGATGCATACATTGTACCAATCCTTGTTTTTTGGCACATATATCAAATTCAACGAAAGCTAATGCATTTAGTTTTTTAAATTGATCAAATTCAAGGAAATCTAATTGAATTTGATTTGTGAAAAATTCCACAATAAGGGTTTTACGCGTACAAATTTGCGTTTAAAGATTGACAACAAAATTGGATACTCTACGATCATTTTCATAGAATTCGTGACAATATGTTATATTTCATAAATCATCATATTATTTTGTATTTAAAATTATGAAGACTACAACACTTGGAATTATGGAACATTTTGGATTAATTTTGCCTTTCAATGACTAAAACCAAATTATTTAATTTTCGTGCGTTTCTAGAACAACCTGAAAAAACACGCTAAAATGTGTTAATTAGTACAATGATTAGTTGATTAATCGAAGGTAGATATTTAAACATTCCAAAGATCTGCAGGAGTAAATACAAGCTTAATCTTGCAATGGTATTTGACTTTTTTTTTACCTATTACATAGGTATTCCCCATTTCAAATTAAACCAAAAATTGACAATAACAACAATATACCTTATTTTGAAACACTCAGACATATATTTACATGTGTTACAAGAGGCAAAATACATACTTAAAATACATAATTAAATTTATGGTTTCTACAAAACAATGCTAACATATAATCAGATAATTTAGAGTATAATTACGAAATTTTAAATAATTTTGTAATAAACGTTGATAAGTTCTTAAAAAATATTCTATTTGTCAACGTAGATATATAAAATATAAGGTCAATGTCAGAAAAATATAAACTTTTTTGTACTCGGGACAAAACTGGGGAAGGGCTCGGTAGAACCTCGCCCTTCCCCAGTTTCTCAGCCTCATACAGAAAAGTTTATATTTTACTGACATTTACCTTATATTGTTTTTATACTGCATTTAAATTAATACATTGATTATTTGCTATTTAAATTGTAAATTCAATTTCAAACGTATTATCATCCCTCAACAAACCTCTGATTGTATGAAAAGTGATCCATGATGAAATTGACATTGCACAAAATATAGCTTGTGTTACTATATTTAGGAAATAAACACAACTAGTTTCAGTATAAATAAGTATCGTGTCTTAGGGAGAGATAAGCCGAACATTGAAATAAATCACTTTGATATAAAATAAAATCTCTGAAACCTCTGGAATAGAAGTTATCAAAATACTTGATTTTTTGATTGACAACATTTGTTGCGATTTGAGGACGTATTTTTCAACAAACAATCAATCGGCATTCCCATGGTAACTAACTGTGTTCCTCTTCTTGCTAACTTGATACTTCATCCGTATGAGGCTGACATCATATAGCAGTTTCTTGTGGTGAATGGGAAGAATAAGGGCAACAGTAGTATACCACTGTTCGAAAGTCATTAATCGATTGAAAGAAAACAAATCCGGGTTACAAACTAAAACCGAGGGAAACACATCAACTATGAGAGGAAAATGACAAAACAACAGAAACACTAAATTGAAACAAAAACAAACGACAATACAACACACACAGAAACGAACTATAAGATAACAACTGACTAAGGGACTAAAAGTATTGGTTAACTTATTTTAAATGTAAATCCCTCTTGAGCTTAAAATCTTATATTCTGAACAAAACATCAAAACTTTAGATTAACGTTGACAGTTAAAATTGCAATTAAATATTAGAAACAAATACACAATTCCTCAAAACATGGGTTCCCCTCGAGATATTAGGTGATGTTCATCTTACCCATTGTTTGGTTAGCTGGTTGTTTAATTGACTCTTATTTGTCTTGTCTTTTTTTCTTCTCGGTTCCCAATTTGTTTTTCTTTGGGACTGTTGGGTCTGACCCAGTAGAAGCAACAAACATAATGATATAGATTCATAGATAACTTATATATAAGATGACTTTTGAGAATTAAACTATAGGTAGTTATTCATCTCTATGTTACCATTTTTACCTAAAAAATCAATTTAAAACAGCCCTATGAATCTAATGAATTAATTTGTAATTAAATCTAAATCAATAAAATATACGATTTATCATTTTTTTCAACGCCCTATTTTCGTATTCCCATTTTTATTTCAGTTTGGCGTATCGGGTTGTAAAGATTTATCTCAAGCACTCGTAATAGACACATGAAACCTCATAAGGCATTTGTAGGGATAACATGAAATTACTCTTCGACTAGAAACTCATTATAAGCTTTTAAGAAATTGTATGGGAATCGGATATACAGGAGATAAGTAAAAACATACGCGACAGTCTTGGGTTTTGAAATAATGATAGGCTTAATGTGACCTGATTTGAGGAATGATTAGACAGAACTTTTCAGATACTCTGTAAATATCTATTATACTATTTAATGAGATAAATATAAACAAAGTTTTTCACAAATATCGACCTCCAAACTAAATTACAAAAAGAAAAATCCATAAACCAAATGCTAGACTAAATATCAATATATACACATAAACAGGAACGAACAGAAAACAGTTGGCATATTTCAGCTTGGTACACGCATCCTCGAGAAAAAGAATATGATTTACAAGCTCTATTTTTGTAAACAATCTTTTTACTTCTTACCGATAGCATATTACAATGATAATTAAGAGATTTAATAAAAATGCATAAGTATTGTCTCATATACTGGCAAAACAACATATGCATATAGCAAATAGGTTTTTTACGAATATAATTCTTTTTTTTTAATAAAGATTAAATTGAGTATGTCAATTCAGACTTATAAAAATACAAATATTATTATATGCTAGTGCTCTTTACCGCCTATGCTTTTTCCATTGTTTACTAACATAATTTCCTATAGTGTATCTTTTATACTATATCGCAAATAAACTCATCATAGATACCAGGACTTTATTTTGTATATACGCCAGACGCGCGTTTTGTCTACAAAAGACTCATCAGTGACGCTCGAATCCAAAAAAGTTAAAAAAAAAAAAAAAAAAAGGCCAAATAAAGTACGAAGTTGAAGAGCATTAAGAACCAAAATTCATAAAAGGTATGCCAAATACAGCTAAGGTACTCTATGCCTAAGGTGGAAAAGCCATAGTTTTCAAAAATTCAAAATTTTCTAAATTTATTAATATAACCATATCAATGATTATTCATGTCAGAACAAAAAGTAAGGACTACTGGGCTGGTAATACCCTCAGGGAAATAAATCTCCACCAGCAGTGGCATCGACCCAGTGGTTGTAAATAAACTCATCATAGATACCAGGACTAAATTTTGTATATACGCCAGACGCGCGTTTCGTCTACAAAAGACTCATCAGTGACGCTCGAATCCAAAAAAGTTTAAAAGGCCAAATAAAGTAAATGGGTAATGTACATTCGTAGAAGAATATTGTATCTAACAGTATTCATTTTGCAGACTTGAAAAAAGAATGTGGAATTGCCGTACAGGACAACTTTTTATGTATTCAACGCGAAACTTGATATTATAACACTCTGAGTTTTGACCCTGATACATCTAACGTCATTTGTCTAAAATCTTTAACTGAAGTCGCCTGACAATTCAACGTTCACCAGAGTACGCCTTTGATATAGATTAAATTAAATTGTATTTACTGAAGACCACCCTAGGAACAGAAAAGCACGCACCACTTCAGCAGCCGATAAACAATATGGCTTGATGTTCCTTTATGTAATCAAACTATTACCCTCCAAAAGGTCAACAGCTACTGCTGATGTAATATTATGTCTGTTTAAAATTCTTGATGAAAAATATACAGTTATAAGGCGTTAAAAAATAGTGGACAGGCATATGTAAATGAATTATCATTTATTTACCTTTTTATTTCGGTATATGATGTGTGCATATGGAATTTAAAACTAAATGATCAAATAAACATTACAAGAATATAGATATTTTTTATTAAGTAGAGTATGTCCAACACAATAGAAAAAGCTTGCAATTCTTTTTATCAAATTTGAAAGATTTGTTGGACTCCGAAAAATAGAAATACATTGACGATTGGTTATGTCTATTGATTCCGTTGTCTTTTAATTGATGAAGTAAATTTATCAACCTTTAAATATAGTAAGTGGACAAAACTGGTAGAATCGTATTACTTAACTACTTCAAAACCAATTTACATGCATGCGTTTACCGATTAAAAAACCAAACCATTTCCTACTTCAAACAGATACCAAAGTGTTAAACCTGACAAACGTGTATGCATTTAGATCCTTCAAAACCAATCAGATTGTACTCTATTGAAAAGTAGTTCAGAAAATTAATTTGTCTGAAATCTACGGCATAAGAAAAGGTATGGTACGGCCATTACAATTCTGTACTAATCATATTATGTCACCCAAGCGGAAGATGAAAATTTGTTATAGTCTAGTTGATCGTTGATTGCTGTACGCCCTCGCTGAAGTGTTTGTCATGTTCAATAAACTATAATCATAATTCAACTTCTGTCGAAGGAAGAGTCATCAAACGTTGACAAAGTGTCAAAACTGTAGGTGAAATTTTATTACGATTGTCATAAATCAGACGATGCTTTACTACCGTTAATCGTTAGTGTTTTGTTGTTGTAGTAAAAAGTAAAATCACAAAAATACTGAACTTAGAGGAAGATCAATTGGGAAAGTCCATAATCACATGGCAAAATCAAATAACAAAACGCATCAAAAACGAATGGACAAAAACTGTCATATTCCTGACTTGGTACAGGCATTTTCAAATGTAGAAAATGGTGGATTAAACCTGGTTCTATAGCGCTAACCCTCTCACTTTAATGACAGTCTCATCAATTTCCGATATTTTTACATGGATGCGTTAAATAAACAGACACAATAAATATAATAGTCAAAATATGGGTACATCAGTCATCATCGTTTAACAATTTTATTAATTTATAGTAATAGATTTAGATAAATAACTGATATTCAAATCTCATAAACTAAATCAAAAGATACAAATCAAGGTTTATTTTTTTTAAATGAGGTCATCACATGAAAATGAGGCTATCACATGAAAACGAGGTTAAAATTCGGCGGAACCGGGCACGTCGGTAGATGAGCTAAAACAAAATAGTTGTTGAAATGTTCGTTGATTTTATATAAAACCAGTGTACAGAAAAAGACGTCATCATGGATAACAATACACGTAAGAAGATGTGGTATGAGTGCCAATGAGACAACTCTCTCATTCAAGTCACAATTGGTAAATGTAAACCATTACAGGTCAAAGTACGGTCATCAACACAGAGCCTTGGTTCGCACCGAACAGCAAGCTATTAATTTTTATTTGTTCCAATACCAAGTCTTTGATATAATTAAATATGACAAACGTATGTGTTATTATGGTTTAAACTGCATGCTGAACTATACAAAAATGAAAACAGAAACATCTTGATGTTTGGATCTTGAGTAAAGGGTTTTTATCTTTTCTTTATGATTTGTTCCCCTCTTGCTCTTTCTCATCAGTGTATTAAACACGTCTTCCTCATAAAAACAAATTCTCTTCAACTTCGAACTTTATTTGGCCTTTTTAACTTTTTTGGATTCGAGCGTCACTGATGAGTCTTTTGTAGACGAAACGTGCGTCTGGCGTATATACTAAATTTAGTGCTGGTATCTATGATGAGTTTATCTACAACCACTGGGTCGATGCCACTGCTGTTGGAGATATTTATTTCCCCGAGGGTATCACAAGCCCAGTAGTCAGCACTTTTTGTGCTGACATGAATTGTCATTGATATGGTTATAAATATAAATTTACTGTTTACAAATTTTTTAATTTATTGAAATACTAAGGCTTTTCTACCTCAGGCATAGATAACCTTAGCTGCATTTGGCAAAACTTTTAGGAATTTTGGTCCTCAATGCTCTTCAACTTCGAACTTTATTTGGCCTTTTTAACTTTTTTGGATTTAAGCGTCACTGATGAGTCTTTTGTAGACGAAACGCACGTCTAACGTATATACTAAATTTAGTCCTGGTATCTATGATGAGTTTATTTACAACCATTGGGTCGATGCCACTGCTGGTGGAGATTTATTTCCCCGAGGATATCACAAGCCCAGTAGTCAGCACTTTTTGTGTTGACATGAATTGTCATTGATATGGTTATATTTATAAATTTACTGTTTACAAATTTTTGAATTTATTGAAATACTAAGGCTTTTTTTACCTCAGGCATAGATAACCTTAGCTGTATTTGGCAAAACGTTTTGGATTCGAGCGTCACTGATGAGTCTTATGTAGACGAAACGCGCGTCTGGCGTATATACTAAATTTAGTCCTGGTATCTATGATGAGTTTATTTACAACCACTGGGTCGATGCCACTGCTGGTGGAGATTTATTTCCCCGAGGGTATCACAAGCCCAGTAGTCAGCACTTTGTGTGCTGACAGGAGTTGTCATTGATATGGTTATATTTATAAATTTACTGTTTACAAATTTTTGAATTTATTGAAATACTTAGGCTTTTCTACCTCAGGCATAGATAACCTTAGCTGTATTTGGCAAAACTTTTAGGAATTTTGGTCCTCAATGCTCTTCAACTTCGAACTTTATTTGGCCTTTTTAACTTTTTTGGATTCGAGCGTCACTGATGAGCCTTTTGTAGACGAAATGCGCGTCTGGCGTATATACTAAATTTAGTCCTGGTATCTATGATGAGTTTATATACATATTTCTTTTAAACCTGCATCAAAAGAGCATTTACAATTTTTTTTTTATTCTTGAAAAAGTCGATCATTTACATATACATTTCATTACAAAAGTCTTGTCCTTCCCAGAAGAATATCACTTTTCCTAAATGCCTTCATTTTGATATAAGAAACACAAACACCTATCTCTATTATTCCATTATTCTTCTTTACTGTACATATACCATTGAATACTTCTTGCCTTACAAAACAAATAATCTTTGAATTTCTGTAGCAAAAACCAATGACAAAAAAAAAACCATTTTCCTTCAGTAAATGTTAGAAATTCTAAGAAAAACGTTCTCAAAAAGAAAACGGCCTATAGTATGCAATGATTTCATTTATAATCAAAGAGCATTTCAACTAAATCACAGCACGGCAGTAATCCTCTGGGTGATTAAAACAAAGTCATCTTAAAGTTTAAAAAAGAGCTCATATTTTGCAGCAATGAAGCCATATTACGTGAAACTTGACATGGAACGAATAGGATTTGTGCGGATAACAAGAATCACTGCAGTTTTCATCATTAACTACGGGAAAAAAATACCCATTAATGATAACATAACGACATAGTCACAAACAAGCTCATTTGTCATTGGACAATCGATAATCTCAAGGTCAAAGAGAACAAAACTTTCGTAGAAAAAATTAAGCAACATTGTCTATTCAGTTAATGACCCAATACTGTAATGATCAATTAAATTAAAGGGAATAAACGTCCCTCTAGTCGATTATTTGAAATAGCCATGTCAAATGGAATATCATCGCAGACCTAGTAGTTGTATCTGCATCACGTGGTAAGAATTCTCTGCTGATTGTTAATCGTGTGGGTGCATGAGGAAAGCACATTAATTTCTTTCTTTCAAGAAAATGTTGTATTGTTTTTCATCGAAAAATAAATAGATTGATTCTTCATTTCATGGAATAAAAGAAAAGAATATAACATGTATACTTTCACCTCAAACAATAAAATAGTCGGTTCAAGTGCTTATGTCTGACAAATCAAAAACGCAGTAGAATACACAGTGCAAATGTTATTACTTTCGAAGCACTTTTGTCAATAGATAAACTATTACCAGGAATGTTAAATATCAAAACTGAAACAAGCCTTGGAAAGATCACTTAAAGCGCTTACTAAACGAAAAAATTTTGACAAGACCAATAATATAATATGATAATCACAACGTTTCCACTACACAGATAAAGTGAATTTCAGAAAACTATAGATTGTATTACCTCTTAAGTACCATTAAATATTGTGGATTTTAATATAAAAAAAAATATTTCAGCTACTCACTTGATGGAGTAAAGTAATCCGTCATTTTTCGGGGATTGATAATGATTGCATCAATGTTTTTATACTTTAAGGGTTTGTTAAGCTGGGTATTACTGCTAAGTAACACATTATTATACTTTTTTCATGAAACAGCTACACCATTAGAATGGAAACTCCCTTTTTTGGTCGGACTGCGTTAAACGCGCGATAAACCTAGTACGATGATTTTGCTCGGACGGAGTGAAATGGATGCCACGTTTATGTTATTGGCTACTCCCAAAACTGCACTGACAGGTTTCA
Source organism: Mytilus edulis (assembly GCF_963676685.1). Lineage (NCBI taxonomy): Eukaryota > Metazoa > Mollusca > Bivalvia > Mytilida > Mytilidae > Mytilus > Mytilus edulis. The sequence continues at coordinate 76,057,711 of NC_092352.1, forward strand.
ACCATGTTGAAGTTTCAACATACTATTATGGAAGGTTTAAGATTTTTTTATCTATTTTTCTAGACCAGGTAACAGACGAATTGTTTTTTTTTTTAGCAAAATATTCTTACGAAGATTACAGTTTTGTGACCGTTTTTTTTTACCAAGATCCCTGAAAACTCACACATACATTAAAGTTGTTCAATTTTCTGACCTAGGAAATCAAGTGATTCTTCAACACAATTTGCATGAAATAATACCAAAATATTTTCTTTGAGAACAATTTACTGAGGTTGGGGGTATGATTTGATATTCATTTATTGTATTCATTTTTCCTGCAATTCATCTAAGTTTGGTTTAAATGGGACAAATGTCAATCTGTACTGATAAATTGTCTTCTATTGCTCAAAACTATTTTGCTTTGATGTAATATGTATCCACATTTGTAAAAACGGTTAGCAATTTGCTGAATTTTAAATATCAATTCACTTAACTATCTATTTTGAAATTTTTGTAAACTTAAAGATATATACAAATGTACTTTAGGGCGTATCTAACTTACATATAACCATTTTTCTACAGAAGAACTATCACACACGTGGTATTACTCGTAAAATAGTTCAGTTGCCTTAGTTGATCAGTAAATGTTTACCCTTCCAAAGTATGTAAGTTCATCCCATTTGGGATATGGTCGTTGTTCTGATTTGTGAATTGATGTTTGTTGCTGCAGCAACTTCTTTGCGTCTTAAGGCTTTTCCGTCTTAATTGACGTGCAGTTTTTTAAAATGCCCTCGTGTCTTCACACTTTTAAAGGATTAAAACCCTCACTGTTGAATAGATATAAACTGAATCAAGACTAAATTCATTGCTTACAATTCATTTTGAGATTTAGTTTGCTCTTAATAAAATAGCTTTTGTACTAGTGAACTCATGCCTCTTGTTGACCAGTCTACGATAATCAAAACATATTCAATAGATATAGGAAGATGTGGTATGAGTGCCAATGAGACAACTCTCCATCTATCAAAGTAAACCATTATAGGTCAAGATACGGTCTTCAACACGGTGCCTATTCTCACACCGAACAGCAAGCTATAAAGGGCCTTAAAAATTACTAGTGTAAAACAAGTTTGTTTAAAAAAACAATTCATACACAAAAGCACTTAATTCTTCTTCCATTGCGATTGTATATCATTTAACACACAATGAAAATAGTTGAACATATGTAGATATAACATTGTCTACTGTATTGATATTACCAAACAGCAGACATTCCAAGATCAATACACAAGTAGATGTATATTACTACACATAAACATAGTAGTTATTATATTGAAACGCCATTTGACGTTTTAACTAGATTTTTAGCTTCATGTAATCAAAGCTATATTTGAGACTATCCTTATATTATTGTTTAAGAGCTTACGGTTGAGATTTTGTCTGATATTTCCTTCTTATTCTGTTTCTCAAAGTATATAAATCAGAGTTTCCAATCACGTCAGTGAAATATTAGAACTAATATTCCTGGTGATCAGTAATCATCTTAAAAACACAATTATTTTAGAATATATCATCGATATCCATAAAAGTGGACAGACAGTCTGAAGTAAAATTTAAGATATCAATAAATGCAATGGTAATAAGTGGATTTGAGATAAATATCTTTTGTGATTGACGACGATTGTGTTAATGAAGTAAGTAAGGAACGTCTGTAATTCGCCGTTACAGTATCTAATGCATTCTGGGTAATATTTCCAAAAGCGTACGCCAAAAATTTGTGATTGGTTTAAAACGTGTTTAATAATAGAAATTCAACCAATGGCGCCGTAACGTCATTTTCATTTTGGTGTACGAACAATGAGAGTACCCATAGTCCTCTAGATTCTGAAAAGGCGAATTGACTTACGACATGTGCAAACAAATGCAGCTGGTTTGAACAATATTCAAAAGCACAAACACATCAAGCGAATGGATAACAACTGTCATATTCCTGACTTGGTACAGGCATTTTCTTGGATTAAACCTGGTTTTATATCTAGCCAAACCTCTAACTTGTATGACAGTCGTATCAAATTCCTTGATATTGACAACGATGTGTAAACAAAACAAACATCATAATAGGTGAAAATGTTAAAATAGGGGTACAACAGTCAACACTGAGTTACATTCTTAATCACTATAAAAAAAAAAAAAATGTGCAACAAAGAAGCCTTGATTGACACCGAACAGCAAGTTATAAAGGGCTCCATAATGACTAGTGAAAAACAATTCAAAAAGGAAAATCAACGGTATAATCTATATAAAAAAAACGAGAAACGAGAAACATTTATGAACCACATCAACAAATGACAACCACTGAACAATATGTTCCTGCAAACAAATGCAGCTAGTTTAAACCATTTAAATAGCGACAACCGTCACTATTACTTGAACCAGTATATTTATCTAATTTACATAATATTGCACTAACAACAAGGAATATTGTCTTGCTCAGAAAAAAAGAAGTTTAAGTAGTTAATACTAAAGGACATACTGAGAAGGACAATATTTCTTTAAACAATAAAGTTTTAATCCTTTATACCCTTCTACTGATACAAATATCGCATTACATAATCACTATATGTTACATCGATAACAATAAAACCAGATTTAATCTACTGTTTTCTACATAAGGAAATACCTATACCATTCGTTTCGTGTGTTTGAGCTTTTGATTTCGCCATTTGATAAGGTACTTTCCGTTTTAAATTTCCTAGGAGTTGAATATTTTCCTTTTACACACATTTGGAAAATATTTCTGAAAGTTGTTGAATCAATGTAGAGTGTGATTATTTTACAAAAAAATGTAATAATCTACTACACCCAAGTGATTATTATTTGAAGAAAATTACTTGTATCCAATCAAAATTGTTTTAGTCCGAGTACAGAGTCTGATTATTGTAATTTTACTTTACCAAAAACAGTGTGTGTGAAGTGCGGATCCTAAAATATCATTTTCACTGTATATGCCATAAACTTCTGATGTAGAATGATAAATAAACAGACGATTTATTTTTGATTTTTGAAGAAAATGAAGAAAATTAGTTAAAATGTATATGTTTATAAATAAATAAAAATAGTAAGACACTGTTAGAGATGCGAACGGGGTTTTATCGCGCCTAAAGACATCCAGCTGTGAACTATATACCGAAATAGGTGAATATTTAGGACATTTCACAAACAGATCGTGCAGGTGATTTAAAACTAGCAGGTAAGATGTTGTTGCAGAAAAATATTCATTTTAACATAATTATTAAAGTTGTATAACGTAGAATAGGTTTTGTCATTCAGTTTCTTCATATTGAACTAAATTCCACTATGATGCTTGCTTTGTGCGAGTTATGTTTACTGTCGAATAATGATGCTATACTTTTTTTTTCACTGTAGAGCGATTAATTAGTATTGTATATGCGGTGCATTTTCACTATATGAATTTTATTATTTTTATCTATTAAAGTCTTGATTTAGCCGACTTGCTCAAACATTAGATAAAAGTAAGAAAAGGATTTGATAAAGTTTAACTTGCGGAGGAAAGTTTGATTTAACACTCTAATAAATTTAATAGAAATAACATATATTTCAAATGTATTCCATTTAATTTCTTATAAATCGTAGGGATGTTTATCCTTGGTTTTATTTATCCATTTCCTTGACACTCCATCACTAATTAGGTACATCTTGATATAGATTAAACCGTTGGTTTTCCCGTTTGAAACGTTTTACACTGGGGCCCTTTATAACTTGCTGTTCGGTGTGAGCCAAGACTCCTTGTTGAAGACCGTATTTTGACCTATAATGGTCTACTTTTATGAATTGTGACTCGGATGGAGAGTTGTCCCATTGTCACATATGACATCTTCTTATATCTATCTATGGCTCAAACCTAAACGGGATGGGATAAAAAGGGATAAAAAACACACTACTTTTCTAATATTTTTATAATGGGCTTGATATGAGTGTTGTCAAATCGTACAATTTTGCCTAACCGGTTACTCGGATAGTCGTTCGACCGATTATCCGGTTAACCGGTAGTTTTAGTTCATGTTTGAGATCCTTACCTATAGTACACTACAAGTGTTCGTTTTCATAATACGGATGAATTTTAAAAAATATAGAGAATGGAAATAGGGAATGTGTCAAAGAGACAACAACCAAACCAAAGAGCAGATAACAGCCGAAGGTCACCCATGATTCTGCAACGCATTTGTCCTATTGCATTATACATGTCATAAGGATTGTCTGTGAGGAATACTGGCGAAGTTTGACTTTTAATAATCCAATTCCACCGTACATACTATGGCGTTTGAAGATCTTTATATTGAAAAAAATGATTCTTTCTCTTTCTCTTGATGTCTAGAAAATAATGTGTGGTGTTTCAATTTTAAAATTAAGCCAGTTGCATCAAGTATACATTAATAACATTCACCTTGGTTTTAGTACAATTTTTTTAAGTTGACATTTCGTTTATCACATAAATCTACAATAAAAATTCCTCGCATCTTCGAAAATTCTACATCAGAAATGATTGCACTAATAGTTAAAATAGATCGCTTTCAATAATCGATATGCTATATTATGTTGCTTTTATAACACTTATTTGAACTTTAATGCTATTTTTGTACATTAAAAAGAGATATCAAGATGAAAATATGTTAAATAAAGGCAACAGTAGTATACCGCTGTTCAAACTCATAAATCCATGGACAAAAAACAAAATCGGGGTAACAAACTAAAACTGAGGGAAACGCATTAAATATAAGAGGAGAACAACGACACAACACTACAATGTAACACACACAGAAACGGACCAAGCATCAGACACAATCCCACGAGAATAAAAAATATAACATCAAAACCAAATAAATGAATTTGGGATAGACAAGTACCGTGACACGTCTTATCGCAATGTGAATTTACACTCAAAAATAAGAGAAAACAAAACTTTCCTTCAAATAAATTATTTTAGTATTTTCGAAACGTAAACAAATACAGTTTTCCCATGATCCTTTATTCTACAATAGACATACTCGCATATGATAGTGAAAATGAACTAGCTGGATTCGCACTTTATATACACTGAAATAGGACAAAACTTTTTAGTAAACCAAACATTTGACAACAAAGGATATATAAGCCTAAATATGCAGAGAAATATATGTCGAAAGGGACCTAAACAAATAGACAAATTCATTTTAGGTCGACATTACTAGAAAGAGTTTTAATGCTCAAGAATTTCTATATTTATCAACAGAAAAATGACGAACGTTAGTTAAAAATCGTGTCCGTTCCGAAGCAATGACCATTGAGTTGATGGTATCATCGGTTACCCAGCAGTGGTGTCGTCCCACTGATATTAAACGAAGAACAATTATTAATTTCGCTTGTCCGAAAAGCTTTTCTGATTTTCCTTTATCGGGAAAGCTCACATCATTATTTTTGACAAGCAAAGGAAGTATAAGACATAACCACACAAAAATACTTATATGTATGAACACTTGAACTATGTTATTTCATAGATTTTTAATACTTTTTGAGTATCTTTTTATACCATCGCCGTTTACAACTGCAAGAGATGTTACATTTTTCTTTTAAAATATAAAAACGTATATAAACATAGGTCAAAGTAACATTATAATTCAATGGAAATATTCAAAAATCTGACCATTTTCTAAAAACAAGAGAATCAGATTCATTATCATTTAACATTTACTGATACAGTTACAAGGGAGGTAATGACGTTGCTAACGTAAATTGTTATTTTCGCGACGTCAAACTATGACTTATCGGGAACAGATTCAGTTTTCGACTGATTTTTATCATTCAAACTTATTTAACTTGAAAACGAGTTCATGGACCTTTCTTTTTTTAAAATGCCATTTGGTTTGATTACGTAAGAAGATTATGTGTGTCAATTTTCATGAAAACGTAAATAGTGCAATTTTTTTGAATTCGATAAATATACAGCAAAAAAATGATGTTTTTTTCTACATTCATGAACATTTGATAAATATGAGTTATTTCTAAATAAAAAATGTATAAATTTTTAGAATACTTATAAAATACAAAAATTACAAATTAATTAACAAACAAAAATTTTGTGTTTATCTTTGAAAACAAAAAAAAGTTATGTCTTTCTTTCGAAAAAGAAAATACGGCCACAAATCCGGATTTTGAGCAAATATACAAAATTTCGACATCATTTTACTCAAAAAGTAGCACATGAAAGGTATATATCTATTACATATTTGATTTAATCAGGCAAAAAATAGTCTATATGGAAATTTTTATCAAACTGTAAATACGGGATCAAAGCTGTATCGTATGCCCTTAATCCTCACACAAAACGTTCACAGCCAATTTCGAAACCCGAAGATGCTCGAATAAAGGAAGGAGGAATATTATCAACAAATCAAATCTAAATATATATATCAAAATAGCAAAAAACCATGCGAGTTTCCATATCCTTAAAAGAGTTATAACTCTAGATTAAAAAAACACCTTTTCTTTTTATCTATATGAATGAAAATTTTTGAGACTTCTGTAAAATTATAACCCTGGTAGCTTTGATGAGTTATGCTACTGTTATTAGGTATGTAATAAAAAAAGATAACAAATTTGATATAACTCTCATTGTTTTTGTAAACTAAAAAACAAATTTCTAATAGTCCTGGTAACAATATTTTTATGGCTATTAAATATCCTGCACTCTTCAGAAACAGTGAGTGATTTTATGTATTGGAAAATCGATGACGGTGATAATGACCGTGGCGATAGATGTTAGCTGCAAGCTATGAAGGAATATTACGAAAAGAGTTCACTAAACTAGATTAAAAACACATTATATTGTTTCTGCATCCCCTCCCTTGGGAAATCTGCACTGATTACTGAAATGAAACTTCACTATCATTTTCTTGATGAATGAGACTGATCCAATAGACCATCAAAAATTGAAATTTGAGGAAACATCCAACACTTTTTCAATTTATCTTATACCTTTATCAGTGTGGTTTCGGAATAGTTTTTATGGTTGTAATTTTGCGATATGGTTATGTTTTAGATCGTTCTGATACAATCTGCGTCATTATAAAGTTGTTTCTAATATCTGAATAAAGATCGTATCTGTAAACTTTAACTCTAGACATCATTTTATATCCTCATTGTATTTAAAAACGACAAAATAAAAAAAATAAGTGTATCTTTTATATATTGATATGTTTATATCTATACTTAATCAAAATGTTATACTAGTATATAAAATGGTTGTAAGGAATCAGAGTGTTATTAAAAAAATAACCATGTGGATTTCAGCAAATCATAACACGTTAATCCAAACAGTGAAAGAAAAAAAACCTTGATGTAGAAAAACATCGATTTTTTTTTTAGCAAATATAGCAATTTTATTCAATCGTTTGCAAAATAAGATACGAGTAAATGCATTTCCCCCACAAGAAATATTACCAACATCTGTGTATTAGACTTATTGTATCAAGGTATAGTCCTTTAATGATGCTAGTTTGTCATACTGGCATGAAAATACGGATTTTTTTGTGTTATTAAAATTTGCTGTTACAAAATGATAGAAATTTTTTTTTGGACCTTTTAAATTATAGCTCTTCATCTTTTATATAAGCTTTGGATTTCAAATATTTTGGCCACGAGCATCACTGAAGAGACATTTATTGTCGAAATGCGCATCTGGGGCAAGAAAATTGGTACCGTATTTGGCTGTACTTTTTGGACCTTTTAAATTATAGCTCTTAATCTTTTATATAAGCTTTGGATTTCAAATATTTTGGCCACGAGCATCACTGAAGAGACATTTATTGTCGAAATGCGCATCTGGGGCAAGAAAATTGGTACCGTTAATTTCATTGTCATTGTCCTTACAAATTATTTTAAAATACAAATACAGAACAATTCGCCGTTTCAGAATCTAATGCATTCTGGGTAATATTTTCAAAAGCGTACACCAAAGCGTTTTGATTGGTTTAAAACGTTATAAACAATGGAAATTCAACCAATGACGTAACGTTATTTTAACTTTGGGGTACGAACAATGAAATTACCCATGATGCTTTAGATTCTGAAACGGCCAATTAGAGAACAACGTATTCATAAAATCTGAAGCATATAATCTAATAGAGTTAAATGGCTTTCATGTTCGATTCTAAGGAATCAAAGGTAGTCTAAACGAATCCTTTTTAGGTGGAACCTGTGTGAACATCTCAACTAAGCATTTGACTTTAGTTCCGTTATAATGTCTTGGCTCTGTGTTTTAGCATTTATTTTCATTTAAAAAACATTGATTTCATAAAAGTTAAGTACTTTGAAAGTGAATCCTGTTGATAATGTTTAGTTCATTACATCGCGCAACTACTGTCATACAATTAAGAAGTTTAGCTAGCTATAAAACAAGGTTTAATCCACATTTTTTCTACATAAGAAAATGTCTGTGCTAAGTCGGGAATATTGCAGTTGTTATCCATTCGTTTGATGTGTTGCAGCTTTTGATCTTGCTATTTGGTTGGGGCTTTCCTTTTCGGGTTTTCCTCGGAGTTCAGTATTTTCTGATTATACTTCTTAATTCGTTTGTTGCATCATAAATTCCTTTGTTAAATTGTGTCTGTCAACTTTAATGTTTCATTTTTCCAGAATGATTTGCTGTATCTGTTATTACAAATCATTATAAATATCAACTCTAATGTTTCATTTTCCCTGAAAGATTTGCTGTATCTGTATTTACAAATCTTTGAAAACATGATTGATTTAAAACCCTAATGCCTTGATATTGAAGAGGCTCGTCATTATGGTCATTTACTTATGGTCAAAGTAAATATTTTGTCAAAATATTATGAAAATTAAACGAGATACAATATTATTAGTCAAGGTGTTTGGTACCACATTAATTCTTTTGTTGCATCATAAATCCCTTCGTTAAACTGTGTATGTCAACTCTAATGATTCATTCTTCCCGAAAGATTCGCTGTATCTGTTCTACAAAATTTTACAAATCTTTTAAAACATGATCGGTTTTAAAACCCCAATGCCTTTATATTGAAGAGGCTCGTCATCATGGAGGCCCCTCATGGGGGGGTCCTAGTAATCACATAATCACCATTTTTTTGCCAATATAATCACATAATCATTAAATATTTGCTTATCTTTAGTAATCAAATAATCATAAACTAAAAATACAGTCCTAGGTAATCAAATAATCATGAAATATTTGGCTTAATAATCAAATAATCATTAAAAAAACGGCCAAGTAATCACATAACCAAAAACCCCATGAGGGCCCTCATCATGGTGTAAAATATGATAGAAGCAGAAGAACTAAAAAAAGATCTAGGAACAGTATATATAACAATATATATGTTCCTGAACAAATGAAGAATACTTCAGTTGTTAAGTTTTAATTTAAAAAAATTTCATACACATTTCAGAAAAATGCCAAGAACATAAAACTTTTGCTTTTATATCTTTGTAACTAATCTGTGTTGAGTCTAACGTGATATAACATGCCTTCCAAATTGTACTGAAGATATGCAAACTATAAATAAATCAATCAAATCACATGACAAAACAACTCTGGTCTACTGAGGTGGATAAATCATCTCTAGAATTTTTGTGGAGGTCACCTTGTGATTTTTGTCGCTGTTCAATTGGCGTTTATCTCATTTTTGTGTTTGATTTAGACTTATTTTATAGAAATGGTTAAATCTAAAGTATGATGCAAAGAGCCGAACTTTGCTGAGACAATAGAAAAAAAAACATAAATCGAATAGTGAATAGTGACAGACTAGGTAAGAGACGGAAGGATATCAAAGTATAAGATACATGATTCGATATATTCTGCTAAATAAGCAAAATCAACTATACTCAATAATAACATACATCAACAATTTAAACGCTATACGACTTCATATATCATAAGTCATGGGGGATATAACATCGCCTTTTTGCACTCGTCGCGATAAAATCAAGTCTTAACTTTCCGCACTCGAACTCAATTTCCGTAACTTTAAACAAAGTACCGATAATGGTTGGAATCGCTTGAAATCATTAGCGCAATGAATAATCAAGTCAGCTTCTTATGATTTAAATTTTACTCGACAACTTACATCACTTTCCCATTCGTCAAATTGGTCGGATTATTACAAGAAAAGTACTTTTTATGTCTACGATCATTGTCGACTGAAAAAAATCATAAATGTACTTAAAAGTGGGAATCAATTGATCAATCCAGATCGAAAGAAAATAAATTAACACAATTGTAGAAAATACGTCACTTCCTTGTTCAATACAGAAAAGTAATTAATCTAATTTAATAAAAATTCCTCTTGCCGCTGTTGAGTATCACTGTGAAACGGGTTGATTGTTGGTAATTTGAACTGACAACATTCTGATCTATTAACCTGTTGTATAAAACTTTAATAAGACAATCACCTGCATTTAAGTGAGAAATCACTACTCAGAGCGATTTTTAACTGAATTACATTGATGTAGAACGTGATACTGTCGAAGCGGAATCGTAGCAGGATCTTATCTGGATTATAGCAAGGTCGACTCGTGGTATGAACGTGGACACTATGAAATATTGCCGAATACCATGATCTCATCGCCATCTTATTATTTAATAGATCGTAATGGGATCTTGATGGTCTTGGTCTAGTATGATGGGAACTTAAGCTGTAGCATGCAGTATATCATTAAAAAAATATTGACAGTCAAGTTGCAGTCATCTGGAGTATTAAGATAGGTCTACATCTCAAAGTCAACCTGGATATCCTTGTCCGTCTCGTCATTCATATTTCGGCATCATCTTGTCATTCTTCACACTGAATCAAAACAGTATATTGTACAACGATTTACTCCATGCAGGATGTCAAAATATATAATCAATTAGAATTTGTGGTTTCAGGAGTTCCAAATGAACACTTGGTAATTGATAAGAGGATACGTAGGAATAAAAAAATTGAACAGAAATACCGAACTCGAAGGTAAATTCAAAAGAGGGAATCTGTAGAAACTGACAAAACAAACATTAGACTTTATAAACTAACGGAAGGAGTGAGAAAAAACTCCTATTTCTGACACTAGTTTATATCTGTCTGCATTAACCTTTGTATCAATTTAACTTAAATATAACAGATTTGTGTGGACTTCCTCCGAATAAAGAGCGTATACGTGAAAGTACATCTTGCATATAACTTAATGAAAGTAAGTTAAATCATTTTACCATGCTTGCCAAGTTCTATTATGTCAAACCAACTCCTAAGAGAATAATGGAAATTACATATTATTATATAAAAGTAAGTTCGTCGAGCATATAAACGAAATAAAATAAACCATGAATATTTTTCAGTCGAGTAATGCACTCAAGTCTTTTCGATCTTACTAAAATATTTTTCATTATATCGTAAAAAAAATTGACTTTCCTCTTAATTGATAGATTTTGGTTTTTAAGTGTATCGTTAGTTTGGTGTCTTATTTATTTAAACTCACATTTCCTTTTAACTCAGGAGTCGAACTAAAGTAACATTAACTCTGTGACGGTAAAATCCTCACTACGAAGGGATGTCCGTTTGGTTCTGCAGGGTGTACATAAATACACAACAACATCCGGTATGGATAAGACATTAAATCCAATATCTTGTGTTATAATAGTTTCATGCTTACTGCACGTCAACTAACTCCTACCTAAACAAATCTTCACCTATCCAGCATACCCCTTTTTCTCCACGGCATTTTAAATTTCCCACCCCCTTTTCTCTCTATTCACTATGCTGAATCTACATATTAATTGTTTTGTTGATTTGTTTATGTCTTAAAAATGCTTGACATGTTTTCCACATTACGATGAGCAAACACCACTAAAATCATCCATCCTTTAAATTGAGGTTTAATAATTATAAACAGGTGTAAGGGGTAGAATTTGACCTTGCAAATAAAGTGTTGGTCCGGTTTATGCTTTCAGTTTCTATATGTTTATGTTTCACATTTCTATATGTTTATGCTTCACATTTCTATATGTTTATGCTTCACATTTTGGTGATAATTTAAACTAATCTACATGTATTTCCATTGTTCAACATTTCTACCCGACTTTTCACTTTCCATATTTAACAAGTTGTATATACCTGCCACTCTTCTTTCGAAAAATACGAATCAATGATAACTTTTCGCGGAGAATAATTATAGTAACTACCAATACTGGACACTACAACAGAACACACTAACCACCAACATCCGACACCTCCGAAAAAAGGGACATACAAACAGAGACAACAAACAATACTACGTAGTTCAAATTACCTACAAATGTACAAGTCAGACATAGCATGAACACAAACATTTTAACTGATCAAAAATCTTAAAAATAAAAATGATACCATTTAACGCAATCAATTGATTGATACATGTATGCATATAAGTATAACGAGTGCTTCATGTGTAATGATACCCAACTGAGTAGCACTCGTTCATACGTAACATTGTCTTGTAAATGCAAATGTTTATGAAGGAGAGAACCACCAAACTCAAAAAATTGTGAGTATGTTCCAAATCTCTTTGCCATTCGAAACTTGAATCCTTCTCTTTTTTACGGTATACAAACTCCTAGAGCAGTCAATTACAACATGAACATCCAGTGATATTGTTTGTCTTAAATTAGTGGAGAATAAAGGCTTTTCCCCCTGGAGAAGAATCCCAATTTGAAAAAAAATTGGCTTAAAATTATTCCCAAAAAGACAACTTTTTTCCCAAACAGTGCAGTCTCAGTAGTAATTGTGCATGAATACAAACCGAGAAACACTCATTCAAACAATTTTCTTGCCTAAAATGACTGTATGTGCACATTTGAGGGTCTATTTATGTATCATCACTGACAAAATGGGGTCTTATTTTAAAGCAGGGTTTGACTCTTGAAAATGGGTCTGTAAATTGAAGTTTGAGTCAAATTCATGGTTTATTTTAAATTTCCCAATTTAATGAAAATGACGCATACTTTCCCCCCCCAAAAAAGGGTAGAGGTAGTTTTGAAAAAAGCCAACAATATCACTGACATCAACTTTTGTACGTCCAAACAAAAACTACTGGGAGGGTTTAAAGAACACATGTATCAAGCATATCCCCTTTCGATAAAACTTTTACAAAGTAGAGAATCACCAAAGCCCACCCTCTCCAACAAAAATCTATTCTCTTTGCCATTTGAAACTTAAATCCTTCTTTTTATTACGGTACATAAACTCCCAGAGCAGTCAATTACAACATGAACATCAACTTTTGTACGTCCAAACAAAAACTTTTGGGAGGGTTTAAAGAACACATTCATCAAGCATACCCCCTTTCGATAAAACTTTTACAAAGTAGAGAATCACCAAAGCGCCCCCCCTAAAAAAAATCTATTCTCTTTGCCATTTGAAACTTAAATCCTTCTTTTTATTACGGTACACAAACTCTCAGAGCAGTCAATCACAACATGAACATCAACATTTCAACTAATCTAATTGTACAAATAGAAATGTTACAATTTTCCGCAATCAATGCAATGCTTAAACTGTCCTTATATTACCTCCACTAATCAATTTCTCATGATTTAAGCGACTAGTGTCCTGTATTAAGGCTCTTAATCTACGGACACAAATTAGTTTATCGACCCAGTTTTGTAATAGAAAATGCACAAGGGCCGTATGACTTTAATCAACGCCAAATCACTCCTTTATATATTATTTAGTGTCTGAAGCTATTACTGTTACGTCTGCTTTCAAAAGTTAAATTGCCATAATATGGAGCTTAAACTAACTGTAATTCCGTTAATTTCATGATAAAATGACTTTTCTACATGTAAATCAAGTTGGTTCTAATTTAAAGGAATTATCTAATTCCCGTTCTCAGTACAGTTCAGAAACACTATAGATCAAATAATCATATAATCTTACACAAATAAATGAAACAAATTCGCCATTACCATTGTCACGTGAAATTTGGGAAATAATTGACAACAGACGTAAAAATGATATTGATATCTCGACATTTTATAAAAATATTTTTTGGAACATTAATTTCGAGCATTGTCTTTCCTGTCCAACAACCAGATCGAGTCTCGGATGTTCATGGCTTACGATTGTTTGTTGAAAAAACTTTTGTCTCCGTTAATAAGTGCGCAAGAAGTCAACGAGGACTTAAAACGAACAAGAAAGTTGCCAATGCATTCTCTTTGTAGAGGCGACCTTAATAATGAACATAAACACATACAGTGCACTAATGGATAATTTAATCTGGGAAACATGGGTGTATCTATTCTTTTAAATTTGGCTTTTAACTGCCATCACTATTATTTTGGTACATAGTGTTCATGCGTTTCGTCATTTAGTTAATTGCATTTGTGTTTAGTACCGAAAAGCTAAATTTATGTGACTTTTTTTAAGTCTTTTTTCCAGTACCAATTGAAATTTGATGTCCTATGTCCTGGTTGACACGGTTGTTGAATTTATGTATTAATTTTTTTCTTGTCTTGGACATTCATCAAATAGTTGCCAAAGGACAAAACCCAAAAGCAACCAGTCAGCCAATCTAACTTCCACACTGTTCGTTTACTCGACATTATTTCGAAAATAGTCGCCGAAAGAACCAGTCAATCAATCTAACTTCAACACAGTTCGGTTACTCAACATTGTTTGATCGCGATTTAGCAGAGTTTCCAACTTTTACCATCTATGTCATTTATAAAGTTATTTTGTATTAAGAAATTATTGAAATTCCAATGCCTACGTCTTCATTGTAATGCATTCTTAGAAATTAAACACAAACAGGAAGTACATTAACTGCGAATCTGTCACCTTTTCAGTAAATAATGGTATTCAATCGTGTCCTCCCAATCGATTGTTCGGTTTGTTTGACTATTGGAAAGCCTTGTGGTATTGAAGATTCAAAAGTCAAGTGTAATATAACAGGATCATTCTGGGATTATTCATAATACTACAAATTGTTTTATAGCATTACACAAAGATTATTTTATAGTATAACACTTCTATAAGATTTCACTAAAGGTTATTTCATTTTAAATTAAACCTTCATTGTTTAACAAGTATAAATAGGTATAAACTAAATTTATAATTAGCATCACAGTAGAGTGAGGGTTTAGCATTATTGTAGAATACATTTTAGTATTTTTAACATTACAACATATACATGTATATATATATATATATTTGCGAAATCAAATTTACATATCTAACATTGTTGGCTTGATCAACCCAACAATAAAAACAAGAACGTGTTCCCAGTATACACAGTTGCCCCATCCGCACTATCATTTTCTATGTTCATTGGACCGCGGAAATGGGGGGAAATCTCTAATTTGGCATTAACATTAAAAAAATCATGTCATAGGGAACATGTGTACGAAGTTTCAAGTTGATTGGACTTTAACTTCTTCAAAAACTACCTCGACCAAAAACTTTAACCTAAAGCGGGACAGACGGACGAACGGACGGACAGACCAGAAAACATAATGTCCATGAATGGATCATAAAAATCTTATTTGGCATTAAAATTAGAAAGATCATACTATAGGGAACATGTATACAAAGTTTAAAGTTGAATGGACTTCAAATTCATCAAAAACTACCATGACCAAAAACTTTAACCTGAAACTTGCACTACCATTTTCTAGGTTTAGTGGACCGTGATATTGGGGTCAAAAGTCTAATTTGACTTTAGAATTGGAAAGATCATATCATAAGCAACAGGTGTACTAAGTTTCAAGTTGATTGGATTTCAGCATCATCAAAAACTACCTTGACCAAAAACTTTAACCTGGAGCGGGACAGACGAACGGACGAACGGACAAACGAACGGAAAACATAATGCCCCTCTACTATCGTAGGTGGGGCATAAAAAGAAGATGTGATGTGATTGCAAATGAGTCAACACTTCACTAGAGACCAAATGACATAGAACGGCCCAGAAATGACAAATGTAAAACTATTCAATTGAATTACATGCTCCTGACTTGGGACAGGCACATGCACAAAGACTATGGCCGGATAAAACATGCAAGCGGGATCCAAAACCTCCAATAGAATTTGTTTTCAAGCGATACACTAAAATCAGGTTAAGCATTATAGGGGGTCTCATTGGGGGGTTCTGATCCCGGATCCCGCTTACTGTTTTTTTAGATTCCCGTATCCCGCTTACACTAGATTCTATGTGCGTAAGCAATTCTCTATTTTTTTGTAATTTCCCGGGTCCCGCAAGACCTCATTTCCCGTTTTCACGACACAATAATTTGACTTTCACGTTACACGCTTACAAAAAATCGGCAATCCCGCATCACGCTTAGCCCCAATGAGACCCACATTATACAATTAGGTATTAGTATTTAGCATTAAACTAAATTGTTTAAGCATTAAATTTGAATGAGTGTTTAGCCTCACACTATAATTAGTGCTTAGCTTACACTAAAGCAGTAGTTTGCATTATACCAGAGTGGGTGTTAGGCATAACATTAAAAAAATTGTTTAGCATTACAATCATCATGATTAATATTTAACATAACACTAAAATAAATGCTAAGCATTGTTAAACAATACATTTTATGTTGAGCATAACGCTCAGAATTTAAAATACATATGTATGATACTTTCGGTAAACATTTGTTATACATATAAGGCATTAATTGTTTAATTGCATTATATTAGAATCATTAGAAAGGGTCGATCTTATCAGATATCATTGCAGCAAGTTACAACAACGCAAACTTAAAACTAGACCCATCCTGTTCTATAAAATTGTACTCCATTTTGTCGCGGTATCATCAGAATTACTTATAACAACAGACAAATTCATCCACAAAACTAACAGGTACCTACTTACATCCAAAGACGGTTACAATTACTCATGTTTGCCTTTTACCAGATACATTACAATTATACAATTGAATTTACTACCTCCAAATATAGTACTTTCCCACTAAATACTTTTGGAAAACATTTTTTAAATATAGAATAGTAGTAGTTATGTAAATAGTTTCAACCATATGCTTTTGTAAATATTTTTAATTATCCTTCTCATGCGAAGCAGTTAGTACTCATTAAAATAATCACTAAATATGAAGTCATCATTATGAATTATTGTTGTTGGGACAGTAACCAAGTCTTGATCACTGGTGTACGTGTGTTAACGTATTTCTTGAAAAATGGCAATTGAGAGCTTAATTACTTTTCTTGGGTATGATAAGGAAACTATTGATCCACTTAAGTAAAGCAAATACAGGGCATTCGTGCAGTTGAATGTCTGTTGAAAAGCAGAATTTCGCTCTCAATATGAAAATAAGAAGATGAGGTGTAATTGAAAATGTGACAACTCTCCACCAGAGACCAAACTGTTGCAGAAGTTAACAATCTTAATTAGATCACTGTATGGGTCAACAATGGGCAAAACTATATCACATAACCAGCTATAATTAAGATAGAAAAAGGCCTCAAAATGACGAATGTGTAACAAACCAAACGAGAAAACGAACTACCTGATGTGCGACATAGCAATAAATAAAAAAACAAATATGATATACAACAAAAACGACAACCACTGAAATTACAGCCTCCTGCCTTGAAACAGACACAACCTCCCTTCTTTATGAATTTACCAATTTCTCGACAGAGAAATCAAAATCTCTGAATACGACTGTCTATTCTACCAGTAGGACGTAATCCGTCAAGAAACCATCTAGACAGCAATCGAATGGCTAGTAACCGGTAGTTTTATCATCTTAATAAGGCAATAAATCTAAATGTCATGCTCTGGATTATTGTAAGATGAAATTTGACCGCTAATGCAGACGACAATTACATTTCCGCCATCTTTGTTTACTTAAACGCATGCTTGCAGACGATATATACAATGCATGTCTAATAAGGAATGTCCAAATCAATACTAATCTTTAAATCATTTCATGGGCATGCATAGAAATGACAGGCGATTAAAACAAGATGGAATGCATAGAAGAAAATTCATAAAATTCGTTAATAGGTTTTATATCAAGTTCATGCAGGGAGTGCATATATATATAGTCTATGATTAAAACACTAACGTAGATCAAACAAGATGTACACTAGTAATTTGCTCAATTTTCTCATTTACTTGATCATCACAGAACTCCTACAAGTGAACAAACATATATGCATTACACATATAAAAAAAAATGGCGGTTAATGATATCAATTTTCTTTTTATTTACTGTCATTGATCGTTTTTATGTTTGTGTACAATAGAAGATCACTCGCTGCTACATGTATTTAAATATGTCATTTTACTAAAATAACGGTGCAACTATAACAGTCCAAATTGAACGTTCTGGCCATGCGGTCATAAAACTTTCGAGTCAGTTTTTTGTACTCGTACTCGAAAATCAACCAATCAAATTGCTGGATTTCATGTTTCGAGCATGATTTTTGTGCTCCGAGCACTGAGCAAAGTTTTATGCCTTCAAGGCCTGGTCGACTATTTTCTCGTGTTTTTTCTGCTCCCCCTTTTCTCTACGAGAGTACTTTCTCGTAAGGACAATACAGAAACGAATGACGTATGCATTGAAATCCCTATGATCAGATACGTTTACTGTGTAGTAAGATTGAGTTTTATACCAATTATCAACTGATCAAGGATTAATAAAACGGAGAGTAAATTTCTGCATTCATTGAATCTTATTAGGAATCACCAGTATTACATTAAAAGTTTTGAAATTCAAGATGTTTAAGGGAACTTCCAAGTTTTTTTCTCTCTAAAACCATAACCCTTTCCCTATTTGAAGTTAAATGGTTGCTCACGACCAACATCAATCAAATGAAAAGATGTGACCGTGCATTATATTGGCCATTAGTTGAAGTTCAGTGGCAAATATTACATGCATATCAATCAAAAAGATATGCTTCTTTATGACGACAATTTTGGACTGTTAATAAAAAAAATCCAAAACATAGATATAGGAATAGAAATTTCGCCCTAACTATGATAGGTCGCTAACATATATAAGTGGCACTGATCAATGATCTTGGTTGTAGGTCCGCCGAATCTAGCTTGTCAGTTCAAAATAGTCCTCACACTATGATTCTACGGACAAAATATAGTTTACCTGTCACTGGTGTAAGCAGAATAAGACCAACCAGACTAAACGTAGAGGAATGAACAAAGAAACGCGGTCAAGTTCAAGGGAGATGTTCACACTGCAAAAAATCACTATCCAAACTGGGTTCGAAAACCAGACCGTCCTCACAAGAGGAGACAACCCTACTACAAAACCACTAAGGCAATTTCAATGACCGGTGTGAGCATAACAAACAATAATAACTTATTTTAGAATTTGAACAACACAGTCGACCATTCTCCAACGTATGAAATGATATGACTAATTTAAAAGTGTCGCCTGTAAGTTTGATATATTCTTAAATCTATATTAAACAAAAATTGTTTTGTGAGTTCAAACCTTTTTGCATCTAATGTCTAAGACTGTGCCAACTCATTCATTTATATATTCATATCAACTGAGTCCTTTCAATTGATTCACTGATAATATTTGAAGCTTTCTGTGTTTGATAGTATTCTTAGATAGCTTAAGGATACTTAAAGATTTCAATGTCAGTATCCACGAATTAATTCATATAGTGCACTTTCAAAACAAAAAGATTTTCAGAAACATGGCATGATTTTAGAACGTATCTAATGTGTTGTTTTGTGGACAAAAAGATTTTCATAAACATGGCATGATTTTAGAACGTATCTAATGTGTTGTTTTGTGGACAAAAAGATTTTCATAAACATGGCATGATTTTAGAACGTATTTAATGTGTTGTTTTGTGGAAATCATCGATTATCAAGTTTGTAAATCTCTCTATAAAGATACAGGCCTTCTAGTGAATGACTCATTGTATTTGCTTTTTACAGAAGTAGTTAATGATTTTACAAATACAATTATAGCTTTATTATCTTTCCAATACCCACGGCCCTCGTAACCAATCATTAAGATCAGTTACCGTGGAAGTCAATGACTATTGTTATGCATTAAGCTTTTATTTATTTCAAAGATGTTTTTACTGTAGTCAACATCTTAAATATATTTGAGACGTTTATGATGAAAAAGTTTCTCGTGTTTCGGATATTAAAATGATCTTTGATGGCCGATTAACACAACCAATGTTTGCTGATATTCAACAGACCATGACTACAATGAAGCAATATAATGGACATTAGATTGAATTATATTATATCATCAGCCTCAGTTGATGACCTGTCAGTTAACTATAGGCTACTTATAGGTTATTGTATAAAGTACGTCGTAAATGGTCATAAGATAGATCCCAAATGGTACAAGGTCGCTTCATTCGACATTATTTTCACATACTAGTATACATGAATAAGCTCCAGTTCGTTTTAGTGAAGACCTTACAATATTGACCTCAATGTCTTTAAATTGCTAAAAAGATAAATTTCATGTCCCAGTTACAATAATGCAAAAGATCGAATATGTTTTCTTCCTTTCTGTAATGCAATGCCATGTAATATCCAGCTGCAAGTTATTTTTTATCATTCTAAACTCCCATAGGTACTATTTAAATTTTGTATTACTGTTTTTCGCTGTTTGATATAGCTTTATACCAGTCAAGCATAAGTTCACCTTCAATTTGCAATATGGTATATGTGTCAAGTTTAATTTTACGCCTCAATTTTTAATTGAAAGATTACCGTTTACTGTTGCCTTTGGAAAACTAAAATTGCTGCTGCCTATTCCATATAAGTAAGTGTTAAAATTACGAATTTATTATCGATCCCAGTTGTAAAACAGTAACTTCTATAAACATCTAGTGTTGATGTTTAAAAAAGTATGTCTTCATTTCAAACTTATCCTGAAAGTATTTTTTAATTCTTAACAGATTTTATTAATAAAATGACAATGATTTGTTTTTTCAAGTTTCTTTTTATAATCCTCTGTTTCCATCAAAGTATAAATACCGGCAGTATTTAGGTGTCACGTGTGTGACTAAATCCAGTCAACATATTTGTAAAACAAATGACAAAAAATTCAAATCTACAAAATTATAGTAGTCATGCTTGCCATACATATATCGTGATTATAATGAGCTTTTGAATTAAGCTGCTTGCTCCATTTTATGTATATTTTGAAACAAATGGCTTTTCCGTCTCAAAACACGCTATTTTACATAATAAAATGTCCCAAAGGATTTCGAATCAATTTTACACGGATTTTTTTCTGCAGTAGCGCGTCGACGTCTATGAATGTTGCAAAGCGAACTAATAAATAAAGAAATGTGTTTGTCACTAGGTAATTGAAGCAGAAGACAGCACAGATATACTTATATCAAAACATCTGAAGGACTACTTCGGGTGCGGGAGTTTCTCATTGCATTGAAGACCCATTGGTGGCCTTCGGTTGTTGTCTGCTCTATGGTCGGGTTGTTGTCTATTTGACACATTCCCCATTTCCATTCTTAATGTTATGTCATTCATGCATGATACATGTAATATCTAATCTTATAAGTAAGTTCAATAATATATAAGATAACTAATGTTCCGACCAAACGTTTGAACATTAGATAAAGTTGGGAATGCCTTGTGGTAATATTCTAAGTAGCATAGTATCATGGTCATCTGCACTTTTCAAAGAACTCGATTTAAAAAAAAAAAAATTGTAAAAAAATCAAAAAAACAGTCAGATCACATTAAATGTATATAACGGTATTAGACATACTATATCTCTACTACCAAGAACCATGGACACGGACTGGGCTTTGTAACATACGCTATATGTTTATGGGGTGCGTTGTACTTGTAGGTCAAAATATTTTCCTTTTTTTTTTAAAGAAAGGGACGCCAACGCATATTTTCTCCCTGTGTATTTATACAACGTACGTTTTTGTAACTAGAGGAATTTATAACATATAGATAGATACATACTACTGGGCGATTCTTGTGACTTCTCAAGGTGCAGTGATTTTAAATCACGTCGTCAAATATAAAATTTGTGAATTATAATATAAAGAAAACAAATTACCTGTGACTGTACATTGTCGCCAAAGTCCCGACCAATGATTTTTATATACTCCTTTGGTACCGTTATTTTTATTAGGTTGTAGATCACTAGTATATAGCCAATAATCGGTGGCGACAGATATCGCTAATAACCCAAAGGCGGCACACGCACATGCACTCGTCATTACCATAAATAAACGCTTTTTCGTACAACAGTCCATGTTAAATATGAAATGAACAAATTGGCACGTGGAATTCTATAGCACCTTGCGAAAAAACCTTCAAAATCATCCATTAATTTTTTATTCAGCATGAGCGAGATTTCAGAATCAAAGCTAAGCAGACGACTAAATACGCTTCCTTCCATTCGACAGATAATCATCTGCAATGGCGGGAAAACAATGTAGAAAAAAGATTATTATGTCCTATTCCATGAAATAATCGTCATGTCACACAATTATCCAGACATTACTTAGAATATCTTAATTTAATCAAACAATAATAACTATTAAGTAATGGCCGTTGAATATCGAGATGTTTACTGTAACCGCTGCAGACGGATTCACAATATAACAATCATTGTGCCATTGGTTTCCATTTCCTTGGAGCAAATCAAGAAAGAAAATGGTGAGTTATTCTCTTAGCGTGTCCATCTTGGAAGCACAAAATCGATAGCTTCACATTGACGGATTATAGCTGCATGCGTATGCTCTCGGAATCGAACCCAGTTACAAAGTGAAATGAAACATATTGCAAAATAAATGTCAATGACAGCCAATAATATTTGCACTATTTAGTCTTATAAGATCCATCATTTTATTTGCTCGACTCGCAATAATTGCTTAATCAAATTGTAATTTTTGAGACATTGTATCAAGTCATGCATTATAACTGGAACAGATTTGTAGGAAATGTATAAGAGTTCTATTCCACATATAGTTGCAATCAAGCCGTTATCAATATTTTTTTTTATTTTCCTTAAACAGAGATCAATGTAACATTATTAGAAATGACAATAACATTTCAAAGAAGCATCAAATTTAATTAATTTAGCGACTGCATATCAACGACAAGTGTGTATAATTGGATTGTTTGACAATCCGATACATTTGCTGCAGAACAGTTGACGTTTGACACTCCGATACATTTGCTGCAGAATAGTTGACGGGTTTGATGAAGAAAATGCTTTTGGATGAAAATCTAGTTAATACTCATATATTGATTTGTGGCTAGCGGAATGTCATAATAATATGCTGAAAATTAATTGCATGGATGGTTCGTTTCTGTGATTTCAACGCAAATTAAATAAATGGATACATGAATGGGTGAACAGATGAATAAATAAATAAATTATCAACTTTGAAGTATGAATGAATATAGTGATGAACAATTTATCAGCAACATAATATTCAAGATAAATACTAGTAAATATGGTCATTTTCTGCTTTTTCAATGAACGTATAAATTGATTGATGTGTGTTTGTCTTTACGTCCAGTGACAAGTAGTTGTTAACGCACATTATAAGATCGAGACAAACAAAATTTTCTATCCAAAAAGTAGGTTTTGTAAAAGGGTAAACTGAGACTAGAAGCTTGAAATTTGCACTTCCACTTAAAAAAAAAACCAAATCGGTCAGAATATGTAAGTTGTACAGGCACACACGGACCCGTTGCAAATAGATATAAGAAGATGTGGTATGAGTGCCAATGAAAAAACTCTCCATACAAGTCACAATTGGTAAAAGTAAACCATTATAGGTCAAAGTACGGCATTTCACTAAGTTTTTTTTAACGTTTAGAGAGCATGGACTCCTCGCTATACGCTTTCGATGCATCGGTTTTAACGTAACTGAACAAACTTAAGTTACTTGTCAAAATAGTGTACAGTCATCAATATACAATGTACATATAATATGCTTTGAATTTCAAACTGATTTACGTATTGCTTGCTACCTTAATTACTATTTTAAGGTATATGTTTGATTGTATGATTGCTAACCTAGTCACAAAGACAGATCTCCGAACGAGGGCGTGCACACCTAGTCACGATGGTGGATCTGAGAATTGAGACTAACTTAGTCACGGATGTAGAATTCGGTCTGGTGGCTAAACTAGCTAGTCACGGATGCAGATCTCATACTGGTGGCTAACCTAGTCACGGATGCAGATATCATACTGGTGGCTAACCTAGTCACAAAGGAAGGAACTAAACGACTTCCATTAATAAACAGAAATGTAGTTATACGTCAATAAGACATTATTCCGAGTTACGTGACATCATAAAATAAGGAAATACATGAAATGAACACTGTGTCTATATTTTGAGTGAAACTTTCTTGTCATAATAGGCTTTACTAGTTTACTTATAAAGTTATTGTTATATTATAAGCTAATTTTTGAATTTGTACAGCAGCCATCTTGGGTGCTTTTTAAAATCATATGAATAAAATTTAATACACATCAAAGAGGTGGATTAAGTTTAACGACAGTTTTATCCTTTTTAACGCAGCGTTAAAATTAACGACAAGTTGAACAACACACTAATCATACGATTAATTTTAATCGAATAATTTTTAAGAAATTTTAACGATGCGTTAGCACTAACGACAAGTTGAACAACAGACCCCAGGTTTTTTGGATTAAAATCTTAATTCGTCAATTGATAGCTTGAAACCACTTTCCTTTATTTTCTGCGCTGTAATTTCTGTACAAACTCACATTTTGTATAAGGTTTTCTGTATGAAATTTGTAAGTATATCGGCTGATATTAGATGATAGGGAGGCATGATATTTTAAAAGTACTTTGAGCTTGCTTGCAGTAACCACGAACATCATGGGGGAAAAAGTACAAATTAAACATTTTAAAAAGACCGGCAATGTCAACCCTTTGCCCTTATTTGTTTAAGCGAAAAATGTATTGAGATATAATATATTATATCCAAGCTCCTTCGTTCTACCAGGGGTGATCTGATCTGAGCCGGATCACCCCTACCGTGAGCCCCCTACCAGATTACCCCAGCTTGAGTTTCTTTGTTTTGCATGCTTTCCTTTGTTTTGTAACATTTTGGCAGGAATGCTTAATCCACAATATATTTAGTAACATTTATACAGAAAAGACTAACTGGCAAAATTTATGTAGAAAACAATCCAGTGGCTATACTGGGTTTCGGACTCAAGACCTTAAGCATATCAATCCAAGACTCATACTCCTATACCAGGATGACTGGAAACGAACTGACTGTTGATTTAACATACTTAAACATTGCGTCCGGGGCTCAATAAAGGTATAACTGTGTAATGATATATAAAGTATATATTAAGGATTGTATGGCGTTCTAAACTAGACTTTGTGAAATTTAAAAGATTTTTTTTAACTTATCTAAAACAGCTGGATGATCTTAGACTAACACCAAGTGCTCATGTGATAACTATTACAGAAAAATCCATGACGAGTTTGCTAATGACTAGTAACAGACTCACAAACTGACAGATTTAAATGTTTTTTAACCGCTTTAATATCGACCCTAAATACCGATAGAATACCCTTTCGGAGTTCATCTTCAGTTTTGGTTGGATGCGTTTTGCTAAATTTTAAGTTATCTTTGTACTGAGTTGTTGATTTTTTTCGTTGAAAGTTAAGAAAAGGGAGGAAGTATGTCGATTTTGTTAATTTTGTTTCGGAAAGAGTGACAGAGAGGAAGAACAAAGTAAGTTGGTGCCTTCTAAGAAATGATGCATATCAGATACTAATAAAGCATTCAAATAGTGATCCCAGACTGAGAGTACAAACAATACAACTACATAACAATGTCGCAAGCGTATAGACATGTCTAAATGCAAATCGCGAAAAATAGTGCAATGTCAGCTTCTTTGTAGACGCAACAAAAAAAAAACATTAAGTAAAATGACTCTAAGTACAGCACATACTAGAATCATATTCAAAACAGTGTGGCTGTGGCCATTGATTGACGACCTAAATTATCCCATCGTCTGGGACAGATTAGATGAACGTTTGTCTGTAACGACCACTGCTCACTATGTACTTGTTAAAGATACTGAAACTGTGGGGTCACCAAAGGTTCTCAACAAATAAAAAAAACTAATTCGAAAAAACTAATCAGGAATAATACGATGTTTTGATTTATATCAATAATATAAATCAAAACATAAAGGTTATTCCTGATTAATTTTTCGAATTATTTTATTATTAAAGGCGTTAAGAACCTTTGGTGACCCCACAGTTTAAATTCTATAATAAGTAAGTAGTGAGCAGTGGTCGTTACAGACAAACGTTCACCTAATCTGTCCCAGTCAATGGGATAATTTAGGTTGTCAATCAATGGCCACAGCCACACTGTTTTGAATATGATTCTAATACCCTCAAGATTTAACAATGCGATGTCATTTGACACGTTCGCTATTTCATTAATATATCACTGAAAGTTTAGAACAACTTATGAGTTAGGAATTCGTTCAAATAAAAGATAAACTGTTTTAGTCGTTCATAGATTGGGCAAATATTCGGATTATCTTTAATTCTCCCGTAGCTATAGTATAACATAGAACATAGAGACTTTTTAAAAGCTGCAGTGGGGCCCATTGACGTCCTAATTAAGAGGTGCGGTTTCAGTCATGCTTCAAAGATTCCCTGAATCCCACCTTAAATCAGCATGATATTTGTTCATGTAGTTTAATTTTCAGGACATCACAAGAAATTACAAAAGAGATCAAATCTAAAATTTTCAAATCCATTTTCATAATCATGTACAGTGGTAAAGAAGCGGAGAAATTAAAAATCTCAAAATTAGTACCATTGTCTTGCAATTTGACCTTTCTCGATATAATTGGAGTCTATGATTAAGGTCGTTACACAAGATATATGTAGGGGAAACCTTATCTGTAGTTTCCAATTATCTTAGAAAATGTTGCGTTTTGATATAGAACGAGATCAATTATAAATCGTATCTGCGTTATACCGGTCTATACTAGTCAAAGCAAAGTATAACACATATTGGTGCAAATGTCCTCATTTTGATCTTTGCCGATAATTATTATAATCTTTGCTGAAGGTCGTAAAACATATGTAGGGGAAGCCCTATCTGGGTCATTATAAAAAAACAAGCAAAATTTCGATGAAGGGATATTTTGAAAACTTGATGATGTCATTGTTTAAAACATTTAAATGTGTCCCTCTATTCTATAGTACGGTAGCAACTATATTAAGAAATGTGCAATGGGGAAAATGAAGAGTTCCTTCAATTTTATTAATTTTAGGTCATCCTTTGATAAAATTGTGTCAATGGTGTTACCAATTTAAAACATGCATTTAGGTACTAAATATTATTGTTAAATATCAAACAACTGTTCCAATTTGTTGTTAAGGTTTAAATCACTACTTATTGACATCATTCATATAGCTATGCATTCTAATTTAACACATATTTCAGAATAAATTGTTGTAAAAAAGTTAGCTGTCCTAATTATTGCCGTTTTTCATATTATAAAATACCCTTAAACTGAATATATGTAAAATGTTGAAGACTGAAGGATTATGTACTGCATATCTTCCGTATACGACCTGAAAACACTTTCATGTGTTAATAAAAAAAATTATATAGCAACACCACTGACGCTTTAGTAACTCCAATGACAAAAAAGTATCACCATTGACAACAAAGTTGAGAGAGTTGTCTCATTGGTACTCCTACCACATCTTCTTATATCTATTTATACAGGTTACGCGACATCATAAAATAAGGAAAGATATGAAATGAATACTGTAGGCATATTTTAATTTAAACTGTTTGACTTTCTTGCCAATAATAGACTTTCCTTATAAAGTAATGGTTATACCACTGTTGTTCAACCATTGCATAAATCAGGTTTTTAGAATTAAAATCTCAATCCCGATGTTAGTGTTTCTTTTCGTCTTTTTAATTTGGAATATCACGTGATCAGCTTTTATCAGCCTTTCTTCTTGTTAACATTTTATATTAAATTGTAAATTAAATATGGAACTAAGAAATAACTTTTTTAACAATCTGGATTTTAATTTTTCTGTTAAAGATTTAACTGATGAAGAAAAGTTGATTTCTATACTCAATCCATCAACACCATCACAAGTAAATAAATTGGGGTCCTACATCAAAAGGTCATTAGAACGGAGGACAGGGGACACTGGAATATTTACTGTAAATGAATGATTTAGTTATATTGTTTATTATTTTTTATGTCACAAACTTAATGTTTAAAGTTTATATGGCAATAAATATTTGAATTTTAAATTTGAATTTGAATTTGAATATATAATTTTGACTGTCCTATAGGAATCTACTTTCTTTTCTTTTTTACTTACATAATGGTCGCAGTGGCGGACCCAGAACTTTTCATAAGGGGGCCCGCTGACCGACCTAAAAAAGAGGGTGGGGGGCTCTAGTCATGCTTCAGTGATTCCATATATAAGCAACCAAATTTTCCCGACGAAAGCGCCCCCCCCTCCCTTGGATCCACCTATGGGTTGTTGTTACTGAAATCAAGCTCAAAGTACTTAAACCATGCATCTCTATATAAAGTTTCTTTTAATCTCTTTGATATCGATCTTACCCTTTCGGGGTTCATCTCCAGTTCCGGTATAGTTTGTTTTGCTAAATCTTAAGTTATCTGCATGTGTATTGCGTTGTGGAATTTTTTACCGTTGAAAGTTGAGAGAAGGGAGGAATCTTGTTAATTTTGATTAGGAGAGTGATTCAAAAAAACAAAGTGATTTGGTTCTAACTTTCTAAGAAATGATGCATATATCAGATTCTGCTAAAGCAATTCAAATTATCACCCCAGAGTTCGCAATGATGTGCTTATATTCAAACAATACATGTAACTACATAAAAAATGAAGCAAGGGTATAGACATGCCATTGACAATTCTAAATGCAGATCGCGAAATATATAGCCTAAGCTTCTTTGTAGACGCAACAAGTAAACCTTGAGTAAACGGGTCTAAGTAAGGAACAAACAATTATGATTAATACTGAGATGTCATTTGACATGCGTGATGTTTCATTCATACATCACTGAAAGTTAGGAACATCTTAGGAGTTCAAATAATAGATAACCTGTATTTGTCGTTCATTGGTGCATGGGGAAAATATTCGGATTTTCTTTAATTCTCCTTTAGCTACGTATAACTTAGATCATAGAGAATTTTTAAAAGCTGCAGGTGGGGCCCATTGACGGCCTAAGAGGGGGCGGTTTCAGTCACGCTTCAGAGCTTCCCTAAATTCCCCCTACCTAAATCAGCATCTGAGCTGAGATATTTTTTCATGTAGTTTGATTTTCAGGGTACCACAAGACATTAAAAAAGAGATTAAACCTAAAAATTTTCGAATCCATTTTTATAATCATTATTGTACAGTGGTCAGTGTATGTAAAGTGCGGATCCTAAAATATCATTTTCACTGTATATGCCAGAAATTTTTGATGTAGAATGATAAATAAACAGACGAATTTTTTTTTATTTTTGAAGAAAATGAAGAAAATTAGTTAAAAAGTATATGTTAAGAAACACATACATGTAATACTAATAGAACATAGTAAGAGATGCGAACGGGTTTTTTTTTCGCGCCTAAATCCAAATAGCTGTGAAATATATACCAAAATAGGTGAATATTTAGGACATTTCACGAACAGATCGTGCAGGTGTTTTATAACTAACAGGTAAGATGTTGTTGCAGAAAAAATATTCATTTCAACACAATTATTAAAACTGTATAACGTAGAATAGGTTTTGTCATTCAGTTTCTTCATATTGAACTGAATTCCACTATGATGCTTTCTTTATGCGAGTCATGTTTACTGTCGAATAATGATACTATTCTTTCATTTTCACTGTAGAGCGATTCATTAGTATTGTATATGCGGCGCATTTTCACTGTATGATATATTTATTTTTTTATCTATTACAGCGTATTTTTTTAAGCATGTAAAGCAAGACTTTAGTTAGCGTGCTTGCTTTTTTTTTTTTGTACAATCATTATGATAACACCCAATTTAATTCAAATATAATAATTATATAAATACAGGTTAAACTATGCCGATACATATTGTTTAAAGATGTCAATCTTATTTACAAAGTTTGTATAAACAATTGTACCAACTAAGCAATCGAGTCAACCAAAGTTTTGCTTTACATGCAGTAGGAAATTAGCTGTAAAGCCCTAATTTAGCCGACTTGCTCAAACAATAGATAAAGTAAGAGACGGATTTGATAAAATTTAACTTACGGAGGAAAGTTTGGTTTTAAAACACTCTATAAATAAATTCAATAGAAATAACATTTATTTCAAATGTATTCCATTTTTAAAATTTCTTATGAATCGTATAGGGATCTTTATCCTTGTTTTTTTTATCCATTTCCATATCCTTGTTTTTTTTTTTTATCCATTTCCATGACACTTCACCACTAATTACGTACATCTTGATAAAGATTGAATCGTTGGTTTTCCCGTTTAAAGGTTTTACACTGGGGCCCTTTATAACTTGCTGTTCGGTGTGAGCTAAGACTCCTTGTTGAAGACCGTATTTTGACGTATAAAGGTATACTTTTATAAATTGTGACTCGTTTTGAGAGTTGTCTCATTGTCACATATGACATCTTATCTATATGTGGCTCAACTCGAAACGAGACGGGATAAAAAGGGATAAAAAACACACTTTTTAAATATATTTATAATGGGCTTAGTATGAGTCAGAAAAGAGTAGAATAGTGGGTCGCGTTGGGGTATAAGCGTGACGCAGAATTGCCGATTTGTTCGTGACACGTGATAGTCAATTGATTGTGTCGTGAAAACGAGAAATAAAGTATAGCGGGACACGGAAAATTTAAAAAAATGAGAACTGCATAGTATAAGCGGGATACGGGAATCTGATAAAGCAGTAAGCGGGATCAGGGATCAGACCCCCACCCCCCCACCCTATGAGACCCCAGAATAAGATATTTTTTTTTATCTTCATCCTATTGTTACAGTCATGCCTTCTATAACAAATGTATCCCATGCATGCATTTTTATAGACAAAAGACCTTATGGATATTTGGGGTTCTTTGACATGCTGAATCTAACCTTGTATCCAGTTTGGGGATTTTTACCAAGTTACCGAAATAGCCCACATAAAGGTCCAAAGGGTCTAAGATCATCAAACATGAAATGTGCATTGTTTGACCTGTGTGGTAGTATCCACTCGCGGATCTAGAAATTTTTATAAGTAGGGGTCCAATGACTACCTAAGAGGGGGCCCGCTCCAGTGATTCCATATAAAAGTAACCAAATGTTTTCCCAAAAAGGGGGCAACCCCCTGTCCTCCTAAATCCTCCTCTGGTATCGAGCTGTTCATTACGGATAATTCTTTTTGTATCAAGGGTGCTCTACTTCACGTACCAATGCAAACAAAAAAGTTCAGCCACACCTTACATTTCATGTTTTAATGACTGTGGATAATTTATGTCACATACCGTTTCAGTTAAAATCATGCAAGCAACAATCGAGTCAAGAACATTTGTTCTACCAAAACTGTCTTTTTCAGAATATGGAAATTGAAGCAGTTGAGGGTACAACTGGGGAAAGTTAATCTTTTATAAGCTTTTTTGTCACCATTGCGTTTCAAGATGCATATTTCTCTGTTCGCAAGTGTATTTATTGCGTGGAAGATAACGTCCTCAAATGTACTCGTCTCTATTTTACACAGACTGCACTTAAACTCCGCAATATCAATCTTTGACTTCAAAAAAAATACAGAAATATCTTTTAATTTTTTTTTTAAATCAAGGAAAAACGTAATTTGAAGAATACAATATGACATTTTGAGAAGCGTTTTTGTTACAAGTTTGAAAAGCTATATATTTGATAAAGAATGAATGAGGAGTTTGTATTTCAATTTGAAAATACATTTATCATAAATTCTAAAGTCATCAACTAAGTTTTTTCATTTGTTTCAAGTGCATTTATCACATAATTCTACAATAAAAATTCCTCGCATCTTCGAAAATTCCACATCAGAAATGACTGCACTAACAGTGATAATTCATTGCATCTATAGTTAAAATGGATCGCTTTCAAAAGTCGATATGCTATATTATGTTGCTTTTATAACACTTATTTGAACTTTAATGCTATGTTTGTACATGTATAATAAAGACATATCACAATGAAAATATGTAAAAACTTTCCTTCAAATCAATTAATTTGGTATTTTCAAAACGTAAACAAATACAGTTTTCCCATGATCCTTTATTCTACAATAGACATACCCGCATATGACAGTGAAAATGAACTAGCTGGATTCGCACTTTATATACACTGGTGGTAAAGAAGCGGGAAATTTAAAATCTAATAATAAGTACAATTCATTTGTCTTGCATTTTGATCTTTAGTTGTCGATAATTATTGAGTCTGTGGTGAAGGTCGTAAAACATATGATGGGGAAGCCTTTATCTGCTGTTTCTAATTTTTATAGACAGTATTAAGTTTTATAATTATTACTGTGTCACCTCTTATACATCCTTTGATTTCAAATGTTCGGCCTTGAGCGTTCATGATGAAGGTAAATCCAGAAAAGAACGAATTAATTTTAAAACTTTTTGTTTTCATTTGACAGCACTGGGTCGATTCCTCTGCAAGTGGAGTATCAGTCCCCGATGGTATCATCAGCTCAGTAGTCAGTGCTTTAGTACTGACAGGATTATAAAAAACCTTAAATTATCCCTTTATAAATTTAGAAACTATAAAGAGACTTAAGTTGCAACTTCCTCAGACAAAATTTGTTTATGTTCTTTTGGTCGTATATACATGAAGCTCTTTGACTGTTTCGGTTCTTGAATATCTAGATGTATCATAAACATTCGGTTTTTAGCGTTCCTGATGAAGATAAATTCACAATTTAAGCGCTGCGGACGCATTAGTTTATAATGTGTTCTCCCCCCTCTTATTAGCTCACCGGGCTTATGCCATCACTTGGCGTCCGTCGTCGTCCGTCGTCTGTCGTCGTCGTCGTCGTCTGTCGTCGTAAACTATTTACAAAAATCTTTTCCTCTGGGCTAAATACCTTCAAACATTAACTTAACGTTCCTTGTGGTATCTAGTTTATTTATTATATTCGAAGTTTTGATCCATCGACAAACATGGCCGCCATGGCTAAAAATAGAACATAGGGGTCAAATGCAGTTTTTGGTTTATATCTAAAAAATGAAGCTTTTAGAGCAAATCTGACATGGGGGTAAGATTGTTCAATTGGTCAAAATCTATCGACCCTGAAATTATCAGACGAATCGAACAGCCCATTGTTGGGTTGCTGCCACCGAATTGGTAGTTTTAACAAAATTTTGCAGTTTTTTGTTATTATCTTGAATATTATTATAGATAGATATAAACTGTCAGCAGCATTAATGTTCAGCAAAGTAAGATCTACAAAAAAGTTACGATGACCAAAATTGTCAATTGACCCCTTAAGGAGTTATTGCCCTTTAAAGACAACTTTACACAATTTGATCATCAAGTTTGCTAACATTTAAAATTCTTCTCCTCTGAAATATAGGTGAGCGATTCAGGCTCTTGAGAGCCTCTTGTTTCAATTAAAGCGATAAATGTTTTGCATGAAATAAAAACATAAAACCTGTATGAATTCTTAATTTTGATCTGCATTATACCGGATTACACTAGTCAAGTAAATGATAGTACTTGCAACGAAATCTCAAAAAGAAATTAAGAAATAAACCTTTCTTAGAACGAATTGGAAATTAAAATGGATATATATAGATCTATATTCGATATAGGATGATCATATTAAACTGTTTTTTAGCAGGTCAGAGCTTAAAACAGTGTCAAGAACAATACCAATTCTCAAATACACTTCGCCTAAAAATAACATTGAAGCGTCACTTTTAGATTACAGAAAAGAACGAGTGTTAAATTCAACTTTTCGTAACATGTTTCCAGATAAAAATTGGCTGTCCATAATTCAAACGGACGTAATTTACAGACAATTAAATTGTGTTTTAAAGTCATACGAAACGAGTGAGTGGTAAAACATAATGTTTATCCAATTCTTGAATCAATGCATGTATATATCATAAACTTACGTAGCTGCTAACAATATTTATGTTACAACTAGTCTATAGCTACACGTTCAATAGTCAAAATCTACGTCGCACTACGTAGCTGCTACGATATTGAACGCAGCCCAGATAATTGTTTATTTTAATGACAGATCCATGCGTATTGCGATCACCGGATTTTTACGAGGAGGGTTACTCTCAGGTCACTATTCATACGGAAAATATTTCGGCGAATTGCTTCCTGGAAGCAATCAATTAAAAATAAATAAACTTCTTCTATATGTGGACAAATTAAAGAATTTTCCTCAGAAAAAAAGTATATGTACATAAGTTGTATAATGAAAACTATCCATTTAGTTATAAAAAACATATGCATCATTTTTTTTAATTTGAGGTTTCGTATGACTTTAACATGATACCTTTTGTGAAGACAATAATCAAATTCAGGTGATGAACGCTAGTTTGTAGATATTTAAAACGCAGTGTATATTACACGAAGAGTCGACTAATAAGTAATTGGAGCTTTTAATCAACAATATATTTTGCCTTGACGTAAGATTTTTTAACATATATTTACTTCACATTCATACGACTGTAAAACTATGTATGAGTGTGCTTAAAGTCCGAGTAGCTATATGTAGTTCCTTAGTCTCGTTTGATTACGTATTGATTAATTGTTATGTGTTTAACTCCAGAGGCACATATCATATGCATCGTTATATTGATAGTGTTCTTGTTTCGGGATTTGTTTATGAGATCCCCCACCCCACCCCTTTTCAAATCTAGGAAGTGAAATTTACGGACAAAACGTCTTCCATTTTCTTAGATTGAATGATATCTAATGTATATCTATCATATCCCTTTTTTTTTCTTGTTAAGAATTTCACAACAAAACCAATATGTATGACAAAAGACAAGATTTTTTTCAATAAATTAAACTTCCCTAACTTGACTCAATTCCATAACTAATTTTGCTATACCTGAGAAATGCAGATTATGCATATTTTTTCTTTTTTTTATGGCCTAAGTAAAGATAAGTTATAAAGTGATTTAAACATAGCACAATTATGTAACTATTTTAATATTAAGAATTGTTTTACATATTTTATGTAAATGTTCTGTTAATTTAAGGCTTTTTGTGGTTTATTTACCAATCATGGGGTTGTTAAAATCTTTTTTTTATGCTCACATGTCTAAAGACTAACACCTGGCTACTTTATTCTGATGAAAATTCTTTAAACCGATTGACAATTTTCTCTGGCTTTTACTTGATTTATAATGCAACTATAGTCACTATAATTCAATAATTAACGCCGAAGTCTTTTGGAAAGGTTAACTTTGATTAAAAGCTGATTATCTCCCTTGCATAAATACAGGTTAGAGTCAAACAGATAAATCTAGATTTGATTACTTTGGTTCAAATATTTTTATTTTCAAACTTTGAAATGTTACTAGGATAAAAGTTGCATCTGTTCCAGGCAATATTAACCTTATGTGTTCGATCTTTAGATCATATCTGTTAATATGTTAATCCAAATGTTTTATCAGCTTTTGTTCCGAAACGTTTAGTTCCTCCTGAAGATTATTCCTTAAAGATGTGATATTCCTAACAAGAACTGTATTATATATCTAAATTTCATTAACAGTCATTACGTTTTTTGATTGAGTTAAGCCTGCCAATTGATATTTTATCGTATGATTTTCTATGTTGTGATGTTATGCTATTGTTTCAGAAAAAGGGAGAAGGTTTGGGTCCATTTAAAACGTTTAATCCCGCTGCAAATGTTTGCACCTGTCCTAAGTCAGGAATCTGATGTACAGTGGTTGTCGTTTGTTTATGTAATTTATACGTGTTTCTCGTTTCTCGTTTTTTTATTTTATATAGATTAGACCGTTGGTTTTCCCGTTTGAATGGTTTTACACTAGTAATTTTGGGGCCCTTTAATTTATAGCTTGTTGTTCGGTGTGAGCCAAGGCTCCGTGTTGAAGGCCGTACATTGACCTATAATGGTTTACTTTTTTTTAAATTGTTATTTGGATGGATAGTTGTCTCATTGGCACTCACACCACATCTTCCTATATCTATTGAATAATATAATAGCTCGTAAAATCGACTTAATGCAAGAAATCAACTTCAATATCTTGTTATGTTAAGTTAATTCGACTGCTGGTTGACTACAAGTCCCCGGAGATATCACTAACCTTGTCCAGAAAACAGTGGGGGTTGTTTTTGGTACTGGAGCGCTAAGAATCTGATATTCAAGAATTTAGTTGAAAAAGATTTTTTTTATCAAATTCGGTGTAATTTGTTTTTTCCGTTTGCTTTATGTAAACTGAGGTTAATAGCTGTTATACTAACTTTGTTTCATTAATCTAGGTTGATTGCTGTTCTATTAACTTCAATATTTGTTTCGAGTTTCTCTGGGGAGAAACAAACTTTAGAAAATGATGCATCAGATCTTTATTACTGCTATGATAAGATCCACTCTTAAAATATCCGGTAATTCTACATTATTCAGTAAAACGCCTTTAATGCCACTGTTAGTGAAAGGAATCCTCTAAGGGTATCATTATATGATCGTTAGCAGTTCTAGTGTACTGGTATAATATTGATAATATCTAAAGATATATGGTCCAGTTCGTCCTTTATTGTTTCAATCAAGAAATAAAAATCAGAAAAAAACACATATATACAGAATCAAAATAAGATAATACTAGTAAACAAAATATCTTACTATTGGTTTTAATATTCTTCAATTGGTTAATTTCTGGAAACGTACGCTCGGCTGCCTTCGAAATGATTCAATTTGGGTGCCACTGCTTATAGCCTTATGGAGATAAAATACGTGTCTTTAGTACTTGATTATATAAGCTTCATACTTGATTAGTATTTATATTAATTTCACATACTGTACATGTAAGTTTATACCCGCTGAAAAAGTCAGGAATTTGATGTTCAATAGTTGTCGTTTGTTGATGTGAATCATAAGTGTTTCTCGTTTTTCGTTTTTTTGTGTAAATTAGACCTGTGGTTTTCCTGTTTGAATGGTTTTACAATAGTAAATTTTGGAGCCCTTTATAGCTTGCTGTTCGGTGTGAGCCAATGCTCTGTGTAGAAGACCGTACATTGACCCATAATGGTTTACTTTTATAAATTGTTGCTTGGATGAAGAGTTGACTCATTGGCACTCGTACCACATCTTCTATATCTATATTGACATATTCAAATCTGTATTCACCACAAACCCTATGAATATCTGTTGATAGTAAGACACAATAGCCCATACCGGTATTATAAATGTTTTTGTACAAAAATGCACCGAACAATGTTCTTTACCAACAGGATTTGTTTTAAAGGAAAGCCAAAGTTTTACTTAAAATAAAAATAAAAATACGAAGTTATGTGGTCTGTCACAGTGATTGTCAATGGGACAATACGAAGTTGTGTGGTGTGTCACAGTGATTGTCAATGAGACAATACGAAGTTGGGTGGTGTGTCAAAGTGATTGTCAATGAGGCAATACGAAGTTGTGTGGTGTGTCACAGTGATTGTCAATGAGACAATTCTCCACCAGATGCTAAATGGACGTAGAAATTTTAACAACTAAAAGTAAAAAAATGTTAATTTACAAAAAAGATTGAATTTGATTTAAGAACGTTTTGTCTCCAACTTTTTGAATTACTCATCATATGCAAAAATCTATCAACGTTATCAGCTTCATGCATTTATGTTGGACAGCCTGATTCCTCTTACTTTAGTAGTGAACCTTTCTCCGTTTGTTTTTAAAATCCTGACTATTTAGTCTTAGATGCATGATTTTTTGTTAGTTGTTATTGGCTTTGAACTAGCAAACTAGGTTAGAGGAAGGGTTTAGATCCCGTTAACATGTTGAAATCTGCCACATACTGTATGTATGTGTCTGTCCTAAGTCAGGAGCCTGCAATTCAGTGGTTGTCGTTTATTGCTGTGTTATATATGATTTTCGTTCATTTGTTTGTATATCAATTAGGTTGTTAGTTTTCTCGTTTGAATTGTTTAACCATTTTGATATTGGTACCTTTAACAGCAAAAATCACAACTGTCTTTTTAAGCTAAATATAAAAAAAGTATTTACAAAAAATGAACGAAAAACAAATATGTAACACATAAACAAACGACAACCACTGAACTGCAGGCTCCTGATTTGGGACAGGAACATGAATATAGAATGTGGCGGGGTTAAACAAGTACATATCTGAGAGTACTCGCAGTTACTGATAGCTAGTTCAAAGCCACTTTCAACTAATAAAATAAATCATGCATCTAAGACTAAAAGTTTACTAGAAAACAGTTTGATTGTGTTGGTTTGGATTTTTGCAAGAGATTTATGCATTTTTATTTAAAATAGTTTGATCGAGCACTTTAAGTTGATTATTTTTTGTCTAGAAACAAGTAATATTCGCATTGAAATTGTTATCAAATGTGTATCGGGTTGTTGTCTCTTTGACACATTCCCCATTTCCATTCTCAATTTTATATTGATACATTTGGATTTGACGGGTTTCAAGCACCGC
The DNA here is from genome assembly GCF_963676685.1 of Mytilus edulis. Lineage (NCBI taxonomy): Eukaryota > Metazoa > Mollusca > Bivalvia > Mytilida > Mytilidae > Mytilus > Mytilus edulis. The sequence goes on from NC_092352.1 coordinate 76,096,426, forward strand.
CGAGGAGATTTAGTTTTTAATTTGCGTGAGAGTATCCAATTAACTGGTCAATCTAAATGGTCAACGTTACATATGACGTGGCTCTGTTAAATTTTGTATCACTTTATTACATACTTGTTTGTATTTACTGTATTTAAGATTATAACACAATCTTGACTGCTGTAACCCAAATTTTCACATTTTCACCTATTGTGTCTGTTTGTTTTGTTCACAAATCGTTGTCAATATAATGGAATTTTATGCGACAGTTATACAAGTGAGAGGTTTAGCTAGCTATAAAACCAGGTTTAATCCACCATTTTGTACATAAGAAAATGCCTGTGTCCAAAGTCAGGAATATGACAGTTGTTATCCATTCGTTTGATGTGTTTGATGTGTTTGAGCTTTTGATTTTGACATTTGATTAGGTACTTTCCGTTTTGAATTTTCCTCGAAATTCGTAATTTTTGTGATTTAACTTTTCTCCACTGCTGTTGTTTACAATTGTTAGTCACCAAGACAACAATAACAAGGGAGTCAGTGTTTTGTACAATTGTATATTTTTTATATATATAGATCTAGCTAAAGTTAAAGTTAATTCTCCCGATTCACAAATGTTCTTTAATCGTTTTGTTATTTTATTGTTGCTCAGCTTTCCAAATATTCGCATTCCTGCACTAATGATGTAGTAACATTTTTGGATTGTTTATAAGACCATCAAGTTAACATCGATGACATGTTTATTTTGATATTTAAGAATTTCAAACAACGAAAAAGTTAGATTTGCAAAATCATGAGGTTCAGTCTCCTCCGCAAGCAATTTATAGTTCCGGTTTTAATTCTTTCAATTACGGGAATTTGTTTATTGCTGTACGTTACCATTGACTAGTTCATACTGCGGTGCGAATTAAACTTTAAATGCTATTGCAATCGCCATGGTTCTTAATTTTGACTTTGATAAAATTGTTATTACTAATCTGAATTATTCAAAGAGAGATAAGTCATATCTTATGATAAAAAAAATCTTCCTAAACCGTTATGGAAATATTATAAATTCTGTAGAAGAAAGCGAATCGAGCCGGTTCGAAATGTTCTTATATTGTGCTGGAAGTACCAATATATCTATTTTATATTTTATTGGAAATCTTACCACTTATACTTAGTTTAAATTGGCTACTCTGGTTTTCGTTAATTCGTCAAGCCGAAGTTTATTATTGAGCTTTTGTTTATCCCTGAGCGTCCGTCGTTCGTAACCTTTTTAAAGGGGGTTCTCCAATTCACTAAAACAATTAAAACCGAACTTGACACGATAATGGATTGGGTCTTTTGGTATCAAGGTTAATAAAAATTACAACACAAAGTTTAAACACTAAATTTGCTCCGACTTAGTGACTTATAAGTTATACTGCATGTAGGAAAAGACATGGCGTATCAATGCAATTCATAACCCAAAATGAAGAGAAAAAAACACATGAAAAAAAGTAACTGATCAGAGCTTTTATTGCTGCTCTTCATCTCGAAGCAATTTTGAGGTTTCTTTATTCCAACATTAGCCAATGATAAATTTAATGCTTGTATTCAAAATTCAGTCACGCCATCATGTTCATGGAATTGATCTGGGACGTCATTGATTTTTAAAGATATTTAATCATTTAATCATTGACATATCTTGTATATTTGGATACCGTCCCTCGGTTTAAAGAAATCCGATTATCCCTACGAACAAAAGACAAAAATGTAACATATATCCTAGCGTCTATTGTAATATTTTAAAACACTATTCATTGATACGATTAAAAGGCGTAAATATTTCCGCTTAAAAATCTGTGTTTTACACATTTTACTATTTATACATGACTATAAATTCAATTTGAGTTAGAATGTCATTCAAACTGTCGTGACAGACTACATGTGACATAACTATATATAATAACCACCGCACATATTTATAATGTAATAGTACAGTGAAGTGAGAGAATAATGTACCAATCTACACACTGTCATACAGAAATTAACAAATAGCAGGGGCGGAACAAGACATTTTCAAAAGGGGGTGCCCAACTCAGGATAAAAAGAGGGAATCTAACTATATGTCCCTTTCAAATGCATTAATCGTCCAATAAAAGGGGGTTTCAATCCCAGGTCCCCCCTGAATCCTCCAATCAATATTACGTTTAAATAGTTAGGTCTCCGTATGACCTTTTCGCTGATAAATTTAGTGATCACATTGAATTCCCTGAAAAAAATGTAATTATTTTATCAAAAGTGAAGATTTGCATTACTGTATATGACATGAGCAAAAAATGTTAAAATAAGACATAGTTTTCAGTGTATATAAAGTGCGAATCCAGCTAGTTCATTTTTACTGTTATATGCGGGTATGTCTATTGTAGAATAAAGGATCATGGGAAAACTGTATTTGTTTACGTTTTGAAAATATCAAGTTAAAGGATTTTAAGTTAAGTTTTAACATATTTTCATTGTGATATGTCTTTATAATATACAAACATAGCATTAAACTTCAAATAAGTGTTATAAAAGCATCATTATATATATAGCATATCGATTATTGAAAGCGATCCATTTTAACTATAGATGCGATGAATTATCACTGTTAGTGCAGTCATTATTAATGTAGAATTTTCAAAGATGCGAGGAATTTTTATTGTAGAATTATGTGATAAATGCACTTGCAACAAATGAAAAAAAACTTAGTTGATGACTGTAGGATTTATGATACATGTATTTTCCAATTGAAATACAAACTCCTCATTCATTCTTCATCAAATATATAGCTTTTCAAACTTGTAACAAAAGCGATTCTCAAAATGTCATATTGTATTCTTCAGATTACGTTTCTCCTTGATTTTAACTTATATAGTGAATCACTGGAGCGTGACAGCAGCGGGCCCTCTTAAGCAGTCAATGGGCCCCTACTTATGAAAAATTCTAGATCCGCGAATGGATACTACCACAGAGGTAAAACCATGCACATTTGGGTTATTGTACACGAAATGCATGCTACAATTCATTTTTGTTGATTTTAGACCCTTTGGAACTCTATGTTGGCTATTTCAGCAACTAGGCAAAAAATCCCCAAACTTGATACATGGTCAGATTCAGCATGTCAACGAATTCCAAATATCTATATTAAAGGACTATAAATTTGGACCCCACAAAATTGAAAAAGGGACCACAAATATGAAAAAATGCATGCATCGGATACTTTTGTTATTGAAGGCATGACTGTAACAATAGGATGAATATACAAAAATATCTTTTTCTGGGGTCTCATTGGGGGGGGGTTCTGATCCCGGATCCCGCTTACTGTTTTGGCAGATTCCCGTATTCCGCTTATTGTTTTGTCAGATTCCCGTATCCCGCTTATACTATGCAGTTCTAATTTTTTGTAATTATCCGTGTCCCGCTAGACTTCATTTCCCGTTTTTCTCTACACAATCATTTGACTTTTACCTGCCACGCTTGCAAAAAATCGGCAATCCGGCGTGACGCTTATACCCAAATGCGACCCACTGTTTTACTCTATTTTGACTCATATAAAGCCCATTATAAATATATTAAAAAAGTAGCGTAGATTTTTTCATCCCTTTTTATCCCGTCTCGTTTCGTTTTTAAGCCATATAGATGTCGTATGTGACAATGAGACAACTCTCCATCCGAGTCACAATTTATAAAAGTAGACCATTATACGTCAAAATACGGTCTTCAACATGGAGTCTTGGCTCACACCGAACAGCAAGTTATAAAGGGCTCCAGTGTAAAACCTTTTAAACGGGAAAACAAAGGTGCAATCTATATCAAGATATACGTAATTAGTGGTGAAGTGTCATGGAAATGGATAAAAAAAAAAAAATAAGGATAAAGATCTCTATACGCTTTATAAGAAACTAAATGGAATACATTTGAAATAAATGTTATTTCTATTGAATTTAGTAGAGTGTTTTAAAACCAAACTTTTATCCGTAAGTTAAATTTTATCAAATATTTCTCTTACTTTATCTATTATTTGAGCAAGTCGGCTAAATTAAGGCTTTACAGCTAATTTCCTAATGCATGTAAAGCAAAACTTTGGTTGGCTTGCTTGCTTTGTTTGTATAATTGTTTATACAAACTTTGTAAATAAGATTGACATTTTAAAACAATATGAATAGGCATAGTTTAACCTGTATTTTTAATATTTGAATTAAATTGGGTGTTATCATAATGATTATCCAATAAAAAAAGCAAGCAAATCAACTAAAGTCTTGCTCTACATGCTTAAAGAAATGAGCTGTAATAGATAAAAAAAAAAAAAATAATTATACAGTGAAAATGCACCGCATATACAATACTAATGATTCGCTCCACAGTTAAAATGAAAGAATAGTATCATTATTCGACAGTAAACATGACTAGCATTACGAAATCATCATAGTGGAATTTAGTTAAATATGAAGAAACTGAATGACAAAACATATTCTACGTTATACAACTTTAATAATTGTATTAAAATGAATATTTTTTACTGCAACAACATCTCACCTGTTAGTTATAAAGCACCTACACGATCTGTTCGTGAAATGTCCTAAAAATTCACCTATTTTGGTATATATTTCACAGTTGGATGGCTTTAGGCGCGATAAATCCCGCTCGCATCTCTTACTTTGTTTTATTAGTATTATGTATTTCTGAACATGTACATTTTAACTATTTTTCTTCATTTTCTTCAAAAATTAAAAAAAGTTCGTCTGTTTATTTATCATTCTACATTAGACATTTATGGCATATACAGTAAAAATGATATTTTAGGATCCGCACTTTACATACACTGGTTTTGCTAATTATTTAATAGTTTAGATTTTTTTAAACGCGTACTGATTCCGAACTGTACAGATATATAAAAAATAATCTAATTTATAATAAATTTAAAAGATAAAAGACAGAACAAGGCATGAGAGTACCAGCTGCCAACACGCGATAACAAGAGTAACACTAAATTTTGATATCTCAAATATCGTTATATCATAGATTTCAATCCTATTACATGTAAGACTCTTAAGAACTTACTTGAACATAATTCATTATCAGTGAGTAAATGCAATTTAAAAGTCAAAATTAGATAAACGTAAACGAAAAGACCACATGTACTTCTTTTGTTTAAACTTTTCGCTTTTTATCATCTCCCCTTTTCCTGAAGGGAATATTTATCCAAGAATTATGGATTCAGTATCTAAAAAATATATTTTATTCAACTTGACAGTTTAATCCACCACAGCAGTATAAGATAGCCAATGGTAAAATGCAAATGTATTAGTGGCTTGATTCAGATTGTAGCTTGCTTAATGTCCAGTGGCAAATATTTAAACATATTCTTGACGATTTGGAGGGTTGGACTGTATTTCTTTAATCAAAACAGGTTTATCACAGAAAAGGTCTTAAACCTTGGGTTTATAAATATTAATCGCACGAGCATAAAAATCCGAGCCAAATTTGACAATTTATTCTACTTTTTTTCACGAAAGTCTGCTTTGAAACTTTAAGTTGATAACCGTATATTTCATTTATAAACAACACTAACAACATCAAATCAGATTTTAAAAAGCCAAACATACAGACGGATACATTAATAATATGTTGTTCCTGTTGGGAATCTGCATTCTGTAACATGGAAAGAGAAACATAATATGAGAAGAACACCATTTATTATTTTGTTCTTCATTTTCATGCTGTTCAATGTGTCCTTTAACAATTTAAAACACATCGTCCACTGGAGATACACATAGACCTACGACTTCCTTCAACAAAAATAAACTATTTTCTTAAATGTATTGAGGAAGCTTTTGGCAGTTAAGCCCTGTTTAATTGTTTTGATGTCAGTCAGTATAACGTATGACTGTGCATACGATGAACGCCTGTTTTGATTCAAACTTAAACTAAAATTTTATGTAATAGCTCGTAAATATCAATGAAATTGATTTTTAATAAATTATGAAACACATTCCTATCGCACTATAGCACAGGTAGATAATTACTTTAATCATAATTCAACGCTTTCTGTCTCTTTTACCTTTTGAGAAAGTCCCTTGATTGCTTTTAACACAGGTATTAATAGGTAAACCGGTTGACAGTATAGGTTTTCTTTACTCATTATTTAGAAATGGCCGCTCCCAGTACGAGCTGAGACTTGTGGTCATATTTTTCGAAATTTTTCGTTTTCTTCCATAATTTGTCAACAGGAATTATTGTAACGTTTCAAAAATGGGTAAACATATGTGTGCTATAGCGGTGTCTGTTTTCTTCATGATTTCAGCTTTAGCTTTGACTTTGATTAGCATATATTTTGATTATTGGTATGAAGTTGATGCTGTAAATAATAGCAATACAACGATTAAAAATACATTTTCTTACCGATATGGAATGTGGAGAAAGTGTTACCTTTATGAAGTACCGTCGGGTATGTATACAAATATTTAGGATCAATTTATGTTTAAAAAAATGATAATTTTTATCATTTAGATATTTTACCTTTTCAGTGGCAGAGACAGTCATTTATAAAAGGGGGTTCCCAACCAAGGATAAAAGGGGGAGGGGTTCCATCTATATGTCCACATTCAAATGCGTTGATCGGCAAAACAAGGGGAGTTTGAACCACCCTTCCCCCCTTTTTTTTATTCGCAATGCACTGCTTTACATACTTATACTGAGATGTATACAAATATTTGTACGTGATAAATGGCTGAAAATTGAAAAATAAATTAAGCAAGTATAAGTAAAGTAAAGTTATAATATGAATTGAACACGAGTACTGTGTCCTTATTTCTAACTAATTCTTTCAGAAAGGTTCTACTTCATTTACGTGGGATGTGAATAATAGAATGTTAAGGATAAATGTTTCATTTTCACATTTACAGCGATTATGATAATTTGATTTCAAATTGAAGATTCAATTTCTTAGACCCTTATAATTCCCAATAAATTTTTAAACATCATTTTAAAGGAATGTTTTTGATCGTCTGTATTCTCAAAATATTTCATTTTTATTTCCACAAAAAGGAAATTCAATTCTTACTGTCAACTATTAATACTAAATTTCATATACTAGACACACCCATTTTGGGAAGTTTGTTCAACTTTAAATAAGTGTCAACATTGGTATTAACGAATATTGAAAGAAAAAATAACAATCTCTTCAACAGTGCTGAAAGATGATATATAGTACGTGAAAGTTAAAACCAAGGATTTGTATAGTATCCCTTCAGTATACAAATTCTTGATCAGACCGACATTGCACAAATGCCCCCACACCCAAACCCAATTTAGATTGTATCGACTCAGTTTGAGTGTTATGTTTACGAGATTTCTTACTAACAAAGTTAACAATATATAGTTTTGTCAGATTTCTTTTGTTGTATACAATACCATGTATACGTGTAATTTTCAAACCAGTGTAATTATGGGTTATTGTGGAGGAGAATGATTAATTACCGGTAGTTTGATTTTACAGGTAAAAACAGTTGACAGAAAAAAACGTATTCTTTAATAAATTTGTGGTTAGACATAAGTATAATATGCATTAATTTGCAGTTGGAACAGACAAGTGCACTTTATTAAACATGTTATTTATAAAGTCATTAATGACAAACTGTTCTATTTCCTACTTTTTATACATGTATTTGTAAATATACGTATGTTGTTATACATGCATTGTTTTACATTTACGTATGTTGTTTTACGTACTATGTACTTGTACCGGCCTTGAACATCTATAAACTTTTCCCTATATGCTGAAAGAATTCAAAACAAAACACCATAAAAGTTTGCTCGTTGTAATAGAATGAAAAGGGGCGACTGGGTATTTGAGGAGGTACAAAATAGAAATAATGCTTTGTAAATATGTGTTCGATGCTCAAATTCAAATTTGAAAGTCAAGAGTGTGTAAATATTTAATTATTACGGTACAAATAGAACTTTTCACAATGAATGAAAGAGGGGCGAAGGATACCAGAGGGACATTCTAAATCATAAATCGAAAATAAACTGACAATGGTTGAACGCTAAAAAAGAAAAAAAGACAAACAGACAAATAATAGAAAACAAGGCACAACATAGAAAACTAAAGACTAAGCAACATAAACCCACCAAAAGTACATTTAAGCTTATGTGTAAAACTAAACATATGATGTGATCATGAAACCAAACATAATAATGACTATCAACGCAAAATCAAATGTCACGGTGCGAAATGAATATATGCGGACACGTGTACTTTAATAAGGAAAATGATAGAATCGGTAGTCGCAATAAGGGAAGCATTTGTACATTGAATGAAGACACATCAGGAGCCTCTGGCATTTTTTAGTCCTGTATGATTTTTAATTTTAGTTTCTTGTGTATAATTCGGAGTTAAGTATGCCATCTATTATTACTGAACTAGTATACATTTTTGTTTAGAGGCCAGCTGAAGCACGCCTCCGGGTGCAAGAGTTTCTCGCTGCACTGAAGACCCATTGGTGACCTTCGGCTGTTGCCTGTTCTATGGTCGGGTTGTTGTCTCTTTGACACATTCCCCATTTCCATTCTCAATTTTATTTTTACAGTATAAAGACCAATACCCACAAAACAAACAAAACGTGTAAGGAAAAAGTGTCGTGGTTTGGGGGGGGGGGGTGGGGGGCTGGGGGGCTGGCAGACAAGCATTAGTCCACAAATTAAATATATCGAATAACACACAACCTAATACATATTAAATTAAGAATATCATATTGCTTTTGACCAATGTGTTACACTACTTATATTTTTCAGCGGAAGAAAGAGTGAGATATGAGAAGTGTGTCTATACATACGAAGATTTGATTCCAAGGAAAGACCCAGACGATTCCGATGGTATTAGATACCTTCGTAAGTATCTGCAATAGTCATAGTACATTTGTTTCTTTTGAAGCCGTTTGGTCCTTACTAATATTATGGTGTTTAAATGAATTATTTTAAACATACAATATAACTTACCCATGTAGTTTGGTGATTTTTTTTTTACAATGACTGGAAAATAGGAAAGAGATCAACAGAAAACACATTTAAATTAATAAAACTGTCGATAAAATAGTAAAAAAAAGTCTACTTCAGTGACAGTAATTGTTTACTTTTCACTATTATAGAAGCCGGGGGATGTTAGAAAAAAAGCCTTTGTTTGCTTGTCACTTTCAGTAGTTTCCCTTCCCCACTTTTTCAGTGCACCGCTGCGCCACTGCTTCTAAAAGTCGCGTGGCAAAAAAAATCACGTTCTTATTCATACTTTATAGACACAATAATTAGGAAGATGATTACTGGCAAAAAAATAAAACTGGCTGTCTGTCTGCATTTAAACGATCCTTGTCATACAAAGGATGAATCATTCGAAAAATGAATTCAGAAATTTCAGGTCAAACATTGAACAGTCAATCATGAATGTTATAAAACATACATTTTGTGGCCCTTTATATCTTGTTGTTCTGTGTGCGCCAAGTCTCCATGTTGAAGGCCGTACCTTGACCTATAATGGTTTACTTTTATAAATTGTTATTTGGATGGAGAGTTGTCTCATTGGCACTCATACCACTGACATCTTCCTATAATATCTAATCGTGTTTCATTTCAGATTTAGAGAGATCATGGGTAGGATTGTTAATAACATGTGGAGCGATACAGATATTTGCAGTCTTAACAATGATTTGTGGATTGTGGCCATGTAGAAAGAATCCAAAGCGATCATCTATTTACTTAGCCAGTGCTATTCTGTTCTTATTTGCAGGTAATTAAAATTATTCCATATTGATAGAACTTATATTAAGTATGTTTTTCTATATGAATGGGATTTTGAATAAATAAGCATATTTACCTACGGAAGAGTATTGCCACCGGAAAACGTCTCGTGCTTTTACGTGTATAATTATATTAAAATCGTTTTATGTTCACATGGTTTTGTTTAAAAAAAAATGTCATTACATACAACCCTCTCTGTCCTATAAATCTCTCGGAATATGGAATAAAACAAATATACTGTCTTTTGTTTCGGTAAATATGCAAAACTCAATAAAACCACATATTTACCTAACCAAGACAGTATTTGTATATTATCATATATTAGAACGGTTATATTAGAACATAGTATACAGTTAATAACAGATACATAGATATACATGTGTGAATCGTGTATGTTACGCGGCAATAATACTTTAAAAATTGACATTGAAGAACTTAAGAAGCAAACAGAGATTTTGACATTAATTATTTGGATTAAAAAGAAGTACTTATCAATTTATATATATGTGAAGTGTTGTTAACGCCCTTCTCCCTTTTTGGATCATCTTCTTTTAAACATTTATTGTAGATATAGAACCACGCTTTCAGTCTCACACATTAAATCATTTCAACAACTTGAGGTGTCCTTAGTTACTGCTCTTTCATACATATAACTTGGTCTCGTTTTCCTTTGGCAATCTTTATCAATTTAACTATGCTAAATATTGATATCTATAGATGCTTATTGGAATTTTGATTATCAGATTGTTGCCTCATCGACTACATCTTTTTACATTTCAATCCAAAATGCCTTCATAAAAAGAGCTTAAAAAAATTCTTAAAAAATAAATTCAGTGCTTGAAAAAAACATACATAAGTGTACATATATACATGTATAAGGTATGGTAAGATTGTCATTTTTGATGTATGTATTTGATTTTTATTTATTTATTTCAGCAATGGCAGGTGTAGCAAGTAACGTATGTTTCATGGCATTACGAGATTTAGACGAGAATAAAAACTATATTTATCCTGCAAAAACAGAGATAAAATATGACTGGACATTCATGACGTCATGGGTTGGAACTGGACTGTGCTTTATCTTAGCCTTTATGTATATATGTCTATTATGTGTGGACTATGATGATGTCAATGAAACTGGAAAATATTCAACATTCTCAGAATAGATCTCGCCTACGTTCGGCAAAGTATAACCAGTACTTATAATACTCTATGTGGATATAGGGAGAGTGACTGTTCATGTCCACAGACTATTTGCTTACTTAAATGTGAATCTCGATAATTGTTGTTGTCAAATTGCATTCATTTTTAAATCACATTGTATCAATGGTAAAATAATTTTAACCTGTAATTTTACCTTTTAAAATTTACGTTTAGGTATGGGTGCAATTTGCATCACTGTCATATGTAGTAAAATTTATGTTTTAAAATTGTTTTTTAACCTGAGCTCATAAAATATAAGCGGTGTAGGGTGTCAACGAAATACATGTATTGTATTACAGAAGAAGTGATTCATTAACAATTTTGTAACTGTTACAGACCGACAACGCGTATGGTAAATTTATAAGATCACTAGGATATGACGTCACAACTGCCAAAGATTCCGAGCAGCCGGGCAACCAACAATGGATATACAAATATTCATATCATAACATGCATTATCATTTCACAGGAGTTTATTACTTGACCAAAGACTAATTTAACAGTATTATCTTACATTTTATACCTTGTAGACTTTTAAAACGAAAACGTTATTTGAAAAGCTTATAAACTAAAGCATTGAGAATGTCGCAGTGACCTTTAAATGTCACCTGTGACTTTTTTGTACATGTATGAACTACCATATACGGTGGACCATCGCTTTAATGCTTTAATCTTCGGACGGGGGCATAGGTAATAGAAAATACTTTTAAGATTTGAATGATAATAGATTATATACAATTGCCTACAACCTGATTTACAATATATATTACACTCATATTTTATAAAAAGTGCGATAGATTTGTTAAGTGTATTTATTACATTATTTGTACTTATATATACAGTGGCAATGAAAAACAAGTTAGGCAGTGGAAAAAACAGGGTAGGGTGGGGAGACAACTGGGATAGAAGTGTTCGAAGACATGCGATTGAACAATTATCTATTCAATCGCTCGTTGAGTCCACCCATAATTTAAGAATATAGTCAATAGTATTTTATAAAACATGCATGACAGTTCAAAGATAAACCGTATTGATAGAAAACAACAGTCTTGAAATCCATTGATGTTGCTAATTCAAAGATGTATTTTATTTTATTTTTAAGTTGTACGAAGCAATATACATACATATACATGTGAAAATGTTTGATTTTTTTTTTATCATCATATATGCACTAATTTAACTTTATATATATTTTCATTAAAAGTATAATAAATAAAAGTGTAAATCTTATATGCAGACATTTTATTTTAAATTTTATTCTAGCCCGTAGCTAAGTTGGCATGTCTCGAATAAATTAAACTTTTAAATTACATAAACGAATTTTACCTGATGACTTTCGATTGACAACTTCAGACGAGAATCTTTTAACATGTTTAAGGCGATATTTGTTTTTGATAAGCTATTAAAGTTGTCATCTCTTTAATTTTGGATTTTAAATGAGAAAATGAAGTTCAATTAGCGTGACTCAGTGACCGTACATATAATTGGTATAAAATTCCAAGTTCCGATTTGGTCATTTAATACTGCGGTCTTATTGTCGCATTAATGGGGGTACGGCTTAAATGCTCGGCCGTTATCTCTATAGTTTGTAAAATGGACCTTTTATAAAAAAATCTTAAGCTAATACAATTCGTACATTGCTAATCCTACGGCTGGGTTAAGTGTTTATTTTAAATGTATGTATATATGAACAAGTTATATCATATATCTAGTTAGTAGAAAGAAACTTTTAACACAAATACTACCATAGTTACTTCTCGATTGGTCATATGTATCATAAACCAAAAGTTTACACCTAAAGTGGTATATGGTAGAGTTTAATTATATTTTACGTCATAAACAAGAGGGTCTCGATGGGGTGGGGTTTACAGAATATTGAAAATAAAAAATAAGCAAAAAAATAAATAAAGGGCAAAACATGATGAGTAGAGAAATACAGACAAAAAAAAAAGAGAACACTGGGGTGCTAAAATATAAAGAATAAAGAATATAGGGCAACACAAATAAAATATAGAAATTAATGAGAACCGTGGTGTAGCGGTTAGCGCATTGGGATACTAACACAAAGGTTCCTGGTTCGATCCCCGTTGTGCGGTGAAAATTTCTTGGACTGCATTTTCGGCTCTCCCTCGACATCATTTGCGAGTATGGTCTTGAGAAACGATGATAGTCCGTCGGAAGGGAACGATAAATGGCTGATCCGTGTTAAGAGAGAGACAGATCTCTTGCATGTAAAAGACACCCTTGTAGATTTCGAAAAAGAGCAGGCTAATGCCGCTACAAGGCAGCACTCGCACCCGCAAAGTGGAAAGGGATTAGTATTAGTTGCAATAACTAGTTTCCCAATCCACTATAAATAAATGTGTTTAAACTCATTAAACAGAGAAGTAACAGCACAACATGTGAACAAACTGGAAAAAAACTGCTTGAAATAGCTTGGCTCAACAGGTGGGCACGAAGCACAAAAACAACTAAAAAGTGATAGATCCGATTAATTGTAGTTGATGAAAGTTGGTATGATTGCCGATTAATGAGACAGCTATATGCATTGGTAGTCCAGATATGAGGCCGATTTTTAAAACTGTTTCTGTGGCTTCCTTTATTTTAAGTTTGATAAGATGGATGCATTTAACATATAGACACCAAACTTTTGAAAGATTTAGTCGAATGAACAGCTTTATATAGCAAAATTGAAAGTTAAAATATAGTGCTAGATTTTTCACAATTTATTGAAAGCTCCTGCATAAAGAAACAACTCGCCAAGAGCATCACGACTGGTTCCCATAGGAATGTATATTGGTTTTTTTAATAGTCATCCAAACATAACAAAATTAATATGCTGTCAATAACATATCAAGTATCTTGATGATTTCAGTTTTTAAATGTTTATTTCTTCACTGTGTTTCACGAGTTCTAGTGAATGTATTTTTATTTAATTAATATTTTTGTTTACATAGTAACAAGACGACGGCTTTTACAATCCTTAATTTAGAAATGTCTAGTACAAATGCTTGCATTTAATCACCATGGTAACACACGACGACCGTTTGGTGTCACTGTTTTACCTGACGTGTTTAATATTCTTCTGGATATCCCTATATACATGAAACATGAAACATGAAAACTTAATTAAACGCCTATTTCAACATATACAATATGTATTCAATGGCGTTGTACATAAATGACATATAAAATACACAAATACTATACAAAAATACAATATGTACGTATGTACTATACCAAAAATTGAAAATGTACACTGTGATACACAAGAAAAAAGTCAGAAAAGTTCAAAATAATTTCGAAATACAATGTTTTCAACCGACATTTAAAAGTATCCAAAGATTCAGAGTTTCTTACATTTGTACCTTGTTCATTCCACAATTTTGGCCCAATAGTACTAAAGCTTCTATCTGAAAGAGTTTTCTTTTTGTTATATGGGACTGCATAACAACCAATAGATGACTCTGACGACCTTAATGAACGTTTCGACACTTGAGGATTTAACAAATTGATCAAATATGACGGTGCATTACCTACATGGCAGTTGTACATATATTTTGATATTTTGAATGTAATTCTGGCTTTGATCGGAAGCCAGTGTAAGTCAAACAATGCCTGCTTGGCACTATCATACTTAGAACGGTTTAACACAAGTTTGGCACACATATTCTGTATACGTTGCAATTTATATAAATCAGTTTGTGAAATTCCAAAAAGTAAAACATTGCAATAATCTAAATGTGATATAACCAAAGATAGGACCAAAGTTTCAGTTGCTTCTTTCGATAGATAGGATCTTATGCACTTTATTTTGTAGTAGTTCATCATTGCTGTTTTACATTTTTTAGTAATATGGTCTTTGAAGTTTAGAGTCTCATCCAGAAAAGCTCCTAAGTACCGTATACATGTTTTTGATTTTATAACATCTCCACAAATGATTATTTCTTTTGTCTGACATTTTGAGAGTTGGTGTCGACTGCCAAAGAGAATAAACTCTGTTTTCGTATTGTTCATTTTTAGTTTGTTACTGTTCATCCAGGTGTTTATATGAACAGCGCAGTCCTGTAAGTCACGAATTGCATCCATCTCATTCGTTAATGTTGGCACGAAACGTTTATTAGCAGTATGGTCGTCGGCAAATCCGTACACAGTAATAGATGGTGGAATAATGTCGAATAGAGTTCCGGCGTAGACTAAATAAAGCCAGGGACCTAAGCAACTTCCCTGTGGTACGCTACACTCCAGTTGTCGCTCTGATGATGTTGTAGAGCTGACATTTACACGACAGCTTCGAGGTCTCAAATAGGAATCGATCCATTTAAGTGCGGTTCCATTACACCGTACTGATATTCGAGTACTTTTATCAAAATACTATGAATGCTGCATTTAAATCAACGGCGATCATAGCGGTGACTTCTTGATGCTCCATCCCATCGAGTATGTCATTAACGAGTCGTAGAAGGGCCGATTCGCACGAATGGAATTGACGATACGCAGATTGGTTTGTAGGAAGGAGATCATGATCTTTCACGTGTTCATTCAGTCTATATAGCGCACATTTTTCAATTAATTTAGACAGGTAAGACAAGTTCCTTACTGGTCTATAATTTGAGTAAATTAGTTCAAGACCAGCCTTTTTCAGCAGAGGCCTGACTACCGCTTGCTTCCATCTTAATGGGAAGACGCCTTTACTAAAAGACAAGTTAACTAACTTTGTGATAACAGGCAACAATTCACTAAGGAACGATTTAAGTACTTTCGTAGGCAAAATGTCAAGTTCGCATGATTTACATTGCAATTTATTTATGATGGTCTTAACTTCGTCTTCTGAAAGATTTTTAAATGATGTAAATATACAGAAGCTATCGTATATAAATGTTATCTTTTCTTTCTAGAGGGGTGTCAAATATTAATTTACCTTTATATAAAACACAAAACGTAATTGCTCCCTGTAGGGTTGATGACATGATGGTAATCTTAAGATGAAAAAAAAAAACAATTGAAAAATAAAATGAAAAATGTTGATTACAAACATGCGTAATGAAACACACAGACAGTTAATGTCTACTTTCCGCAGGGCTTTGATTATTCATCAAATGTAGCAACAAATAAACTACAAAGAAACAAGCTGAATTTTTCTTTTTCATTTTATCTTATGTTTTTGAATACATGTGTGACTGGATTACATCCCTTAGTACGTGTAGTAGATACCAGTAGCCAGCCGTAAGTAGATGAGCTAGGGAAGCTTCTTCATCTTTATCGGTTGACGCACTGACTTGTAACACAGAGGGCCTGGGTTCGAGTCCCGAAGTTAACAATGATGATTTTGTATGTTTTATCATGCTCTCCGGTTAAATCTGTATTGTTTTAAAATACTATAAGTAGATTTTATTTTTGGGACATAGAATTGGTTCCCAAATAAGTCTTCATTAGCAATCACTCACTATGTTACCGATTATTATCACTTAACTCACGAATTCTTCCAAACCATAGAAGTTTTGTTTTACAATTGAATGAATTATTAGTTGGTGTTTACTTAATGTCCAGTTGCAAATTTATCATGCAAGTTCAGGACGAATTAACCATAATTGCAAAATGTATTTCCTTTTCCACAGGACGTCCTGGATAAAGGTTATGGACAATTCGACAGCCACTGGAAAATAAAGGCATATTGGATGCTTTTGTTAATAAGGTTATATATATGTTAATGTCTGTTTTCCTTATGATTGAACTTCACATTTAATTTTAATTTTGAATCCAAATTTCAACTGCCAAAGTGTCAACATTTTGTCGATAGCTCAACTGTTTTGCATCTCCGCTCTTTATCTCCATGTTGAGCTATGCTATATATGCTCCATTGTGTCTTTCAGTGCCAACAATAAAAACTGAATGTATCAATTGCGCAGTGGACTCGAAAAAAAAATTGAAATGCATAATTGAACTAAAAAATAAATGCAGCATGTCAGATTTTCATTAAAAATCATAAAGGTCAAATGAGAGCAACCCAAAACTATGTCTTAATGGCTGCAAAATGTTAAAACTATTTTTGAAAGTGTAAAAAGATCACGGTATGATTTGCAGACACAGTACATTCACATTTTTTCTTTTCTTCAAAAAGCCACAGTACATTGGGCTGAATTGGTCGTTACAATCACAGTAAAATTCCAGGTTAACCCGACTATATATAATTTAGTATATTGAAATATTAAGGATCTTGCTTGTTCAATTCAAGTTTTAGTATTTGTAACGGTGAAATCCCGTTAGTCCGACAACATTTATTCCTACATTCCATTATTCCGACAGCTCATTATTTAAATGAAACACCTGTCCTAAGTGTATGGATAAAATTTCTCCATAAGACCAAAGTTTAGATTCCGATTATTCTTCTCGTGCGGAACATTTTTCTCAGTGCCTAGGATTTGATACACTTGCTTATTGCAATTGCTGAGTCCTTATCCTCGTCACCCCTATTCGTTTTACGGGTCCCAATATTTTATTTGTCTTTATTTTTGTTTTATGAAAACATAGACAACAGCAAAAGTAGGCAAATCATTTGGTTCCGCGGAACTCTTACAAATATTTTGATAGGCCTTTCGCCATCTTTGTGAACGTTTCAAACGATATTCATGACTCTAAATTTTAAGTTGTAGATCTGTTTCCAAAATCCAGAGCTTATTAACTTTTAATAAATTGTATTTTACATTCTTTTTTGTAATCGTTTTCAGAATTCAACATTCGTTTTTCATCATTCGATTTCAACATTAAACATTAATTTTCAACATTCAACATTTGTTGTCAATATTCAAAAACATTTGTTTTTAGCATTTATTTTTCATCATTTGATTTAAAAATTTAACATATGTTTCCCACATACGTTTTTCAACATTCGTTTTTCAACATCCGTTTTTTAACATTCTATTTTAACATTTAACATTAGTTTTTCAACATTCATATTCGTTTTTCAAAATTCAATTTTTTTACAATTTTTTTTTTATGCAATTGTTTTTCTTCAACATTTGATTTTAACATTCGACATTTGATTTCAACAATCAACATTTGTTTTCAACATCCAACATTCGTTTTCAGCATTCAAAATCGTTTTTCAATATTTGATTTCAACATTCAACGTTTGTTTTCAGCATTCAACCTTCGTTTTGGACATTCATTATTTTTCAACAATTATCATTCGTTTTGGACATTTATTATTTTTCGACAATTATCATTCGTTTTCACCATTCAACATTCGTTTTTAACATTCAACATTAGTTTTCAACATTCAAATTCGTTTTCAACATTCAACAATGGTTTTTCAACATTCAAATTCGTTTTTCAATATTCAATTTTAACATTCGCTTTCAACATTCTTACAAATTTTTTTTATGCTATTTTTCTTCTTCAACATTAAACATTTGATTTTAACATTCATCATTGATTCAACATTCATCATTGATTCAACATTCATCATTGATTCAACATTCAACATTTGTTTTTAACATCCAACATCTGTTTTGGACATTCATTATTCATTTTTTAACAATTATCATCGTTTTCAACATTCAACATTTGTTTTTAACATTCAACATTTCAAATCATTTTTTTTTATTCATTTTTTTTTCACTTTTGATTTTAAAAATCGATTTCAACATTCAACATTCAAATCATTTTTTATTCTCATTTTTTCACCTTTTTTTTACATTTGATTTCAACAGTCAACATCCGTTTTCAACATTCAACATTCGTTTGCAACATTCAACATTCAACATTCGTTTTCAACATTCAACATTCGTTTTTACATTCAACATTCGTTTTTACATTCAATATTCGTTTTTCAACATTCGATTTTAACCTTCAACATTTGTTTTCAACATTCAACATTCGTTTTTAATATTCAACATTCTTTTTTTTTCTTCAATATTTGACATTCCTTTTCAAAATCAACAATAGATTTCAGCATTCATCATTCAATTGTGTTTCTATCCAAAGGTTATCTACGAATAGAGATGTTTTTAAGTGAAGCCAAACATGAAGTTTGTCATCAGTTTGATCGCAAATTATACGAATATTAAGGACGAGGACGTGTTAATGTTATATGAATATCAAACCTGCTTTGTACTAGACTGACACGCTTGTTCTGATTTTTAATGGTATAGTTTACAAGGTAAAAGTCACCCTCTCTGGACACATTATGATGACACCGAGCCAATCAGTCTGCTCTAACATTTTAATCCCATGTGCTTAAAGAAGCAGCAACAAATTCAGTACCAAATCCTAGAAAATTCCCAAATAAAGCATTAAATTGTTATGATGACAAAATCTTTAACCTTGCGAATAACGAGTTAAATAAAGTCTTTCATTATTGTCACAAAGAGCATATACATTCAAAGATGTTACACAGAATGTTGAATGTTGAAATCGAATGTTTAAAAAAAACCCTGGAATGTTGAAATTGAATGTTAAATGTTGAAAACGAATGTTAAATTTTGAAATCGAATGTTGAAAAACGAATGTTGAAAAACGAATGTTGAAGGTTGGAAACAAATGTTGAATGTTGAAATCGAATGCTGAAAATAATTCAGAATGTTGAATGTTGAATATTGAAAACGAATGTTGAATGTTGAAATCGAATGTTGAAAACGAATGTTCAATTTTGAAATCAAAGGTTTTAATACAAGAGTGCACACGCTGAAATGTCTCGCCTTCTTTATTTATCATTGAAGTTATGTTGATAATCCTAAATATAAAGCTTTATTACAACTTTCACATAAACTTAACATTAACCAAGAAAACTAAACATTGACCAACGAACCATGAAAATGAGGTCAAGGTCAGGTGAACCATGCCAGGCAGACATGTAGGGCTAACAATTCTTTCATCCAAAAATCATACTAGTAGTTTACCTATTGCTTATAGTTTAAGAAAAACAGACCAAAACACAAAAACGTAACACTGATTAATGAACCGTGAAAATATGGTCAAGGTAAAAAAAAATGCGTAACTGCCATATAGATCATAAAATATTTCCATACACCAAATTAATGACTTATTGCATGAAGTATTAGAAAAAAAGACCAAACTCAAAAACGTTGACTACTGAACCATGAAAATGAGGTCAAGGTCAGATGACACATGCCAGCTAAACATGCACACCTTACAATCATTCCATACACCAAATATAGTAGACCCATTACAGTATAAGAAAAAGACCAAAACACAACCAAATGCTCCGCAGGGCGCAGCTTGATACGACCACAGAAGTCGGACCCTGAACAGTTGGGGCAAGTATGGACACAACAATAATGAAGCTTGATACAGCTCTGAATTTGGATTGTGATTAAATAGTTGACATAGAATGGATTTCTGACACAGAATGAATGTGGTCTAAGAACTTAAAAATATTAAATTGAACATTTACTTAGTATGGCCCAAATATAAAAAATCTTAATACACAGTTAGATTCGGCATACCAAAGAACCCCAATAATTCAATTTTTGATGAAATTAAACAAAGTTGAATTTACTCTTTTGGTCCCTAATTCCTAAACTGTTGGGACCAAAACTCCCAACCGTCCTTTTATGGTCTTTTTTTGTGCTTAAATTTCGTAGATTTCTATATACTTATACTAAAGTAATTGTGCGAAAACAAAGAAAAATGTTTATTTGTGCACCTTTTTGGTCCCTAAAAATTTATGCATTATATTTTGTCAGATATAACATCGTTTTTGACTTGAATATCTGAGCATATATTTCATTGATAAATTTCTGGAATGGTCGATGCCACTGCTGGTGGAGATTTATTTCCCCGAGGGTATCACCAGCCCAGTAGTCAGCACTTCTGTGTTGACTTGAGTTATCATTGATATGTCCATAATTATAAATAAGCTGTTAACAAAACCTTGAATTTTTGAAAAACTAAGACTTTTCTACCTCAGGAAAAGATTACCTTAGCTGTATTTTGCAAAACTTTTAGGAATTTTCGGTCCTCAATGCTCTTCAACTTTGTACTCTATTTGGATATTTAAACATTTTTTGATTCGAGTGTCACTGATCAGTCTTTTTTATTTGAAACGCGCGTCTGGCGTAAATATAAAATTTTGATCCTGGTATCTATGATGAGATTATTCATGTATATGAAGTATAGAATGTTATTATCAATGCTCTATATGTTGTGTATCAAAAAGGTAGCCATATGCCTTGGAAGATTTAGATATCAAGTCAGTCACATAGGGTTTTGATTGCATTTCATGCAATCTTTACCCACAAATGAATGTTGAATGTTGAAAACAAAAGTCGAATGTTGGAATCGAAAAGTGCAAAAAAAAACCAAGATTGTTGAATGTTGAAAAGGAATGTTGAATATTGAAATCGAAAGTTGAATTTTGAAACCGAATGTCGAATGTTGAAAACGAATGTTGAATGTTGATATGAATGTTAAATGTTTAAATCGAATTATTAAAAACAAAAATTTAATGTTAAATGCTAAAATCAAATGTTGAATGTTAAAAACAAATGTGGAATGTGGAAAACGAATGTGGAATGTGGAAAACGAATGTTGAGTGTTGAAAACGAATTTTAAATGTTGTAAACGAATGATGAATGTTGAAAATGAATGTTGAATTTTGAATGTTGAAAACATATATTGAATGATCATTATTGACTGTGGGAATAGAATGTTGAAAAAAAATGGATTTTATTTTATCTCGGAATGTTGAGTATTGAAGTCGAATCTTGAATTTTGAAACCAAATGTTGAAAATCGAATGTTGAAAATATTTATTGAATGTTGGAATCGAATGTTGAATGTTGAAATCCATTCTTAAATAAAATACTGAGCACATCCTGATACGACAGCAGATATCGATCCCTGAACAGTTTGGGCAAATTTGGACACAATATTCAAGCTTGATACTGCCTAAATTTGGATTTTTATCATTCTTTTTTTTTTTACATAATATAGGTTTCTGTCACAAAATAAATGTGGTCAAAGATTTTAAAAATATTTTGTGCATACTGTGCAAATAAAGTTTTCCCTTTGTGATAGTTGAAAAAAATATTTGAATGTTGAAAAACAAAAGTTGAATGTTGAAAACGAATGTTGAATGTTGAAATCGAATGTTGAATATTGAAAAAAAAACTGTGTCCGCTATAATAAAACGAATCCCGAATAATCTATGGAGTGTAATGATGCCATATAAAAACTATCACGATGCATTATTTACAAGTTTAGAATTGTAATTTTTAGTATTTCTAATTTATTCAAGTTTGAGTTCTTCTTCCAAGCGGTTGTAATTGTTGACCTTTCTTATGTACAAATTAATGGATTAAACCTGGTTTTAAAGCTAGTTAAACCTCTCACTTAAATGACAGTCGCATCAAATTAACTAAATTAACTAATGCTTTGACAGGCGTGATTTACTCAGCTGTTATACACATAGATGTCACGTCCGTTCTTGTTATTTATGTAGGTATATGTTTGATTTGTTTTTGGAAGTGCTGAGTAAATATTTCAATCGTGGGTATGTTATGTGTTTCTTTAGTACTATATCTACTCTAAGACAACTGGAACAACACTTAAGAGGATATTGCATTAACATCAACAAAATTTCCTCGGCGTTCGGTATTTTGGGGATTTAACTTTTTATATGTTCTGTTATCATTGATCTTTTACAAGTTTTTATCAAATTAACTTCAGCAGAAAACTACACATTTGTCGACGACGACGTCGGATAAGCAATACCTATGCATCACCTTTTGACACTTTCATTGCACGCCAGACAAAAGTATACTTTCAGGAAACCATAAATATTTTTTTAATTTCTTTCGGATATTTTCACAAAATCAGTGCAATATGATGAATAGTAAAATACTAGTAACAAAAATACTGAACTCCGAAGAAAATTCAAAACGGCAAGTCCATAATCAAATGGAAAATTAAAGTGCAAACCCATCAAACGAAAGAATACCAACTGTCATATTCCTTACTTGGTACTGGCATTTTCTTATGTAGAAATTAGTGTCCCATGTATATTGAATGTAACTTATAACACACAGGCATAAATTTTGAAGTTTATTTCAGCAAACTATTTTTAGATGGACAGGTAAAATCGAGAAAATAAATGTATTTCTCTTTTTCTTAGCACCATTACAATGAATGAACAAAAAATCAATAAACATTATAAAAAATCTAAAATGTTTGTCACAACTTTGGCTGTAATATAATAACATTAACGGTACCAATGTTCCTGCATCAGATGCGCATTTTGACAATACATGTCTCTTCAGTGATACTCGTGACCAAAATATTTGAAATCCAAAGCTTATATAAAAGATGAAGAGCTATACTCCAAAAGGTCAAAAAGTATAACCAAATCCGTGAAAGGAATCAGAGCTTTACAGGAGAGAGATACATTCCTTAATTTATAATAATTTCTAACATTTTGTAACAGCAAATTTTAATAACACAAAAAAATCCGTATTTTCATGCCAGTACCTTACAGGTTACCTGGTTGCACTTTACATATATTTTGTCGCAACACATTAAGCTGAAACGGAGCATCCTTGCAACCTTATCAGCTGCAACATTTAGAAATAATATTTTTTAACCTTCATTTTCATAATAATAATCTTTGTCAGTGATAGTTTGATTACATAAAACATGCGAAAACTTGTCCTATTTACAAATAGATAAAGGACAAACTTTTCAGATTTTTTTTTCACACCAGTTCAATTTTCTTAAAATTCAAAGACTTGCAGATTAATGTGTGTATTTGTTTGATTTAAACGTTTTTGGAACTTTGCTGATATAATGTCAACAAATGAACGTCAATAAATTGGCCAAAAAACTGCAGTTTTGAAGGATTCTGGCAACTTTCTTCTGTTTATTAAAAAGTTTATACGTTGGACATTCTTGTTTACCAACAACATTACTTTATCAAAAGTAAGACATTGATGTGTCTCTTAGATCAAAATTAGTTCATTTTTGAGAGGAATTTAATTGGATTCATTTTCTTTTAAATAGATGCCATATTTTTTTTTCGAAATTCCTTTCAACCACAACTTGGGAAATGTTCTGTTTTACCATGGTGCATAACTAACGACTAGAGATAGACACAACTGAATGTGGTTCATTTCAAACTTGATTTTCGTTTTTTATTTGGTCTTTTATTTGTAGATTGTGTGGCGACTTAATCAAATTATGCCATGGGAACAAACACTATACTATTCCCCACTCTATCAAAGGGCAGAACTATAGCCAGTCAAAGTATTTCTGAACTGGATCTTTCTTAAATGGTATTTTACGTCATTTCCAGGTCATGTGACTTGAGGAAACTGACTTTGTTTGTGGTGATGAATCCAAAAAAATAAATGCTATTTTCGCATCACAAAAAAAAAATCCATAAAGCTCTAAAAAAGTATTGTTTGGGAAAAAACTTATCAGGCTATTACGAACATTGCATTTTTAACAAAAGATGTGCAAGTAAAAATAAAAACAATCTAGAAACAATACTATTAACTGCCTTGCATTTGCTTCACACTCGACAAATAAAACAGTGATATAATTTCAATAAATAAATAATTATTTACAAACATTTTATCAACCAGAATGGGTCCATAGTACACGGATGCCTTACTCGCACTATCATTTTCTATTGGTAAAACATCTAATTTGGCATTGAAATCAAAAAGATCATATAATAGGGAACATGCATAATAAGTTTCAAGTTGATTGGACTTCAACTTCATCAAAAATTACATTGACCAAAAACTTTAACCTGAAGCGGGACAGACGAACGAACGAACGGACGAACAAACAAACGGACGCACAGACTAGAAAACATAATGCCCCTCTACTATCGTAAGTGGGGCATAAAAAAAAATAATACAAGACTAAATATTGACATACATCAAGAAATTAATACCAAATACAGGGGATTCATTATTCGTTGGATACAAATTTTCATGGGTTGCTTGGGTAAACAAGTAAACCACAAATTTAAATGAAATACAAATTTCCATAAAAATGTATCCAGACTTTTGCAGATCTACGAAATCACATATACACGAAAATGCAAGGTTTCCGTAATCCCCGAAAATTGGTATCCAAGAAAATAAATGAATTCACAGTAAGTAGACAATCTATAATATACAGATAAAATTATAGTTATGTTTGTTTTCAGCACTAGTGAGTGTTTGACGCCAATTCATCATTCACTATGATTTGTTAAAGATAATTCAGATAAAAATTGATTTCGATTTTCATTCTTTACATAGTGGTCTTCCATCACTTGACATAATTACAAACATTAATATGTAAACTATGCATACGATTGAATGTCAAGGGAGATCAAAATCATAAGAAGCCTAAACAAAATTCGCGTTTAGATTGTTGGTAGTTTTACCTGACAAAATTGGCTTAACAAACTAATTATCCTACCGTTCCACATGATGTATAGTTTAAGTTCTAATGAACAAAACTGTCTGCAGTTTTATTTCAAAATGAGACGCTCTAACTGTAAAAAATATGCAATGTTTCATTTTTCAGTATTTCTGTTATAGACATGGGCATTAAGTCTGAAATTTCAAAAAAAAAGTTATGAGAAATTTTAACTGATGGTCCAGTATTCAAAAATAACAAATCATGTCATGCAATGAAACAATCAGTCTCGATCCCTATTTTATCACCACATCTAAAGCTTTTAATGTGTGGTTTTATGCAGTAACTATACATATAACTATGTATTATACAACAAAAATGTTTAATTAAAAAACAGAGATATGTCTCGACTATCGGCATAAATTCATAAAAAAAAGACAATCTGATGGACAGCAGTTTTCCCAATTAACTATATATCATTGGACAATGAAATAATGGGCAAGGCATCGAAATGGTCACCAAACTGATATGTCCAGAAAGTAATGTATCTTTATAGAAAACATTGGTATATATTGTTAGTAATTTCTATCAAACTAACTTAGTCAGAAAGTTTAACATTGAAAATTAGTAATTAATTAGTCAAACTGATATGTACTTATAGTAATGCAACTTTATTAAATAAAATATATCGTCTATCTATCACACATATTTCCAATGAATAGTAGACAACTTAACATTTTAAATTGCTAAATAATTAAGTCACTGTTTCATAACTTATAGGCCAGGACCTCAAAATATTCGGCAAACTGATATGTACTGAGGTAAAACAACTTCATGCAAAATATAATTGATCTATCATAAGTAGTCCTTCAAACTAACTTCGACAGAAAAATAACAATCATTGTCGCAAACGACGACAATGTCTTTATACTTATTACAGTTTTCAAGATAATAGGCTCAAATCAAAAGGTAAAATGGGTTATATAAAGGGGAAACTCCTATAAGTTATTAAACAGTTAAAAACTGTTATGATGTTACTGGCAGATTGATCTGTCAAGGGCTCACATTGTTTAGCAATTTTTAAGATAACAGCCAAACTTACATTTTACCCCTGTGATCTATTTTTAATCATAAGGTCCGAACCTCTTGACAATTTTTTAAGAAGGTACCCATATAATGATTGCAGTCAAGTGCTTCTGTTGGCCCAGGCAGCAGATTCATAGGAGAACGTTTTTGTAAAAGTCGATGAACAATGACGATAAGTAATGAGAATATGTTCACTTGAAAATTTTGATCAGACGAACTAAAATTGGATGAAACACATCCATAAAATAACAATCGACTCAAAAGATAAAGAAAACATCTTTTTTCTGAACAAAAAATACATAAAAGATACTATACATGCATTATTCAAACCAGATGCTCCACAGGGCGTAGCTTTATACGACCGCAGAGGTTGAACCCTGAATGGTTGGGGCAAGTATGGACACAACATTCAAGCAGGATTCAGCTCTAAATTTGGATTGTGATTAAATAGTTGACACAGCATAGGTTTCTGACACAGAATGAATGTGTTCTAATGAACTTAAAATTTTTGTTTTCTCTTAGAGCAATTCACTATGCTGTTGAATATTAATCCTCTCAAAAAAATGTTTGAAGAAATTTTCTTTTTTATTTATGAAATTTCAAATGAGAAAAATTGAACCCAATTTTTTTAATCACATCCCCCTTTCCCATTTTCCAAAACTAATCTCAATTAAAATTTCTAATGGAGTTTGCAACAATAACTACTCATTTAAATACATCATAAAATATTAAGATGTAAAAAAAACTGCTTGTTATCACTGAATGGTAAAGATTATTTTAATTTATCAGTTGGTAGTAAAAAGTGAATATACATTGTATATTGTATATAACAAAGATTTAAGTTGATTCTGGACAAAGAAAGATAACTCCAATTAAAAAAAAATCTTGCTATTGCACAATATTTTGCAATTAGATATTTCTTGCTTACTATTCTGGACAAAGAAAGATAACTCTAATTAAAAAAAAATTTGCTATTTCACAATATTGTGCAATTAGATATTTCTTGCCATTGCGCAATACTGTGCAATTGAAAAGACTTGCTATTGCACAATACTTAATATAATAATTTTAGATCCTGATTTGGACCAACTTGAAAACTGGGCCCATAATAAAAAATCTAAGTACATTTTTGGATTCAGCATATCAAAGAACCCCAAGATTTCAATTTTTGTTAAAATCAGACTAAGTTTTGTGTACTATTGTTGTTGTGTTTTGTGTTTGTCTTTTTTTGACAATTTTGATCTGAGCGTTTAATTTTGGACCCTTTGGACTTTAGTGTAGACCAATTTGAAAACAGGACCAAAAATGAAGAATCTACATACACAGTTAGATTTGGTATATCAAAGAACCCCATTTATTCAATTTTTGATGAAATCAAACAAAGTTTAATTTTGGACCCCGATTTGGACCAACTTGAAAACTGGGCCAATAATCAAGAATCTAAGTACATTTTTAGATTCAGCATATCAAAGAACCTAACTGATTCATTTTTTGTCAAAATCAAACTAAGTTTAATTTTGGACCCTTTGGACCTTAATGTAGACCAATTTGAAAACGGGACCAAAAGTTAAGAATCTACATACACAGTCATGAGTTAGATTCGGCATATCAAAGAACCCCAATTATTCAATTTTGATGAAATCAAACAAAGTTTAATTTTGGACCCTTTGGGCCCCTTATTCTGTTGGGACCAAAACTCCCAAAATCAATACCAACCTTCCTTTTATGGTCATAAACCTTGTGTTTAAATTTCATAGATTTCTATTTACTTATACTAACGTTATGGTGCGAAAACCAAGAAAAATGCTTATTTGGGTCCCTTTTTGGCCCCTAATTCCTAAACTGTTGGGACCTAAACTCCCAAAATCAATACCAACCTTCCTTTTGTAGTCATTAACATTGTGTTTAAATTTCATTGATTTCTATTTACTTAAACTAAAGTTATTGTGCGAAAACCAAGAATAATGCTTATTTGGGCCCCTTTTTTGGCCCCTAATTCCTAAACTGTTGAAACCAAAACTCCCAAAATCAATCCCAAGCGTTCTTTTGTGGTCATAAACCTTGTGTCAAAATTTCATAGATTTCTATTAACTTAAACTAAAGTTAAAGTGCGAAAACCAAGAAAATGCTTATTTGGGCCCTTTTTGGCCCCTAATTCCTAAAATGTTGGGACCAAAACTCCCAAAATCAATACCAACCTTCCTTTTGTGGTCATAAACCTTGTGTTAAAATTTCATAGATTTCCATTCACTTTTACTAAAGTTAGAGTGCGAAAACTAAAAGTATTCGGACGACGACGACGCAGACGACGACGCCAACGTGATAGCAATATACGACGAAAATTTTTTCAAATTTTGCGGTAGTATAAAAATGAAACAAATGCATATCATCGGACGGAACACACGACAGAACAAGTAATTCACACATAAAAAATATATAATACAGATACACAAACTCCAAAAATGTATTGGTTTCAATGACTAATCATGATTAGTATTTCATTATACAATTCAATGTACTATCATTGTTTTAATTTCTTCAAACCCAGAGATATTATGAGCATAGTTTTTTTTAACTAGAGGCACTCAAGAGCCTTTATCGCTCACCTGACTCTACTTGGTTTTTTTAAAAATCATATGAAAAGAGATTAGATTCGGCTACAAAGTAAGAACACTTGGCCAGCACTTCATTACGAAAGGAACAGTTATGCTATGTTTGGTTTCATTTAATTCAGTGGTTCTCTAGAAGAAGACTTTTGTATGCATTTCCAATAGGGTCCTATGTTAAACTAAGTCACACAACTGGCGGCCATCTTGGATGTTGGATCGGCTACAAAGTAACAACACTTTGTCAGCACCTCATAAGGAACATTCATGCTAAGTTTGGTTTAATTCCATTCAGTGGTTTTCTAAAAGAAGACTTTTGTATGTTAATCCCATTGGGTCCTATGTTAAACTAAGTCCCCTGCTTGCGACCATCTTGAATGATGGATCGGCTACAAAGTAACAACACTTGGTCAACACCTCATAAGGAACATTCATGCTATGTTTGGTTTCGTTCCATTCAGTGGTTCTATAAAAGAAGTCATTTGTATGCATTTCCCATAGGGTCCTATGTTAAACTAAGTCCCCCGCTGGCGGCCATCTTGGATGATGGATCGGCTACAAAGTAACAACACTTGGTCAACACCTCGTAAGGAACATTCATGCCATGTTTTATTTTATTCCATTCAGTGGTTCTCTAAAAGAAGACATTTGTATGTACAATGTATTTCCCATTGGGTCCTATGTTAAACTAAGTCCCCAACTGGCGTCCATCTTGGATGATGGATCGGCTACAAAATAACAACACTTGGTCAGCACCTCATAAGGAACATTCATGTCATGTTTGGTTTTATTCCATTCAGTGGTTCTCCAAAAGAAGGCATTTGTATGCATTACCAATAGGGTCCTATGTTATACTAAGTCCCCCGCTGGTGGCCATCTTTGATGGATCGGCTATAAAGTAACAACACTTGGTCAGCACCTCATAAGGAACATTCATGTCATATTTGGTTTCATTCCATTCAGTGGTTCTCTAGGAGAAGTTCAAAATGAAACCAGATGCTCCGCAGGGCGTAGCTTTATACGACCGCAGAGGTTGAACCCTGAACGGTTAGGGCAAGTATGGACACAACATTCAAGCTGGATTCAGCTCTAAATTTGGATTGTGATTAAATAGTTGACACAGCATAGGTTTCTGACACAGAATGAATGTGTTCTAATGAACTTAAAATTTTTGTTTCTCTTAGAGCAATTCACTATGCTGTTGAATATTAATCCTCTCAAAAAAATGTTTGAAGAAATTTTCTTTTTTATTTATGAAATTTCAAATGAGAAAAATTGAACCCAATTTTTTTAATCACATCCCCCTTTCCCTTATTCCAAAACTAATCTCAATTAAAATTTCTAATGGAGTTTGCAACAATAACTACTCATTTAAATACATCATAAAATATTAAGATGTAAAAAAAACTGCTTGTTATCACTGAATGGTAAAGATTATTTTAATTTATCAGTTGGTAGTAAAAAGTGAATATACATTGTATATTGTATATAACAAAGATTTAAGTTGATTCTGGACAAAGAAAGATAACTCCAATTAAAAAAAAATCTTGCTATTGCACAATATTTTGCAATTAGATATTTCTTGCTTACTATTCTGGACAAAGAAAGATAACTCTAATTAAAAAAAAATTTGATATTTCACAATATTGTGCAATTAGATATTTCTTGCCATTGCGCAATACTGTGCAATTGAAAAGACTTGCTATTGCACAATACTTAATATAATAATTTTAGATCCTGATTTGGACCAACTTGAAAACTGGGCCCATAATAAAAAATCTAAGTACATTTTTGGATTCAGCATATCAAAGAACTTCAAGATTTCAATTTTTGTTAAAATCAGACTAAGTTTAATTTGGACCCTTTGGACTTTAGTGTAGACCAATTTGAAAACAGGACCAAAAATGAAGAATCTACATACACAGTTAGATTTGGTATATCAAAGAACCCCATTTATTCAATTTTTGATGAAATCAAACAAAGTTTAATTTTGGACCCCGATTTGGACCAACTTGAAAACTGGGCCAATAATCAAGAATCTAAGTACATTTTTAGATTCAGCATATCAAAGAACCTAACTGATTCATTTTTTGTCAAAATCAAACTAAGTTTAATTTTGGACCCTTTGGACCTTAATGTAGACCAATTTGAAAACGGGACCAAAAGTTAAGAATCTACATACACAGTCATGACAGTTAGATTCAGCATATCAAAGAACCCCAATTATTCAATTTTGATGAAATCAAACAAAAGTTTAATTTTGGACCCTTTGGGCCCCTTATTATGTTGGGACCAAAACTCCCAAAATCAAACCCAACCTTTCTTTTATGGTCATAAACCTTGTGTTTAAATTTCATAGATTTCTATTTACTTATACTAACATTATGGTGCGAAAACCAAGAAAAATGCTTATTTGGGTCCCTTTTTGGCCCCTAATTCCTAAACGGTTGGGACCTAAACTCCCAAAATCAATACCAACCTTCCTTTTGTAGTCATTAACATTGTGTTTAAATTTCATTGATTTCTATTTACTTAAACTAATGTTATTGTGCGAAAACCAAGAATAATGCTTATTTGGGCCCCTTTTTGGCCCCTAATTCCTAAACTGTTGAGACCAAAACTCCCAAAATCAATCCCAACCGTTCTTTTGTGGTCATAAACCTTGTGTCAAAATTTCATAGATTTCTATTAACTTAAACTAAAGTTATAGTGCGAAAACCAAGAAAATGCTTATTTGGGCCCTTTTTGGCCCCTAATTCCTAAAATGTTGGGACCAAAACTCCCAAAATCAATACCAACCTTCCTTTTGTGGTCATAAACCTTGTGTTAAAATTTCATAGATTTCAATTCACTTTTACTAAAGTTAGAGTGCGAAAACTAAAAGTATTCGGACGCCGGACGACGACGACGACGACGACGCCGACGCCAACGTGATAGCAATATACGACGAAAATTTTTTCAAAATTTGCGGTCGTATAAAAAGTTAACGCCGACGACGACGGACGACGATGACGGACGCCAAGTGATGAGAAAAGCTCACTTGGCCCTTTGGGCCAGGTGAGCTAAAAATCAGACCAATGATCACATCTGCAAGAAAACATTCTTACTGAAATATCTAGCAGATAGATTGACCATTCAAACTCCTGAAGATCAAATTGGTCCTTTACCAATCAAAAGTTTAAATGACGACTATAAAACATGCAAGCAGAATGCATGCCTTTACTCCCATCATTTACATGATCAACAGCTTCTTTTTAGAGGTGTTACCTAAGTATAAAACACTGATGCTACACTTATGATCTTCCTTTTCTTCATTGCACAACAACACAGCTTATTTTACTTGCAGCACCTGAAAAAAACATGTATAATGTATAAGAAAAGTTACACTAAGTATTTTAAAATAGCTTGAGTCAATCTGCATGCAACATGTCAAGTGTCTATAAAAGCCAGGTAACTGTTTTTGTATGTACATATTATTGATTTAGAATAGAATTATGAACTGTCTGCTGAACAGAAGGAAGACAATTGCTTACAAGACCCTTATACACCAAACATATTTTGCTCGCCAATTATTTATACTTATAGCAGTAGAAAACCAGATGCTCCGCAGGGCGCAGCTTTATACAACCGCAGAGGTTGAACCCTGAACGATTGGGGCAAGTATGGACACAACATTCAAGCTTGATACAGCTCTAAATTTGGATTGTGATTAAATAGTTGACACGTCATAGGTTTCTGACACAGAATGAATGTGGTCTAATGAACTTGAAATATTTGTTTTGCATTTGAGCAATTCACTATGCTGTTGAATATTAATCCTCTCAAAAAAAATGTTTGAAGAAATTTTCTTTCTATTTATGAAATCTGAAATAAGACAAATTGAACCCCCCCCCCCCCAATTTTTTTTTCCACATCCCCCTTTTACTTATTCCAAAATTGATCTCAATTCAAATTTCTAATGGAGTTTGCAACAATAACTACTCAATTAAATACATCATAAAATATTAAAATGTAAATAAAGTGCTTGTTATCACTGAATGGTAAAGATTGTTTTAATTTATCAGTTGGTAGTAAAAGTGAATATAAATTGTATATTGGGTAAAACAATGGTTTAAGTTGATTCAACTTCTATTCTGGACAAAGAAAGATAACTCCAATTGAAAATTTCTTGCTATTGCGCAATATTCTGCAATTAGATATTTCTTGCTATTGCGCAATACTGTACAATTGAAAAATTCTTGTTATTGCACAATACTGTGCAATTGAAGATTTCTTGCTATTTCTGAATACTGTGCAATTGAAAATTTCTTGCTATTGCACAATACTTAATATAATAATTTTGGATCCCGATTTGGATCAACTTGAAAACTGGGCCCATATTCAAAAATCTAAGTACATGTTTAGATTCAGCATATCAAAGAAGCCCAAGATTTCAATTTCTGTTAAAATCAAACTTAGTTTAATTTTGGACCCTTTGGACTTTAATGTAGACCAATTTGAAAGCTGGACCAAAAATTAAGAATCTACATACACAGTTAGATTTGGAATACCAATTAAAGAACCCCAATTATTCAATTTTTTTGATGAAATCAAACAAAGTTTAATTTTGGACCCTTTGGACCCCTTTTTCCTAACCTGTAGGGACCAAAAACTCCCAAAATCAATCCCAACCTTCCTTTTATGGTCATAAACTTTGTGCTTAAATTTCATAGATTTCTATTTACTTATATTAAAGTTATGGTGCGAAAACCAAGAAAAATGCTTATTTGGGCCCCTTTTTGGCCCTTAATTCCTAAACTGTTGGGATCTCAACTCCCAAAACCAATCCCAACCTTCCTTTTGTGGTCATAAACCTTGTGTTTAAATTTCAATGATTTCTATTTACTTATACTAAAGTTATTGTGCAATAACCAAGAATAATGCTTATTTGGGCCCTTTTTTTGGCCCCTAATTCCTAAACTGTTGAAACCAAAACATTCAAAATCAATCCCAACCTTCCTTTTGTGGTCATAAGCCTTGTGTCAAAATATCATTGATTTCTATTTACTTAAACTAAAGTTATAGTGCGAAAACCTAGAAAATGCTTATTTGGACCCTTTTTGGCCCCTAATTCCTAAACTGTTGGGACCAAAACTTCCAAAATCAATCCCAACCTTCCTTTATGGTCATAAACCTTGTGTTTAAATTTCATACATTTCTATTTACTTAAACTAAAGTTATAGTGCGAAAACAAAAAGTATTCGGACGACGACGACGATGACGACGCCAACGTGATACCAATATACGACCAAAAAATTTTCAATTTTTGCGATCGTATAAAAACCAGACAAAATCATAGAAAAAAATCACTTCAAGTTTAGGTGAACTCTGCTATGTTGACGTGTACGCCTAATCATTTTAAACAATCACAAATAAAGTTGACCCTTTACTTTCAGTAAAAGAGATATGCACCTAATTAAAAAATTATGACATGGATCAATGGACCATGAAAATTGTCTTGGTAAGATGAACCAACAAATTCACTTTCTTACGCTTTAAAAACATTCCATACACCAACTATAGTTGACCTTTTGCTTGTAGTATCTGATAAATTGGACATATTACAAATAAAGGGGGAAATGTGTCCGAAGAACACAGATAAACAGTGGCGGATCCGGTGGGTTGTTGTTCCGGAACCCATTACAAATAAAGGGAGAAATGTGTCAGAAGAACACAGATAAAAACGTGGGTCCAGTGGCGGATCCGCCACTGTTTAGGTGTCAGACCACCAATTACTCCCTCCAATTTATAACGTATGTAAAAGTAGCCCTACTCTGACACAAAATAGTGCTTTTGATGTCCTTGTTTACTTAAACTAACCAACAAATTTGCAGAAATGAAACTTTTGGTGAAAGAGAAATATATCTAGATCATTTTGAGCCAAAATTTACTTGTCTATGAGTTTGCATTAAAAATTGAGGATTAATGCGCTCCATAGTATACTAATTTTAGATTTCCAGAAAACCAAGTTTTTGTTTTGGAGTACCTCTGTTTGATGGTCAGTTATTTTGTTAGAAGGCTTTAAAGGTATGGTGAAAATTGGCATGTAGAAAGCTGATACATGTACAATTAAGGATATACTTGGTTTCTATGAAGTTAAACTTAAGGTTAAATATTTAGAAAGCTGTGAAAATTGCAAAATTTGGTTGAACAGATAGGGATTTTTAATTGGTGGTCTGACACCTTTAAGAGAAATGCAGTGAAACCCAAAATTCAGAAAACAATTGATTTTTTGGTCTTAACTGATCATTTGAAATAATAGTAGCCACATTTTAATCTTTTTTGGAGCAAAAAGTCACAAATTGCAAATTTAGAGCCTTAGACCTGAATGTGTGCTATTTTTAGCTTTTCCCACCCTGATAATATGCTTTCATATAAAAAATGTTATAAATTGTTATAAATGCACAGTAAGTTGTTTCTGTGGTGTTAAACATTTAAACATAGGTTGATTGCTACCCCAAAAAAATTGTCGTCATGAAGATTTGATGAAATTATTTGATTTTTACCCCTTATATCATTGCGGCATACCATGTATATGGCAGTTAACATAGCCTGATATATAAACACTGCATAAACTCACAAAAATCTCATTTATTATCCCAAATGAAAGTTTTATACTTTAAATTTTATTGTCTGATAGTAAATAAAAGAGTTAAATGACCATGACTGCACTTTTGAAAAAATATTAAAATGGCGGAAGTACTGAGCACATGCGATAAGAAGAGCTCCTGAAAAATTTATTATTTTGGTCTGATGCAAACAAAAGATAGATATGATACATGGCTATTGACTAAATATAGTCACTAAATGAACAGGGAAAGTATAATTTTGAACTAAACGAATATTTTAGAAGAGAAAATGGCTGAAAATGGAAAGATGCAATCCAAGGGAGGTAATCAAAATGTATGTACATTGAAATGTAACAAGACATCAATTCTAGTTTGGAGGAGGGCTTTTGCCATCAGATACTTCTTAAAATTAGGAGAAAACGCTAACTATCTAGTGAAGTGGAATGACTTTGATGAGAAAGCGAATAATTTAACAATTAATGACGAGAGTAAGATTTTTGACTGGAAACTACCCCATCCCAAGTTGAATAAAACTACAGTAACAGTGTCATTCAGCAACAAAAAACTGTTTGTTATAACATTATATTACACAACTAACACGATTCTGGTACAGGGACAAAAAACGGGACAATGGGAAAAGTACGAGAAAATATCCATAGCCGAAAGTGTAGCACAGTTTGTAGACAATCGTGCAAAGGGACGTAACTCTTTTGGACATATGGACTCGAAATTTAAAAACATCCCATTTAATGACACATGGTTGACAGATAGCGAGGAAAACACTGGCACTTCAGTGGTACATGTAGAGGAGGAAAATAACGAAAATAACGAAAAAGAAACTTCCGAGAATGAGAAAGGTAAACAAAGAGACGAGTCGACAGCTGATTCAAAATCAAAACAAAAGATTGACGTAGAAAAATGTAAACACGACGGAAAAGAAACAAACAAGTCTGAAAAAGATGATTTGACGGGTCTTCAAAACAAAATAAGAGAACAAACTGAAGATATTGACAACATAAAGACAGTGTTGCACAGAATTGAACAAAACCAGGTAGATCAAGATTTGAAAATTTCGTTTCTGAAAGAGATTTGTGTAGAAATAAAAGAAAATGTTACAAAAATGTCAGAGAAAGGAAGTACACCCGGTGAGTTAGATGAAATAATAAAAACTGACCAAGCAAAGACAAAAAAGAAAGTAGACGAAAACAAAGGTGAGATAAGGCAAAACAAAATAAACATTGAAATGTTAGACTCATTTGTGAATGAAATAACATCAACAGTAACAAGAATAGCAGATAAGGCTAATGAAAGCTTAAGGAATGTAGAAACAATAGGAAACAAGATGACAAAATTACATGACATCACAATAGAAACAATAAAAGAAGAGATTTCAAAAACACAAAAACAAGACAGGGAAGAGATGGAACAAAAAGACATAGAGCTTGAAATGGAAGAAAAAACAAGAGAAAAGAGAATGAGAAAAAACAGCAATGATAACAGCTCAAGCTTAGATACAAGTAATAAGACACAAGAAATACAGGCAAAAACAACTAATAGAGAACATCAACAGGATAAGGAACAAGATCTCTGGATTATAGGATCTTCCATTATCAAGGATATCAACAGTCGCAGAATGTATAGGAACCGAGCAGTGAAGATAACAACATTGTACGATAAAACCATTTACGGAGCGACACAATTTTTGAAGTCGGGTAAAGTGAAAACAAAAAATGTTATGTTCCAAATTGGTTCAAATGATTTAGACACAAAAGAAGCAGAAGAAGTACTATTAGAAATAGAGAAATTGGTAGATGAAACTAAGAAAATATTACCGAAATCAACAATTGTGATAGGCGAATTGCTTCCAAGATACTACAAAGATCACAGATTATCACTAAAATATGAAAAAAAGAGAGCTGTTTATAACAGTATTGTTAAAGAATTTTGTAATGAGAAATCTATTGAATTTGTTACATATGCTAATTTAAAGTTTATTGATTTCTATGATGGGGTTCATGCTAGTGAGACTGGTGTTAAAATTATGGTATCAAACATGAAAAAGGTTCTTAATACCTTATTAGGTATAAAAATTGAAGGTGACGTTTCAGAGAATGACAATCATAGGGGTAAATATTATAGTAACCATGGCAATGGAAATAGAAATTTTAATAACAGGTTTATAGATAGGAGACAATATAAACATGATAAAGATAAAACTCAAGATGTAAGATATCAAAGATATCCATACAATGATGACACACAGCTGTCATGGCAGGGTAGTCACTATAGTTGCAACAATGAGACGTCACAAAACGTGAATAACAATTATAGATACAACAATAACACAACACAAACTAACAGCAGGGATAACATGTTATCACTTATAGAATGTATGTTAAAAGAAATGAAAAACACATAGTTCTTTGTTTTGAACTACATGTAATTGAAACAATTGATATATATATATAGCAAAAAACAGGTGTTTATTGTTGTTATATTTTTTATTTTTGTTTTTGTTTTTGTTTTTGTTCAGTATAGTTTTTAATTGGGTGGATTTCAATATTACCCTCTATAAAAAATCTTTGAAATCAGGGATGTAAAATTTTGCATCAATGTTGAAAAGATATGTTTAATCTAATTGTTTTAAAGAAAAAATACAGTTCAGTATAGTTAATCATTTTTTAATTTTATTAGCTTAATGAAAAATATCTTGTATGATATATGAGAAATAAGAATTGGTCATTTTCTGATTTATAACAAAAATAAAATTAGCTTTAAAAGTTATTAGAAACAACCATAAGATACACTCTTGTGTATCAATTATTTTTGTTCTTTAATAAGAGACTTAAAAGATATTTATTTATTCAAACATTTCTATTAACTGTAAAAGAAATTAATATAAGATTTGATTATATTGTATGGAAGTGAAAGGCTTGGAAAAACAAAAATTTACAAAGAGTAAGTCTAGAGTTATCTTTCTTTGTATGCAATACATTTGTATCTTGCATTGCAATGTGAGTATAAATGTATAAATATATATATATATATAGGATATATATATAATTTAAAAGTTTACAAGTGTAATTTACTTGAATTTTAAGTACTTGTATGGTTTATTATAAGAATATTGAAAAATTTACAATATTATAGTTTTTTATCTCAAGATGAAGTTAGCTCAGACCAAAATAATGGAGTTTTTTTTTTTATATATATAAATTTTATGGTATCTAGGAAAGAACAGCTTTCTATTTCATCATGGAATGTTCATGGCCTTGGGGACAAGATAGATGATCCATTCTTTTTAAATAATATTAAAAGTGATATTAATATTTTATTAGAAACCTGGAAAGGAGAATGCGAGGAATTCAAAGTAAAGGGATTTAACTTAATTTCAAAATGTCGTAAAAAGAAAAAAGGGTCGAGACGATATAGTGGGGGTATAATAATTTACATTAGAAAAGAATATATGAAGGGAATTAGTTATTTAAAGGATGCTTCACTATCAGAAAATAGACTTTGGTTGAAGGTGGATAAATATTTTTTCGGTTTATCAGACGACATTTATATATGTGCTTCTTATATTCCTCCAGTTTCATCTACACATTTTGAAAATGACTTTATTATGCTTGACCACGAGTTAAGCACTCTATCTAATAGAGGTAAGATATTGGTTATAGGAGATTTAAACTCCAGAACTGGAGAATTACCAGATTATATCAAAAATGATTCTTTACAGATAAATAATTTTTATGGTTCAGATTTACTACCACCAGACTATGCCATTGATATAGAAAACAAGAGAATTAACCAAGATAAAGTTTTAAATACACATGGTAAAAATCTTTTGGATCTCTGCTTGTCCTCGGGGCTACGTATAGTAAACGGAAGGTTATTGGGAGACTCGTTAGGTTATTATACTTATATGTCTAAAAATGGTTTTAGCACTGTTGATTATGCTTTAGTGAGTGAGAGTCTTCTGTCCTCAGTTCAATATTTTAAGACAAATGACTTTACATATCTCTCAGATCATGCTAAAATTGATTTATTTTTAAAATGTTCAATTAATGAGAACGCTGAGTTTAAATTAGATAATAATAAATGGAAGAGTATTAATACTTATAAATGGACAGAACAATCAAAGAACTTGGTGATTAATGCTCTATCCACTGATTATATCAGAGAAGAAATTATTAGTCTGGAAATACTTGATATTAATAAAACTCAAGATGGTGTTGATGAAGCAGTTGAAAAGCTAACAGATATTTTGCAAAATATTTCTGAGATGGCATGTAAGAAATTTTTTGGAAGTAACAAAAAAAAGAAAAAGAAAAAAAGACAACCTTGGTCAGATAATGTAATTTATGAAACAAAAAGAGAGAT
The DNA here is from genome assembly GCF_963676685.1 of Mytilus edulis. Classification (NCBI taxonomy): domain Eukaryota; kingdom Metazoa; phylum Mollusca; class Bivalvia; order Mytilida; family Mytilidae; genus Mytilus; species Mytilus edulis. Next base: position 76,136,458 of record NC_092352.1, read on the forward strand.
TAATTCCATTGGTAATAAAATAAAAAATAACCCTATTAATAATCATTTAAAACAAAAATATTTTTTTCTTTGTAAAAATCTTAAAAAGATGGTAAAGCTAAAGAAAATAGAATATAAAGAAAAAATATTTGCTTCACTGTCGGATAATAGTGGTAAAAGTCCAAAAGAATATTGGAACATTCTAAAATCATTTGTAAAAAAGAGAACAGATGAAAATGATGATATCCCTGAAATATTAAAAGAAGAAGACAAACTGATCAAACACTTTATAGATCAAGGAAATCCAACTAAAATTAATACTACCTTCCAAAGGGAAATAGAAAATAAACTTAAGAATATAGAAAATAATATTATAGAAAATTTAGAAACAGATAAACCATTCAGTTTCTCTGAAATAAAAAAAGTTATAAATGGACTAAAATTAGGGAAAGTTGCTGGCCCTGATAGAATTATAAATGAAGTTATAAAATACTCTAACCCATTTATGATTAAAAATTATGTAAAAATATTTAATCTTATTCTACTAACAGGGAAATACCCTAAAACATGGAGAAACTCATTTTTAGTCCCATTACATAAATCTGGAGATAAAAATGACCCCAATAACTATAGAGGAGTCTCTATGATTAATTGTCTTGCAAAAATATTTAATGCAACTCTAAACAATAGGCTTCCTAAAATTATAGATGAACAATTAAGTAACAGTCAATTTGGTTTTAGAGAGAACCACAGAACTGCAGATAGCATTTTTATATTAAAATCTCTAATAAATAAGTATTTACATAAAAACAAAAAGAAATTTTATGCTTGTTTTGTAGATTTAAGAAAGGCATTTGACTCTGTATGGAGAGATGCTCTTTTGTACAAACTTTATAATATGGGGGTAGGAAAGAAACTTTTTAACATTATAAAACATCAATATGATGACACTGGGTCTTCAATTAAATACAAAAACATGGTAACTGATATGTTTAATATTACAAGAGGGGTAAAACAAGGTGATTCACTGAGTCCTACTTTATTTAATATATTCATTAATGACATCACAGAGGTCTTTGAAAATGACTTGTGTTATCCTCTAAAAATTATAGACTCAAAACTAAGTTGCCTGCTTTTTGCAGATGACTTGTTAATTTTTTCAGAAACTAAAACAGGGCTACAGAATAGTCTCAACAATTTAGCTTTATACTGTGATAAATGGCAGATAGAATTGAATATTAAAAAGACAAAATCTATGATATTTAATAGGACATGCTCTAAACTAGAAAAATCATTTTTAAATTTTAAAAACAGTAACATTGATAATGTATCAGAATACTCATTTTTAGGCTTATTAATTAAATGCAATGGCAACATGTCTCATAGTACTAAAGAACTTGTCAAAAAAGCCCAAAAAGCATTATTTGGGTTGAAAGCATACACAAAGTCTTTGAATAATTTACCAGTCAAAGTTGCATGCCACCTCTTTGATTCCCTCATAAAACCAATAATGATATACAACTCTGAAGTTACATATTTAGACACATATATATCTCTTTTTAGAGCAAAAAATAGAGCTTTAAATTCTGGAAAAGAAGTAGATATTTTAAGTTTTGCAGAAAAAAGTCCAATTGAAAAATTACACTTGCATTTTTGTAAATTTTTACTAGGAACTAGAAAGAATGCATCTAATCTTGCAACTAGAGCTGAATTAGGGAGACTTCCTATAGAATTTAATATTAAAACACAAACTTTATTATATTTAAAGAGATTTGAATGCTGTAAGTTAAATCCTCTTTTGAAAGAAGCTTACACGCTTAGTAAAAACTTAGACTCAGAAGGAGTATACTCCTGGTTTACATATGTAAAAAATATTTTAAGTGAACTTAATTTAGATATAGCACAAATTCAACAAAATACTAGTTCAGACAAAAAAATAAATAATTCATTTAAAGTTTATATAAAAACAAGCTCTAAAAACTACTTTGAAAATTTGATACATGATAAGATGCAAAACATTGATGAAAAAAGTAAACTTTATTTATATAAGAATCTTAAACAAAATTTACGTTTTGAAGACTATTTAAGAACATCAAACTTTACATATAGAAAATTAATAACAAAACTAAGAATTAGTGACCATAATTTAAATATAGAAAAAGGCAGACATACTAATATTCCTAGAGAGCAGAGATTATGCCTTAAATGTAAAACATTAGAAAACGAAAAACATTTTATATTAGATTGTAAATTAAATATGGAACTAAGAAATAACTTTTTTAACAATTTGGATTTTAATTTTTCTGTTAAAGATTTATCTGATGAAGAAAAGTTGATTTTTATACTCAATCCATCAACACCATCACAAGTAAATAAATTGGGGTCCTACATCAAAAGGTCATTAGAACTGAGGACAGGGGACACTGGAATATTTACTGTAAATGAATGATTGTGTATATATATATATGCGAAATATAGTTATATTGTTTATTATTTTGTATGTCACAAACTTAATGTTTAAAGTTTACATGGCAATAAATATTTGAATTGAATTGAATTGAATTGATCAGTTAATAGTCCCATTACTGACATCAGGTGTAAACAAGAGGCTCTCAAGAGCCTGAATCGCTCACCTGGTAAACAATGCCTTATTGAACATATTGAACCATGCCAGGCAAACATGTACAGCTAACAATTCTTCAATATTACAAATATATATGACTTACTGTTTATAAATAAAGAAAATGAGACCAAAACACAAACACTTAAAACTTAGCAATGGACTGTGAAAATGAGGTCAAGTTCAAATAAAACCTGCGTAACCGACATATAGATCATAAAATATTTTCATACACCAAATATAGTTGACCTAATGCATAAAGTATTAAAAAAATAGACCAAAACTAAAAAAGTTAACTTTGACCACTGAATTATGAAAATGAGGTCAAGGTTAGATGACACCTGTCAGCTAGACATGTACACCTTACAATCATTCTATACACCAATTTTAGTAGACCTATTGCATATAGTATAAGAAAAACAGACCAAAACACAAAAACTTAACTATAACCACTGAACCATGAAAATGAGGTCAAGGTTAGATGACACCTGCCAGTTGGACATGTACACTTTACAGTTCTTCTATACATCAAATCTACTAGACTTATTGCTTATAGTATCTGAGATATGGACTTGACCATGAAAATTTAACGTTGTTCACTGATCCATGAAATGAGGTCGAGGTTAAGTGAGTAGTTTTAGAGGAGAAGGTTTTTTAAAGTTAGTAAATATGATGAACAAATTGTGAAAAATTGTCATTAAAGGACATTTACCCCTTAAGGGGTCAATTGACAATTTTGGTCATATTAACCTATTTGTAGATCTTACTTTGCTGATCATTTTTGCTGTTTACAGTTTATCTTTATCTATAATGATATTCAAGATAATGACCAAAAACTGCAAAATTTCCTTAAAATTACCAATTAAGTGGCAGCAACCCAACAATGGTTTGTTTGATTCGTCTGAAAATTTCAGGGCTGATAGATCTTGACCTAATGAACATTTTAACCCCATGTCAGATTTGCTCTAAATGCTTTCGTTTTTGAGATATTAGCCAAAAACTGCATTTGACCCCTATGTTCTATTTAAAGTAAGGGCAGCCATGTTTTTTGACGGATCATAAATCGAAGCACACACTTTGTGCAGGATAATCTAAGGAACTATCATGCTAAGTTTCATCCAAATCCATTCAGTAGTTTCAGAGGAGAAGATTTTTTAAAGTTAGCAAATATGATGAACAAATTGTGAAAAATTGTTATTAAAGGACATTTACCCCTTAAGGGGTCAATTGACAATTTTGGTCATATTAACCTATTTGTAGATCTTACTTTGCTGATCATTTTTGCTGTTTACAGTTTATCTTCATCTGTAATAATATTCAAGATAATGACCAAAAACTGCAAAATTTCCTTAAAATTACCAATTAAGTGGCAGCAACCCAACAATGGTTTGTTTGATTCATCTGAAAATTTCTGGGCTGATAGATCTTGACCTAATGAACATTTTTACCCCTTGTCAGATTTGCTCTAAATGCTTCCGTTTTTGAGATATAAGCCAAAAACTGCATTTGACCCCTATGTTCTATTTTAAGTAACGGCGGCCATGTTTTTTGACGGATCAAAAATCGAAGCACACACTTTGTGCAGGATAATCTAAGGAACAATCATTTTAAGTTTCATTCAAATCCATTCAGTAGTTTCAGAGGAGAAGATGTTTGAAAAATTGTTAACGACGACAGACGAAGACGACGACGACGAAGGACGCCAAATGATGAGAAAAGCTCACATGGCCTTTTAGGCCAGGTGAGCTAAAAAGGGGGGTCAATATTCCTTGACTCTTCAATTATACCTTGGATTTTTTTATTAAACTCATTGTTAAAATTGTGGAAAGTCTTTCAAGCAGTAGAACAAACAAGGAAAAATCAACAAAAGCTGATCTTGATATTTCTCTAGTCCAAAATGAGATTTTCAAGTATTTTCTATCAAAGGCTTACATTACAGTCAGTTTAAATTGAGCTGTGAAATTTGTTATTGCATTATGCTCAGAAAGGATGTTTTTAACTTCAAATTGACTAAGGATTAAGAATAAACAAAACAAAAGATTTCTGATCAACTTTTTTGGCTCTTTAGGTGTCAGACCACCAATTACTCCCTCCAATTTAGAACGTATGTAAAAGTAGCCCTACTCTGACACAAAATAGTGCTTTTGATGTCCTTGTTTACTTAAACTAACCAACAAATTTGCAGAAATGAAACTTTTGGTGAAAGAGAAATATATCTAGAACATTTTGAGCCAAAATTTACTTGTCTATGAGTTTGCATTAAAAATTGAGGATTAATGCGCTCCATAGTATACTAATTTTAGATTTCCAGAAAACCAGGTTTTTGTTTTGGAGTACCTCTGTTTGATGGTCAGTTATTTTGTTAGAAGGCTTTAAAGGTATGGTGAAAATTGGCATGTAGAAAGCTGATACATGTACAATTAAGGATATACCTGGTTTCTATGAAGTTAAACTTAAGGTAAAATATTTAGAAAGCTGTGAAAATTGCAAAATTTGGTTGAACAGATAGGGATTTTTAATTGGTGGTCTGACACCTTTATCTGTGTTCTTCGGACACATTTGCCCCTTTATATGTAATGATGTCAATTTATCAGATACTACAAGCAAAAAGTCAATAGTTGGTGTATGGAATGTTTTTTTGGACGATCAATGCATTTGAATGGGAGCATATAGTTAGAACCCCCCTTTACTCTGGGTTAGGAACCCCCCCTTTTTTTTTAAATGGCTTGATCTGCCACTGGATAAAGCAACCACCTGCATATAACGTTATAAAGGGACAAAACTCAAGAACCTAAAAAAGTGACGCAAACCAAATGTAATCTTCATCTGTGTTTTGAAGTAATATGCGTTGTAAACAAGATGCATAACATTTGGTCGAGGCAGACAGGTTTATAGAGAAAGGAAACGAAACATTCACCAATATTTCCATTTGTAAAGGGGTATAATTCTAGAACGGTATAAACACGCTAAAACAATTTAATTTGATCTGTTTTTAGTGGTAAAAAGCACTGTTTCATAACTGGTTGAGGCAAACTTAAATTAGAGAACGGAGACGACTTTCGTGACTTTCATGAAGTACATGTATGTACGTAGGTACGGACGGACGAGCAGACTGATAAAGGTAAAAAGATATCGCCTAATCCACTACGGCAGGGGCAAGCATTACCAAATAGAAACACTGACCAAAGAACATGAAAATTATGTCAAGCACAATCCAACCCTGCTGGACAGACATGTCAATTTTACCTAAAATCATTCTACACACTAAATATCTTTGATCTTCAACTACTAGTGTACTATTTAGAAATTGACCTAATCACACAAAATTATCTATCTGTAAAGACACTGTGTACTAAATGTTGCTAAATTAGTTTTCTTATTACTCATTACTGAAGAAAAAATATTTGAAAATTCACAAAATAACTAGTTTTTCAGCAGTCTTTGAGTGATGAAGAACAGAAGGCATCCGAATATATATATATATATACCCGGTATATACTAAGAGGTTTTCATGTATTTTTTTCCACTAAAATATAAAGCATGATGGAATTAACTAATTCTGTCTCGCATCCACTTCCCTACAATTCAAATTTTGGTACTTTCACAACAGGAACAATAACTAATGTGATAAAACCGATGGACTCCTTGATTCATGAGAGTGCTGATTCATGGTCCCAGGTTCATGATCATGATGATGATAGCACTGTGTCAATGTGAGATGAATGTGAATCTGTTTTGTAAAAAGTTAAATAACAACAAGAATGTGTCCCCAGTACACCGATGTCCCACTCGCCCTATCATTTTCTATGTTCAATGGACCATGAAATTGGGGTAAAAACTCCAATTTGGCATTAAAATTGTAAAGATCATATTATATGGAACATGTGTACTAAGTTTCTAGTTGATTGGACTTAAACTTCATCAAAAACTACCGTGACCAAAAACTTTAACCTGATACAGGACAGACGGATGAACAAACGGATAGAAGAACAGACGCACAGACCAGAAAACGTAATGCCCCTCTACTATCGTAGGTGGGGCATAAAAATACTGAACTCCAAGGAAAATATCAAATGAGTTGATAACAATACATAATATTTTGTCATTTCAGGGAACTAACTCATATAGGAAGTCGTTAGATAGTTTAGAGCTACTAGTATAGTAACAATGAGTAGAGATCATCATTCTGAACATTTTTCCTTCGGTTGTTAAAAATGGATATCCCAAATTATGAGTGTGGCCAAGTTTGGTTAAATTTGGGCCAGTACCTATACAGTGTCAGAGGTGAAGATATTTGTAAAAGTTAATTAAAGAACTTTATTGAGCAAGCTCACATAACCCACGTCCCCACATTGTCATTGGAGAAATTAAATAAGTGTAATAAAAAAAAAATTGTATAAGAAAAAATATTGTATAATAATTTCCTGTCAATATGCACATCTACATAGTATGTCCTTATTATCTACAAAATTTCATGAAATACTGTTCTGCTTTCAGAGGAGTTGAGATGACAAACTGTTGAAGTAGTACCTTAAAGCAAATAAGTTCAAAGGGGCGTAACTCCTAGAAAAAAATTGAATCGTAATTTCCAGTCAATATGCACATCTAAATAGTATGTCCTTGTTATCTAAAAATGTTTCGTGAAATTCTGTTGTGTGGTTTGAGAGGAGTTGCTATGACAAGAAACAGGACTGATGGATGGACTGACGGACAGACTGACGGGTCAAAAACATTATAACCTTCGCAACTTCATTGCATGGGGTATAATAAAGATGAGGAACCACCACAAAGACACTTGGTCTTCAAGCTAAAAGTGTGTTATCAAATCATTGTGAAAAACTTTTATTAAAAACATTAATTGTTATAAATTAAAACAAATAAATTAAATGACATACATAAAATACAAATGTACAATAATAAAAAATAAAAGGGATAACAAAGTATTGAACACATTTGATATGTTTGCATTAACCATGTTCATACATCAAGTCTTAGCTTGTCAATGACACAGACTATCTAACAGGTCTAATACCTTTGCAACTCCTCAATATCACAGATTATTTAAATCAACTTTCTTGTATACACGCTTTTAAAAGATTCATTTACTCTATCTATTGCTAACACAAAACCAATTAAAGAATAATCCCCCTAAACCTATGTTTCATTGTCTGACAATTTTGACTATAATGGAAAATAAGAAGAGTTGAACATTTGGAAATTTTTTACCATGTCAGATTTTTTCTATTTACAGCAATTTTCAAATAATGGACAGAACTTAGATTTTACCCCTGTTGTTAATCTTTTAGCAATGTGGGCCATCTGTGTTGGCAGGTCCAGTCATCAGAAACATTTGCTAAACTATGTACCCTAATGTTGATTGTAGCCAAGTTTGGTTAAAATTTAATTCAATAGAAGAAGATTTTTTTAGTTAACAGACAATGATAAAAGACACCGAGTGATGAGAAAAGTTTATTTTGCTCTTAGGGCGAAGTTAGCTAAAAATCAAACTTTTTTTTATTTACACATCACAGTGGCAAATCCAGGGGGAGGGTTCTGGGGTTGGAATCCCCCCTTTTTTTGGGACGATCAATGCATTTAAATGGGGACATATAGTTTCAAATGGCTGGATCCACCACTGCATCACACATGAAATTACCAGGATCTTAAAATAAATATATTTTTTAAATTACTATTTTTGAATTATAAATCACATTCACAAAACATGCAAAATGACATATATACATAATATCTATTTAAATCTTCTATTGCATGTCTATAGGTATAAATAAATCCATGTATTATTTTATACATATATTTTGTTTACAACAGGGTTGATAAAGTATTACACGTCGGGGAAAAACCCAGGCGGGAAAACCAAGGTTGGGCAATACTCCCAGAAATGGGTAATACTGGGCAATATGATGTTGTAAGCTTATTTCAACACAAATACTCACAAAACCCGGATTTTTGCCAACCCTGGTTTACACCTCTATCATGTTTATTTTGATATTGCTCATTTTTGCAAAAAAGAAATAAAATAATTAGGTTTTTTTATACAATTTTGCTCATTATGTAAATTATTCATTGACTGGTGGATTTCTTTAACAAGAAAGCTTAAGGTCACAGTGAAAAACTACACAGAGATCAATAACTATTGAAAATAGAACTGACAAAACTTTAAACATATTGACCAATGAATAGGAGATGACTCTGTGAAAAAGTTTCATTGAGTTAACAATAAAAGATCTGACTTTACTTCTCAAAAATGTTGAATTTATATTTATTGAATGAGAGTCTATATTTTTCCATCTTTCAATAAATGCTAGAAAATAAAAAAAATATGGGAAAGACTCATTTGGTTAATAAGACATGTAAGTCAAATAACCTGTAATTTGTTTTCTTTGAGTGCATCATAGCTCTTCTTTTTGACAATTTACTCGAATAGCCTTATCAAAATTTGTGTTAAAACTTAAAGTTATTAGTGATAATTAAACCTATGCACAGGCGCTCTCTAATCTCCCTGGAGCTTTAATTTTTCAACTTCACAAGAAGGACATTGACAAGTGGGGTACACATATTTGCATTTCCATTCTAAGAGATTTTTCTGATTCCTACATTTCCTTTTAAAAACATTATAAGATATTGCAGTATCCTGAAATAGTATAAGCGGTATCGATGCACGCTTTCCAAATGATTGTGCCATGCATTGGTAACCTTTGCACAAAAGGCGATGAATCAAAGGAACAAATTCCTGTCCATTATCTTTACATATATCCAGTTCTGGAAATAACTGTTCAAGATCTGTCTCAATTATTCCCAAATATGCAGCTACATCCACTATTTGGACAAGGTCAGTTCTTATAATAGGAAGAGCCACACCATAGTTTATTCTATGTCTAAGATGCTGAAAACTAGCGAAACTAAATCGAGACAAATCAACAAAATAATAGTCCTTGTGATCATCTGTTGACAAGAAAAGTCCCGTAAAAAAATTACAAGTTGAAATGAGGTTTGCATCAAACTGACCAAGACAGATCTCCTTCTGGTCAAATTTCACATGTATTTTTCTGACCGTTATAGACTGCCTCATGTCTGTGAAGTGAAAAAAAAAAATGAATTATCAAGCTTGTCCATGTTTTTTTTTTCATTACTAATACCTGCATACAATGTAAAATATTTTATATTTTGAAATTTTCGGTGCTGAAAACACATTAAATACTGTTTTGCATGACAGTCCTACTTGTACAAGTTATTTTTAATTACTTGAAGAAGTAAAATTAATATACTTATATAAGTAAATTTGTAGGATACTTATACAAGTGAATTTTATTTACTTGTATAGGTAAAAAAAATATTGGCTGAGTTATGTCCCTTAGACATTCAGATTTGTTTACTTGTAGAAGTAAAAAAGTCATCCTATCTTCTTTTATTGAATTCTTAGGATTTCTTTGCTCTAATAGAATTTTGAATTATCTGCCCTTTGCAGATGTCTTTACTTATCATTTAAGTGTAATTTCATGGACAATGGAAATCCCATTTGTCTGTTATCTTCAGAACACGGCTCATTTACAAGCCCAAGGAGCAATTTTTGAAGGCCTTCCGCAAATACTTAAGATCTATGCGCAATCAGTTTCTTTGTTGAACTAATGAGATGAAACATTGAACTCTTAATAAAAAAAAATTGAGAAAACTTGGAAAAAATCATTAAAGGCATGAATTTACATCTTAAAACTTGAGGACTTTTGTGGGATTGTAAGAAAAATTTACTTATACAAGTAAATTTTTGAAAAAACTAGATATCATTGAGATGGGAGCCATCTCTGTGGGCCCCGCTGTGAATAATGTGCATTAAAAAATTGTATCTTTACCATAGGACATGGGTTTGTCAACTAAAATCAAAGTTTTTGACCTTGACCTTTGACCTAGGAAGTTGTACATAAATAATGACATACCCTCTGATATTGGTTTATATACATTTCAGGTATAAACTTTAAAATGATAACGATTCTCAAGATATAGAGCGGACACAATCTTTACCATAGGACATGGGGTTGTCAACTGAAACCAAAGTTTTTGACCTTGAACTTTGCCCTAGGTAGTCGTTCATAAATTAAGACACACCCTCTGGTGTTGGTTCATATACATGTCAAGTATAAACTTTGAAATCATAACGGTTCTCAAGATATAGAGCGGACACGATCTTCACCACAGGACACAGGGTTGTCAACTGAAACCAAAGCTTTTTTACCTTGACCTTTGACCTAGGAAGTTGTACATACAACATGACATGCCCTCTGGTGGTGGTTAATAAACAAGTATGTAAAGTATAAAGTATGAAATCATAATGGTTCTCTAGATATGAAGCGGACACAAAGTTAAAGTGTTACGGACGGACAGACTGATCACTATAGGGCGACCCGCCTAAAGGCGGGGCCCTTATTAAGGGGAGATTATTCAAACATTATTTATTTACTTATACATATTATATGTGTATATTTTTTTTACTTCTTCAAGTAAATAAAAATAACTTGTACAAGAACCACCATTTACACAGTTATTCCTGTGTCACAACTCATACAAAAGAAACAAAACCCCAAAATTATTATGTATTAAAAAATATAAGCCTTCAACAAAAAGTTCCAAAAACCTATCACATCGTGCTTTTGGTTTTTTTTTGCTGCAAACAATGTTAAAGCAATCTTCAATGTCATAGCCAGGTTGATGCTTTGGACATTTCTGGTTTAATATTTCAGTCATTGTCAGTTAGGATATTCTATTCAATGAATTATAGTTAAACATCATAAAGTTTTAAACATAATCCTAATTAGTCAGTCCAAGAGCGATTAAAATATCATATTTGTAGAATTGAATAAAAAATAAAATTCTATCATGTCTGTAAACATGATATTAACAAAATTCCTTAAAAATCAGTACAATTTTCTGTGACATTACCATAAACTTTTTATGCATTATTACTTTACAAAATGTGTTACCCTTGATTTGTTACACTTTGAATTGACTGTTTTAATCTTATTTGCTGATCTAGATCTAATTATTTGGTCAATATTGACATTTAAATGGGCTACCAAATGTTTTTTTTCTATACATTTCAGAAAATGTTGCTTGCATTTATCTTTTGCCATGTTTGCTGCTGTTAAGCAGGCCCGTAGCCAGGAATTTCCAGGGGGGGGGGGGGGGGGGGGGGGGGGGGGGGGGTATTTGGACTCATGAACTCGACTTTAACAGTCATAATTTGAACAGATCGTTGACTTTAACAGTGCTTATTTGGTTTCAACAGGGGTTCGTCTGAACCCCCGAACCCCTCTGGCTACGGGGATGTTAAGATTATTGTAATTTTAGGAAAACCTGCATACAAATAATGTATCAAAATTTACAATACAACCAGGACACCTATAATTTTTTTATTTTTGCAAAGCTATATATCCTGACACAATTTTCTCAATGACGAAAAACGTTACAACAATTTCTAAACTTAACCATGTTAACAGTATATAATTATTCATGCATTACATGCAAGTGAAACACAATTTAAATATAATTTACCTTCGAATATGTCTGTATCATCTAGGCAACACACAACCATTTCACAGGCATCTGTGCTATTTAATCTGTCAAAAAAAGAAATTTACATATAATATCATCATGACCATAAAAGCAAAAAAAGCATGATTAATAAATATTTTCATAAATATCATTTAATAAATGTTCAAAATACCATTGAATAATTATAACCTCATTATACATTTGTACATGTTACATGTGTTATAGATCTAAACCATGAACAAGTCAAAATCAACCAAAAATCTTAATAATTTTGGGCCAAGCACCAAAAAGCTCAAAAGTTTAAACCATTACAAATGTACACATGGTACATTTTGACAATGTTAAAAATGTTTTCCACATACTCTTTTATCAATAAAAAAAAAAAGGATCCCCCTAACATTTTTAACCCCGCCACATTCTGTATGTATATGTGCCTGTCCCAAGTCAGGAGCCTGTATTTCAGTGGTTGTTGTTTGTTTATGTGTTACATATTTGTTTTTCGTTCACTTTTTGTAAAATTAAATAAATTACATGAATTCGGCCGTTACGTTTTCTTGTTTTACATTGTCATTTCAGGTACATTTGTAGCTGACTATGTGGTATGGGCTTTGCTCATTATTGAAGGCCATAGTGACCTGTAGTTGTTTATTTCTGTGTCATTTTGGTCTCTTGTGGAGAGTTGTCTCATTGGCAATCATACCACATCTTCTTTTTATAGATCATATATGTAATAAACCATTTTGTATAAGCTTTAGTACACATACATGTGGTGTGTCAGTTAGTGGTACTACTTTTCCAAGTTATCTTATTTCATGTTGTATTTACTTGAAGCAGTAAATATCTAAATACTTATATCAGTAAAATTGTAAGATACTTATACACATGATACAAGTGTAATTTATATACTTGTAATTTTAGGTAGATTAAAGCAATGGCTTAGTTATCTTGGTTATGTCCCTTAGACAATCCATTTTTTTTTTTAACTTTTACAAGTAAAAGGTCATACTATCTTCTTTTCTTGAATTTCTAAGCACTTCTTTGCTCTAATAGAATTTTTGATTGTCTCTACTAATCAGTCAGGGGACTTACCTAAATGAGTGATTTTCTAAATCACTGATTGATTTTCTAAATCACTGATTCAAGTAACATTATGTCCATAAAGTAAGAGTTGTCTTTCTTTCATAATCACATATATTTAAGTGGTACAAATTAATCACTAGAAGAAGTGATATAATTTTGTTGTAGCTTTAAAAATAGAAAAGTAATGATCCAGGGACTAATTATGTTTCTAAAATTATCAGAACAAACATCTGTGTTGATAAGATGACCAGGTCATTTCAGGTGATGACCTTGTACTGAAACTAGGATAATGACGGACAAAAATCACTTGTTTAAGTATCATATATCTCAATTTCCATCCCAAAAATTACTTCTTTAAGTATCATTATTTTAATAACCCCCCACTAATTTCAACACCCCTGAACAGTGAAATTTTATCACTCCTGAACAGTAGAATTTTATTACATAATCTGAAAGATGAAACCTTGAACTTTACCATGTTTACAGGAAAAATACTCCCACTGCTGGGAAATGTTAAGAAAGTATCTGTTCATTATGTAAAGCCATTATTATAGCACCTTTTCAACTAAAATAGAATTTGCAGATAAATGATAACATCAAAGGCATAAACTTTAAATTTGCTACTTAAAAATAGCAAAAAGTTCATTTTTTTCAATTTTATTAATGAAAGGATATTATTTAAACCTATGTCACTCAAACAGTTTAAAATTTTGGTAAAACTACAAAATCACAATTTGTGACAAAACTTTGAATTTGCTACTCAAATAACATGAACACTGTGCTTAAACGGCTGTGGGTAACTAAACCCACAGCCCAAGATGGCGGACTCTAAACTCGTTGATATTTAATTCATACAAAATGTACCTTTTGCGACTTTTTCATGCAGAATGTAAATATTTATAGGATTATTGAATAAAGAAATGACTAACAATTACCATAAATTTGTTAATATAGAGTTCACTAAAGCGCAAGGTCAACTTTAAAAAATGCATAAGATGTCCGTAACTTTTTGATCGAAACTAAGCAGACTGTCCGTAACTTTATTTTTAGATGTGGGTAACTTTTGATTTAAAATTTTAAGAATTATAATTTCAACAATTAGAAGACAATTAACATCATATTTGTAACCTTCGCGGCCGTTTATACTACTCATTCACCACCAAATGTGATTTTATTAACGCATCATACTTACACCACAGAAGTTTTATGTGGGGTTTGTGGTACTCCATCCTGGTTATGGTTTGAACTTTTATTTACTGATGTGCGTCTTATCGACGTTTTTCACTCGTCAGACCAAGGCTTTTCCATACTCTTTAATGTTTTGAGTTTAATTATATGTTTGCGGTTTACCTTCACCTCTGTTTCTTTCTATGTGTATTTTGATGAATACTCTTTGACACGGCTCGGTATTTATACATCCCACCAGTTAGTTATAGTGTTATGATTTTTTGAATATGTTTCCTAGTACAATGTATGTTTTTTTTTCTCTCTTTGTATGTTATCAGGGGTTGTTAGACTATTAAATTACCCTGTTGTCCTACGTAGTTATTTTTATTTTTATATACTATGTCGAATTGTTACACTACATGTATGTTGACTGCTCTTTTCCTTTTATTCACAACGGTCACTGACTTTTACCTATTGTGTCTTTTAGTTTTATTCAGTTTAATGAGATTTAATGCAATTTGCATACAAATGAAATATGCAGCTAGCTGTAAAACTAGGTTTATTCATTTATACAAAATGTCCTTTTTTTAAGTTTTCCCATTTACTGTAAACCTTGGCCAGGGTGCCGCAATATCACCGTGCGCAACGTCCCAGTGTGTCCAGATTGACACCCCCTTTATTTTACTGTCAATGCTGACATGGCTGATGGGATTTGTTTTTGTGGGGATGAGAGAAAAGTGTTTTTAGCTTTTTCAAAAAGACGGAAAAAAGTTTGTGCACTTAAGTCTCTTATAGTCTATCCACTGCATGCCTGGGAAATTTGGGTTCCCCTCCAAAATCCCAGATTCACGCTACCCTTGTCGTTGCTGGCAGAAAATCAGTAAGTGTATACATGCTACATGTATGTGTAAAAAATACTTGTGTAGTCTACTTGTTCAAAAATAAAAACGAACAATGATGTTTCAACAGTTTATCTGCTATGATCGGAAACAACCCTCCGAACTAGGCGATTCGGGTACCCCGACGTTATACAAAATGAGACCCGAGTTTTGCGGATTTATCGTGATTTTTTTCATATTTTTCCCAATTTTGTCTTCCATCGATACAATGAATTATATCATACTAGACATCTACTTCGTTTTGTGAATATGTATTCGATTCAATCTCTATCATCAGTTTAAACATTACATCCGCGTATGTCGATTCTTTGAAAGTTACGGACATCTCTATTGGTATGATGAAAAAAGTTACGGACAAGTTGTTTTGAAGTTACGGACAGCCTAAATGTTTTTTAAAATCGTGCTGTGATCGTTTATTTTGTAGAATTTAATCACCTTTCCAGTTTAGGGGTTTCCACAAACGATTAATACAACTTTTAAATTCAGTTGTTTAATTGATGCATTCGTGGTATTGTTATTCTATAGAAGAAAAGTATCGAACCGACGCAAGGCGGCTCCATCTTGGGCTGTGGGTAACTTAAGTTACCCACAGCCGTTTAAGCACAGTGATGAATAAGTGATTTAAAAATCACTTATTTTAATAAGTCCCCTGACTGCTTACATTTGTATCATTGACACTGAAAATCCCATTTGTCTTTTACCTTCAAAACGCCACTTGTTCTTTTATAACTAACCTGAACCTAACAGCTGAACACTGGGGTCCTACTTTCTTTTCAAAGTCTTTCACTGTTCCATAAGAGGCGATAAGATCTTGTAAAACAGAAATATCACAATCTACTGGGAGACCATCTAGCTGAATAACTGAATCACCAACTAATTTCCATGACACAGCTGCAGGATTTGATGGTCCATGTCCATTTTGTTGACAAGCATTAGAATTCATTTGACTTAAATTATTCTTTTGGCACTTGTGGCTTGCTTGTTTATTCCGATCCGTGTCATCATGGTCATTAACATGTTTATTACTACCTGGATAACTACTATGAAAATCTTTTGCTCTCGCTGCATCTCTTTTCTTCTTTTTATTTTTCCGACTTATTTTTTTAAAGCTTTCACTAGTTTCACTTTCATCTTTATCAGAGGTAGCCGAAGTTCTTTGATTGTCACTCTCAGTTTTTGATACTGACAACGTGGAATGATCAATGTCGGGACTAGATGAGGAATGGTCATTTTGAGGACTAGAAGAGGAATGGTCAATATGGGGACTAGATAAGGAATGAGTATTGCCACTGATGACAACATTAGACACATTTCCCTGAGCTTCAACACTACCATCACCTGGTAATGTGAGATCAAAATTGGCACGAGGTAGAACATCACATCCTTTAACCTTGCTACTCATTGGCAAGGTTGATTTATCACATGGTAAAAGTGATTCGGTAGAAACCGACACATCTGTATCATCAGAATCTGTCCAAGTTTCTTCATTTTTACTGTTAGAATCGTAAACATCATCACCAGAATACCAATTTCCACCTTGAGCTTTACCCTCTGCAGGTGGAACTGGATCTTTTGCACTTTGAGAAAATCTTTGTTTAGATGCCTCAGATACTGAAATGTTTTCAAAATCCTCTAAACTCAAGTTGTCAAGTTCTGCTTCAAGTTTGTTAAAATATTCATCAGTTTTCTGTTTTAAATCTGAGTTAATTTCAATACTTTGTTCATTTTTCAGATAATCTCCTTTTATTTCATTATTTTCCTTGTATGAATTATCTCCCATTCGTAAATTGTCATCTTTGAATGATACATCTTCAAACTGATCCTCTTCAGTAAATTCGTCTTCCCAAGAGTCCATGAGAAACTTTGCCATATCTTTGAAATTTGTTCCATTTTTTGTATCACCATTTTCTGTAGTTTCTTCAAGAGTTTTTTGTCCATTTTCAGATTTTGCAGACAAATGTGGAAAATCTGATGTCAGAATTAGCGGTTTTGACTTCGGTTTCCGTAATTCATTTTTCCAGCTTGGACTTCTATGTGATAAGCCAACATGATATATTCTTTCATCTGCACTACTTTCAGACTGAAAATTAAAAAAAAAAAGACATTTAACTTTCATGTTGAATTATTGCTAGAAAAAATCTGATGCTTTTAAAAACAAATAGGCATAATTATTTAGAAATATTTGTGAAGGGTTGTCTCATTAGGCAGCAACCATTTGATTTTCTGGGGGGGGCTATGGTTTTTTTTTCTGGACAAATTTTTTTTTTCGCCTGCGGCGAAAAACAATCTATATTTTTCGCGACAAGTTGAAAACAATTTTTTTCTTTCAATTTTAGCATTACATATAGTGGCAGCTGAAGGTGAAACAAACAATTTTTTTTCCTCAGAATCAAAAACAAATTATTTTTTTCTCTAAAAACTGGAAACAAACTTTTTTTTCCATAAAAAACCATAGCCCCCCCCCCCCCCCTCCCCCCAGAAAATCAAATGGTTGCTGCCTTAGCAATCAAATTTTTTTTAACAGTCAAATTGCTCTAGATCTGGAACCTGCAAAAACACGGGATTACTTATACAATGTAACAAATTTTTTAAAGATTTACAAAGACTTAACAGTTATATTCATAGTTTTCCTGCCATGTCATGAAAATTATCAATAGGGTTTTTCAGATATACAGTTCATATTTCTTAATAATTATTTACCACTTTCACCTAGTTATTCATATTTTGATAATCAATGTGTTGATAGCTTTTCTCAGTTCCAATTAATGCATATATCTATATAGATATAGATACCATTTAATGAGAAGACCTCATTTTATGTGTCACTTCTCTTCCTTCAGCAATAAATTGATAATTATAACTCTGTGTCCTGTAGGTACCATGCATAGTCGCATTTGTCATCCTTGCTTATGATTAATCAGTTTGGGTTATTTTGGAAGAAAAACGAAAATAATGATGTCCTGATATTTTCTTCATTGGACAGACTTTTAAGTCATAGACAAGACTTCCGTTTAGGGCTGTTTTAAATTTTTATAGTACTTGGGTACAGGACAATTATTTTCTGAATTCTTTGATCATACTTATACTATGAACAAAGTGTACTTACTATTTACAATCAATCAAAAAAATGTGACAAGATGAATATTACAGTTGGATTATCTCCCCTTGAATACATAAATAATGAATATGAAATCCACTATATACCTAGGCCTGATATACAGTAAAAAGTTGTGATAAAATTGAAAGAAAAATAAAGTTAAATTTAAATGTGATTATGGTTGATTCACTCTGAAATATCTCTCTTCCTAAGTTATATATGACAGTGCATGGTGTGTTTCTTTAAAACATCTGTTTTCAGTTTTTGTCATAAACGATTTTTCTTTAGTGAATTGCAGTATATAGACAACTTTTTCCTTTAAATATGTGTTGAGAGCATTGATAAATTCATTGTTTGTTATTTTAAAGAAACCTTCTTTTTTTTTTAAATATGTGCATTAAAATTGAAATATTTTCAACAGTCCAGTGTACATGTACATCAAATGATTTGATTCTCTGCAAAAGAAATTTGCTACTGAATGAGAACTGGATTAAAATTGCATTCAGTACGATGCTCTTTGATCCATTCTTTGCACAAAAAATCCAATATTCATTTTCTGTTGACTGGTTGTCTGCCAGTTGTAAACAATATCTGAATACAACGGCATTATCAAATCTTTATAAAAAAGAAGATGTGGTATGATTGTCGATGAGACAACTTTTTACATAAATACAAATGAAACAGAACTTTACAACTATAAGTCACTGTAGAGCTTCAACAATGATCAAAGCCCAGAACGCAAAGTCAGCTTTAGAATGTTTGTAACAAAGCGATAAAAACTGTATAAATTTTGATTAATCATGTTAATCTTGACACAGATATTAAAGACTGCTAGTTACACACTCAAGCATGAAGAGATTGACCCTCGGCTCCTCAAGTTAATCAAAGAGCTGAATAGCTCTGAGGGGAAAGACGGCCCTTGTTTCTATTCAATTAATTTTTTTGGAAAAAGGGGGGGTTATCTTTTGATAGTCTTCATATAAAGAATGAAAAAAAAGAACAGCTAGAACATGAGGAAAGGTTGACAATATTGAAATCAATTGTTGTTTATGTAATTTCATTTCCTTAGTTTAGGATTCAATTTGGACCAATGGAAGAGATCTGCAGATCTTCTAAATCTAAACATTTGATTAAAGTTGATAGTTAATTATCTAAAATTCAACTGAACTCTGTCATTTCACAACAACTACAATATTTTTTGAAATCTTGATAGTGTACCACTGAACTGCAGGCTATGGCCATTTTCCATTTTTTGTGACAGTACTCTTGGATTTTTAATTTTTTTCTTAAGCACGTTAAGAAAGTGTGGACTGAAAAATCTATTCAGTTTTAAATTTCCATTGATAAAGTTCCCAGTTACAACTCTCATCACAGGGAAACAGGTACTAATAAAAAACAATATGATTGATGTAAACTGTGTGAAGCTTGTTTCCAAATCCTAAATTTGAAATATTTGTAAATTTCATGAATAAATAGGTTAAACAACAAAATGCAACATTTTTAATTTTTTCTTTTTTTTTTACCATTACAATGATTATGTTGGTACATAAAAAATTAGTTTTAATGGAAGACTACAAATCCAATGAAATGTCACATTTTAACTGTTTAAATACATTAACTTTTATTTTAGTGGATAATTACTCATCAGTTGAGGTGCTCCTGAATTGGAGGAAGATTCTCAAAACAGAATTTTTACAGAAAAAATCAATAAAATCGTTTCTCTCCCCTATCTCATGTAACCCCACGATCTTTGTTTACTTTGAAAGTTGGTGACATACAAATTAAAGTATTGCATGTTGATGTTTGAATCATCTACAGCAAACATGGTTGTGTTTAGATTTAACAAATACCAATTTGTAATTAGTGCACGATCTCTGAGAATGATTTAAATAACCAGTGGCAGTGAAGGATATCCCTGCTTCTGCATAGTGTGGCATTCAAAGAATGACGTCACTATTAAATACAATGTAGGTTGGATATATTTAGAATATCTCGTCATACTGATTTTTCCGGATTGTAAAAGAAACGTAAATAGTGTAAAGGAGAGCTCAAGATACGATATTTTTGTCAGAAACAGAAGGGAAATGTGTAAAAAAGTGTTTAAAGTCAAACTAATCATTTCTGGGTCTCCTTCTCTTCAATCTAAGTAAGATTTGTTGGGGGGGGGGGGGGTTTCCACACTATAAAAACAAAATGAATGATGTGAGGGAATGTCGCTCTGATCAACCCCATAGGGGATTGACGGCTTGAAGCCGTCTTTCCCCAAAAATGGTTTGATCAATGATAAAGGCACAGCACTACATGACATTTGAATCTGAGGATGAACTTTAATTTGATTAATACAATGTACTAGTAGCCACTGTATACATGGTATATATGCACTATTACAAGCTGTTAATTTCTGTGTCACTTGGTCTCTTGTGGAGAGTTCTCTCCTTGGCATTTTGGCAATCATACCACATCTTATTTTTTATAATCACTTCCATAATTTTTTTTTACAACACAAAGAAGTATCAACCAACCTTTGTGCTGTGATGATTTGCTTTTCATGGGCATAACTTTTTATTGAATAACTAATTGTGAAATAGTAAAGCATTGCACATTTTGTTTCATACTTACTGCCGAATCTACACTCCTCCCTACAGGAGGAAGATTCTGTGATACAATCTCTCTACATTTAGCTCTGCCTCTTCCTAACGTTCTCTTCTTTATTTCACTTTCTGCCACTCCCAAATGCCTTTGGAAGTCAACCTTATAAATATAAATCATCAAAATATATATAACTTGTTCTTTGTAGAGTTAATATAAAACATCAAAAATAATATACAATGTATCTAGTTTATAGAGTAAATAGAAATTAGAATATGATATAAAACGTAAACAAACTGATTTTTATTGATACTTTTTTTTTCATATTTCACCCTTTCTGGCACACATTTTTTGTACGTAGACTTTATTACTTATGTTATTTGTTTTAACTTATTAATTTAAGAAGTAGTGATCCTAATTCGAAAAAAATTCCCACAATTTCAAACCAAGTCAGGCAAGTGATTTTGTTCAGAAATGAATAATGTGAACTGCATACATGGTAAAGTTCATTGGTTGAAGTTGTTTCATGTCTATCATACAATGTATTTGTTTTTCGTGAATTGTTGTGTTATTTACTTAAAAAGGCTGTTTGTTTTCTCAATTGATTTTTTCCATATTTTTTATGTCTAGCCTTTTATAACCAAATCAGGCTTTGGAATCTATTATTGTTTATCACTTCAATGCACATGTACACATATTTGTTGTCTTAAATGTATCATCCACATATTACTTGCAATTAAATACCTTCTTTTTATGAATGACTTTATAACTTGGAAGTCTCGGCATCATAACAGACTGACGTAACCGTCCTCTTGCACAGGAAGTACAAATAATTTCTTCTTCACTGTCAGAACTGCCATACATAACATCAAATAAATAAAAGTCATCCATGTCTGGAGAAATGAATGGTTCCATTCTTTTTTTATCTTTCCGCAAGTCTGAAAATAAAACAAACAATTTTGATATACATGTATATATATCAAACTTTTTATCAAAATTATTGGAGTAAACCAAACAATAATTTAAGTTCTGTAGGTCTTGTGTAGGAAGCATAACCATCATTTGGTGGATTATACCTAACCTCAATTGAGGCATTATCCACCATTTGACATATTTTGAGATAGATAAATTGAGGTCATGGAGGTGTAATTCAGTTTTCATCACATTCTTTTAAAAATACACTAGATATTTGAGCATCTTTTTGAATATAATACATGTATATATATAGATCCCTAACATCGCTGAAGAGACATTAATTGTTGAAATCCATATATAGAATAAAAAAAAATTAGCACCTCATGTTTATGGTTTAACATGTACATGTACTTTGTTGCCGCAAATTTGTTGTTTTTTGTTTGGTATTAAATTCATATAAAGATCCATTTGTTCAATCTTGTGATCCATTTATTTGGCAATCGCCAATGGCAGTTTAAGAACATCAGGGCCGCGTTCAATATCGTAGCTGCTACGTAGATTTTGACTATTGAACGTGTAGCTATAGACTAGCTGCTGCATATATATTGATAGCAGCTACGTAGCCGCTACAATATTGAACTCAACCCAGTTGTTTAATCTGTTAGTCAAATGTGTTTTGTTAAATTATACTTTTTCACTTTTTTGGTCTTTTGGAAAATGTTGTTTGTGCTGTATTTATACCCCTCTTAAACGAAATTTGTTTTACAGGCACAAGTATAAAAATTGCAGTTTTTGTCCAACGCAACCATAGGTTTGAACATTGTTTTCATTTTAGACTTGTCTATCTATCTAAATATATATATATATAGACATTATTTATTTCCAATCATGGGCCCTTGTCAGGCAAGATACAAAAACATCATAATACAATGATTATATAAACATTAGTGAAATACACAATAAGTAATACACAAATAATAAATTGATAATATGAGTAATGTAGGATATAATTATAGTAAGAGACATTGAGTGCAATGAGGCCGATTTAATATATATATAAACAAGTCTAAATTAAACATTCTGTACTCAGAGAAGTTTTTTGCATGTAAATACAGCCATATTTGTCCATTTGTTATGATGAACCAATCTTTTGACATGTTTGAGAAATGAAAGTTTTGGTGAGAGCAAAATATTAACATTATATATATGTATATGCCTCTATTGTTGTTGTTACCAATTATGTAAATCAATTGTATCTGTTTTTATGCCCTTTATGGGCCCTGTAATTTGGGAAATAAAAAATATTCTATTCTATTCTATTCTATTCCCAATCAGCAAATAGTAATTACATTGAGGGGTTATCCCTCATTTTTGGGGTTGTTCCAAACAATAAAACAGTTTTATAATCTTTTATAAAGATAGAACCTTTTACTTTTATAACAGATGCATGTCTTTCTGTTCAAGTTTTTCAAATAAGATAGCATACACATAAAGGAGTAGGGGCAATAAGGCCCTTATTTGGCCCAAAAAATACTGCAAATTTAAAAGTTATCATACATATTCTTAAATAACTGAATACTTGACTCAGGTATAAGGTACTAAGAAAAAACAAATTAAATCCGACATCGAACAAGTTACCTTGGCAACAAATCATGACTTAATTTGCATATTATGTCAAATTTCGTGATTTACCTTGTTTTTTCATCAAATTTTAAGTATATTTTAGATTGAAAAAGTATGTCAGCACCCAAGAAACAACTTTATATTTTGTGAGATTATTCCAATAGTTATAATAAAGCTTCTGTTAAATTATTTTGTTGTTTCTTGGCTGCGCAGTATGTTTCCTCAACGGAAATAAAGATAGAAAACTGCATAAATTCTGTATTTTTTCATTGTTTTTTCTGAAAACGGTACATATCATGACGTAATTGTGACGTCATCAGATAAAAATCTTTATGTTTTTCATTTATTTTTCTTGATCCGATGCATTTCTAAACATTATGTGCCAATTTGAAATGGTTATCAAACATTTTATTTTCTTGGGCCAAAACTAAGCCTTAATGCCCCTACTCCTTTGAGGAAATAAGTAAGAATCAGTATTTTGCAATTAATGTCTTTCTGATCCTGATCTTGCAGAATACCTAGAATATTTTCTTGTGCTACAGCTTCAAATTTTAACCGGAAGTCGTCTGAAAAAAAACAAAGGAAGGTTCGAAAAAATAGCATTCTTCATCAAAGCTGCAAACAAAAAACTTTGACTATAATTGCATTGAAAATCATTTAAAGTAAAAACGATAGTTCAAATTTTGTTTCCCTCAAATAAATCTTACACATTGAATATTGCTCTACGACAGAATATATCATATATCATGATCAATTACGTTTAGATTTCAAGTAGTATTTTCGAACACACACTGAAGTTTTGAACTGGTTTCTAAACTCTAACTGGTATCTAGATGAAATGGCAGGGTTTATGTCAACAAGATTAGGACGAAAACCTCCAGATAAAGGGAGCTTTCCACTTGATCATGATGGTAACCTACGTATACCAAACCTTTCAAAGTCCTGTCTGAAAATTCATTCTAAAACATCAATATTCAAAATTACCAGAAAATGAACCTTTCCCTTCAAATGGCTTTGACCATGTTGACTCTGTCTCTGACCTACATGTACTCTGTTTGTGTTACTGGCTTACATAACAAGCACCTGATTTTTATATTTCCGTCTCAGATCTGTGTCCTATTGCAGGGGCGGATCCAGCCATTTTAAAAAGGGGGGGGGGGGGGGGGGGGGTCCCAACCCAGAGTAAAGGGGGGGTTCCAGATATATGCTCCTATTCAAATGCATTGATCGGCCAAAAAAAAGGGGGGGTTCCAACCCCCGGAACCCCCCCCTCTGGATCCGCGCCTGCATTGCGTATTACATCACAGATGTTGCAAAGGACGGGGCGAAAGATTATTAGATACATGCACCAGAGAAATGCAGAGGGACTGTGAGTGAGTCAAACTCATACTCATAGATTGAATTAGTCCAAATAATTATGAAGTCTTGGAAGGCTATTTTAAATTTTTGCTTTGACGCCCTCCTGCGAAATAAGCAACTATAGCTGAGGCTCCCGCCTTGGTATCTTTCAAGAAGGAGCTTTCAACACTTTCTATCTAATCTGTGCAGTCTCCCATTTGCCAAATAATTCAAATGATGGACTGGAGCTTTGCCGGCGGGGATTATTTTCCCTGGTACCGCCATGGAAGCCAGATTGGTTCAGGCCAGATGAACGAAAAGCAAATGGGATCCCCCCCCTTTTTTTTGTACATTGCTTTATTATTATTTTTTTTTATACTTTATACTCGCTTGTATATCATGTATATTCTTTGATTATCTTGCAAAATTACTCTTTTTCTTGCTCCCACCGGAAGCGTTGAGTATTGGTCAAGTTTGACAGATCAACGTAGAATGTAGATTCAGAACAATGAAAAGAAAAACAAAATTGTGTCCTGTTGCATCCATGAATTTAAAAGTGAAATTTCTTGAGTATGGTTCAAAATTAGACAGACTAAGTTCTGCCAGTATTTAATCTGTTAAGAGATAATGAAAGGACTTAACCCTACACAGATGTCAAATTGTTCATAGATCAGGGGCGGATCCAGCCATTTTAAAAAGGGGGGGTTCCTAACCCAGGACAAAGGGGGGTTCCAATTACCCGTACATGTCCCCATTCAAATGCATTGATCGTCCAAAAAAAAGGGGGTGTTCCAACCCCGGGAACCCCCCCCCCCCCCCTCTGGATCCGCGCCTGTAGATTTTCTGAAAACCTGTATGAAAAGAAAAAGAAGTTTTGAGTGTTACATCATTCATGGAAATGAAAAAATGCCACTAATATCATGTTTCATGAACAAGTTATCTGTTTGCATGCAGAAATGGAAAGGCTTTGATCCCTAGGTTTAATTTTCAGTGGCCTTTTCATTTTCTGAGCAGTTTTATATTTTCTGAAAAGACAGTTTTGGACAAATGTTGGATGGAATAAAAATTTCATGACAGATTTTTATATTTCCAAGTCTATTTCGGGTCTCAGATCTGTGTCCTATTGTGTATTGCGTCACAGATGTTGCAAAGGACGGGGCGAAAGATTATTAGATACATGCACCAGAGGGACAGTCAAACTCATACTCATAGATCGAATTAGTCCAAATAATTATGAAGTCTGGGAAGGCTATTTTAAGCTTTTGCTTTGACGCCTTCCTGCGAAATAAGGTGTCAAAGAAAAAATATATAATAGCCTTTCAAGATGTCATAATTATTTGGACTAAGATCGAATAAACTGACAACGGCTAAAAAAGAAAAAGACAAACAGATATATAATAGTACACAAGACACAAACAGCATTTGAGATTTTTTCATATAACAGTCAGGGGTACCACTAGTACAAGTATTTTTTTTATTTACTTGAAGAAATAAATAGGGACTTAAACTTCATGAACATGTCAAGTAAATTTGAAGATTACAAAAATGTACTTATACAAGTGTATTTTATTTACTTTCATAGGTAAATAATCTTTTGGCTTATACACATTTTGATAGTTCTTTTGAGTGTGCAAAAAATGGTTTGAGCAATGAAAATGATGAATGTTTGACCATGACATGTGCATGATGTATATGTAATACTGCTTTTTTCCATTTCAGGTGAATGCAAAAAAGAAATGTTAAGATATATTATCTGTCTACGGAAGAGTGATCATGACAACAATTCATGCAGGGTAGAATCAAAGGACTATCTTAAATGTCGAATGGACAAGTGAGTACAAATACATTGGAATGCTGTCAATATATACATTTAAATAAGATTTGGTGTGATTACCAACAAAAAAGGAAGTCTTTTGAGCATGTTGAGTATATATATATCAATAGCGGGGTAGAGCTTGCTCACAAAAGTTCCTATATTTGTCATGTTTGTATAAAATTCTAAAGTGTATGTATGATTAGGTATCAGAATGAATACACTTACATATATATAGAAATACCCATAAACATGTTAAACTGTTAACACCAGCATTTATAATGAATGTGAGCCTTTCTTTTGTTGTTTTCATTTTTGTCCTTTTTGTTGGTAGTTCACAATCATATTTTGTAATGGATGAGTCTTTTATTGCTAACTAAGGAGTATACATTTTGCTCATGCATTTAGTTGAGATGTTCCAAAAATTAAATTACAAAAATTCTGAACTCTGAGGAAAATTCAAAACTGAAAGTCCCTAATCAAATGGCAAAGTCAGAAGCTAAAACACATCAAACAAATAGATAACACCTGCCATATTCCTGACTTGGTAACGGAATTTTCTTATGTAGAAAATAATGGATCAAACCTGGTTTTATAGCTTGCTAAACCTCTCACTTGTACAAAAATGTATGACAGTTGCATCAAATTCCATTATACTGACAATGATGTGTGAACAAAACAAACAGACATGATATGTAGAAATGTCAAAGATAAGGGTACAGCAGTCAACATTGTATTATAAAAACAAACAAATATGTAACAAAGAAGTACAAAAAGGCATATTAACAAAGCACATAAGCAAAAAAAGATAGACAAGAATACAAAAAATAACAATAGTACAATAACATAATGACAGGATTTATAAGTACAGAGTCCCATCATATATGTGTCAAAGAAACACAAAAAGGCATATAGTGTTTAAATTAATTAGTGAGAGATATAAAGGTACCCTTTTTTTTTAAAGAAATATCTTTAACATGTTTAAGAAGATGTTGTTTTTTTCAGCAATCTCATGGCAAAAGAAGACTGGAAGAAGCTTGGATATTCTGACGATACAGATATAAAAAAGACTGAGGACACTTGAATAAATGAAAGATAAAAGACTGTAATTTTTATGTCTTGGTATTAAAACTGTGATAATCATGTATAGAGATTTCTAAAGAAATCAACATCATAAATTGTAAACTACCTGTACTTTTATTTTTATGCCTTAAAACTTTTGTATTTGTAATGAGTTTGTTTACAATCACTGGGAGGATGCCAGTGTTGGTGGAGTTTTCATTCCCTGAGGGTATCACCAGCCCTGTAGTCAGCACTTCTGTTGACATAAATTATCATTGATATGGTCATAGATATATATAAACTGTTTACAAAACTTTGTATTTTTGGAATACTAAGTATTTTCTACCATAGAAACAGATTACTTTAGCTGTATTTGGCAAAACTTGTAGTAATAGTTATCAAAGGTACCAGGATTATAATTTAGTACGCCAGACGCGCGTTTCGTCTACATAAGACTCATCAGTGACTCAAATCAAAATATTTATAAAGCCAAACAAGTATAAAGTTGAAGAGCATTGAGGATCCAAAATTCTAAAAAGTCGTGCCAAATACGGCTAAGGTAAGAAAATCCTTAGTTTTTCGAAAATTCAAAGTTTTGTAAACAGGAAATTTATAAAAATGACCACATTATTGATATTCCTCAATGCTCTCCAATTTCGTATTTTAAAAAAAAGATGAGAACGTGCTTATTCAAAACAGGAATATTCCTGCATGTTTTATACATTTGAAAATTCATGAAATAGTTACCACTTTACACCCTTTTTAGCTTATCTGGCACAAAAGGCTATTGCATTGGTGCCTGTCCTCTTCTATAATTTTTTCAAACATTGTCTCCTCTGAAACTACTTTACCAATTCTAATCAAACTTTGGGTGAATGATCTTTATGTTATCTAGTATATGTCAACAACCAACATGGCCACCATGACAAAAAATAGAACATACGGGTAAAGTACAGATTTTGGCTTATAATATATCTAAAGAACTCAAAGCAAATAGAGCAAATTGACATTATATAAATGTTATTTTATGTAAGGAAAATTCTGAAATTAACTGTCTATAAGAACTGCTTTGATGAATTGTTTTCAGAGTGTGAATAAACCCTTAAGTTGAAAACACTTTACATTAAATAATTACCCATCATTGATTTTTCAATGAACACCTTTGAAATAAAAATGAGAAGGTTTTGTCAGGAAAGTGATAATCATTTTGGATCGAACCTGTTGACATCTGTTGTAACAGACAACAGTAATACTTTTTATAGGACCGCAAAAATTGAAAATTTTTTGGTCTAAAAAGGTATCACGTTGGGGTCTGCGTCGTCCGAATACTTTTAGTTTTCGCACTCTAACTTAAGGAAAAGTGAATAGAAATCTATGAAATTTTAGCACAAGGTTTATGACCACAATAGGAAGGTTGGAATTTATTTTGGGAGTTTTGGTTCCAACAGTTTAGGAATTAGGGGCCCAAATAAGCATTATTCTTGGTTTTCGCACAATAACTTTAGTATAAGTGAATAGAAATCAATGAAATTTAAACACAAGGTTTATGACCACAAAAGGAAGGTTGGGATTGATTTTGGGAGTTGAGGTTTAGGAATTAGGGGCCCAAATAAGCATTATTCTTGGTTTTCGCACCATAACTTTAGTATAAGTAAATAGAAATCTATGAAATTTAATCACAAGGTTTATGACCATAAAAGGAAGGTTGGGTTTGATTTTGGGAGTTTTGGTTCCAACAGTTTAGGAATAAGGGGCCCAAAGGGTCCAAAATTGAACTTTGTTTGATTTCATCAAAAATTGAATTATTGGGGTTCTTTGATATGCCAAATCTAACTGTGTATGTAGATTCTTAATTTTTGGTCCCATTTTCAAATTGGTCTACAATAAAGTCCTATGGGTCCAAAATTAAACTAAGTTTGATTTTAACAAAAATTGAATTCTTGGGCTTTTTTGATATGCTGAATCTAAACATGTACTTAGATTTTTGATTATGGGCCCAGTTTTCAAGTTGGTTCAAATCAGGATCCAAAATTATTATATTAAGTATTGTGCAATAGCAAGAAATTTTCAATTGCACAGTATTCAGCAATAGCAAGAAATCTTCAATTGCACAGTATTGTGCAATAGCAAGAAATTTTCAATTGCACAATAGCAAGAATTATCTAATTGCACAATTTTGTGCAATAGCAAGAAATTTTCAATTGGAGTTATCTTTCTTTGTCCAGAATAGTAGTTGAATCAACTTAAATCATTGTTTTATACAATATACAATGTATATTCACTTTTACTACCAACTGATAAATTAAAACAATCTTTACCATTCAGTGATAACAAGCACTTTATTTTACATTTTAATATTTTATGATGTATTTAAATGAGTAGTTATTGTTGCAAACTCCATTAGAAATTTGAATTGAGATCAGTTTTGGAAAAAGGGAAAAGGGGATGTGAAAAAAATGGGGGTGGGGGTTAAATTTTTCTCATTTCAGATTTCAAAAATAGAAAGAAAATTTCTTCAAACATTTTTTTGAGAGGATTAATATTCAACAGCATAGTGAATTGCTCAAAGGCAAAACAAATATTTTAAGTTCATTAGACCACATTCATTCTGTGTCAGAACCTATGCTGTGTCAACTATTTAATCACAATTCAAATTTAGAGCTGAATCCAGCTTGAATGTTGTGTCCATACTTGCCCCAACCGTTCAGGGTTCAACCTCTATGGATTTTTTTGGAAAAAAAGTGTTTCCAGTTTTTTGGAGAAAAAAATAATTTGTTTTTGATTCTGAGAAAAAAAAATTGTTTGTTACCCCCCTCAGCTGCCACTATATGTAATGCTAAAATTGAAAGAAAATTTTTTTTTTCGACTTGTCGTGAAAAAAATAGATTGTTTTTCGCCACAGGCGGAAAAAAAAAGTTTGTCCAGAAAAAAAATCCATACCCCCCCCCCCCCCCCCCCCCCCAGAAAATCAAATTGTTGCTGCCTTAATGCTCTTCAACTTATTCATGTTATTATTGAAGATTAATTTATTTGGCTTTGATAACTTTTGGATTCGAGCGTCACTGATGAGTCTATTGTAGACGAAATGCACGTCTGGCGTAAATACAAATTTTATACAAAAATACAAAAATAGGTAAGAAGGTATAAAATAGGGATTCTATTTTTAATTTTAGTTTCTTGTGTATAATTCGGAGTTTAGTATGACGTCTATTATCACTGTACTAGTATACATATTGTTTAAGGGACCAGCTGAAGGACTCGTACGGGTGCGGGAGTTTCTCACTACATGGAAGACCCATTGTGGCCTTCGGCTGTTGTCTGCTCTATGGTCGGGTTGTTGTCGCTTTGACACATTCCCTATTTCCTTTCTCAATTGTATTCAGCAGTAAAAATTGTTATAAAAACAAACAAATTATTCAACAACGAAAAACAAATTGGCATAAAGACAAAGCACATATAAGCCAAAATCACAGACAACAAGTAAACAAAAATTTACAATAGCACAATAATACAATGACTCGACGTGCATATATCAGTACCGCTCTTCTTCAAAGTGAATTTAGCAAACATAGACTGAACAGTAACGGTAATAATTAACAAAGACAAATAAATGAACACTTCATTAACACGTTTTTAAGATGATAAACAAAGTCAGTACCTAAAATCTATACTTCAGGACCATCATGTATTATTTTTTAAGTATACATGGAATGTTTGTCACCAAGGTCTTGTATCTTCCGATGAACTTTTCAGATTAAGAACGAGACGTTATTTGACACCTTACTGCTCAGACACTTGTGACGATTTCTAAAGTCTGAGTAGCAGTTCTAATCTCTTGAATTCCGAATGAAATAAGAGAAGGAGGGGATATCCTTTAAGTAGGTGAATTTGATATAGTGCTACTAAGGTGGGAAAGTTGATTATATCAAAATTCAAATCTTCTCGTTTGTCATAGATTCTGGTTCTGAGATGACCGTTTATGTCAAATTTTAGGTATAAACTTAAAATTGAGACAGAAGAAGCCGTCTTTGTTGTTTCTTGAATTTCTAGTCAGTCTGAAGGACATTTTTAAGTGGAACCCAATCAGAAATGTTTGGATTGTAAATGGAAATGGAAAGAAATCATCAACCGACTCATATAAAAATAAAAAGAGGGGACAAGGAGAGTCGTACAGTTCACATAGGAATGCCTCAAATTCTACAAATATTTTTTCAATAACAATTCGAACTCCAGCTTATTGACCAATTGTTCCACTGTGTAGCATGTTTTACCTTTTTGTTCCCGACCGCCACATCGAATTAATTGTTCAATTAAATCATACTGACATCATTTTATATATTTTATACATAATTATGCGGAGTTTTATGAACTCGTGCAGTTTATTTTCTGCAGCGAGCGATATTTGAATTATTAAGAATAATGACAATTCATTCTTTTTATAGACCTAACATGAATAGAATAGAAAAGTTAAGATTTGACAAAGGATTATAATTTGATACGCAAGACGCGCGTTTCTTCTACAGAAGACTCATCAGTGACGCTCAGATCAAAATAGTTATAAAGCCAAACAAGTACAAAGTTGAAGAGCATTGAGGACACAAAATTACAAAACGTTGTGCTAAATACGGCTAAGGTAATGTATTCCTAGGATAAGAAAACCATTAGTTCAAAGTTTTATAAAAATTACCATATAATTGATATTCATGTCAACACCAAAGTGCTGACTGACTGAAACGAGGAATTCAAAAGTCAAGAGGCTATGACTTGGATAAAGACCATATTGAATTATTTCTTAATCTTTGTCAAAAATACATACATCCTGGGATTTATACAGCTATTGCATGTCTACATGGTCTGTAGCTAGGACAAATCTTAATCAGGGGCGGATTTAGGAAGAGGCGGGCGGGCGGGCGTGCGCCCCCCTAAAATTTGCAAAGAATGGGTTGTCCCCAGCTCAATAAAGTTACTGAACAGACGACGAAAAATGATGTCGTCGCATTGCATCTGTTTTATCATTCAAAGAAGAATATAAAACAGTAAGTTTAACAGAATCAACGTGATTACTAATAAACTGACCTATTGTTTATTATAAGTTCTATTATAAATATATTATACTTCAAAGAAAAGGTGTCAAACGCGGTACTGCGTTTGATGACAAAAATCATAGGCGTTGGCAGTTACAGTTAAACAATTGTTACTGTGTAGTTGCGGATTTTATAAATAATTTCTTTGATAGTCGAAGTTCCAAAACATCACTAACTCACTTTCCAACGAAGTAGGTAAAAGTGCCCTACCCGGGGTTGCGTTGGTTATTTCATCATTGCACGGCGAAGAAAACAGTCCAGGTAAATGGTTAGATTCTTTCTTAATGAAAGATAGAAATCCTGGTTCAAGCGAAAGGTAAGTTTATTAATTTGTATCATTATTTAATATCTCTGTATCACTATATGTTCTCACTTGCAACCTGTAAAGTTTGCCGAAGCATGCATAAACGATCAAGGCTCATACTCGTATTTCCGTATTACATAGGATCCCATGAAAATAAACATACCTTCGTAGATCTCATTCTGAATTTAATTGTTTGCAGTAAAAAATGTATATAAAAAGTTTGGCACGACCTCCGAAAACAACAAAAAATAATAATAAAAATAAATTGTGAAAAGACAATGAAAAATCGCT
Organism: Mytilus edulis; assembly: GCF_963676685.1. NCBI lineage: Eukaryota > Metazoa > Mollusca > Bivalvia > Mytilida > Mytilidae > Mytilus > Mytilus edulis. The sequence continues at coordinate 76,169,883 of NC_092352.1, forward strand.
GGCAAAAGTAGATCTTTTTGTTTTTGAAATCTAATATTGGTCAGGTGAGCTATAGAAACTCACACATTTCTTATTAATTATGGTGATTGTAGATTGACAGGGGTGGATTTATGCAGTTTTAGCTTGAAACTTTAATTTCTTGCTAATTTTCACACAAAATATTCGCCACGTTTTGCTCACCATGCAAGATATTTACATTGCACCCTCTCTAGATGAATATTCCAATAATTTCGATAATTATACCTCAATTTTTTTTAGCCTCGCTCCGCTCGGCGAATATTTAACATTGCGCCCCCTAATCTGAAATACTGGATCCGACCCTGCAATAATCCAATTAAAACCAAAACAATATATAAGGTGCTCCGAAATAGTGAAATATGCTATGAATCCAACTGTTTAATAATGTAATACTAGTACAACTTTAAGTTCATGTATGATAAGTCGGCTTACGTGACTTAGCAGGTGACCGTATTTTTCTATCGACCTACTAATCGACATATTTACAAGTATTCTATTTAATTCGTGTTACATAATTCTTTTTATAATAAAAACAGTTATGTGTTAATGCTGTACTTATTGTTTTAATTAATTAATATTATAGTATAATATTAGACGTGTTAGGAAAGTTGACACTACTGCTGGCGCTCGTGTTGGATGGAAGATGAATACAATATGACGTGTGGACCATCTCAAAAAGTACAAAACAAAATATTTGTGTTACCTGTATAGATAGGAGTGTTTGATACCTCTGAGATTAATCTTAAATAATCATAGTTACTTAAGTACGCAGGAGAAGATCAAAATAAAAAAATATATTTTAAGAACCAGTAATGGTTTAACGGATACTTTTTTTAGATTCAGTTGACATTGTTTCCCGCAGCTACAATAGTATACCCTATAACGGGCTTTCATCTATGTAAATTCATTAAATTCGCCCTCTCCCACACACCCACATTGCCCAACCCCCATTGCTATCATGTTAAATAACATGTTCCTGCATTTTCGATTCAAATGGTTATTATGTTCTCGCTAACAAAATTGGAGGGGATCTTGTAACGATACCGTCTGTCTGTCCGTTTGTCAACTTTCGTCCGTAGCACCCTTGTTAACACTTTATATTCAATCGTTCCAGGATTTTGATCAAACTTGCTAATACTTAGTCCATATGAATATCTAGAATCCTATAAATTTTTGAGGTCAAACGTCAGGGATACTGTTAGACTTGTAATTTATTTTAACACTCTAGACTCGATTTTGACTTAACTTGGCATATACTTTGCCCTTATGACTATGATATTGACACAGTGTAGATACTATTCTGTACGCTATCCGGAAGTCGCGATTTTCGAAGCGAGAACTTTTTGGATCACATTTTAAATTTGATGGGTATACTGAATTAAACGGTAAGTTGATCATCTGTACATTGCTTAATGATTAATTCAGCCGACATCGATATTCTCAAATGGTTTAGAATTAAATTCCGCACATTCATTATTCGTATCTTTGCCTAATCAAGAGATTTTCAAGTGCATCACTAAGAAAAATCAGTCGGCGAACCTAAAAACAATCTTTTTACCCTCTTAGTGTTCAAATTAACGTAAAATCCAGACTTAATTAACTAAATGAAGTATATTTCAAGTGGTGGTAAAAGTTTCAACCAGATCTTTGAAGCCAGAAATAAGAAAATTACACTTGTTTGAATTTCTCACTGTACGATCAGTCTCGCTTGTATATTTTAAAACTGTATGATCAGTCTTTATGTCACTGTATTCTAGTGGTGATTTCAAAGTTATTTACGATACATTAGAAGGTGGCATTTTTCTAAATAACACAAATATCTTTCAATACATTCACATCCTGAAACATATTTTAGCTTAATAGGGTGTACTCGACTTACTACATTAAGTATAAGGTAAATGTTGCTAAAATAAGAGGAAGGTTTTATGTATACTAGTATATAAGTTTCAGAAATGTCCTCCGTTATACTTAAAATTGTACAAACACACAGATTTAGTTGTTATATAAAAATGCATGTATTTACACACATTCGAGGCCGTACTGTAGCCTATAATTGATCACAGTTCCTTCACTTTGTTTAAGATGTAGAGCTGTCTCTTTGACACTCAATTGTATGTACCACTTTGTCAAGCGGGGGGTTAAAGTGATGAAGAAGTCCGTCTTTCCGTTCGTCCGTTCGACCGGTACAATATGTTTCGCCGATTTTGTAAGCGCATCTCCTCATAAACCACTTTATATACATTGGGGGTTCCGGCCATTTTTAAATAAATATTTACTGTTTTCTGATTGGTTAAAATTATTGGTTTTATTTTTTAATGTTGTCAATTTTGATGGCGACACGCCCACTCTGACGGTGTGTATTCATACGCCAACATGTGTGTACGTTGTTATTGTTAATATAAATAATATAAAAAGTTCTTATTTTTGATAGAAATTTTTTTATAATGAATGGCAATAATTTATTTTGATTTTATTGAACCATAAAACTAATTTTTGACTCTTCACATTTTACATAATCCGCTTCGCGGATTATTTAATGTGAAGAGTAAAAAATTAGTTTTATGGTTCAATAAATTCAAAATAGATAATAGCCATTCATTAAATTGAGAGGGGGTCCAATCCAGGAGAAAAGGGGATTTCAAATATAATTTATTTATGTTCCCATACAAATGCATTGATAGTTAAAAAAGGGTTTCAAACTGCCGGCTCCCCCTTTTTTTTTAATCCGTCACTGATATAACTATTAATTAATCTTATTCGGATTCCTTATCATAAATGATAATGACTGTATTGTGCACCGTCTATTTCGAATTTTAGTAAAAATCTTTTATGGGGTTACTTTATATAAGATACGGACTTGAACATTGCATTATATGGGGGCACCCATCAGGTATTTCCAACACCTCCTAAACCAATCATTAAAGTTTTCTGAAATTGCTCCATTTGTACTCGATTAATGCATTATGGACCTTCTATTTCTGTAAACTTACCAAAATTATATCACATGAATTAACCCCCTACGCAAAGATGTCTTTATCCATTTTTTGTTATTTTAAAAGCGACAAGCTTGATTTATGTTATCATCAATTGGTCAACGGAGGACGGTGTAAATAATCTTTAAAAATGTAATAGCTATAAACAGATAACTGTAACGATACACTATTACAAAGTCCACAATCGAATCATGTATTACATTTTAGGCATTTGATTTTAAATAAGACTGATGTAACAAAAATACAATTATTTTGCCATCTAAAAAATTTATCAGAAATATATTTGTATTGTCTGATGAAAGTAATTACACGTTATAGTTCCCTGGATAGTTCATAATATCATATATACACGTATATACCTTCAAATTGCTGTTGTTTTTTCTTCAAAATCACGACTGGTCATACAGTCAAAAAATCTGAAATCGCTTCTAGAATACAGTCAGTTCTAGACTGATCGTACAGTAATTTATTTTGGGATCCTCAAGGAAAACATATTTTTTATGGGAAATACGAATATTCTACTTAAATACGAAAAGAATATTGAAACAGTATATATTTAACTGTAAACTGATGCAAATATTTGCAATTAAAGATTATTTGCTTTGTACTACGAGAGCAAAATTGTCCATCGATTTCACTTTTTTCTACCAAGTTGATGTGATGCACACGTATATTTTATATTTTAATGCATGTTTCTGTTACAGTAACTCATATTTATGATGCTATATATACCTTGAAGATGTTCAAAGCACTTTGTAGATATAGGAGTAAACAAATGATGAGAAAAGTTACCGTAGGCAAAACCGTCCTGTTAGCCGGTTGGAAATCATCGCTTCGAAAATCGCAACTTCCGGATAGCGTACAGAATAGTATCTACACTGTGATTGAACCCAATTCATTTTCAAGTTCAGCCGGCAAAAGTCAATTGACCACAAATTGTTACACCATATAAGAGACATCAATTAAGGCACACACGCCGAGCGAACAAAATTTAGATAAAGGAACATCAGAGTTTCGTGTGTATGTTGAACACGTAATGAGACGTTTCAAGATAAACAGGGTCGTTTGGAACTTTTTGGAGACATGAAAGGAACGAACTAAATCAAATAGTTGAAATGTGTACCGGACTTGTCGAGATATGTTTTCGTATACAACCAATGCAACTGAATGCTGATGATAATAGGCACGTGACCAAATAATCCCAATTTGCATTTTAGAATAAATCATAGAGCATTCATCTTGTGTAAAAGGGGGAACTTGTATCTAGTTTCCAAAATATATTGTTTTATTCTTATTTTTATTTTTTAATCGTTCTAGAATGATAGTAAAACGATGGTTTATTTCCAATTCGCGGGGATAAGGCGGGACAAAAAACGTGTTCCTTTTTATTTTGCAGGAATTTGTTGATTTTGAAACTAGAATAAATATATATCCCCCCTTTTTCTCCACAAAAGGAAAAAAATTGCCTAATTGTTTTATCATATTTTGCATTCTTTAACCAAATAATTACAGTTACATAACTTGTTTTGTATGGTTATAATTATCTCTTCAATACTAGTACCCCACGTAATTTATTTAAAAATTAACATTTAGTTATTAATGTTGGGTCTTTAAAAAATGATTGAGTTGCTCACTATAAATAAAGTAATTCAGTGGTCATACAGGTAATAAAAAACTATATAGTATTTATACTTTTGGAGATGACCCCCACATCATATTGTATTCATCTTCCATCGAACACGAGCGCCAGCAGTAGTGTTGACTTTCTTAACACGTCTAATAAACTGTGACGGATGGAATGTTATAGCAACGAATCATTTTATCAAACGTCAAAATTCTGTAAAATCAATAATAATTAAGGTAGCATACAATAATTAAGTCATTACTACGTATTCCAAATCCTTTTCATTCATGTTACTTATTTTTGAATGTGAATTCACATTACTATAAGACGTGTCTCGGTACTTATCTATCCCAAATTCATATATTTGGTTTTGATGTTATATTTGTTATTCTCATAGGATTGTGTCTAATGCTTAGTCCGTTCCTGTGTGTGTTACATTTTAATGTTGTGTCGTTGTTCTCCTCTTATATTTAATGCGTTTCCCTCACTTTTAGTTTGTTACCCCGATTTTTTTTGTCCATGGATTTATGAGTGTTGAACAGCGGTATACTACTGTTGCCTTTATTTATATAATCTGTGGCCTGTAAAATAATACACATAATAGTTATCAAAGATACCAGGATTATAATTTAATACGCCAGACGTTGAAGAGCATTGAGGACCCAAAATTCCAAAAAGTTGTGCCAAATACGGCTAAGGTAATCTACTCCTGGGGTAAGAACATCCTTAGTTTTTCGAAAAACTCACAAAACATCTGTATGTCTAAACATCGAACATTATGAAGAAAAAAAATACAATTAAAAAAAACACCGATATGACTATGAATCTTAGATATTGCATCCTTTATAAACATTTATACTTTTCCATCCCAAATTATTTTGTTGGGTTTTGATGTTGTGTTTGTTGTTGTCATCGGATTTTGTCACATGTCTTAACGTTTGCAGTTGTAAATTGTATTTTTTCTGTTGTGTTGGGGATAACTACTCATCCAGTTCATTTGGTAGAATTAATTTTGGATCAACGAAATTTACAAGATACATTTGATTTGCAGTTTGATCAGGAGAAACGCTAGTATCTAATTACTACTACAATAATATATTTATTAGTATTATAATTTTCACTGTTATTAATATAAGTAAGATAAGTCATACAAATCTAATCTTGAATTTCATTCAAATTCTTTCTTAATTTTCGGAACAGGTTTTAGAAATTTAAATGTGACGTCACTGTGGGCGTTACATTGACAGGGCTGTGATTTTGTAATGTATTCGTTTTTTATTCTGTAGCTAATCACCACTTCAGTTTAATCATGTATATCTGTTATATAGTCATTTTATAATATTTACTGTTGGCAAAACTATGTATTATTCTTGATAATAATCATGTTTTTGTCCCAGGCGGATAACCCTGGCCTCACAACATTTTGAAACTTTTGGTCCTCGGTCATCTTCAACTTTGGAGTTGTTATGGCTTTCAAACTTTTTACATCTGAGCATAGTTTTGTGTGGACGTAGCGCGCGTCTGGCGTACGAAATATATTTTAACCTGTTACCTTTTCACGGCTATTATTCGTTTGTTTCTTTGTCCTATATTTTCTCCCATTTATCTGTTTATTCATTGTAACCCTGTCGTGTAATGTCATTTTATTGTTATAATTAACACTGCCATTAAAGCGGGAGGTTTGGCATGCCACAAAACCAGGTTCAACCCACCATTTTTTCATAAAATGCCCTGTACCAAGTCAGGAAAATGGCCATTGTTACATTATAGTTCGTTTCTGTATATGTTGCGTACATTTCGGTGTTGTGTCTCTGTTGTGTCGTAGTTCTCTTATATTTGATACGTTTCCCTCAGTTTTAGTTTGTAAACCGGATTTGTTTTTTCTCTTTCGATTTATGATTTTTGAACAGCGGTATACTACTGTTGCCTTTATGATATATATCTGGAATTTTGTACTTTTTCAGTTACGTTCGATTACTATTCTATACCATCATAAAATAAAACTATCGAAGAGAAGACTTCGACTGCCCTGTTATGAACTTCACTTGTATGACAGTCGCATACAATTTCAAAATATTGACGATGAGTGAACAAAAAAAATATACATAATAGGCAATAAGTAAAAATGTCAGAATAGGGGGACAGTATGAAAACAGACCATTATATTACATAGAAAAAAAAGGCATACACCAAAGATACAATAAAAAATAACATGTCGAACTCAGACAAAACCACGCATAATATGGTCATGAAGAAAAAAGACGAACAGACGAAAAGACAAACAACAATCTTGACACTACAAACTACAAACTAAACTTAGCAACGCAAACCCTACAAAACAAATAGGGATGATTATATTGCGTCGGACGGCAACTGATTTACTGAGACTAACACAAGGCGATCAAGGATATACGTCAATGACGCTGCAACTTAACAGATAAAAAACAACATATTATTATATAAACTGTAGACTTCATGTTCAACATACAGGAATAGCACCAAACACATCTCTTTATTATATGTCAGGTTCTAAATCAGCCCAAGTCTAGAAAATATTTGAGTAAATTAAAACCAGAACTAGGAGAGGAGAAAGTAAAATTGAATACCTTGCAATTGTGTTATTCTATAGAAAAGTAAATATAGAATTGACTTATCTCCCCTTTCATATGTTTGAGCATGCGGATAATCTTTCTGCATATCCTTAAATAGTACACCACACCAGTGTTTAATCAATGTTCGTCTAGACGTAAAACTAAGGGTCACACTGATAAGGTACATGCCCCTTTAGACAGAAAAAAGACAAAGAACTTTTTATTATTATATAGGAATCTCTCTAAAAGAGGGACGAAAGATACCAAAGGAACACTCAAACTCATAAATCTAAAACAAACTGACAACGCCATGGCTAAAAATGAAAAAGACAAACAAACAACAGCACACATGACACAACATAGAAAACTAAAGAATAAACAACATGAACTCTACCAAAAAACTAGGGGTGATCTCAGGTGCTCCGCATGTGGCAACCGTCGTGTTGCTTATGTGATAACAAATCCGGTAAATAGTCTAATTCGGTAAGTCACATTCATGAAAGGGAAGAGGATTGTAGTTACGACGTAGGGAAAATATCCGATATCATTTGTGAAACGGTTATTCCATAACGGTCAACCAATTCGTGATGACGTCTGTAAAATTTACGAAGGGATGATTTCAACTTCACCATTTGAAACTCTTGGTTTAATAGCTTCCTTGTGAGCAGCAACCCTCTATCAAGAAAATCATTATAAGAAATGCAAGCACGGGAATATCGTATCAATTAAGAGAAATATACCCTGTATGCAGGTGCTACTGGAATGTTGCTATTTAGAAATGGAAAGTTCACAATTGGAAAGCTAAAATCATCTCTTTTGTCGTAAAGTTTTGTTTTCAACCGACCCTCATTGTCAATTTCTAGATGTAAGTCAAGATAAGTAAGCTTGTTGGGTTGTAGTCTGAGAAGTGTTTACCAGATGATATTGTGATGATTTATCTTAGATTATATAGTTTACATTAGTAACTCTTCGGTAAGTTTGTTCCTGGCCAAGTATTTATAAAAAATTGTAAAAATTAAAATAACAAATATACCAAACTCCTAGGAAAATTCAAAATGGAAAGTTCTTTATCAAATGGTAAAACCAAGAGCTCCAACACATCAAACAAAAGGAAACTGTCATATTCCTGACTTGGGACAGGCATTTCCTAATGTAGAAAATGAAAAATTAAACTAGGTTTTAAAGACAACTAATCCACTCACTGACAGTCGCATATAATTCCATTATTTTGACAATAATGTGTTGGCATAACAACAGACAGAGATGATGTCAAAAATTGGAGTGAAGCAGTCAACATATCTAATTTTTTTTTAAATGGCACATAGACACTCATAAGGTGAATTCATTTATTTTTGGGGGAAGGTTTTTTGAAAACTTCAAAAGAGGGACGAAAGATACCAGAGGGACAGTCAAACTCGTAAATCGAAAATAAACTGACAACGCTTGGCTGAAAGAAGACAAACAGACAAACAATAGAACACATAACACAACATAGAAAACTAAAAAATAAGCAACACGAACCCCACCAAAAACTAGGGGTGATCTCAGGTGCTCCGGAAGGGTAACTATGTTATTTTTTACGACATTTTATTGTGTGATTTTGCTAACGTCTACACATAGCCTTATAGAACGTTGGTGAATCATTAAACATTTATTTAAAGTCATGGTTCAGAATACATCCACATAATTCTCAAAATTTGTTATAACGATTAATGTATCTAAAAGTTCATAGAATGATATAATTTCATGAATACAGTTTACTTGTTCAATAATTTATTGATATGATTTTGGATCCCTTATCAAACTGGTACAGATTCTTTATATTTTGACAGTTATATTTACTTAGGTAGTCGGTTTCATTTTATGTTGCAATTCAGTGTTTCTGATGTTCCGTTGTTTCCATTCTATGATTGATGTGTTTCTCTTGATTTAGGTTTGTGACCCGGATTTGTCTTCGCTTAATTGATTTATGACTATTGAACAACGATTTTCTTCTGTTGCCTTTATTTATATATAAGAGACACACTCACCTATGATTTAACATAATTTTACGTATTCTTTGTTTGGTTTGATCACTGTGTTGTCAATTTAATAAAGTTCTATGCGACTGTCATATAATTGAGAAGTTTAGCTAGCTTTAAAACCAGGTTGATTCCACCATTTTCTACATACGTAAATGCCTGAACAAAGCCAGGAGTCCTCGGATTTCGGTATTTTTGTTGTTTTACTTATAACTCTGTGTAAACGTTACAAAATATGATGGCTAGGGATATATAGGATCTAAATTGTTTATTCTTATTTTCATTGTGAAAGATTATATCGAATTTGATCATCACATGAAATGATCACAAACGCTCCTCGTTAGAATATGTATATCAAAATTGATAGCTGTTGGCTTGCACCAATCACAATTGTTCATTTATTTTAAAATAGTTTTCTTCAACTTTATATTTGCAGCAGTGTAGTTGCGTTAAACATATGCATTGGTGTTTAAGATCGACAGTCGTACATGCAAAACTGTGTTTGATTGAGATTTATTAAACAATAGTTCAATCGGGAATCAAAATTCCAATTATATCTATGGATTATAGAATTGACGAGTTGATAAAACAAATACAAGATATTGAAGAAACAAGTTTTAAAGAATGAGTGTTGTTTCTTCAACTTTAAAAGATGAAGGTGCACGTATAAACAGATATTTCTATTGCAAGAAATGATTCTGGTGTGGGTTCATAAGGATCCCTATTGTCCTTAAAGACAGATAATACATGTGATTGGCAAACACACACTAGCCCGATTACTATATATTAAGAGATAAGGCAATACTTTGTTGTTACCTATATATAACTTTTGTTCTATGGAATTATATATATTTGGCTATGAGCTAATTTGAAAATTTTATGTGTTATTGAAACTAGTTGTCATTTAATTTCATTAACGTCATGCAATCTACAAATTTAAAGTACTATTTTTGAAAGCCGATACTGGTTTAAACTAGATAAAACAAAGGAGAAACCGCATTATTTGCCAAATTCGTCAAAGTCATTAACTAGCACAACGATTTATATAGTTTACTACATAGGGTATTTAAATATATTAAATTAACTTATGTACACCCTATACATTGGACAGTACTGAACATTGTCTAATGTTTACATAAACAAAATACAACAAAAATGAATACTGATAAACAATAATGAATCAACATGAAATTATAACTTGGCCAGTTCGAAATTAGTGAGAGAATTGTCTAATTAGAAAATTATCCTATTACAGGAAACATGACCACTCACGTGATAGCACAGTTAATATCAGGTGTCCATACATGTACATATGAAAGAACCGATCGTACAATAATTTTCCTCTATACTTCGAAACGCGAAAATTTATTAAGAGAAGGAAATGTTCCATAAAAAATAACTGTTAAACATAAATATCAAACTATGTAAGCATTGCTTATACTTTACAAGTTATCATAATCGAGCTGCGGAAAAAAATAGAACATTATGCCCGTTAATAGAAATCAAGAAAACATTGACAAAAGTTTTATCTCTACGGTCCTTCGAACGACCGGAAAGACTGACAGACAGAATCAAGTGGATACTTTCTTTAAGTAATCTGGCCGATTTTAAGGGGGAACTGGTATTCAGATGGACGGTTTTATAGAGGTTTCACTGTATAGCCCTGTGTGTTAGTTTTATACATCCTTTAGATTTATATGTTTAGGTTTAGGCATTTCAGGTGAAGGTAAATCAAGAAAAGCGTGATGGACGCATGATATTTTTAAAAAGTGTTTTTCACTTAATTGATGAGAATAACCATTTTGTTTGTTTGTCACATATTTTTTGCGAGGCCGTTGACTTTGCTATAAATTTAAGAGATAAAAATCTAGTTTGAGAGATGTGTGAAAGAATGCTGTAAGTTCCTTAAATGGGCATAGCTACGAGATATATAAAAAAACATAAGTTATGATTTTTTGTTCAATAATTGAAAAAGGGAAATAATATATCGCTTTTGAATATATCCTGGTACCTTTGAAAACTAATTACCAGCCAGTATGGTTCAATTTTGTCACAATAAGCTAGATTTATGAATTACGACTTCATTAAATCCACATTCATGTTAATTTCAGTTTAACCCCTTAGATAAAGATGCATACCGCATGCACTGTGCGTGTCCAATTATTTAAAGGAAAAGAATGTCAATAGTTATCAAGGTACCAGGATCATAATCTAGTACATCAGACGCACGTTTCCTCTTTATTAGACTCATCAGTGACGCTCAGATCAAAATAGTTATAAAGCCAAACAAGTACAAAGTTGAAGAGCATTGAGGACCCCAAATTTCAAACAATTGTGCCGAATACGGCTAAAGTAATCTATGCCTGGATAAGAAAATTCTTAGTTTTTCGAAAAATTCAAAGTTTTGTAAACAGGAAATGTAAAAAAAAAAAAAATTACCATATAATTGATATTCATGTTTAAACCGAAGTGCTGACAACTGGGCTTGTTATACACTCGGGAACGAAACGTCCACCAACAATGGCATCGACCCAGTGGTGTAAATAGTGCAAGAATTATAACATTGATAGCGAAACAAAGGTTAATCCTTTGATTGACTGATTCGATCCACAAAAAGCATTCTTATACAGGTAAAAACGGTGATTTAAAAAATATTTCTTATCGATATGAAATTAAACAGACATAGAAAAACCCAAATGCACGTGTCTGATATTTATTTATATCTAAATTTATTTTTATATCGCTAATATGAGGTCTTCGAGTGTCAACTCGAAAGTTAATTAGATGGTGTCTAGATTCAAATACACACGGAACGAAGCTACAAATTATCGATGCCATGCCCGGTATATTAATTGTTTGTTTTAGACTTTTTTATATGTTGAATAAAAGTTTTACTTTGTTAAAAATCAAATATGAGTATTTGAGTAAAATCGGTATTTGACTCAAATTGGTGAACTTGAACTTGACAGCTAGTGTCCCGTAAGATACATTAGACGTACACTGTTTCCTAAACTTAAAGGTCATTTCTTCATTATTGACATGGCGATATATACATTAACTTTTTGAATAGTTGTATCTGTACACAGCTACTTTTGCATAGGTACTATTTATGTACTAAAAATATGTAGTACTGGAAATATACTTTTAATATTTAGTACTATTTCTTTACTTTAAAATTATTGTAATATTAAGTAACTTGTATTTTACAGTACTTGAATTGTACTCAATATTTTGGTACAGAAATAATACAATATTCCATGTTTGAAAATAATAATTTTAAGAGATTTGAAATAGAAAAACTTTCAAAATGCTGAAAATGTTAAGGTAGTAACCAAAAATCTGTAGTACCTAAATTTCAAGTGCAAATTAAGTACTGTAAAATACAGATACCTAAATATTACAATAATTTTAAAGTAACAAAATAGTACTGAATATTAGAATTAAATTTCCAGTACTACAGATTTTTAGTACAGAAATAGTACCTATGCAAAAGCCGCTGTGTATATCATCTTAGGAAATATTTGTACCGAAATGTGACCACGAAATTTTATTTATATTTGCTAATAAATAAAGGCAAAAGTAGTATACCGCTGTTCAAACTCATAAATCCATGGACAAAAAACAAAATCGGGGTAACAAACTAGAACTGAGGGAAACGCACCAAACATAAGAGGAGAACAACGACACAACACTACAATGTAACACACACAGAAACGGACCAAGCATCAGACAAAATCCCACGAGAATAACAAATATAACATCAAAACCAAATACATGAATTTGGGATAGACAAGTACCGTGACACGTCTTATCGCAATGTGAATTTACACTCAAAAAATAAGAGAAAACAAACGACGCAACGTTAAAATGTAACACACACAGAAACGAACTATAATATAACAATGGCCATATTCCTGACTTGGTACAGGACATTTTTAACGGAAAAAATGGTGGGTTGAACCTGGTTTTGTGGCATGCCAAACCTCGCACTTTAACGATGGTGAAAAAGCACGAAAATTACGTCACATTTGAATTTATGAAATTTGAAAACGGATCATCAAAAAATGAAAAATGACGTCACATTTGAATGAATAAGATAGAATTAGGATTGATTTAAGATTATATTTGAACTAAATACTGATATTGCATTTAATAACAATGCACATTTTAATACTTATAAATAGCAAACTAAGGAAGCAATTAACTATTTATTATAAAGCTATGTCCGGTTTGTTTTGAATCTAACTTCAAACGTAAAATATCGTACTGATTACGTTGAACAAAATCTAATGCGGTGATTAATTTTCTTTACCATAACACATAAATATAATAGAAAAGACGTTAACACATAATAAAATAAACTAATATATAGTGGCTTTAAATGTTTTTCTTTTTCTTTTTTTTTATTTTGAGAACCATCAAAGTTGATTGTTATATAAGTTGTTGTACTACAAAGTTATATTCCACCAGGTAATCTTAGTTAATAAGAACTGAAGGGCACTTGTACGTTCAAAGTGAAGGGTATACGTCTGATAAACTTTTGAACTTTCTAATACAGAAAGTTGGTCTTATTATTGGACATTAAAATGAAAACGATGTTAACGAAACATGACAAATGTTATTTGCATCTTCAGATATTTTTTTCAGCCTTAAGATTTGTTTAACGATACTGATAAAAGATAGTAATATACGACAAATATGTGGACTTGGTAAATTGTATTTCTCGGTGTCAATGTATCTTGTCTCTATCAAGTGTTACACAATACTAGGATATTAGGTGTTTATATTTAAAATAGCTCTTTAATGGTTTATCTATACAAATTGTTACTTGGATGGAAAGTTGTTTCAGTGGCACTCATACCACATCTTCCCATATCTCTTTACTAAATTTTTAACTTAAAAGTATTTCTAAATACACATATTGGCGAAAAAAAACAAAATGAAACCACATTTAAATCAAAATTAATTCATATTAGAAAAATGTCAATCACTTGGACTGTGATACAAGTGAGAGGTTTAGCTAGCTATGAAACCAGGTTTAGCCATTTTCTAGATAGGAAATGCATGTACCAAGTAAGAAATTTGACAGTTGTTATCCGTTTGTTTGACTTGTTTGGGCTTTTTATTTTGATATTTGGTTAGGGACTTTTCCTTTTTTATTTTTGTATTTTTTTTTTTATTTCATCTTTTGGAATGTTTGTTATTTTATAATTTTACGATTAATAAACATGTTTCTATCTTGTTTGTTTGACACATAGAGTGTTTCCCCTACAGTACATAGTGCATTTTATGGGTGTTGTCTTATAAAAGATAACCGACCCTTTTTGGCATGTAAAATAAGATATATTGATTTGATAATTGGATGTTTGTATTAGATACACCTTGAGAGTGTTATCACAAATGGGTGTATCTAATTCTCACCAAAATATCATTCTCAATTTAGAATATCAGAATCAGAATCAGAATAATTTATTATAGTGTCACATACCAATATAAAACACAATGAATACATATAATTACATAATATGCAATTAAAAATTAAATAATAGTTGCCCATAATATATGAGGAGAGTCTAACATTGATGGGAATATATGTTATCAAAAAAAAAAGAAGCGAAGGATACCAAAGTGAAATTCAGTAGATATTTCATAAACCAGGTTCAACTCACAATTTTTGTTTGTGTTTTTGTTTCACTTCAGTGTTCTGTTGTTTCGTTGTTTTTATTTTAGTTGGTGTGTTTTTTCCTGGGATGTTAACCGGGATAGTTTTCTCACAATCGATTTATGACTTTTCAACACCGGTATACTACTTTTGCCTTTATTCATAGCCATATAGATTTGGAATGAAATCTGAATTGCGTCTATTTTTCTGTCATCAAATTGATATCTTATTACTACTTTTGTGCAACAATCTAAATCGCTGTACCATCTTGTCTTTTGTGGTTTTATTACCAAATCCTGAACTTTTTGCTATTAAATTACCGTTCTATGTGAATATATAAATTGCACTTTTGATGTTGTTGTTACTTTAAGAAATATGTATTACTAACGCAATTAAGTCCATAGCATTATATCATCCTTGTCAACAACGTGATGTAGTATATAAACATTAGTAAACATTTAAAATGTATGAATGTCAAAAATTGAAAACAACACGTTAGATAAATTTCAAAGGTCCAAAGTGATTAAATAGATTTAACTTCACCAGGTAAAAAATGTATTATATCAATGCGTAAACGTAAGGAACTATATGAACAAAAAGGGGAGCGCAAAAGAATAGCCAATGTAGTAAATTTACTCTTTATCAAATGTTGAATTACTCGAAACATTAATGGTTTCTATCCCTAGATAAAAGAGGGACGAAAGATACCAGAGGGACAGTCAAACTCATAAATCGAAAATAAACTGACAACGCCATGGCTAAAAATGAAAAAAAGACAAACAGACAAACAATAGTACACATGATACAACATAGAAAACTAAAGAATAAGCAACACGAACCCCACCAAAAACTAGGGGTGATCTCAGGTGCTCCGGAAGGGTAAGCAGATCCTGCTCCACATGTTGCACCCGTCGTGTTACTTATGTGATAAGTATTGCTTTTCACTTATTACTCAGTGACCCTCTTGTATCTTTCTCTCCTTTTTCACATCATTCCAGAATAATGTTCGGTTTAGAATGCTCTTCAAAATCTCCGTATCTTATTTGACCTTCCTACTTTTCTGTTATTGGTGGCACTGGTGAGTCATCTTTTAAAGCCACTTGGTCGATGCCACTATTGCTTGAAATTTTGTCCCTGGAAGCATCATCACGTCAGTAGCCGAACCTTTTTTTGTTGACATGGAATTTCTGTAATTTTACTGTTTTATAAAAAGTTGAAATAATTCAGGTTGTTTATAACGCTAGCCAAAGATTCCTAAAGGTTTGTGTGGCATAACGTGTCTAGATTTTCGGCATTTAAAGCTCTGTTACTTTGTTATTGGTTTTGGCCTGCATTTTTTTTATTGAGTGCTACTGATGAGTCTTATCAAGATGAAACGAGCGTCAATCGTACCAAATTATAAGTCTAAAACCTTTGACGAACTTTTGTTAGATAAAACTCATATCGATGATATCAAAGCTTGCACACTCAAATTTGTAATCTGTTCATGCTAATATTGAATTCTCGTAGTATACATTATGAGACCTGAATAACGAATAAACTTGTAAGAGTGAAGTTTATAGATAAACTTTTGAACTTCTAAATAAAGAACTTTTGTTCTTGATTATGGACAGCGAAGTTGACCAAAATATGCCTAACCTTCTAATTTTAGTTCAGATTGAAAATAACACACATTTGAATGCTATACTTTTGTAATTGTACCAAGAAAAAAAAGTAAAACTATTTTTTGAATATTTCTATAAAAGAATCAGATTTTTCAAAAGATATACTACTAACTAGACTGAAATTAAAGTTTGTTCCACCAATAGAGGTATTTTCTTTCCATCATTTTTTATATAAGATAATGTCTGTACCAAGTCAGGAATATGCATTCGTTTAATGTGTTTGTGCCTTTGATTCTACCATTTGATTAGAGTTCAGTTTTTTTTTTTTGTGAATTTACTTTTTTCTTTCGATTTTATACAAAAGTAAAAAGAACAATGAAACAAGAATGAAATAAAATTTACATATTTATTATTTAAAGAAATAATATAAATTTTGTTTATAAAGATAATATATAAATGAAATAGTTCTTAAACAACATTCAATCATTAATTAGAAATGTATATTTGGTTGGTCTAAAAAAAAAACAAGTGTAGCATAATTACAATAGAAACCATGCATGCAGTCACCGAAATCAAAATAATGAGATGTGTTGTGATTGGCAATGAGAACTGCTAATGAATTGGTTGTTAGCAAGTATAGGTAACAGTATGGCCTTTAACCATGATAAAGCCCTTCTCGTATATTATTGGCTATAAAAGGTCCCGACATGAAAAATGTAAATTACATAAAAATTAATCATAAGAGAAAAAAATCGGCATAATTCATAGCTAAACAATGTATGAAAACAAAATAGGACTATTGTGACTGAACCCACGACAACACTGATCTACAATACATGCTCCGGATTTATATGGGGTTAAACACTCGATGTTGAACATGTTTGTGGTGAGCGTGAACGTGTAACAATGCCTTATGCTATGAAGTGGGTGGTGTAAATCACAGCATAAGTACAAACTGTAAAAATACGTAGCAATTGGATTAACTCAAAAGATCGGTATAAGCACCACAACAATTAACATGAAAAAAATAGATTCAAAGCCCTAAACTAGAGTACTCGTAGTTACATAAAGCTTATATTCAGCAAACACTACATGATTTTCAATTGCACAAGTCTTTTTGGTAATTTCTTTATATAAATGTATCTCCATTTATTAATAATTAAGGGAATACTAAAACAATTCATCCTTAAATCTTGAATTTCAATATTTTCAATTATATGCATGAGATGATCCTGATTCTTATATAAGGGAACGATCATTTACCTCTGAAAAGGGAGGATGGAATATTCTGATTCCCAAATTTAAAGACAAAACATATATTTTAATCAGGAAACGGAAACATTGCTTTGTATAGAGATTATTTGACATTTATAAATAACACAATTCACCCTTGCGCAACAAAACAAAACACAATATTATACTGATTGCGTCATAAAGATCGTCTTTAGTTGTTTGACCTTTAAACTAAATGTTAAAATTTATTACATAACAGGTGTGGTTTTTCCTGTTAGTACTGACAAAGATGTCATTGGTATAAAGTGTATAAATTAACATACGATACATCATTAACTACATTTTGGATCATTTTGTATTCTAACGTTGTTTTTTTGTTGTTGAAAAAATGGTGTTTTCTTTCACGTCCGCAATTTCGATGTTAAAAATAGAACACAAATCTTTAAATAGATACATGTATAAATAGTATATGGTTTGAAGATTTATACATGGCTTAGTATCCTAACAGTATTGATTCGTATGTAAATGCCATAAGTAGTCAGTACTTCAATAAGACAGCAACCAGACAACAACACAAGGCCAAAAGAAAATTAAAAAGGAAAAGACATCTTATGATATGCATTTGTAAGGAGGGAAGGGGGTGACAGGGGTCCTGATCCCGAAATCCCAGACTTTAAAACATGAAATCCCGAGGTCCCGAATTTATAGAAATTTAATCCCAAAATTCGAAAAAAGAATAACCGGACCCAGAAAGGATCAATCCCGAAATCCCGTGCTTAAAAACACCCGATCCCAGAGTCCCGTTAAAGGTCCCCCCTCATTTGTGTAGATGGACTAAATAAGAAAACACAATATTTCCAGTCATGTCTCAGCTGTGTGCGATTGTTTTTTTTTTCTTCGTTTTTTTTTTTTTGGGGGGGGGGGGGTATTTTTGTAGGCATATTAAACATAAATATGTACATATGTGTTTATGTCATATGTAAACCTCCGTATGTTTGGTTTCCTTGGAAATGTTTTTACACGATGTATTTTTTGGAAAAAACACTGTACTACAAAGACCGTGCAATGTCTTGAGAGAAAGCGAAATTCAGAGAGAGAAGCACATTAATTTATTGTCACATATAATTAGATCTCAAAGGGAGTTGCAGAATAACGGATACTGGCGAATTGAACAAAAAAAGTTTGCAAAATTATAAAAAATAACAAAATAAACAAATTATTTAATACAATAGTGTAGCCCATGTACAGAATTAAGAAATCATGTAATGATAGAAGAATTTTACAAAATCGTTAATTGAAGATTTTACAGAATAAGTGTTACATTTAAAGATAAAGAACGTTTAGGTCCACACTTATAATGGACCCTTTTGCGGAATAACTATAAAGGGGGACGGACGGACGGAAGGACGGGCGGCCAGACGGATTGACGGGCGTTCAGACGTACAGGGGTAGTTGAGGGGGGGGGGCATAAAAACATATAGCTTCAATTACATCTTTTATTGCGTCAACTTGTAGACAGTAGCCCCGACGATTTCTATTTTTAAGTTTTTTACAATGTATTTTTGTCTGAACTAGTAATTGTTTTAAATATGTATATTGATAATGAACATACATGTATCATATTTTTTACAACGTATAGTTTCTTTTTAAAATGTTCCATAAAAGAGGGTCTAATTGGGGTTTACGGGATACAGAATAATGGGCAAAAATTGCAGAATAAAATGCAAAAAAGAAAAAAAGAAAAAGAGTGTTATGGGGTGCTAAAATATAAAGAATAAAGAATATTGGTAATACTAATAAAAATTAATGATAATTATCCAGACTCTTATGATAAAAAGAATCTATTAGTACGAAACACATAATCATCGTGCATTATCAACACGAAGAACGTTGGAAATTATTAGCATGATAACTTGACGTTATGTAATAAAAATTACGACGTCACGAATTTTGATGTTTTTTTTTTGCCAAAATGTTGGATTTGCGTCGCTTCTACAGGGAAAACGAAGTCGGTGACCATATTTTTTTTTAATATCATCTAATTCGTAAGATAAAAAGGAAGAAAATATCACTTTAAAAAAAAATTCTATGGAGCGGTTCACGTGATTTATACCGGAAACCGAAAATTGTAGAAGAAAACTATAGATTTCCCCTATATATTCAATGTAATTTAGTACCCTCTCGGACCATTTTAAAAATGGATTTTTCTTGAAAACGAAGTCGGTGACATATACTTTTTTTAACATTTTCTGATGTATATTTTCAATATCTAATTGAGTTCTAAATTTTAAAAAAATCTATGGACTAGTTCATTTAGTGATCCTTGACCTTAAAGGAGTAGGTGATGAAGTACAGCTATTCATCTAAATAACAGGAAACAATGTTTGAGGTACAGAAATTGTTTTAAAACCTTCGTAAATCTATTGATGACCGAATGTTGACCACTTGATGTCGTGTTTGTGTTCTGTTTCATTCACATTTATTCGGAATATCCATTAAGTCATAATTAATGTATTTTCTATCATAACAAAATGTTTACTTTTTGGAATTTTGAGTCCTCAAAGCTCATCAACTCTTTATAATTATTTAGATTTGAGCGTCACTGATGAGTCTTATGAAGAAGAATCGCACTTCTGGCGTAATAAATTATAATCCTTGTACATTTGATTACTATTATCTTGAATGAAAGCTTAGTTCGACATCAATAGAAAAATGTCATGTTCGTTTACCACTATTTGGTGTTTGGTTGTGGGATAAGTTCGTGCAAGTGAGAGGTTTAGCTAGCTATAAAACCAGATTTTATCCACTATTTTATACACATGAAAATGCATGTACCAAGCCAGGAATGTGACAGTTATAATTATGCATTCGTTTAATGCGTTTTGAGCTTTTGATTTTGCCATTTACTTTTGGGCTTTCCGTTTAGAATTTTCCTCGGTTATTTGCTTTTAATCTTCTTGGTTGTGGGATAAATAAACCTTTTCATTGAATTCTCTGTAACTAGTGTCGATAGTTTAATGGTCAAAATGTGAATAGACTGTAAGTGAAAGTAAAGGACACCTTTATTATCAATATTGTCATATCAACTTTAGGACTACAATGGGAAAAGATTTAATCTTACAGCGACCTTTCTAGTTGAGTGGATAGTATTTTGATCACAATCCTTATGTCTTTAACAGAAGTATAAAGATAAAAATGTGAATATGAAATGTAAATACAAAACGTGACAATTCTTCAAACAGAGTTAGTGAAGTCGGCATATATATTAAAACCCCATGGTCTTTATTTTCGTGGTTTATAGTACAATATGAACATAAAATATACTAGAAATGATTTGTATTTGCTATTTACTATCTATTCCAAGTTTACTATCCACAGCGGTCTTTGATATATTATATAGAGAGTATGTCAGTGACCGCTGTTGATAGTAAACTTGGAATTGATAGTTAATAGTAAATACAAGTTATGTCTAGTATATGTATGCGTATGTTC
The DNA here is from genome assembly GCF_963676685.1 of Mytilus edulis. Lineage (NCBI taxonomy): Eukaryota > Metazoa > Mollusca > Bivalvia > Mytilida > Mytilidae > Mytilus > Mytilus edulis. Next base: position 76,191,121 of record NC_092352.1, read on the forward strand.
ATAGTGCACTGTAAAACACGAAAATAATTAGAAACGTGTAGATTATTTTAACACACGGTGATCCCCTTTGTGTTAGTAGATTTCAAAAGGATATCATGACGTTTGTTTACTTGTATTTTCAGCAAAGCAAATGCCCTTTACTGAACATCATATATATAAACTTTAAGTCTATGTAAAGGTCCAACCAGCAAATATGATATGAACCGGATCGTCCAGACGATGCTGCGCAGATAATGAAAAATATATATAACTAAACGCAAACGTGTGTACTTTAAAGGTTGCGTAAAATCGAGTTGGAGTAAAATCCAATTATTTCTCTTACTAGTATTTGAAACGGTTTTAAATCACCATTTCACAATTTAAACCATTGCCTAATCTACCGTATCCTCTACCATCGACTGATTTGTCGTGTCCTAAACTGCGTCGCCTAATCTACCGTTTCATAAACCTATGCCTGATTAACCATGCCATAAACCATCACCTGATCTACCGAGTGCAAAACCTTCGCCTTATCTACCGTGTCAAAATGATCGCCTAATATATTACGGTGTTCTTTACCATGGCCTGATCTAATGTATACAGATTAAGAATATGTGGTATGAGTGTCAATGTGACAACTTTCCATCCAAGTCACAATAGTAGAAGTAAATCACTATAGGTCAGAGTACAGATTTCAAAACGCAGCATTGGTTCACACCGAACGGCAGGCTACAAAGGGCCCCACAGATAACTAGTGCTAATCCATTCAAACTGGAAAACCAAAAGTCTAATCTATATAAAAACGAGAAACACTTATGAACCACATCGACAGACGATAACCACTGAACATCAGGTTCCTGACTTAGGATAGGTGCAAACAAATACAGCGGGTTTAATCGTTTCTATGTGTACAAACCTTCACCCTTTACCTGAAACAATAGTGTAACATCGAAACATAGAAAGAAACACTATAAAATATCAACTGAAATGGCGCAACTCAATCAAAAGACATATCAACACTAACAAGCCAACCTTATCCAATGTTTCCTTTACCATGGCCTGATCTAACGTGCTGTTAGCCAGGGCATGATCCAATGTGTCCTTAACCATGGCCTGATTTAATATGTCCTTAATCATCACCTGTTTTAATGTGCTGTTAGCCATGGCCTGATCATTAACTGTCAGGTGACCTAGTAATTTGACTCAGTAGAACAAACCAAATGTGCATGAGATAAGGAAAGTATATCATTCTGCACTTTAACAGTACTGACTGTACTTTACGTGATGTTAACAGTACACTCAATGATATAGCAACTTTACAATTACTGCCTGACAATCTTATGACAATGTAGATCTCTAGTTATGCTCGTATGAGCTCATATTTACGAGCACGCGAGTTAATATAATGTCTGAATCAGATTGGCCGCCAAATTATGTCTTCAAGTTTTACTATCAATTTGAATAAAGTCATACTAATTGTAAGTGCGTATAGTGATATATACGATAACGGTCATTATATACAATTTGAGTATTATACAATTAATTTATTCAAGCTCATGTCGTAATGTATTTGTAGATGCCAGGATGCCGATGGAGGAGAATAATGGGACTAGAAAAGCCTGTACACATAGAGAAAATAAACTGTCGGACATATTAGTTTCCTTCATGAACATTGTTTTGTTGCTAATTTATGATACTATCTTGTAAGACCAGACAAAATGCCTTTACATACCATGGTAGTTTCCAAGTTATATGCCAAATTTTAAACAGTTCCGTGTAATAGCATATTTATTGATTGGTCGCCCTTTCCTTAACGTACAGTGTCAAATATTTAAAGAATATTTATTGATTGATCGTCCTTTCCTTAACGTACAGTGGCAAGTATTAAAAGCATATTTATTGAATGATCGTCCTTTCCTTAACGTACAGTGGCAAGTATTTAAAGCATATTTATTGATTGATCGTTCTTTCCTTAACGTACAGTGGCAAGTATTTAAAGCATATTTATTGATTTATCGTTCTTTCCTTAACGTACAGTGGCAAGTATTTAAAGCATATTTATTGATTGATCGTTCTTTCCTTAATGTACAGTGGAAAGTATTTAAAGCATATTTAGTGATTAATCGTTCTTCTCTTAACGTACAGTGGCAAGTATTTTAAGCATATCGATTGATTAATCGTTTTTTCCTTGACGTACAGTGGAAAGTATTTAAAGACAAGAGAAAGTTAAAAGATAATGTAATAGCGAGGTTCTGCAAAAGTGGTCGTCCTGGGTGAAAAGCGGAATTTCGACTACAAGTGAAAATTGAGCGCATATTGGATACGGGAAAAACATAAGGACATGCAACATACCATTTACGGACCCTCGATTATAGTTGCTACAATGTTTCAGATAACATGAAACTCTTTTCAAACGAAGCGTCTAATTTCTTGTCCAACATTCCGTGCGGACGTGGATACGTATTATGCATATTGCACAAACAAACGAACTCCCCAGGTGTGTACTGCTGGAAGGGAAAGGCCCCAGTGATCACCTCATTTCTACACCTAAGTCAATTATTGAATAAGATGATCAGATTAAAAAATCATAAACTAAAAAGGTGTTAATTCGTTTGGTAAGTACCAAGTGAATAAGTGTTGGTTTCTTTGGTTTTTTAAAGTCATTGACTTCCTCAAATAACATTTTTGTCAATTTTAAGTATCAAATTTCCTACTTTGCTAAATTCAGTAAATTGAACTATTTAAACTGAAGTTACTGTCCTTTCAACAATTGATTAGAACGTTATATGAGATATTTAACAATGGACTAAAACGATATAGCTGATATTTAATGCATGTTAACAATTTGGTAACTCTATTCTATGTAAAGATATGCCAACTATCAAATAGCGTCAATATATTTACAGTGCTAACCTAACCAGATAACTGTTGAGAAGCTCACAAATCAGTACCTGCTCAGATATCTGTGGAAAACCACGCAAATCCATACCCCGCTCATATAGCTGTGGAAAACCACACAAATCCATATCCCGCCCAGATAACTGTAGAAAGCCACACACAAATCCATACCCCGCTCAGATAACTGTGGAAAACCACACAAATCCATACCCCGCTCAGATAACTGTAGAAAGCCACACACAAATTCATACTCCGCTCAGATAGCTGTGGAAAACCACACAAATCCATACCCCACTCAGATAACTGTAGAAAGCCACACACAAATTCATACCCCGCTCAGATAGCTATGGAAAACCACACAAATCCATACCCCGCCGAAATAACTGTAGAAGACCACACAAATTCATACCCCGATCAGATAACTGTGAAAAAGCTCACAAATCTGTACCCCACTCAGATAATTGTATAAAAATTTACAAATCCATATTCCGCTTAGATAACTGTAGACAAGATCACAAATCCGTACCCCTCTCAGATAATGTTGAAAAGCTCACAAATCCGTGCCCCGCTCTGGTAACTGTCAAAACGATCACAAATCCATATCGCCCTCAAATAAATGTGAAAACCACACAAATCCGTACTCCGCTCAGATAAATGTAAAAAAAATCACAAAGCCGTTCCCTGTTCAGATAACTGTAAAAAAAAAAAGATCACAAATCCATGCCACGCTCAAATAAATGGAAAAAAGTAAAATCACAAATAATTGAACTCCCAGGAAAATTCAAAAAGAAAAGTTCCCAATCAAATGGCAAAATCAAAAGCTCAAACACATCAAACGAATAGATAACAACTGTCATATTCCTCATAAACACGCACCCGCGCACCCTGCTCAGATAACTGTTAAAAATCTCAGAAAACCGTACCCGACTCAGATTGCTGTGCAGAACCTCACGAATCCGCATCGCGCTTAGATAAATGAGGAAAAGCTCATAAATCTGTATCCCGCTCAGATAATTGTGGAAAAAACTAATAAATCCGTACCCCACTCAGATAACTGTGGCAAATATGATAAATCCGTACTGCGCTGACAAGTTTTGAATTCTTGTAGATATGGCTTCCACAATTTTCTTGTTTTTCGTGTTAAACTATAGTTATGTACAGTTTTAAGTTTTCTATATTCTCATTTTTTGTATCCATATTTTCTTATTTTTTTATTAGGGGGAGAGGGGGTAACTGTTGCCTGAACCAATCTGTTTTTCATTAAAACAAACCATAATAGGGGTGATTTTTTCTTATATTTATAACCTGTTTCATGTTTAGATTTACTTTGTTTTACTTACGGATTGTAACTTTGTATTCTTTAATTTTAGTTTTACTTTGCTTTACTAACGGACTATAACTTTTTATTCATAATATTATTGTTCATATCATGTGATATAAAAACTTATATCGTGTTGACATTGGTTAAATGTTTGCTTGTCCAAAATTTGGAACAGTGGTAAAGTATTTAAAAGTCGACCATGACCGGGAGCAGCCTTTCTAATTGAAAGACAACAAACAATCTAATAATTTTTGGCAAACAAACATCCATATATAATAACAACATATTTTGTCTTTAATATTCCGACCGGGTTCATAAACATTGTCACTGTGAGGGAGGTATAAATTCGCAGTCGCGTCCGGTCATGGGGATGGCGACGTCCAATCCAATGCCGATTTAATGTCACTACATCTGCAAGTTAAGGAACATTAACACGGTGCTATTTGAGGAGTTGTCTGTATGTAATTTGTTACCTGCAAAATTCCTTTCCCTATCCGTAACAATTCCACTTCAAACTGTCCTCTCTCAACGGTTTTGCATTTTTAGCTGTTGATCTCAAGTTTAGTGATGAAATAATCGGTAGTTTACTTCGATCTGTATAATCTTTTAATCATATGATTTGCGGTCAACAAATAGTTAAGATTAATTTATACATAGCAGTTGAAAAAATGGTTAAAAATACGCATTCCATTATTTAATATTTATATGATTAATAAGGTTTTTTGGCAACAAAACAACTTTATTGTTATTGAATACAATTAATTGACAGTATGTTAAGTTCAATTAGAATTAATTTAGACCATTAATTGGCATCAAAACATATTGAAAATGTTTCTTGTAATGAAGTCACCTCATTTTTGCGCCTGTCCTAATTCAGGAGCCTCTGGCCTTTGTTAGTCTTGTAGGATTTTTATTTTAGTTCATTTTTATATTTTGGAGTTTCGTATGACGTCCATTACCATTGAACTAGTACACATTTTTGTTTAGGGGCAAGCTGAAGCACGCCTCCTGGTGCGGTTTTTTCTCGCTGTGTTGAAGACCAATTGCATGGTGGCCTTCGGCTGTTTTCTGCTCTTTGGTCGGGTTGTTGTCTCTTTGAAATCTTCCTCATTTCTATTCTCAATATAACCCTCTTTACGGTAATACACAGTACTAGGGTGAGATTGTTGGCGATTTGAATTAAATAAAAGCGGTGCAAGTGATTCCGAAAAAGGACATCAGAGGATATATGACATATATGTATCCATGAAAACATTGACTTATGAACCATGAAAAATAGGTCTGATGACACTTACGATGACACTTACGAACATGTACAACTTAGATATATTTTACATAAAGAAAGCTGACATCTTGCTTAAATTATCTGAGAAACGACCCATATCTCAGGGGGGGGGGGGGGGGGATACTAATGAATGATGAAAATGAGAACAATATTAGAACCATATAAGACGAACATTTTCTAATGGGCATATTCCAGACGAAAACCTCAAAACATAAGTCATTAGTATAAAATTTGTGAATTATCCACGCCTTGCACTTTTTAAAATATAGAGAGTACACGAAAAAGAGCTAACACAGTCGACAATGTCTCTCATTCAGTCTATCAATATACACATGTCCACTCTTGGAAGTCATTTCCAATATATATGAATAAATTGAGTATCAATAAAACAAATGTTAACGTCTCATAGACCGAATTGCCGATTAGAAATTGTTACTGAAATTCAGTTTAGTAGACGGTATAAAAAAGAAGATGTGGTATGATTGCCAATGAGACAACTATTCACAAAAGACCAAAATGACACAGACATTAACAACTATAGGTCACCGTACGGCCTTCAACAATGAGCAAAGCCCATACTGCATAGTCAGCTATAATAGGCCCCGATAATACAGTGTAAAACTATTCAAATGAGAAAACTAACGGCCTTATTTATGTAAAAAAATGAAGGGGTTTGGTTCTTAGTTTAAAGATGAAATATAATCAAATAACACACTTTAATCTTAATCTGACATCATACTAAATTTTCGTGCTCTAACATACATCTATTGCAATTAAAATATATAATTAAAGATGTTTCCATATATTTTTTTATTACATTTCTATAGATATACGTTGCTGTGTCCCATTATCTTCACTGTCACAGGTCATGCTAGAACCTTGGCTCTTTCACATTGTTTACTTCTTACGTTTTGTGTCAATGTCCGAATGGGTATTATACGTAACAACTTATGTATACTAGCCATTGATATAACCACAACAATACACTGTCATCATATGTACGATAAGAATGTAATGCGTACTGATCTAAAATTTTCTGCTACAATGGACAGCTAGCCTTCTATCAAGACAAAATTGATTTGCAACAGAAGCTGAAGAATATCGTATCAACCAAGGGCAGAGGTTGTGTTGGATGAGGTGGATGGGGGATTATTGGTTAAGGGTTGCTGGACTCGTGCTTTTGCACTGTAAAGATGCACACAACATGCACCGGTCTAAAATTAACCCTGACATTAATATTCCATTTTTATACAGCGGATTTTCCGAAACAGTTGACATATTGAGTGACTGTCAGTTGCTTGAAAAATATCTATAAAGAAATAGTATTGACTTTGAAAGAACGTTATCCTCCCAAATAGATATATCTCAGGAAGCATGCAATAGTAATGAATGAAAGATTAAGAAATATCAAGCCTTCATTCAAAAATAACCTGTAAAATGAATGCGCGCAAATGTAATCAAAAGCTGCGCGCAAACGTAAAACATTTTAATCCCCAAATGCGCGCAAACGTAGTGCGCCCGTAATTTAATTTAAATTTTTACCTGAATTTACCTGTAAAATGAATGCGCGCAAATGTAATCAAAAGCTGCGCGCAAACGTAAAACATTTTAATCCCCAAATGCGCGCAAACGTAGTGCGCCCGATTTTTCAAGATCTTTGTAGTCCAATGTGACTATCATTATATACGATGCCCCCTATATAAATATGACATCTCACTTTTCACTATGCCATTTCACTTTCTATATGTTATAGATATTTTCTATCTTTTGGATAGTAACAGTTTTGTGGAGTTTCGTAAATTATACCATAGTTTTTGTTGAAACCCCCGGTGTTTCATAAATTATACCATGATAGCTTTTGTTGAAAGCCCCGGCCTTAACCTCACGAGAAAGTTTATTATCATTACTTTGTTTCAAATTTAATCAAAGGTAATATAAAAGTCATGACCTGAAACCTAATAATGTCAAATATTTTATTATCTTCTATAGACACGATCTAAAAGATTGTTATCGAAACAAAGTCAAATGGTTAATCATATCAACGTCGAGCGGCATCCAGTTCTGGAAGCATGTCATTGCATACTTATTAAAAACAAATATACTATAAATAAAATTAATTTAGTTTATTTACACACCTGTTTGATATGCTGCCAAGTATAATTGTTATTGTACGATTTATAATGATACGCATTAAAGATTTTATTGAAAATACAAGGACATTGCTTATCTGAGTGAAACGACACTTAGGTTGAATTCTTTGCAGTAAAACTGGTGTCAATTTTGAATTTTAACAGTTCATTGTTTGGTTTAAAACTTGTTTAACACAAAGTTTGAAACAAATCAGGAGTTCTGGGTCCGTGTAACACTTATCAATTAAAAATTTCAGATTTTAGTTTTTTTCGATTTCTTGATAAAAGTTATAAAATATCAAAATTTCAAATTTTATTTTATTTTTAATTTTGAAATTTCATCAACATGACCAACATTTTAAAATTATAAACTTCGTTAATAGATATTTAAACGAACTTATATAATACTAAACTGAACGTACAGTTTTGATCATTTCGCATTTTGAAAGTTGAAATGTTTTGATTTTTGATTAAGTATATAGTAAGCATGATATCTTACAGTTTACTGTTTGGTGTGAGACAAAACTCCGTGCTGAAGACCGTACTTTGGCTTATAGTGGTTAACTTTTACAAATTGTGACTTGGATGGAGAGTTGTCTCATTTGTACCCATACCACATCTTCTTTTATCTATTTAGTTTACAATATTGTGTTACGTGAACTATTGTTTATCTGTTGGTCTTTTTCTGTTCTAGCTATATTGTTGTCAGTTTCTTTATGACTATGAAGATTTGGACAATTTGGAATTATAAATAAATCAAATTGAGACAACATATTATATATATCTTTATTCTGAAGTGCTATAGTGACAATGTGTTAATTCGTTTATCTCACCTTCTACCTTTCTTTGTGACTAATTAATTCTATTGTTAAATATATGCTTGTTGCAATGGAAATCACTTTGACCATGACAAGTTAATCCGTTGAACACTAACCCTTGCTATAGAAACTGTTTTTATATATACTTTTGTATGTTAAAACAAACTCACCCCTTCTCGTCCAACGAATAGTCAGTATTTTCCCCTCTAATTTTCATAGAACATGGTTTTCCATGCACTATGAAATGTTAGAACATACTCACCCCTTCTCGTCCAATGAAAAGTCAGTTTTTTACACTCTAATTTTCATAGTGCATGGTTTTCCAATCACTATGAAATGCTATACATGAATGACTTTTCATTGTCAGTTAATTATGAAAGTGAACTCTTATTAACTGCACTAATGAAGTGTACAATCCCCTGGGGCATTTTCCCTGGGAAAAGAGCCTACCGATTAAACACCAAAGAGCAGAGATTAAAACAAAACATTATGAATTTTAGAAATTTTCATACATTTTCTAATGGTACACATATTAGAATAAACAAAAACAATGGGGGTAAGGATATAGGTAAAATAATATTTACTTATTTGAGGGATTTGAGGGATTTTTTTTTCTTTCAAGAAAACAATGCCAGACTGCTGATATATAAAGCAAAGGATTTTTTTTTTCAGAGAAACACAATACATATAAAATTTTCAATAAAAAGTAAGCATTCAATGTTGAATGCTCTGAACTTAATTAATGGTTATACAGAGAGTTTTATATTTATAAAAAAAAATCAAATTTCAAAAAGGGGATTTATATAACATTGTGTTGCTTTTTAAAATAAAAAAAATCTCAAGATATATAAGTATTAAATTTTACCTGAAGCAGAAGAAAAACAATTTATCTATTCGGTCCTCACAAAGAATGTCAGTGCTATTTCATTCCATCCATTGAAATGATGATTTCCTATGTTTTACATTTGTTTCATTATAAAAAGTGAACTCTTATTAAGGTTTGAATATTACAATGGGAAAGGCTAACTTTTCTAAGGTCACTCGAAAGTGTGAATATGTTCTAAATTGATCAGACAATACTTGGTCATGTTTAATGAAGATTTAAACCCTCGGCTTCGCCTTGGACTTAAATCTTCATAAAACATGACCAAGTATTGTCTAACCTATAACTATACATGAATGACTTTTCATTGTCAGTTAATTATGAAAGTGAACTCTAAATAACTACACTAATGAAGTGTACAACCCCTGAGGCATTTTCCCTGGTAAAAGAGCCTACTGATTAAAGATGAAAGAGCATAGATTAAAACAAAACATTTAGAATTTTGCAAATTTTCATACATTTTCTAATGGTATACATATATAGAATAAACAAAAGCAATGGGGGTAAGGGTGTAGGTAAAATAATATTTATTAATTATATACCTGGCATTTGAGGGACTTTTTATCCAAGAAAACAATGCCAGACTGCTGATATATTTTTATCTTATTTTTTTCGGAGAAGCACAATACATATAAAATTATCAATAAAAAGTAAGCATTTAATGTTGAATGGTCTGAATTTAAATGCTTATACAGAGAGTTTTGTATTTATATAAAAAAAAATCAAAAAGAGATTAATATAACATTGTGTTGCTTTTAAAAAAAAAAAAAAAAAATCTCATGATATATTAGTATTAAATTTTACCTGAAGCAGAATAAAAACAATTTTTCCATTCGGTCCTCACAAACTATGTCAGTGCTATTTCATTCCATCCATTGAAATGATGATTACCTATGTTTTACATTTGGTTCATTATAAAAAGTGAACTCTTATATATTAAGGTTTGAATATTACAATGGGAAAGGCTAATTTTGTAAGGTCACTCGAAAGTGTGAATATGTTCTAAATTGGTCAGACAATACTTGGTCATGTTTAATGAAGATTTAAGCCCTCGGCTTCGCCTTGGGCTTAAATCTTCATAAAACATGACCAAGTATTGTCTAACCTATAATTATTTTGAGGTCAGTTTAGGTCTTAGGTCCGGTACTGTCGGGACCTTGCTAATAAAGTTTAAAGTATTGGTATTCCGTCTTTGAATTACTATGACACGGAAAACCCGAGGTTATATTACTACAACGTCATTTTAACTCTGATAGATAGTTTCCTCATTGTCGCAATCATACCGCATCTCCTCATTTGATATTTCGGCAATCAATGGCTTCGGTAAAATCTTAGATATACGATTTCAGTGAAGATAAAAATTAATGCTCTTGACTAAGTTTAATTTCAACCATATTTTATCTTTAAGAGCAAAATAATCAAATATGGATGTTTTACCTCGTCTTACATATATATAGACAATGTACTTTATTATGAAAACATCCTGCTGTTTATCCGCCCAGGAACTTATATATTAGATATACTGTTCCCAGATCCGCTCAATATTTGTATGCTGTGTACTCATATCGTAATCTCGTCACTATTATTATAAGTTACATCTCATTCGTGTAGTTATCAAGATTTATTTTTGTTTTTCAATAAACTCATCATAGACATGATAAATACCAGGATTGATATTTCATATTTATGCCAGACGCGCGTTTCGTCTACTAAATCACCCTTATCTGAAACAACAGTGTCAGAAGGTTTGGTACAAATAAAACGTATATTCCCGCTGCAATTGTTTGCACCTGTCCTAAGTCAGGACTCTGATGTTCAGAAGTTTCTCGCTTCTCGTATTTTTTATATAGATAGATTAGACCGTTGGTTTTCACGTTTGAATAGTTTTACACTAGTAATATTGTTATACCCTTTATAGCTTGATGTTCGGTGTGAACCAAGGCTCCGTGTTAAAGACCGTATCTTGACATATAATGGTTTACTTTTATAAATTGTGACTTGGATGGAGAGTCTTATAGGCATTCATACCGTATATTCCTATATCTATGAAAAAATCTTCAATGAAATGCAGGACTTGTTCGATTTCCTACAACTGTTTCAATTCAAGAGAATATTTTTATCGACCTTATTAAACACATTCTTTGTTTAACTTACCGTGACAACTAAACAGGGGATGGGTCATATAAGCGTTAATTCACATGTATACCAAAGGTACATTCATATCCACAAGTTGTAACAAACTGACAGCGCCATGATGGCAAAAACGAAAAACGGCGAAAAAACAAAACATTCAACATGTTTGTCATTTCGGTCCTTTTTATAGCTGACTCTGTGGTATTGGTTTTGCTCATTGTTGAAGATCTTACGATGACACATAGATGTTGACTTATATATGTCATCAGGTATCTGGTGAAAATTTGTCTCATTGGCAGCCATACCACATCTTCTTATATATTTATACAGATGAGGCACCATGAATTAACTCCAACAAAAACATGTGTGATCTAAGGTGCTCCAGAAGAGTATGCAGATTCTGCTCCACATGTGGCACCCGTCATGTTGCTCATATAAGTACAAATCATGTGACAAGTCTTACTTGGCAGGTCACAGCCGATAAAAACAGGACGGGATCGTTGTTACAACAATATATAGGAACGTATCCGTCGTCATCTGTGAAACACAAGACAAGACAAGACAAGACAAGACAAATACTTTATTAAAGTCTCACCACTTGTTACATATAAAACATACAGCTTTTTAAAACACAAATTAACAACTAGAGCCAATCTATAAAGAGTTATGAGAGACTAACACAACTGGATAGCCTGATAATGATAATGAGTCCTGCTTTTAATGAGTAATAAGGTGGCGGGCAAGACAATTGCATTGAAAAAAAAACAAACGAAAAACTATATCCTGAAGACCTAAAATAGAAATAAGTTCATAAAACGTTTGAAATACATCTATGGATTTAACTGAACTCTTTTTCTTTGTTCAAACATTAATAAATAATTCTACAATGATAGTTTTGAAATTCGGATACTGTTCCTATATAAAGGTACGAAGCGTCAGTATATTTTAAATTCATTCTAACTCCATTTGTACTTATATACCAACCAATTTTAAGAGAGAGGCAGAAACATGCAAACGAAGAGAGACTGGATCTTCAACACGGTAAGCGTCCTAGTCCTGTCACGTAAAAAACTGTAAAAACTGCCAACAATTGACTTTTGTTTGTTTTCTATGTTTACAACTATCTCATATGATATTTAGGAACGACATATCTTCTTGTGAATTGTTGAATTATCATGTTAAAAATTCGTCTCTGCGGAAAGTGACAGAAAAGCAGGGTTAATATCTACATGTATATTACATTTACATGTTCTCATCCTTAATATGCATATAATTTACCGCTGGACATCAATTCGTATTTTTACGTACTTAGGAACTTAATCAGCATGAAATATTTTTTATTGGAAGTTAACAAATTGATAATTCCCTTTGCATATTACATCCATTTGCATCAAGCAAATAAAAAAAAAGAAATAGCATAGTATAAACACAACGTAATGAGCAATCTGAAATATATTTTAAAGCTTATGCTTAAACATGAGCCTGTTACTAAGTGATTGTCGTTTGTTGCGAAAAAAAAATAACCAACTCCCCCACTGGAATATTTTTATGAATAAATCACCTTAAAAAAGATGTTTTTATCATTGAAATAAAACGTAGGTTTAATGAATTCATTGACATGCACTCTGTGAAGCATGTATAATTTGTTAATGTTCGCGAAAGATACGAATGATTGCTTGATAGATCATGCATAGTACAAATTACGTCACTGTGTAAACGGTTCATTGAAACTGACTTTTAAGTGCACAAAAAGCGTTTGAAGTGACATGTTGTTGCATTATAAATGGCATTATGCAGATAAGATAGATATACTTATAATAATCTGAAGTGTATGTTCAATCGAGTGTTTTAAATGTATCTTAAAAAAGTGTTTAAATGCATCTTAAATTTAAGGACTTACGGGTTTATGTGTATTCTATAGTAGTAAATATAATTTCCGTATACTTATTAGTGGCTTATCCAGAATAGGGTGTGAAGAGCTTACGCACCCTTTTTTTGTTTATCGCCCAAATAAATTTTTTGAACTCCTATTCTTCACGATTTATTTGACTTTTAAGTAGAAAATCGTCCAAAATATTTTTTCTTCTCGTTCCACAGTAAACCTTACGATTTTTTTGGAATTACGCCTTCTTTCAAAAATCCGGCTGGATGCGCTCCAGGCTGCTAATTGCATTCAAATTTTACAATCCCAAATTACAATGGGTTGTGGACTTTTCTTTAAATATCGCGTGCTAGTAAGAATCCGAATTACAATGAGTTGCGAACTTAAATGTTTAGTGACAGTAAGACCCCAAATTACAATGGGGTTTGTGTTTATCTTTTAATGAAGACCCGAATTACAATGTGGTGTAGACTTTAAATGTCTCCAAAAGAATTCTATTTCTTTGTTTTAATGAGGTGCTGAGGAAGATTGGTGCCAGTTAATTCCGACAATTCCGGAAAAATATCCATAAATGTATGACACTATTATAACCAACCATTTATATTCATAACGCATGCATTTCAATTGTTCATTACACAATCACGTTCTTGAATTTTAAAAAAACTAAGGTTTTTCTACCTCAGGAATATACATTACCTTAGCTGTATTTGGCAAAACTTATAGGAATTTTTTGTCCTCAATGCTCTTCAACTTCGTACTTTATTTGGCCTTTTAACCATTTTTTATTCAAGCGTTACTGATGAGTCTTTTATAGACGAAACGCGCGTCTGGCGTAAATATAAAATTTTAATCCTGCTATCTATGATGAGTTTATTTGAATAGTGGTTTCGGTGTTAAAAAAATGTATCTATAGTTAATCTTCTTTATATATTAAGAAGAATTAAACAAAAGGATTTCGATTGTATTTATTATTATATTTGTATAACTAAACCGACTAACATGTCTAAAATATACTGCCGGAATTCCTGTCTAGCTCTAATTAAAATGTATGAGATGAATTTAAAATACAATTAAGAAGAAATCAAAGAAGAGTTGGTCATCTTGGTTCAGCCGTATTTTCAACCTTTAATGACTCTTTTTAAATATTTCCTCCTGACAGAATGTCCGCTGGTAACTTTTTTTTTATAAAAAAAAAATGCCATAATATCTGTTCCTGTTGAAACAAAATAATGCATTTTCCGTTTTGAACAAATACTTTTTATAGAAAAATAGGTAAACAAATCTCGGAAAAGAAAAATGAGTTGGTAAGATATTATAAGAATAAAAAATAATGCGGGGCCAAAAATAGTAAGAATGAAAAACAAATGGCTTTGGTCAAAACAATTTAAAGCTTACATATATACAGCATTCGCGCTGGAATATATAGTTGTCGTACGTTTTATATATTCACGCTGTTTGTGCATGTACTTCTGTTTGTGAAAGTCTACTGCTGCTTGTAAACTGTTGCTTGTGTACTGCTGTTTGTGTTCTGCTGCTTTATTTCTGTTGCTTGTGAACTGCTGCTTGTGTACTGTTGCTTGAGTTCTGTTGTTTGTTTACTACTACTTGTGTACTGTTGCTTATGTACTGCTGTTTGTGTTCTGCTGCTTTATTTCTGTTGCTTGTGAACTGCTGCTTGTGTACTGTTGCTTGAGTTCTGTTGTTTGTTTACTACTACTTGTGTACTGTTGCTTATGTACTGCTGTTAGTGTTCTGCTGCTGGTGTACTGTTGCTTCTGTACTGCTGTTTGTGTACTGTTGTTTGTGTACTACTGCTTGTCTAGTGCTGCTTGTGTGTTGCTGCGCTTTTTGTGTATTGCTGCTTGTGTTCTTGTACTTGTGTACTGAATTGTACTGTTGTGTGTGTACTGGTGCTTGTGTTCTGGTACTTGTGTACTGTATTGTACTTGTGCTTGTGAACTGCTTCTTGTGTTCTGGTACTTGTGTACTGTATTGTACTGTTGTGTGTGTACTGGTGCTCGTGTACTACTGGTGTGGAATCCGGGTGTGGACTACATATGTTTAAAGGTATCTCATCTGCCAATTGCAAGTAAATTTGTTTTACATTTCCAAAGGCGCAGCGGTACGCTGTATACTATATATGATAAATATAGCTATAGCACTGACCTCGTCGACCAAAAACTATGCCGAACATTTACCTTCACTGTATATGCAATGATGACTAATTATCACACGAAAATGACAACAAACTCTGGAATGCAATAACACTTTGCACTTTGTACTTGTTCTAAGCCTCTATATTTACATCATCAACCTATAAACAGAATCTTATAAACAACAAGCATCTATTAGTGTCAGATATATTAATCAAGTGAGTGCATTTAATTAGACATGAGGCAGTTATAATTTTATCAAATAATTTTTGTTTCACTTTGAAGACGCAATTGCACTGAGTTGTTTTGATCCTGAAATTATTGACATTCCTATGATTTTAATTATAAGGTGTCATGGTAATTATTGCCTGTGTATAAATTTTCAAACATTGAAAAAATATCTATTGCTGTTTACATTTATACATCGTCAAAAGTATTATTTTTTTAAAGATAAATATAAAGGTCGTACATGTACTACCCGGTATGTTGAAAACCCTTCATAAAACATACCTTGCGTTTTTGGTTGTGCGGAATACTGAGGCGGAATGTAAAAATTTGCATCTTCGCTGATTTGAATGGTGACGTTAAATTTGATACCTCGTGTAAAGAGAATACGGCTTCCTGCACGTTAAGAATTCTTAATTACGACAACAGTAGTACTTTGAGGGGCTCGTGTATAATAGTGCCTGTTGCAAGGCTAAATGTCTGTACGTTCCTTGTCAGTATATCCTCAGTTTATAGTCAGGTATTCTTTCGCTTGGGCTGGATATTGCATTCACTGTAAATTTGATCTTTTTGAAAATGCATGAAATATTTGCCACTGGATCTACTGATAGATAGCGAGGAAGAAAGACATAAACAAAATTAAAGCACACCCATCATAAACTGGTAGCATGCAAACAGTTTGACGCTATTCTTTACATCATGGCAAAATAATCGCTCAATATTGGTATCTACAATAATAAACACCACTGGCAGAAGGCCTGTACATATTAAAGGGATAATTAATTCGTGAATGACCAAAGGTGACGAAAATCTTAATTCCATGCGACACCGTGTATATTCACTGACCAATGCTAATATACATGTAGATCTCCCAAACATGTTTAACCCCGCCGCATTTTTGCGCCTGTCCCAAGTCAGGAGCCTCTGGCCTTTGTTAGTCTTGTGCTATTTTAATTTTAGTTTCTTGTGTACAATTTGGAAATTAGTATGGCGTTCATTATCACTGAACTAGTATATATTTGTTTAGGGGCCAGTTGAAGGACGCCTCCGGGTGCGGGAATTTCTCGCTACATTGAAGACCTGTTGGTGACCTTCTGCTGTTGCTTTTTTCTATGGTCGGGTTGTTGTCTCTTTGGCACATTCCTCATTTCCATTCTCAATTTTATGTATACTAAATATACATTTACATGTATACTGTGGTGTTTATTGTTGTATACCAATTATGTCAATCAATTGTTACTGACTTTATGCCCTTTATGGGTCCTGTTATTTGGGAAATAAAAATATTCTATTATATTCTATAGTTCGTGAATGATAAGGTATAATGACCCATAGGTGACGGACACCTTAACTCCATGCGATACCGTGCATATTCAGTAAAGTTCGTGGATGATTAGGTATATCGCCCATAGATGACGACCGAACATCTTTATTCCATGTAATGACATGATAACGGGGCCACTTATCAACAAAGGAGACGATTCCAGCTCCCCAATTGTGACCTTTCCATTTCCATGTAGCAACATGCCAGCAGCGTCTGTACACGGAATATATATCTCCCAATAGATACGATATTCTCGGGCTTGGGTGACCCATCATGTCCTATCATGAATTCCTTGGTAGAGGGTTGCTGCTTACAAGGAAGCTTTTAAACCAAGAGTTTCAAATGGTAAATTGAAATCATCCCTTCGTAAATTTTACTGGCGCCATCAAGAGTTGGTTGACCGTTAGTTTTTGGTAGGGTTCGTGTTGCTTAGTCTTTAGATTCAGTCTATGTTGTGTCATGATTGTGGTCTAACATTTGTCTGTTTGTCTTTTTCTTTTTTAGCCATTGCAGGGGCGGATCCAGCCATTTTAAAAAGGGGGGTTCCTAACCCAGGACAAAAGGGGGGGGGGGGTGTTCCAATTACATATCCCCATTCAAATGCATTGAACGTCCAAAAAAAGGGGGGTTCCAACCCCCGGAAACCCCCCCCCCCTCTGGATCCGCGCCTGCATTGAGTTGTCAGTTTTATTTCGATCTATGACCCTCATCTATGAGTTTGACTGTCCCTCTGCATGGTATATTTTATAGGCAAATAGTCAGTATACACAGTATACATACATATCAAGGCGATCAAACCCTTTTTGCAGAGAAAGTGTAAAGATCTGTAAAGGACTTTCTCAGCTGATGTTAAGCAGTATTGTGGATTACAGCACACCAAATAAATCTTTCTTACGGTTTTGTTTGCAAACTGTCTGCTTTGCGGGAATACTTTATAGTGATCGATAATAGTAAATATGCACAAGTCTATACTTCATTAATTGTCTGATGCACGCATTACCGTAGCATTAGACTGGAGTTTTTATGAAAATGAAAATATTGAACTTTTGTTTCCAGTACTGGCGATTTTTCTTTGAGCTCACAAGCACTTGTCTCCTGAAGAATTTTAGTGTTAGAGCTGGGAACAGTAAATATATATGTTCCTGGTTAGAGCTACCCACTTTTTAGTTCATACTAGGAACGCGGACCTCGAAGAGAGCACCTAACAACAACTCGGTACTTAAATTTAGAGTTGAAGAAATTCATGGGATCAGGCTGTTTGTAACGAGATCCTCAAGATCTAACGATAAGAAAGATGAAATGGGTAGATTACGAGAGAAATCTGAGAATACATCTAACTCTATTTAATCGCCAAGTTCCCTTCTCTCATTCTATTCACTATTCTGTGTGTATTCATTTGTACCTCAATCGGCTCTAATGACCAATAGGTCAACGACCTACTTGGAGATATAAAAAAGAAACTAGACCAACTAGGTATTTCGATAAACGTACCAAAACAATGAAATTAAATGCAGGGTGTATTGAATTAACAAACAAAAATTTAAGCAGTTTAAACTGGTCAGAAGTGGTTTTATTAGGCACTACTTTACTACTTTACTGTTTAAAAAATTGAATGTAAATATAGTCCGCTAATTTTACGTATAAAATTTTGGCATTTTACATCTGGATTCAAATCTTTAAAATACATTTACATTTTACAGGCAAAAGTGACAAAATAAATTACATTGCAAGTTGTGAACATAAAATATGACGTAAACATGGCTTTAAACCTGTTTGGCATGCTGCCAAGCTGCGTAGGAATATACATATTAACCCCCGCGCTACAAATTTACGTTAGATCAACAAACTACAGTATCGTGAACAGTACAGTACTTGTGTATCAGAGAAATAGTTAACCTTCGTAGTCTTTGGTGAAAATATCACAGGAGATATATATAAAGCGATATATTACATTCTGAGGAATATATTTGTCTTAAATTTTAGAAAGTGATTATATATTTTCAATCGTTAAAAAGACGTTTTTCTCGGACCATGTTTTAACCAAGCTGGGGTTCGTCCCCGTTTCTAAATAAACCGTATTTACCGTTAAAAATCGGTCGGGCAACTGTTTCAATCAAACTGATACACAATCCGTATTAAAACTTTCAGCAATGGAATCCGCATTAACGGTAAGGTTTCAATTTTGTTTATTTATTATGAAGTTGAAAAGGGAGCTGTAACATGTATTTGCTAAGCTTTGATCTTGCTTTGACGCTTATTTCTGTCAAATAAAAACAATAAAAGATTTGTATACTATCGTCACATTTTCAATCAGTTCACATGGACTATTTGTTGTTTTATTACATTTATGTGTACAGTTTAACATTATTTATTATTTATATAACATGTCTAAATTATTATGTTACAACCAAAATGTTTATTATATTTATGTAAACAAATATTACTAATCCGTCTATTGTCGACAGTAAATACTTAAAAACCGATGGGCCACACGTTGAGGCTGCGTGTCGACAATGGTTTCCCTGTTGGCACGAGTCCAATTAATTATGACGTAATGTATTTACATTTTTACTGTGACGCCTACTGAAGACCAAGGCGTCATATCAAGTGGAGATAACTCTAATATTATTTCCAATGTGCTAAATTTGTCCAGTACTAATGTACCCTTCATAAATTTAATGAATAAGTTTTTGCCAAAAATGTAGTATTGATTAATTGACCTAATTTGAAAAATAAAATATCTTATATATTATGTATTGCATGTTTATCAGATGAAATCTTATTTTTTCAGTCACCAGTTGTGAAATCATTTATGTGTGGAATGTTCAGTGGAACATGTTCCACACTTCTGTTCCAGCCATTAGACCTGGTCAAAACACGTTTACAAGTTTCAGTAAATGTTGGGTAAGATAATGAAAGAATATAAATAATCAGTAAATCACAGGATTAAAAAAAGATCACAAAACAGTTGAAACACTTCAAATATTTAAATGGAACATAATTATATTAGATTAGAAACATTATTTTAATCTGAGGCTACTATAACCAGTTTTAATCTTATAATATTGCAAACATTTTTAAATGTAAACAGCGAAGAGAGAATTTTCTATGGTTCTTGGCACTTCACTAAGTTTTAGCACAGAACAAATCAATTTTCAATCTTTACAGAAGAAAATGAATCAATATTTCACTTCAGATAAAAGTCTGCACCAAAACTTTTTCCTTCATAAGTTTGAAGACCAATATGTACACTGTACACGTTTCTCGTGTGTTAAAAAAAGTATTGCAAATACTTGATAGTTTAATGAAAATTTTACTAGATTGGAGCTGCAGGCTGATATATTATGCATGTAGAATAAATCTAAATTATACTTCATGAGGGGGGATAGGTCGATAGGACCTTTATCGGGACTCCGGGATCGGGTGTTTTTAAGCTCAGGATTTCGGGATTGACCCTTTCGGGATCCGGGAATTCTTTTTTCGAATTTCGGGACCTCGGCATTTCGTGTCTTTAAGCCCGGGATTTCGGGATCTAGTGTATTTAAGCCCGGGATTTCGAGATCAGGACCCTTCCTACCCCCTCTCCTTCATGAACATGTACATTGTATGCTGGCAAAAAATAGTTAAAAGCAACATTTTAATTTAAACATAACAAACAAATAAATAACAAACACACACATTAATTGTATGATCCATAAATCTTAAATTAATTAAAAGTTTTCAAAGATGTTTCACTATCAATCTTAAACCTCCTAGAAGTTTGATAATAAGAAGAATTGGTGACGGTGAACAACTTAGGTTAGACTTCTTAGCAAATTTTTGCATTGAATAAATTGTAACATCTTTTTTCTACTTGAGATGTTATTAGCTACATAAATGTATAATTATGTTGAGGCTTAACCAAACATTTTAATGTAGAAAACCATTTATTGATAAATATTTGTTTTTATTGTTATGTAGATATATTTGTTTTTGTTTTTCAGAGGACGTGTAGGAATGGTCACCATCTTTTGTAATGTTGTACAACAAGATACTATGAGAGGGTTATGGAAAGGTATTGTTCCTGTAAGTATAAGTAATGTCTTAAACAGGCATGTTAAGGGTTACTCTATAGATATACATGTAAGAAGATGTGGTATGAATGCCAATGAGACATACATGTAAGAAGATGTGGTATGAATGCCAATGAGACAACTCCCCATCCAAGTCACAATTTGTAAAAATACTGTCTTTTGGTATGTATAGTGCCCCTTTGTGGTCCAAAAAACGAGAGAAAATAAGTTTATTGGTCATATAATACTCCTAGACATTTTTGGAAAAGTTACAGCTCCAAAATCAGCAAACAGGAAGTTTATCGGCAAACAGGAAGTTTTTTTAAATGGACACCAATGTCAGAGAATTCTGTACCGAATACGTAATTAATATGAAATTGCAAATATTCTAACAAATGAATAAGAATTTTATTAGATTGAGATAAATATTCATTAAAGTTTGTTCTATTTTAAACCAAATTTAATAAATTGTTTGAGTATCAAGGACAAGATTAAATATCCAAATTAATGTTCTGATTATAACAATAAAATAATTACAAATCATTTTGATAATTATATTAATGTCATTAGTGCTGTAACAAATTGTTAAAATCTTTGATGATTCTAGCTGTAAATCCGGATTATCACACCTCAATCAACAGGTCAAATCGATGTCAAAACAAATCAGTGACAGGTTGACCTTGTTCCTAATTATTAGTTCCTAGTATTGAACAGTTTTAAACAGTTGTTTAAAAGTTACAAAGTAAAAACGTATTTATAAAGATAAACTTCTCAAAGAGCAAATCATCACTTTACAATAAGTCACATGACTGACCCACATGACTTGCGATCACCTGATACATTAGAAAAAGATGGCGGTTTATCTTTTCAAAACGAGCGTGGTTTATTCAATTTTCATACACTTAATTAAGACATGGCAAATTTCCGGATTGCAAAATAGATGGACAAAATTACACGATAAAAGTAACAACAAAGATATAAAATGTATTTTATTTGAATAAAACATGACAAATCTAGAACAATATGATATATATACATATTACAAAATACATGTATGTAAAACACCCCTCTTAAAGGAAACTTGACCCAGGGTATAAATGTGCACGTTATACATACCAAAAGACGGTAAACCATTGTTATAGCTTGTAACACTGAGCCTTGGCTCATACTGAATAGCAAGCTAGTAAGGGACCTTAAAACCACTACTGTAAAACCGTTCAAACAGGAAAACCAACAGTCTAATCTATAATAAAAATAAGAAACCCTTATGAACCACATCAACAACAACTCACTGAACACCAGGATTCTATTAAATATTTTTGTTATCATTGGATAACAAAACATTTGATACATGTATAAAGAGTAACTGCTGAATCTTTGATCAGGAATTGATCTATTGTACAAAGAAACATTGACCGTAGCATTTTATTTGTTAAAAAAAATCACATCTAGTCTTAGATTAGGATAATGTTGTCTGAAATAGTTTAATTAATATTTTGTTTTTATTCTTTCAGTCCATCTCAAGAGGAGTACCTGGCATTGCAATCTACTTTTCTGGAATTACAGCCTTAAAAGCAAAATTAGAAGAAAAGGGAAAGAAACCCAACCCTTTAAAATCAGTTTTGATTGGAGCAGTTGCCAGGGCCACTTCAGCAATAACAGTTATGCCCTTTACAGTGTTGAAGACCAGATTTGAGGTAAGATATATACAATGTTTTAGAAATGCAAAAAGTTGTAAGCTAAGTCATTCACATGTGAAAGGTCATAGGAAGTGAACATGTTTGCTGGAGTCCTTTAATTTAGAGAAAAAAATTGTGTCATACATATACCTGCAGGTGCAATGTATCTTTTTATAACGGGTACACACTGAAGTATGTAAGATTGAGTGAATTACATTTGTACTTCTTGTTTGACGAAAAAAAATGAAGCAGAATTAGAACCAACCAACTTTAAGATTCAGTCACACATTCTTTCCAATAGATTTAAAAAAAAATAATCAAAACTTATTTTTCAGAGAACTGAACTGAATGTTTAAAACATGTAAATAAAATGAACCATTTGTTTCAAATTTTTTATTGATAATCCACCTTTAATATTCATAATCAGAAATTGTGTATAATATGTACATGGATTAAACTGATAAACTGATTGACTGAATTGAAGTATGTATATATATATACACCTTATTTTTGCCCTGTATTTTCATTGTCATCTGATTAAGTCTTGCTGATAATATAGTTTCTCTTGCTTTCAGAATCTTTGTTTGAACCTGTTCTGGCATTCTGCTACAGGAAACTACTATATATGTATTTGTATCCAGATTCGACCTGGAACTTGTTTAATATTGGTATTATTACCTCGTTATTATAGTAGTATAGATTATTTATGTATTTCAGAGTGGAAAATTTAATTACAACAGTATGTTTGGTGCTCTAAACAATATTCTTAAAACAGAAGGTGTTAAAAGTAAGTTACTATAAGATATGGAGATGTGCATTAAATGTGGAGGACACAGGAATCAAACAATGCATGTGAATAAAAAGACATGTAGAGCAATTTTTGACTTTCTACATGTTTGTTTCCTTCAACTTATATTAAATTTTAAATTCAAATTTTCAGAATAGTATCCATAGTTCTTGGTAAGTAAACTATTTCTATTAGGCCAAAAAAATAATACATGTGTGTCCGCTTACATGCTGAAAAAAATTTATGTAGGTACATTTAGGCAGTATCATTTTATTTAACTGCTTGTTCCAAATTGGCACAGAAAAAAGTTAAGGTAGGCGCTAACATTAACGGTAGGTCGGGTTAGCAGAAACACATGTGTTACGTTTTTTGGCCTTATACATGTATACTTGTACAAAATGTATATATATAAGGGCTATTCCAGAAAAAAATGTATGGGGGGTTGGAAGGCAGTTTTTGTCAGCACCCGCCACCCAGACAATTGTAATTGAGAATTATAGTGCATTATAGTGTGAAAAGTTGCTCTGATACCCATCACCCATGTATTATTAATATAATGTGCCTTCACACCCCCCATACATTTTTTCCTGGAATAGCCCTAAATGTAAATTAATTATTTTCATTTGTATTTTTTTCAGGTCTGTTTTCTGGTCTTTCTCCAACACTGGCAAGGGATGTGCCCTTTTCTGGGCTCTACTTTATGTTTTACTCTCAACTAAAGAGTACAGTTCAAGGAAGTAAGTGTAACTAGTTAATGGTTTTATATACATTTATAACTTGACATATATTTGTGTACATTTAAATGGTTTGATCTACATTTATAACTTGACATATATTTGTGTACATTTAAATGGTTTGATCTACATTTATAACTTGACATATATTTGTGTACATGTAAATGGTTTGATCTACATTTATAATATACATTTTGAAACTGTACATATATATGTATCTGTGTAAATTAGTAAGGGATTGTTTTTGATAAGTGTCTTAAAAAATGAATCTAAATATAACCATTAAATATTGTTAAGGATTTCTTAAAAAAAAAAAGTGCTGTGTTTCTTTTCATATATTTAAATCTGTTCGAAAAAAAATTGAAAGTGTTAAGACAAAAATCTATAAACTTGGAAGAATTGGATGCTTTAATGAATTTATAATCTAAAAGTTTCAAAATTGTTTCTCATATTGTAATGAATGATTCTTAATTTTACATATTTTAAATAAAGTAATATTATTTTAGAATTATTAAATATTTTGGAAATTTGTCTTTTGAAATTTTATATAAATTGTAAGATAAAAAATTGTTCTATATGATATTTGATTTGTAAAATTTTAAATATCTCTAGATAATTAGTTTTCCAAGGGCTGCCGTTTATTTGGTAGTCAAATAAAACACCACACTAATTGCCTGTTTTTCTATATGTATTTTATTATAGATTTTCCTCCTACTAGCTGCAGAGTCCAAGAGATGAAAGAGGTAAAAAGTCTGATTCCATATTAATAACAGGTAGATTGGTTTGTCTTGCAGTATTTTCTCTTGGACTCCAAATCCATGCTCTTCAGGAAGGGAATTAATCTCAAATCTTTTTTTGTTTATCTTGCATATTTCAGAGCTCAAGTTTGTGCAATCTTTTCACTTGATAGACAAAACAAGATGGCATGACTTTTCAGGATACTGTACATTTTAACAAATATTACTGTTGAAAAGATTATTTGTAATGAAATAGTATCATCCTTTCTCTTGCAGGAGGTCTTTGTATAATTACTATGTTTGTTTGAAGAAGGAGGAACAAAAATGTCCTATTTTCTTTAAGTAAACAAAGTCAAACTATTTGCATGATTATTTTATTTGAAAAAAAAAATATGGAAACATCCAGAGGATTAGAAAGACCAGCAACTAATAAACAAAAAAGGATACACTTTCAACTGTCACTGAGAAAAACTTTATCAACATCAAGCGGAATAACGATTAACAACCAATAAAATGAAGCTTTTTGTTCACACATCTATTCACCATATTCAACAATTCTGCGTATGTCGAATTAGAAAAAGAAAAAAGATTGGCATGTTGAAAAATTTATATCGGAAGCCGTGTGCAATTTCAAATAAGTTGCTGTTGCATCTGAGAATAAGCAAGTTTTAATGTTATGCTGCGACAGTCTTTTGTAGAAATCAAAATACCAGAATAAAACTTCGCATTTTAGTGAATACACATGTTCTTAATTTAATACACACATATCAAATTGCTTTATGGAAAGCAGGAATGAATCCAAGTTATAAGATTTTCCTTCCTGTTTTCATAACCTTCTGCAAGAAGTATGATAGTTAAAATCACCCGTTCAGAATTTTGGTATCTTGGATCTTTTAAATTCTCCAAAAGCTTGATAATTAGCATTGCTACCTTAAAATAAAAAGTTATTTTGAATTTACTTCAAATCAGTTGTATTGAGTTGATTGTCACAGTAACCTGAGAAGATTGTTTTATCTGCAGGTGGAAAAGATCTTTTTAAGAGTTTTGAAATATGTATATAACTAAATGATTCCTTTTCTTTTTAGATGAACCAATTTTATTCAAAACGTGTCACATTTTGTGGCAGTGAAAACAATTTTGAATTAGAAAAGCATGCTTTGTTTGATTTAGATTATGATAGCTTGTCCAGAGTTGTACTGCAAGACAGTCTAGCCTATGGAAAAACCATGAAGTTATTTGGAATATGTGAAGAGAACATTTTGGGGTGTTGAAAAGCTATTAAAAGGGGGAGTAACTGGAGAAAATTTACATTTGTCATTTTTGTGAGGAAACCAGAAAAATATCTGGACATGGTTCTTCCAAAGGCTAGTCTTCATGTTTTAAAATGCATATATGCAAAACTAGCAGATATAGATACTATCAAGGAAATTGTAGACAGAAAGCGCTTAGCCCTGGCTTCGGTTTTCTTTTCCAGATGTTAAAAATGAGAACTTACTTCCTGCCTATCACTTCATGTCTGGGGTTGCAGCTGGGATGATGGCATCAATGATCACACAACCTGCTGATGTCGTTAAAACTCACATGCAACTAGAGCCACTCAAATACAAGAAGCTTAAAAATACCATCCAAATTATTTACCAGGTAAAGTATTAATATAGATAGGGCAGGCTGAAGCTTGGCAATATAATTGTCTACAAACAGTGCCAAATTATGTATCACATGTCCACACTGTTTTATACAAGGATCTGAAAATTCTTCTTTCTTTTGTGTTTTTTTACACCAGCAGCCAATGTTATTTCATCCTTCATAATTTGAAGTTGTGTATCCTTACTTCTAAACCAAAGGATTCCCAAACGCTTTAATACAGATTATATAAGGAAGCATTATTAAATTCTTGTATGGAAAGTAAGGACAAATGATCTGTATTTCAATTGGTTCACAAAAATATTTTCAAGCCCAAAAATCAGTTGTTCATCAAATTTCTTCAAACATGCGGAAACCTTTCCAGAATAATTTTATGGGCTGGAGACTGCATGTAACAAATATTGTGAAAATAAAACTGAAAACTTTTGACAATGTTGAATGTTATTTTTAAACATGAATGAATTCAATCTAAACCTTGTTTTGTTTGTAGAAGGATGGATTTAATGGTTTCTTGCGTGGAATTGTGCCAAGAGCTTTAAGAAGAACTCTCATGGCAGCAATGGCCTGGACTATTTATGAAGAGGCAAGTATTAAAATTCAGGATGTTTTTAAATTTAAAATTGTAGGTTGTTGGTTTTTTTAATCAACAAATTGATATTTTT
Source organism: Mytilus edulis (assembly GCF_963676685.1). NCBI lineage: Eukaryota > Metazoa > Mollusca > Bivalvia > Mytilida > Mytilidae > Mytilus > Mytilus edulis. The sequence goes on from NC_092352.1 coordinate 76,218,446, forward strand.
AATAAACCTGAATGTGTACTTAATGGATTATATCAAGTAAGACAAATCTCAGCGTAGCATCACCACCAGATATAAGTACCCCAAAAACCAAGTAAATGATAGCAAACCATATCTATTGTAATCCCTGTACAGTTTTGGTACAATTTTATCGGTTTTTGAAAGCTTAAATATTCTATATCTTTGTTCTACAGAAACGTTATTTGAAGAGGTGAAGCATAAATAATGTGTTTGATTCTGACAATTTGATAAGAGAGAAAGTCTTCTTCCTCAGCCAAAATAGAAGCTACAATACTAAGAATGAGTATCTCAAAACTTGACTAGTCTGCTAAACTTTAATAGAATGAAGTGGGAAAAAAAAGATTTTTGGTAACCCAATCAAAGCAATGGAATCTTTTATTATACCAATACCTTGTCTTTTTTTTTTAAATGGTTACAATAATATATAAATTAATTGTATTTGTTATTTATTTGAAGGTTTCAAAGACATGCGGCTTGAAATAAAAAAAGGCAGCATTAGAAGAAGGATGTCCAGTTCATACAGGAATGGAATCAACTCAGGGAAGTGACGATATCTGGTGTATGAACGGAGGATTATATGATAGACAAAGGACATGTTCATAAAAACTACTGTCAATTGTTCCTAACGAACATTTTTGACTGTGAAATTTTTCTTTTGATATGTAGTGGAATTTGATGTAAATCTGACTGGAGGTTACAGCAGTTTTGCTTCCATTTATTTCATGCTGTCCTATTGGTACTAAACGAATATTGTTTATATGGAAATTATACAGTGGTATGATGTATGTATTTGAACAGTTGATACGAAGGCTATGAGAGACATTAAGAAAAAGTTGTGCACCATATGCCCAATCGTGACGTGCAATCTAAAATTAGAATGCATGTTTGTTTTAACTATAGTGCTTATATATGAAACTAATAAAATGATTGAGAGTGGGTTTTAGAGAAAATTATTTGAATTTTAATACCTATTTCAAGTTAAAACAAAGTTTATTTCCCATATTAACAAAATCTTGATATGGGAAAGTACGATAGAGTGTCAACTGTCAAATTTTGATATTTGTCAGATTTGAAAGTTGAATGGTATTATTACCACTGGTATGTACATGGATAATTACATGTAAAATATGTCATATTGCTCATTTCTATGAAATGTTTATTTATTTATGCAACAACTTTTCATTTTATTATCATTGATCAACAGAAAACCAGAGATCTTTCAGTTGAATAAAACTTTTTAATATGTAACATCTCTTTATATTATCTTGATAAAGGATTTGACAGAATTTTAACATCTCAATGCACAAAACGCAGATCAAGTTTTAATTTGAGTAGCGTCACTTTTACTTTTCTAGGGGTATGCCCCTTTATAATTATAAATGAAAAAAAAATGCTAAATTTTTCGTTTCTAATCTCTAAGTAAAGTTTGTCCAAGCCTTTTACCACGAAACACTGATCAAGTTTGAATTTGGTATCTTGTCACATTTACTATTCTAGTGTTGTGTCCCTTTATGATATTACTTCATCTCTGTCCAAAATGTATGAAACTTTATATACACAATTCTTATTACCACAAAACCCCATGTTTTAATAGGGTGGCATTACTTTTATAGTTCTAGAGTCATTCCTTTACAAATAGATTACTGAAGCCCCTGTAGTAGTGGAGGGAGCATAAAGTTTTACCCTTGAAGTTAATTTCTGTAATCAAACTAAAGTTGATCTCAACAAAATATTATGAAACTTGTACACAATGCTTATTAAGACAAAATAGATCAAGTTCAAATTTTGGTCTTGTATTTCAAATCAGGGTTTTGGTAGACCAAATAATAATGGTTGACATACTGGGATAGGACTGTTATCAATGATTCTGACATCAAGGGTAGATATATATTAGACATCATTGTATACGCATAACCAGATGCTCCGCAGGGCGTAGCTTTATACGACCGCAGAGGTTGAACCCTGAACGGTTGGGGCAAGTATGGACACAACATTCAAGCTGGATTCAGCTCTAAATTTGGATTGTGATTAAATAGTTGACACAGCATAGGTTTCTGACACAGAATGAATGTGTTCTAATGAACTTAAAATTTTTGTTTCTCTTAGAGCAATTCACTATGCTGTTGAATATTAATCCTCTCAAAAAAATGTTTGAAGAAATTTTCTTTTTTATTTATGAAATTTCAAATGAGAAAAATTGAACCCAATTTTTTTAATCACATCCCCCTTTCCCTTATTCCAAAACTAATCTCAATTAAAATTTCTAATGGAGTTTGCAACAATAACTACTCATTTAAATACATCATAAAATATTAAGATGTAAAAAAACTGCTTGTTATCACTGAATGGTAAAGATTATTTTAATTTATCAGTTGGTAGTAAAAAGTGAATATACATTGTATATTGTATATAACAAAGATTTAAGTTGATTCTGGACAAAGAAAGATAACTCCAATTAAAAAAAAATCTTGCTATTGCACAATATTTTGCAATTAGATATTTCTTGCTTACTATTCTGGACAAAGAAAGATAACTCTAATTAAAAAAAAATTTGATATTTCACAATATTGTGCAATTAGATATTTCTTGCCATTGCGCAATACTGTGCAATTGAAAAGACTTGCTATTACACAATACTTAATATAATAATTTTAGATCCTGATTTGGACCAACTTGAAAACTGGGCCCATAATAAAAAATCTAAGTACATTTTTGGATTCAGCATATCAAAGAACTTCAAGATTTCAATTTTTGTTAAAATCAGACTAAGTTTAATTTTGGACCCTTTGGACTTTAGTGTAGACCAATTTGAAAACAGGACCAAAAATGAAGAATCTACATACACAGTTAGATTTGGAATATCAAAGAACCCCATTTATTCAATTTTTGATGAAATCAAACAAAGTTTAATTTTGGACCCCAATTTGGACCAACTTGAAAACTGGGCCAATAATCAAGAATCTAAGTACATTTTTAGATTCAGCATATCAAAGAACCTAACTGATTCATTTTTTGTCAAAATCAAACTAAGTTTAATTTTGGACCCTTTGGACCTTAATGTAGACCAATTTGAAAACGGGACCAAAAGTTAAGAATCTACATGCACAGTCATGACAGTTAGATTCAGCATATCAAAGAACCCCAATTATTCAATTTTGATGAAATCAAACAAAAGTTTAATTTTGGACCCTTTGGGCCCCTTATTATGTTGGGACCAAAACTCCCAAAATCAAACCCAACCTTTCTTTTATGGTCATAAACCTTGTGTTTAAATTTCATAGATTTCTATTTACTTATACTAACGTTATGGTGCGAAAACCAAGAAAAATGCTTATTTGGGTCCCTTTTTGGCCCCTAATTCCTAAACTGTTGGGACCTAAACTCCCAAAATCAATACCAACCTTCCTTTTGTAGTCATTAACATTGTGTTTAAATTTCATTGATTTCTATTTACTTAAACTAATGTTATTGTGCGAAAACCAAGAATAATGCTTATTTGGGCCCTTTTTTGGCCCCTAATTCCTAAACTGTTGAGACCAAAACTCCCAAAATCAATCCCAACCGTTCTTTTGTGGTCATAAACCTTGTGTCAAAATTTCATAGATTTCTATTAACTTAAACTAAAGTTATAGTGCGAAAACCAAGAAAATGCTTATTTGGGCCCTTTTTGGCCCCTAATTCCTAAAATGTTGGGACCAAAACTCCCAAAATCAATACCAACCTTCCTTTTGTGATCATAAACCTTGTGTTAAAATTTCATAGATTTCCATTCACTTTTACTAAAGTTAGAGTGCGAAAACTAAAAGTATTCGGACGCCGGACGACGACGACGACGACGACGACGACGACGACGACGCCGACGCCAACGTGATAGCAATATACGACGAAAATTTTTTCAAAATTTGCGGTCGTATAAAAAGGTTAAGTGGTTGACAACCAAAAATCCAAAATATAACGAAATTTAATGACTGGGTGATATATGTTTTACAAAAATGCAAGTTAAGTTCCATGTGTTATATTAAGGTTTATATGAAAAACTCTTCTGGGACAAGTGCGTATGAGTATAAAAATAAAAAAGGTTTTGTGGTATGATGACCAATGAGACCACTCTTCTGAACAAGGGACCAAATGACACAGAAATTAACAACTACATGTCTCTACTGACTTCAAAAATGAACAAAGCCCATACTACATAGTTGGCTGTAAAAGGCCCAGAAATTACAAACGTAAAATAATTGAAAAAGGAAAACTAAAGGCCTAGTTTATGGTAAATGTAATGAACGAAAAACAAATTTGTAACACATCAACAAACAACAACCACCGAATTACAGGCTCCTGAACTGGGACAGACACTCGGAATGTGGTGAAGTTGAACATGTTAGCGGGATTGCAACCCTCCCCTAACCTGGGACAGTGGTGTAACAGTACAACATAAGAACAAACTATAGAAATCAATTGAAAAAGGCTTAACTCGTCAGATGGATACACATAGAAATACATGCACATCAAAACAGAGTGGACTGGCCAGTTACTTTTTTATATCCTAACAACAAAAAGATGTAGTACAGATCTGAGAGTACTTGCAGTTATGACAGCTTGTTCAAAGCCAATAATAACTAATAAAAAAATCATGCATCTAAGACTAAATCATCAAAATCAGTACACATCCACCGATGTCCATTGATACAGATGCACATAGACGTAATTGAGAGATACATGCTCTAAAGAGTCTCTATAATTAGTCCCCTACTTACAAGTCCAAGGGGACTTGAGGATTACATTATCTCTGTATGTCAGTCCGGCAAATTAGTTTTCCACACTTCTTGGTGCATGAAGATATTGATTTGATAATTGGTATGTAGTTATATCATGGCAATTTACAAAGTTCAAATTTTGTTTTGAGCTAGTGATTTTGTGCAGAGTTATGGAACTTGGACTAAGAAAATTCACATCAGTTTCCCACACTTTAGTCATGCATGAAGATATATTGATTTGGTAATTGTTATGTAGTTAATACCCTGTCAAGTTAAAGATCAAGTTGACATTTTGTTACAGTACAATTACAATATATGCTAAAAGGAAGATAACTCTTAAGAATTTAAATAACAAAGAGTGCACACACTGCAATCTATCGTCTTCTTTACTACCCATTGAGTTTATTTTGATAGTTCTAAAATATAAAGCTTTACTTCAACTATCACAAAAACTTGACATACTCCAAGAAAATGAGGTTGAGGTCAGATAAACAAAACTGAAAATACATGTACAGCTTATAATCATTCGCCGCGATATAGCCTTTTTGTGCTCATGTGGCGCAAAGCAACCAACAATAAATATTATCATTCTATACAACAAATATACCTTGAATATAATAGTTGACAAATTACACATATTACTATATAAGAAACAAACTAAACCAGGAAAACTTAACATTAATCAATGAACAACAAAATGAGTTCAAGGTCAGATAGATGTGCACCTTACAATCATTAAATACTTTAAATATAGTTGACCAACTTGACCTATTGCACATCATATCTAAGAAACAAACTAAACCAGGTAAACTAAAGACTGACCATTGAACCATGAAATGAGGTCATGCTTAGATGATAATTGCCAGACAAACATATGCACAACCATTCCATACACCAAATATAGATGACCTTGTGTTTACAATATTAGAACAAACCAAAAAACAAAAAAACTCTTAAAAATAATTGATCAAGAGACGGAATTCTTTCGAAATTTTTTGACTGGCACCTTACCATGGTGATTAAACTCGTCCAAGACATTGCTGAAATGAACCTTTCATATAATTTCATAAAAATCTGGCAAGAATTGAACAAATGAGAGTACTAATGATGAATTTTCCATATAATTATTATTTCCAAGGAGCATAACTATTTTAAAAAATTGATAAGCACTGATTTTTTTTAACACATCCAGGACATTGCTAATATGAACCTATTATTTTAAGTTTCATAAATATCTTGCAAGAACTGATCAAATGAGAGGTTATGATGCAATTTTCAGTATAATTAATATTTCCAAGGGGCATAACAAAAATTGACTGTGTTCACTTCGATTGCAAGAGGTCATGGGTTCGAACCCTGACCAGGTCAAACTAAAGACAGTAAAATTGTTATATGCAGCTTCTACACTATGCACACAGCATTTAAGAGTAAGATCTAAGGCTGGTCCAGCTAAGTATTAGTTTTGTACAAAGCAGTGTTAATATTTCTCATCATGATTATGCCTATTTATTTGCAAATGGACATTCAGCAGCAATTCATCATCATCATAAATTTTGCTCAAGGGTAAAAAAAATTCAGCATTTTTTTTTTCAGTACATATTGTATTTATTACACTATTAGTTGTTACTTTATGATATGGTACAAAAAGCAACCAAAAAAATCAATTTGTTTTGGCCCCAGATTACTTTTAAAATGTATATATCTTTGAAAAAGCTCCAAATTATCTCCTTTTTTTGTAATAAAATTGAAACATCTTTTTGAACTCATTGGTGACCTATATTTTTTTATTACTTTTTTCAATTAACATGTACTTAAACTAAACTATTGTAAAATTAAAGTGATTTCTGTAATTTAGTTTTTTTTTTTATTTCGATATTACCTTTATTCTCCTATTTGTTCAACAGAAAAAATATACCTTAACAAAAATGCATGCTTCATTTGAATGCAGATTGTGAACTTAACCCAATATTTTTTGTTTTATATATTTATTAAGTATAGGATAAAGTTTATTTATAGAAAAAATAGCAAAATTCACGGGCCCCCTTAAGAAAGAAATTATTAGTTCCTAAGGCTTGTGAGTTTCAGGGATTTGGGTTAAAAAATATAGCAGTTCATTACACACATAAATTATCTACTTTTCACCATTCAATTAGCTGGTTTTGGACTACATTTTCTGGTTAAAAACTTAAAATCAAATAATTTCACTGATGTTTATTATAAAACTATATAAATAATTAACAATATATGTATATACAAAAGTCAATTTAATGTAAAATTGTTATCTACACTTGAGATATAAAAAGAAGACACAGACAATTAAACAAATTGCAAAATGTAGTCTCTTCTTTATAATCATGACTAACAAAAAGTCAATAGCATACATTCAAATTATACTATCAAATAAATAGATTTACAAAACAGAAATACATGTAAAATCTAGTTCAGAATGTCTATGAACATACAAAAATTCTCTGTTTTGTTTTTGTGTTGTGGGTGTTGGCCTTCTCTTTTCTCATAATCACCATGATTTGACAAAATAAATAGGACCAAATATTCTAATGTCCGTCTTTTCACCGTTTTATTATCACAGCATCTTCACCTTCTCTTTGACCTGTTTAAAATAAAAAGTTTAATATCTTATAAGACCAGTTTGACTCAATTTGGTTTTGTTGTAAATCAAGTCTATTGTTCTTGTTTGAATTATTTCACATTTTGTCATGCCAGGACATGTATAACTGACTATATGTATGGGTTTTGCTCATTGCTGAAGGGTGCAATGTGGCCTTTAGTAGCTTACATCAATATCATTCGAACTCTGGTAAATGGTTGTTTCCTTGCATGGGCAATAACACCCCAGATTCTTAATTTTCTAATCAATAATTATAAGGAATAGAGAAGTTATAAAGTCTTTTTTTTATATCTTGAGATAATAGAAAAATCGTGGTTACCCTTCTATCGATAAGTGTCATGCCAAAAAATGACTTACATGTCCCCGTCTTTCCACCAACAATACGGTAAGGTCCACGTTTAATGGTCGCACATTTTCCTTAAATTTTGAAACTGATATAACTTGAAAAACAAACAGTATTATTTATTTACTCACATGAAACAAACCGGGGTGTGGTATACAGTACGTAGGAGAAACTGGACGATATTTATCTAAACGCACTCAAGAACATCTGTATCGTTTTAAAAGACCCAATAAATTCAAAAGTATCATTTACCAACACCTTAAGAAGCACAACCATCCTTTTAAATATTTAGCAGTCCAACCTTTAGAAGTTTTTTTTTTTTTTTTTTTTTTTTTTTTTTTTTTTTTTATTGTATTATTGATGTTGTAATGTTTATGCCCTTTGGGGCCCATAATTGGAAATAAAAATATCTTATCTTATCTTATCTTATCTTATCTTATCTAGTAGTAAATAAGCAGCCTGGTGAATCGCATTCAAAGTTTGTACGATCACGGAAAATAATTGAATTAAATTGGATTAAAAAATTACAGACAGTTTACCCTCTCGGTCTAAATGATAATATCATGGGAATTGGTAATATATCTAGGTATCCGGTCGTTCCGGCCCCAAACCGATCCGGCCCCAAGTCAATCCGGCCCAAGTCGATCCGGCCCACGTCGATCCGTCCCCAAGTCGATCCGGCCCCATAATAAAATATGAATTAACTATATTGATTTTGGAGGAATTTGTCACACAAACTTTAACAGTATAAATGAAATTTGAAAAAAGTGTCCAATCGATGATGGACGCCGACAACAGGTCAGTGAAGTATTGGAGTACCAGTTAAAGAACTATTAATTTTAAATCGATACGAAAATTAGTATTATTGTGTCTGTTTGTATCGCAGTTTCTACATTTTTAAATTATGAAGTTATTTTCCATGATAATTTTTACTTTGAATTTCATGGCGATTTTTATTTTATTCAGTTCACAAACAGAAAAACTAAATAAATATTTACAGTCCAATGGAGCTATAAAATTTAACGCATCATTATGACTTATTTAATCAAATCATTAGTTTATAATTGGTTTGTTTATTCAACAGTTGTCTGCTGATTATGAACTAAGGTAATGCCACTCGTAATCACTTTTAAATTCAATCCAATGCTGATTAATTAAAGTTACGTAATCTGTTTTTCAACAAGGTCTTTATAGTTTGATCTTCTGGTTGGTGTATATCATAATAATTGTTTGTATTTTTTTAGGTTACATCATAGGCTTCTATAACATATAAAAATATTCTATTCTATTCTATAACACTTTTTTTTGTAACATCGGATATGGTCAATATATTTTTCTTAAAAAAAACTTAAAAAGAAAAGCAAAGTTTATATGTATCAGCTTGGGGATCGGCTTGTACCGTTCATGTATGTAACTATTTGTTATTACATGTTACACAAGATGAAAGACTTGTTAGGATCACAGTCAATTGAAAGAATATGCTAATTACTGCTGATTAATGTTGATGTCTGAATTCTTTTATATACGTTTTAATATAATCTTGAAAACTTGTAATAAAATTAAAAGACATAATCAACCTAGTTGTTTTATACTCATATAAAGAAAATATTTTTCAAAGGCCTTTTTTACTTTTTTTTACCGTACACCTTTAACATTATAATAAAAATAATAAACATTTATGAATTACAATTAATATATAGTTATTTTTATTCCTTAGAAATATTTGTTTTTATTGGGGCCGGATCGACTTTACATATGGGCCGGATCGACCCGAAAGCATATATCTAGGGTAGCAATACACAGTTAGAAGTTTAGTTTCGCATTATGGCCCCTGTGAATTTTTTAAATATGAAAGTTTTTGTACAATAAAATTGATTTTTAGATAATTGAAGAATAATATAGCCTTCTTAGTGGGTTTATATGACCATTTAGATTGATTTTAACATGTTTTATAGGCCATTTCTATGATTGACAGTCCGTATTTTCCTATCCGTACCGTTCATAGGTCCATAAATTATTGTAGTGTTTATCAACAAAGATTTTGCGCTCGATCTTTTCAATTCAATTTTATGGAAAAACGAGCAGGAAAGCATATGATTTTTTTTGGACCACTTGATAGATATAAACCTATGGATTCAGGAAAGGTATCACTGTAGTTCATTGAAATTTTCCTTTAGACCAAATTTAGGAGACTTTTGTGACATGTTCACCCCCCTTTTTTGCTATATTTTGTATCTAAGAAATGCAGATTGTTGCCATGGTTACAGCCAAAAGGGATTATATTTTACCCTTATGACCATTAAAAATCAAATCTATGGAAGATTTTCTTTCTACAAGTATATACATGCATAACACACATATAAAGCCTTCTTTGTTAGACAGGAGGGGAAAGAGGGTGTTTAAAAATTATGAGTGTCAATTTTAAGTTTTTTTCCTAACTGTGTATTGCTACCTTATGGCATTTGACAAAGCAAATAATTGCTTTTTTTAGACAAACATACCACAAAACTATTGATATTTATGTAATAGGTACAATTCTAAGGGAGAAACAACCTTAAGTATGACAGTATATGTTAGTTTTGTTGCTTATTGTCCTTAGCAACCAATATAGACATTTTGACACAAAGACTTGGTTCCGTTATAAATTGATACTTTATTGGCTACCCCTTGGAAAAGAAGATTGCGCGTTATGTAGAAACCTTAAAAGGGAACGCTTTATATTTTTTCATTCGACTAAATCAAATTTATTATTTTAGCAAGTATAAAGTCACAATTTAGCATGAATTAAGCCTAAATTTTTTCCCGCTGTTATAAATAAATTCAGTATTTACTAAATTTTAACCAAGGCTTTGGTATGGTAATACACAATAAAATTGACATTCTAGAGCTTTAAAATAGCTTTAACTTGTAAAAGTTGTCTACTGTTAAGGTTAATTTAAGTTTTTAAACAAGAAAAGACAGGGTTAGAAGGTATAGTTTTAGAAAATTGACTAAAAAAGGAGAAAATGCACTTTGACATGGCATGTTTCATAAAATCACTTTTTTGTTGCATTTCAGTGTCAACTGCTAACCTTCATAAAATATTTATTTCTGAACCGATTTTCAAAACAAGCAGGCGAAAATGCTCGTTTTAACTAGTAGAAAACAGAAATCCATTTAAAGTGGAATTGGGGAAAAAAATGTTAATCCTTAAGGTAGCAATACACAGTTAGAAGTTTAGTTTCGCATTATGGCCCCTGTGAATTTTTTAAATATGAAAGTTTTTGTACAATAAAATTGATTTTTAGATAATTGAAGAATAATATAGCCTTCTTAGTGGGTTTATATGACCATTTAGATTGATTTTAACATGTTTTATAGGCCATTTCTATGATTGACAGTCCGTATTTTCCTATCCGTACCGTTCATAGGTCCATAAATTATTGTAGTGTTTATCAACAAAGATTTTGCGCTCGATCTTTTCAATTCAATTTTATGGAAAAACGAGCAGGAAAGCATATGATTTTTTTTGGACCACTTGATAGATATAAACCTATGGATTCAGGAAAGGTATCACTGTAGTTCATTGAAATTTTCCTTTAGACCAAATTTAGGAGACTTTTGTGACATGTTCACCCCCCTTTTTTGCTATATTTTGTATCTAAGAAATGCAGATTGTTGCCATGGTTACAGCCAAAAGGGATTATATTTTACCCTTATGACCATTAAAAATCAAATCTATGGAAGATTTTCTTTCTACAAGTATATACATGCATAACACACATATAAAGCCTTCTTTGTTAGACAGGAGGGGAAAGAGGGTGTTTAAAAATTATGAGTGTCAATTTTAAGTTTTTTTCCTAACTGTGTATTGCTACCTTATGGCATTTGACAAAGCAAATAATTGCTTTTTTTAGACAAACATACCACAAAACTATTGATATTTATGTAATAGGTACAATTCTAAGGGAGAAACAACCTTAAGTATGACAGTATATGTTAGTTTTGTTGCTTATTGTCCTTAGCAACCAATATAGACATTTTGACACAAAGACTTGGTTCCGTTATAAATTGATACTTTATTGGCTACCCCTTGGAAAAGAAGATTGCGCGTTATGTAGAAACCTTAAAAGGGAACGCTTTATATTTTTTCATTCGACTAAATCAAATTTATTATTTTAGCAAGTATAAAGTCACAATTTAGCATGAATTAAGCCTAAATTTTTTCCCGCTGTTATAAATAAATTCAGTATTTACTAAATTTTAACCAAGGCTTTGGTATGGTAATACACAATAAAATTGACATTCTAGAGCTTTAAAATAGCTTTAACTTGTAAAAGTTGTCTACTGTTAAGGTTAATTTAAGTTTTTAAACAAGAAAAGACAGGGTTAGAAGGTATAGTTTTAGAAAATTGACTAAAAAAGGAGAAAATGCACTTTGACATGGCATGTTTCATAAAATCACTTTTTTGTTGCATTTCAGTGTCAACTGCTAACCTTCATAAAATATTTATTTCTGAACCGATTTTCAAAACAAGCAGGCGAAAATGCTCGTTTTAACTAGTAGAAAACAGAAATCCATTTAAAGTGGAATTGGGGAAAAAAATGTTAATCCTTAAGGTAGCAATACACAGTTAGAAGTTTAGTTTCGCATTATGGCCCCTGTGAATTTTTTAAATATGAAAGTTTTTGTACAATAAAATTGATTTTTAGATAATTGAAGAATAATATAGCCTTCTTAGTGGGTTTATATGACCATTTAGATTGATTTTAACATGTTTTATAGGCCATTTCTATGATTGACAGTCCGTATTTTCCTATCCGTACCGTTCATAGGTCCATAAATTATTGTAGTGTTTATCAACAAAGATTTTGCGCTCGATCTTTTCAATTCAATTTTATGGAAAAACGAGCAGGAAAGCATATGATTTTTTTTGGACCACTTGATAGATATAAACCTATGGATTCAGGAAAGGTATCACTGTAGTTCATTGAAATTTTCCTTTAGACCAAATTTAGGAGACTTTTGTGACATGTTCACCCCCCTTTTTTGCTATATTTTGTATCTAAGAAATGCAGATTGTTGCCATGGTTACAGCCAAAAGGGATTATATTTTACCCTTATGACCATTAAAAATCAAATCTATGGAAGATTTTCTTTCTACAAGTATATACATGCATAACACACATATAAAGCCTTCTTTGTTAGACAGGAGGGGAAAGAGGGTGTTTAAAAATTATGAGTGTCAATTTTAAGTTTTTTTCCTAACTGTGTATTGCTACCTTATGGCATTTGACAAAGCAAATAATTGCTTTTTTTAGACAAACATACCACAAAACTATTGATATTTATGTAATAGGTACAATTCTAAGGGAGAAACAACCTTAAGTATGACAGTATATGTTAGTTTTGTTGCTTATTGTCCTTAGCAACCAATATAGACATTTTGACACAAAGACTTGGTTCCGTTATAAATTGATACTTTATTGGCTACCCCTTGGAAAAGAAGATTGCGCGTTATGTAGAAACCTTAAAAGGGAACGCTTTATATTTTTTCATTCGACTAAATCAAATTTATTATTTTAGCAAGTATAAAGTCACAATTTAGCATGAATTAAGCCTAAATTTTTTCCCGCTGTTATAAATAAATTCAGTATTTACTAAATTTTAACCAAGGCTTTGGTATGGTAATACACAATAAAATTGACATTCTAGAGCTTTAAAATAGCTTTAACTTGTAAAAGTTGTCTACTGTTAAGGTTAATTTAAGTTTTTAAACAAGAAAAGACAGGGTTAGAAGGTATAGTTTTAGAAAATTGACTAAAAAAGGAGAAAATGCACTTTGACATGGCATGTTTCATAAAATCACTTTTTTGTTGCATTTCAGTGTCAACTGCTAACCTTCATAAAATATTTATTTCTGAACCGATTTTCAAAACAAGCAGGCGAAAATGCTCGTTTTAACTAGTAGAAAACAGAAATCCATTTAAAGTGGAATTGGGGAAAAAAATGTTAATCCTTAAGGTAGCAATACACAGTTAGAAGTTTAGTTTCGCATTATGGCCCCTGTGAATTTTTTAAATATGAAAGTTTTTGTACAATAAAATTGATTTTTAGATAATTGAAGAATAATATAGCCTTCTTAGTGGGTTTATATGACCATTTAGATTGATTTTAACATGTTTTATAGGCCATTTCTATGATTGACAGTCCGTATTTTCCTATCCGTACCGTTCATAGGTCCATAAATTATTGTAGTGTTTATCAACAAAGATTTTGCGCTCGATCTTTTCAATTCAATTTTATGGAAAAACGAGCAGGAAAGCATATGATTTTTTTTGGACCACTTGATAGATATAAACCTATGGATTCAGGAAAGGTATCACTGTAGTTCATTGAAATTTTCCTTTAGACCAAATTTAGGAGACTTTTGTGACATGTTCACCCCCCTTTTTTGCTATATTTTGTATCTAAGAAATGCAGATTGTTGCCATGGTTACAGCCAAAAGGGATTATATTTTACCCTTATGACCATTAAAAATCAAATCTATGGAAGATTTTCTTTCTACAAGTATATACATGCATAACACACATATAAAGCCTTCTTTGTTAGACAGGAGGGGAAAGAGGGTGTTTAAAAATTATGAGTGTCAATTTTAAGTTTTTTTCCTAACTGTGTATTGCTACCTTATGGCATTTGACAAAGCAAATAATTGCTTTTTTTAGACAAACATACCACAAAACTATTGATATTTATGTAATAGGTACAATTCTAAGGGAGAAACAACCTTAAGTATGACAGTATATGTTAGTTTTGTTGCTTATTGTCCTTAGCAACCAATATAGACATTTTGACACAAAGACTTGGTTCCGTTATAAATTGATACTTTATTGGCTACCCCTTGGAAAAGAAGATTGCGCGTTATGTAGAAACCTTAAAAGGGAACGCTTTATATTTTTTCATTCGACTAAATCAAATTTATTATTTTAGCAAGTATAAAGTCACAATTTAGCATGAATTAAGCCTAAATTTTTTCCCGCTGTTATAAATAAATTCAGTATTTACTAAATTTTAACCAAGGCTTTGGTATGGTAATACACAATAAAATTGACATTCTAGAGCTTTAAAATAGCTTTAACTTGTAAAAGTTGTCTACTGTTAAGGTTAATTTAAGTTTTTAAACAAGAAAAGACAGGGTTAGAAGGTATAGTTTTAGAAAATTGACTAAAAAAGGAGAAAATGCACTTTGACATGGCATGTTTCATAAAATCACTTTTTTGTTGCATTTCAGTGTCAACTGCTAACCTTCATAAAATATTTATTTCTGAACCGATTTTCAAAACAAGCAGGCGAAAATGCTCGTTTTAACTAGTAGAAAACAGAAATCCATTTAAAGTGGAATTGGGGAAAAAAATGTTAATCCTTAAGGTAGCAATACACAGTTAGAAGTTTAGTTTCGCATTATGGCCCCTGTGAATTTTTTAAATATGAAAGTTTTTGTACAATAAAATTGATTTTTAGATAATTGAAGAATAATATAGCCTTCTTAGTGGGTTTATATGACCATTTAGATTGATTTTAACATGTTTTATAGGCCATTTCTATGATTGACAGTCCGTATTTTCCTATCCGTACCGTTCATAGGTCCATAAATTATTGTAGTGTTTATCAACAAAGATTTTGCGCTCGATCTTTTCAATTCAATTTTATGGAAAAACGAGCAGGAAAGCATATGATTTTTTTTGGACCACTTGATAGATATAAACCTATGGATTCAGGAAAGGTATCACTGTAGTTCATTGAAATTTTCCTTTAGACCAAATTTAGGAGACTTTTGTGACATGTTCACCCCCCTTTTTTGCTATATTTTGTATCTAAGAAATGCAGATTGTTGCCATGGTTACAGCCAAAAGGGATTATATTTTACCCTTATGACCATTAAAAATCAAATCTATGGAAGATTTTCTTTCTACAAGTATATACATGCATAACACACATATAAAGCCTTCTTTGTTAGACAGGAGGGGAAAGAGGGTGTTTAAAAATTATGAGTGTCAATTTTAAGTTTTTTTCCTAACTGTGTATTGCTACCTTATGGCATTTGACAAAGCAAATAATTGCTTTTTTTAGACAAACATACCACAAAACTATTGATATTTATGTAATAGGTACAATTCTAAGGGAGAAACAACCTTAAGTATGACAGTATATGTTAGTTTTGTTGCTTATTGTCCTTAGCAACCAATATAGACATTTTGACACAAAGACTTGGTTCCGTTATAAATTGATACTTTATTGGCTACCCCTTGGAAAAGAAGATTGCGCGTTATGTAGAAACCTTAAAAGGGAACGCTTTATATTTTTTCATTCGACTAAATCAAATTTATTATTTTAGCAAGTATAAAGTCACAATTTAGCATGAATTAAGCCTAAATTTTTTCCCGCTGTTATAAATAAATTCAGTATTTACTAAATTTTAACCAAGGCTTTGGTATGGTAATACACAATAAAATTGACATTCTAGAGCTTTAAAATAGCTTTAACTTGTAAAAGTTGTCTACTGTTAAGGTTAATTTAAGTTTTTAAACAAGAAAAGACAGGGTTAGAAGGTATAGTTTTAGAAAATTGACTAAAAAAGGAGAAAATGCACTTTGACATGGCATGTTTCATAAAATCACTTTTTTGTTGCATTTCAGTGTCAACTGCTAACCTTCATAAAATATTTATTTCTGAACCGATTTTCAAAACAAGCAGGCGAAAATGCTCGTTTTAACTAGTAGAAAACAGAAATCCATTTAAAGTGGAATTGGGGAAAAAAATGTTAATCCTTAAGGTAGCAATACACAGTTAGAAGTTTAGTTTCGCATTATGGCCCCTGTGAATTTTTTAAATATGAAAGTTTTTGTACAATAAAATTGATTTTTAGATAATTGAAGAATAATATAGCCTTCTTAGTGGGTTTATATGACCATTTAGATTGATTTTAACATGTTTTATAGGCCATTTCTATGATTGACAGTCCGTATTTTCCTATCCGTACCGTTCATAGGTCCATAAATTATTGTAGTGTTTATCAACAAAGATTTTGCGCTCGATCTTTTCAATTCAATTTTATGGAAAAACGAGCAGGAAAGCATATGATTTTTTTTGGACCACTTGATAGATATAAACCTATGGATTCAGGAAAGGTATCACTGTAGTTCATTGAAATTTTCCTTTAGACCAAATTTAGGAGACTTTTGTGACATGTTCACCCCCCTTTTTTGCTATATTTTGTATCTAAGAAATGCAGATTGTTGCCATGGTTACAGCCAAAAGGGATTATATTTTACCCTTATGACCATTAAAAATCAAATCTATGGAAGATTTTCTTTCTACAAGTATATACATGCATAACACACATATAAAGCCTTCTTTGTTAGACAGGAGGGGAAAGAGGGTGTTTAAAAATTATGAGTGTCAATTTTAAGTTTTTTTCCTAACTGTGTATTGCTACCTTATGGCATTTGACAAAGCAAATAATTGCTTTTTTTAGACAAACATACCACAAAACTATTGATATTTATGTAATAGGTACAATTCTAAGGGAGAAACAACCTTAAGTATGACAGTATATGTTAGTTTTGTTGCTTATTGTCCTTAGCAACCAATATAGACATTTTGACACAAAGACTTGGTTCCGTTATAAATTGATACTTTATTGGCTACCCCTTGGAAAAGAAGATTGCGCGTTATGTAGAAACCTTAAAAGGGAACGCTTTATATTTTTTCATTCGACTAAATCAAATTTATTATTTTAGCAAGTATAAAGTCACAATTTAGCATGAATTAAGCCTAAATTTTTTCCCGCTGTTATAAATAAATTCAGTATTTACTAAATTTTAACCAAGGCTTTGGTATGGTAATACACAATAAAATTGACATTCTAGAGCTTTAAAATAGCTTTAACTTGTAAAAGTTGTCTACTGTTAAGGTTAATTTAAGTTTTTAAACAAGAAAAGACAGGGTTAGAAGGTATAGTTTTAGAAAATTGACTAAAAAAGGAGAAAATGCACTTTGACATGGCATGTTTCATAAAATCACTTTTTTGTTGCATTTCAGTGTCAACTGCTAACCTTCATAAAATATTTATTTCTGAACCGATTTTCAAAACAAGCAGGCGAAAATGCTCGTTTTAACTAGTAGAAAACAGAAATCCATTTAAAGTGGAATTGGGGAAAAAAATGTTAATCCTTAAGGTAGCAATACACAGTTAGAAGTTTAGTTTCGCATTATGGCCCCTGTGAATTTTTTAAATATGAAAGTTTTTGTACAATAAAATTGATTTTTAGATAATTGAAGAATAATATAGCCTTCTTAGTGGGTTTATATGACCATTTAGATTGATTTTAACATGTTTTATAGGCCATTTCTATGATTGACAGTCCGTATTTTCCTATCCGTACCGTTCATAGGTCCATAAATTATTGTAGTGTTTATCAACAAAGATTTTGCGCTCGATCTTTTCAATTCAATTTTATGGAAAAACGAGCAGGAAAGCATATGATTTTTTTTGGACCACTTGATAGATATAAACCTATGGATTCAGGAAAGGTATCACTGTAGTTCATTGAAATTTTCCTTTAGACCAAATTTAGGAGACTTTTGTGACATGTTCACCCCCCTTTTTTGCTATATTTTGTATCTAAGAAATGCAGATTGTTGCCATGGTTACAGCCAAAAGGGATTATATTTTACCCTTATGACCATTAAAAATCAAATCTATGGAAGATTTTCTTTCTACAAGTATATACATGCATAACACACATATAAAGCCTTCTTTGTTAGACAGGAGGGGAAAGAGGGTGTTTAAAAATTATGAGTGTCAATTTTAAGTTTTTTTCCTAACTGTGTATTGCTACCTTATGGCATTTGACAAAGCAAATAATTGCTTTTTTTAGACAAACATACCACAAAACTATTGATATTTATGTAATAGGTACAATTCTAAGGGAGAAACAACCTTAAGTATGACAGTATATGTTAGTTTTGTTGCTTATTGTCCTTAGCAACCAATATAGACATTTTGACACAAAGACTTGGTTCCGTTATAAATTGATACTTTATTGGCTACCCCTTGGAAAAGAAGATTGCGCGTTATGTAGAAACCTTAAAAGGGAACGCTTTATATTTTTTCATTCGACTAAATCAAATTTATTATTTTAGCAAGTATAAAGTCACAATTTAGCATGAATTAAGCCTAAATTTTTTCCCGCTGTTATAAATAAATTCAGTATTTACTAAATTTTAACCAAGGCTTTGGTATGGTAATACACAATAAAATTGACATTCTAGAGCTTTAAAATAGCTTTAACTTGTAAAAGTTGTCTACTGTTAAGGTTAATTTAAGTTTTTAAACAAGAAAAGACAGGGTTAGAAGGTATAGTTTTAGAAAATTGACTAAAAAAGGAGAAAATGCACTTTGACATGGCATGTTTCATAAAATCACTTTTTTGTTGCATTTCAGTGTCAACTGCTAACCTTCATAAAATATTTATTTCTGAACCGATTTTCAAAACAAGCAGGCGAAAATGCTCGTTTTAACTAGTAGAAAACAGAAATCCATTTAAAGTGGAATTGGGGAAAAAAATGTTAATCCTTAAGGTAGCAATACACAGTTAGAAGTTTAGTTTCGCATTATGGCCCCTGTGAATTTTTTAAATATGAAAGTTTTTGTACAATAAAATTGATTTTTAGATAATTGAAGAATAATATAGCCTTCTTAGTGGGTTTATATGACCATTTAGATTGATTTTAACATGTTTTATAGGCCATTTCTATGATTGACAGTCCGTATTTTCCTATCCGTACCGTTCATAGGTCCATAAATTATTGTAGTGTTTATCAACAAAGATTTTGCGCTCGATCTTTTCAATTCAATTTTATGGAAAAACGAGCAGGAAAGCATATGATTTTTTTTGGACCACTTGATAGATATAAACCTATGGATTCAGGAAAGGTATCACTGTAGTTCATTGAAATTTTCCTTTAGACCAAATTTAGGAGACTTTTGTGACATGTTCACCCCCCTTTTTTGCTATATTTTGTATCTAAGAAATGCAGATTGTTGCCATGGTTACAGCCAAAAGGGATTATATTTTACCCTTATGACCATTAAAAATCAAATCTATGGAAGATTTTCTTTCTACAAGTATATACATGCATAACACACATATAAAGCCTTCTTTGTTAGACAGGAGGGGAAAGAGGGTGTTTAAAAATTATGAGTGTCAATTTTAAGTTTTTTTCCTAACTGTGTATTGCTACCTAGAACCAATTCCGTTAACATTTTGGATATAGTTTCTAAAACTGTTCGTAAAAAACGTTCTCACGGTCTTAGAACAAATCGCAATCAAAGAAAATTTCGGGCCAATCATACCAATATTTCGGACCTAATTTCCATTTCAAAAAACAACGGCAGACATTATCTGTTAACAAAACTCTGTTCGTTACAGGTTAACAGGTTAAATACAATTTTGGAGGATTGCAACACAATTTCATATAGCAGTCCTAAGTATGAAATTGTTCAAATTATTATGGCATATTGTTATTCTAAATTATTTCCCAAAATTGATCGCCCTGAAGATCATAAAAAACATTTTATTAAAATTAAGTATGTCAATAAAGGCTTTGATTTTGTAAATATTGCCGGTATATTTAACGACCATTCTGTTAAAGAACAAATTCCTGGATATTTTGACAATACTGAGCTACCTCTTATTTGTTATATTTACAAGAAATCTACCCGGAAATTTGTGTTTAATTATAGTCAATTGTGTAAAGATGTTAATATCAGTGAAAATACACCTACTTCATGTAATTGCAGTAATTCCGAATATATTTATGGACCCATTTCCCATTTTATAACAGGAGATCTTAACATCGTTCAAGACCGAGAGTTAAAATCATTCCTCAGTAAAGGACCTAAATATCGTCCCCCGTCAATTATTAATTGGAATGAGTGTCGTAATATCATCAACGACTCACTCCATACTTACTGTATGAAATGGATAAAACGGGAAAATGCTGACAAAAAATCTTTGGACTCTTTTTTTAATTCAGTAATGAAGATAGTTGATATACGTATTCAACATTTTAAAGAACATTTTACTATAAACAATAACCACAATAAACCTATTTCTCGTATCAAACATAAACTAAAAGAACTAGCCAAGGAATTTGTTTTTGTCCCGGCAGATAAAGCTGCTAATAATATTATTATTGTTTGACGTAAATTTTACATTGAGGTTCTGAAAAAGGAAATCACCAATTCACCAACATTCCAACTGACTCCATTTGCAGAAAACGAAATCTGTAACAAACATAATCTTTTAGCCTCCGCTTTACAAGCAGAGCCATATACAATGAAAGTCCCAACTATGTATTGGCTTCCGAAGCTACACAAAACCCCTTACAAATATAGATTTATTTCGTCTTCAAGCCATTGTTCAACTACTAAATTGTCTATTCTTCTTACCAGCACACTTGGTACAATTAAAAACCTGATAATAAATTGTTCAAATAAGGCCTTCGAAAATAGTGGAATAAATTACTTTTGGAGTGTCAAGAACTCGTTGGAAGTACTTGATAAATTGCATGCTTATATTGGTGATTTTGAATCTGTTCAAAGTTTTGATTTTTCTACCCTGTATACCACATTGCCTCACATTCTCATTAAGAAAAAATTCACACACCTAATTAAATGGGCATTCAAAAAATCAGAATGTGAATATATATGTTCAAACTCTTTTAGGTCATTTTTTAGTAGCAATAAACAAAAAAACTATGTTAATTGAACATGCTTTGATACTATATATGCCCTTGAATTTTTACTAGATAACATTTTTGTTCGCTTTGGGGATTCCGTATATCGTCAGATTATCGGAATTCCAATGGGGACTAACTGTGCACCACTTATTGCGGACCTGTTTTTGTATTGTTATGAGTCACAATTTATGACAAAAATAAGCAAAGACCCATCGAAACAACATCTGATAAACAAATTTAATAATACTTTTAGATATTTGGATGATATTTTGGCTCTCAATAATGACGACTTCAGTATGTATATTAATGAAATTTATCCTGTTGAACTTACTTTAAATAAAGCTAATACTAACAATGACCACTGCCCTTTTCTCGATCTTGATATCTATATCACTAATGGAAAGCTGAATACTAAAATTTATGATAAAAGGGATGATTTTTCATTTCCTATTGTTAATTATCCGTTTTTAGATGGTGACGTTCCCTTGTCACCATCTTACGGTGTTTATATATCTCAACTTGTACGATTCGCTCGTGTATGTAACAATGTTTTAGATTTTAACGAGAGAAATTTATGTATTACTGAAAAATTATTACACCAGGGTTTTCGATATCACAAACTAGTCAAAACATTTACTAAATTTTATCATCGGTATAAAGACATCATTCGTAAATATAGCTCAACATGCAGACTTCTAATACGTTCAGGTATTTCACATCCAATTTTTTATGGTAATATTCTTTATAAAGCACAAAGGTGTCAGTATTCACCTCAGAAACTTACAAAACCTTTGAATAGACTTATTAAGAAGGGATATAATTACGATACTGTTGTCAAGTCATTAAAGATTGCATATTTTGGCGTTAATATTGAGTCACTGATAAGGTCTTTGCATCGGAACTAAACACATTATTTTTTTAAAAACAGTTGTTGGCATGACACGGGTTATGTTCTTCTCATATATGTTATGATGGTATGATACTAAACCCCTAACGGGAAGGATTGTGCCTGATGTTCATATGATGAAATCATAATCTTTCAGTCAGTTTAATTGAAGTCTGGAGCTGGCATGTCAGTTAACTGCTAGTAGTCTGTTGTTATTTATGTATTTTTGTCATTTTGTTTATTTTCTTTGGTTACATCTTCTGACATCAGACTCGGATTTCTCTTGAACTGAATTTTAATGTGCGTATTGTTATGCGTTTACTTTACTACATTGGTTAGAGGTATAGGGGGAGGGTTGAGATCTCACAAACATGTTTAACCCCGCCGCATTTTTGCGCCTGTCCCAAGTCAGGAGCCTCTGGCCTTTGTTAGTCTTGTATTATTTTAATTTTAGTTTCTTGTGTACAATTTGGAAATTAGTATGGCGTTCATTATCACTGGACTAGTATATATTTGTTTAGGGGCCAGCTGAAGGACGCCTCCGGGTGCGGGAATTTCTCGCTACATTGAAGACCTGTTGGTGACCCTCTGCTGTTGTTTTTTATTTGGTCGGGTTGTTGTCTCTTTGACACATTCCCCATTTCCATTCTCAATTTTATTTTTAAATAATCTACAGGTTTGAATTTCCATTTTTCAAATGTTTAAACATATTGAGTTTTGACCGCGTTTCCTTGTTCACTATACATAGAAAATGATAGTGTGGAAGGGGCATCTGTGTACTTGGGACACATTCTTGTTTTAAATTTCTTATGCATTATGTCTCTATTTTTTTTTATATTTTAGGCACTTCATTATTCTCTATTCTTATTTTTTTTAGTCAATTTTTCTCTGTTTAAAATATATTTTAGCCCTGGCATTATTCTCTATTCTGTAAACCTCTGTCCACACCCTCATTACTATGTAAATATTTACACCTTCTGCTTACCCAAGTCTTGCCTAAGCTGCTCTAGAAAAGCTCCCCTGCCTGGACCCTGACTTCTCTGTGGTGAAGCCTCTCGACCTGTTGGTTTTCTATTTTCTTTTAGATATGTAGATACCAACCCATATAATAAAGGTCTGTAAAGCAAACAAGAACTTATATTCAATTAATCAACCTAGAAATATATACTTTAATTTACACAAGGGTTTATTTTACTTAAATTCACATCAATCTAAGATTGCAAAAACTTTCCCATGTATGATTCTGATCTATAAGCATGATAAGGAAGACAATGGTTTTACAGAGCCGTAATTCTCCTGAACAGATTTTTACTCCTTGTATCTTCCATTCTTTATACTTGATTAAGACTTGGACTTGTTGGAAGGATTTAGAGCATGACATACTGTGAATTAATAAGTTCTAGTTGGATACCAATTTCATGGATTTTCGTGGTTACCCTACTGGCCTACAATGTAGTTCCATTAATTCTAATGACCAACGAATTACAAATTTGCAATAGGAATTTATGCAGACTTCGACAAAACCAACGAAATCAAATATCAATGAAATGCAAGTTATCCTCAATCTACAAAAAAAGTACCCATGAACTGTCAGTTTTTGAAGACTGAATGTCGGCCACAAAATACATTGGTTATTTTTTGTCATTTGGTCAATGTCTTATTCAACAACACATCTCATTTCATTCCAATAATATGAATCTTTTATAATTGCACTGTTTGGAGTGTACAAGAAGGCAGGAGTTTGAGTGCTCAAAACCATCCCTATATTCTGTTCATTAGGTTGAAATTTATTAAAACTACACATGCTGCATTGTATACTGGCAAAACCATCCCTATATTCTGTTCATTAGGTTGAAGTTTATTAAAACTACACATGCTGCATTGTATACTGGCACTACATGTCAACTCAAATTGGGTTTTACTGTGTTATTGTGATTAAAGCTTTAGTATGTCCCACAGTATCTTTAATTATATTGTAATTTAAATACCAATCCTCAGAATCTTGAGTCTTGTTCACTATTTCTTGGTTGGTCATTTGTATTTTGTCTTTAATTTTTACGTTGTATCCAAATGCTAGTGAACTATGAAAATTTAGAATACAGACACTAAAAGTTGTATAATGAGGTTACTCAGCAGAATTTTCATCTTGTTGAAATTTACTTGGGATTTTAGTTTTGTATGTATATCAGTGGCAGATCAAGAACTTTTTGTAAGGGGGGCCCACTGACTGACCTAACAAACCTCTTTTTTACCGTTCACATTATAAAATTTGATGTTATGACAACCTAATTATGAACAATTTGTGTTGAAACGTTAGTTTTAGTTCATTTATTCCTAATTCATCCCATTTAATCTACTTTAAAAATCCTCCACCCTTGATCTAGAATTTGTGTCTTGTGATTCATTATTAATCTCGACACCTTTTGGGTACAGAAAATTTTGAATCATAGGTTGAGGCCAAAGTTTTTTTTAAAGCTTTTAGACCTAAAAATGCATAAAATAATTGTATTTTGACACAGACCCTATAAGTGATACCATGTAAAGGTTTGTATTTCACATGATTTAGGAACAAACTTTCTAAATATATCCATTTAAAAGACCAAACCAATGTTCATACATATACTGCAAGAAATATTAATTTTCATGGAGTTTAAATTTTGTGGTTTTGTCACTTTTTAAGATTTCGTGGGGATTTAATTTCATGGTTTCCATCAAATGGAAGTGATATTATATGAAGGTGAAATTTTCATGGGTTTTTTTTATTTCGTGGATATATATTCTTTCCACGAAAAATAAACAAAATTAAATCCTCCACGAAAATTTCTGCTTTTACAGTAAGTATGAAGGTAATCATGGTAATTGAGGATTTTGGATTTGGAATAGGTTCGTTATGGGGAAGAAGGTTTGATTCAACATCTGTAGCAACAAT
Organism: Mytilus edulis; assembly: GCF_963676685.1. NCBI lineage: Eukaryota > Metazoa > Mollusca > Bivalvia > Mytilida > Mytilidae > Mytilus > Mytilus edulis. The sequence goes on from NC_092352.1 coordinate 76,243,792, forward strand.
TTCAAGTTCCTGTCCAACATGCCCCAATACCAAAAGGATTCGACAGAATAGCATTAAACCAAGAACATGTTATAATGAAATGTTAAGGTTAAATGTACTTTTAAAAAATAAATGAAAAACAAAGGAACACTTACACTGAGCTAGAATTTCTGTCTTCTCTGATATTCAGTTCCCTGCTTAAAAATCCTCTGTCTAATGGAACGTTTGGTTGTCCTGACTCTGAAAAAAAAAGTTATAAATTTATTATTAAAACATGATTTTAAGTCATAGCTTATTTCTTTGTTGTTTTTCTTATCTTTACCAATGTGGATGAGTTAATTGATGTTGCTATCATAAGCAAGAAGTCAAGTTGTGTGAAGACTGTGTGTATACCATAGATTTAGTATACTAAAGGTTTGGTGTCAAATATTTTTAATAATTGCATGCATCTTTCTAATATATATTATTGACCTACACAAACATGACGAAGGAGAATTATAAGATGAGCACTCTATGGCCCTGAACTTGAAAATATAAAGTATTTGAGATCTTATTTTTCAGCCTTTTTCAAAAAGACATTAGAATGTTATTTTGATCAGTATTGTTTTCCACGAGACTGAATTTATCTGTAAAATCCAGAGTAATCAATTAACATACACATAAAAAATAATTTTGCAATGGGTAAAACTCATGTTACAATGCAAGCTATAAAAGGTCCTGAAAAGACAAATGTAAAAATACTCAATCAAGAAACTAATGTACTATTAAAAAAAATGGCTGAAAATCTTGTAAGTTTTAGATGTAGGCCTAATGAATTGGAAAAACTTACCAGCTACCAACACTGATGATGAATATCTGTACTTGTTAAAATCTAGATACTCTCTGATGAGTTCATTTATAATCAAATTTTCATTGCTAAGTTGAGGTTTATTTTCACTTTCATCATTCAGCGCATTGAACACCTCAGCTCTTATCCTGGCTTTTATCTGTCCTAGTGTTCCTTTATTCTCTAATGTATCTTTAATGACTGTAAAGAAAATAAACATACATGTATAATATTTAAATAGAATCAAAGTGCTTGTAAGCACTGAAGGGTTAAGATTGCTAAAATTTATCAGTGGGAAACACTGGTAATAGTTGAATCAACAAGAATTCTGGACAAAGGAAGATAACTCCAATTTTTAAAGTTGACATCATTGATAAAAATTTCTGGATATGTTCATGGATAAGATGGATAGAATGTTATGATCAATGCACTATATTCTGTTCATATCAAAGGTAGTGATATTCAGATAAATCTGGGAAGATTTAAATATGAAGCCAGTACAATAGGGTTTTGATTGCATTTCATGCAATCTTTAACCAAAAATAATCTGATTCCATACATGGCATTGCAGGCCTACACATATCTTAGACTATCATATTACCAACTTTTAATGACTTGTGACTCTGCATTATACATGTACATGTATAATTAAGGAACTTATACATGTAGCTGAAATACAACACCTTTATATGGTTATTTATAGTTGCTGTGCAAATGTCATTTGATGAATTTGATAGATATTTTGATATATTCAGCCTATTTTTTATGATTCTTAAATAAATGATTGAACATATGCCTGTGATTGTCATGACAATATTTATTTCATAAAAAAAAATCAACAAAACACTATAAATTTGACTTTAAAAGGGAAACCGGTTTACCTTTTGAGGCAAATTGTCAATCAATTTATTTTACAACTTGGACCTTTATATCTTATTTCATAGCAATATGGGAATGTGAAGAAAAGTGAACATGAAATGAAATGAAGGTTTGGTATCTGGTTATTCCTGTCCCAAGTTGAATGAGTTAATCCATCCCAATTCATTTTGTCACACATCCATCCTACCCATTTTTAATAAGTGTTTAATTTATAATAAAATTGGAGGATTTAATCACACCTTTTATCTGTTTTTCATATGTATATATTGTTTTTTTTAATCCTCATTTGTTTTACCATTATTGTCTTATCTATAAACCAAATTCATACTCTCATTCATGGTAAACCATTCATACCCTCTTATAATCAAAACAAGAAAACTATATATGTATATAATATATAAAACGAGTCTAAATTGAAAATTACGTTCAAACCTATGATTGCGTTGGATAAAAACCACAATTTTTATACGTGTGCATGTAAAACAAATTTCGTTGTAGAAGGGTCTAAAAACAGCACAAACAACATTTTCCGAAAGACCAAAAAAGTGAAAAAGTATATTTAAACAAAACGCATTTGACTAACAGGTCGAACAACTGATGTTCTTAAACCCTGCTGACTGCCATTGGCGATTGCCAAATAAAATTGATCACAAGATGTAACAAAATGGATCTTAATATAAATTTAATACTAAACAGAAAACAATTTAACTTGTGGCCATGATGTTATGCCACAAACATACGGTGTCAATATTTTTTTAGTACACCATATATATATATACTGTACCTACATTTGATAGAACATAACACAATGACATATCATAGTTGCCTGAAGATTTCATAATTATAGTGAAAAATGAGGAAATAAAATATTTTCCGATAATTATGAAATCTTCAGGCTATTGTGCTACTAAATATATTTTTCCCCCCAATTTTTCGCTATGAAATCTTTGTCTTATGTTCTATATAAAGTAGGTTCTCTAAATATAAAATAGCATTTTATTATTAGGATTAAGGTTATAGATGATAAGCCACTGACAATTAAGTCTTGTGGAGGGTTAACATTTTTTAAAAGATAAATCGTTGGATTTTCATAAAAAGATAAAGGGGAAAAGAAAATGACATTCAGTCTAACAAAAAACTCCTGTATGCATTGATTAAACCACAAAAGATTTGATACAATACACAGTATGTATCTTAAATTCTGGAACGGACAGACTGAGGGGACGGATCCACATGAAAGCAAAATGTTTTGGTATACAGATTCAACATTGAGGGGGGATAGGAGGGGTCCTGATCCTGAAATCCTGGTCTTAAAACCACGAAATCCTGAGGTCAGGAATTTAATTAAAGTAAATCACAACGTCCTGAAATCCGAAAAAAAAGATTCCCATATATCCCAAAAGGGTCAATCCCGAAATCCCAAGCTTACAAACCCCTGATCCTGGAGTCCCAATATTAAAAGGTCCTAGCGGACACAATTACGAACGATTTTTGAACTATGATTAATATTTTTTTTATGTAGTCAAAGACTACTTTTCTTGAATTGTTTATACCATAGAATTTAAGATGTATGTCAGGCTTTCCATTTTGCATCATATCCCACATAAATTTTTATTCATGTTAGGCATGTTAGGATACTTTAGTAAGATTTGCGTGACCGCTTTTTACGGGTCAAGAGAGCCACATATGGACGCAATTCCGAACAGCACTATATTGATATATCTTGCAGAAGAAATCAATGACAATAGTCTAGATTGATAAAGCATACATTAATCTTTATCTCAAACACAATTTCATAGGAAAATAAGATGCACAAGTTTGTTTTTTACTTCAATTACTTCAGCAGTGGTTGCAGACGAAATGTCGGTCATGTGTAAAGGAAAGATTTCTGATTTTTTTTGTTTTTGTGCAAGTTCCTCCTTTAAAGGAGCACTAAATTCAAGTTTATCCATTTCGGTTGTGTACTTATCATTCATCTATGATTTTTTTTTTATATTATAGGTCAATATTTCTTTCAGAGTTTTCTGGACTTTTCAATAAAATTAACATATTTTCTTTTGACCATAAATAGGGTAGAGTCTATAAAACGTCAATTGTGGGGTTATTTGCCAAAAGCTGAACTATTTAAGATATCCTTTGCTTATTCTGGATCATTATTATGGAATGAACTACCACACAAAATGCGTAAAGCTCAAAACACTTTTTCTTTTAAGCAAAGTATCAAGAAGTACCTAACACAATCCTGATAAGAAATGTTTGCTACAATGTATTTGTATATTTTTTATTTTCATTTGATTTTTTGACTACATGTATACATCTTAAACAGCATTATATCTTATGTTAATAACAATAAATTGAACTACATGACTGTAAATTAACTATGTGTAAATATCTGTTTTGATTGTATTGTAATTTGTATGTGAGGGCCTCAGGGAAGATTAGTTTATTGTAACTAACTGAGTTTACCCTCTTTAAATAAAGAATTTATTATTATTATTATTATTATTTGGGCAAGATAAAAGGCATCACGCATATGAACAGAATCAGGAGATATTTTTCTTTCTATATATTAACAAAAGAAGGCAATATGCACTTACCTTTATGTTTTTTTTTTATATCACTTTCAGGCCAGATTGCCGTTTTTATAATATTTGCAGAATGATTTTGTCATCGTAATCAACATTCACCAAGTGCACATAAATTGTATTTATATCATGAAAACAAGGGAATTTTAATAGGATTTTTATTTATAAAAACATTTATTGTTAAATATAAATAAATATGATCTCAGAGGGCAAACATTGGAAATCGTTCGTAATTCTCAGATCCGGACATCCTGGCATTTACATTTGTCAGGAGGTGATGTCATCCGGAATCCTCTAGATTTTTCATCTATTTGAAGGGGATTACTGATTATTTATATTGCCGATTATTTTTTAACCAGAGGTTATTGTATGTTAAAAATCAAAATAGAGATATTATATAGTGTCTTTAACAGTATTAAAAGAGTAAAATTACTATATTCAACTGGTTACGATATATATCAATTAAATTAATTTGCAATAAGTCTATGGAAAATCTAGAGGAATCTTATCCGCATCACCTCTCAACATTGTTTACATAACAAAAATGCTAATCATTGATTGGTCAGTTACATGTTGTGATGTCACTGCAGATCTGAGAATTGCGTCCAGTTGTAATTGCGTCCTGTGGGGCTATCAACATTAGACAACAATTTATCATGTTATTTCATAAATAGATAGTTCTAGTCAGTTTTGTTCTTGGGAAAATATTCTTTTATATAATATGTTTTGGAAACTATTCGGAATTTATGTCTTGTTTGTAGAAATGATTGTTAAAGTAAACAGTTTATCGTTATATAAAATAACAATAACATGACCAGACAGGTTTTTCACTAGACCATCCTCATTTACAGCTTTTGTTAACGTATCATAATGTATTATCCGGCGATAAGTTGCAGTAATTAATATAAGGTTGGCAAAAAACTGATAAAATACCAGTTTCCTTTACTCATATTTCAACTTAAACCATTTACCATCTTTTAGTTCATGTGTTGAAGACATTTTATTTACATTGGATGCGAAAAACGTAATAACCACATGAAATGATGACGTTTCCAACACTAATTATTTTTCTAAAACTAGAAAACCGATGCGGAGAATTTGTGAATATTTCCGGACAAATAGTATCGATTATTAAAGCTTCAATATTACTCTTTTAAAAATATTCAATGGATTTCCTTCAATTTTAGTTTTTGCAAAATGAAAAATATAACAATTTTCAAAATTTAAAATCAAATAATAAAAAAAATGAAACATTATTTACATAATATTTTATAATCTATTATGAATAACAGCCAGTATTACGTTTAATTATTGTATTATGAGATTACTTTTCGATCGTTGTGTTTTAGAACATATTATTTATCTTATAATTTGTTTTTTAAAATCTTTTCGTGCAATATATATTAAGCTCGCAAAATGAATTATTTGTGCATCATTGTCCTGAAAATATTGACACAAATTGTGAAATACAAAGAACTGAAATCAAACAGGAGGAAACGAAAATTGAAATGTGAATGTTTTCATCTTTTTATTTGTTTATTGCCTCATTAAACGATATTTATCATGTTTATGCATATTGATTGAAGATGAAAGGAAATTAATGACAATCCTGAGTTTTCAACAGGTGTTCATTATTTACAATGATTGTATATTCTGGCGCGTGTAATTGTATAGTCCGCAGTGGCGGATCCAGGGGGGGGGGGGGTTCCGGGTGTGCGCACCCCCCCTTTATTTTTGCCGATCAATGCATTTGTATCGGGACATATGTTTTGCACCCCCCCTGCACCCCCCTTTGCCCTGGGTTAGCACCCCCCCTTTCGAAAATTCCTGCATCCGCCCCTGGTCCGACGCGTGTACAAAGTTGAAGGTGTTAATTGGCTGTTATTGTAGCAATAAAACAGGGGACAAAGCGTGGCTGAGAGTTCTATAAATAAAGCATCGAATTGACATAACAAGAGTACACTTAGAGCATAGTATTAAAGGGAAACTTCGCAAAAAAATCAAAAATTGATATTATGTCCATTCTGTATAAAAATGCTCAAATTTATAGATATTAAAGTTTTATTCCGCTAAATAAGAGATCACCATCGATTTTAAATTTTTATTATCAGTTCTCTGAGCTCCGCCATCTTGTCACCTTCTCCGATGAAAAATCCCGATATGTCTATAAACCACAAAGGAACAAAACTACAGTAAACGATGTAGTCGTAATTGCGTGTCGATATCTTGTCAATCGTACGGTTGTTTTATCTGACTGACTAACTTGATACGGAAAATGGTCTTATTTTTTTAAATTACCATATAGTCTGTTATTTTTAAACTGATAATATTGTAATTAGTTAAAAAGTCAAAGTTCAAATCATAAATAAGTGTTCCGTGGAAATTGTTTTCGAAAATCTAATTCGTTCATAATTCTTTAAAGTAATAAACTTTATTTAAATAAATTCGGATCTTCCCTCATCTGATCACCAGCATGGCTAAAGGTATTACTCTCAAAGGTATTGGAAGGGGTGTAAGGTGACACGTGCAGGTATTCAATCGATTTCCTGTCCGGCGGGCTTGCAAGTTCATGCATCGTTTCACTTCTGTAGGTAGTGATCAGTGTACACGACCGTAACTTATAACTTGCCATTTTAAACTATGCAAGGCCGTAGCGCATGTCCAAATCAACTGAGGCAAATTTGTTTAGGGGTGTTCGGGAGCCTGAAACAGGAGGAGCATATTTCAGCATTTCTATGGGAGAGGTCAATGTATTTATAATAAAAAAAATAAAAAAAAAAAAAAACAATATAACAGAAATGCGTTTTTTTGTTATTAGCTAGCCTAGTAAGCTTAGTCACAAAACAAGTTTTAAATTTTTTTAGGGGTGTTCGGGAGCCTGAAACAGGAGAAGCATATTTCAGCATTTCTATGGGAGAGGTCAAATGTATTTATAAAAAAAAAAAAAAAAAAAAACAATATAACAGAAATGCGTTTTTTTTTTTTTTTTTTTTTTTTTCCAGCTAGCCTAGTAAGCTTAGTCACAAAACAAGTTTCAATATTAAAGTTAATCTCTATTGGTCAACCAAAACTTTCCGATTCTCCTGTTACCTGTACTATCGAAAAGCTTCAACACACGTTCTTTGTCAACTATATCATTCCTATATGCATATAGAGCATGGCAAGCCCACAAAGCCTGTCACCACCCATTTTCCCCAGGTTTTCAAACGCCTTCAACTTGAAAACGATCTCTCACAACAGACTGATGTGACAGGCAGAGTTTAAAGTACTTGCAATATTCTGAAAACATTTGGGTATAAGTCTTTGTTAACTAGCTTAATTGCTGTCTTGAGGCTTCCTTCATCAAGCATTGCTACTGTCTTTCTTACCCACCTTTCAAGTTCACATGTTAACTCTTCCATGTTAGTTACGACGTACGGAAATGCTTGGAAAAGGTGTTCAATTAATTCCGGTTAACTTGCCTACATTTTTTGGAATAAGGTAATATCCTAACATTTGATTTTTTACCTCATCAGGAAACCGGCGTTGCATTTCATTAATGACGTGATCCAAAAATGGGGAAAATAAATTAATTCGCTAATGCTGCTCTGCAGTAGAGGCAGTTGCTATACTTAAAGGGGGTGCTTATACTCACGCGTTACCTTTTTCATCTTTTTTTCTCTTTAACGAACCCGTATTCAACCAGTTTTGTAACGACATTAAGATTTGTTTCATTTTTTTTATTTTTGATTTGTATTGGACACACTGTATGTTATGTGTCTGAAGATGATTCGAAACTCGCATACTGATTATTGAAAATACATAATTGAAAAAAAAAATACACTTCTAAAGTTTTGTCGTCGGTTCAAACGTGAGGCATTTGCCTCATTTGCTTCCATTACGCTACGGCCCTGCTATGAGGTGCATGTATAATACACATTTTTGTCTTGCGTGTCCGAAAGTGATATAATATACTAGTCATTGCTGAACTCATACGCTAGTTTATAAATAACATTTCTGGTGTAAAGAATATTATTTATAAAAAAAAATAATACAAATTTATTTTTTTGAAGAAATACAAATCTATTTACATATTTTTCCAAGGATTAATTTGGGAAAATGTAATATATACTCGTTGTCAATAGTTTAGGACAGATTGGAACATACCAGAATTATTGATTTAAAAAAATGTGCGCACTTGTCGACGATTCGTGTATACACACGCCTGGGTAGAAAGTTACGGAACTATAGTCAGTAGCGCAATTTAAAATATGTATACATTGAACATAAGAAAGAAACATACATTTTGTGTAAATTGTGGTAAAAGTTTTGTAAATAGACTAGTCCACGTATGCCAACAGTATGTAATCAACGAATTCGATAGACTATTGTATACCAAAAGAAGCAGAAGAAAAAAAGAAACAATTTGATTTAAATACAGGTCAATTTATAACTTGCTTTGGTTCATCGAAGTTAAGAACATAGTAAACTCACAGATTTATATATCAATTAGATTGTTCTCGAATAAAGGACGAAATTCGTCATCATCACAATTGTTCCAACATTCATATAAAATATATGCAACTGGACGTACACTAATAATCCCCAAGGGATGTGAATATTTTCTAGGAAAACTATTGAGTATCAATTTCGGGATTTATTTTCTTTCTTGATATTCAATGACAGCAATTTAAAGAATAAACTGCTTGTCGGATATTTGTCCGCTTTAGGGGTATTCTTGCAAGTTGAACAGACTTATAATAACATTCAAAACTAGGGAAAGATAACATTAAATTCGTTGTCTTTTAATTTTAAACATCGTTGGTCAAATAATTATTTAAGTATATATATACGTTGGGAGACGACGATTAATATAGTAGTCTCAGATTTTAATAAGGACGTTCCCGATTATGAATAAATTTGGTTGACGTTTTTGAACCTCTTAAGTACAAAAGTAATTTTTCTTTATTCGTACATATTATATTCCGCTTCGGTAGAGTTATCTTCAGATAGTTTCAGATATTAATTAATACATGGCTTTCAAAAGTCTAAATGTAAGTGTTCTCGTACATGATTTTTTCGCCTAATAAAGACAAATAAAAATGATTTAGTAAAGCTATTTCTAATTTCTAAGTCCCCCTTTTTTATGAGACATAAATCAAGGACAAGACTTGTATATCATTTCATTCTGACATATGAATAAAGTTTCCCGTCTTTAACCGAAAATTGTGTATTTCTAAGTAAATTAACTTATTTGAATTCAAATAAATAATAGCACCAAATATAATTAAATAATTCCACGGCGACCAATTTTTATTTGTCACCAACTTGAATATGTATTTTTAATGTGTGTATTAAATGCTCCCACTGATCCGAATAGACAGTCACACCTGGCAAGGTGTACCCTAGAGGCGTGGTTAAATACCGAAGTGCAAATAACAATTTACCTTTCAACAAGCCATCTACGAGTATTGCCACAAAACCGTGAATACACACATCGTATAAACCTAGTCATAGCAGAGATAGTAAAAGGGCAATAAGAGTACACCAACATATTGTCTTTACAGATTATTGTACTTTAATTTGTCCACCTTATCAGTCCGAAAATGCATTTATTAAAAATAAATTTATAACTTTTTGTGTTGTCTACAAAAATAATTCGAATATATACGATTAACATAGATAATTTATCTCACGAATGAGTACAATTGAACGTCTGTGCGTTTTATCTTCTTATTATCGGATGGTTATTAGATAAAGCATAAGTCATCGGCGCGCTTACGATTACGTTAAAATATGATTAAAAACCAAGACTTTTAATGATTTTATTTTAAATCCCGGCATGCAAAAATCAGGAGAAAACGTCACGACCTACAGGAAGTAGTTGATATTTTTTCATTAATTATTGAATTTCTCCTTTATTACTGCACATAGCGATAAAACTTTGTGAATATATATATTATGTCATAATGAACATATTTAAACCATAAGTAAAAAATCGTGAATTTTCCCTTTAAAGGACTTTTGTCTATAAATTTGGACCCCACAAAATTGAAAAAGGGACCAAAAATTTTTAAAAAAATGCATGCATCGGATAAACTTGTTATTGAAGGCATGACTGTAACAATAGGATGAATATACAAAAATATCTTATTCTGGGGTCTCATTGGGGGGGGGGGGGGGGGGGGGGGGTCTGATCCCGGATCCCGCTTACTGTTTTGGCAGATTCCCGTATTCCGCTTATTGTTTTGTCAGATTCCCGTATCCCGCTTATACTATGCAGTTCTAATTTTTTGTTATTATCCGTGTCCCGCTAGACTTCATTTCCCGTTTTTCACTACACAATCATTTGACTTTCACCTGTCACGCTTGCTAAAAATCGGCAATCCGGCGTGACGCTTATACCCAAATGCGACCCACTATTTTACTCTATTTTGACTCATATTAAGCCCATTATAAATATATTAAAAAAGTAGCGTAGATTTTTTTTATCCCTTTTTATCCCGTCTAGTTCCGTTTTTGAGCCATATATAGATGTCGTATGTGACAATGAGACAACTCGGCTCCATCCGAGTCACAATTTATAAAAGTAGACCATTAAACGTCAAAATACGGTCTTCAGCATGGAGTAGTAATTAGTGGTGAAGTGTCATGGAAATGGATACAAGAAATAAGGATAAAGATCCCTATACGCTTTATAAGAAACTAAATGGAATACATTTGAAATAAATGTCATTTCTATTGAATTTATTAGAGTGTTTTAAAACCAAACTTTCCTCCGTAAGTTAAATTTTATCAAATCTTTCTCTTACTTTATCTATTGTTTGAGCAAGTCGGCTAAATTAAGGCTTTACAGCTAATTTCCTAATGCATGGAAAGAAAACTTTGGTTGGCTTGCTTGCTTTGTTTGTATAATTGTATATACAAACTTTGTAAATAAGATTGACATTTTTAAACAATATGAATAGGCATAGTTTAACCTGTATTTTTAATATTTGAATTAAATTGGGTGTTATCATAATGATTATCCAATAAAAAAAGCAAGCAAATCAACTAAAGTCTTGCTCTCCATGCTTAAAGAAATGAGCTGTAATAGATAAAAAAAATAATAATTATACAGTGAAAATGCACCGCATATACAATACTAATGATTCGCTCCACAGTTAAAATGAAAGAATAGTATCATTATTCGACAGTAAACATGACTAGCATTACGAAATCATCACAGTGGAATTTAGTTAAATATGAAGAAACTGAATGACAAAACATATTCTACGTTATACAACTTTAATAATTGTATTAAAATGAATATTTTTTACTGCAACAACATCTCACCTGTTAGTTATAAAGCACCTGTACGATCTATTCGTGAAATGTCCTAAATATTAACCTATTTTGGTATATATTTCACAGCTGGATGGCTTTAGGCGCGATAAAACCCCGCTCGCATCTCTAACTTTGTTTTATTAGTATTATGTATTTCTGAACATATACATTTTAACTAATTTTCTTCATTTTCTTCAAAAATTAAAAAAATTTCGTCTGTTTATTTATCATTCTACATTAGACATTTATGGCATAAACAGTAAAAATGATATTTTAGGATCCGCACTTTACATACACTGTGTAAGAACTCAACAGACCAGAGTACAGCTTCATACCGACTCTTTAAAAACATTTATCCAACACGAATTGATCTTATTAGAACCCAAAGATACTACTTTATTTAGACACTACTTAATTTTGATACATGAGTAGTTTTAAAATACATGTCATGATAGATGTTAGGCTAAATAGCATCTGAACAGTGAAGTGTTGTGTTTACACTAATTCCACCCGAAATGTTTTGATTGATAATTTAGTCTATACGAATTTTTCACTAGCTGACATTTGATAAATAATTAACCGCTTGACCAATCATTACTCAATGTTCGGCGGCGCACATGGAAAAATCTGAGTAGCCAAAAAACCTGATTTCTGATGCAATGAAAATCTCCAATATTAACTTAATATAGCTAAACACACATAAAACAGTGTCAAATATTATACTGACTGGCTTTAAAAACGAAACACTCATTTTGTAGAATTTTTTTCACCAAATAATGTTTGATCCTCATACAACTACTACTCATGCTCATCATATATGTCTTTCCCTTTCAAAAAATAAACATCTGACTTACCTGTGGTTATTGAACATACCAGATTTTTTTAGATCGCACGAAATTTCAGAAAGAGAAATTTCGAGCCAATAAAAGATTTTTTCCGGTTTTTTTTCTTTGTGAAACAGTTCGTTCAATCCTTGGACGCACTTTAATCATTTAAAAAATGTTGCATCTCCATATTGCCAAAACTCAGGAATGAAAAGCTGAATTAACTCATTAGAATTCTGCAAACAGGAAAACGTGAACGTGCTACAACACAAAAAATTGACGTCCGAAACTCGTCTTACTGTCCTTCTGACAATGATACCGGTAGACTGGATTTGTTGAAGACCATCAAAGACTAGATCAGTATTGACAATGCAACGTCAATAGAATTTGATTAGACAACGTCATTTGTGAGACAGATCTACGGCCGCAACGTCAACTGCTAACCAAATTGATGAATGCAATTTTGCACAGATTAATGCCATAAATGTTTCCCATTAACTGAACTGGCAAAGAATCGACTGCAGAAAAACATTTAAAGCCTTAAAGTTTCAACCGCATAATTGCCAAAACCCATTGTAATGGGTGGAACAACGGCAAAATCAGAAGGTGTAAAACAGAAACCAAAACATGTCGAACAGAATTGGTTGACCTTTCTGACTATCATTTTGGCGTTTGTAACAGGCAGTCATTGCTTTTGACGGTGACACGTTCATTGGTAAGGGGAAAACCAGGGTTTCAGTGTATACCACAATATTTGAACATCGAAAATGACGTAATCAATTCAACTTTCGAACTGCATTTTTTTTCCAAACATTTTAGTAATGACAGAACTTTCTATTCATAAATTTGTTTACAAACAAATGCATAATTAAAAATGAAAATTGAAAAGAATAATCTAGTGTTGCGTTTCTAAAGCCGGTCAGTATATATTACGCTTATACAAAAGCCCACTAGAACTAGTAAACATAAAATGGCACAAAGTGAAACTAGCGACTTGCAAAACACGTGTGACGACAAACAGATCACCTTTGACTTGAGCAAAAAATCTGTGTGGTACTGACGAAGGGCATTGCTGTTGAGATATCATATTGATTTAGAAAAATGTCCAAACGTAACTGTGAAATGGTCAGACTATGACAAATCATCTAAAATACTCCATTTACATGACGATGAACGACCATTCGAAGAAAAGACCCCCTCCCAGTCTCTCAACAAATCTACAGTGCAAGTATTCCACCACAACACCAAACTCATCACAATAACTTTCTACTATTCAACCAAAAGATGCCTTGTACAAGGGAACTCTTGTCAAAAATGGGTGGAAAAAGAATTCTTTGATTTGAAAGAATGCATAAACAACTGTATAAAGGAGGATAACTCCAAGATAAATATTGAAAATGTCATTCGACAACTTCAAAACTCAAACATTCCTATAGAAGCTGAATATGATGAAAATGAGGAAACAACACCTAAACTAATTGAGGAAACAACTCCTAAACAAATAGATGAGAGCTCTGATGAATCCATCCAACCTCAAAATGACAAAAACAATAATGAAAACATAAAACAAAACAATAACTTTACCAATACCATGAATACAGAAAGTGAAAATCAACAAGTTGTATATGCCTTTCATTCACTTGAAAACAAACTGATAGACTGCCATCTACAATATAGTGAAAAAATAGACCATTTGGCAACACTAATAATAATAATGGAAGAAAAACTAATATTACAGGCTAAGGATCAGGAAGAACTTAGAAACAAAAATATGGAGCTAAGTAAAATCAATAAAAGGCTTGCAAATATTGAAGAACATATAAACAAAAACTCTATTGATATAGCCAGAACAACTAACACCATAGAGAAAAGTGTCTCTGATATTAGAAATCCTGCATATGATAAGGAACAATCTGAAAAATTAAGTAATATTCAAGATACTCTTACAAAAGTGGAAAAAATCTGTGCAACTGTAAGTACAAATACAGTTGAAGATCAACAAAAAGAAAAAACCCAAATATATGACAAACCTAGTACAAATCAAAGTCATGAACAAATTACAACTAGAAGTAAACAGAGACGAGATAACTTTCAAGTAACAGAAACCCGTGACCAAGATCAGAGTAAGAATAATCCAAAAGAGAGCCACTCAATTAACTTATGGATTGTAGGCTCATCAGTGGTGAAAGATCTGCGAAAAAATCGAATATACAGATACAAGAAAACCAATATTACTACTCTGCATGATAAAACCATTCGAGGTGCAAGTGAATTTCTATTAACAGGAAAGCTTAAAGCAAACAACATTGCTTTTCAAGTCGGATCAAACGACCTAGAAGAAAGTACACCTGAGGACGTGGCTAAAAATATGGAAAGACTTATATTAGATACACAGAGACTTGTCCCAGGGAGCAACATCATAATAAATGCTATATTGCCTAGATTTTATAGAAACGCACATTCAAGCAAAACTTATGAATCAAAAAGATCCAAATGTAACAGCATGCTTTCAGATCTATGTAATGAATATAGTCTTAAATTTGTCAAACATGAAAATTTCGTACAATTTCACTTCACAGACGGCATCCATTTAAACCAAAATGATGGTATCCCACTATATGTAAGAAATTTAAAACATGTAGTAAACCCACTACTGGGAGTAATAAATGATCAACAGAACTTTGAAAATCATCAATTTCCTAGGCAACGTAATCAACAGTTCCGTAGAGAAAATGGTAATCACTTCTACAAACATCCAAATCCATATGATGAACGTCCAAATCGATATGACGAAGAAAACCATCAAAGTGCTACTTACATGTATGACAATAGCAATAATTTTTATGAAAGAGAAACAAATCACCAAAATGCTTCACATGACAAACACAACAATTATTACCAAAGCTATGACGACAATTTAAGCAATAATGGCATAAACATGCGACTACTCAAACTAGCACTCGAAGGTTTGAAATAGAAATTCTTAAAGGGAAAATTCACGATTTTTTACTTATGGTTTAAATATGTTCATTATGACATAATATATATATTCACAAAGTTTTATCGCTATATGTGCAGTAATAAAGGAGAAATTCAATAATTAATGAAAAAATATCAACTACTTCCTGTAGGTCGTGACGTTTTCTCCTGATTTTTGCATGCCGGGATTTAAAATAAAATCATTAAAAGTCTTGGTTTTTAATCATATTTTAACGTAATCGTAAGCGCGCCGATGACTTATGCTTTATCTAATAACCATCCGATAATAAGAAGATAAAACGCACAGACGTTCAATTGTACTCATTCGTGAGATAAATTATCTATGTTAATCGTATATATTCGAATTATTTTTGTAGACAACACAAAAAGTTATAAATTTATTTTTAATAAATGCATTTTCGGACTGATAAGGTGGACAAATTAAAGTACAATAATCTGTAAAGACAATATGTTGGTGTACTCTTATTGCCCTTTTACTATCTCTGCTATGACTAGGTTTATACGATGTGTGTATTCACGGTTTTGTGGCAATACTCGTAGATGGCTTGTTGAAAGGTAAATTGTTATTTGCACTTCGGTATTTAACCACGCCTCTAGGGTACACCTTGCCAGGTGTGACTGTCTATTCGGATCAGTGGGAGCATTTAATACACACATTAAAAATACATATTCAAGTTGGTGACAAATAAAAATTGGTCGCCGTGGAATTATTTAATTATATTTGGTGCTATTATTTATTTGAATTCAAATAAGTTAATTTACTTAGAAATACACAATTTTCGGTTAAAGACGGGAAACTTTATTCATATGTCAGAATGAAATGATATACAAGTCTTGTCCTTGATTTATGTCTCATAAAAAAGGGGGACTTAGAAATTAGAAATAGCTTTACTAAATCATTTTTATTTGTCTTTATTAGGCGAAAAAATCATGTACGAGAACACTTACATTTAGACTTTTGAAAGCCATGTATTAATTAATATCTGAAACTATCTGAAGGTAACTCTACCGAAGCGGAATATAATATGTACGAATAAAGAAAAATTACTTTTGTACTTAAGAGGTTCAAAAACGTCAACCAAATTTATTCATAATCGGGAACGTCCTTATTAAAATCTGAGACTACTATATTAATCGTCGTCTCCCAACGTATATATATACTTAAATAATTATTTGACCAACGATGTTTAAAATTAAAAGACAACGAATTTAATGTTATCTTTCCCTAGTTTTGAATGTTATTATAAGTCTGTTCAACTTGCAAGAATACCCCTAAAGCGGACAAATATCCGACAAGCAGTTTATTCTTTAAATTGCTGTCATTGAATATCAAGAAAGAAAATAAATCCCGAAATTGATACTCAATAGTTTTCCTAGAAAATATTCACATCCCTTGGGGATTATTAGTGTACGTCCAGTTGCATATATTTTATATGAATGTTGGAACAATTGTGATGATGACGAATTTCGTCCTTTATTCGAGAACAATCTAATTGATATATAAATCTGTGAGTTTACTATGTTCTTAACTTCGATGAACCAAAGCAAGTTATAAATTGACCTGTATTTAAATCAAATTGTTTCTTTTTTTCTTCTGCTTCTTTTGGTATACAATAGTCTATCGAATTCGTTGATTACATACTGTTGGCATACGTGGACTAGTCTATTTACAAAACTTTTACCACAATTTGCACAAAATGTATGTTTCTTTCTTATGTTCAATGTATACATATTTTAAATTGCGCTACTGACTATAGTTCCGTAACTTTCTACCCAGCCGTGTGTATACACGAATCGTCGACAAGTGCGCACATTTTTTTAAATCAATAATTCTGGTATGTTCCAATCTGTCCTAAACTATTGACAACGAGTATATATTACATTTTCCCAAATTAATCCTTGGAAAAATATGTAAATAGATTTGTATTTCTTCAAAAAAATAAATTTGTATTATTTTTTTTTATAAATAATATTCTTTACACCAGAAATGTTATTTATAAACTAGCGTATGAGTTCAGCAATGACTAGTATATTATATCACTTTCGGACACGCAAGACAAAAATGTGTATTATACATGCACCTCATAGCAGGGCCGTAGCGTAATGGAGGCAAATGAGGCAAATGCCTCACGTTTGAACCGACGACAAAACTTTAGAAGTGTATTTTTTTTTTCAATTATGTATTTTCAATAATCAGTATGCGAGTTTCGAATCATCTTCAGACACATAACATACAGTGTGTCCAATACAAATCAAAAATAAAAAAAATGAAACAAATCTTAATGTCGTTACAAAACTGGTTGAATACGGGTTCGTTAAAGAGAAAAAAAGATGAAAAAGGTAACGCGTGAGTATAAGCACCCCCTTTAAGTATAGCAACTGCCTCTACTGCAGAGCAGCATTAGCGAATTAATTTATTTTCCCCATTTTTGGATCACGTCATTAATGAAATGCAACGCCGGTTTCCTGATGAGGTAAAAAATCAAATGTTAGGATATTACCTTATTCCAAAAAATGTAGGCAAGTTAACCGGAATTAATTGAACACCTTTTCCAAGCATTTCCGTACGTCGTAACTAACATGGAAGAGTTAACATGTGAACTTGAAAGGTGGGTAAGAAAGACAGTAGCAATGCTTGATGAAGGAAGCCTCAAGACAGCAATTAAGCTAGTTAACAAAGACTTATACCCAAATGTTTTCAGAATATTGCAAGTACTTTAAACTCTGCCTGTCACATCAGTCTGTTGTGAGAGATCGTTTTCAAGTTGAAGGCGTTTGAAAACCTGGGGAAAATGGGTGGTGACAGGCTTTGTGGGCTTGCCATGCTCTATATGCATATAGGAATGATATAGTTGACAAAGAACGTGTGTTGAAGCTTTTCGATAGTACAGGTAACAGGAGAATCGGAAAGTTTTGGTTGACCAATAGAGATTAACTTTAATATTGAAACTTGTTTTGTGACTAAGCTTACTAGGCTAGCTGGAAAAAAAAAAAAAAAAAAAAAAAAACGCATTTCTGTTATATTGTTTTTTTTTTTTTTTTTTTTTATAAATACATTTGACCTCTCCCATAGAAATGCTGAAATATGCTTCTCCTGTTTCAGGCTCCCGAACACCCCTAAAAAAATTTAAAACTTGTTTTGTGACTAAGCTTACTAGGCTAGCTAATAACAAAAAAACGCATTTCTGTTATATTGTTTTTTTTTTTTTTTTTTTTTTTTATTATAAATACATTGACCTCTCCCATAGAAATGCTGAAATATGCTCCTCCTGTTTCAGGCTCCCGAACACCCCTAAACAAATTTGCCTCAGTTGATTTGGACATGCGCTACGGCCTTGCATAGTTTAAAATGGCAAGTTATAAGTTACGGTCGTGTACACTGATCACTACCTACAGAAGTGAAACGATGCATGAACTTGCAAGCCCGCCGGACAGGAAATCGATTGAATACCTGCACGTGTCACCTTACACCCCTTCCAATACCTTTGAGAGTAATACCTTTAGCCATGCTGGTGATCAGATGAGGGAAGATCCGAATTTATTTAAATAAAGTTTATTACTTTAAAGAATTATGAACGAATTAGATTTTCGAAAACAATTTCCACGGAACACTTATTTATGATTTGAACTTTGACTTTTTAACTAATTACAATATTATCAGTTTAAAAATAACAGACTATATGGTAATTTAAAAAAATAAGACCATTTTCCGTATCAAGTTAGTCAGTCAGATAAAACAACCGTACGATTGACAAGATATCGACACGCAATTACGACTACATCGTTTACTGTAGTTTTGTTCCTTTGTGGTTTATAGACATATCGGGATTTTTCATCGGAGAAGGTGACAAGATGGCGGAGCTCAGAGAACTGATAATAAAAATTTAAAATCGATGGTGATCTCTTATTTAGCGGAATAAAACTTTAATATCTATAAATTTGAGCATTTTTATACAGAATGGACATAATATCAATTTTTGATTTTTTTGCGAAGTTTCCCTTTAATGTTGCTATGAATTTACATTTGAAATTTGAAACTGTATATGAATTTTGTTTACTTATAATTAAGAAAACTACAAGTTATATTCATTTTATTAATACTGATATTATAATTTTTAATTGACCTAGATAAGGTCTTGATATTCACCCAACAACACACATGTGCTGAAAAATGTACACACATGTAACATCTGACATGTTCATAAATTGTATAACATTCTAATTTCTGAAACAAATAGAGTTATCTTTCTTTGTATAGCTAATACATAAATACTATAATGTGAATATTTTATTTTCTGGTTTTGATTTTTTTTGTTATTTTTTATATATTGTTGTTGTTGTTTTTTTCCTTCTATAGCTGTATAGTATGTTAACATGATACAATTACTAGATTTCAAAATATCATAATATTTATTTAAACATGTTTTAACTTGAAATGAAAAAGAAACGAATAATTTTGAAACAAAATATCTTTAATACTCAATATATTGATTTGCATCAGTTATCTAATTTTTTTTCTGCTCATTGAAAAAATATTGTAATAAATGAAAATGAATGTTGTTAACAACAACCAAATTAGCATATCTGCATGGAATATACACGGCTTAGGCGATAAAACAAATGATGAGTTCTTTTTAAAACAAATCAAAAGTGACATTAATATTTTACTAGAAACTTGGAAAGGCGAATCCAAAGAATATACCATCCCTGGCTTTAACACTATAAGCAAAATACGTAAACAGAATAAACGTGGAAAAAGATATAGTGGGGGCATTATAATATTTTACAAAAATAGCATACATCAAGGTTTAACCTATGTTAAAAATGGATCTTTATCAAATAATAGACTATGGTTAAAACTCGATAAAAACTTCTTTGGATTGTCTGACGACATATATATATGTGCTGTATATATTCCTCCTGTTAGTTCTACTCATTATGATGATGATTTTTTACAACTTGAAAAAGAAATAAACATTTTTTCTAAAAAAGGGAAAGTTGTACTTTTAGGAGATTTTAATTCTAGAACTGGAGATAAATTAGACTATATTAAAGATGACAGCCTAGACATAAAT
This sequence comes from Mytilus edulis, assembly GCF_963676685.1. Lineage (NCBI taxonomy): Eukaryota > Metazoa > Mollusca > Bivalvia > Mytilida > Mytilidae > Mytilus > Mytilus edulis. Next base: position 76,264,265 of record NC_092352.1, read on the forward strand.
AATTTTGCTCAAACTAATCTATTACCAGATGAATATAAAATAGATAACTGTTTTAATAGATATAGCTGTGACAAAGTTGTCAACGGACAAGGTGTAAATTTACTTGATTTATCTACATCGTCAAGCCTACGTATATTAAATGGTAGATATATTGGTGATATAATGGGAAATTTTACTTGTATGACAAGCAATGGTTCAAGTGTTGTAGATTATGCTATTGTAAGTGAGAGTCTCCTTTCCTCAGTTGAATATTTTAAAACACATGAGTTTAATTATCTATCAGATCATGTAAAAATTGAGATTTTCTTGAAATGTATGCAAAGAGAATATAATTTTGATATCTTTGAAAATTCAAATTGGTCTAGCTATAAATCGTTCAAGTGGGACTCGCAAAAATCAAAATTAAAATTGCTTGACCATTTATCAGATGAAACTGTTCTGAACAATATTTTAAACTTTGAAATGCAAACCTTCAGTAATGATCAAAGAGGTGTTGATGATGAAACAAATAAACTAACAACTATTTTATGTAATTTAGCTGAAAATTCATGTGTAATTAAAAGAAAAAACTTTAAGAAGAGTAAACCAAAAAATAAACAACCGTGGTCAGATAATGCAATAACAGATTTAAAACATCAAATAAATGCCATCGGCAGAAATATTAAAGCAAATCCATTTGATAAAACATATAAAACTAGATATTTTAACCTTCTAAAAACTTTTAAAAAGATGATAAAACAAAAAAAAGCTAAATATAAAACGGATATTTTTAAAAAAACTTGAAAACTGTTTTAAAAATAATTCAGAGGAATATTGGAAAATTCTTAAAGAAATGAAAAAGACCACAAAACATGAAGATAATTCTGAAGAAATATTTAAAAACTTAGAAGAGCTAGAAAAACATTTTCAAAACCAAGGAAACTGCTCTTCTGTCAACAAAGAATTTAAAAAAAAACATAGAAACAGAATTTAAAAACATTGAAGATAAAATGTTATATTTAAACACCACTGACAAACCTTTTACAATATCAGAGGTTCAAATTGTTATAAATAAACTAAAAACAGGTAAATCTTCAGGACCTGATAAAATCTTAAATGAAATTATTAAATTCAGTAGCCCTGTTACACTTAAATCTTTTACAAAACTTTTCAATGCTATACTAAAATCTGGATGCTATCCTAAACTATGGGAAAAATCATATATTATTCCAATTCATAAATCAGGAGACAAATATGATTTAAATAATTATAGAGGAATTGCTCTAATGAGCTGTTTGTCAAAAGTATTTAGTGCATTGTTAAATAATAGACTAAATAAACATATGGAATCCAAATATAACCACTCACAGTTTGGATTTCGAGAGAATCATAGAACTTCTGATAGCTTATTTATTCTTAAATCTATTATAAATAAATACCTTCATAAAAATAAAAAGAAAATATATATTTGCTTCATAGACTTTAAAAAAGCCTTTGACTCACTTTGGCGGCTAGGATTAATGTAAAAATTGTGTAAACTAGGAGTTGGTAAACACATCTTTAACATTATTAAAGCACAATTCGATCATACTCTTGGTTCTTTCAAACATAAGAACTCAGAGTCTAAACATTTTATTATAGATAAAGGTGTAAGACAAGGAGATTCTTTAAGCTCCACTTTATTTAATATTTTTATTAATGACTTAAGTCAGATATTTGAAAAGCCAAACTCTACCCCTGTAAAACTTATAAATTCAGACATAGGAAGTCTTCTATTTGCAGATGACTTAATCATATTATCAGAGAGCGAAAACGGTCTGCAAAATAGTTTAAATAATCTCTCTGAGTATTGTGATAATTAAATGGCAATTAACAGTTAATACAAAAAAATCTAAAACCATGATACTACAAAATAACCCAAGTAAAATAAATAAATCCTTTTTGAAATTTAAAGGAAAATACCTTGATAAAGTATATGAATATAAATACCTTGGATGTGTTATAACATCTAATGGCAGTCTAACTAGTTGTAGTTCAGATCTTGCAAAAAAAGCAAGAAAAGTTTTATTTGCTATTAACTCTTACTCATCAGGCTTTGGACAACTTCCTGTGAGAGTGTCTTGCAACCTTTTTGAAACTTTGGTCAAACCTATTTTAACATATAATAGTGAAATATGCTATATGGACACTTATATTCAATTTCATAGAGCTAAACTCCGAGCTAACAAAAATAGCTCAACACCAGATGCTATTCATTTTATTGATAAAACTGTTTTAGAAAAAACCCAGCTACATTTTATGAAACAAGTACTGGGGACAAAAAGAAGCTCAACAAATCTAGCTGTTAGAAATGAACTAGGACTTTTGCCATTAGAAACTTTCATAAAAACCCAAACTATGATGTACCTATCTAGATTAAATAATGAAAATCTAAACCCTCTTCTTAATGAAGCCTTTAAATTAACTAAAAGTTTAGATACCAAGGGAACATACTCTTGGTTTACTTTTGCAAAAAATGTGTCACAAGATATAAATATTGACATTAACTTATTGAGGAAACTAAAACTTTAAAACAGACTAAAATGTTAAAACCCCAATTAAAAAAAAGTTATATCAACTATTATCAAACTCTTATTGATGATAAAATAAATAACTTAAATGAAAATAATAAAATATATCTATATAAATTTCTTAAATCTAATATAAATAACCAAATGCAATACTACCTATCACACCCAAGTAAAGAGACAAGAAAAATGTTAACCAAATTTAGAATAAGCGATCATTGTCTCTTCATAGAAACTGGACGATATACCAAAATACCACGAAATGAAAGAAAATGTAAAATATGTAATATCTTAGACGATGAATTTCATTTTTTCTTCAACTGTAAAATAAATAAAAATATAAGAGAAATCTTTCTAAAATATTATATACAAAAATATGTAAATTTTAATGCACTTAATTTTACTGATAAACTCGTGATAATACTTAATCCATCTACACCAAATGATGTAAAAGCAGTTGTTTCTTTTATTAAAGAGTCATTAGAACTGAGGAAAGGAGAACAGTAACTGTTTTTATCATATTTCTTATAATATTGTCGAGTTTTCATTATGTTTCATTATGTTTGTTTGTCAATGTATTTGCCACAACCAAAATTGGTTTTTGTATGTTTTGCAAATAAAAATAGGTATTTGTTTTTAGAGTTCAGACGTTTGTTTTGAGAATTTAAAAATAGAGAATAATTGGCTAAAATAATAGAGAAAGTAAATAGGGGGACCTTTAGGGAGCTACCATTTGATTTTTATGGGGGGGCTAGGAGGAAAAATTTTGTCCTGCATTTTTTTTTTAGTTGTAATCTCTGTCCTGCCTTTTTATTTTTCACTCTATTCGGTCCTGCTTTTTTTTTTTTAGTTTATCCTGACTTTTTTTACATAAATTGTCATCCTGACTTTTTTTTTTTGCAAGTGTCTCATCCTGCCTTTTTTTTTTACTCAAAACTCCTGTCCTGCCTATTTTTTTCAAATTTCATCCTAGCCCCCCCATAAAAATCAAATGGTAGCTCCCTTATCGGGACTTCGAGATCGGGTGTTTTTAAGCTCGGGATTTCGGGATAGATCGACATAAAATAGAGAATACAGAAATGAAGAATTCTGATTTTATAGACCCTCATTTATTCGGCCTTGGATTTTAAACTACAAGTATTCCAAAATCATTTAAAAAGAATGCAGTAATTTCTACAATTAGTTCATGAAAATCTAAATAAGAAATATTATAAGATGGTAGATTTGAAGCAGCTGAAGTTATAATATAAACAATCCTCAATGTGAAAGCATTTCACACGGTTTCAATTTAAAATATATGTTATAGTAGACTTTATTTGATATTGCACGCTCAACCCCACCTCATCCGTTTTTTTTTTTATACCAACTGCCAACCATCTCCGCCTTATTTTCTTGTCCTCCTCCGCCCCACCACTTATTGAAAGTCCCGGCTGAATCCAGCGCTGATCCTTGTAGTTTGAATAAAAGAAAATCACTAAAAGACTTTTATAAAACAGATTTATAAAGTAAGGATAATGACTTTGACATAACTGGAAGCAGTCTGTCAAATGAAAAAGTAATTAAAAGGATGTCTGGATGGTGGTCCTGAAATTCTTCAAGACCTTTTCTCTATTCTTTATAAATTTTGCCTAATATTTGTACATTTTAGCTCCCCATTATTCTCTATTCTTATTTTTTTTGCCTTAAGTTTTTACCTTTTTTGCACATTATTGTCCATTATTGTCTATTCTGTAAACCCCATCGAGACCCTCGTAAAGGGGTGTGTGTAATTAATATTTTTACTTTAATTATAATAAGACCATATCGTTTGCATTCCACAACTTCTTTATTATTAAGCACAATCGTATTTTTTTTTTATCATAAATGATTATCGAACATTGTCCTATTTTTTAGCCTATCCCGTCAGTTACTATGTCATACTGATACCTTGATCTATTTTCGACTTTATAATATAATCAACAGTAGTATTTATGTCAGGTACCAGTCATATGACTGAATTGCGCAATAACAAAACAAACGCATGGGATTGAATCACAAATGCGACATTTGTAGCATGGTCAGTGAAGCAAATTGATGCTTTTAAAAAGATAATAATTTGCCTATCTGTAGATATCTCGCGACTTGATTTTCGATTATGCACAAAAAATACCTATCCACATGTATGTGCATCGTAGCTTCATACTATAACTTAGGTGAAAATCATACATCTTAAATTATGCACCTTCAATAAACTTGTATATATATATATAGCATAAAGAAACAGATGTAAACGATTTAAATATACCAACTTGGCTCTTTACAAATATTTATAGCAACATATTACACTTACAGTTATTCTTTTTATTCTTTTGAGAAGACGCCCTATTAGGTGTTTTTCAAATGAAATATCAAGTTGAAGATAAATTGAGAGAATCACAAAATAGAAGTGATTTTTGATAATACTTGCTGTTAATTCGCATGACAAAAAAAACAACAGAAAAATCAAAAAAAAATCCTCGGAAGTTATAAATCGCTTTCATTGAGAATAAATGGGTAAGTTTTTATTTTCTCATTCTAATCTTTATCTGTTTTTATATGAATTTTTATGTTTTAGAGAAAACTTAAGCCAAAGAATTTATTGATACTAGTATTGAAAAAATTAGAAAAAAAAGCATGTGTACTGTTTATCAATCAATTTAAAATACCTTGCTAATATTTGCATCCAAGAAAAAACAAAACAAAACGGAGATCAGTGTGGTTATCATCTTTTGTTTACTTTTATACTTACACCGATAAGTTTCCCTCCCTTCGTCACTGTCCATGGAAGAACATACCTAGTGAAACCAGTGTCGTGGTGTAGTGGTTATATATATATATATATATAGTGCATCGGACTACTAACACAAAGGTTCCTGGTTCGATTCCCGTCTGGGATGAAAATTTCAGGGACTGAATTTTCGGCTCTCTCTTGACACCATTCGCGAGTATGGTCTTGAGGAAACAATGATAGTCCGTCTGAAGGGGACGATAAATAGCTGACCCCTGTTAAGAGAGAGCCATATCTCTTACACGTTAAAGGCACCCTTAAGCTTGTAGATTTCGAAAAAGAGCAGACTAATGCCGCTACAAGGCAGCACTCTCACCCGCAAAGTGGAAAGGGATTAATATAAGTTTCAAAACTTGTTTCCCAATCCACTATAAATAAATATGTTTAAACTAACCAGTGTTAATGATTTAGACGTCTTGTATTTAATTATATAATAAGTAAAATAATTGCCACTAGATGTTCAGCAAAGCAATCAATCATGTATTTTATGCCGGGCATTCTATTGGACTTCAACGCTAAAACTCGTCGGACCCTGAGTGTTTACAACTATTTTTTAAGACTGAATTTGACCGAAAATAGTACAGCGGCATACAGATTCACCACAACCCCTCCGCGAATCCTTGCGTTTACGGGCAACGCTCCTCCGTCCCTCTTCCGTTATTGCGCCTGTCCTGTAATGTAATCATCCGAATAACCTAATAATTTTATAAGAAAATGAAAATATATTCTAGAACATATGTAAAACGACAACTGTCATGAATGTTATAATGCTCCACTGATTGCAACGAAAAGGAGTAATTAAAAGTTGGATGCTAATAAAAGTGGTCGAACTCAGTCGTGTGCTGGCGTTGTTGTTTAATCAGTGATCAAACTTGCCAGCATTCTGTAATTAAATTCGTCATAAAATGATTCTGATTCTTCTGTTCCCATTGTTTTTTTTTAAATATGTCTCTCAGCAACTAAAGAGAAAACCAAGAGAAATATTTTGAAATTTTCGAGGTCGAATGATGTGAAGACCTTGTTCAAATATTTCACACTTTAAATAAATCTTGTTTAGATGGAAAACATGGCTGCATAAAGATCCTGTGTCAAATCATAGTTTCGCCTCCATAAATGGATTTGTCTTACCAAATTCTAACGGAACTATCCAGGAATAATGGCAAAATAGTTTCATTTTATTTCTAAAAGCATAGAGAACATGCTTTGGCCACAATATGTCTTTAGTGATTTCGGACAATTTTCATGAATGTCTTCTCTCGGATCTGAAACATCAATGCAAATATTTGACTATTTTTATAATCGAAAACTCAATCTGATAACTAGGTAAAGTGATGCCTTCGCACTCCACTCTGAAGTCACTGTATTATTACAAAGTCAAAGTAGGACTTTCTTTGAGATATTATTGTGCCTGGGTTGCCCTCGCAGATGCAGAGTTTTATTTTAAAATAACTATAACATTTAACCGCTTATACCCCAAAAATGACAGTATTCAAAAATTAATAAAAAAAAAACCTTGACCACTAGTTCAACTTCAATATATGTACAAACAGACAGCAAATTGAAAACTACCTAGAAGTCCAACTGTAGGAGAAGTTATCTGGACACGCTCCTCTTACTATGCAAGTAAATACTCCAAAAATTGACAAAGTTCAATTATCTCCCAAGAGCAAATATTAATAAAAATCAAAACCCTGACCACATGCACACCTTTAATATATGTAGAATTCAAACTATAGAAGTTACGAGTAATACTATATACCCATAATGGGACGGATGGACGAACAGATGGAAGGACAAAGGTTCAAAATACCCCCCCCCCCCTCCCCAACTACCAATTTTCAGTTCCAGTGGCATACCAATACGGATCATGTGATAAAGCACAGAATCTGTAATTTTATCAGATTGATAAAAACTGTACTTTGTATATTTGTAGTTTTATCAGAAGTAATGATTTTCGGAATAAATAGGAAAACGTATAGTTACTCTAAGAACCTCCAATTTTTGTTCTGTGCTATCGGCGATTTAGAGCTATTTATTGACCATTTGAAGACATTCTGATTTCTACTATACTCACTGACTAAAACTCTATAATTCTTTAACCGAACGACATAGAATAACCGAAAAACTAGATATTATAGATATCGAAGCCCCACATCATTACAAATAAACAACACTATATATATGCACAAATTGTCGAATTTAATCGAGAAGTCCTAGATTGCGATAACATCTGCCGATCAATGTTTTGTAAGTGAAGATCCCATTGTCTCTGCAGCAAGTCTATATTTTTTTTTAATCGAACTCGGACCACTAGAATGAAACCATAATAGGTACAACGTTCATTTAAGGTTCCTGCAAATCAATCAACATTTAAACCGTTCCCGTTTTGATAATTAAAAAAAAACAATAAACATTTGCTTGATTTTTGGTCGAAAATTTAAGTCTTAATTTCACAAGAAAGGACATCAAGGACAGAACTTTAGCTGTCTTTATAAGTCTATACTATGTTACTAGTATATAAATAATCTACTCCTAGATCGCCGCGATCTTTTTGTGCTGATTCGGCGTAAAGCATCACCAATTAGACAGCACATAATACATAAATATGGACAAAGGGGAGTAACTACAAATTGCAATACATGTACTCGGTCCTGTAAAAAATGACCTAGTATAAGCATTTTATCAACATTCTGATTTCATTTTGAATGATCAGTCGCTGTTAATAAAACTATAATGTTTATGTTATTTAGATGCATGTTGTCTATCATCCCTCCCCTAAAAAATGATTACCAAAATAACAACAACCCCCAAAACAAACAAACTAATGTCTATTTTTGATTATATAACATGTTTTCAGTGTATATGTATTGTTAATGTGTTATTTATTTTAAAACATTTCCTGTGATTGGAAATATCTTTCTAACCATCTGTAAATAGTTCCTTATCAGCAAAATATGATTATATATGTAGGCATTCCAAAAAGAGAGCTAAAAAGAAACCTATTTCATGTTAAGTTTGGTATATCGATGCACTTTTTAAATACGTTTGATAACGTAAATATGTCATCCGCCGAGTATCATAATATGCATGAATTTACGAAGATTGGGTTCGTGTCCCTCAATCTGGAGTTTTCTATGTTGTGTTTTGTGTACTGTTTGTCTGTTTGTTTTTTCTCTTAGTCATGGCATTGCCATTTTATTTTCGACCTATGTATTTGAATGTCTCTTTGGTATCTTTCGATGCTGATTTAGGCGACGAAAAGATAATTTTTATCATTTGAGGTGTTGAAAGTCACGTTTGTCGGACAAAACAGCTTACTAAGACCCTAAATAGGTGAGAACTGTGTTGTATTTAAATACACGGGGTTGTTTTACTCTTTGTTATAAATATAATGGATTTTTTTGCGAATGTCATACACAAGAGGTGTTAATATAGCTATTAAACCAGGTCATATCTACCATTTCTGCATAAGGGCATACGATACAGTTACAGGGAAGGTAATGACGTTGCTAACGTAAAATGTTATTTTCGCGACGTCAAACTCTGACATATCGGGAAAAGATGCATTTTTCGACTAATTTTTATCATTCAAACTGATTTAATTTGAAAACGAGTGCATGGACCCCTATTTATTAAAACAGCAATTTGTTTCATTTTGCAAGGAGATTATGTGACCCAAATTTTATAAAACTGTAAATAGCGAATTTTTTTAATTTTGATAAACATGCAGCAATAAATGACGTTTTTTCCTCTATTCATGAACGAGTTATTTTGGAATAAAAACTGCATAATTTTTAATGATACTTATAAAAAACAGAAATTACCGATTATTTAACAAAAACCATTTTGTGTTTATCTTTTAAAACAAAAAAGTTATGTCTTTCTTTTGAAAAAGAAAATACGGACACAAATCTGAATTTTGAGCAAATATAGAAAATTTTGAACTCATTTTACTCAAAAAGAAGCACATGAAGGTATATTTTTTATTACATATTTGATTTAATGAGGTAAAAAATAGCCTATATGCAAATTTTCATCAACTTGTAAATACATGTTCAAAACTGTATCGTATGCCCATAAGGAAATGTCTGTACCAAATGAGGAATATAATATGACAGTTGATCCTCAATGCTCTTCAACTTTGTAATTGTTTGGCTTTATACATATTTTGATATGAGCGTCACTGATGAGTCTTATGTAGACGAAACGTGCGTCTGGCGTACTAAATTATAATCCTGGTACCTTTGATAACTATGTTTCCCATTCGTTTGGTATTTTGATTTTGTCTTGCCGATAGAGATTTTAAATACAGAATAATAATACACCATTTATCGATCTCTTCTTTCATTTTCCCAAATAATATAACATTGCTTTAATAAAATTTCAATAGGCATTGCATAAATTAAAATGAAATATAACGTAAAAAGCGCGGTAATCTGACTCCTAAATGTCCGGCACAGGGTGATATCTCTTTTCATCAAAAATGCAAACATTTGTGCCACAAACTGTTTGCGCTAAAAATACATTCATATGCACCACAACTTATTTGCGTTCATGCTTCTTCTGCGCCAACTTCTTTTTGAAAACTATAGGTTTCATCTTCGATAATAAAACATATATTGTAGTTACACCAATTTATTTTTAGTTATATATATCTATCTACTACATGATTGTCTTCCCTCCTCTTTTATCCGGACTTGTGACCGGAACTTTGCCGAAAAAAATAGTATGCTCAAGTTAAACATTCAGTCGTATATATACACAGTTGAAATTATAATATAACATGTCTGCTCAACATTAAACCAAAGGCTGGTATTTGTAACTTAAAACAGAAACACCCTCAAGGGTGACTGGGGAGTAGAAATATGGTCACTACAGGTTTCTTCTGACCGGCAGTAATACCCTCGCTTAAGTGAGCCATCCGTTTAGCTGTGCAGGATGCATCAAGTACGTAGCCACGTCCGGTCAGAAAAGGGACGTTAAATCCGATGGCTCGTACGTGCAAAGAGAATGTCACTTCATCTGCACTTTAAGAACCCTTGCAACACCTCTTCGATAAGTCCGTAGGTGAACTGTTGCCAGGTCAAATTTCTGTCGTTATCCAATATAACCTCGTTTTCCAGTGCAGTTTAAATTTTCCCGACCTTGTCCCTAAAGGTCTCAATTACAACACGTACTTATTGTATTGATGGTAATTTGTTCTCGTCCTGAACATGCATGACATATTTGCCACTGGACGTTTAGCAACTAACAACCAATCAATCAATAAAATATAAAATACTCCTTTCTAGTTTTTCTCCTTCCGCTAGTTTTTGGTACCTTTCCCGAGCAAAGTTTTCCTTTTCCGAGCCGTGTCTTCTTCTCGCACCTTCTGAGTCAGCACTTTTGATTTAATGTAAAAAGATATGTATGTACTGCCTTGTGTTATTATAAATTTAAAATATGTCGATACTGAACTATCGCTTTTATTTTCAGCATATTCACAAACAAATACTAGATCAGGCATTGCTGTATCTAAACAAGTAAAAGTCAATATTGATCTTAACAGTGCAACAGCAAAGGTCTGTATTGGTGTTACCATAGCAAATAAAGCAAGAGAACAAAGGAGACAAGAAATTCAACCATCCAGTGATGCAGAAGTGCGAAACACACATGAACCACCTACACGTGCTAACCAAAGAACGTCAAGATTTATATGGAAAGAATTAGATCCGTCGACTGATCCTAGAAACATGGATATCATGCTAAAGAATATTGAGGAAGAAAAGTTTGGAATACCAGCAACTGATTAATGGTTAGTTTGTTGCAAGAAAAATACAATTTCTCAGAATAATTAGATATAGGAAGATGTGGTATGTGTGCCAATGAGACAACTCTCAATCCAAATAACAATTTATAAAAGTAAACCATTATAGATCAATGTACGGCCTTCAACACGGAGCCTTGGCTCACACCGAACAACAAGCTATATAATAAGTCTGCAAGTGTGAATTTGAAACTGGAATCATATTTTTTAACATGATATTATTATCGTAATAATGAATTGATTTGCCATTGCCAAGTATTCATATTTTGTTTAAGGATAAATAATAGTTAAACGTAAAGTTTGATGATGTTGCGCTTTTCCCCCAAAAAATAACAAAACTAAGGTCATATGGCATTAAGTTATTTTTTGTTTAAAAAACAAAACTAGAATTGGTACTGATTGATTGAGTGGTTGTGATATACTCCACTGTCTATTTGTCTTTATAATGGTGGCTTGTTTAATTGGCGGAGGTGCCAGGAGAAAAAAGTCTTCCACAGTTCAACTTACCTTTATTTTCGTGGCAGGTCAAATTTCCCGACTTTCATTCTTTTCGACTTGTCTTCTAATACTTATCATTTTTTTATGATTGTCTGTTTTGTCTTGTTCTGTAAATGCATGTAAAATTTACCACTGGACGATAAACACTTAACAAATAATCAATCAATCATGAAAACGCTTTCAAAGTTTACAAAGTATAATTTGAAGCAATTTTTGACTGTGCTTCTTTTTTGGAGCTGATAGAGGATGCATGTCGGGCGAGGCAGTGAATTATTTTTTTCCTGTCATCGACTCCTCTTAAAGTTTCAAACCAAGAGTCTACGAATCTATCAACTATGATTATATATATAATTACCTTGAAATGTACACTTGAATGTAGGTACATTTGCATAAGTGTAAAATTGAGAATGTGTCAAAGAGACAACAACCCGACCAAAGAGTAAAAAAACCAGCCGAAGGCCAACAATGGGTCTTCAATACAGAGAGAAAAAACCCGCAACCGAAGTCGGACTTCAGCTGGCCCCTAAAAATAAATGTGTACTAGTTTACATGTAGAATAGAGGCGGGAAATAAAAAACGAATATTTTTTTTTTAAATTCCTACACTCATATGTAATCAATTACTATAGTGAACATGTCACGGTGATTTACTACCCAATAGTTATTACTTGAACGAAAAAAAGTTCTTTATGTCGATTGACATGCGATTGTAAATATTTAATGGCATCTTACACATATTGCCGATATGAAGACTTTATGAACTATCTAAGTGATGTTATATTTGATCAGTTTTCTAATTTTTTTATCAGCTGTATACTAGATATTTGGGAACACATTATGACCTAAACCTATCATGTTTGGTCTGTCTTTTATTTATTTTTTATGTTTAATTGTTGGATCGTGCAGGTTAAAGATAAAAATCTCTTTGACGACATTTTGTTTGAATTGGTTTAACCTAAGTTTTGATTCGTTCCAAGTTAATATATCTTTGTAATCCTTTTTATAATTTCTTCCATATTTGATTTTATGTTCATTTTAGTGGCACGTACATGTACCACGTATTACACTCATATGCATATCTATATGTTTTTTTTCTTGTTTCTTGTAGGAACATGTTTCAATGAAGAATTTACATAATGTATGGAAGATATACTACAGTTTTGTTATATTGTGTACCATGCAATATTTTAGAGACTTAATTATCACACATGAAAACCACAATTCCAAAAACAAACTAATTTGCATTGAATCACTTCTTTTTACCATAATCTATTTTTATTTCATAATTTCATCTAATTAATCTCTATTTTAAAGTTTAGTTATCACTTTTTAATCTGATGGCCCCATTTATGATTTTGGTCGTTTTCAAGGATCATAATTTTACTCAATTGTTAACATGTATAATATGCTCAAGAGTTCCAAAGAATGATAAAGAATTCCAATAATCTATTCTATGAAAAAACATATATTGATTATATTTTAAAAAAACTTCTATAAAATGAATTAGCATTCCAATTATATATTTTTTAAAGTAATAAATCTAGATGGAATATTTTGGATAAACGTCTTGTCTTAGAACTATGTTTACGGAGGACTCAAAGTGCCACTTTGATATTCAAAATATATAGTGAAAACCTACCAGAGACCTCTTAAACGACGGTGAGACCACCTGGTATCTCAATGTCAATAAAATTCGGATAACTTTAAGACAATATTTATATACAGATGGCATCAAAAGGATTTCCCAGAATAATATCATCTCCGATATCTACAGAGAGCTTTTATCAATTTTCAGCTATACATTAGGCCAAAGGACACAGGGCAATGTCAAGACCACCTTGATCTCTTGAGCTTCCTAATATAATGCAGGTTGTTAGTAATATAAAGTTACAAACGAGACCAAAAGGAATTTGGACAAACGTTGTGTCATCTATATTTTACGGAGGGCTCAAAGTACCAGTTTGATATTCAAAAAATATAGGTGACCACCTGGTATCTCAATGTCCACAAAATATCATGAGCTTTAAGACAATGTATTTATTTTAATTTTATCAAAAGGATTCCCAGAAGATTGTCATCTTTGATATCTACGGAGGTCTTAAATTGTCGTTTTCAGCTAAAAAAAAATGGGCCTAAGAGCACAGGGCGATGTCTAGATCCTTCTGATCATTTAATCTTCCTAATATCATGCAGGATGTTCATAAATTTGAATATAAAAACTAGACCAAAAGGAATTTGGATAAACCTTTTTCTTCTCTATGTTTACGGAGGGCTCAAAGTACCATTTTGAATTCAAAATATATAGTGAAAACATACCAGAGACCTCTAAAATGAATGTGAGACCCCCTGGTTTTCAACGTTCATAAAATTCGATGGACCTTTAAGGAAATACATATAAATAATCAGAAATTTCTCTGTCTATTGAAGTTTGGTCACCGTGCCGGATATTGAATACCATCGAGTCCAATTATTTTTTGCCGTGGTTGGTTATCAAAGGTACCAGAATTCTAATTTGATACGCTAGACTCGCGTTTCGTCTACATGAGACTCATCAGTGACGCTCAGATCAACATAGTTATAAAGCCTAAAAAGTTGAAGAGCATTGAGGACCCAACATTCCAAATAGTTGTGCCAAATACGGCTGAGGTAATTTATTTCTGGGATAAAAAAATCCTTTAACTTTAAGTAAGTTTAAAAAAAATCATCAAAGTTTTAACTAGACACAGTGATCCCGTTAACTAATTAAATAACCCCATAGTAGTTCATTGTTCGTTGACGTTAGATATCAGATGTATATTAATCTGCAACTGAACATACATTTTTAAATTTGGTTATCTCCCGTTTGCTGTGACCAGATGAAATAAAATATTTTAAAAATTACGTTCTATCACTATTTATAGGCATATCACGTCGTTTGTCAATATATTTTTTAATTGATCCTTCTTTAAAATAATGACATTTCATTTTCTTCATTTTACTTTTTGATGCAAATTGCATAATCATATTGCTTGACATAAATTGTATTTGAAGTTGTTTTAAAAGAAATAAAAGACTGAAAATGTACTGACTTAAAATGCACGGAGCCTACTTTGTCCATCCAGGTCACAATTATAGGTCAAAGTATACGTACGGCCTTCATGCAGTTCAACGAGTTCATTTTATATCGATAAGCACCATTTCACCATATATTTTTCAAACTGCCAAAATGACGTACACTTGCCAATTTCACTTATTAGTGGTAATGGTATAATTTCCCTCATACAGTGTTACTGAACAAAATAAACATCTTGATGAAGTTGATATCACCCTTCTTCAAGTATGAATATAATGGCATATTTGTGAACACTCATACCACATTTTCCTATATCTATTGGACATGTTAAATTAGTCATTGTAATAAAACCGTTCTATTCATCTATATTTGGTGATAATAACAAATCATTGCAATAATCAACAACAATGATATCATAATAAGTTATGGGACTGAGGATTTTCAAAGAAAACAAGTTCAAGAATGGTATCTCATGACCCTGTGTTGCTCAACTAAAATTTTCACTGTAGGCTTGTGAGTTTTTGATTCATCTTTCAGGATTTTTTTTTATTATTATCTATTTTTCTTGAAATTATGGAATTCGATTGTCATGACTGTTTCTATGGCATTTATTTTTTTATATCTTTTAGGTTTTTTTATTTTTTATTAATTGTCTATTTTTCTTGAACTTATGGAATTCGACTATCATATGACTGTCTCTGTGGCATTTTAAAAAATATTTTTTACCAGTAATGGATCTACTGTCATATGCATATCTTCAAATCACTGAACATTATGATTGCTGTATTCTATTTATTAGTATATCAACAAGCATTTGAAAGTCTTACACAAAAGACAATATAACAGAAACATTAAAGAATGCAGGAAAATATGTTACATTGTACAAGGCACTTGTTTACAAATACGCCAGTCGAAAGACTAACAATATAAATAAACTGGTTGAAATTGAACAATTCAATAACGTATTTCATATTATATTTGTTATATGATAGTTTCATCTTAAAGCAAGCTTCGCAGAAACCAAATTGCTATCACCATCATTTATAGATTCAATAAAGTCATGTAGAATGTTTCACATAATTAATTTTGTATCTGTAATCGTAGGAATAAAGTAAACTAGTTCTAAACAAGAATGTGTCCCAGTACACGAATGCCCTCATTATCATGTTATATGTTCAGTGGACCGTGAAAAGGGGGTAAAACTCTAATTTGGCATTAAAATTAGAAAGAAAGATCATATCACAAGGAACATGTATATTAAGTTTCAAGTTGATTGGACTTCAACTTCATCAAAAACTACCTCGACCAAAAACGTTAACCTGAAGTGGGACGAACGGACGAACGGACGGACGAACGAACGCACGGACGGACGAACGAACGGACGCACAGACCAGAAAACATAATGCCCATAAATGGGGCATAAAAATCTTATCAGACTGCTCGTTATGTCAGCCACGGCAATTTGCGGCATCCTTTTGGACCTGAAACGATTAATCAACAAGAAGCTTTTCAATGTCCTATCATAATATTATAATACTATCAAACAATTTCAGATGAAAAAAAAGTGTCTCGTACGTGGTCTAACCATTCTTGGAATTTTCATTAAATGTTGTACATACACTTATACTACAACGAAACCTTATGCATGTTATACTTGAACAATTAAAATCGAAATTCGAGTATTGATAAATCTACGATTGACACTAATTTATATATTACATGCAACGATGTTCCCTATTTTTTATTGACATTGAACAAAATATCATTTTTATAAAGTAATGGTATGAACACTTTATTGTGTCTTATTCACACATAAATAGTTGTATGAAAATTAGTCAAGAACAAGCAATCAATTTAACAGTACCAGTTGATATATATGTATTGTTAATACTAAACATTGTCAAACATATTTATAAATCAAGTATGAACAATAATACCGAACTTTCAGGTAGTTGCAAGAGAGAAGAACTTATCAAACTGGAAAAAAATCAAACATTAGTGTTTATCAATCAAAAGAGACGAACTGTTTTTACTTTGAACAGACATTCTCCAAAGAAAACCATAAGTCGAAAAAAGTCTTAACGAAAAAGTCTAACTCCTAGGTCAATTCAAATAGAGGGTAGTCTAAATAAAGGCAACAGTAGTATACCGCTGTTCAAAACTCGTAAATCGATGGATAAAAAACAAAATCGGGGTAACAAACTAAAACTGAGGGAAACGCATTAAATATAAGAGGAGAACAACGACACAACATTAAAATGTAACACACAGAGAAACGGACTTAGCATTAGACAAAATCCGATGAGAATAACAAATATAACATCAAAACCAAATACATGAATTAGGGATAGAAAAGTACCGTGACACGTCTTATAGTAATGTGAATTCACACACAAATATAAGAGAAAACAAAAGACACAACGTTAAAATGCAACACACACAGAAACGAACTATAATATAACAATGGCAATATTCCTGACTTGGTACAGGACATTTTTTATCTTTTAAACCTGGTTTTGTGGCATGTCAAACCCCCCGCTTTCATGGCAATGTTAAATATAACATTAAAATGACAACATAACATTACAGGACTACAATACAAATAAATAGGAGAATATATTAGACTAAACCTTATACTGCATTTGTCATATATTTGTACCTTACATAGCATGCATTTCATTTCTATTAATACCCAAGTCCCACTAGGCTACGATTGCACTACGATCTGTGAAAAAAATGCAAATTGTGATGATCGTAGTACGATCGTGTAGATCGCAGTAAGGTCGTATCACGGTCGTGGTGAGGTCTTCAAGATCGTGATGAGCGTGGCCAACTTTGAACATGTTCAAAACAATCATGGTGCGGTCGTGGCCAAATCAGGTCGTAGTAGAAGCGTAGTAAGAGCGCACTAAGATCGTAGTAAGATCGCAAAGGTCGCTGTACCATCGTAGTGAGAGCGTAGCGAAAGCGTGATTCTATTCGGAGAAACTGCGCTACGATCTCATTGCGACGTTATTACGACCTCACTACGATCATCACGTTCCCACCGCGACCAAACTACGCTTCCACTACGACTATACCACGCTGTTCACGACCATAGTACGATTCTAGCAAGCCCTTGTCGTCCTCATCACGCTCTTCTCACGATCTGACTACGTTCATACTACGACCATTATTCTTATTGTCATTTTCCCATTAAATATATTAATTCACTCCAGGTTTTGTTTGTCTGTATGTAATTGGGACTTCTTGTCCATTTTCTCTAACGTCTCAACCATGCTTCTTGTTTTCATATAGATTAGACCATTGGTTTTCCCGTTTGAATGGTTTTACACTAGTAATGTTTGGGGCCTTTTATATCTTGCTGTTCGGTGTAAGCCAAGGCTTCGTGTTGAAGGCCGTATCTTGGCCTATAATTGTTACTTTTAAAAATTGTTACTTGGATTGAGAGTTGTCTCAATGGCACTCATACCACATCTTCCTATATCTATTGACACATCTGTTACATATCTGCTATCGTTCACTAAAATATCGTCATTTCAGCTTTATGGACCAGCAATAGGTTGTAATTTAGGTCGGATTGGTCGGTCCGACATCTCAACTTGATCAAGATTCGTTACTATCAGAGCTCCATCTGCCTCTACATCAACCCTAACACCACGCCCACCTGTTCTAGTAAATTTTGGTGGCTTGATTGTATTTTTTTCGAGAAATCTACGTATTAATTAGAAATAGAACTGAAGGAATGATACCGTATTGATATGGAACACGATGTTGACGTTGTTGCTGAGAGCGTAGTAAGATCGCGGTTTGAACGTAGTGTAATCGTGGTAAGAACGTGCTATAATCGCAGTAAAAGCGTGGTAAGATCGTGTTGCAATCGGATAACTCGTGGTATGGTCGTAGTGAGAACGTGATGAGCGTAGAAAGATCTTGATAAGCGTAGTAAGGTCGCAGAATAAGCGCGGTGAGAACGTGTTATAATCGTAGCGGGATCGTTGTAGAAGCGTAATGAGGACGTAGTAGCATCGTGAAAGCAACGAAAATTTACATTTTCATGCCGCTCGTACCGCAACCTCACCACGATCTGAATTTAATTTAGATCGCGATGAGCGTGGTGCGATCGTGGTCTAGTGGGACGGGCTTAACAAACTACAATGAAAATAAACATCGACCTATGTTTTATGCACAACTGAGCAAATGTAAAAGGATAAATTCAAATTTTATCGTTCCAATTTGACCAAAACGAAAGCGGTATGTACATGAGATCCATATATTTCAAAAGAACGGCGAAAGATACCAGAGGGACAGTCAAACTCATAGAGGTATAATACCTTCATTGATTTTCCCCTATTAGTCTTTGTTAAATTTGCACTTTAAAAAAATATGCAGAATTTATCTTTGTTTCAAATAAATAAATACTTGGCATGAGTAAAGTTTTACCCTGTCCAGTACTATAGACATTCCATTGCATATAAGAAAATAACCATCACTGGAAGTTAATCAATCAAATTTCTGCCCTTATTTTATCTGTGTACAAGTTTTGGTAACCATGTAACCTCAAGATTACAAAATATTCTATAGCAATCCCAAATGATAAAAATAATGGTGCTTTGAAATACCCAAGATATATGGTTATGATACAGAAATATTTTACTGCAATAAAATGTAGGATTAACTACCTACAACCGTCAAATTCAATGGAATATTCTTTTTCGACCTATTTTCGTATACAACCGGATGTGAAGTACCATGATTTGGTGGTATTACACCTTGATTGGAAATAAACTAACAACACCATGGCTAAAAAATAAAAAGGCAAACAGACAAATACTAGTACACAAGACACAACATAGAAAACTAAAGACATAGCAAAACAAACCCCACTAAAAACCTGGGGTGATCTCAGGACCAATCTGCCTCATATGCGCATTAAAAGTAAATTAGTTCGACTTAAGGCATGAATAAATAAAAAATACGCAAAATAACATCTTCATGCACACATGTGTTTAGTGAGAAAAAAACACGGTTATAGCAATTTTTCGAACTTTCATCCTCTCTGTTTTTGCAGTCTGATTTGTTGTTGCAAAACCAATTATCAAATACGCATTTCGGGGCATTTTCGGAACATCTAGACATCCAAGTAGGACACGCTCTGCCTGTAAAAATAGCGTTAAGATTAATATTCAATACACATACGCCATGACATTGCAGTAATTCCAAATACATTGCTGGCACCAGTTCCAATCTTATAACATAATTTGAATAATACAATCTTAGCATTGTGTTAACACAAGAAATTATGTTATGGCTTAGAACTTTATCACCGTCTACGTTGGTATGTACATGGCCGGTCCTGAAAAAGCAATTGATTAGGACGATTGCCGTACAAAAAGTCTAAGGTGTTATCCAGTATTTTTACTTGATTATCTTCAACTGTTAGGAATTGCTGGTTGACCTCAGAAATAATTTGGTTTGACTTGTAATCTGTAGGCCTTGGTAGAATTGATGAAATAATTATTTGCGTTTCCGGTAAGCTATGTTTGCACCGTGTGAATAAGGTTTTTATAATCATTTAGTATAGTATGAACCGTATCTCTATCAGACACATTGTTGGTTCCAACATGAACAGAGTCGGGTTTGCCTTCCGATATATATTTTATAAGGCAATTCTCAATATCCCTTATTTTTCCTCCACGGATGGTCTTTAATTTTTTTGTGATGCTATTCGTTGTCATTTCTTTTGCCGACATTCTTTATATATTGAGCATGCGTATAAATGCAAAAATTTACTTGGTAGAACTGTTTATAGAACATCGAAAACGCTAAAACGCAAGAACGCAACAAAGTAAAATCGCAAAAACGCGGAATCACGAAAATGCGAAATGAAAAACAATATGCAATTTGCGTTTTCGCGTTTTAGACTCCGCGTTTTAGACTACGCGTTTTACACTTCGCCATTTCCAGCTTTCGCGTTTTCGCCCTATAAAATATGAAGGTCGACAACGCGAAATGGTCTTAACCAGTCACCATTAATAGGCAATAAAATTAAATCGAAACATCTTGCAATTTATACCTTTAGGTTCGAATAATGAAATTTGATGAGAAAATAACATTCTGCAAATATGTAATCAATTTTTTTCATAAGGTAGCTGTGTACCTCAAATTCATGGATGGTTTGTGCTTGATTTTCGTATGATGAAGACATACTCGTCAGTAAGTGTAATTGAGGCAAGAAGCTGGCATGTTGGTAACTTCTAATAGTCCTTTGTTAATTTATAAATCATTGTCATTTGTCTACGTTTATTGTGTTACCTTATCTAACATCGGACTCAGATATCTTGAAACTGAGATTTACTGTGCATATTGCTGTCTGCTGTTTTTTATTCCACTTTTACTTAAGGTATAGCATGTATTGGGGAGAGTTAAGATATCACAAACCATGTTTTACCCCGCCGTCCCAAGTCCGGAACCTGTAGCTTTTGTTAGTTTTGTATTTTTTGGTAATTTTGGTTCATTTACATTGTATTTTGGCGCTGTGTTGATGACCCATTGGTAGCCTTCGGCTGTTTTCTGCTCTTTTGTCGGGGTTTTGTCTCTTTGACACATTCATCGTTTTAATTCTCAATTTTATCTGATTTCACTTTATATCTGATAAATACCTCGGCTTGTTTTTTTTACTAAACCATTCTATTTGGAAGCGGAGAATATTTTTTCACATTATTTTCTACCTAAACCAGTAGACCCCTTATTAAAGTACAAATAATCCAATGTTCAATTACTACACTGTTTTTCAAACTAAACGAAAGTACACAAATGCCTATTATGATTTAGACTTCTTAGCACTTAGGATTTACGAAGTATTCATTAATTTCCTGTTTTCAGTATTAAATATGAAGCAATAACACCTTACCTGAATGATTGATAAAACGTCAGAAAAAACTCTATTAACATTTGTCGACGAATTTTTAAATTGTTGTTTAGAAGTTTAACAACATTTTCTAGGAATCAAAAGTTTTACTTTCTGACTGCTACTATATTCGGAATAAGTGTTTTTAATGATAATAATAGCTCAAACATTCACATATTTACGTATTCTTTACTTAGATATGTCCATTTCGAAGTATATTCATATTATTAGTATAACGTTGTCAATCATTGATTACTAACAATGAAATAATACCCACTCACTGTCTATATTTAGCTAAGTAGGTGAACCGTTGATTTCATGATCATGATTATAGCAAAAACTCACATCGTTCGAATTGTATATACAATGACTTGTAGCTTCCTGCATTTTGAACTTTTGATGTTGATAAAAACTAAAGTTAGGTGTTAAGCTGGGTCTATGGAGCTATTTCATTTTGCTTTGTATCATGTTCCATTAAGTGTGTGGGCATGTTATTTACAGAAAATGTAATTACGGTCAAGGAGGAAATAAAACGGACTATATTTCTAAAAGTATTTTGATTCATCGACGTAAGTACATATGGTTGCATTTAAATATAGATTTTATACTTTTAATTGTGTTTTCAATTTGCCGACTTTGTGTCACTTTCCAAGTCAGTACCTAACATATGGTTTAACTTTTAAATTTCTGTTATTATTAGTGATACAATGTACGTGTTTGTTTTCATTTTCCACTATGATATTTTAACTGTAAAAGTTATCTCCACTTAAGGTCAAGGAACAGTAAATGGGCTATGTCGTAGATTTTGCTCAAATTTTGCATACAATCTTAGCTCGGTAAACTACAACTGGCAATCGAAAAAATAATGCATTTATCTATTTTATTATCTGAAATATTGCAGATTGATTTCTTTTTTTTGGGTGAATATTTGTATAGAAAGCACATACAATCAGCGAAAACACACACAAAATTTGTCTTAAAATCGCCAAATCTTTTATTCTACTCCATAGAATTTTCTTTAAAAATTGTATGTTGTTGACACATAAAATTCCGTTATAATGATGCAAAATAAAGATAGGGTCACCGACTTCGTTTGTTGTCTAATACTCATTTTTTCATCTTGATGGTAGTGAAAAACGTCAAAAATCAACGTTTTACGGCCTGCAACACGGCGACGTTACGATTATTTCGACGTTTTATAGGACTTTTTCACAAAGAACACAACATTTAATGATGTATACCGTAAAAACGAAGTCGGTGACACTATCTTTATTTTACATCATTATAACGGTAATTTATGTATCAACAACATATATTTTTTTTAGAAAAATCTATGGAGTAGAATTAGAGATTTGGCGATTTTAAGACAAATTTTAGAAGGTTTTATGCCGATTTTATGTGCTTTCTATACAAATGCTCACCAATTTTGTAAGAATTCAATCAGTAATATTTTAAATGATAAATGAAATCAATGCATTATTTTTTCGATTTTCATTTGAAGTTCATCGAGCCAGAGTTGTATGCAAAATTTTACTGAAATCTGTGACATAGCCCATTTACTGTAACTTGACCTTAAGGTAGCACAATACAAAGATTTTTTTACTTCCAATCACTAACCTTTGAAATGCTGTAACTTTCTTATGAATGCATATAAAATAATAAAAGAGGTATATATAGATAGATAAAAGATTAATCTTTTAAATGAATGCAATATTTTTATTATGCAATCATTATGTAATCAGTTATTATGTAATTAGTGGCAAAATCTGGGTAAGTTCACTTGAATGAATTTAGCTCTATCATATCTTTAACTATACAGAAAATTTTAACGAAATCTTAATCAACACATCACGGGCTTCAAAAGGGTGTCTCAGATTGTCTCTATTGTATTCCATTCTCTGATAAATCTCTAATTAGTGTAAACATCCTAACCACATGAAAGAAGATAATGTTTAATTAGGTGTAAAATTTGTTCTATACATTCTATTTGAAATCTGAGACACCCTTTTGTAGATAATGGCCATAGGAACAACATATAATAAAATCAACCCTCTAGGGATACCTATGCAGAAGCTAATTTCATTTGAAAGTGGAAATTTGGTGAAAAATATTTTAGACACAGTTAACATTATAATTGGTTACATAATTGTTGCATAATACTAACATTGCATTTATTTGAAAGAGTAATCTGTTAGCTATCCAAAACTACCACTTTTATAAATTTTCAAGCATTATTAAGAAAGTTACAGCATTTTAAAACTTGGGAGTTGGAGTTATAAAATCTTTGTATTGTGCTACCTTAAATGGGCAAGTTGAAAAAATTCTCTAAAACAGAAATGTTTGGCTTCGTTTAAACACTTGGAATAATGCAATTCATCATCCATTTTTTATACAAATAAGCCGCTTGTAATATTTCCGGGTAAAGTCATGATCTATATTCTATGATGATGAATAATGCATTTAAGATACACAAATAGATTAGAAGAAGTAAGAGTTTTTATGAAATTGTATTTTCATACAACTAACCACTTATTATTGTATACCTGCTGAGAGCAGACACGTACAATCCTGCTAATAGTATCATATAGGCACATTTCATTGAACTAATTTACATCTGCCTTTAGCTATTTCTTTTAGTTGTTATACTGCTAGATAGACAAATGCATGTAAATCAAGTACGCTAGTGGCATACTTTCAGTATTGACTTATGTCTTATTCTTTTCAAAATGATTATATTTTATTTTTACGCTAGATAAAATAAGTATAATTGCAGTAATCATTTGACTTTTCATATTCATACATTTCTATGGAACACATAAATGTTATACCACATGCATCGTTTATTTTTAAAAGCCATTCTTATATGACAAGGATTAAATAAACATTTTACAAAAGGGAATAAAAGTAAGGTTATCAAGGCTGCTACAAAACAACAGTATTTTGTTTTTAAGGGAAATAGAAATGTACTTGATAAGACTAAATAATGCAGCTACGTCTCGGGCTGATATGAGGGTCTCGGGATGAGACCTGGGCCGATATGGAAAAGGCCATGTATTAATCTCTATTTTATCATATACGAATAGAAAATAATGGTATAATTGTAACCAATGAGCGTCACTGATGAGTCTTATGTAGACGAAACGCGCGTCTGGCGTACTAAATTATAATCCTGGTACTTTTGATAATTATTAATAACACTTATTTCTGCATAAAATTATTTATTAAATTTGAAGAATTTTCGTAGCCTTCTGATATTACTTTTGTTTTCAACTGCTTCCAGTATATATCAACTGCTTCCGGTTATTATCGCATGCTTTGCTGTAACGTTATTGCATGACATTTCGACGTCATTTAGCAAATTTCGGAAAATATAACATAATGCTGTTTTTTTGTTTGTAAAACACAACAAAGTTGGATAAAAGAAATATAGTTGTTGTCTGTATGTCTTCTGTTGAATTATAAGAATTTTAAGAAATAATAAACACTAATACCAAATGATTATTCGCCATTTACATAATAATATTCAAGAACGATAAAACTGAACAGTTTGGAGCTTTGTTGTACTGAAGTTATTTTAATAGAGGACACACATGTATGATCATTCTGGACATAATTATAATGTTTTGCTACTTCTTTAAACATTTCTATAATTTGTGATAAATAGTTGATAACATGTTCGTTTCCGTCGGTCTAATTTCATTCGAAAACTAAGAATTTTCTCATCCCAGGCATATATTGCCTTAGCCGTATTTGGCGCAACTTTTTGGAATTTTGGATCCTCAATGCTCTTCAACTTTCGATTCGTTTGGCTTTATAAATATTTTGATATGAGCGTCACTTATGAGTCTTATGTAGACGAAACGCGCGTCTGGCGTACTAAATTATAATCCTGGTACCTTTGATAACTAATTATTCCCTGTGGCTAAAATGAGAGTCGCGGAATGATACCAGGACCGATATGGAAAAGGACATGTAACAATCTATAAATATAATACTTAAAACTTAACAAACTTACCATTGATCAGAACAATGTTGACAATAATGGATACATGGAAGGAAACGAGGTGACTGTACGTAGGTACGAACCATTGATGTCTGATAGTTACAGTTTACTTGATCATTGAATTACTATCTTAGTAATTGTTTGACAATTTGAAATCAACTGTTTTTCTTATACACGGCAATTTATAAAAACATTAGATCAAAATTGGCTATTTGCGATTCCTTAATGATAAAGATTATTTCGAAAGCATGTTTAAGTCTGATACATCCTTGACTTATATTTTTTTTGTTAAGCATTCCTGATAAATCATGAAAAGCACTTCGAAGCATGAAATTAATAAACTGTTCTTTAAATTTCTAGTATTGTCTGTTGGAAAAATTGTACATGCATAGGATTATTCGGTAAGTCGTAAATGCACCTCCAATACTGGACTTATCAATCGGGTAAAATAAAGATTCACAGTAAATCAGTTTTGAAAATACATGAAAATAATATGGTGGCAGTGGACACGATTATGCTGCAAGGATACGCATGCACGATTTCTTTGTTAATGTAAAATTTGAAATGCAATAGAATAATATATTTTTTTTAATCCCATACGTTAGAGTTCAATAACATAATGGATAACTGGTTTTTGTATTCTGGTTTCATGCATATATCTAAAAACTAATTAAAAAGTAAAATTATTAAAATGCAGAATGGCAAAATAAAAACCTCAAACACATAAAACGTATGGAAAACAACCGTAGTATTCCTGGCTTGGTATAGGCATTTCCTTATTTAGTAAATCGTGGATTACAACTGTTTTGTTAGCTAGATAGACCTATTATTTTATTGCAGTCGAAAACAGTTTCATTATATTGACAACAATGTGTGAAGAAAACAAACAGACATATTATATAGATAAAAAATGTCATATATTAAGGCACAACAGTCAACATTGTGTTATAATCTCACTCACACTAAGCCAAACAAATATGTGGGAAAAAATGGCATATAGGCAACACACATAATCAAACATGGAGGACATGCATACAAACATGACCATAGCACAATACATTAGTTCTATTTATTTCCTTATTTGAATATTGTGTGAACTGTCGAAATTTTGAAGTGATTAAGTTATCATTATGTATGAGAATTACGTCTTTACATATTTTATCACATTGATAAAAGGTTGGGATCGATTTTCGTTAAAAGTTATTATTAACCAACTATAGGATGTGTATAGAGAAAAAAAATAAAGATTTAAAGTAAATATAGACATGATAATTGATCGGAGTTAGAATAGTATACTAACTATGATAACAAATATATACCATTTATAGATTCTTAATTGATGCATATTTATAAACAAGACAGATTCATTTCATCTTAAGATTAAATACTGTCACGGTGTGGATTCATTATTATTCGATGGATACAAATTTTCGTGGATTTCGTAAGTATAGGGGAACCACGAATTTAAAAGTTCAACGAATTACAAATTTTCGTAAGGAGTATATGCAGACTTTGTCAAAACCACGAAATCAAATATCCACGAATTTGCAAGTTTTCCTCAAACCACGAAAATTGGTACCCACGAAAATAAATGAATCCACAGTAATGCATTTATTACAATATGAGTTGGAAAGCTTTTATTTTGTATATTTGCTCAGAGATGTCCATGTCCTTTGCATTATAAATCGATCGAAAGCAGAAAAGCACATTTCGCATAATTTAATGCATCTCTGCTTTTAAATACCTTTTATACAGATTGAACCGTTTAATTCAGTTCTAAATATTGATAGTTTGAAATTCAACACACTTAATGACACGCCTTTCAAATCTGTTTATAAAGTATTTGCAATTTTTGAATGAATCAATTCAGTGTGAGTACAATAGAATTGACGTTCTCGTATTTAATAATTTAACACGAATGAAATACACATATATGCATTGTAAATGATTAGAGGTAAATATTATATTACAGATATGATTAGTCACGCAAAGTATTGAATAAACAGAAATCATGTTGCAGAAGTATTTCATTATTTTTCGACAATATTTGTATATTATCAACCATTTTCTTACCAGATGCATATAAAATAAATAAATATTATCAAATTAAATCAATAATTAGAGTAATAAGATTGAATAATGTAAACTAATTGATACCTATACACCCGTGATACCAATCTTTTATACATGATAATAATTTTGGTTTGAATTTTACGTATTACATTCTTTATTTCACTGATGTATAATATAATAAGTTTGAATGTTTAGGAAAGAAAAAGACAAATGTATACCGGTATTAAAATGTTTAAGGAGTAAAAGGAAAAATATGAAGTGGATAAGTTTATTAAGTATTTTTAAAGATATTACATCATGTACTTACTGCAAGTCATTTTATTTTCATCATTAGTTGTGCGTGAATGATTGTGTAGAAGATATTTTAATTTTACACTTATCAGTCAACAGAGGATTATATCATCTTTAATTTTTATGTTTCTCAAAATAGAATGCAGAGTCCAGATATTAGGATATGTTGTTTAAGTAGCATACATTGGAAATAAACCAAAAGCATTTGATGTATTTCAGAGTAAAAAGATAAAAAATGCAAAGAGAACAGAAAAGAAACGAGGTAAATGAAACCCATGCCATTTTTTTTATCAGGAAAAGACTTCAAGTTGAATTTAGATTCCACCCACATGAATAGATTTATACAACTGTTCTTCATATAGACTATAAAAGAAAGTAAGCAACAGAAGAAACCAAAGGGACAATAACAAAATACAAGTCCCAGAGAAACAGACAAAAACATCATTCGTCTCAACTCGGCAGATTCCGTACCCTCATAGAAGGAGAGTAGCGGATTCTACCGAGGATTGCCGAATGACAAAAACATATGGAAAACAATTTAGAGTCACTGAAATAAAATACAAAGCAAGACAAACATATAAAATGACGTACTGAAGAATATGTACACATTATTTTCTGCTGTCTAAGAAAGACAAAAAAATCCAAAAAATATAATTAGATAGATGTCAATTGACTGTGAAAGAAATCATGTTTAAGTTGCATATATATAAAACAAAATATGTATTAAGATATTCTGGTATTTATTTTATTCCACCAATCAAATTCCTTAAATTCCCTAATTTTATAAGATATAAACTGTTGAAGATTTGCAATCTGATATAACTTAAAATTCGAAATGCAATGCATAACTTTCAGATCGGAATAATACTGAATATAACATACAACAACAAAAACATGTTAGTAATCATAACGATTGTAGTACATGCTAAAATGAAGAAGAAAAAAACATCATTGTTAAAGATCGTACGGTGACCAACTAGCGTCATTTGGTCTTTGTTTAATAGTTGTGTCATTTTCTTATTTGTATATCGAATGAAAACTAAACATTGAATTATCTAGCGATGCTGTTTTACCCTGTAAAACTTTGTCCAAGTTCAGTGTCAGAGTCTTTGGCATAGTGTTGTTCCACTATTCATAACACTGCTTTATTTGTTTGTTTATCTTTGCTAAACTGCATAACACATTTACTTTAAAATACCTATAGTCACAGGAATGAAGAGATACAACTACATCAATAACTTTTTTTAACATGATATGTTTTTCAAACTATTATTTTTGATGGATACTGCAGTTTCTTGGCAAATGACATGATTATTGTTTTTCAACATGTCATCTGTTCTTCTTTAGACATCGTAAATAAACATCATCTGTTAATTTAGCTGCTGACTGTACTGCTGTTCAATTCACGTATCATATAGTCAATTTGTCAATTTGACTCAACTAAATCTAGTCAACGGTTAAACATTTGAGTATAAAACTACAGGTTTCAATGACACTCTGTATAACATGTATAACTCCAGGGATAAATCACATTGTGTCTTAATTGGTAGAAAATTCTCAAATCCTCAAATCCAAAGATCACAGTTTTCATAGAGATACATTACTGTGATTCCTTTAGACACCAGTTGTCCTGGGTCCATCTCTATTTCGAAGATAACATGGCGTTTTTGGTCCCGCCAATATTATAATTCGTATGTACCAAGTACATCTGTGCTTGTTGCTTTAAAAATGTACAACCTTCGCTTTTCTAATATTGTTTTTTTCTTAAATCAATATAATTGCAGAAACTATTAAAGGCAGCAGAAGAAGGGGATTTAGAAAAAGTGAAAAAGTTAGTTCGGCATGGAGCTGATATAAATTATAAGGACACATTTGGGGTAAATATATTCATATGATTCTTAAATGTTGACCCACATAACTTATGATCTAAATTGTAACTGATGTAATCAGTATTTGTGTATTTTCAATGATTTTCATAAACAATTCGAAAGAACAATTGATTTTGATTTTGCATAGAACATGAAATTGTTTTACAAAATGTGAAAATAATTTTTGTTAGAAGTCATTCGATATTTCCCCAAACTACAAACGAATTTGATAATAATGAAAGTCAGATTCATACCAAACTCTTGTTTTAACTAAAAGGCCATTCCATCTCCAAATTAAAAAAATTAAATTAAAAGTATGCCAGATAAGATAGAAATACAATTTAGTAAATCAATATGTTACATGTATGTAAATATTTTAACATGAACTCATAATTTTTTTTAAAGAGTTTTACGGCACTTCACTGTGCAGCAAACAACGGTAATATAGAGATTATAAACTACCTAGCAGATAATGAAGCAGACATGAACTGTCGCAACAACAGGGTATG
Source organism: Mytilus edulis (assembly GCF_963676685.1). NCBI lineage: Eukaryota > Metazoa > Mollusca > Bivalvia > Mytilida > Mytilidae > Mytilus > Mytilus edulis. Next base: position 76,294,626 of record NC_092352.1, read on the forward strand.
GATAGTACAATAAGACGACAAATATATGGAAATAGAATTGAGAATGGAAATGGAGAATGTGTCAAAAAGAAAAATCACAAAAATAATGAACTTAAAGGAAAATCAATTCGGAAAGTCCATAATCACATAGCAAAATCAAATAACAAAACGCATCATAAACTAATGGACAAGAACTGTCATATTCCTGACTTGGTACAGGCATTTTCAAAATGTAGAAAATGGTGGACCAAACCTGGTTCTATAGCGCCAACCCTCTCACTTTGATGACAAATTCCGTTATATTTACATTGATGCGTTAACTAAACAGACACAATAAATAAAATAGTCAAAATATTGGTACATCAGTCATCATCGTATAACAATTTTAAAAGGAACAATTTAACAGAACACAAAAACATATATGAAAATTTTATAAGAGACAACAAACCGACAAATAAGCAGAAAACAGACCAAGGCAGAATAATTTGTCTTCAACACAGTGAGAAAATCCCGCACCGAGGCATGATTTAGATGGCCCATGAACACAAATATGTACTAGTTAAGTGAACAGAGACATCACATTTAACTCCGAAACGTATAAATTAAATAAATACATACAAGACTTAACAAATGCCACACATATCTAACTTTTAAAATGCGGCGGTGTTGAAAAATGTTAAGGAAGATCTAAAAAAGCTATTATACCTTTAGTTAATATAGAATAAAAAAACACATAGCAATACGCTCAGTACATGATGTAAATGTGAAATGTTATTATGCCCCCATATGTCCAAAAGTTGGTTTCTGTTCTCTAACTTTAGTTTGCCAAAACCAAATGTTATGATAACTGATATGAGACTAATACACAAGTTGAAGTTAAGTGGTGTCACCTTTAATGTCCATTAATTATGCTCCTTTATTAACATAAAAAGAATTATGAATATTCCGTTTCCATTTCTAACTTTAGTTTGCATCAACTAAAGGTTATGAAATGTATAAACAATGCTTATTACCGCACAATTCAGATCAGTGTTAAGTGTTGGTGGTATCACTTTAAACGTTCTAGAGTAATGCCTTTTATAAATGAAAAAATGCTGAATTTGTTCCTTTCTCTACTCTCTCTCTCTTAAGTTAGCCTCAACCAAATTGTATGAGACTTATACATAATGCTTATTACCAAAACCTTAGATCAAGTATATTTGGGTAGCGTCACTTTCATTGTTCTTCAGTTATGAACCTTTATAACTTTATATGATATGATATGTAAGCGTGGATATGTATCCCATTGACACATTCCCCATTTATTACTATGCTGATTCTTTATGGTTATTATCGAAGTGAAACCTGGTTTTCTTCTCTTTACCCCTCATTTAACAAATCCATATTCTAAAAACAAAACATATTTGAGACCATTTGTATTGTAAAAGATATAGAATAAAGAGATGATACAACTATCTATCAGAGTCTATTTTTGAATGAAATAGATACCAAACATATGAGTATTCGATTTTGAAACTGATTAATTTAATTTAAGCAAATGCTGATACTAAATAATTAAGTATGAATTCTGTTATCATTTGCAGGTCCTTGCTACTTATGTTGATATTCAACTGTTTCGGTTCTTATACATCCTTGGCTTTCAAATATTTAGCTTTGAACATTGCTGATGTTGATGGTCAATCCAGATTTAGACCCATTGGTGGCTTTCGACTGTATCTGCTCTTTGTTGTTGTCTCTTTGACATATTCCATATTTCCATTCTCAATTTTCTTATCTGCTTCGTGCTGAAATACATTGTTTATTGTATGCAGAAACATGTTTTTTTTTATCTATAATAATATAGTTTCAATCAGATTCGATTACGTTCATATTGGTGTGATAATCAAGGTTTACATGATCGTTTGTGTAATCAACTTCCCATATCAAATGTTGTGTAATCAAAAACTGATACAGCTTTCCTGAATCATTTAAGAAGATCATTGCAGTTGTGCATCTCGACGTATTTTGATGTTTTAAGATTCCGTCATTCTTATACTATTGTCTATTACGTAAATGTTTGTTTGTGCAAGCGAACCATTTAGTGTTTGGTACGTTTTTACTATATTCCATTGCCTGTTATAGGGAAGAACACCTCTTCATTTGTCCGTGTACAAAGGCCAGATAGAAGCTTCAAAGGCATTGATAAATAGAGGCACTGCCATTAATGCTGTAAATATATTTGTGAGTTGATTTTGAGTTGATCAGATATTAAAAGAATTTAATAGATTTATGAATCTAATGATTTATGAATGCTTCCTTTAGAAATTAGATTTATGAACTGCAATTGGTAAATACAGCTATTTAAAAACATAGCTTAACTGAGCACTATGTGTCTATATAAATGGCATTGCAGAAAATAAATATTAAATACTACAGGCATGTATTTCTATTCTTATTTTATCATCTATTTTGATATGTCCGTTTGCCCGGTTGACCAATAAAGCAGGGTAATTTCTAAAATTTGCCAGACAGAATACTATAATATAGCACAAAAAGTTAAGCACTACAACGAAAAGTAAAAAAAAAGCAAACAACAGATAGAAAAGAGGCGAATGATACCAGAGGTACCGTCAAACTCAAAGATCGGAAATAAACTGACAACACCATGGTTAAACAAAAAAGACAAATAATAATACACAACACACAACACATACACAGGTTAAATAGCTACAGACGTATCACGGATGTGGTAATTAACGTCAGTAAAACATTCGTTATACGGATGTATAACGGATGTTACGGTTACCTACGTAAAACGTCTGTATAAATTAATCCGTAAAACGTACGTGTAAAAACTAGTGTAAAACGGTTTTACGGATTTTTTTTTTATTGATGTGGTTATTTTAACTATGTATAAAACTAAAGACTAAGCAACACAAACCCCACCAAAAACTGGTAGTGATCTCACGTGCTACGGAGGATAGGCAGATCCTGCTCCACATGTGGCAAACGTAAAAGCGAATGACATAACAAAGATCAAACATCAGCTGCTATAACGATCAAACTCAAAGATAAAATATTAAGAAACTGCTGCTCAGTTTGTACTGACTTCCTTTTTCAAAATTAATGTTGGAGTTTGGAATATTTATTTAACTCTTTTCTTTGATAAATGCGTTTTATTTAAGAATTGAATGCTTCTTTTTGTAACTTCATTCTACAAATGTGCGCACGGTCAACGTTTTTACAACCATATGAAGTTAAAAACAAGTAGCATTCAATAATAATAATTACATTTTTTTAGCTAAGATCACAAAAACCCGATTTCTCATAAGTTTTTATTTAAATTACCTGTTCACTTCATTGTGGGACCTCGTGGCATCATGAATGATAAATTTTATTGAATGTTAATGTAATGAAGTTGATTAAGGAATAACGCGAGATTGCAGTGTAGCCAATCAAAATAACGTATTATAATGAAAAAAGTAAAATCACAAAAATACTGAAAATTCCATCAGAAAGGCCCTAATCACATGGTAAAATCAAATGACAAAACACATAAAAAACGAATGGACAACAACGGAAACATACATCTAATGTAATTGTTCAGTATTGAATATGTTCTATTAAACTTACTAATCATGCAGATATATCATACATGAGGCAACACTTGAGATATCAGATTTGTTTGTAGGGAAATGACACTTACAAATCATCTTGACACTTGAAAAAGTAACTACCTGCAGTACTGTTTCTTTTTATTTGTACATTATTTTAGGGATGTACTGCCTTACATATGGCTGGTTACTGGGTTAAATCGGTCGAGATGTCAAAAATGTTGGTCGACAATGGAGCTAGTGTAAATATTAAAGACAAAGACGTAAGATCCTTTCGCGTTAGTTTCAAATATCAGATCTTTAAAAAAAATATCGGTCTCATGCTAACGCAATGCAGGTTGCGTTACCATAGCAATTAATTTTACCAATCATCTCTTTTTGATCAGATGATATATCTTAAAATATAATGAAGTCCATTCTTTGGTTTCACTATATCATAATGTATGTTATTGTTTAAATTTATACATTTCATGACTGACATAAGAATAAAATGAGATAAAGGTTATACATAAATGAGGTTGTTTTTTTAATATGACAAGGCAAATGAACATGGATGAAAAATTAACTATTTGTTTTTTTCAGATCTTAATCGTTTTTCTTTTTAATCGTGCTCAGATCACCAAAAAAATAAAATACATGGTAAGCTTACCACAAAACAAAGAGATAGAGTAAAGCGTTAGAAATATACTTCAATCATGAATTTGTATTTTTACGAAGAAAAAATAAGTTTAAAAATACAATAAATACATATAATATTTCCAATGAATATGCAATCACTGCAGATAATCGCATATAAAAACAATAAGAATCTATTGTAATTTCCCAGAAATTAAGTCATTGAACACATTCATCAATCAATGGCTATTGACAAATAAGCAAATCCGATTTAACCTACTTTCTTTATGGTGTTTACCTTAAAATATGATTATACCAATGCCTAAATTAGAGATGAGTTAGTGAATGCGTAACAAAAAAAAAAACTCCAAGGAAAATTCAACAAGGAGAGTCCCTAAGCAAATGGCAAAATTATAAGCGCAATCACATCAAACGAATGGTGATTTGTGATTGATAAGTTTCAATTGTGTAACAGCTTTATATATTCTAAACCTTGTTACAAGCTGTGAAGTAAAACAATAATGTTTATAACCTCAGGGGATAACACCAGTTGAAATAGCAGCAAAGGGACACAATACAGATGTTTTTGAATACTTAAAAGTAAGTAGGTTAATTCAGATTAAGTACGGACATATTTTCAACTCGACGTATGCGCATTTCACTCTCATAATAAATTCAAAGAAATTTTCCTTAGGAAGTACACGTATTATACGGAAGTTCAGAAAATGTTTGAAGTAAATGTGTAAATATTTGAAAATGAAAATAAACACAGTGTATGGAATAGAATACGTTTATATGAATATATCTGTCTTTCGGTTTCAAAAATGGTAAGGGAAATGGAACACGGTTTAACATTTTTGTGATTTTACTTTTTACTGAACTTGCATTTAAAGACTACTGTGTCATATAGGAAGAGCTTAACACGATAACACGTTTGGTAAACTGTAACTAAATGTACGACCCGACTAAATGATGCATACAAAGGAAGCAACATGATTTGTGTCAATTTAACAGTACAACAATGCCCATCAACCATTAAAACTTTGATAACACGTTTTCATTGTACGTCAGTAATTGACAGATGCTTAAATAGTTGAATGTATTGGTTTGATTGTAAAGTCTCAAAATGTATAATTTTAAATATATGAGGCTGTAACAAATGGAAGCCGTCATTTGGAATTCTAGAATTTACTATACGCATTTTTCAATAATTCAATTTCTGATGCATTAACAAAGTCATAAAAACATCTTCTATTAATTAGCTATGACATCAGACAGATGCAAATGGCTTTTCGTGGAGCTCTGATTTATGAGTTTTTTACATTCAAAATGTATGCTTTGAAGAATTGTGTACGTACCACGTACGTTTTGAAATTACAGTTTACGTGGGCTAGCCTTTGATAGGACTTGATACAACAGAAATATCTTACAATTCTACCGACGAAAGCTAAAAGTGATGGACGTTCTGTCGATAAATTCATGGGGAACTAAACCCCCTTAAATCATTCATCCTGAAAAGAGTTACAAAAAGTACAATCACATAGATTGACATATTACCAATGATATTTCAAGGGGGCTATATTGAGCTTAGTATCAAATTTGCATTTACAATTTCAGTTACAGTATATTCATTCAGAGAGTAATAAATTATCTAACTTAGATATAGTTTAAGCGATTTTTATACTATTGAGCTCGAGGTGGTTACTTTTGGTTGTTATTGTATTGGTTACTCACAAGATATTGAAGCAACGAAAGTGAGATGAAATTTTCCTGATTATTTCTGGTCACAGTAGGTTAGGTTACACTATATTTTATTTACATTTGTAATATTGTCCAGAATATTCATATTTTCGCTTTATAAGTTAAACAGAAACTTTTTGATAATCTTGCGCAACTTTGGTTGTATATTGTGGTCAAACTATTACTTCATTGCCATCTAGTGTGTATACACGTTTTAAGTCTTAAACGCATTATTTGTCAATGTTTTTGAATTATGATTTTACTTTACTTTCTCTGCCACTTAATAATAACCTGTTCACATTATCCACACCTGTCTTTTTATCTCATTTTCAGTTTTTGTTTGATTTTCTATTGCTCAGTCAGTTTTCTATGTTTTGTATACTGTTGTTTATCTTTTGGTTGTTTTCGGTTTTAATGCCATGGCGTTGTTAGTTAGATCTCGACTTGTGATTGTGCATGTACCTCTAGTATTGTCCACTTAATTAAATCAAACTATTTTCTTATATGTAGTTGGTCAAATAAATTATAAATTACAGCAATATAATTTTTGGAACTAAATCTTTGTAGAAATGCAGAGACCAAGGATGTCGTAAGTAAATACATATATTTTACATGAAATTGTGAGAGTAACACTTTTATAAATTTCTGGTGTCCCTAGGACAGCTCAGGATAGCTCAAATGAAACCAGGGATGCAAGCCTTCGTTTAAACGTTTAAAATAAAATGACAAACAAAATTACCTAATTCGTGCGAGGCTACATTACCTGAGGGAGTTAATACCTCAGTCTTTTTCATTACTTCTAAATCTGTCCACATTTTTACATAAAAAAAGATTTATGAATCATGTCTACTGACTTCGGAGACTGGTAAATACGTAATAACATAATTTTGACAATTTTTTTATTTATACAGGGATAGAAAATGATTTGGAAAGGTTCGGAATGAAAACGGAGGATGATTTTCAAAATATAGTATCCCAAGGATCTTACCAGTCACACGAAAACAGAATTTATTTGGGTATGTGACACCATTAACCTTATCGATAGAAAAAAATTGTGTTTGTTTCGTGATTTGTAGTTTTTAATGGCCCATTAGCCATTGGATTCAGGTCTAAATATATCTTTAAAATTAGAATGTGTACGTTTATTAGACATTCCATGCTATAACTCCGGTGAAAAGACCAGTAACAAAAAAAAAAAGAAGAAAACATTTAATGTCGTCCATCATTTCCGGCAAGGTATATTTTAAAAGTATGTCCTAACATTTCATCATTACAAAACAGTATACAAAATCAACGCTGATTTAAATTTAAGTCATCGGTGTACTCGACATTACGTCGAACTCGAAATGTTAACTTTCGACAAATTAGATTCAATCAGTTTATTTTAATCACACATTGTCATTAAAACTAATCTAGCATCAACAATTGTCAATAATCTTAATTTTCAAGTACTTTCTCGCAGACTTTTTCTCTATTTAGAATTATGGTGCGAAAATTGCATATCAATAAGTTTTGTAAAATATTGCCTTAGTCGGTTTGTGCTAAGTCGGTTTGACATTAAGGTGCAAAACTCATCATATCATTTCATTGAAAATTAACAATTACAAATACTCTTTTGAGTCGATTTTTATTCATTTCGGTGTGCAATTAGTTGATTTCTAGTGTAACAGCAGAAAATAACCATCTATGTATTTTGTATTGACTTCAGTTGGACCTTACAATGTTGGCAAGACTACTATTGCAGCAGTGTTAGTAAATGATGAAATTCCAAGAGAAAGATGTCCGACAAATGGTATATGGGTACATTTAAGGAGAGCAGGAATGAACATTGAAAAGAGAGAATGGGTATTTTTTAAATCAGGTGAATAATATTGACTATATACATCAAATCAGACTTAACTTATTAAACATACATATCAAAACTGAAACAGTTTGAAAGCAATATGGCCACCGAGAACCTAATACCTGTAATGCCAATTTGCAAGAGGGAGTACATTCATGTGTTTTTAATAGTTTCTAATCTTGAAATGTTTTTTTTTTAAATCATTGCTATTAATCATGTCAATACCAAAATACTGACTACCAGGTGAACAGTATTCTATAAAATGAAATTTCATGAATTCTTTTTCAGTGAATATCAGCTAGTGTGTAATTTTTCACACCCTTTTGAGAAGCAACTGTTATGACTTTATTTTTTTTTAGATGAATACCAGTTTGTTGGTTAAGAAACTCATATTATAAGGGTTGAAAAAATAACTAAGAATGAAATCCTGTCGCCTACAAAGCGTAATTAAAACCTAATTTGCAGTTTTTGTCATATTCTGCTTAATTCAACTACTTATAGGTATTTATACAGTTGTACTGCATGATGAAAGCTTTACATATCTTATATTATTACCATTCTCATTTTTGTTGTTCATCGTAACCTTTTCAAAAACATAGTAACCTTGTCGAATATATATTTCTATATTATACTATAAATTTGTGTTATACGAAATAATCATCATGGCAAATACCGATACTAGTACACACATGACACACTTGTAATAATTTACAATAATAAATTACAATACGAAATAGGAAAAATAAATTTGATGAAATCGTATATGCTTTTGACCCATATAGTACGAAATGGATATGATCAGAAATACACAATGAAAAAAACTTTGTGTCCAAAATGGCAAACTTTGCGTTCGGAATGGTGATTTTTAGTACAAAATGGAAACGACACGAAAAAGGCAAGGTCAGAATGACTAGATTACTACAGTACCTTTTCCTCCTTCATACTAGGACTCTCCTGTAAAACAAAATCAATAGTCGATGATCTGATAGAAGAATGATACCTTAACCGATAGGACAATGGGAATTTATAAATATGTAAAAATTAAGGAAATGATGCATACATGCGTAGTTGCCAATAAGATCTATACACCAAAGTTTAAATGAAGGGGATATAAGCAATTATAAATACCGTACGGTCTTCAACAATGAGAAAAATTCCTATCGTAAAAACGACTGTAGATGGCCAAAACATGAAAATATGAACAACTTAATTGAGAAAAACTATCGGTTTTAACCGGCTCCAGAGTTTAGACCTTCACATATATAGTGAAACTTGTTTAAAGGTGCCAACCCTATCTCTACTCCTACCCCCAACCGTTTATCATTTATCACGGATGTTTAATGTAAGAACGCACACATGATGATAAACCTATAGTTTGTGTTATTTGGTTTTCAGTATTGAAACATTTTGTAAAACTGTTTTTGTAAGTAATTAGTGAACGCGATGTATGGTTACATTTCTTTTGATGATTTGATTAATCGTTATGGAATATTGGCTGTGACATCACCAATATGTTATTTGCTACGAGCTACACGACGTATGCAACTACATACATCGAATTATTACCCCAGTGCAATATAAGTTGCTGTTTCGGACTGTTGTTTGTCTTGTCTTCGTAGTTATTTTAGGTAATGGTTATGTCTGGATTTTTTAGTTCTGGTTTTTAACTGTCTAATTTATTTATATGCGTGTATCTTATGCAGAAATTGCCAAATCCAGTTCTGTATTAGAAGGATTCCTGATGTCTGTAAATTACTCCGGAATTGCACCAGACACCACCACTATTTACGAAAGATCCGGAAGAACTGCAAACAAGTATGCTACTGATTGTGAAATAGTTTATGAACCTGAACAAAAGAAGCGTCGACTGGCTACAGATGAACCAGATGTGCGTCTAGAAAGTTCTCAAGTATCCGACAAGCGTCATGTCCCCTATAACATGATCGGAGCTACTCATTCACAGATGTACAATAGAATTAAAGAAATGTTGCAAAATGGCAAATACGAGGAAAAGATCGCCCCTGTTGATATATGGGATTTTGGAGGACAAGATGTTTATTATGTAACGCATCAGCTATTTATCTGTTATAGAGGAACGTTTATTTTAGTTTTTGATGGGAGCAAACAAATGAATGATCGATTAGACGTTAAATCATATTTGCCAGGTGTTTCAGAGTATCCCACAACCTCTGGTATGATCTAAAATAACTTCATGTTCATATATTGATAATTAAGATTGATAACAAAACGTCAGTATATTCGGAACGTGTTAATTACTATTATTGAATTAAAGCACATCTTAATACGACCATGCATTATAATGTTGACAATAGTTTTAATTTGATCACTTGATATTTATGATTAAATATAAGTTGTGTGCCAATTTTTTTTAAATTTATCACACTGACACATAATTGGAAATGGTTTTGACAATGATGAATCATCCTTACCGTATTTGCATCTATTTTATTTTCTACCTCGCTTTGGTCGTCCGAAGATAAATTATATCTGATTCTATATAAAGACACAACAAAAACAAGTATGGCAGGAAATACACACCAAAGAGTTTATTTTTTAGACACAAAACAATGTTTTCAAAATAAATTAATTGACTAAGTCCATACATCATACATCATATTGTAATTTTCACTGTTCATACTAATATCTACAAAAACAAAATAAACAGAATAAGAATTATACTATGCATAATAAAACAATCTAAATGTAATAAAGTTGTCGAACAAGTTTTTTTTGTGTGAAATCTCGATGAAATGAAAAGGGCGTGTAAAATAGTAAATATAGTCTGAAAACCGAGCTACTCGGTATTGCGCAACAGAAAAAGTAAGAAATCTCAAAACGAAAAGAACTACAAATAAAGTGAATGTTTCTGTAAACATTCACTGACTTTACGAAAGCGGCCTTGGTGTGATATGAATTCATAGGAATCTGTTTATATCTCATTTTCCATACAGCGATGCAAAACTCACTCTAATGAAACATAAAGAAAAAAAACTGCATCAAAATTATAATTTCCTTTAATTGAAGTTATGTTATTATTTCAGTATACCTTTTGCATTGGGTGAATTCAATTTTAACATACTGCAAGAATACTAAAGATGGATATCCAAAAATATTATTTGTAGCAACACATAAAGACCTTCTACATAAGGTAGTTTTATCTAAACAGAGCATGCCTGTATGTAATGTGTTAAATAATAGATTGTATATGTTTGTAGTTACAAAAGTAAAATCCCAAATTTAAACTATGAGAAAAACTTAAAACGGAAAGATCCTTATCAAATGGCAAAATCAACAACTCAAACACATCAAAAGAATGGATAACAACTGTCACATTTCTGACTTGGTACAAGTGACAATAAGAGGTTTACTTTTTTCAAATGAAAATAAAACTTTTTAAAATAATATTATATTAGATGAATAAAAAAATACATTTAGATAAGTCTTTGATGGCATATTTTTGCGAAGCCCTCTTCTCACAGAATATTTAGACAGAGTGATGTTACAAGGCAAATTTCTGAATACTTACTTAAAAGTAAAATCACAAAAATACTGAACTCCGAGAAAAATACTAAACGGAAACTCCCTAATCAAATGGCAAAATCAAATGATAAAACACATCAAACGAATGGACAACAACTGTCATATTCCTGTCTTGATACCAGTCTAATAAACTTCAATTATATTGACAAGAATGCGTCAACAAAAGTCACAAATAGGGGTACAAAACAACACGGACCCCACCAAAAACTATGGGTGATTTCCGATGCTCTGGAAGGGGAAATCGATCCTGCTCCACATGTGTCACATATCACGTCGCTCATATTGTTACAAAGCAGGTAAATAGTATAATTCGGTAGGTTACATTCGTGAAAACGGAAGGGGACTAACTGTCATTTGTTTCAAAATTATTGATCAACCATTTAAGGATCTACTGTAACATGCCTTCTTGTAATTTTGTATGGTTTTACTCTTTTCTAGCACAGCGTAGAGAACCGCAGGCGTGAAATAACTAGATCACTAGAAATATTATTCGAGAACCACTCAGGTCGTCATCATCTTATTTTCAATCCATTGATTTTTGTAAATGCGACTGACAAATCCGATCGTGAAATGAGAATGGTTAAAGATCAGATTGTGAGCATTGCATTTTCACATCCAAAATGGGGTGAACAAATGCCTGTTGCCTGGATCACATTGGAATTACAAATTGCATTGCGTGTTGAGAAAGATGAGTTTGTGCTCACTAAAGATGCATTAATAGCAATTAATACACATGAGACATCGGTGCCATTGAATGAACAAGCTCTAGAAACATTCCTAAAAATTCAAAATAGTCTTGGCAAAATTATTTATTTCAATGTGAAAAAGTTAAACAAATATATAATTATCAATCCGCTATGTCTAATTCAAGTATTAAAATCAATTGTCACGATAAGAGAACACTGGCCTAGTGGACCAAATTTTTCAAGAACACTACTTGAACTAAGTTCCAAAGGAATTATATCAAAAGAAAATATTTTTCAAATTTGGCAACAGCCTGAATTTAGCAACCTTCTTCCATACAAAGATTTTATGATTGAAATTCTGTGTCATTTGGACATTTTAGTAGAGCAGAAAAGGTACGATATTGACACAGATGATCAGGTTATCGAAAGGTATTTAGTGCCCTCTATGATAACTACTCCATGTAAGTCAGAATGGATTCTAGAATTGACCTCTGAAGAAAAGAGTTTGTGTTTGATTTACAACTTCGAGGAAGACATAATACCTACAGGTCTATCCTATCGTATTCTCAGCTCATGCCTTTGTATATGGGACCTTAAAACTATTAGAACTCACCTTCAACTATTTGCCGGATGTGCACTGTTCAGAATAAACCAAAATCATGACCTCATGTTAATTTTAAAAAAGAATAAGATTGCCATATACCTGGTACATGCTTTTGGAAAGTCGAACATAGTTCGTGATGTTGCAACGAGCATCCAGGAATGTTTATCTGTGTCAATTAAGAAGATTTCAAATATCTTGAATTCCGCTGGTAGAACTTCAACCTCGGAAATGAATGATATGCCATTTACATTTCAAGTAAAGGCGTCCTGTGGTTGCTATGTCGACTATGTAACGATACAAAATGTTCCAGGTGACCTCTGGCAGTGTTCAGAGCATACAACTAGTACAGATTTAAAGCAAATGACAATCTGGTTTGCAAAAGAGGTAATTCTGTCTCAATTTTTAAAATATAAGTTCAGAACGATTGTGATGTTTTTATTGATGCGAATAATGCATTATCGCAACAATAACATATATCTGTATTCAGATTTTCATAAAATCGATATAATTAATTTCGGATTTTTGTTCATTCTTCTGAAATCGATATGTTTAGTGCATACAATACTTTCTGTATTTAAATTAAACATATACCTTTTGTTAAAGAAAAGATATGCAATTTTAAGATGTGCAGATATTTTTTATATAAAAAATCTATCGAAAGTAAACAGCAGTAGTTAAACTCATTTGATATATCTGATTTACTTGAAAAGTCAGAAATATGACGGTTGTTTTCTATTCGTTTTTATACGCCCGGGACGGGACGTATTATGGTATACCGTTGTCCGTCCGTCTGTCCGTCCGTCCGTCCGTCTGTCCGTCCGTCCGTCCGTCTGTCCGTCCGTCCGTCCGTCCGTCCGTCGTCCACACTTCGGACAATAACTCAAAAACACTTTCACCAATTTCCAAGAAACTTTGGTGAATTGTTTATATCTATTGACGTAAGCTCCCTTTCGTTTTTTTTTAATTTCAGATTTTAAGTTTTGGATTTATGGGGCTTTATTCATAAAAAAGAGGGGATTTTCAACACTTCGGACAAAAACTCAAAAAGGCTTTCACCAATGTCCATGAAACTTTGGTGAATTGTTTATATCTATTGACCTAAGCTCCCTTTCGTTTTTTTTTAATTTCAGATTTTAAGTTTTGGATTTATTGGGCTTTATTCATAAAAAAGGGGGGATTTTCAACACTTCGGACAATAACTCAAAAAGGCTTTCACCAATGTCCATGAAACTTTGGTGAATTGTTTATATCTATTGATGTAAGCTCCCTTTCGGTTTTTTTTAATTTCAGATTTTAAGTTTTGGATTTATGGGGCTTTATTCATAAAAAAAGGGGGATTTTTAACACTTCGGACAATAACTCAAAAAGGCTTTCACCAATGTCCATGAAACTTTGGTGAATTGTTTATATCTATTGATGTAAGCTCCCTTTCAACTTTTATAAATTTCAGATTTTACATTTCCGTGTTAAAAAAGGGGGGATTTTCCAATTTTCGGACAATACATTTAAAGCATAAAAGACAAGTTAAAAGAGCAACGGGCGTTTCATGCGCTAAAGCGCAGCCCTTTATTGATTTTGCCTTTCGATATAGGACTTTCTGTTCGAAATTTCCTTCGAGTTCGGTATTTTTATTATTTTACTTTTTACCAAACAAAAGAAAACAATAAAGAAAAAACAAAAAAGACCAATAGACAAACGATAGAGAACAAGACAAAACATAGATATTAGTAATATACCTATTGTGTTGAATGCAACAGAATTGCGTTCGTAAAAAATGTGGACATATATTATTTTACGTTTAATTCAGATACGGAAAATTTGAAATAATAAGTACGAAAAAAGTACATTTTCTCTTTAACATTCAAATTGATATTGAGTCTCTATTTGTCGTTTTATACCAAAATCACTTGTTGCAAACTTTCGTAGCTTATTTAAAGATTGTGAATGCTCCATACTTAGCCCTGTGTTTGGTTTAGGAATCACTTAATGTGCTTTCATTCATTGCAGAGGACAGAAGACATCTACACGTGTCGACATGGCCAAGGTAGTGTTTCAGTAATGCACTTTTTGTTTATTATGTATACTGTATATACACAAGCAAGGTATATGACCTATTGGAGTAATGATTAGTAAATATATTATCATAATGTAAAACAATAGTTATCTGATAATCGAGCTAGTGGTCACTGTACCAGCAGCGCAGCAACACATCACGACAAATCATGCAAACCACGTGTTAAAAATAGTGTTGTATATTTTATACAGAAATTAATCTTGGGTTGCGTAAAAGTGGTGAATAGCACATTAGGTATCGATTCACAATTATGTCTGGTATCTACAAATATGAGGCTGATGTATAAACACCCTCTTTGATCACGTTAAGGCAGAGTGTGAGCTTTAAGCTTAGAGTCCGTCGTCCTTTAACTATTACAAAACCGTCTCCTCTTAAACTACTAGGCCAATTAAAAAATTAAAATTTTGGCAACAATATTTATCTAGTGTACACAAATATGTATTATGATCATCAACCAAGATGGTCAACATGAAATGCAAGTTTTGTCTATCGTTTTAAACCTCCCTATAAATAGAGAAATCAGACAGGGCCGAACATGTTCAGAATGTTGATTTTTAACTGATATCTATTTATGTCTAAACTGTCAGAAGACACGAGTTATTGCTCTTGAATTAAGAACTTTACCATTTTTTAAGTCTTGTCTATGAAACGTTGGAAATAAAAATATATAGAAAGAAACAACAAAAATGATCAGCAAGACAGTATTCACTTTTATGTGCTGACCTAGGCTGTTATATGTGTTCGTTTATATTATGTGTTTAGTCAACGATTCGGTGTTGACATGTAGATCTATTAGATGGTCATTTTTATAAATTTACTGTTTACAAAAGTATAAATTATTCTAAATACTACGGATTTTCTTATCCCAGGCAGATAACCTTAGTCGTATCTGGCACAACTGTTTGGAATTTTTGGTCATCAATGCTCTTCATCTTAGTTTGGCCTTCTTTACTATTTTGACCTGAGCGTCACTGGTGAGCCTTATGTATACGAAACACGCCTCTGGCATATCAGATAACTATTAAAGATGCAGAGGTACAGTCGAACTCATAAATCAAAAATTAACTGACAACGCCAATGCTAAATAAAGGCAACAGTAGTATACCGCTGTTCAAAACTCGTAAATCGATGGGGAATAAAGGGCTGCGCTTTAGCGCATGATACGCCCGTTGCTCTTTTAAATTGTCTTTTATTGGAAAATCCCCCCTTTTTTAAGCATTAAAATTCATAACACGGAAATGTAAAATCTGAAAGGGAGCTTACATCAAAAGATATAAACAATTCACCAAAGTTTCAAGAACATTGGTGAAGCCTTTTTGAGTTATTGTCCGAAGTGTTAAAAATCCCCTTTTTTTATGAATAAAGCCCCATAAGCCCTAAAAATAACACTACATTTGATATGTTACCAGAGCAAGTAATTACATAGTATTTATAATGATACAAGGCTAGGGTACCTGATGAGGATTTACGGCCTTGGTCAAAAATGACCTAAATGATATCCGAAACACCAGGTGCAGCTTAATCATTTTTACATCACTGGAAATCGAAGACGTCTACTTGATTACCACACATCATTATAATCTTATAACCTCAGCTTATAACAGACACACACCTTTCTAACAGTAATTATTTTACATAAGAAAGGTCAAATCAGGCTACTATGAAAATAATTACAAAATAAATGTATAGTTTACGCAATACATTTTTTCAAAAAAAGTCTGTACAGGAAGCTATATATAATTCACTTATTAACAAAGGTATTAATATGTTTTGCTGGGATTGGTAATGGACACGACTATAAATAAATAGGTCGTGTTGCTTATGTTATTACAAACCCGGTAAATAATCTAATTAGGTAGTCAAATTTGTGGTGAAAAGTGAATTGAAATGTTCTATTGTATTGTTTAATTGTGTATTTCTCTGTCCTGCATGTTTTTTTCTCTCATTTATTTGTACCGTAGTCCTGTCGCGAGGTTAGGTCTAGCGACAAAACCAGGTTGAACCAACCATTTATTTTTCTTAAAATGTAATATACCAAGTCAGGAAAATGACAGTTGTTATTTTATAGTTTATATCTCTGTGTGTTGTTTTGTCGTTTTTTTCTCCTCACTTAAGTGTTTTTGTTAATTCGTTTTTTTATAGTTGATGTGCTGCCCTTAGTTTTAGTTTTATCCCGGATTTGTTTTTCTCTCAATCGATTTATGACTTTCGAACAGCGGTAAAATATACTTTTGGTCAAAAGCTATTTTATAATCGAAGACAGAGAGAATCTATGAAAAAACAAAATGACTAGCAAAACAATATCAACGGGAACAAAAAGTTTTCATGAATTATATTCTAGTCTACAAAGTTTGAGAGTGTCCATTGCTGAAAGTGTTTATAGTGCTAGTCGAACGAAACAAAATTTGTTAGATAAAGGCACAATATTACAGGACTATAATACAAATAAATAGGAGAACACAATTGACAAAGAAACACACGAATCATAGCTAACAAAAGGCACCAGGTTTAAAAAAAATAACGCCAGAAGTGCGTTTTGTCTCTAATTTAGTAATATTGTGTATACATCTGGTATTAACGTCGATACCAAAATGTACAATACCTGAGAGAGAATCAACACTTTTAAGTCGATGATGTACTCAGCAATTTATAGGGGAAAAAACGTAAACGGACGTAAAGATAGAGAACTGTGTTATATCTGCAAAAAAACTATATTAAAACTAGAAAAAGTGCCATATGAACCGCAAAAAATAACCCACCTGAGGATATTCTTATTTACAAAAATGGGTAACATATTTGGCTGAATTAAAACGGTTATTTCTTAACCTTAAGCATATGTTAATTTGTTTTTAAATTCTCTCCTTTTGCAAATGATCATATCTCGGTATGGTGTAAAAATTAACTATGTGTCAAACCGATTCTGATTAAAAATATCATCAACATATTAGTTGTACATGTTTCATAAGCTCACAACAATATAACTAAACAAAAAAATATAAATTGTTTGCACCATAATGTGATTTACATACTATATTTTGTAATGTTTATTGTGTTTCTGTAGTTCTGAAAGACGCCGACTTGCAGAAAAGACCAACAAACAAGCAGCTTGCACAATTGAGTAGACGTTTAAGTAAAGATAGCTGTAAAGAGTTAGCCATTCATCTGAAGGTATCAGAAGACACAATACAGTCTATTTGGGATGAATACAAACACCATGTGGACGATTACAAATTTATGTTGCTATGGAAATGGAAAGTCAATAACCGTCATACATCACTACAAGATCTATTAACGGCAATTAGATGTATCGATGAAGACGACCACAAAATGTGTCAGGTAATGTATTACAACACTAGTACTTGCAACAGTAGGAAAATGAGCTGTCAAAAAGACTAAAACAATAAATATTGACAACACAATGAAAACGTACACCATACTGTTTACTCAATTGGGAAGAGTAACAACGTTCTTAATTTATACCAGTTGCAGTCATTGGGTTGTTATATCCATAATGAAATTCTGTTAAGAAGTTTTTTTGGTTTTTTTTGCGATGATAATACATTAAGAGTAGATTTAGGACAAACGAAACATACCCATCATTCGTGACACAGATGCATGTGTTCTGAAACCATACTAAATATTCTTAAAATCAATAGACTATATTATTTAAGAAATATAAAGGTTCTTGATAGTTGATCAAATTATTTTACGTATTCTGAGGTGTTTTTGTTTTTTTATAGATATTTATTCAAGAAAACTGTCCAAGAGGTAAGACGTTTTTAAGATTTAGTTAACCTAATGTTATAACGAGAAAACACTTATTTCTCTGAACAAGAAACACTTATTCACAGATTTCGTTTTTTATCCGCTTGTTTATATAACTAAACAGAACATACACTAAAATAAACAGTACCGATCTAAAGTAAATTACTGTTGTTTTTTTTTATAGATCTGAAATAATTTTTAAGAATTACTTTAACAAAAAAATCCCAAGAAATAAACTTTAACAAATCCCAAGAAATAAACTTTAACAAAGTTATCAACATTAATTACCGCGCGTAGCATGGCGCAAGTTATTATCCGTGTCTAGGGTGGAATATGATACTCGGGACGTTTGTTTGAAGTCACGTGAAACGATTTCAACTAATTAAATGTCGATTAAGTTATCAAATATTGACGTTGAACGGAACAATAAGTTTTATTATTTTTCAGGTTAAGTTTTTAATACGAGATTAGCAAAGCCCAGTGTTTGTGTAACAAATATGTGACAACCACGATAACCTTACTACTATTACCCAGTTTTTGTAACGTTTAATTTATCTTGCTTATATACTTTTTTTTCAGGTATTGCTGAAACCGCATTAAATGAAATTCCAAAAGCAACATTTTTGGAGGATCTAATAAATCATATCGGCATTGAAACTTTCCAGTTAGCAATTGAACTCGATTTTGATATACCAGACATTGAAATAATTCGTTTCGAATCCGATTGTAACTTAAGAAGTCAAACTCGAAAAATTTTGAAGCGTTGGATTTGTCGAGACGGTGCTTCTGTACGTTCTCTTGTTGAAGCATTGAACCACCTACAGAGAGGAATGGACTGTGTATACAAACATTACAGCGAATGAAACTAATTTGGTTTGCAAATTAAATGGAAAAAAACAATTTCAAACAGGTTTTTATCTGCTTATGCATGTTATATATTTTTGAGAAATAAATGGAATAATTGTTCAACTGGTGTTAGGCTGTCCTTTTATTTTGTTAACTGTTTCAAAGATATTTGCGAATTAGCATACACTTGAAATGTTTTCATAGTTATCTTACCTCCTATACATTTCTAGGAATATGATTGGTTAAAAGCGTCCTCGTGGAAACCGTGTATATTTAGTATAAGGTTAGTTGGGAGGCGGGGCTTATTTCATACACGGTTAGTAGTGGAGTTATGTTCCTTTATATACCATATAAGGTAATAAGGAGGCGGGGCTTATTTCATACACGGGTAGTATTGGTGTTACGTCCCTTTAGAAAAAAAAAACAGTACTGAGAAAAAATCTTAAAGGTTTCAACAGACGAAGAAAGTGATGATACAGTGAAATAAATTCATAAAACACATTTAAATCTAACAAGTTGTCATTGTTGGCATCTGTTTTTGTAGGATCAAAGGAAGTAGTTTCTTAATCATGTAACATGTTAATGCTAACTGTATTGAAGACTTGCTCATTTTGTTGGTCACTAGTCTAAATTTTACACGTTAAAATAGTCGGTAAGATAAATTCGTTACATAGTGTGCTAGTGACGTATTACGATATATATGGGTCAGTAAATTCCATATATACCGTATTAGGTCACTAGCACACTATGTAACTAACAATCTATAAGTCTGTTCCACTGTGGATTCATTATTATTCGTTAAATACCAATTTTCGTGGATTTCATGGGTACAGGTGAACCACGAAATTAGATATTGAACGAATACCAATTTGTTTTATAGGTTTGTATGCAGACCTTGGTAAAACCACGAAATGAAATATTCACGAACATGTGTTTTTTCCTTAATCCTCTAAAATCTGTACCTACGAAAATAAGTGAATCCACAGTATTTAACTTTGCGATTGCGGCCAAAGATGAAGAAGTAAAACTTATTTTGCTGTATTGTGTACTTAAATTACATAATTGTGCCAACTACGTTATATTGCCGGGTAATCACCGTGCGCTTCGAAACTATTAGCATTAACATATATATGTATCAGATATCTGAATGTAAGTTTTCATAATTGCGATACTCACCCAGATGCATTATTCACATTAATAATAAAAAAAACATCTCAATCATTAATGAATTTACATTGTAATGTAAACTAAACACATAATCTAGATGTTTGATGCAATGTTTGAAAACATATTTGCTACGATTTGAGGACATGTCATTCAGTAAAAAAAAATTAAAGAATAAATTGACAAAAGCATTGTCAGTTTATTTTCATCTTATGAGTTATATGTCCCTTTTGTATCTTTCTTATCTCTTATTCATTTAAGTCACTCTATATAGACGATGACCTATGACTTCACAAATCAAAGGTTTGTGTCTACTTTGAACGAATATATCCAATCGAACTTTTAATAAAGGATACAACAGATACGAATGCAGTCAAGAGTTCCCCATATCTATCTTGACCTACCTCTATAAAGTGACAATAAGAATCGGTTGAGAACAACACGTTTCAACAAAAAAGAAGATTATGTTTTTTGGTACTTCCCAATTGTAAATTGTCCGTTTCTTAACACATATTACAGCAACATAAATGAAAAGCATGTAAAAGGAGTGTTTGTATATCATTCACAAATGTCCCAGTTGCTACGCTTTCCAGATATTCCATTCTTTATCATGAATTCTTTATAAGAGGTTTGCTGCTTGCTGTTAAACCAATTGTTCCAAATGGTTGGTTTGATCGATGAGGTCATGCTTTTGAAACTAAAGGTTGCGATCACGAGTTGATTTGAAGGGGGTTTGCACTTTTCTTTTCTTTTCTTTGTTGTTTTGTAGATCTTTATGTGTTCGCTTTTGCTTTTTTCATGGCGTTTTTTGTCTGTTATCGAATGAAGCGTTTAAAAATAGTTTATGTTCTATTGTTACATGCGACTTGTATATATGTTTAATTATACAAAATATCTATAAATGTTGTTAAGTTAATTAGTCGAAATTTCATTCTATAATTCTTCAGCGTAATACAAAGCCTGATAATAACATTGTCAATAAATGATTTTTTATAGCAAATTTTCTAATGCGTACTATAAAAAAACAACTGATCCTCCCTTTTTAGCGAACTCTTTTTTCGATCATATTGACCTAGCATTTTACTCATCAGCAAAAAAAGAGTTATGCTATTTTTTTATTGTGGAGTGCTTCAAGTCGAGATGGCAAACCAACATGCAATGAATACTAAAAAGACATGAAGACCGCAAATTTGCGGATGCAACTTCTTGTTCTTCCCTCGCCGAAATTCGAACTCATGCTATTTGGATATTGAGATACTGTGCCCAGCGCTCTAAACCAATGCTAACAATAGTAATATTCGGAGATGATGTTATAATATCGTGTTGACAAATATTTTTACTTAATAAATAGCCTATAAATAAAAGCAACAGTAGTGTACCGCTGTTCAAAAGTCAAAAATCGATTGAGAAATTTTCGGATTACAATCTAAAACCGAGGGAACACATCAACTGTAAGAAGAAACACGTTCACTGAAGTGCAACAAAAACAAATGACAATGCAACATACATAGAAACGCTCTATTAGTCTAAGATAACAACTGCAATATTCCTGACTTGGTATAGGACAGGTTAAGAGAAAATATTGGGTTGAACTTGTTTTTGTGGCTAGCCAAACCTCGCACTTTATGGCGATGTTAAATATACCGTTAAAATGACAACATTACATGACAGGAAAACAATTTTAATAAATGCAAGAACACTCAGGCTTAGAACTACATAAATAAATAATATGAAAGTATATTTCGACAGGTTAACCATGTTAACAACAAAATAACAACGAATTCCTAAAAGAGTTTAGGACAGTACACAAAGACAGCAAAATAGAATAACCAACTTTGCGTCAAACAAATTATTAACGCCACTAAGTGGCTTCACAAATACATTTCGAAAACTTTGATATAAATCGAGATTAGGTTTGTAACTATGTCAATTTCAATAGTTTTAATCAAAAATATATGTCACCTGTATATGCTTGTCCTGCAATTGAGTGGTTGTCCTTTTAATGTTGCTGCTTTACATATTTGCCTTTAGTTTCTTGGTTTGCACTTTTATACCAGGTTAGGGAAAGGGTTATTTTTAGAATCTAACCTTATCAACCAACAGAACACGAGCGAATCCACTGTCATTTTCCTGACTTGTTTCATGCATATTCCGGAGAAAAGGGTGGATTTCACATGGTTTTATGGTTTGCTAAATCTCATACTTGGATGACAAGTCTTTATTGCTTCGTTATATATATATATATCGACAATCAAGTGATTTAAGAATGTACTTAGGTGAGGTTTTGGAATTTGTGTCAAATTTTCGGACTCCTTGGTGTTTTTCTATACAATACAATGTAAAATACTTTGCCCCATAACACCCATTTATTTTTTCATATAATACTTAATAGCTTATGAAAGGCCATTTACCAAAATTTTAGAAGATTCTTAATTTTCTTTCTTTTGTTTTGAGACCTAATAATACCAATGCAAATATAAGGTAAAAGTCCGAGTCAGCCTTTTCCCGGCATATTTTTACCCTCAAATATCTCGAAAAGGAGGTCCATGACCTATCAATACTTTTAGCTTATTTTTATCCTTAATTGATGCTCTACTAGCTTATACTATCATTTTTAACTTCTTAATTTATTAATTTTCACCTTACCTCAACTAAGTACATCCTTAAGGAGGATTTTTTGGAATTTAAATTGATAATCTCATATAATCTGTGATCGGCAATACACATATTTATTCTAAAATCGGTTTTTGGTATTTTCTTCCAGTATAATTTCTGTTGGTGATATACGATATTATCGTCCTTCCCTCCGCCTATATCACCCTGCTCTGCAGCGTTTCTCAAACAGGATTGTTATAAATGTTTTAGTAAGCTAAGGTCAGTGACCTCAGTCATGTAATTTAGTTGTTAAATTATTATAAAATACAAAAGTTTATAAAATTTAAACATTTAATACATCTTTTGAATTTTTTCCCAGTCCCTTTCTCCAAGTTTGATCTGAAACAAAAACGCATGTCCGTTATCTGCATTACAGACCATCAAATATTTGAGCAGTTTATCAAAATGAATTGCTGCTGGTAAATATAAACCATTCGAACTTGTTAGTAATTCCGTCTCTCTATTGCCATCTGAATATATTGCAAAATCATTTCGAGAGTAGAGACCAGCCACATAAACATTGCCATTGAAACCTCTTTAGTTTGAACTTTTGATTTTGTCATACTTTCGTATTTACTCGTAAAAGAGGTTCGATTAACCTATTATAATTTGTTTTTTGTTTTGTAATTTGTTGCTGCTTTCCGTTTTTGTTGAAGGACTATCAAGTTTGAATGGTGTTTTTGTGTCATTAGGTTTTATTAAATTGTCGGCTATGTCATTCAATTTGTCCTTATTTCAAAACAAATTTTTTTAGACTTATTCAAAATAGCATAGTTACGCCAATTGATTATATGCAAAACAAAAACAAGACATCACAATTATGAAAAAAACAGTATATATGCTACGACTAATTAAGATGAAGTCTTGAAACGATCCCAATTAAATTTATTTCTGTTGTTAATTTTGTTGTATATTTTGTTCATGTTCAATTGTGACAAAATAATATAATATTGTTATCTCTATCTGTGTGTGGCTATGCTGTATGTAGCACTTACGGTTTATAAATTTAGGCATGATGCCTCCCATCCTGCAGTTATGTTTTTTGATAAATGTTACTTGTCCCTTAAATTTTAAAATATATGTTTTGAGTTATTACAATGCCGTGTATCTATTAAAACTAATTAATCATGTATATTTTGATATACGATTCAAAGTCTTAAGTTTAATACATATATATAACTTCGGATAAATTTATTCATATGGAATGTGGTATGGTGGCCAATAAGACAACTATCCACCAAAGTTCAAATGTAGTGAACAAGTATAGATAATCGTACGATGAGACCATGAGAAAAATCCGTGGTATACTCGGCTATTTAGGGCCCGACATGAACAATATGCAACAATTCAATTTAGAAACTAACGGCCTAATTCATGATCAATTTAAAACAATCTACGAAATACGAATTTGACAGATTTTTTTGAAAGCGACCAACCCTTTCCTTATGGCCATCCTGTGACAATGGTGTTATAGCACAACATGATAAAAAAACGTAACTCATCATATCGATATATAGCAGAAAAACTCGCCATTTTTGTACAAATTATTTCTCTTTGATCATGTCAGATAGCTGTGAGGCGTATTCTCGATAACAAATATATGCAATTATTTACCACCACATATAAACAGTAGAAAACAGGGGAATTGCCTTATTTGGAACCCGATAGTTTATGTATTCCGAGTATTTCAAAGCAAATAAATTTACAGTTTGAAGATCATGCATGCACGTTTATCAATAGAACATGAACCCATTTGTCTAATTTACATGGAAAGTTGCAGGTTGACAAATGACACCAGTAAAAAGAAATAAAACAAAAATACCGAACTTCAAGGAAAATTCAAAACGGAAAGTTTTTTTTCAAATGGCGAAATAAAAAGCTTAAATAAATCAAACGATTGATAAAAATGTTCCTCACTTAGAATATATAATTAGTCATAGCATTATTACAGCATTTTATCTGCTACAATGTCAATCATAGTAAGTTATTCCAAATCCCTTTCTCGATGTTTTATCTGAAACAAAAAGGCATGTCCGTTATCTGCATTACAAACAAGCAAATATTTGAGTATTTTATCAAAATGAATTGCTGCTGGTAAATCTAAACCATTCGAACTGGTAAGTAATTTTGTTTGTCTATTGCCATCGGAAGATATCACAAAAACATTTCGAGAGTAGAGACCAGCCACATAAATATTGCCATCATCTGTTGTCAAACCCTGACGAAGAATTTGATCATTATTAAAACAAGTCCAAATAATCCTTCCGTATAAATCACAACAATAAAGTCCTTCGTGAAACCAATCTGTAAGAAAGATCTGGTCTTTAGTCACAGCAATGTTTTCTATTGAAGATGATGGACAACGAAATGTTCGAATTATAATCCCGTCTAAACTGAACACGTCTATAGATTCGCCATTAACAACCACATATAAAAATCCGTCCTTGTAAGATAGCCCACTGCAATTTTTACTAGTATTTATAGAAGTCTGTTCAATACCCTTTGGCAGAGTGAACAATTTTATAGTGCCATCGTCGCAAAGTACAGCTACAGTATCGCAATCTATTGGCGATATCTTTAATGGTGTGCAGGATAAGTTCATTTCTTTATCAAATGTTCCATCAGTATTATAAATTACTATCTTCGGAGTGTCCAACCAAATAAAATACAACTTATCTTTTATTATAGCACAGTCAGTAATAAGTTTGTCGGTATGATTTATTTCTATCTCACATTGTATGTTGGCTGTCAATGGAAGATGACGTTGTTCTGTGTTTAATGGTTTGTGTGTAGCTGTGTGACCTGTGAAATTGAAAACACATGCATAGACATTAAAAATGATAAATCTAAATCTAGTTGGTGGGGTTCGTGTCGTTTATTCTTTAGTTTTCTATGTTGTGTCGTGTGTGCTGTTGTTTGTTTGTCTTTTTCATTTTTAGCCATGGTGTTGTCAGTTTGTTTTAGATTGATGAGTTTGACTGTCCCTTTGGTATCTTTCGTCCCTCTTTTAATTAATCTTTGAAAACATGATCAGTTATGTATTGGTTTCATATGACACCTCTTTAGTTTGAACTTTCGATTGTGTCATACATTCGTATTTACTCGAAAAAGAGGTTTGATTAACCTATTATAATTTGTTTTCTTTTGTAATTTGTTGCTCTGCTTTCCGTTTTTTTTAAGGACTATCTAGTTTGAACGGTGTTTTTGTGTCATTTGGTTTTATTAAATTGTCGGCTATGTCATTCAAATTGTCCTTATTTCAAAATACAATTCGATACATTTATTCAAAATAGCATAGTTGGCGTAACTATGCTATTTTGAATAAATGTATCGAATTGTATTTCGAAATAAGGACAATATGATATTGATAATATGCAAAACAAAAACAAGACATCTCAATTATGAAAAAATATTATGCTACGACTAATAAAGATGAAGTCTTGAAACGATTCCAATTAAATTTGTTTCTGTTGTTATTTTTGTTGTATATTTTGTTCATGTTCAATTGTGACAAAATAAAATATTGTTATCTCTATCTGTGTGTTGCTATGCTGTATGTAGCGCTTACGGTTTATAAATTTAGACATGATGCCTCCCATCCTGCAGTTATCTTTTTATGAATGTTACTTGTCCCTTTAATTCTAAAATATAAGTTCTGAATTATTACAATGCCGTGTACCTATTATAACTAATAAGTAATGTATATATATTTTGATCGACGATTCAAAGTCTTAAGCTTAATACATATAGATAACTGCGGATTCTTTATTCATATGGAATGTGATATGGTTGTCAATAAGACAATTATCCACCAAAGTTCAAATGCAGTCAACAACTATAGATAATCGTACGGTAAGACCATGAGAAAATCCGTAGTCGGCTATTGAAGGCCAAAACATGAAAAATATGCAACTATTCAATTAAGAAACTAACGGCCTTATTTACGATAAGTTTAAAACAATTTATAAAATACAAATTTGACAGAAATGTTTGTAAGCGACCTAACCTTCCCCAACCTGTGACAATGGTGTTTTAGTACAACATATTAAAAAAAAACTATAATCAAAATTTGAGGGGAACTTAACTCATCATATCGATATAGCAGAAAAACGCACAATTTCAACACACATTATTTCCTTTTGATCTTGTCATTTAGCTAGATGCAGGCCTATTCTCGATTACACATATATTTGGGCAGTTGTCTCAGGTCCGTAATTGAAGGATTATTCTAGCAAATTGCGTTGTTTGAAGATTAGTTTTAGAAACAACATTTGAAACTGTTGAACATTAAATATACTGATTTAAACACGAACACAAAGTGATGAATAAAACTGATAAACATTATACTCACATTATTGACATTTATCTTATTTGTTAACAAGTATTGTACCAAAAACATGTGAAACCAATAAAGGAAACAATTTTAAGTTTCTATTTCCGTATTAAATCAACATCTTCTTTAGCGACACTACGACATAGATTAGTTAACGTCAGATATTATTAGGTCACTTATAGGTGTCAGTAGACTGATATAAGTTTCACTTAACTGAAGTATTGCACTTATAAGCAAAAAGTACTATTTATTATAAGGCAGACATTAGTACTGACTTCAATGTGAACGATTGCACATGTTAATCATTTTTCAATTAATTGAAGATTAAAGTGAACAACAGGAGATATTTTATGAAGACACATTTTCCAATGTGTCTCACTGTCAACTACACAACAGGTCCTTTTTTTTTTAAATAGACATATAAAAACGTACTAGCAGAAGTACGAAATCCGATATATTTAAAAGAAGAGTCCATAAAATCTTTCAACTCGAAAAATTAAAATGCTCAAGATGGCTGGATCTATGTTTTTGTCCATTGATGTTGTAAAAGTAAATAAAATGGCAGATTAGTAAATCTGTGTCCAATATAATTCTTTTTATGAAACAATCAATGTAAAACTGTGTTTCATGACGGCTAGTTTATTGCTTTTCCCTTTTGTATTGTTTCATATTTTATAACAATTTATCAATCAATGAGTGAGACAAACTATACAAATGGAAATGAAATTTCTATTTTCTTTTTGCGATCAGTTAATTTTAAGATTAAAAGAAAAGAACTGCATTTTATTGATCTCGAATAAATCTTCTTCAATTTTGTTACACTGATAATAGAACAAAGTTTTTTTTTGAACGAATATTATGTACTAGGAACCTTACCGAGATCGCAACGACTTTCGACAGTGTCTAATCATAATGGTCTGCATAATAAATGTGTCAAAGATTATAGTTTTCCTTAATACGTGCAAGCGCACACATTGCGATAAGAAATTACCTGTCCTAAATTCTAAATGATGGAAAATATGGCTATGGTAGTCGCAATACAACTCATTTTATATTTCGGAACTTGTTTAATGGAAGGTTTGGAGAGACAAATGAAATCCACGGATCAAAACGGTTACTTCTAAATGATCCAGATGCCATCAACAACAGATTAAATAATTTGGAAAAGTCCCTACAACAACAACAAGCAACAATTTTACACCAACAAGCAACAATTCAACAGCTTGAACAAAATAACCCCTTAACGTGAGTAAAGTGTAAATGCTAGTAAAACCATATACTTACCTCTAACCATATTAAAATTTTCTGAATATGAACTACACCCTATAATCAACTATCCTTTTACGCTATTACTGGCTATCCATATACCTAATGTTTGACTATCCCTTTACACTCTTACCGGGTATATGTTACCTTATTACCGGCAATTGTTTTTCGCTTTTGTTTCTTTCATAGACACGGGCCCAAAATGAGATTGTTTTGTTTGTCTTATTGATCATTAGTTCTTTTAAAATGAATACCGAAAACAATTGGCCATAAGTAATGCAAAACTTGATCCTTTGCTTGTTTAGAACAAATATGAAATATTTGCCACTGGACATTAAGGAAGCTGGCTTGTCATGTTTTGGAATTGTGGTAAGATTTTCGGAATCCTCTGGTTTTGTCCATTTGAATGCATTAACAAATTTTGTCCGGTGACCCCCATTTTTCTATTTATAATTCTTTTACATGTATAATCACGGCTGGTAATCTACACACGCAGAACATTTGGTTCTGCAATGAAAACCGTGAGAGGATTTTCCGGTTGTGCTTGGGTGGAGTAATTGTCACCGCTTCAAAAGGTATGTACATTTCTAAATCTCAATTTTCTTATTCAACTGATCAAAATATTAAAAATCAGAGAATGCTATGCTGTGGTGAATACTTTAACGAAGAAATACATGTATCATTTACTGTTGTACGTAGAGTTGAACTCTTACAAAATCAGTTGCCCCACGAGAAATCGCCTAAAAAAGTGACATTTTAATTTTAAAATGGTTCTATTTACAGACCTACAAGTTCAAATTTAGTTTTTTTTAGGGCAATGGGTATGAATGTTGTTTTGGCGGCGTGTACCCTGTCCGGTGTTGATAGACGTCTTAATAATTCCAAAAACTACATTTTTTCATTAAGTCATGCGTGAGGGGATCGGTTCTGATTGAGGACATCGTGAATGCGTGAGGGGAAGTACAGAAATTTTTTTTAATCTTTGGCTTTGTGACTTTTGTTGACTCAATAAATGTGATCAATGCTGATTAAAAATCATCACAGATTTGTCCTTATACTTTAACAGATGTAAACTGATCACTGATTCAATGAAATCAAACTATTTAAAATTGTTTGCTCAAATTCAGAAAATGTCATTATTCAAAGGTAAAAGGAAAAGAGGACTAAAATTGACTCTCTACAAAAGCCATGGAGATAAAAGTTGTCCCAGCCCTCGAAGCGAACTAAACCCTGTGGGAGTAGTCCTGTCGTCAAATATACGTCACAGAGATCACCACATATATTAAAGAAAAGTATATCGCCGATCAAAACTTCAACACTTATATATATTAGACGTAATCTGTTCACCCAAAATCACGAAATTTCCGAAACAAAAAGGGCAGATATACAGAATTTATTATTCACGAACATCGATGTAAGCCAAGATAATCTCGAGGAAGACCATAAGGAAGAGCATGTATGAGACAACGAAGAAGACATAGAAGAAGTCACAGAAGAAGACCACGTAGTAGACCACGAGAAAGACCACATGGAAGACATTGAGGAAGAACATAAAGTTTTTCAAAGTGCTTTAGATAAAATCTCAGACGAAGGGAAAAGGGAAAGATTTTTTTTTTTTTTTTTTCATTAGTGGACGTTTTCCTTTAAAACAACATTGCATTCTACCTGTTTTTGGACATTGTTGAGTGGTTTGAAAAGGACGAATCAAGACGAATGAGATACTCCCCAACATCTCTGCAGTATTTTTGGTTATCGTTGACAACATTTTTTGTTTTTATTCTTCGTGAAACATATTATTAAACCCTAGGTTCCAACAATTTATTTCAATATCAATCTCAGTGATTTTTTTAGCACACATTATGTGTTTTTTCATGAACAATGTAGCCTTATTTAGGTAAGTTTCAACGACTCATAGCTTGAATATAAAGATATTATTTGTACTTCCCCTCACGCATTCACGATGTCCTCAATCAGAACCGATCCCCTCACGCATGACTTAATGAAAAAATGTAGTTTTTGGAATTATTAAGACGTCTATCAACACCGGACAGCGTACACGCCGCAAAAAACAACATTCATACCCATTGCCCTAAAAAAAACTAAATTTGAACTTGTAGGTCTGTAAATAGAACCATTTTAAAATCAAAATGTCACTTTTTTAGGCGATTTCTCGTGTGGCAACAGATTTTGTAAGAGTTCAACTCTACGTACAACAGTAAATGATACATGTATTTCTTCGTTAAAGTATTCACCACAGCATAGCATTCTCTGATTTTTAATATTTTGATCAGTTGAATAAGAAAATTGAGATTTAGAAATGTACATACCTTTTGAAGCGGTGACAATTACTCCACTCAAGCACAACCGGAAAATCCTCTCACGGTTTTCATTGCAGAACCAAATGTTCTGCGTGTGTAGATTACCAGCCGTGATAATGATAAGCTGTCTGTTAAAAACTTTTAAAATTTTAATTACTTTTTAATAGTTTTTGAGG
The DNA here is from genome assembly GCF_963676685.1 of Mytilus edulis. Taxonomy (NCBI): domain Eukaryota; kingdom Metazoa; phylum Mollusca; class Bivalvia; order Mytilida; family Mytilidae; genus Mytilus; species Mytilus edulis. The sequence goes on from NC_092352.1 coordinate 76,325,844, forward strand.
ACTTTAACTTGTCAATAATAAAGCTATGAAAGTCAAGAGAGACCATTTTCCCGCCAAAATTTCAATGGCTAATATATCGAAAACGAGCATGGTGACCTATATATTTTTTTGCTCTTTGGATTCCTTTATTAGTCTCCTATCAATATAAACTAGTGTTTTGAAAATTTAATTACTTTGAAACTGAGAAGCGAACTCCCTTAAGTAACAAACATTATTGAATGTTGTACGGTGATCTATAGTTATTAATTTCTGTGTCATTTTGGTCTCTTATGGTGAGTTGTCTCATTGGCAATCATACCACATGTTCTTTTTTTTTATATAATCATTCAGTTCCTTTGAAATATGGGTTTCTTGTTGAAATATCAAGACTCCAACCACTAAAACCACAACAAATATAATTACTTTGAATTTTTGAAATACTTTTCTACCTCAGGAATAGATCACCTTAACTGTATTTGGCAAAACGTTTAGGATTTTTGATCCTTCAACTTCATACTTTATTTGACCTTTAACTTTTTTTAATTCGAGCGTCACTGATGAGTCTTTTATGGACGAAACGTGCGTCTGGCGTAAATGCAAAATGACATCCTAGTATCTATGATGAGTTTATCTCTATCAGGATTTTGTTTAAGATCTTAGTATTCTATACGAAGAAGGAAAGATAACATTTTAAAAAGACAGAGGGCAAATTTATGAAAAACTGATTCTTCCCTTTTCGTGAAGAATTGCTTGGACTTTTGCATGTGAAAACAATATTGTTTGAGAAGTTATCTGCAAGGAAATCAGCATATGTGTTGTTATAAAAGGATAAAACTTTTTTCAACAACAGGCTTCTATCAAGCATTACACATACTCCTGTAGACACAGTGCATAGCAGTTTTTGAATGCGCTTAATCTTAGATGCATGCGTAAACAATTTTGATGCAGTCAGATATGAAGTGTATATAAGGAATGCATCAAACACATTTCATGGCAGTATCCTTATCAGCATCATTGACAAAAGTGTGTTCTTTTTCCATTAATATTCCTTACAAAACGAGAAGCACCGTGTACAGAATTGAGCGTGACAAGAAGCACAACAAACTACTATACAGTCGTTTTTTTTGGATTTTTGTTCAAGTGCAATACTTCCGCTGAATACACTAACATGCTTTCTAAATGCGCACGGATAAGATGTTTTGACAATGAAATTATTATTTGTTTGTTTAATTCAATTTTGAACTTGCAAAATGCAACATTCACCAACAAGACTATCTTACAAAAGAACTTTGAAATCCCAGCAATTCTTCACGAAAAGGGAATAATAATTTTTTCATAAATTTGCCCTCTGTCTTTTTAAAGACTAGATGTTTTTTTTTTCTTTTATTTAGACCAATTGTGAGGTTTTTGGGGCTAAATTGAGAATTTCTTATTCTATCTTTTTGAACCTACTAGTTTGATAAATAAATGAGCCTACACTTATTTTCAGGACATGGATCGACATTTGTTCGTTGGGGAAGAAGTCAGTGCCCATTACAAACAGAGCTTGTTTATTCAGGTATGCAACTTGATAGCGCTGTTTTGAACTATATTACGATGAAAACAAGAAATGTATCAAATCAAAAGAAAAATGATAATAACTATGAAAATATTTCAAGGAAGACGATGTCGAATAATATAAATTATGAGATACTTCTTTCATCAACCTACTTTCAAAAGTGTAGAAATTATAAGGAATGATTTTTATGTTATCCCGATTCCCGCATTTATGAAACAAAAACATGTTTACTGTATTTTCTTGAATATTTTCTCTTTTGCTGTTTATTCAACGGTAAAAAATGATAATTTAATTATTTTTCTGTATCGTAACTTTGATTCCTGTATGTACCAGTAATGAAATTATATGTTTTCCTTTATCCCATTAAGGTTATGCTGCTGGTCAGAATACTACTACGCCGCATACCAACTAGGCGGACCTTCAAATATGCTATGTCTACCGAAAGATCCAGAACTAAGCAATCGTACTGGATCATCAAACGGTCTTTTATATGGTACAGAATTCGAAGAAAATCATTTTGCACCAGGTTCCGCAGACGAAGATGTTCCTTGTGCCCTCTGTCGGAGTAACAATACCTCTTCGTCTGTAATGATTCATGGTAGAAAATCATGCAACTCCGGATGGAAAAGAGAGTACTTTGGTATTTTAGCTTCTAATTGTTTTCATTGCAAAGCTTCGTCGTATATTTGTGTGGATATGAACCCTGAGTATATTGCAGGCGGAGAAAGAAGTAATGATAATAATTTGTTGTATGCAACAAGTATGAAGTGTGGTTCCCTTCCATGTCCTCCGTACCACAATGATTTGGAAGTATACTGTGTTGTTTGTTCAAAGTGAAGTTAGTTTGCTCACTTTTAATAAAGGTGACTTTATCTTAATAGCATCATTCGTATATGATTTTTGTTGTATATATTTTGAAAAATATATATGGCCAGGAGACGAGGAATAACGCCAATGAGTGTCTTTGTCGAATGTCAAATTGGATAAATTAAGTTCAGAACAGTCACACTGACGCATTAGCTACATAAGCAGTCGTTATTGCAAATGAAAATACGTTTTAGACCAGTAGATATTTCATTGTACGATTCATTCTAAAAATTACTGTTAAGCTCTCTGTATTTCAGCTGATCATATTACACGGCACGACTATAAATTCAATGTATATTAAATCAATAGAAAACTGAGGTTATGATTTTTTTCTAAATACTTGTTGTATGGTTACTGTCTCATTGCATCCTTTTTTCTTTGTTTAAACATACAAGTAAATTCATAACTGTTTTTATCACTACTTGAAGACAGAACCAGTTTAATTTACAACTACTATGCAGGACAATTTAGTACATTATCTTAAAATCAAGAATATGATGGTCTTCAAACAATCTGTACTCGATTTCTTTTAACAACTGCTTGAACCCTTTTCGCTGTTGTGCCAGTTAAATGACAACCAGACTGGCTATGCAGTGCGGACTTTGCTCGTAATTGAAGGCCGTACAGTGAAATGTAAGTGATAATTTCTAAGTCATTTTTGTCTTCTGTTGAGAGTTGTCTCGTTGGCAATCATGCCACATCATTTTAGATTATTCCTTGAGCATGATTTTTTTCTTTGTTGTTAGCCAGGATAGTCTGTACATCTATTTTTGTATATGTGTTGCGTTTGTTGGTGATTGTAGCTTTCAATGGGAGGTGAAGGGTTTCTGTGTTTTACGGCTTGTGTGTTATTTGTGTTACCTGTAAAAAAAAAAAAAACATGAACAAAAATGATACATATAAATCAATCTTTAAAATGCTGATCAGGATAAGTTACATGGCACCTTTTCAATTTGAACTTCGAATTTACTCATAAAAGAGTTCAATTTGTTTTTGTAATAATTGCAGCTTTCTGTTTTTATGGAAGGGTTATTGAGCTGAATGGTGTTTTTGTGTCATTTTGTGTAAGTGGATGGTCGGCTATGTGATTCAAATTCTCCTATTTTCCAAATACATGTTTTCCCCCTATTCAAAATAACCTACGACTATTGTTTATATGCAAGAAAACAATCAAGCCATCTAATTAATGAAAAAAAGATGATAAAAAGAAACTGTAATTGTTTAAGCTAAAATGATATTATATACTAATCAACAAAAGAAACGATACAAGGCAATGTATTTTCCATATATAATAAAATTGGATACACTATACCGAGGTAAATAATTGCCCTATTGGTCTAATTTTACAGAGTATTTTCTCTTCAAAGCCATTGATTTCAGGCAAAAATTGGAACAATTTTCTAGAAATTCCAATATCGATGTAAGAACTTTAAACTTTTAAACTTGAACAGGGTCTGATAAAATTTTTGAATGCCCTTTGTAGATATTTGAACACTTAATTCTCATTATCGAAATTAAGTACCGACTTTTGTCATCATTTTTCGCAAAATAAATTTGACTGCTGTGTCTAATAGCTCGGTATTTCGTTACTTTCCATTTTAATCAAATTCTTTCACAGTGGATTGCATTGAGTGTGTAGGTACAGGTAATATCTTCGGTTAGCTTGATTGCTAGCTGAACGGTGAAGTCAACTTTAGTTTAGGTAAACTACCCTCAAGCAAGCTAACCAAATATATTACTTTTACCTCGAGCTCACCTTTACCTTTACCTACACACTCAATGTAATCGGTTGTCACCAAATGTATTTGCTTTGTAAATTAATGTTTTTCATAGGATAATTTTACATTTTCCTTTTTATTATACATATATGATAAAATTTAGTTCAAACTTGCCAGTGGGTCGATGTCACTGCTGGTGGAGATTTATTTCCCCGAGGGTTTCACCAGCCCAGTAGCCAGCACTTCTGTGTTGACTTGAGTTATCATTGATATGTTCATAATTATAAATTAACTGTTAACAACACTTTAATTTTTTTGAAAAACTAAGCGTTTTCTACCTCAGGAATAGATTACTGTAGCTGTCTTTGGCAACACTTTTAGGAAATTTCGGTTCTCAGTGCTCTTCAACATCGTGCTTCATTTGGCCTTTAAAACATTTTTTGAATCGAGCGTTACTGATGAGTCTTTTGTAGACGAAACGCGCGTCTGGCGTAAATATAAAATTTTAATCCTGGTATATATGATGAGTTTATTTGCAACCACTTAGTTGATGCCACTGCTGGTGGAGATTTATTTCCCCTTATCACCAGCCCAGTAGTCAGCACTTCTGTGTTGACTTGAGTTATCATTGATCTGTTCATATTTATAAATAAACTGTTTAATGCGGGGTTCACACATTGCCGATTATTGCTCCCGTTTGAGATCAGACAGCGTTACGACACGAAAAGTGAAAAAGCCGGATTAGTACCCTCAATTATCTGGAATGTTCTATTATTGTCTGAACGCAGTCGTTTTAGTTCGTAACAGATTCCTTGTCGGAAAGGGTCAGAATAGTTCGACAAAGCACCCCGACAGTTAGTTGCGTCCCGTAACATTCGGGGCCGATTTTGTCTAGTCGGATTACAATCGTGCCTATGACGTGACAGATTCTGCTGTATCGGATCGAATTCCTAACAATGTTCTGTGTATTCGGGAAGGTGTCCTGTGGAACGGGAATGATCTGGAGAAATTTTTCATTGCTGTTTTTCTGCCGATTGAGTCCAGATTGCATCCAGATCTTGTCGATTGCGAACAGTCCCGTTATTAATTCTAAACTCGTCAATGATACCCACGTCAGAGTCCCGACAATTACAGAATACAATACGACTGAGACCAGACAAAGCCGTTTGCAATGCGATAGAGCGGACCGTGATAGGATTACGTTCCGACAGTACCAGATCATCCCGAGTATGCCAACAGTTTTCAAACAGATAACTTCCGTCAGCGTCGGTTCACTGTCTTGTCACTATCTAATCTCTGTTGGAGTACATTCGGTAGAATCGGGACAGACTCGGTCGAATTTTACCTCCCGAAAAAGACGAATCGGATTAGAAGCGGATTTAGAACGGGATTATCGGGATAAATTCGCTTGGAAACGGTTGAATATCGACGCTTCCTGAACAATAACTGATTGTTGTCGTGATAATTTTTTTTTTACAAATTTTAATTAAAGTTTGAATTTCCATCTACGATTCATAGGATCTTAATCAGACTTTTAATAAATTTCAATCTGGAATGGTCTTGTCAAGGACGGCAGAATAAATCGTGAATGTGTGACACCAGCTTAACAAAACTTTAAATTTTGAAAAAAATTAAGCGTTTTGTACCTCAGGAATAGATTAACTTAGCTGTATTTGGCAACACTTTTATGAATGTTTGGTCCTCAGTGCTCTTCAACATTTTACTTTATTTGGCCTTTAAAACATTTTTTGATTCGAGCGTCACTGATGATTCTTTTGCAGACGAAACGCGCGTCTGGTGTAAATATAACATTTTAATCCTGGTATCTATGATGAGTTTATTTGTACCGTTTCTTTTGTTGACTAGTATATGTTACTTGTAACTGATCAAATTAAATTTATCGTTTTTTGTTTTTGTTAATTTTTTTGTTGATGTAGTTAAAAAGATAATGTTGTATTTGATATCTCTATTTGTGTGGTTCAATGCTACATGGAGATCATGCTTACCACTTACGGTTTTGGAATTTAGAAATGGTGCTACCCATCCTGCATTTATCTTTTTATGTGGATTATATGTCCCTTCAATTTAAAAGTATTAGCTTTAAGTAATCATGCGTGATGCCGTGTACCTATTAGATGATTATAATTGTGTACGTAAATTTACTACCTACTTTTTGGAACTTTGGGCCCTTAGTACTCGTCAACTTTGTACATGGTTTGGCTTTCTAACTATTTATTTTATCTCAGCGTCCTGGATGAGTCTTATATAAACAACACGCGCGTCTGGCGTATCAACATATAAACCTAGTACATTTTATAACTAATTAAAACTATGGAACAACTGTGCTTGTAAATAAATCCAATGTTTTATGTTTCATTGCAGATGACCATGGTCATTATTTAACATAGACTTTATGCTTTATGTCTATAGATAATTCCGGATTCTTTTATTGATATAACATGTGGTATGGTTGTCAATAAGACAACTATCCACCAAAGTTGAAATAACGTGGATGTAAACACCTGTAGACAACCGTACAGCGAGATCATGAGAATAATCCGTAATATACACAGCTATTAAAAATGAAACAACACGTTATCAATTTAACACTTTTCCGTATTTACCTTCAACATGAACACCCAAAGCCCCGACATGAAAATATGAAACAATTCAATAACGAAGCTAACGGCCTTATTTATAACAAATCTTAAACAATTTACGAATTACAAATATGACAGATAAGTTTGTAAGCTGTTTAAAGAAAACCATATGCAAATTTGAAAATGGTGAAAACTTGAAAAATATACTGATTTAAACACTAAAACAAAGTGATGAATAAAACTGATAACACTCACATTATTGGCATATATCTTCTTTGTTAACAATTAATTTATCACGAACATGTTAAAACCAACGAAGAGAACAACTTGTGGTTTTCTATTTCCGCATTAAATCTACTACTTTAGCGACAGAGTGACTTATAAAAGCTCATGTTAAAAATCATTATGGAGACATTATTATTTATTGACTTTCGTATAGACGATGTCACCTGTTTAGATAATTAAAGAAGAGGCAATCAAACCTTTCAACTTGAAAAGATAGACTATGTCAAGCAACGGAAAGCATCAAAATACCCAAGATTGCTGAATTTGTGTTTTTGACCAATGATGTTGTTAAAGTAAATAAAATGGAAGATTGAAAAATATGTGCATAGAATATTTTTTATGATTCAATCAAAATAGAAAGGTATATCATGATGGCTTGTTTAATGTTATAATTTTTAATCTATTTACACTGGTTTAGTTTAAATCAGTTTATTGGTTTTCTCTTTTGAATTATTTCACATTTCATAACAATTTATCAATCAATCAGTTAGAAAAACTATACAAAAGGAACTAAATTTATAATTCTTTATTTTTTTCTTTTTCTTTGCGATTTATTTTTTTCCTATTTAAATAAAAGTACAGAATTTTATTGAAATCGATTAACTCTTCGTAACTTTTGTTTCACTGATAATAAAACCAAACATTATTTTGAACGACGAATAAGTACTTGAAACATGCAGCAAACCTTATCGAACTCTCAACGACTTTTAGAGGTCGGCATTATATTATATATGTGTCAAAGATTAAGTTATTCCGTATATTGTGATAACGATTTACTTGTTCTAAACTAAAGATTGACAATATGGCTATAATAGTCGCATTACAACTCAGTTTATATTTCGGAACATGTTTAATGGAAGGATTGGGAGAGACAAATGAAATCCACGGATCAAAACGGTTACTTCTAAATGATCCAGATGCCATCAACAACAGATTAAATAATTTGGAAAGGTCCTTACAACAACAACAAGCAACGATTTTACAACAACAAGCAACAATTCAGCAGCTTAAACAAAATATTCCGCAAGGTGAGTAAATTGCCAAAGTAAGTAAAATATTTATATAATACTAATTCTGAATATTTTCCTCAATTTTAAAACGCCCTATAACCGGCTTTCCCTTTATCCTATTGACAGCTTTTAACCCTCTTACCGGCTACGGATTTAACACCAAAATCTACTGTACAAAATTGCAACGGTAATTCGAATGGCAGACAAAATATGCTATATATAAAATCAGGAACAGATGTAATTTGTGTGTCTGCTGTAAAGAATGGCCGTTTATAAGGTGTACAATTTGAAAATTAATTTCTTTACATGATTGGGCGTATTCTTACAGAAGCTGGTTCGTGAGATTATCAGCATCAAATATTTTCACAACTTCCATGAATAAACATAATTGTTATCGGTGTACATCTTGGAGGGCCAGCACTTATGAGGGTTATTCACACACTTAAACAAGAAAATGGTCATTTGAGACTTTTGTTGTAGTTAAGCATTGATTTATTTGAAGATTTTTTAATTTTTAAAAATGAATAATAGTGTTAACTGAAAAGAAATTAAAAAAAATGAGATAATTGCAAGAGGGAAAGGATTGTGATTAAAAATTAATGAAGAACAAACATCTGTTTGACACTGCTGGTTGTGTATACTGTATCAGATTAGTTTTGAAGACCATCTTTTTCTGTAGGAAATTTCCTATAAGGCCGTAAATACCTGTTTTGAGAACTGGTGTTTTCCTTTGGACGTTTTTGTTTTATGTCATGGCATTTTCAATTTTGATTTAGTCGTACGACATTGAATATCCGTTAAATATGACATCTTTTTAAACAAACTTCGTACTCTAAGCAGTTCTTATAAAAAGAAGTAAAATATTAGTGATGCGTCTATCTGCTGCAAATCGATATTCCTTTTGTTAACCAATGACCTGGTCTTACTTTAATAAGTTCTCCCTTGACGGATATTTTCTTCCAGAGATACCAGATACCAGAGGGACAGTCGAAATAGCACACAAAACAACGTAGAAAATGAAAGACTAAGCAACATGTTTAATTATATTTTATCTTTTAGAACAAGGATCTACTTATATACAGTGGGGAAAGGCATCATGTTCATCCATGGGGACAGAAACTATTTATTCAGGTATTCAAATATTATTATGATGCATTTCTCAATCTGATACTTTTATAAGTCATTGTCCCTGTATATTTCATTCTGATACATTGCTGATATGTATTACATTGAAAATATATGATATATTACTAAGAAAATTGAAATAAAGTAACATTTAACATAAAAGTGAAATGTTCAGTAACGTTTCTTTTGATATTTCAAAATAATTTTGAGATGACAGCCACTGTAATATACCTGTCTGGAGATATTTGCTTTCAAAACAATAGGTCATTCTTTCGCAGAATACACAGATAATATCAAGTTAAACAAAATATGCTTTAAGTCATATGATAATGACATGTGTAAGGCGACGATATTTACTTTGATTGAAATTCAATCTATATTTAACGTTAAACAGAAGACTTAAAAGAAGCAAGATTAAACTCTCTTGTGTGTAGGATTTTGAATATCTTATCAATTCTTAATGTAATGAAAACCTTACTATGACTTAAATGCTTGGACCCCTTACATTACGTTAACCGTTAAACAAGTAATGTATGTCTTGCTTCATTCAGGTACAGTAATATTTTTTATCTGGCTGGATAACGATTTCTAAAGTTTATATCTAGATTAATGAGTAATTTTTGTGTCTCATTGTAAATGGGTTCTAGGACGTATTAAAACCTAATCTTAAAGATGGTCGGTAAAACGGGATTGAATTCAGTGGTTTTTTTTCACAAGCAAAACTTTAAAATATTATCTATAACTTGTCACAAAGAACATTCATTACGATGCTGAAAGATTGTAATTGAATGCATCCATTTTTAGTATTCGTTTTCATCGATTGCAGCTTATATATTATGTTGTAGGATACACTGCCGGTCAACTTTATTATGACGCGTCATCATATCCAACCAGGTTTGGGGGACCTTCAAATATGCTCTGTCTACCTAATAATCCGAAACTTAGTAACAAAACAGGACCAAGCAACAGTTTTATTTACGGAACAGAGTTTGAAGACAATTTTCTCAGGAATGACGCTGCCAATGAAGATATACCTTGTGCATTATGCAGAAGTATGAATACAACTTCTTCTGTAATGTTTCCAGGTCGGAATATTTGTTACAATGGATGGAAGACGGAGTATGAAGGCTATGTTATGTCTGGACATTGGGCACACAGGGCATCGTCTTATATTTGCGTTGATCTTCACCCAGATTACATTCCAGGCGGTAAAGCTGATACTAATGGCCAGCTGTTATATGTGACGGGTACTAAATGTGGTCCACTTTCTTGTCCTCCTTATAACGACAATATAGCTGTCAATTGTGTTGTTTGTTCTAAATAAAATGAATACAGCCAATTTAAAGTTATAATTCTTCTTTGCCGATGTCTGTGTTTCAGATAATAATATTTTTTAATTGAATAGGTGTGTGAATTTATATCAGCTATTGTAATTGAAGTATTTTCACCTCAATCATCCCAAAATCAGATTTTGTTGTTTGCTTGTCGAAATTTGCATCTGGTGCAGTTGAATGATACCGTTTGATGTCAATAAAAAATCATTGGGTCGATACCTCCGTTGTAAGAATGTTAGTGTTCGGTGGAATCAGAAGACCAGTAGCGCATTGTTACCTTTTGTGTCTGTTTGTTTTGTTCATATGTCGTTGTCAATATGATGGGATTTGATGCGACTGTCATTCAAGTGAGATGTTTAGCTATCTATAAAACCAGGTTTAATTCATCATTTTCTAGATACGAAAATGTCTGTGCCAAGTCAGGAATATGACAGTTGTAACCATTCGTTTGATAAGTTTGATCTTTCGATTTTGCCACTTGGTAAGGTACTTCAGTTTTGAAGTTTCCTTGGAGTTCAGTATTTTTGTGATTTTACTTTTCAGTACTTCCATAACACAACTCATCAAAGAAACGTGATTTATAATTTGACTATCGTTTTTATATATCACTCATCAAATTCTATTCTAAACAAGTTTACGATCCCAAAAAACATGAACAATGACGCAAACGTATGAGAAATGTTTTTTTTTATGAAAGGACCTGTGATATGACTCAAGGAATCAATTTTAAAAATAAAGGAATGCATCCCCTCGGGTATATATCTGATTTCTTTTCAATGTTCCCTCTTAGGGATGGTACTAAATATTCTACAAAGAATACTGATACCATAACTAAACCATACAATTACTTTTGACATATGAGCATTATATGGAATAATTATATTTCCACGTGAACTCAAAACTAAAAATAGTTCAAAATGGTAAAAGAGAGGCGAAAAATAACAGACACATTCAAACTCATAATAGATTGCTGTTCGGTATGAGCCAAGGCTCATGTTGAAGCCCGTATTTTGACAATAGTATACAAAATACAATATAGAAAACTAAACACGAAGCAAAACGATCCCAAAAATGCAAGTTGTGTCTATAACTTAGAAAATCGCTATAGATAGAGGACATTTGACGTGTTCGAAATGGTGTGGATGGGAAATATCAACTGTATATTTTCACTAGTTGGCGCTTTTATCTAAGAAAAATTATTCTTAAACTAAAAACGTTACAAAGTGTTCGTCGTTTTTCCTTTTATCCTGAAAAATATAGTGTACATGTATGAAAACAAATTTTAAATAGTAATATACAACCAACAAAGTAGGATCTTTAAATACTTCAAATGGCTGAAATCGTCAGTCGAAACCATATGTAAGTTATGTAAGACTATTTACCGGATTTGTAATCACATAAGCAACACGACAGGTGCCACATGTGGAGCAGGATCTGCTTACCCTTTCGGAGCACCTGAGATCACCCCTAGTTTTTGGTGGGGTTCGTGTTGTTTATTCTTTAGTTTTCTATGTTGTGTCGTGTGTACTGTTGTTTTTCTGTTTGTCTTTTTTATTTTTAGCCATGGCGTTGTCAGTTTGTTTTAGATTTATGAGTTTGACTGTCCCTTTGGTATCTTTCGTCCCTCTTTTATAGTCAATAAACAAAGACTTTTATTATACTGTGGATTCATTGTAATTTGTTTAATATCGATTTTCGTGTAATTCATGGGTACAAGTGAACGAAGGAAGTAAATGTTCAACGAAAGACATATTTTAGATAGGCTTGTATGCAAACTTCGAAATATCCATGAAGCTAAATATCCACGAACATGCAAATTGTCCTTATAGTGTAGCGGCGAAATCTGAAAAGACGCTTAGTTAAGGAGTTTCACCCAAAGAACACAAAAGACGCTTAGTAAAGGAGTTTAACCAAAAGAACACACACCTGGATTTTTTTAAATGAAAGAATACATGTTAAACTTAAATTATAAACATGCCATAAGAAAATCGTATGGTCACTGACGATAAAAATAAACAATAATTGATTTTAAAATATTTACCATCAACATTTCAAAAACCTTTTTACTTCAGTAGTTGTTTCCTTTAATTTCAGGATACTTATTAAACACTTAGTTTGTGGTTTTTTTGGCATAAATATACACTTCAATATTTACTTTATACAAAACAACTTTTATTTTCAACATTACTTATTCGATTTACAAGATTTTTTTAATTTGAATAGAACACATTAATCCGTTACACAATTTATTTAATTACGGAGTTACGGTCCGGGACGTTTATTTTTATTAAATCCTCAATCTGTTCAGTTCTATCACTGTACAAGCCAAATGTCGATTAGCATTTCACATTGAAATTGTTCAATTAGTATCACTTTTAGGGTTTATATCTGTCTTTACATTAGTCTTATATTTGCTTTGTTGTTAATTTCATTGTTTTTAGGCAGTTAAGCTACCTTATGCGAGCACCCCAGATTTGTGTTCTACCCAATAAATGCTGAAATAAGTGCCATTGTTATTATCTAGCTCGATATTATGTTATTAATAACTAATTGAACATGTTTTTCGTACTTTTAATTTTTGATTACAAAAACCAGAAAAACCTTAAATGTTCGTCGAATCACCCAAAAGTTTTAAAGTTTCACATTAGAATTAGAGCAAATTAGGAATCCTTATGTAGTGTTTTATCCCCTGAGCTTTGGGCTAAGATGTCAAAGAACAAATGTATGAAATAAATACTTGCTAAAAATCTCTAAAGACAAGTAGTTTAGATTTCCCAAAAGGCAAAAGTCGTAGGAATATTGTCGTAGTATACATATTTTTAGGGGGCCAACTGAGGGACGTCTACGGATGCGGCAGTTTCTCGCTACATTGAAGACCCATTTGTGGACTTCGGCTGTTGTCTGCTCTATGGTCAATTTGTCGCTTTGACACATTCCCCATTTCCTTTCTAAATTTTATTGGAAGTGGAACACTAAATATCGAAGTTGGTATATATACCAATACGCCAAGAGAATTACGATTGTGTCTTTGTTGTAATATGAACGTTGTTGAAGACGAATATCATTTTGTTTTAGTTTGTCCTGTATACAGACCGGTAAGGTTACATTATTTACCAAAATACTTTTGTTTTTGGTCAAATATTTATAAACTGGATCAATTGTTAAAAGCTGTCAATAAAACTGTAACTATAAAATTATGTAATTATATTAAGGCAGCATGGAAAATGAGATTTCAACTTCTTACTTAACTTTGTATGATGTGTTGTTTTCTGCTGTTTATTATTGTGTCATATATGTAATATATGTTTTGATTGCCATAGCATGTAAATGCTTTTAGCAAATAAATAAATTCATTCATTCAATGTTATCTTTTCAATGATATATAATTTAGCCGTGTGTTCGTTGGGTGCATTAAAAAAAATTATGAATCAACCGCTGGTCTATTAATCCACGAAAATAAATGAATTAATTCGCCGTTTCAGAATCTAATGCATCCTGGGTAATATTTTCAAAAGTGTACACCACAACGTCCTGATTGGTTAAAAATGTCATAAACAATGGAAATTTAACCAACGACGTGGCGTTATTTTCATTTTGGGGTACGAACAATGAAATTACCCATGATTCTTTAGATTCTGAAACGGCTAATTGTATATTGTATTTTGCCTATTATTGTAAAAACTATAATAGATAGATAGAAACGTTAGTCGCAAAAATGATCAGTAGGACAAGGTCTGTACGGTGACCTATATAGTTGTTAATGTCTGTGTCATTTTGGTCTTTTGTGGATAGTTGTCTCATTGGCAATCATACCACATCTTCTTTCTTATACTACATGGTCTACAGACAAGTCAACTAAACCAAAAATGAACGTTGAGTTTTTATCATAGTTATTGTCCCTTTAACAAATTAAATATTTACACTGATTACATTTCGAGCAGACTCTATAAATAATAGAAAAGATAACTGGAAACATTGAAAATGACGAACAAGACATAATGAACGAATAACATTATGTAAACAAAGCCAACACGTTCGGTCCATTTCTTTAAAGAATTATTTAACTTGGATGATACTTTTGTCCATGTTTGAGTTTTGATAAAAGTCTGTAGTAGATAGAGAAAATTAAACAGAAACACATTAAAAAATAAAAAAAAGAGTTTCTAGTCATGAACAACATTTTAGCGTTTCAGAGCAGTCATTATTGAAGATGCATATAGATCCAGGTAAATGACACAAGCAACTGAGGACTTCAATGTTTTCTTTTCACTGGATATGTATTTTTGAAATCTGCATCTTTTATATGGATAAAAGGAACATAATGTTTCACCTTTTTTACTAATGTGGAAACTTGCTAAGGTTTGTATGACATCAAGATAGAACGTTAATTATTTAAAGAGTATTGTAAATGGTTTGACGTTCCGTTCTTGGAATTTCGACAGAGAAAAAAATATCATGAAAAGAAAACTGTTTCAGACATCAAGTTTGAAACCTGAAAGTATGTTTTCGCAAAGCTGCAAGATTGAGTGTGAATCCCTGACCAAAGCTCGAACACAAGTAGTCCGAGATTGCTCTGATGACATGTTTTTCCTGTTTTGAATGAAAACATAGAACATGCAAAAAACGCAAACTGTGTCCTTTTAATTACTCAAGGTTCAACTACGTTCATATCGTTTTGCTCAAATGAACCTTTTACAGCACGAAAATCGGGAACGAAAATTTATCCCTAGAGTTGTCTCCCATCTCCGGATGTTCTTAACTTTTAGTTACGACCATCCGCTTACCACCAGTGGTATATGTCT
Organism: Mytilus edulis; assembly: GCF_963676685.1. Taxonomy (NCBI): domain Eukaryota; kingdom Metazoa; phylum Mollusca; class Bivalvia; order Mytilida; family Mytilidae; genus Mytilus; species Mytilus edulis. The sequence goes on from NC_092352.1 coordinate 76,341,122, forward strand.
ACTGTCTAACAAGACTCATTTTTATATTTTCAAATATATAACCAGAATTGTCATTATATTTTCAAACATGTCCATAAACAAAAGCCATCACAATCTTTTTTTGTTGTAGTCTGTGTTTCTGTTGTTCCGTTGTTATCCTCGGTTATAGTTTGTATCCCGGATTTTTTTTTTCTCAACCGATTAATGACTTGTGTACAGCGGTATACTATTGTTGCCTTCATTTTTCTGTATCTGTTAATAAAGCAACTATATTGAAGATCTAGTAATATATCAAAATTCATTACGAATATTTGTTTTACACATGTAATATATTTTATTTGAATCACAAACTCATAGACAGAAATGCTCCTCCCTCACTTGTGTATGTAACGCACAAGTTTATATTGATACTGCAATTCCATAGCTGTCCTTTACTAACGAAACAAATTGGGGGAAATGATTTAAAGGAATTTATGATTTATAAAATAATCTTTTATCAAGATATTTTATTTGTTAATCGACCGCTGTCTTCTTATTTAAATCAAAGTGTCCTACTTAACTTATAATTTCTAGAATGCAATAATCATATGTTTTTATTGATGCATACACAAACCTTCTATTTTATAGGATATACTGCTGGTCAAGAACATTATAGTTCGTCATATGCAAACAGGTTTGTTTGAGCAGCAAATATGCTTTGTCTTCCTAATAATCCGAAACCTAGAAATAAAACTGCACCGGGCTACAGTTTTCTTTACGGAACAGAGTTTGAGGGAAATTTTCTCAGGAGTGACGCAGCCAATGAAGATATACCATGTGCATTTTGCAGAAGTTTAAATACAACTTCATCTGCAATGTTTCCAGGTCGAAATGTTTGCTACCATGGATGGAAGATGGAGTATGAAGGCTATGTTATGTCCGGATACTGGGGACACAGGGCATCGTCTTATATTTGTGTTGATGCACATCCAGATTACGTTCCAGGTGGTAAAGCTAATACAAATGGCCAGCTGTTATACGTGACGGGTACAAAATGTGGTACACTGACATGTCCGCCATATCACGATAATGTGGTTGTCAATTGTGTTGTGTGTTCCAAATAAAATGAATACAGCCATTTCACAGTCCTAATTCTTCTTTGTCGATGTCTGTGTTTCAGATAATAATATTTTTTAATTGATAAGTTGTGTGAATTTATATCAGTTATTGTAATTGAAGTATTTTCACCTCAATCATCCCAAAATCAGATTTTGTTGTTTGCTTGTCGAAATTTGCATCAGGTGCAGTTAATGATACTGTTTAATGTCAATAAAAATCACTGGGTCGATACCTTCATTGTAAGAATGTTAGTGTTCGGTGGAATCAGCAGACCAATAGGGCCGTCTTTTATGTCTGTTTGTTTTGTTCATACGTCGTTATCAATATGATGGAACTTGATGCGACTGTCATACAAGTGAGAGGTTTAGCTAGGTATGGCTTAATCCATCATTTTCTAGATACGAAAATGCCTGTACCAAGTCAGGAATTTGACAGTTGTTGTCCATTCGTTTGATGCGTTTGATCTTTTGATTTTGCCATTTGATAAGGGACTTTCAGTTTTGAATTTTCCTTGGAGATCAGTATTTTTTTTTATTTTACTTTTCAGTACTGCCATAACACAACTCATCAAAGGAAACGTGTTTTATAAATTGACTACCATTTTATTAAATCACTCATCAAATTCTATTCTAAACAAGTTTATGGTCCCAAACAGTGACGCAAACATAAGAGAAATGATATGTATGCCTACGCAAAGTGTTTTATGAAAGGACTTGTGATATAACTCAAAAATAAATTGAAATGGAGAATGTATCCCTTATGGTATATATCTGATTTCTTTTCAATGTTCCCTCTTGGTGATGGTACTGGTATCGATACATATTGCAGGGAATACAACTTAAGAGGCTGTCCAAGTAAATATCAGGCAAATACTATGATATGGGTGGCACAACATAATTTTTTTCCCACTGAATTTTTGGTTCTAATGCAATGTTTATATCAACCAAAGGATATATATGTCAAAGATATTTTTGAATCAACAGTGGATGGCTCAGATAATGATTTTCAAGTTCACTAACAACGCAACAAAATTTTGTACAAAATAAAGAGTTGTCTTCCCTTTTCAATGAATTTTTAGTGCTTTCTATGTATTTTTCTACTCTTTATTTGTTGCAGTTAATTAAAAAACAAAATTTAACTTTGAGAAAGAATGAATTTGTGATATGAAATAAATGAAAAAATTTTGAAAACAAAATATGTCATGTGCCATCTACTGCCTGGTTTTTCCATGGACACCCTCTTAAATACATATTCTTCCAAGAATTACTGATACTATAACTAAAACCATACAATTATTTTTGTCATTGAGCATTATATGGACTAATTTTAATTCCACGTGAACTCAAAGCATTATGATTGAAAACTTCCACAGCAATTAAAATTAAACATTGGAATGCCGAAACGTTGTTATATTTTTGTGTGCATACTATAATGACATCATCCATGATCATTCATATTTTGAAACAGTAAATTTCACATATTTCTATCTCACCTTACCCATATGGTCATGTAAGCTTTTTTGTCACTTAAATTGATATCTTTCATTGAACGTAAGTCGTTGTCCGTCATCCATTCACTTTAACACAAATCTTTTCCTCTTAAACAACTGGCCCAAAAGAAGTTTAAACTGACCACAGTCGTCTTTGGGTTATATGATGTTTGATGATCTCGCATGAAAATCAACATGACTAAAAATAGTTCAAAATGGTAAAAAAAAAAAAAGAAGCGAAAAATAACAAATAAACATTCAAACTCATAATATATTGCTGTTCGGTGTGAGCCAAGGCTCCTGTTGAAGACCGTAAGTTGACCTATAAAGGTTTTCTTTTCGTGAATGAAGAGTTGTCGCATTGGTAACATACCACATCTTATATCTATATCAATATCGAATATAAACTGACAACGACATAGCTAAAAATCAAACATACCCACAGACAGACAATAGTATACAAAGTACAACATAGAAAACTAAAGACGAAGCAAAACGAACCCAAAAATGCAAGTTGTGTCTTTAACTTAGAAAACCGCTATAGATAGAGGAAATTGGTTTGAATGGGAAATAGCAACTGTATATTTTTCACTAGTTGGCGCTTTTATCAAAGAGTAATTATTCTTAAACTAAAAATGTTACAAAGTGTTCGTCCTTTTCCCTATTATCCTGAAAGGTATGGTGTATAAAACAAACTTTAAATAGTAATATACGACCAACAAAGCATGATCTTTTGGCTGAAATCGTCAGTAGAAACCATATGTAAGTTATATTCAATAAACGAAGATTTTTCTTATACTGTGGATTCATTATTATTCGTTGGATATCAATTTCGTGGAATTCGTGGGTACAAATGAACCAAAGTAAATGTTCAACAAAAGACATATTTTAGATAGGATTGTACGCAAACTTCGAAATATCCATCAAATTAAATATCCACGAACATGCAAATTGTCCTTAATCCACGAAAATTGGTACCCACGAAAATAAATGAATCAAAAGTATGTTATATTTTTGCCTATTATTGTAAAAACTATAATATTTAGATAGAAACGTTAGTGGCAAACATGATCAGTATGACACGGTCTACAGACAGGTCCCCTAAGCCAACAATGATCAGTAGGACAAGGTCTACAGACAGGTCAACTAAGCCAAAAATTATCAGAAGGACAAAGTCTACAGACAGGTCAACTAAGCAAAAAATGATCAGTAGGACAAGGTTTACAGACAGATCAACTAAGCCAAAAATGATCAGTAGGACAAGGTCTACAGACAGGTCAACTAAGCAAAAAATGATCAGTAGGACAAGGTTTACAGACAGATCAACTAAGCCAAAAATGATCAGTAGGACAAGGTATACAGACAGGTCAACTAAGCCAAAAATGATCAGTAGGACAAGGTCTACAGACAGGTCAACTAAGCTAAAAATAATCAGTAGGACAAGGTATACAGACCGGTCAACTAAGCCAAAAATGATCAGTAGGACAAGGTCTACAGACAGGTCAACTAAGCTAAAAATAATCAGTAGGACAAGGTATACAGACCGGTCAACTAAGCCAAAAATGATCAGTAGGACAAGGTCTACAGACAGATCAACTAAGCCAAAAATGAGCGTTGAGATTTTATCGTAGTTATTGTCCCTTTAACAAATTAAATTTTTACACTAATTACATTTCGAGCAGACTCTATAGAAAATAGAATTAATTGGAACCATCTGTTTTAGAGCAGTCATTATTGAAGATACATATAGATCCAGGTAAATGACACAAGCGACTGAGGCCTTCAATGTTTTCTTTTCACTGGATATGTACTTTTGAAATCTACATTTTGTATGGAAAAAAGGAACATGATGTTTCATCTTTTATTACTAACACGGAGGCATTGATAAGGTATGTATTATATTAAGATAGCACGTTAATTATCTAAAAGTATAGCAAATGGTTTGACGTTCCCTCTTTCCGTTCTTGGGATTTCGAGAGAGAAAAAAATATCATGAAAAGAAAACAGTTGCAGATATCAATTTTGAAATGTGAAAGTATGATTTTGCAAAGTGTGAATCCATGACCAAAGTTCAAACACAAGAAGTCCGAGATTGCTCTGACGGCATATTTTTATGTATTGAAAGAAGACATTGAACATGCAGAAAATGTAAACTGTGTCCTTTTAATTACTCAAGGTTCAACTACGTTCACATCGTTTGCGCATATCATCTAGAATGTAGTAATTTATGTGATGAAATTAAGCAAATCCCGATTCTTTTGATAAAAGCAAAAACATTTCACTGAAAATAAAATATTAAGATAATTCGTTTTCGTTGCAAAGGATTATTATGAGCGGGAAACATACAAAAACGAACCTTAAATGCATGGTTTGTCTACTTTACAATGTTTAATTTTATTATTTTGACACAATGTGCTTAACGAATGCTGATGATGAACTTGGGGCTTGAGGCAATTATAATAACTAAAATGTGAAATACCTAAACTGTTCGATACCAGTTGCAAGAAAAATCTTGTTTTCCAATACACTGCCAAGTTATAGACGGGGCATTACGTACATACGGTGTTTAGTTTATTGTGCATTGTATTTGTATAACCTATAACTTTCTGATAAGAAAGTTCAACCGGACTGATTTCGACAGAAATGATTAAGCTTTACACTTCAATGTCGTTGATCCTTTTTTTACAGTTTTTACTGTGTTTCAGTAATGGTAGAGGAGAGGATAATGTGGAAAACACAGACGGAAGCAACAAACGTTTATTACTTAATGACCCAGACGCAATTTACAATAGGCTTGAACATTTAGAACGATCACTTCAACAACAACAAGCTACAATACTTCAACTGACACGCAATATGCCTCTCAGTAAGTATCTTTACGGTGAAATAATTTTGTTATCAGTTGACTTTTTGATATTACCAGAAGGAGTTGGAGGTTCAAAATATTAAACTTCACGTTAACTGCACTCGACAAAATAAACTCTACCCAAAGGCAGCTTTTAATTAAATATTCGACACACAACATGTTTAAAGTAATGTATAAGGAAACTAAAAATAAATATTCATGAGTATTGTCTCCAAAAAAATCTTTCGTCGCAATTATTGGGTTTTAGTTTATTCGTAGTAAATTTCTGCATTTCTAACAAATTATAGAAAACAAAATCGTCGTCCATTTCTGTCAAATATTTTATATATCTTGTACTGTATAATGAACCCTATCCTTCCTTTCAATTTTAACAACATGCTATGTCTCTGTCTCTCGTACTGTATGTCACTGTATTTAGATGTTTTAGTCCGTTGTAGTGTATGCCTGTGAAAAGTAAAATATCAAAATAGCTGTTCATACAATTTGTATCATACTAATGTGTACAGGAGAATAAACACTACTGAATGATCTGAACATAGGCTTAATATCTTATTAGACTACAAGCACATTGTCAGAATGGTACTGATATTACCGCAGTAGAAAAAGACCGAACGACTAAAAAACATTTTATAATATATTGTTCAGTCTGGTAAGTTATTTTTCAGAAGAGATTTTTTTCGCTAGTGAAGGTGTAGATTATCTTCAATTACGATTGGAAAATATCAGTTTCGAGTATGAATTATTCGAAAGTTTCGACTTTGTTGCAAACTTGTAGTGAATATGACAATAGACATAAAGAAGACTTTTTTTGATCTCATTACTGTCTGTTCCCACCATATAAATATTTTTTTTGTATATTAAAAACAATTTTTATAATTATTCAGATCAAGGATCAAATTACATACAGTGGGGGAAACTTATTTGTTCAGCTGCAGAAACAGTTTACTCAGGTATGGTGTGTTTAACCTTCATTACACTTCAAAACTAGTTGGTGATTTGACGATCGGTTTTTTAGTTTTATCTGATGACTCGCAACGGAGTCAGTAACACTGTTTAAAAGATGTAAATCAATTAAGTGAAAAACAAATCCGGATTACAAAGTAAAACCGTGGAAAAAACATCAACTATAAGCGAGAAACAACGGAACAACGAAAACTGCAATAACAAAGGCTATTTGATAATAACTGCCAAATTCCTGATTTGGTACAAAACAAAACTGTCATTCTTAATGCCATACTAGTGAAATTTTTTAAATAAAAATTTGAAATATCCCCAGAGTATCGTCCGCGATGGTGCAAAGTTGTTGACATTGACTTATACCACCAACTGTTGTCGCCAAATGTAAAAATGATATATCATCCAATAAAAATGACGATACATGTCTTACAGCACTAGGATTATAAGGAGTATTATATATAGTATTTTTGTCATAATAATCAATTGCTATGCACTATTTAGGAAAGGATGCCACGTAATCTAAAAATCATAGAATCGTATAATCATGCATTCCAACCTTTCCGGTTTGTGGATCTCCAGTGCTCCCCAACTTCTTAATCGATATGGTCTTTTAATTTTGCTTTTATTCGAGCGTCATTTGTAAATATTTTGTAGACAAAACGCTCGTCTGGTGTTCAACATGTCAAGCCTAGTATCTCTGATGAGTTTATTTACAAGTATTGTCTTTGAACATAAACTTCAATACTGGTTAAGCGCAGAAACCCTACGAAATGTGAATTGTTATAAATGAATTGATTGCGAAGTTTCCATTTACTAGGCAATTTGCAAATCCTTGAAATGTAATGCAGCGGTTTTATATTTATAATTACTTTCATTTTCGGACGATACACTCGCCTTATCTTCAAACTCATTTCAGCAGCTTCACATGTTGCATTTTATAGGATTTGCCACTGGACAGCGGTATGATACAACAAAGTATACAGACAGGTTTGGTGGACCAGCGAACTTTCTTTGCCTACCTAATAATCCAGAATTAAGTAACAGAACAATTCCGGGTAACAGTTTTATTTACGGCACTGAATACGAAGAGAACTTTTTGCACAGCGACTCGGACAGTGAGGATGTACCTTGTGCCTTTTGCAGAAGTAACGGTTCAGCTTCAACAGCAATGTTTCCAGGAAGAAAGACCTGCTACGATGGTTGGAAAATGGAATATTTGGGGTATATTATGTCTGGGTATTTTGGTTATAGAGCTTCGTCTTATATCTGTGTTGATATAGATGGGGAATACGTTCAAGGTGGTAAACCTGATATTGACGGGCAAGCATTGTATGCAACGGGTACGAAGTGCGGAACACTCCCTTGTCCACCGTACAATGACAATATGGCTGTGTATTGTGTGGTTTGTTCCAAATAAACATATGGTATACACACAGAATATGTTGTGATAATTATAAGAAAACTTAATATATAATATAAAAAGATACCAGATGGACATTCAAACTCATTAATAGAAAATTAACTGACAACGCCATGGCAAAAAATTAACACCAAACAAACAAACAGGCAGACAGACAGACAAACAATATTACACAAAACACAACATAGTTTACGCTCTGCTTAAAAAAAGAAATTTCGTTTTAATTTGTATTGTCCTGATTATTGACACGCTTATAAGAACATTCATTATACCTTATAAACCAATGTCCTTTGAAATTTGTTTTTATCGTTTTTATCACGCAAAAACAGAACTGTATTGTTGATTAGATGGACTGGTTTGTTATAAACTTTGACATTAAAAAGACGAAACAGGAACAAATATACATCTAAAATGTTTATCAAAGGATTTTTATCGCGGTGTTGAATGCCCATTGGTGGCCTTTGGCTGTTTTATGCTTTTTGGTCTGGATGTTGTCTCTTTGACATATCCCCCATTTTCATTCTCAATTTTGTATTATCATTTTATAATAGAATATAATGCTATTCACATGTATAGCAAAAGAACATCCCTCACTTGCTTTCATTGCGTTTTCGATATTTCTAAAACAAACTTTCAGTGGTTGTCGTTTATTGCTGTGTAACATTTGTTCATTATTTAGGTATATAAATAAGGCCGTTAGTTTTCCCATTTGAATTGTTTTACATTTGTCATTTCGGTGCCTTCTATAGCTGACTATGCGGTATGGACTTTGCTCATTGTTGAAGGTAATACTGTGCTTTATAGTTGTAAATGATTTAAAATACTGAATAAGACTTGGAAACGTTCAATCTCGAGGTTGCCACCCTTCGTACCTAATTAAAAAAAAGAGCAAGTCCAATTATCATGCTTAAATACTGAATATAGTGTAAATAAAGACAACAATAGTATACTGCTGTTCAGAAGTGCAGCAAAAAACAAACGACAATGTAATATACATAGAAACGAACTATTAAATAACAACTGCCATATTCCTGACATGGTACAGGACATTTCATGAAAAAAGGGTGGGTTGAACCTGGTTTTTTGGCTAGCCAAACCTTATTTCTTCATGGCAATGCAAAATATACCGCAAATACAGTACAAATTAATACAGGAACAATCAGGACAGATAAATACATAAATAAATAATATAATAGTACATTTCGACATGTTAATCACAGAAAAACAACGAATACATAATAGGTCATGGATAGTAATTATGGGTTGCAATGGGTTGTAATAGGTCAATAATACAACGAATAGGTCATGGATCGACATTCGTTCGTTGGAGGAGGAGCCAGTGTCCATTACAAACAGAACTTGTCTATTCAGATATATAACGTAAGCTATGTTTTAATTTAGCAGAACGAAATTTAAGATGTATAAAAAATATAAAGACTCTATTAATATTTCAAAAACGGGTATGAATAATATGAATTTGAGAAATTATAGTTTTATTCCACAAAGTTTCAAAACTAAATATTTAAGTCTTTCAAGTGACGGTGTGCCACTGCTGGTGGATGTATCGCTCACGAGGGTATCATCGGTCTAGTACACAGCACTCCGGAGTTGACATGAATATCAAAGGTATGGTCATTTTTATACATCATTTTTTTTCAAAAGTATGAATTATTCGAAATACTAAGGATTTTCTTAACATAGACCTTTATTACCTGATCCGTATTTGGCACAACTTTTTGGAATTTTTGGCCATCGATGCCTTTCCTCTTTATACTTGTTATTGGCTTTTTAACTATTTTGACCTGCGCGTCACTGATGAGTCTGATACCGTCGACTAACATTGGTGTATAGACCGACGTTCACCAGACGTACAGAGAAAATTGACAAAGTCTGTATACGTTCTATGCACGCAAGAGGAACGCTAAGCAATCGTTAGATGCGTTTTGCAGAAGTTCAAAGTACGTCGAAATGCAAAGGTATACGCTTAGCAACGCTTTAACGGAGGGAATTTCTATGCAACATTAATACCGGCGTCACACATCAGCGTATAGCTCCAACGTACGCCGGACGTGTTAAAAAAAATCATGAACACTGCCAATACGCTAGTAATTTTGGATGCCTTCAACCTGTCAATTATATCTGTATCGTGTGCACAACGAGCGTTAAGCGTGTATTGGGCGTACAAGAAGCGTACCTAAGCTTTAATCTGGCGTTCAAGTAACGTATGTTGGCGTTTATCTAATGTAGATGGAATGCACACTACAAAGGAAAAGAAGTCTCTTGAACGTATTTGAGACGCGTCCCGGTCGTATCTGGGAAGATAATCCGTGCTTTCGGCGTGTCTGGGACGTTTTATCATGGGGTGTTTGTAATGCCGGCCTCACACATTGGCGTATAGACCGGCGTGCACCAAACGTACAGAGAAAATTGACAAAGTCGGTATGGTCAGTCGCACGCCAGAGGAACACTAAGCAATCGTTTAACGCGAGTGGCATTCCTTTTAGTTAAAGTCGATCGATCTTGTATTGTATATATTACGTCCGTGTAGCGAACATGTATACGCAAGACAAACGTTTGAGCTGGATAAAATGTTTATGCTGCCAAAAAATTTCTTGGAGTTGTAGCGTTCACCAACCATATACCTTTGCATTTCGACGTTCTTCAAACTTATCAAACGCATGTTTAACGATTGCTTAGCGTTCCTCTGGCGTGCAACTAACGTATACCGACTTTACCAATGTGTGACGCCGGCATAACATTTTTATCTAGCTCCAGCGTCTTTCAAGTCTATACTTGTTCTCTACACACACATATTACAAACGTTACATTCACGTTGGTAAATGCTACAGACAAGTTTGAGACATGTTTAGGGCACGTTGTATACACCTCAAGATCGTTAGATTTTTGTCTTGGACTTTTACTTGGACGTATGCCAGGCGTGTATGAACATACGCCTGGCGTAGTGTCAGCGCTTCATGCACGCATTCAACATACTTAACGCACCCGTGACGTATTCAAAACGTATTCTGACATTCAACGAAACTTGCTCTGTCATTTATATAGTGGGATATGTTCGTGAATTCACAAGACCATGTGTATCCAGAAGTAGTACAAACAATGAAATTAAGAATAGAAATGGGGACAACAACCCGACCAAAGACCAGGTAACAGTCGAAGGTCACCTGTATATGGATTTTCAATGTAGCGGGAAAATCCCGCACCCGGAGGTAGGCTTCAGCTGGCCCCTTAATAAAAATGTGTACTAGTTCAGTGAAACATCCCATCAGATTATAAAACAAGAACTATCTTTAAAAAAGATATCCAACGTATTTAAATTTGAGTACTGTAAATTCAGAAATTATTGCGAGGTTTTTATTATAGCGAAAAATGCGACAGAGTTGTAAACGCAATAATTTAAACTCGCATTTTGAAATAGTTTATATGAATTAAACAGGACTTATCTCAAAATCGTAAAAATTAAAATCGCATTTAAGTCTAAAATGACAAAATCGCAATAATAAATGCACGCAATAATTTCTGAATTTACAGTATATGTTTAAAACTATCATTTCGATAACCTTCAGAAGCACAAAGATACCATTTAAATAACGTTTTCTCTGTTTGTGTTCAGTATTCACGGTCCTCGTATCTTTCTGTTTACATTCACCAAAACCCCGCGGAAATCTCACATGCGTAGGTGCGTTCTAAAAGTCATGTACGTTCGTACAACAAAGTTTACATTAAAAGTTATATAATTGTCTCGAATAAACAGCTGTCACGGATGCAAAGAGCTATTGGAGAAACAATTATTTTAATAAAAATATAAATCTTTGTAAGATCTAGTTAAATATTTTATAGTTTTTCACTTGCTTTCCATCACGATATAATTAACGAGACGTTTTTTCAAACACAACAAAATCACCAACCATAAACAGCATTTTGTCCAATCACAGAAAGGATTTTCGAGCATGCGTATTCTGTTACCATAGTTAAGCGTCCTTAAGTTCAAAGGGCACAAACCGAAAATATACCGACTACGTCGAAAAAAAAGAAGATGCGGAATGATTGCCAATGAAACAACTCTACACACCAAATGACACGGAACTGGCCCCTTAATAAAAATGTGTACTAGTTCAGTGAAACATCCCATCAGATTATAAAAAAAAGAAGATGCGGAATGATTGCCAATGAAACAACTCTACACACCAAATGACACGGAAATGATCAAATCGTCCGACCTACAACAATGACCTACCTCTATACCAGTACCACATAGTTAGAAAAAAGGCCTTGATATCACAAATTTAAAACAATTAAAACGAGAAAACAAAATGCCTAACAAATATGTTACACAGCAACAAACGACAACCACTGAAAATGCAGGCTCCTGACTTGCGACAGGCACATACATACACAATGTGGTTGGGTTTAACATGTTTGCGGGACACCAACCCTCCCCAACCTGCCTGGGACAGTGATGTAACAGTTCAACAAATAACATAACTCAAATACGTTCAATGGACGTTTTTCCATCGTAGCGTTCATTCAGTCTACGTTAGACAAATGCTAGACAAACGCCAGAAATACGCCAACATACGTTACTTGAACGCCCGATAAACGCGTATGTACGCCTCTCATAAGCTTTAATCATGCTTTAAGCTCGTTGTGCATACGATACAGATATGATTGACAAGTTCGATGCGTCCAAAATTACTAGCGTATTGGCAGCGTACATAGTTTTATCCCACACCTAGCGTACGTCGGTGCTATACACTGATGTATGACGCCGATATATGTAGACGAAACACGTGTCTCGCGTATTAAATTATAAGCCTTAACGTGTACGGCTTTGATAACTATTTTAATTTTTTTTTCTCGTCCATGTTTTGATTTAGTGGCTATTTAACACTTTTTAATATATTAGTTTTATGATCGAAGAAATTGTGATCTAATATGAATAATGTTTAATTCTGTTTGTGCAATCAAGTTATGATAATTGTACACTTTTAACCAAAAAAAAGGTTATGCTGCTGGTCAGGAATACGTCTACGACAGTGCTCACTTTGGCGGACCCTCAAATATGCTATGTTTACCGAAAGATCCAGAATTGAGCAATCGGACAGGATCATCACACAGTCGTTTATATGGTACGGAATTCGAAGGAAACAATTTTGCTCCGGGTTCCACAGACGAAGATGTTCCTTGTGCCCTCTGTCGGAGTAACAATACATCTTCGTCAGTTATGATTCCTGGAAGAAAGTCATGTTACTCTGGATGGAAAAAGGAGTACTTTGGTATTTTAGCGTCTAATTGTTACCATTGCAAAGCTTCGTCGTAGATTTGTGTGGATATGAATCCTGAGTTCATTGCAGGCGGAGAGAGAAATAATGATAATAATTTGTTGTATGCAACAAGCATGAAGTGTGGTTCCCTTCCATGTCCACCGTACCACACTGATTTGGAAGTATACTGTGTTGTTTGTTCTAAGTAAAATCATTTGCTTACTTTTAATAAAGGTGTCTATATCTCATTAGCATCATTTGTATATGGTTTTGGTTGTATATATTTTAATTTTAAAAAAACAAATCCAGGGGAGGAGGAATAACGCCAATGAGACAGTAACACCACCTCTTCCTCACCACACTACAGAAATACTTCATTATTTTCAAATTAACATAAGAATTTTAAAAACATTACATATTTCATTTTACAATTCATTCAAAAACAATGCAGAACAATTCATTGCATAATCTTAAAAAAGCTGATTGAACTCTATCCAATGAAGTGCCTTTACCAAGTCATCCAGATAAAGCATGTGTTGTTCGATGTTGTTGTTAGTCAGGGAAGTATGTGGGTATATTTTTGTTTTTGAGTTGCGTTTGTTGGTGATTGTATTGTCCGATATACTGTCCGAAATGTTTTGTTTTCTCCTTGGTTTCATTCATTGAACCTTGATTGGGCGTGGTCGACAATACATTCTGTTACTTCTCTATAGATAATATATTAGTTAGGTATCTACTCCAGCCATACAGTTAATTGCAAAGATAAGGACACGATATGAAAATGTCGTTATTATTGTAAAAGAGAGGAAAAGATACTTATATATTTCATATCGAGTGAGAATTTGATATTGCTTGATGTCAAATCGCGTTATTTAATTTCAATTTAATAATAAACGAGAAGACGTGAAACCTATTTCTCTTATGGTCAGCACTTTCACTGTGTTGAATAAAAAATCCCGTGAATCGTTGATCTAGTCGTATGCACAAATCAATATGACGTCAAATGTCCTGTTCCGATGTCAAACTTAAACATCAGACTTGCTAATTTTTTTCTACGACTTGTTATGAATTAAAATTTGACAAAATAAAGATATTCAGGTGAAAAGTGTGAGTTTTTTGTATATTATTCAATAAATCACACATGCCCGTTTCTAAGGACGAAATTAACATAGTCTTAACCGTTGAAATTTATTAGTGACCTATTGAATATCCAATGGAAATGCCTTCATATGGTCTCATGAAGCTGAATAAGCCAATCATCAAATTAACGCATATTTTTATATCATTTTTCGTTTCAAACTCCGTACAACGTGATACGACAATATTTATTCATGCACGTAATAGATAATAGGCAACAAACATAAGAAAAATTAAAACCCATAAGTCCAAACTTACTGACCACATCATGCCAAGAAATGAAAAACAAACCGACAAAAAAGTAAAGAACAGTATACAAAACACAGCACAAAAAAAAAAAGAATGATCAACAGAAACACCATCAAAACTGGCAGATTGTTAGTAATCGTTTATTCTATCGGTCTATGTAAAGTTTAAACAGAAGGAGATTCACATCTAGCATGCTTAGACATTGATAATAAGTGTCGTTTGAAAATAAAACTTTACGACAAAAAAGATGACTTCAGCTTCCAATTGTGAATTTTCCATTTATATTTAGCAACATGCCAGCACCGCCTGCATAATGAGTAGATATAGCCCAGTTGAATGTCTCATCATAACTTCTTTTATTGATGGTTGCTACTCACAAGAAATTTATTAAACCAAGAGTTCCAAGTAGTGAAGTTGAAGTCATTCCTTCGTAAGTTTTATGGACGCTTTCACGAATTGGTAGACCGTGATGGAATATCCGTATCACAGATTATAACGGATATATTTCTAATGTCATTAATATGTGACCGTCCGAATTCGACTTATTACCGAGTTTATAATAACATGAGCAACACGAAGGTTGCCACATGGGGATTAGCTTACCCCTTCCAGAGACCATGAGATCAACCCTGTTTTTGGAGAGTTGCATGTCGTTCAGTCTTAAGTTATGTTTTGTGTATTATTATATGTCTATTGGTACTTTTCTATTTTAGCCTTGGCGTTGTCTGTTTATTGTCGACATATAAATTCGATTGCCCCTCTGGTATCTTTAGCCTCTCTTTCATATTTGATACCATCAGTTTGGAACTATTTCTAAATGTAGTATTTGCATTTATCTGTAGCATTATTTGTGAAATGCAGTTAATTTTTTGCTTGTACTATTAATTAAGATAAAGTTTGTGACATGTTAGAAAGCGAATGATGTTCAAACATAAGAGTCGGAAATAAACTAATAATGACATGCCAAGAGGAGCAAAACGATAAAAATAACAGTTAAAAGTGTACAAACACAACATTAACAACTGTAGACGGAGTATACTAATCGAACCAAAACGGAGGGCATTCCAATGTGCGCGGGGAGGGTAAGCACTCTCCACATGTGAACTCCATCGTATTGCATAATATGTAAGTACAAACCGGGGGTAAGTATTATTTGGTAAATTACATTCGAGATGAGGTGAACGTGGTTGTTATGACAACTGGAACATATATGCCGTCATCTGTGAAACATTCAAGATACAAAGCACACTTTACCGTATGCAAGAGAGGCGAAAGAGAATAGAAGTACATTCAAACTCATCAGTAACAATAAACTGAAAACGCCATGTCTAAAAAAGAAAAAGACAAAAAGACAAACAATAGTACACAAAATAAAATGTGATTCTTTACTATGCAGAGAAATGATATAAGGTTAATATAATAGTAATTCACAAATAAAATTTACATTTTACGCGTTTCTCTGGTCCAAAGAGCAAGGTATGCATACTTTTGATAGTTTCGTTAATTTGAACGAAATCGTGTTGCATTTGATTTCAGTTAATTTGCCAATTATTACTTTAATATGATTCGGAGTGAATAATTGTCGCAAGTCCTTTTGATCGATGGGTAAAGCATTGCAACTATTGCAACAAAACGCAAATGACAAAATGATTAAGGTCTTTTTCATCTGGTTTTACTGTTTGTTCTACTGGTGTGCTATTATGAACCACTATCGTTGAATAAGAGTAGTATTCATCTAAAACACATGTTTAAAATGTCTTAAAATCATATTCAATGATCTATTATATTTTTTTTATCAATGCTTATGTATTCAAATGATTGATTGTTGCTTGATTAAGGACATGTTACATATCATGCATGTTCAGGATGACAAATGTTTAAGTAATCAATACTATAATAGTAAAGCTAAGGTTCCTTAAGATGGAATGAAGGAATGAAGATATTGCGGGTTGAAAATATGTCATGTAACTAGAAAACAATAGAATGTAAGATAGGGAGACAATTCTATCTCTATCTCTCTCTCTCTCTCTCTCTCTCTCTCTCTCTCTCTCTCTCTCTCTCTCTTCTTCTTATGTTACTTAATAGTAACTAATACTAGTATTAATTATTTTGCTACTGTAAGGTAAAGAAAAACACGATTAATTTATTGCACTGTATCGACTGTTATCTAATCTTAAAGTGAAGGTGGTCATAAGTCATTCTACTGAATTATGAACAGGGCATTAAGTTCTTGTGTTGTTTATTTTTGTTTGGCTTTTGCATTTGGAAAAAATGAGGACACACACACATTACACAAAAGACTTTTGTTAAATGATCCGGATATTGCTGCGACCCGACTGGCAAATGTGGAAGCTGCAGTTCAGCTGTTAAAGGGAACGGTATTAAAACTGGAAGCAGGTCTTCAGGCAGAAAAAAACAAAAATGCTGAACACGAGATAAATATTTCACAAATGACAAGCACTCTCAAAAAGCTACAAGGTATTTTACTGTTACGAAATAAGACTCAAATGCTAGACATTAGTGTCTGTGATAGATTTATCAAACCTTATCTTATTCACATTTAACAAACTTTAAACTGTTAAAGATCCACTTTTAAATACGTTTCAATATTTTGATAATCAAATATCTTTACTTTATCTTTCATGGTCCTCATTTTTTGGGATATTGCTATCCAGTCTGGAAACAACTGGAAACACACATTGATTTATTACTCACTATTTGACGACTTTATGCAAATGTATTATCTGTCTTAAAGAAATGTAAAATACAATTTTGTATAAAATTTAAAAAAAAAAATCACAGATAAGCTGAGCTGAATAAATAGAGCGGTTTAGAAACAAATGAAAATTTAATAACAGTCTGTAAAACACGATGCTCCAATAACTCCAATGGTCAACCCCTTAAATCAACAATATAACAGCTAAATATTGACCATGTTTGACTGTGTGGTGCGAACAATAGACGTTTTTTTCTTCTAAATATGTTACCAATTGCTAATGCTTTAAGACGGATGATTACTCTATTTTGATAGATTTTGACGCATTTCGAGCTATTATTCTTTAATTGAGAAAAGAAAAATATGTCTAACATTATAAAAAATATTATATCAAAAGTCTTGGTATGATTTGATTTGGGAAACAAAAAAAGTGAGTAAAAAAGTTAGAGCACCTGAGATCATCCCTAGTTTTTGGTGGGGTTCGTGTTGTTTATTCTTAAGTTTGCTATGTTGTGTCATGTGTACTATTGTTTGTCTGTTTGTCTTTTTCAATTTTTGCCTTGGCGTTTATTTTCAGTTTATTTTCGATTTATGAGTTTGACTGTCCCTCTGGTATCTTTCGTCCCTCTTTTAGTCCAATATTTCATGAAAACAAAGAATTATAGAATAATCAAAAACCTCAAAAAAAAAACAAATACTACACAACCACAATTTCGTTCATCTTTTTTATGTTTATATATTATAAGGTCTTTCCACCTTTCCGTGGAAAGACCTATTCATTTTGTTCTGATTATTTTTTTTTCTTCCTCCTAATTTGTTTCTTTCGCTGTATTTTGTTTTAAAAGATGTCGCTTAGTTTTTGAGTATATGATATTCAGTCTATACGCATTTGAAACTGATTTTATCCAGGTGGAAATACCTTCAATTGTTCTCTGAACAATAGGTTTTTAATCATTATTACCATTATTATTATAAGCTAACACATTGATGTATAAATTCATTCACATTAAAAAAGTGGAATTACATGTATTTTTTTTTTTTTTTTTTTTAGTTTTATTTCTTACAATCTCAGGTTTTTGGCGATATCTGAAAAAAGAGGAGCAAAGATATAGTTCTATGTGTTTATCTGAAAGATGATAACCGATTTTTTTTCTGTTTTTTTTTTTTTATTTGTTTAGATAATTTTCTGGTCTGAAATTGGGATGAGAGGCGGATTTTAAAGAGCGAACATGCATATGGGCTCGGGTCCCCTACATGGATCAACATTTTTGGTTAACGCATAACATTTTGCATCTTGTGTACTATTATTTGTCTGTTTGTCTGTTTATTTTTTAGCCATGGTGTTGTCAGTTTATTTACTATCTATGAGTTTGGCTGTCCCTCTGGTATCTTTCGCCCTTCTTTTGCAAGTCCCACTTCTTATATTGTTTTTCACTACCTATTCAAAATCCTTGATCCAAAACTTGTGATCTAATGTGAACTTCTCCGTTGATGGATTTTGTAATTCACTAGTTTCTATGAAATGTGTATTTCATTTTTTTTTTAGATCAAGGATCTACTTATATACAGTGGGGAAAGACATCCTGCTCATCCATTGGGACAGAAACTATTTATTCAGGTACTCAGTGATAAATGTGATGCGTTCCTCTAATGTCTAAAACTGTCACAACATATTCTATTCTTTTGTATTGGTGCTACATGTATATACTTTTGTGTTTTTACATAAATTATATAGCTAGGAAAATTAAAATGAGGAATATATATACGGCTTTACATGTACCAAGGAAATGGCATAAATGTGATATAGTATCCATCATAATATTGACAAATCAAAAGAAGTGTTCTAATATACATTACACTACTAAAGTTCAAAAATATTTTAAAACATCGTCAGATAAAATAAAAACAATTTAGCATGCTGAGCTGCACATGACTATAGACGCGTGTGTGCATTGAACGCTTTTCAACTTTATGTTAACAGTGAATTGTATTTGATGTTATATTATACACTTGCCTACAATTTTTCTTGCTTCAAACCATACACAATATAATCATAACTATATCATATAAGTGACGCTCTCTTCTTTTAATTTGCACATGATAAAAGTAGTGGAATTTCCTAGGTAGTCGTCACTAATCAGTAGTGTTAACCGCCTACTCAAATACCCATACTTCTTCTATATTCTTTATTACATATGCACACACGGGCCTGTAGTCATGAGCAATTCAGCATGGTAAAGTGCATTTATCTATCTGACGTTGATTACAAAGAATTTTGAACTTTTGTAGTATAATGAAACGGCTCGAACACTACTTATGATCTGCCAAAAAGATAAATGATAAAAAAATCAGTCCATTATTGCCTTATTACTTTCCATCATATGTGTAAAATTGTTGCTCAACAGTCTACGCTTAATTCTAATTAAAAAAGAAGATGTGGTATGATTGCCAATGAGACTACTATTATTAGTATAATGTCTTACGACGAATCTCCTTTACCATGTAGAATTCTTGTTTTGTCTATTTGTATAATAATCATCATGATTATCCGTTTGTCATCAATTATATCCTTATGTAATATTTTGTAGGATATGTCGCTGGTCAACTTTTTTATTCTTCGTCATCATATCAAAACAGGTTTGGAGGACCAGCAAATACTCTTTGTCTCCCTAATAATCCAAAATTAAGTAATAGAACAACACAAAGTTATAGCTTTATATACGGCGCAGAGTTCGAAGAAAATTTTCTCAGGAGTGACGCTATCAACGAAAATATACCATGTGCATTTTGCAGGAGTCTTAATACCACCTCTTCTTCAATGTTTCCTGGTAGAAATATTTGCTACAGCGACTGGAAAATAGAATATGAAGGATATATCATGTCCGGATACTGGGGACATAGAGCCTCTACATACATTTGCGTTGATGCACATCCAGATTACGTTCACGGTGGTAAAGCTGATGAAATTGGCCAGCGATTTTATGTGACAAGTACAAAATGCGGTTCCCTCTCTTGTCCACCATATCACGATAACCTGGCTGTCAATTGTGTTGTGTGTTCCAAATAAAATGAATACACCTATTAACCAATGCTTGATTCACCTTTTTATGTCCTATTTGCAGATATTAATATTTTTTAATTGATTAGTTTGATTGGAATTGTGTGATTTTATATTAATTATTATAAGCCTTTTAGATATGTTTGTCTTCTACATCACTGATTAACATTTTGTTGTTTGTTTGTTGACAATTGCATTTGGTGCAGTTACTAGTAACTGATACCATTTAAGGAGGTAGACCTAGGTTAAGGGAAATAACTCTTAAAATCATCAGTACGTTTGTGTCAACTGTTTTCATAAATATATTCTAAGCTTCTAGGTTACATAGATTATTTCCAATCTGTTTCAGGTAAATGCTTGAAAAACATTGATGAAACTTGACTTTAACAAACACATAACTGATTTAAAGAGTTATCTCCCTGAACCAAGGTCTACCACCTTAATGTCAATAAAATCACTGGGCCGATAACTTCGATACCAGCATATTAGTCTCTTGTAGAATCAGCAGACCAGTAGTGCAATGCCTCGATACTGCAATAACACAACTCATCAAAGAAGCAAGGTATATAATTTGACTCGTTTTTATATATGACTTATCGGTGTTTCTCGAATCAAGTTCCTTTTTAAATCAGTTTACGGTCCAAAACAATGATGAAAAAAGTTGTGCCAAATTAGAAAATGTGTTTATATTGCAGGACCTGTGATATGACTTATCAAATTAAATTGAAATAAAAGAACTTATCCCTTCAGGAATAATATATCTGATTTTTTGTCTGAAAATTAAAGGTACTGGCATCGAACACAAATTGCAAGGAATACATATAAAGTTTATATTCAATAATTACAGATGAATTACTGCAACCGTATAATTACATTTGTCATGGGGCATCGTTTGCAATGAATTATATTGATTTCCCAGTGTAAATAAAAACCGGTAATTTCACATGTGTAATAAACTAGTTTTTTTCATTCCTCTGACGTCATACAACAATAGGTGTTGACAAAACGTCGAAAACATCGTATCAAAACAAATTGTGAATGCGTAGAAAAAGATATAGTTCCTTACATTGTCTACCTAAATTTCATAAAAAATGCAACTCACAATGTAATAAAGGGAATAAATAATCAAAATACCGAAAAAATCGTTAACTCGTGACCAAACACTGATAATTACGCACATTCGTGAATTAATGTGGTGTTCGGTCACTGTTGGAATATTTGTCTCTATTTGAATTCTTCGATTATTTATTCTTTACTTCCCATGTTCGACTTTTGGTAAAATCTGTAGTAAATAGAGAGAAACTCAACAGAAACAAATATCAACATTAGAAGAAAAAGAAAAAAAAAGATTTCAGTCATGAACATCATTATAATCTACAATGTTTCTGAGCGGTCATTATTGAGGATGCATATAAATCCAAGTTAATGATATAGGCGACTTAGAACTTCAATAAAAAAAATCACTTGATATTTTGTTTTCGTATCTGCATCTTTTGTATGGATAACAGGGAACCTGATGATTCACCTATTTTGCTAATGTGGACTCTTGATAATGTTTGTATAACCTTAACAAATATCACGTTAATTATTTAAAAGTATTGTAAATGGTTTGACGCTTCCAATCTTCCTTTGTTTAGAATTTCGAAAGAAAAAATATCATTACATGAAAACTGTTCAGATATCAAGTTTGAGATCTGAATGTATAGATATAGGAAGATGTGGTATGAGTGCCAATGAGACAACTCTCCATACAAATAACAATTTAAAAAGTAAACCATTATAGGTTAAAGTACGGCCTTCAACACGGAGCCTTAGCTCACACCGAACAACAAGCTATAAAGGCCCCCAAAATTACTAGTGTAAAACCATTCAAACGGGAAAACCAACGGTCTAATCTATATAAACAAAACGAGAAACGAGAAACACGTATATATTACATAAACAAACGACAACTACTGTAGTATGTTCATGTAAAGCTGCAAGGTTGAGTGAGAATCCATGACCAAATTTCGAACATAAGTCGATTCAGATTACTCTGACGGCATGTTTATCAAGTTTTAAAAGAAAACATAGAACATGAAGAAAACGCAAACTTCTAATTACCCAAGGTACACATCGTTTGCGCATATTATCTATAATGTTGTAACTTATGTGATGAAATTAAGCAAATTCCAAATATTTAAACAAAACCAAAAGCATGTCACTGGAAATAGAAGATTAAGAGTATTCGTTTTTGTTGCATAGGATAAATACGAGGAAAAGTACACAATATGCATAACGAACGCTCGCGAATGAACTTGGAGCTTGAGGCAATTATGATATCTAATTTGTAAAAATACTTAAAATGTTCTATACCAGTTACAAGAAAAACTTTGCTTTCTCATACACTGCCAGGTCATAGACGGGGCTTTACGTCCACATGGTGTTTGCAAACAATGTGTAAATCACTGTGCGTGTATTTGTATAACTTTCAGATAAGAAAGTTTAACCGTACTTATTTCGACAGAAATGATAAAAATGTCGTTGGTCTTTCTTTTACAGTTTATGTTTTGTTTCAGTTATGGTAGAGAAGTAGAGAGTGTGGAATTCCCAGACGGAGACAAAAAACGTTTATTAATTAATGACCCAGACGCCATCAACAATAGGCTCGAACATTTAGAACGACCACTTCAACAACAACAAGCTACGATACTTCAACTAACAAGTAATATGCCTCTCAGTAAGTATCTTTAACATCAATGTAAAATGACTTTGTTAACAGTTGAGCGTTTGCTAATCCAAAAGGAGTTAGAGGTTCAAAATAAAAGCCTTCACGTTAACTGCATCTGACAAAATATCCGAAGGCAGCTTTTAATTATATATTCGACACACAAAATGTTTAAATTAATTGTATACGGAAATTGAATATAAATATTCATGCAGTATTGTCTGAATAAAAATTTATCTCTCGTTGCAATTATTGAGTTTTGTTTTATGCCTTGCAAAATCTTGCTTTTCAAACAAAATATGGACACAAAGATAGTCGGCCACTACTGTCAAATATTTTATGTATCTTCTTCTTCACAGTGAAGCACAATTTTGCTATTCAATTCCTTCAACAACGTGTAGCAATTTTGATACAAAGATAAAGGTAGTACCAGGCCTACTTTCAGTAGTGATTCACTGTCAGACACTAATCTTCCATATCATTCCTTTTCTATTATGACATACAATGTTTAAATCTCTCGTATTGTGTCACAATATATCTATTTTTATAGTCCGTTGCGCTGTATGTTTGTAAAATGTAAAATGACAAAAATTCCAAATTCTAAATTCTAAAGGAAATTCATAATGAAAAAACTCTTATCGAATGACAAACATCAAACGAAATGAAAACAACAGTTACTGTCATTTTCCTAATTTTGTTCAAACATTTTCTCTTGTAGAAAATAAACAAGTATGTTTACACAGTTTTTGATACTTGATACCGATTATGGTCACATTAATCAATTATGTCTGTTTTGTTTCCTGCTCCAGTTCTAACAATAAATCATTCAGCCCTGTTTAGTGCTGTTCACTCAATTTTCAGACAGATCCCCTGCCGTTAATTTACTACTGTTCAGACAATCAGCTTGCAGTAAATTCAATACTGTTCAGAAGCTGTTCATGCAATAAGTATGATGCTAACGTGTACAGGTGAATACAACGACTGAATATCTAAACATAGACAAAACAGATCTAAATGGACTACATGGAAATTGTCAGAACGGTACTTCATTGACCACGGTAGATAAGACTGCAAATAGACTGAACGACTGAAAAATACTTAATTATATATTGGTCAGTATGCATATGGTCAGAGTTGTTTTCAAAAGAGAAATTGTTTTCTATTGTGTTGTAGATGATCTTTCAATTTGGGTTGTACAAGTTTCACATGCATCAGTTTTGAGTGTGAACTATTCGAAAGTTCCGATTTGTTGCATAATAATTATTGTAGTGAATATGACAAAAGACATAACAATGAATATTTGGATGTTATTACTTTCAGTGTACACATCTATATATATTTATAGTTAACATTTTTTTTATAACTTTTTAGATCAAGGATCAAATTACATACAGTGGGGAAAACTGAGTTGTTCAGCTGCAAATGCAGAAACTGTTTACTCAGGTATAGTTTCGTCATTTTACTTATTCAAAATTAAGAAATAACAGTGCTGAGTTTCAAGTGATGAAACCGTCAATTTGTTATATAGTTTTTGTCTGTTGAATCGGAACAGAGCAAGTAAATTAGACATTTTGCGCGATCGCCATCCCTTAACACAATACTGTAATTCATACTATAGCATAGTACTAGTAAAATGTTTTAAAAATTTGTTTTTTTTCTTAAATTGTTTAACATCTCACAGCGGTATACTACTGTTGTCTTTATTTATTCATCCCTTATTTAATTGATTTTGTATAAACATTGTATCATAAATCAACTTTATTCGTTCAGTGTATGTTCACGTGTGTCGTCAATACGTCTTTTGATTGAGTTAAGCCATTTCAATGCATCTGGCGTAAGTGTAAAATTTTAGTCCAGATATCTATGACGAGTTTATTGATATTCCATAGTGTTTCGTTCTATGTTGTGATGTTACACTATTGTTTCAAATAAGTCAGGAATCTGTAAATTGTGTCTTGGATGAAGAGTTGTCTCATTGGCCCTCATACCACATCTTCTTATATCTATGAAAAATATCACCGGAGTATCGTCCGCTATAAATGCAAGTTTGTTGACAATGATACATAACATCAATCGTGGACATCATATATTAAATTCATATGTCATTCAATAAAAATGACGATATATGTCTTACTGCATTCGAATATAATGTTGTTGTCATTATGATCAATTGCTACTATGCAACCTCAAGCTTAAAGGTTATTTATTATATTTAAGTTTTTTCAGTCAATTGTAAAGAAATGTATTGAGAAATCACAACAATGCGTTCACACAGTACTTACTCTTTTATCAATGTAATAAAAAAAGGATTACGATAAAGATTTCCGTAAAGAAAAGAACAATGGATTACAAATAATGTTTTTTTCTGGAATAGACACATGTATATACAATAAGATGAACCTTTAATGACTTCAACACAAGTTTAGATAAAAATACAGGAAATGATTTCAAGAAAAATACTGAAGAATCAAGACTAAATATTTGAGAAAATGTTAAGCCTTCATCTTATGTATATTTTTATCTCAAGAGTCTTGCAGCTTTTCTACAGTTTTTAGTGTCAGTATCATAAATGGGGCAAAAGATACCTGAGGTACATTCAAACACATAGATAAAAAAACTGACAACGCCATGACTAAAAGAAACAGAGACAAAACAGAAACATAATAGTCACAAGACACAACATTGAAAAATAAAGAATAAACAACACACAACGCATCAAACATAGCAGTTTACTAAACCTAAGTGTTGTCGAAAGTAAACCGGTCAGGTTTTTTTCCCATTTTGTTCCATTCTGATTAAATGTGAACTGAAATCATAGACATAAATACATGTATAGCAAAGTTAACTGTAAAAATATATAATTTTGTATCAAACTAGCAAAAAATATCTAGTTTTTCAGCTAGGAGCAACATCTAAAGTAAGCATACTGTAAATTGTATAAGGTTAACAACACTATGAACATAAATTTTACAATTGTGAAAGTTGAAATAAAAAGATGTTGAATTATTGCCAATTTATCAACTCTCAATTTGAGATCAAGCGACGTTTACGATAACAAATGGAGGTCATCATACGGCCTTAGACAATAAGCAAAAACAATGCATCAAAGCAAGTTATAAAAGGGCCCGAAATTGTTTTTATTAAACTATCTAAACGAGATAACTCACGGCCTCATTTATGTACACTCGCCTAATCTTCAAACTCATTTTGGCAGCTTAAAAGGTTTACATTTTGTAGGTTTTGCCACTGGACAGCACTATGATACAACAAAGTATTCAGACAGCTTTGATGGACCAGCCAACTTTCTTTGTCTACCTAATAATCCAGAGTTAAGTAACAGAACAATTCCGGGTAGCAGTTTTCTGTACGGAACTGAATACGAAGAGAACTTTTTGCACAGTGACTCGGATGGTCAAGATGTGCCGTGTGCTTTTTGCAGGAGTCCCGGTTCATCTTCGACAGAAATGTTCCCTGGAAAAAGACCTGTTACAATGGTTGGAAAAAGGAATATTTAGGGTATATAATGTCTGGGTATTTCGGTTATAGAGCCTCATCTTACATCTGTGTTGATATACATGGAGAGTATGTTCAAGGTGGCAAAGCTAATAGTGTCGGCCATTCACTATATGCAACTGGTACAAAGTGTGGAACTCTTCCTTGTCCACCGTACAATGACAATCTAGCTGTGTATTGTGTGGTTTGTTCCAAATAAACATGTGCCATACACATAAAACAGTCTCTTGGATTTCACTCTCATGAGTGCAAATTCGAACAACATATTTTAAATGTAGAATCAACCAACTTATCAATGATGTACCTTCCAATATGTGCAAAACAATTCGAAATTTTCTTTTGATACAGCTTGCATGGTTCTGCATCTTGAGACAAACATGTCCAGTAGGATATTTTTTCTCCCATAGGATTTAAAAAAAAAACAAGACCGGATTTAAAGACATCCTATAGGATAAAGTAATGATCACGTAGGAGGGTTAGCTAGCTATAAAACCTGGTTTAATACAACATTTTCCTCAAAAGAAAATGCTTGTACCGATTCAGGAATATGCCATTTTGTCTCTTGTAGAGAGTTGTCTCCTTTGCAATCATGCGGCATTTTCTTTTTTTTTGTTTGTTACCTAAATAAACTTCATTATCAATTTTATCTATGTCACATTATGCTGTACAAATGTCATCCGCTAATTTTAAAATTGTACTGGTTTTGATTATTTTTTCAAAAGGTCAAATTAATTGTCTAAAAGTTAAAACACTAAATTGTAAAGGGGTTCATGATCTTTTGTAAAATGGGACCATGTTAAGATGTTAAGAAATGGTGCATTTCTCGAATTTTGTTGCTTCACAATTTTTTGCCAAAAGGGTTAATATGTGGATGATGGTGAATGATATGTTCACTAAAAGCCAAGCTTTGTAAACACACATCGATATACTTGTAATTGTTGAACATTCGTCCTCTTGAAGTATGAACAGAAAATAATATTATTCTTCTTTCCTTACTTATGTTGCGTCGTATGGTTAGGTACGAAATTTATAATGTAGTTCAATACGTGCAATTGTTATCTAATTCGACCTTGTAAAGATAAAGTGAACAAATAGTGTTCCACCAAATTATGCCTGTGTTTAAAGTTCTTACTATATTGGTCGTTGTGTCTATAACGCTAGGACATAATGATGACACTGGTGATATCAATAAGCGTTTATTGCTGAGCGATCCAGATATTGAGGCAACCAGACTAGCTAACGTAGAAGCTGCAATACAGAACTTAATGGGAGAAGTTTCTAAACTTAAGGTAGATCTTCAAACGGAGCAGACAAGAAATGTTCAACATGAAACAAAAATTTCACAAATGACACAATCTCTTAGAATGCTTCAAGGTATGTTTAATTCGACTACGTTATATACCGCAATGCGCAGAATTCTTTTTTTCTAAGTCTGTGCCTTAAAATTTTTTTAAAGTATGCATTCTTGGAATCAATATACACAAGAAAGGATATTTGAAACGGGAATTTAACATTTTTCAATGAAAGATGTGTATTTAAAGATACCTTTGAATGTTCTCTAAAAAACTGATTTCAAATTTCAGTACTAGTTTAATATAGATTAATTTATCATATAATGATTCTTGAGAACTACATTGTATGTTGTTGCAGTGACACTTCTTTGTTGATATGAATGATTATTGATACGGTCATAATAATAAATCAAATGTTAACAAAACATTACATTTTCGAAATTCTAAGGCATTTCTAGCTCAGGAATATATAACTTTGGTTGTATTTGGCAAAACTTTTAGGCATTTTTGGTCTTCAATGCTCTTCCACGTCGTACTTTATTTGGCCTTTTTTTACTTTTTTATTCGAGCGTCACTGATGAGTATTTTGTACAAGTAACGCGCGTCTGGGGCTAATACAAAATTTAATCCTCGTATTACCAATGTTATTTCAACTGATCGGGTGGAGCTTATGTTTTAATTTGCATAAGGAAAGTCTATTTGAATATGTGTGTGATTAGGATGATTACCGTTATAATTATTATTGAATTCTAATCACCTATGAGTGTCACCAAACGCATATACAAAAGAACTGAGTGTATGATATCGGACGAATAACTGGACACTTCATTGATGAGTTTATCCCAAAACTCCTGTCTATAGATGTACTGGGGTTAACTAAGCGAACTTTTAAACCCCGCCCAGTCAAGTGAAATAAATCTAGTAATATCTCTGATGAGTTCATTAATGTTTCTGTAGAAATACACATTATATACTCGAAGTACCGATTTTCCACACTGCATATAGTTTTAATTGTTTTATTTTAATTATTTTTTTAGAGTACGGTTCTTCTTATATCCGTTGGGGAAGAACACAGTGCGATGGAGCAAACTCAGAACTTGTTTATTCAGGTATCAGCATATGGTCAAAATTGCAGTCACAACAGCTTTTTCAATCGAGCATTATATGTCTTACAGGAAAAAAACTATTAATCTATATTTGCATTGGTACTGATAACAGATAATTATTTTCATATAAGATGATATCATATCGAACAAAAAGTCTGCATACCAAAAAGTCTTCATCAGCGTCAAATTTAAACATGTTAGACTGTTATCCTATTTCACTTATAATGTACTTTCAAAGTCTTCGTGTACTAACTAAGACTTGCAATATTGACAAGCGAACGCATATGAAAATATACTACCATGTAAGTCGTTATACATACATTTGTTGTGACGTAAGCCTTTTCAGTTATCGCAATACTAAGTCATGCCTTTTATTGAAAAAATCATTCCTACAGTCCACCTACGGACACCCTAATGAGTTGTTGCAAGGGATATATAATCACCCCAGTACAACATTTAACACTTTGTCTATATGAGAAATGAACGGTTTGATTTTCATTCTCATTCGACATGGCTGTGCCAATATATACGGAGTAAATCCCCCCCACCCCACCCCCCAAAAAAAAAAATAATCCATACGAATATTGAGATTTGTCAGGGGAAGGGAAAGTAGAAAAAAGATGTACTTATTATTTTAAAAATATTTCAGGATATGCAGCTGGTCAAATATACTACGACAGTAAATATACAACTCGCTTCGGCGGTCCAGGAAATATGCTCTGCCTTCCAAATAATCCAGAGTTAAGTAATAGGACTGCACCTGGAAGCAGCAATATATATGGTTCAGAATTCGAAGAGAGCACATTTGGTCATGGCTCACGACAAGAGGACGTGCCTTGCGCTTTATGTCGCAGTAGAAATAGCACCACATCAGTAATGATTCCAGGGCGAAAAACGTGCTTTAAAGGGTGGAAGATTGAGTACAATGGACTATTAGCTTCTAGCTGCAACACATGTAAAGCGTCCTCTTACATCTGTGTAGATAAAAATCCTGAATACATACCTGGTGGTGAAACCAACGACAATCACAACCTCCTATACACAACTGGTACCATCTGTGGATCTCTACCGTGTCCTCCGTACCACAATAACCTGGAACTGTTGTGTGTGGTCTGTTCAAAATAACAATGTGGCATAAGTTATCCTATAAGTGTATTCAAATAAATATTCATGTTGTTTAAAAAGTCATATATAAATCAACCAGTTGATGAATTAATCCGTAACAGTTTCCGTTACTGTCATCATACCCGACAGCTTGGTAAGCAGTGACTCTGCAATCGTAAATATATCTCGAGAAATTTTTGACCTGTTGACATTTTACTAACAGGGAGTTGTAACTACATATTGACTTGTTTGTTGATTTCAAATTCCGTCTAGTTGTACCGTTAATGTATGGCAGACATGGGAATTTTTTACGTGAAGTTTCTAGTTTAAACGTATTATTTTGTTTCTACCGAAATTCAAGGTAAATACAAAAAGGGGAAATCTAAAAAATGTTAAAGAGGCAAACGTTAAACAATTGCAATATCCAACAACGGAAAAAAATGAATAAAACCACTATCATATTCCTGACTTTGTACAGCGTTTTCTCAAGTAATTAGTGGGTTGAACCTAGTTTTACAGCTAGTTTATACAACTTCTCACTTGTATGACAGTTGTTTATACATGTTATAGTTCATGTATTGACCAAGATTGTGTGAGCAACCCAAACAAACCTAATTGGTTAGAGTAAGACCAACTAGGATCCAGCAGCCCAAACTGAATAAAGACAGACCAGGACCCTGATATCAAGTGGTTGTCACTGGTTCATGTCTGTCGTATACGTTTTTCATAAATTGTTTTGATATAGATAAGGCCGCTATATTTTTTACAGTTGAATTGTTTCAGATTTTTCATGTTGGGACCTTATGTAACTAATACAGTTTGGGTAATTCTCATTATTTCAGATTTTACGGCTGTTTATCATTGCTTACATCCACTTCATTTGAGATTTAATTGATAGTTGTTCCATTTACAATCGTACCATATCTCATTATTTTTATATCACAGACATAGACATATAACCGACTGACTAAAAGACTTGAAAATACTTTCAAATAAATCTGACAAAAACAGCAACAAATGCGACTATATAAGTATAAAAAGATAAAGTATAATTGCCAATGGAACAACTCTCTGCCAGAAACCAGTTGACATCTATAGGTTATCGCAAGGTATTCAACAATGCGCATAAACCCATGTCATAGTCAGCATAAAAAATAACGATAAATATTGATGAATGTATCAATTAAACACAATTTAGATGGGTCTATACTGATTTTGACCATTAACTGTGATTCATAACAGTAAAAAGGTCTGCTATTAAAGGGGTTCAATTGATGCCCGAAGGAATACATAAAAACTGTCGATACATTTTATTGCAAAAATGAAAGATAATGCTATCAAGGGGAACATTGACATCTTCAATTATCTCATCACACCTCCAGTAAGTATATCCACCAGCTTTATCTTTCTCTATAAGGATGACGGCTTTAATAAGTTGCAGTAAGGTTCAGATTTATAAAACGACAATTTAATTAAACATGAACCCTTTTGTTTGATAAGATTGTGTCGAAATGTAGTGAATAGAATTGAAAACTCAATACGGTCAACAGAATGAAAAGGACCATCATGAACTCGTAAGTTACCTAATACATCAAATAGTTTATTAAACTATAAAAATAGTAAATTCAACTATCTTCGTATGTTTTATTACAAATGTTAATGATAAGTACTTTGGTAGTGGTTAAAGAACCTGTTACTTGTAGAACAGTCACTATGGGCCGAGTGGAAACGATATTTTACTGGTTTTTTTGTGTGTGTAATTATACAATGTCACATAAAAAAAATTGTAAGTTGATGTTAATATAAAAAAGAAGATGTGGTATGATTGCCAATGAGATAACTCTTCACAAGAGACCAAAAATGACACAGACATTAACAACTATCGGTCACCATACGGCCTTCAACAATGAGCAAAGCCCATACCGCATAGTCAGTTATAAAAGGCCCCGATATGACAATGTAAAACAATATAAACGAAAAAACAAACGGCCTTATTTAAATAAAAAAATTAACGAAAAAAAAATACGTAACACAAAAACAAACGACAACCACTGAATTACAGGCTCCTGACTTGGGAGAGACACATACATAAATAATGTGGCGGGGTTAAACATGTTAGCGGAATCCCAACCCTCCCCCTAATCTGGGACAGTGGTATAACAGTACAACATAAGAACGAACTATAAAAATTAGTTGAAAAAGCTAAACTCATGAGATGGACAAAAATACAAGTGGATGTGACCGGGTACTTGTACATCCCGACAACAAAAAGACACTAGGAACAGATCTGAGAGTACTCGCAATTATTTGACAGCTAGATTAAAGCCACTAACAACTTATAAAAAAATCATGAATCTAAGACTAAACTATCAATCCGTACACATCCAACATCCAATGGATTTAGTGTAAATACGTTATAAACAGTCAGAGAAAAACATGACCTTGTGCAATGCCAGTTACAGGTATCGATAGATTGTAGATTTATGAATGTGTATATGTATATAACATACTAGTAAATTAATATTTAGTTTGCTTTTAATTTACTGATCACAAAATCAATATTTATACCAATAAAAACAATATTCAATGATCTTAATACAGTGTTGAATTGGTAACCTTTTAGAATAAGTTTATTTAAAGGAGGGATACGTTTACAAGGATCATTTCTAAATTTCCGGGCACGGTTAACAACATTTCCGTAAAAATGAGGCTGTGCTATCCCGTTTAAAATAAGTTTTCTACAGGTACAACCAAACTTCAAAACCAAATCTTTATATCTATGGAAAAATTTAGTAAAGACTGCTAAGAGCGTATAGCACCTAGTGTAAAAAGTGTATAACTTGCAAATTACATTTATCCAATATATTTCTTGATATTTTATGCATAAATATTAAGTAACGAATTGAAATTACATGTTAAAAAGTTTGGGTGCTGATTCTTTATCTTATGTTAAATAGCGATTTGGTCTACTTAAAAGAAAAGGTCAAAAATTTAGTATGTCTGAAACTGTCAAACTGCATGAATTTAAGACCCCCTTAACATAGAATTGTCCATAATTTGAGTTAAAGCTGGTAGACTTTTCTATAATTTTGGTATCATTTGTCCCAATAGTAGGACACTACACTGTAAAAATCATTTGAGATAGAGCAGGTGCGATTTATTTTGAATTAAATTTAATGTATAAACGAAAATAACTGTTTTCTCAGACAACTTTTAAAATTCAATCACAAACCCAAACATCACACAAACAAATTACACACAACATGCACATCCATATTTAGCGCATTACAGTATAAATACACTTAAAAGGTGTGAATATCACACGATATGTATTTCAGGTGAGTTTCCTGTGTAACTGAAATATCAAACATGGAAATAAATACAATTACAAACACATGTATTTATTTAAGATTTATCTAAGTTACTTTCTTTACACATGTTACAGTTATCAACAAACCTACTACTAATAAGAAAATAAAGGGATGTGGTTTGATGAAATAAAATATTGAATCTGAATCAGCTGTTTAATAGATACCAAATGCCGATGCTGTTAACAATCTTAATGGAAAAAAACTGTTTTGGGGGATACACACTTCTATCTTTCATTTCAATTGTCAATTTGATTCGGTGCTAAATGAATTATAGAGTTTATCTCTCACAAATATGCGTCGCTTTGTTAACTTACTTTGTGACAATAAGACCTAAGTTTTATACTCCTATCTTAAAATCTTTATATTGAAATCATTTACTTTGTCACAGATAGAATGAATTGGAGTATGGCACTATAAATGTTTATAGATAAAAAATTTGATGCATATTAATCTTGCATTAAATATGAGAATGCTCAGTTACAAGATTTTCTAATTTCATTTAAATCAGAACACCACTCACGTACAGGAACTTCATTATAAAAGTATCGTGATTGGCCGTTTGGTTACTTGGCAGTGCTCGAAATCACTAGAGAATCTCTTTGTCCTGCTCCACAACAAAGAATGTACTTAAAAGCTTTACGGAAAGACGAATTTTTCACTCCAAATATAATCCAGTTTAGTCCACTGTTAATTAATCCAAAGCATGCCAAACATTTCTTCGCCATTTCAAGATTATCACTAGGTTCAAGGAAGAGAGTTTCAAAGACTAATGTGACACAATAAGGCCCCCAGCAAACTGCAAAAACTCCAAGTACTAATATCATCATTTTTGTTTTCTTAATATTGTTTTTCTTTACACGCACGTGCCGAAATGTGTCTTCTGTCATAGCAGACTTTTCTGATTGTATTGCATTGATCTGTGAAAATGCAATTTTAACAACTTTTACATACATTACAAAATTAGCAATGATCGAGCCGATGAAAAATAAAAAAATAAGCCCTTTATAGCTCTTCGGGTTTATGTACGTTGAATCGCAAGGTATTCCAGGATACCATGAATTCCAGCCCAATAGCGGAAGACAGGCAACAAAAATAGAAATAATCCAAGATGATGCCATCAATGATATCAACCATCTCCTTGTCGCACGACTGGCATGTTGTAAAGGATACATTATTGCAAGGTACCGTTCAATAGAAATCACTAGAAGGTTCAAAACCGAAGAGCCAAGAAACGATGTTTCAAATGTGTACCGTAACAAGCAGGTATATTTATCATGTCTCATTGGAGCATTGAAAATGAAAAATAAATCATATGGTATCATCACCGTCCCAATTAACAAGTCCGATGTGGCTAAATTGGCAATCAACATGTTAATCCGGGTTCTCAGCCTCTTGAATTTGAATATACTTATCAAAATAAGAGTGTTTCCGAATATTATAGGAAGGAATATTATAAGTTCAATGAATAGAAATACCAGTCCCAGATGAATATATTCCAAACGCCAGTGCATTATTGGTTTAGATATTTCGGTTGTCAAAGAAGATCCATTGTCCATTGAGATTGTCGTTGTTGTAATATTTAACGCATGTGCTGGTGCAATAGTAACATTGGCCATTAGAGAAAGTAATTCGAAAGTATTTCCAATATTTGTATTATTATTTTCTTTCGCTCAGTTTTTCTTCATCTCTAAATTGATATTTCTATTGATAAACGCTAAAGTGAGCCATTTCAAATCAACCTTTACAATAATATCCTTTCGCATTGGATCAGCATTCTATTATTTTTATTCACTTCGTGTTATTTGTAATTATATTCTCAATTTATCAATAACATCAGTATTTGGGGCAGATGCATTTATATTAACAAAAAGAACCTTAAGGCATTTTTTTTTATCATATAGGATAATTACTTTCAAGTCATATGCGTCATATTGTTATTGATAGAGTTTTCGTCCGATGTGATTAAGACTTAGTTATATATATTTCAGGCTATTGATTTCGGTATATTGCGTATCCTAAAGTAAAGTTGGCATTTAAAAATACAGCGGAAATGTTATTTAAGTCTTATTCTATAGTAGTATGAGGTTATCGAATAAGGAAATATTAATTTCTGTGTTCCTTTGTTTTTTCTGCACATTTTAACCATTCTTTTTTTATTTGTTAATTATCCCACGTTCGTTATATTTTAACACCACATCATTTTTTAAGTTTGTCCAATTCGTGTCTTTTCTTAATTTATTTAATTTATTATTTTCTATTCTTTAAATCCTATCCGGACCCTCTATAAAAATAAATGTTTGATAACAATTGCAGTGCGCATGACAAGAGCTTTTCCGGAAAAAACTCGAAACAAAAATTTTGGAAAAGCAGTATCGACCAAGCAAAAGCTGTATTCAGTTTATTGCAAATATCATTTGCCATATTTTATGAGAATTTTATTTTATCTAGAATCTCAATTACTAACATATGATGTGCATATATGTGTACATACAAAAAAGGTGTAGCAAAGGCTAATCGGCTTGTTCATTTTAGACTTAAGAGGTTCACAATTTTAAATTTGGGAAGGGGTTGGTGAGCTATTTGCATTTTCGCGGACTAAATATTCATCGGCACCGCACAGACTGTTGTCTTCGAGATTTTAATTCTTACGCTATATAACGCTTTTTCGACCTATTGTTTTAAAAAATCAGCGTGTGGTTGCAAATAATCTCAGTAGATGATTGGATAAGTGAAAAGGTCATTAACTTTATCAGCTCTCAGGACGACGGAATTAACAGGTGTTTAAGAATTTGACAACTTTTTAAAAGCGGAGTTAATTCCATATTCAGATATTAAGCTGGTGATACCCTCAAGGAGTTAAAACATCTAATTGAAAAATCCGAGTATTAATCAGGATAACACTATCAAAATGAACTTTTCCTATTGAAGTGATATCTTAACCGAAGATCTCTTAGTTGATACCATATTCCCGAGCTGTCTTGGTATAACACCATTGCCTTGTCATGGACTGTAGCTTTCAATATAGCTACTGAACAACGGATTTCTAATGGTCAATTTGTTGTGATCTCTCGCAATGTTAACTAACGTCGCCATTATTTGGTTGGAATATTTGAGTATCAGATTACCACAGATATTATACCATGCTATTTTCCTCAATTGAAGGCGAATTATCATCAAATTTATCCTTGCATGAACACATGATGGGTGCAACTTATGGAGTTTAACATTCGAAAGCTTTTGAGATTAGTCCCGATTCCTGATAAGACTCTAGTTACTCGGTCGTCAGGTGGGAAGTGGTTTGATGTGTCTTTTTTTTTTTTTATTAAAGATTAATGGTTCATGATTAAAAATATCGTAAAAACAATCTAATAAAACTTATAATATTTGAATTTAAGAATTTGCCGCTTTAGAATCTGAAGCTTTAAATTATTAAAAGTCAAATATATATTGCTGTTACATCGTGTACATATAAAAAAAACTGGTGTCTGAGTAATTCAATTTTTTTTTAAAGTCTGATATACTTTTTTTGTTATTCGTATTGTTTCTTTTGCTGGTACAAATCACTAAAATACTGAACTCCGATAAAAATTCAAAACATAAAGTTTCTTATCAAATGGCAAAATCAAACACACCAACAGAATGGATAGCAAAGCGTAAGTCTGTTCAAACGAAACTTATTTTTATAAATGCACAATATATGCAGTTATAATAGAAGTGTAATTGACAAGAATGAAATGTTTAATCATCTAATGGACTACTGCGAAGATATAAAATCTAATAGCTTTAAGGAAACTATAGATTGAGATGCAACCATACATTACTGTTAGATGAATTATATTATTGTAGATAGTAATCTAATATATAATTATACTACTTCTATATAGTAAGTACTATTTACAAAGTATACAATCATGGTTTTTATTTTCGTATCTGCTTGCTTGGTCTTACTTGAAATGGGGAAGTTTTGCGTTCGATCTCCTTCCATGTCAAACGTAAGAATTTTAAAACGTAGGTCAAAAGTTCGATATCTTTCAAAGTCAAACGAGGGACTTTAAACAAATGTAATTAGGTCTATGGTTCAATCTCCTTCCGGTTTAAACCAAATAATTTTAAAACTAAGCTCTAAGGTTCAATCTCCTTCCAGGTCAAATGAAGAATTCTAAAACTAAGCTGAGCCTCGTAGGTTTGGTCTCCGTCAAGGACAAACGAAAGAATTTTAAAGCTAAGTTCTTAGGTTCGAACTAATTTGAAATTCAAGGAAAACGAAAGAACATAATAATGTGTTGGTTCTCCAACGATAAAGAGATGTGTTGACACAAAATAAAAGATAGATAAAAATACTTCATTATTGCAAAATTCTTAGTTTTAGTAAATACTTTTCAAGAAATATCATTATTATAGTGTTATTGATCATGTTGATGATATCAAAAAATACAAAAAATGGCTATCCTTATTTGAAAAATATTTTGTTAAAGATTTTCATTACAAAATTTTACATGAATGAGTGATACGTTAAATCTGATAAGTTCAGAACAAAGTAAGCGTTAAATTACAGAAAAATATAATAGTAAAATCTGTTTTATGAGTTTTAAATGATAAACGTTTTTAGGAAAATTCCCATTATAGTTTGAGAATACAGAAATGAAGGTTGCTATAACATCCCCCCCCCCCCTCAAACAGGCAAACAAGATCCTTTCAAAACATTGCCGATACGTTGAGTGCAGAAACAGTTATCCAATATTGTGTGGGGTTTTATGCTTCTAAATCTAGTTTAAGCTTAGACATTTACCTGTGATAATATAAACGTCACAAAAAAAAAGTTTTATGACATTGATCTATTAATGTGACGCACAGTTTATATTTTGTTTGTGGTATTCTTGTGTTTCGTAAATTATTGGGAGGTGTCCATTGTTATTCTGAGGTTTAAACGTTTTAGTGCACTATTATATAATTCATTTATATATTTTATTGTACTCATTGTTCTTGCGTTTGTTTTTACTGTATTCCTTTTACGAAGTGTTGTCATTTTAGAAGTATTTATTTTAAACATTTTCATATAAGCGGGAGGTTTGGCTAGCCATAAAACCAGGTCCAAACGACCATTTTTTTTTTAAACGGCCGGTACCAATTAAGTCAGTTGTATTCTACAGTCCGTTTCTGTGCATGGTGGCGTTTGCTTTTGTTGTAGTTCAGTTTTTCTGTTGTTCCATTGGTTTCCTTTTATATTTGATGTCTTTCTCTTGGTTTTATTTTTTTTACCCAGATTTGTTGTGCTTAATCGAATAATGACTATTGAACAGCGATATACTAATATTTCCTTTATTTGTGGCAGTTTACAACTTTTTTACGTATTCCTCTGTTAACCTTTTCCCCCTCTTGAAATATTGCTTTAAACGTCATATCTTACAATATGACATTTCGATAATAACGCAGTCACACTCTGTATGACTTAAATAGTTTTAGAAACTTTCAAAGTGCAAGATAGTTTCATATATATCGTGATGCTGACATACAGAGGCAATATCCAATGGTGATAATCCTAAACTATTACATATTGAAGGATCTGCACCAAAATTTAATAATGCCTCGACAATTTCACATTTACCAGAACCAGCAGCTCGATGCAATGCACCGCTACCAATGGTGTTTGCACTATTAGGGTCTGCATTATGTTCTAAAAGTAACAAAACAATTTCAAAATATCCATAGAATGATGCTTCAGACAACGGGGAATTACCTTCATTGTCATATTTGTTTACGTCAGCATTATTAAGAAGCAAAGTTTCTACAACTTTTAAGTTTCCTGCACGTCCTGCACGAAATAATGGTGTTTCTCCTAACTTGTTTGAAGAATCGATTTCGGCTTTGTTCTTTATTAAAATCTTCACAGACTCTTCTCTTCCATAGAAAGCTGCTTCCGAAAGGCAAGAATTTCCATGGATATTACAAACGTTTGGATCGGATTTATGTGCAAGTAATAACTCAACAACCTTTGGATTTGTACTTCTGACTGCTATATGCAATGCTGTTTCATTGTTATCATTAACACTGCTGATATCAGCACCATTTTCAAGTAAATATTTCACTAAAGAAGCACGACCAAAATATGAAGCAATTGACAAAGGAGTGTGCAAGTGTTTACTGCACTGGTTGATGTTCGCTCCAAATCTTACTAAAACGCTCGTTATATCGACGTTATTTATTGAGGTAGCCAGTAGTAAAGGATAGTTGTCATCTTGGTCACTAACATTTGGATCCGAACCATACTCTAATAAAACTCGAACGACATCTGTGTGACCTCTTTCTACTGCCTCACAAAGACAATAACGCCCATTTAGTAACTCTTTAAAGTTTGCATGATGGTCAAGGAGCATCTTGACAGTTCCTAACTGTCCACGTGAAACGGCTTCAAATAGTGGAGAGACACCAAAGTTCTTTTGCAAAATATTTGGATCCGCTTTCTGTTGAAGTAAAAGATCAACAATGTCAGTGCTTCCATTTCGACAAGCAACATACAGTGAAGTCCAACCATTATTGTTTTGTAAATTTACGTCTGCATTGAAGTCGCATAACACTTTGACAACATCAGGAAACCTATTATATGATGCCCAATATAGTGGAAATACTCCTGCAAGACTACGTTTGTTCGGGTCAGCACCATATGTTAATAACATCTGGCAAAGAGCTTTTTTTCCCATTCCGGCTGCAACGCATAAAGGGGTAAACCCTTGCTGATCGGCAATATTTGCATCGGCTTTTGCCTTAAGCAAGATCGATAATGTTGACGTGTATTCATTTTCGATTGCTATACTGACCATACTGCGCCCAAT
Source organism: Mytilus edulis (assembly GCF_963676685.1). Lineage (NCBI taxonomy): Eukaryota > Metazoa > Mollusca > Bivalvia > Mytilida > Mytilidae > Mytilus > Mytilus edulis. The sequence goes on from NC_092352.1 coordinate 76,381,296, forward strand.
CACATCCCGGATGTTAACATTCATTTTAAAGTCTATCAACATTTTTACAATTTCGTCATAACCGGAAGTGACAGCTATAACTAAAGGGGATCTTCTATCTGATTCATCGAACTGTCGTAGTCTTTTCACGATGTCTAACTTGTTAGTATAACAATATGAAGTAAATTTCTTTCGATATATTTCGAACGCAAGCTGTCTGTTATCGAATGCCTTGTCAACATGTCGAAGTATCCTTTTAAAGTACTCACACTCTTTCTCTATGGGAACTGGTATATAACATCCGTTGTTATCTGCTTCTAGGGATTCAAACTGATAACGTTCAGATACAAACTCTATATTACCATATTGGAGTATAAAATCAAACATTTCAGTACCAACAAAGACAGCTAAAATATCAAACAATTTGTCGTGTAGCGCTTTATACTTGTTTTCATCATGTATGACGTATGACCCTAAAAACATTTCCAATTGACGTTTTAATGTCTTTCTTGACGGCACGCAATTCATTTCACATTCCTCGAATAAAAGCTGTAGAAGTTGTTTATCTTCGTCAGATAAGATAGAGGAAAGCCAATTGTCTTCAATGGCGTTGTTGTAAAGGACCAGAAGTGCTAAAGAACAAAATGACATTTTGTCATTTTGTAATTGTAACTGTGTTAAGTTTTCTTCTATTGCATGAACGGGCCTAGTGAAAAAGTCTTTAATGTTATGCTGTCGATGTTCGGGGTATAACTTACACAACAGAGGAAAAAAGTCATAACGTGAAGAAGGTAAAATGTCTTTAACGATATCTGCCTCGGGGTTTGACAAATACACGCTTGCTATCTTACCTAAATCTTCGGTTGACAATGCAAGATTTGGAGACGACAAATCGCATACAGATGATGTCAACAGCTTTAATTTCTGAAAACCTTGACTTCTAAATATGTTTGTTCTGCATGACAATAGTATTTTGGTGTGACGAGCACGTAAGATACTTTCAATATCGTCCTTGTATATTTCCCACGACTCAGCAAGCTGAGTACTCAAAGAGTATTTACCGCATACATCATCGATAATAAACACCTGACTTTGATCCGGGTTGTTGTAATTCATAATATCTAGGGGAAAATGAACGGGTACTATTTCGCAATTTTCCCCTTGATGTAGACACATAGCTACGTGATGAATCAAAGATGATTTTCCAATTCCGGGGTTTCCAATTACAGTAACAATGCTATTCTCACTTATTGCACCAAGTAGAAATTTTGCAGCCTTTGTTTCGACGAATAATTTATTTTCTGTCTTCCATGTTTCTACTTTCAACTTCATTATTTCTGAAAAATAAATATGTATTGATAATATCAATTAAACTGCAGTGTAATTAGATACACAAAATTTAATTGAAAAAAAAACAAAATAGCTTGAGAGAAACATTGACAAAGGGTTTTATTGTTACGAAGCTTTTTTATAACATATTTTTCTATCATAATGAAAGAAGTCACACGAGGAACAATATATTTACTTTTTAGTATTAAGGCTACCAGTATAGCAACACTCATTGTGAACTTTAAAAAAAACCAAAAGAATGTTCAATCTCCATAACACTGTGTAAAACCACCGGAAATAAGTCTAATCGAATCAAAAATATCTAAAACTTCCTGAGAAGTACATAAAAAAAAAATGCGACGAAAGATCGTCTATAAACGTATCAATGAAATAATGCTTAATGGATTTTTTTTTAATTCTACCTTTAACATTGATCGGAATTGGGTTTTTCAGACTGTTTACAACTTCATTAAGGTTTTGTATTTCTTGGGTATTCTGTCGTATTTCCAGTAACAACTCTTTATCATGTTGGTTGAGACTGGCTACTTTGATATCACAGCATTCTTGAACGAATGACTGACCACCTAAACGAACAATAGCCTGCATGAAAATATAATTAAACTTTATGATAAATAAATACTTTTATATTCAATGTCCAATTCTGATGTGACTCTGAATGACTAAAATGTGATATAATATGCATTAAATGGATCAAATTGATTTTAATTGTCAAAATTATAAAAGATAACTTTTAACATTGTCATAAAGCGGGAGGTTTGGCTAGCTATTAATAAAATTGAGAAAGGAAATGGGGAATGTGTCACAGCGACAACAACCCGACCATATTAAACCAAGCTCAACCCACCATTTGTTTCTTATACTGTCCTGTACCAATTCATGAATCTGGTGACAGTTGTTATCAAAGAGTTCGTGTCTATGTTTGTTGGCGTTTCGGTTCCTTGCACTTCAGTGTTCCTGTAGTTCCTTTGTTTTCCTCTTATAGTGTTTCCCTAGGTTTTAGTTTGTAATCTGGATTTGTTTTCTCTCAATAGATTTATGGTTTTTGAACATCGGTATACTACTAGTGCCTTAATTAAAGCTCTTCATCTTTTATATAAGCTTTGGATTTCAAATATTTTGGCCACGAGCATCACTGAAGAGACATGTATTGTCGAAATGCGCATCTGGTGCAAGAAAATTAGTACCGTTAATTTTATTATTTTAACGCACAGTGGAACATGGTTATGTTTAATAATTATAAATTATAACTTTGTATCAGACTGACCGCCTGTACCACATTTGTAATATATATTTATAAAATAGTTGTTTGCACGGTAGCAGTCCAAAGAGACCTATGTTATCCTATCCTTACAGAACTCAGATACGACAAATATTTGATCTTTCTCCTAAATACGTGTGCTTAGAAGACAGAGAAGCAGCAATACTAATTTTGAAGTCTTGGATTGGACACAGTCGTTGGTCGAACACATGACCTCTCGTACTTGGATGTTTGATTAGATCATAATTAATCATAAAACCACATGCTGCTTAAACGTATTAAATAAATACACAAATGCATTGTGTATCAATGCTCTTAAACTTCATACCTTATTTGGTCTATTTATCGTTTTTGATTAGAGCATAATAAATGGGTTTTATGAAGACGAAACTCACGTCTTTTGTACAAATTCATTGTATCTGCGATGAGGTTATTAACCAAGGGAGAATATGATATATAGAAATCCTTATTTCAGTTGAAAGAAAATAACTGAAAATAGGCTTTGTGAAAACTGCAAGATATCTATTGAATAAAATATATTTTTAGCAAAATTATAAAGATTGAAAACTAAAAATTTTGCTACTGCAAATAAATTATACATACCAAGACATTACTTACTGGCCAAATGGTAAAACAGTGGTGGGATTCTTTTACAAAATAGTGATTTTATCGTAGGTCTGTTTTACACAAACTTTAAGAAACATATCTATGACAAGAAGAACTTACATTTGAAAGATTATCCCAAGTTTCATTGAAATCTTGTTGCGATATTTTTCCATCTTCAGAATGCGAAATCTGATTTCTGAAATGTTTTATTCTAGAAACGTCAGCACCAGGAGACGTGTCAGTCTTACTTGGCATTGTGTCTTTAATAGACAAAGATGTTAAATTCCTCAGTAAACATGCCATGAGTGTTATGTCGAACTCGCTTGAAGTTATTTGAGAAGTCCCTGAAAATATAGCATTCATATATATCTATTACATATTAAACTAATAAATGACCTCTATTCAGACAACTAAATTTATTCTGCGCTACCATATGTACAGTATATTTCGTAACTGTGAAAAGGGATTAATATAAGTTGAAAAACTTGTTTCCCAATCCACTATAAATAAATATGTTTAAACTAATTTCGTAACTTAGAAAGATACATTGATTTCAGGGTGTCTTTTTCGTTATTCTTCTCAGCTAATTCAAACAATGACACACCACAAAGTTTACTAAATGAGACATATTTGGTTTGTACAATCTCCCAGGTGTTTAAAACAATAACGGGTTTTTTTTTCAAACAAAATTGGTCCTAGACCAGCAACATTTAACCTAAGTATGATAAACGAAATATAAAGCAAAAAAAACTAAGACGTACAAAGGAATGGTATGAGACTGTCATACAAGTGAGAGATTACGCTAGCTATAAAACCAGCCTGAGGTTTAAATCACCATTTTCTACATACTATAATGCCTTTCCTCGTCTGATGTGTTTGAGCTTTAGATTTTGACATTTGATTATGAACTTTCCTTTTCAAATTTTCCACGGAGTTTGGTATTTTTGTGATTTTACTGTTCCCGTACTTTATCACTTATTAGGTGATACACTGCATTTTGAGAAGAATAAAACTCATTTTCTTAAATAATATTAACTCATCATAAATGCCAGGCTTCCACTTTTGTATGCCATTCTCGTATTTCGTCTGCAAGATCCATCAGTGACGCCGTTCGAAAAAAAAACTTAAGATCGAAGTTAAAGATAATTGGGAACCGACATTCCCGAATAGTTTTGACAAATACAGCTAATTAAGGTAGTCGTTTGCTGGGGAAGAAAATCTATAGTATTTCGAAAAATGAAACTTTTGTGAACTGTTAATTTTTAATGTGTACCATATCTGTATTCAATGATAATTTAAGTCAACAATAGTGCTGTCTACTGTTTATGTATATATAAATCATATTGTGTGCTAAATTAACTACCTTAAGAGTAAACTGAAGTAAACAGTTCTAAAACAACTTATCAATTTCACTTGTTTAAATCATTTTCAACACGCCTTTATTCTCTTAATAGTACATTGTTTGCTATTACATGTATGTTCAAATTCATAAAAGTGAATGAAAAAAAAAATGATTTTCTACTTTGAATTCCTTAACTCACTTGTACCGTATAGGAGATTCCATTGTGCTTGGTTAATCACTCTCTTTTTCTTTAACTTTTCGAGAGAAATTTTTTCCATGTTTAAAACTGTTTGTAATCCTCCAGGAGGGAAAAATCGGTCAAACAAAACGCGAACAGCTCTAGGACCAGTTTTCAGTAAAAGAGCAGAAAGTCTCAAGTTATTTATCTCTTCGGGTAGCAGTTCTGTCGCCATGGTTAGAAAAACTGTAATGTAAATTTAGAAATAAATAAATATTGTATAAGAAACAAAACAACATATTCAATGGAGAGAACAGAATTCCTTGATTTCTTTTTATACTTTAATCATTTTTTTTAAATCAAAATTTCGTTTCAAATGACATAAAATGTTGTCCTGACTGAATATTCGTTTGTCCTGACTGAATATTTGTTTGTCCTGACTGAATATTTGTTTTGTCCTGACTGAATATTTATTTGTCCTTACTGAATATTAATTTGTCCTGTTTGAATATTTGTTTGTACTTACTGAATATTTGTTTGCTAATTTGACTAATTTTTCTGATTATTTAAATAATGATTAAATATTGAAAATATACATAAAATTACCTGATCTGAACAAGTCGATGTAATTGTTATTATAAAATTGATGTAAACACATCCGAACAACAAACTTATATTACGCATCAACTTTTAACAACCACTTATACATGTTATAGGTTTTATTACACATAGGTCAAGGTAAAATTTCCTTATGCTGTTAAGCAAGTTTCGCTTGTCACTCATTATTATTCAGTGTAAATAAGCGAGAATATGTGCATGTACCGTATGTACCAATAGACCTTTTCAACAACTCTCGAAACCGACTAATGACACGTACAGTTTACAGGTAAAATGTTACAGGTAAAATGTAGGGGTCGTCTCTAATACAGAAACGATCTGCTTATCACTATACGTATATAAATTCGATTTGGCGGTTATATATAGCTACAGAAGATATATCAAAAAAACAAAATTAGATATATTTCTCTTTTATGTTATATTCTTATTGCATGTATTACACGTTATTTAACGTTAAATTGAGTAAAAAAATTACTGACATCATTCCGCATACTGATCATCTTTATCTTCAAGTTTAAGATTATGCCGCATGCTAATAACGATAGAATTTGTATCTGTAAATTTTCTGAAAATTTATGAGAACTTTGAATAGAATAATTACTGGACTATCGTCCGACTGTTACACACTTGTAAACACGGTCGAGCTGGTGTTTTCCAACCGATCTCAACTTTACCCGATGAACATATTCAATTTCGGGGTGGGTGGGGTGGGGTGTAAAACATATTGTTTTGAAAGGTCAAAGGAAAATATCACATCGCAATTTTTATCAACGAGGGACACTTCGTCGCTTCATTGTTAACGCTGATATATTTCCTTGATAAATTGGGAGGGGGGGTATTGACTTCTCTTTCCGGTCTTAAATCATTTAAGCATTACATACCTGCGTATGGAATTTATACTTCAACACGTTATTTAATGAAGAGTTTGTTGTCATTGCAAATTCTTTTTGGACAGTGCTAAACAGGGATTCAAATGACTTAGGTTATCCCTCGTCTAGTTATATGGTCGTCCTCAAGAACTGATTGACCGATATATTTTTACGTGTCCCGAAAAAACAACATACGTTGTCACTTTATCGTAGAATCATTCCCCATTTCTCAGAAATGACCTCTGGGTTTCTTACAAGAAGCGGGAATTTCTTAGCAGTGAAGTTTAAATTGGGTCCGTGTTGATCAAATATCTTTGGTTTCATATGTTACACTGTCATTGCTATATTTTTCCGACGTGGTCGGTATAATTTCGGTTTGTGCCCTTTGAACTTAAGGACTCTTAACTGTGGCAACAGAATACGCATGCTCGGAAATCCTTTCTGTGATTGGACAAAATGCTGTCATGGTGGGTGATTTGGTTGTGTTTGAAAAAACGTCTCGTTTATTATATCGTGATGAAAAGCAAGTGAAAAACCATAAATATTTGAACTAGATCTTACAAAGATTTATATTTTTATTAAAATAATTGTTTCTCCAATAGCTCTTTACATCCGTGACAGCTGTTTATTCGGGACAATTATATAATTTTTAATGTAAACTTTTCCTATCGTAAACGATTTCCTATCGTTAATTATCCGTTTTTAGATGGTGACGTTCCCTTGTCACCATCTTACGGTGTTTATATATCTCAACTTGTACGATTCGCTCGTGTATGTAACAATGTTTTAGATTTTAACGAGAGAAATTTATGTATTACTGAAAAATTATTACACCAGGGTTTTCGATATCACAAACTAGTCAAAACATTTACTAAATTTTATCATCGGTATAAAGACATCATTCGTAAATATAGATCAACATGCAGACTTCTAATACGTTCAGGTATTTCACATCCAATTTTTTATGGTAATATTCTTTATAAAGCACAAAGGTGTCAGTATTCACCTCAGAAACTTACAAAACCTTTGAATAGACTTATTAAGAAGGGATATAATTACGATACTGTTGTCAAGTCATTAAAGATTGCATATTTTGGCGCTAATATTGAGTCACTGATAAGGTCTTTGCATCGGAACTAAACACATTTATTCTAAAAACAGTTGTTGGCATGACACGGGTTATGTTCTTCTCATATATGTTATGATGGTATGATACTAAACCCCTAACGGGAAGGATTGTGCCTGATGTTCATATGATGAAATCATAATCTTTCAGTCAGTTTAGTTGAAGTCTGGAGCTGGCATGTCAGTTAACTGCAAGTAGTCTGTTGTTATTTATGTATTATTGTCATTTTGTTTATTTTCTTTGGTTACATCTTCTGACATCAGACTCGGATTTCTCTTGAACTGAATTTTAATGTGCGTATTGTTATGCGTTTACTTTACTACATTGGTTAGAGGTATAGGGGGAGGGTTGAGATTTCACAAACATGTTTAACCCCGCCGCATTTTTGCGCCTGTCCCAAGTCAGGAGCCTCTGGCCTTTGTTAGTCTTGTATTATTTTAATTTTAGTTTCTTGTGTACAATTAGGAAATTAGTATGGCGTTCATTATCACTGGACTAGTATATATTTGTTTAGGGGGCAGCTGAAGGACGCATCCGGGTGCGGGAATTTCTCGCTACATTGAAGACCTGTTGGTGACCCTCTGCTGTTGTTTTTTATTTGGGCGGGTTGTTGTCTCTTTGACACATTCCCCATTTCCATTCTCAATTTTATTTGTTGTACGAACGTACATGACTTTTAGAACGCACCTACGCATGTGAGATTTCCGCGATGTTTTGGTGAATGTAAACAGAAAGATACGAGAACCGAGAATACTGAACACAAACAGAGAAAACGTTATGTAAATGGCATCTGTGTGCTTCTGACGGTTTTCAAAATGATAGTTTTAAACATATACTCAAATTTAAATACGTCGGATATCTTTTTCAAAGATAGTTCTTGTTTTTGGTTGTCAATGGATCAGAAATTGTTGCTCTATTTCATACACAAGGCAGGTTTTGGATCCAAAAAGACTAGTTAAACCTCGACACATGCTTTATGTTGGTAATTTGTACGTCCTTGACACGGTAGAAGTTTTTGTTGGTGACTATGTGGAACGCATCGAAATGGAGATAAAGGATACTACAGATACAGTTAAGTCGGCTTCATATCTTGACTTACATCTAGAAATTGACAATGAGGGTCGGTTGAAAACAAAACTTTACGACAAAAGAGATGATTTCAGCTTTCCAATTATGAACTTTCCATTTCTAAGTAGCAACATTCCAGCAGCACCTGCATACGGGGTATATATCTCCCAATTGATACGATATTCCCGAGCTTGCATTTCCTATCATGATTTTCTTGATAGAGGGTTACTGCTCACATGGAAGCTATTAAACCAGGAGTTCCAAATGGTGAAGTTGAAATCATCCCTTCGTAAATTTTACGGACGCCATCACGAGTTGGTTGACCGTTATGGAATAACCGTTTCACAAATGATATCGGATATTTCCTTACGTCGTAACTACAATCCCCTTCCCCTTCATGAATGTGACCTACCGAATTAGACTATTTACCGGATGTGTAATCACATAAGCAACACGACGGGTGCCACATGTGGAGCAGGATCTGCTTACCCTTCCGGAGCACCTGAGATCACCCCTAGTTTTTGGTGGGGTTCTTGTTGTTTATTCTTTTGTTTTCTATGTTGTGTCATGTGTACTATTGTTTTTCTGTTTGTCTTTTTCATTTTTAGCCATGGTGTTGTCAGTTTGTTTTAGATTTATGAGTTTGACTGTCCCTTTGGTATCTTTCGTCCCTCTTATAGTAAATTATGTGATATTTTGACATTATGATTTCTCCATTATATTTGATTCCTTTTAAGTCGATCAGAGACCGCTGTTTTTTTTTATTTTTTTTTATTTTCTTTATTTTAAAACTTTTTGTTCACCGTTAAATTAATCCTTTTCTTCATTCTAACATATAAAAAAAATGCATGTCATTTGAACTCTGTTGGAAAGTTGTAACATTGCTATTCAAGTAAATTTCACGCAATAAAATCAATAGTGATCGAAACTATTATTTTCAATTTTTATTTTTGAGATGACCCCTCACATCTTACCTGTTGTAGTCCTGCTCAACTGTAGGTGTAGACAATGCAGTCTATGGAAGAAGCGTATCGATAAAAACTTTTCTTATATCACATAGCGATATTGTATAATATCAATTGCAAATATGCAGACATTCCATGCGGGAAATGTTGTTTTTGGCAACGAAAAATTAAGAAAATACTAACTTTAAAACTTATTGTTCAAATATAAACAAAAAATGAGTCTAAATATACATTCAGAAGTTAGTTAGAAGCTAAAGTTTATGTCCGTGTAAAATTTGAAGTGCTGTGGTTTTCTTATATACATAAATATACAAATGCTATTATTTCTAATATCAATGCGATACTTTTTAAATATCATAGCAGTGTTTTTATTATATCAATATAAGTACTTATTAGTATTAATATTTGACTGCTGTACCCATATTTTGACAATTTTACCTATTATGTCTGTTTTAATCACGCATCGTTGTAAATATGACAGACTGTGATGAGACTGTCATACACGTGAGAGGTTTAGCGCTATAAAACCAGGTTCAATCCACCATTTTCAAAATTTAAAAATGCCAGTTCCGAGTCAGAAATATGACAGTTGTTATCCATTCGTTTGGTGTGTTTTATCATTTGATTATACCATTTGATAAGGGACTTTCTGTTTTGAATTTTCCTCGGAGTTCAGTATTTTTGTGATTTTACATCTTAGTAGTATTGTATGTAAATAAGCAGTTTTAAGACCATTGCTTAGTTTTCAAATTGTTTTTGGTAACATCTTACAAATTTCTCAATTGGTTTTGGAAGCAAAGCTAATCATCTTCAGAGACCAATTGAAGGTCTTTCCACCTCGATAATAAGAATGAAATTTAAAAAACGATGTTAGAAAATGTCACTCCGTGTTGATATAATATGGTAAATCAAACTGATATATAAAAAAAAAGATTAATAGGTTTATGCAGAAGACTTAATTGTTTTATAATGAACCAGAAAGTATTTTTAGCAAAGGTCAAAATCTAGAACGTCAAATTGACCTTTGACCTTGACCTCAATTTTGAGGTCATAGGTCAGTGATCTCAAATAAAAAAAAAACAGGACAATCACTTGTATGGTTGTGGAGAAATACTGATTTCAAAAACAACAGGGGAAAAACTCCTATAAGGGTTAACAAAAACTCTTCGACTTAAATAGGTTGAAGTTGCGCCTTTTTGTAAACAGTTATTTGGCAAACACATCATATCATTTACTGTCACAGTTTCTTTGGAATAACGATAACAAGCAAAATTCAAAATTTATTACATGACCTTGACCTTTGACCTTGACCTCAATTTTCTTCAAATGGACCAAGGACTTCATATCAAAAGACTGAATGCCTCTACGACTTATAACGTATGAATTTATCCAACAAATCGCCTCAGTCACAAACTGAGGATATCAAATCAAAAAACCCTAGGTCTCTAATACGTATGGTTAATAAGTTATATCACTTTACACATAATTTTAGATATGATAGGGGCAAAAACTCCCATTCATTGTCTACGCACCCTTTCAACTAAATTATTAAGTTACGACATGTCGCAACTAACAATTTAGTCAAAATAATTTGTCGATATCTTATACGGTTTCTGGAAATGAGTGGAAATAAGCCTAATTCAAAAATTAGAATATGACCTTGACCTTTGACCTTGACTTAAAAAAAGTCTTTGATATCCAAAAAGAACTGTTTTCCTTCTCAAATTTTTTTTCTATGTTAATAATAATTTTTTTTTTCTGTTTGACAAGATTTTTGATTTTCGTTGTATCTGAAGTTGTCCAATTTATAGTCTGAGGCTACCTCAGTTGGTATCTTCAAAGTTCGGGACATCAGCATTTGTACATTTTAAATTGTTTGGATTAAATTATTTTACCATTTGAATATTCATTCTAATTTGGAGCTGTATTGGATTGGATTGTTTGAATGAATGTTTCTTTTAAGTAATAATATTTTTTGTCTATTTCGATATTACCAAGGTGGATAGGCTATAGCAGTGTGACCAGTATATTAGAATCTTATCGGTCGGTAGACTATTTGCAACCGCATTTAAATTCCGCCATTGCATCATCACTTCAAATAGAATTAGTCGGTTAAACCATGTGATTGAAAACAATAGACTGAACAGGTTGTTAACACTTTCAACTATCAATAGGGTCAAGCAACATTTTCGAAATGATATGTTCATGTAAGCGTTAATTTTGTTACAGTTACGAAATTTTAGTGATATTGATCCCAAAACATTAAACATGATGTAAGTTTTTGAATTATGTTTGCATTTTTCTTGACATGCATTGTGACGTGTCATCGTATTCATTTTATATTAGAAAACTATAGCAGTTATATTAGAAAAGTATCGCATTCATAAATTTTTTATATTAAAAAATCATCGCTATGATATAAGACAAATATCGCATTGATATAAAAAAAAAATATAGCAGTATCTTTGACTTATAGGTGATTTTGGCTTAGCAAACAATTGAATTCATCCCAATTGTATTCCACTGAATTTGCTACATGATATTTATAGAATGTGTACATCTACAAATGATAAATCGTGCATTTATGTTTCATTTATTCAACAATTTAATTTTCTCGTTTAAATACACCTTGCTTGTTATTACATAAAATAATTCATGGAAATTATACACGAATCCGGGTCCGTTCGCGCCCATTCACGTTCGCACCCACTCATATTCGCCCCCTTTCATTTTCGCACCCTTCATGTTCGCACCCAAAGTCCGTTCGCACCCTACATGTTCGCGCCCAATTTTAATTGGTTTTGTGTTTAATAACTTTGTCATCAAGTTTTGGCAAGTAGTATTCTTATAAGTATAATTGTTTTCATGGTCTCAAAATAAAGTGAGACAGCATTTTTTTTTTGTGTTGAATAAATCTTAATCATGTTTTGGATAGCCCTTACTGAAAAAATCAGCCTCCTGCAAACATTTGCTGCAAGTCTGCTGCGAACTTGCTGCAGACTTGCAGCGAACATAGAGTCCATGTTTGCGGCGTGTTTGCTGCAAATACGCTGCAGGTCTGCTGCAAACATTTTACCATGCAAATGATTGTTTGCCGCAGACCTGCTGCAAACATTTATATGCAAATGAGTGTTTGCTGCAGACCTGCTGCAAACATATTTATGCAAATTAATCTTTCTCCTGCCTGTTTGCTGCAGACCTGCTGCAAACATTTATATGCAAATGAGTGTTTGCCGCAGACCTGCTGCAAACATATTTATGCAAATTAATCTTTCTCCTGCGTGTTTGCTGCAGACCTGCTGCAAACATTTTTATTCAAATCAATCTGTTATACAATTAACCAATGTCATGTTGTGTACACATCATTTTATCTATATTACACAGCAAATTCTTAAAAAGTTATGTTACAACCATCCATTCATAATATAATTCAATTACTTTATCATTTGAAAAATTATCATAGCATGAGATTATACCTTTTTACATGTTTAATAAGTTAAATTAATTCCAAGTACGTTCTCAAATGAATTACATGCATGAATCTAAAGTTAAAAAGATTTATTTGAAATTTTATTTGCGTAGTATATCATTATTTTTAGCTATAGTTAAACTAAAATTGTCACAAAATTCAACTAGACTTACATATATTTTGTAAGTTATAATTTAATCTCTAAGCATATGAGGGAGTACTGTATATTGCATGGTTACATATTTGAAAATGTATTTTAAACCTCATGCAGATATCTGTGGAGGGAATCAATTTCATAAGTTAACATTCTACGATGAATATGTACTTACTAATAATGTCTTTAAAAACTAATCTGTTAATTGCCAAACTATAATGCCTCCCTGAACACTAATATATATGTCGTGTACAAGTTGCGATTTTGTACAGGTTATAACATGTACAAAAATATTGTACATGTTATAACTTGTATAATGCAAAAATACAAGTTATAACATGTACAAAAGTACCTCATACATGTTATAACCTGTACAAAATATTGCTTAAAAATGGTTTTAACTTGTACAAAATTTAAAATAAATCTTAATGAAGTAAAATATACATTTAAATTCTCAAATGCATAACATGCATAAAGAAACAACAATAAATAGGCCAGTTTTTATAGCATGCAAAGATTAAAACAATGTCTTATATGCTTACCCTGTAAAAGCAAGAGAGAGAGGAAATAGTTTTCATCGGACCACGCTTCATTATCAATATCTTTGGATCTACTCTTCAACATTTTTGGCCTTCAGCATGACTTATGTAAATTTATAACTCAATTTTTGTTTATAAACTATAAGATCATTGCATGAGGCGAATGTCATTTTGATATTTTAAATATATATCCTCTACTTTGAAAGCATGTATTTGTGGCCTTTGGATGTTGTCTGCTCCATGGGCGGGTTGTTGTCTTTTACACACATACCCCGTGTCAATTCCCAATTTTATTTGTAGACACATCTATTCTGGCTATCCTCTTATGTCTTTTAGTGTCAACTAGAATGAAAGTGTTTTACTATTGCCTTCAAAGTGAACTCTCACAATTATAATTCATCAAATAAAGATATGTCCATAGATAGTCATAAGAGGACCATAAGACATGTCCTAAGATATATCTTATGACAGGTCTTAGGAATGCTTCGTAATACCGACCCCTGGACATTAACTGTATCAAAAAAGGACAAAACACACTAACATGAAGGAATAATAAAAAAAGTTATGAAAATGTTGTTGAGGTCAATATCATCTGTTGCGATAATAGAAAAATATCCTTATTTTTCGATTTTGTACAAGTTAAAACCATTTTTAAGCAATATTTTGTACAGGTTATAACATGTATGAGGTACTTTTGTACATGTTATAACTTGTATTTTTGCATTATACAAGTTATAACATGTACAATATTTTTGTACATGTTATAACCTGTACAAAATCGCAACTTGTACACGACATATATATCATGACACAAAGATCACCAACATTTTAAAATTTCAAATCTTTATCTTCCAGGAAGTTATCAATAGGCATGCCCAGTCGTTTTATGTAGTTTCTTGCAATGCTCTTGCAAACATATAAAATTGTCAAAGATTTCTGCAATCTAGCTGCGAACATCCCTTAAATTCTAGTTTTTCCTGCAATCTTACTGCAAACATATTTTGTTTCTGCAACCTTGCCGCAAGCTTGCAGCAAAAAGCTGCAATGTTTGCAGGAGGTTTGCAGCTAGCTGCGAACATCTGCAAACATTATTCAAAGGGTTCCTGCAAGCATTTTGTTTGCAGCAGACCTGCAGCAAGTTTGCAGCAGATCTGCTGCAAACATTTCATTTCTGTAAGGGAGTGTATTGTTAAAAAAATTTATATTCCTTTCTAAATAAAGTGGGATTCTGTCAACGTTTTATTTTGTGTTGAATAATTGTTTATCATGTTTTGGTTAGTGTATTGCTATAACTTTTGTTTCATTGACTTGTTTCAAAATGAAGTGATATTCTGACTACGTTTCTTTTTTTTTGTGTGTGTTGGATTAAATTTTATCATGTATAGTGATATATAATAGTGTATTGTTTCATTATTTCAGATCAAAGGGACCAAGCTGTTAAAAACAATTATCTTTTGTGTTTTTCATTTAAAATCTTAAATCTTTTACTCATACCAAGCTATAAATACATTCAGTATTTACACGAAAGCAATTAAAAACAACAATCATGATTTTCCAATTATTCAACTGGAATTTGAATTAAAATTGGGCGCGAACGTGTAGAGTGCGAACGGACCTTGGGTGCGAACGTGCGAGGTGCGAACGTGTAGGGTGCGAAAGTATATTGGGCGCGAACGGACCTGATACCATTATACACCAGACGTATGTCGTGTTAAATGTCACCCTGTTTTAAGAAAAGAGTCATTACTTTATGCCGAGAAACTGCCTTTCTTCGTACAAATGCTAACATTCGTCTGAAATTTCCCACAATGCAACTCGTTGATATAAGACAATAGATCCAATATCGCTCGTTGATATAAGAAAAGTTTTTAACGAATCGCTTCTTCCATAGACTGCAATTGTTGAAAAGGTCTATTTCAGTATTTGTAAGTCCTGTATCAATGAGTGTTAAATCCCAGGAATGTTGCAGCAGTTGTGTGTTTCATTCCTAAGTGTATCACCGACCAAGTACTCCTGTGTTGATATATATAATAGATATCATTCATACTGTACGGTCATTTTTCTGTTCATGTTCGATTATTTCAAGCAATAAACCTTTTTATACCAAGACATAGATTTGATTTATGTAGATTATGCACAATTTTAGACTGCAGCAACAAATATAAATTCCACATGTGGAGCAGGATCTGTTTACCTTTCCAGAGCACCGGAGATCCACCTCAGTTTTAGTGGGGTTTGTGTTTCTCAGTCTTTAGTTTTCTATGCTGTGTGTTGTGTACCGATGTTTGTTCATCTTGTTCTTTATAAGCCATGGAGTTGTCAGTTTATTTTTTAACTTTATAGTTTAAATGTCCAATTGGTATATCTTGCCTCTCTTTTACAGTTGATATATAGACAGTTTAACCTTAATGGTCTTCAATATAATTTGTCATTTTAGGTAAATGAAAACTTTGACTAATGAGTAAATTCATAATGCTTAATGATCTTAGGCTGTTTTGTGTGCTTTGAACTCGTCGTGTAAAAAAGACCGTACTTTGACCTATATTAAATAGTTTATTTTTAAAAACTTACATTGAGAGTTGTCTCATTGGCACTCATACCACATCTTCTTATATATATACCCGACATCAATAATTCTTATTAAAGTATATTGATACATTTAAATTCTTGTTGGAAGGAAGGATTATAAGATGTAGTCAAAAGTCAACATAGTGTAGTTGTTAACTCCTTCATCTTTGGTCTTTAGTGCTTTAGTGGATAGTTGTCTCATTGGCAAACATACCACATCTTCCCCTTTTTATAGAAATATAAGGATTTATATAGTTAAGATTCTTACTATGTATAAATTCTTTCTTGAATCTACATCAGGAAGCTTTTGAAAGAAAGTTTAGAAATTTGCACAATGAATAACTAAATAGGATTGATTAGATGATCATTTGGTAAATTCCAAGTTGAAAATAGTTCATGTATGCTCCTTGTAATTTAAGAGAGTTGATACTTTATTTTTTGAAAAAAACACATATCAATCCACAGCCTGATCCACAACAATAAATGTGGGGTATAGTTCAATTTGACAGCATGCCAAATAATTCCTGTGGTCAACTTACAGTCTTTGTTGTAAACATAATGGAATTCAATGGGAGTGTCATGTAAGTGAGAGTTTTATTAGCTAGTCATAAAATCAGTTTAATCCAACATTTTCCACATACTGATATAAAGGTAATATAAAAAAGAAGATGTGGTATGATTGCCAATGAGACAACTATCCACAAAAGACCAAAATGACTGACATTAACAACTATAGGTCACCGTATTGCCTTCAACAATGACCAAAGCCCATACCGCATAGTCAGCTATAAAAGGCCCCGATAAGACAATGTAAAACAATTCAAACGAGAAAACTAACATCCTTATTTATGTAAAAAAATGAACGAAAAACAAATATGTAACACATAAACAAACGACAACCACTGAATTACAGGCTCCTGACTAGGGACAGGCACATACATAAATAATGTGGCGGGGTTAAACATGTTAGCGGGATCCCAACCCTCCCCCTAACCTGGGACAGTGTTATAACAGTACAACATAAGAACGAACTATAAAAATCAGTTGAAAAAGGCTTAACTCATCAGATGGAAAAAAATACAAGTGGACGTGGCCCGGTACTTATATATCCCGACACCAAAAGACACAATGAACAGATATGAGAGTACTCGCAGTTATCTGACAGCTAGTTCAAATCCACTAACAACTAATAAAAAAGTCATGCAACTAAGACTAAACTATCAATGTATATATGCACAAAATCAGGAATATGACAGTTTTGTTTTCCATTCGTTTGATGTGTTTCAGCTTTTGATTTTGCCATTTGACCAGGACATTCTAATTAATATATTCTTTGGAATTCAGTATTTTTTAATATTCTACTTTTTTCTTGAACAATGGATCAGTGTTATAGCCATATGTTCTAAATAACCCAAATCTAAAAACCTTATAACACCGACTGTCAAAAATTAATGATTAAGTATGTTATAAAAACCTGAATTTGCTGGAATTTTGTTTTTCATTTTCAATGTTCAGTGGATCAAGAAATTGGGGTCAAAGCTCTATTTAAAAGTAGGAATATAAAACCATAGGGAGCACATGTACTAAGTTTCAAGTTGATTGATCTTCAACTTCATCAAAAAATACCGTGACTAAAACTTAACTGGAAGACAGACAGAAGTATGCAAATCAAAAAGTACATATTTTGAAAGTTTCTTTATGCATTCTAAACATTAAGTGCAAATATGGAATAGTCATCAAGTACTTTTGGGAGTTACCATTTACTATTTATTGGGGGCTAGGATGAAAAAGGAAGAACAGGAGTTTAGAGTAAAAAAAAAGGCAGGATGAGACACTTTGAAAAACAAAATAGACAGGATGACAATGTATGTAAATAAAATCAGGATAAACTAGTAAAAAAAAGGCAGGACATAGATTACAACTAAAAACAAATGCAGGACTAAATTTTTCCTACTAGCAACCCCCATAAAAATTAAATGGCAGCTTCTTAGGTACTCCTTTCCATCTGGGATTTTATTTCTTAGCTTGAGATTTGAAAGATGGTAGAATTGTCCAGATGCTTGAATTGGAGATTAGCTGTGACAGACATAACAAGTGAAGAACTGACAAAAATCTTGAGGTCATAATTCTGGACAGGACATACTATATGTATGTATATTTAAGGTTTTTTTTAAGCTGACTATGCAGTATGGCTTTGCTTATTTTTGACGGCCATACTGTGACCTATTGGTGTTAATTTCTGTGTCATTTGATCTCTTGTGGAGAGATGTCTCATTGGCAATCATACCACATCTACTTTTGTATATCTATGTATAAATAACATGAATCTTGTCATTAAAATAATATAATCTATGTACAATACTATTTACATAAATATTTCATGTATCATCATAAGACTTTAAATATAACGGTTTTGACTGTTCTAACATCCTTTTCTGAGCTTTCTTTAATTTCTTGCCTGTGGGTGGTAATAACGTCTGAGGTAAATTCATCTGAAATACAATCAAAATATGTAATAGAATACCTAACATTTTGAATTCTTTTTTGGGTGTCCCTTTTTGAATGACATACAGTGCTATCTGAATAAATTTTACATTTTAACATGCATCATAAATATGTTACTTTAATTTTATTCTAAGTGTTCTATTTCAAAATCACATAGTGCTATTTTTAATCAATGACTGTACAAAACACTGATATCACAACTAGGTTCATTGATTTGCTTATTGACTATTGATAAATGTTGAAGAGGAAAAGCAGTTTTCAGTGGCAGATCAATACAATAGAATGGGGACATATAGTTTGAACCACCCCTTTATCCTGGTTTCGGACACTCTCCCCCTTTTTTAAATGGCTGGATTCGCCCCTGGTATTTATATAAAATAAATTGAATTTCCATTCAAAAGTTGATAAAACAGATAGATTCTGTCAGGACTGTTGTCAAAGTTGTCTAATCGCTACACTATAAATACGCAGTTTCCAAATCTAGGGCATTTTGGGTAATAATTAAAATTGTCAAAAAAGTAGCAATCAACTAATGAGATCTTCAACATTGTATTTTAAAATTTAAGTATAAATTAAGAATGGAAACAGGGAATTTGTCAAAGAGACCACAACCTCACCAAAAAAAAACAAAAAAAGCCCACAAATAGGTCTTTAATACAACAAGAAAATCCAATACCCTGAGTCAGGCTTCTGCTGACCCCTAATTAAAATTGTATACTAGTTCAATGAAAATGGACTTCACACTAAACACTAAACTCTGAAACATATAAATGAATCATAATTAATAAAAACATACAAGACTTACAAAGACAAGAGGTTGCTGACTTGGGACAGGTTTAAAGAAGTCTGATTCCAACGTTAGAATAGATAACAGAAGAAACTATCAAAGTAAAATGACAATAATTAATGAACATTATTTGAATTTTGGTTTCCAACAAATAATTTTATATCTCTATTTTTTTTCAGATTCTGAAACAGCATATTTAAATATGTAACACAAAAGTCAGTGACCTAACTATATAAATTAAAAGAACTTGTTAGAATATAAAACTTAAGGCTTGCAGTCATGAACAAAAGGTTATAATGTGTTCTCTTAGGAGTGTTCTTTGTTTTAATCACTTTCAAATGTATGTCCACAAGGAACAGTTTAATGAATTGACTATATAAATTTTTAAATTAACCTATATTGGCTATAATTCTTCAATCAATTGGAACATCTGCGAGCCCACCTGAGACTTGTCATGTGTCAATTTAATAAGTCATTTTCCGATAGAATGAACGTGGGAGGGTATGTTGAGAAGTTATGAGTCATTTATGATTGTACAGGAATTTGTCCTTTTGTTTAACCTAGTTACTCAAAAAAAAGTATTTTGGCTGTAGGGGGATTCCCTCCCACACGATTTTAAAAGAATGGCCTTACCTATTATTACCATCAACATTAAACTCTTATCTGTATTACTATAAACTGTGAAACATAGAATTCTATATTAACAAATTTTATTTGAATCCTAACAATTTTGTGTGGTATACATAACATAACACATTTAGGAGGGGGAATACTTCTTTTCTCTGGGAAAGTCAGTTTTTGATAATATTAAAAAGAAGAAAAACATGATTGATACACAGGAATTTCAAAAAGCAAACTTTTCAAAACCTTAGAAAATGTTTATACTTAAAATGGAGCAATATGTTGGTTTTTTTAGTTTTTTTAACACTACCGATCAAATTAATTTTTTTTAAATTTGACACTTATATAAAATGATAAAAGGTTTGGGGAAAGTCAGCATTCAGAATATTTTTTTTTTAAATTTGCATGACAATATGATTTTCACATAAATTAGGGAGAATTATATTTTTTAGGGAAAACCCATACCCATACCCATACCCTGTAGGGTGTGTCTATTAAATTTATTTTCTTGAGGCCATATCAGTGAATTTTAATATTCAAAATGCATGATCTGTATCAATTAATTGTTTCTTCATAGATATGTGTTTACTCAATTAGCTCAATGATTCTACATGAAGTTAAGGAGCCTTTAATTATGATATATAAATCCTTGAATAATAATGTATCTATGACATAACTTCCATTAGATAGTGACCAAAAAGTCATAATATGTTCATAATTGATTTTCCATTTTCTTACTGAGCAAGTACTTGATAAGAAGCTCTTTCCTGATTTGACTTCCCTATATTATATAGATGATACTTACAGGTCTTGGGTATGGCATCTTGTAATGTATTGCTGAAAAATATATACACCATAAACAATATCATATTTCTATATGTAATAGTTGGTACGTCCTTCACAAATTAGCCCTTCATATTGTCATAATTTTCTAATTTATAAATCAATGATGCATGTGATCTCAAAAATGAATGTTAATATATATTACATATTTTTCTGTTTTTATCATGTTTAATAAATTTAAAATTACTCATTGATACTTTTAAGTTGTTGACAAACAAAAATAATGGAAAGCTATTAAAGATAACAAATTTTACCATATTGAAAAATAGAGTTTATACATGTTATAGATGTCTCATCAATCAACATATTTGAAAGTCTGAACCTAATATACAAATGTTGAAGAGCTGATAAAACTATAATAGGATCAAAAGTAAAGCAACTTCTGGACAAAGAATCCATGCTATACACTAGCATGACTAGTGCAAATAAGATAAGCCATTTTTTTTCAATTTAAATATCTCAAAATCTGTCAATGTGTAAAGTTTTGACATTGGGTTACTTGCTTGACTAATTGCCCTGAAATTTTCCTAATTGTTTTATGAGCCCTCTTGTTTACAGCTAGGTCACTGTGCAAATTAATTAATGGTAATTATCCTCAGGGTTTTAAAAACATACCCATTTCTACTCTTGTTTCTGCTTCTTTAATGTGCATTTTTATCTGGTCCTCATTTTGTAACTGTAAAGATAAATTACATCTTGTAATGGCTCAATTGCTTCTTCTGCATGTTCTGTTCTGTTTGAAATATTAGGCAATAAGCAATATCAGATTAAACAACAGTTTACTGTTGATTTATTTATTTTTGTTGGTTTCAATTTTATTTTGGATTGAGGAAAACTTGCATTTTGTGGATATCTGATGGTGGTTTTTCCAGAATACTACTGGATAAATATATGCAACAGTAAATTTGCAATTCTTGGAACATTTAACTTTATGGTTTCCCTGAACCCATTAAATCCACGAAGATTGGTATCCAACAATTAATAATGAACAGTAAATAAAAATATTCCCCCCATAAATCATATAAATTTAATATAATAATGCTAAAAAACAATTCAGGATTTCACTAAATTTTGCATGCTCCATAAACATGATAAAGATCACAAAAACGTCAGTAGATTTTTAAAAAAGGAGACCCTACGGCAAACAATTATTTGGAGTGAAGTCTTTGCAAGCTCCATAAGGGGTTGGCCCAGGCCTATTGTCCCCCCTTTTCCCCCCTCATTTTAAATAAGCCACTAATTTTTTGTACTTTATATTACAATATGTATAACTCTTATTATCTTTCATTAACTTGATTATTAAGACAAATTTTGTTTACAATTCTTCAAACTATGTTATAACATAAACCACACAGATGAATCCACCTTACATTTTTGTTCTTGTGAAATAATGTTCTAGCTTCATTTTGGATGTAATTTTTTTCTGTGGATGAATCTTCAATGCTAGCTGTGATATTTTTCCATTTGCTGGATAGTCGAAATATTCTTCTATAAAGCGTGAGAACTTCTCCTCTTAATGACATCACTGGAAATATATAATTAAAAGATAGTATGTACCATTTTCCGTACCATATTTCACAGAACCTTGTGAAAGAGAGTTCAATTTACTACTACAAAATGTATGTAAGTTACTCACAATCAATATATACCTGACTATCATGACTATAATTATAAAATGTTTCACTTTAGGAAGAACATGTAGAACAAATTTGCATAATTTATCAATCAAAGGGAGGTTATTATGAGCAATTTATATTTTAAAGATTTTAATATAATATATTCATGAATCTGTTTCATAGTGAAATTTGTCCTTGAATCTTATTTCTAATATATTCATTTATATAAAAAGATAACTTACAGCATGATTTGATAAGAAAGATAACATTTCACAGATAAATACATTCCAGCTGTTGAAATTGCTTTTGTTCCAATATACCAATACAAATATTTTATACATTGGCACAAACTCAATTACAATAATTGGCAAAGGCCCATACAACTAGTATACAAATAGTAATGATGCAGCAATTAAACAATAGAAGGATAGGGCTACACAATGAACACAGTCATTTTTTTCTTGATCATAAAAAACCGTTGGTGAAAAAACTGTCAAAATAGGTGCAATTTGGGTACCGCCACGTTAATTCAAATACACTATTAATATTTCATAGTATTTGTAAAGGTTAAGTTTTTTTTTAATAACTATTCAATAAGTTAACTACCCAGATAGAATTTTACAGCAAAGGAAAAAATATCCCAGGGAAATATTTTCCTCCGGATAAAAAAATAACAACACTACTGTTACATTTTTTCCTCGGATATAGTTTTGCTTTACATACATCATTTTTGTACATGTATGTAAATGATGTATATATATATCTGTTTTATGTTGTGTTTGTGTTATTATTATTTTTCAATTTATTTATTTTTTCAATTCAAAGTTTTATTGCCATATAAACTATACAGTTTGTGACATATAACAACAACAAAAACAAATAAAGACAATAACTAAGTAACTCAATATATATACACAAATTCAGGTAAATATTAAAGGGTCCCCTGTCCTCAGTTCCATTGACTTTTTTATAAAGGATCCTAGTTTATTCACTTGTGTTGGTGTTGATGGGTTAAGTATATATATAACTTTGTCATTGTCAGTGAGATTAGCAAATGAATTACTTTCTCTGTTAATGCAATTAAAATATGTTAATCTAATATTTGAATTATGGGAACAATTTATTAAGAAATGATTCTCATCATCTACTACTTTGCATTTTTTGCAAAGTCTCTCTTCGCGAGGAATTTTAAAATGCCTTCCTTTTTCAATTAATAATGAATGGTCACTGATTCTAAGTTTTGTAATTAATTTTCTAAATTCAAAGTTTGGGTTAGAGAGGTAAGGTTTGATCAATAGATTTGGCTCAAGTCCTTTATAAAAATTTAATTTACTTTTATAATCAATAGATTTTAACTTATTCATCAACAGGTTGTTGTAATATGAGTTTATTTGGGGTTTATAATATAGCTTTTAATATTTTTTAATTGTTTTAAATTATTACAGGTTTTTAGTCTATCTATATCAATGTTAGATTCAGAAAGAATATCTTTTGCAAAAGTGAACCATGAATAGGAGCCACTAGAATCCAAAGTTTTAGTTAATTGAAAAGATTCATATAATAAGGGATTCAAATTTGAGGTGAAAACACAGGCACTTGTTTCTATCCATACGAAGGTCGACTATCCATATAAATAATAAATAAATAAAATATTTATATGGATAGTCGACCTTCGTATGGATAGAAACAAGTGCCTGTGGTAAACTTGCAATAACTAAGATGCAAGTTTTCTATTGGAGTCTTGTCAATAAAATTAAATGGGTCCACAATTTTTCCAGAAAACAAAGCTCTTTTTTTAGCTTTGAAATAATATGTTATATATGAGTCCAAATATGTTATCTCAGAATTATAAGTTAATATAGGTCTCACTAAGGTGTCAAATAAGTTATTTGACACTCTGATAGGAAGGCTGTCAAGAGAATTTTGCTTATTATTTTTTTGTTTTGTTGCTTTATTTTCAGCATGGCAAATTTATTCTAATATCTTTACTATAGTGCTTCTGCTGCTTTTGTGCTAATTTTAGAAACTTAATGTGCTTTTATGCTTTTTATGTGCAAACCATTTCATTTGTGCTTTTGTGTTTTTATCTCATAATTGCATGTACCAGTATGTGTTAAACTTGTAAGATGCTTAAAGAACTTTTGTGCTGCATGTTTATATACTGATTGAACTCTTGCTTTATATGTTTAATGTTGTGTGCATGACTCGATATGTATGTTTTGTTTTATTTGTTGTTATGTCGGTTTTAAAAGCTCTTCAGAGCTTATGTTTGTAATTGCTTGCTTATACCGACTCTAAATAAAGCTTTATGTCTTATGTCTTATTAATTATGAGAATTAGTATATGTTTTAATAGAAAACAAAACCTTTTTTGCCTTTTTTGTTAATTCAGCTGTACTATGACTGAGATTACCATTTGATTTAATTAGCAGACCCAAGTATTCTGCATGTCTTTCATTTAGGGGGGGGGGTCAAACATTTCACCTGTTGCAAGCATATGATGTAGTCTTTAACTACCATTCTTTACTTTTAGAATGACGATAGTTTTAAACAAGATGATATATTGGACATTGCAACTTATGCGGGGTTTAATTACTTCATAAGTTGGATCATGATACGTCTCTGTCAAATTAGTCTGCAAATTCAAAACAATATTTGTAAGGTAAAACTAAGAGAAAATCCGAATAAATTTGAAATCTAACTGAAGACCAAAGAGAAAATTTACAAGACAGCGCACAGGTCGATATCATTTGCTAAAACCTTGAAATGCTATAATAATTTACCCCCAGTTAATGTTCTATATGATGTTTTCCTATGAGAGAGAATCAAATGAGTTTGGGACAGATTAATTCCAATTCAACTTCAAATATTTGTTTCCTCATCTACTGTACACAATACTTCTTAACTTTAATATGTTGAAGAATTTTTAGCCATGTCTTGTCTTGTCTTGTAGTAGTTCCGTCCTATATAGGACCACCTCCAGTAACAGGAGTAGATTCACAATTGTTTTATTTAAAAATTTTTTGTTGTTTAGGAACAGTATATTATTATTCAAAACTTTGCCAGTTTATTTTCGACTTATGAGTTTGAAAGTCCCTTTGGAATTTTTTGCCTCTATTAATCAGCAAGCTAATCATATTCAAGGGAACATTCTTAAAATCTGAACATATTTATAATGGTTAATATAAAAAACATGTTTTGTTAGTTTTTGTACATAATTAAGAATATGAATGCTTCTTTGCGTTAATATTCATTGGGGTGTAAAAGCGTTGACCGAAGTACATTTTGTATAAAGCGCAGAAGCATTCTAAAAATGCGCGCACGGTCAACTCTTTTAACCTATGAACTTACTAAAATAAGCATTCAATACGTCTTATAATTACATTTTTATAATAACACGTGTTATATAAATCTGAGACAAGTGCCTGTGGGTTTTTAAATTACAAGTCAATACAGAGAAAGCAAAAGTAATGGTTTTTGATTCAAACGGAAAGTTTTTTCTAAACGAATTTCATTATAATGGCAAACCCTTAGAGATAAGATAAGATAATAAGATAAGAAAACTTTATTTTGATTCGGCATAAGTACAAATAAGCAACACAAGCTCTAAGGAGCTTTTGACCGAATATAAAAACATATAAATAACATAAAACCAGTGCATTTTGACATTTAAAACAACCTGTAATACAAAGTTGAAATTTCACATACATAGCATGCAATAAAAATAAGCAACAAATTTTCGAATGAAGTAACAACATGCTTGACCAGAGCAACCAAAAGCAGCATTACATAATAAACAGCTCAAGAATTATCTGCAAGCAGAACAGCGACATTCCAAACCGTTCCAGGACTGAACAAGACTTTTAAAATGTGAAATAAAATTGAGAATGGAAATGGGGAATGTGTCAAAGAGACAACAACCCGACCATAGAAAAAAAAAAAAACTGTTTTCAGTCCTGAGATGGTTTGGAAGGCTGTTCCATAAAGTAGCAGCAGCAAATTTGAACGATTTTTTTACCGTAACGGGGTGACTGTGGAATTTCAAGAATATTTACATACCTGAAAGCATATTTAGATTTTTTGACATTCACCAAATTTTGTAAGCACACAAGAGCTATGTTGTTTATAATTTTAAAAGTTTCTAGAGCCATTGTTCTTATCCGTCTGATCTGCAAGGAGGGCACCTTAGCTTTAAGTAAGAGGTCCTCGTAGGAGCTGTTAAATCATCATACACAAAACGGAGTGCTCTTTCCTGCACCTTTTCTAGTTTTTTAGAATTTTTCTCAGTGCAAAAATGCCATGCCAAAGGGCAAAAATTAAAATTACTAAGAATAAAAGTATGAAATATAGTAACGGTTTACTAAGTCTATCCAAAAATGAGTCTAAACGTTTTAAAACATTTAATTGCCTTCCTACAGATTGAGCTGATATGAACATCAAAATTTAGCTGGTAGTCTATTTCAATGCCTAATAATTTTACTGTTTTTTCACAAGTGAGGTTCGAATTTTGAATATGTATAGATGGGTTCTTTTCAAAGGTCTTTTTGCCAACAGCCAAAACTTGAAAAAAGTCAGGATTTGCTTGCATTTTATTCACCCTGGACCACTCAATAAGTATTTTTAAATCAGATTCCAAAGTTGAAATTAATAAATCGAAGTCTGGAGTACAAAAAGACAAAGTATTGTCATCTGCATAGTTATATAAACTACCATTTTTACCAAAAATTAAAATAAAGAGACAGTTAGTACTTATTGTTACTTCGGTATCAATATTAGATATATGATATTCTGGCCGGGGGGGGGGGGGGGGAGGCGGGGGAGAGGATGATTTGTTTTGGATCGGTTATTTATTTTTGTAAACTAAGAGGACAGATTATTTATTTTCTTCACTGTTGAAGCAAGATTTTTCAGTTTCATTAAAACAAGGGACTGATTATTCATTTTCACAACTATATTTATAATATTTAAAAACACAATTTTTAAATGAATTTTATTATACATGTTACAAATAATACATGTAACTATTATGTATAATCATTGTCATTAATTTAATTAGAATTAACCATTATCCTCTGCAGGAATGAATCTTGCCAACTGCGTATACATGTATTTCATACATACACAGTATTAAAGTTTTGCTGCCACTTGCCTTTTTATTAATTATTGCCAAACATATTTCGCCCAGCGGATCGAGGCAAACATTTTTTGGAAGGGTTTTGATGCTGCTGAAAGCCCCAAGAAGCTACCGAACAAATGATGCTAAGTCATGCTTTCTGGGTGTTAATCCCAGACCTTTTCTAAATCTGAAAATGCAAGTTCTGCTTTAATCTTTTTTGACAATATTTTGGTCTCAAAGCAAAATGTGTAGATTCAGTGTAAGAATTAAGTGTGTATAGGCAAGGACGTATGTTAGTTATACGTCCTTGGTATAGGGACTACATTAAAAGACCAAAATGTAGGATAAGGCAAACATGTAATTCTTATAGTTAAGTATGTGACTGGTTTTTTTTTTAACTCATGATTAAGTTAATAACAAAATTACTAAATTGCAAAAGGAATGCAACACTAACAGAATACAGAATGAACAAAAGACAAATAAATAAGAAACATTGATCCTGAAAAAAACAGGGGCCATGTCCAAGGAGAACAGAACTTGCTTCTTGCAAGAAGCTTTCAGTGAAAACAATTTGATATGAAGACAAGCTTTTGGTTTTGAAATTTCCTACATGAGCCTATTTGCCTCAATGAAGTTACTTCCCTGTAATAAAAGTGAGGTAAGTGTTCCTGAGAAAAGATACCTCAAGTGAAATCAAACCTATTTTCAGACATTTCAAGTATATTTGATAATATTTATACTTTTATTGTTAAAAGATTTGGGAAGTGTTTCCCGATTTTTGTGTGGAAAAAAGATAAATTTTATGAAGAATCTGATGCCATCTCATACTTTCGATTAGACCCGCTGAGTTATTTATTTTCAATACATTGTAAGTCAGGTTATTTATTTTCAAACTACCACAGAACAAACCATTTATTTTTGTGATTATTAAGGCTGAGTTATTCATTTTCAAAATCCTCCTCCCCCCCCCCTCCCCCCCCCCCCCCAGAATATCAAATGGTCGTCCCCTAATGGCAGTCAGTTTAATGTCGCCATCACTTCGCTTATGGAAAAAATAAGGAAGCGGCATATTTTAGAATAAAGAAACCAATAGGATTAGATAACCCTCGTAAACTTCTGGAAAAACTTTTTGATTCCTTAGTAGCCCCTATTTTCCTTTATTGTAGCGAAATGTGGGGGATTATTTCGACATTTAAAGACAGTGATGCCTATGAAAAGTTGCATATAAAATTTATTAAAGAAATCTTGGGAGTACATTGTTAGGCCTCGAATGATGCATGTCGTTCCGAACTTGCAAGACTGTCATTGAAAAATAGGATAATGTTATCTAGTATTAAATTCTGGGACCATTTAATCACTTCAGAAGGAAGTTTAGTTCACCAAATATATAATGCTACACAAACCTACTTAAAAGGATTAATATTATTATTCAAAACTTATGTTTATCATATTTTAGGTCAGGTCCTTAATGCTGTTGGTAAATTTATTAAAGTGAATATGAGTTAGTAATTGTATTGTAACTGCATGTAAAAAATTGTTAGTATCTATGTATCTATGCAAATCAATAGTCTTTTTCCTTATTCATGTATGCTCTGTATGCCCCTTGTGGGCCCTTAATTGGAAATAAAATATGTTCTGTTCTGTTCTGTTCTATTTGTCAAATGATAACCTTATTATTAAACCCCTTTTTGGTTTTATAAAACAAAGACTAATTGACCAGGGTTTTCAGGAACAACATGCAAATATTTCAGCATCTCCAAATTTGATTAACATTTTTCCAGAGTGTTTACAAAATGAGTGAACGGGCAGGTTTTGTCGATGCTTTAAAAAATAGATCAGATCGATCATCATTGTGTAAATTAAGAGTTCGTGCTCATAACCTTGCCATTGAAAGAGGAAGATATTTAAAAGTGCCAAGAGATCAAAAAATTTGTGAAATCTGTAAAAACCGGTGGCGAAATTGAAAATGAACAGCACATGCTGCTACACTGCAGAGGTTACTCCAGTATTAGAGAGACTTTTGTATTTTGTAAAAATGTTCAAAATTACAGGAAAAAATCATAACCCCATTGTGCGATAAGAATAAAATAAATCTTATACTTAATAATACGTACATCTTATACGGCACTAAAATTATCTTCCCAGTCTTTCGTAACAAATTGTTTAAATGCTAGAAGTAATCTATTGCAATAGATGTTCATTATACCTGTAATCATTTATTCACATATATATATATATATCCAGATGGAATCAATAGAAAGAAATAATTAAATTTACAGTCTAGTGTTAATATTATTATATTCAGGATTTTGGATTAAAATCAATCGACCAAAACTTACCTGTATTATTAGTGATCTATGTTTACACCTTATACATTATATCTCATTATTGTTAAAACTTTTGTCACCGAAGAAGGCCATTTGTTGAGCCGAAATATTTGCAATTATTGTATAATTTATATCATCTGTTCAGTTTTTCCATCTTTGTGCAATGATATTCAACACTTTTTAGTGTTTTGTTTTCCATCTATTTATCGGTATTGTTACACAATCTTTCAGACAATTGTTTGTATTTTACTACCATGTTTTGCAAATTGTTTATCCATTCGGTCGGCATTACCATTTATTGTAAATGCGTTTATGCCAATAAAATATTGTCTTGTCTTGTTTTGTCTCTCAATTCAAAATTCTAGATTTTTTAAATTATGATTTAAGTACATTTCTTAACGCTGAACCTGTCAGTTAAATGAACAAAAAGACACTGACAGCGACAGTCTTAGCGGAGCCTTCGATACTCATTGAAGGTCGTGGTGATATTACCTTGCTAAATTTTATCTATCGGTTTTTAACAGTAATTTGATATCGGGGCAATGCTTTAGGTTTTTGCAACACCTGTGGAAAGAATCCGAATGATAACAACTTCCGTTCTTAAAAAAATGTAGAAATTCATTTTCATTGCCAAATTTAACGGGATATGGCTGCAACTAGACTTGCAAACGGATCTGTAGGGTCTCCTCCTAGATTAGGGGTACGGTTTTACTTTTATAATAATCAAAGATTATGGAAATTTGATCTATGTGTATGTCAAAGTGTACATGAGGAAGAGGAAGGGCTCTGGTAGGGGTTCTGCCTCTGGCTCTGACTCTTTCCTTTCCTTAGCCATCCCAACACGAATTCCAGCCACTTCGGTACCAAGTTAAGAATCTGCAGCTGGTAAACTTGCCACCTAAATATTTTTTAAAAGGGTCCTTTTGGAATATTTCAAAATGACTCCAATGTAGGGGAGGGCACACTTTAGCAATATATTAAAACATGGGGTAACATGTAAATGTATGACCGAATAACACTTATACCTAATGCTTAATACTACAAAACACAGATCAAGTATGTAATTTGGGGTGTCACTTTTACCGTTCTAGAGACATGCCCCTTTTAAGTCCTTTAAAAACGTAAAACTTGTTAATTTTTTTGTTTCCATTCTCCAACTTACACAAGTTTGAGTTTGCCTCAACCAAATGTTATGCAACTTATAGACAATGCTTATTACATTTGTACCACAAAACACAGATCAAGTATGAATTTTTATGGTGTTACTGTTACCATTCTAGAATTATGACCCTTTACTTATGGAAAAATTGCTAACTGATGACTTGCCTGCTTGTCAGCTTTTCTGTTTTATGTTTTTCAGAGTCATGCTTTGAGCTGGACTGATGACTTGCCTGTTTGTCAGCTTTTCTGTTGTATGTTTTTCAGAGTCATGCATTGAGCTGAACTGATGACTTGCCTGTTTGTCAAATGTTTCTGTTTTATATTTTTCAGAGTCATGCATTGAGCTGGACTGATGACTTGCCTGTTTGTCAGCTTTCTGGGGTTGGATTCTCAACAAATCAACTCTACAGAGAAGACGGGTTTAGACAAGAAGAACATGAATTTGAAGACAGGAGTTTTCATTTTAGGTATAATTCAATTGATTTTACTTACCTAGTACAATGTAGTACAAATGTATAGCTTTAATTTGTCAAGGGTATAACTTAGATAAGTAATGAGAGAAAAATAACATACAAAGAAATTTTGTCCTTTTTGGTTATTATCTTGAATACTTTTATAGACAGAGATAAACTGTAAACACCAATAATGTTCAGCAAAGTAAAATCTACAAATAAGTCAACATAACCAAAATGATCAGTTGACCCCTTAAGGAGTTATTGCCCTTTATAGTCATTTTTTACCAATTTTTCATAAATTGTAATCTTTTACAAAAACCTTCTCTGAAACTACTAGGCCAAATGTAACTTAACTTGGCCACAATCATCATTAAGGTATCTAGTTTTAAAAATGTGTTGCATGACCCAGCCAACCAACCAAGATGGCCACCATGGCTAAAAATAGAACATAGGGGTAAAATGTAGATTTTGGCTTATATCTCTGAAACCAAAAAACATTTAAAGCAAATCAGACTGGTTAAAATTGTCCATTAGGTTAAGATCTATCTGCCTTGAATTTTTCAGACAAATCGGACAAAATGTGTTGGGTTGATGCCCCCAAGTTAGTACATTTTTGTAATTTGAAGGAAATTTTGCAGATTTTGGTTATTATCTTGAATATTATTATAGATAGAGATAAACTGTTAACAGCAATAATGTTCAGCAAAATAAGATCTACAAATAAGACAACATGACCAAAATTGTCAATAGACCCCTTAAGGAGTTATTGCCCTTTATAGTCAATTTTTAACAATTTTCATAAATTTTTGTAAATTTTTAGAAAATATTTTCAACTGTAATTACTGTGCCAATTTCTTTATAGATGGAGATAATTGTAGCAACAAGAATGTTCAGTAAAGAAAGATCTACAAACACATCACCATCACTAAAACACAATTTTGTCATGAATTTATCTGTGTCCATTGTTTAATATGCACATAGACCAAGGTGAGCGACACAGGCTCTTGAGAGCCTCTAGTTTATGTACACTGTCAGATGTACATGTACTTTGTTTTTGTTAAATTGTATACAAGTTCTATTTATCTTATTATCGTCTCTGTATACTAAACTTTTATTTCATTAGATACATGTAGATACAGAAAAAAAGTATCCCTGTAATAACTAAATGGTGTTATTACAGCTTCACCTACATCACTTCAAAGCCTTTGTCATTTGATGAGATACATGGTATTTAATTCCAATTTCCAATGATATACCAGATACTTTATGATATTCATTGGGAATTCCAATTTCCAATGATATACCAGATACTTTATGATATTCATTGGGAATTCCAATTTCCAATGATATACCAGATACTTTATCATGTTTATGATATTCATAGGGAATTCCAATTTCCAATGATATACCAGATACTTTATGATATTCATTGGGAGAACACAGATTTAACAATAAATAAACATATATTATGGATATGATTACCATTTATGAGTTAATAAAAACACTCTTAATGAGTCTGAATTGCTTTACACTCTGTCATGCCTGTATAGCTTGCTGTTTGGTGTGAGTCAAGATTCTGTTTTGAAGGCCCTAATTTGACCTATCATTGTTTACTTATTACAGACATTGTGACTTGGATGGAGAGTTTTCTCATTGGAACTGAAACCACATCTTCTTATTTCTACATACATGAACTGTATAGCTGGTCATTTTCATGGGGTATAAATTTTCGCTTATTTTCGCAGATAGAACAAATTCGCCAAAATAAATCCCGCCAAATCAAAAGTGTACATGCAGAGGTATTGATTAAAAGTTTTAACCCCGCAGCAATTTTTATGTATGTGCCTGCGAAAATCTACCAATTACAGTATATTTTGGTTGATTCATTGTTGAGACAAAAAGATATATATTTTTTTTATCTTTAAGCATAATATTGATATATATTATATTATATTTAATTTTCTACTATTGATATAGATTACTAGATACAGAAAGCTTTTTATATGGAGTTTTTGATGGACATGATGGTAGTCGAGTGGCCAACTTTGCTGCACAGAGAATGCCAGCTGAACTTCTTCTTGGACAACTGAACAACAACAATACTGATGAAGAAATTAAAGAAATACTTTATCAGGTAATAAATACAATATAATTATCAATGGATCTTTTAAATGCATTAATGTTTGTTGGTACTACCTAGACGATATTCAAAGTTACTGCTGTATATGTTGTTTGTAATCGTTGATCTCACTATCAGTCCTAGATCATTTTAAAAATTTAACATGTTTTTTTTTACCTGTGCCACATGTAAATCACAAATTGTCTCCCTTATACAGGTGAGTTTTAGCTATTTTCTATATTCTTCTGGGACTTAAATTGTCATTTTGTCGCCAAGATTATGGCCTGATAGGTAGCAATTTAATTAAAGGTTGAAGTTTAGATAAAAGAACATTTTTTTGCTGTTTTTTTCATAATGATACTCAGATGTAAATATGATAATGGGGTCTACTAGTATTTAAGTTGGATATGCATTTCATAAGTATACATGTCTTGAACAAGTTATTCATTTCATAAGGATAAGTTTCTTAAACAGGTAATGCATTTCATAAGTATACATGTCTTGAACATGTAATTCATTTCATAAGGATAAGTTTCTTCAACAGGTAATTCATTTCAAGTTTTTGCTATTATATGTAAGCACTAAACATTAAGTTATGAGTTTTGTTTTGATTTCAGGCCTTTATTGCTGTTGAAAAGAGTTTCTTTGAATCCATTGACCATATTTTTGCTGAAAAGACCACAATACAGTTACAACTACCAGAGGTAAAAATCCTTCTATGGGTAAAAATATTTCAGTAAGGGTATTTGGACTATTCCACGAAATATGTTTGACACCACAATAACCATGATAACATTTCTGTTACAAATGAAAATATGAATTATGGGTGGTGGAACATAAAAAAATCTTGTATGTTTATTTGATGAAGGTAAAATTATTAAATAGAATATGTAAATTGTTTCGGGATATTGGAAATCCCTTCTGATCCAACCACATATGACATACATTTTAATAGAGCCGTCCTGAAAATGATGTTTTGTTATAAAAGACTATGTAATTCTTGAAATAGCTCTACAAAAATTGATGGCGGCTTGCATGAAGAATGGTTTACAGAGTTTTGGTTTAAATTAAAGTAATAAAGGATGTAAAATTTAAAGCAATCAACATGTATTTAAAAGAGGAAAAAGAAAAATTTACTTTGTTCATGAAATTTGCAAGCTGGGTGCTTTTTTCTGTTATCTACTTATCTTGATAATTTTATTTTCATTACAGGGTATCAGTCACTATGAAGCCTGTAAACAGTATCCAGACACCATGAAACAGCTTGACAACTTAGAAAAAGAAATATCAGGGGGGACAACTGCTACAGTCTCACTTATCTATAAAAATAAATTATTTGTGGCCAATGTAGGTGGGTATTCAGTGAAGTCTTAGAGATTTTATATTCTTATGGCAGATGCATCTTTATGTAACTTTTATTTCCTCGTGGGCTTAAAGTAAACTTGAAATCTACAAGATGTCTTTCTTTTAAACAATTGAGAGTTTTGAGCCACTAGATTAAATCGTGTAAATTGTTGTAATTCACAAATGTTCATTTACTACAATATAATCCCAAAAATTAAACAACAGCTTCCCGCAAATACTCTGCTTTTATGATCTATTATCAAAACTAAATTTTTTAAGCATTTATCATTTTTAAAGATTAATTATTTATGGCACACTTTTAAAAAAAACCTGTACATATTTTTTTAGCTCACCTGGCCCACAGGGCCAAGTGAGCTTTTCCCATCACTTTGCGTCTGGCGTCGTTAACTTTTACAAAAATCTTCTCCTCTGAAACTACTGGGCCAAATTAAACCAAACTTGGCCACAATCATCATTGGGGTATCTAGTTTTAAAAATGTGTCCAGTGACCCGGCCAACCAACCAAGATGTCCGCCATGGCTAAAAATAGAACATAGGGGTAAAATGCAGTTTTTGGCTTATAACTCAAAAACCAAATTAAAGCATTTAGAGCAAATATGACACGAGGTAAAATTGTTTATCAGGTCAAGATCTTCGGCCCTGAAATTTTCAGATGAATTGAACAACCCGTTATTGGGTTGCTGCCCCTAAATTGGCAATTTTAAGGAAATTTTACTGTTTTTGGTTATTATCTTGAATATTATTATAGATAAAGATAAACTGTTTACAGCAATAATGTTCAGCAAAGTTAGATTTACAAATAAGTCAACATGACCCAAATGGTCAGTTGACCCCTTTAGGAGTTATTGCCCTTTATAGTCAATTTTTAACAATTTTTCGTAAATCTAAGTAATCTTTTACAAAAATCTTCTCCTCTGAAACTACTGGGCCAAATTAATCCAAACTTGACCACAATCATCTTTGGGGTATCTAGTTTAAAAAATGGGTCCGGTGACCAGGCCATCCAACCAAGATGGCCGCCATGGCTAAAAATAGAACATAGGGGTAAAATGCAGTTTTTGGCTTATAACTCAAAAACCAAATTAAAGCATTTAGAGCAAATATGACACGAGGTAAAATTGTTTATCAGGTCAAGATCTTCGGCCCTGAAATTTTCAGATGAATTGAACAACCCGTTATTGGGTTGCTGCCCCTAAATTGGTAATTTTAAGGAAATTTTACTGTTTTTGGTTATTATCTTGAATATTATTATAGATAAAGATAAACTGTTTACAGCAATTATGTTCAGCAAAGTTAGATTTACAAATAAGTCAACATGACCCAAATGACTCCTCTGAAACTACTGGGCCAAATTAATCCAAACTTGACCACAATCATCTTTGGGGTATCTAGTTTAAAAAATGGGTCCGGTGACCAGGCCATCCAACCAAGATGGCCGCCATGGCTAAAAATAGAACATAGGGGTAAAATGCAGTTTTTGGCTTATAACTCAAAAACCAAAGCATTTAGAGCAAATCTGACTGCGTAAAATTGTTTATCAGGTCAAAATCTATCTGCCCTGAAATTTTCAGATGAATCAGACAACCCGTTGTTGGGTTGCTGCCCCTAAATTGGTAATTTTAAGGAAATTTTACTGTTTTGGGTTATTATCTTGAATATTATTATAGATAGAGATAAACTTTAAACGTCAATAATGTACAGCAAAGTAAGATTCACAAATAAGTCAACATGACCAAAGTGGTCAATTGACCCCCTAAGGAGTTATTGTCCTTTATAGTCAATTTTTAACAATTTTTATAAAATTTGTAAATTTTTACTAACATTTTCCACTGAAACTACTGGGCCAAGTTCATTATAGATAGAGATAACTGTAAGCAGCAAGAATGTTCAGTAAAGTAAGACGTACAAACACATCACCATCACCAAAACACAATTTTGTCATGAATCCATCTGCTTCCTTTGTTTAATATTCACATAGATCAAGGTGAGTGACACAGGCTCTTTAGAGCCTCTAGTTTTTCTTGTGGTAAATAAAAAGATTTGGTATTCAAGGTTATCATGTATTTATTTGTTTCTATTACTTTTTGTAATTGGAGAACATTTTACTATTTTGATGTATTTTTGTGGATCATCATTACATTCATTCAAAGTAATTTAACTAAAAGTCTGTAGTATTCCACAATCTTCAAGAAAGAAAGGAATATGGCCGGGTATAAATGAATTCAAAGTATCAACAGAATTTGACAGACATTTTTCAAATTCTATTGCAGGTGATACAAGGGCCTTGCTATGCATCACTGACCAAGAGGGCATGCTTCGAGTCATGCAGTTGTCAGTGGACCATTCGTTAGTCAATGAGGAGGAATGTAACAGGATGGCATTGTTAGGTCTAGACATGGAGAAATTGAAACAACATAGACTGATAGGAAGTTCTGACAGTACGAGATGTCTAGGAGATTATCATGTGAAAGGAGGATATAAAGATATTGATCTATTGCTGTATGTATGCTTGGTTCTGGACTTTATTTATTACAAAAGTTACTTCCCTTTAAATAGTTTTATAAACATTTTCATTTGAGAAGTAAAATAACAAAAATACTGAATTGCAAGATTCAAAATGGAAAGTTGCTTATCAAATGGCAAAATCAAAAGCTAAAGCACATCAAATGTGGCAGAACAATAAACTTTAAGTTAACAAAATTTTAAGTAAATGTACCTGGTACACAAAGATTATGAATTCCAAAAACTGCAATTGTCTTTTGGGCCTATTTTGATTTTAAAACTACTCTGGATTAATCATTTTTATGGATTGAATAAATCTGCTGATTTAATAATAAATCATCAATATTCTGAAGTTGCTTTTCAATTATTTTTCAGGGATGCAAGCAGGGAACCAGTGATTGCTGATCCCTATGTTCATGGAGGTATACCTTTGGACAAGTCCTCCAGTTTCCTGATTATCATGTCAGATGGATTATATCAAGCCTTACAAGATGCCATCCAGTGTGATCGTGTCAATGTTGAAGTGGCTCGCATGGTGGCAGCAGAGTTTTCAATTCAGGGCACATTGCACGGTGTGGCACAAGCTGTCGTTGACAAGGTTGTGAGAATGCATCATGATGCATATATGACTGGCACCCCAGAAATAAAGAGTTTGTGTAAGAAACGAGGGGACATAACTCTACTGGTTCGAAATTTTAATTATCCATTGGCAAATGCAATTAATTCACCAAACCGAACTGGACCTTATAATCCGTTATCTCCACCCACTCCAGCAAGAATCCCGAGTCATTTACCTCTGACTCCATCTATAAGTATAGAACTGTCGGATCACAGCAGTTCCCAATCCCCAGCTGGAACTCCTACTCCTACAAAACAGAGATCACCACCTAGGGACATCATGCTAACCACAACAAGTACACTAGCATCAACCTTACCTGACTCCACTTTAAATACCAGTAATGGAGGTACCAGTACAGAATCATCAACACAAAGTAGTGGAGATACCAGGTTTCCGAGTCGATTTTACCAATGCGCAAAACTAGAACTTGATGAAGACGGTAAAATTGAACCATATGTTGATTTTTCAGACTTTTATAAAGCAATTGCAGAATTAACAGAAGCACAGAGAGAGACGTTGAATGCAGAGACCAATCCAAAATCTGGATATGAGACAATTACCGAGGAATCTGAGACCTCACTAACGTCTGGACCAGAAAATTGAAATTTATAATTTTGTGATGTTATTCTGTTTTCTTGACAGATTTTATATATGATGTAGCTCTGTGTTTGTATCTAAGGTTGTTTGTTGGATAAAGTTTGAAAGCAAATCATGAAGACAACTTAAGTAAGATTTGTTTTCACTTGAGTCACAATTGACTTAATACTAGTAGCTGATGCTTAACTTAAAATTGAACTTACAGTTGCAAGAATATAAAGAAATGTATGCAAGTTTTAGATAGTAATGTAATTTTTATGCAATTTTAGTACTTTCATAAAACATCATGGCAATCTGTTGTATTTGATTACAAAACTTAGAGCCCCAAGTGATCAATCAATTTACTTAGACAAGTTTATGACAAACAGAGTGCATTTTGTCTGATTATTTGAAATTACTGTTTTTGAAACTTTGTAATATATACTTATGCAAGGTTTTTGGGTAATGATTGCATTGATAGTTAAAAAAATCAGATATTCAGATTTTGTCACCACTTTTTATGTACACAAAACATAGAACATAAATACCTTCAGGAATTACAGTAGTTAAAGGAAAATATATGATGAGGCCACATTTTGGTCTTCATCTTTCACAATATTGACTCTGGAAAATGAAACAGTTGATTGTTCCATGTACTATGAGATCAATCTACTGCTTATCAACATGACTATATATATATTTAAGTTATTGTGCAATACACACAGTTTAAAACATTGATTATTAATGTAATAATTTTTTTTTAGATGGAAGCTTAGTTAACAGGTTTTATCTGTGCAAACTAGGATAATTTCATTTTTAATTTAGAACAATACTGGTCCCTATTGTAATACTCTGTAATTAAGTTTTTTATGGATATTTTATTAATCAGATTTTGAATCAGTACATAAATATTCAGGGTTAATTAAGCATTTTGAAAAAGAATTTTTGCAAGAATATGAACATGATGGAATTTTCTAAATAAATAGTGAACATTTTTAGTTACCATAATTTTTCAATGAATTTCAATTACATTTAAAGTTTAAAACAATTGTGCTGCTTTTTGAATGTTCATTGAACATAAAGTTTGTAATTTGTATAAAACTAAAATGAATGCAACTAATTATATCAGAAAGTTTTGGATAAATCACATTATTTATGTTTACATGATCATTGCTTTGTTATTTATAATTTTTATCACTGACTTTGAGAAAGTGATTGAAAATGATTGTGATATATTCAAAAAGAACAATAAAATGGTAAAGAGCTGGTGCATTAAAAATTAAATTTTAAAAAGCTTTTGTTGTTAACTTGTTTTGTGTATTTATAAAACCCATTTCATCTATCAATATTATATTGATAAGAAGATAATGTGTTGGTTAAATGTTTATTGAAAATTTCTTATTGCTGAGCATTCATTAAAACAGGGATATTGTTTCTGTGACTTCTTGAATCACAGACAGTAAGGTCTATACACATGTACAGGGACTGAAATGACATGCAAATGTAAAATGATTCAAATAAGAAAACTAATTTCCTGATTTATGTACAAAATAAGATCATTATTAATGAATAAAAAAAAAATACACTAAACAGCAACTAAGAAAAAACAATGAATAACAGGCACATACAAAATGTGACGGGTTAAACTAGTTTGAAGGCATGCAAACCTTCATATTACATGTGACAATGGTGTAATAGTACAACATAAAAGCATACTATAAAAATCAGTTGAAAAGGGCTAAACCCGTTTGTATATTTGAGATATTGTTCTTAGATTTGTCCTAAACATGTATGAATTATTAAGCAGCCTTCTAAAGTACACTTTTGCTAGTCCATTCAGAATTACTGAAATATGATCTTCAAAAAACATACCATAGAGCATGATAAGCTCTCAATTGTCTCATTCTACCATTTGTTTAAAGAATTAGGTAAGGAATTTAACAAGAACAATATCTACTATTTGTAAAGATCCGCCAGCATTTCATATAAATTTTGTTTTAGGATAAACTGTTGACACAGAGATATCAAGCACATTTTA
This sequence comes from Mytilus edulis, assembly GCF_963676685.1. Classification (NCBI taxonomy): domain Eukaryota; kingdom Metazoa; phylum Mollusca; class Bivalvia; order Mytilida; family Mytilidae; genus Mytilus; species Mytilus edulis. The sequence continues at coordinate 76,422,034 of NC_092352.1, forward strand.
TAACAATGTTATTTCGATAGGAAGTAAAATGCAAATGTTGAAATATTAATGGCATTGCTTGACTAGAAACTATGCAAAACATTTCAAGTCAATAAATCATGACCGAAGGTACTGGGTCTAATAATCTCCATGGAAATGAGATATGAGTATGCTAAAACAATTGCAGACTATGTACTTTTGACTTTTCATATAGTGTCCACTTTATAAAATGACCGCAAATTTGAAACTAGTTCTCAACAATATCAGATGAGAAATACAATTGAACATTAAAGAATTAAGGTTATATTCGACACGATCATTAAGTTTCAGCTGTAAATTGACTTGCAAGCTATTATTATTACCACATGCCCTTTAAAATTGTTTCGACCATGCATTTTTAAAGTCATAGCTATGCCTATCGAAATGTGGGCAACATTCAATGGTGTTAAGGGTACATATAACAAAATTCATCTTTAGTGTAGTCTAAACATATGCCAACAGTTCCGAAAATCATTTATATATATATATATGGCTGTATAAATAATTTTGAGTCTTAATTCAATAACAATCAAAATCAATGTCGAGTAAACAAAGACTCACAAAACCAAGGGACATTTACATCAACAGTTATAAATAATAAATAAGAAACAACACGAACTCCACTAAAAACCGGGAGTGAAATCAGTAAATCAGAAGGATTTCATATATTCGTTTGAAGGATAGATAGAGTTGTTTGTCTTGCAGCTGTGTGTGTGGTAGTGTTTCTTTTGCTGAAAGAAAGTTGATATAACACTCAACAGAGAATACAGAATTCATTACTTTATTGGATAAAAAATTTCAGTTTCAATCTAACCAAAAATACATTCGTTTCCAACCTTTATGATTTGTTTCAATGCATCTACTGAAAGAAGATCGGAGAAACTCAGAACTTTACGCAATGCTGAAATGTTAGATGTATAGACTTTACAGAATCCACAATCCAGATAACATTTGACATGTGTGTCAAAGGCGTACGTCTTCAATTGATTACATTTCTGTCCTGTCCCCAGAGATTCTTCATATTTTCCTATCAGAGCTTTTGTTAAACAAGGCCTCACACAGTTGATCCATTTTTTTCCAGCTGTGGTAAAACTCGAGTAAAAACTTTTGAATCTGTTACAGTACTTGTAGCCATATCCAATAAGATAACCAGATTTACCACACTGTCTTTGCTGTTCAAAACATTGGTAAAATTGACAATCGCCTCTGTTTGCTTTAGCGACACATTTGGGATCAACCGATGCTGAAATAACGAATGCATTAACTTCTTTATTATTTTAAAAAGAAATGCGTACGTCAGTGTGTATATATTAAATATGTTGAAGTAGAATAGATAAAAACCGATGATACCTTAATTAGTTTATTTTTTTCTTCTACGTTACGTTTGTTATCATGTTAACAATCTGCTAATAGTGAATTGGTATTTGAATCAAACAATTTTAACAAATTATTAAAAAACTGTCATGTTTGTAATCTAAAAAATAAAAGTCACATGGAAAACGATCAAATGAAAGAACAATCAATGTTGTGTCTTCTGTCTGTTTGTCTTTTTATTTTTAGCCATGGCGTTGTCAGTTTATTTTCTATCTATGAGTTTGACTCTCCCACTGGTATCTTTCGTCCCTCTTTTACAAGATACTGGTTACTGTTTACATTGATTTTGCTTCTTGTAAAGGTCCATTTTCAGTCTATATTCTTTCGATGAGACCAATTGGATTTAGATTGTCTTTACAGACAACAAAAGATTCATGAATACTAAGAATGAAAATTACTATTGAAATAAAAAGATCTAGCATGATTGGCAATGATACAACAGTTTCTCTCCGCCAAAGTTCAAATGACGTAGTAGGTGTCAACTACAGGTCATCGAATGACTTTCAACAATGACTAAAACTAATACTTTATGTATGATCATGTATAGGCAAATCAATACGACACCAATTAAATTTGTGAACAGTTTCTAAAATGAAACTGCTCACGTGTTGTTTTTCCCAGTAGGATCAACTTGTTACTTAAAGAAAGTAATGATCGTGGTTCGACTTCGAAGCAATCAAATGTTATATGGGGCCTCGCGGGTCTAAATAAAAAAAATTAATATAGAATTTCTCTATATTTTTCTATAAATGAACTTTATCTCGGGAAGAAAAATTAAATAAAAAAATGGGGTCACCGTTCATTTACGCTCACAATCTGCCTGCGAAAGAAGCAAACATTTTTGCAAAAACTAATTTTTTTTGTTGAACTAATAGGAGAAAAAGAGGTTATATCGAAATAAAAAAAGAACTAAATTACAGAAATCGCTATCTTACAATATTTTAGTTTAAGTACAGCTTATTTGAAAATAATAATAAAAATATAGGTCACCGATGATTTAAAACAGATATTTCAATTTTATTGCCAAAAATGGTATTTTGCACCAAAGGGGGGTAATTTGGAGCTTTTTCAGTGAAACATACATTTAAAAAGTCATCTGATGCCAAAACGAATTGAATTGTTTGAATGATTTGTGTACCATATGATAAAGTAACAACTGATAAAGTAATAAATAAAATTTGTAATGAAAAAAAAATGTTAAATATTTTTTCTGAAATTTTTATACCCTCGAGCCTCCTTAACCGGGATGGCGAGGTCTAAAATGTTAAATTACACAAATACCAAACTCCATAAAAGCGCTAAACTGATAGTCACCTAAGCAAATGCCAAAATCAATAGCTTAAAGAAGTAAAACGAAGAATGGGTACAGAACCCCAAGACTAATTGAAAAGTTGAAAGTCCATAAAACTGACAATCAACCGTAGTTGACCAACGGAACAAGTATTAAACACCACTGTCATATTCTTGACTTGGTTTGGTAATTTTCAGAAGGGAATTATGGATTAACCCTGGTTATTTAGCTAGTGAAACCTCCCATTTGTATCGCCATGGGTTAAAGTTCAGTTATATCGACACAATTGCGGGAGTAACCCAAACAGACATAATAAGTGAATGTGACAATAATTGGGATGAGAAGTCGTAAACATGTAAAACTATGTAAACATATATATATAAAAACTCATCACAGATACCAGGATTAAATTTTGTATTTACGCCGACGCGAGTATCGTCTACAACAGATTCATAAGTGATGATCCACCCGGCCACGTCTACTTGTATTTTTGTCCATCTGATGAGTTAAATCTTTTTCAACTGATTTTTATAGTTCGTTCTTATGTTGTACTGTTATACCACTGTCCCAGGTTAGGGGGAGGGTTGGGATCCCGCTAAAATGTTTAACCCCGCCACATTATTTATGTATGTGCCTGTCCCAAGTCAGGAGCCTGTAATTCAGTGGTTGTCGTTTGTTTATGTGTTACATATTTGTTTTTCGTTAATTTTTTTTACATTAATAAGGCCGTTAGTTTTCTCGTTTGAATTGTTTTACATTGTCTTATCAGGGCCTATTATAACTGACTATGCGGTATGGGCTTTGCTCATTGTTGAAGGCCGTACGGTGACCTATAGTTGTTAGTGTCTGTGTCATTTTGGTCTTTTGTGGATAGTTGTCTCATTGGCAATCATACCACATCTTCTTTTTTTTTTTATATAAAAGGCCAAATAATGTACGAAGTTGAAAAGCATTGAGAACCAAAATTCCAAATAAACAGACAGAGTCAATAATGACGACTTCAGTATATGTATACTAATGAAATTTATCTTGTTGAACTTACTTTAAATAAAGCTAATACTAACAATGACCACTGCCCTTTCCTCGATCTTGATATCTATATCATAAACGGGAAGCTTAATACAAAAATTTATGATAAAAGAGATGATTTTTTCATTTCCTATCGTTAAGTATCCATTTTTAGATGGTGACGTTCCCTCGTCACCATCTTATGGTGTTTATATATCTCAACTTGTACGATTCGCTCGTGTATGTAACAACGTATTAGATTTTAGCGAGAGAAATTTGTGTATTACTGAAAAATTATTACACCAGGGTTTTCGATAAAAACATTTACTAAATTTTATCATCGGTACAAGGAAATAATTCGTAAATATAACTCAACATGCAGACAGACTTATTAAGAAGGGATATAGTTACGATACTGTTGTCAGGTCATTAAAGATTGCATATTTTGGCTTTAATATTGATTCACTTATAGGGTCTTTGCATCGGAAATAAACACATTTATTTAAAAAAAAAACAGTTATTGGCATGACACGGGTTATGTTCTTCTCATATATTTCATGATGGTATGATACTTAACCCCTAACGGGAGGGATTGTGCCTGATATTCATATGATGAAGACATACTCTTTCAATCAGTTTAATTGAGGTCTGGAGCTGGCATGTCAGTTAACTGCTAGTAGTCTGTTGTTATTTATGTATTATTATCATTTTATTTATTTTCTTTTGTTACATCTTCTGACATCGGACTCTTAATTTTAATGAGCGTATTGTTATGTGTTACTTTTCTACATTGGCTAGAGGTATAGGGGGAGGGTTGAGATCTCATAAACATGTTTAACTCCGCCGCAATTTTGCACCTGTCCCAACATTGCCCAAGTCAGGAGCCTCTGGCCTTTGTTAGTCTTGTATGATTTTTTATTTTAGTTTCTTGTGTATAATTCGGAGTTTAGTATGGCTTCCATTATCACGGTACTAGTTTACATATTTTTAAAGGGCCAGCTTAAGGACACCTACGGGTGCGGGAGTTCCTCGCTACATTGAAAACCCATTGGTGACCTTCGGCTGTTGTCTTCTCTATTGTCGGGTTGTTGTCGCTTTGACACATTCCCCATTTCCTTTCTCAATTTTATAGACAACATAAGTGACCAAATTCAAAGAAACACAAATAAATCTAGCAAAGCTGCGAACAAAATGTGTATTGAAGACACGTATTGTATTAAATCCTGGTGGACTAATATTTGCGCATTTTACAATAACATGCTTTTCTCTGTTTAAGACGTCATTTAAATCAATCTGTTGGATGCGTACCGATTGATAATTATATAATTAAGTTGTGATCTGTTCTGAACTAGTTGCCAGTAAATGTGATATCTGTAATGTGTGTTGTTTCGCTCTGTCACTTTGTTATTTGATTTTTGTGCTTCGCACGATTTGATTATTCAACCCGTTCCTTTTGATTTTTAAAAAGTGTTCTTATTTTGTCATTATGTATCACTGTCTCAGGTACCTGTACTTCATTGATACTTTATTTTTTGCTGTATATCATTAATACCTATGTAATCATAAATCAGGCTGTTTTTTTCTTGTTTTATTTTTTCACATTTTGTCATATCACAACCTTTACTTGTATAGCTTCTTTTACGGTATTGAGTTTGCTCATTGCTAAAGACCATACGATGGTCCATGGTTTTGATAGTTGCATGTATATTTCCATCTCCTTTTGGTATGTGGTGAAATTTTGTCTAATTGTTTTTATAAATTTTTGTAAATACATAAAACAAAATTTACCTGTAGTAAATGTGTTTAGAGTAACTACAAGAATAAACACTGACTTCCACAGAGTAAGATCCATGTTCCTATAACTAGATTTGTATGCAGTGCAAATTTCATGCAATTTGAGTAAAATAATCCTCCGAAGAATCCAAATTGTTCATTTATATAGGTTCTTACTAACCAATGACACACTTGCACTTATTTTCATCACTTAAAAAAGAAAATGTCAAATTTTAAATTATGTTACAAAAACAAATTTGCATGAGACTACAATACTTCATCTAAATAAAATGTGTATTTTTTTACGTTTTTTCATGTTATTGTTCATGTTGTTTTCATTTTATCCATGTTTATGTGAATGTCATCACAACATCAAAAGAGGTTAACTAGCTAGGATGCATGACCAGGATTTGTTAAATTGTACAATAATGTTTACATACTTTTACAGGTATTCCCATAGTCTAAGGTGATTTCCCTTTAGGAATATTTTTGTCAACTACGTTTTCAAATTGTCCCAGCTTTCTAGTCATTAAAGGGGCACTAGCTGTCAAATTCTTGGTCACCGATTTGCACGGTGGGTATGGTTGTCCTGCGAGAGAACGTACTGTGCTGGTGATTCGGTCCTGACGGGTGCTGGTGATCAATGAAAAAATGTAAACAAAGACGAAAATGATGATTTTTGACGTTTTCACTCATAAAAAATGGTAGAAAACAGTTGAGATTTTTCAATTTCGTTTCTTATGGGTTCATATATAAACCATAACAAAAATGACCCTGTAAACTGTTTCAGAAAGCGTAACACAAAAATGCTCATTTTCAGAAAATCTCGAACTGAAAAAATAAAACAAAAATGCTCATAGAGTCCGCTTTCTATACCGCAATCTACACGACAAAACAATTTTGTGAAAAAACATTGCAATTTATTAAAATTTTGCATTTTCTCAATTTATTCATGTCCTGATACTGTGCTGGTGGGTCCTGTCATTGTGCTGGTGGGTCCTGATACGGTGCTGGTGATTTTGGATAAGAAGTTGGTCATATTTGAAACAAATGTTACAAAATCAATAAAATTAGCCAGATAATTGTTGCCAACAGGATCTATGACTCCTATTTTAGCTCTTGTGCATCCATTTGGCTGTTTAATATGTGTTTTCAAATGATCTGAACTTGTATAACATAATAACATAAAAGGGCAACATCTTTCGTCCAATATCAGATAACAATATATAGTATCTAAAATAAGTTAAAAATTCCACAATACTATATAATTCATTTTATGTGTCAATTTGTTCGAAAAAAGTCGAAAAGAAGAGATTTTTTTAATGTCATGATTATATGTCGCTTTCTAGATCTATGCTTAGCATTTATTTCAGATGACATGGACTCCTCACCCTGATGACCCTGCTGCCTTTCATAACTTTAACCGTATACATATATTAATAGATAAACAAAAGGCTGCATGCAACACGTATTTTTGTATTTAAAATGATTCGTTGTAACGAGAATATTTGTGGTGAATGGAAACTGTGAGGGTCAAAATCTTAAATTGCTTATAAATGTTGCTGGAACCAGTTTCGTTATCTGATCTGAATTTTCTGAAATGTGCAAGGTAGATAGACATTTTGATTTTTTTACTCGGTAATGAACCATTGTGTTGATCCCATGCTAAACATAACAAAAATCTCTGTACAAAGGTCTGTGAATTTTCTACAAAAATAGTGATTTTGTTTTCACTAAATTCTCTTTTTCTACTAAATACAATAATGAACAATAATAAATAATAATGCTTTGCAAGAAGTTTCCCCTTGATATATGTACAAAATTATATCTCTATTATTCATTTTCTGTGCTGTTTTGATACTATTGCAGTTTGCACATTTCGGAATTGACAGGCCACAGGAGGGGTCATAAACCGTACACGAAAAGATAAAATATTGATATAAGTACTTAATTTGCATCTTTGAACCACCACCCCGGCTTGCTTTTTTAGGAGCCTGGTGTGTCTAAAAATGGTCGATTACAGACAGCCGAGTACGCATTTTACTTTCCAGGCGTGTTATTGTTGATTGTGAAAGTCCTGAAAACGGATAGATGGAAACAAAAATGTTTGATATATCTGACTTTAGATTCATTTTTTTTTTAATATAAATTAAGGCTACATTTTAATATAATAATTCTATGAATTCACAATATAAAAAAAAAGCAGAAAAAAATGAATGAAGTGAAATATCTTAGTAAGGAGTAATTACTACAGATATGGTGTGTTTGACACACAAAACTTAAAAGCTTAGTGATATTACCAATATTAAAATATAAGTGTATTTTAGTTGGGTATTTTTTCCATTTACTCATTTTCAATTATAATCAAGGCACATTTTATTTTTATTCATGAAAAATATTTATATATAGAAAAGAAAAGAAAGAATTCTTTATCAAAAATATTTATTTTGAAATGAAAAAAGCTAAGAAATCTTAATTTTATTAGTGTTCTCTAGGTTATCTCGTCTTTATTCTCTGACATATTCTAGCCTGCCCTTTCATAAAATAGTGATTTTTTTTAGTGTTCTATCGAATTTTCGAAAAAAAATACATGATAACCGTTTAGACAAAAAAAAATTGTTGGAAAAATCTTACAGTAAGTGATTCTAAATAGCTAAAGATACATTTTTCTTTTACAATACAACTTTTAAATCTTACGGGAAACTATTCCAAGCTTTCACTGTAACCTCGCTCTAACTTATCCCCATCCCCCCCCAAAAAAACAACAAAAAAACAACACCAAACAAACAAACCCGCAATACTATTGTCATTCTTATAGTCAGCACTCAATTGTTCACAAACAAATGTGTTTTAAGCTGCTAAAGACATGATTCAAACGCTCAGAAAGTCCTTTAATTGTTCTATATTTTTGCTCTCCATTTTTATGCAAAACCTTTTACATTTTTTATTTTATGGGTTATTGTTGAAGGTCGTACGATGGCGTATGGTTGTTAACACATACTTCCTTTGGTTTCTTATGGAAATTTGTCCATTTACAACAAATATACCACATCATCTACTATATATAAGTATTGTATAAATTACAACGTATTTTGGTGATCTTGCAAAATGATCGTAATCCCGAAAATCGTAAACATATTTTCTTATCTTAAAAGGGGACAAGAAGGGTTCCATTAATAGGCCAATAGATAAGATTACAGTTTATAGTTTAAAAAATAAATTAAAAAATAGGGGTATTTTTTTCTCTCATAATAACAGTTATCATATTCACAACAATGTCAATTTCAAGAAAGCAGACAACAGCTAATAAGTCAATAACAGTACAGCATCAATGATCTTGAATATATGCCACTTTTAACTAAAATATAAAAGCACAGAACCAGGACATAGGAGCACAGAACCAGGACCGTTTTTCTTATCACCAGCACAGCGTCAGGACAATTCCGTTTAACGAACTTGCAAAACTTTTGCAATATAATATTGTTGTAATATACTTTGCATGGTACTTATGACACATCAGAGAAAAATTAAGCAACAAAACAGTCGTTTTATTGCTGTTTTGATACAATGTAAACAAACCCACCAGCACAGAATCAGGACCCACCAGCACCCGTCAGGACCAAATCACCAGCACAGTACGTTCTCTCGCAGGACAACCATACCCACCGTGATTTGACTCAAATTCTCATATTTTATTTATAACAATGTAAAACATTTATCCAAACTATCAAAAGTGTGAAATAAACAGTTTACAGAAATTAGGGTCAATAATATGTAGATTCGTTTTGTGTGCATTTTAGTCTATACTCCATCTAATTAAATATAGAGTTGACCTCAGATGACCATATAAGCGATGTAAACATAAATATACTAATGATTAGGTATAAATAGATTAAGCCAACACGTGCAGTTGGATTTTTATAGGTATGTTTAATTTTATTTAATATATTAAAAATATATGTTTCTCATCGTTTTTACATGTAGAAGAAAGATTTTTTGTGGATCGAATCAGTCATCAAATGATTTACCTTTGTTTCTCTGTCAATGTTGACAATCCTTTCCTTTAAATAAACAGTACACGTACAAAGTATGCATTGTCCATCTCTTGTTAAGGTGTTAAATTGAAGTTCACATGAATACGGATTTAATGAGGTCGACTTATTCACTTGCAAGTGTATACTTCATTATCAATATTATTTAGCTTAATTTGACAAAATTGAACCATTTTGGCTGCAAAAAGCAGGGTTGGCAAAGTATTACCCGCCCGGGAAAACCCAGGCGGGAATTCCCGGGTTTTCCCGGGCTGGGCAATACTCCCTGAAATGGGTAATACAGGGTAATACTGGGCAATAAGACTTTTAAAGCTTATTTTAACACAAAATAGTAAAGTCTTTTTGTAGTTCCATAGTATTATAGCTAAATATATACATTTTATACAGATAACCATTGAGAGTCATGTTTCTAGAAGATTGAAAATTCAATTTCATTCTTTTCTCCACTACTTATATGTAGGCAGAATACAAAATTTGAATATTTTAGGATTATTAATACCTTGTTAATTTCAACTATCCAAACTTTAAAAGAAAATGCATTTTATAGTAGTGTTTATGTGAATTATAAATTTAAATGTCTATGCAATCATATTGCTAAATAAACACCCTACAGGGTCAAGTCATTAACCCTTATAGAAATGAAAAGGCTGAATATTGTTATATAAACATATCAATGTCCAAATCTGAATAATTACTTATTAATTAGTGATGTACATATAAATTATGCAAAAGTAATTTTCTTACATTTTCTTGTTAATTCTTAATGTAAGATATATACATTTGAAAAATGAATTCTTTGTATGTATGTTAACATTTTGACCAATCTAGACGAGAGGGTGATTTAATAGACTTTCAGAAGAGAATTATTGATAAAGGCCTTTTCCATTAATATTTGTGTAATGTGTGCCTACATGTTTACTTGTCTCATAGTTGCAAGAATAGTACTTTTTCAAATGTATTATCACTCTAAAACAAGTAAACTAATTTATAAATCAAAATGTGTTTATAAATATCTTAAATGTATTGCAATTGAGTTTGATCACTGAATCCTCTTTAAAATTCAGGCTAGTATTTTATATTACCCAGTATTGTCCAGTATTGCCCATTAAAACCCAGTAAAACCCGGGTTTTCCCAGTATTTCCCACTGGGCTGGGCAATACTCATAAAACCCGGGTTTTTGCCAACCCTGGCAAAAAGCGAATTATTATTTCACTATTTCACTTTATTGATTGAACAGAAACAAATCATACTTTAAATTTTTATACATCTCGTAGCTAGTGCCCCTTTAATGTGAAGTTGTTTTTACTTTATTAATTTCATATATCGGTGATGCTCTCAACTAAAATGTTCGAAATATTCCCTATAATTGCAATAAGAAATAAAGTTCATGTGTGAAATATATCGCAATAATAATAAGGAGAAGTGTTATAATGAATCAACTATCAACCAGACTACAGAAACCGTAAAACGAGGATTTCAACGTTTGCAGGTCTCAACTATATTGACCTCATTCATATCGTATAATATGTCGTTTTTTTTTGTGTCTCGAATTATGACTTTCAAATAGCGGGTTACTTTATATAGTACGCTACAAAAGCACTTTACATGACACAAAATGAAAAAAATCAAAAGAGAAAAACTAAAAAGAGATAGAACCGACTGTTAAATAATAAGAAAGACAAGACAAATACCAGGCTTGGAACTGCGCCGCGGTGCATGTAATTGATTCAGGTCACAAAACAGATGCACAACCGATAAATCCCTTTCATTAAAGACAAAAAAAAGTTTGACAAACATGTTCGTTGTACAATGATCTTTGAAAAATTTCAAACTATCAATGATTTGCAATGTTGTTACGATCTTTGAAAAGACAGTGTTCAACAAAAGAGGTTGACGTTCTGGTGTAGTGAGACCATTTTGAGCATGCATTTTGATTTTTGGTTAAGTATTTTTAGACCTTGCAATCGTTAGTAGATATATTGTAAATGAAAACACTTGACAACTAGACTGTGCAGGTGTTTTGGTTGTTTGCCTTTTCAAACTTATTGTCTGGACAGGTTTTATACAACAACAGGTTATGTCTGTAACAAATCAGGTTGTCTGTACGATGCATTGTTTGCTGCTAATGGAAATTATATGAACATATAAAAAAGAAGATGTGGTATGCTTGTCAATGAGTCACCTCTCCATAAGAGACTAAATGACACAGAAATTAACAACTATAGGTCATCTTACGCCCTTCAACAAAACCCATACCACATAGTCAGCAATACAAGACCCCAAAATGACAATAAAATAATTCAAACGATAAAACTAACGAATTTATGTACGTCTATCTTCTCGAGGTTTCAGTTTTTAGTACTGTTTTGCACAGCTTTTTATAAAATACCTTTACTTTCAATCCGTGTACACCAAACTATCCCCATCCCCCAAATAAATTTAAAAAAAAGCACTGGAATATAATTCTGAGCTAAAAGCTACAACTTTCATATCTTTAGTCATAAAGTTATAACAATCGACGTAAATGCCTTAACATACGAATGGATGTTTTATATATATGTTAGCGGCAATAAGTGAAATTAGGCATTAAGCTTAAATCCTAGGCAATAAGCTAACGCCTAGGCATTAAGCTTATTACCGGAAATTTGGTGATGATTATTCATCCTATTGCCGAACATGATTTTAGGCAATAAGTGAAATCTGGAATTTATGTGTTTTTAGTGATTTTTCTTGAAATAAAGTCTTTTCTTAATTATTTTCCTAATATGTTTATCTGACAAATCTTCAAATTTTATTACTTTTCTTATTTAAAACAGAATTAACTCATATTTTTTGTGGAAGTACAAAAAATAAAAAAGATTTAAAAAGTGTTTGTATCCCATTAAAAAGGGGAGATTCTACATAATCCTAATAATAACTATTTGAAAATATTTACACTTCACTGGTCAAGCTAGTTTGAACTAGTCAAAAGTAGACAAAATTAAGATATGATTTTTTGCTCATATCATTTTATTGGATAAGTAAATTTTCTTTGTTAAAATATTTGTTAAATACCCTAAACTATCTTGTCTTTTTCTTTTCTTTATCTGAATTATTCGCATTAAGTGACACCATGCCTATTGAAGAAAAATTTCTTGAATCTTTGATGTCTAAATATTTGATGAGTTTTAATATAAAACATATTTTATCTGTGATTTTTTTCCCCCAGTAGATGACAGTTTAAACTTCAGTTCTCGTAATGTTTTTATGTAACAAATGTATAATTTTTATTTAATTAAATAAATGTCTATTATTTGCTCGCATTTATATTTAAGCCATTAAGCTTAATGCCTGGACACATTTTTCAGGATATAAGCTTAAATCCTAGGATTTAAGACTAATGCCTAACATCATTTAGGCATTAGACTTAATGCCTAGGCGTTAGCTTATTGCCTAGGATTTAAGCTTAATGCCTAATTTCACTTATTGCCGCTAACATATATAAAAGTCTATAAAAAGGACCAACCAGCAAATTTGATGAATATGGAAATAAACTGGCTTATAATGCCTATACAACCATTTTGTAATATTATTTTTATCTGTGTTATATTTGTTTTGTTAGTTCTTTTTGGCTTCGAATATTTATTCTTAATAAAGGCAACAGTAGTATACCGCTGCTTAAAAGTCATAAATAGATTGAGAGAAAACAAATACAGGTTAAAAACTAAAACCGATGGAAACATCAACTAAAAGAGGAAAACAACGAAACATCAGAAATACAGAAGTGCAACAAAAACAAGCGGCAATGCAACACACACATAAACGAACTATAAGAGGAACAACTGCTATTTTCCTGACTGGGTACAGGACATTTTAAGCAAACACGATTGGTTGGTCCTGGTTTTGTGGCAAGCCAATTTACGCGCTTTTATAACAATGTTTAATTAACCTCTAAAATGATAACATTACATGATAGGAATACAGTACAAATACATGCAATAACATTCAGGACAGAGAAATACAAAAAAAACAACACAATACAATAGTACATTTCGACATGCTAACCACAGAATAACAACAAACACGCCCGTACGAAAAACATGACACGTACTCCAGCTGGACAGTAGCCGTACTGAGAACCGTACTTATAATAATCATTTGGACTTTTCTTTGAATGTCTTTAAATGGATAACCCGGCTGGACTTTCAGCGAAATTAGCCGTAAACCGGCTCGAAATATTTAAATTAGCAGGAGTCCGGTTCAGAAAGTCCAGCTGAACTTTCATAAAAGTACGTCTGAAAAAATCCAGCCGGCATTTCTGGCAAAAATATGGCCTCTATAAAGTTCAGCTGGACTTTAAAAAGTCCGGCTGAACTTTAAGAAGTCCAGCTGAACTCATAAAAGTTCAGCTGGACTTTAAAAAGTTCTGTTTGACCTTTAAAGATGACCTCAGTAGGGGTTGATCCACAAAAAATGAGGGGGGGGGGTCCACCCCTGCAGAACCCCTCCCTCTCGATTACTGCTGCTTAGTTTTTCTTCAGATGGTGGATTCTTCTGATTTGATATGCATCCCTTGTTACAATCTGAAAAAAAAACAACAGATGGCATTATATGCATATACTGCTTATTTCTTTTTCTTTTTTCTACTGTCTTACTATCAAAATGGATAAAAAAATCAAGAAACAGGGAATTGAGAAGCTAAATGCTTACTCCTAAAAATGTGAGGTTATATTAAATTATCATGATTTATACATATTAAGACTAAATAAATTTAAAGTGAATAAAATAAAAGTAAAGCTTTGAAAATCACTCAAACTGAAATAATTTAATATTTAATGTAGTTTTTTTAATTCTTTTTACTCTTCAAAAATAAAAATTAAGCTATTTTTAATGTTGTAATCATTTCATCAATATGTTGAAGAAAAAGAGCATATCAGATTGTACTTACCAGAATATGCAATCCAAAAAACATGCAAACAGCAATCTTCCTAAATTGAAATTAATGCCAGTCAGAAGGATCCATCTTCTCTAATAAAATGTGAAAAGAACTACTTCCAAACATTTGCTTTAATCCAATGTAAATTTCTCATTTTGTTTAAGAAAGAAGACACATCTTCCTGTTTATTCCAAATTCAAATTTTGTTGTATTGCAATACATGAGGTTGTTTGAGGAGCTGTGAAAATTTTTCTTCTTATGACTTCTTGCAAATTATGTCTTAATTTTGAATATGTGATATATTAAAAAAAAGAAAATCAATTATTAATTTGTTCAATTATGAAATGTTTAATAAAAGTGATAGTTATTGCAGATATATGTATTTAGAAATGTGTTATCCTTCAAATGGCCTCATGATCAACCTCTGTGTAGATGCTACTTCCTGTGACCTGTCCAGACTGAGGTTAATTGAAAACAGATGGCACTCTCTACAAGACTACTGCTATTAAATCACTGTTATGGCTCAAATTTCTAATTGATATCAAAGAATGATGATAATTATTTATTTTATGCATTCATCTTATTAAATATAAATATACTAGAAAATGTATAAATTTAACCAATTAATAGATGTAATTTTGCTAGGGGTTTTATTTAATGAAAAAGTGAAAATGTTAAATAATTGTTGAAAACATATTAACTGGGATATAATTCAATCAAAATTATATCACCTATATTAAATTTCAACTTTCCATTTACAGTCTATTTTAGATATTTTATAATGGAATTGAAAATTTTAGGGGAAAAGATCACATCTTATAGTTTGATCTTAAAGTATATTGTAAAAAAATATGATATCATTATTATAACTTGCAAATTTTCATTTATAACTCTTTTCCATTTTGAAAGAAATTGTTCCTTTCAAAGAACAGAATCCTAGTGACAAACTTTTTATATCTGTAAGGGCAGATTTGGCTGATGAATATTTTCTAAGTCTTGATTCCTGCTCATAAATGACTGTAAAATTTTCTAAGACAAAAATCCTGCTGATCATTCTACAGAAAGAATAATTTCCCTCAAAAGCCCAGCCGTGTTTATTTTCTTGTCAGAATTACAAAAAGTGCGGTTGGACTTTTAAGAAAATACCGGCTGGCAAATAACCGAAGTATAAGAAAAAGTACGTGTACGGCTCATGTCAGACTGGACTTTTCAAAGTCAGACTGGAATACGTCTCAAGTCCAGCTGAAGTCCAGTTGAACTCCTGTTGAAATTTTCCTACGGGTGTAAACAATCTAAGAGAGCACGCAAAAACAACACAACAGAACCACGAACTGTGCGTCACACGTCGGTATCCCACAAAAGTAGAGTCACATGTAAATTAAAAAAAAATAGAATGATGTAATTCAAGATTAGGTTTGTAATTATGTTACATGATATATTTTCTAACAATGTCAAGAATATTAACACGATTAATACATAATTGAATTAGTCATTGAATAATTAATAGTATTATCTAGCTATGTCGATATATCTTCTAAATCTAATTGTTAAACAAATAAATCGTACACTAACATGTACATATAATTGCGTTAAACTAAAATCATAAAAATGACTGGGTGATTATAAATTAGCTATACTTTTACATACGTATAGAAACTCAAAAGATTAGAATTACAACTAGAATTGCCATTGCAAGCAATAGCGGATGTCACCCTTCCCCCCATTGCCACTAAGCGGCAGCCATTTCAAAAACTTTTAACAGTGAAAAGACATATTTTCATGGCTATACATTTTTCTGTAAATTTTCAGTACATTTAGATCATTTTTAAAAACATGACATTTTTGCAGTTTCCATGGCAACGGCAGCCATTTTGAAAGTTTCAAATTCAAAAGTCTCATCTATACATGCCAGTTTACAATAATATTAAGTTTCATTAAGTTTGGAGCATTTTGAAAATTTTTGACATTTTTGCAGTTTCCATGGCAACGGTGGCCATTTTGGAAATTCCAACTGAAAAAGTCTCATCCAGACTTGCCAGTCTACAATCGTATTAAGTTTCATCAAATTTGGAGCATTTTGAAATTTTTGAGATATTTGATCCTGTATCCATGGTAACAGAGTAGTTCCAATGATTGTCAAAATCAATCAAAACCTGTATATAGTGGATAACTATATTGTGTAAAAATTTGTTGATTTCAAGTTCAAGCATATCAAAATTATTCACCAAACCCTGAAGTTTTTAGAGCATTTTGACACTTATGCTCTGTTTCCATGGTAACAGCAGACATTTTGGAAATTCCAACGCCAAATTCTACATCTACCAATGTTGCTCATCGTTACCATGAAGTTTCAAAAACTTTGGAGCATTTTGATATTTTTGAAATTTTTGGTGCAGTTTCCATGGCAACGTAGTAGTTCCAATGATTGCCAAAATCATCCAAAACCAGTATATGGCTGGCACTTACATTGTATCAAAATATGATGATTCTGAGTTTAAGAATCTCCAAATTATTCACCAAAACCAAAAACTGGAATTTTTCACAATTATTCTGTTTCCATGGAAACGGCAGCCATTTTTTATGGTCTTAGACCCACCTGCACCCCGAAATTTTTTGTTCCACCTTATAGTGAACTATCATTAAGATTGGTTCCATTTCACTCCAAAAAACTTACCGGACAAAATAGGTGGAAGTATAATAATAATAATAATAATACAGAAAAAGAAACAGAGGAAAAGCAATATGTCACCCGACATTGTCGATCGGGTGACATAACTACAAACGATAATACATTTAACAATATCCGATCAGAATTGCAAATACCGCATTTTAACTAAATATATGAATGTTGGATACAAAAAAAACAGTGACATGTCTTATAGCAATGCAAATTCACACGCATGAAAAACAGTCATATTCGGGAATAGGTCATATTCGGTACTTTAAAGACTAAACGACGTAAATGGTAAACCACAATCTAAGACGTGGTAAAACTATCCTTTGCTAGTTTAGACACAGTCACAGAATATGGATCAACCATTTCGTGGTGGTGTCCATAAAATTCACGGAGTGTCATTTTAATCTTTCCTCCTCAAAACTTTGATGGAGATGTTTCTGCGTAAGGCGCACACTTCTGTATATGATATCCGTATAGTGTGAGCATGCACGAGCAGAACGTTTCAACTGAGATATTGTGAAACTCACGGGAAATCAGTTCATGTGATTTTCATTTTTTTTTAGAGAGGGGGTTTAAGGTTCATGTGGACCCTACGGCTAAAATGGCCGTATTTTCACCTCAAATTTTTCTGTGAGTACAGGCAAACCTGTGCATCTGGAAAAGTTTTAAGGCATAGCATGCCCTAGATAAATAGAATTCAAATGCATTGTATGATTTAGAAAATTCTTAACTTAACTGGATTTTGCCGTACACTTTTTGTCGTCTCTGCAGAAGATGATAAAATTAACAAACAGTTGAATTTACCTTGATATGGTCCACTCAGGTACACAGTTTAAATAACCAATTATTGTCAGGTATCTATTGTCCATGTAATGTCCATATCAATAAAAAATGCTCACTTTAATTTTTACCTGTGGGGAAGTTGTCAAACCTGTTTCCCAACTTAGTTTATTTTGGCACCTTCTGGAGGAATGAAAAAAAGTGCACGGCAAAATCCTGGTAAGTTTTTGTTTTTCTAAAACATGAAACATACTTAAAATTCATTTATCTAGGGCATGCTATGCCTGAAATTTGTTACAGATGCGCACGTTTGTCTGTACTCAGAGAATATTTTGAGGTGAAAATACGGCCATTTTAGCCATAGGGTCCAAATGAACCTTAAAGTTCACATGAAATTCATGTGAAATATTTCATATGAGATTCATGTGAAATATTTTGTATGAGATTCATTCACGTCAAATCACAATGAAGATTTTCACGTGAGATTCACGTATAAGTGTGAGTCCATATTTGTTCCTGTGATAAAAGTTCCAGTGGAACTAATATCACAGGAAATATGGTGTGGGAGAACCTTTTTCACAGATGATTTCTATATAATTTGTTCCATCGCTATAAAATAAGTTCCACACTTTACCTGGTGAAATTTTGCTGTTTACCTGTACAAATTCATTTAATAACTTGTATCATTGTCTTCATATTCACAGTTTCTATGGAATGACTAAACAAAAAAACTTGTAAATTTTTAATTAAGGTTCATCATAAGGAATTGAAAAATATGGCCGTGTTTACCCCTCCAAAATTACTATGAGTACAGACAAACTGGTACATCCAGGAAAGTTTTAAGGCATGGCAGGAACTAGATATATAAAAGTTATATGAAGCCTACGTTTCAGAAAATTAAAAACTTACCTGGATTTTGATGTTCATTTTTTTCCAGTCTGCAGAAGATAGCAAAATAAACAAACACCCGAGTTTCATTTGATACGGTCCACTCAGTTACACAGTTTAAACCTGTTAAATCACCTATTGTTTACAGGTGTCTATTGTCCATCTATTGTCCATTTAAATCAATACAACTCACAACATTGATTATATGAGGGGAGCTTCTCAATCGTTTTCACTACTTAGTTAATTTTTGCACCTTCTGCAGGAACGAAAAAAAATGGATAGCAAAATCTAGAAAAGTTTACAATTTTCTGAAACATAAAATGCATTTAAAATTTATATATCTAGTTCCTGCCATCCCTTAAAACTGTTGCAGGTGTATAGGTTAGTCTGTACTCCGAGTAAAATTTCGGGTGTAAATACGGCCATTTTAGCCAAAAGGTTATGATGAACCTTAAGGTCAGCACACTTATTTTAAAATTCATCTAATTACTAAATTATATATCACACTTTTCATTTAAAAATAAAATAAAATGTGTATACTCCTTCAAACAGAGATCCTAAATGAACGTAGTCAATTTTGGGTGACACCTATTAAGCTTATATATATGTACTTCTTTAACCAACATACATTAATTTTACTAAATAAAGATTTAATTACGTAACGTGTTTGTCTTTGTAAAAATCAGGCAATTTAGAAGAGTTTCAAAACAAAGCAAAAAATTTAAAAAAAAAGTACTCGTGCAACAAATATTTTTGAAAAAAGTAAAATCACAAAAATACTGAATTCCGAGGAAAAATTTAAAACGAAAAATTAAATGGCAAAATCAAATGATAAAACAAATCAAACGAAGACACTCTCATCCGCAGTTAAGACTGGTAAATGGAGAAAGCTCTATAGACGACTTTTCTTTGAATTATAGTAAAATTACAGAATTACCTCCCTTAATTCATAAATGTATATTCATGCACCAATTTACATTTTGAACATTAATTAATGTAAACTTTTATTTGTCATATGTTCTCACCACTTCCAAATTCTATGGCAGATTTGAACTTGAAAAAAATCTGTTTTTACACTTTGTTTCGTAAGTTTTGTTGGCCGCTTTAAGATGATCGGAAAGCACAAAATTAGACTTCCTTTCTGGAGGATCAGTGATAGCCAAATTATTAATCAACTAATCATTTTGAGTGACTTTCGGCATTTCAAATACAATGGTCTTTACTCAAACTCAAATTTACGTAATTGGATAAAATATAATGTTGCCTAAATAGTGTACCCAAAACACCATTGACGATTTATAATATGATAAACAAGAATGTGTCCCCAGTACACGAATGCCCCACTCGCACTATTATTTTCTATGTTCAATGGACCGTGAAATTGGGGTAAAAACTCTAATTTGGCATTGAAATTAGAAAGATCATATCATGGGGAACATGTGTACAAAGTTTGAAGTCGATTGGACTTCAACTTCATCAAAAACTACCTTGACCAAAAACTTTAACCTGAAGAGGGACAGACGGACGGATGAAGAGACGGACGGACGAACGAACGATCACACAGACCAGAAAACATAATGCCTCTCTTATTGTGGGTGGGGCATAAAAAAAAAAAGAAAACAAGAACAGTAGAATACTCATAAATCAATCTGAATTAAAAACCAAAACCGAAGGAACACAACCGCGGGAACACAGGCATAAATGACGTATAAAACAACAAATATTTAACCAACGTATATATCTCAAATATAGTTATCATCTATCTTAACCTTTCTCTTCTTAACTGATTCATAAAACAAACAACAAAAAACAATCAGAAACAAAAAGAAACAAAAAGAAACAAAACCAGACACACAATCAAAAACTATAAATATTAACAAGCTGTAACAATAGAAAGGCACCACGCGTTCAAGACTTTACAGTTTTAAAATAGTTTCCATTATAAAACCTCTTCAAATATATTCTGATTTGACTATATTATTCTTTTGGTTCTTAATGAACCCCTTGGTCAATTTAAGGTAGATTCCTGGTATACCGTCATCTTGGATTAAACAATCACAGTACACAATCGGTCTAGTTCATTTCCTAATTTTTCTTTTCATTTTCTTACAGCATATTTTAAAACATATCTTTTTGTACTTTATTTCAAATTTCTATCTCATAGATTTCTTTTAATACTCAAAAATGTTTTTTTCTCTTCATGAATTTGGGCAATTTTGCACGACTTGTAGCTTGAAAAATAGCGAGATGATCCATACCTTTTATTATATTTTTTTTTTTAAAAAGCATAGTCAAATATTCAATTTGGCAAATTATAAGAAAATTCTATCTGAGGAAATACATACTAATGATCAATTTTAAGAACGAAAAAGATACATATAATATTTTTTTTCCCGACGTAGTCGGTATAGTTTCGGTTTGTGCCCTTTTAACTTAAGGACGCTTAACTATGGCAACAGAATACGCATGCTTTTCATTTTCTTACAGCATATTTTAAAACATATTTTTTTATACTTTATTTCAAATTTCTATCTCATAGATTTCTTTTAATACTCAAAAATGTTTTTTTCTCCTCATGAATTTGGGCAATTTTGCACGACTTGTAGCTTGAAAAATAGCGAGATGACCCATACCTTTTATTATATTTTTTTTAAAAAGCATAGTCAAATATTCAATTTGGCAAATTATAAGAAAATTCTATCTGAGGAAATACATACTAATGATCAATTTTAAGAACGAAGAAGATACATATAATATTTTTTTTCCCGACGTAGTCGGTATAGTTTCGGTTTGTGCCCTTTGAACTTAAGGACGCTTAACTATGACAACAGAATACGCATGCTCTAAAATCCTTTCTGTGATTGGACAAAATGCTGTTATGGTGGGTGATTTGGTTGTGTTTGAAAAAACGTCTCGTTAATTATATCGTGATGGAAAGCAAGTGATGACTATAAATATTTGAACTATATAGATCTTACAAAGATTTATATTTTTATTAAAATAATTGTTTCTCCAATAGCTCTTTGCATCCGTGACAGCTGTTTATTCGGGATAATTATATAATTTTTAATGTAAACTTTCATGTACGAACGTACATGACTTTTAGAACGCACCTACGCATGTGAGATTTCCGCGGGGTTTTAGTAAATGTAAACAGAAAAATAACAGGACCGAGAATACTGAACACAAACAAGAGAAAACGTTATTTAAATGGTATCTTTGTGCTTCTGAAGGTTATCGAAATGATAGTTTTAAACATATACTCAAATTTAAATACGTCGGATATCTTTTTTAAAGATAGTTCTTGTTTTTCATATGTTTTTTTGAGATCCTATACAAGAAATTAAATCTTTATTACGAAGAAGATTTGACAGTTATTCCATTACCTTCTCAGGAGGTACCTTGATGTCTGATTAGTAATGATTGTACGATTTTCATTACACTGATTTTTGTTCTATAATAATACCTATTATCATATATATAACTCGGGTGTTAAATGTCAGTTGATTATATTATAATCATTTATTATGGCTTGCGTAGTATGGTATTGACTTAATTTAGTGCCATTGTATAGACTAAATTGTATGCCAGTGCGTGGACTAAATTTTAAGCCATTGTATGGACTAATTTTCTTGCTATTGAATGGACTTCATTTTATGCTCCTGTATGGTCTAAATTTCATCCCATTGTATTACTGAAAAATGCGGCAAGGTGTAAAGATAGCTAATTTTGGAATTGTTACTATAATGTTGTTGCTTCATGGTTGCTCCATATACACATTGCGCTCTTCAAAAGAATTAAGGAAGAACCGTTTTGTGGTATTAGCTTTGTACCTAAGTCTCAGTGATATCGCTTTAGCTCTAGAATTCATCTATCACAATATTCTGCGTCTTTTTGATACACAAAGCATGCAAAGTGCGACATTCCAATACCAGTGCATGATGTTGACGAATCTAATATGCGGAACAGTATTATGGTCTCTCATACAAACTTTATTGATATGCCTTGAGCGACTTAATGCTACATTCACATTAAAGAAAACAATATTGAACCATTTAACAAGTAACAAATCTGTTATACTTTGTTTTATAGTTTGTCACGTTAGTGCTTTGTTGAGATTTGGTATACAAACAATTAGTGGACCTATAGCATGTGATGCTAAAAACAGCGCTGTTCCGTTGATTCTTTTTTCACACGACATTCCTTATATCAGTGTTTTTGTTTTGATAACCTCTTGTTATGGAGTTGTGGTATATCGGATAACCCGTAAACGTGTTGGAACTATTGGAGTAAGGGCTAGTCAGTCGACAAAGGCAGATACAATAAGAATGCGTAAAAACGTTATAACGCTTGGTCTGATAATTACACTTATTTTATTATTAGTTCTACTACGATATATTGCTATAGGCCTTCTATACATAGGAAATGGATCTGACATAAACGATACTTTATTCATAATTTTCAACAATATTTTCGCATTGTTAAATCCTCTACTAGATCCAGTAATCTACGTTTTACGGATCAAGAAGTACCGTGATTACCTTCGATGTAAATGCCTCAGAAGAAATTCAGTTTCTGATGTTATTAACTTAGCCTCAAGGTTATAAAATGTGGCTATTACAAATGGGTTTGTACATCCTAAGTTGACGGCGATGTTGCTTACCAAGTCAGTAAGCGTAGATACGACACAGATTAACATATAAATCCTTTTAAAACCGTTTTCCTAAATATTACAATTTCAACATTTAAATGTTGTTTTTATTGGTAGAAATATTGATTTTGTTAACAATAAATAAAAACTAAACTAAATATCCTTGCTATGCACATCTTTACAATCACTTTCCGACTATCAGTCGATATCATTTTGTCGTTGCACAAGGTTGTGTTTCTCTCTGACTGTTTATGACGTTTTAAACTCAATCCATTGGATGTTGGATGTATACTGATTGATATTTTAGTCCTAGATACATGATAAGTTTTTATGGGATGTTAATTTTTCAGTAACTACGAGTAATCTCGGATCTCTACATTGAGTTGTTTGTTCATTTACTAGCTTTCCATGCATTGTATCGGTTAGATATGATAAACCTTTTCAGTTCATTTCCATAATTTGTTCGTATGTTGTACTGTTACACAACTGTGCACGTTTAGTGCAGGGTTTGACGCCATCGAACATGTCACATTCTGCATGTGCCGATTACAAGTCAGAAGCCTATTATTCAGTGGTTGTCGTTTGTTGCTGTATATCATATTTGATTTTCATTAAATCTTTTATACTCATATCAGGACGTTGGGTTTTCTCGTTTGAATAGTTCACATTTTCATTTCTGAGCCTTTTATTCTTTACCTTACGGTTTGGGTTTAAATATATAAGTTCTATACATCATTTGGTCTCGGGTGGAGAGTTGCCTCATTATCAAACATACCACATTTTCCCATTTTTACATAAGTTCATCACGAAAAAAAACCAAACGTATTTGCAGTACCCTATGATGTATTTTTTTCTATCACATATTTGTTACGAATACATTGGGTTTTGCATATGTGAGATCATATGTAATAACCTCGATTAAAGTGACAGGGGCAAAAAAGAGTATTTTGATTGTTTCCCCTGATTCAAAATGATGTGACGTCATTGCATCATTAACGATAATTGATCTTTTGTGACAAAATGTTTAAGATTTTACCTGTTATGCTTCATTAAATTGTGATAATTGAACTTTTTTTTCTCTTTTCTATAGAATTTGAATACTTGATAGATAGATTATAACATGTCTTTTCCATGAGCTCCCTATACGCTAACACGCAGTTACGTGCACATCGATTCGGCATGCAAAAAAAATTTTTAAAAATGGCAAAATAAAAATTTATAGATTGAATGTTAAATTGATAAAATATCATTAAATAACGGCATTTGGTTTCAAAATAAAAGTTTTATTCAAAATTATGACAAAATCATCGGACAGTAACTTGTATCTTTTACAAGTTTTGAATTTGTAATACTCAGTCTTAGACATGTATTTTTTGGAGCACATTTTACAGTGTACGGTTCATCAGTTTGGAATGAGATGTACCAATCGGCATTAGAATTATCAGAACCCTTCGATATCGTTGTAAATATGCCGAGGCGATGTGGTCGACAGTGACCTTACAAACACGCTAAAACAGTATTTGAAAGTCATATTATTTTTTGCGTTCATAGACCATATAATAAGGGAACTGGATAGTGGAGTCGCGTCTAGTATTATCAGAAAATCGCTTCTTTGCGCTGTATCTGCTTCAACGTGTTGTAAGAACTATAACCAACGAACAAATCTCAACATTGTCTGAGCATATAGATGTAATACCCATTACATTTATGGTCTGAGATACGAAACTGACATGGCATGTAATTTTGACGAATTCAATTAGGAGGTCGCTCGATGGCGAACACGTACGCTGGTTTATAACATCTCGCGAGTGCTACCATGGAGATCTATCAGTGTACTACGTATGTTGAAAACAAATGTATGATCAACAATGAACAACGACAGTTACAAGCATTACTGCATATTCATCGGGATTTCAGTGTGAATGTTGACAATTAAAGTACTACAGAAGTTTGTTTCTGCCTAGACCCGAAGAGCAGATTTTGGACAATTTTGAGTAAATTCTGTATCACAAATATGTGTTGTTTATGTATTACTCTATTCAAAAGATTTATTAATAGTTTTACATTCAGAAATTTTTTATAAGTTCTATCTACATATATAGCTCCTTTTTTAACCGTCCTACGACCGAAAACCGAAGAAAAAAAACCATGTTTCTGCATAAAAGGGTCCCCAAAACAATTTCGCCTCGATCCGCTCGGCGATAGTTGCTTGCACATCATTTCTTTCTAGCTACGCCCCTGATTGGTTCCGGTATAAAGCCTCGGGCCGATATGGGAGTCTCGGGATGATACCAAGGCCAATATGGAAAAGGGCATGTTATAATCTATACATATACATATTACGACTTATTACAAAAAATAAGCTGCTGATAAAACCGGAAGGGTTTGGGACACTCAACAAAACAATGTTGTTTATGCGAATATCATTTTCATAAACTTTTAAATCTAAATATAAGGAACACGTTTAGAAAGTACAAATGATGTTAAGCTCAGGGTTTTCTTATTGTGATTTTTATTATTTTTTAGAAGATTTTTTTCTCCATCAGACATCCTTTATTTTATTTTTAATTAACTCAAAGTCTTATTCATTTTTTTCAAGTATTTATTTTTTGTTGGATAACAATTTTCGTGGATTTTGTGGTTACAAGCGAACCACGAAATTAAATGTTTAACGAATAACAAATTCTCAAATGGCGTGTCTGCAGACTTCGACTTAACCACGAAATGAAATATCCACGATTATGTAAGTTTTCCTTGATACTCGAAAATTGGTATGCACGAAAAGAAATGAACACACAGTAATGCAAAGCCAGATACGGTTAGAGACAAAGTAAAAAAATACAACGTTTTATCATGTTAGTGTGATTAATTATCTATCATAATACTTTTATTATCTATAATAATAAACTAACGAGGTCCAATTTGTTAGCCGTATTACTTATAATCGACGAATCAAATAATTCAACCCTATATTGTGTAAATTGCATTACTGTTATAGAGCAAATATCATTTTCATAAACTTTTAAATCTTATAAAATACTCGTTAAGAAAGTACAAAGAGGTCAAGTTCGTGATTTCATATTGTGATTTTTTTTTATTTGTTAGATGGTATTTTTTTTATCATCAGACATCTTTCATTTAATTTTTACTAAACTCAAAGACTTATTCATTTTTTTTTTTCAAATACTGTGGATTTTTTTTTTTTTTGTTGGATACCAATTTTCGTGGATTTCGTGGATACAGGCGAACCACGAAATTAAATGTTTAACGAATAACAAATTTTCAATTGGCTTGTTTGCAGACTTCGACTAAACCACAAAATTAAACATCCACAAATATATGAGTTTTCCTTGATGCACGAAGATTGGTATGCACGAAAAGATATGAATACACAGTAAGGCATAGCAATAGTTATCAAAAGTACCAGGATTATAATTTAGTACGCCAGACGCGCGTTTCGTCTATATAAGACTCATCAGTGACGCTCAAATGGAAATATGTATAAAGCCAAATAAGTACAAAGTTGAAGAGCATTGAGGATCCAAAATTCCAAAAAGTTGTGCCAAAAACGGCTAAGGTAATCTATGCCTGGAATAAGAAAATACTTAGTTTTTCGAAAAAGTCGACGTTTTGTAAACAGGAAATTTATAAATATGACCACATGATTGATATTCATGTCAACACCGAAATGTTGACTACTGGGCTGGTGATACCCTCGGAGTCGAAACGTCCACCAGCAGTGGCATAGATGCGATGAGAGACAAACATTTTTATAGGTTAAAGTGAAAGTGGAAATGGATTAAAAGTAATTGTAACGGTTTAATATGTCAGTGGGATTAATTATCTATCATAATACTATTATTATCTATAATACTAAGTTAAAGAGGTGCAAATTGATAGCCTTATGAATTATAATCGACGAATCAAAGAATTATACTACTCTATATGTTGTAAATTGCTTTACTGTTACAATGGATATTTATTAATACAGTATTGAATTTTTAATCTACTTTGTTTATGCCAAGGTTATGTGAATTATAAGTCACAAGCGAATATGTTTTACCCTGCCCACTTCTGAATATGTCAGTCAGAAGCCTATTAGTTAGCAGTTGTCGTTTGTTGTTGCATATCATATTTGATTTTCGTTCATTCTTTTGTACACAAATCAGTTCGTTGGTTTTTCTCGTCAGAATAGTTTACATTTTAATTTCTGAGCCGTTCATACTTTCTTTATGGTTCGGGTTATGCTTATTGTTAAAGGCCGTACGGTGATTAAACGTTGTTAAGTTCTAATTCTTAAAGTCTCTGGTGGTGAGTTGCCTCAAAATCAATCATACCACATCTTCTTATTTTTAAGTTTTAAGTTTATCACGGAAAAAACGCAAATGTATTTACAGTTCTCTTTGATGTTTTTTTTTAATAATAGGACTAATTACAGAACGTAAGCTGAAATACTAAAGTTTGTGTGAAACGTTTCAGTTTCATGTTCATGGTTTGAATAAGGAGACACATGGTATTGGTCGACGAATTTGTGATTTTTAACATATCTTTGATAAGTTGTGAAATGAATAGATTCACAATTATCTGTTTAAAAGAGAGGCGAAAGATACATAACGGACACTCAAACTCATAAGTCGACAATAAACCAACAAAGTCATATCATAAAATAAAAACGACCACAAATACAAACAACAGAATAAACCACACAACATAGAAAACTAAAGACTGAGCAATACGAACATGTTTAAGCTATGATTAATATCTGATAGACACACAAAGGAAAATTTCATTCCTGTGAATCTCAAGTTGAATTTGTATAAATGAATGTCCACTAAAATAAAACGAGCTAAGAAGTGAAACATGTACTCCTGTGAAAAGTAAAAATAACAAAAATACCGAACATGAAGGAAACTTCAAAATGGAAAGTCCTTTATCAAATGGCAAAAACAAAAGCTCGAACACACCAAACGAATGGAAAACAGCTGTCACACTCCTGACTTGATACAGGCATTTTTCATGTAGAAAATGGCGGATTAAACCTTGTATTTAAGCTTGCTAATTTTCTTACTTGTATGACAGTCACATAAAAAAGTGCTAAATTCGATTAAGCAACATTTGTCTATGCACATACTGATCCTTTGTCAGACATTGATTTGACAACCCTACTACAGAAGAACCCAAATAAAGGGGGAAGGGATTTCCTGAGCACTTATAATTTGCCCTTTTCTGAATTAATCTATTTTATTTCCGTAATTTCTTCTAAACCCCTCTTTAGGATTTACTGAAACTTTCTCTGAGTTTTAAACATAAAATACTATTATTTACTTATTTTGATTTGATTTCCAACCGGGGTGTGGTGTTTTCCTTACGATAACATAAATTTTGCAATTGCTTTTTTTGAATTCAAATAAATTTCCTTGAATCTTCAGCATAAAATGCTACAATGCACATACTATACTTCAAATTACTTATTATGGGGTTTCGTTTGCAAGCTAAGCAAATACTGCAATGTTCATACTGTCGAATTCCATTAATTTTTTTGATTTCTTAAGGTACAAATGTATATAAACAATATTTTTTTCAGTGTTTTTGTCCAGGAATTAAATAAAACAAAATTTGTTTGTAAAATAAGATATTACATTCAATCGCCCCAGTTCCGACATGATCATTAATCTGTATAATAGACATCAGATGCACGTTCGAACACATACATTACTCCGGAAGAATCATCTGTACTGCCAGTCATTGTACACTTTATAATCTCGAGGCCAGAGTGATATCCATCACTTTACGTGAATACAAATCATATTTTGTTCCACTACTAAAAGTTCTATCCACTAGAATATCGTATGGAAATTATTGTTCAACCATTTATAACCATTGCATACCAGAGGGACAGTCAAACTTATAAATCGAAAATAAACTGACAACGCCATTGCTAAAAATGAAAAAGACAAACAGAAAAACAATAGTACACATGACACAACACAGAAAACTAAAGAATAAGCATGATGTAAGACCATACAGTAAAATAGGTACTGTTTTAGGAAGAACCTGACAGTTGCCTTGATATTTATGGAATATGTACAAGGAGGAACTTGACAGTATTTCTTTAAACAACTTTTTTGTTGTATCTTTATCAGGAAGGGCCTGACAGTTATTTAAACATGTTTTGAACTGATATAAGGAAATCAGTTTTCTTAACTTAATTATCTTAATCAGAAAAGGTTTTTGATTAATTTCTGTTGAAATTATTAAACTTTATATTGATAGAAATGTTAGTTAAATAAGTAAATTATATAGCAAGACTCAAACATGTAAAAGTTCGCGTATATATCAATTCATTTCTTTATATGGGATTAGATCACAACCTCCTATTTTCCATCAATTTTAAAACAATAAATAATGCATTTTGTTAAACTTATTTAAAACTGACGTATTTTCAAAAGATAAGAGTTCCTACATATTTTTTGGAGCTCTGAGACTGGTTTAGAGAGATTTAGCGAGGTGCTATAAATTTTAGTATTATATAATTCATGCAAAAATATATTGTATTGTGAAATACTTATTTGATGTGGAGCCCCAATAGTATATAAAACCTAATAAAAATGGAAACTTCAAAACTTGTTTCAATTGGTGTTCTTTTCACGAGGATACACATGCAATATCTGATTGTCCGGGTTTTTATCAAAGCAGGGGAACAACTTAT
Organism: Mytilus edulis; assembly: GCF_963676685.1. Lineage (NCBI taxonomy): Eukaryota > Metazoa > Mollusca > Bivalvia > Mytilida > Mytilidae > Mytilus > Mytilus edulis. The sequence goes on from NC_092352.1 coordinate 76,452,171, forward strand.
AATTTATTTATAGAATATTCAGTTTTCAAACTTATCAGTAATAATCTCGAGTTTATACTTTTCCAAGTGGTTCGAATAAAGAGATTAAAATTTTGTTTTCTGTTGGGTTAGTCACCCTGGTTCGCTGCCTTTGTCCTTATTTCGTTGTCATTGTGGTCTGAACAGATACTATTACAAGTTCAATCCACTAGAATATCGAATGAGAATTATATGCTGACTTGTTGTCTGTCTATTTCGTATGTGGTTTGAATTCTGTTTTTTTTTTCTGTACATTTCACATATGTCTTTTTGTCAGTAACGTTGTTGCTCGTGGTTTGTCTACATTGTTTTTGTTTCATGTTCATGGTTTTAAAATGTTTGTATTTATGTGTTTTTACTGTATGGTCTTACATGAGCTTACCTAATATTATATTATATTTTTTATTGTCTATATGTATGTACGATTTAGGATAATAAAAAAAATCAGCTTATTCATCTATATGATTTTAAGTTGAAAGCAACAACATGCACAGTCTTGATCTAGAAGAAAAACCGACATGGTTAGAAAATACAAATTATAACACCATTACAAACACAAATCCATTTTAATAGTCTTGGCATGGTTAAAATATATACAATAACACTATTTAAAATTAATTCCCAAGTTTATCTTCTTGAAAGAAATCTATTCTAATTTAAAAAAAAATTTACCTCTGATGACGTTGGTCCATCGATGTGGCGGGCAGCTTATATTTCGTTTGTGGCTTGTTTGTTTGCTGTCGTAAACTGATGGGAAGCGCTCGTTGTTATTCTGAAGTTAACATGTTGTAATGTGCTATTTTATTATCTATTAATGTAGTTCTTTGTGTTGAGAGTGTTTGATTTCGTTTGAAAAGAGTAAAATCACAAAAATACTGAACTCCGAGGAAAATTTAAAAACGAAAGTCTCTAATCAAATGGCAAAATCAAAAGCCCAAACACGACAAACGATTGGATAGCAACTGTCATATTCCTGACTTGGTACAGGCATTTACTTGTAATTTATATGTAGAAAATGGTGGATTGAACCTGATTTTATAACTAGGTAAACTTTTTGTTTGTATGACAGTCAGATCAAAATATACTATATTGAAAACGCTGCATGAACTAAACCAACCAGACACAATAGGTAAAATTGTCAAAAATAGGGGTACAGCAGTTAACATGATGTTATTATCTTCATGACTATAAAACAAACAAATGTAACAAAGAAACACAAACAGGCATACATCAAATTTGACAACCTCATTTTGCTTTTTAATTATACGATTGAACTTTATCCCTGTCACACAATATTGTCATTTTAGCGGTATCTTAAACATTGCCATATAAGATGGAGGTTTGGCTAGCCATTAAATAGATTCAATCCACCATTGTTTATAAAAATGGAATGATGAATATTGAACAGCGGTATACTACTGTTGCCTTTATGTAAGGGTACTTTTAAAACTGGTCATATTCAGTGTTCCTTTAACGTAAAATGACGATGAATATCAGCAAGACTGAAAAATCAAGTATTGATACATACCTGTTCCCTACTGTTATATTGGGGGGAAATGAAATTTGAGGAAATTGGCGTAAAAAATCCTGACTTTTTATTTCGTTGTCAGTTTGGTCTGAAGCTAATACACAAGTATTATTAAACTTTAGTAATTCATAATGCTACTTTGTTTAAATAATTTTACGAGTTGACCGCCACAAAATTTTAATATAACCCATATAGGAGATATAGTTTAGAGTATGTCCGAGTCAATTATGAAATTGTAGGTACCAAAACGATTTAACCAGAAATCTACTGTATAAACCTCATAGATTTTCAAAGGAAAGTAGTGAAGATCCTCATCATTTTCATTATTTAATTGTTTCCACATTAAATGAATGATTTTAAGTCTTGTTTGAAGGTTTTTTTGTTTGAAGCTTAAATGTAGATGCTTGTTTGTCTTGTCGTTGTTTGTGATAGTATTTACCTGTGCTGTTATAAGTTAGTGTTTCTTTCTCAACTACAACAACAAATACAGTATGTATATTTTTATTAGAAACATAATTATTTACTGTTTAACCAATATTGCACTTTTTTCCTATCGTTGTCATTTGTTTCCAAACTTCTAAAACAGGATCGGTAGAATTGTAAACTTTACGCAAAGCCAAATCGTTGGATGATAAAAGATATCACAGGATAAAATTGAGAAAGGAAATGGTGAATATGTCAAAGCGACAACCACCCGACCATAGAGCAAACAACAGCCGAAGGCAACCAATGGGTCTTCAATGTAGCGAGAATTCCCGCACCCGTAGGTGTCCATCAGCTGGCCCCTAAAATATGCATAATAGTACAGTGATAATGGACGTCATACTAAACTCCGAATTATACACAAGAAACTAAAATTTAAAATCATACAAGACTAACAAAGGCCAGAGGCTCCTGACTTGGGACAGGCGCAAAATTGCGGCGGGGTTAAACATGTTTATGAGATCTCAACCCTCCCCCTATACCTCTAGCCAATGTAGAAAAGTAAAAGAATAACAATACGCACATTAAAATTCAGTTCAAGAGAAGTCCGAGTCCGATGTCAAAAGATGTAACAAAAGAAAATAAATAAAATGACAATAATACATAAATAACAACAGACTACTAGCAGTTAACTGACATGCCAGCTCCAGACCTCAATTAAACTGATTGAAAGATTATGTCTTCATCATATGAATATCAGGTACAATCCCTCCCGTTAGGGGTTTAGTATCATACTATCATAAAATATATGAGAAGAACATAACCCGTGTCATGCCAACAACTGTATTTTTAGAAATAAATGTGTTTAGTTCCGATGCAAAGACCCTATCAGTGAATCAATGTTAAAGCCAAAATATGCAAACTTTAATGACCTGACAACAGTATCGTAACTATATCCCCTTTTAATAAGTCTATTTAAAGGTTTTGTTAGTTTCTGAGGAGAATACTGACATTTTTGTGCTTTATAAAGAATATTTCCATAAAATTTTGGATGTGAAATACCTGAACGTATAAGATGTCTGCATGTTGAGTTATATTTACGAATTATTTCCTTATACCGGTGATAAAATTTAGTAAATGTTTTGACCAGTTTGTGATATCGAAAACCCTGGTGTAATAATTTTTCAGTAATACATAAATTTCTCTCGCTAAAATCTAATACATTGTTACATACACGAGCGAATCGTACAAGTTGAGATATATAAACACCATAAGATGGTGACAAGGGAACGTCACCATCTAAAAATGGATAATTAACAATAGGAAATGAAAAATCATCTCTTTTATCATAATTGCACACTCCTTATAGGTATAAAACCACTAATTCAGGCCCGGTCGGAAAGAACATACAAGAAAGTAGCACATATTTTTACGAAATAGTTCTTACGCATAGCTGTATCTTTGCCAATTGTGGGTATATTTTGTTATTTGTGGTATCAAATGAAAGCTTTGAGACTTGGGATCACTGTAGAACACTTGTTAAGAGATTTATTTAAATTATAAAGAAGTATATTAAATTTTGATAGAAGGGCACATCTGACCTATTGTTCAGATCAGAAGTTCCTGTTTTTGTGCTATCAAACTTCAGGGAACCAGTACGCTCTAATATGCAATTAAAGGTATGTTGATTTTTGCAGCACAAGTCAGGATATGATACAGTTTTGACATGAAATAACTGCCACTTTTATTATTAGAACGAACTTAAGACAAAGAAGCTATTAATGCTTCAAATTGTAGAATTTAACATAGAAAGCAACGGGGCTATGAATTAGTAGTTTTACACCTATTAAGGTTCATGTGGACCCTATGGCTAAAATGGCCGTCTTTTCACCCCAGAATTTACTCTGAGTACAGACAAAACTGTGCATCTTGAAAAGTTTTAAGGCATAGCATGCCCTAGATAAATAGAATTCAAATGCATTGTATGATTTAGAAACTTCATAACTTAACTGGATTTTACCGTGCATTTTTTTTCGTCCCTGCAGAAGATGATAAAATTAACAAACAGTTGAGTTTTCCTTGATATGGTCCACTCAGGTACACAGTTAAATCACCAATTATTGTCAGGTATCTATTGTCCATCTATTGTCCATGTCAATCAATACCGCTCACTTAAATTATTACCTGTGGGGAAGTTCTCAAACCTGTTTCCCAACTTAGTTTATTTTGGCACCTTCTGGAGGAATGAAAAAAAGTGCACTGCAAAATCTGGTAAGTTTTTAATTTTCTAAAACATAAAACATATTTGAAATATATTTATCTAGGGCATGCTATGCCTGAATTTTTTTTACAGATGCGCAGGTTTGTCTGTACTCAGAGTAAATTTTAGGTGAAAATACGGCCATTTTAGCCAAAGGGTCCACATGAACCTTAATAATAATCTCTACCCAGTTTTGTGTTTTTAGAATCAATTATTGCAGTCGGAAATCTAGTCGTTATAATTGTGATCCATGGATTTTGAACGATAACTGAAGTTGATTACACAACTTTGGTACTTTTTTTAATTTTGGTGATATATTACCACGTTTCCAAGTCTGACAAACTTAGTGTGTTCTAGCTTTCTGAGACAAACCAAGGAACTTGTTGAAAACTGTTTCTACAAAATCCGTACCGACACATGGCAGCAACTTTAATAAAATATCAATTGCAGTTATCGTCCTTTAAAATGGATGTTTGCAATTTTCTCAATAATTTATTAAATAAAACATGTTTCGACAATTATATTTGAAAAGTACATAGAATGATGAAAAACCATCATGCAAATGATAGCAAAATATCATAAACATCCTTCTGTAAGATAAAACTGCAAGAAGTCATTTGTAAAAATACCAAAGCATACAACATATTTGTTGAGATTTAAAGTTTCATGTCAAAATACAAATAAACTTGCTCCTCACCTAATGAAGTTTAACTGAAGGTGAAAGTGTCGCCCTTTCCCTGATACTGGTAGACAATGGTGTTCTCCTGGATATACTGTGATTTTCACAGCGGAGTAGAACATAAGCATTGCTTCTGCCAGTCATCATTGAAGTAGACTAAGTCCTGTTGGGTTGTAATTTGCCTAGGAGGATGTTTAAGGAAAGGTAATATTTAATGGTAAGTAAGAACGAGAGAGTGAGTGAAAGAGCTGGAGACTGTTGGTGAATGAGCAGGAGAGATCAGTCAATGAGCTGGAGAGAATGAGTGAATGAGCTGGAGAGAGTGAGTGAGTGAGCGACTGAGTGAGCGACTGAGTGAATGAGCGAGTGAGTGAGCTGGAGACAGTAAGTGAATGAGTGAGAGAGTGAATGAGTGAGCGAGAGAGAGTGAATGAGTGCGCGAGAATGAGTGAGCGAGAGAGAGTGAATGAGTGCGCGAGAGAAAGTAAATGACCGAGACAGAGTGTGAATGAGAGAGAGAGAGAATGACCGAGACAGAGTGTGAATGACAGAGAGAGAGTGAATGAGTGAGTGAGTGAAAAAAAGAGTGTATGAACGAGTGACAGATACAGTGAATGAGAGAGAAAGGAATAATGAGGGATGAATCATGTTACATCATTTATTTTATGTAATAAATATGCTAGTGTCAATTAAATAACAGCCTTCAGATTGTGACACTAAGGTTGTTTACCCTTTTATGGACATTCAGCATGCACACAGTTAAGATTTTACCTGAAATTTTAATTTTTGCATTTTCTAACACTTTAAGCAATGAAACTTGTATATTATGACTAGTTTATAGATAAATAATTACATTAGATGTATGTTTCATAATAATACTTTATTCTGATTGGCTAATTGCACATCACATGTTATTCCTTCAGCAATTGTATCACTCAATAGAGCTTTCTTACAAATTGACGAAAGGTACGAACGAACGTAAAGGGAGCACGTATTTCATTTCTACAATAACAGTTAAAAGAGTCTTTGTTTTATCCAGTAAAACAGCATTCTTTTCTAAATCAAGTTTATTTTAAAAAAAAAATATCTAAAATAATAATCGATTTTAATATAATCAAACAGAGAAAAATAGTGTCAAATACACTTGCGTCCGATACGTTACTTACGTAAACCACGAGTACACACATTTCCGCGGGAATTTTTTAAGCACGAGTATCACGATTTACATTTCAATGACATTATTGAAGTACGTTAGTCTAAATTTAACGACAAGATTCACTTTTATTTTTATTTGTTACAATACACTTTCAGCAAATTGTCAAAGTGGAATATCGAGATTTGCGAAAAAATGATGCTACAATGTTTTTAAAAAGTAATGTTGAATAATTCTAGAAAAAAAGACTTTGTATATCAAGAAAATAAATCTACAATTTTGCACGATATATATTGTGGATTTTATAATGACGATTTAACAGTACACATGTTTGGAAGATAAACGCGAAGTTGTCACTTATCGTCTAGTGGCTAATATTTCATGAATGTTCAGGACTATAGGCAAACGCAGTTATACGCTAAAATAACCGTTCCATTGCTCCGGTGTATCATATATCACATTAAGGAGGGCAATGAATATTACCAGGGCAGAGACGATGATTCAAAAGTTATGAAATGAGCACCAGCATATGGCATAGTATGAAGATCATCTTTTTTTCTTCATTTTCATTTTATTATTTTGAGCGTTGCAAATCAAGGAAGTATTTGTATTTCTGTTAGGGAAGAAGACAATGTATTTGCTTTGACATTTTTTAAGGTAAAGCAGTGCAACATTGTAATATTGAAGAGTTGGGAAGGAGTCAATTTTTAGTTTTCTAGGGGGCATTTTTTTTGTCTGACTACTCTATATTTAGAATATTTTGTAGTGTTATCTCCTCCGACATGCTGGTATCAATAATCATATTCTAACCTATCGAACGTCCCGAAATCCTAAATATATCTCAAGAAAAATCCAATTTAATAAGTGTCGTTGCATGCACGATAATTGTTCGAAGTTCCACGACTATTATTTAAATATGTCAAAATAAAGGATCCCTAAAACGAGACTTACGTTTGATTCGTAAAGCATACGTACCTTTCGTCAATTTGTAAGAAACCTCTAATAAAACTTATCATCAATGATAACACGTGGTCACACAATAAAGTGCACAGGTGAATTAAATTAAAAAATATATACAATTCGTGTTTCCGTGATCATAGCTAAAAGATGTAATTATAAGTATTGAATGCTTCTTTTTGTAACTGCATAGGGTTGTAAAAGCGTTGACCGTGCGCCACATTTTTAGAATGAAGCGCTTCCGCGCTTCATACAAAATGTACTTCGGTCAACGCTGTTACATCCCAATGAAGTTACAGAAAGAAGAATTCAATTCTTAAATATTGCTTTTGGTTCAATTATCTAGTGAGTGTTTATCTTTTATTGGTTTGCTTAGTGAATTATTTATTTCAAGGAAAATTGATGTATACTTATATAGGAATTTCAAAATCTCACTGGAAATGCATTTCATACCCATTTTAGCAAGTTGTATAGCTTGGAGGGTTGTTGTCTCTTTGGCATATTCCACATTTTCATTCTCAATTTTATTATACACAAAAGTATGGTTTTTATCAAATCACTCTCCTTTTTTAACATGTAGAAAAAAGGGGGGACACAATTATCAATTATCTCTATCTATAATGAACTAAGTGCCCCAGTAGTTTCAGTGGAAAATGTTAGTAAAAATTTACAAATTTTATGAAAATTGTTAAAAATTTACTATAAAGGACATGACTCCTTAGCGGGTCAATTGACCATTTCGGTCATGTTGACTTATTTGTAAATCTTACTTTGCTGAACATTATTGCTGTTAACAGTTTATCTCTATCTATAATAATATTCCAGATAATAACCAAAAGTTATGAAATGAGCACCAGCATATGGCATAGTATGAAGATCATCTTTTTTTCTTCATTTTCATTTTATTATTTTGAGCGTTGCAAATTTTAAATCAAGGAAGTATTTGTATTTCTATTAGGGAGGAAGACAATGTATTTCCATGTTTAGGTCAATGTGAACACGGCCTAAGTCATTGTAATGAAAACCTCGGTAATAAGTCTGATTCTTTTTTCAAAATTTGTACATGTAAGTACAGTTTAGAGCGGTGTGAACTTTACAAGTATATAGGAGGTTTTGCCATGTGCTATTTTTTAAATACCTTTAATCATACCAGTAGTAGACCTTTTCAACATCTCTCGACACCGACTAATGACACCTACAGTTTACAGGTAAAATGGATGGGTCGTCTCAAAGACAAAAACCTTCATGATTATAAATACGTTACATATTGGATTGGCGCCCGCCGCGGTTATATACTGTCTTGACTATATAGCTTCATTATACATGTCAACCAAATAGATAAATAAATATATGTATCTGTCATATAGTTTTCTTATTTTGTATGTATTTACACGACATTTCATGTTGAATTGATTAAAACAAATACAGCAACCATTGTGCATCCTGGTCCGCTTCTCTTCAATTTTATGATTATGTGAGTCTTTTACCAAATATTTGCCGCAAGTAAATAACGATTAATTTGTTGGTGTAAAATTTAAAGCTTTGATGAAATGATCCAAAATTTATAAAAAAAAAAAGAAGTAAATACTGGACTGTCCGTATGTCCGTACAACACTTGTGAACACGACCAAATTGGTGTTTTTCAACCGGTCTTCACCTTAGTTGATGTACATATTCAATTTCTGGATGGATAATCACATATAGATTTTGAAGGTCTAAGGAAAATATCACATCTATTTTGATTTTTTTTTTTATCAACGGCGGACTTCTCCGCCTCAAGATATTTTATTAGAGTTAATGTTTTCATGATTCATTTTGAAGAAAAAAAATATAATTGACTTCTCGTTTTAATGTTACAACATCTAAGCAGTACATATTTTTTTTACATACATGCGTATATGGAATTTATATTTCAAGTTGTTAGTTTATACTATAAAGCTCGTTGACATTGCAAAATCAATATGGTCAGTGCTAAGCAGGGGCTTGGAGACCAACGGCTGATGTCACGAAAACAACATACCTTGTCCCTTCGTCATAGTGTGCTTCCTCTGTTCCTGAAAATGACCTTTTGGATTATTACAAAAAGTTGATACACTGTCATTGCTGTATTTTGTTTTGTTTTCACTGGGTCAGAATGTGTTTCTCTATATCCAATTTGCGGAACATTGTTTTGTACCTTTTTCAGTTCTTTTTTTTTTCGTACTTTAGATTTTTTTTTTATCTAATCTATGACCATACAGAAGGGATGTTTTGGATCAAAATAAGGAGAAATACATTTCCCGGAGGACTGTGTTCTCCTTAGAGACAAAGTTTATCGAAATCGTCATCCTTTAGTTACACCCTTTACAACACCTCAAATTAATCGTAAGCCATTACATTTGATAAAAAAACAGAAAATTTAATAGCGTGATTGGTGAATACAGAATTCGAGTGGAACACCAAATTGGTGAATTAAAAATATACAAAGTATTGAGTACATTATGGAGGCACCCAAGGCCAAAACTAACAGACACTTTGGAAACATGTGCCGCCTTTGTCAACAGACATAATACATTGTTTAATTGAATTTTAACCACAATTAAGCATGCTTTGTTCTTTTCATTTTCCAAATTCCACCAGGACAGCTAGAACGTCAACGTATCAAAAGATAAACTATAAAAAAAATATCATGTTATTTGGACTAGGTAGGAAAGTTGTATCATTGTCAATGAAAGTAATAAAATCAATGATGATTTCATTTATTTTTCTTTTTGAGACGACCCTTCACATTTTACCTGTCGTAGTCGTTCTCAACTGTAGGTGTCGAGAGATGTTGAAAAGGTCTAGTACTCCTGCTCATAATACATACTAATAAACTCTTTAAAGATACTATTTTTAACAAAATTATGCACGCAAGGCGGGTAATTTGTCTTTATACAAAAGACTCTTAATTGACATTTCAATCAAAAACGTGAAAAAGGACAACAAAGTGTAAAAGCAATGAGGACAGAAAAAGGTGTAAGCCAAATACAGCTGTTATTTTCAGGTCTTATGTGGGGCCTTTGTTATTTATGTTGTCTTTCGACCATGATGGATTATAGCATCTTTACAAATAGCAAACAACTTATAGATTAAAAAATGATACAAATATAGCAACTATTTTATCAGTGAACGATTTTCATTGAAATCAAAATCGTGTATTTCTAATAGTGTCAACTAGCACTTTTGGTGGTGACCTTGAAAAAAAACATTTTCACATTAGACCACAAATTCCATGTGCATAAGAATCAAATTTTACAAAACACTTTAAAATGAATATCTGTGAACTTTTTAATAAAGAGATCATATTAAAAAAATAATATCTTTAAAATTTACCTGTTGTGAATATTGGAAAAGTCACAAGAAAAATAAGTACAAACTTGCACACAAAGTAAGATCCATTCCCTCAATTGTGTACAGTGTACAGTGTAAATATGATGATTCCGCGTAGAATTTTGTCACGGAAAAATCAGATTTTCCGTTTATATATTTTACTGAGAAATAAAATAAATTTTGCAATTAAAAGATGTGGCAAATAAAATAAACTACACTACTAATCCAGTCTGCGTTGAGACTAATTAAATACAATAATTTGATTAATTACACCCTTAAAACTATTGTTTTAGCTATTATATAATACAGACAACAACAAAAAACATTCCACAAATCCGGTATATCGTAAAACTATTCTTAGAAATATCATTAATAAAAATGTATTTCTTCGAAAGTATTTTAGGACTACGACATGCCATAAACTGACATGTTCCTGCAGTTAGAGACCATTTTTCAGCATCATTCGGCAAAATCTGGATCATTCCTGTTCCAGAAGACACTGTCCAGAAATCACATAATACTGTTACGATTATGATGCGATACAGCAGAATCAGTCACGACAAAGTGACGATTGTAATCCATCTAGATAAAATCGGCTGAGGTAGCAATACACGGTTAGCAAAGGAAAGTGCAGGAACATGCAAGAATTGTCCATCCTTATTGGGACAACTAAAATTTATGTTCTATAACGTATCATGTCGTTGTCATGTGATTGTTTTAAAATCAGTCATAATTATGTTGTGATGTTACACTATTGTTTCAGAAAAAGGGAGAAGGTTTGGTACCATTAAAACGTTTAATCCCGCTGCAAATGTTTGCACCTGTCCTAAGTCAGGAATCTGATGTACAGTAGTTGTCGTTTATTAATGTAATTTATACGTGTTTATCGTTTCTCGTTTTTTTTAAATAGATTAGACGACCGTTGGTTTTTCCGTTTGACTGGTTTTACACTAGTAATTTTGAGGCCCTTTATAGCTTATTGTTCGGTGTGAGTCAAGGCTCCATGTTGAAGGTCGTACATTGACCTATAATGGTTTACTTTTATAAATTATTATTTGAATGGAGAGTTGTCTCATTGGGACTCAAACCACATCTTCCTATATCTATATAAGACATGTCTTATGATATGTTACTAATTTGACAATAATTTAAAGGTGCCCATCATCATCTAATATTAATATAACAAATGCTATGTTCTCTTGGAAAAAAAACAATATTGAACACCAAGAAAAATTCAAAAGGAAAGTCGATTAACAATTGGCAAAATCAAAACACATCAAACGAATAAAAAACAACTGTCATATTACCGACTTAGTACACGCATTTTCTCATGAAGAAAATGGTAGATACCCTCTATGGAACCGAAGGGGATCAGTAGCAAACCATTATATAACTTATACTATTGGGCGTGAACTAGCATGGTCTCTCAAATGACGACTTAGGCCGATTCTTGAAGTATATTTTTTGACACAAACATCGCACATTAAAGGATTTGAATGTCGTGCTTCATGTTCCGTCAAAGCTTCTAGCCCATCTATCTGCGAATTTCGCTGGACAAGGAGAACAAATCAGTTAATCCCCGTGTGTTCTCATGTGGCATGTTAGACATCTTCTTTGAACAATTTTAGAACAGATGTCGCTCTGAACTTTAGTTGTTTTTGGCAAACTCTGTTGATCTGCATTATTGTTTTCACCTAACTTGTCATCATCTTTATTGAGTGAAACCACTGTTTCTTCAATTAAATCAGTATCACCAACAGCTTCAAATGACCCGTCTAAAGGAACAATAGATGCAATTGCCTCTGAAAAATTGTATGAGTCCAATTCAAGGCATTTGTGTAAAACTTTGGAGCCTTATCGTGTAAATAAATAACAAAACTAAACAATAATGAATTTGGCTGCGTTGTTTTTATACTAAACGGTCCGTGTAACAGTTATCAATTCAAAATATCAAAAAGTTTTCAAGTTTTAGATTTTTGAAATTTTGATCAAAGTTTTAAAATATCAAAATTCCAAACATTAGAAAAATTTAGAAATTTGAATTCTAAATAACGTCTTTATAGTTGATAATTTAGATGTCTGATCAAACTTTAAAAGTACTAAACTAAACGTGCAATTTTGATTATTTCGCATTTTGAAAGTTTGATTTTTTAAATTTTTGATTAAAATATCAAAAGTAGAAAAGGGGCGATTAGTGGGTACCTGTAAACTACGAAACGGTATTTAAACGCGAAACGAAACCAATACCAATATCTTTATTCTCATTAAATTTTATTTCCAAAAGAGAACCAATTATAGGCATTGTCAGTACATTGGGTTTTTTTTTTTTATATCATGGCACACAATTGCAATAGACAATACACAAAAAAATAATATGAGATACTTCTATTTAAATTTAAGCAATAAAATGGCTCAATAGACACGTGTTTTATTTTTTGTTTTGCTTAACGACTTCTTACTATCTGCAATAATATCGGCAGATGAAATCATTGAATGTACATTTTCAACTTGAACGATCATCTTTAAGCTTTAATCGACATTCTTTATAAATTGTTGGCCTTCTTCTAATAATCGTTACTGATGAAGATAGTTATAGAAAAGCTTTTCGGACGCATACAATGTTAACGCTTTGTTTTCATTTTATATCGGTTGCATGGCTATCATATAGTGTTCATATAAGAAGATGTGGTATGAGTTCCAAAGAGACAACTCTCCATGCATCCAAGTCATATTTTTTTTTTTAAAGTAAACCATTATAGGTCAAAGTACGGTCTTCAATGCGGAGCCTTGGCTCACACCGAACAGCAAGCTATAAAGGGTCCCAGTTCAAAGTATTGGTACGTTAGGAACACTGAATCCTTGGTGTCGCAATGAACTTTGCGCTAGCCGCTACTGTTGGAGGTTGTGATATTTATTGTACACTGCTACACTCTATACACGACGAATTTAAGAAAAAGATCAAACATAAGGAGCTAAGAAACTGTTATAAGGTATCTAAATAAACTTATCATAGATACCAGCATGTAAATTTTGTATAAAATTCGCGCCAGACCCCAGTCTACAAAAGACCCATCAGTGACGCTCGAATCAAGTTAAATATAAATGGTCAAATGAAGTGATATATGATTAAAAACGTCAAATAAAGTAAACGTAAACATCCAACTCATCGTTCTGGTTTTGTAAAAGCTGAATAAATTCATATCATATATAACGTATACCATAAACATTATTTTCAGCCTGCTAAATATATTAATGTTATAGTTGCCGCTGTACATTAAGCACCCATCTATCCATTTGTAGGTGTCGGCATTTGGAAAATTGAAATTTTTGAAAATTTATATCAACGATAAATAGTAATCTATTTGGGAATCGAAAATATAAATAGTATGAACAACGTGACACTTAATTTGACTTGGATACTTCCACAAGGGGCTTCAGTAATGATGCATTTTTCAGGTGCGGATCAATGAATTTTAAAAGGTGGGGTCTTAGTCAGGGAACGACAATTTAACTTCAATACGGAGGAGGGTTTTCCAAAACAAAAATTATCTGATCCCCAATTTGATGAAAGAAATATTCTGTTCAAGTAGATTACAAAACAAAATCCGAGTTTTTCCATACCTCATAGTATTAGTTTTGAACCAAATAATTTGATTGATAGCGTTGAAAAACTTAAAGAAATTGTTCGCGCAATAACAAAATTCTCAAATCGACAAAATAAATATCCACAATGGTTGCTCCCTTAGACTACGTTTGGACTGGTATTTGTAAAAAGTACATATGCATTAATTTATCCTATTTGCAGCTCTATTAGGGATCCTAAATCCGCATTTGTTTACAAATAGCAAATAAAAGAAAACGGGATTTTTTTTGGTATGTAGGGATTTTGTTATTATTATTTGTTATTAATGGATTTTTGAGTTATCGTACGACTATCAACCTTTTCAATAGTTTCGGTTACTTGACTTTCAAATATTCGGTTTTCAGCGTTCCGCAAGTAAATGCTTAACTTAAAATTCAGGGTTTTTCGACAGCAACATTGGTGTATGACCAAAACGGCAAAATCCATCGCGCATTTGACTGAGACTAAAATCAAAGTTGATTGTCGTACGATAACTTAAAAATGCACAAACACCAAATACGGAACTATTCCTTGATGCAAAAATATTCCGTTTCCTTTTAGTCGCTATTTAAAAACAGAAGCGGCTTTAGGGGGCCACCAACCCCTAACGGAGCTACATAAATGATAAATGCATATCCTTTTAACAAGCATCGGTCCTAACGTTTTCTAACTAGGCCCCAGACCATATTATCAAATTCATGGATCTGCACCTGTAAAATGTAACATCATTGAAGCCACTCGTGGAGGTATCAAAGTCAAATATAGTGTCACCTTAGTGATAATATTTATATTTCCGATTCCAAAACAGATTACCATTTCGATTGGTCACTAAAAAAAACTTGATCCTATATTTATCGAAGAAATCAACTTTTTAAAATTGTTTTCAAATAACCATTTCAAAATGCCGACACCTACAAATGGATAGGTGAGCGCTTATTGTACAGCGACAACTATTACGTAAATATACAGGCTTAATGTTTCTGGTTTACGTTTATTAGTATATGGTATGAATGTTAAAATTGTATCTAACCTTCAAGCTGCATATATTTGATCTAAATCTTAAATTCAGCGTGTATAGCGGATAGTCATATTGGCAAACAGATATCAACAACCTCCCACGTTCGTGGATAGCATGTAACGTTCATTGCGACACCATAAATTTAGTATTTCTTTCCGTATCAATACTTTTAACTTTAATCAATTATAAAAGGCAATACTAGTATATGATCTTCATGCAATGATGAATCGATAAAAAAATGATAACATTTAACGTTAAAAATTGCATGTGTCCGAAGCGCCTTTCTGGATCTACTTTTCAGTTCTGGCACGCTCAAAGCCGAATATAATCTAAGGCCATTAATTTAAAAAGAACCGAAATAGTTGATTAAATGTTAATCAAAAAGACTAAAATCAAATTTGAGATAATACACGTGTATTGAGCCATTTTATTGCTTAAAGTTCAGTAGAAATATATACATACTCAACCCTACCATACTATTTGACTAACTGCGAGTTCATCAGAATTCATTGTTACTCCTAAATCTCCGTGCCTAAATAATGGCCGCTGGGAAAATCAAATACTTCTAAAGTATTCGTTTCGTTTCACTTTTATTCCGTTTCGTAGTTTACAGGTACCCCCTATTCGCCCCTTTTCTACTTTTGATAGTTTAATCAAACATTTAAAAAATCAAACTTTCAAAAAGCGAAATAATCAAAATTGCACGTTAAGTTTAGTACTTTTAAAGTTTGATCAAATATCTAAACTATCAAATATAAAAACGTAATTTAGAATTTTGAAATTTTAACTATTTGATCACAATTTCAAAATTTCAAAATTTTTTTAATGTTTGGAATTTTGATATTTTAAATCTTTGATCAAAATTTCAAAAATCTAAAACTTAAAAAAAACTTTTTAATATTTTGAAAAGAGTTACACGGAACCTAAACCTATTTAGTTTCACAAATTGAAAAGAAGTTATAAACTACAAAATATAAAGTTTTCAACACAGACACCAAACAGGCATTCATAAGTGCTAACTATTGTGAAAGGAAGGGTTTTGAACATTTAATTTCAAAACATATTTACTGAATTCCGAATCTGCGACTCACCAAAAAAGTCCAGAACCTAGTGACGAGACAAGTTGTCTTATGTCATATCTTTCTGTTTTACGCTATACTGAGAATAGTCTGATGGTTTCAGATCTCTGGATGTCTCTGTTCAATTTATTCACCCATTTTACAGAAACAGGCAGATATAGAGTTTGGCCTATTTAATTCATCCTATTGTTGAAGAATTCATTTTTGTGTTGTTAGTTTGCTGTCCCATTTATGTATTTCCCTCGTCATCTTACATTTTTTAATACCTATTAAATTGAAAATCAAATAAGCAAAATGATATACGGCAAATATAGATAGCATAAAAATAGCATTGAATGTTCTAAGACGTTCAAATGAAGTGTACTTGTGATATATATCAACAAACTTGTAATACCATCATGCGTTCTGTCCAATTAAAAACGATGATTTTTTGTCTAGCCAGGTCAAAATTAAGGTCTATACAGTTTAAATGTACATGTAGCGGACAATATAACACGTGTTTCTTTGAATTTCAATCTTTTTTTTCAATCACATTTAATAATATACCACCTCATACTTAAAACTAGATAGCAGGAGGTTTTTTTCAGATATTATAGAAACTATATTACATAAAATGTAAAATAATTGAAAGAATTTAGTGATACTACACGATGCATTTATACAATATTATAAAGATTTTTATTGATTCGTAATAACAATTGATAAACTTGAACATTATGTCGGCTTAAATCCAAATCGGAATTGTGATCTTTCATATTTAAAATTCGAACTTTGAAAGTACTTTTTATTGTATTTTCACATATAGTTTTAAAACCAATAAGTTTTAAAACTGTTGTCCATGTCAGGCGTAACGATTCGGTTTCGTAAATGGTTGAAGACTTGTGATGTCCTCTCAATATCTTTTGGTTAGTTTTGTAGTTGGGTTACTGTATCATGGACCTATAACCCCACATCTCCTTTTATTCATCATAAATTGGTTCAAAATTTAAAATAAAGAAAAACTAACAAATTTATAGTTTTCTAGAAACGAAAATGTAAAAACGAGAATTACTTTTTTGCAACTTTTGAGTAGGAGTCTTTAGCTCTTTGACTAGTGATGCCGCTCACGATATCCCCGGCAGAGCCAAGCATGGACATACGGAGAAAAGACTCTATGTGAAACAGAAGCAACGCTTTGTATTGTTGTGTATACTTATATCGAAAGCTAGTTTAAAATAGCAGTGACTTTTAAATTCTTTTGCAAAAAAAACTTACGAAAAGTCACATGACATGTTTAATTTACGCTTTGTCGATTACACCCCCTAAATTTGGTTAAACAGGCTTTTTTTCTTCTCAGGCAGTTAATATATAGTGTTACTTCGTTCAATAACAGGCGCTATCAATCAATTTTTAGTATTAGAGTGAAACACATATATATATTTATTTCGATCTAAACCATGACAAACTTGACCAAAACCATGACGAATTTCTAGATTCTTAACCGAACCATGTCAATCGCTTAACCAAACCATAGCAATTCCGATATCTTGCTTATTCTGCGTTAATTTCGTGAAACAACAATTCCAATATAGATCGTTTGACCTCCAATACAGATTCAAGCATTTTATTTGCTTTTTATCTGCTCGTGTGAATAGAACTGAGGCAATAGTTTAGGGAAGTAACATAAATTAATCATGTCAAACTTATCCAAACTATGACAAAATAACTGTACTAAACGCTCCTCGATATGACGACCTTACTACCCGTGACTTAGCTTCCTCTTATATCTAGATACAGAAAAATAACATTCTATTTATCCAGCACTCTGCAAGAAATGCACTCTATTGCTGGTGCTAGTAAAATAGCCATTTCTAGAGTTATAGACTATTTTACCGACTTGAATTAATTTAGGATATTTTAATCAGGGATGGCAAAACAGCCATGCACTGTCATATTTATTTTATTTGCTCTTCAAAAACGGCAATTTTTATATACAGTTAAACATGTACTTAAAGACATTTTGTAAAAACGTTTCATTTTTTGACCTAGAGAAGATGTGCGCGCAAGTTGCAAACTGGAGTGGAGATCAGACTTGTAAAAGCAATGATTGTGCTAATTTAGAACTATTGGATTTGAATTAGTTTTAACATACTGTGATACAATACTATTATTTTATGATCTATATTATATCAGAGACATAAACGAGGGGCCTGATTTGGGGGGGGGGGGGTCTCATATCACGATTCACGAGTTGATGTTTTTGTCAATCACGATTCACAGAAACTAAATTTCCATGATCACGGATCACGAAAATATATACGAGATAATATCTGAAAAAGTCTAATTTTTGGCAATAAGAAAAAATCAAAAAAAAAGTCTTTAGACCCGGTATTATAATAGCATAAACCGAAGAGCACACATTGGGGATCTAGGAACTGTTGTCTGTAATTCAAACAATTGTTAAATGTGGTAACAATTGCAATTTCAAAAATGGTACAAAATAATTCCAGTTCTTTCCTGTTTCCAAAATGAATCAATTTTAAAAAGTTTCTAATGAGAATAAGGAATAATTTTAAGACACTATTTGTGGTTTACTAGTATATCCTGTAATAGTTTAGTAAATGCCAATTATTGATTTTAACATTTGTAATACAAAAGATTAAGAAATATACTAAAATATAGTCAGAGATGTCGGTAACATGAAAGAATTTTGAGTAACAGGACAACGGTAACAGGACAGAAAGGATTTTTTTCTCAAAAAAGAAAAATACATTATTTCAGATTGGACACCATTGGAAGATAACAGCAAACAATAGCATTTATCCTTTGAAACTGTATTTGACAGATGAAAAATCTGCCTAGGTAATGAAAAATTCTAAAATAAATTCCTTTCTGTTACTATCTACTATACTATAGAATTGCACAATGTTCTCTGCTGTTATCAAAAGCAAAAAAACTATTTTTTTTCATTCAATATATTGTATATTACTATGAAATTTATTTAATATGGTGATGATAACTTATATTAAATGAAATGGTTGACATATAGTAGATTAATATTTTGATTCATCAGTGATATTGTCTTGAACATCCTTCCTGTTACTGATTATGGTTATGCTGTTTCTTTTTATTAGGTAACATGACAGAATGTAACAGAAAGGAATTACGCAGTCCTTTTTGTTCATTTACTCGAATTGTGTAGAAGTTTACTTTCATCTACATATCAATTTGATAAGATACTAGTATAAAACACATGTACTGTTATAGTGCTGACAATGAAATATTCTCAGAAGGTACACAAAAAGGCTGTAACAGGAGAGAACAACAAAATTATTTTTCTCCAATTCTTATCTTTGGGGAGTTCAGTTTTTTTAAACTGGCTGCTATTCACCTAAACAAATGGATTCATACATTCAGGAAATGATGCTCTTCACATTACATTACAAGAAATAAATTTTTGGTCTTTCAAACGTGTCCACAGGTGGAAAACCCCCAGCGGTAACAGGAGGGAAAGTACCCCTGGGGACAACATTCAAAAGACCCTTAAAAATGCAAAATTTTCTTACATGCTTTAGTTATAACAAAATAAGACCAGTAATGGAGAAGTATATTATATAATCTATCAGATTTGTGAAAATTGGAAAGCTGCTTACTTTTAAATTAAGATATTCTTTGAATGATTCAATTTTCAGAAAATAACAGGGGACAACATGATTTTTTTTGGGGGGAGGGGGGTTGACCATTTATATTATAATATTTTATTAGATGAAATATTAAAAAGAATGTTTAATTGGTTGCAGTTGGTGCATTATTTACTCGAGTTAATCAGTACTGAAACTTAAAATTTTCCAAAAAGATGCCTGAATAAAAAAATAATTGCTGGTGAAAGGCGGGACATGGAAATTATAGACTTTTTCAGATATTGTCTCATATAAAAAAAAATATCTGTTGAAAAACGGATCACGATAGCGAAAATGCGCCGATCACAAACAACGAAAATAACCAAAATGTTAAGGCAAGATATTCTTTGGGTTCATCGGACAATAAATGTCTTTTCATACCACGTCCGAGAACAAATTTTATATGAAGAAACATTTCAATATTCCGGTACAGTTAACGTTCTTTGGCAGTGGCGGATCCAGAAATTTTCATAAGTGGGGGCCCACTGACTGACCTAAGAGGGGGCCCGCTCCAGTCACACTTCAGTGATGCCCTATATAAGCAACCAAATTTTTTTCCCAAAAAGGGAGGGCCCAGGCCCCCTGGGCCCCCCCTCTAAATCCGCCTCTGTTTGGAATAGTATTCCTGTTTAAATAAAAAAGATAGAAACGATAGAACAGTTAAAAAAAAAAAGTTTTTGTAATTTCTTGTTTCTAAACTAAAAATGTAATTATCAAATGAAATTTACCTAATATATAAAAGTCCATAAAGGTATCTTGTACATCTGACATTAACAACATATGTTCATGAACCTATTCCGTATGTTTTTCGCCTTTTGTTTTGCATAAAAATACTGTATGTAAATGTATATTATATTATTGCATATTTTGAATTGTTCAAAGGGCATCAGTGGAGATTAATATTGTACTAAGTAACTGATTTTACATCACGGGGGGGGGGGGGGGGGGGGGTAACTTCCTATTATTGGGTATACGGGGATGTGCCAAAAATATGGGTCATATAATTTTGCAAGATTTTATATAAAAATGACCCACCTTCTTAATGACATCCTATATTAAAATGCATTTACGTTTGATAACTGTATATTGATTTAGGATCATTTGGGGTATCAGTGTCATCTACATATCATATATATAACGATAACATATATGTGCACCTAACGATGTCAATTCATATATAAAAACTTAAGGGTAGCTGGTATATTTATGAATTATGAGTGATGATGAGTTAGTGCTTATATATAAGCATGGGTCATATTTTGAATATTGTATATAAGTATAGGTCATTCTTTCTTAAATATTTATATAACTATAGGTACTGAATTTCAGTGAATGTTATATTAAAATGGGTAGGTTTTTTGAGGCAAAAATGGTACACCCCTACCAAAAAAATATCGAAGTTACCCCCGTGTTTTACATGTATACATACAAACCGTGAGTATTTTTATGCAAAACAAAAGGCGACTGTTGAAAACGTAATGTCTCTGGTTCATTAATACTTTTTCAATTTCATCTGAACTTTTAAATTAGTTTTATTAAGTTATAGTAGATAGCAATTCCGATTTGAACTAGCCTACTTGATTCTAATTTGTAATATCTATCTGTCACAAAAATTAAATTTCCCCGCGGTAAAAACTAAGGAGATATGCACATATTCTAATGACGTACATCGCACATCGACAGGAAGTCCACCATTTGTTATTCTTTCTCTCTGACAATCAGCATGAAATCGACAGATTCTGGCAAAAGGAACACGGATATATATATTTGTTGTATGCAGGGATAAAGAAAATACCCAAGTGATGTCTTTCAAGACGACAAACTGCCAGAAATTTCGGTGATTCACCAAATTATACAATTCTGAAGCACAAATGCATTACCTTGTTTTTGTTTTATCGACCTATTCGCTTTGCATGTTATCGATCTCACAGTTTCTATTAAGTTGTCATAATCACGCTTTCTAACTATATAAATAATTAATGACATTAAAACTTCTTTAATCCTTCCAACCTCTGTGTTATTTAAGAAAACGGATCGAAATAAAGGTTGGGTACGTACCCATAGACATAGACAAAGAAATTAAGAATTTAAGACAAAGAACATCTCATTGGTGTAGTCCAAATAATTATGACGTCTTGAAAGGCTATTATAATTTTTTTCTTTGACGCCTTACATCGATGTAAGGCGTCAAAAAAAAAAATTATAATAGCCTTTCAAGACGTCATAATTATTTGGACTACTCATTGGTGATGATGTTGGTCTTTTATTGGACCTGTATCTTAATAAAAAAAAAAGGGGAGGGATAAATAAATAAACTTAGAAAACAGAGAAATTTATTCCTAAACATTCTAAATGAGACATGTTAGAAAAATAGATCACCTATTTTGTTTCACATGTAATTTACTGAAGTGGGTCTCGTAGGGTTCTTAGTGTGACACAGGATTGGCTGATTTTTTAAGAATGATTCGTGAAAGTCTAATAAATAAGCGTGAAATCTGGAAACAAAGCCGGGTGGTACACAGAAAATTATATGCACTATTATGGCAACGAAAAGCAGGTTAGAATTCTGACAAAACTGTAAGCAGGATCCAGGATCAGATCCCCTCCCCCTCCAATGAGTCCCCCACTGAATACAATGTGAAGCCTGTCTCAACCTTTGGAGTCCCACTAGTCAGATAGATCCCTGTCATGTCTGTACCAAACATGGATGTCCCACTACATGCACTAGACAGATAATCCCCTGTCATATTTGACCAAACTATGAAGTCCCAAGAGTCAGATGGTCCCCTGTCATGCCTGTATCAAACTTTGCAGTCCCACTATTTGAATAGTCCCCTGTCATGTCTGTACCAAACATTGATGTTTCACTAGTCAGATAGTTCCCTGTTCATGTCTAGATCTGTATCAAACTTTGAAGTCTTATAATTAGTCCGATAGTCCCCTGTCCTGGCTGTACCAAACATTGATATCTCACTAGTCTAGTCAGATGGACCCCTGTCCTGTACCAAACATAAATGTGTCGGATAGTCATGATAGTCCCCTGTCATGTCTGTACCAAACTATGAACATGATGAAGTCCCACTTACAAGTCAGATAGTTCCCCAAATTAGTCGTTTTTCTTATACGACTGCACATATTTTTTGTATAATGCTACAGTGTATGTCCATGAAATTGTACAACAAGCTTCAATACCACAAAAGGAAGGTTGGGATTGATTTCTGGGTTAAGGGCCAAAAACAAACACTTTTCTAGTTTCCAGACAATAACTTGTATTTAAGTGTATGGAACTCTCTAAATTTTTACTACAAAGTTCCATACCACATAGGGAAGGCTGGGATTGAGTTTGGGGGTAATTGCTCCAAGAAGGAGGGGGTTCAAAAAGTTTTGGGGGTTCCAGTTTCTCAAAGGGGTTCATATTTTTGTTTTTCAGAATTTTTTAAATTTCAAATTTTTGAAAAGTTCTGTGAAAAAATCTTCAATTGCAAAGTATTATCCTATAGATTTTTATACGACAGCAAACATTTTTGTGGTTGTATATTGGTATCACGTTGTCATCGTCGTCAGCGTTGTCCGAAGAGGGATGGTTTCCGGAAAATAACTTATTTTAACACAATGTTTATAACCACAAAAGGAAGCTTGGGATTGATTTTTGGGGTTATGGTCCCTAACGTTTAGGAATTAGGGGCCTAAAACAAGCATTTATCTAGTGTCAGTACAAAAAGTTGTGTATAAGTATTTCAATTGTTTTGAAATTGTACCACAATATTTATGACATATTTATATCATAAGTGAAGGTTAGGATATATATATTTTGTGAGTTATGGGGCAGTTTAGGAATAAAGGGCCAACAAGGGACCAAAAACAAGCATTTTTGTAGTTTCAAGACAATAAATTGGAGTTATCGTTCTTTGTCCAGAATGGTTGTTAAATCACCTATGCGCTAAAACCAATGCTTTATGAAATCTTCTTTGAAAATTGGAGTTATCTTTCTTTGTCCAGAATAGAGGTTGAATCAACTTAAATCAATACAATATACAATGCAATATTCACTTAACTACCAACTGATAAATTGAAGCAATCTTTACCATTCAGTGATTACAAGCACTTTGATTATACCATTTTAGGGTTATGCCCCTTTAAAAATGGAAAAATTGAAGAATTTTTAGTTTCTGTTCTCTCAACTTAAGTTTGTCTCCACTTAATTTAATGAAATCTGTATATATAATGCTTATTACCTCTAAACCCAGTTTAAGTTCAATTTTTGGCAGCTTCACTTTACAGTTCTTGAGTTATGTCCCTTTATAACGTTATATGCTAGCGGGGGCATCATCTGTGTCCCTTTGAACACATTCTTCATTTATTTTTTTAGAAGTTACTAATACTATTAATTAATATTAATTTTAACCGTGACTAATTGACATTTTTATATTTTGATATTTATGATGTATTTAAAGTCATAATAAATGAGTGACTGGTGAAAAATAATGTTATTCCAATTCTTGAACCAATCCATACAAACATCATAAACTTAGTCTTCTGTGCACGATTTTATCATTTTTTTTGCATAAATTTCATACAATCATCAAATTTTTTTTCAATCAGTCAATGTTGTTGTGAAAATATGGCAGGTAATTAAAGTTCTTGTTTTGAAGCCGAAGTTTGTCACGATTTTATCATTTTTTTCGCATAAATTTTGTATAATCATCAAATTTTTTTTCAATCGGTCAGTGTTGTTGTGAAAATATGGCAGGTAATTAAAGTTCTTGTTTTGAAGCCGAAGTTTGTCACCTGTTTGTCAACAAAAACAAAAAAAATGGATATTGAGCATGTGTTTAAAATGTACAATCAGATAATACATGTAGTTTATTTTAAGGACATCCATGCGTATTGCGATCACCCGATTTTTACGAGATGGGTCACACGGAGGTCACTTTGCATACAGAAAAAATGTTGATGAATTGCTTCCTGGAAGGAAGCAATTAAAATGAAGTAAACTTCTTCTAAATATGAACAAATTAAAGAATTTTCTTCAGAAAAAAGTATATGTTCATAAGTTTTATTATGAAAACTATCCATTGAGTTATTAAAAACATATATATATGCATTATTTTTTTTTAATTTGAGGTTTCTTATGACTTTAAATGAGTAGTTATTGTTGCAAACTCCATTAGAAATCTGCATTGAGATCATTTTTTGAATAAGGGAAAGGGGAGGTGAAAAAAAATTGGGGGGGTTCAATTTTTCTCATTTCAGATTTCAGAAATTAAAATAAAATTTCTTCAAATATTTTTTTTTAGAGGATTAATATTCAACAGCATAGTGAATTGCTCAAAAGCAAAAAAAGTTTAAGTTCATTAGACCACACTATTCTGTGTCAGAAACCTACATGTATATGCTGTGTCAACTATTTAATCACAATCCAAATTCAGAGCTGTATACAGCTTGAATGTTGTGTCCATACTAGCCCCCCACCGTTCAGAGTTTGACCTCTGCAGTCGTATAAAGCTGTGCCCTGCAGAGCATCTGGTTAAAATTTGACCACATTTATACTTGTGTCAGAAACCTAAATTATGTCCAAAATTTGATCATGTTGATCACAATCCAAATTCATGAAATATTGTGTCTAAATTTGTCCCAATTGTCCAGGGTTCAACCTCTGCGGTTGTATCAGGCTGTGGTCAGCCAAATATTTCATTATTAAATAAAACCTGGGAATAGTATATTATGATTCAAAATTAAAATTAAATTTGAGGTGAATGAGAAATTGTACCAGAGCTACATCATGTACATGTAAAGTGATTATAACAATGATAACAGTGTTGCTACTTAACTTTATTTGATATCTTTCTTTTTTTCCTTGTAGGTATTTAGGTTGTTTTGGAGATATCTTTTCCAATGGGCAAGTGTCAATCATGTTGTGAACCACCAGGGTCATCAACAGAGACCAGATTTACTAGTACACAAAGGCCAGATTACAGACCACCCCAGCATATAATTTCAAAAGATCTTGAAAGAGGCACGGGTGACCCAGGTTTTACATCCATGTCAACTGGAAAATCAGCCATCGCTTCAGACAAAAAAATGTTCACGCCATACCCAAAACTGCCACCCATTAAAAAACATAGCAATGGGGAGGGAAAGAGACTGTCATTCATTTCACGTGATGTGTCAGAGAGTAAAATTTTGGCGATGTTTGAACAATACCGAGATTCGGGGGAAGAAGCAATTTTAGCTGAAGGAATCGAAAAGTTTTGCTCAGATCTACAAGTAAATCCAGATGAATTTATTGTTTTAGTTTTAGCATGGAAATTTAACGCAGAAACAATGTGCAAATTTACAAAAGAAGAATTTGTCACGGGGTGTAAAGCATTGAAAGCAGATTCAATTAAAGGAATTCAGTCAAAATTTACAGATCTCTTAAATGATGTGAAAAACAAACAAAGCTTCAAAGAGTTTTACAAATGGACTTATAAATTTGGTCTGGACATTGAAACGGGACAAAGAACACTTCCAAGTGATATGGCCATGGGCCTTTGGAAACTGATCTTTTCTCAGAGCCAACCACCCGTTATAGAACAATGGATAGAGTTTTTAGAAGAACACCCTAGTATAAGGGGGATTCCCCGTGACACGTGGGATATGTTCCTTAACTTTGTAGAACAAGTTGGAGATGATTTAAGTACTTACGATGATACAGAGGCTTGGCCTTCTTTATTTGATGATTTTGTAGAGTATCAGAATGACAAAGAGAATCAAAATGTGAAATCGTTTTAGTGCCATTGTTTAGGTCAAAAGAAATAAATAGATTATATATATATATATATATATATATCTGTTCAGAGTCACAAAAACTTTTTAATGATTTGTTTAATATAATAACAATCTTTATCATGTTATTATTAAATGTAGAAAGTTTCACCATCAGGAGTTGATTTAACATGTATGATCAATCTTATTTGTAGATTTTTTTTGTGACTCCAGATCTCCAAAAAACAAAATCATATAAAAGCATGAAAAGGTTAAACTATTAAGATCTAAATGTAGGTTTACCTGAAGTCACCCTTAACCATTGTTAACAGATATATGTACATGTATATATATTGTTCTTGGCCTTTTGCAATTTACTGAGAAACAAATATTGAGGAATTCAGATGCATTGTTACTTTGTTAGAAATTTGTTTTTTTGAAAAATGTTAAGAATCTAGAAGAATACTGGTAAAAGGTAACTTAAGCATGTTAAGTACATGTAGTAAAGGAATGGTACATGTACACATTGTAAGTCTTTTAAAAAAGGGAGAGGGGCTCTTAATCACTAAATACTTTTACCTAAAAGGAAGGGGATGTAGTCAAATGCACTAAGACACCACAACTGTTTAAATATAAAGGGGGGGGGGGGGCTGGTCCCCCTCCATGTACAAATGTACAACGTTTTTGTACATGTAGTAGGTGTGTTTTTGTGGTCTCAAAGGCAAAATTTTGTAAAAGATACTCTCTTTTCTAAAATACATTAAGTATATTTCATGTTATGAAGGACATTTTCCCCTTTTGAAGAATGTATGCCTTTAGCATGTTTAGTGGTACATGTACCTTACAAAAAGGGTTACCACATGGACATATACTTCTTATCTATTCTATATATTATTGTAATATTGTCATTTTTAGTTAAGAACTGTTTTAGCAATGCATAGGGTACTTAGTTACAATGTATGTTTCTCAGAAATTTGCATTACCGTTTTCTTAGAAAACCTTTAATGTGT
The DNA here is from genome assembly GCF_963676685.1 of Mytilus edulis. NCBI lineage: Eukaryota > Metazoa > Mollusca > Bivalvia > Mytilida > Mytilidae > Mytilus > Mytilus edulis. Next base: position 76,479,675 of record NC_092352.1, read on the forward strand.
GTGTATTCTAGTCAGAGATCAGAAAGTGATAAATGTAAGATTGTTGTCTGTTATGATTGAAGTTTGATGATTTGGTTGTTGGTCATACCTTTTTAAACCAAAAACCTTATATATATAATACAAAATGTATATATGTGTACATTGTTTAACATGAAATCAATTGAATAACATGGTCAATGAGCTGAAGTGTGTATTGAATCAGTTTTTAATTCAAAATAATAAAACAACATAACCTTACTGGTCTCATTAATCATGTTAATGTGCAAGAGCTCCTTGCTCATGAAAATGTTCAACAGTTATTCTAGAGTTATCTTTCTTTAACCTTGTATTTCCTTTTAAAAATGTACCACCTATATAGTTGTGTGAAGCACTTTTATAGGCATGTTGGATTCAGTTCAATTTGCCTATTTCATGGTAAATTTTATTTAAAAAACAGATCTTTATAATTACATGTAAGTTATGAATTTCCAAGGAGTAAAACTGATAGGGAATAACATGTTAAATACGTATACCACAACAGAGCTCTACAGTTTAGGCCATAAAAAAGAATAGGTTTGTTTTCCCAAACCCTACCTACCCAGAAAAAAGCTGCCTACTCAAATTCTTTAATTGTCCTGATTTGAAGAAGTTTTTTTTAAATCAGAAATGCATGAAGACTAATTAATGTCCGATACTTCAATATCTTTAAAAAAAATAATTTAAAAATGCCTACCTACCTACCCACAGTCTTAACCATGTTAACCTTGGGTAGGGTTTGGGCGAGCCAAAATATTTTTAATTGTGGCCTTATGTTTTTATTTCATTCTATAGCTACAATTGACTGTGAATCAAAAAGGCAGGTGTCATAGACCATTGTTGTCCACAATTGTTAAAGTTTGTGCTTAGGTTTACATGGTTATTTTAAGGACATACATACATTGTATATCTGTGTTACCAGTTAATGATTTTAATGTACATGTATGTATCGATCAGAACTTAAAAAATTCAGATACGTTGTACTGGAAGTATATTTTTTTGGATCTACATGTATTTTAAAATTTAAAGAACTGATTATAAGAGATCTTTGATAGTGAAATGATTTTTGTTATATATGTTTTGTCATACAAATGTAAATCTAATTGTTAAATGTATTTTAAATACATTATGTGTGCATGTGTCATTAAGACATTTACGTATACATTGTAAACATACATGTCATTTGTCAGTCTACATTGTCTTGTCATAATTCCATTGTAGATATATATATATATATTACACAACTACTTTTTCTCTACACATTTAATTTTTTCTCAACATTTGCAAACATGCATTTAAACAAACCATTGAAATGTCATCATTTGATTTAAGATCCCTGCAGGGTAGACAAGTTGTAGAAAGGGATACAGCTCAGGCGCAGATCCAGCCACTTTAAAAAGAGGGAGCTCCCCACCCAAGATGAAGGGTGGTTCCAACTATATGTCCCCATTCAAATGCATTAATCGTCCACAAAAAAGGGGGGTTCCAACCCCTGGAACCCTCCCCATGGATCCGCCACTGCAGGCTGCATTGAAAAATACCTACCTGTACATGTACTTGGGTTGGTGTTAAATTTAACTTAAGAGTTGACTTAAAGTGGGAAGTGTTTTATTATTTAGGACTTTCGTAAAAATCCTTTCAAAAAGCCATAACCTGGAATGGACTATTAACAGTAGGAAGCTGGCATTGTGACAAACTAGGCTTTGAAGATAAAATTTCACTGGTGATTAATATTCAGTCCAAAACCAGTCTGAAATCTAACTACAGAATTTCTTTTATTTTTTGAAAAGTTATATTTTTAATTTTATTTTAATGAGCCAAATAAATACATGGTAACAATCAAATGGTTGGCCAAGTCAAAATTGAGCTACATGTACATGTAGCTAAAGAAAAATAAAGTGTCTCTGTCATGACTGAAGCTATGATAAATAATTTTTTTTTAATTTCATAAAAAAAATCACATATATGACATGTATGAAGGTTTATATTTTATCATTGTTACTGGTGAGTGGTGAAGAAATTAAATGGGATTCTAGAAATTTATTTTACTTGTCCCTTAATTTAAAAATGTGATTTTACATGTTTTATGTAAATTTTAATTTGTTTACAATTAACATACAAGTGTATAATGTTATTTACTGTTTTGTTGTCTATTTGTCATGTTATACATGATGGTTTATTTGTTTACATTTGAATTCATTGAATTGTTAGGTCACATGCATTATCAACATGTACGTATCTCTCAAACAAACTTAGACTGCACTACTTTGATTTGTTTATCTTCTGAGCTGTTATCAATGGTTATAGCCAGTGTTAATGTGTTTTTTTTTCTTTTTTCTTTTTTTATCACCAATTCGATGTAAAAAATATTCTGGTCAATTACATGTATATGACAAAAATGAAATATTCTGAATCCGTATTTTCCCCATACCTTATATAGTGTTAAAATTGAAAAAAAAATAACTTAACTGATATCTATGAAATTTTTTTTAACTTCAACTAAAACCTTAACCCCCATAAGGTTAAATGGTTGCTCCCTTTTGAATGAATATTAAGTGCTGTCAGATTTTTAACCTTATTTTGAAAATGCTGCCTCATTTGTGAAAGGATATTGAATATGTTCTTAACATAAATCTTTTCATATTTCATTGTTATCCAGGGTTGAGTTCAATATCTTAGCAGCTACGTAGCTGCTATCAATATCTATGTAACAACTAGTCTATAGCTACACGTTCAATAGTCAAAATCTAGGTAGCACTACGTAGCTGCTATCAATATCTATGTAACAACTAGTCTATAGCTACACGTTCAATAGTCAAAATCTACGTAGCACTACGTAGCTGCTACGATATTGAACGCAGCCCTGTTCATTGATCATGTGTTGTTGATTGTATATTACAAAAAAGTGACTTAAATTAATCATGTTACATATATATGACTATGCTTTTTTCATATATTATTTCATGCAAGCGATTTGTGATATTTCATTTGAGTCTGAAAAAAAGTCATTCACTGTGATTCACTGCATACATGTAAAATCTGTTGCCATGGTGATCTAGATGTACAATTGCACCTACATGAAGGAAGTGTTGTATTACTATTATTAAAACATAACCAGACAAGAATCTGTAAATACATGTTTCTACACGCATAATGAACCATAAATTTAATCCAGGTCAAAACCCTAATTTGGCATTGAATTGTGAAACATTTTCAAAGGGAGACAACCTACTTCTCAACCAAATTGATTCCTATTTTTCACTGTAAGTTCAGAAATTATTGCAAGATTTGTATTAATGTGAATAATGCAACTACTTCAGAATTGCAATAAAATAACTCACATTCTAATATAAATACATGTATCTGTATGCAGCTTTTCCTAAGATCACAATAATAAAATTAGTATTCGTTTCAATCTATAAAAAATGCAATAATTTATGAATTTACAGTATATAATACATTATTTACTATTTATTATGATACAAATAACCTAACAAACTGGTGGCAATCATATAAAATACACCAATTTTGGGGTTGTCTTTCATTGATGTAACAATGAAACCGTTCCCTGTAGTATGACGTAAGAAAACATGACTAATATTGAAGTCCCGCTGAAGTCAAAAGGTCAATTGATGTAACAATGAAACTGTTCCCTGTAGTATGACGTGAGAAAACATGACTAATATTGAAGTCCCGCTGAAGTCAAAAGGTCAATTGATGTAACAATGAAACCGTTCCCTGTAGTATGACGTAAGAAAACATGACTAATATTGAAGTCCCGCTGAAGTCAAAAGGTCAATTGATGTAACAATGAAACTGTTCCCTGTAGTATGACGTAAGAAAACATGACTAATATTGAAGTCCCGCTGAAGTCAAAAGGTCAATTGATGTAACAATGAAACTGTTCCCTGTAGTATGACGTGAGAAAACATGACTAATATTGAAGTCCCGCTGAAGTCAAAAGGTCAATTGATGTAACAATGAAACCGTTCCCTGTAGTATGACGTAAGAAAACATGACTAATATTGAAGTCCCGCTGAAGTCAAAAGGTCAATTGATGTAACAATGAAACTGTTCCCTGTAGTATGACGTAAGAAAACATGACTAATATTGAAGTCCCGCTGAAGTCAAAAGGTCAATTGATGTAACAATGAAACAGTTCCCTGTAGTATGACGTGAGAAAACATGACTAATATTGAAGTCCCGCTGAAGTCAAAAGGTCAACTCAAATTCAGCGTAAAATACAGGTCAGTCAATTCGAGACTCAAAATTTGTGTAATGAATTGTTCCTCACACTTAAATGTTCATATTTCTGGATTTGTTTGTGTACCAATGACTTTCTAATTTTATGTGACTTCGTTCTCTTTTGGGCATACATATAGTGCTTTTCTTCACTCTGGTTATTAAAAATAACCCAACACCAATTTTTCAGAAAGATTGTTGTACTAAGCATGTTGATATATACACAGAATAAGTCATTGTATTCTCATTATTGAGTTACTAAGGGGAGATAATAATTATTTTTTAGAACAACACTCTAAATTTGTTATTGTGATTTCTTTAATATGTAACAACATCATTCTGCTTTTCTTTAAGACCAGTATATTGCTGGAAAAAAACTAATATAAAATAGTGTGTATGGGGATGTCTTCATATGATATCTGTATTCATGAATTTTTTCCAGCCATTTTTCTCATTTTAAAATTTGTTTGCCCCCTTTTCTCTATTTTCCTGTAATTCAGCATCCTTTTATTCTTTTTTTTTTTATCTCACTTTATCTATTCTTTTTGAAATCCCTATTCTCTTTTCTGTAAACTCTATCCTGACATCAAATTTACAAAAATTAAAAAAAAAATCTTTTAAGAAATGCAAGAAAGACAACTCTATTATTATTTTTAAAAGGCTTTTAACTGTTAGTCTATAGTACACATTTTTGTTCAGTATGAAACTTTGCATAATAAAGTAAGTTGCAATTAACATTACTCCTAAACATATGTCAATCTTCATGCTATACATGCTACTAATAATGTGCAATTGATTTTTGGTCTTAAAAGAGCAAAGTATATTTGTTAATTGTTTATTTGCATTTAAACATGTGAAACATTTAGATTTTTGTCAGTGTTAGATGTTTTTGTTTTGTTTATGAAGTAAAAAGTTGTGTATTGTTTTTAACTCTATAAAATGGGCAAAATACAGAAAGTATTTTTTTAAAGGTGAGTGTGCTTTTAACATTGACACATGTGGTATCAGTACGTAGTAGATCAGTTTTCAAATAAAACATTTCTAAACCTCAATTTTGTTTTACTTATTTGTAAAGAGTTAATAACAGAAATGTTAATGTCAGAAACACTCATTCCTAATGAGTTAGTTTTATATTTGATTAATACAGTCATGATAATATTAATTTTGTCAAATTTAAACTACACCTGGTACAAATGTACCTTCTATCAGGAAATGTGTTTGTATCTACTTTTTTCTATCTCCGCATTGATATAGTTAATAGTACAAATAGTAACATTAAACACCCATAATTAATTATGTCAATCATTCCATAGATATAAGAAGATGTGTTATGATTGCCAATGAGACATCTCTCCACAAGAGACCAAATAACACAAAAATTAACAACGATAGGTCACCGTTAGTCCTTCAACACTAAGCAAAGCTCATAATGCATAGTCAGCTATAAAAGTTTCCAAAAAGACGAATGTAAACAAAGAGAAAAGGCCTAATTTTATGTTGAAAATATTGTCACTTACCTAAACCATCACAATATTGTCACTTACCTAAACTATCACAATATTGTCACTTACCTAAACCATCACAATATTGTCACTTACCTAAACCATAACAATATTTTAAAGCTCTAGGAAGTTTATCTACAATGATGTCTAGACTGTCAAGTTTGTTGTTCTGTATTTAAACCACCTGTGAGGCAAGTTGTGTATAAAACTTGGTGAAAATTGAGAAGGATTGCCAGTTTTCCTGCCTAATGCATGGCACTGGGTGATAATTGAGAAGGATTAAAATTGAGAATGGATATGGGGAATGTGCCAAAGAGACAACAACCCGACCATAGAAAAAAACAACAGCAGAAGGTCACCAACAGGTCTTCAATGTAGCGAGAAATTCCCGCACCCGGAGGCGTCCTTCAGCTGGCCCCTAAACAAATATATACTAGTTCAGTGATAATGAACGCCATACTAATTTCCAAATTGTACACAAGAAACTAAAATTAAAATAATACAAGACAAACAAAGGGCAGAGGCTCCTGACTTGGGACAGGCGCAAAAATGTGGCGGGGTTAAACATGTTTGTGAAATCTCAACCCTCCCCCTATACCTCTAGCGAATGTAGAAAAGTAAACGCATAACAATACGCACATTAAAATTCAGTCCAAGAGAAGTCCGAGTCTGATGTCAGAAGATGTAACCAAAGAAAATAAACAAAATGACAATAATACATAAATAACAACAGACTACTAGCAGTTAACTGACATGCCAGCTCCAGATTTCAATTAAACTGACTGAAAGATTATGAACATCAGGCACAATCCTTCCCGTTAGGGGTTTAGTATCATACCATCATAATATATATGAGAAGAACATAACTTTGTCAATTTTTCTGCCCAATGCATGGTACTTGACGATAATTCAGAAGGATTGCCAGTTTTTCTGCCTAATGCCTGACACCTGGCAATAATTTAGAAGGATTGCCAGTTTTTCTGCCTAATGTATGGCACTTAGCGATGATTGAGAAGGATTGTCAGTTGTTATGCCTAATGCATGGCATTTGACGATTAATGAGAAGGATTGCCAGTTTTCCTCCCTAATGCATGGCACTTGATAATTAAGAAGGGTTGCCAGTTTTTGTGCATAATGCATGGCACTTGGCGATAATTGAGGATTTCTAGTTTGCCTGCCTAATGTATGGCACTTGGCGATAATTGAGGATTGTCAGTTTTTCTGCCTAATGCATGCCACTTGGCGATTATCGAGAGGGATTGCCAATTTTCATCCCTAATGCATGGAACTTGTTAATAATTGAGAAGGATTGCCAATTTTTCTGCCTAATAAAATTGAGAATGGAAATGGGGAATGTGCCAAAGAGACAACAACCCGACATTAGAGCAGACAACAGCAGAAGGTGCATGCCACTTGACGATTATCGAGAGGGATTGCCAATTTTCATTCTTAATGCATTGAACTTGTTGATAATTGAGAAGGATTGCCAGTTTTTCTGTATATTGGATAGCACAATTGGCGATTATTGAGAAGGATTGCCAATGGCACTTGGCGATATTTGAGAAGGACTGCCGTTTATCCTGTTTATGCATGGCCATTTGCGATAATTGAGAAGGATTGCCAGTTGTTTGGCCTTATGCATGGTGCTTTGCGATATTTGAGAAGACTGCCGTTTATCCTGTTGATGCATGGCCATTGGCGACAATTGAGAAGATCTGACAATTTTTTTCTGCCTAAGGTATGGCACTTGGCGAAAATTCAGAAGGATTGCCAGTTTTTATGGCATATATAGGGCACTTTGCGATAATTTAGAAGGATTGCCATTTTCCTGCCTAAAGCATATGGCACTTGGCGATATTTGAGAAGACTGCCGTTTATGCATGGCCATTTGCGATAATTGAGAAGGATTGCCAGTTTTTATGGCTTATATATGGCACTTATAGATATTTGAGAAGGATTGCCAGTTTTTCTGCTTATTGCATGGCATTTGGCGATAATTGAGAAGGGTTGCCAGTTTTTTTTTGGCTCATGCATGGCACTTTGTGATAATTGAGAAGAATTCCAGTTTTCTTACCTAATGTATGGCCATTTGCGATAATTGAGAATGATTGCCAGTTTGTCTGCCTAATGCATGGCACTTGGCGATAATTGGACGGATTGCAAGTTTTTATGTCTAATGCATGGCACTTGGCGAAAATTGAGAAGGATTGCAAGTTTTTATGCCTAATGCAAGGCACTTGGTGATAATTGAGAAGGATTACCAGTTTTCCTGCTTGATGCATGGTCATTTGCGATAATTGAGTATTTCTAGTTTGTATGCCTAGTGCATTGCACTTTGCGATAACTGAGGATTGACAATATTTATGCCTTATGCATGGCACTTGGTGATAATTGAGAAGGATTGCCAGTTTTCTTGCCTAGTGCATGGCACTTATCGATAATTAAAAAGAATTAGCAATTTTTCTGCCTTATGATTGGTACTTTGTAATAATTGAGAAGACTGCCGTTTATCCTGTTTATACATGGTCATTGGCGACAATTGAGAAGGATTACCAATTTTTTTTCTGCCTAATGCATGGCACTTGGCGAAAATTGAGACGGATTGCAAGTTTTTATGCCTAATGCGTGGCATTTTGCGATAAATGAGAAGGATTGACAGTTTTTATGGCTTATAATTATATGGCACTATTCGATAATTGAGAAGGTCTGCCAGTTTTCCTGCTTAATGCATATGGCACTTGGCGATATTTGAAAAGACTGCCGTTTATCCTGTTTATGCAGGGCCATTGGCAATAATTGAGGATTGCCAGTTTTTTTGCCTTATGCATGGCACTTGGCGATAATTGAGGATTGCCAGTTTGTCTGCCTAATGCATGGCACTTGGCGATAATTGGACGGATTGCAAGTTTTTATGTCTAATGCATGGCACTTGGCGAAAATTGAGAACGATTGCCAGTTTTCCTGCCTGATGCATTTAGCACTTGGCGATATTTGAGAAGGACTGCCGTTTATCCTGTTTATACATGGTCATTAGCAACAATTAAGAAGGATTGCCAGTTTTTTTTCTGGCTTATGCATGGCACTTGGTGATAATTGAGAAGAATTCCAGTTTTCCTGCCTCATGCATGGTCATTTCCGATAACTGAGAATGATTGCCAGTGTGTCTGCCTAATGCATGGCACTTGGCAATAATTGGACGGATTGCAAGTTTTTATGCCTAATGCATGGCACTTGGCGAAAATTGAGAAGGATTGCCAGTTTTTATGCCTAATGCATGGCACTTGGTGATAATTGAGAAGGATTGCCAGTTTCCTGCTTAATGCATGGCCATTGGCGATAATTGAGGATTTCTATGTATGAGGCTTTGTATGCTTAATATAAAAAAGAAGATGTGGTATGATTACCAATGAGACAACTATCCACAAAAGACCAAAATGACACAGATATTAACATCTATAGGTCACCGTACGGCCTTCAACAATGAGCAAAGCCCATACCGCATAGTCAGCTATAAAAGGTCCCGATAAGACAATATAAAACAATTCAAACGAGAAAACTAACGGCCTAATTTATTTAAAAAAATGAACGAAGAACAATTATGTAACACATAAACAAACGACAACCACTGAATTACAATCTCCTGACATGGGACAGGCACTTACATAAATAATGTGGCGGGGTTAAACATGTTAGCGGGATCCCAACCCTCCCCCTAACATGGGACAGTGATATAACAGTAGAAGATAAGAACGAACTATAAAAATCAGTTGAAAAGGCTTAACTCATCAGATGGACAAAAAATATAAGTGGACGTGGCCGGGTACTTATGTACATCCCGACACAAAAAGACACAGTGAACAGATCTGAGAGTACTCGCAGTTATCTGACAGCTAGTTGAAAGCCATTAACAACTAATAAAAAAAATTATGCATCTAAGACTAAACTATCAATCCGTACACATCCAACATCCAATGAATTTAGTGTAAAGACGTCATAAACAGCCAGAGAAAAATATGACCTTGTGCAATGCCAAGTTACAGGTTTCGACAGATTGTAGATATATATAGCATACTAGTAATATTTAGTTGGCTTTTAATAAGTAATTTATGGTAACGATATCCCTGGTTTAATAATTTACCAGTAATACATAGGTTGCGTTCGTTAAAATTAAAAACGTCACAACAGACAAGGGCATAGCGAACACGTTGTGAAATATCAACACCATAATGCATGGCACTTGGCGATAATTGAGGATTGCCAGTATTTATGCCTAATGCATGGTACTTGGCGATAATTGAGAAGGATTGCCAGTAATTATGCCTAATGCATGGCACTTGGTGATAATTGAGAAGGATTGCAAGTTTTCTTGCCTAATGCATGGTACTTATCGATAATTGAGAAGAATTGGCAGTTTTTCTGCCTTATGCATGGCACTTTGTAATAATTTAGAAGGATTTCAGTTTTTTCTACCTAATGCATGGCACTTTGGCGATAATTGAAGATTGTCATTTTTTTAAACCTAGGCACTTGGCGATATTTGAGAAGGAATGCCGTTTATCCTGTTTATGCACTTAGGCGATAATTGAGAAGGATTGCCAGTTTTTTTATGCCTTATGTTTGGTACTTGGCGATAATTGAAAAGGATTACCAGTTTTCCTGTTTTATGCCTGGCCATTCGATAACTCAGAAGGATTGCCAGTTTTTCTGTCTATAGTATGACAGATGTCCACAACTAAGAAGGACTGCAAGTTTGTCTGCCTAATTTTGGCAGTTCTGTCTCTGTTCACTTGCTTCATTATACAATTAAACTGTTCATCATGATGTGACCAAAAGCGCTTAATATAACATTGAACACCAGCAAGCAATAACAAAGGGTTTTCTCTGTTTAGAATTTTGGTACTGCTTCTGATTAAATTGGTTAAGCACGGCGAGCAACTGCTACATGCACCAGTTTATTTAAGGAATGACTGTAAT